>NW_023494800.1:20628700-23356200 GCF_904425465.1 Colossoma macropomum
TGCACATGCGCAGATCTCCACAACTGAGAGGAACTTTACCCCCTTGTGGCTTTACCAGCAAACCGATTGCCTCTTTTTATTGAAGGGTGGGACTTTCTCCATAAAACAGTAGACATGTTGGGCATTACTAGCTTTCCCATTTATTTGCCAGCCAGTCTCCTCTTTTATAATGTCTCTGGTAGTACCAATGGGCTTCAGGGCATCTCATCAGCATTCAGTGTTTACCACTGTGGAATTTGCCGTAAAAAGGTTTGTGGAGCTGATTCATTTGTAGTCTACATTTGGGAATCTGTTGTTGTTTTGTATTTGCAGCAGCAAAAGTAACAAAGGTTCTTGTGAAATACATTGTGAAGTAAAAATAGCCTTTATACTTAAGAAAAGTAGAAATATTCCAAAAACAATCTACCTAAATTTAGTAGTAAAGTATTTCTAATGTCAGGCCAAAGTTTTATATAGCAAAGTGGGATTCTTCTGTTGTTAAATGTGGAGTATGGACACTCATATTTTAACCTTGTCCACTGCAATCAAAAAATTGCTCTGATGTACATATGTCATGTTTTTAATTAGTTTGAAAGGATTTATATTTTCTGTTCACTGAACAAGAACACTCACAAAAACATCACTGAATATTCCAAGACAATCCAAGACGCCATAATGAAAGCACTGGCCTATCGTTTCGAGCTGTCCAATGACTTTGCATTAGACAATGACTTTACAATTTGAAAAGATGAGGTGGTGCTTCACGTCTTTCAAGAAACATGTGTTAAACCGTTTTTTTATACCATAAGCAAAGTGCCACATGCTGCAAGCCAGCACTGCTGTTTCACACTGGATGTCACGTTGATGAAGCGAACAGCATTTTTTTGGTCTGCATGTGTTTTTTTCCATTAATGGATAAGTTAATTTAGTGTAAAATTAGCTTTAGCCTTCACCCTCCCAGCTTGGTAGCATTGTGTGAGACGTAGGTTGAGACCTAGCTAGCGTGTTGATATTGGCCATAACTAAACTGGGAGGAAAAACTGGGTAACAACAAAATGAATGCATAACCATTTGTTTCAGCCAAGCAGTGGAGTTTGTTAACAGTAGGCTATGGCTGCCAAGCACCATAATAACTTGGTGCATTAATACACAATTCATTTGATGTGTGTGGTCTTAGGTGTTTAAAGTGAATAATCAGCCAACCTGATTACAGAATCTGTTATAATAACTGTGTAGAGGATTTTTTTGTTCATTACATATCCGACAGGTGCATATCCTTTGTTTTTCACAATGTGCTTTTACAGAGAGACAGAGGACAATTTGAAAGGAGACAAGGTTCTAACTTTAAAAGAGAGCCAATACATGCCATATTTGATTGATGGAATCCTCCTACTGACACCTTCAAATGAAAGAGGGGAAAAAAACGTGATGTTGTGAAAGAAAATCCAAGATGCTGCACCGCTCGTCAAGTGAGGAAGATTCCATGATGCCATGTCTTCCAATTCAGCTACTGTGAAGGGTATATAGACAGCACTGAAGAATGTGTGGAAGCAGTTCCTTTAGATCAGTGGTTCACCAGCCTGGTCCTGAAGCCCCCTGCCCTGCACATTTTAGTGCCCTCTTTGCTTTAACAGACCCACTTCAACACAGTAGCAGTGACGGGAAATTCCGAATCGGTTGTTTTGAACTGTTCAGTTCAGTGAATAAACTGACCCATTCAAACAATTCATTTTTGCCCTGCAGCAGGGACTGAGGCACAGCCACTTAGTAGCATCTTTTTACATAGAAATAGTGTTTATGTGATGAAATTTAAACATGAACATGCAGTTTTATATTCTCTGTAACTGGACTATACTCTGTCCTAATTAAAGTAGGTTGACCAAATCAGTAGAAAGCAAACATGATAACAAGCCAGTGTAATTTAAAGACAGCACTTAAATTTAAATATTTACTGTTTTGTAAAACCCCAACACACACACACACACACACACACACACACACATTTTCTAAACTGCTTATCCTTCTTGGTCGCGGAGGGTGCTGGAGCCTATCCTAGTGGGCGGAAGGCAGGAAACACCCCGGACAGGTCGTCAGTCTATCGCAAACCCCAACATAAAAATTTAGAAAAAGGCTGTTTGAAGCTTCAAATATGTGTACAAGCCTTAAATGCTAATATGTTACTGCTCAGTGTAAATTAAATAGAAAGTAAATGGAATGACTGAAATATCCTGTGCTTTATTTCATGTTCAGTTCAGCTGGACTTTTGAATCAGTTTGACCAGTTCAAAAAGCACAAACTGGTTGAAAAGATTCGCTCACAAATCAGACAGGCCAACTCAGTAAAGCGTTGTTAAAGGGCCCATATCCTACATTTTTTTTGTATTTTATTTTGTTCCTTTGAAGTCCACTTACAACATTTTTGCTATTTACATAACAATTTTCCATCCTCTCTTTATCCTTTAGAATTAAACAGGCTGTTTTTGTTTCTGCACCTTTAAGACAGATACTGTGTTCTGATTGACTGCTCTGTATTGTGCTTCTTTCAAAATGCAGTCCAGTATGAAACATTTAACTTTAGTGTGAATGGACAGGACTAATGTGCTATGAGCAGAAAAGGTGGATCTATGTATGGACTGGAGAGTGAATGGTATGTTTTGACACTTTAACAGTGTTTACATACTACAGTTGAACTTGTTCAATTTCAAAAAAGCGAGGCAAATTCAGTTTTTCATGATACTGGCCCTTTAATGAGCTGACTAGCAGAAAAAGCACTAATGTGTGCAGAGCTGTGCGTCTCTAGGACCAGGAATGGCTAACACTACTTTATATGAGAATGACAAAACATACTTAGTGAGGTCATCAGGGTTTAGGAACACCTACATAATACTGAATACATTCTTAGTCATCTGTTTCCTGTGTTTGCCTATATTTTTTTGTATGTGTATCAGTGATGAGTACAAAAAAAGTAAGATCTGAGCAATTCTTTTTGACTGCCAGTGTAGCAAGAGATTCAATCAAGGATATGAAGAGAAATGGGTCTCTATACAGTAATGCTTCATCTCTTGCAAATACAAGGCACTTTGATTTAATAGAAAACATCTGTGTGTGTGTATGTGTGTGTGTTTTCTCTTTTTGTTGTTTGGTACCAAAAGAAAGGACAATGGAAGAGATGAAAGCTGAAATTCTGTGCACTTGAGGATAAAAGTGTTCTGTTTCATCCCAGGTTGTTGTCTGAGTCTTTGTTGAAGTCGTTCAGTAATTCACTATGCTCTGACAGATTCACAGACTCTATTTAGATTATGTACCATTCTCCAGTACCTTTACCAATCTCTGATCCTCTGAACAGCTTTGTTGTTGGATTGCAAACATGGAGGAAATCTCTAAGCGTAGTGTTGTTGTTATTGTCCTATTATTGTAGCTATTTTTTCACTGCTTTTTATGTTGTTAGAAGTGTGACATTTAGCCTGTATGATAACATTAGGCTCAGCAGATTTAGACATATAATTTAGCCATCTTGTAATGTAATATAGACATCTTGTTTTACACATGAATTTTCATATGGGTAAAATAAAGCAGAAACTGCAGCAAAATGCACTTTGGTAAACACTCCAATGATGAATAGGGAAGAACAGGGTTGGCTGGCACAGTAACAAACATGTAACATAAAAATGGCTGTCCTCTTGACCAATATTCATCCATTTTGTCAAGAGCTCTCAAAGCCGCAATCTGTTAAGGTGGACATAACCTGATAAAAAAAATGCCTCCCTGAGAAAATATATCATAGACATGTTTTAAAGAGAGATTTTAAATAATGTTTTCAATTTATGTACACTCTAAAATGCTGGTCTGAAAACAATCCAACCTGGGTTATTTGGCAGCTCAGTGCTGGACAAATATTGGCCAAAAAACATGCTGGGTTATTTTAACCTGCTTTTAATAAATTTAAACCAAACAGTTTGGTTGTAATGACCCAACTCAGGGGTCCAAACATGTTTACACATTTTTCCATGGATATTTTCAGCTGATCTATGAATAATATAGCAGTCAGCTATATTTTGATATTATTTGAAAGTTAATGATTATATTTAACGATTATATTTATAGTTTTTCTTTTTTTTTTTTTAATAAAAGCCAAAGATAAAATAAAAGAAACCTACCATTTAATTTATTTAAAAATGTTATTACCATTGAATGTTTATATTTGTGGTTTGGCTGAAATTAAAAGCTTAGATTATTTCTAATTGTTGCTTTATTCTTTGAAGCTGTGCCTTTTAACATTGTGCCAATCATCCCCAGAGCATGTGCCAACCAACCCTTATATTCATTCATTCACAACATGAAATTAGTCATGTTCTGCTAGTTGGGTTATTCTAATAGATGGTGTGCCTGGGCTAAAACTGTGCCAACCGGTCCCGGCCTCCTCTAAAAATGTAATTTATCATCAATAATAATGACATAAAATACGCAATTCACCCGTCAAAGGGTGTAGTTTGTTAACAGTATACTTTGGTTACCAAGCAAAATAATTACTTGGTGTATTAAGACACTGCTCAGTAGATGTGACTGTGTTTATATGCTTGTATATTTTACAGGCTTTGAACGTGGCTCAGCCAATCAGATTTTAGAACCAGAACTACCCTTTATATAATGACTGTTAATGTGTTTTTTGTCAGTCACATATCAGAGAGCTGCGTATCCTTTGTTTCGGAAATAATGCTTTCACAAAGAAAGACGAGGAGATTTGAAAATAGACAAGGTTCTTATTTTAAAACAGCCAACACATGTCATATGTGATTGATGGAATCCTCCTTCTGACACCTTCAAATGAAAGGGAAAAAAAGGTGATGATGTGAAAGAGCTTTCCTTAAAACAATAGAGCCTGGCAGATTATTTGAAACACACAACATGCTTAAGAGGCTTACATTATTCATATTGATTGCTTTGATTAATTTTAAAGGGCAAGCTCGCCCAGACATTGACAGATGTCACTGTCATACAGAATTAATTCTCTATTGTCAACTCATTGACATCTGCAGAGAGAAACCGAGCGACAACTGTTCTCTTAATCCTCAATCACAGAACATGTATGTATGTATTCTGATGTATGTAAGTATTCTGTGTTACTGCCAGAGTTTATATACAACAAATGCATGTCTGTGGATATCAGATAAAGGGCATGCAGGGGAAAACAACATGATTTCATTGGCCAAGCACACTGTGAGAACTGAAGGACAGAGATTATTGGGCATTGGCACTGGTATAGATGTACTACCATGACAGTTTACTGGAATCAGTCGGATTGTTCTACTGTTTTTCACAGTGAATTCTGTTTGATTTCTACCACAGACATTCCTACCTTCATTTAGGATGAGATAATATGAGAGGGGTGTAAAAAAACACCACTATCTGTATCTGTATTTTATCAGTTTAGTGCTGAAAATATCTGTATTTGTATTCAGATCTGAATTGAAAGTGGGTCTGTTCCACATTGGAGGTGTTCATTTACTTTAATGTATACAGTATAAATGGATTAAAATTGAAACATAAAATTACTCTGGTGATAGGAGTTTACTGTTGTGAGCTTCTACAATTTCAACTCTACCACCATCGCTCCCCAGCCCTGCCGTGAAGTGACAGTGGAACCTTTTAATAAAGAAATTTTACTAAAGACCTTTTACTAAAAAGAAAAACTAAAAACTTTTCCAGTCCAAGAAAGTCTACACTGTAAATATTGTCATTTTATTGACTATCCAAAATGATCAGCAAACCTACGAATGCCTTCTGAGTTTTTACATGTAATGTTGATTATGGTAAACTAGAAAACATACGGTAAACTAGGTAAATCTGAAAAGATACATTTTCTTTGAGGACTGTTTTGCCTCACAATATCCTGTGTGTTCCCTCTCTGTCCTGAAAGCATTTACAAAAACAATGTCTTAGGCCACACGGTGGTGCAGTGGGTAGCACTGCTTCACAGCAGGATGAGCCTGGGTTTGATTCTCTGGCCAGGTGACTAGGGTCCTTTTTGCATGGAGTTTGCATGCTCTGCCTGTGTCTGTGAGGGTTTCCTCCCACAGTCCAAAGACATGCAGCCAGGCCAAATGGAGATGCTAACTTGCCCCTCGGTGTGAGTGTGTATGTCTGTGTGTCTGGCCTGCAGTGGACTGGCGACCTGTCCAGGGTGTTTCCTGCCTTCTGCCTGATGAACGCTGGGATAGGCTCCAGCTTCCCCCATGACTCAAAAGGATAAGTGGCTTAGTAGATGGATGGAGGGATGGATGTTTTGGCCAAAGTCTTTTCAAAACTAAAACAATGTCTTAAGTATCAGGCAGTGTACTCATTTCTCATTTCATGCAATAACTTTCTGTGAATGTAGTCCAACTGTGGGAGTTCAGTTGTGGGAGGATGTTGGAAACTGTGGAGAAGAAAAATCCAACCGCTATGGATGGCCTGTGGAGAGCAATGAAGAATGCATTGAAAGCTGATTCTATAGAACATTTAAAAGAAAAAATAAAACAAGGACACAAAGTGTCATTGATGTGAAGCACCAGTATGCAGTACCGCAAAAGTCCTCTAAAGCATGCCTGTCTCGTGTGTCCACAATGCTTAATACACTCCAGCCAATTCAGCTTTGAGGTTGTTTTCACTGTAGTTGCTAGAGTGCCATTTGCTCCCCCTTGTGGACAGTCTTGTTATGAGTGAGTGAGCTAGTTAGTTGGTTAGTTAGTTGGTTAGTTAGTTCATTGGTTAGTTATTTTCTCAGTTAGTTAATTGGTTAGTTAGTTCATTGGTTAGTTAGTTGGTTAGTTAGTTAGTTTATTGGTTAGTTAGTTGGTTAGTTACAAGCCAGGTCCATGAGGTGCTTCTCATCTAAAAATATGGTCTAAAGAGTGTAATTAGGCACATGGGATAAACATTAACTGAGCCTCTCCAAATTTGTTAGTTTGTTTACTATTTTGTACAACCTTTTACATTAAAAGGCAGAACAAAAATGTATGTATAAGTGACTCCTTTACTTTGACTACAGTACATTGGACAATGCCGTACCATACTTCATGATTTTTACAAGAAGTGTCGCATACACTGTTTTTCGTTGGGCAAACCTAAAGACCTACAATATAAAATGTGATCAGAGTGCTCAGTTTAGGGTAAATTGTCTAGAGAATAACCCATGATATTTATGCTTCCTTCTTCTGTGGAGTGAATCAGAGCTGTTGTCTGTTACCTCTCAGAGCAGATGGACTTCATGCGTATGAACTCTGACACATGGTGAGTGCTCCCATCCAGCACCATCACACCACTCTTCACCCAGAATGCTGTGTGAGATGAAGGATTCAAACCAACTGTTCACACTGTGGAAATTTGCACGAGAGAATGTGCTAATCACTTTCGGAGAGTATAGAAGCTTACATGAATAGAGAGATGAAAAGGGTCTGTACAGAAGGTCTGGACCTTGGCTTATCTGGCACAACATTCCAACTTTCACTTGAAAAGTAATTCTTTTTGCATTTTTTTTCATTGTGAAAAGCCTATGCTTAGACAAGTACAATGGCCATGACGTCAACCACCACTTTCCAATTATCTGTATTTTTCTTTAACAACAATGGTTCTGAATCTGATTCAAGGCTTTAGTTTGAGCAGTACAGTGTTTGCAGAGAGTTTATCAAACCATATCATACGTCTTTACATAGTAACATCACACACACAGACTCAAAAAGAAGGTCCAGCTTGATGCTTAGCTCTCAAATACAAAATCAAGAAGAAGTGTCCTGCACCACGTTATGACTGAGTTCTCTTTGAATGAACTGTTTCAATTCACTTGTAATCATAAGATTTATCTGCTCATAGGCAGGCCCGGTTCATCAAGTTATGGGCTCCTAGGCACAAATGTTTGGTGGGCCCCTACCTCGCTACCTTTTTTGGGTGGTCAGTGATTTTGTTATGATATAACAGCAAGTTAAACAAGGCCAATGCAGCGCCACAATGGCAGCATACTAACTGCAGTTTTGGCACGTCACCACTATGAGCACAATTTTTTTTTTTTTCAAAGAAGACAAAACTGTAGCAAGATTATGCACACATTATTGAGAACACAGGTTAACATAAATTCAACTGCCAGTGCATCATTTCCTCATAAAGCATGCATCTGTTCTTGGCAAGCAAAACATTGACCCTAATGAAGATGACATTAATTAAAATTAGACCACTTAAGTGTGCAGAAAGATGAAAAAGCAGCACTTAAAAACCTAAACTGTCAAGCAGCCTAGTTAAAGTATACTGCCGCAGCAGGTGAGGAAATGTTTGTTTTTTCATCTATTTATATCTTATCTCTGATGACGCAGATCACTGCCGACAAGGATGAATCAACTTTTTAACTTGGGTGGTTGACATTTTATGTTTGTCTTTGGAAATAGGCATCTTCTACTCTGTTGAGTTTCAGGTCTTGCTTTTACAGAATCCCTCAGGCGCATCTTTTAAGAAACTGGAGCTTCATATTCAAACTATAATCACAGCAACTCTAGCTAAAATCTTACTCAAGCTAAAACCTGAAAGCTTGAATAAGATAATGAAGGATAGTGGAACGGTTTCTAAGCAGTGATTGGAGGAGAAAAATAAACTGACATTTAGGAAAGGCGTGGAGTGCGTCAGGATGATCGGCCACAACCCAAAATTACACTGTGTCCTAACAGTAAGTGAGCTTGTAGTATCTCAAGGCCTGCAGGATGCCTAAACCGGAAACTTCAAGTGTGTGACAAGTCAAAATGTAAACAAATCACAGAGCTATCAATAGATAGCTGCTTTACTGACAGAGCTGTCCAGCTGTGGTTTTGGGCATGTATTTAATAGTTTGTAACAGGTTACATTTTATCCCTACATTTGACATCAGTAGTCTAAATAACACAGTTTAAATAGCATTATACCGCCCTGGTGTTGGGCAGCTCAGTTAGGCTAACTTGTATCTACTTAACTAACCTAACTAGTTTTCTAAAACAGAATCAAATGGTATTCATCTCTAACTTCCAGCACTCTGGTTGTTTTTCTCAAAATTGTTTACTGGACGGGTCGTAGAAGTCCTGCTCTGATCCTGATCCTGGTGCATCAGATTGCACCGCATCACACTCTGCTGGTTGTAGCTGGTGTAGACATCCTCATTGATTATAATGGAAGTGGTTTTGTTGTTGTCACTTGCTTGTGTCGCTTGCTGTGTTAGGACATGTTATTAGCTCATTTTTTCCACTGTGCTGTTACTAAAGTTCCCACTGCTGTTTAGATTTTATTATTGCTTGCGGAGGCCCCCAGCTGGCTCGGGGCCCTGGGCACAGACCCATAAAACCCATTGGATAATCCAGGCCAGCTCATGGGGGTCCGAAGCACAACTGAGATACAAAATGTTCCTCTGAGAGACAGACAGGCAAAATGTGAAAGGGCATAGTGTGTTTATTTGGCTGTTTACTACAAATATGTGGAAATTTGACACCATCATAATTTTAAAATGCCTTCATCATTTTGAATTAATCATTTTTAACTACCGCAGTATTCCTTATACTGTGATATCACCCAACCATACCAACAGGAATAAAAAATACACTTGAATAGCCGCACTGTGGTGAAATCGCTAGTAATAATTTCCTGCTCTTGCACTACAAAGCTGATGAGTGGAGAGTTGCTCTGGTTTTATCCATTATGTGGAGGTCCTTTAAACTGTCAAAAGGTTCTTCACATTTGCACATCTCATTTACAAAAATAGTTGTATTGGAAGGTTCTTTAGGGAACATAATATGGTACTTCTATGCCATCGATCTACAGAAAGAGTGCAGGGCCAGGCCAGAAAAATACTGTTGTAACTTGACAGCTGCTGTGTTCACTGGATTGATAGAATGCTGTTATTATAGTAAATTGCCATTCCAATATGTCATAAATATGAACAAAGTCCCGAATCTTTATCACTAAGTGCACAAGGCAGACCTACTGCAGTGGGATGCTTTCAGCTGGTGTTTTTCATAGCGAGCCTCTTTTTTTTCTAAACCATTGAGGATTGATGCTCGCCTCAACATTGACTGATCTCAGACATGTGTAATGCTTTTAGCAGCGGGTGATGTAACTGGATGTAGAGTAGAGAGTTATTTTGGTAATCCCCGTAGATTTGCTGGGAGACTCTGAAATCTTGATTGTAGACTGCCCAGAGACAAGTGCAATGCAGCAGTGTACTTGAGATGAGCCTCTTTCATCGTTAATGCACCCTAATTAGAAATATCACAAATCTATAATTCCTCACAATTGTATGCTTTGAAATCTAAAACAAATAATTTCGGTTCTAAAATGGGATTACCTGAGCCACATTAAGAGCAACTGTAAAATACTCCACCACATGCATCAGCTGATTTATCCATGCTCCAGCCTCCAGTGTTTTGTAACTGATGCAAGGTTGGACACACTTTACTAAACATTGGCAAAGATCTCGTTCAAGCTACTGAGAAACTGAAGTGTTGTTTATTTAGATTTGCTACACAGTGTTGAGTTTCATGTTTAAAATGCTACTCTACTGAAGTGGACCGCGTTGTTGTTGCTTTCGACACTAGGCAGGTTGGAAACTTGCTACCATGCACACAAAAACTACATTTGATGTATCCTAACAATGTGATCTGTCACATGCATCCAAAATAAAAATCATTTGAAATTATAAATGATTATGCTGTGGATGGACTGTTATGCTGTTCATATGGAACACCAAGTTTGATAAATGATGAACCTTATTTTATTAACAACTAGGCTTAAATATATTTGTGTTTTTTATGAGATTTTCCTAAAGTAGTATTAAACTCAAATATGTGGCACTGTTAGCTTGATGATAAGACAAAACAATAAATTGCATAGTGACACTGGTGGAAATTATCTTTGCAGTGGTAATTTGGTGAGCAAAGATTTCTACATTACACACTGCTATGTTATGATATTTTTCATAGTTAGATGACAAAAAATGGAAAAGTTCATGAAATGACTGCAACACACAGTGATAGACGACTGCAATGCTGCGTTTACAATCAAAGGCAAACTGGATATACCATTGTTTTCAATCGAGCGGCAACTGAAAATTCTGCCACCGCCAGCAGCAACAGTAGCGTACCGCTGTGATCGTTGGAACTATCCATCAAGAGTTCAGTTTTCCTAACTTGTGCCATCAACCGCAGTGGAGTAAACCAGATGTTAGGGTTTTTAGGAGCCATGGTTGCCAAACAGCTCATTGCTGAAGTCCAGGTGCATCCAGTAAGATAAGACAAAAATAAAAAGAGTACAGAGAATCCTCCTGCCTTTCCTGCCTTACAAACAATCAGCACTGCTAAAGCTCTCTTCTGATAATCAGTCACTATCACTGATGATGCTGTTTTCATGTCTGCATGCCAGTGTAGGTGTGAGGCACGGAGTGACCATTTTTTTCAGCACCAACACATAAACAAAGCATAATTACTGGCCTCCTTTCAGAGGTCCACAGTTCCTGGCAACAACAGCACACTCTAAACTAACTACATTGCTCAGTGGATGACTTGTTTACTATGATTACTATTAATGACTAATTCAATTGTTTATTGGACATGCATATTTTATAAAAGCAATGTGCTACTCCAGGCCATGTGTTACAGTGCTGTTACTACAGTTGCAGTATTGTAACCCTGCTTTTAACACCTCTTAACTATACTCATAAAATCACTGCAACATGCCCTCTTGTGGCTTACTGCTATATTAAATAATTAAGAGAAACTTTCTCCTCTTTATATATGGATGCAAAGCATCCTCTGATGGATTCCTACAATGGAGCTTTCCCTGTTACTGTTGTCTCAGTATCTAAGAGGTTTTTTTTTCTTGGCTGGGTAATTTTGCTATGTAAGCAAAGTGATTTTTCAACTCAATTGCATATTCATAGAGCCTCAGTGAGAGAAGACCCAGTAACCCTTAATGCATTTATTACAGATCAAAATTTACTGAAGTGGTCAGATTTTTATGCATTAGAATAATGAAAATCAGAGCTCATTATCTCCAGTGATGATCCCCACTATTTAAGTCTCCCCACATACTGGGCATCAATGGAGACAGTGTTAAATTATGCAGCCTAGGCAAGACACAAGAAATCCATCATCTCTTAGCAACTTCCCATTCATAGGTAACACATAGTGACTGCAGACATAAAGTAATCTCAGAGCAGTGCATGTAGAGACACAGACACACATACACACACAAGCATCTGCCCTTTTTTAATGGATGACTGAGCACATCGCAGACACTCTCCGCCAGCATCTGAGAAAGCAGAAAGCAGGTGATGCTAAGAGGAGCAGACAGTAGACAGGGTTTAAAATTCTACTACAGTCATAGCGTGATGCTGAAATGAATCTTTGACTTCTTCAGTACAGTTTTTATCTTATAGACTTTCATTATTTACGCCTATAATGTCAAAATATGTTTAGCTACTGGACGCATTTAGAACATGGCCTGGTGTTGTTCCGTCTGGCAGCCATAATGGAGCTGTCCGTGGTGCTGAAGACAGAGGTTACACAACTTTACACTGTCCTATCACTCTTGAAATAAACAGTGTCTGAAGTATTTACTTTAGGCACTGTATATATCCTGATATACAGTTTTTTTCAGGGTGTATGTATATATATATATATATATATATATATATATGTGTATGTATATACATATATATATATATATATATATATATTTATATATATATATGTGTGTGTGTGTGTGTGTGTGTGTATATATATATATATATATATATATATGTAGACACACACACACACATATATGTGTGTGTGTGTATATATATACACATCCTACATTTTATTTTTTCCACTTTTCCATTTTACATAGCATTTTACAGTCATGATTCGTTTTACATAGTCATTTTCCAATCTTTCTTTTTCCCTTATAATTAAAAAAGCTGTTTTTCTTAGTGTGTCTTTAAGACTTATATATGTAACTTGTCCTTTGTTCTGATTGGCTGCCCTGTATTTAAAAAGTAGTCCAGGCTAAAACACTCATTGTAACGTCAACATGGATGGATCATATGGACTGTGGGAAAAGGGTATGTTTTGGAACTTTAACAATGTTTACATCCTACGTCAACTGTTTCATTTAATAAGAAGCACAGAAAATTTTTTCATGATGTATGGGAATTTTTTTTACACACCTCCAAAGTTTAGTCTTAGAAGTTGGTTGCATTTTCTCTCTTTGTTCCTAGTAATGCCAAACATTCAGTATTGTTGAGGACTAGACTGTGCGGTGGTCAGTGCATAGTTCTGAGAACAACAGCAGCTTCTTTGTTTGATTTGCCATTTTTTTTTCTTCCTTTTATCAGTAACAGCTTCTATGTGATGGCAACAGTTTTTGAGGTCTTCCAGGTGTTGCATGGTTGTGGGGAGTCCCATTTTCACTGTATCTTCTAATCATTTTATGCTTTGGAAGCTCCTGTTTTTTACTTACTTTTACTTTTACTTTCCCTTTTCTCTAAGTCTTATGTTTCCTGAAACAAAAACACCTCCTGAAAAATATCTCCTGCATTTTGACCGGAAAATAAATAAATGAAGAGGGCTCTCTGACTTTCGCACATTATTGTATACACCTTTAAATGTGGGTAGGAAAAGCTTTTTTTTGCCATGGAATATGCACAATGCTTTGGATTTGGAGCTTGGAAAAGCACTTCTGCGTGGTAAGTTAATTTCTTTGGCACAGAGCAGAGTGAATATAAATCCACACCACAGGCACACAACATTGATTGGATTACAGTGCGAGAATTTGATTGTCAGATTATGACAATACCTGTGATCATCACATCTATCATAGTAAATGTCATTTGTGCGCCACTGTTAACCTTGTATTGCATTCTAATGTCACCAAGGACTGCTGGTTAGCTATTCTGCCAAGCCTTTCTCTTCTTTCACACACTTTTGCTTACTCCTTCCTCTTGCCGTTTTCAATCCAAAGCCCTTAAGCCATCCCAAACCTCTATTCTTTGGAGACTTACTGTTTGGGCTAGCTCATGAATACTGATCCCAGCTAGGTTGTATCAAGCATAAGACCGCTGAAATAGAATTTTAATAATACCCTTGCATTTCTTTAAAGTTATTTATTCTTAGATCTTTGTGTTTACGTCACATGGAATGATAATATTTGTGTTTGTAAATTCGTCACCAATAGCTGGGCCCGATTACCATGCTACTCATGTTGTATCGCTTCCTTATTCACTTTCATGTGAAAGAGACACTTCAAACCAGAGCCATAGGATCGAAAAAGGCTTTGAAGCCACCACTCTTGATGGTGGACTGCAATAGCTTTTAAACTAAATCCACATTTTCTAATAGGTATAAGTGATAGAAATTCAATTGTTATGTCAACAAACAAGAAATTCAACAGGAAAAAAGCTGGATCCTTTGCTGCATGCATAGTTTCTCTTTCTTTATCTGAAGTGGGAAGCCTGCGCAACAGTGTGCATGCATGCAACATGGTGCAACAGGATTAATGGTCTCTCATGCTGATCCACACGAGTAAAAGGATGAACTGAATTTACTTGATTTAAATGTTCACATCACTTCCACATCAATAAATACACTACATAAACAAAAGTAAGTGAACTGATGCACAAAACCCTGCTGATGTAATATATCATTAATAAAAAAACACTCCGACATAATAACTGTACAGAAGAAGGAAAAACATTCCAAGAACTTGGGCTAGAGTTGTGGATGGCTTCTGCCTGGAGCTAGAAGGCCTGACCCCCCTTTTTAAATGTAGGTGGAATGATAGGAATGAGGAACACGGAGGAAATGGAGTGCTGGTGGGGATTGCGAAAGCTTCATCACAAGAAATGGAAGGTAGCTATGGGAATTATATTGGAAGGAGGAGGGATTTCAGGCATGGTCCTCCACCTAAATTTCAGTTATTCCTTAACTCCATTTAAAGACAACCTTAAAACAAAATTGACCCTTTTCTTTACCTTGTTAGTTTATGTTCATGGTCATATTTAACAAGAATCATCTGTCATTTAAAAGACAAAATTCTTGTTTTCCCATAATCTTATATCGAAAGGAAATGACTTTTGACCAACTCTAAAACCAATATTAACCAACAATGTCCTGTTTCACCTACCCCTCCCACCACCCATACTTGCAGTACACTGTCAGAAATAAAGGTTCTGTGCAGGTACATTTTTCATTCATCAGGGTACAAACAACATAAATATACCCTCAAAGGTACAACACTGATTTTAATGTCCAATTGTGTATCTTAAGTTTTTTTCAGGTGAAAAGTAGATATATGTACCTTTTCATAACCTAATGTTTTAAAACAGAATAATAAAATCAAATGGCTGGAAATGAGACAGGGGTATGTGGAGTCAATACAACTTAGAAAATATAATTTCAATGGATTATGGTACAGTTATGTTCCCTGACTAAAGGTACTGAGATGTACCCTTGAGGGAACTACCCCAGTGACAAGAGGGGTTAGTCTGGGGCAGTCCCAGTGAAATTTCACTACCTGTTTTCTGAGAGTGTACTGTGCAAACGTCATTAAACAAAAAGCCAGTACAGCCTTTGAGTACAAGGGATTCATTTTTCAAAAATCAAAACATATATTTAACAGAAAATTACACAGGAGCCTCAACAACTGACATTAATATCAGATTAGTTAGTATTTAGTATGCCCTCAGGAGTGCTTTTCAGTTTCTGAAATCTGCAGTGATATTTTCCCACACTCCAAAGTTCAGTCTTCGAAGTTGGTTGCACTTTCTGATTCTCACGATCCAAGTAACACATTCAGTGATGTTGAGCTCTGGACTCTGGGGCGGTCAGTCCATTGACCTTTGTTTTACTTGCAAATTTTCTTCTTTTTTGTCTGTTTCCTTTTCTCAACAGCTGCACATCCTTTTAGACTCATAGTATTGAGTTGTCTTCTCACAGTGAAAGGATGGACAGAAACACCTGTGGACTTTTTGAAGTAAGAGTGGAGCTCGAATTTCTCTTCTCTCTCAAAGATGAAAGCTTTAAGTATTGTTTATCTGATGGTGACAGTTTTGGTGGCGTACCGTCTATAAGGGTTGTTAGGAGTCTTATCTTCTCTGTACCTTTCAGTAATCCAGGTTTGGAAACTGTTTTCTAACTTATTTTCCTTTGACTTTCCTCTTCCTTATCCAGTTGGATTATTTTATATTTTAATCTCCTCAGAAATATCTTCTGAAAAATGAATGATGTACTTAGTGGCTGTTTTGACTGGAAGTTGAAATAATAAAGAGTGGTCTCTGACCTTTGCACAGTACTGTACCTTTAAAAATTGATGAACTGCATTTGCTTGATTGAGATTCAAATTTCACATGAATAAAATGCTTTACCTAAACACATTTATAGACAAAGGTAAACCAAAATGCACCTTTTAACTCCAAATTGGTAACTTTACAAGAGAAAGAGAAAATGTTCTCAGCCTTAAAATACGTTTCAAAATTGGCCTGTCCTGTATGACTGTCCCTGGTCATATTAAGCACAATTTATCATATCATTTATGCATCCCATTTATGGTTACATCACCAAGTACCAGCGAAAGGAGAAAATTAACATTACCAGTAATTCATGTTTCACCTCTTTCTCACTCACCTATCACTGAGCAAAAACAGTCTGCTAGCTCAGAGACCCTCCGTGATGCTACAGTTTACTCAGAAACACACCACAGTACAGAAGGAAAAGGCGGTTTTCCAATCGCTGTTGACTTTAATGTAAAGAAATTTTATTCTAAGTAATTTTGGACTGCTTCTATTGGTCCATTCATCATGAAATGTCCATATAAACATAACAGTTTTGATGTGACAACAGTGATATTTTATACATATGAAAATTATGTAAATTAAGTAAATTCAGTGCATTACTCTTTCAGCAGGCGAGCAGTACATTCATATAGGCTAATGTTGCCTCTTCAGTGTGAGAAATCAGGTCAGAATGGGGAGTAACATCTTTGTCGTGCAAAGGGAATGAGGACTGGGCTCTTTGTGAGAGTTCTGTCACAGAGCAGCATGAGCTTGAGCTTCATGAAGGATTCTTTCTGTTACTCTCTAAAACTGCATTCACAAACTCAAACACTTCTTCCATGCTTTTCAAATAGTGTAAAATCATCCTACCAAAAAAAAAAATCATCCTACCATCCTAAAATCATCGCTCCGAAAGTGATAGATGACAAAAATCAAGTTCACACAATTTTTCCCTTACCCCACATGTAGTTAATCAGCCAAGAAATTTGCCTCTTTGCTTTAGTACTGGGGCTAATGAGGCTAGTGTACTTAATAAGTAAGAGACACTTGACAAATTGTTATCTATAAAAATAGACCGAAGTACAGAGAAGTGTAGGCTTCAAAATGGCTGTTACTACAGTTTTAGCATACTTTTGTCCATTTTTATTAATAGCATTATTTGATACAGTGTCAGAAACCACAAAAGTAAGTCGTCTCTATATAAGAATATCAAATAACTGTATTAATGTATTGATTTTGACATGCATTTTACACTGTGCTAATTGGTGCCTTTGAGCATCCATTACTTGTTAGCTACATTAGCTTTGAAGCTCCAGTATTAAAAAAATAATAATGATTAAGTAACTTCAGACACTAAACATGTCTTAGTGGATTGTCTAATTTTAAGGGTAAGGGAAAAGATGTGTAAATTAGATTTTTTTGCCAACATTTCACTCTAAAAATAAAGGTGCAAAACACAGTTATTTAGAGTACTGACAGAGAAGAATCACATTTGGTTCCCTAAAGGACCATTCAGTGGACGCTTTAAAGTCGGGGTGTACACAGGTGCTTCAGTAATAGCTTAATCGCTTGAGGTGCCAGCATATGAGTGCGGAAATCATTTCATCTAATGCGGAAAGAGAAACAATTCGCTGATTTTATGTTTTAACTGGAGCGTAAAATGTGGCAAGTTCATGTGTATTTGCTAGTAAGTACATTATATTACACTCTGTTACTATAAAACACAAGTACCTTAATGTGAGTGGGTTGCCAAGGCCGCATTGTTATGGATGTAACTGAGAAGCCAGACTCTAGTGAAGCTTTACTGCTAACCACACCAGCTGATGTGAGCTCAGTCTAGAAACAGTGAATGTGTATTTCTATGACAAACGAATATGTTGGCACATCATCCATCTATAAGATCACGACAAGTCCTCAGCAGCATCCAGTGCTGTACCAGTTAACTCAAGGCAGCATCATCTGAACATGATGAATTCACAAAAACCTACCAATTTCCCTTGGCCTACAGCCTCACATTCATTTTGGCCAAATTTTTGTCTTGTTTCCTTGCCTGTGGTTAACCAACTATCCATTTAGTAACCCTTACTGATACCCAAATATCAAAACTAGTCAAAATATGGACTCTGTGGAGTTTGTGGAATTTGATTTCATTTGACTGATTATAGAAATATGTTGTTATAAATAATGGAATCGTTAATATATTAGACTAACAGTAACCACAAACTCTCGATGTACTGTTGTAAAGGAGATAAAGTCTTTTTCAGGGGGTCTAAGTTTCTCTAGCTCCCCTGTAATTCGACTCCCTTCAGACTGCATCATCTTTAGGGCAAGCTATGCTCCCTCTTGGCTCGCCCTTTAATTCAACTCCCTTTGGAATGCATTGTTTTTAAGGGTGCTCAAATCTCTTTTAGGGATGCTGAGCTCTCCCTTGCTCCCTTGTAATTCAACTCCCTTCAGATTTGATCATTTTAAGGGTGCTGGAGTCTCTTTTGGGGTGGTTAAGCCTCCCCTTGACCCGTCATAATTTGACTCCCTTTGGACCACATTGTTTTTAAGGGAGCTCAAGTCTCTTCTAGGGGAGCTAAGTTCCCTCTGGCTCCTCTGTTACTATTTTTGTAAATGATGTGTGTGAGTGTGAGAACCTTTTTAAAGTTTAAAGAAATTGCTTCCAAGTGGTGCAACTCTCTAAGCGCTGGCCCTATCATCAGGAGATCACAAGTTCAGTCCTTGGTGATGCTACAGCCATCCAGAGAGCACAATAGGCCTCGGCCTGTCTGAGGGGGTAGGGTGGCTAACCAATGTGGGCGTCTGTTGGCTTACATAACAGAACTGGCGTTTACCATTCTCTAAGCGTGTTGAGCTGTCCTGTGACAACCTGTTAGCTTCACATACCTTGGAGAAAGCCTTCACCCTGCTAGCGTTTGTAGCATTGTGTGATTGGGAGAGACCTGGCTAGTGGGTGGAATTGGACATGGCTAAATTGGGGAAAAGTACAAAACAAAGTTTATAGAATCTCATAACGTAAAATTTCTACAATAATGTAAGGCTTTAAGAACTATGCAAGGTTTAAGAACTGAACTGTACAAGGTTCTAGAACTGTACATCGAAGCCAAGCACAATTTAGGAAATTTTATTTTCATGAGTGTCCATGTTTTTGTCCTGAACAGCATGCGCACTAATGCTTATTGAGCCGCTATGGTCATTGGTCACCTAAAATAGTCTTTGGCTTTGTTCATGCCCTGTTGATCGAATGAAACAGTGTACATTTATGAGGTGATTTTTTTAAAGTCATATTTTCTTTGAGCAGCTCAGTTCAAAGTCCCTCTTCAAGCCATGCCATCTGGCTGTAAGCTTTACATAACCCGCTGGACACACACACACGCACGCACACGGAAATACAGACACATACAGAAGCACACACACACACACAGACCTAATGTAGGCCAGCCTTTTCCATGTCTGCAGTGGAAAGGATTAAAGCTGGAGCTAGACTCTTAATATCTGCAGCTCTTTCCTGGGGGCAGCCAGGCCTGCATAGACACACATACACAGCGTGAACGGGCTGCCAAGTGTGGAGCTCAGGTCTCCTCTACCATTTCCTGCATCAATTACCTCCATTTGACATGTTCTGCTGTTATCAGTCACTGCTATTGGATGACATCTGTCTGCTAGCTGGCCAATTGGATGTTTACTTACTTGTCAGGCGTGATTACCTAACCCTTCTGCAGATGTGAGAGTTATTTACGCTGAAGCTGACTCTTCAGCGAAGCCTGGTGAGAACAAGGTATTAATGACACATTTTTTTTTCACACCGTCCTCGGTTATGCCACATTGTGTTATTCAAATAGCTCCGAAAAGTGCTGCTTTTACTGAGACCTATGAGTCACTCAAGCTGGCAGTTTTTCTCCAGCGGAGAATTACACTCGAGGAAGCATTTGCCCTCTTAACCAGTTTTGTAGCTAACGGTCTGTGTGGCATAATGTGGAAATTCTGAGCGTGAAAACTGTCATAAGCAGGATGTGAGCCAGCTATACAGCCAAACCCCAGCACAATATAAACAGAGCTAAAAAAAAAATCATGATTTGTACAAGTGCATTTCATACACAGCTCACATTGTGTCTGTTAGGCCTCTACAGCAAGTTTGTGGTTATGTTAGAGAAACCAAATCGATACAATAGAGTCAGCGTTCACAGCATTGATTATTTAACTATAGCTCTCAACAGATACTCGCAGGAGCAGCGAGTGTATCGCATTCTAAAGAGATTTAGCTGTAACGCTGTGTGTAAAATTAATGAGCCTCTCCTCTTACGCCCAGTCTCCAGTCAAACAGAGTGATCCAATATATTTGAAATGTCATAAGCTGCATCTTTGCGCAGAGGTTACCGTAAATAACAGTATCCGTGTTGTAAGGACTGACCACTTGGGCCTTTGGGAGAGGACAAAGCCACAGAAAGTGCCTTTCCTCAGACAGTCCTAAAGATATCATCTGCCCTCTGCACGCGTGGGAGGCCAATAGGATAAACTGATATTACACGACACTGCAGATGTACAGTAGTCAGAGAGCACCCTTCATTTATTTAATTCCCAGTCAAAACAGCAATTAAGTACAAGTTATTCATTTTTCAAGAGATATTTCTGAGGGGATTATATATAATCCACTTACATAAGGAAGGAGAAAGTCAAAGGAAAATAGATGAAAATAGTTTGTGAAACTGGAGTTCAAAAAGATATAAAAGATGTAGAGAAAATGGGACTCTTAGCACCCGTGCAAGACCTGTGGACAACCAAAACTCACACCAATAGATTTTTAAAGCTTCCACTGTGAGAAGACAGCTCACCACTATGAGTCTGAAAGGATGTGTAGCTGTCAAGAAGCGATTACTGAGAAAAGGAAAGAGAGAAAAAAGAAGAATATGTTCAAATGAAATAAAGAATCTGTTGGTGTTCAATGAAATGACCACTCCAGAGTCCAGGCCTTAATATCATTGAATGTGTTTGGGATAATTTGGCTCACAAGAAGCAGAAAATGCAACAAAACTTCTAAGACTGAACTTTGGAATGTGAGGAAAAATATACCTGCAGATTTCTTTGAAAGATTGAAAGCAAGGCTCTTGAAAAGAATGGAAGCTGTGATAAAAGGGTGGACACAAAAATCACTGACCAATTAGAAATGATATTTAAGTGATGAGGATTCTGTGTCATTTTCTGTTAGTTATATGTTTTTTGTTTTCTTTTCCTCTGATGTTGAAAAATGAATAACTTGTTCTTAATGGCTTTTCTGACTGGAAATGAACTTTTGCACAGTCCTGTAACAACATTATACTTTTTTATTCAGTTTCTATTGTTTGATAAGTTGAAACAGACACAGTGCACCAGGAGTGCCAGTGATTTTTATTCAAAGTTACAGTTTTTCATTTGGTATGATAACTGTTGCTAGAAAAGACTGCATTTGTGAGTGGAGCATGGATAGGTCATTTAAGCTGTGCTAATTATGCTTTTATGAAACCGTGACCATGTCAGGATTCAAACTCATGACCTCCCTACAATAGAGAAAATTTTTAGACAGCTAAGCCCTGTCTGAATCAGTTTTAATGAAAAGTGCAGTTCAGTATTATGGAAGTACAGATATTACCCACGTTATACTCAGAAATCTTATCATGATCTAATTTATTGTGATAACGATAACAATACCGCTAAGAACTATGTTTCCATGGATTAATCTATCAACTACTTTACAGATTAGTCAATTAATATAATAAATTAATTTTCCTCCAAAAAATCGAATTAAGACATTCTCTGCACAAAGAAATGTGTTTAAAATAATGGCAGAAATAAAATAATTAGATAAGGTATATGTCCCATCAAGCCCAATATGCATGAACACGCACACTAACACCGTCAATCAACGTAGAATAAGCCCAGATTCTAGCCTAAATATTTTCTCAAACACTTACTCAATGGAAATTCTAAGGTAGCAGGCAGACGTCTTTATGGATTTAATGAGTGTACTTAGCAGCTACAAGTACAACAGAAAAAAAAAAAATTCCCTACCAATAGTAATTTAATAAACATGAATAGACAGTTTTGCCTTTTGGAAACTTTTAGACACCTCTTCTGTAACCGAGTCAAATGCTGCAGCCGCACTGAATGGAGCCGACAAATCTATGGAGGAAACAAAACCACTGATGTTGTACACGCAGTATGTGTACGGTGGCATGGTTGTGCTGTTGCCTCACAGCAAGAAGAGCCTGGGTTCAATACCCCCAGCCAGGCGACCAGGTTTCTTTCTATGTGGAGTTTGCATGTTAAATAAAGGTGTGAGTGTGTGTGTGCATGTATATGTCTGTGTGTCTGCCCTGCGATAGACTGGCGACCTGTCCAGGGTGTTTCCTGCCTTCTGCCCAGTGACCACTGAGATAAGCTCCAGCATCCCCCTAACGCAGAAGGGTAAGCAGCTTAGAAAATGTGTGTGTTTTCAGGAAAAGTATTTGTATTGAAGTGTTTTAGAAATCAAAATTCCAATTTCATATTTTTAATACTAATTTTTTGAAAAACGATGTGTCGGTTAAAAGTATTGATGTCAGTCCATTTTAGTATCAATGGCATCGATTACATCAACTAATCGCGGCAGCCCTAGTTGATGTTTTGCTCACTCCTACGCACCACAGCACTCAGCTGTCTATAGAACTGTAGTGAATGTCCAGTTGGAGAGAGTGTGGTTTGAACTCCTTCTCAGTGGGCTCTCCAGCAAACGGAGCGTGAGACGAACAAAGAGAGAGACACAGAGAGAAAAAACACGATGCACAGCTGTGTTTACCAAACACACCTCAGCAACCCTACAGCATACACACTGACACCTTTTTTTAACATCTGCCTTACTGGAGCAAGAGAACAACATCATTTCAATTTAAAAATCTGACTTTAACCCTTAGAAGCAAATACATGTTGTAATAATATGCATTATTTCTTACTCATAGCTCATTGAAACAAGCAGAGAAATACTGTTGAAAGTGCAGATTTTAAACTTTCCATTGTTACCACATTTGTGTTCATAAGTAGAAGAGGAGATATTTTACCATGATTTGAACTTGATGAATTGTTTGCACCGAACTTGCCAATACAGAATGTATAATGATCAGCCAAAACGTTATGACCAATATGCTGCTGGTCCTCCATGTGCCGCCAAAATGGCTCCAACCCACCAAAGCATGGACTCTACAAGATCTGTGAGGGTGTTCTATGGTATCTGGCACTGAGACATTAGCAGCAGATCCTTTAAGTCTTGTAAGTTGTGAGGTGGTGCTGCAGCAGTTCAGACTTGTTCCAGCTCATCCCACAGATACTCGATTGGATTGAGATCTGGGGAATTTGGAGGCCCAAATCACCTTGAACTCTCTGTCATGTTCCTCAAACCATCCCTGAACAATGTGTGCAGTGTGACATGGCTCATTATCCTACTGAAAGAGGCCACTGCCATTGGGGAATACCATTGCCATGAAGGGGTGTACCTGGTCCACAACAACACTTAGGTGGGTGGCACGTGCCAAATGGATGTCCACCGGAATGTCCAGGCCAAGAGTTTCCCAGCAGAGCAATGCCTAGAGTGTGACACTGCCTCCACCAGCCTGTCTTTTTCCCACACTAATACCATCACTTCTCCAGGAAAATGGTGAACACTTACCCGACCGTCCACGTGATGTTAAAGAAATTAGACTCATTGGACCAGGCAGGCTTTTTTCATTGCTCCACGATCTGGTTCCGACGCTCGCATCCCTATTATATGCTTTTTCTATGGTGGACAGGGGTTAGCATGGGCACTCTGACTGGTCTGCGGCTACACAGCCCCATTCACAGCAGGGTGCGATGTACTATGTGTTGTAACACATGTTTCCTGTAGCTGTCTAAATTTATGTGACTTGTTCTACAGCCAGAAGCCCTTTTGTCGATTCAGACCAGGAGGGATAGCCTTCATTGCCCTTGCACATGGATGAGCCTTGGGCAGCCAACGCCCTAGCAACAGATCATGGTTTGTCCCTCCTCAGACCACTATCTGAAAGTTGTCACCACTGCTGACCAGGAGCACCCCAAAAGCCTTGCTGTTTCTGAGATGCCCCAGCCCAGTCATCTGGCCGCAATGGTTTGGCCCTTGTCAAAGTCGCTGAAGTCTTCATGCCTGCCCATTTCTCCCGCATCCAAAAACTGACTGCTTGCTTTACGTCTCATATATACCAGGCCTTGACATGCACCATAGTTATGACATAATCAACAGTATTCACTTCATCTGTGAGAGGTCATAATGTGTTGGCTCACCGGTGTAAATCAACTGACTATGTAGGCTTATAAAATATGTTTACATGATGAAAATGACAGTCACAATACTCGACTTGTAAGGGTTAATGATCTTAGAAACTTGCACTCATAAGTAAAGTATTTTAACTGTGATTTCTTTGATAGCTTTCCGCAAAGCTGGTCCATTAGATATCATGTTATAATAAACTGCTTAACAAAACAAATGATAATAAGAGATTATGTGTCCCAAAATGCAATGAGATTTAATTAAATTTGCAAACTTTCAGTTCAGCCTCACTGAATTTGCTCATAATAAACTCTCAGTGCATAATTTATGACTGTACCCCTTAAATACCCATATTGCATTTTTTTGCCATATATCTCACACAGTTTAGTGACTAAAACTGATGAAAACATTCACTGATTTACAGATAATTGAGCATGTTCATACAAATACAGATGAAAATGTAACACTAATGACTTTTAGGTCTCTTTAACACTCAGAAATCTGCCTCTCTTTCATAACAGGGACAAAAATCAAGCTGCAACTAATCTATAATACAGTCGTTTGCCTTTTAAAGTGTTGTTCTCATGACAACCAAGCTATTACCAGTGACTGCAAATATGTTGCTGACTGATTTGTTTCTTTTGATTTCTTTTTAAAGTGTCATTTCAAAGTTCTCCTCTTGAACAGAGAAAAAAAAAAAACAATAAAATGACAAAATGAGGAATTTCTTAAGTAGTAAAGTGGACTGGAGGCGCTGTAAAAGACAAATCATGAGTATTTTAATTTTCTCTTTCTGACATATTCACAGTGCAGTAAAAGACTTCAAACAGTGCCTTATTAGTGCAGTGCTCTACAGTGGATATCTCTCAGCCCACTGCTGTTTTCAGGCCTAAATGTTTTGAGGTTTTGATGTATATGAAAATTATTAATGGTTCCTGACTTAAGATTTTCGATGCATGTGATTAGTTATGTGTCAGGGTTGCAACTGATGCAAGTGACTGAGAGGAGAACATTTACAGGCGGAAAATGCAACAATGCTGTTGTGCCAATTACTGTCATACCTGTGCAACTCACACTAAAGGGCCTGTTTATATATGGTACTAACATCCATCTTGAGTTATCTGAAGTAGCCAGTGAGATATATAGCCTTTTGCACTCGCCATTTCCATGAGTCTCAAAGTGGCCACTCATGATCGGATTTCGTGACTGGAGGAAGCAGACCACTAGCGAAGTACCTACCTGGAAGATGGCTTACTTTAGTTTGGCTTCTTTTATCTGGCTAAAAAAAACTTGTGTCCATTTTGTGCTGAATTAGGATGGAATTGCAGTTTTCTTTCCAATTTTGTTGGATGACCGAGGTACGAGTTACACTAATGCTAGTTTTGTTGCATTTATTAGTCTAATACTCTTTCAGTGTATTATAGTATATTACTGGGTGCACCTGGACTTCACTAAGACGTTCGGCATCTCTGAAAAAATCAACGTCTGGTGAATATTGATTGAATATTCCGCTCACTGCCGCTGCCACGGCCACCAGTGGTGGAAGAATTTCCCGTCGTTGCTCTTTTGAAAGCAATAGAATACATGGTTCGCCGTCCACTGCCTACCGCCAAAAAGCAAACACAGCACTACAGCCCAGCTTTCTCCATTATGTTATCAATTACATGAACAGCTCAACTAAACACTGTGATGTGTTTAAAAAGCATTGAAAAAAGCCAACATTTGGATTTACAATGTAATTAAGAATTCTTCCAGCATCAGTAGCAACAGTTTGACCTTCTACACTGTTGACCAACTCAGTACTGAGAAACTGAGCGTGAGAGAAAGCCAGCTGCTCAGCACATGTGTAATTTTCACTTTCAAAGCCGAAAATAGCCCTGCGGAACTTTTCTGGCTGAGACACTCCCGACATTAGTGAAGGGGAGATAACCCAATGTCACGAACCCAATAGCACGGAATTAATGCTTTCAGTGTCTCCGTTATCTCGCCGACTCACAGACAGGAGGAGACATTTTTAATAAGCACTTTTTTGCTTTTGTCTGAGAAACCTGTCCAGTCGACAGATTTGCTCCCGGTGCCCCACAAAAAGGCGGCGATGGAGGAGCGTGCTGGAGATAAAGGTGAGCATAACATCAAAAAACAGCTCTTTGAAGTGAGTTGCACCTCTGGGAGAGAACTATCAATTCGGCGTGTGTAACCCCCTCGTTCTCATCCTCCGCTGGGCCACTGTTTATCTGCCATGTCCTTACCCTTATCTGCATCACCGCTGTGGGTCATTGGGCATCAGAGGGCTAATCTATCCACCTGACAATCAGCCACGGAGGCGTCAAACTGCTCTGATGTGCTGCAGACAGGGTTGCAGCCGCTGAGGAAATAGCTACTTCCTCTCAGAGAACTAGCTGAAGTTTTCACACAAAGACAGTCATCACCCTCAGCTGACCTATCCTTGCTCCACTCACAAATAAGTTTTTTTTCTTCAGTAGGTTGCATAAGGTTTTCAGAGCGCTCAAGAGAGAGTTACTCATTTGAAATTAAATGCATTGTGTATGTACGTGAAAGGTGCTGTTAGGATAGATAAAATGTAGTTTATAGTCAATAATAATATTAGGAATGTGTGATAATATGAGAATTATTTTGGTATCAGAAGATACTTTAAATATCAGCACAGGACAGATGTAAAATTTTACTGATGTTTTAAACTGATATTTGATGGTGTATTTATTGTACTCCAGAAGAGCAGAAAGTTTAGGTCATGCTGGGTTACTGTGCTAAAATGTCTGCATTTTATTTATTTGTAAAACTATATAAATAAATTTTATGTGTCTATGCAAATTCAGGTAAATGTAGTCCAGATTTCTACATTTCATTAATGTTTATGTGTTGGAATTGGTAGGCCCGTCATAATCAGGTGAGACAGATGCAGCTTGAACTCAAATAAACAAACATTACTCACTGCTGCCCTCTAAAGGTGTTACATCACCAGGCACAAGTTTGAACATTGGTTGTTCTTCTAAGACCCCTGATGTACTCAATAAAAAAATTTCTGCTTTATTTTATTTACATATACCTGCTTCAATACAATGGATGAGCTAAATAATTGTTGAATTGTCGAAAGGCTTGAATAGTTGTGATCAGCTGAAATAACCATAATCAGACATTTATTATTATTAACGGTTGTTAATAACTATAATAGAAAAAAAAAAAAGCATTACCTATTGTGCTAAAAAGCGTTCTTTGAGTCGTGGCAATAGGGAAACCTTTTTTGGTGCTATACAGAACCATTTAAAAAAAAAAAAAAGATTCTTTAAAGCAGGGGGTCTCAACCTTTTGCACTTCAAGGCCCATCTGTTTATAAATAGAAAGCAAAGTGGCCCACAGGAAAACAAAACTCAACATTTTTGATTTAAGGCCTGAAAAAGATCATTATCATCCATTTCAGTTCATTCACAGAAACCAAAATATATAAAGATTTAAATACAGAGATGAAAATAGAGCGTCAGGCCATGAGACCTCAATTTATGTTTGGTGTGGAACAGGATAGGTACAGAATGCAGCGAACAGTAAAGCCAGCTGAAAAAATCATTAGCGCTCTCCTGTCCATCCTCCAGGACTTGCTCTCTTCAAGAACCAAGAAACGGGCAGGGAAAGTCATTATAGATTCCTCATAACCTTTTTCAACTCCTCCTTTCCGGTAGGCAGTACATAACCCTGTTCTACCAGACACAGGAGCAGTTTCTTTCCTCAGGCCAGCACCCTCATAAACAGCTGACCAGTAATATCTTCTGTTAGGCCAAAGCTACTTCTGTTTTCTCCAGATAGTTGTTACACCCTGCTTCACATCCATACCATTGTACACCACAATTTTATTGCCATAATGATGAACACTACTGTTATTTACACTACAACACACACTTATGTATACTGCTTGTCTGTGTATTATTGCCACTATATTGTCTGCTTATTGCTTGTATACTGTGTTCTTAAGGGTGTAGGAATCATCAGATGAAAACCAGGCACTTGCCCACAAATCCGATCCCATATCGGTGCATCCCTAGTTAGCATCATGGCAAGCTCATCATTATTGTTTCCCACCTGGCTAATTTTGATAAGCTACAATAACATAGTCCAACTTATTAGAGCAGTATGTTAAACTGCAGCCTCAACATTATTTGATGTTATTTCTTATCTCAAAAAAGAATTTCATTACAGTAACTTAACTCTGCTACATAACACTGACAAAACCATGCCATAAACATGTCATGGCGGATGCCACATGTTGTCATAAGGCGTCATGACAGATTTTGTTTAGTGATATAATAGTGTCATGTTATCATTACTAGTAATCGTCATGACTTATGTCATAATGTTTGTCATGCCAGCTTATGTCACATGTTCATTTTTGCTGTGTACTCTAATTAGCTGCCGTAACCTCAAACATGATGACATCTACTACTGGTAATGATAACATTGTTATATTACTGGACATAATCTGTCATGACAGTTCATGATGATATGTTTATGGCAGGTTTGTGCCAATAATGTATAGCAGCATCCAAAAAAGCGTTAACAGATTTCCAATTTAGCAGCAGTTGCTAAGAAAGAACAGATCTGTGGATGCACAAAGGGCATTTTGTCTCTTAATAAACTTTGCCTTTATTTTTCCCTCCATACATCCACATGATCTTTGACTGGACAGAATTAAAAAAACACTGGGCAGGAGTTTCATAACTTCACATTCTAATTTAGACCACATTCATAGTCATTAAAGAAAATAACAACATGTAGCTGGTTAGACTGAATCCACATATCACAACCAGGTTAAACAAATGTGGTTCTTCTACCTTAGGTCTAAACCACAGTGCTATTGTTACAGGTCTAATTGGAAGAAAGTATATGTGTATGCTGCCTTGTGTGAGCAGCTGACCACAAGGTGATGTTGGTTAATGGGATGGGAGTATGTTCTTGTCAGCAACACCACTGTGAAAACTATTGCTCATGAGGAACACCATTAGAGAACACATTCCACAATTCAAAACATATTTCTGCTAGGTATGAGACAGACTGTGTCTAACCTGGGCATGACAAACATGTCTTTGACATTTCAGTAAGTTATTAAAGGCAGTAATAAGATAAACCCATTAAAAATCTACTGTTTGTGCATGCATTCTCAGGTGCTCTCAGGTCTACTGCTTTAAGGGCTAGGTTGCGGCTTTGTGTCATAAGTCTGAGCTTGTAGCCGCTGGGTACAAAAAAACTTAGCAATTAGCAACACACTGTGCTTTGCATCCCTCACTACCTCACCCCATACTGTCTTACAACCCTTCCAGCAATTCACCACAGGAGCCCACCACCTCACAGCCGCAGAGCCTTTCACCCATATCATGAAGATACACCACCCAAAGCACATTTGGGTAACACAGCCTCAATATACAGTACTAACCTCAAGAAAGTCAAGGTTCTGAAATGGTTCTTGGCTTGTACACTCTTAAAAGAGCTTCTTTGGAGCACTTTTGGTTCCCCAAAGAACCTTTCAATAAATTAATCCTTAAAGAACTGTTGTTGTAAATGAGAACCTTGAAAGTTTTAAGAGCCTCCAAATAATGTAAAGGTCCTGTATCAGTTTCCATAAGTTTTTCTAGAACCGTACATGCAGGCCAAGAACCATTTAGGAACCTTAACATTTAAGAGGACACTACTTCTCAAACGTTTGGGGTCACTGATTTCATTCGTATAAAACCAGTTTCTATGAAGATACATGTGGAAAATGATTTTATGAAAAAACTAATTTACTACAAGTTTCAAACTGTTTGTAGAAACCTGTAAAAGTGACGGAGCTGTAAGTGATTTCATAATAATTGATGAACTATTATGAAAGCGCTGAGAATGAACTTACAAAGAAATTCACATCCACAATGGCTCATATTTAAAAAATGATAATCAAATCTCGCTAATTAAACAGCTATTCATAGTATTTTTGTACAACAAATTCCAACAAACAGAAAATTATAGCTCATATTTATTTATTTATTTTACCATGTCCTCCCAAAATACTTGCTGTTCCCAAAATACTATAAACTGTGAATAGAGTATAACAATTATTATGACGACAACTGACCCCAAACATTTGAGCAGTATTGTATATGTACTCACTTAAAAATGATGGTTCTTTAAGGGTTCTTGATGAAAGAAAATCGTTCTGTATTGGGCCATGACCACTCAAAGAACCGTGTGCATGATTAAAGGGTTCTTTGCATCATCAAAAGGGTTCATCACATTGATGAAGAATGTGTTGTATATGGTTCTATATAGAACCTTTTTACAAAAAGGCTTCTATATAGCACCAAAAAGGGTTCTTTTAATATTACAAGCTTGACATCATAGCAATAGAAGAATCCTTTTTGGTGCTATGCAGAGCCCTTTTTCAGAAAGGTTCTATATAGAACCATCTACAACACATTCTCCATCAACTTGAAGAAGCCTTTCATGGTGCAAAGAACCCTTTAATCATGCAAGTGTTTTTTGAGTGTTCATGGTTCTATGTAGAACCATTTTTTTTTACTAAAGGACTCTTGATAAACCATCATTTTTAAGAGTGTAGAAAAGGTTTGTACTTAAAAAAGATGGTTCTTCAGGGGTTCTTCAGTAAAAACAACAATTCTATATAGAACAGGAAATGGTTCTTCAGATTAATGGGGAGTGTGTTGTATATGGTTCTATATAGAACCTTTTTGAAAAGCATTCTACACAGCCAAAAAGGGTTCTACTATTGCGACAATGTCAAAATAAATATAGAACCCTTTTTGGTGTTACACAGAACCCTTTTCAAAAAGGTTCTATATAGAAACATATACATCACATTCTCCATCAATCTGAGGAACAATTTCACCATGCAAAGAACCATTTAAGCATGCAGGTGGTTCTTTGAGCGTTTGTGGTTCTATACATAATCATTGTCTTTGCTAAAGAAGAACCCTTTTCTGAAGTGTGTGGTTGGTAGAGAACTTATAGAAAGTGCTTTAAACTTTAAAAAAGGTTCTTCACAATCACACATCTCATTTAGAACTATTGTTCTTTAAAGAACTATCCACTAAAAAAGCTCTTTAGGGAATCAGAAGTGGTTCTTTCTCTGCTGACTCTCCATTTTTGGTACTTTTATTTTTAAAAGTGTAATATGACCTGAGCTTTGATACAGCTGAACTCTCATATAGGTCTATACTTTGTTCTCAGAGCAAACCTATTATAACATCTGAGTCTAGCAAAGCGTGGTTACCAGAAACGGAAAAGAATCCTTACGTAAGGATTATTGCATTATTAGAATGAGCTCTGAGGCCAAACATGGAGCCGGATGTATTATGAAACCCATAGAACCGGTGTTATTTTTTATGTACAATTACAATCAATAATTTCCAATGGTGGTATTAGTTCTCATCAGCAATAATTCTGTTAGATCAGTGGTGTATTTGTTTTCATGTGTCGCCTCTCCGATCTCTGGACCCTATTTCCATTATCTGTGTTTCTCTGGAGGGGACTCTTTTGCTGGCAATACTAAATGAATGCAATCTGTCATTATCAAGAGACGCAAACATTTTTTTTTCAAACAGTGTCGCAGAGAAATATGTTTGTATATTACATAGGGATCGGGAGATACTTAACAGAAGTTTGTCAACTCCCCACCGAATCCAGCAGGCCGTCTGTGGGCAGAGGTTCATTCAGTGGATTTCATCAGGTTTCTGATGTAAACATAACGCAAACATTCATACCCAGAAAGACTCATTTACTCTGCCTTTTACGACTGCTCTACACTGCCACTTCCAGCTAGGATTTTTTGATTCTTGACATTGAACATGTTTACTCGCAACTCCTATAGGGTGAAAAATGTAAAGTTCGAAAAGGGGAAAGAGGAGAATATTTTAATTTGCTCATTTGTACTTAAAAACTCCATGTAGTTTTGAACTTAGATGATCTTACATTTAAGTTAGAAGGCTTTTTTACTTTGTTTACATTGTTTTGTTAAGTTGCTAAGTAACTGCAAAAAGCTTGTCATGTTTCACCTGTCACAATATCCTCTTACAAATAAGATATATTGAAACTAAGATTTCTGTAGTGATGTATACTTTCGTAATGCTTTATAATATTTTAACCTTCTATAATGTACATCTTATAGTGATCTAGTGTCCTTCAGTAAACTATAATAATTCACTGGATTTACTATAAGATGCTTATAGAAATCCTATAGAAATGCCTGTACACCCTTAAAAGTAGTAGTTCTTTGGTGAGAGGAATGGTTATATAGAGAACCACGACATCTCAAAGAACCATTTGAATGCAGTTGTTCTTCTCACTGATGGAAAACCTGTTGCATGGTGACATGGTCCTTCAGACTGATGTAGAATGTGTTGTATATGATTCTATATAGAAACATATATAGCACCAAAAAGAGTTCTGATATTATTATACACACTTAACAAAGACAGTCTATGAGTTCTATATAGAACCATTTGCATGTTTAAATAGTTCTTTGCATGGTGGAATCGTTCTTCAGATTAACAGATAATGTGTTGTATATACAGTGGTGTGAAAAAGTGTTTGCCCCCTTCCTGATTTCTTATTCTTTTGCATGTTTGTCACACTTAAATGTTTCAGATCACCAAACAAATTTAAATATTAGACAAAGATAACACAAGTAAACACAAAATGCAGTTAATAAATGAAGGTCTTTATTATTAAGGGAAAAAGAAATCCAAACCTACAGGGCTCTGTGTGAAAAAGTGATTGCCCCCTAAACTTAATAACTGGTTGGGCCACCTTTAGCAGCAACAACTGCAATCAAGCGTTTCTGATAACTGGCAATGAGTCTTTTACAGGGCTATGGAGGAATTTTGGCCCACTCATCTTTGCAGAATTGTTGTAATTCAGCCACATTGGAGGGTTTCCAAGCATGAACCGCCTTTTTAAGGTCATGCCACAGCATCTCATTCAGATTCAGGTCAGGACTTTGACTAGGCCACTCCAAAGTCTTAATTTTGTTTTTCTTAAGCCATTCAGAGGTGGACTTGCTGGTGTGTTTTGGATCATTGTCCTGCTGCAGAACCCAAGTGCGCTTCAGCTTGAGGTCACGAACAGATGGCCGGATATTCTCCTTCAGGATTTTTTTGGTAGACAGCAGAATTCATGGTTCCATTTACCACAGCAAGTCTTCCAGGTCCTGAAGCAGCAAAACAGCCCCAGACCATCACACTACCACCACCATATTTTACTGTTGGTATGATGTTCCTTTTCTGAAATGCTGTGTTACTTCTACGCCAGATGTAATGGGACATACACCTTCTCGTCAGTCCACAGAGTATTCTCCCAAAAGTCTTGGGGATCATCAAGATGTTTTCTGGCAAAACTGAAACTAGCCTTTATGTTCTTTTTGCTCAGCCATGGTTTTCGTCTTGGAACTCTGCCATGCAGGCCATTTTTGCCCAGTCTTTTTCTTATGGTGGAGTCATGAACACTGACCTTAACTGAGGCAAGTGAGGCCTGCAGTTCTTAGGATGTTGTTGTGGGGTCTTTTGTGACCCATTGGATGAGTCGTTGCTGCGCTCTTGGGGTAATTTTGGTCGGTCGGCCACTCCTGGGAAGGTTCACCAGTGTTCCATGTTTTCGCCATATGTGGATAATGGCTCTCACCATGGTTCGCTGGAGTCCCAAAGCTTTAGAAAAGGCTTTATAACCTTTTCCAGACTGATAGATCTCAGTTACTTTGTTTTTCATTTGTTCCTGAATTTCTTTGGATCGCAGCATGATGTCTAGCTTTTGAGGATCTTTTGGTCTACTTCACTTTGTCAGGCAGGTCCTGTTTAAGTGATTTCTTGATTTGAGAACAGGTGTGGCAGTAATCAGGCCTGGGTGTGGCTAGGGAAATTGAACTCAGCTTTCCAAAGATGTGATAAACCACAGTTAATTTATGTTTTAACAGGGGGGGCAATCACTTTTTCACACAGAGCCCTGTAGGTTTGGATTTCTTTTTCCCTTAATAATAAAGACCTTCATTTATTAACTGCATTTTGTGTTTACTTGTGTTATCTTTGTCTAATATTTAAATTTGTTTGGTGATCTGAAACATTTAAGTGTGACAAACATGCAAAAGAATATGAAATCAGGAAGGGGGCAAACACTTTTTCACACCACTGTATTTCTATATAGAACATTTTTGAAAATTGTTCTATTTAGCACCAAAAAGGGCTCTAATATTGTCATACACACTTAACAAAGATGGTTCTTCAATGGTTCTTTAGTAAAGGCAGTGGTTCCATTTACAAACATAAATTCTATTTATAACCTTTTGCATGCTTAAATGGTTCTTTGCATGGTGAAATGGTTCTTCAGATTATTGGAGAATGTGTTGTATATATTTCTATATAGAACCTTTTTGAAAATGGTTCTATTTAGCACCAAAAACGGGTTCTGATATTGTCATGCACATTTAACAAAGATGGTTCTTCAATAGTTCTTTAGTAAAGGCAGTGATTCAATTTATAACAGAGCTCTGTATAGAGACATTTGCATGCTTAAATAGAATAAAATCTTTTTGAATAGAAACGGTTACAGTAGAAGAACCCTTTTTGGTGCTTTGCAGAACCATTTTCAGCAAAGGTTCCATTACACCATTTCCACTGCAAATGGCTCTATAGAGAAGTCATGGTTCATTGCCTTGGCTAAAGAACCCTCGAAGAACCATCTTTGTCGAGTGTGTAGTAACCTTGTAGGGTACTATATAGAACCCTTTTAGCTGAGTGAGTGCTGTAGACCTTTTGATAGCGTTCTTTAAGAACGGCACAGTTGCCATTCTGTATGAAGTTTCGAGAAGAGCTAAAACGAACCTGAAAGTGGGTTGTGAGCAGTGGATAAATCATCTCTCTCACCTTGAGTGAGCAGACAGGGCTGCACAGCTGTTAAATAAATAAATAAATAAATAAATAAATCTGCTAATTCCTCACATTTTTCCCTCGTAAATCCTGAGGTGACGCCGCGCGGCCCCTCCTCCTCCCCCTCTCACTGTTGCTTCACGATGAAAACAGTCCACATGTGCTCCCCCCGCTTGTTTTTGACCGTTAGGCTCTGAGAGGAGGACTGTGCGGCGACGCGCCGTTTGCCCTGTTGATCTGAATCGCGAGGCAGCTGTAAGTTACTGAGCGTCTCTGCTGTCTGTGAAAGTGCTGCTCTCTGAGGCGGATGCGCGAGCAGGACTCCGGCGGGAAGAGAGCGGCACTGCGGACTAAAAGTTCGTTACACGGTTGAAAAAAGAGCATGCCGCGCCTCTGAGAGAAAGACGAGCTTCTGAAGAGGTAGGACATTTCGAAAAAAAATGACCGTGTGGAGCGCGCCCTGCGTTTTATTTAGAAAGGACTGAGCTCGTTTCCGCCGCGCGGTCTCCTGAAGGCGCCGTGTCGGCCGGTGAAGGTAACGCATGCTAACACGCTGCTGCTGCTGCAGTCAGTCAGTCAGTCAGTGAGTGAAGAGGCTAACGGTAACGGCTACGACTACCGTCTGCTGCTCCACTTCTTTTACCGTTCGTTTTAGTCTTTTTACTCGAGAGTTTAACTCTCGGAGTTCATGATTTACCTTCTCAGCTGTGTGTTTACTGACTTTACACGGGACCCTCTATTGGCACTCACTGCTTCCACTTCGTTTTTACAAAACCGTCTCTCTTTTCCTTTACACGTCGTTGAAAACGTTTCTCATTCCAGTCACAGCTTGTACACAGCGTGTTTCCTGCTCTGTGAGATGTGGTGTTCACCCCGTTTTTAATCCTAAATCTATTAAACCGGCTGTGAAGACAGAATGAGAAGTGTAGTGAGGTGCCACTCTTGTATGTTAGCTACTGGAACATCACAGTGAATTGTAATTAGGCTGTTTAGCAGCACATTGTAAACTGGCGCAGGTGCGCACTTAGTGCAAATAGCCTACTTGTTTACACTGGGAACTTAAAGCCGGCGAAAGTCGATCTTGGTGGTCAGACGTCTCAGTAAAAGCTTTACTAATGGCTTTACTGGGCCTGAGTGACCTGGTCATTTATCATTGGCATTTAGTCATCCATCATCCCAGAAGCCCTTTTCGAAAGAGGCGTTTCTGAAGGGTGAGCTGTGCCGGCTGGCCTCTGGACCTTGTACAATGACGTTGGAGGTTTACTGAGTCTTTACACGCTGATGCTCTTACATTTTTGAGGGCTGTCTGTGTTATCTCACAAGGCTGACAAAGCTTCCTTTCTCAGCAACACAACTCTGTTTGCTCCTGGACATGCTGATGGGCACTTTCTAACGAAGCGGAGACTTTGAGGAGTTGGGTTTAGGAGATTAGAGAATGAATAGACAACGCTAATCCACTGCATAGAGAGGTAGATTAGTGTCACTCCTTAAGCTCTAAAAACAATATAGCCTAAGCAAGTGCCTGGCCAGCACACAATAAAAGGAGCAGCTCTGATCGTGGACTTATAGACAGTACTGTGCAAAAGTCAGAGAATGTCTTTCAATTTGTTCATTTCCAGTACAGCCATTGAGGACAAGTTATTTACTTTTCAGCACCAGGGAAAAGGAAGAAAACATCTATTTATCAGAAACTTTACCAACTAAATTTTTTTTTCAGTATTTAGTGTGTCCACTCTTTGCTTTTATTACAGCGTCCATTCTTTTCAGGTGACTTGCTTTGATTTTTTCACAGAAATCTGCAGGGAAGTTCTTCCACACCTCCAAAGTTCAGTCTTAGAAGTTTACATTTTCTGTTTTGCACAATCCAAGTAATACCAATTACAAATTTAGACTCGTCAGTCCAGAAAACCTCTCTCCACTCTCCAGTATCCAGTTGTGCTGTTCTAGTACACTTTTTGTCTGTTTACTTTATGGATTTTCTCATTAAGGGCTTCTTGACAGCTTCACACCCTTTTAGGCCCAGAGTGTTAAATTGCCTTCTCACAGTGGAAGGACGGACAGAAACACCTGTGGATTTTTTCTGATGCAAAAGTGGAGCTTGATCTTCTCCTCTCTCTCAAAGATGAAAGATTTACCTTCTGTTTATCTGATGGTGACAGTTTTGATGGTCTACCAGGTCTTGTTGGGTTGTTAGGAATCCTATTTTATCTATATTTTAAATATTTATTTAAATTCCAGTTTTAAAACCTCCTGTTTTTTTTATTTATTTTCCTATGACTTTCCCCTTTCTTATTCAAGGGGATTGTCTTATATCTAATCCCCTCAGAAATATAGCCATTTTAGCTATTTTAGAAGCACATGAGAAAGAAATTTGCAAGGTATGAAGGATGGAGGAGCTAAAGTGGCTGTAGATGCACACAAATTAAATACTAATAGATAATTGTAAATTTTATAAAGTATTATAAAATATATTACACATTATAATGATATATAAATGTTGGAGGATTCCTGTTTTTTTTTCGTAAAATTTATGTTTCTTGCGTTTTTCTGACAATAAAAAATTGTACTTATTGGCCATTTTGACGGAAATTAAATAAACAAAAGATTGGTCACTGATTACTTCATGAAACTCAACAATAAAAAATATTTTTGGCCATGTAGTATTTTTTTATATTTTAATGATGTCTTCTAGTTTGTCTTTTTCAAATAAAGTATTTTGGAGTCTTTAAAAAGGCTGCGCATGGTCAGTAGATTACTCGAGTACGGATATATTATTAATAGTGATAGCCCTATTTGAACATTGTTCTCGATATCTTGAGAGGCCATAAAATATCTTAGCTTTAGCTCTAGCCATGCATGGGCCACTGCATGGGCCAGCTTTTGAGCCCGTAAGCTTTTCCATTCTTCTGCTCTACGTGTCATCAGTGCGAGCCATATGCAAGCTGTCATCGCAGCCTCACCTGTTAAAATCCCATTACCACCCCATTAACACAACAGCTTACAACAAATTACCATGCATGTAGGTGATATGTGCTCAGGCTTCTGCAGTCGAGCATGAATGTGATGATGGTATGGCAGGAGTGTAGCCCCAGCAGCCCAGGGTCTGACAGATGCAGCCAGCAATTCCCTAAGCTCCGCAGATTACAGGGATTAAGAGATATAGACTTTGTGCAATATCCTTAATGCATCAGCAGCAGCAGACAGTGGTTGGATGACTGCACAGTATAGTGTCTACCTAATGCAAGACATCAGTAACCTGCTATTACCTCTTCTGTTCCAACTGGCCTCCTTGTCCATGTCCTACTGAGTGTGTTACACTTTCATTGACTGACCCACTTTACTGACTGTGTTAAACCTGTTCTATTTAAATTACTACAGCGCAGGCCAGGACAAATATAGCATGTTTTATATGCCAAGTAGGCATGGCAAATTGCTGAAACATATGGCTTGTTTTATATATAAAAGTTCCATTATTGTTTATGACTTGGGTGCACTTACAGAAGAACCCCAGTGAACAGTTAAAGGGCTCATATAGTGGAAAATGGAATATTTCTCACTAGGCCTGTCACCTAATCGCAAATATTTAAAATTATTGCATTTATATGAAATGATTGCAATTATTTAACAGACTGCTGTCATTTTCCACAGTCATTAGATGTCACAGTCATACAACAAGCAGAATGTAAATTGGGTGTGTTGGGTTGAGGCAAACAAATGTAAATAAAAGAAAGCAGTAAATGCATTCATTGAGGCACATTGTGAAACACATGTTGAGAGGGCAGTGGCAATAATGCTCATTTATTTTTTAGCTATGTAGCTAATTCTAACCTTTTTTTAGTGTGTATGTTAGCTGAATCAATGTTTGTTGTTTACATTTTTACTCTACAAAAGTGGCTTTGACTCTACACATGATTATGTGTAGACATTAGTTTTAGTAAATGTATCTAGGAATGAAGATCCTTATTAAGTTCATTTTGCCTGTGGTGAAGCTAGAGGCCTGTAGCTTCATCACATTGCCACTTTAGGTTTGATCTTTGATTTGATAGTTGCATATGATGAACAAATATTTATATGTATGACAATTAATCACCAGCTAAAATTTCATAATTGTGAATTTTTTTTTTGGGATTTATGTTTTAAAATATACTGTTCACTCCTTGGTCTCTACAGTCCATATATGGAAACAAAAACAGCCCACTATGAATTTTTTGTCACAAAACTTGGTTTACATATTCAGAACAGAGCGGTTTAACTTGCATGCATTTAGAGTTTCATTTTAACATGCATACATTTTAAATGCACAGTAGCAAAAACAGCATGTTTAATTCAGAGGGATAAAGAGAGGTTGGAAAGTGACCATGTGTAAATAAATCATTACTGTTTTTGGTACATAAAACAACACATATGTCATGAGTGTAAAAGGCAGAATATGAACCCTATAGAGTGAAATGATACTAATGAACTGCTACATCAGTAAAAAAAATAAACATCTGCTCTGGTTTGGCAGTTTAAACATCAGTACTGTTATTTTTCCTCACCTCACAGTATGCTCACACACAACTCCAGCAGCAGAGCGCAGGCCTGGGGAAAGCTGCAGATCTCTTAGACCGAGTTTGGCTACTCGTATTGGATTTTGTATGTCACTTCATCAAATCTTAACCATCCAACTGCCTCACCTCTTCCAACATAATAGCTTTGGCATTTTTTTTTCTGTTAAATGTTAATTTCCTCTGAACGTAGCTAGTTGAAGGGCTTTTGTATGAGTGTACTGTTTTGCCGTTGGTAGTTTCACACTTCCTCCAGAGACTCTTTAAAGATCCTATTAAATAAACTACCTTGTCTTCACAGGCAAGGTGCCTTGCCTTGCAGGTAATGGAACATAGTCTAAATTAATAAAAGGGCACAATCAGTTATCAAGCCTTTGTAGGCTACAGGTTGAACATTACCACAGGAAACAACATTGATCTCCCTCTTTTCTCTCTTTTATAAGTGGAAAAATCCATCTTTTATTAGTTGAATAATTGAAAGGCTGAATATTTCATAATAGGAATGCTTTATCATTTTTATTTTTTTAGATTCTGTTTAACATTTATTTTTTACCATTGAATCTCTTTATAAAGAGCAGTTAAAAGCAGATAACCCAACCTAGAAAGGGAAGGAAACCATTAGACATCAATTTTGTGTGAACTTGTTTAAGAATGTGGAGAGATGAATGGAAAACCCCATTTGAGTATGAAAAGCAGGATCACTGACCTACAGTAAAGGTTGCTTATGCTTGAAAGGAAAAGTTGTAACTGACAGAAGAGGAGCAGAAACAGTCAATAAAACAATGTGATAAAAATAAACACAAAAATTCTTTTTAACTCTTTAAATGGGCAGGACCTGACAGCAGGTCCAAACGTTTATTACACGTTTGTGTACCATAAAGAGCCCATATCCTATGTTTTTCTTGTATTTTGTTTTCTCCCTCTGAGGTTCATTTATAATGTGTGATGGCTCAATGTACCCAAACAGTCATAATTCATTTTTATACGACCATTTTCCAATCTCTTTTTATCCCTTACAATTAAACAGTCTGTTTTTTGTTATTGCACCTTTAAGGCTGATATATGTAAATTATCTCCTTTCTAATTGGCTGCCTTATGTTGCGGCTCATTCAGAAAGCAGTCTGGGCTGAAACGCTCCTGATAACTTCAGTGGGAATGGGCAGAGCTAAACTGCTGTACGCTGAGTAGCATGTGTAATAACTCATTTACAATGTGTTGGTTTTTGTGACATCACAGAAACAATTAATTCAACACAGGCTGTTTTTGCAGCTTAGTTTCTGTTTATATGGACTATAAGGACCGGAGAGTGAAAGGTATGTTGTGAATCTTTTATAAATATTTATATATTATACAACTCCTTTATTTCAAAAAGTGAGGGGAATTCAGATTTCTATGAAATGGGGAATAAATCAGCCTGTTTGCTTTGTTTTACATGTAATTACTCAGGATGCATTAAGCCTGGGATTTTAAGAGGTTAAAAGCAGTTAGAGGTATGTTTGTTGTCCATTGAAAATAGTCAAAAAAATCTCCTCTACCTTTATCTTAGACTGAAGTTTATAACTGTCTGTCTCTGCTCCAGTTAACAAAGCCTCTGCATTTTTTAGTTCTGAAATTTGATCAAAGCCATTGTAATGTACACAGTGTGCACACTTAGATGAAGCATCATTGAATTCTGATTTAATTAGAGGTGTAATGATGCACTTTGTAGGTTATTTTTTGATTCTGAGCTTAAGACTCCATATTCAGAAATATGTGACATTTAATGTTTTAAATGTCTTGATTCTACAGAGCTCTAATTATATACTACACAGATTGAAATGCACATCTTATTTCAAAACAGAACACTGTAAAGTAGCATGTCTTTGTGCAAACATTGAGCTTATAAAACAGTGCAACTGAGCTATAAACAGTACAAAAACCTGCAGCGTCTCGAATAAAACCTTTAGCATGTCTCTATGTTCAACCCCAAACAGAAATATCAACAATAACATGTCACAGAAGCACTGTTTAAAGTCTAACACTAGGCATGTACTATAACTAAGTTACTGTTTTGGTTTTTTACAAAAATGTTCCGTGTCTGAGTTAATGAATGAATGAACTGATCATTGAGAGTCACTTCCACAAAAAAAAAATCATGTGAAGAGAGCGAGGAGCATACTGTCAATACATTTAAAAATATTTGTTTAATGTACTCAGTTTGAATACATTTGTTTTTGGGTTTTTTCGTTTGTTTGTTTTTTTCCAATATTGTATTGAAACAATTGTTTAGTGTTAATGTTCCAAGTTACCAAAACCCACTGTGCTGTTTATGTAATAATTATTTTTTTGACATTACTATTAATAAAGAATGAAAGCTCATCCACTCTTCATCAATTACCCTGGCTTTCCTTTTCCTTTCCACCAGCCCGCAAGCAGACTGACATTAGTGTAGGCCCCCAGACGTTGGAATGCCACCCCTCAGGACCTCTGTGACAGTCATTCCCCCCTCATTAAAATTCTTCTTAAAACATATTTATTTTCACAATACTTTCACCTTTCTTCCTCTGTATACACCCCCCTTTTTCTGCTCCAAATTGTAATTGTAATGCAATCTTGAGTGTGAAAAGTGTTTTATATTATTTGTATTAATCTATGTATATTATTAAATGATCTGTAATCAAGAATAATACACAATTATTTAATCAAATAGTTTGTTGCATCACGTTGTGCCTAACAACAGCACACAGCCTCTAATGACTTATTGCTTTAATTTGGTAAATTCAGGATAAGTACCCTTGTTGTTGTATGCCACAGATTTGGATTAAAATACTAAACTGGCAAAGATGAAGATTACTATGAAAAAGAAGGTCTGAATACTAAGAAAAAAATGCCTCCCTAGAGAGACTGTGTAAACACAAAGGTTAAAGCAGCATAAACTACAGATAGATAGATGGATGGATGAATGGATGAATAGATAGATACATAGATAGATAGATAGATGGATAGATAGGTAGATAGATAGATAGACTGATTGAGCAGTCCACTACTGTATAGATATATTACTCAATTATATCAACTTAAAATGAATCCTGTAATTAACTTGTTATATCATTTGACAGCTCTAATTACATGCACATGACAACTACAAGTGTAGGGCTATTTTAAATCCTTAAGTGTGAAATGTTAATTGTTTAAATCATTTGAGACCGCTGATGAATACACTGTATATTAAAACTCTGAACCTGTGAAAAAATAGATGGTGTGTCTATCCCAGCCCGCAGATATATGGGTATTGTAAACACGCAATACAGTTTTGTAAATGTGCAATGTGAAAATGAAATAAAATCAAAAAACATCTGTGCTTAAGTGCCTTAAACACCATGATGCATCCATAGAAAACATGCTCAATATAGCACCGTCGCATGGAAAACAGAAATGTGACATTTACAGCTTTCAAATCCTGCCCAATCACCTAGACTTTGTGGAGGGTGCTGAGGCCTGGCTCTTCCCCTACGCTGCTCCCACTCAATCCTATTACAGCATTACAGCATACATGTGCATGGCCCACAGCGCTGATCCCTGAACAGGCTCAGGCTTCCATTTTGTGTAACGCTTTTTCATTTAATCCCTCACCCGGCCAGCTGAGCTCCATGGCCGTTGGCAGAGCCCTTGTTCCGCTGCCCAGTCTGTGCTCCAATTCTCCGCCAAACAAGGTGCGGCTGGGCCTGCTGTTACTAATGAGAGACAGAAAGGAGATATGGGGGCCGGGGGAAGTTGCTCAACTTCTGTGAAAAAATGTCTTATCTAATCAATCACACCCACAGCTGTACAAAAAAATAGAGTTATTGATGGACACCTGCAGCAAACATTATTTTGTGTTCTTGGTCATTCTGGTGGCTGAAGATTTTAAAAATTAATGTAGTGTTGCTCAGATAGCTGTTGGACTTACGTTCACCGTATTACATTTGTTTTAGAGCCAATAAAATTTTGAAAAAGTATTGTACAGTCTAGTAGAATGTGGAAATTTAGTTTCACAAAAACACAAAAAACTTAACCATAAAAGTAAAAGTGCCACGAAAAGTTTGACTTTGCCAGCCATAATCAAGACAACACCACAGATTCCAGTGCAAATGTCTAGTGCAGCTGTTATTGTCACTGAGATCTTCTCCATAAATACACGCCTAATAGTTCTCTCAGACTGCATTTAGGTCTTGATCAGCTGGATGTGGTTTGAGGGGGTTGAGAGAAGTTTTGGGGATGTATTTATGGAAAACATTAGGGTGAATATTGATTTCTAGTGTTTATTAGCAACATTAGACTCATAGCTCAAGTACTAAATTAATAAAGCAAAATCTGGACACTAAATATGTCTTGGCTGATCGACCACATCTAGGGTCAGTTGAACACCATTTCTTTAAGAATGTATTTTTGAGATTTGTGTCTTTGTTCTGACAGATTGTGATGAGGTTTTGTTCTGACAGTAACATGTCAAATCAGTAGATTTGAAGGCTTCAGCATCAAAACTTCAAAAACTGAAGTGTGGCAGTGAATCCTCTCCCCTGCTTTTGCCTATATTGTCCTAGAAAGTCAACAACTGGTTGTAGTTGTTTAGTCCTCAATGGCTTGAGGAAACTACTGGAGCTTTTTGTCTGGCTTCAAAACCTCCGCCCATGAAGCAGAGCCTATTTCCAAAGCAATTTACCAACCCACTACTCTGCTTCAGAGTCAGTGGGCAGAGGGTACTCATGTATGTGCATGTATATTTAAATGTTTTGCTTGTTTATGTATTTATTCACTGCCTTTGTGGCCAAGCCTGTTCATGCGGAGCTCTGTCATTTTAGTACTTTATGGATTCCTAAGCGGGCAAGTGCTCCGTCACCCGGCAAGCTATGAAATGTAAAGTGTTTGGCATTGCAAAAAGTGACTAGCACGCTTGCACATGCACACACTGATGCCCTCAAGGTGCTCTGGTGCCTGGGAGAATGGATGGGACTGTTGAATCTCCAGAAAGTTGAAAGTGTGTTTGTTGGGGCAGGAGTGCATCTGCATGCTCTTAACTTGTTTAGCAAATAGAGGCCAAAGGGGAAGTTAGGCAACCAGCATAAAATTTATTCTCAAATTTTCCTCCTTGTCATCATGTAGGGCATTGTCATTTTTGCACTTCACAGGGTGTACCACATTTCATTAGCAAGTTTTAATTATTTTCAGCATTAAAACTGGTGAGGGTACAAATTTTAATTGAAATCCCATCTTTCCACTACATGAAGCAGGAGGTCGGATGGCCAGCTGGTAGTTGGGCCGGGTTAGGCTTTCTTGGCAAGAGTGCTGCCACTGAAATATTGAAATGGTGTAAAACAGAAGGCCTGGAGAGACTCGTGCCAGGACGTGCTCACTCCATGGCTACAGTTTTTGTGTGAGTACTTCATGAGCATAACTCAAGAGCAATGGGCTGTTGGTCTGAGTTCTCTTCTAATGCACAACAAGTGATTCAAAACATCACCCGCCTTACTGAGCTATGTCAAATGTACGCCAACAAGGCCCACTCTTTGAATTTTGTTTGTAGGCGAGAGGAAAATGCTGTGCTAGGCTTGAAAGCTTGACTCGTCTCCTGCTACATAGGACTGAATAACAGGACAGTGTACAGTTTTGGAGTATTAAAATACAAAGCAGTGCTGAGTTCTCATCACTGATCTACCTATTGCTTTGTAAACATTGTAAAATACCTAACTAGTTAATATGCTGTATAATACACTGTCACAGGAGAATCATTCAAAAAGCATTTTTAAATCAGAAAGTATTCTTAATCATCAAAATACAAATTTACACAATTTTCCATTTATGCCAGATGTGGTCAGTTAGCCAGTGCATTTGTTATCCACTTTTGCTACTTTAGTTTAGTGCTGAAGCTACAAAGCTAACTTTACTAACTAACAATGGAAGTCAGTAGACACCCAAAAAATTTTCATAAACACATCCCCAAAGCATCTCTTAACCTTTATGCAGACGTGCGGGTCTTACTGTGAACTATAAAAATGAATAAAACTTCACTGTGTAGCTTACTGGTGGGCCAGAAACCTCCTCCCCTGCAGAATCCGACTAACCTTTGCATGCACACACGTCACTCAGGCGTTCTGGATGCATGGATGCTGGATTATGTTATTGATTTACGTTGTTTCTGTTTTTAAACATACATTTTTTGAAAATGTAAGATTACCAGTTATTTATAAATAGAAACAGCAGTAATCTTTGGCGTCCATATGCTGGCATAACATATGTGCATGTGACAGGGAGTGGGATTCTGCCCTGGGAGGGGAGTGGCATCTGTGGTCTAAAGTGGCTGTCCTCAGTGTTTAGCTACACCCTGAAGTTTTGTTCATTTTTGCAGTAGTTTACTGCAAGCCATATTGTGGTCTACACCACAACTTAATGAAGACCTGCATGTGGTTTGAGTAGGTTGTGAGAGGTTTTGTGGATGTATTTAGGGAAAACATTTGGGTGTCTATTGACTTCTACTGCTTGTTAGCAGTGATAGCATCATAGCTCCAGCACTAATCTAAAAAAGCAAAATTTGGTCACCAAACATGTCTTGGTTGATAGACTACATCTGGGGTATGTGGAAAATTATGTGAATTAGATTTTTCATCAAACCTTTCCTTTATCCATCTAGGTGCCCACTGTTAGTTCTCCAGTTTGTTTGGCATTGTGCTTTTTTAGTTCCACCAACAGTTAAGTTTAGTTATATTTAGTTGATATATATTATGTAAGTCTTTCCTGCATTCAAGTACACATTCATAAAGTCACAGCGTTGTTGAACTTTATTGTAAGTCTAAAAAGTAATCTTATAATATTAGAACATATGTAAATAAATTAATGTTTTTCACATAAGTACAAAAGTATTATAAATTGCAAGTAGGGCAAATTGCTACAGCCACTACTCTGCGTAAAATACCTGAAGTTCAGCTGCATAATGTGTGAGAGCTCAGCTAGCAAGGGCTGAACTTCAATCACTGCGTACACAAATGTGGGCAGCACAAGGTCCCGGAGGGCATGACTTTATTGAATTTATTGTGGGGAGTTTTCTTCAGATGAAGTGAACTGAAGTGGAGGTGTTGTGTTGGGCAGCCCCAGGCAGTGCAGCAGGTCTGACGGAGCTCATTCACTGACCGATTCCGTTGGCTAAGGTCAGTGCACCCTGAGATGTGGACTGGTTTGGGACTGTCTAGATTTACTTGCACTCTGTGTGTATGAGGTGAGCGAGCACAAAAGAGAGACATTTTTAAGTGCCGTGCTGAGCAGCTGAGCCTCAGAGGCCTGCTGCCCATGTGCTCCAGTGCTGTCCAAAACAGTGGTGCTAATCCTGCTTCAGTACCAGGGACAGCGGCGCTGGCTTGGAGCGAGAGGATTCTGGGACATGGCCCAACATCACTTTGGTCATTGCAGGAATCATGCTCACAGCACTTTTATTCTTCCAAGACTTAAAAAGAATAAAATAGGAGGAAAGGTTTTGAGATGGCCACTTTTAGAAGCTATGAGTCTGGAATGGTGGCTGCTTAAAGTGGCGAATGATGTTTTGCCTGGATGCAAACTCCTATACTATAAAGTATTTGAACATTTTAAATGCCTCACAATGTTGGCTTCATTGTCAAGGTCACCAGTGAGTTTCTTTTGAGTCTCCAATACCCTGTCCATAAACCAATATTACCCAGCCCAACAATGAACCTTGCTGCTAGTTTGCTAATATTGGCTTATTTTATGCTTTCATGGTATATAGACATTACTATTGCACAACTACCTAAAGTACTCAAAGTATTGAAAATGCGATCATATATATATATATATATATATATATATATATATATATTGGTGAACTACACTGTAAAAATGAAAAGTCAATTCAACTTAAAATTGTTTTTACAGCTTTTTTGAGTTAACTGAACTTACACAGAACTTAACCTTACATTTGCTGCCAAAGCCATTTCAGACATAGCTTGCCTTGTTCAAATGTCTTTGGTTATGTATCAAACAGAGTGAGGCTCAAGAATCACAGTGGCATGATGTGAGTGGTTTATAAGTTCATAAATGCAAAACAGTTTTGCCTCAGTGTATTTCAGACAAGTTTGCTGGTTTTATGATGTTATCAAGTGACCACTTTTTCTAGCAGCTAATGCATGTTATTATAGGCACCTTACCTCAGCTCCAGTTTTCTTAGTATCCACAAAGAGAATGAATCTGTTTTGAAATTGTCTGGCCTTTTTTTTTTTACCAGTTTCACAGTCTTTCAGTGGTGTGTGATTGAAGATGTTGTTCATTTCACAGAAAACGTAAGTTTACTGGAGTTCAGTGCTAAAGTACCTCAGCAGGAGATATTTTGGTCATACAGTGCAGACATAGCCAGAAGCAAGAGATAGAAATAATGCCTGGGAGATAAAAATAATGCTTTGTAGGTTCTGGAATAAAACAGGTCAAAATCTGTAGAACTACCGCAGAATGTCATGATGTTTGTTGTGAATGTTTATTGAGAATGCTGGACAGTTAATCACGACTATTTGACCATGTGAGCGGTCCCCTATAAATAGGTCAGTTAATTATTAATAATAATTGCAATAAAGAATTTCACTGCTAAGCACTGTCTTCATTAAGAATAGCCTATGGTTCCCAGCAGCATAAACGTCAAGCATTATTCCATGAACAGCTCAATGATTTTTAACAACTTGTTGCATTAATACAGAATTTAATTGATGTGTGCGTTCATAAGGGTCTGTATTGAGTATTTTACAGCAGCTCAGCCAATCAGATCTTAGAACTGGAATTCTCTCTGTTTATACAATAGATTGTAATACCGCTGAAAAGTTATGCCACAGAGAGGGAGTTGCCCTTTTTTGGTCTGAGCCACTGGCCCTGTAAATGTCTGTGCACTGGCTATGCAGTAGATCTGATGAGACACGCTAATGAAGATAATAGCTCCAAATGTCCATTCATGCTCATATGACTCTGTGGGGCAGCTGCAGGGCTGACTTAAATCTTGCAATTGCTTAGCAAATGTCAGCTTTGGTTCACTGACATTGAAAACACATGTTGCAGGTGAAAGATTATGTGAAACAATGTAGCATTTGGAAATGTTTCTCTGTATTAGGCAAAGATGTATTAAATATTCCCTGTGGCACTTTATAAAGGCTGCAAGTCTTTGTTAATGCCTCATGCTCCTCACTATTACAGACTATAAAGTTTCATTCAAATGCAGCTGAACTTCTCATGTCATTTTTATTGTGTGTAAAGAGGCAGCAGAATTCTTGCTACATTTACTAGTGCAAACTTAAATATCACCTGACACCATGATGCTGTGATGTATTTGGAAAATATTATCATGTTGAATTTTATCAATGCTGGTCAGCACTGGCCTGATGTGTAATCTTAATTAGGTGTGGACAATATGACACTATTTATCGTTTTATCGTATTAGATTAATTTATGTAATACATTTCTGAGCACATTGTGGATATTGTGAGTACTTAAAAGCACTGACCATCTGCATGTTTAATTGTACAGAGAGCGTAATTAGTCATGTTTATTTCACATTAGTCCACTGCAGCATGCAAAGTGTTGAATACAATTTTTTGTGTTCATAATTTTTTAATTACTATTATTATTATTATTATTATTATTATTATTTTATTAATTTATTTACATGTGGCACTTCTGATTCTCTTTTGTCTGTTGTAACTGTTCCAAATCTCAGAAAAACTAAAGATCCTGATGCATTTCAAGTCCTGAATATGTCTTGAAGTCATGGGATGTTATATTTATGCCATAACGCCTACCCCCAATCTGATGCTTGTCTATTGGCAATCCTGAATTAATCATTTATCAAAAAAAAAAGACATCTTTACGGCTGCACTTTACACAGGCAGCACTCTCTGAAGCCAGATGTTGTTGCTAAGAACCGCCAGTGGAGACAGTTAAACTTCAATGCAGATCCCATAAAAGAAAGTAATTACTCACATTAAAACTGCTTCTAAAAGGTAGCTAACTACTTTGAAGCTGGGTAGAGAATAAAAGCTTTGATTGAGGTACCTCATTACTGAAATGCTGCAAATCTAATAGCTTATTTACTTGTACTTCCTGAAAAAAAAAGAAAAAAAACATTGTGCTGTATTACAAGCCAGATGAGCAGTACAGGAGAAAAGAACATGCCATACAGATTGTGAACTGTGGGCTTCATTTTCTTTTCCTGAATTTGTAGTAGCTGTGATTTAACATGACACTTCAGCATTTTCTCTCATTTAGCTTCAAATTTGCACTACTTGCAAGACAGTTTGATTGCAGCACTAGAATGATCCAAATTACAATCTTCCAACTGGGAAACCCAGTCAAAGACTAAAAGAGTGGACTTCGGCTGTCACAACACGGTTTCTTTAATTAGGTCCTTGTAGACACTTGTAGAATGTGCCACACTCGAGTGCTCTTTGGAAGCTTGGATTTCCCACTTGCCAAAAACTCATGACAAAGCAGTGTTCATTTGCTGTTGAAGTCAGGACATTGCCCTAGTTTTATGATTTTTCCAACATCAAATACATTTTTCTTCTCCCCTTCTCTGATGCACAACTGCATTGTTGCGAAATAGGGGTAAATGATATGATTAGGTCTGGATGTAAGTCAGTAGTGTTATGGTACTGATGAAATTATCTCAATACCACTGGGTATCAAAAAGATCATTCAGTACCAAATTTCAGTACAAGTAGCCAGTCCTATCAGCATTAGTGCACCAAAGAGCATGCTTGTTCTAATTGCAGTCAGTAAATGTACCCCTTTCTAGCATCTCACACTCATTTTTGGTTTAAGCCACACCCACTTTCAGTTTGAATTTCAATATTACAGAGAGTATTGTCCTGCGATGGACTGGCGACCTGTCTGGGTTGTATCCTGCTTTCCACTCAGAGACCGCTGGGAAAGGCTCCAGCTCCCCCCACGACCCTGAAGGATAAGTGGCTTAGAAAATGTGTGTGTGTGAAGAAAGTATTGTTCAGGAATCTGTATTGAAGTTAATGTATCAGTACTGGTATCTGTATCGAAACAAAAATAACAAAGACCTGAACAGCCCTAACTATGACATGAAGATTAAAGAACTGATATTAATTATTAGTTACTCTGCAAAAGAACTGGCCACCCTTCAGTTATTTAATTTCCAGTCAGGACAGCCATTAAGTACAATTTATTAATTTTTCAAAGAGATTTCTGAGGAGATTAGATATGAGATAATCCACTTGCATAAGGAAGGGTGAAATCAAAGAAAAAAAAGTAAAAGTGAAAGAAGTGACCTAGTAGACCACCAGAACTGTCACCATCAGTTAAGCAGAGCTTAAAGCTTTAATATTTGAGAGAGAGAGAAAAATAAAGCTCTATTCTTGCTTCAGATCTGAAAAAATCTAGAGTTTCTGTCAATCCTACCACTGTGAGAAGACACCTCAGTGCTATGGGTCTGACAGGATGTGTAGCTGTAAAGAAGCTGCTACTTTGAAAAGGAAATCACAAATAATTAAATATGTTTGGGATTGCTTTGATTATAAGAAGCAGAAAATGCAACCAACTTTAAAGACTGAACTTTAAAGATGTGAAAAAATATCCTGGCAGATTTTGTTGACGAACAGAAAGTCTCCCAAATAGAATGGAAGCAAAAAAAAGGCAAAGAACGGGCCTCATTCTCCAATATATTCTTAAGATTTTTCTTAAATGTGTTCTTAAGAAAGGTCCTAGGAAGAAGTCTGTGTCAGATTCAGGATGTGTTCTTAAACTGCAGAATTGTTTTCACCTTTGCGCTCTTGAGTGTGTGTAGATTCTGTTATTACCGAAGAACAAATCCCAATTAAGAAAACACTGGTGAATCAGAATCTTCGTGAAAACTGTGTAAGTGGGTTTTAAGAAGAAATTTCTTCTTAAAAAGAAGAACGACTGGTCAGTGAGGCCCAGTGTACACACTAAATGAAGAACGAAGAAATTACTATTATGTTAAGTTGTTGAGGCTTCTGTGTATTTTTTTCTTGATGCTGAAAAATAAATAACTTGTACTTGATGGTCATTTTCTTTGGAAACTACAAAAATGAAGGGTGCTCTCTGACTTTTACACAGGACTGTAAATGAGAAATTAGCGTTCACATATTTATGCTTGCCCAGTGTACAGTGTAATACAATAGGTACTGATGATTTGACAAAAAATGTCTAGTGACTTTTTTGTCTAGTAACTAGACAAAAAACTGATCCTAATTCCGTCTTAACTTACATATAAGATTAGTTAAAAAGATATGCATGATTCCCCTTTCACGAATAACAAATCAACTTCTAATCAAAATCATTTGGATTAAGGACAACACTGGAAGTAACTGGCTTTTCAGTATTTACATACTGACCACATTTTGCATGCAATTCACTGACAATATCTCATCGTCATGATATCAGGCAAATTGCGTAAGTCAGAACTGGCTGCAGTCAGTCGCCGGTGGCCGGTGTAATTGTGCGTTGGCCAAAGTCTAATGAAATCAGAAGCGTGTAATCTTTGCTTGATGCAGGACCCAGCCAAGATAATGGAGAGAGAAACTCATTTTTATCGTGGTCAAGTACTACATTTAAATAGCCATTTTCCCCCTGTAATTTCAAAGACATTAAAGTGGTTGACTGCTTCATTACTTGAGTGGAATCTGATCACTCCAGTAGGATCTATCTTACTGGCTCTTCTGGGCAATGTTCCACATAATGGTATAGGGCTCTGCAGAGGAAATTTTGCACTCTCTCTCTCTCTCTTTCTTTCTCTCTCTCCATCATACTCACTCTCTCTCATATTCTTCTTCTACCTCAGTGAAGTACAATCATGGCATTTAAATACGATGTTGGCAAATGTTCCCATTTCAGTAATTCACTATAAGTGGATAAACTCTGGGTTGATTCTACCTGCTCTGTGCAGCAGGCATAAAATCTCTAGATGCAGCTGGCTGAAGGCGTTGGGTTATATATGTCAGACTGCTCCTGGGGTTTTAGACTGGGGCTTGCTAAAGAGCTTGGTCTGTGGGTGATACACTTCAGATGAATCTTTGGAGAACAACCAACCCCAGTTGCCCTTACTTAAAAGAAAGACATTTTTCCTGTGCTTGCAGGTTTTATTTCTTTGTTCTGGATATTTCTGGATGGATCATTGTACAGTGTAACATACAGAGGTTGTATAAAATGGCCCCAGTGCTGGAAGGTATAAACTTGATTAAATTCTACTGGGGGCTGCACAATAAAGACAAGCTCTTAGTACAGGAATCATACTGGGATTGTGATTAGGGATGAACATTATGACTAATTTTGTTGTTCACATTTTAGGGAAAGTTAATAAAGGAATGTTCAGATAAGCACTTAGTAAAGGCAGAAAATAAGATGTTGGCTGATATCAACATTTAAATTATTTCCTACTGCAATTAATATTCACTCCATCTGTGTGGGCACAGTTTGTGTTTGACAAAAGTAATATAGAGAAATAATGAACTAAAATATTAAATGCACAGCAAAGCAAGCTTTAATAAATGTCAAAATATGACAGCTCTACTTGGTGTTTTGCTCATAAAACACAAACATGGTTATTATTGAATTATTAAAACATAATGTCAGCCTTTCATTAAATTATTGCTGGTAGCTTAACCCCTTAAATGGCCAGAAGTTTTATTATACACTTCTGTAACCTGAGAATAACTTTACCAGTTTGCGTTGAAGTCCCCGTAATTACTGAATAATAAGACCTAGTATGTAATAAGCCTCAGATTTTAAGAGGTTAACAAAAAACAAAGGCATTTTTTTACACATTACACATTCAAACGGGAATTGAGTTAGCATTTTAGCAATTTTAAGAAGCGATCAACACACAAACATATTGTAGTTTGCATTTTTAGTATTGTTATTGGTCATTTAATAGTGCTTTACGAACCTCATCTTCACCTAGAAGAGTAAAGAATTTACTAAACTGTCATTGGCTTCAGTTGTAAGTGCTAAAGACAGAGAAGCACACCCTAGGTTCTGTTAGTGCCTTGAATAGGTGCCAAAAACCAAAAATTTGGTACCTTTGGTACTGGACTGATGGCCAGCTGATAAAACACAGTTCTAGTTTTCTGGTTCTATAGGTTCTGGCACTTTGTGCAGTGAGAAAATGCTTAAAATTGGCTGTATTGAACTGTACACATTCCTAATTGAGATTTACCTTAGAAGGTATTAAGGTTGCTTAGCTAAATCAACAATGTGACATGGTTAAAGAGCAGGCCACCTTATTTAGACCAAAATAACTGACTTTTGTTAGATCATATGAATACCTCCATTCATCAGAAAACCTGAAGAAACACATCTGAAACAGTCAAAAATAGTCAACATGCTCACAAGACACAGTAGAAACATTGTGATTGGTTTAAGAGCTCATCTGCTTATTGCATTTTTCTGTAATGTCAGATTTGCAAGAGCTAATACCACAATAACCATTAACAAAAGATATACTGCCCAGTCCTAATGTCTGTCCATCACTGTTTGTAGCAAGGAGGACTTAAGTGACTGTCACCCATCCCAAAGCAGTATTTGCTTAATTTACTCTCTCCCTCTCTCTACAGGACCCTGTGGGGGAAACAGTTCCAGTTATTACAGTGGGCTCATTCCTTCCAGCGCTGTATTTGTACGCTCTCTAACGTGGCTGTACTCATTGCTGTCCATTAGCATGCTCAGGAGGTCTCAGGCCTGATAAAAATGCTGATTTATAGACAGAGGTCGACATTAATCCCTGATTGCTCTGTAAATTGAGCCTTGTAAAATGAGTTATATCCTTTGCTCTATGCCAGGGATAAAATTTGTCCCCTCTGTTGCTCCGATCCCAAATGTTTAATGTGTGTCTTACCAACCAAGCTCCTTCATATTTTTTCAAGTAAAAATGCCACAGACGTGAGACGGAAGATGATTTACGGCACTGTGCATAAGTCAGAGACCACCTTTCATTTATTTGATTTCCAGTCCAGCCATTAAGTACAAGTTATTTGTTTTTTAGTGTCAGGAATAAAGCTGAAAACATGTATTTCGCTAAAAATTGCACAGACGTCTCAGCAACTAAATATAAGATCAGAATGTTCAGTATTTGCTATGTCCACTCTTTGCCTTTCGCAGCTTCCATTCTTTTCAGGAGGCTTGCTTTCAGTTTTCCAAAGAAATCTGCAGGGATATTTTTCCACACCTGCAGAGTTCGGTCTTAGAAGTTGGTTTTATTTTCGGCTTCTCACAATCCAAGTAATTCCAAACACAATCAGTTATTTTCACGTCTGGACTGTGGTGTGGTCTGTCAGTTGTTTTAAATACAGGCCAGCAACCTTTTTTGTTTGATTTACAAATTTTCTTTTTCTTTTTTTTCTTTTTTCTATTTCTTTCTTAACAGCTACACATCCTTTCAGGCCCATAGTGTTGAATTGTCTTCTCACAATGGACAGAGAGAGGAGCTCCACTTTTGCTTGCTGTTTCACCTGTGGATTTTTTTTCAGATCTGAAGCAGGAAGGTAGCTTAATTTTCTCCTCTCTCTAAAAGATGAAAGCTTTAAGTACAGTTTATTTGATGCTGAGAGTTCAGATGGTCTACCAGGTCTTACACAGTTGTTAGCGGTCCCAATTTCTCTGTAACTTTTAACAGTTTTTGTATGGCTGCTGTGACTGGAAATGAAATAAATACAAGGTAGTGTCTATTTCTGCACACATCATCTGGTATGTTCTGTTTGCTGGATGAGTGGGTGTTATATGACTTCTTCACTATATCAGAAGAAAAAGATGATATCAAAAGCATAGTCTAGAATTTTTCAACAATTATGCATACTAATTATGGACTATAATTTCCCTGTAGAGAATAGAGAATGTTGTGATAAACAATTAAATTATCTGTTGATACTATGTTTAATACCTCTCAACTGACAAGACACCTATTGAACTTAAATAAACAGTCGTTACTCATCACTGATGTGTAAAAGTGTTAGAGCACCAGTTTGAAGTTTGAAGTAAAACATTTGTTTTTCTCTCATTTACAGGCATTTCCTCAACAGATAAAAACACACTTACCATTTGTTGCAACCAAAACATATAATTTTGCTAACAACTAGCAAAATCAGAGCTAACAGCTGTGAAAAAAATCATTGCAATTGGCTGAAATAAATGTGATCAGGTGATTATGTAATAATTGTAACAGGCCTATGGACTACATAAACCAACAAGGCGTCAGTTTTAAGTCATTATGAGCTCTGCTGGCAGGTCAAACCAAGTGCACCATACATGTCCGTGTCTACTGCATATACTGCATATTTTTAAAGCGTTCTGAAAAGGCCTTTTTTAGTTAAAACTGATTAAGTGTGAAAGGGCTGCAGCAATCTGTTCTTTCATCTTTTCCTGCCTAGCTTTAAACCTTCATATAGAGCCAGGGCCGATTTCTGACAGCTCTAAGTAGATTACTCACAGGCCTGTTTTAATGAGCAAGGAGAGCACAAGCACAGTCTGAGAGAGAAGGATAATCAGCCTTTACCACGTACACACGCACACACACTCTACAAATCAGTCAGCACACTCAAGGATGAAAGCACCACCTGTTGCATACATACATACTTGGCATGCACATCGACAAACAAACATACAGATACTCTGAGCTTTTTAGGAAACGTAGTTATGGCCAGGGATGCGGGAAGGTGTTTTAAGTTGAGGGTGCTGAAATTTTAAGCAGCATATATGTGATGTGAACGATGATATCATGCTAAATTATTTGCCTTTTTCCCCGTTTCATTTTTTTTTTTTGATCATTTAAATCAAACAGAATGTGTCATACTGCACAATAATGAGGAGAGAGCTGAAAATATATAAATAAAGCTGACACACCAGAATGCTGATACACATCCTCTCTCTGCTCTCTCATTCTGGGTGAACTTTATGCAAATTAATTAAGTGGTGACCAGTCAGGTTGTTGATACATGGCGCGGTAACCCATTGTGACACACTCACAGTCACGCAGTGAGATTTAACACCAGAAAGCACACAGAGCGAGAGAAATAATGGTTGATTAAATGTTGTTATTGAGTATTAAGTTTTTAAACAGTGTTGTGCTGCTGTGGGCTTCAGAGCTGGCCTCTATCTCCGCTCATACTTTCTCTCTTTGTGCCTCAATCTGCATGTGTTTTAATGACAAATCCCCAAAGTGGCCAGCAGTTGTCGAGAGAAGTGATTCGACTTGCTGTAATGAAAATACAGCAATAACTTAAACAGTGCACGGCTACTGCAGGTTTTGAAAAGCAACAAGCACACTTGAGTCTTTGTGACACTTAAATTATTTAAAAAATGTAGATCTCTGTATTATTAGAATTGTTATTGGCAGTCGCAGCACTCAAATCACTTCCCACATCCCCAGTTATGATCCATTGGTTGTAGTTGTAACTGATGATGAAGTTGCAATTTAAATGTAATATTATGATAGTTGATCTTTTCACAGTACACAGTATGTATTACAATATTGTGAGGTTTGTTGCGTTGGAATAGTCACAATGCAGCAGTGGTGCTAAATCTCAAAAAATGCTGTTCGACATTTAAACATTTTTCATACTGCAATAAATCCAATTAACCCCTGAGGCCAGTGCAAAACAACGTGTTGTTTAATCCTCTATTTTCCATTAACTACATGATTTCTCAGTATTGTTGCTGTATTGATTTGATAGGTAACAGAATATGATCTAACAAAGCTGAGAAATTGTTGTATATACTTGTGTATATACACTTGTATATAGCTTGTGTCACAGACTACCTTTTCAAACAAGAGAAGAAGTCACTCATCAGTAGTGTTTTATCGTTACTCTGATTAAACAAATTAATCATAAAAGCTTACCGAGCCAAACTGTGCTCTGAATGAGCTTGCAAGCTCTTTTAGAAAAAAATCATCGTGCAATCAACAAAAACGAAAGCCATGTGTATCTTATATACAATTGTACAGAAATGTTTGGGCACATTTGGTCAAATTACACAGTTTGTTGATTTTTTTTAGGTGAAACAATGTGTATTAATCTTATATATGACATACACCGATCAGGCATAACATTATGACCACCTCCTTGTTTCTACGCTCATTGTCCATTTTATCAGCTCCACTTACTATATAGGTGCACTTTGTAGTTCTACAGTTACAGACTGTAGTCCATCTGTTTCTCTGCATACTTTGTTAGCCCCCTTTTACCCTGTTCTTCAGGGGTCAGGACCTCCATGGACCCTCACAGAGCAGGCACTATTTGGGTGGTGCATCATTCTCAGCACTGCAGTAACACTGATGTGGTGGTGGTGTGTTAGTGTGTGTTGCGCTGGTACGAGTGGATCAGACACAGCAGTGCTGTTGGAGTTTTTAAACACTGTGTCCACTCACTGTCCACTCTATTAGACACTCCTACCTTGTCAGTCCACCTTGTACATGTAAAGTCACAGACGATAGCTCATCTGCTGCTGCACAGTTTGGTCATCCTCTAGTCCTTCATCAGTGGTCACAGGACGCTGCCCACAGGACGCTGTTGGCTGGATATTTTTGGTTGGTGGACCATTCTCAGTCCAGCAGTGACACTGAGGTGTTTAAAAACTTCAGTAGCACTGCTGTGTCTGATCCACTCAGACCAGCGCAACAAACACTAACACACCACCACCACGTCAGTGTTACTGCAGTGCTGAGAATGATCCACCACCCAAATAGTGCCTGTGAGGGTCCATGGGCGTCCTGACCACTGAAGAACAGGGTAAAAGGGGGCTAACAAGTATGCAGTGAAACAGAGGGACTACAGTCTGTAATTGTAGAACTACAAAGTGCACCTATATAGTAAGTGGAGCTGATAAAATGGACAGTGAGCATAGAAAAAAGGACGTGGTCATAATATTATGCCTGATCAGTGTATTTAGGAATTTGAGTGCACAATTTTTATTTATTTGCTGAATTTAAAATAATGATTGAAACATGAAATGTGTCATGGACATAAGTTTGGACACCCTTTTAATCAGCATTCAGCAAGAACCAATCACAGCCTCCAAATGTTTCTTGTAGCCAGCTAAAAGTCTTTCTATTCTTGATCTAGGATTTTTTTTCCCACTTGCTTCCATAATGCTTCCATAAATGTGAGGATGGTCTTGCCTTTCCAAAATCTTTCGTTTCTTGAGGTAGTTCAAGGTTGATTTTGATGTATGTTTTGTATTACTGCCTTATTATAATATCCAACTTTTTTCATCCTCAGTTTCTTCCCTGCTTGTGGGACACTATATTCCAGAATGTGTTGATAGTTAGTAGAATCCTTTCCTCCCTCTGTCCCCATAACATTTCCTGTGCCGCTGGCTATCACACAACCCCAAAGCACAATAGATCCACCATGCTTAACAGTGGACAAAGTGTTCTTTTCTTCAAATGCTGCTCCTTTTTTGTATCTAAACACACTTTTGGTGACTGTAGCCAAAAAAGTATTGTAAAGTGTTCTGTTTCATCAGACCACAATGTGCCAGCCAAGTTGTCTTGTAGCTTGGTTCAAATGGGGTTAAAACAGGCATATTGTGAAGTAATTTATCATGATAATAATACAAAAGATCATCCTGTTGCTTACCCCTAGTTAATCAGTCATCCGGTTATTTTAATTGACCCGATTGGTCAAATGTCAAAGTGGACCTCCTCATACCTCAGAAATGCTTATTCATTATCACAGGTGACCATGAACAAGACTTTTGTCATTTTTCTTTTTTAAGACTAATTAAAAAGTTCATTAAAGTGAAATTGGGATCGCATACAGTAAGTAGCCTATGCAATTAAATTCACTGCAGATGATTAAGAGTTTGCATTTCAATTAATCAGACCGAAAACCTAAAGAACTGTGAAGTGTGAAGTTTTCTCAGAGCTCCAGTAAAAAAGTCAGGGTCCAGAGAACATCGTCACTGTGTGCACACACTGCGCTGCATGAGGCTCCCATGTGTCTTCTGAGGCCTCCTAATGATAGGCAGTAATCAGTATGTGAGAGAGAGCACATGCCCTTATGCAGGACAGCCACTTCAGCTGGCTTGATAAAAGAGATGTATCAGCAATAACCACTGAAGGGAAATTCCACAGTTCTTAAAAAAATTTTAGCATAATTTAGTTCTTAAAATGTAAACATAGTAATTTAGAGTGGTTGGATATGAAATGGTGAATTGTAGAAAGGTGTACTGATTCTTTACAGTGGTGGTTAGAGGAACCAGGGATCAAAATCTCTATGATATAAATGTAGCTGTTTTATTCACTATCAAAAATAAGCAGTGAACCCACAATTTAAATCTTTTGAGCTTAATATGTAATGTTGATGATCATAAAATGGTGGCAAATCTGGAAAAAGTGTTCTTTAGAGACTGTTTTGCCTTATAACACCCTGCATGTACCTCTCCACTATTAAAAAATATATTTTAGGTCAAAACCTGTTATTATCTCAGATGTCAGGTGCTGCATTTGTACCCATTTCATGGTATAGCCTTGTTAGATATCTTTCTGGTTGGTAGCTTTGGCTACATCTAGTCTGGTTCCTATCACCGCTGATGTGAAAAGTTGAACATTGGCAAAATTACGATTGAAACGCCTGTTAGCCAATCACAACCATCTCTGAACGTTCCTTACTCCATCAAACGATGGAAAAACCTTGACAGAACTCCTCAAAACAAACCCCAGTGAGAATGGTGCTGGCACTAAATTAGTCAATATTATCATAGTAAGAAATGGCGAAAAGGTGTTGGGAGTTAAAACATTAACAGACAGACTTATGCTTGCCTTAAGGTACGCTAAACTTATAAAACAGGTTAGCTTGCTGAAATAATTGCAGTATGACGTCTAGCAATAAACAACATTACAGAAATGTTAACACAGTTATCTAACTCGCTAGCTTTTGTTAGCTTAGCTGCTGACAGTTAGCTGATACATCAGTCAAACAGAACAGAACTGTACAGTGCTCACGTTTGTGATTAAAACATGTTCTGTCTAAAGATAAATATGAATGGGCTTGTACACATGCCAATCTTTTTATTGTTTTATTGAAGTTTCTTTAATGAAACAAAGTGCTGCAAGACCTTATGTAAAAGATGACAAGTCCTCCTCAGTACCTAACACTGCTGCAGTATTAGCTTTAGCATTAGCTCATCTGAAGGGGCAGCGTCCGTCACCGAAACCTTTTTATTAGGTGAGAAAACCTGCTGCTCTAACAGAGCTGCTTTAAGAGTGTCTAAAGGATTTCCCTGGTGTGATTAATGCAAATGTGGTTTCCTACAATTCTTTTTTGTTTGCTCTAAGATGGCCTACATGCCTATTTTGTCAGCTCTCAAACATGTATATCTGCACTGAACGTCTTGTAAAGCCAGTTTATTTTTGATTATAAAACATTTGATGTGTGCTTCTCTATGTGCTTCTAAATTTTCCTTCATACTATTGAACTTTTTAGTCTGTTAGTAAGTGTTCCAGATGCTACCAGGTAGCCTGAACTGAAAGTTTGATGGACATGGCAACAATAATTAGTGGGCAAGAAATTTCACAGTCAGTTTGGTCTCTCTCTCTAGAATGGCACAGTTCACCTCAAAAACACTCTGAATTACTTTGTTAATTAATTAATATTCATTTGGTTATCCAGGCCTGACCTTTCTCAAGCATGAGCCACTCTGTAATCTTTATCTGCCAATCGAAAAGAGTTTGCTTCTCATTGCCTCTCTTTATCATTCATATTTTATGTTGCTGCTGTATAAAATCAAAATATGAATTGAAAATGAATAGAAAATGAAATGTATCCCATTAGCTCTGGATACATATATTGAGGTAGCCAATATATCAAGTCAATATTTGACTTGATATATTGTGCAATTATCTGCATTGGCCCTTGATGTTGTGGATATGGACAATTTAATTATTTTGTGTGACGTTAGCAAATAAGGATGAGGATGCCGCTGCAGCTGTGAAGATATGCTGCTTTTCACTGTCTGTCTACTGCCAAAGGAGCCTTAAAAATAAACGTTTTTTCTTATTTGGGTGTTAAGTATACAGTACAGTAAATGTCTTTGTTTCATTTTGAGAACGAGCTGACATTTCTGTAAGCATTACGAATATGTGAAAGTCATAATGCCACACTTTGAGCGCAATGACTTCAAATACAGCATCTGAATGCTGATAGCTTTTTGCTGCATTTATTGTTTCTATACTATAGATTTTACTCTGACTTTTCCTAGAAAGGCCTATAGTCTCCAAGGTGTCTCAGCATGTTCATTACATGTTAAACATGATGCTGTCGATATCTTCAGTCTGATTCTCAGCATGAGGTGTTTAATCCCATCACCTGTACTGTATCACATCCACCACAAAATATCCCCTAACCTGTTTTTCATCGTTAACAGCACACAATATTACTGACATCCTCGTGAACAATCTATAGTCATTATTTGATTAAAGGTGTAATTGGAGTGAAAAGTGCGATGGCCCATGCCGAGGATTATCTGAGCTTTTGTGGCGGGAGCCAAAGCTGGACTACGTCCAGTCAATCATCCGTAGTCGAGCATGAGGCTAGTGCAGAGAGCTGGAGCCGAGCCAACTGTTTCTCCCTCATTACTGAGGAGCGCCATTAATATCAGGCCTGGCAGATAGTGTTTTTTTTTTCTAATTCACTCTCTTTCTCAGCTGGAGAGCCAGTCTGGACCGTTCATTCAGCAGGACGCTGGACCAGGGGCCAGATTTTGCAAAGTGTCTTAAGAAATAAAATCTTCTTAAAGTCAAACTGAAATAAAAATTGACCTTTTAACCTTTTTAGTTAATGTCTCTGGTCATATTAAGCACAATTATTATATTATATATTTTTCCAGCAGGCAGGGCAAAATAATATCAGCCAATAACATGTCTTATGATTTCTGATTCACATTGACATTAAACGTGCTTTTTGGTCTTAACTTTAATTTCCATTTCTCTAACAATATTAAAAATCAGACGGTAGCCTCATATTTGTCATAAACACTATTTGGATGGGATTAGTTTTACATGGAGAAGAGGGTTAATGTCATTTTTACCGGTGTTTCTCAGTGATTTTAGTCCCATCTGATCACGTCAGTCATTTTAAAGACTACCCGAGCCCTTGTCAGTAAAGATTCCTGTGCCTTTAACCTTCTATAAAATAAGCCTTAAAAAAAAGCAGGTTATTTTAATTGTGTGCAAATCAAAATGTCACTTAAAATGCCTTGACCTGTAGAAAAGGAGTTTCTTAAGTCTGAAGGTGCTTGCTGAATGTTTACTTGTGCTGTCTGTGGCTAAAATCAAACTGATTTATATAAACATTTTATTTTACATTTTGTATCTTTTAATCTGATTCTGTGGTATTTTTTTAGAGAGCTTCTATAAATCCAGCTCCAGGCCTGACTAGGCCTCAGTACATGCTTATGCATCTGCTCATGTCTCCAGCTAATAGTGCTGGGGTTGGAGAGCAGTAGCTTCTGACTCTTGCTGCCCTGACCATGTTCTCAGGCTGGATACAAGGCTGTGAGGTGGACTGTGGAGTTGTGTAGGAGTAGCTCTCAGTGGACCCTTCACGGTCAGACGGTTGCGGTTTAGGTCCTTAGAGCACATGGAGCCAGAGAACCCTCTGAAGCTGAAGGTCGAAGCAGATGTCTGTAAGCTCAGGCTTGACAGGGAGCTGTCAAAGACATGCTCTTGTGGTGTATTATGTCTGGTTTGATGGGCCTTCTCCATTGTAGTTAGAATTGATTGGCAAGAAGCTCACAACACCTGCACTTGGAGGGAATGTTGTGCTCAATTAAATCAGTGCCAAAACCTGCAGAGGGAGACGGGATGAGATTAATTTTATGGTAACTAGTGCATATTTCCTAACTGTCAGGTTTGTTCACTACCTGACTTTCTCGATTCCATACAAGCACACACATACACTGCCCGTCACAGGTGTAGGGACAGCTTTAAAAGGTTCATTTTCTCAATGCTGCTTTTCAACTAACCTATTGTTACTTTGTTACATCAGTATTTTTAACCAGCCTGTTCATGCTCCTGCCACAAATGCATCATTTTCATCTGTTGTGATGTTAGCCAAGCTTCACAGAAGGCTGGCAGAAATCCCAGTCCCTGCTTCAGTTTTTGTCAAAATATGGAAATGTATAGTGCGTTACACTTGTATTAAAGTATCAAATTGTATTAAATCTAAAATTATATATATTTTACATGTGCATACACAGTCACAGTGTTATGTAACCATGCTAACGTTAGCATGGTGGCAAATGTGCCATTGTTACTCCCTTGGATATAACTAGGATCAAAATTTTGGTGAGGTCCACCTACAGCAGTATTACACCACCTAATTTCTTCTTTAGGGTTTTTTTATACCAAGTTATTGTTTTTATCCATTCATAACTGTTATATGGGGTGGGCAATATAGCAATATTTCATCGTAATCATGGTGTATTATGTTACAATGTGCTTTTCTGAGTCAAAATAAGCGCAATTAGGCCTGTTTAAATGGATTTAGTGCAGTTAAAGCATTGAATAAAAGCACTGTGCTTATAGATTTATTGTTATTATTATATTATACACTCTTCAGGGGTTCTTTAGTAAACAAAATGATTCTATATAGAACCATGAACACTCAAATATTCTATAATTATGATGTCAAGCTTGTAATAATAGAATAATCTTTTTGGGTGCTATATAGAACCCTTTTCCAAATATGTTCTGTATAGAACTAGTTACAGCACATTCTTCATCAATCTGGAGAGCTGTTTCACCATGAAAAGAACCCTTTAATCATGCAAAGAGTTCTTTGAGTGTTCATGGTTCTATATAGAACCACTGTCTTTACTAAAAACCTTTTATAGAACCATATTTTTCAAGAATGTAGTATTATTTTTTTTTATATGTGGCACTGCAGGTTCCTTTTTTTATCTGTTCCAATGTATTAAATCTTATAAAAACTTATGCATATGTGAAAATGAAGTATTGTGATAAAATATTTTTTGCTATATCGCCCACCCCTAACTGTTATTCACCTTTTCCTTTCATGTTTCTTCCTATTCTTTCAAAACTTCTGTGTCCTCATGCTAATTACGAATGCTGATAACAGACGAAGGCTTGAGGCAATAGCATGAGTCGCTAAGCAGTGATTGGAGGGCTGAGAAAATAAGGCAGAGCTTGGCGGAGAGGGTAATGATTTGATTGGTCCTAATACAGTGACAGACCCACAGAAAACAAATCAAATTTCATTATCTTAAAAAATAAATTCCATCCCCATTTGATAGGGTGAGCCTGTCATACCCCTGCCTCTGCCCATGAGTAGGTTACCGCTTTAGCACAATGACACTGTTTCCACATTAGATTTCATGAATAAAGATGTGTGAAAAACCCCAATTGATATTAACAGGGTCCAGACCTCAGTGTCCTCCTACCTAGTTACGGCCGTGGTAGTGCCTGTCTTTTGATTAGCTGAACAGCATAACAGCTCAGTAGCAAAGCATTTTACACAGGGAACTGCACATAATGTAGCGACTCTGAACGGATATGTTCAATCTCGCTACATTTTCTTATTATTTTGGTTTCTTATTATTTAGGCAGTTCTTTCAAAGAACCCATTTATGGGTGGAGCATGGATAGATCAGTAGGAATAAAACACAGGAAAATGTTTATTATCGATAAACAGCTATATAGTGGTACTTTAGAGTGAAGAATAGGTTTGGACAGTTTTCTTTTGTTGTACTGTTGTTAAAAGAACATATTGAAAGTCTGGTGCTTATATCACAGCAAGGGGATATGATGTGGAGGGCATATGGCAGTATTCCTACCTTAGGATTTTTGCACATATTGTCAATATTTACATGCAATCAGGTTCAACATTAATAATTGCCCGATTGCCTGGGGCAAGTAAAACACAAAGTGGGGAGAGCAGTGATGAAAATCACTTGCCCAGTCTCTGATGTTCAGTAATGAGATCGTTTGGACTTTTCTGGGGGAAAATACATTCAGTGAACTACATGCTTGACTGCCTTCATTCACTTTTACATGCAAACACCACCTCGCTATGGGAAAGCAGTTTAATCCAGTTGTGTTGTTTGTTGGTAATTGTAACATGAGGCGTGATTCAAAATGCCAGCGCAGCAGAAGTGTGTAACAAAATGAGTGTAAAACTTTGCGCCCCTGTGGAAAAATCTGTTTTGCTTTTGACGCATCTATACCAGAAATCTGTTTCTAGATCTTGCCTTAACAAAGCAAACAAAAGCACCCTTACAAAACACCACCATTTATAGAAAGCAGTTATTACAGTGTTATCAAAAATCCCTGTTATCTCACATGTATGAGCCAAAAAGCCTGCTTGCTTATGGCCATAGTTCCATATCATTATACAGAAGAGGCTGCCTTGCCTTCCTGTACTCATATGTAGGCACACGCAAAAACAATAGTAAAAATTTGTTTTTGAAAATATAACGCACAAATGTATAAGTAACTTTTGTTTTGTTATTGGACATGACTGTTTTTGCAGCAAATTGGTACAACCCCATTTCCATGATATGCAAATCATGTAAATCCTATATTTAATTGAAAATAGTACAAAAACAACATGTCAAATGTTGAAACTGAGAAATTTGTTTGTTTTTTTGGGAAAACATATGTCTATTTTGAATTTGATGCCAGCAACACATTCTAAAAAAGTTGGGAAAGGGGCATGTTCACCCCTGAGTTGCATCACCTCTTGTTTTAACAAACTCTGTTTCATTTCATATTATGACTGATGTTTTCAGTGGGTGACAGGTGTGGACTGCAAGCAGGCCAGTTTAGCGCCTAGCCTTTTTTACTAAGGAGCTATGCTGTTGTAATAAGGGCAGAATGTGGTTTGTTTTGCTCTAATAAGCAAGGCCTTCCCTGAAAAAGACGTCATCTGAATGGCAGCAAATGTTGTACCAAAACCTGTATACATTGTTCAGCATTAATGGTGCCTTCACAGATGTGCAGATCACCTATGCCATGTGCACTAATGCACCCCCATACCATAACAGATGCTTGCTTTAGAACTGTGCGCTAATAACAAGCTCGGTGGTCTTTAGCCTGGAGGACACAGTATCCATGATTTTCAAAAAGTTCCAATGAATTTCAAATTTTGATTCGTCGGTCCACAGGACACTTTTTACTTCACCTCTGTCCATCTTAAATGAGCTCAGTGCTCAGAGAAGGTGGCGCTTTTTCTGGATGCTGTTTATATATCTTTGCACGGTAGAGTTTTAACTTATTTGTGAATGCAGTGATGAACTGTGTTCACCAACAGTGGTTTTTGGAAGTGTTCCTGAGTCCATGCAGTGATTTCCACTACTGTTTTTAATGCAGTGCCGCCTAAGGGACCAAAGATCATGGCCAGTCGATACTGGTTTTCGGCCTCGTCCCTCGCATACAGAGATTCTTTGAATCTCTTAATGATATTATGTACTGTAGATGATGTAATCCCCAAGTTTTTTGCTATTTTACGTTTTACTTTGCTTCTGAAAAACTCAAGGCCTCAGCATACTTGTTGCGAAACGAAATTCTCGAGGGTTGTCCGAAGCCGAAATTGCCTTCGCAAGCTTACAAGCTTGCATACTTTCTGCGGTTTCGTGTTGCGGATGCTCCATGTGATGCTATGACATTTTATGCTTTCATGACTGCTGGAAAATGATTCTTTCAATGTTCTAACTATGGCGAAGTTTGAGTTCAGAATACTGCCACCATTTAAGGTGGAACGGGAAAATTTGAACAAGAAGCTGGTGAGTAGAAAGACAACTTCAGCCTCGTCCTCTTGTGAACCTAAATATAAGATAACCTGTATGTTTTGGTGCTCAGTACTAGGTAGTATTACCGAATAACAGACTTGGCATCTTACATTTAGGAGGTATTCATTGTTTATTTAACAAATGCGCGTTTCACAGTAAAATATTAGTGTGTCTGCCGAAGCCGAAGCTCTTCAAAGTTGTCCATCTTTGTTTCATAGCACGCCTCTTTTTTACCGACCAATTAGAGGCTTTCTTGCATGGCATCTTCGTCCACGGAGTTCGCCCAGCTGCCATGTGCACAACACAGCGAACGAAGCCTCCGCGTGATGTCAGCGGTTGTTCGTTTTCTCCGCAATTACGTCACATTCGCTGTGTTCGCTGAAGCCAAGTGAATGCCGTCTCCGCAAGAAGTATGCTGAGGCCTTCAGCCTCCCTGGGATGCTCTTTTTATACTCAGTCATGTTACTGACCTTTTGCCAGTTAACCACCAGTTTTTTTCAGCAACTTTACGGGTCTTTTGTCGCCTCGTCCCAACTTTTCTGAAACGTGTTGGCATCAAATTCAAAATGGGCATACATTTTTCAAACTTTTTCAATCAAATTTCTCAGTTTTAACATTTGATATGTTGTCTTTGTACTATTTTCAATCGATTATGTGGTTTAAATGATTTGCATTTCATTGCATTGTGTTTTTATTTACATTTTGCATAGTGTCCTAACTTTTTTGGTAACAGGGTTGTAAATATATGGATCATTATACCAATTTGTGAGAGCTGAAAACACATTTCAGACTTTTAACTTCTTATAGTGACAATTTTAGCTAATTCTAAATTCTAAATGTGGCCATGGATGCAGTCTCACTGCAAAATGCAGGGGTGTGGCTACAATAAGCTTCTGCGTGTGGACTGTGTTCTGGAATGAAAACGTGGGACAGCATTTTTTTTAATAAAGTTTTTTTCATTAAACAATGTACCTTAAATTAAACTTGTGATAGATCTAAATCATTAAACTTTACTTAAAAAGAAATTAAAAAAAAAGTATAGTATTATTTAAAGTAAAGTATTATTTTCCCAAGTTGGGAATTTAAGGGTTGAGGGTTTGGGACAAACACCTCCCAATAGAAAGTACTCTATAAATTATGATTTTGTGTATTTTTTAGCTTATTACTATGTCTATTAATTTTTCGAGTTAAAATAGATCATAACATTATCCTTGTAAGTATCTAAGTTTTGAATACTTGAATGTTTTTTAAATAGTTTTTAACTGTGCGACTGCCGTTTGAATGAATTCGGTCTATATACACACCTCCTAATTTTAACCGTAAGTCCTCCATATAGATCCATAATAATAACAATATAGCTTATAATTTAAAATGAAATCAGTTGCTCTAAAGAAATGTGTGTGTGTGTATTTATTAATATTTGCAAAAAAAGTTTGGAACAGTCTAAGCTTTGTTTGGGGGATGTGAACTTTATTTTTTCTTGCCTGATCGAGCAAGTTTGGGAAAAAGTTAATGTAGAATATGCTTTCCTCAAGGTAAACCTGCTTAGTCTTGAATATGTACATTTGCATAAAAAGTTGAAAAGCTAGGCGTCCCCAAACTTTGTACAGATGGTGCAGACACAAATAAACATGCAAAGTAGTGTAGGACAACAAAAGGAAAACACGTTTTATATCAGTGCGGCGCAGAACTGCTTTTTCAGTTGTATGGAATTAAGCAGTGTGGGCTGAGCGCTGAGCACTTGTGTGTTCTAATTTAATCATCTGTTACACAGCACACTGCTGCGTGGGTGAAGGTGTGAGAACTGTATGTACAGTATCACTCATTAACTTCAAGACAGGGAAGGTGATAAAGATCAATTGAGAGAAGTAGAAATGGATTGCATTGCTCAGCCATGTCCTATATTACTACAACAGTATAGAACATTTTTATAGACTCTTTTTTATCGTTTCTTGGAGTGGGTGTGTTTAAGCAGAGCAGTAAGCACTCTTGTGTGGGCTGTTATTAGTTATAAAATTCTACCTTGAGGTAAAATAAATATATTTAAATGTGTTTCTTATTACCATCTTTTAGGAATAAGAAAATTGCATGTTCACCTCCATTTGAAAGGTGTTAAAGAAAGCAATAAGCCACGAAAGGCTGTGCATTACAGTGATTTTACCACACAGTAAACTCCTTAGCTGTGGTACAAACATGTGGCCTTGAGTGGCTTATTATCAAACAACAGCAAACCACAGTATGATGAAATACATCAGTGTTTAATACATTTAAACTGTAAAATATTAAATAAATGTAATTTCTTATATATAATAATTTCAATAAAAATTCTCCAACCAAGCTGTTGTCTCCAACCATGTTGTTCAGTGTAGCTCTGGTTGATAATAGGATGAGGGAAAAAAAAGGACTTCTGCTGAAATTAACGTAGGGTTGTAGGTCTTTTAGTTGATAACACTTGTGTTAGGAGGCTAAAAATCAGTAGCACAACAAAAACAGCACACAGAGGAATACATCCGATAACATGTTGTATCAATCAAAAGTAGCCTGGAAAAGTTGAAAAGCTTTTATGTTAATAATGTTTAATGTTTAATGTTTAATGCTAATGAGCTAACACTACCTCTAGGCTAACCACTACAATGCTGGATGGTGATGAGGACTCGTTGTGTTCTATTGGAGATCATTTCAACTCAGTGGACAGTGTGCCATCATGTTAGTTTGTCAGCACCTCCAGATTTCAGGACTGCAACTGCTAAAAACAACAATAATAAAACATTCTGAACTTTATAATGATTTGAGCATATTATTGTAATTTTATATTTTATTTATGTGTTTTCAAAACCTGCAGTAGCCAGGAACTGTTTAAGTTAATACTGTTGCCCACTTAAACATAAACAGTTCTTTACGTGAGGGCGCACGCCTACCATGAGCTTTTGCCAAGATCCTGGAGCCAGCGCCAGCCAGTAGCAGGTCGCTACAGTGTATTGTCGTCTTTCGCATCGTTATGCCACGTTTTGACACATTGTTTTTTATGTAAATTATCGTTTTTCGTGTCATGTATATGCTGCTTAGAATTTCAGCACTCCCAACTTAAAAGTATACTAGTATAGTATAATATACTCATAAATATGGGCAGCACTGGATGCTGATGAGGACTTGCTGTTTTCTACAGGAGGTCTTTTTTCTTCAGTGAACAATGTACCATAATGTCAGTTTGTCAGAGACATCTGTTTTTATTGTTTCTAGACCTAGCTAACATCAGCTAGAGTAGTTTGTAGAATGCTGGATGCTGATCAGGAGGTGTTTTCTCCTCAGTGGACAATGTTAATTTGTCAGAGAAACTTTCACAGCAAAGTGACGTACATTTCACATGTGAAATGTGCAAAAACCATGTTTTCACAAGTAATCCCATGTTTTTTTACATGTGAACAGATTTTCACATGTGAGCACATGTTTTTTCACATGTGAAACCTGTGACGTTTTGTAAGAGAATTTTTTTAGTGTTTCTGGACCTGGCTAATATCAGACAGAGTAGTTAACCTAGTTATAAAGCCACGCTACCTCTGGCTTCATAGTTTTGTCCTTAACAACTTGTCCTTGGCAAACATACTCCTCACCATAAGGGACGTGATTTGTAGTAGCATGACATGCATACCTGCTCACAAATACTATCCAAAACGCGGGATGAGGACTCGTTGTCCTCTACAGGATGTCTTTTCTCCACAGTGGATGATGTGCCATCATGTTAGCTGGCCAGATAAATATCTTTTTATTGTTTATGGACCTAGATAACAACGGATAGGGTAGTTAACCTAGTTAGCGATAAAGCTGCACTGCCTCTGACTTGCACAGAATGTCCAAAAAGAAGGCAGGGCTGGGCTATGGACGCGGAGTGCTGTGAGTAGCGGAATAGTCACATTCTTTACAGCATCTCTTTGGGAAAAGCACTCATGTTAAGCTACTCATAAACTTTAGTAGCAAACTACTCTCAAATTCAAGCAAAACTGTCGTACGTTACAGTCATGTTAAGACATAAAAATGGTATTTCCCTGTATTGTTCAAATTTTTCACATCTTCCCGTGATGGAACATAACCACGGCCCAAATAGTGATTTCAGTATTTGAATACTGACACCTGGAGTGGTTGCCTCAAATACCCCCTGCACATGCCGAGTTGCCAAGCAACATAACAGTCAAAGATGATTCCATGAACAGCACAGAGTTTTCTTCAATAACTTGCCTTTAATACAGAACTTAGATCAAATGTACACATCTGAATATTTTACACTGGCGTTGAGAATGGCCAGTCCGATTTTAGAACCAGAATTACATGTTGCTGGTAGAATAATTGCCTATAAGACGATAATGTGCCAGAGACATTAAGATGGGCTTGTGAAGGAGACTGTGAAGTTAATGGCGTAATGTAGAATAGATGTGCATTAATGAGCAAAATGAATGTGTTCACCTGAGGGTTAAGTCATTAGGTATCAGAAAACCCTGATTAACATTCATGTCCTGGTAACTTCCTTACACGCCTGTTCTCCCCTGCCTAAGTCGCGTGCTGCCAAACTGAATGTGTGGTTACAGCGCATTTCCAAGCCCAGCTGCTCCCCCATTTCATTAGTGTACTGAGGCAAGTCTTTCTCCTCTCTGATTAAAACTAAGAATATGCTGGCTGCGGCGTCTGGTGTGTGCCGTGCTTACCAAAACAAATCTCTGGCTGGGGGAAGCACCGGCGCACTGAATTGGCCTCTATTCGACTTCTCATTGCGCTCGGCGTCCAGAGCCCGGCCCTTCTTATGTGCCTTCTTGCTAGGGCATCCTTTGGCTCGCACAGTCTTTGGGATTACTCAGGGTTATTCTTACCATTAGCGGCTCCATTACAAACATGAAAAGGTCAAAAGCACATGTGCAGATGTAATTGGGCTCCGAACATTGTTAGTACGCTGGAGTAGAAGAACGCCTCCAGCACCCTCTGCGTTTGTCCGGGGACGTGAGCTTTTTAATTATTTATCCCGGACCTATTTGATCGATGCCGGGAAGCATGCTTCTGTACCTCCTGTGGCACAATACCACTGTCCGGATTCTACAAAATATTAATGAAGAAGGAGTGCGAAAGAGAGACAGACAGAGTGATGAGAGAGAGAGAAAGAACAGAAAAGAGTTATAAAGTAAGATAAAACCTTATAGAGGGATTTTTCCCTCTTTGAATTAAGAAATGCGCAGACTTTTCCATGGAAATGAAATCCTAGAGAGATATCATTGACACAGAAGAGCCGCTGTTGCTTCTGCTCTGTTATCTAATGTGTAATACACTCGTTATCTTTAGCATCTTCTGAGTGCTCAGTCTTTCTTTAACATTTCCAAGGCATCCAAACCTCCAGATCCCTTCAGTAGCCAGACACAGTCCCATCAGTCTAACAGTAACACCAGTCAGTACCACATTCTGTGTTTTTTTCACTCTCCTATCCTCCTCTGCTCTTTAGATTTCTATGTATTTCAAAGGCATGCTATATTGAAGCGCTTGATCTTCACTAGCATCAGCCTGTGGCTTTTCATAATATCGTAAGAGTTCTATAGTTGAAATGGAATTAAAGGAATAGTCCAGTATTTTTAAACCTTATCTCTATCTTTTACATCTGTAATGTACTGTTTACATCATAATAATTTTAACACTGTACTTACACTGTTAATAAAATAAAGATTCTGTGCAGGTACATTTTTGTTCATCAAGGTACAAACAATGTAAATGTTCCCTGAAAGGTACAACAGTGGTTTTAAGGTCCAATTGCGAACCTCAAATAAGTTTTTTCCAGGTGAAAAGTTTGTATCTTTACCTTTTCATAACCTAATTTTTTAAAACAGAACAATAAAATAAAAACCCTAGAGATGAGACGAGGTATGTGGAGTCAATACAACTTAGAAAATATAAGTTCAGTGGATTATGGTACAGTTATATTCCCTGACTAAAGGTAGTGAGATGTACCCTTGAGGGTACCACCCTAGTGACAAGAGGGGTACTGACCGTTTACTACCTTTATTCCTGAGAGTGTAGAAAAGAACAGAAAACTTTACCTAACGTTTACTTAGAAGCTATTGGGCAGTTGCTGAATTCCATCAGTTTATTCAAAACACTTAGAAATTTTTCAGTTAGATATACTTGTAAATTACACTGTATAATAGGGGTGCGGGAAAAAATAGATTCTTAGATGCATCGCGATGTGGACGTGAACGATTCTGAATCGATTCACAAATGTCAAAAATCGATTTTCTAAATATTTAATTTATAACGTAATGTTGACGGAACGCAAAAGGCGGAATTGGAAGTACGGAAGTGCTGCGCCCGGACAGTCTGTGGCGGCACATAAGAAAAACACAACTGGATGAGTGAGAAATCCGACCGACACCCTCTGCATTAAAAGCCAGGTCAGGTCAGTCACAACATAAATGTTAACATTTTGTCCTTTCAGCAAAAATCAAACCACTTTGGGGGCCACAACATTTAATGTCCAGTATGTGTCAGTATGTGATAATGTTCTAGTATAGACTAAACAATATAAACAAAAACGCAGATTTACTTCGCTCTGCTTTAAGCTTCGCCTACAGCCGCTTTCCTCCCATCTCCGCCAGAAAACTTTTCCTCAGAAGTAGATCAGTTAAATGTCTCTCAACGTTCGACTGTTTTACGAGGCTGAAGTCGCTTCTTATTCTCCAGCCTCTTGTTCAAATGTACCCGTTCCACCTTAAATTCTGACGGAGGCGCCGAATGCAAATGCGGCACCATTTATGGTGGAACGGGAAAATTTGAAAGAGAAACTGACTTCAGCCTCGCCACTTTTAAGTGTGTAACAGTCTCTCGTTGCAGCTTTAACGTACCAGGAAACCAACTGCGCTGCTTATAAATGCGAATAACGCATCGCTGCTATGTGACCTGCAGTCCGCACGCCGGTTCTCAGTCGTTGCGAAACAGGGCTTTCGCGCTATGTTTCACACGACCTGAAGATATTTTACTGACACAGCGATCCTCCTCGTCTCTACAACGAGACCAAAACCAAAGTTATAAAATCACTAATGAAAACTGGCAGAATAGCCGTAACATGTGCTGCGTGGACATCCACTGATCTTATTTCACCATAACTGCGCATTTTATCGCAGATGAGTAGCAGCAGCTTCTCGTGCTCCAAACAAGAGCAGTGAATGAGAGCCTTCTAGTTCACTTGCCACATCACTTCCATTTGTTTTAATAAAAAAGATATTGGAAGTAAATTCATTATGGATCATTACAAATACTTTGCTTTAAAAGTACCAAGTCACTTTAAATAACAATAACACAGAGTCACTTAGTCACTTTAAAATGTATATTGTCTCCATATTCTGTATATATCTTGTGTATATTTAATATATTTCAGTTGGTTTTTCTTGTATTTTTATTTTTACTTATTTACTTTCTGTAGAGTGATTAGCTGAGCTTCACCACAAGCATTTCAATGCATAAATGTCCTGACATGTTGTGCAAATGACAAATAAACTTGAAACTTGAGCTCACACAGTGAGAAAATATAAATGCTATATAGAAAAAAAAGATGCATCGATAATCGTTTTATAATCGCATCGCAGCCGTCTGAATCGTAAACGAATCGAATCGTGAGGTGCCTAGAGATTCCCACCCCTACTGTATAATATTGACAAAATCCTCCATTTTTTATACTGTTTCTGCCTGATCGGATATGGACATCAAACACCTGAGGGAAAGACAATGTAATCACAGAGAACGTTGTTCCAGTGTTCAAAGTATGGATAAATCCTGATAGGAATAACTTTGGTAAGGCATTCTCTCATGTCTCTCTCATTCTAAGATGTATATTGTTAGAGTGTGAGGGTTGTTGTTTGTAGTTTTGCATTATATTTTTATATCAAATGTTGTAACAGTTTACAAAAATCTAGAGTATTCCTTTAAAGCTGTGGTTCCCAAACTGGTCCTCAAAGACCCCAGATGGTCCATATTTTTGTTCTCTGTATAAGTGTTGGGAGTTTGAATCAATCAAAAACATGGACCACCTCAGGGGCCCTGAGGACCAGTTTGAGGACTACTGCTTTAAAGAACATTGCTGACTGACTGGAGGTCCTCAAGGATGTGGTGGACATACTGCAGTTATGCCCATATATACCAGTGTTTGTCAGACGTTTTTCTAGCAAATTATAGCAAATAAAAACGGCTACATTTGCATCGTAGCCATGATCACCCTTGTTTCCATTCACCACCACTGTAATTTAGAGTCAGTCTATTCTCTACCACTCTTTATGACTTTATGCCTTGGTACCTCAATGACTGAATTACTTGGATTTTTTAAGTGATGGAATTCCCTTTTGAGAACTAAGTGACTTACAGAACTGCAGAGGAACTTTTCAGCAAATCGCAAATCAGTGCAGATGCTGTTGTTAACAAAACATAATAAAGTTAAACACAAAAAAGGAATTACTTAGCGAATGTAAACAACTTACAGCAACTGGACTGGAATGCGTAATGCCAACACTACAATTTGGTGGAGGAGGGATAATGGTCTGAGCTCTTTTTTCAGGGTTTCTGCTTGGCCCCTCAGTTCCAGCGAAGGGTAATGTTAATGCTACAGCATACAAAGACATTTTAGACAGTCCTCTGCTTCCAACTTTGTAGCAACAGTTTGAGGAAGGCCCTTTCCTGTTTAAGCATGACTGTGCCCCTGTGCATAAAGCGAGCTCCATGAAGACATAGTTCGACCAGTTTGATGAGGAGGAACACCAGTGGCCTGCAGCCCAGAGCCCTGATCTCATCCTCACTGAACACAGGATTGGATGAATTGGAATGTCAGTCCAATGACAGGCCTTCTCACCCAACATCAGTGCCTGATCTCACAAATTTTTTTTTGACTGAATGAGCACAAATTCTCACAGACACACTCCAAAATCTTGTGGAAAGCCTTAGAAGACTGGAGGCTGCTATAGCAGTGTTGGGGCTACTACATATTAAAGACCATGGTTTTGTAATGGGATGTCCAACAAGCTCAAACAGAAGTAATGGTCAGGTGTCTATATACTTTTGGCCATAAAGTTAAGGTTACTTCATAAATAGAGTAGAAGCAAAAGAATTAAGAAAAATACTCAGACTTAAAAGTCTTACTTAAGTACATGTAATTGAGTAAATTAGTTGATAACCGGCCTCTGGGTATTTACACAGCTATAAGTAATTGGACAGTTATTAGCAATAAGTAATTGCACACTTTTTTCTGTTGACTTTTTTGTAAAATTTGAAGACAAGTTTTACAAGAGCTCTGTGTACTGCTGCCTGGCCACCAGACATGAGATGTTACTGGCTAATGGTGCAGAGTGTTGCAGTGTCACTGAAAGGCAGTTGCTGAATAGAACAGTTACTGTTCCTTTGTATGCCCATTTGACCAAGACAGACAGATGCAGTGATAATGACAAAGTGGGGAGTGTCTATCTCTCTCTCTCTCTCTCTCTCTCTCTCTCTCTCTCTCTCACTCTTACTCTCTCAGTAATGGGTCATTGTGTGGAGAGTCTCAGACACTTTTATCTCTGAGCACTTTTGCTGGACAGACAAATCTGATTATTGTCAGCGCAGAAGTCCTGCCATCCCTCTCCAACTCTAAAAGACTCCATTAGGATAGAGAAAAGTGAGGGAGAGAGAAAGGGGGAGAGAGAGAGAGACAGAGAGAGAGAGAGAGACAGAGAGAGAGAGAGATGGGCTGAAGTCAGGTCAGGTGAAGATGAGATATGGCTGCTATTTTATTACAGCCTTTAAAGTTCATTGATCAACTTGCCTGCTTCCTTCCATCGCAGCCTGGTGAACAGATGAAAGTGAAATATAGAGGCCTGCATAATTTCTGTAGTTTTTTAATTCTTTATTCATCCATGCTAGGGGCATTGAGCAGTCACTGCTCTTTTGGAAGGAAGGGGAATAGCAGATGAGGAGTACAGTGTACCATGTTTCTACGCAGGCTGGAAAATTGATGGAAAATGTGAAAAATTGGTTCATGGACTGTTTTAATGACTTCGGACTCTCAGTGCGTAAAATAGAGAAGAAGAGGCTTTTGCTTTCTGTCTCTGCCACATTGCGAAGAAAAAAAGGTTCAAAAAACAAGAGGGAAAAAAGGGGAGATTTAAAAAATAAATGCTTGAATGAAGCAGAATATCTGCGAACGGAGTGAAATCATTTCACTTGATAAGATTAACATGAAATAAGTAAGCATGTCTTACATGCAAAGTGCTAAGCTCAGGCAGGAGGAAAAATGTTATTTTTTGGCTTAGATTCAATGTATTTGCTCTTGTAAAGATGTAGTTTTAAAAAAAGGGCTAGTAAGGTCACCTGAAATAAGTAAACATGTCTAAAAACGGCCTAAGTAATGCAAGTGTGAGGTAACATCTAATGAGGAAATACAGGGAGGTCCATGAATAAGTGGAGAGTGATACAATTTTTGGCTGTACACTTCAGCACATTAGATTTGAAATGAAACTGTTTATGAGGTTAAAGTGCAGAATTTCAGCTTTTTAATTCAAGGGCATTTACAGCGGTGGATAAAGTAGCCTAAACACATACTGAGGTAAAAGTAGTTACTTCTGTAAAATAATGACTCAAGTACAAGTAATTACACCAGTTTTTCAAAATGTCTGCAGAATTAAACGGTTTAAATGTAAACAAAGTCATTCAGAGTGGTTTGATGTGAAATTCTCTCTTCTAGAGATACTTACCAAATCAGAATGGTTCATAGTGATGGTGATAGGAACCAGACGCCTCTGAAAGTTATTACATGAGATTGTTGCCAGTCTGTTGCCAGATGCCTGAGGCATTGTTTTATGATAGTTTGAAGATAAAGTGGCCTAAAACAAAGTTTGTAATTGCATTGCAGGCCTTTAATTACATGCAGGGCCTTGTCTTCTTTCAGATTTATCACTATTTTACTATCATCAACATAACATAAAAACTCAGAAGACAGGTGTAGGTACGCTGGTCATTTTGGATACCAAATGATCCCTGTCACCACCAATGTAAATTATTTGAGTGAGTAAGTTTCTCTACCATGAACCATTTCACATCAGCCCACTCTGAATGATTTTGTTTACACATGAATGTTTGAAATTGCGTTGTGGACTAGTTCCTGTCACCACTGTAAAGAAATCCCTGCCGAACTTCTGCTCTCAGTGACTTTGTTTACACCCAGATAATTTAAGCGCTTTTTTAAATGATTGAATTCCCCTTGAAGTACTGTGTGACTTGTAGAACTGCAGTGAAGCTTTTTAGCACATCTGCCGTTTATCAGCAAATGAACTGAAGTTTGTTCTTGTCTTTTTTGTTGCTCTCGTGGTCTACCAAGCCTCAGAAGTGACAGGTTGGACCAATTGCAAATCAGTACAGATGCTGTTGCCAACAACACAAAGTGAAATTAGAGACAAAAAAGGAATTAGTAATCGAATGTAAACTAAAATGTAAAAGGTAGTTGCGGAAGCAAAAGAAGTACTCCATCAGAATTTTACTCATGCTCATGTAACTGAGTAAATGTAACTAGTAACTGGACAGTGGTCTGCTCAGTTGTTTCTTGGGGAAATTATATTTCATTGCATCTTTAGTTTATGCAGAAAGATGTCTAGTTTCTATATATGGCATTTGTATCTGGAGTCTGTTGTGGTTGTCTCTCAAAATGACAACCCAAGAATGTCAATATGCCCGTAAAACAGGCCATCATGAGGCTGAAAAAGAATCAATCAGGGACTATGCCAAAACATTATGTATGTTAAGAATTGCTCAGAAGAAAGAACTTATTGGTAAGCTTAGCAATGCAAACAAGTAAGACCATGGAAGAACCACAGTAGTAGACCAAGAAAGCTTTCAGTTGTGAAGAAAAACTGTTGAACAGATCAACAGATCAAGAACACTATCCAGGACATAAGCAAAGAAGTCTCAGTAGCATAAAGAGAAGGACATACCATCATGAGATTTCCCAGATGCATCATGAACAGGTTTGTTATGAAGAAAAAAACATAAAAAGCCTGTAAAGTTCTGTCTTTGTTGGACTGATGGAGTGAAGTTAAACCTGCACCAGAGTGACGGAATCAGGAAAGTGTGGAGAGAAAAAAAGCTGATCACGATCCAATTCATACCACCTCCATCTGTAGCATGGGCATGTATGGCTGCCACTGGAACTTGCTCACTTGTTTTTACTGTGATGTGACTGCCAACAGCGGCAGCAGGATGAATTAGGAAGTGCAAGAACCATCACCAACTCAGATCCAACCAAATGCCTCAAAAACGCAGTGGATGGGCCTTGCTGGAGAACGGTGGGCAAAACAAACTTTTTTTTAGGCCAGAAAATGCAAATGTTCTTGACTTGCCAGGTCAGTCACTCAGTGTGAACTCTACTGAACACATACTTTACTCACTGAAGAAAAGACTGAAGGCCCAAAGCACCCGAAACAAGAAGGAAATGAAAATGGCTGCATTCCAGGGAAAATACAGAGCGTCTGGTGATGTCTGTGTGTCACAGACTTCATGCAGTTGTTGATTTGAAAGGAAAGATCATTGAAGGGATTTGCAACCAAGTACTCATAGATAAAGTGGATAAACATGACAATTTTGTTTAGGATTATGTCGACTTGTGTAATTACTTGTGTTTCACTGCGGTGGGGGTCTACTGGCCGTATCCTGGTTGAGTACTTGTGTCCATATCCCATCACACAATGGCACCTGTGAAAATTGCTCAGGTTTTTGTTATTGTGTGAGGGTGACATGATTTCCCATATGACACTACTGTTCACAGTAAAAACAAACGGTACACAAACATAACTGCCCAGTCTAAACCTCCGGTCTTCTCCAGGCTTGCAGACATGCAGAATTATTATCTGCGTTACCGAGACAGTCCACTGGGATAGAGGGATGTCTAATTCTGCTATTCATCAATGGCCACTAGAGGGGTAATACAGAGTGTCCAGAGAGGTTCTTCTTCTTGAGATGAAGGCATCTGCAGAGTTTAATTGTGGAGTTACTTAAAATTTGTAGCGCCACACAAATGAAGCGGGAGATGTTCCAAAAAATAGTAAATAACAACAAAGCTTTTTATAAAAACAAATAAACAATGTCAAGTAAGTAATACACATTTCATGTGATAATGTGCAGATTTTGGTGTCAGAATCAACTGTGGAAGTGAGTTTGCATTTTTTATAGGCTTCTAGACTTGTGGCCTCAAAGTTTTCGACCTGATGACATTGAGCACTTCAGTGAACACCATAGAACAGAATAGAGCCCCATCAAAATAGGATTTTTAAGACGGATATCGATTTTGATATTTGAGGATTTAAAAATTCGATATATTAAAATATCTGCTGATATTTTTTTATTTTTCCTTCAAAAATACATAACATAAAGAAAGATTTTCCCTAACATTTCTTATGTATAGAGTCCTCACAAAGATAACATAAAGCAGTATTAAAATAACTTGCAACTTTAGGTTTTGACACTGTAGTGTTATGAACACAAATAAACATCAGTTGTATTATTGTTTAAAGAATTAATTGAATTAACCGGATTACATGTCACAGCATATCAATGTGCTCTGAGCTCTAACAAAATATTGCCATTACAACAACTTGGTTGGCTGTCAAGCAACTTACTTATCAAATACTTAAACTCACGTTTACGTGTCCCTTCTGGTTTAATAATTTCCAATGCACCGACTGTGACTACAGACATGTGAGTCTGAATTTGGTTTCCTATTCGCCAGCTTCTTGTTTGAATTTTCCCTTTCCACCTTAAATGGTGCAGTAGTTACGTTTTGGCATCTAATCCCTATTTTTTTAGAAGTGATGAGCTAGGGAGAAAAGAGGACTGTTGTTTTTTCACTTACTAGCACTGTCACACTGTTTCATAAATACAACCCCATTTCCCAAAAAGTTGGGACGCTGTGCAGAATGTAATGAAAATAGAATGCAATGATATGAAAATCATGTAAACCATATTTTTAAAGGAAAATACTACAAAGACAACAAATCAAATGTTGAAACTGAGAAATATTATTGTTTTTTAAAAAACGTATGCCCATTTTGATTTGCCAACAACACGTTCCAAAAAAGTTGGGACGGGGCACATTTACCACTGTGTTTTATCACCTCTTCTTTTAACAACACTCTGCAAGCGTTTGGGAACTGAGGAGACCAATTGCTGTAGTTTTGACGGTGAAATGTTTTCCCATTCTTGTTTTATATAGGATTTCAGCTGGTCAACAGTTCGGGGTGACCTTTGTCGTATTTTTCATTTCTTAACCCAACAAATGTTTTCAGTGGGTGACAGTTCTGGATTGCAGACAGGCCAGTTTAGCACTTGGGCTCTTTTAATAAGGAGCAATGCTGTTGTAAAACATGCAGAATGTGGTTTGGCATTGTCTTGCTGATACAGTTTAGGCCTTCCCTGAAAAAGACATATGTTGCCAAAACCTGTATATATTATTCAGCATTAATTGTGCCTTCACAGATGTGCACATCATCCATGCCATGTGCACTAATGCACTATACCATCATGAATACTGACTTTTGAGGAATTATGTCTGTTTTTAATGCAGTGCTACCTGAGGGCCCAAAGATCATGGTCAGCAAATACTGTTTTTTGGCCTTGTCCCCCTGTATACAGAGATTTCTCCAGATTCTCTGAATCTTTTAATGATATTATGTACTGTAGATGATGAAAAGCAAACACAACTTTTTTATTCAGTAAAACAAAACTTACAAGATCTTAGTTTTTTTTAGGGAAATGACTTCATTAAGTTGGTTTGCAGGAGACGACATCAGTACATAAAGCATTTTTATCTCTGTAAGTCAATTTGATGGAAACATGTTGCCAGCAGCAAAATTCATCAAGTTGATGTAAAACTGTCTAGTGTCATTGTTTGTTTTCCAATCTAATGTGCAGAACAACAAAAAATTGCATTACTGTCCAATTACTTATGGACTGCACTGTGTGTTAGATTTATTGCTTGGATTCAATGGAGTGTAATGTCTGCAGTAATGTGCAGTGCTGGTGCTTTGGAGAACAAATCTGACTGATCTTACAAGAGAGATCTTCTTATAACTTTTACACTAAAATCTATTTGCAATCTTTTTTTTACAGCCATCTTGCTCTGAGGATAAACTTAAACATTTGCAGTCTGCAGACAGCCTATGTAGAGTGCAGAAAACTTTCACAAGTAAATTATCTTTAATAGTAAAGTAAAAAGTAAAAAATCTTTTACACTGACTTAATGCATTTGCTTTCCAGTTCACTTTCTTTTTTGTGTTAAAGGGTCCATATTCTGCATTTTTCCTGTATTTTATTTTTTCCTCCAAAAAAAGGTCTACTTTTGTGCATTTGGGTGGTTTTATGTAGTAAAAAGTCATAATTCATTTTTACATGACCATTTTCCAGCCTCTCTTAATCCCATAGAATTAAACAGGCTGTTTTAGTTACTCTGCCTTTAAGAATGATATATGTAAATGAGATCTGTTCTGATTGGCTGCTCGGGTTATGCCTGTTTCAAAAAGCAGCCCAGACTGAAACTCTCCTTAGAACTGCAGCGTGAATGGATGTGGCTAAAAGTTTAGACACACCTGGTCAAATTGCATGTTTAATTGAAGTAAAAATAAGTTATCACATCCTCTACAGAGAACACAGTAATGTACATGTTCATGCACAATTAATGCTGAATTTAACACTGGGGAATGAAATAAAACGTAAAATATGGCCTGTGCATAAAATATGACACATTTTAGCTTTTATGTTTAATTTTTGTTGAATACGTTAAACTCAGCAAATAAACTGACACTACACTGAAATTTTCTGAAAAAATGTCATATTTAGGCTATAGAATATGTGTTAATTCATTTTCATCAACAAAATGTGTAACTTGACTGGGAGTGTTTTTGTAGTCTCGACATCGCAGAAGGGATAAACTCAAATTTGGCTGTTTTTGCAGTTTAGTTTGCATATATGGACTGTATGGACTGGGGAGTGAACAGTGTATTCCTGAAACTGTAACATTAGTTGTGTTTGAAACTGTGCCCTATTCAGTAGGCCTATATAGTGCACTACATTTGGGGTTCCACCATTTTGTAGTTGTGCTGAAAACAGTGCAGAAGATCCAGTGCACTCATACAATTTCACCTCGCGCTGCAATAAGTAGTGTGCAATTGGTGTACCCTAGCGGATATGGGATACCCACTATGCACTGTGTTGGTTGGTTCGAAGATTCATAACTTGTCTGAGGAGGATTACTGAGCTCAGTTGCAGTGGCAGCATCTCCACAGATCTCTCTTCAGACCTGCTGCAAAAGTAAGTAAGCTCTTTTGAAGTGCGCAGTCAGACTCAGTGGTTATAGTGGACTGGTGGAATGACGTTTATAGGGTTTATAGATGGAATCTGTTGTCTCCCAGTAGTGAGCATGTATTATGTAGTGTCTGAAATCATTACTACCATCACAAATTCTGTTCCCTGAAATAGTGTGCTATATAGTGATCCAGATTTTCGAATGTAGGGTATAGTGATACCCCATTTCAGACACGGCAATTGTTTACCTACAACAAAAAAACTTTTATTTCAAAAACGTGATTTATTCTTTCATAATATGGGCCATTTAATAGGCTGTAATTATGACTCATTATGACTCTTAATGGTTCTTATGGTGTCATAATGCTTACTGTGTTCCAAATTCTTGATCTGGGGCTGTGTTACAGAAACTTCCTGTCTTTTGTCTTAGGATAGTATTTAGGACATTGTCTAGGTAGAATGTTTCTGTCACACTTTTGTCTTATCTGGAGTTGGGATAAGATTATGAAGTTAGGATTTGACCTAAATTCAGTCCTAACTGTCATGAAAAAGATAAGATTTCAGAGTTATGGCCCCAGATACACAAAACAACAGCCACGTTTGCACTCTTATTTGAATGCAACGTTCTTGAAGGTGACTTTTGGTTGCATCATCTTTGTGCAAACTGTTGAACTTTTGAATATCTGATCTTTTGTAGCTTGAGAGATTAGCTTTGCTTTGGCTGAGATTTATAAGGTCTGCTTTTTGGGGTAAGTGTTTTTCGCAGGAGCACATTGACAGTGGTCAGCAGAAGCAGAGACACATTTGACACAGTGTCCTGCTGGCTTCTACTGTGGAGTCTTTATGCAGTACACATTGCTGTCTGGGCTTCAAACAAGAGCACAGGAGTGAGTTGAAGTTTTTTTTTCAATGTTATTATAACTGAGTCTAGCAGCATGCTCATATGGGAATAGAAACTTAATTAAAAAACATGTTTAGAAGCTTGTTTGGTGGTGAGTTTTGAAATAAGGATGCGCACCAATTTTACTTCACGGTGCAAGTAATTTACAAGTCCAAAGGGGTTTAATAATCCTGTCAGAGGTGTGAAAAGGGTTTAATAATTAAACTAATTTGACAACTCACTTTCAGTAGTCGCTTATTTATTATGGCACCGCAGCTCCGTATCTCGCAAATTTGAAGAATCAAAAACAGGTTGCTTGTTTTGTTTATCAGGGAGACCGTCACACGTCGTCCTCAATGGTTTCATCCTCAACCTTCTGTGTTGCATTACAAATCCTGAAGCAAGTTAAATGAGCCCTAACAAATTCAGCCTGCGTTCATGTTCTATTTCTTCCATATCTGGGCATTACCTCACAATACAAATGAGACGCAGATCATACATATTTAAATTGAACTTCAACACCCAACTTGAGATGGTGTTAATGGCATTTTGTTCAATTATTGCGATGCAATTCCTTTTTTTCCTGTCTTCTACGCTCAGGCTACTTGCTCCGAAGAGAGAGAGAGAGAGAGAGAGCAGAAAATTGAATGTTATGTGCTCGTGTTGATGCAGGATGCGGACAAGGGCCTGCTTATGTCTCTGGGGCATTAAAAAGCAATCCGTGGGGATATGAGTGAATGTAATTGTGTGGCCTGCTTTATCTGTTTGTGGTAAAGTGCTTAGAGAGGGTTCCCTGCTGCTCGCCTGATCCGCATAGCTAAGTGCAACGGCCAGGGAGCGTACCGGGAACGTTTGTGCTTAGCGGCTTCTCATGCCTGCGTCCCGGAGCGTTTCATTCGTTGCTAAGTCTGGATCAGATGGCACTGATAGCGTTGTGGCGCTCTGATCCACCCCAGTGGTGGCTCTTTAGTTTTGGATCTGTTTGTCCTTAGCAGCTGCTGACAGACGTGCTAAGCTTAAGCCAGTGTGGCTCACCTCCTTTCCTCACTGCTGACTCACTATGACTTCTACATTTCAGAGACTGCTGACCTGGCTTTGGTGAAAAATCTGATTTACACGTTTTCCCAAATGTAGTTGATCAGTCAAGACATATTTTTGTGTCTGAAATCTGCTTTTTTTTATTTTGCACTGGAGATATGAGGCTAATGTAGCTTATAAGTAGTGGAAGCTTATGTACACCAATTAGTATTACGCGAACTGTGTGCTTAATTTAATACATGCTTGCCTCAAACCACATCAAGTTGTTCAGTAATGTCAAATAGACTTGCTTATGTAGTTTCTGATGCTGTAAGACATACTGTTATCCATATGAATTAATTTTAGTATTTTTAGTAGTAATTATTATTAATATCTGACATACCTTATATGTCCAATTTTATAGATAACAGTATGTCATGTAGTGTCAGAATACAGACTACATAAGTCTCTTTGAGAATGCTTAATAATTCAATGTGATCAGGCAAGCTTTCAGCTGGCAAAATGCTAATTGTGTGTATTAGCTTCCATTACTGGTTAGCTACATTAGCCTCATAAATCCAATGCAAAACTAAAGAAGCAAACTTAAGTAATTTGGGGTAACAGGAAAAAAATGTGCAAATTAGATTGCTTGCCAAATTAAAAAGTAAATTAGGATTTTTGGCATGCAAATTATAATATCTCTCCCTAGGGTTTCAATCCCGTAATTTTTCTGTTGTGGCCTCCATATTTGGGACCGAATTTCTGGTTTCGCTGCTCCACACGTACGTGACTATAGGTGAAAGATGGCTAAAATTACTCACCTTACTTTGGTAGAGAAAAAATGTTACCTTTACAAAGTCGATAAAATAGGCTGTGATCCTTATACAGTTTCCCCTGAACTCCTGGTCCCACTTAAACTGGCGGAAAGCTACCAAATTTGTGTTTTCCTGACATACATATTTACATACATATTTATCTCCCCATTCTGGAGAGTCTCTCAAGGCATTTAAAAGCACAGAAGCCTACTGGCTCTTCATGTCAGGGTGGGTAAAGCATCCCATGGTGTTGCATAAAGAGGAGAAAACCTCCTCATAGGAAGGGTAAGGCCACATCAGCTAATTAACACAGATGTGAACAACGCTAGCCTTTAGATAACTTTCGCTAACGTAAACGTTGTCCCCCTAACGGAGCTAGCAAACAGCTGGGTATAACTTTACTTCTCTGCTTCTGGAGATTTAAATGATGTTTGAATGGAGAAACATAAACGTTAAATATAAGACTGAATGTTGTGGGTCGGAAAACTACATTGTGGTTCGACAGACATGATTTAGTAAGTCTGCTAGTGCAGTTAGTGCAGAGTTCCCCAGCTCCAGTCCTGCAACCCCTGCACTGCATAACTGTGGTTTCCCTGGTTAAAATACTTTATATTATTAGCTAATTAATCCCTTCTTGAGCTGAACGAGGTGTGTACAGCAGAGAAAAACACTAAACTATACAGTGCAGGGGCTCCAAGCCTGGAGTTTGAAAACACTGAACTGAATTAAAGGTCTGTGTAGTCTCTCGTCTTTTTTAGCCTCTGTTGTGTCTTGCAGGTGAGTCGTTCACGAAGCACAGCAAATTGAAGGCATCGCGCTAGCACAGTCACTACCTGATTCAGTCCTCAAAATGGTGGCGACTATACAGCGTGATGTCGCGTGAAACGCAAGAATAGAACATAGCACATAGGTAGCGTCACAGAAAAGTATAGATTAACAACATGCTCAAGGTCATTTTACACACTACTTGTATATACTTCATAGAATAAAACTTTCACTTTCATTTAGTGAATTTTCTGAAAGATGTGAGGTGAAATATGACATGGCTAGGCTAATGAAAACACACACTTAGTATATTATTTTAAAATCTTAAGACAGACAGCCTTCTCTGTGTAAATTTCAAGCCACGTCACCTACTATGGATTTGTGGTCTGGGTTTAACATAGCACAGTAATAGTGAGATACTGATTGGCGTCCACCCAGCACACCTAGTGTGCCGTACCTTGAATCCTTTAAGACTCCTGAACTTTTTGGGAGCTGTTATTCAAATATTTTCAAATACCAGATTTGACTGGTGTGCCCATCCCTAGTAGCTCATTAGCAGAAAACTGAAGCTAAGTGAGATCACATGGATTTTATGGCATGATAGTGTGATCTTATCTGAATCTCACTGACAAGTCTACAGCTTTATTTGGCTGTTTTAAAAACCTGTTAAGTCTCTTCATACATCCAAAAAATGTTGTCTTAACTGAAGACCAGATGCACAGAGAAGCATATGTAGCAGAAGAAGAAGAAGAGAAAGCAGCAGCTAATCACCATAAAATAAGATCAAAAGCTTTTGTTGTCTTTCTGAGGAACTGAGAGGATTCGACTCCTATCTCTTAAGTCATATACTTGCTTTTCTTCTTGAACTTGAACTTAACACATCTGGTTTGATTATCTCCAAATCATGTCAACCCCTTAACACAATTGAACGTAAGTGTCCACAACCAGCAATCACTATCATCCACACAAGAGCGATTTCTCTATTATGTCGCGCTGTTTTGTTCTGCCTTCCTTTTCAGCCCGCTCTGCTAGCGAAATATGAACAGTCGAACTGTAGGATTCTTTAATTAGCTCTTTTGTCTCTCCCTGACCTCGGCTTGTTCTCTCAGCCTCGTGGAATCTGACACAAATCACAAGAGGGGAGTTTTTTCCCATCTCACAGTGGCACACGGTGACAAATTGGCACTAATCGCTCTCTGATAATTATGGCTTCATGAGGATTGAGAGCAGGGCCCAGCTCAGCAGAAAGGTCATCGTAAGTGCAGAATGGTTATAGCAGTGCAAATCTGGAGTCAGGTTATTTTAGAGTTTTGGCATATAAGAGATACACTAACTGTTAGAGCTGGGTGACATTGAAAAAATATTGTAGTACATAGCAAATCACCTTGACAACAGTAAATGTGATGACATTTAGGAGGAAAGATGAAGCACCATTATATACATTCTCGTCGCCCATTTTTTATCTGTTTAGGTGGAAATCAAATAGGCTATCCACTTAGCGGTAATTGTCAAATTATACTCTGTAAAAGCATGTTCTGATTGGCTATTGGTGAAGAGAGAGAAAGAGAGAGACAGAATTCAGTCTATTCAGGTTAAACTATTTCCAAATTGCACTCTTTTCAGATATGTATGCCTCACGCATATACTCATGCAGCCGCAGCAAAACTATAGACAATATCACAAAAAAACCTGATCGAGTAAACAAAATGTCAATATCAGTACGAAATTCATCACTACTTTCCCATACACTGCATTTAAAGCAACAACCTTGTACTCGCAGTTACTGACTCTGCCTACCGTATAGGTCCACAGTTCGTCTGTTTCAGTGATGTGATCTTTTTCAGTACTAAAGCTGCTCTGTGTAAGACTTTTTGTGAAAGAAGTAGTGAATGAGGAAGCGAAAACATACTAAAATGTGTCCATACTCTACTGCGAGTCGCTCTGTAAAGCCTGAAATAATAATTCAAATGCCAGAGACGTCAGGCCAGATTCGCAGGGTTTTTTGGACCACGTCATACATCTTTAACATCACACCCACAGGCTCAGAAAGAAAATGTGGCTTGATTTTTACGTCTCATTTACAAAATCATCATTATACTGGTTAAGATATGATGACAAAAGTAGATGATGCACTTACCTTCTCAGAGGCATGTCCTTCACCGAGTTTCAAGGTCTCTTTAAATACTCTTTCAATGAGTTCACAATGATCAGTTTAATCTCCTCAGGAAAGGGGTCTGAAGCTGAAATGTAAAAAAAAAAATGTTTTTAATGTGTATGTAGTTCCCAATAGTTACTGATCTGAACAATGGATCACACACATGCTTCAGACACACTGCTATACCAATAAAAGAAGAGTCACTCTTTATGCTGCACTCACCCACGACTTTAAATCACTATCGACAAGAGCATCTGCTAAAGGGTAAATGAAATGTCTACAGACATATATATGTATTTTTAGTACACAGTCTGTTGTACTGTGGTGAACGTCTGGATGTCATTAAAGGTAGGCTACTGGTATCTACTGCTTTGATGCTGGATGGGCAAATGGTATGAATTGAGGGGAGAGAATATCTGTATGTGACCGGAGGATAGTATATGTAAAGTTATCCATAACACAAACATTAGAGACACTAACATTATCAGAGAGTCTTGTGAGTTTAGTTCCTTAACATGGCCAAGAATGGCCTACTAACATGTAAAATAGCCTGTCACAGACTGTTGTTTTAGCACAGACCAGAACAAACTCATGCATAACAAATTGATATGCATAAGCAAATGTGCGGATATCGTGCTTTAAAGCAAGTGAAGGACAACTTGTAAATAACTTTAAAATATGGCATGAACTTCACAGACTTTTTTAAACCCCAAGAATTTGTCAATCTAAGTTCGAAGGACTCTGTAATGACATGCAGAGCGATGACTACTTGCAGAACTTTCCCATTGGACTAATTAAACCCACTGCACGCATGTGCATACAGTTAGTCAGCATGCATCTTGCAAAATCCCGACAGTTGTGTTCAGCTTAACTAATGGAGCGTCAGAGGCTGATACTAGATTAGGCACTGACTGTGAATGCATGTAAATTGTGCTGTTTGTTGTGATTAGTTTTGACAGCATTTTGATTTTACTTACAAAACTCTGAGTGTGTTTACATGAACTTAATAATCCGATCATAACTGCAGTTTCTGCAGTTATCCGATTATTCAAATGGTCATGTAAACACCATATTCCGATCTAGAACTCCGGTTAAGAAATCCGATAGAGAGAGCTGTATTTTAGCTCAGTAATCAGATTTCTCAGTGCATGTAAACTCTTACTCTGATTTCTTTTGGATTTCTCATTCTGCACATCTGCTGTATCGGAAAATAAGCAAGCAGCGTTGCCGCGAAAACACTGTTGGAGCGACGCTGAAACCAACTGCATTCTCGATGAAATGAAAGATTTAATATTCTTCATCTTCTAGATGATGTATGTTCATAGTTTCAGGTATGCCTGCCTGACTCATATAGACCCTGAGTTTCCATTATCTGATTACTCAAGTGCATATAAACTCGTTGATTGGATTACTGTCAAAATCTGATTTTCTGCAGTTATCAGATTATTAAGTGCTTGTAAATGCACTCACTGTCATGTCAGTTTGGCTACAAAGGAATACAGGAAAAAAGAAGTTTTTCTGATAGCTGTTCTTGCTTAAAACTGTACAGCACACAGGATACAGTCAAATGCAAAAGTTTTAGCAACACTGGTCAAATTACATTTTGTTGAATTTCTAAGTGAGAACAAGTTTCTCTATAGAGAATACACCTCTGAACATTTTAATTCTCAATTACTGTTTATTTTTATTTGATGAATTAAACAGCCATGTAAGTGAGACAAATAAATATAGGTATATAAATCCTATACCTTATTCATTATTAGTCAGTTTGTTACTACTGACCAGGTAATATTTAAATAGTGGACCATTTTTAACACAGCAGTGACACTGACATGGTAATGACATGGTAATGTATGTGGCACGGTGTTTGCTGTGTTTTTTTTTTTACTCACACGTCAGTGTCACTGCTAGAATGAGAGCAGTCCATCATCTAAAAATATCCAGTCGGGAGCAGCTCTGTGATCAGAAACTGACCAGTGATTAAGGGCTACAGGATGACTGACACAAACTCTGCACAGCAGCAGCTTTAGTTTATCATGAAGTGTAGCAGATATGTGTTTCTGATAAACTGGCCAGTGAGTGTGTATGTGGTTTGATTTCCACTCTTGTTTTAAGGTTGTTTAACAGAGGCAGAGCATCTTGCCTACATAATCCTGCTATTGCCTTCTAATTTAGTTCATCGAGGGCATTAAGGACATTGATTTCTTGATGATCTTAAATAGCTCTGTTGCTCATTGGTTGGAACACGGTCTACACAGTTGGCTGTTCAAAAGCTATTTACTTACACCCTGCTGGTTTAGAGAATGGCACATTATATTCAGTCCCTCAGTCTCTTTTTAGACGTTCATTTCTCTATCAGAATAGTGGAAGACTGTCATTCCATCATATAAAAGATTATTTAACATTTCCCTGAAGCTTCCGAGCATTACTCACAGGCTTAGGCTCCTTTTATACCTCCCATTAACATGCGAACTAGATGACATTTGGGTAACAATAATAAAAAGTAATGCCAGGTGTAATCATGTGCAATGCTCTTACACTACGAACGTGGCCAGAGTGAGTGTGTTTGGAGGAGTAGATAATTCATTCTCAACCTAAAATGTTCACTTGTCTGGAAGCTGAGTATGTTGTTGTCAAGGGTTAAATTGTCTGTTATGAGGGGAAAAGTGAGATCCATTCACTGAGAGACTGACAGGGCTTTAATAGCAGGTATAATTTAGTATGAACTATGAAAATGTGCATTTGTAAAGATTGGGGTGTGTAGGCAGCTTGAATGGACAGAGTAGTTTTAGTAGGGCAAATCCAATATGCATCATCATCACAGGCAGGGGCCAAAAACAGGCAGGCAGGTACACACAAGTACAGTACAAACACATTAAATTATAAACAATATATATGTATAGTACTGTGTATCGGCTGATGCTGATCCAGTATTATTTCTTTAAAAACAATTAGCCATGTTTTAATTTAAGCATTTCACTGAAGACTGCCATCTAAAAGTACCATGCTCAAACAAACACTGCTACCCTAAGGATGAAATGCATAGCCAACAGCATGATTTACACAAAACCACCTTTCTTTGTTCTATTAAAGGAATAGTTTTCCCCAATTTTCCACTTATCCCAGATGTAGTGGATCGGCCAAAAATATGTTTGGAGAACAAATTTTTCTTCTTTAGTTTAGAGCTGGAGCTGAGGCAAACACTAGAACCCAATATTCACCCAAACAGCCCAGATACAGATAACTTCTGTAAAAATACATCACCAAAACACCAAAACAAACTGCATCTAGGTCTTCACTAAGGTTGCACAGAGTTGTCAGTGGAGTGCTGATGGGGTTTAGAGAGCAGTACGACTTGAACTATAAAAATAAACAGCACTTCACTGCTGCAGGCAGCCATTTCAGACAACACCAGAGCTGGTACTCATAAACTACCTGAGCAGTAGGAATGCTATTCTACAATCAGTATTTGTGAGAGTGACTATCATAAGTATGATGGAATCTGATCCAGGATCAGTCCTGCATGATTATTAACTATTGCGTTCTAGTGTTTGTTAGCGATGTTAGCCTCATAGCTCCAGTTCTAAAAAAAAAAAAATCAGCTGTATCAGGGGTAAGTGGACATTTGTGTAAATTTCATATAGAAAAATCATATAAGGCTGATTAATATAAATGAATTGTAAATGTAATGGCTTCATATGGCTACTATAATTATCGTGGCTTTTTAAAGTGCTACACTTTATATTACGGTTGCTCAACAAACAATTTTTTGTTTTTTTTATGTCTGATATTTGATTTAACATTTTCTGCTAGTGTTGGCCTGATACAGATACACCGTCAGAAAAATACATTTTAGTTACCCAAGGTAAAAGCTGTGAGAATATATACGCACTGTAAAGCATGGTCCAATTGTGTACCTTAAACATTTTGTGCAATTTTTTTGTTCCAAAAAAAAAGAAAATCCAAATTTGCAAAGATTTTTTAAATATGTCTTAATTTACTTAGATTAAAAAAATAACAAATTATCATTTGTGGATGCATGAACATGATAAAAGCGTTTAAATTTACAATGTGTGTACTTTTTTAAGGTACTGAAGATGTACCATTGAGGCTACCACCACAGTGACAGTGTTTGTACCTGAAAGGTACAGTTTTTTTTTCTAAAGAAGTATCAAATTGATGCCATCTCTGGTATTTTTGTCTTACGCTAGGGCTTCTGAGCAAACAGGGTAAACTATTTCGGGGCTTGTCCTTGTTGTGTGTGTTTGGTTGATTGGATTTATTGTCTTCTAAAGGCTGGAGACAAGCCTGTTTCAATAGTAGAGGGTAGGAGGCCTGTAGTAGCTCATAGCCAGGTGGAATACCCCATCAATATCAGAAGATGGTGCAGTACCTGAGAGAGAAGAGGTGCTCTATCCATACTAATTTTGAAAAAGTAGGGTGAAAAATACATTATTTCCACAATGTGAATAGGGCAAATAATGAGCCAGTGTGTGAGGGAGAGACACTCGGAGAGTGCGAATTGAAGCGCCGTGTAGTGTCTGCATTCTAATTTTATGGCACTTGGGAGTAAAAGAGTGGGGGCCTCTCTAGCCACTTGTGCTGCCTGTCTGCTATGGAATATAATGTGTTTGGAGAGCAAGCCCATTATCCAGGCCTGGGGGGGTGGAGGAACTGAAGTGGTCTATGAAACAGCCCTTTAGACAGGTGCGTACATGTATGTGTGTGTGTGTGTGTGTGAATGACACTTCCCAGTACTGTCTCTGTCTTCATTAGCAGCGCTCCTCAAACACCAGCTCTCCTGCTTGGCTGAGTGGGAGCAAACCTGTGAGCAAACCCCCCACAAGAGCACTCACTCACCTCTATATCTCGCTCTGTTTTTCTTCCATGTACATTTTTCCTTGTCTTTTTTCTCTTTCTTGCGCTCATTTCTTCCTCCCTCTCGTTCTTTCTTTACTCTTGCTTCTCTTTCTCTAGGCCTCGTGTCAGTACAACATTAAAACTTTCGTTTTAAAAGTGGGGCCTATATGTGCGTTTTTTTTTTTCCTCTTTCAAGATCAGGTCTGTCACACTCAACATCAATTACGACCCAGAAATGGAACTGAAGGGTCATGGTTTTTCATACGAGAGCTACACAACAGTCTGTTAAGTTGAGATCAGTGTAAGGGGGTCCAAAGGAGCGGAAAGTATGTACTTTTTATACTCAAGCACTGAAGGCAGCTTTGATACCGTTCTTCCTTACGCACTATGAAACAGACAGATGGCACCATAAAAAAGAATTGTCCACTCAAAACTACTGAGCAGGTGTCAGTAATAAGTGTATTTTTGGATTAGTGCCATTCATAGATAAAAAAGGTAGCTTTCAAAACCAAATAAAGGAGTAAAGAGAGGGAGAGGAGGGCCAGCAGGCACCAACTGAAACATTTTAGTACTACTGAGTATTTCAATGCAATAAATATTAGAATCATTTTAAATAAAGAGTAAAAAGAAAAGAGAAAAAAAAAGAGGATATGTTAGTCTGGCTGGCTCGTAGATGCACGGAGAGTGAAAAGAGAAACTACACACAACTGTCGCAGAGTCACAGAAGTTCAAGTTCTTCCGGTATTCTGTAAATGTAAGTTAATATTAGATGAAACCAGTTCCTTCAACAGTAGTTGGAGATGCGAGATGGGGATGGGAGAACTTGGGTGAAACAGAACACAACCAAACAAAGACACAGATGTTTTCAGTCAGGACATATCAGCAAGAAAGTTGACAATTTACTGGGCAGCTGTCTGACATTTGCAAGAGAAAGTTAACTACTGTGGTGTTTGTCAGTGCAGTGAACATGTTTAGATTCAGTTAGCACCAAAACTAGCACTTCATTCTGCTGCTAGATTGAACCATACATACACATACTAAATCAGGGGTTTCATATGAGCCCTATTACTATGATGTTCTGTTTAAGGGGGCATGAATGTCGCAGAGCAGTAACCAAATTCATCATTAGCAATGATTTCAACCTTTTTCGACTGTTTAGGCTCCTTAGTTTAGGTAGGTCAACTAGCTGGAGAGTTGTTTTTCCTCCATTGTATGACGTTATTAATTGTTTAGCAGATTCTACAGTCAGATTATTATGAAATCAGTGATAATGAGAAACACTATGCCTTACCTCGGAAGATCTTTTAAGTGATTCATGTGGAGGACCAAAATAAGGGGGGGATTATTATTAATAAGTGATCTTTGTTATGTTTGTCACAATTAGAAAGAAGTATTCTTTCTAATCAGTGTTCTGGTATCGGTATTGAATTCAAGATATGGGATTTGTATTGGTATCAAAAAATTTAAAACGATACATGATACTTTGCCCAAAAAACAGAGAGAGAGAGAGAGAGAGAGGGAGAGAGTCTTATACAAATAGCCAAAAGACAAATCACATCTTGGTACAAACTGTGTTTTAGATTTTTTAAACTAGCTACTAGGCTTTGTCTACTCCGATTGTCAATCATGTTAGATTATTTAAATGTCAGAAAATGCACCATACACAGCTTTAAGATGGATAATTGTATCTTTTTTTTTTCTTCGGTTCTCAAACTGGGCACCACAAGGTGAGGTGCTAAGGTGACCACAGAAAATCACAAAAGATGTATCTCTGCTTTTTTGTAATTGTTAATTTAGTCAGTTTATTAAATCCGCTTGAGTCATGTCTAAAAAGTGGTACTAGTTTAAAGTTGATATACTTTATTAAACATAATTAAAGTTATATCACAGTTCATGGCCATTCCGCGCCCACTTAATGAGTTACCTGTAATGTCAAAGAACAGCACTACGTCTCCTATATCATAGGAGCAGGGATGTAGCGCATTATGTAATGTGTCCTTTTTTAGTCTATGTTCATATCAGTCCAAATATATTGTCCAGCTTTAGAACATGCTGTAGCAGCGCAAGGCAGCACTATTTTTGCTTATTAGACAGATAAAGCAGTGCCGCAGTATTCCACACCCGGAATGTCTTCCCTTGTGAAACATGAAGAAGCGCTGAAGTGATTTTGGCTTTGTGGTTACATTAATTTGATTAAAAATGACAAGAAACAGTTTATAGGCTGTACAATTTTGATTTAACTCACAGCAAGAACTACTGAATCATGAACAAAAATTAAGTTAGCTTGTAAGTTTCTGAGCAGGAACTTTCATCATTGTTTATAGTAATTGTGTGTCGTACAGTGCCAGAAACCACATAGGCAATTCTGTTTAAGATTAGCTTAAGGGGAAGTCCACCGATTTTGCAAAATTCCTTCATCATTCAATAGTTTAGATGTAAACAAAATCATTCAGAGTGGTTTGGTGTGAAATGCACCTTTCTAGAGAAGTTTCCCGAATCACAGTTGTTCACCATTGAACTATGAATTGCTATTTTTTCCTTACAACACCCTGCATGTACCTCTCCACCCTGCACGTTTTGTTGTTTGGGTCAGGCAGTCTCAGCGAAACTTATAATAATGTGAGTATTCATGAGTGAGGAGCTGATGAAGTAATTTTCTCAAAATCGGTGGAGTTCCCCTTTAACAACCTGACATGGTTTGATGCAGCTGTGATGATTTAGACATACAGACCGCGCAGACCGTCTTAATTGTTGAGGTAAGCTTCCGTTGTTTGTTAGCTACATTAGCCTCATAGCTCCAGTGCAGAACTAAAGAAGCAGAGTTTCAGTGCCAAATGTCCAGGCTGATCAACTACATTTGAGGGATAGAGGGCTAACTATGCAAATTAGATTTTTGCCAAATTATTCCTTTATCCGATTAATCCTATTTGTTGAATTTCATTCAAAACCATTCCGGCGTAGAAGTAGCACGGTGGGAGCTCAGAAATGGCTTCCAGGCGGCATACAGCCAGTAGATTCCAGAGAAACAGGCAAGGTGGAGATGTATGTAATTGTCTTGGTTATCTAATTGAAACTCCTTGTAGCTGAAAATATCAGAACTCAGCTGACAGTTTATCGCTGCACTGATCAGCCAAGTTGTTCAGCCAGGACATGTGTTTGCTTCTTTAGTTTTGCACTGGGGCTATGAGGCTAATGTAGCTAACAAGTAATTGTTAGCAAGCTTTCTTTTAAAAAAGAACTGCTTAGTCAAATGCCTTTCTTACTCATGTACTGTGAAAGAGACAGATGGTGCAAGAAATATCCTTTTAAAACAAATGTAAAAGTGTTGGCAGTAAGTGTTTTTGTATCAGTGCACTTTGAAAACCAAACAAGGAGTAATGAGCTGAGAGAGGATGAGACAGCACAAAATACAGTCTTGATCATCCAGCCAAACCAGGTCAGACCTGGGTGACTGCACTAGCATCAGTAGCTGTACCTTTTCTTACACATATAACAAAATTTTCTACAGAACCAGCACAATATTAAGGCAAGAGTTTACCTCAAAAGTCCCTTCACCCCAAAAGCACTCAATCGGCAAGGCCAAGTTCAGTCTCTGACGTTTGCATCTTTACTTTTATGTGGAAGCTACAAGGCTAATGTATGCTCTTAACAAAATACAGTCTTAAATTTGTTTACGTGCTTGATTTAGGGGAATTATTTTGTTTAATTTTTATATTATTTTTAAAGAGATATTAAAATGTTTTTTTTCTATCTATTAAAGTTTATTTTAAAATGTATCATTATATTTTGTCATCATCATTTCTAAATATATACTGTCTGAAGGCCCAATGTACTTATTTTTATAATGTTCGAATGTTCAGTTTTAGTATTTTTGTTCAACATTATGTTCACTTAAAGCTACGCTATGTGTGATTTTTTGTTAAAATTGAAAGGAGCAGCATCACTGAGTCAGGAGAAAAAAACATGCAAAATAGTGTCCGTGAACTCCAGCAAGTCACCCTGTAAGGCCTGAAATAATAATTTAAAAGTCAAAAGTGTCGGGTTGGATTTTGTGAGAGCTTTTCGAACCACATTGTACGTCTTTACATATTAGAGTCACCCATACAGGGTCAAAAAGAAGGTTCACTTATGTCCTCAAAAGTCCTTGGAAGACACACACTTCACCAAGTTTTCACTGAGTTCTCTTTGAATGCTCATTCTTAATTATCATATTGTCCAAAGCACAACCGATGTTCATGCACATGTTGCATGCAATTACACATTTCCAAATCCCCAAATCTTACATAGTGTAGCTTTAATGCTCATTTCATTAGGCACTGTGTTCGTATAAATTTTATACACAATTCAAACTTCAGTCAGTGGTCAGCGAAGATCAGCTCAGTATACTGTATAGTATATATCAGTGACTTTGTTTACCAGCAATCAGTATCTGTATCAACCCAGAAAAACACATATTGATTGACCCCTAACCCTTAAACCACATCAAGTTGTTAAGTAATCTCAAACAGACTTCAGATTCTGACACTGTATAACATTGTTAATCTACATGGACAAAAGAAAAGACAAAATTCAGTAATACTAATACATTCTGTTTTTAGCTGTGCAATGCACTCGTTCATTTTTATAGATGAATAGATTTTATACAGTGTCACAAGCCATGTAAGCAAATCTGTTTAAGGTAACATTCATTTGGCATAAAGTTAGGCTAAAGGTTAAATTGTGTTCATTTGCTTTTTCACTGATCTATCCTCTAAGAGATGTGCTGATACACTAACAGATGCATTCAGGGGGCATCACATTCCTAGCTATGTTCTCTTCCAGCTCAAGAGACTCAACACATTCTTGCCTCAGGACTGGCGGTAAAGCTAATCCATGCTGTGGTTCCTCTTGGGGGTCCTGCACTTCCAGATACATGTTCTATACCACATGTTCCCGTCTAAGCCTTCAGAATCTCCTCGAAAAACCTCTTCTCTGTTGCTGCCTCTGGTGCCAGTGGAGGAAAAGGAGGAGGAGAATTTGACATTTCTACTTTGCCTCCTGTTTGTGGTGTCAAAAATAGATGTCGGTTCTTCTCCAGAACATTCGCGTTCATGGAGGAGTGATCCCAGTGTGGGGAGGGAAAAAAAGGATGATGAATAGCCCTCTTGGGCCCAATGCAGCGATAAATTGTCAGCTGAGTTCTGACATTTTCAGCTAAAAGGACTGTTTCAATTGGATAATTGAGAGAATAACCTACATCTCCACCTCACTCGTTTCTCTGGAATCAATTGGCTGAATGCCGCCTGGACGCCATTTCCAAGCCCTCATAACGCTACTTGAAATGGCTTTTTCACTAAGCTGGAATGAAATTCAACAAATAGGATTAATTGGATAAAGGAACAGTTAGACAAAAATCTCATTTACACAGCTCCCCCATACCTCAAATGTAGTCAATCAGCTGGGGCATTTGGTGCCTGAAGTTCTCTTTATTAGTCTTGTACAGGAGCTACAAGACTAATGTAATTCGAAATGTTAGGTAAAATATCCACCAAATATAACTTACTGCTAATAGAAATAAAATTTCTTTGGCAAAGTGGTCTTGACTGAAATATAGGACATTCTTAAAAAGCATAGACAAAATTCAAGATTCAAAATGATTTCTAACATGGTTTTAGCTTTGGCCACCAAAAATATTTCGCTTGAAAAGGTCAAAAATGGAACTTGCGTTTGGTTTTTGGCCGAAAGAAAAATTTGACAGAAAAAAAACAAGATTAAATAGGCCCACAACCAGGAGTTAAAATCTATGACTTAATAAATAATTTTGATAGTAATGAAAAGGAGAAAGTATCAGGAGAGGGTTCAACGTCCAGTGACTTTGAACAACCGCCCATCCTGTGTGGTCTGATGCTGTTGCTTCTTCTGCCTTGATCAGGTGCGCACTACTTGCCAGCCTTTTGGACCAGTTTGACCACCGTGGAGCTTCCTGCTGTACAACGCTGTGCAAACCTCACCTGCATGAACTGACCTTCCTGGTGCTGCTGCTGCTGCATAGACTCAAACTGTTTAATTATAGCCATGGCTTCACCTGCTTTTCTCATTTTCTGTATTTTAATATTTTATATGTACAACGTTAAAACCTCATTCTTTGCTCAGATTGCTCGTGTTTTTGTTTGCTATCTGGTGTCGACTAGAGGAGGATGGGTTCCCCTTTTGAGTATTGGTTCCTCTCAAGGTTTCTTTCTCTTGCTCTTAGGGAGTTTTTCCTTGCCACTATCGCCGTTGGCTTGTTCATGGGGGCTTGGATCCGGATTTTTCTGTAAAGCTGCTTTGTGACAACGCCTGTTGTAAAAAGCACTATATAAATAAATTTTGACTTGACTTGACTTTGGGTTACGGGTTTAATACCATTTAAAAACACGTCATCCCGCTCGATATGCAGAATACAGCAAAACAACAGAAGCGGAAAGAAAAGTCCATGTTATCTGATGCCATCTGCCACAGTTTTTAAAATTAGGAAAACATTCACAAACAACAGTGCCGAAATGTAAAGCATATCTAAAGGATAACTGGATCCATTGCCTTTGGGTGACCAACTATTCTCTGTTGTCGAAACACAACAGTTATTTTATGTCAACTGTTTTTGTTTATTGTTACCTTTTTTGGCCGATGGCTTCAGTTTTCGAGCCAAAGTGTGCTAAGGCTTTATTCACACAGCAGTAAAAGTGGCCCAAATCTGATCTTTTTCTTCATATGTGACAAAGATGTGTTATCTGTGTGGCAGTGTGAACAGCAAAATATATACTGAATCGGACATTTTCAGTTCCGATTTACAACGCTTTCATACGTGGTACTGAAATCTGATACATATCCAGTATGTGGCAGTCTGACTTAGTGTGAACAGCCAGATCGGAATTCATGTGACTTTTACATCAGTCCAACTTGACATTCATCATCAAAATATTAGAAGACGTTTATCCAAACCGCTCCATGTTCAGAGAGATTTTGAAAGACATGACCGAACGTGGCCTTAGGAAAATGAGGTTGCAGTGTTAAAGAAAAGTTAAAAGTCTGGAAGTAAAACTTAAACACAGAACTTATTAGCTCCTGTGATGCTGGCGAAGATGAACTGAAACCTCGGCTGTTACTGTTGAATCCATCGTTTACCTCTGGATGAGTGTGCCATGTGAATTATACTTTTGCGCATTCGGGTTAGTTTAGGAGCGTAATCTGTTCAGACTAATGTCGCATATGGATCACAATTGAAAGTTATTGTGAACAGCCTAACAAAAAAATCTGGTGAGAAAATCAGATTTGGGCCACTTTTTATAACGCAGCCTAAATTTCAGTTTCCATCTGGGTCATTTTTATTTCAGTGCATGATTAATGTAATGTGTTTTTGTTTGACTATAGGTAACGGTTTGTCATACAGTGTCAGTCTGTGTGGGATTATTTACCTACACAGTTACACACAGTTTGAGGGAAGATTTTGTTGATTTAAGCATGGAGGTAGTGTGATGGTAATTGGTGAGGTAGAAGCTTTCAATACTTGTTAGCTACATTAGCCTCATTCACTTTAAAATTAAAGAAGCAAACTTTAGACACTGAACATGACTTGGCTGAGCCACTACATTTTGGTTTAGGAGAAAATTGAGTTAATTAGACTTTTCTCCACTCTACACAATGCTGCCGGGTGTGTGCTGGCAACGCTTACATGTTCCGGAGATGTTCTAGCACCTTCAGCCTGCTCACTGCTTACTGAGTGTCACTGCTTTGGGGTGTTAAAGGTGTGACTGTTTGACAGCAGAGATCTTTTCCCCCGAGGCTCTGCAAGGTCGTCCCCCCTTAAACTTCAAGAATTCTGGTCTATAACTGCCAGTTCTGCTCAGTTGGATGCCACCACTCACGATTCTGTTCATATCTGAACTTTTCAAACTTCCATCTTTCTTTAGTACCTGCTCTTTACCCCAATTCCCCCGAGTGTAAAAGCCACCCTGCCAGGCCATCCTCCTCATTCCTCTCCTTACTCCACGTCTGCAAGCCAAGATCTGTTTCTCGGACTTTTTTCCCCTCTCTCTCTCTCTCTAGCTCTCTCACTCCAGCTCGCTCTTTCGTTCTTTTACTCATTCTTTCTTTGTCTGTCTTTTTAGCTTTCTATCTATCTATCTATCTTGCTTTCCCCCTGTTTCTCTCATTCTCTGTCTGTCTCTTATATTCTCATTCTCTCTCCTTTCTCTCTCTTTTTTGGTCTTTAATCTCTTTTATTTCTCTCATTCTCTAGCTCTCTCACTTCATCTCGCTTTCTCTCTTTTTCTTTCATTCTCTCTTTCTCTCTGCCTTGCTTTTTAGCTTTCCTTCTTTCTTTCTTTCTTTCTTTCTTCTCCATTTCTGTCATTCTCTCCCTCTGGCTTTTATATTCTCTTTCTCTCTCCCTCTTTATATTCTCTTTCTTCTCTCTCTCTTTCATACTCTTTAGCTCTTTCTTTCTCTCTCATTCATCATCTCTCTCACTCCATCTTGAACTCTCTCTCTCTCTCTCTCTCTCTCTCTCTAAGTTTCCACCCATGTATTTAAAGAAGGATTGATGAAATCGGCTGAATAACATCCTGAAAATTTGCATGAAAGTTTTAAGATGGAAACAGGTTTGCCAAGTGAATACACAGGCAGTCTCAAGTGTTATGACTGATGAACTGTTTCCGTTTGTGTACAGGTGTAGATATGAAACAGAGCAGAAGGCTGTAGGTACCAGTGGACTAACAGAGAAATTAAAACATGCGTTTATCTTATCAATGAAAAACATTTCAGTTATATTAGACAGTAAACAGCAGCATGATGTGCAATGCGCTCATAGACATTAGGTGCTTGCATACACAGCAACAGGAAGTTGCTCCACATTAAGGATTTCTCTGTAGACTCTATCTGTGTCTCTCTGAAGTGTGAAAACCTGAAAAAGAAGTTTGATTCTCTTGAACAGACCTGATGGAAACACCGCATTATTCATCTCAGTCGTTCGATTGAATTTTCACAGCTCGAAAACCTAGCTAGCTGTTTCTCTCTCTCTCTCTCTCTCTCTCTCTCTCTCTCTCTCTCTCTGTGTTGCCAGGTTTCCATCCAGCTGTCAAATTCAATTCAAATGAATAAGCAAAATGGACATGAATAAATGAATTATACACATTATGCTGTGTCTCCATCAGTTCAGTAAACTCTATGTCACATTTATAAAAACACTTCTGATAAATATGAAGTGAGTTTACAGAGAAATCTTAAATGTTCAGCAGCTTCTCTTGGCTGTTTTGTTTAAAGTTGTGGCTTTTGGCTGTATCATAAGAGTGTGGAGACAAAATGTACTGGCAGAAATAGAAACATAGTGACTCCAGATCTGCCAGATCTGCATGGACCCACTTCAAACCAGCTTACAAAAATTTATTAGACATTTACTAATTTTATTTGATATTTTCCTTTTCCATCCAGTTTTTTTTTTATCTGATATGTCAAAATATGCATAAATATATGGATGGAAACCCAGTTAGTGTCTCTCTAGTGTCTTTCTCATTCTATCTCCATCTCTGTCTCTCATTCTCTCTCTTTCTGTCTGTCGCTCTCTGTCTCTGTTATTCTCTCTCTGTTTCTGTCACTTTCTAACTCATTCTGTCTTTGTCTCTCTCATACTCTCTCTCTCTTTGTCTCTGTCTTGTTCTCTCTCTCTACCTTTCTTTTTCTCATTTTCTCTCTTTCTCATTCTCTCTGTCTCTCTGTGTCTCTCTTCTACTCTGTCTCTCACTGTCTCAATCTCTTATTGCCTCTCATTCTCTATTTTTCTCATTATCTCTTACTGTCTTTTGGTCGCTTATTCTCACTCTTTCTCTGTGTCTCTTATTCTCTTTCTCATTCTGTGTGTGTTTCATTCTCTGTCTCTATGTGTCTCTCTGTCTCTCTCATTCTGCTTCTGCCTCTCTGTCTCTCTCTCATGTTCTCTCTTTTTCTCTCTCTCTCTCTCTCTCTCTCTCTCTCTCTCTCTCTCTCATTTTCTCTGTCTGTCTGTCTGTCTCTCTCTCTCTCTGAGCCAGAGCTCATCCTTTACTAGGCAAGTGCTGCTCACTGACAGCGTGGCTCACCCAGTGGCCTTTTGTTTCCACACAGATGAAGGTGGGCACTCTGCTCCGCTCTGCCTGAGGTGGATTTTAGGGGATTAATTTTAATGGGGTGCCAGGACAGAACCTGCCTCAGTTTGCCAAGAAGATGACGGAGTAGATAGCGGGGACTGGTCATCACTTATTGATAGTGAGAGAAGCTCTCTGGGCTGGCGTTTCGCCTGACTGGGTTTCGTCTTCACCTCTAGAACGGTTCTGCCTGGGGATTTCTGGGGATTCCTTTCCATCACTTAGCTCTTCAGTCAGTCAAAAAAGTATGGCAGTGATGCTGTGAATGAAAACTTTCAGACTTGGCCTTCTGGCCCTTCTTGCATAATGTCAGTCTGTCATGCAGTTCTTTTTCCATTTAGGTTTTGCAATAAGAATTACAGCCACCCAGCAGCAGCAGCAGAGCAGAAAGGTTTACATCTGAACTCTGGACTTTGCGTTAACTCTTACTGAACGGGGATGAGGCCAGAACTTTTAGAGTAGTGTTGCTAGTGATTTCACTGATCTTACAAACAGCTCTAAGAAAAAAAAAAGTAACTGCCTAAAAATATACAGTGATATGTAATTCATTTATTTCTGCTCATTCACATATGAAAAATTGCAGCAAACAACATTTACATTTCTGGAGAAAAAAGAATCTATTTCATATACAGATAGAAACAAGCAATGAAGAAGAGCACCAGTCTGCCTCAGTTACAGCCATAATGTGATGTACATGCATTACTTTAAACGTGATATTGAAAATAAAATACAACTTAATTAAACTTACTTAATGGAACAAAAGGTAAGATGCACTAACCTGTTTTGCCTGTATATTATAAATTAAACTAATGTGAGTACATATTTACAGTCATAATCAAAAGTTTGAAAAACCCCAGTCAGATTACATATTTAGTTGTTTTTTTAAAGTGAAAATAAGTTAAAAAGTCCGTAAAAATAAATGTGGCCTGTTTCACCTATATTAAATAAAAAACAGTACACAAACCAGATATTTGATGCTTTATGTTCTAAATTTGATTTTACTTTATATGTTGTAAATATATGCTAATTCCACATTTGATGCCTTACATTTTTTTACGTTCCATAAAAGTTGGAACAGGAGCAGCTTTACCATTGTGTTACATCGCCTTTCCTTTTAACAACACCGAATAATGGTTTGGAGACTGAAGATGCTAATTGAGCCAGGTTTGAAAGTGTAATTTTTTTTTTCCCTCCTTTCACAAAGTGACCATATGTGGTCTTCATCATCATATAAACTTTATACTTTATGTAGCACCATAGTTTCAAAGCGAGACAGGTCTGTACTAGTTCAACTCCTACACTTTCTGATTATGCAGCCATGCTATTATAACACACGCACAATGTGGCTTGCTGCTATCATGGGCATTCTTGAAAATGATGTCATCTAGAAGGCAGCATATGTTATTCCTAAATACATTTATATATATTGGAGCATTAATAATGCTTTCAAAGATGTGTAAGTTACTAATACACCACCCTTACCATAACAGACCCTGGCCTTTGAACTTTATGCTGGTAACAATCTGGATAGATTGGCCCAGAAAACACAACATCCATTATTTCCATAAACAATCAGTTTGTAAGTTTGACTTGTCAGACCACAATAAGTTTCCACTGTGCATCAGCTATTTCAGATAAGCTCGAGCTCAGAGAAGTCGGCAGTGTTTCTGAACATTGTTAACATATGGCTTCTGCTGTGCATTGACAACAGCTTGGCAAAATATTTTTCCAAGACCAAATCTGCAACCTTGCTAGTAGTAAATTTCAGGCCCTGTGTGAACAGTCCCGCTTTATGGTGAAAAGGTTTTCTCTGCTCACTGTTTCACAAGTGATGGTGACCGGTCATACTTTGCATGACTGGGATGGCCAGAAGGGTGGTCAGTTTTCATTCTGGGGTGGCCCTGTCCACCCCTTGGTTCTGCCCCAAGCACAAACCAGAATTACTTATTTGATGTGACCACTGTAACATTGACTCTGAGTGACAGTTTTTGGTGAGAGTATCGTCTGCACATTGACTACTTTATTTTGTGTGATTTTGTATAGTATGGTATGGAGGGGTGTGGGAAAAAATCGATTCTTAGACGTGAACGATTCTGAATTGATTCACAAATGTCAAAAATCGATTTTCTAAATTTTTAATTCATAATGTAATGTTGACGGAATGCAAAAGGCAGAACTTGGAAGTTCAATCTGTGACGGCACACAACAATAACACTACTGGATGCACTCATCCGACTGACTCCCTCTGCATTAAAGCCAGGTCAGGTCAGGAGTCACAACACAAATGTTCAGAAGAGCCATTTTGTCCTTTCAACAAAAAAAAAAAAACACCTTGGGAGCCACAACATTTAATGTCCAGTATGTGTCAGTATGTGATAATGTTCTAGTATAGACTAAACAATATAAACGAAAACGCAGATTTACTTTGCTGTGCTTTAAGCTTCGCCTACAGCCGCTTTCCTCCCATCTCCGCCAGAAAACTTTTCCTCAGAAGTAGATCAGTTAAAAACCGAAGTTATAAAATCACTAATGAAAACGGGTAGAATAGCTGTAAGATGTGCTGCGTGGACATCCACTGCCACTGGATCTTATTTCACCGTAACTGCGCATTTTATCACAGATGAGTGGTAGCAGCTTCTCGTGCTCCGAACAAGAGCACTAAATGAGAGCCTTCTAGTTCACTTGCCACATCACTTCCATTTGTTTTATTATAAAAGATATTGGAAAGTTCATTATGGATCATTATAAATACTTTGCTTTAAAAGTACCAAGTCACTTTAAATAACAATAACACAGTCACTTTAAAATGAAATCCACATTGTGTATATATCTTGTGTATATTTTGTGTATATTTAATATATTTCAGTTGTTTTTTCTTGTATTTTTATTTTTACTTATTTACTTTCTGTAGAGTGATTAGCTGAGCCTCACCACAAGCATTTCAATGCATAAATGTCCTGACATGTTGTGCAAGTGACAAATAAACTTGAGCTCACACAGTGAGAAAATATAAATGCTATATAGAAAAAAAGATGCATTGAGATGCATCGATAATCGTTTTATAATCGCATCGCAGCCCTCTGAATCGTAATTGAATCGAATCTTGAGGTGCCTAGAGATTCCCACCCCTAATGGTACGTATAGATTAGTATTAGAGTGAACATTTTGATGCTGATGTATTTTGTATGCAATATTGTCAAATAATGGCACAAGATGGATGGTTAATCTTAAGAGACAGTGCAGCTTAACTGAATGAAATAAAAAGCTTCCTTCCTTTATGAATGTACAGTTGTATACCAGAGTTTGGGCTCCTTGGTCAAATTACATGTTTTGTTGATTTCCTCAGTGAAAATAAGTTAACAAAGAGACCTCTACAGAGAACACACTTCTGCACATTTTGATGCACAGTTACTGTTCGTTTGCTGAGTGTAACATACTGGAACAAAAAATCAAACGTAACATATGGCCAGTGCAAAAGTTGTGGTGCATTTCACAATCAGCAAATAAATAGAACTACTAAAACTGCACATTTTTCAGTTCCCTGGACAGGACATGATAGGTTATTTTCACATAGAAAATCAACAAAATGTATGTTCAAACGATTGCATACAACTGTATTTCTTTGAAATGAAAAGATCCATTAGCCTCGTTATTTGTGGTACTAGTTTCTTGCTGCTGTAGTTTAGACCTGCTTCATCACTGGAACACTGTTACCTAAGAGCAACCAAATGAATAAGCTGGATAGCCCTCAAAATGATTGGTAAAGAGGAACTAAAAAGCGTGCACTGAAAATAGGAGTGTAATCAAACATTTTGACCATTTGAAAGTAGTGAAAGAGAAAGAGAAAGAAAAATGTGTCACAAATAATGGCATGATTGTGAGAAAGCACAGTGGATGTAAAGGTTTGATCATGATTGTTGTCTCTGTGTGTGTTACAGTAGCCCAAGGTGATAATGATGATAGTGCAGAGGCAGAGTTTCACAAACAGCATGATGGTTCTTCTGCTGGGTGAACTCTTTTGAGCTGCCAGTATCTGTATCAACAACCGACAGAACTTTACAAAGTCATCAGAAAACGTTGTCTCCCTTGTCTCATCCATCAGAGCTATAAAGCAGCACCAACAGCAGATTGTGTCCAGTATTTTAGTTTTTCTGTGACACACAGCAGCACTCAAAATTTTGGACACACCTACTCGTAGACAAAATTTCCACCCTATAGAATAATAATAAGAATATAAAAAAACTACAAAATGACATACACTATTTATCCAAAAATATCCAGACACCACTTCTGATTAGTGAATTTACTAAGGTGCATCTGTTGCTGATCACACAGCTTACAATCTCCCTAGAAAAGCATTGACGATAAAATAGGACACTCAAGAGCAGCCACACATGAGCCCAAGGTCACCATGCCCAATGAGCTGCGTTCTCCGGAGTGAAATATGATTGAGATTAGTTGAAGTGGTGTTCCAGTGTGATCCAGTGTGAACTAATCATCCAATATCAGTACCTGACCTCACTAACGTTCTTGTGGCTGCAATCAGATCCCCACAGCAATGTTCCAACATCTAGTGTAAAGTCTTCCCAGAAGAGTAGAGGCTGTTACTGCAGCAAAGAGGGGATAAACTCCCTATTATATCCCTTAATAAATAAATAAAACATTAATACGTTTTATTTATATAGCACCTTTTCAAATCTCAACGTTGCTTTACAGAGATAAATAGGATTCATCCGACAGTTTAGGCACCAAAATTTCAGACTCTGAAAGGTTTTTAGTCGAAAAAGTGAAAATACCAACAAAAAAACTTTGAAAAATGTACTATTTCCATTTTTTAGGATGAAGTAGGCCAACTGCGAAGTGCCACAGTATGACACTCTACAAATCAATTCAGTGCTAATCAGAATTACAAATCATGGTTAAAAAGACTTTGTTTACTCTGCTCCCCTGCACCGGACATCACCTCTGCATTCAAACAGTGCCAGCACCTTGTTGCAGGCTAAAACAGTATAACTCAGTTCTCTGTAACTCAGGTTGATCTCCTTTTGAAAAACTAAATTTTGCAATAATAATAATAACAAATTATTCAATAATAAAATAATACATTTTACAACAATAAGTGTTTTTTTGTAGCTTTTCCATAAAGTTAAAAGCAAAAAGTTAAAGCAAAATAAATAAATACAATTTATGGTGTGGTACAAAAAAAAAATATCAGTATTATCATCTACAATTCCCTTAGAAACAAAGTTTAAGCATTTGCATTTGCCTTTAGCTTGAAATGTCTTTTCGATCACAACAAACATACAATCAATCATATGTGTCCAGACCTTTAACAGGTTCTGTGTTTTGCTTTATCTGGCACAGGGTCCAGGCCACTGTTCCTCAACTGACCGCAGATTCAGAGTGAACATATCTTGCCTGCTTATTGTTGTGAAGCATAAATAGTTTGCTTCGTTAGCATGTTCCATGTGCAACTGTAGCATTTATTTATGTAAATATCAATTGCCAATCAATGAACATCACTGAAGTGCCTCCCCCTATGTAAACATGTCTGAGTCCTCATTGAGAGTATTGACTGGGCAGAGCCTGATGTCTGTTCGCTCAGTGCAATTACAGTGCTGCTTTTCACTGCCTTGGTTGCACATTGATTAGCCTTTGTTTGATGCTGGTAAATATCAAGCACGAATAATAGATCGGTTCTTTAGCGACTGAATACTGCTGATTGAGTGTTTAACTGAACGCAGACATCTGTGTCCTAAGCAAACACTTAAAGCACTACAAAGATATTTTCAGCTCAGCCGAACAAGGCGGCCACTAGCACCACCCTCTTCCTTTCACTGTGTGAGACTAGGGCTGTCACGGTCGATTATATTAATAATCCAGTCGTTTGTCAGTTATTTTAACCTTTTGTAGATCACTGTACCGGTACCGGCACACTGTCGAAGCGTTCTTTCTCAGGTTTTTTGTAGATCATTTTTATGCATCTAATCTTTCAGCAATATGATGATGCAGTGTACTGTTAATAAGCTTGAAGTCTCAGGATTCGAGTCCCACAAACCATTTTATGATCTGCTAATCACAGCAGTAACGGTCATCTCATTTGAAACATAAGCAACAAATGAGCAAACACTAAGAAATCTTTGGGTTCATACCTTCAAAGCCTTGGTGCTATCCACATCATAATCCAAAACAGGTTGTCTTGATAACACGACAAGAGTCAGAGATCAGTTTAGTGATCTGTGAGTCAGATGAATATAAACTCTTACTATTGGAAAAAAAAAACTTGAGACTGAGATCATACTCCAAAGTACGTGGGAATGGTACTCCTTTAACTTTGGGTGTGCCGTTTCAGGTAAATGTGGGGCTGCAGTTAAAAGGTTAATTAGCCTTGCTCTCTGGGTGGGTAGGATGGCCCCTCCCTCTCCCCCATTAACCAGTGCAATGCTAGTCAACAGATCTAGTGGCTGGCACTTTCCTACAGGTGCCTTTTGATTGTCCAATGACGTTGCGCGAGCGGCAGTTCGCACAGGCCTTGGAGGAAACCTGTGCCAGCCTTCGCCCTCCTAGCACTGGTGGTATCGTATTGGGGAAGTCCTAACTGTTGGAGATACAACTAAAAAAAAAAAAGTTTAACTGAGTAAAGGCCAAACAAACATAAAAAAATAAAAATGGACAAAACAATAACAAACCATGTTTTTTCAAAAAATACCTTTTTGGAAACATGTAAACTGGGAAACTTTTTAAATAACGTATTAAAAAACAAACTTGTAAATTTAAATGTATGTAAATAGATGAGTGCATCAGACTCTCTTTACTGTAAGAAAAACTGCTGGGAGAATTTAAAATACACATTATCTTAATGGGAGGGGTCTCCATCGCCCCCATCGCTCACATGTTGTCTGCCAGTGGAGGCGTCTGTTAGCTAACGTAACAGAATTGACAATTAGCGTTCTCTCCAAACGTGTTGAGCTGTCCAATGATTTTATAGCAGCAGCAGTTTGAAAAGATGTGGTGGTGCTTCTCATGTCTCTGAGGAAACGTGCTGGCCTTCTTCCTCCTAACTCTTTAGCATGGTGTGATGGAGGAGACCTAGCTAGCTGGTGGAATTGGCAAAGACTACATTGAGAAGGGAGAAAAATGGAAAATGTGCATTATCAACATGCAAATTGTCAAACGGCAGAGAAAATAAATTGTACTCCATAAAAGATGGTTTGTCTTTGCTTCCCATTTGCATATTTACACAATAAGTCTAAATCAGCAGATAGATAGATAATTAGGTAGACAGACAGTGTTCTATAGCTTTTGTACAACAGTTCTGCAAAATAAAGGGTAAAGCAAAGAATCCCAAACACTGTATAAAATATGTTTTAATATTAGCAATTCCTTCCGCCACTAAAGTAGTTCACAGGAACGAGTGGGGTTATTTAACATACCTATTGAGACCTGCGCGCAGTAAACTCCAAGTAAACTACTGATGCTATAAGACCATAAAACTGTTGCAGTATCAGGTTCAGCTCAGCTTTTCGAGTATTTGTCAGATGAATGTCATTGTACTCCAGCCAGTTGACTGCCCATCCTGTTTGCCGAATTGTATTCTGTTTATTTCTGGTAAATTCCACTTTATTTAGTTGCTCCTCTGTCATAGCTGCTGACTGAAAAGGTTTCTTGAAGAGGTAACAACAGGTTCAGACTTTGATGTCGGCCTGCTGTTACACTCTTCTTCAGAATCCGATCAGAACTGCAAATGTTATCTTATAAGTTGTCTAATGTATCTAATGTAGGTAAAAATTAGTAACAGTTAGCTGCAGCGTTAGTTAGCTGTTATTTATCAACTGGTGCTCAGAGACAGGATTGCTCACAGTTATTGTGACAACAATCAAAATTGATAGCCTTAACTGATGATTGTATAATACATATTTGCCAACAACACAAAACGTAATACACACAGAGTTCATAACAGGACAAACAGATACACAATACCGTGCAATACACATACACATACAGAAAGTAAAGTATAGGGCAGGGCTGGCCAAAGTTGGCTGATGAGGCCTTTTGATTTGGCCTGCCAGAAAGTTACCCTAGCCCCAACGCCTTATTCAGTAAGAGTACCTATTGAACATACACTGATCAGGCATAACATTATGACCACCTCCTTGTTTCTACGTTCATTGTCCGTTTTATCAGCTCCACTTACTATATAGGTGCACTTTGTAGTTCTACAGTTACAGACTGTAGTCCCTCTGTTTCTCTGCATACTTTGTTAGCCCCCTTTTACCCTGTTCTTCAGTGGTCAGGACCCCCATGGACCCTCACAGAGCAGGTACTATTTGGGTGGTGGATCAGTCTCAGCACTGCAGTAACACTGACGTGGTGGTGGTGTGTTAGTGTGTGTTGCGCTGGTGGATCAGACACAGCAGTGCTGCTGGAGTTTTTAAACACCTCAGTGTCACTGCTGGACTGAGAATAGTCCACCAACCAGAAATATCCAGCGAACAGCATCCTGTGACCACTGATTAAGGACTAGAGGATGACCAACACAAGCTGTGCAGCAGCAGATGAGCTATCGTCTCTGACTACAAGGTGGACTGACAAAGTAGGTGTGTCAAATAGAATGGACAGTGAGTGGACACAGTGTTTAAAAACTCCAGTAGCACTGTTGTGTCTGATCCACTCAGACCAGTGCAACACACACTAACACACCGCCACCACGTCAGTGTTACTGCAGTGCTGAGACTGATCCACCACCCAAATAGTACCTGCTCTGTGAGGGTCCATGGGGGTCCTGACCACTGAAGAACAGGGTAAAAGGGGGCTAACAAAGTATGCAGAGAAACAGATGGATGGTCTATATTTTTATACTATACATGACACTTGTTTTTTTTTAAGTATTTTAGTAATAAAATAGCATAATGTTCTATGTTTTATAGCTTTTTGAAATGTACATTGTTTATTTATATTTATTTTGCAATTATTTTGTCTTTTTGCCTCTCAGCCCACAACAAACAGCACTTTGGCCTACCAAAAAACAAAAAAAAAAGATATGTAATGTCATGCAATAAATTCACCATAATCAGTTTTTCATAAACCACCAACATGTAAGACATACAGTGTTTGACTGAATGCTGTTCGTGGACTGCGAGTGGATTTTGTGTGCTCAGCCAAAGACCAAATTTTTGATAAGCGTTGCTGGTGATGACTCAACACCAAGCCACAGATGCAGAGTAGGAGGGTGTCAAAGAGGGCGGATGGCCATCTCTCTTTCTCTCTCGCTCTCTCCCTCTCTCCCTCCCTCCTTCTCCCTCTCTGTGGGTGATAATAAAATTGTGAGTGTGCCTCAGCTCTCCTCCCCCCTGCTGCTGTGTCTCGGTCTGGGCTTGATCTGCAGTCAGCAGGTTCTGTTTGTGTTTGGATGATGATGTTTAGAGGATGTTTTTATTGTGTAATGACCCCCATCAATTTGCATTACAGATAGCTGCAAAGCTTCATCTAAACCTGTTAACTCACTGTTTGCACTGCTGTATTTGCTTCATTTACAGGCAGCTACTGCAGAATGCTTTTAATGCTGTATAACTATGATTTAAATATTGCAAAATAGCTCCACCTAATGCATATTTTAATTATAATTTCGAGCCAAATTAGTTTCCTCATATGGTAACTTTAAAGGAAAGGGAAAAAAATATTCTTAACTTTGAATGGAAGTTAAAGGGAAGTTAATCCAAGTACTTTTGGAGCATTTCGTTTGGTCCGCTAATCGTGAAATGTTCACATAATGTGAAGGACACCTGGCATTTCCATGTTCTGTGAAAAATAAATAAATAAATATTAAATTACATGACATAAATTGAGATTTTGTTTTGACAGCAACAATTTACAAGAGTACATTAGCTAGGAACAATAGCTATCCTAAAGCCTGACACTTTTTTTGCCAACACTTTTGTCCGTTTTAGTAGATAATATTATGTTATACAGTGTCGTAAAACACATTAGCAAGTCTATTTGAGATAACTTAGTAACTTGATGCGGTTTAAGCGAAGTGTATATTAATTTAAGAATAAAGGCCTTTTTAAGCAACATGCTAATAGGATGACTGACGCTTTCGCTACTTGTTAGCTGACGGTCTAAATATGGAGTAAGAGCAAAAGTGTAACTGAATCATTGTTTTAAGTCTTCTGCACTGACTGTGTTTTCTTTCTGCTCCTCTGTTCTTCCAGGTGATCAATACAACTGGCATTCCACTGAGCTGTTTGGCTCCCCGCCGTGATGGACATGAAGGAGAGGCGTCACCGCTCTCTGACACGGGGCAGGTGCAGGAAGGAGCAGCACTATGCCACATCCTCGCTGGACACAGACGAGTGCTGCGTAGCCACCCAGAAATCCTACAGCTCCAGCGAGACGCTCAAAGCCTATGAGCAGGATGCAGGACGGCTGCGCTACGGGGGCTGTGTGGCTGAGCTCGTACACCATGAGACAGAGGAGTACGTCAGGCAAGGTGAGGCACAGTGCACTCAACCATCTTAAAGAGCCCATATTCTACGTCTTTCAAGTATTTTAATGAGTCCACTTACAATGTTTGTGTGATTTTAAGTCTACATGACCATTTTTTGTTATCCCTTAGAATTAAAGAAGAATTTCACTGATTTTTCAAGAGCTCTGCATAATTAAATCATTAAGATGTAAATAAAGTGGGTCAGAGTGGTTTCTTGTGAAGTGCTCTATTCTGCACTCTAAAAAAAGATGGTTCTTCAAGAGTTGTTTAGTAAAGAAAATGGTTCCATATAGAACCTTTTTGAAAATGATTCTATGTGGCATCCAAAAGGGCTCTTCTATTATTACAAGTTTGGCATCCTAACAATAGAAGAACCCTTTTGGGTGGTATATAGTACCATTTTTAAAAAGGTTCTCTATAGAACCATTTACAGCACATTCTCCATCAATCCAAAGAACCCTTTCATTATGCAAAGAACCTTTAATCATGCAGAGGGTTCTTTGAGTGTTCATGGTTCTATATAGAACCATTTTCTTGAAGAAACATCTTTTTTAATAGTCTAAAGAAACTGACAGAATAGTCAGAATTGTTCACAGTGGTGGTGATGGGGAACCAGATGACCGAAGAGTTTAATGCCTCTAAAAGCTTCCTCACGGAAATTTATTTCTATTTCACATCAAAACAATCTGAACATCTTTGTTTACATCTCTACAATTGAATAAGCCATGAATTTATAAAAAATAGTGGAATTTGAGCAGGCATGTTTCTTACTGTGTCTTTACGACTGATACACTTGCAAAAGTCTGAACAACCAGTCAAATTACAAGAAATCAGAATTAGAATCACTGTTTTGCCGAGTGTGTTACGCATACAGGAACTTTGTCTTGGTGAGTACACATATGTATAACATACAATACACTAAACAGAGCAGACAAAATAAGTAAGTTAACACATCCTCTATATGGACCAAACATAAACATGGCATTTTTCTGCAAATTTTAGTGCATAATTTCTGTCTATTTGCTGAGTTTATCATTGTGGAAAAAAGTGAAATATAAAATGTGCCATAACTTTTGTTCAGGCCAGCTTTTGTGTTTTGTTTTGTTCTCTAGAGAATGTGTTAACTTATTTTCACTTCAGAAAATCAACAAAACATGCCATTTGCCCACGTCTGTTGCATATGACTGCATATAATTGGCTTCTGTTTTGATTACCCTGTATCATGTATTTCAAAAAGCATTTTGGGCTGAAATGCAGGAAACAAACTGTTAAGTTTGGACTGAAATCTTCAGGGATGTCAGAAAAAAATAAGCTTTCAGTTGTAAGTGACACATTTGCTTCCTGACAGCAAGAAACAGGACATGTTTCAGCATGTGTGATATGCAGACATAATGTAGTTATTTGTGAAAAATGTAGTTTACTGTAAGGCAGCTCTTAAGGTTACATGACACCTTCATAATGGCTGACATAATGACATACATAAACACCTAGAAAACACTCCAATGGGCATCATTTGTCATAAATGTCATATTTGCCATTTGGCATAACATCTATACTTTAACTTAACTTTTTCTGACATTAGGTTGTATCATGACGCTTTCTGGGGTGAAATGACACAGACTTTTAGCTCAGTGTTTGTCACAGTGACATAATGCTGATAATATGGCAGAGCTTGCCAAATCAAATGTAAGCTATGTTACATCATCACTATTTATGTCACTCAGATATACACGAGGGGCTGGATTTAGAAATTTTAATTTAAAAAAAAGGTCAGACAGTAGGTAGAATGCACATAAAAACAGAAAGCAGTGTTTTTTTAACCTTTGACCTATGCTTAAATAAAAGTTTAAAGACAAGAAATTCAATGTTTTATCTCATCAAATTCACACATCAAATTTACACTGAAATTGATGCCTACAAAAAGTTGGGACAGGGGTAATATTAGTCTAGGAACACTGATAAATGTTCAGAAAACATTTTAAAAGAGGTGATGTAATCATACTTGGGTATAAAAGAAGCAGCCAGGAAAGGACTCGTCCTTAATGAACAGGCATAGTTAGAGGCTCGATTGCAAGAATTTTAGGTCTTTTTGTAGGTGATTTCTAAACTTGAGCTGTATGCTGAGTGCATTTAAAATTTGTGTGATATTGTTAAATCTCTCAAGCTTCCTGCTTGATTGGGAACTGTTATAATGACCTTATGGTGAGCGCATCGTCTTAGCTCTGTATAGTGCATCAAACAATGACTGTGACATTTCTGTAACAGAAGACACAGCTTGAACAAAGTAACACAGTAATGAGTAGTGTTAGTAATGCAGGGACCGCAGAGCCAACGAGTATCACAATAGTTTGGAATGAAAATGGTTGAGTCATTATTTAGACAAAGCCTGCTCTTAAGACACATTGGTGAGTGTAAAATATAGCCACAGTTAGGGTTGAGCCATTTCAAAACAATTGTATATCATAATACATAAAGATATTGTCATGATACGCAATACTTTGCCACACAGACAACATATGCTAGCAGTGTCACACTTAAAAACTGCTACCCTGAACCACAAAATACAATCATTTCACATGTTGTGCTGCACTAAAGTCTTCTAAACAAGATGAATTTTGATCCCTTTGTAACGAAACATTTACAGTTATATCCACAACTATGGGGAAAAAAGAACAGATAGTGTGTCACGATAACAAAAAAGATTACATATAATATATCGTCATATTGTCCACCCCTACACACTTGTTTAGGAAATACCAGTTTTGTCACATCCAAGGCTTCGCCTCCTTCCACTCTCCAGCGCTCGGCTTCATTGGCCTATTGATCACCAACTCTGCCCATCCTCCTTCTCACTCCCTTTCACACCTGAAGATCATTTCACTCTCCCCTTTAAAAACCCTCTCCACGCCTCCCCAGGTTGTGAAGTCTCTTGCTACCCAGCTGAGTTTCTGAGGGTTTTTTTTTGCCTTTTTCCTTTTCCACATTTTATTGACCCTGGACTTTTTTTTTTAAACGCTGTCTGCTCCTTGTTTCGGTACTGTTTGCTGGCTTTAATTCTTTATTGGCTTTATTGGCCATTTGGCTATCATTAAAACCTTTCTGCATTTGCATCCAGTCTCTATCTCATACCTGACAGAAAACCATTTGGTTCAGTTTTTTATTTCCTTAATTATATTAAGAATAGCATGACAAGTGCAGGTGTTCACAATTTTTTTTTGTCAAAGTTGAAAATAAATAAATGTGTGTTGATTAACTCCCTTCTTTCTCTGTCTCTCAGCAACAACAACGTCAAACACATTAGCACCAAAAAGAAGCTTTTTTCAGGCGTTAAGTATGTACAGTATGTACTGTCAGGCTTGGTAAATTGGAGTTGGCGCTTCATTATAATAATCTCCTCCCAGTATTTTGCACCTTGTGAGGGAAACTGCTATAAATGCGCGTGCCATGAGGGAAGGAGAGCAGCGATCATCCCTTCATCTTATTATAGGCACTAAGAGCCGTTGCTCCTTTTTAGTAAATTGCGACAGCCACATTTTAGTGCTAGACAACAGCACAAAATGTGAGTAAATCTGCCTGTAACCTACAAAGCCATTTGTTATAACACACTGTGTCACCCCCCCCAGAAGCAGCCAATGTCACATGACTTGACATCAATGTTGACAGAAGCAGCTGTACAACAGAGAATGCCTATTGGAACACGCCTTTTAAAATGTTTATATAGGTTTAAGTCAGTTGTCATGATGAGCTTAAGTAGGTGTCAGGTAGCCTTATGAACACTGCTTTACAGTGAAGTGTTGCCAAAATGTATTTATGAACCATACTTTACATTTCAGGTTTACATAGTGTATCAGACTTTTATTTTCAAAAAAATAAGGAAATGTTCCATGATTTGTTAAGCTGTTCTCTGAGTCCCAGTCACTTTTTTCCATAAGGACTGTTCACTTCAGATCTGCTGAAAAAATGCTGGTGCATAACTCCTGCCTTCACTCTGACTAATTGAAACTCTAAAACAAATGACACTGTGATTAAATTTTATCCGCGTGTAATCCGTTAGTGCTCGTTTGTGAATCCGATTGCCACGATTTCCAGTCACTGCGAAGTTTTCATTTGCAGCTGTTGAGAAAATCAATCTATTTTTGATAACTTCTGCCTTAAATATTTTGAGAGGAACATGTGTAGCTGTGGTCTGTATCAGGAAAACAGGCAAGAGATAGAGGCGAGCAAATGCGAAGCAGTTTGAATGAGAGAGAAGCTAATGAAAAAGGAGGCGCATGCTAGACTTGGCTAAAACAACAGATGGTTGTAATCAATGATAATGCAGTTGATTTCCTCCATCAGCCTAGTTAAAAAAAACCCCATAAACTTTCATGAATTCTATGAATTAGTTTGTCATTCACTTTCCCCACATTTGTCTTTTCTGCACTGAAAAAGTTTCTGCCACTCTTACAGTTGGCCACAATCCAATAAAGGCCTTCATTCTGCTCAATTCAGACTATTTATATCTGGGAAATAAAAAAATAAATAAATATAGAACCATTGTCCCTCAATCACTGTTATTCAGTTATGTGCCATTCACTTTGTACTGTAATCATACAACATTGTACTGAACAAAAGGTTTGGTCATTATTCCCCACTCTGAAATGGAATGAAGTCAAATTGATGGTGTAAAATTACTTGGTGAGAGAAAAAAAAACGCTTCTCCGATTGAGTATGTTAGCAAGAAAAAAGAACCAACACTGAGTAGGTTGGCCTCCTTTCTCATTTAACTGGACTTCTATAAGTTTTACTTGAGTAACTCATGAACATTTTGCTTTCTTTCATGTAACTCTTGCATCTGTACAGCGTTAGACAGTCCAGTAATCGACCTTCTAACAAATGATTATTGATCAGAGAAGCATTTATAGAAATTTGGCACTGATACTTATAATTGCTGTCCATATCTATTTCTGTCATTTCTTTCTTTGCTTGCTATAAAGTGTAAACACCAAAGGGTAGATTAATATTTGGCATCCTCAGTGAAGATGAACCAGAGGATGCCATTGTTTCTGTTCAAGGAAATGCTCTTTTATTGAACAAAGCAGAAGAGGCCACTGGGAAACAGTAATAATAGCAGGGATGGTCACTTTTAGCCATACTTCTATCTATGGTAGACTCACAAACCCACACTAACTAACCCACAGCCCAAGACAATAAATCACAGTCAACACATAAACACAACTTGAACCAACAAAACCAACACCTGTGGCAGACGCCACAGTTTGAAGTACCTTATAAATAGAGCCTTCTGTACAAATTCATTTGGAATGGCATCATTTAGGTCTTTAACTGCAGGACATGGGGCCAATGATAAAGGAAAAAATCCTCCAGTTCTTTTAAGGAATGAAGCAAATCTACTTTCTTGTTAAAGGTGCAGTGATTTGATGATTACAGAGTGTAAGACATGACTCATCAGACCGTATTACCTTTTTTTCCACTACTGAGGGCTACGGGTTTTGTGCTCTTTACAATAGATTATCCTTCTTTGTGTGTTGGCCTTGAATACAGCTCTGCCATAAATCCCTTCTTTGTGAAACCCACAGTATACAGTTTCTGTAGAGACAGGGATACAGAGGAGCTGGTATAGTTCTGTGGTGTGTTTGTGGTGTATAGTAGCTCACCTGCCACTGTCTCTCTTTTGTCTGCCTTTTAGTTTTACCTATTTACTTTTAGATTAACCTCTTCTTAATGTAATAACAAATCATGGTAATAGACTCGCTTTAAAAGACTTCACGATCAACACAGGACTACCATAATCTACAGTATTTTTGGTGATAGGCTAATTTTAAGGAGAAAAAAATTAAATATCTGAAGGTGCCTCTCAGAGGCCAGTGAGATGTCTGTCCTGATGGTTGACATTTGTTAAGTTGAATGAACCTACTGTTTTAGTCTAATGCAGTTCTGTCTAGTATTAACTGTAAGTTTGTTTTTGTGGTTTGTTTGTTTGGTTGGTTTAATTCTCATTTTTAAGTGAACGTATGGGCTATGATGTTTTGATTCAGGCCACCTGAGGTAATTTTGGGAACTGCACAAATGTTTTATCCCATATAGACTGGCCAGTTGATTCCCTTACAGCTTACATTATTGGACTATTCTAGTACAAATAGGGCATTTGTATTGGTCCATTCATCATGACATTTTCACACAATGTAAAAGACACCTGCCTTGTTCAAACAATGTCGAAAAATCTGTCCCCTGCAGCAAATCAGTCCCACCCAACTCAGATTGAACTGAAGAAAACAGCAGAAACAGTCATTGTGAAAATCTCCCAACAGAAAAAGACCAACAGCATTCTTTCTCTGCCATTTCACTGTAAAGGCATCACAAAAACTATAGATAACAGTTAGAAGACAATCATGAAAATTAGTAGACAGTAAAAGTGGCAGCATTTCTTTTAGAAATGCTCTCATCCCCTCAAGAGTCTAACTAGACCTCTCCTTCATGGTAATTCTGTTTATTTATGTTTTGTGTAAGGCAGAGGGAAATCTGTCACAACACTGTATTTATGCATGAATGCATTATTTTTCCTGAAAAAAAGTTTCCACTGTAGGTTTTTTTTTGTAGGTCAAAAGTTCAGGTATCAGCAAATGTCAGAAAACAAGTTGAATGGAGAAAATTTTAGTTGACAATCATAAAATATTACCACCATCTTATGTTTCCGTAGTCCGCATTTTTGAGGCATTGAAATGTTGTCAAAAAAAACCTTTGGATGGAAACAAAGCTATTGTTTGTTCATTCAGAGTGATGATGAAGCATGACTGATGCGTGACTTCCTATTCATGTATTTTCTTGTTTAAATAGGTAGTTTATGACACAAACTGAATGAATAAAGTAACAGTAGCGTACTAGTTTTGGCTACTCTACTCGCCTCTGCATATAAGTGCGCTTTGTTGGTTCACAATTACTGACTGTATCTGTGGCAGCCCAGTTTTACCCTGTCTATCAATAGAAAGGGACCACTATAAGACTGCCACTGACCAAATATTATTTTTGGGTGCTGGACCATTATCACATTATCATAGTGTGTGTTGTGTTGGTACGAGTATATCAGGCACAGCAGCAAGCTGTGAAGACACCTTACTTTGCAGTTTTTCCACAGATGCATTTGCAATTCGGAACTGACCTGGAACTCTGTTATTCGCCTCATGTTGCACTGAGATATATCAAGTTTGATGTTTTGTTTCTGTTATTTTGTCCACCCTATGTATAAAGGCAAGTTTGCTCTTTAATTATGTCCTGCACAGTTATGCAAAGCTGGAATTGGACTGATAAGCGTCTAATGCTGTTGTCCATTCCTACCGTCCATTTAATGAAAAAGGAGCACAAAAGAAAGGAGAGAGAAACAGTGCATCCTGCTGAGAGTTTGTCCTTTGAAAAGGACTTTAAACCTAAGTCAGTTTTGTCACATTCATGTCGGCTTTTATCACCAACATTAGTGACTTACTGGCACAGGACCCTTCAGCCGTGATGTGTGGCCCGATTATGTTATTTGTTCCCATTTCATCTTAGGATGCAAAAGAAATGATGTGCGCGTCTGTTTCTCTGTGTGGCATTTGGTTAGTGTCAGAGCCTATTTTCCACTGTGGGCTCAGCTTTTGCCTTCCACAGGCTGGTCCAGAAAAGACGTTGCAGAATTCAAACTACAACCTGCGGCTTTCTTTGTCAGGTTTTGATTTCGAAACGTCCTGCTGAGGCCTACCGCTGTTCATACGGTTTATTTGCAGTCTTGCTATTTCCATAGACACGGGCCCTGATCAAACACAGCCGGAAAAGTCTGGACTTCTCCAATAGCCGCAGATGAAACGTGCTCCACTAGCAGGGCCCACATCTCATTACAGAAAATCTCCATCTCCCTAAAGCAAGGGGCGACCTTGTCCTCACTCCTCTCCCACTGCATCCTGCTGTAAAAATAGAGCAGCTGTAGCCTATACTGTGGTGGCCCTCACTCTCCTTCACATGACTGAATCCTCTCTGGAGTGGTTGGAGTATACGGGGGGGCAGAGATACAAATAGAAAGACAGGGACGGAAACGGATATTCAAGGGAATGAGAGGCTGAAGCAGAACTGGCGGGCACTGGGTTTGTTGCCCGTGCAACTGAGAAACTTGAGGTTTTTTAGGCCAGACTTTGATTGGTTAGGTGTATTAGCAGTTAGACACCAGCTGTAACCTACTTTGTGCTGAAAGGTATTGAGAACACAATTCAATATCACAATAATTTTCTAATATATCACATTATTGCAGTTTCAAATTAATGAAGTAAATGAATCTTTGCTTTCTGAGTAGTTAAAATCCTGATGGAGCTTATTTTGATTGGACTGTTGTTCTATTTTATTGTATTCTCTTCAATAGGAATCATAAACTCTAAAATGTGTTAACCAGTCTAAAATCATACTCTCAGAAACAAAACTTTTTATTTTTTCATATTTTGAACACTTATTTCCAAATAAAACCACCCAGCTAATGACATACACTGTAGTTAGCTGTCAAGTCCTGGACCGTGTCTCACAAGGCATTAAATTCCTTTTTGTTTTTATTTTTGTTGTTTATGATAGAGGTTCTCAACCATTCCCACCTTAAGTCCACTTGTTTATCTCTAGAAAGCATGAAGGCCTAAATATGAGAAAAAAAAAACGTTTTTCTCTTACTTATGTGCTCACATGAAACTTACTCACTTGAATTATGACCTTAGCAATACCTTAAAGAACAAATTGTCTGTTTTTCACAGAAACACAAAAAATAGCTTAAATGAAAATTATAAAAGAGAAAAGAAATTTATTGTGTGTTTATAGTTTTAGCTCTGACTGCTCTACTGATGTACGGTGTCCAGGAAGAGAGACCCAGTTAAGACCAGGACCGGATTAAGATTTTTTTCAGAATAAAATGTAAAAGGGGGGGAAACATTGAAATTAGTGTGTGAAATTAGAATAGTAAACAAAGTAAACATAAATTATTATTAATAATAATAAAAATAATATTGACCTAGCAATCAGTCTTAATTTAACTCTTCATTTTAATTTTGGGCAGGAAACGAAAGTAAGATAAAGATATTTCTCTGTCTCTTTTTGATCTTAACATTCAACTCGATAAAATGATAAAAATAAAAATAAAAATTCTGAATGAGGAGATCACAGCGGTGACCTGTTTTTCTTTGTTATCCTTTTCAAACTTTCCTTTTTCTGCATTTTTTTCTGTTTGAGTGTATTGTTGATATTAGGGCTCAGTGACATGCAACATGTAATACTGAACTCAAAATATCAGCAGATTAGGCTGACATGCGCTTGTTTTATACCAGTAATCAAGCAGAATGTCTCTGTGATGTTTTTTTTTTAATACCAGTTGCTTGTGAGTGGACAGGTGAAATGTCTTCATGCACAGTTGTTTCAAGTCTTGTCTTAATATTGTTAGCGTTTGAAAACATTTCACATTTTATTTCTTATTCAGTTTTTTCAAGTCAGTTTTTTTTTCACTTATTTTTATGACATAAAGTGTCTTCCTTGGGCCTGTATGGACTGCTTGAAGGGTTAACTCAGGTTTTGATTATTTTTTGTATGTATGCACATGAAAGTGTAAAGTTTATGACGAACAGCCAGGTGCAGGAAACATGAGTAGGAGTCAAGTGGCTTATTTTTCAAAGGAGAGAAAAGATTCATCCTGTAAATATTTAGGACGTAAATCATTTCCAATGCTAAAAAGTAATGCTGCCTCAACTGTAACCATGTTAGTGCTTACTGGAGTAATAATTGGTTCGTATTCACAATTTCCATATGGTATGATTTAGATAGTTTTCACATGATTGACGGGACAAACATCATGAAGACCAAACCACGAAAAGGACCGGAGGGGTCCATCACCGTCAGCAGGCCTGGCTTGACTGGTCAGAAGCTTGGCCTTGATTGATCCAAGAGCTGTTTGTGATCCAAAATCCTGACTTTAATCTGCCCTGGAGCAGGTTAAGCATGCAGCAACAGTTGCAATGGAGCCCAGTAAAAAGTGATTGTCTTTCATGAGACAGATATTTCAGGGTTAATTCAAACTAAGCTAATTAGCTGGTTAAGTAATAAGTAGCTTCATAACATGACACCTGTCAAGTGCAGAATCTAGAATTATAAAAAAAACTGAAATCAAACTGCTTGGCAACAGGGAATAAAAAGTTAAAATCATGTATTGATTGTTATCAATCGATACACTAAAACTTGAAAAATCGGCATGACGCCAACAGTATAGAAATTTGAACCAACACCACGCTGGACATCATATCTACTCAAACAGCAAAGCTGTTCTCCTCACTTTAATTTCCTATTAGAAGGCCCTCACGCAGCTGAGGGAAGGATGGGAGGGGTGTTTGCAGCCCCAGGCCGGCAGAGCTATGGATACAGTGGGGAATGTGAGGCTCGGCAGGGCTCCTGCAGCAGTGCAGGCCATATGGTGAGGGAGGTGAGGAGGTCCAGGAACACTCATATTGTCCGCGAGTGGAAGTAGAGCACACTGCTTCTCAGGCAGTCCAAGCACTCCCTGTTCCACCCTTTAGGGCACTTTGTGGCTCCACAACATCTGGTGTCATGCACTTACTTTCCCAAAGCCTTACTAAAGTGAGCCAAACATAGCGAAAATTGAGCTTATAGACTAGTGCTGGATACAGGGGTAAAGCAGATTGAGGAAATGTTTTGCTGTGCTGCCAATATTATTCACAGATAACCAGGAAATTTAATTATTATTATTATCAGTGAATGAATATTGGAATTACCGGTAGTAGTTACAACCGATAATTTGGCATGAAATGTTTAGTCACTCTGGATAAGACTACTAATTATGTAAATGTTGCAGTGCTTGATCTATCCATGTTCTGTGCTCTTTCTTAACTACAGTTGGTAGTTTTAGGTTGGAAAAGGTTTACAGAGCATCACAATTGGAGAAGGAAATGTAGTCCAGTTTGATAGTCCAGGGTGACTGTGGCGTAATCAAGGTTTTGACACAGCTTCTGGCATTTTGCCATGGCTAGTAAGCCAAGTTAATGGCGTAGACTGCACTGCTAGCTACTGTAGCCTGAAGTTTCTCTTAGTGCAAAATGCTACTTTACCCTATCATACTTGCCGTATGTGTTGACTTTACAGCAGAAGCAGAGTTCACAAGGTGTTGTCTTGAGTGATATCAATACAGTCAAGCTACTCCATGACAGTGTTGAAGAGAGATAAATATAGGCTGGATTTCTTTGGTAAGGCACACTGAGTTGCTAATTTTGGGGATTGTGAGCATATGGAAGTGTAATAACATGCATTCAATTGCAAAGTATCTACAGTTATCCAACTCTGAACATGGCAGAAACATCAACCAGCTAAATAACGAAGAAGTTTGGCCTTGATTGGTCTAAGAACTGTTGATGAGCCTAAATCCCAAACTTAACCTGCTTCAAGCATGTCGATTAAGTTACTATGGTGATGTGTCTCAGTAAAAAGTAATCCACCATTGTAAGACAAAGAATCGAGTAACATTGAACTAAGCCTAACGTTAGCAGGCGAAGCAGAAAAACAAAATCCTGCTTCGTGAGCCCAGCCCCCAGGTTGCAGCTAAAAAGGGAGGAGATGAAGAGATTATGGAAAGGTAGGAGAGAGAAAGACAAATGGAGTGGCAGAAGAAATAAGACCTTTATTGAGGGCTCCAAATATTATATTGACTTTGTTGTAATGTAGATCCATATGAGCTCTGCTCTTTCCTTTATATTAGCAGCAGTTCCATAAAGCAGTTGGGCTTTGCTTTATGAAAATCCACTACTGTATGAATGCTCATTTGAGCCCTGTGTGGGCTTGCCAGTCAAGATCAATACCATTGTGACTGCATCACTTCCACGTTTCGATTTGTTTGAGAAAGAGTAGCTAATTTAACAAGCCTTGAGATAGGATTTTCTTTCATATTACCGCTAGTGGCTATCAAAGCCAACACGGAGAGGCTGCTGTAATATACTGACGCTGGTACTCTTTAACTCACAATGAAAATCAAATTAGGCATTAATGCTACTCTTTTATTCCCGCCTACGCTCGTCGTTATTATGCGAATGCACAAGTATTAGGCCAGCAATTAAAGATTGTCTCCTTTCATAGAGGAGGACATTTGGCCTTTGTTTGGGAAAGGTGTGTTTGGTGGGCAGCGTTTGAGATGTAATATTGATGGGGCTTGACTGCTGGTATCTCTCACTGAGGTTGTACCAGAATGTGAATGAGCCCGAGTTCTAGAAATGAGAGGCAAAAGCCCAACAGCGAGGAATATGAGATTATGCGGTGGCCAAACACTCAGGAAAAAAAGCACCTGCTTATTGCAGCCATACTCATCGCTGATGTATAGCAGCTGGTGCCTCTGTGATTTTTCTATTCATGCAGAAGTTAACCTTGACTTGTGGAGTGAGCTTAGATTGCACCCAGTGGTGCACTGTTTGTGCTCGGTGCAGTGGCATATGGGTAATTTCATAAATGGCACCACAAAGCATGAAGCGCCTCCAGAGCAGGACCTGAGCGTTCAGTTAACATGCAGACCCTCCATTCCCTCTGACTCTGTTGTCCCAGCGTCTGTCCTTTAGCCTCGCCCTTTCTCTCTTCTCTTCTCTTCTCTTCTCTTCTCTTCTCTTCTCTCATTTCTACTCTTGTTCTCTCTTCTCTCTACTGCTTGTTCTTTTCCTTTATTTTCTTTTTCGTCTCTCTTTTCTTTTCTCCTCATTTCTTCTCTCCTCATTTATTCTCTTATATCTTCTTTTCTTTGCTCATCTGTTCTACATTATTTGTGTCTTCTTTCTTCTTTTTTCTTATCCTTTTTTCTCTTTTCTTCTCCTGTCTTTTCTTCTGTGCTCCCCTGCTTTCTTTTCTTCAATATTCTACTCTCCTTTTCTCCTTTCATTTCATTCTTCTCTTCTCTTCTCTTTTTCCCTTCTCTTTTCTTCTATTCTGTTCTTGTCTCCTTTCTTTTTCTTTTCTTCTTATCTTTTCTTTTTGTTTTGTTCTCTTTCTCCTTCTCTTCTCATTTCTACTCTTCTCTCTTCTTGTTGTTCTCATTTTAATCTCTTTTTCTTTGTTTTCTTCTATTTTCTTCTCTTCTTTCTTTTCTTGTGTGCTCTTTTCCTTTAATTTTCTACTCTTTTCTCTATTTTTCTTTTTCTGTTCTCTCTTTCTCTTGTCTTCTCTTCTTTTCTCTTTTTTGTACTCCTTCTCTTCTCTTCTCTTCTCTTCTCTTCTCTTCTCTTCTCTTCTCTTCTCTATCTGGTCTCATACATAACCTTGGAAAACAAAGTAAAACCAATAGCTAGTAACACAGAGACTATGGCAGGCACAGAGCGTATGTCTCTCTGGAGACCGCTTTCAAGGTTTTCTTTTGATTAAGTGTGGTGTGTTTTAGATGCTCTAAATATTTCATAGTTCTCTTACAGAATTGTCAAGGCTTTTTCATAATAAAATGTATTCTCACTTATAGGAGATACGACCAGTGCAGTCTCAAAGGCATAGATTAAAGTAAATTGCTGCAGTGTTTGCTGAAAATATTTCAGTCCATTTTTGTCTTTTTGTAAAATATTTTGGTAATAATCATTAAATTTGTGAATGATTGCATGAAGTGAAAGTAAAACAAAAAAACAGGATGAAACAAATGTATAATGCATACTAATTGTACATACTAATTTACATTAACAGAAAATATTATGAGTTATTTATGCTTGGAAGCAGTGTATTGTCCTCCCTGCAGGCAATATGATGAATACTGACATTCTCTTGTTTTACTGTTTGTGCGAATGTTAATAATCAAGTTAAATGTACTGAGTATGTGGTGGTTAAGAATAACACTTTTCCACTGTGACTAACACATCATAAAAGCATTAAGAATTTTCAAGATTTAGAAAATGCATGGCGGTTTGCTTGAATGCTGTTACAAATGGCAGTGCACTTTTTCACTCTACTCCATTGCCTGACTTATCCAGGTGATCAGCGTTGTACAGCCTTTGATTAACTAGCCGGGTGTAATGGGAGCTAAAATAAAATAAGATGGAGATACGCTGAGAGCTGCACTGGGTGAAGTTACTTTTAAAAGTAACTTTAAAAGTACAGTATTCCTGCTGTTAAAGTCCAAAGGAACTAGTGATGGACATTTTGACTCTTTTTAGTACGTTAGATCGATTGGTTGGCTCTTTCAGATCTCTTTATTCAGAAGCATTGATAGTTTATTGTTCCCAAAATTAGACAGATTAGCAATATTAGCTACCATTTAAATTTCAGCAAAACCTTAGTCTACCTTCTAATTAACTAATTAACAAAAAAATGCATCATGCTTGTTATTATTATTTTTAAGTCACATGTTGATAAGTAGTTTCTTTGGTAATTTCAGATGGGCAAAATGAAGGCACATCCAATCATCAACAAACAAGAGCAAGTAAAAGCTATAACTAACAAGAACCGATGAGGTACACATGGAAACAGCTAAGAATTACATGAAAAACCACCATGAATAAAACCAGAGACAAACCTGACACAAGCAGCAGGTTTGTGGATAATGAGGGGTCAGAGCTTGCATGTTCTAAGGACATCCAGGAGGAGGGTCCTGTGATTTTCTTATAAAGCATCATAAGATATTCGTTTAAAAAAAATCTGCTCTTTAATGCTAATCAGCTCCCAATGTTTACCTGAAGGAGCCAACTCGCACGCGCATGACACATCATTACACATGTAAAATGTCAAGAAATAACTATACGATAGTAAATTTGAGTGTTATAGTTAACATCCAGCAAATTTGAATGAAAATAAAACAAGATAAATATGCTAAAAACACTGCTGATTTGATCGGATCTGAGAACTGTCTGAGAACTATCTGATGCTTGATTGACAATCACTCCTATCACTTCATGGTCATATTCCATGATCCAGCACTTCTAGCCTGCTACACCTCTAATGCAGAGCTAAAAACAAAGTGCGAGTGAAGCGGAGAGAAATGAGTGAAACGTACACTACATGTACAGGTCGTGTTGTAGATCCTGCTGTGTCTAAGCCTCACTGAGAATGTCCAGCTTTATGTAGTGATGTCTAAAAGAAGGTTTTATTCACTTTACTGCTGTATGCGTATCCAGGGAATGCTGGCACTGCTGGAATGGATAGACAGATAGATGGATAGACAGAAAGGCATGCAGGCTAGCTTCATTCACATGGTTGTTAGCTTTCACTTGGTCATTAGCTTTCACTTGCTAAGTTTCTCTGACTCAAGCTGAGAGATGCTGAGGGGAGTACATACTTTTGTTATAGCTGTGTGAGCAGAGCAAGCCACATCAGTCTCATATTTAGTGGATGCACTGCTTACATAAGCACTACCCAAGTTTAAGACTGCCCATTTTACATTGAAAGAGGATCATTTTGATGAAACACTCCAGCAGTTTAATGGACACTGGAACGTTATTCGCAGGGCATACTATGTACATGAATACTGTCTACAAGAGCGAAATTACCCTAATTAGAAAGTAATAATGAATGCAGGTTTCTCTGGACTTTAAAGTAACTTGATACCAAAAATCAGTCTCAGTTCATCTACTGAGAAAGGCAACATGTTGAAGTACCTCATTACCAGAACCAAAAATAAAAATGAAAAACAAAAAGCTGCGCTTGGGCTGCAGGTGCATTTTCAATTTAGACGTAGTTCTTTGTAGTTGACAGACACATATCTGTCAGACATAATTTACATAGATACTGTGATGTTTTTTGTTTTGTTTTGTTTTTTTCAGAAAAAAAAAAAAAATTAAATGTGTGAAAATGTTCATACCTGAAGTGGTTCATAAACTTTTACGGCTGCGACTAAAGTTTATTTTGATAATAGTAGAATAATATGGTAGTATATAGTAGTATATACTGTAGTGGTATAATAATAGAGGTCGATCATTTATTATTTGATGAATCAACTAATGATTATATTTCTGTTTCATTACAAAATACATTTAAATAATGACACAAGGAGCCTAAATTAGAAACTTAATCATCCCAAATATTAAATTTGCTAACATAGAAATCTCAGAAAATACAAATGTCAGATATTAGTAGGCAATCGGCTGAATCACAAATATGACTGGGTATAAGATCTAAGATCTAAGAAGAGCTAAAAAAGAAAGCTTAGAATTATATTAAAATCTACAAGAAGTTAATAAGTTTGAAAATGTCATCTTAGGGAAAGAGGAGAAAATCAAGCTTCACTCTCACCATGTGAAGTTGTCAAGAAGCCATTACTGAGAAAAGGGAATAGATAAAATGAAGAAATTAAGCACTAGAACACAGAATCTGAGGTGTGAGTTAAGGTTTTATAGACTGATGAGTATAATGTTGTAATTGGAATTACTTTGATGGTGAGAAATAGAAAATACAACCAACTTCTTAGGCTGAACTTTGGAAGTGTGTATTCCTGTAGATTTCTCTAAAACTTAAAGCAAGTATCCGGAAAAGACTGTAAGCTGCAATAAAGGCTAAACACACAAATACTAAAAATTTTTTTTAATGATATTTAGTTGTTATGGCTTCTGTTTAATTTTTATTAAATATATATATTTTTTCTGGTTTTCTGTTTTTGTTTGTTTTTTTTTCCCAGACTCTGAAAAATAACTTACTTAATGGCCATTTTGACTGGAAATTAAATAAGTGAAGGGTGGTCTCTAGCCTTTGCACAGTGATCAATTGCATGAATTAAGACGATGCTTTACATTACTAGATAAATCAGAAAAACTAATTTGAGTACTCCATTGTGCTACCATGACTTTACAACACATGACCCCAACAGTGGCTGAGGGTGAGTTAAACCCTACATGGAAAGGTCACTAGACTTTGTACCTTAAGGTTTTTGTGTAGAGCAGAGGTAAGTCCACTCTGTCACTGCATCTGAGCACAGCATTATTAAAGGGTACAATATGGGAAGCAGATCTTTTTAGTAAACAGGCTTGTCTAAATGTACATCCAGAATGCTAGTTGACTTTTTCAAATCAGTGATTCATATTTCATCAGTGAAGTAGCTCATCCAGCTGAGGCACTGGTCCTGAAATACAGATGCGAATTTTACCTCTGGGACCTGAGTTCAAGCCCCATTTGTACCATCCACCATCCGCAGTTGGAGGTGCCCTGGGGTGCAGCTGGCCATGCTCTCATTGGATAACTTTCTCTCTCCTCTGTTTATGTAAGCTATGTGTCAGCCAGCTAACTGGGCCATCATATTAGTCATATGGACAAGTTGAACTAAACAGTGCTGTGCTGTGCTTGAAAATAGGTTTTCAAAATTGATAAAGGAAGTAATGACATTTTAGCCTAGCCTAGCATCTCTTCTCCACCTGTGTGCAGTTCGCCTTATGGGCTGTAGCGCTGCACGTGAAATTGAAGCAGAAACACATTTCTGAAAATAAGCAAAATAAACTAGTGCTAGCACTTGACATCTCATGTGTAATTAAATGACCAAATGATTGAGTATATTACCCTACATATTTTATCTGCCTCTCTGTTCCAGCACATTCCAGAGGTACTGCTGGAATTTACAGAAGTATATGGTGCTAAAGAGGTCAAGACAAAAGAAAATGAATAATTTAATCAAGAAAGCTAATATTGCTGACAACCAATAAAATGAATGGCCAGCATTTAGCAATATGTAAATGCTAATCATGCTAATCATTGGCTGCTAGCTTGCATTCACTGTTAGCCTCAGTTAGCCAAACATTAAGATGTTTGTTCAAGCTATTTCTTGAAGTTCTCAAGAGACGTTGTGACGAGACCGAGGCTCTAGAGCTGCTTGACAGCCACTGCAGTTGAAGATATCCTAACATCTGTTGAAGCCATGCAGCCATGAAATGCCCTCTCAGGAGGAATGTCGCACTTATGGTGGCGACTCGCAACATGCTCACATTTAGAGAGGACCGAGCATCACTTCTTGTGGAACGCCATACACAAAATGTTTCTTATTCTCTAAATAGTGCTTTACTTCTGCTCCTGTTCTTCTTATTCTTTGCAGTCTTTTCTCTCTCTCTCTCTCTCTCTCTCTCTCTGACATCACTAGCCCTCAGTGGCTGTTTATCCCACATCCCTGAGTGTGTGGCATTGATATGGATATCTGGTGAGGCGCAGATTGAGAAAAGTACTTGCCCTAAAAACATGCTAGAGTGGATTTAATCTCTCCTGAGACCATGACTCCTGGCTTTAGAGGTCATGTTATGTTCTCAAGTATCTCCAAATACAGAGGTAAAAGTCCTGGAGGTTCTTGTCCTGCCTTAGCGTTTGGCTATAAGAAGCCCAAACCACTTGTAAAGGTCATAGCTGCCTCCTGCAGTTTTCTTTGAATTGACTTCAGTGCTTAGTTTGAGCAGTATCCTGCCACATCAAGTCCAAGATATGTCAGATTTGTCATTATGTGTTTCAAGAAATATTTTGAGGAATCCACCAATTTCCAGCATGTTAGCTATTTATATAGCAGTTTGTAATAGAGACGTTGGCCCATATTTACCGATATTATGTTTAATTTCTTCCATGAAAATATTGATCTATTAAAATAAGATCATTTTTCCCTCTAATATCTTTAATATCTAGATATAAGCTGCTTATGATGATATGTTTGTGTTGTTGAAACAGCTCAAGAACTAGGCCAAGTAGCAGCAAGAATCATATTTGCTTATATAATATAAAATTCATATAATAAAAATAATTATTTGTGCATAATCTGCAGAAATACATGATTCCTTAGCCCTTAACAGTCTCCATTATCACTGGCAATAACAAAATCATGGTGTATTTCAATAATAATTGTTTCTCAGAGCTCATTGGTACAAGTGGATGAATGATATTTCAGAGCATATTATTATATGCAATGAATAATATTCCAGTTATTGTTGTACCGAAAAAAGACAGGGTTTTACATTTTTGTTCTGTTTATCATTTGGTGACATCTCAACATAAAAAACTCTGATGCTGGTTTAGCTGGTTACACTAGTATGGTCATGCTAGCTGACCAGCATACCAGCATCCAAAACACAAGATGTGCTGATTTTGCTGGTGACCATCAATGCTGGTCTGTGCTGTTTTCTTAGCAGGGAACAGACCGTAATTAGTCAGTGATTAATCATTTAAAATCACAGAAATAGCCCATGAAAACATCACTGGGTTTTAAAAAACTTCAAAAGCTGCATTTTATATAAACATAAACATTATATAACATAACAGATATGACAGTAATGCAATGTAATCAACATTTACACATATTATTAGTCCAAGTTAATGAATATATGTGACCTGACTGGGGCTAAACTATGTGTCATATGTATAGTTTAAACATCAATCAACACGAAGTCGGTAGCTCACAGCTTTTAAACCTTTTTTTGTCATGGGACTAACTACACATAGGCTAACCATTAGCAGCAGGAGTTGATAGTCTGAGTCGACTCCAGAGAGCCCAGAGTTGTGCATCACTAAGCAGGGCTGCCAGAAAACTCTCATATGTACAGTTCAAAAGTGAAAAACCCACATATTCAAATATCAGTAGTTTATTGGAAATTAAATTACCTTTTGAACTGAAAGCATTGGTCGAACATTGATGTATTTGTCACTTAACAGCTAATTGATTAATCATTAATGTCCCTGGTCTCAACCTGTAAGGGTTAAGTACAGGCTGCGCCCTTCAGTAGCCTAAAGGCTGCCACACACCGGACATGTCAGGTCAGGAATATCCAAACATTTGAACCTTTTGGTTTTACTAAAGGTCTGCACACCATCATTTACATGCAGCTCCCCGTTATTTCCTGATTTACAGCACTGCTCAGCGTCTTAGAACATCACCTAATGCCTCATCATCTTATGACCACATACTCAACACACACATACAAAAGAAATTGATGACATGGTTTGAAATATGCATCATGAAAGGCAGTTAATCTAATATTTTAAAAGAAGTAAATCATTTAGTTTATGACCTGTCACCTAGTCCAAAAATTTATCGAGCATGTCCATTCATTTATGTTATGAATACCTTTTAAACTGATGTAGGCTAGGTTACATAATCTGATAAATTCATTAAAAGACATTCCGTATTTATATTCCATTAAATCTATATGAGTACAGTAAAGTGTAAAATGAACTTAGCCATCATGAACTTGAGTTTGAAGTGAGTTTAAACTTGAGCTCATGCATAGAACGTCTATTTGTGGTTTTACTGCAACACTTCCGAAGTGTTGGTATGTTGTAGACTTAACACTGTTGCTCAATTATGGGACATTAAATGCATTTTTTTTTCTGAGTAGCACAATAATAATGCAAGATTCGGCCAATATGTGATGCTAAAAATGCATCAGCAACATTTTAAACATGAGCAGCACTGGAACATGGTAAGCTGCTTTTCTTTCACTCATCCCTCTAAATTGTCCTGCAGCATTGGTGAAACTAATTTGTGATTGGCTGTTGCAGAAGTGTTTGCATGTTGATCACAGCTCAAGTCTTCACACAACCATGTTCTTAACATAATGACACTGAAGAAAACTGAAAACGTATGATGGCGTCACCATTTATGATGACTTCAGGGGTACAGCAATTCACAAAATGTATAATTTAGCTGGTACTATATGGTAGCATCTCTATTCAGTATGTTTTTAATACAGCCATAACAAGGAGTGTCTATAAACATGCAGTGTGGTGATGTATTGATGGTATATTAATAATAAATGTGAATATGAGTAAAGTGAGTAAATACTACTGTTATTGTTTCCATTTTCAGTTTATTTTCATTCAACATTATTAAAGTGTGATAATTGCGACTTCAGATTGTCGCAGTGGACCTTTGACCTGATCTAAGTAGAAGGGCAGATCTTAGCGGTGTAGAAGTACTAAACAAAATCAGATGTAACTCAAACAAATCAAATGTGAATGAAGAAAACTGGATTTAACATCTCATCTTAACAACCTTTGGGTTTTCTTCTAGTTCCACTCTCTGACAAAAGGATGATGTATGTGCAGACTTGAGGACATGCCATTGCAGCCAACATACCAGCCGCAAGCTAATGTGCTATCCATGAGTTAACATGTTGGCCACAAGCTAACACACTAGCCACAAGCTAATATATGCTTACAAGGGATACAGTCCCCCATTGCAGTCATGACCTAACACTGCCACAAAGACACTAGCCGTAAGATAATAAATGCTTACAAGGAATGTGACCCCCCGTTACAGCCATGAGCTAATGCACTATCCACAAGCTACTATATTAACCACAAACTAACACACTAGCCACAAGCTATGTACGCTAACAATGTGTGTGCTTCCTGTAGCTATACCCTTCCTGCCCAGCTTTTGGAGAGCAGGACTGATCTGGCCTGATTGTGTGTTTGCTAGTTTATTTATTTATTTAGTTAGTTTTTCAATGTAAGCTCTATTAAAATAAGTACTTTATTTGCTCCAGTCTGTTGAATGCATTGATTGAAACTCGTGCGTATTGAATCGAAAGCCTGGTCTCTGACAATGCAAGACAATACACTGTCTCGTAACACTCTTAATCACCATCATGTTCTCCCATCATTTTTGGTCCGACATTAAACTTATAAATCGAGCATTGGGAGTGTTGAGGTAAAATCGTTTCATGGACAGAAACCCTCACAGATAAACAGTGACATTTGAAACTGCTAAAGCACTTGGGGGGGGGTTGGCTCTGTCACAGTTGCTATGTGCTTTTCCCAGCAGTATTTTAACCTTCTAATTTTTGTTCCACTTGTAGACTTTTTTCCCGCTTTACTGCAGAGAGTAAGGAGTGAACGTTTAACTTTGTCACTTTGTGTTGAAGAAAAGCTGAATTCTGAAAGGTTTTTCTTTTCAGTCTTTGCAGAGAAGCGAGGCGCTTTGGCATTCTGGCTTTGTAGTCCGGCGCTTTTCTCTGCTGCACTTGTGGCAGCCTTATTAGAGTCTTGGCCCGAGCCCACACCTGAGCTCTCTTGTTCTTTAAGAAGCTGTCTCATTATTGCGCCGAAGACAAACGGTAATGCAGTCGAGTGAACCTTGATTTCTCACCCCCTCCAGACCCTAATGGACTCTAATGCAGGTTTCCAGGGGGTTCATAAGCCTTGAAAATTAGCCTGCCGATGAAAATGGACCATTTTTCGATGAAAAGAGGTACTGCCTTATAACGTGAACAAAATAAACCCCTGCTGATAGAACGATTATCCTCAGACCAGTGAAAGGTTTTTTTTCCCTCCTTCTGAGGAAATAACGCACATAATCTGAAAGCTTTTGTTCTTATACAGTGCATGAAGTGGTATTTCTTAAAGATCTAGCCATCTCTTATGTGATAAACCTTTTGATCACTAAAATTTATCGACTAGCCCGAGCTTTGTACTTGAGTCTCTTTACCAATTTTGTCCGTAATGCTGTACAGCGTCCGTTGTCATGTCGTTGATGCTATTGATGCCATGTTCTACCAGTGAATGGACTGGATCCACAGAGTGACTTGTGAGTAGCTGCTTTCTTAACAATAGCTGTGGAAATGAAAGCAGAACATAAGTGGGCCATGACAGACCTAACAAAAGGTAAAGCTGTCTACTATCTTCACAGGATCAGGGATACACTATTAAAGTGTAGAGCACGCTGAAGAAGTCATAAATAAAAAGAGAGAGAGCAAGAGAGAGACAGGCAGGGGAAACAGCTGTTTGACAACCAGCCCAACCACTAAGCCAAAGCACAGCAAAAATGACCCAAATGGCCCACGGTGAAGCTGAAAATGGAGGAAGAGCAGTTCCACTAGCAGCAGCTATTTTCTCCAGCAGCTCAGTCAAGCGCATTGACATGATTCAGGGCATGCTGACTGCGTCCTCCCTCTGTAGTGCGAGTGTATTGATCACCGTGCATGGCCAGCGCTGCTGCTTGGCTAGAGAGAGAGAGAAAAAAGAATAAAATAAGAATAAAATAAGAAGTGCAAGAGAGACAATAATGCTCGAGGAGAGCCTAGTCTGGAGCGGAATTTTAAAAGGTCAGGGGTTTATTGAAATCTGGCGATTTGACATTTATGAAGTAATATAGCCCTTCTAAAGAAAATGTCTAGCGCTTTTTAGCAGGAAATAAGTGCAGATCTTCCAGGGAGTCTGTGCGACTTCCGCCGTGAGACCGGACTCCGCATGGAGACAAGCAAACGTACAGCCATGCGAGTGAGCAGGGGTTTTCGAGGGAAGAGAGAAAATGAGATAAACTTATTCCGTTTTATCAGAGTTATGAGCTTTCATTAAAGCCCTGTCCCCCCAGTGCACGGCGGAAAGCGGAAGCTTTCATCATAGCGTAAAGGCTACCAGTCTGCTCTCCTCCATTCAGCAGAGACCTATTTCAGGAAGCGAAATCTTCCAGCATCATTGAAGGGCGCGCTAACAACCGCAATTCATTCAGGCTCACGGAAGCTTTTCAGTTTCCACAGTAGCCCTGCTGGTTCTTTACTCTTTAAAAAAAATAAGGTGCTAAAAAGGCATCTTACAAGTGATGTCATTGAACAGTTACCTTTGGTTCTCTAAAGAACATTGCTTGGAATGAATACTTCAACATTTTTTGACCTAATGTCCGCTCTCTAAAGTCTTTAAAACCACTCCCACAACACTTGCTAGGTTGTGATTTTTAAAATTAGAGTGGTGGTTAAGGAAAGCGCATTGTAGCAATAACTCTGGGCTGGACAGCTAGTTTAGAGCTGGCATCTGAATATCCAGGACTTCAGCTCCAACAGTCCAGCTCTAACAACACCCATGATGAGAAATAAAATATTGGAAGTGCCATAAATAAACTTATTTGTCTCATTTTACACTCTGCAAGCTGAGACTGACTTCTTTGGCATTGATAATATAACATGTTATTACTGCTTCTTATAATGCAATAAGTTAACAGTTCGTAACACATAATAAACATGGCTGTAAAGTGTAATTTATTTTTATAAATACTTATAGCCTTGTTTATTATGCCTTATGAATGCATTATACCATGATATGAATGTGTTTATAGATGCTCATAGACATGTTATTCATTGGAAGTGTTACTGAGATGAGTTCTGGATCCTGGTGATTTTTTCAAACATACCTGCTAAACCTGATAATTAACTGATGAGATGAATCACGTATTTTCGAGCAGGCGCATGATTGAAATGGTTCACAGAGAACCATAAAGCAGGGCCAGCAATCTGTGATGTAATACAGTGTCAAGCTTATAACAATAAAAGACCCCTTTTTAGTGCTATTTCAAAAAGCTTTTAAATAGAACCATATACTACACATTCTCCATCAATCTCAAGAAACCTTTCACTATGCAAACAACCATTTAAGCATGCAAATAGTTTTTTGAGTGTTCGTGGTTCTATGTAGAACCATTGTCTTTACTGAAGAACCACTAGAATGTCCATCCTTATTTATACTGTTCTAGAATGTTCTCCTTCATTCACACTGAGAACCCTTCATTTTCACAATGTTCTAAGACATCCTACATCCACACTGGTCTGGAATGTTCTCAACATCCACAGTGTTCTAGGATGTTCTCCCATTCACACTGTTCTAGAACATTCTCTACTATTGTCACTGTTCTAGAATGTTGTTCTCCATTCACACAGGTTAATTGGGCCTGTCACTTTTTTGTTTTGGAGCATTTTAAAGCCAACTTCCAAATCAGAATGCTGGTTTTTCTTGGAGAACTGGGTCAGTGTGCCATGGCCTTTAGACTGGCGACCGTACTGCTGTGTAACAGAGCTCAGAGGGCTTCTGTTCTGTTCAGGGTGTTTCCAAGGCCTGTAAAGAGAAGACTGAAATGAAGATGTTCTGTCTCCCCAACACACACACACTTCCCTTTCCTCAAAGAAACTCCTGTTACCTGCTAGCATGTGAACACGGCCACGTTGCCATAACGACGGCTCCCGCAACAAATGACCTTGCCGCTCTCTCTCGTTTTAGCACCTGGTGAAAAGGGATATTCACTCTAATGCCCAGGGTGTCTGAGCGAGGGGGGAAATTGTGTCTAAACAGGCTAGGTGGTAGGGGAGCTGAAGTTCTTGCTTTTTTTTTATATATATAAGCACTCCAGGGAAAAACCCCCAGTTTGTCAGAATGCTGCCGGCTGGCTGTTCAGCTAGATGTTCTATCTCAAGTTTACACCTTGAAGATTTCTCCCTTTGGAGTGGGCATGCTAACATCAGGGATTTAGGTTTTTACTGAGAGAATTCTTCAGATGAAAACATGACCAGATTTAGTTTCCATGGTTTTTGTTTTTCATCCTTAGAAGTTTCGCTTTGTGGAAAAAGTGTGTGGAGTTTGCGAACTGGCCAGCAGTGCGGATCCGCCTTCCGAACTCACGGACGATCTTACTTTCTCTCAGAAATGTCAGGAGGATTCCAGTCATAACAGTAATCCTGTTCATTTTCCGTTGTAAAAGAGGGTGCAGTCTGTTAGTTCTTCTCCAGCAGTCTTCTTAGGAGTATGAAAGAAAGTAAGGATAAAAATGAACTGAGATCATGAGTTCTGATTATTATTTTGAATCACTCCACTTTTATTTACACAGCCTACGTGGAGCTGGCCCCTATTGGCTTCAGGTACTTCATGTCAGGTATGAAGTGCGCAGGTATGTGCCTCAGTGCACTTGTATGCATCTGCACTTCTGCAGTACATACAATTGTTCCCCTAACCCTCACCAACCTGCTGTTTATCAGTGCAAAAACTCCCTCCGACTGCCCTTTCCTCTGTGTGCTTGTGCATATTCTTAATGTGGATTGTGGAATTTCTTGTGCCTCATTGTGTGTAAGAGTGTATATGTATATGTTTAGCTTACAATTTAATAAACATATGGCTAGAATTTAAAATTTAAAATATTTACTGAAAAATAAATTAAGGCACATAAATTTTCTCTTAATAGGGATATAAATATTGATCAGTGATCGAAGTTGTGTGCAGTTATACCTGAAAATATAAAGTTTATGTAGACAATGTTAATAATATGTAGTGCCTACTTTATAACCTGAATTATTCAACATTAAAATCTAAGACTAAGTCATCACAGCATATTTTAACTGCTGGTTTTTATGTAGCTTAAAAGCACTGAAATATATTTAGGAACAACCTTGTCATTTTTGCAATTAGCTCTTCTTTTAATTAAATCATTTCACACTTTAGAGATTATAGAAGGTGATGGAAGAGAGATACTGAACTGTGCTCATGGCAGTGCCTGAGCTTGTGCGAGAAAAATTGTTCATTTTATTTACCTCTTTGCCTCACATATTTTATTCTGGGATATATATTAAACTAGGTGTGCACCAGTCATGAATTGTCTGGCCATTTTTTGTAGCCTTTTTCTTACCTAAAGCTCACAGTGTGTGGGCTAAATGGACACATGAAACATATTTCCACTACTTTCTATTAGCCAGAGTAATGTAAATGATTATCTGCCAAACTGGCATTTAAGTCCTTAAACTCAGACAAACTCAGTTGCCTGTTTAACCCTCTATTGCACGTTGCCTCAAAGTAACAAACCTATTTTCCACACTTTACAATGACTGTAGTCCCTCTGTTTCTCTGCATACTTTGTTAGTCTCCTTTCACCGTGTTCTTTAATGGTCCGTACCCTCCCAGGACCACCACGGAGCAGGAATTATTTGGGTGGTGGATCATTCTCAGCACTGCAGTGACACTGATGTGGTGGTGGTGGTGTGTTAGTGTGTGTTATGCTGGTCTGAGTGGATCAGACACAGCAGTGCTGCTAGAGTTTTAAACACTGTGTCCACCCTCTGTCCACTCTGTTAGACACAACTACCTTGTTAGTCACTCTACAACACTATCATTTCTATCCATTGTCATGAGTTGTGCATAATTATGCTGCAACGTTTGCAATGTTTGGGTTCATATTTGTTTATCAGACACTTCTAAGAAGTTAATGTAATTAATGGAAATTAATGAAAACTACTAAAAGGCTGAGACAAATATTTTATGGTGTTTCACACCTTTTATCCTGTGAGAAAATATTAGCTACAAGGAATATACATCTTATTACACTGCATATTTGCAAAGGGATCTATTTCGATTGCATAAGATTATTTAGATCAGTTTGAAAGCAGTTATAAAGCAGCAGCCATTATATATCTAAAGGTTTGCTGACACTTGCTTATCTAACATTTCTACTGAAATTAAGGGTATTAATAGGGAGATTTGCCCATCATGGCTGCAGCAACAGACTCTGCTCTTCTGAGAAGGCTTCACAAAAGATGTTGGAACATTGCTGTGAGGGTTTGATTGCATTCAGCCACAAGAGCGTTAGTGACATCAGGTACTGATGTTGAATGATGAGATCTGGATCTCGAACTCCAGTCCAACTCATCGAAAAGGGTGGAGTGGCACTCACTCACTCTAGAGAAAGCAGTTTCGATGCATCCCTCTGGCCGTCGCTTTTCTTTGGACATAATGACTTTAGGTTCACATGCGACTGCTCAGAGTGTCCCATTCTACTGACAGTTCTTATTGATGGAAAGTGTACAAACTGTGTTTGTGTAATTGAGTGCCTGTGTCAGCAATGGGTGCACCTTAACCCTTTAAATGGCCCAAGTTACCAAGGTACACACTTCTATAACCTAAGAATAGCTCAACCAGTTTGCATTGAAGTCCCTGTAGTTACTGAATAATAAGCCTAAGTATGTAATAAACCTGGATTTTGAGTGGTTAAAGTAACTGTATTCACATTAATTTAATAGGGTGTCTAGATACTTTTGGTCATATAGTGTGTCTGTACATATGTAAAGTTTCTGAGTTTATTTTTACAATAGCCATAAAACTTTGATGGCAGTGCCAGTTTTTAAAACTGCATTTTTTTCTATTCATTCATTTAAGCATGATACATTCTGTGTGTTGTGCTAGAACGTTGCCTTGGGTGCTCATTAGTTTTCTTTAATCACCTTTTTTGCTTTTGGAGGTGAGTGCTTTATTGCCACAAGTTTCCTCATAATTAATTCCCTGATAATTCCTTTGGAACCATTGATTTGTACCATTCTCACTTTCAGCTCTTACGTCAGATCTGCTTATGTTTACAGAGGAAAACTCTGCAGAATGGAATCTGGTTTGAGTCCCAGCTGTGCTACATACTTCTATAGCCAAGTCTCCCAGAGGGCACAGTTGGCTGTGTTCTCAAAAGCCCCCCTGTTTAGCAGTTTAGCACAGTCGGGCATGCCAGAGCTAATCGCTTTTTTGTGCCCACTTCCAGGCTTTAGTGACAGTAGGTTTGTCATGATTAAACACTATTTGGTTATCGCAGAGTTGTTGGATTTGGAGGTGAACTGAAATTGGAAAGCAGAAACATAAACATGTATACTTTCCCAACTTCAGGCAACATGCTGAATGGAGCTGATCTGGCTTGCCTTTGCCTACTTTGGCGTTGAAGTCAGAAGCTAGCTATTGGGAGGGCATATGTTTTTAAGCACTGAATCAGATGAAAGTTTTTGAAATATACAGCACTGTGCAAAAGTCTTAGGCACCCAAGAAAATTGTGAAACCGTGTGTTTCCCGTACACCAAAATAACATCAGGATAAATGCAAACAAACTTTAATGAAACTAATTTAATGAAGTAACCAATCCCAAATCAGATATTGGATGATGACTACTAATAAAACTGGGCTGCCTTTAGGAGAGGTTTGGGAATGTTTACATCAACACTCTAACATACGTAAAATCACCTTTTTGTGCTAATGATATTTGTATTTTGTTCTAATATTAGTGATTTTCTAAGCAAATTATTGCTTACTGCCCAGAAATATAGCTTTTAAATATAATTTTCTCAGGTGTCTAAAACTTTTGCACAGTACTGCTTTTGAAACAGTAACTGGAAGTAAAGAAACCAAATAAACTCAGTTGTTTGAAATATCTTTAAGTAGCATTTATAGTACAGTAAAATATGCAGTTTGTTTGAGCCAGTTTAATTAGAAATGTGAAAACTCAAGTGGCAGCTAATAAAAGAAATCTCATCATATTGTACGTTATTGTACTTTTTTTCTTACAAGCTTCTTATTAAAGTGTAAATATGTTATTAAAGTCATTTTAGTGTCGTCTCCAACCAGGTTGGTTTTATATTATTAAATGTAAAAGTGTAAACTACCGTTCATAAGTTTAGAATCACTTTCCAGCATCTTTTGTTATTTTATGTACAATAATAACTTAAACAGTGTAGATTTAAATACAATTATTATTTATTACAATCTATTCACTAACAAATATTTTTAAATGTTTTATTCAGTATTTCAAGAACTGTGAACAAGAACTCATTAAATGGTAAATAATACAATGTAACAATCTATCTCTATTCATTTTTTCTCAAGTTATTTTCTGCAAGATTTGGTCTCCGCTTGTGAAATATGGTGAATTCTGAATATTAATTTTATTATACATACATTCATTTACATTGAATGTATATACATGCATATTATACCCTATTTAATTTATTATACCTTTTATTATACCTGTTCTTCAGCTCAGTTAATCATTCTAACATTTCTTTATTTTTATTTATAGCTTCATACATTATCAAAAACAGATTCCAGAACTTTTAAACAGCCATTCCAAATGTTTGAATGGTAGGCATGAGCAGTACGCTAACACATTTAGTTTTGTTTTTTCTTTTTTTTCTGAATAACTTGTATTTGAGCAAGATTAATATTTCAAGATGAGTATTTGTAATGTAAACAACCTACAAATCACAGCTACAAATGAAAATGTAAACTTTGCTTTCCAGCACCTACTGTCTACAAACAGTTTGATCAAAAGTAGCATGAGCACAAATGTTACAATTTACCCCACAGGTGGGGTTAATTGTAACAGACTGAAAGGCTAATTGTAACAGTTGCTGAAAGTCTGGTAAATCAATGCAAACACAGTACATTAATAAGCTTTATGTCATTTGAACCAAATAACCTTTCTAACCTAACCTAAATTTGATTTGTGGAAGCGGCTCAAACAGGGTTTGTTTTTGACCCCAAAGTGGAAGAGCACATATCAGAATCTACAGCATATATCTTTTACGAAACTAACCCCACTGTATGGAGGCAGTGCTTTAGCCTGGCTGGCTCTGAGTTGCATCAAAATGGTGCTATATTGCAGCCACCAGGAGACTGATTAAGATAATGTAGGTGTGGATTCTGTAACTTATACACACAGCTCAGTTATGTAAAACGTTACTTTCTTCTGGGTATATCTCAAAAAATATTTTTCTGGTCACTGTGAAAATTCACAGATGATGTTGGTATGGGAATATAAGAGGACGGCTGAAGGCACATTTAACTGCGTACAACATCCACAATACAGTTTAGCCCCCTCTATCTCAGAGCTCAGTGCTTTCCCCTACTGAATGTCTGAAAACTTTCTGCCAACCCACATGCACCTGTCCTCCTCTATACTCAGTATGTTGAGTAGCTGATCTACTGTTTCAGGGAGCTTCACGTTGGCCGAGCTGGGTGTGTGTGAGCCTCCTCAGCAGCAGGGTGTGTGCTGCTCTGACCTGAGCCTGGTGCAGCGGAGCTACTCTCTGAGCACTGGCTCTGACGCCGACTCGGACCCTGAGGGTGTGATGACGCCGGAGCGCGCCGTCCAGCTGTGGAGCGGCCAGGGTCTGAAGTCCTGCCGCAGCTCAGGCCTATCCAGCCCTGACCACTCAGCATTGACCCTCACCGACTCTGAGAACGAGCACAAGACTGATGACGAGTCAGGTAGGAAACTCAAAGGAGTTAAAAATAGGGTTAAAAAAGAGTCAGTGAAAGGGGGCAGCATGCAAGAAAGAGGGTGTGTGTGGACAGTGAAAGAGGCAATGAGTGATGAAGAGATGGGTGCAATGACAGACAGGGATGAACTTAGCTCACTAAAGTCAGATCTATCATTTGTGACGCATTCTATCATTTTGACTCTGAAGAAGGAATGGCACAATTGTGTGGAAACCAGTCAAAAACTCAATTCTGGGCTGGTTTGGGGTTTTAATGGTTTCTGATCAAATAAAATGCGAAGTTTCGTAATGTGTCAGTGTTATAGTACAATAGATACATTTATTGTAAGAATTGTTTTGTTGCTGTCAGTACAAAACCACATATCTCCAAAAAAACAACATTACAGGAGAAGGAAAGAACTTTCAATATAACTTAATTTAACAAGACTTTATTGTAAGTCTTTATGGACTGTTTCCATTTGTCTGTTCATCAGAAAATTTTGGGGCTGGCATTTTCAAATTATGTAAATATATACAAAAATCGACATACAATGGTTTGTTCACACAATGCATGCAGTAATGTTAATGCATAAAACTTAAAATGCAGGTCTGGCTCAAAGTGACTCTGAGTCACATCTGATTATTTAGGTCTGTTGTTGCCTATGGTGGAAAAGGGCCACCAATGCACCTGAACAAACAGTTCAATCAGAAATTACATGACATTTGGATTTCTAGGAAATTGTTTTTGTAGGGAGAACCACAGTTATTTCACACTGTTTGTAAAATGCATGCAGTCCAGTCTACAGCCAATTCAGCTAATGGTAAGTGGCAGTAATGCAGGGTCAGCCAGCCCGGTCTCCAAGGCAGCGCACTCTGCAGCAGTCTGTCAGTGAGCAGTATGATGAAATTAGTCAAGAAACTCCACAATCAATAATAAAACTGGTTGTTTCTTGTTTCCTCAAACCTTCATGGTTAATACTTAATTAATAATATTTGATGATTATTGTCCTTATTGCTGACAGTTTCAGTCAGTGAGGTTGTTGTAAAGCATTACTGATTTTTAGCGCTCAAAGTTATTTAGAACGACTTACAGCTGTGGTTCCCAAACTGTGGTAAATCCAGATATTTACAGCTTTATCTTCATTCCATTAGCCAGCAGCACAATTACACAGGTACTTCTCTGATACCTCTGATACCTCTTCTTTGCCACCTCTGCGCTTCACTGTCTGATGCCTGAGCAAGAGAGCCTTTCTGAAGTTACTATGAGCAGATGTTTGAATACTGAGTTTTTTCAAAAAACAATGAAAGATGTCTGGATAGTGTTGCATGCAGAGTATCATATCCTGGCAGACTGTGCTGTTACGACATCCATACAGGACACCGATCTGTACAGTGATGTCTGTCTCTATATTTATGAATCTACTTTTACCCAGGGCGTGTGTTCAGGAGTGATAAATGAGTGCTGTATTTATAATATCCAGCACATGGCAGATCCGTGCCATATTAGTTAGATATTTTTATCTTCATTTTACATTATTTGTATCAAAAGTCACGTTGGTGATTTCCTGTGCTGCTGCCTTTGTGATTACAAATGAAGAAAGCTCACTGGCTTTAGAAGCAACTCCAATATTATTTATTTATGCAGTACTATTCAGTACATCCGGTGTGATGTGTCACTGCATCATAAACAGGTTTGCTGTATTAAGGGGGATTGACTTTATAAGGATAAATGTCTTACATGTACACAGTGGCAGTATATATGTGTGTGTATAAGGAGCTAGAGGGGGTATGCAGCAGAAGATTTAAAATCTGAGGGAGTGCAGGACTGTAAAAAGTTTGGAAACCACTGATTTACAGTTACTAAATGGTTTATTTAAAAATAAATACATGTGCTAATATATGTGGCATGTACTTCCAAACATTTCAAAAATCTTCATCAAAGCCCCAAACATGGTTGTAATGACACACTAATTTGAATTGCCATACACAGTTTTTGATTGTATGTGCAGTGTATTTCCTGTTATGAGCTCTTATCTTTTCATACCATGTATCAGTTTGTCTGTCCCTTTATGACATGCAGTCCTGTGCCAAATAGACCATCTTTCATTTATTTAGTTTTCAGTCAAAGCTGTCACCAATGTACAAGTTAATTTTTCAATAGATATTTCTGAAGAGATTACATTTAAAATAGTCCACTTGCACAAGACAAGGAAAAGCCAGTGGAAGATAAGTGGGAAAACTGGAGGTCAAAAAATAAAGGATATAGAGAAAATTTAACTTTTGCCCACTCCTTCCACTGTGAGAAGACAGGATGTACCTATCAACAAACCGATACTCAGACAAGAAAATAGATGTAAAAGCAAAGAACAAAAGAGGAAATTTTGCGAATCAAACAAAGAAGCTGCCGGTGTTCTCAGAATAATGGACTGACCACCCCACAGTCCAGTCCTTAGCATCACTGAATGTGTTTGGGATTACTTGGATCGTGTGAAGCAGATAATGTAACCAACTTCTAAGACTGAACTTTGGAGGTGTGGAAAAAATGTCCTTAAAGATTTGTTTAAAAAATCTGAAAGCGAGTTAAACTTAGTTACAGCTACAGTCTTGATAATTTACACTGGAGCCTTTGAAGCTGTGAAGTTCTCCCACATTTGGTGCTTGTTATCACATGAATGGAAATGAAAAAGAACATACTGCACCTGCTGCACATTTTTCTTGATTAATTCAAGAGTGGCGTTTGGTTAACGTTGCCATGCTGATTGCTGTGCACTGAACTGTAGTGCTTGATGTTATGGTAAGTTACAACAAGCTGTTATTTTGAAACTATGATTCGTGTTCATAAAAATCAAAATGCCCATGGAGAAATGATGTGAGTTAAGTCTTCTTTGGTCTTTTGATCTTTTTATCGCCTTTTGATCTGCTTTGATCTTGCTAGCGTGGCAGCTGCAGCCTTGGGAATATGCCGGTATTGCCAGTGTTCAATACCATCAGTATGACAGTGAGACAGAGTGTTATGCATCGTAAGGACATTTCTGATGACAAACAGGGGGCAAACAAAATGGATCTTCAAGACACTGCATCCTTTTCACTCGTGCCAAGTCTAGGGACTCTCTGTGGTGTGGAGTATATCCTCTTTCTAAAAAATACATCTGCTTACTTTCAATTAGTGCATCTGTCACTTGTTTCATTTCTTTGTTATGTTTTAATTCATGTTGTACATGGTTTTCTTTATTTTCAGTCTTTGTTGTATCTAGCATGTAATCCTTTTTTAGCCTGTGCTTTTCTAGTCTACTGAACTGACTGAAGTCTACTGAAATGAAATGTTGCAAGTTATAGGGCTTAATAACATATGTAAACGATACCAGAAAAGTTCTTGCTTTCAGAGTTCTTCCTTGCCATCCCTACACTTAATCACTTAATAGGATATACAATGTATAATAGTTTGGTTTAGATTTGCACAATTTTACCATTTCCCCAAATTTCAATCAGCCAACACATGGTTTGTGTCTGAAGGTTGCTTTTTTAGTTTTGCATTGGAGTTAGATGTCTGTAGCTAGCAAGTAATGGAACCTAAGGTAGACTATTTAGGGGTCCAAGCACTAAAGATACTGGATCCCTATTGTTTTTGCTTTTTCAAAGTTATTGTTCTCCTCTAAAACAAATCATACAGACAGGATATTTGAGCAGGTGGTAGCATCCCCTTTCCACTACTCAGGCACACAGGATGAGGCTGAATAAACTAAAGGGGACGCTACAGCATACATCTGTTATGTCTTACATTTAATGTTTTACATTTTGGCCCATGCTTCTAGAATCCTTGGCTCATACATAGTTAAAAAAGATGGTTCTTCAAAGGTTCTTTAGTAAAGAAAATGGTTCGTTATAGGACCATGAACACCCAAAGGACGCTTTGCATGATTAAGGGGTTCTTTACTTCATTAAAATGTTCTTCAGATTGATGGAGAATATGTTTTATATGGTTCTATATAGAATCTTTTTGAAAAGGGTTCTGTACAGCACCAAAAAGGGTTCTTCTGTTGTTACAGACTTGACATCGTTCGAAGAACCCTTTTTGGTGCTATATAGAACCCCTTTCAAAAAGGTTCTATATAGAACCATCTACAACTCATCTTCCACCAATCTGAAGAACCCTTTCATGATGCAAAGAACCCTTTAATCATGCAAAGTGTTCTTTGAGTGTTCGTGTTTTCTTTACTAATAAAACCCTTGAAGAACTATCATTTGTAAGTGTGTACCAAACCAATATATATACCTATGTACCTATATATATATATTGACATTTGTAAACAATACACCAATAAATCCTTCTGGATCAGTGAAATGTTGACTAAAACAGCTGTAACTCATGAACTCTTACTCTAATTCAGACAAAACTTGTTAGGCTTGTATTACAAACAATTTTGAGGTAGCCTGTCAGTTTACCATGTGTATATCTTTATTGAAGGCCCCTGATAATAATGATAATTTATGACATATTGATAAACTCTGACTCCTTTTCTGTCTGTGAAAAAGCCACAGTCTGGTACATTACACCTCATTGAGTTGATTAATGCTTGGACCCCGTGCATTACTGCTTGTGGCTATATTTACCTTTTACTATCATGCAGTTACTTCAAACCGTGTCAGATTGTTAAGTAATCTCAAACATATGTGACTATGAGGTTTATACTGAATGACATGCTTTTGTCTATTGAGCAGTAGCAGAATCCTGAATTTTGTTCACGCTTTTATCTGTCTTTGGCACAATACTAAATGGTCTACAAAAGCTTTCATTATTTGTGAGCTACATTAGCCTCACAGCACTACTGCAAAACTAAAGAAGAAAACCTCAGACACTGAAGATGTCTTGGCTTATCAACTATATTTGATATAAGGAAATTTGTTTAAATGTTTAAATGTTTTTGCTTTAAGGCAGTACGCATTCCAAATAAGCAATGTAGACTGTGTACAAAAATCATATTCAATACATTCTGCTTGGGTATTACAAGCAACAGCTGTGCAGTACTCACATTAGTGTAAAAGAACACATTAGTGCAATAAAACAGCTGTGCAGAAAAATCATTCTGCAAAAAAAAAGAATATCAGTGGGGCAGCAGTTACACTTTATGGGGTGAGTGCCAGAGGATCAGACTGATTGAGTCACCTTTGGGTTCTTGGACGAGGGCAGGGTAGTGATTGTGTAGTAGCACACTGGAGGTTGTGACTTGAAAGACTATCTATCTATATCATCAGGATATAGTACTGTGGATAGGATGTAGAAGGAGGAGTTATTCATGTTCGGTGGGTTTGAACAACTGTGCAGAGCTGGATAGTAATCACAATTTTCACTAAATAGCAACAGTCACCTGTCATAACGTTATAAAAAAATCGTTATTGTTTTACTGCAACTGCATTGATAAGAATGTAAATGGAAAATTGTTTATCTCATTTCTCACCTTTTTATTTATTTCCAGTCTCACACCACAATTATGTATGTCATTTTTCACCACCAGGAAAAATGGAGAAAACATATATTTAGCAGAAAATTACACAGAAGCCTCAACAACTAAATATAACACCAGCATTTTCAGCATTTAGTGTGTCCACCTATTGCCTTCATTACTGCTTCCATTCTTTTAGGAGACTTGCTTTCAGTTTCAGACAAATTTTTACACTCCAAGGTTCAGTCTTAGAAGTTGGTTGCATGTTCTGCTTCTCACAGTCCAAGTAATCCCAAACGGTTAGTGTTATTGAGGTCTGGACTCGGGGATGGATAGTGCATAGTTCTAAGAAAACCAGCAGCTGATATTTTTTGTCAGATTCAGTGTTCTAGCTCAAATATTATTCTTTTTGGTCTCTTTCTTTTTTCTCAGTGATGACTTCTTGACAGCTACACATCCTTTCAGACCCATAGCGTTTTCTTCTCACAGTGAAAGGATGGACGAAACACCTCTGTCTCAAAGATGAAAGCTTTAAATATTTTTATAATCCAGGTTTAGAAAACTACTGTTTATTCACTTATTTTCTTTTTACTTTTGCAAGTGGCTTATTTTATATAGTCTTCTCCAAAATATCTCCTGTCTCACTCTGCAAACAGCCAATCAGTGCAAGCATTTTTACAGAGCATAATCTGACTTCAGTTAGCTTTAATTGGTTGACTATTAGAACTACACAGCAATGGATTAAAAACAAAGAGCAACAATGAGAATGTAAGCGTACCCAAAAGAAAATGTAATGGTGGTGTTTTTAGAGATTTGGTTTTAAAGCTAATGATGTCAAACAATGACATGTAACATTGCCACAAAGTGGTATTAATGACAAAAGGAAGCAACAAATATATTTTCTCAGTTATGAAGCTGTAATAATAGAGTTTTTGGAATATGTGACCAACAAAGCTCAGACAGAGGCCAGCAGACATGTCCATTCCATGAGCACTAATACAAATCAATTGTCTATTACTGAGATATATGCAACACCTTATGCACCAAACTCACCACTTATTAATCATTTATTTACTGTATTATGATCATAATACAGTATTTTTGTTGCCTGTATAAATGCCACAACACTAATTAATCATGTTTTCTTTTTCCTCTTGATTGCCTTCACTTTCCTTATTGCAGTCTTTTTCCCATATCACCCAGCAATTTGCATGTATTTCTTTCAAGGAGTGTTGACACAAATTTATGCTGTTCCCTCTGAGTTTTGGAAGGCTGCTTATTAAGTGCTTTCATGATTATTAAGAGCATGTTATCTGCTCAACAGGTAATGTTATGTTCTCCTCAGAAAGGAGCTTTTCATTTTTTTTTTCTACTTCCCACGGTTCTCTCCCAGAGCCTTACTCTTTCAGTAATAATGGGTTTCGTGTTGGTGGTGGTGCTGTAGCATGGGTTTGTGACCACTGGTGATCACTTAAGCACTGGTAGTTACCGGGATGTGCATGTAATTTGTAGTTAATTTGAGACGTTCCTGTCATTCTCCTTTGTCATCTTTGTGGCAGGATCATCCCTAATGTTTAGTAGGACTGCAGCTTACAATTACTGCAGTATTCAGTTAATTTATCGACTGTTTTTTTTCTTCAATTAATCAACTAATCTAAGTAGCAGAAAATGTAACGCGGGCTCATCTTCAGTGCACTGCTATGAAACACTGTCTTTGCTTTGCATCTCTGCCCTTTTATAACAAAATGGTAACTTCACCATTCTATGTGTGTTCTTAACTTTCAGTGTAAGTTAATGTAAAAAGTTTTTGTTCAAAGTAGTTTTGGCTTTATTATTAAATATTTACACAGAACTGGGGACTGGAGTACAGGAGACAGGATTTTTTTTTGACCAAGATTTCCCCACTAATGACTCAGTACTTGAAATAAAAACCTGCAGATATTCATCTGACAATTATGTTACATTCAGCAAATGAAAAATACAAATATGTTACATTTAGCAAATGAAAAAATAAAAAAGGATTATTCTTCTTTTATAAAACCATAAAACACCTACCCCAAGTTCTAATTCATATCTTTTAAATAAGGGCCTTTATCAAAGGCACATGACTTCTGTTTTAAAAATTCTGTTTTTGAAAGGTGCACAGACAAGAAAGGAATAACATCCAAGTCCAAGACAAGCTGGCTTTTTGTAGTTCTCCTCTATGGATAAAGCAAAAATAAATGAAGTAGTTTCTGTGTTGTTCATAACATGATGTAATGAAATTTGATGTTACATTAACAGTCCAGTCATCAGCTGTGTCCTAAAGCAGCTTGGCAAATGGCAATAACCGTGTATGTAATGTGACATTTTCAAATATATACATTTCAGCCTATAATAAATGAATCAGGAAGGCAGATCTGGTGATTGTGAGTGCCTTGAAAAGTAACTCAGACGTGTCTTCTGAGGACGCAGGTGAATGGTCTACTATTGTCATCATATCTTCATCAGTATAATATTGATTTTGCATTTGAGACCTAAAAATCAAATTAGATCTCCTTTTTTCACTCTTTGGGTGTGATGTCAATAAGTAAAGATGTATGATGTTGTCTGAAAAACTCTGTTGAAATCTGATTTGACACCTCTGACTTTTAAATGATTTATTCTGGGCCACATTTGTCGATAGTTTTCACATTTATCATTTATTGTCTTCTTCATCACTATTATTCCTTTCAGATTCATCAGAAATTCATGTACATCACCTATTACAGATCATTGTTGCCTTTCATTATTCATTAATTAGAAGTACTTATTATTAATTATAAGGTGTTTATGACCTAATTAATAACCATTAATTAACTAATTTTAAACCATTTATAAACTCCTTATAAGGGTAGTCTTAGGCTATGTTCACATTAACAGGCTGAAGTTGCCTGATTTTTTTTGCCTTAATGTGACTTAGATCTGATGTTTTCAGAGCTGTGTGGACACACAAATCTGATCTTTTCAAATCAGATCCGAGCAACTTTCATATGTGGTCCTAATTCAGACACATATCCGATTCGTGGTGAGAATCAGTCAGATCAGAATTCATGTGTGAATGCAAAAGCATCTGACCCTTTTTCCCCTTCGTCTTACTCTAATAATGAACAGCTGAGCAGATTATCTTCATACCGAAGGCTTGTTCTGCTGGTTAGTTTGTTTGTTGTTCATGATGCATGTGGTTCATTCACGTGCCATTATTGATTAGGATGTGTACATACAGGTCATTTTGGGACACGTTTGTTCATATTAATGACAGATTTGAGTCACTTACCTACCTCAGTGAGAACTGTCAAGTTAAAGGTCAGATAAAAAAAAAACGGAACCCAGTGATGAGGCCAGTAATGTAAACATAAGTGGAATCTGCATCATTTTAGATATGAACATAGCATTGTAGAGCTTTTTTTTTTCATTTTTTTAAGGTTTTTAAATTGATCATGTTGACTTTGCCAACTAATCATTCCAACCCGCCTGATTAGTGATGAACAACTGTGGCATTTTTTCATGTTTGTAATCTGTAGTGATTGTGAGCACTTGCTGCCTTTGTGATTTATTGTTATGTCTATGGCGGGGCGATTGTGATAATGGTTAGCTATAAAAGTGCCAGCGTGCTTTCATGCTGGGGAGAGTTGCATTGCTGGTTCCATCAGAAGAATCATTTACATTGTTCTCGGCACTGATCTGCGCCACCCAATCTTCAGACGCCTTGGCGAGAGGCCTTTCTTATTTGTCAGAGATAGAAATGTAATCCCTCTCCCCTTCTTTCACCCTTTCTTTTTATGCTTATCCTTCTGTGCTTCTTTCTGAAAAAGACCTAGCAGCTCTGTCTTCACAGAAGACCCATCTCTGTGGCCTGTTTTAATGTGTCTTCCTTTTTCTTTTAAGGGATCCTCTGCATGTGCATGTGTGTCAGTCTGTGCGTTTGTGTAGATTGAATTAAATGTGAACGCAGCAAGACTCTGGCCACTAATGGATTCTCGCCATGGGAGCTAATTAATAAGGACAGTGAAGCAAGAGGCGGATTTGATCAAGAAAACGTTGTGTGACTAGCCGTGGTGGTCTCATGGCATTGTGTTCAGCATATGCATGTATATGTGTGTGGGCCAGTGAGTGCATGACTTGATGATACAATAAATCCGGCACCTTCAGGCTACACTTGTACTCATTACCACTTTATTTTGCTTTTATGACCGGTCACAGGTCATCTTACCTAGTCAGAGCAGACAATGGCACTGGAAGTCATGAAACAACCCACAGACAACCCGCGCTGCCAGCATCACTGTTGGCATCTGAAGCTCCTCCGCTCCTCTTCCTCCCGTCTTCCTGTAGTCTACCAAGAATTTCACTGCTGTTGCTTATACATAGTTCACGTCACTGTCAAAGTCAAGCAGTCGTGTGATTAGAAAAGAAAAAAAAAAAGAATACTCATTAAAATGCCAGTGTGGCTGTGTTTGCTATTCAGACTCTTTCAAGTCGTCACTTTCACAGTGTACTGTCAGACCGCTGGCAGACAGAGCAGACTCATTATACATGCTGTGGACTTTAGCTTCATTAAAATAAGTTTGAAAATATTGGTTTATGTCTGTAGCTTGCTAAGAAAAGGTCAGTATTTTACTTACAGTTTGCATGAGCTGTGTAGATTGTGACAGTTAATGGTTGCATAAAGTTAGTCTTAATTAATAAAGCAGCTATTCCGGTACACAGTAGAAGTGCATGCTCATAAGATCAGTGTCAACCAAGAGGTTTACAACATAGAGCTGTAGATGTTTTTTTTTTTTTCTTATTGTCTCAGAAAGCATTGGCACTCAGACTTGTCTTGGTTTTGGCTAGGCCTGTCACAATTATTACATAATCACCTAATCGCAGTGATTTAAGATGATCACAATTATTTAAGATGAACGCAATCATTTTCCACAGTTGTTAGATTTTACAGTTATATTATGCTGCAACAAATAGGCAAATAAATGTAAATAATTTTCATTCATTGAGACATTACATGGCTTATGAATACAAAAAAAGGTTCTGACTCATAACTTGGTGCTCTAACATGTTTAGAGGGAAGCGCTGAGTAACATGTGTTTATTTGTTAACTGTGTAGCTCATTCTAATGTTTTTAGCATTTATGCTGGAACAATAAGTGTTTTTTTTTTGTTTTGTAGTTAATTTTGTTTTTGTTTTTTGCTTATATTTTCACCCTCATCAACATGTAGCTTTGCTTAACTCAACACATAGTTCTGTGTATCTGCAGACATTTGTGTGAGTGTGTGCGCAGTACTGATTTAACAATGCAAACTGTGTTAGCTACTGAGTAAACATAGCTAGCAACAACAAAAGACAATTTGTTTCTCACAAAAAATGACAGTTAATCATATGCTAAAATTTCAGAATCATGACAGCCCTACTTTGGACCATTAGTCTTTTTGTTTGTTTTAAAAGTTTGATGGACATAGCCACAGTAACTAAAAGAGAATTTTGCTTATCCATGCTCTGCCTACAAACTATTGTGAGTTTTCACAGATTTTTCAGCATGTTGGGAAAACAATTCCATGCAAACTAATACATCTAGACTGTAGTGTGGATTCCCGACACAGTATAAAATGCTACACTTCCAGGCTGGACTGTGTTGTTGTAGCTAATTGTAACTAGGTAGGTTGGAATTCAGTAAAAATGACAGGCATTAAATACATAGCATAACACCAACACCAACTCGACACCACACTATGCAAGTTTGCAAGCACACAAGCTCAACTTGGAGAATCTGGAAAACAAGAGTTTAAAAGGTTTGAAAATTTGTAATTTTAATCATATTTACATGGGGTGCTGGGGTAATTTCTTGTTTTACAGGTGCTCCCCTGTGATTTTATTTCCATCAGGATTGATCCTGTCAGTGTTTTTCTCCGTCCTCCACTGAGGAACTTACAGTCTGAATTGCATACTGTCTTTCACCAAACGCAGCAGACACTGATAAATTTAGCCTCCTTCGGATACACATGTCCGTGTTTTTTTGTGGATTTTCCAGACAGATGTTGCATCATTTAGTTTTTGTGAACACTGCTATTTGCCTTATTTAGTCTTTTTAGTCACTTTCTGCTCACATAGCTACACAATATCTTACATTTTTCAAGCAAATAGAGCGTGATCATATGACCCACATGTGACGCAAACATCTAGCCCAAGGGTTGGTAACATGCGGCTCTTTTACTGCCCTGTCGTGGCTCCACAGCAGAATTAGATCTTTAGTTAAAAGTAAAATAATCCTCATTTTAAGTAAAGTAGCTCTGCTGATCGTTCGTACACAGTTGTAACAACAAATGGTCTTGTTGGAGTTGGAGTTAATGTATAACTGCTAATTCACCAACCTTTTAAGGTTGGCATACAGACTGCTGGTCACCATATCAACGCAGACAACAATCTCGCCTAGCTAGTACCTAATGAAAAGGCAAAGAGGAAGATTTAAGATGAACATTGATAATTTGGAGACAAATGGACTTATTTGCATTTCTAAGCATTCTAGCCGGTTTGCTGATACGTTTAATCTGCAATGAGAAACTGTCAAACACTACAAAGTCGCAAAGCTGAAGTCAGCTTCTTGTTCGAATATTTCCATTCCACCATAAATGGTGCAGAAGTTACACTCTAGCTCCTCAGGCACCATTCAAGGTGGAACGGCAAAATGCAAACAAGAAGCTGGCGAATGAAAAGCTGACTTCAGCTTCATAAAAAGTCGAACGTTAAGAGACATTTTACAAGAAACTGTTCTACTTTTGAGGAAATGTATCCTGCCGGAGATGCGAGAATGCTGAGCTAAAGCTTGAAGCAGAGCAAAGTAAGACTGTGTTTTCATTTATATCATTTTTTTAGCCTATACTAGCACATTAGCACATACTGAGACATATTTACAGCCAAGATGGTAAGAAGAACATAAAATGTTGTGGTTCCCAGGGTGGTTTGTTTTTTATTCAAAGGACAAAATGGCTCTTCTTAACATTTGGGCTGCCGACCCCTGGTCTAGCTGTAGAAATTACAGCCCAAAACTCACACCTCCTGTTGCAATTTTATTGCCCTCTGGATGGACACGTTTGATCATTGTTATTTTATTTTTACAGACATTCACTTGATAAACTAATCCAGTCTGCTTAAGTTAAACTAGTGTAATAGTTCGTGGGATCTTTAAATGGGTGTAGATGTTTCAGAAATAGCAGTGAATACCTAAAAGCTGTGATTTCCTAGACCACCAGTGTGTGAAACATAATGAGGGCAGTGTTGCTTTGGTGGGTTGGAAGTGTGAGAAGGCTTGTGTGTGTGCATGCATGTGTGTGTGGGAATGAATCAGTGAGGTACCTTCTGTGAAATATTCCACAATCAAAACTGCTCCTGCCATTAACAGCTCAGGTTGCCATAGGTTACCATGCTTGGTTGCCAGTTGTGGTGAATAAGTTCCCTTTGCTGATTGGGGGCCTTTAGAACCTTCTGCGTATCTCATCAATTACTCATCATTTAGTTCAGTTATGCCTACTGTATTATTTTGTCACATACATTCATAATCATTATTCACTCACAAAGTGTGCTGATTGTTCATTCAAGCCTTCAGTACCTTTGAATATCACTGTAGCTCACAAGCAAATGATTAAAACCACATTAGCTTAATTATTTGCCTGATTGCAGGTAAAATTGAAGTGACATTCTAAATAAGGATGGCATTTTTATGAGTCTTTAATGAAAATGATGAATTGTGGCTATAGAACATGAGCTCATTTAGAGGTACCAGCACGACATAAGCCATATTAAGCAGCGGATAGTTTACGAGAAGAGATGGTGATATGAATAGGCTGAGTGATGTATTTATACAGGAGTGGGAAATACACTGTAATATCATGATATTTGCTGTGATATTTACTTGCTAAATTCAGCCAGTGACGCACAGAGCAGCATGTGGAAGAGGCTTTGAGCCAGTAATGGGTAATATTGCGAGCTAGAGGCTGACAACAGCAACATCACACTGTATAAATATGTATGAATAAGGTCACAGTACCTACACAATTTTCTGAACCTGTAGAATTAGAACATATATTTTAAGAACTATTAAATATTTCTTCATGACTTTCAGACATTTTGAAAATCTGACAAAATTATTTTTGTGCGGTGTACTACTTTTTTTTATACAAATAGATTTTAAAAAGTGCATATCCAGTAACCCATGTTCCATCTTACTGTGTAAAGGGATTACTGAAAGCTTTTGCAGTAGCATGAATTGACAAAGGGAAGTAGGTTTTTACCACCCATCCCATCCTATGTGGAAATTTACAAGGGATTTATCAGAAACAACATAATAAGGATACGAGTGATAAAAGATTGAGAATAAAAGTAACACAATACTTATTGGCCCTTATTCATTAAAGTTGCATAGAAAAACAGTGCAAATTTGACTGCCTTTAATGCTGAGAAACAAGCAGAGATTTGAGTGAAAAAATTTGAGTTAACTCCTGTGGGTGAAATCAAGCGCCTGCCTACCAATACCACATTTACATATCGTTAACATGAAACACGCTTCAATTCATAATTAGTGGGTGGTCAATAAAACGACTGTATTCAGTGCCTCATCAGCTAATAGCTGAGCTTATAGGGTCTCCCTGCTGACCAAACTTAACACTGACCAAACATAATATTCACCACACAAGTATCAAATTACTGTACTTAAGCTTGAGCTTGGAAGAAAATGTGAATATGCACTACCGCTTTCTTGGCCCTAACATTGCATAGAAAATCCCATAGAGGCACTAGTGGAAATTAGCATTATCCTAGTGGTGAATGAAAAACTGTTTACAAAGTGATTTGCAAGGTTTCTGTTTTAAACATTGCTATTCAATGAATGACTTTATGGCCCTCAGAATAAATAAAACTGTAAATAGAAAAAACATACTAGATACTTTTTGTTACTGAGCACCTGAAAAAAACACCAGCAAGTAGTGTTCTTAATGAATGAATTAAAAAAAAACATATTATGTCACTGGGCTCTAGGTTTAGTTCTAGTTTTATTTGCATTCCAGAAGGCTGTTGTGTCCTGGGACAGCTTTGGTTCAATGTACACTATGTGGAGAGTCATAATACCATCATCATGTAGGCTTTTTGTAGATTATCCATCCTTACTGTTTACATCACCCAAAAAGAGCAGAATAAATTTTATTAGAGACAACAAAGTATTTTATCACCAAGAAATAAGATTTTAAAAAACACAACAAAACATAATATATATATATATATATATATATATATATATATATATATATATATATATATATATATATATATACACATATATAGTTTATTTCAACACATTTGTTGAGATACTGTTTGTATTTTGCTGCAGTGTAGGGAAAGAAATATGGGCCAATATGTTTTGATGCCATATTTTTTTTTTATACTTCCTTCAGCCCTCAGCCTTCACATCTGAGAATCTAAAAGCAACTACATCATTATATAAGTAGGCATATTTACCAAGTTCTTTAGAGGTGTATTATGTGGAGTCACAACTGATTTGTGAGGTGCTTTGAATTAGATTAATCATAACAAGCAGCATATATCATTTATAGTTCAAATCTTTTTCTGTCATGTTGGTTTGATGAGTCGTGCATGCCTTCAGCAACGTCTTGACTAATATCTCAAGATGTCTTAAAGCATGTGTTATCAAAACATTCTAATGTAAGACTTTACATCTGAAGATGTACCTGGAGATTTATCTGGCTTTTTTTTTGCCATAAGTCATCTCAAGACAACATACAGTATTTAATTTGATGACCAGCTGCACAGTTTTAGACCAAACAAATAATAACACATAATTTTTTCAAACTGAATGGCAGTTTGTCTAATTGGTTTGATTTTTTATCTCTACTTTAAAGATGTGTCTGGAGCTGTCTTGGCACACAGTTTGAAGACATGGTTTAAGTTATGAATATTTTGAGACATCTTGTAGCTCATATGAATGTCTGCACACATTAGGAACCTCAATTTAAATTCCACTGAAGCCTACACTCTAAAAAGATTCATGTAACAGAGTATTTTCCCCAGTCTTCTCAGCATTATGGTCATTGAAATTTATGCCGTCTAGCTCTATCATATGATTAGGGTTGCACAATGGTGCATTCTAACTTGTTGACTAGTCAACTATTGCCATTACCACATAAAAAATGATTGTTATGGGCATCAGTGACAACTATGATGCTATTAGCTTGCTAATAGGGGCTGGTTCTAGCAGCAGCTGTTGTGGTTTGAGGTGTAAGATGCACTACAGAAAAGTTTTTTATTGCATTTCAGTACGTTTTAGCCTCAGGCATTCACCCACAGACGTACACAGCCTGTGTGATGTAAAATGCATGCTTAAATCACCATAGTTCTCAGAATCTAACCTCTCACAGAGAATTTGAACTGGCTCTGGTTCTTGCGCTGTCCGATGGGAACCGAACGTTTGTTTAAGAAACCACTCAATGAGATATTCTTGTGCATTTGCTGACCAGTACTCAAGTTTGTTTTTGTTGTGCACATTCCTATTGCGGTTCTCAAACCCTACCCTCGACTGTTTCACAGCACAGCCTTGCGCAGCTTGCAGCAGAATTGGTTTATTTTGTGTTGTACTTCACTGTAATGAAATACTTTGGGTTTTGTGTTAAGCAGAAAAAACGATTCTTGTTCTCCTCTTCCTGCCTCTTCACTGCCCCACTGTACCAGCACTGTATTTCAGGCACTGTCCTCAACTAGCTGACTGCTGCCCACAGTGCCGACTTATTGGCGATTTATTTATTAGTTGACTAGTCCACCAGTCTATGCAACCCCTATCAAACGAAGCTGCCAAGCTGAGAGGGTGAGGGCTAGCAGTGCTTCATCTGAGTCACTTGAAGTGGCACTGCCACCGATGCAATGGCAATAGACAGCTCAGCACACTTAGAGGAGAGTGCTAACTGCCAGTGCTGTTACATCAGACTCCATGCAGACTAGCATCACACAGAGTGATGAGGAGAGAGATAAGGCTATCCTACCCACACAGAGAGAGTGAGACTAATTGACCGTGTGCAACATTCTTAGAAGCTCCTGCCTTGATGTTACGTCCATCATAATTTTCAGTAACGTTCAGAAGCACACAGAGGAGTACATTTACAACATTGTTTTATTCAAAAATAAACATGTTTGACAAGTGACAAAATAGGCATGTAGGCCAATTTAAAGCAAGCCAAAAAAAAAAAACATATTTGCATCAATCAAACCAGGGAAATCCTTCAGTCACTCGATGTTAAAGCAGCAACTTTTAATTTCTAATTAAAGAGATGTTAGTGACAGAAGCTGCCCCTTCTGTTGAGCTAATGCTAAGGCTAACACTGGAGCTAATCAGAGCAGTGTTAGAAATTGAGGAGGACTCGTCATCTTTTACATAAAGTCTTGCAGCAAACTTTAATGAGACAATACAGATAATGGCATATGTATTAGGGCATTAACATTTAACTGTACGTTCCTGTTTAATCTAATTGATGTATCAGGCTAATGTATCAAATTAACAGAAAGCCTGTTCATGTGTAAATATACTTGAAGTTTTATTTGTCTTAAAAGAGGACATCTAGCTGGCAAACAAGCTAGCCAGCCCTAAGAAATTATCTCTGGGTCTGTATTCACAGAGCTCCTCAGAGTAGGAGTGCTGAACTAAGATCAGGTTCCCCTCATATTTACTAAAATTTTACTGACAAGAACAGATCCTGGATCTATAATCCTACTTTGAGAAGCTTCAAAAATACGGACCCAGGTCTGTCCTTGACTTCAGCTGTTGTTCTGCATTTCTTCATGTATTGTTCATATTAGGTGTGTAACAATTTACAAGATTCCTAATTTGATATGATACAATGGTGTCACAATTCACTGCTTTTTTTTCATACAACAAAAAGAGTGATGCGATAATTGTACTTTTGCAAATTTCAGTCATAATTGGCTCTGCTTGTGCAAAAATGTACTGAGAATGGTTTACATGTACTTAGATGTCACCTGATATAATTAACAGTAGCCATTGTGAATTATATTTTGATGACTGATACCTTTAGAAAGGATAAAATTAAATGGGTAAAGTGATATTTGTCTAAAGATTTTGTCAATTTAACTGTAGTTATTAGTTTGCAAACTGACATTTCAGGTCAAAAAACAAAATAATATATAATGTGTATGTATAATTTGATAATTATTCTATAATGGGTGTTGTTTTCCAGTTACATCAAACTTATAACAGCTGAACCATTGTTTGATTGTGAGCAGGCTGGCTATAGCATTAACTGAAGCCTAATTAGTTTGCAAGCTTTGTAAAATATTTACAAAACACAACAACCTGTTCTTTATATTGAAAAAATAAGGCAGTGAAGTGTTACTGATATGTCCTTTCTGATAGCGGTTAATGCCGTGTCCATTAGTATCTAGTGGGCTGTGGTGTGTTTTGCCAGTGTGATGATGAGGAGAAGACATCAGCTCTGAGTACAGTGACGAGGAGCCGTTTCTTTAAGCACTTTACCGATTAGACGACACAGTAAAACAGCATTAGACATTTGTTGGATTTAAATTATTCACTGAGCTTTTCACAAGCCACAAACAAGTTTAACTTGTGAAGTTTTCTTTGTCCAAAGTACCGAAGATGGGCCCAGGACTTTTCCATGTTTAGATGCCTGGCAGCACTGATATGATTGGGTCGGGGCCTTTTGTACAGTTTTCACAGTGCCAGTGTACTAAACATCGGCACCAAAATTTTTCTACTCGTTTCGCTGTCTGGTAGTGCCGATATGATTGGGTCGGTGCCTGTTTTTAACCGCTATGCCGCTCAGCTGTAGCACTCTAGCACTACTGTAAGGCTGAGGTTTCCACCGTGTTTCATCATATCAGCTTTTGAAACCATAGCCAGTAATGCTTCTGTCAAAGCTCCCAGGTTAAGGATGCCTTGTGTGGAAACACTCACTCCCTCTGCTGCCTTTCCCTCTGTGAGCATTTTCTCTGCGTGAAACATGGACGAAATTGTCCTTTTACAGACATGAAAGGACAAATGGAGACATTCTGCCTCACTGAGGACAAATGCATAAAGTTAAAAACACCATATTTCTTATTCATCCATTTACACAAAAGGTGTGAGAGCCTCAAGTGTGTTTTAATGTGTGTGTGTGTGTGTGCGCATCTGTGTGTGTCTATCTGTGTGTTAGGGCTGGATGATACTGGGGGGAAATTATTGTGATAATAGAAAAACAAAGGATATTTTAAAACCAAAAGATTAGATCAATAAACTATATATACCAAATACCGCTAAAATGTGTGTCCAATATTTTGATTAGAACTAAATTATATGGTCATATGTATATACATATATGTGTGCTATATTTTGAGACTGCTGTATGCCTTTCACTATAAAGTTGTAAGGACACATTTGGGCACCTCTGGCCAAATTACATTTCTGTTCATGTTTTTTAAATGAAAAGATCTAAACTAGAAGTAAACAAGTAAGCACTCCAACACTAATACTGTAACTCTAACAAAATAACACCTTTGTAGCACTCCAACACTAACACTGTAACTCTAACAAAATAACACCTTTGTAGCACTCCAACACTAATACTGTAACTCTAACAAAATAACACCTTTGTGGCACTCTAACACTGTTATTTTATATTTGATTAACTTAAACAATAGAAAAAAATTAAACAGCAATTGTGGCATGTGTAAAAGTTTGGAAACTCTACTAAATCATGACATAGTATCACTTCTTTTGACAGAGATCACAGCTTGCAAATATTTTTGTAGCCAGCTAGGAGTCTTTTTGTTCTTGTTTTAAAAATTGTTACCCACTCTTTCTTGCATAACACTTAAGTTCTGGGATCTTCTTGGGCCCTCGCACAGCATGTTTAGGATCTACACACAGATATTTATTGATGTTCAAGTCAAGGAAGACCATTCCAAAACCTTCATCTTGTGTTTCTTGAAGTGGTTCATTGTGAATTTTATGGTATGTTTTGGATCATGGTCGTTTATGGTTAGTGGAATCCATTCTTATATCTACTTGTGCAGTGTTTCCTGTGCCACTGGCTACAACACAGCCCCAAAGTATAATAAATCCATCCCTGTGCCTAACAGTTGACAAGGTGTTCTTTTCATCATATGCTGCTTTTTTCTCCAAACACACCTTTGCAATTTTAGATCATCAGTCCACAGCACTCTCTCCCAGAATGCCTCTGTCTTATCTAGATGTTGTTTTGCAGACTTCAGGTGTTGACTTTTGTGATGAGGTTGCAGGTACGATTTTCTTCTAATAACTGTTCCATACATAACATATTTATGCAAGTAACACTGTAGAACACTACAACACTGCAGGTCCTTTGCTGTCATGTGAAGGTTTTGCTTTGCCTTTTTTCTGGCCAGCATACAAGCAGTTCTGTCTGAGAGTTTTCTTGGTCTTCCAGGTCTTGCCTTGACTTCCACACTTCCGCTTAACTTCCACTTCTTAATGACTTTTTGGACAGTGGAAATTGCAAGCTGGAGGCTCTTTGATGTATTTTTATAGCCTTAGAGGAGCCCGTGGTTGGGGAGTGTTAGCAGAAGGTTTTAGGAGTCAGAGAATTTGTTATACTCTGAAACTGTCATCGAATTTGACCTGCCTAACTAATTAAGTTTTGAGACCTTGCAACTGGAAGTGTGTCCAGGCTTTTGCACATGCCACTGTCATTATTCTATTTTTTCAATTTTTCAAGATGCAAAAAAATGCTATATTTTAACACAGTTTGCTTTAGAGGTTATCGTTATTTCTTTTCACTTCAGAAATCAACAAAAATATATTTGGTCACAAACTTTTGCACACCATTTTTAAACACATCAGTGAACCCTTTGATGTGAGTAAAGATTGACTAGCATATTTTTGATCAAGATTATTTGTCTCTAAATGCCTTAATTCATCCAGACATGGAAAAAGCATCAGTCATTGGTCAGAGGCTCATCAGAATGCTGCACTATCACTATTGCCAAGGCTGATGTTGCGATAATGATTAACGCATGATGTCACTCCTACTGAATGAGTATGTTTGACTTTCATTATATTTCTGTCTGTGTATGTAATATGTTTAATTATATCTTAATAATATTTGAGCTTTTCAAACTCATGGGTGCCAAATAGGAAAGAACAAAAAAGAAAGAAAGAAATAAGCCAAAACATTACAATCAAACATATTATAAAATATCAAAATAAGGGACAGAGGACAGAACAGAAGCAGTGCAGAAGCAAACAGCAAGTGACCCTAATAATATAGCAGAGGAACCACCAATTACATCAGTGTGAGAATTCAGAGGGAGGAATAGCAGTGAGTAAAGAGGTGGATTTGAGTTGTGCCTTAGTGTGTGTGTGTGTGCCTATGCGTGTAGAGCACCGTGACGACTGTGTAGTGAGCCGTTGCTTTATTGTGCAGGTGTGACAGCACTAATGAATGTACTAATGGTGCTTGTTGCTCTTGATGCTTAGCTGTCCCTTTTCCCCTCCGTGCTGTTTTTTCACGATTGTTTACGATCCACCAGCATTTGCTGGGTGCTCCAATAACGCATGTGCAGCCATTTTGCTGTCACCTGGCGAGCAGAAGTAGCGGTGACAGCGGCGGGCATTTATTTAATGTGTCGATGGAGGCAGCAAAAAGAGGTAATTGAGAATTGATTTGACCATAATGACTTTTCATATGTTCCCTGCAGAATGCTGATGCCGACTGATTAAGCTGTGAGACGGCAATTTGCCACTTAATGGGGTCTGCCCTTGTCCTTTGCGCAAGACAAACCACCCATGGATAATGTGAGGGGATAAAAGAACTGCGTTCTAAAGAATCGCGCTCATCTGAATGGTGCTACAGTGGCAATGAGTTTTCTTTGTACTGTGGTTTAATCTATTTGTAGTTTTCTCTTGAGAGAAGCTGGTTTCATAAGGTTTCTTAGTTCCACCAAACTGCCCCAACTCTGCCATCTAATTCCTACAGTAAAAGAGCTACTCCTGAAGAGTTTGCTTCCTTAAAGTAAGCAGAAATTGGAAATCAGGATGGATTTTTTTTTTTTATGTGACGTATTTCTGAGCGAAATAATTGTGGGCGGGACATGATTTTATTCTTCAGTATTCGCTGCATTGTAAAAAGTGGGCGTTCCCAAAGGAAATGAACACAGATGCAGGATGTCTCGGTTTTGCAGAAAAGGCAAAGGAAAATAATAAATAAAAATAACCATGTTTAGTCAAAAAATGAAGCACTGCAGTATTTTGATGTGTATTTTCTGCAGTTTCTTAAAGACAATTTATTAACTATTGAAAACCTAATTTTAATCAGTATTTATTTTTAAGACATAGATGAGGCGAAGTGCCGGTTAGCAGTTGGTATCCGTGTTGCTCTTGCTTTTCTTACACTTTCACTGCAAAAGCAAGAGAAAAAGACTTCAGGAAAAAATGTCAGGTTAAATAAATCATGTATGAGTGTAACCTAACATTTGAGCAAGAGATGGACATCGTCAGACAACCCTCACAGTCTCACAGTGTCACAGATGAGCAGAGAACTTTAGAAAACAGCACAAATGCTGCCAGATATTTGATCTACCTCACTCCGGTTAACATGAACACTGGTTTTCAGTGTAAACCAGCTGAAATAACTCAAAGTGATTATTTTACAACCGTTCCAGAAACCGAAAGTGAGAGAGTGAGGAGATAAAAGGAGGCTGTCTGCTGACATACAGGTCAGCCAGGAGTGTAGGTGATGATGATGATTGGTTAGGGTGATGGGGTGATACTAAGATATTGTTGTTTAGGATCATTTTTCCCACGCGCTGCCACATGGTGACTCAACCAAACGTCAGATGGTGTTTAGAGGCGAGCAGATATCACTACACTTCCGTCAAAGACTAGAGAGAAACAAGAATTTCATCCTTTACATGATGTAACACAATGGATTGTGTTTAATATGACCCTGGGCATGAACTAACATGATAAAAAAGGTCCATTTTGATTTCAGGTTGACTTTAACCTTTAGAAACCTGCTGTTGATTTTCTGTACTATTTAAATATAACTAAATAATCTATTGACCATTGGCTAAACTAAACAGGCAAGTCTATGTTTGCTGTAAATTAGGTTAAACTTTAACTGGGTGACTGTATTTGCTAGCACTCAGTTTACTTTAATGTCTAATGATGAATAACATTACAGTACAATGTTAAGATTTTCTTTCTTTCTTACCTTAGATGTTGACTATGATAAATTAGTGGTTTTCACTAATGGTTTCCAAAATCCTTTTTTTTTTTGCTTTAAAATGGCCTAGATTCACGTTTTGTCAGTTGACATGTATTTCTGCCAGTTTGTTGTTGAATAATAAAGAATTTTAAACTCCTCTATATGGTTCAACATTTTCCTTTATATATGTAGTCTTGTACAAAAGTAAAAGACTACTTCATTTACTTTTTTCATTTCCAGTCAAAACAGCCACTAAGTACAAACAATTCATTTTTCAGTATCAGGAAAAAAAACATATATATATATATATATATAGCCCTGCGATGGATTGGCGACCTGTCCAGGGTGTATCCTGCCTTCCGCCCAATGACAGCTGGGGTAGGCTCCAGCACCCCCACCGCGACCCAGAAGGATAAGCGGTTTAGATGATGTATGTATGTATGTATATATATATATATATATATATATATATAAAAAGCGTATATATATATATAGATATATCTTTTTTCTATGTTTTGGTTTGATGTCAATAAATGACAAAAAAACAAGAAAAAGTAAGGCAAGTCTTTTTCTTTCCACAAAACAAGCACAACAATAACTTTCTCTCAAATTCAAATCATAATAAAATATCTCCAGTTCTCCTTACAAAAATGTGGTACCAATTGAAAGTTCAGACTCCACACTTTCATCAAACTTTCTCTGCTTGTTTCGGTGAGTTGGTAATATTCAAAATCAGTGATAACTGCAACTTATAAAGTTTGAGGATGTGACGCTCTTATAACTCATCTGGTACTGATCAGATGCAGAGTGTGGATAAGTTTGAAAGAGCCTGCACTTTCACTCTTTGATTCAGCTTGTCATGTTCGTGTGATCAGCTTGTTTTGCATATCCAGTGGGTCAGGACACCTGCTTTGAATAAAAGATTAAATCCTAAACTAATGCACTAATACACACAAACATTCTCTAATGTCTGTCTGTTCTGAAAGGATGCTAGACCATATCCAAATGAGGAGCAAATGTGAAAGCACTGATGGTGTCCTCTGAACATCTTGAAAGTAAAATTTCATCAAAACAAAATGAGGATCAAAAGCATCTTCATGTTTTAAGATGCAAACACAGACCACACAAGAGTGTTCTCCGACATCCTACCCTGTTAAATTTTAACGGGAATCATTGCTTCAAAATATTCTGCACAAACTTTCCAAACTTTCTGTGTTGAAATCAGGTGGACAGTATTTTGCAAACTTTACTCAAAAGTGAGTGCATTTACATACGCTTAATAATCCAGTCATTATCGGATTTCGGCTGTCTAATCATTCAAGAGGTCATGTAAACAGCATACTCAGATTTCTTAGATTGGATTAAGACCTAGAAATCTGATTAAGAATCTGATAAAAAGAGCTGGAATTTAGCTCAATGACTGAGTTTCTCAGTGCATGTTTACCCTTACTCTGCGCAAGTGCAAGAACAAATTGCTGTCCCAGAAATAGCAAGCAATAGCAAGTTTAACACAGCACCCACAAGAAATCAGCTACATGCTTGATGCACACCAGATATTCCATCGTTTTTACCCACCTGCTGCAGCATGTTGACGCATTTAGAGGCGGGCAAAATCCCTACACTTTGATCAACAAGCAATGATTTTGTCTTTTGAATGATACGACACAACAGATTGTATTTAATGTGACCAAGGACCAGATAGAAAACGTCCATTTTGATTTCAGGTTGACTTTAACCTTTATAAATTTGCTGTTGAAACTGCAAAGTGTTTCTCTGCTGGACACATTTTTCTTGTTCTTTGTTTATTTCTTTGCAAAGCCAACATCATTTTAAGCTTATAGAGAGAACCACCAGTTCATCAAACACTCGATCACCCGATGATTTTTTGAACCGAGTAGACTTTTCGGTTTAAGTTGTTTCAAAGGCGTTAAGAAATGAATAGCAGAATGTTCAGAAAATTCATATCTGACTGCCACAGGTGATGTCACAAAATACCCCTCACACTCAAAGATATTACATACAAATTTACATACTTGTTACTTGGGATACCATAGTATCCCCCTAGCAAACAACCTCTAATATGATAGCAACCACATAGCAACAGCCTAGCAACCACTTGGAATAACACATGAACTGCTTAGGAAAAAGGAGCAACCACCTGAAATTCTATAGCCACCCATGATAACATAGTCAGCTAGCAACATCCTTACAACCTCCTGATAACACTCAAGCAAGTACTTTGGATACCTTCGCAACCAGCAACTGTTAATACCATATCAATATCCTAAGAGCCATCTTTCAACTGCTAAGCAAAGCCCCAACCACATCTGGAATACCATAGTAACCAGATAGCAACACCTTAGCAACTATTTGGAATACCCTAGTATTCAAGTTTTGAAAAATAATCAATAGCTATCTACTACAGGTGTAATTTCACATTGTATATATATATATACACACACACACACACACACACAGTCTGAAATTACACCACTATCACTGTTGTTGGAAGAAAACCTTGTCTCCAAAATGTGTGTGTGTATATATATATATATATATATATATATATATATATATATATATATGATATATATATATGTGTGTGTGTGTGTGTGTGTGCATGTGTGAACCATCGTGTTTATACAAAAATATTTTTAAAAATGTATAAAATTACTTTTTTATATTAAAATAACTGCTTTATTCCTGCAAATGTAAACTCATTGGAATAATTTGGCAAGTAGCACATGTTGAAAACCTCTCAAGAGTGAAATGGTGACCTATCTGTCACTGACCCATTAAATTTTAGACAGTTTGACATGTACAGAGGTGTTCTTTATTTTCTGTCACTCACACCCACTCACTCTGTTTCTGTATGTGTGGATGTGTTTGCTTTATCTGCTTTTTTCATATTATTTCTGTCATCTTTATTTTGCTTTTGTGTCTTTCATTTAAAGCATACTTTGATGATGAAGATGTATTCGGTGATCACCATTTCAGTAAGTTCACTTCACTGTTGTGACCGTGTTTGTGTGTGTGTAGGTGTTCACTAATTCCAATTCACTGTGTGTGGCGTTCAGTGGTTTCAGTGGAGACGTGTCTTTGTTGGTGTTTGTGGTCATTTTGCTACACAGAGGGCTCCACTCATGACTGATTTCTGTGTTGACTGCCTGCCATATCAAGATGTGGGGCAGCAGAAGAAAAATGCCCGTGCCCATCCCGCAGCGCTATAATCCTGGCCACTCAGTCTCTGCTGTCCCCGATGAATGCAGCAGTCGGTGGCAGATGGATAGCTCCTTCCATCATAAGGCTCTCATTAGAAACTTCATTAATCACAATGCTTTAAACAAACCCAAGGCCAATTAGCCTCTCTCGGCACGCCGCCAGCCTCCTCCGTCCAGCTCTGGAAAAATTATTTGAATGATTGCCGTTTGAAAAAGCCATTTTGCGCAAACATTTTACTCTCGGTTGCATTCTAAAGCCATCACTGAGCAACATTTATAATGAGTTTGAGGAATTTGGCTTTGTCTGTGTAAATGAAATGGAATTAGCTAGTTTTTTCCCCTTCTGTAGGTCTAAAATTGATTTGACATGAAGTTATGTCATAACATATTGTTCACGATTTTGTCTGCCATGGCAGAGTCAGCCTAGTCTCTTTAACAAGATTTCCTCACCTACAATTAAGTTATGTGGACACAGGCTGTCGTTCCATTACTGCAGCAGTTCTCAGAAGCTGTCAGCTTCCACCATGGATCAGAGGGTGAGATGATGAGAGGCAGCACAGCTTTTCGTCTTTGCTAGGAGGTAGTAGTACACCACTTTTGGTTTCCTTTGAAGAACAATTTCTTTCAATTTATGGTTCTTTGAAAAATCATTTTTGTGAAGTGTGCCAAACATTTTTAAAGTTTAAAGCTGCGCTATGTAGGACTTTTTTGTAAAAATGGAAAAAGAAGCATTACTGAGTCAGGAGAAAAAACGTAAAAAAAATATGGTGTATGGTGTTTGTGCTTCTGTGAGTTGCCCTATGAAACTGGAAACAATACTTGGGGGCAGTCGTGGGCTGGAGGTTAGGGAGCCAGCCTTGTGACTGGAAGGTCACTGGTTCAATCCCCTGAGCTGACAGGACATGATTGAAGTGCCCTTAAGCAAGGCGCCTAACCCCCAACTGCTCCCTGGGCGCTGAGGATAGGGCTGCCCACAACTCCAGGCAGGTGTGCTCACTGCCCCCTAGTGTGTGTGTGTTCACTAGTGTGCATGTATGTGGGTGTTTCACTGCACGGATGGGTAAAATGCGGAGGTCTAATTCCTGTGTGCACGCAGTTGGCCAATGGTTCTAAATTCTGCTTTAAAAGCCATATCTCAAACACAAGGCCCATAACACAGTCTTATTCAGCCTACAAAAGGTGTTTAATTTTTGGTTTTCACTAGCCTGTTTTACCCTGACATGCACTTCAGTCTCCAGCATGCACTGCACCAAATGTGCATTCTGCCCCCCTTCCCGCGAATAAAGAGTGGCCAGTTCGGGTCATGGCAAAATGTTAAGTAAAGATTAAATAAAAACTCAGCGGTTATATGTTTTTAAATATTAATGTCACACACATGGGCTGAAAAACAAGGTCTAGCATGATGTTTAGATCTCAATTTCTATAATTATTGTCATTTTAGTAAAAATATAGCAGTAGTATAGTAGTTGATATAATGACAGTTATACTGATGAAATGAAGACAAAAGATAATTCATGTACATCCTCTGAAGATCCTCTGTCCTTCACCAAGTTTTGAATAAGTTCTCTTTGAATTCTCTTTCAATGTGCTCAATCATCAGATTCATCCACTTTGGGAAGTAGTCCGAAGCACAACCAACCTTACAAGATGTTCTTCCGCATTTTGCAGGCCATTAAACATTTTCACCAGAGTGGTCTCCAAATCCCCACAACAGACCCTCCTCATAATAGAAAGCTACATAACAATTGCTATGAAAGAATGCATTTGTGGGCGGAGTGTAATTAGGTCAATAAATGTTTTTTCCTTGTACCAATTATCCAAGCCAAGAACCAGTTGGGAACCTTTATTTTTAAGATTGTAGAAGTGCGCAGTGTTCAGGGATTTTGCTTATATGGTGGGGTGGGACAACAAAACACTTTGGCCAAATGAGCCTCTGCTGAGTGATAGAGGGCCAGCAGAGTCGGCATGTTATTGTCTCATATGCTCTTCCTCCTGCCCATTTTGCCTCATGTGGTGCGTAGTAACAACCTGCTTATGTGGCAATGAAGCTATTATGCTGCTCAGCACATTGACTTGTGATTCTGTGAGTAAAATCTTCTCAGCCAGCACCTCTATCAGCAAATGAGCAAGACTTTAGACATAACCACCATTCTGTAGCCCTGCAGGAGTCCCATGCTCATACTCTCTTTCTCTCTCTGTCTTTCTATGTCTGTGCTTCTGGTGGTCTGCTTAATCTCATATCATCTTAAATATCATCTCAATGAGTTAATGTCTCATTCAGTGATCAGTGGATTATTCTATTGCAGTATCAACAATGCATGATGTACATCTATGTGAATTTATCATGCTCTCTTTTAGAATTAAACTAGAAACAGCTGTGATGTTCTTTCAGAGATTCAGGGCGGTGGTCGGTGTAGCATAGTGGGTAATGCTGGGGAAAATCTGGGGTAAGACTGGGGTTCAATTCCCCGCCAGGCAGGTACACCATCACAGTACACCAAAGTGTCCTGGGGCAAGACTTGCGACGCTATGTTTGCCTACCTCTGTAACAAGATTAAATTGTAAATTACTCTGGAAAAGAGTGTCTGCCAAATGCATAAGTGTAAATCTCTGATCTTACAGCAATATGATTATATTCTCTAGGAAACAATTTAATGTGTCATTAAATCTTAAATTTCAACATGATTCAATTTGATTACATTATTTTGATGCAACTCAATTCTTATATACACTGAAAACAAATGTGGCAGGAGGACGTATTCATACAGTAGTGGAATACAGACAATAAATACAATGCATCTTTGAAAAATACCACGAGAATAATTTGGGTCAGAAAGTGCATTTAACTTTCATTATTGGTTGTAATCGAAACATTGATTTAGTTGAACTTTGTTCGCTTTCATTCGCTTCCCTTTTAATACAGCTAACTTTCCAGAGCTTTAATCAGGCATAAAATTTTGGTCCAAGCTCTAATACAACTCAAGAAGTTTCTGTCCAAGCCCAACCCACACCACATCATCAGGTTTTAAGTCTAAACCCAACCTGAGCTTGACAAAGTATTGTCTGAACTCGACCCAAACCACATCACAAAGTTTTGAGTCCAAAACCAGTCCCACAAAATTCTGTCGAAAACTGACCCAGAATGGCACATCATCACACAAAGTGCTAATTAAACCTTATGGGATGGTATTTTGTGACAATTACAGTCATCATTAGATCATGGATGAGTAAAATATAAAACTGAGTATAAGATTAAATTATGCTTTAGGTTTAGTCATCATGCAGTAGTTTCAAACAACATTGCAAAATTGGTTTTTAGTCTGGATAAACTTTCCATATCGAGCTGTGCAGTGCTGTTATAGCATTGTGTTAATCTTTTAATCTTAAAATGCTATTTCTGCACATAGAACGTGCTACATAGTACATATTCAACAATAAAACAATTGGCCATATGAAATATAATTGTCATTTTTTGCTGCACTAATCTGTTCTCTCCTGAACATTGGTACTAAATTCTGTCAACAAAACCAGCATGTGACTCCAGCATGCCAGATTTAAAACTGTTTTAAGCAGAGAAGAAGAATAACACCAGGAGAAAACTAAAGCAGGGGGAAATGCTGTAAGATCTGTAGAAAGTGGAAGGCCGGCTGTGAGAACCCGATCATGAAATCAGAACTCATCCTGAGCCCAACATATACAGCCAGATCCTATTGGGTTCGGACAAATATGAGATCTACACAGTGTACTTTACAAAAAGTTTGATGATGTTCCCTAAAAAATATATTTAAATCTCTTTATATCTGTGCATGAATTTCTGCTAGTAATTAAATATTGTGCTCTTCTCCCTATTTATTCTATGGGTGGTCAGAAGCCTAGTGGTAGGAATGATGAGCCAGCAGTCGTAAGGTTGTGGGTTCAAATCCCAGGGCTGAATGGATATTTGTGGAGTTGCCCCTGGGCAAAGGGACCTAACCCTCCCAAGTGGAGCTGCTGTGCTGCTCTCAGACTGTCATAGTTTGACAGCAAAGTGATAATTTGTCTTATAAGATCAATGAAGAATAACATTAACATTGTAGCACCTGTACGTCCCCTTGTTTTACCAGCTCCTGGAATTTAGGTATCTTTAACATCCTACTTGCTACTCTGGTCTCTGGTGTTGAACAGTTGAGCTAACAGGTACTGCTTCAAATGAATGTGTGAACGCTATCTCAGGAATATATACATTAATCGCTTTTTCTGTTTAGCACTTAATTAGAAAGTGGGAAACCTGTTTGCACTTCATCTTAAGTGAAAAAGATCTATGATGGGATATAATCACCTCTGGAATGCTTCTTTTACACTTTACAAAGATAAAAATATTAGAAATTCTAACAAACCAAAAAACAAGCAAACAACAAAACACAGAGCTAAATATGTGATACAAATAGAAATTTTGAACATAATTGAACTAAATGTGAAAATCTGTAGACCATGACTTGTGATGTACTATATGTTCTTCAGGACCAGGCATAGGAAAAGACATTTTAGTCCTAATGTCTGCTTTTTTTTATTATTCAACAAGACAAAAAAAAAAAAGATGGCATATCACAATACAGTCAAATCCTTTTTCTTTTTCTCCATCCACCCCCCCACCCACATCATTTCCCCACACACATCTTTCCCCACACAACAGTGCCTCCCAACCCTTGTTGCCTATGAGATACACATACACAATAGAAAATAAACAAATAAATAAATTACCATAAATAAAAGGAAGTTATAATGTCTGCAAATCCAAGGATGGTGACAAAGTAAAATATATATTGACACAGAGTTTAAGAATTACTAGACCTTGTAAGACTTTGCAGTGGGATGGACTTGGATGAGCATAACATACTAAAATTGAAAGTCAGTTTGCAGGGAGAGTCTTAATACTTTCAAAATACTTTATTAGGGGACTCCAAACTGTAAAAAATGTGTTGGTTGTTCCTCTAATGGTGTATTTTATTTTTTCTAGTTTTAAAAATAGCATCATGTCAATAAGCCATACTGATGTTTTTGGTGGCTTGGGTGATTTCCATTCAAGTAGTATTCTTCTGCAAGCTAACAGAGAGGCAAAAGAAAAGGCACTTTTCTTGCTTTTTGTCATTGAAGTATTATCTGGCAGTACACCAAATATGGCTATTTCAGCACTAGCTTGTACATCTGACTCAAAAGCCTCATTCAGGATTTTGAATATGGATGACCAGAAGTCCCTCAACCTATTACAGGACCAGAACATGTGAGTCAAATGTGCTTTAGCAACATGACATCGGTCACATATATCATCTAAGTTGGAGTATATCCTAGATAATTTTGCTTTACTGTAATAAGTTCAATGAAGAACTTTAAACTGTATCAGACTAAACGAGAACATGAAGACGTTCCATTCACTCTATTCAGAGCACTTTGCCAAGTTTCATCAGATATTTCTATGCCTAGTTCTTCTGCCCAGTCCGCTCTAATCTTATCTAGTGACACATTTTTAAGAGAATAAATTGTGTTTAGTATACTCGAAATCTGGCCTTTAAGATGCATGGGGGCTTGCAGGATATTATCTAAAGCTGAAGCTGGTGGTAAGCAGGGGAAAGTTGAACTTTGATTCTGAATAAAGTGACGAATCTGAAAATAACAAAATAAGCTAGATCGTGGTAACAAAAAATTTTCAGTGAGAGCATTGGAACTGGCGAAAGTACCATCAATGTAAATATCACTACACTTAGTAATACCCAGTCTCTGCCATTGTGCGAAAGTATGATCCAGTTTAGCTGCTGGAAAAAGGTGATTATCACATATGGGGGCCAACATTGAAAAATCTGTAAGGTTAAAATGTTGTCTGAATTGTGACCAGAAAGGTAATTTTGTTGTAATAAGGGCAGCAAGAGACGATACTTTGCAGGAATTTGCCTCCGCTTTACACCAATTAGTCTCTGGGAATTGGAACCAATAAACAATTTTTTGTAAATTTGCAGCCCAGTAATAGCACCTTAGATTTGAAAGAGATAAACCTCCTTGCAGCCTACCTATTTCTAGGAATTCTTTACGTATTCTAGGGTGTTTACCTCTCCATAAGAATGCCACTATCAGCTTATCTACTGACAGAAAAATAGACTTTGGCAAAAAGATGGGAAGACATTGAAATAGGTATAAAAATCTGGGTAATATATTCATTTTAGCACAGTTAATTCTGCCTACAAGAGTCAAGTGTAGCGTATTCCATCTCTGAATGTCTGATTTAAGTTTAGAAATAAGGGGTACAAAATTTTCCTTGAATAAGCCATGAATAGTTGGAGTGATCTTAATTCCTAAATATTTAAAACCATTTTTAGACACATGAAAAGGCAGCTCTGTCTCTTTGATTTGCATGGCTAGACTATTAACAGGGTAACACTCACTTTTAGAAAGGTTTAATTTATATCCGAAAATTTACCAAACTCATAGAGGATCTCTACAATATTAGGGGCACACATTACGGGGTCTGATAAATAGAGTAAAAGGTCATCTGCATACAGGGAGACTCTATGTTCAATACCTGTACGTTGAATACCCTGCACTAATTTTGATGTTCTCAGTTTAATGGACAGGGGTTCGATTGCTAGAGTAAAAAGAAGAGGACTAAGAGGGCACCCTTGTCTCGTTCCTCTTGAGAGCGGAAAATATTGTGAACGTAATTTGTTGGTTACTGCTGATGCTTTAGGCGAGGAATATAGCAGACGAATTCAGGAGATGATTTTTGGGCCAAAATCAAATCTTTCTAATACCGCAAATAAGTAATTCCATTCAATTCTGTCAAATGCTTTTTCTGCATCCAGGGATACCACCACTTCTGGGATCTCCCCGGCTGCAGGAGAGTATATAACATTAAGGAGCCTACGAATATTGGTGAAAGAGTGACGATTCCTTATAAAGCCAGTCTGATCTTCTGAAATTATACTGGGCATTATACTAGCTATTCTGGAAGCAATGAGCTTAGCCAATATTTTAACATCTATGTTTAAAAGAGAAATTGGCCTGTAAGAGCTGCATTCAAGAGCATCTTTGGCCAGCTTCAAAAGAAGTGTGATACATGCTTCTGTGAGGCTTTGCGGTAACGTTGCATGAGTCATTAAACATTTCAAGAAGTAGGGGAGATAGTTTAGAGGAAATTTTTTTATAAAATTCAATTGGGTAGCCATCCGGTCCAGGGGTTTTGCTATTTTGCATTGTTCCTATGGTGTCTACTATTTCCTGCAATTCTTTGCCATTCTTTCTTTTTGATCTGAATTTATAACTGGGATATCTAATTCTTCCCTGAATCTGGACATAGCCGAATCATCATCAGTGAATTCAGAAGAGTATAAATGAGCGTAGTATTTTTTAAAAGCATCATTAATTTTATAGAGGTCTACTGTCACTTCTTGGGCTGCATTACGAATTCCTGAAATTATCCGAGATGCTGATTTATTTTTTAGTTGATAAGCCAAAAGACGTCCCGCTTTTTCTCCATGTTCATAGAACTGTCCTCGCGACCAAAGCAGGTACTGTTCAGTTTTTTCAGCTGATAATAATTCATACTGTGTTTTAAGAGCTAATCTCTCCTTGAATAATTCTGGTGACGGATTAATAGAGTATTCTTGATCTAGCTTCCATATAGAGTCAATAAGTTGTTGTTTCTGTTTTCTTGCTTTATTATGTGCTATAGAGAATGATATAATTTCTCCTCTGATTACAACTTTAAGGGTTTCCCATAGAGTGGATGGTGACACAGATTCAGATTTATTAGTTATCAAAAAATTATCAATTGCCTTGGAAATAAATTCACAGAAATCTTTATCTGCCAACAAGTTTGTATTTAATCTCCAGGCGGGTTTTTCTAAAAAGTTAAGGGAGAAATATAAATCAAGTAAAAGAGGTGCATGGTCAGATTCCACAATACCAGAATACTCTATTTTTTTAACGGCAGGAAGAAGTGTTTTATCTAGAAAAAAAATAGTCCTTGAATAAGAATGATGAACATGAGAAAAATATGAAAGTTCCTTTTTATCTGGATTAAAAAATCTCCATGGGTCTAGACAACCAGTTTCAGTCATGAAGGTGGATAATGCTTGAGACATTTTAGAGGGGGGTGAAAGTTTAGGGTTTGAGCGGTCCAAGACCGAATCTATCACACAATTTAAGTCTCCACCCAAAATCAGATGGTGTGAATTCAAATCGGGTAGCATAGAGGTTAGCCTGTTAATAAAACCCGCATCATCCCAGTTGGGAGCATACACGCTGACTAAGACAACTGGCACATGAAAAATATGGCCTGATACTATAATAAATCGTCCATTGGAATCTGGAATGACTTTTGATGCAGTAAATTGTAGCTTTTTATGAATTAAAATTGCTGTTCCTCTTGCCTTTGTATTATAAGTTGAATGAAACACCTGTCCTATCCACGGTTTTCTCAGTCTAATTTGGTCTACTAAACACATATGTGTTTCCTGCAAGAATGCAATTTCTGTGTTTAACCTTTTCATATGGCCAAATATCCTAGTTCTTTTAACTGGTCTGTTTAGACCCCTGACATTCCAGCTAATTAAACAGACTGCTGTCCCTCCTAACTTAGCCATCTAAGGTTAATGACAGTCAGTTTAAAGAGGCTGTCATAACTGTCACCCAGTTCAAACCCACTCATCTTATGAAACATCCTATAACCGATAAATAACACTTTGTCTTCACACATTAAATCAAAAACAACAATCAAATAAACGATCCATAAAGCAGCAAAAATAACCCAAACATCTCCTAGGCTTGCCTCTTGAGATGAGACAAACCGCAGGCCCAAACTTAAATTGAATGTCTCCCGGTAGCCCATACCTTAAGATCGCTGAAGTCAGAAGGGCCCTCGACCTCAGAAAATTATCTATCAACAATCAGAAAAGTGTATACGTGAACATGGAAATTTGTAAGCCTACCGTGTGATCCATCAACATCAAATAAACGTCAGACTAGTAATTTGTATTAATGGTAAACTGGCACTGAAACAAAAATATAATCCTGTTCTCCAGACAGTCATTTGGGAAACTGACTGGAAATCGTTTTTGCCTGACATAGCATTGTTATTTCCGCGCTGATTGGGGTAAGGCTGCAGTTCAAAATAAGGAGAACTTCTTTAGATCAATCGAATATCAGTCAGTACAGCCGTTATAGGTGATAGGTGGCATCTTGGTTAGTCCATTGAGTACCAGGTGTAGTGTGGTAGAAGCAAACAGAGCCAAGTTAACCAGGCCGTGTTAACTTACTTGGACTTAAGTGGTCATGCGTTGTTTGTAGAACACTTTAGCTTCCTCGGGCGAGTGAAATATAAACGTTTCCCCTTCATAACTGACTCGCAGACTGGCCGGGTAGAATAGCTGACATCGTATTCCTTTGTGGTATAGTGCCTGCTTGACCTCATGAAAGGCAGCACGCTTCTTTGCCAGGTTAGCGCTGAGATCAGGGTATATCCTCACAGATGCTCTTTTACATTTCAACTCGTGTTTTCTGGCCCATCATAGCAAGCGCTCCTTCTCCTGAAATCGATGGAAGCACACCACAAATGGTCGAGGTGGTCGTCCTTCGTGTGGTTTCTGACCGGGGGAGCGATGTGCTCTTTCCAACTTGGGTGGCTTGTCGAACAGTTCTTTGCCGGTAATTTCCAGCAGCATGTTTGAGACGAAAGTAATCGTATCTTGGCCATTTTCGCTACCCTCGGGAACATCCACAATTCTCAGGTTAGCTCTGCGCGAGCGGTTTTCTATGTCTTCGAGTCGGTCTTTGAGGAGTGTGTTTTGCTTTTGCAGAGCCTCAGTGGCTGCTCCAGCTACCACAGGTTTTTCAAAGTTCTCACCGGCCAGAGATTCGGTTGTTGCCAGGCAACTTTGGAAGCTATCGACGGTTTCTCTTAAGGCATTCACTGATGTCTGTAAAGGGCCAAGTAATTCCTGAATTAGGAGAGAGATGTCTTCTTTGAGACTGATGCGTTGTTTTGTTAGCTCGGAAACCAACTGGCTCATGGAGACGCCCTCGAAGTTCTCAGAAGTTTCCTCGCCGTTGTTAGCAGAGGAAGCCATAGCCGCTAGCTTACTAGCAATGCTAGTGTTTCCCCGTGTTGCCGGTGGTGCTTCTGTTTGCTCATTTTATAACGCGAACAATGCTAGACTTGTACTTTATTGTTCTAAAAGTTTACTTGCTGTAAATTAAACGCTTAATGAAATAAAAGAGCACAAAGTCGGGAGCCCCCTTTTTCTACGTCCTACTCCAACATCAGCACACCGGAAGCCATCCTAATGTCTGCTTAATTAAACTACTGAGCTTTGTTTATTTTGGGCTTGCTTGCTCCACTTACTCAAAGATAAGGTGAGACAATGGAGCAGCACACCAGCTGTTGCAGTGCTGTAAACAGTTTATTAATTTCAAGGAGACCGGTCCATAGTAGTTACACATTTCACGCCTGCCATTTCCTTGCTGCCCGTCTCCAGCTTCATATAAGCTAGGATTTTTTTTTACTTTTTTGTGGTATAACAATGAACATATGATAACACAGCATTGTTTAATGCAAAAACTTTTGCTTTATAACTACTTGTTTCTTCACCAAATTACGCAAGTTTTTTTAGCACCGATCCGGCAGCGCCCCTCTTCTCGTGCTGGGGCTAAATCTCAAGTGGCTCCCTGCTAGCTGATCAGCCTAGTTCTAGTTAAGAACCTAAGTTGCCAGCCCTTCAGTTTAAACAACAAACAGGTTCTTACTTCATCAATATACTTGGTCGTCCATGCGAGAAGTATGAGAGTCAAAGATTATTCTATTAACAGCACAAGGGGTTTTTTTTCGTGCCGTGGTGCATTAATACACAATTCATTTGTTGTGAAGCTGTCATAGGTGTGGGTATATCATGGATTTTGCCACGGCATAGAACGCGGCTCAGCCAATCAGATTTTAGGACTGGAACTATCTGTTTATTTTTATAAAACACCTATAAACTGTTGCCATGTTGTACAAAGGAATTCATTGTCATTCCCCAGACCGCTATATATTTTCTTTAACCTCCGCATTTTTATAGTCAACGTGTTGCTTTTCATATAAGTTTTTTTTAAATGATTTAAGCACAGCTGTTCTGCTGTCATCCATATGCATATGTTTGGACTGAAATGCCAGCCGAGCTCTTATTGGTCTCCCTGATATCAATGCATCCATACAACACAGAAAGTTGAGCTAGCTCTGATTATTTTGCGTAGTGTTGCAGTCCTTTAGACTCAATGTGAAAGAAAGACAGCATTAATATCTATGTGATAGTTAGTTTAAAAAAAATTTTGACAGACTTGGTGTGCCTTTAGACAGATTAGATGTGTCAGTTAGTATATTTTTTCATATGTCAAAACATAATTTTGTCAAAGTAAACCTGTTTCACACAAGACATGTTTTGTGTCTGAAGTTTGCTTCTTTAGTTTTGTACTAGAGCTATGAGCCTATATGTACTTTATGTAATATCAGCAATATGTATTCTCCAGTCATGAATACTCATGAGTACATAAAGAACTTTTTCACAAAGTATCCGCTTTGTCCTGAGATCGCGTCACATTGTCCACAGTTGTTCCATATGAAGGCTAAGGCACCGTACAATCCGCATTCTTATTGTCACTCCATATGTCACTTCTGCTACGAGGTTTCACCTTTTCCGACTTTCAATCAAACTCATCCATTCGCCCTCTCTCACACAGAGACACACACTGCGCCCACTCGCTGTATTGAAGTCTGAAGGTCATTTGAAATGATCAGAAGTGTGATTGCGCAGCAGCTCTCTGAGTTCACTCTGCTCTGTATTATTGCCCTGCCAGAGCATTAGAAGAATGTGGAGAACGAAGATTCTACCAGTGGCCAAGAGTCATTCTTATCAGTCCTGTAATTGCATGTTGCTGAATTTTTTAAATTGTAGGATGCTCCTTTCAGCAAGTAGTTCATCAGAATGATCTGCCTTTAACCTCAGGAAAGGGTGATTGTACATTTACTCCTGTCTAAGCTGGGCATTGAAATTGAACACTTTCATGGTACCAACTAAATTAGTTCAGTTCTACCAAGTATTGAAAAATTCCATGCCATTCAATACCAAATTTCAATACCTAAGTAGTCAATCTTATCAGCGTTTGTGAGCTACTAAGCATGCCTGTTCCAGAATCTGGAATGCTCATTGGCTCTGTAAATTACATTTCATTATTTACGTCAGTGCTTCTTGATTAGTCTGTAATCCGTTGTCAGCTTTCAACAACTCACATTGATTTCTGGTTTAAACCACACCCACTTTTGGTTTGTAATTTATAAGTAAAGTTTTTAAAACTATCATTCAGGAATTGGTACTGAAGTAAAGATATTGGAATTAATATTGATATACCAAACGGTATTGATATGTTTATATGAAATTTTTGATGTAGTAATCCCACATATGGATTTCACTGTTTTCGTGATGTCACGAAAACCAACGCATTTACATATGTCTGCATACACCGATCAGACATAACATTATGACCACCTCCTTGTTTCTACGCTCATTGTCCATTTTATCAGCTCCACTGACTATATAGGTGCACTTTGTAGTTCTACAATTACAGACTGTAGTCCATCTGTTTCTCTGCATACTTTTACTTACACTGCTGTGTCTGATCCACTTGTACCAGCACAACACACACTAACACACCACCACCATGTCAGTGTTACTGCGGTACTGAGAATGATCTACCACCCAAATAGTAAGGGTCCTGGGGGGTCCTGACCACTGAAGAACAGGGTAAAAGGGGGCTAACAAAGTATGCAGAGAAACAGATGGACTACAGTCTGTAGTAGTCTGTACAGCCTATATAGTCAGTGGAGCTGAGCGTAGATATAGGAAGTGAGTGTAGAAACAAGGACATAATGTTATGTCTGATCGGTGTATTTAGCCTACAGCAGTTTAGCCCCACCCATTCACACTGAAGTTATAAAGAGTGTTTCAGCTTAAGCACAAGACAGGACAGCCAATCAGAACAGAGGTCATTTACATATGTTAGATTTAAAGGCATAGAAACAAAACTAATTAAGAGAGGAATGAAAAGTCGTGTCAAAATAAATTATGACTGTTTTTGGCACATAAAACAACCCAAATGTAATAAATAGACTTCAGAGAAAAAGATAAAATACAAGAAACATTAGTCTGAATGAATGATGTGATTTCAGGTTACTTTACCAAACTTTGCTCATTTATCCATTTATTTGTTTTTGGTTTTTTTTTTCATATTTTTCTATCTCTTATTTTATATTTGGCATCTGCCAGTCTATTGTGTAAGCCAGTGTGTTGATGTGCCTCATTGCATCGTTCAAGTACTAGATGGCATCATTTCTTGCATAGTTTTAGTCTCAGCGCTGCTTTAAACTTCCATTATAAAGGGCCCGATTTAGACGTTCCAGTGTGAAAGAGGATGCAAGGGCTTGCCAAAATCATTCATCTGATGTACTTAATCATAGGCCGACTAGCCAAATCACAGTTGTAGGACACCACAATCATCCTGAGTCAAGGTCTGAGGGGAAAAAAATAACTTCCTTTGTTACCGTGTTTGTGGAAGACCAAGGAGAAACGTTGCCGGTTCTTTGGGGACACCTTGCTATTGGTCTTTGACAGCAGAGCACTAAATGACAGTGGTGCCTGTCAATCATACCCCAGCTCCCTCAGTCAAATCTTTCATTCTTGTTTTCAAAACTGCCATTGCCTCGCTCCTTTCTTTTTTCCCTTCCTCCCACCTTTTCTTTTGAAGGTGTGGAACAAATGAAAGAGGTGTCAGAGGAGCAGGCGTGGAGAGGAAAGAAAGACTGCTGCTCTTTTTCCACTGCTGAACTCTGAGGACTGAATTAATGGCAAAATCCTCTCTCGGAAAAACAAAAAAACAGAGCTGGGGTTTTTTTTTGTGGTTTTGTTTGTGAGAAGGTAGCATTGTGCTCTTGAATGTGTTCTGTCTGCAGGCTGACACTGATGAATGGTTGGATACACCTGGAGAGCTGCGGATCGATCCAATTGATGTCTAAATTGATGTGGGTCTGCAGACGGGCTCCTATGATAGCAGATACCTGGGAAAAGCTTTGCTGGCACTGCTGTTGTGATGCAACTGGGTGCTGTGCTGATACATGGTATAAGACGCGGAGGCGCTGCACATTTTTTCCTGTTGGATCAGGTTGTTTGGGAGGAGGGAGGTCGACTATTGTGCTTAGGGAAATGATACTGAAGGCATGTATCATCAGCTTGTGCTAGCGAAATGTCAAGCACAGCAAAACCCCTGCAGTTCTGCTATTGGCAGTGTCATTAATAAACAGCCATATATGTAATATTGTAAAGGTGCTGACTGCTTATTGCATATGAAATGTAGATGTGATACACAATATATAGTGTAGTGACAAAAGCAGAATTTCATTTCAAGAGGGGCTAGCTAGCAAACACATTGCTATATTGAGGATGACGTCTTTCACTCAGTCGTCATCGCCTTTTCATCGCCTGTTACTGGGTTTAAAGGATCTTCCCATAATCAACACTTGTATTACATTATCAACTCACTTTTCGCATCAGTGTGCTGAAGTTCAGATCCACAGTAAATTTCCATTCACTGAAATTATCCAATTAAAACACAGCAAGGAGGTGGACAATATCATACCAGAGACCTACGTCACGTCCTACAAAAAGACTTCTGAGTTGGATGCACATGTATTTCGTTGCGCTGGAAGCTTCCATCTCTCCTTGATTGCTCTGAGCACATTTAAAGAATTGATGCGTCCTGGAAGATGGCGTATTTCGATTGATTTCTAGGTCACGGGCTGAAGGATGGGGGAGATACAAATCGAAGTGACATCAGTTAGAGTTTTGAGATCCACCCTACAAATCCATCCAATTACTTCACCATCTAGAAACAAAACATTCTTCATCAACGACAAAAGCTAGGCTAATTATGTGCATTGCAGCGTCACATCCCCCTTTATGCTAACTACTATGCTAGCTAGCTTGGTAGGCAGTATGATACAGTTCCTACAGTTAAACAGCTACATTAGGTAGGAGCAAGGTATGAAATACAGCCTAATTCTCCCTTATTAACCTCTTGGACCCCCTGAATGTCTTAAAAACAATTCCTGAGCAGTGCCTGAAAATGAACTTATTGTTTAGTTATTCTGTTCATTAGGGGAAAAATAGACACTCTTATGCAATTTTAAGGAAAGGTAATTGTTTAGCTGCTTCACCCACAGTCAGCGAGCTTCTGTCTTTGGTATTCTTAATTAACTAGAGCTGCAGCACTGGTCTGCCTCAGGGTGGAGCTGTAGCAAACTGGTTCACCCAGTTCGTCCTTCATAGCCTAGCAACTGCAACTATGCCTGGGATGCCTCTGAAAAACTTCACAATATGCCGCAGCATATTTGTAAATCTGAAAACTTGCCCAATTTCCCAAGAGATTGGTGGAAAGAGTGAATTGTTAGTAATTTCTCAAACCAAAGGCAAAAGAGGAGATGGGTCTCAGTTAATGTGTAGAAAAGCACATTATCAAGCTAGAAAAAGATAATTTCCAAGAGAAAAATTGTTAAAGCAAACATTTTGCTGCCATTGAAGCTAGCATTAGTGCCGCTATAATGAGTGAGTTAGCAGCTAGCCAACATGGAACCCCCCCGAAAACCAGGGGACATTTCGCACACTGGGTGGAGAGTAAACTCCATTTTACCAATAAGATCACTGAAATGACAACTTTACATGTTGCAACATTTTTATTGCCAATGAACTGACCTGATGATGAGTCACCATTCCTCTCTGCTCATTACTGGAGTCACTAAAAGGTATTTAACACAGTTTCACATAATATGACATGCTTTCCTCTTATAGATCTGCTAATGGCAGGGTGGCAGTGCCATAGCAGGTAATAGTTTCATGCACCAGCAGGGTTTACATCCCAGGTGGTGTATTTAGACGAAGCAGCAGGATGCAAAGCCCCTGTGGTTCTACCCCTGAGCACAGCACTTAAGCTTAAGCTACTTGTATCACCCCTGTCTCTCCAACTTTTGACAGTCTTGGAAAAGTGCAGCAACTGCTTAGTAGCTCTGAAGCCAAGTACAAACACAGCTAGAGCTAAAACAGCACTAAAATGATGTTCAAGTTGCTGCAAAGAATAGATTACTGTCATTACTCTGTAATCCTTTTGAACAGTAACACTTGATTATAGATATTTCTCAAAACAAAAAAAAACAAATCCAACACCAATCAGTTCTTAGAAAATAGTTGCCCTCAGTGCTCCATACACAGTCCACACATCCACTCACAGTAGCTATCATTGGTAAATTATTTTTAATATTTCTGGGCTTCACAGAAGTGAAATCCAATTGACCTTAAGTAGGCATTAGTCTGGAGGGAAGGTTTGCACTAAGCCCTGTCCAGTGGTCAGACGCTGTTGCTGACTCGCAGTCCACAGTGATGATAGGCCCTCTGTGGGCTGTGTGCTGACAGCCTCTGATAATGCCACTTCTTTTATGGGCACGCCGAAACTAACGAGGAATTGAAGGCCCTGAATAAATTGGAAAATTGCGCCATAATGATTCCGTCTGCTGGCCAGTTTATGGGGCAGGCAGAGAGAGAGAGAGAGAGCCATCAGTGGCCTTCCCTTGGGAGCGCAAACACTCTCCACACACACACACATACTGACTCACTCTAACAGAATGTTCACCCCAGTTGCCGGCATTGTATAAAGGAGAAAAAAAACGATGGAAATTGACCATTTAATACAGAAATGGAGAACAGTTTGTGAAAAATTAGCCAGGCAAATTAAGCAACGAATTTGGAACAGTATTGGCAGTCCCAAAAGTCATGCTAGAACAGGGGTAAAATGTCACAGTCATATGCAAAATTTGAACAACCCCAGGTCAAATTACGTTTTGTGGACTTTTTAAGTGAAAAATAAGTTTAAAAATACATCCTTTACAGAGAACACACTTAAATATGTCACTTTTCTGTCAAATTTAATTCACCGTTTTTATTTAGTTTGACATACTGGAAAAAAATAAGTAACAAAACATAAAATTGCCGTAAGTTTGTTAAATTCAGCAAATAAAAACAGTAATTGTACATTAAAACGTGCAGAAGTGTGTTCTCTTTTCACTTAGAAAATCAACAAAACATAATTGGTGTCCAAACTTTTGCATACAACTGTAAGCTACAAAGTTTCAGGGTTTGAAACCCTGCTGGGCTCACAACACAAACATTATGACCACATGAATTCACTACAGACCCTTCTTTTCCTAGAGTACCTTATCTTTCCTTCGAATGCATCAAGCTTCCATGAAGTCCAGCTGTACGCCGACTGCTCTCAATATGGAGCTAGCAGTAGGTGGACATGGACACATGCCATTATTTAACAGCATAGATACACAAACATTTGTATACTTCCCAGAATGCACTGCATGCTTAGAATACCAGAAAAACCACTGTGAAATGCTGAAAGGGAAAAATCTGTGTGAATTGTAAGGATGAATAAAGCATAAAAAGATTTTTTTTACTGTACACATTTTGGTCAGTGCATAATTCCAAGGGCATTATGTTATAATGTCTTCACTGTCATTCTAAAATGTGGAAAATAGTAGAAACAGTAGGCTTGTCTAGACTTTTGACTGGTACTGTAGACCTAATATGGGTATATGGGACAGGGTTTTTGAAGTCAGGCGAGTTCAGTTGATGCTCCACCTGGTTGTATACCCCAGGTGCTGTAGTGGCATTCAGTGCAATCCTATTTCAGCCCTGCATAAGTGCTGTACTAGTGCAGGCGTGTGATAAGAGCAGGCTGGGGCTGGAGCAGGCCTGACCTTGCTCATACTATTCCTGGTCCCTGTGCCTGTGCAGAGATAAGTGATGCACAGTGAGACATGGAGGACCGTCTACCCTGCAGACACACACAAACACTTGCTCATTAAACAGCCTCGTCTGCTGCAGAGTGAGGATAGTGTGAACTGTACAGCGTAATACACAAAGCCTGCTGCTAGAACTGGGTTGTTGGAGCATGCTGGTGATGCTTACCTGAGAAGCAGGCCTGAGGCGCAGAGCTCGCCATGTGATGGAGGATGGGGGAATTACAGAGGTACAGTTCCGTCTTTGTTAGTACAGTTGCAAGTTTGGCATCAGTGGGGCCGTCTGACTCATTTGTAGTACAGATTTTTTCCTGTTTTCTTAAGTTTGTTGCCGCAGTTCTAATTCAAGTTAGAATTCAAGTTCAGTAGTTGAGCATCTGCCAATACCAAGTCTTTTTGTAGATAATACAATCGCACTGTGCGCTCTTCAAGTGCAAAAAGCCATTCCAGTTTGGGTAAGATGTGCTAGGCTGCCAGTTGCTTTAAAATGTTATGGTTAAGTGTGTAGTAGCCTCACTTACATGCAACTGTCATGGTTATTAGGGTTGTACTGTGCTTTTCCGTGCTGGTGCAGACTAGTGAGAATGGTTATGGTTTCTTTTTCCATCTACTCTGCTGCTCACAATCAGGACATACTGGAGAAAACCTACACACTAGAGTCGCTCAGCAATGGCTAATGGGCTAAATGCTACAGAATATGTTTGATTCCAGCTGTTACATTATTTTGTGCTTTGGGCTTTATCCTGTTGTTTTTTGAGCATCAGTTAGTTGGGACCAAGGCTGCACTGAGGTGGCTTTAGCCTGCTAACTAATGTTATGCTAGCATTAGCCAAGCCTAGCAGGCTACAGCTCAAAACACTACAGAACAGGTTTGATTTCGACTTTTCGTCACTCCAACACCATTCATTCCACTGTGCTCTCTCAGATATGAGGACGAGTTTTTATTGTCTGTGCTTGTAACAGCAGAGCACCATTTAGATGGACTTGAATCTGTCCTGTGCTCTTTGGATCTATAGGCCCCTGAATAAAGCTAACTACGGGAAGAGGAGCCAGGGCTGTTTTATTTCCCACTTTAAAATAGTTCGTTCCACACAGCATTCAAACTGTGTGAAAACTTCTGAAAACGTGATTCAATGCCGCAATATGTGGATAATGTCTCTTTGTGTCATTGTACAACAGCAGCACAAGCACAGCACAACAGGGTAAAACAGCCTTAAGAAAGGATCGGAATTTGATCAGGCTTAATACAGCCAATGGGTATAGATCTATTAAAATATACCCAGACTACATTAGCTTTCAGACTAGATTGGGCCATCTCTAGTTTTTATTGGACACCACCAAGTGTAAGACACTGACTGATGTAGAAGAGAACTAATTATGACATTTATTTGAGTTTGTTTACCTTCTGAAGAGGAAACACACAAACACAAGACATTAAGATGATTGACTGTCATCAATCATGCAGTAACTTCATTGGGTTTCTCTCTCTCTCTTCTGCTCTCTCTCCCATCCAGCCTCTCTGTCTCTCCCTGTCCCTCTCTGTTCCACTCCCTTTTGTCTGTTTCTCTCTCTCTATCACTTGTGCATTCTCTCTCTCTTGTTTTCTCACTCTCTTCCTCTCTCTCTGTCTCTCTCTCCCATCCTGCCACTCTTTTCCTCTTCCTCTATCTCTCTCTCCTATCGAGCAGTTTTCTTCTGCTCTCTCTCCCATCCAGCCTCTCTGTCTGTCTCTCTCTCTCTCTTTCTCTCCCTCCTATCCAACCACTCTCTTCCTCGCTCTCTGTCACCTCCAGCCTCTCTGTCTGTCTGTCTGTCTATTTGTCTGTCTGTCTCTCTTTCTCTCTCACTCTCTGTCTCTCTCTCCCTTTTGTCTGTTTCTCTCTCTATCACTTGCGCTTTTTCTCTCTCTTGCTTTCTCACTCTCTTCCTCTCTGTCTCTCTCTCCCATCCTGCCACTCTCTTCCTCTTCCTCTCTCTCTCTTCCTCTCTCTCTGTCTCTCTCTCCCATCCTGCCACTCTTTTCCTCTCCCTCTCTCTCTCTGTCTCTATCTCCCACCCTGCCACTCTCTTCCTCTTCCTCTCTCTCTCTTTCTTTCTCTCTCCCATCCTCTCATTCTCTTCCTCTTCCCCTCTCTCTCTGTCTCTCTCTCCCATTCAGCCAATCTCTTCCTCTCCATCTCTGTCTCTTTCTCTATCGCTTTCTCTTTCAACCATCCAGCCACTCTCTTCCCCTCTGTGTCTCTCTCTCCCTTTGTCTCTCTCTTTCTCTGTCTGTCTGTCTGTCGCCCTCTTGCTCTGCCTCTTTGTCTCTCTTTGTCTCTCTTCCTCTTACTCTCTCTGTCTCTCTCTCTCTCTCTCCCATCCTGCCACTCTCTTCCTCTTCCTCTTTCTGTCTCTCTGTCTCTCTCTCTCTCCCTCTTTCTCTCTCTCTCTATCTCTCTCTCTCTCCCCCATCCTGCCACTCTCTTCCTCTCTCTGTCTCTCTCTCTCTCCCATCCTGCCACTCTCTTCCTCTTCCTCTTTCTGTCTCTCTGTCTCTCTCTCTCTCCCTCTTTCTCTCTCTCTCTCTCTCTCTCTCTCTCTCTCTCTCTCCCCCATCCTGCCACTCTCTTCCTCTCTCTTTCTCTGTCTCTCTCTCCCATCCTGCCACCCTCTTCCTCCCTCTCTCTCTCTCTCTCTCTCTCTCTCTCTCTCTCTCGTTCTCTCTCAAATCAAATCAAATCAAATCAAATCAAATCAAATATGCTTTATTGGCATGACAGGATTTAAGACCTATGTTGCCAAAGCTGTAAATACAATTGAATTATTATCAAAATATAAATGAATAGGAAAAAAATAGTAAATAAATAGAAAATAAATAGAAAAAAAAATAAATAAATATGGTAATACATATAAGCATAGAATGAATATGGACACACCAAATGTAATAAAATAAAATACAATAAAAATAAAGTAAAATTTTACCATTACTACTATTAATAATAATAATAATAATAATAATAATTAAAAAATAAATAAATAAAACAAACAAGGTACATATGAAAAATGTAATACATTTTGAACATCAGGAATTAGAAATATTAATTACATAACTGAAGATGTGCTATGTTATGTTTTCTCTGATCTTGTGGCAGTTTTGAATAAACTGTCTGGCTAAACTTATTGTTTCTATTGTTTCTCATCTTTTCTGGACGTCTAGAATGAGCGGAAACCTGCGCAGCTCTGCTCTGCAGGCCAGATTAGAGACACCTCTGTTCACCTGCAGGACGTCTTTGCAGAATTCAAGATGAAATAGTTCTGTGGGTGTTTTGTCCAAAATTTCGTAATTTTGTGTTCTTTCTAGTCCCCAGATTTCACTGCCATATAACGTTATTGGTTCAATTACTGATTTAAATCATTTTAACCAGATTGCAATGGGGGGGGGGCGTGGCTGCTGAATTTGGAAATTGTTTTTCTAATCATGTAGTAAGATCTGCAAGCTTTTTCCGTCAGTGCTGTAATTGCTGATTTAAAATTTCCTGCTGAATTTAATATCACACCTAAATAAGTATAGTTGGTGGTGTGTGATATTACTGTCTTCGAAAGTAAACTGGTATTTCTTCTCCTGTAATCTGGCTTTATTTTGAAAAATCATTATTTTTGTTTTGTCCATATTTACTGTAAGGGCCCAATCTTTACAGTAAGTCTCCAGTATTGACAGGTTCTGCTGGAGTGCATATATTGTTGGTCCTAATGTTACTAGATCATCTGCGTACATTAGACATTATATTTCCTGGTCTTCTAGGATGAGTCCAGGATTGGTTGAATTGTGTAATTTAGTGGCAAATTCATTTATATATACATTAAACAAGGTGGGACTGAAGCTGCAGCCTTGTTTTACTCCCTTGCTTTGTTTAAAATATTCTGTTCTCTTTGTGTCGATCTTTACACAGCATTGTGTGTTACTGTATATGTTTTTATTATATCGTATACTTGACCTCCAACACCACTTTGTATTAGTTTGTAAAATAGTCCATTGTGCCAAACAGAGTCAAAAGCTTTTTTAAGGTCCACAAAGCAGGCGAAGATTTTTCCTCGTGGTTTGTTGTGGACATGGTTGTTTATCAGGGTTTGTAAGAAGTTATTTTTTTATTTGTTTATTTTTATTTTTATAAGTCTATTTTTTCTTTCTCTCTCTCTGTCTCTCTCTCTCTCTCTCTCTCTGTCCCATCCTGCCATTCTCTGCCTCTTCCTCTATCTCTCTCTCTGTCTCTCTCTCTGTCTCTCTCCCATCCTGTCAATCTCTTCCTCTTCCCCTCTCTCTCTGTCTATCTCTCTCTCTCTCCCACCTGCCATTCTCTTCCTCTATCTCTCTCTCTCTCTGTCTCTCTCTCCCATTCAGCCAATCTCTTCCTCTCCATCTCTGTCTCTTTCTCTATCGCTTTCTCTCTCAACCATCCAGCCACTCTCTTCCTCTCTCTCTCTCTCTCTCTACCTGGACATGACCCCTGTAGACCAGTGCCAGAGTGAAGAGCCTGTGTTTCCTGAACTGGTGACAGATTTGAGAAATCCGGAGATGCAAAACTGGCAGGAGGGTCAGGGGAAGCTCTTGTCTTTGGGAACCCTGACTCTTGGTCTCTTTAGCACTCTCACCAAGAGGGCGTTGTACATTGCGTGTACTAAAGCACTGAACTTTCACAGCTTGAGAGATGTGCGAGAGTCTAAATGGACAGTGGTTGTTCAGGCTGGCTCTTCCCCGAAAGGTAGCTGGCGGTCCCTGTACAAAAGACCCATCGAGAAGAGGGTGGGTGACCTCCAATGGAGGATTGTACACGGGATTTTAGCCACAAACAGGCACGTGGCGCGGATTGATCCATTAGTGGGAGATGGATGTCCTTTCTGTGGAACGTCAGAGACAGTTTTTCATGTCTCTTTCTCTCTCTCTTTCTCTTTCTCTGTCTCCCTTTGTCTCTCTCTTTCTCTGTCTGTCTGTCTGTTGCTCTCTTGCTCTGCCTCTCTTAGGGCTGGGCGATAAAACGTTAATGATAATTATCGTAATATAACTTTTCCTCGATAGAGCGATACGACATGTTCGATAAATGTTCGATATAATACACCGTTCCCACACTCCCACGTACTAGCGAAAGCCTTGGTGCCATTTTCTACTGCAAGGAGAGCGACACTACTCTGCTGTCACCAGGAGAGGGCGCACTTCCGAGTTTTTCAACATGATTAGAGAACGAGGGGGCGACAAAAGTAAAAAAAGTGTCGCCAAATATACTTTAGCAACGTCTGAAACGTGGAGTTATACATTCCTTGTTTGGGTGGAGTGATCAGTTCTCCTGTGACCGAGTGTGAGTGACGAGATAAGTGGTGTAACTGTACTGTCCTACAGTGAACTCACCTCTTTCTTTACATCCTAACAAGCTTTAGCAGCGTTAGATCACGTCTGATCCTCACAACTACAGCACTGTTACAGCGCTCGGGCAATCATATTTAAGTGTTAGTGCATTCCCAAGCAAGGAAAGTGAAAGAAAGAAGTGAGTTCATGCAGTTACAGCCCCGATTTAAACGAAAGTAAACTGAGGAAGTTGTGAGGCATTGGAGAGCGGGAGAGCGCTATCTTTCCAGGCTAGCTGTTTTTAGCAGCTGGCTAACTTGAAGCAGTGCTCCGTCACTCACACAACACAGCAAATTGATGATACGGTAGATCAAACAAGACACAAAAGCACCACTTTCAGTTTAAACATAGCTAAAAGGAGGACTCTGTCTGGTGTTAGATATATTGCGGTTCACCCCTTAAACTACTACGATATAATAGAGAAATCCAGTCGTCTGCTAGCTGGTGTTTGAATACTGTGATATGCTCTGACATGGAGGTGGTAGGAGTGGTGGCAGTAAGGCGGTGTGATCCAACGTTTGCTGTTCGTACTAAGTTAACGTTGTTGAGAAACTAAACAGTTTAGCACTGTTGTTGGCCACTTGTTTTGCATTTGTAACAGGATAGCCGAGCGCTCGTCACCAGACAGCTAAAAATAATGTTTTCTTTCTTAAATTATGACTATTACAAAAACTGTTGCCGTGCGTTTCCAGCTGGTAAAAGCAGCTCACCAGATGCTTTCTCCCACTCTCCCATGACCGATTTGTGAAATGTTCCACTGTTTGGTGAGTGTTTGTCGTGTTCCGACCGCAAAGGATAGTTTAAAACAGCAATTAACCACCCAGGAGCAAAAATCAGCCTTCAAACTTGAAAGAAATAATGTTTTGACATTTATCGTCATATGTATCGACATCAAACAATATGAATTTTGTTTATGGTGATAACATTTTTGGCCATATCGCCCAGCTCTAGCCTCTCTTTGTCTCTCTTTGTCTCTCTTTCTCTCTCTCTCAATTCAGTTCAAAGTGGCTTTATTGGCATGACTGTCTCGAGTACAGTGTTGCTGAAGCATAGAAACTTGAACATACTTTGTAGAACTAATAACAATTATAAAATTAATGATAGTCATAATGAGATAACTAATAAAAAAGATATAAGGTAAAGAAATATAAAAAGACAGCATGTATTAAATACATATTGTCTCTGTCTCTATCTCTCTCTCTCTTACTCACTCACTCACTGAGCCTTTGTGTGTGTGTGAGCCTGTGTGGGCCAGGCTCTCTCTATCTTGTGCTCTCTCTCTGGACTCTCCAGCTTGTTTTGTACTCTGCTCTGACCTCGCAGTGGTCCAGCTGATCTTGCACCTAATCAGGCCATGGACCACACACTGGGACAGTCACACGCAACACATCCATACACGGAGGGTCGTTGTCATTCACTGATGGAGCCTCACAGCTCAACCCTGGCAATGTGTGACATTGAAGATAGAGTCAGTGGCACAGCTTTAGTGTTGATTACAGCCCTATCAAACAAGAAAAGCCATTCATTTCTCTCTCTCGCTCACCTTCGCTGTTTCATGCTCTCTGTCTCTTTGTTGCTCTGTCTGTCGCCCTTTTTTTAATACCACTTCTTTTTTTCATGCCTATTTTTCCCCCCACATGCCGTTTGATACTTCTGCCAAAATGTACAGCCACATTCTGTCAGAAATCAGAGGGATCACAGGTAGACAGCGAGTGAAAGAAAGAAAGGTGCGCGGCAAGCAACTGTTTCAACGAGCGTAATTAAGCCTCGCCACCGAGCTCAAAGTCACGCTGAGCCGGAGAAAGCCTTTTCTACTGAGTAGATGTTTTTTTCCCCTGTCTCAGTCTAATTTTAGTCACTCTTTGTGCTAAAGGTTGTTGTTTTTCTCCGTTGCTCACACTGTTTTGCATTCAGATGTAAAAACTCAACAGCTGTGTTCTACAGTAAGCGCTTACGCTCCTTTTCGCTGCGGGTTTTGCGTGAATATCTATTGACATATTGAGACGGTAAAGCTGACGCCAAACTGCTCAGTGAGCCATTCTTGTTATTTTCATACAGCTTATTTAAGCCTCAACAAACAGCTGAATTACCTTCTTTTATATTTAGGAGCCTATAGTAGTGTTTTTGGGCAAATTACTGTCAATTTATTTTTCTTTCCTCTTTTCTTCCAGGCCATTTGCATCAAAAGCAGCACTATTATGGAAGTTTCATTTTGTTTGTGATTAGGATGATATCTTGGTAATTCCTGGAATTAGGAGGCTGTTAGCTTGTTGATGCTGCTGCTCAATGAAGAATAGCATGTTTCGCGGTGTGGGGGAGTTTGCTAGTGGTGAAAGTAAGTATGTCATTATGATTGATATAAAACCCCTCTCTCCTATGGCCCTGTCTAAAGAGCAGGGCAGTGTGGAGGCCGAGCAGCGTCTGCTTGGAGATGATTGATGACCGCTCGCAAGATATTATACCTGAACTCTGCTCGTCTGCCATAGGCCAAGAAATCCCTGGTTTCCATGGAGACCATTACAGAGTTTCGCATGTTACAGCTGATTGGCCGTTTGTTGCCGCTGGGTACGCGGCCTTTGCTGCGTTGAGTTATCTTACTTTGGTCCACTGCTTCTGTTAGACGTCTTCTCCGTCTCTCTTGTTGGGGGGTGATAGCAACCTGTCACTTTAGATCAAATCAAACCTCAGCGTCTGATCTGGACTTCAGACTGCTGTTCAGAATGTTGGAATTACCTGTCATATTAAAAATTGTGGTAGTGCTTCACATAAAGGGAAAGTCCACCAATTTTTCAAAATTGTAAACAAATTCATTCAGAGTGTTTTGATGAGAAATACTCCATTCTAGAGAAACTTACTGTGTCAGAATGGTTCACAGTGGTGGTGAATACACTGTCTGCTGCTTGAGACATTGTTTTGTTCTAGTTTTGAGCTTTTGGCCTAAAGTATGTTTTTTTAGGAGGTGTATGCAGGGCATCATGAGGCAAAATAGCATCTGAAGAAAGCAGATTTGTCAAGATTCTTCCCAATTTACCATCATCAACATATAAAAGCTCAGAAGACATGTACGTTCACTAATGGTTTTGGATGTAAATAAAATGGCTATATTTATGTTATACATCATGACACCAGGTTTCTGTCACCCCCACTGTGAAGGAAATCAGAGGCGATAAGCTTCTTTGCAACAAATCATTTCTCATTAAACTACTCCAGATGACTGTTTACATCTCAGTGATGGAAATATGCAGAAATTAAAAAAAGGTAGAATTGCCCTAACTAACATTATTTACAACATTAGTTGATAAACTTTGCATTCAAAAAGGAGTAACATGTACGTGTAGTACAAGTGTAAACTGCCCTGTTAACATTATTTAGTCATCCTAAAGTTATAATTTTGTGATTACTTGGACACAATGCAGACTGGCAGAGTTAAATATGCACTGCTCCAGCGCGGCGCCAGACATGAACACATCCACCCTCTTCAGTTGGCTGGATGTGTGTGTTATGAAGGAGTTTCTTGCAAAATCCAATTAAAATGTAACCTTGTAAAAGCAATATTTATGTTATTAATGCTTTTATTTGTTTATGTTTTTTGAATATTTGCAAGTCAGCATACTCTACCTCATTAGACTAATATTTTCCAGTGTAACTAAACTTAGACAGATTAGGATAAGTGTCCGGTCTTATCCGTAAAGGGCCAGTGCTGCAAGTTTTATTGCAACAAAGCAAGAGCTCACATGATCAGATGTTTAAAGACTGAGACTGACTGATTAAACGAGTGGAATCAGGTGTGCTCTTCTTCTTTGGGACGAAAACTTGAACCCACACTGGCCAATCAGATAAGATTGGACACCCCTGGATTAGGATTTAGGGGGTTGATTACTGCTATCATCCAACCCGCTCGAATTATAATTTCTGGTGTAAACAGTCATTTTTAAGTATATGAGCTTTTGCTGGATGTCTTCCATGTCTCACGAGAACATTTAAAAAATGAAACCAGTGTTTCATACAATGAGCTGCCAACACAAAATACCCGAACACCACCTGCCTCCTGATTGGGTAGACACATTGCGTTGGCTGGATTCATTTGCATAAAGTTCAGCTCCACTCAATTTTTCAACGCACCGCATCACACAAACTTGACATGCCAGACCCATCACGCACTGCACAGCCATGTCAGAAGGAGCCGACACTTCCCACTAAAAAGAATAGGATATGTTTTAGTACGTCAGCACGCTAGAGCAGTGTAAACGCAGCGCCATTCTTAGGTAGAAGATACAGAAGCATAAAGTCCAGAACCAGCTGGTTCTGAGACAGTTTCTTCCCCTGGGCCATCAGGCTGCTGAACAGCCAGTAGTGCTGGTGTATCAGTCTATGAGCCCGTCACTGCACTTCTGAATCATCATGATGATGATCTCCATGGACAAACCACATTGCATCCACACCTCAGACAGACTCACTCTGATCTCATTGTAAAGTCTAGCATATCTATACTTGCACATATAGATGGTCATGCACATCTTCTGTTCATATCTTGCAAAATCTGGAATATGTACATATCAGTATTCTATCCCCCGCGTACCCTGCAGCTCATTTATCTACCTCGGATTCACAAATTGCATATATGGTAATGTGTAAAACTGTACATATCATAGCCTTTTATTTCATAACTTATATTACTGTGCAAAGCTGTACATTGGAACTAGTGCAATAGTGGTGTATATTAATGTGTATATTGTGTATATATGTGTATAGAGTCTAATGTGTATATATATTTTGTATTTAATCTTCTAAGATTTTCACGCACCTTTGCACCTGTGTAAATGTGATGTGACAATAAATGTGATTTTATTTCATTTGAGGTTGTAAAAGTGTGTAATACAGGTTTAGACTCACTGGTGGGCCCTGGCCATTGAAGGGGTTAGGATGCAAATAAACGTCAGTTAATACAAGGACTAATTATGTTAAGTGCTGTCAAGTCCTTTCTGACTCCTGGCGACCGTGTGGATAGTGTTTCTCCAGAATTATCAGAATTATATGTAATATATCCCGTCTTCTGGTTGGATCTCAGGCTTCTAAATGACTGGTTGATGATTCCATTGACCAGTATCCATCTATATTGTATCCTCTTCCTCTTTTACTTTCAGCTCTTCAAAGCATAATGGTTTTTCCAGTGAATTGGTTCTTCTCTAAGATTCTCTAAAATTCTGAGATTCACTTTAGTTATCTGGGCTTCGAGTGAGAGGTGAGGATTTACTTCTGCATATTTCAGTCAGTGGCCATTGAGAGTGGTTTGATGTGAATTGGTGCCTTGTAAAACAATTACTGAGTCAGTATTATTCACAGTGCTGGTGATAGGAACCAGATGTCTGAAGCGTTTAATGCCTCTTAATGCGACATCACAGAAAGTTATTACATGAAATAGTTTTGAATATGCTGCCTGATGCCTGGGACATTGTTTTACACTACTGTGCAAAAGTCAGAGACCAACCTTCATTTATTTAATGTCTAATCAAATGGCCACTGAGTACAAGTTTTTCATTTTTTCATTTTCTCAAAAAAAGCAGGAAACATGTATTAAACTGAAAATTACACAGAAGCCTCAACAACTAACTATAATATATATTTTTTCAGTATTTAATGTGTCCAAACTTTGCCTTGATTACAGCTTCTACTCTTTTTGGGAGACTTGCTTTCAGAAATCTGCAGGGATATTTTTCCACACCTCCAAAGTTCAGTCTTAGAAGTTGGTTGCATTTTCTGCTCCTCATGATCCAAGTAATCCCAAACACATATAATGTTGTTGAGGTCTGGACTCTGGGGTGGTGAGTCCATTGTTCTGAGAACACCAGCAGATTGTTTTATTTGCAGATGTTCTTTTTGTGTATTTCCTTTTCTCAGTATCAGCTGCTTGACAGCTACACATTCTTCAGACTCATAGTGTTGATTATCGTCTCACAGTGGAAGGATGGACAGAAACACCTGTGGATTTTTTCAGATCTGAAGTAAGAGTGGAGCTTGATTGTGCTGTTTATCTTGAAGTGCTGTTCATCTTGTGGTGACAGCTTTGGTGGTCTACCATGTGTTTCTCCATGTTCTCCTTCCTTTCGCAAATCAATTATTTTATATTTTCTCAAAAATATATCTCCTGAAAATTTAATAACTTGTACTTGATAGCTGTTTTGACTGCAAATTAAATTAATGGAGGGTGGTGTCTGTACGCTAGTTCTGAGATAAGATTTAGACCTAAAACCTATTTTTTCAATTACAAGCAAGGCAGAGAGGTACATACACTGCATTGTAAGGCATAACAGTCGGTAAAGAAAACTATTATTATTATATTTACATTGTCAATATTGCATACATTATAGCTATACATTACCTACTCGGAAGAGATGTGTAAGTTCACAGGCTGTTTTGGATAGTAAATAAAATGCCTATGTTTGTGTTGTAGACATTGCAACCGCTAGTTCCTGTCATCACTTTTGAAATGATGTTCTGTAGTTCTGGTCATCATGACTGCATTGAACATTTACTTTTTTCTACCTGGTTTACTAATAGTTATTTCAAACACACAGTTTGCACAGGACTGAATGTTAGAATCATTTCATACATTTAACCTGTCTTCTATTGCTGAAAACATTGATTCCAAACTTCTGAACAGTAGTGTGTGTTTCTCTTGTTGGGGGTGATATCTGCCTGTCAGTTTGGATCAAATCAAACCTCAGTGTCTGATCTCAGGTCGGTAGCCGGTTTGACATATCCTCGCTGCATCCATCACTCAGACGTAAACTCAAATGGATTCTCTCCACACAGAAGCAGAGGTTTTGGGTAATGGCCTGCTGTTCTGTCTGCTAGGACAGAGGGCCTGCTGAAGCGTTCGTGCTGGACAGCGGCGCCTTGGTGAAGGCTCTGGTCTTAATGCGTGTGGCTGCTGGAGCTGAGGAGTGGCCTGTAGAGCTCTTAGTGTCACAGCCGGGGAGAGAGCCTGTCAGTCAGGAGACGCACGCCCGCCTGCATCATTACACAGGCACACGCCGACAGCAGACGTTTTTCTCTGACAAGCCTGCTGTCATTTTTCGAGGCGGTGCAGAAAGCTGGCTCAGCCCGAGCTCTCGAGCCTCTTTCCCTCACCTTGACGACGGGCAGAGAGGAAATCTGATCGTCACCTATGAATTATTGATTTTCTGCAAGGCTACTTCTCTGCTTTATCGGAGATGTTTGCAAGTGCTTGCTTCCAGGAGTTAGAGGGGAAAAAAAGCTCCTCGCGCTTTGCAGTGACATTTGAGTTCAGTGACACACAGGCAAGCAGCCACACATGCGCACAGAGTTTGTATTTCTCCCATAAGCACCTGTTTAACCCTTAGAAGCCTAAAGTTATTATTGTCATTTTATTTTACTTTGAATTTATTACATAGTTCAATTCTTTGCACTTTTTTATATGTGTGGAACATAACATTGAGCCTAATCCCTTTACTGCATTGACCCTAAGGATCTATGAGTGTCATCAGACCAGGTTATAGCTTCTCCACATTGCTGGCTAGGCAAATGATTCTCCTTAGTTGGAAGAAGGCGGCACCCTCCCATAAAAATTGTTAATCCTACTGAACCAAGCATCCTGCTGGTGATCTGTTCTGAGAGTTTGGCGATGGCCTCCACATTTGACAAGTTATAGAAGGAAATTTGCTCTTGAATTATTACTCAGCAGACTTGTAAAAGCTACAGACATGGCAGATTCATACTGAATTAAAAAGCTTGTCGATAATCACTCAACACCTGTCTGGAGTGATCATTAAGTTTGCAGTGGATGTCAAGGCTGTACTGCTGGCCTTGATGGTTTCATTCTGACATTGACTGTATTCATTCACCAAAAGTGTTGGAGTGATCAGAGTCTGTTATGTATGTAATTCATTTCTGTTGGGTTTTTTACCAAATGAAAACATAACTGCAACAGCACTTCAGCCCCTTGTGGGTAACAGGCTTGATGAATGGATTGATGAATGGACAGCTGTGATAAACTGATTTATATCTGAAATAGAGGCAATTTATGACAGATCATTGTTCTGCAAAAACTCATACAATAACACTTTCGAATGTCTTAGCTTGTGATGTCAGTGATTTATTTTGCATGTATGAAATATAAAGAAGTATATTCTTAAAAAGATGGTTCTTTAAGCGTTCTTTAGTACCTACATTTAGAACCATAAAAATCATACTTTAGAACCATATACAACACATTCTCCATCAAGCTGAAGAACAGTTTCACCATGCAAAGAACAACTTAAACATGCGAATGGTTCTTTGAGTGTTCATGGTTCTGTATAGTACCATTGTCTTTACTAAAGAACTCTCGAAGAACCATATTTTTGTAAAAGTGTAACTGGGCCTGGGGGCATAGCTACGCGGAAGCCAGGCCCATACAGATTTCTGATTGCTTAAAAACAGAGTCCCATGTTGCTGATAGAAATGTTGCAAAATGTAAGGTCAGAATTTTTATTGTGATCTCAATAAAAAAATAATAAACAGACTAGTAAAAAAAGACCTAAAAGATAACAAAAGTCAATATATATTCTTGTTTGTTTTAAAAATAAACCAAATTATCCTTATTAATGTGTAATATCCTATTGTGTCTACAACATAACAGTTCCTGTGTAAGATTTGAAGATATAAATCAGGTTCAAATCCGCTCTTCTTTTTTTTTTCATGTCAAGAAATTACAAAAACATGACAAAATCTCTTTCTGTAAAACAAGACTGCATGCAACAGTAACTTTTGTTGTTTCTTGTTTTGATGAAAAATGAGTGAGAAATATGAAACAAAATGCAGAAAGAGCCATTTCAAGCTGTGTACGTCAAGGGGGACAGAGTATTTAGATTTCAAGTCGTTGCAAAAACAGAAGTAGTCCTACACACATGGAATGGTAAATGCTACCATCCCATTTGAATGGCAACAACAGTATCCCGCGAGTCAATTGAAAACACAACATGAGTCTTAGAACAGATAACACTTCCTTATTTATTTATTTAGTCATTTGTACATATTCAAGGGCTGCTCATTCATCTAATATTTACATCTGCAGTGGACTGTCCCAGATATTTGAGCCCCCTTAAGCTTTGTGGGCTGGCACAAATTCTTTTGGTCAGAGGGTTCTTTTGTGGTCTGGCACAAATTCTTTTGGTCAGAGGGTTCTTTTGTGGTCTGACACAAATTCTTTTGGTCATTTTCTAAGCTACACTGAAGTAGGCTAATTGGTTGTTGTCATCCTCCTTACACATCCGCACACGTCTCTTGTACATAATGGTTGCAAGCCGGCACCCCAGCCTGTTATCAGGTTCCCCTTGAAATGAACTGCTGGCTTCGCCACTTGTAAATATGACTCTTCTAGACAGACCTTTAGGTCAGATCTTATTCATTTTGGAGCTATTTATAATATCAGGTAGATGTTTAATGCTGTGCACTTTAGAACTAGGACAGAAATCTAGAAATCTATGAAGTCTAGAGGAGTAGAATGTAGCTCTTGGAGTAGCAGTGAAGTGGATATGATGCTTATTTGAGAAGGTATTAAGATTCTCCACGTTATGTTCATTAAGTCGTGATCTCATAACAGAAATAAAACCCTGGCCAAATTTACACTAAACAGGACTACCTCTTTAAACCCTCCTTAATTTCTTTTGGAATTTAAAACTGGGGCAAAGAGAATTCCACTGTAAACTGTGCTTAGATGATCCTCACTATGCAGTCAAACTGACTGCTTGAGTAGGCCGTGTAAGATCTGTATGCACTTTTAGGCTCTGTTTAATTTTTTCTTACTGAGTCAATAGAGTGAATATGCAGTGAGTCCAAGCAGTCCAGCTTCATTTAAATGTAATGGAATGTCAATAGGTCAGGTTTTTATTCATAACGGATTGCATTTGGGATGCTCCTGAGTTTTTGAATATTTCCACATCTTTTACCATTTTTTGAGTTGAGCGGTGTTGTGAAATTTGTTCCTGCATTTGCCAACATCGTATTAATAATCACCTTCTGTCACTTGACCTTGATATGATTCAGATTAATAGAATGGAGAGGAGAAAGGAAGCCGGCTGCTTGTGATCACAGTGTGAGCTGTGAACAGAAAGTGTGTATCCCCTGAACAGTGCTAAACTGTCAGCAGGAAGTGCTCTGCTGTCTGCGCTACACTCAGTTATAGCACATTACATTAAAGCTGGAGTCAGTGAAAAGCATACCCTCTCATTTGCAGCAAAAAGAACCTCGCCATTGCTCTTTTCGTGCATAGGTACAATATGACGGCAACATTTGAGGCCGAGCCTGAGTCATTCGCTTTTATCAGCTGCTGATTACCTGACATATATTCCTCGAGTTGCTGTAGGCCTGTTAGGTTTAAGGTGTGAAGAGAATGGAGTTAGAAGACGTCTGCGAAGCTTTCCTCATGCGAAATTGTACATTTCTCGCACTTCTTGCTAAATAACATCCGCCAAGCTTTGACCGGCTAACCGCCCCCTCTCTGCACAAGCTCTCGCCTCCTGAAGATGCTGCTAGTGAGGGACTTAATTAACCAGTGCGATCCTGTGACACATTTCAGTGTGGCTGCAAATCATTAGCGGCACATCGAGGGCCTCTCAGGCTTCTTTCTCGGGCGCATGTTTGCCATGGCCGTACCCCACGCCGTGTGACGAGCAGCTTGTCCCAGCATCCTCCCCCCTACCCCCCAGCGTGTTAAGGGCTTACAGATGGCATTTTCCCTCTCTAAGGCTTCCTCTCGTCACGAGTCGAAAGATGGAGGAGTGATATAGGCAGAGACAGATTGCGTATAAATGTCACTGTTTGATCCGCTTTCATGCGTATTCAGCGCCTTACAGCAAGGTGAGGTGCGATCCTTCACAGATATGCCACTGCAAAGGACAAAGACAATTGCACAAATGGTGCAAAATGTTGGCCAAAATCTTTCCAACTTCTCAGGATTGGTGATTTAGCTCTGAGCAGCAGGCAGAAACACCAGACTGCGAGAGAGGTCTTTATCAAATTAGTGTCTTTTTTTTTCAGATGCAAAGCACTTTGCCTGTAACTCACTTACTCATTCAGCTGACTCATGTAGATTCTGTGGGGGGCACAGAATCCTCATTGGTAAGGCAATTTGCTAACTCTTAATGCTATTATACAGTGAGCGTGATGTAAATAAATGACATTAAAAGTGATGCCACCATCTAAGCATTGGTCATTTAGAGAAATTGAGTTCAGTCTCCATTGATGCATAGAGTCCAGAGCCTAATTAGTCTCCCTTTCCAACCATCACTCAACATGATGCTATTTGACGCGGGTATCTGTTAACAGAATTGTTAGTTGGTGTTCTCCTCCAAGCATGTTGAGGTGTCTAGTGATGTTGTGTGAGCAGCAGAACGAAAAGATGTGGTAATTCTTCACATGTCTCTGGGCAAGCACATGCTAACCTTTACCCTCCTAGCTTGGAAGCATTGTGTGAAAGGGAGACCGAGATAGCAGGTGGAGCTAGCAAAATTATAGAGAAAATTGGATGAAAAAAAAGAAAGAACATAGTGGGATTTGCCATTTTGCCATTTTGTTCAAATTTGGAATAAAAAACAAGCAAATAATTGAGCAGATTATCTGTAACAAAAAGACATCCATTGCTCATCATAAAATGGTCAGATGGTGACATTAGATAGACTTTTTATCTTAGAAAAGTGAAAGAAGAGCAGAGAGTTTCATTGATTAATTCAGGGGCTGAAACTTTGAGAGCTTAAAGTGCACATATCTCAGTTTGGCTTGTTTTTGGAGATGCAAGTTTTTGGGCAAGACTCCTAAGCTTACATTTACCTACCTCTGCAACATAATTTTAAAAATGTTGTTCTGGATAAGAGTTTCTGCCAAATGCATAAATGTAATCCTTTTGATATTTCTCAAAAGATTGTAGTCACAGGGACATGTATTTGTTGTAGCCATGCCAACACCAGTTATAAACATGTTTAAATACATATATGGGTTTGGTGTGTAAACACCTTTAGGCTCTGCCTTGTATTCTGTCACTTTGCACATTCCACATGGTTTAATTTTAGGTAGCAGCTGATTTTAGGTAGCTTGTAAAGTAAAGTTGCTGTATGACCTCTAACATTCTGAAATGGCACCACCTATTGTTGAAACTTGGTTTTTAACTTTTGATGATTCATTGATTTAAACAGACTCAGAGCTAATCGTTGTAAGCAATTACCAGCTTATCATTTGTTCAGTCAGACTAACAGGAAGAGGTGACTGAAGTCCAAAGTATTGCCTGTGCACTTTTTTGCTTTCTCTGTTGGATCATTTTCTTTTCATTCAAAATGGCATGATTTAGATTTAGTGGCATGATTTAGATATTACTTAATTAGAGGAGTAAATTATAAGGCAGAGTTGAGGATGTTTCCCTCTGAGTAAAGAAGTTAACTTGATATGGTTATTTTAGCTGGATTTTGACTTGACTAACCAGCTCTCAGCCTGTTTTTCTCTTCACTTTCCTGTTTATTGATCACCAGAGGAGGAAAAACAAGGTTTTATTTTCAAGACTAGGAGAAAGGAAGTACCAAAATTTGTGAAATGTAGTATGAAGTGGTATCCACATACACATCAACACTGGAATTAAAACCAGATCTACTTCCATGTGTTATTTAAGCAATAGAACATAATTCACAATGACACATACAGTAGAGCGTTATATTGCCGCTTTACAAAAGTTCTGCAAAATAAAGAAAAAGTCAAAAGATGATTGTAATTTTTACCTTTGCTTTATGTTTGTGTTCAGTAATTTTGCAATGGTCCGTTACAGTGAAGTACACAGGAGCAAGCACAGTGATAGCCTGTAGGGCTTAAAAAATAATAGCACAGTTCAGTAAATGCTGTGGTTATAGTATGTTGTCGTCTTTAATTTGGCCACAAAACTCTAATTAACCTAGTAAGAAAGAACAGAATTGCGAATGTCACACAAACTGTACCATTGAAGGGTTTGTGGCCTTTTCTTCCATATAGCCATTTTACCTAAGGCCATTTGAAATGGCCATTTCGCCTATGAGAGCTGGGACAGGTTTTTACTCATATGATTTTCCTTAGACCTGAAATCAGCCGAACTGAATCAGTCGGACTAAACCAGCTGTAAATATGTTCTTACCATCACTGGGAACCACCACAGTGCACAGGCCATGTTCTACCATCAGACCTGCAGACTGAAAAGCTTGCAGTCATTTGACTGTTCCATTTTGCTTAAATGACTTAACAGTAAATAGGATGCAATTTATCATAGAATTACTGCTGTAAAATTGTGGCTCTATTGAGTTCAGTGAAATGTATCCACTGCTTTCAGTTCTAAAGCAGGTCTTATGATGAAAATGTAATCTACAAGTCTGAATAGAGTTGACTTATTGAGTATTATGCCTAGCGGAGTTACATTAGTGATGGACCTTTCTCCTTGTTGCACGGGTCTCCTGGACTGCACAATGAAATGGTAATAAGGTGGTATCATTAATCGATGAGCTCATATGAAATGAGTAAGACATGGGCACAGGGAGACTATGTAGGTGCTGACAGAAGACCAAACCTCCTGCTGCTCTCCTCCCACCAGGCTCCCCACTAAATTGGCCATATCCAGATTAATGTCCTTTCAACTTCTCCAAGTTTCCACAGCGACGGTCATTAAAATCCACACCCCACTTGTGTGAAATAGGAGTGGGAGGGGTATCATTTGAATATAGGGGTGAAAAAATAGAAGAACACCACCAGAATTTTTGAAGCCAGAACCACAACCTTATTCATAAGTACTTTTCAGACAGGCATAAGTTTTCCAGACATACTGTGTGTCTGTAAATAACCACAGGATGTCTGTAATATTTATGACCGATTCCCAAAGGAAACAGATCTGTGTATAAATTACAAAGATAAGGGTATGTGCTTGATGTACACAATACCTTCACACAAAAAAATCAGGCATATTATGTGGCTTTCACTGCTCACATGTAAAAAACATATCCTAATGTTTACCTTAACTTCTCTTATGCTACTTGTATACAACAAGCTGGCATTATCATTATATAAGTAGCACAGCCAACCACCAAAATCATCAAAGAAGATGAGAAGGGCAGTTAATATGTATTTATACAGCACTTTTTATTTTAGTCCTGAGAAAAATCTATGCCAGATTCATGGCCTGTTCTTAAAATGCAGAATTGTTTGCACCTCTGTGCTCTTGAGTGAGCGTAGGTTCTGTTCTTACCTTAGAAAAATCCCAAATAAGAAAACATTGGTGAATGTCAGAAACATCGTTTTGAGAAGAGATTTCTTCTTAAGAACAGTTGGTGAACAAGGCCTGTTGTTTGGAAAGTGTTATATTCCTTATAAAGGAACGTAAGTAAAACATTGTAAAGATAAAACACCACAGGCTAAATGAAATAACAGCATTTATAACCACTAGGAGAAAATTAGTAATAAATGTGTTTTTAATCTAGATTTAAAAACACCTATCGTGTTTGCATTCCTTATATTCTCTGGAATGCAGTTCCAGAGTTTATGACCTTCATGAGAAAAGGATCTTCCACCAGCTCAGCAAAATGGTCTGGATGGGCTAAACAGCTTCAACAGATCAATAAGATATGCTGGTGCTAAGCCATTAAGGGCTCTATCATAAGCAAGACCTTGTAGTCAATGAGGAGTAATATGCTCAAACTTTCTTATCCTGTTAAGCACACATTCTGAACTAGCTGGTGCCTGTTTAGAGAGACAGCAACAGTTTATAGTAATATAGTCTAAAATTTATAAAACATGAACTAATTTCTCTGCATTTTGTACGGGTGAGCGTGTGTCTTATTTTGGGTGTGTTTCTCAGTTGATAATATATAATCTAAGAGATATTACTTATATGGGGATCAGGTGAAAACCTAGCATCTAGGTTTACACCAGGGTCTTTGACTGCAGCTTTTGGTTACACTGAAGAACCATCAAGGTAAAGGATAAAATCTGCATCTTTATTTTGAGCAGATGTAGGGCCCGGTTGTAGTACTTATGCTTTATCAGAAGTTAGCAGGAGAAACTTCCTAGTCATCCCGTCTTCCATTATCGGTAACTGTTTCACTAAATCTGGCTGAACTGACACGTATAACTGAGTATAATGTGCATAATTGTGTACTAGAGGCCGTACACATAGGGAAACAGTAAGGGCCCTAAAGCAGATCCTTGTGGGACGCCATGTTACGCTCTTCTGTGTTTAAAAACTCCCTATTTACCTTCACCGCAGTGCACCCTTGAGTAGGCTAGTACTTGTTGGCTTGCAAATTTGGGCTGCAAAGAATACTAGTAAATGTGAAAACTCCCTTCCTAAAAGATATACTGGAATATTTACAAACATGTAAATGTCAGTTTGGATTGATATAACCAGGGCTACTATGACAGTCTTTTTCATAGTAGGCAAAAACCACTGTAATCTTTGCAGACTCCAGAGCACACAGTTACTGACAAGGCTAAAATCACAAGGAAACTCTGATAATAATTACATTAGCAATTAGCAATTAAATCAATCCTATATGCATACATCTTGACATCCGTAGATACTGCATCTTCCGCATTTTCACTTAGCTACCTCTAAGAGACATGTTCTCACACTTCCTGTTTTGACAGCGCTTTGGAAGTGTTGAGCCCAATGTTGGCGTCTGCAGCCATCCGTGTCCTCATGCAAATGTTTCTCTTCCTCCCCTCATATGTCAGATGCTAATTAGCAAGTATCTAATTAGTGTTAGAAGATTAATCACTCTTGGGAGAGGCAGCTACGGGGGGTGAACATGGGGGGGTTCACCGATGAGACAGTGTGATGTGACAAAGATGCTAGCAGCAATGCTCTTCTTCAATCTACAAACAAGCACAAGGAAAGGATTAAGGTCTGGCGTCTGCTAATACTAACAGTTTGCCGTCTCTGACTAATGGAGGTTAAAGGTGGCGCAAACAGACAGACTTGCATGTCGCTGTGGCATTTCTCTGATGAGTCCACTTTGTGCCGGGCCATCTCTTGGTCTTTGCTCTTGATGTCTCTGACACCCAGTGCTTCTACAGTGATCGTTATTGATTGTTTCAGGGTTTTCACTTTAAAGCGGTGTCTAATGAAAGCCTCAGGGCAAGCCGGGATGCTTGACTGTCATTTAAATATATTGATTTGTGTGTGAGAACGATACCTCACCATCTTTTCACTGATTTTTTTCACATTCAGATGAGCAAATATTGTATCCCGCATAAAGGAGAGTGTTAGAAAGTGGACGTGAAGCAATAAAGAAAGGGCATAAGTAATTCTGCCACAGCTGATGGTCTTTGTTCTTTCTCTAAAAAAGGGAATATTTGATCAGGGCCATTTCTCTTTTCTCTTCTAGTGGAGAATCGCATCTATTTCCCAGTCTCACTGATGAAATTGAAATTCGCTCTTTAATGGATGATTATTCAGCAAGGCGCGATGTGATATTTTACATCCAAGTGAGAGATCTCTGCTTAGGAAGTAGTGCTATGTGGAGAAAAAAGTCATTTTCTTACATCAATGTTGCAGTACTTCTTTAATGGATCATAAAGCATTGATAATGATATATCTGCATTCAGTATTTTCCTCTACGTGTTCTCATGTGGTTGATGCGTTTTCCATATTGCTGCTGAATAGTCTGGCAAAAGATTCTCAGGCTGCTAATGAATTGTGCCGTCTTTTGAAACATTTATTGCCTATCCTGCAGTTCCCAAATACAGCTTTTGTAAGATTGTAGAAATTCTAATTATGTGGGCAAATAAGTATGGCACTGATTCCATTCCTCAGGACTTTTGCCATTGGTGAGTTGGAAGTAATTGACTATGTGTAAGGACAGTCAAGCTCTTGGCTAGCGGCAGTGCAGCATGCCAAGAGGAGCTTCTGTGCTAGTAGTTTTACAGATAGCCCTTGGCTGTGTAGTATGGCGAGATAGGGGAAGTGTCTGTTCTGTTTTGTGTTTAATTGGAAGAATGCAAAGCGAGGCATAACGCTTGGGGAAAGAAGACAGAGACGCTTCATGTGTGCTAATGCTCAGTAAGACTGAAGGCGGGTCGAGTCTTTAACTGTTTGTAATTGTCACAGGTTAGTCTTCATGAAGTGCCATTTGATTGGTTGACTCCACTGACCTAGCCAACAGCACTAAAGCTGATTTGCATCCCATTGCTCAGGTGGATGAGTGACAGCCAGAGGCAGACACCTGTGCAGTGATTAGCCAATCCCTATGACAGCCTGCAGGGGAGAAAAGACAGACAGGAGGGTATGAAGCACCTTCTCTCAGGAGAGCTCAGCATTTCTAGAGTATGCGTTGCTGAGTAGGACTGTTGGATATATAGACCTTCTGCTTACTGGACAGTCATGGAATGTTTTGCAAGTTGACTCCTTATTAAAATGGACAACCATATATACACGTTTCCCCACCTTTAATTCTTACTTAGGGAAAACTACACTAAATGTAGTTGATCAGCCAGGGCGTGTTTGTTGTCTGAAGTCTGCTTCTCTAGTTTTGCTCTGGAGCTAAGGGGCTAATATAGCTCAAAAGTAATGAAAGCTCATAGCCTTATATTTAGCATTGTGCAAACATCATAACTGAAGCAGTGTTCCGTTGTTAAGTAATCGCAAATAGACTTGCTTAGGGGTTTCTGACACAGTATGACATGACATAATGTGTCAACAGGGATGCTTTAAGATGAGGGTGCTGGAATTTTAAGCAGTATGTTCATGATGTGAATGGTGACATCATACAAAATATTGGATTTTTTTAATTTAAAGGTTTTTTTTTTACGTCAAACAGAATATGTCTTTATGCTCTGTAATGTGGTCAGAGATGAAAGATGCACATAACTGACACATCAAAAAGCTGCTGCATGCCCTTCTCACTCTGCTCTCTCTCATTGGGGACAAACTTAACAGTGGAGATCAGATTGTTGATATGTTGAGTTTCAGATCTTTTATTTTTAGCATTTACAGGTAAACACTCAGTTAAAAAGTCAAGGGGTGTTAACTAACCTAAAGCCTTTAAAAGAATTAATTTAACTGCATAAATTATTTTTACCGCTTTAGCTTACTTAACCCTTTGAACCATCCATGCAGTGCAGGCTGAATTATGTTGGTGTAATAAAACGTGATTGTAACCCACTCATTCAAATACAGCTTTAACATGGCTTTTAAAACAAAATCTTCAGCACCTTTTGTGAAACTCACAGGAGAACTATGGACACATAAATGAGCATCAAACTAACAGAAGCAACAGCAAAGTGGAAAGCTACCGTTCCCATTGAGACCTTTCCTTGTAACAAGATTTCACAAGCTGTGTGAGAAATAACAAGAGAGCAAGAGGCCACACTCACAGATGAGTTGGAGCCATTGACTGTATGTATGATATATGATATATAAATAATGTGATTTAGCGCTGTAAAAAAATTTGCTCCATTCCCAATTTCTTCTACTTTTGCATCTTTGTCACACTTGAATGTTTCGGATTATCAAACTACTTTAACCCAAGGAAACAGAAAAAGCTGTTTTTAAGTAACGATTTTATTTATTGATGGAAAAATACTGTTCAGCCCTACCTGGCCCTGAGTCAAAAAGTAATTGACCCCTTCTTGAATCTAAACATCACTTAAACAGAACCTGTCTGGCAATGTGAAGCAGGCTAGAAGGTGTCAAAAAGCAGCACATGATGCCACGTTCTAAACAGATTCAAATATAGATGTGAAAAAAAGTCATGAAATCTACCAGTCCGGAAAGGGTTACAAAGCCATTGCTAAGGCTCTGGGACTCCAGCAAACCACAGTGAGAGCCATTTTCCACATATGGAGAAAACTTAGAACAGTGGTGGACCTTTCCAGGAGTGGCCAGCCAACCAAAATTTCACCAAGAGCACAATGCATCCAGGAAGTCACAAAAGAACACAGAAGAACATAAAAAGAACTGCAGGCCTCACTTGCCTCAGTTAAGGTCAGTGTAAATGATTCCACAATAAGAAAGACACTGGGCAAAAATGGCATCTATGGGAGACTTGCAAGACGCAAAACACTGCTGATCAAAAAGAACACAAAGGCTTGTCTTAATTTTTATAGCCCTCAAGACTTTTGTGATAATATTCTGTGGACTAATGAGTTAAAAGGTAGAACTTTTTGGAAGACATGGGTCCCGTTACATCTGGCATAAAACTAACACTGTTTTTCCACCATAAGAACACCATACCAACAGTCAAACATGGTATTGGTAGTGTGACGGTCTGGACCTGCTTTGCCTCTGCAAGACCTGCATGACTTGTAATGATAGAACCATGCATTCTGCTCTCTATCAGAAAATCCTAAAGGAGAATGTCCGTCCATCAGTTCCTGACCTAAAGCTCAAGTGCAATTGGGTTATGCAGCAGGACAATGATCCTAAGCACACAAGCAAGTCCACCTCTGAATGGCTAAAAGGAAACAAAATGAAGGTTTTGGAGTGGCCAAAGTCCTGACTTGAATCCCATTCAGATGCTGTGGAAAGACCCTGAACAGGCATGTAGCCAAATTAAGACAATTCTGCAAAGAAGAGTGATCCGGTCCCGAGTGGCGCAACCGTCTAAGCGTTGGCCCTATCATCAGGACATTGTGGGTTTGATCCCTGGTGATGCTACAGCCATCCGTAGCCGGGAGTCCAAGAGAGCACAACTGGCCTCACTCTCTGGGTGGGTAGGATGCCCCCCCCCCTTCTCCCCCCATCACTTAATGCGATGCTAGTCAGCGCAGGCGTCTGTTAGCTGACATAACAGATCTGGCGGTTGGCACTTTCCTCCGAGCGCGTTGAACTCCAATGACGTTGCGTGAGCGGCAGTTCGAAAAGATGCGGTGGCTGGTTTCACAGGTCTCGGAGGAAGCCTGTGTTAGCCTTCGCCCTCCTAGTGTTGATAGTATCGTGTGATTGGGGGAGTCCTAACTAGCGGGTGGAATTGGTGACGACTAAATTGCGGAGATAATTGGGTGAAAATCCAAAAAACAAAAAAAAACAACAAAAAAAAAGAAGCGTGGTCCAAAATTCTAATGTAAAAGGCTCATAATTTTTGGCTGAACCATGCTTTTACAGGTCAAATTATGATTCTCTGACTAGATTGATGTTTGATGTGGTGTGACCTTGATTTCTTGGTAACAATATTGCCTTTGCATGCTGGATCAGTGAACTGCAATCAGGCTCCGCATTCTGGGGAAAGGGGACTATGCTCCAAATGCAAGTCAGTCAGTGAATCAAGTAAGCATGGAGGCATGACGAGGTGGGATTTACCGCTGTCTGTCAATGCTCTTTACGGCATCCGCGGGGAGTAGCACAATACAGAGTTCCTCTGTTCAATTCCCCCATATGTCTGCAAAAGTCAAGATAGCTAGAATCAATACTAGAGGAAGTGCGGCAGATTTGTGTATGCAGGAGCTCGGATTGTTCACTTCATATTAATACTTGCCAGTTTGAGATTGGAATCAGAAACAAGGTTACGCAATCAACTGGGTCAGTCCGTCTGCATCTCTAGATTTCTCACATGTATAGAAAAGCGCTCCTGTATCGAAAAGTTAAAACATAGTTATGTTCTAGTAACAAGAACTTGGTGCAGTTATTTCAGTCTCATAACTCTGTATACTGTATCTTCTCATTCCATTTTGAGCTTTCTGTTGTCGTTGTTTATGTCTGTGTTGTGGACTGCCTGTTCATTTCTTCTGCTCCAGACATTTATTCCATACAAAAGAGATGAATTGCAGACCCAATTGTGTCCATTTGATCAAAGCTCTGCACTGAGAAAAAGAAATGCAAATGTAGGATACACAGTACGTGGCACTTTGGAGTTTGAAAGTATTCAATAGACACAATTGCATTCTTCCACAACAGCATACTGGGTGGAGGCAAGAGATTAGGATTCAAGTCTGACTCTGCACCATAGGAATTCACCTTCAGCCAAAAAAAAAAAAACAATCGTAATAAGTATGAGAATTAGTAAAATGCAACATTTCCTGAGATCCTATTATCTTGTCATTATCTTCTTAGATCTGCACAGACCTGAAAAACCCTGTACCATCTAATGTAATTGACATTACTTGAACAAACAAGTCAACTACATCACCATATACACTCTATTTTTCTGGGGATTTGATCACAAATATAGAACACAAAGTACAAATTGTATACAGTAAATGTTTATGTCAGCCTTTTTTAAACTGTGGAAGAAATAGCTTAAAGCAAGTGCAGTCTGCCTCTGCATACCCCAGATGTTCTGCATGTCTGCAAGTCAAGATATGTAGAATGAATACTAGAGGAAGTGCAGCAGATTTGTGTATGCAGGAGCTCCGTTCACCTTATTTAATATTAATACTTGTCTGTTTCAGATTGTGTTCAGAAACAAGGTTACGCAATCAACTGGGTCAGTCTGTCTGCATCTGTAGACTTCTGGCATTTATATATAAAAACACTCTTGTATCGAAGTTTAAGTCGCTTGAAGCTTACATGCAACGAAAGCTTACTTGTGGTGCATATTGTAAAGCTTCCTATGGAAAATCAACCCCAACAACCATCTCAACATTGCAGACCAAGTTTCATGAAACAGGCAATCAGAATGCTGGTAATGTACCACATGATGATAAAAAAATGTAATTTCTACCTACTGATTTGGGTTAACACATTGTGGATGATGTAAGAATGTTGCTTTTTCCAAACTGTATGTGATGGTCCGGTGGAAAGGACACGTGGGTACGTTTCATGTTAGGGTGCAAATGCAGTTGTTTATTGAATCTCAGTGAAGAAAACACAAAAAATGCAATTTATCTAGTGCAAAAAAAGGAACAAAAAAGAAAAACCAAAGAAACTCAATATTTACAAATATATACAACTTAGTATGAATAGTCCATTATTCAAGCACAATTTTAGTAGTTTTCTGGGCGCCAGCCATATTTCATCAACTTCTCCACCAGACTATCTCACTCTGCTCCCTCTAGGGCTTTTATAGAGCTAAACAGGAAGTGATGTGACATCACTTCCGGTTTTTGCGCAGGGAAAATTCCACTATAAAAATTCACCACACAAAGGCTACTGTTTTCCTCCCTGGATGAAGACATGACTACCTTCCTCTGGAATCTATTCACAGGTAAGTACTTTTCCCTTCTTATTTAATTTAGTTACTCAATTAAACCCTTTCTTGACTTCCCCCCATTAGTGTTCAAAAATATAACAGTGCTTAAACTGTTTATTTATATTGATAAAGAAACATTAACCCTTAACATTTTATAAATAAAACAGTTCATATTCAACGTTTTTTTTCCTCTTTTTTTTTTCCCTGCAGGCTTGCTCTTGTTCGCCATTCAACTTCAGCTTTGCAGCATAAACACTATCAATTAATAAAGGCTGTTTAGAAACAGCATGTGTCTGTCTGTTTGAATATGAAATGTCTCAAATTACATAGAAAGTCTTTGCATACATATTGTACACACTGTATAAAGTCATTGATACCTGTAACATTTCTACTATTAAAATCATTAGCAACAATAGCACTTTATTCTGTTTTGATTTTGTTTACTCTGATAAGTTCATCTGGAAATCATATTCATTATTTCTACATAATAAGAAATGTTATGTTTGCTTCACTTGACAGTTAATCAGGTAAACAGTCTCTCACAGTTAAATACACATACAGACATAATCAAATGCAGGCAGAGAGAGAGAGCAGTCAGGTTGTGTTCTGTGATGAACTCAGAATAAAAAGTCTCTGATGTAGTATCATCTGCAAGGTGAGACTGAGGAGTAAATGTAAACATTTCTACCTCTACTGACAGTCTGATTACAACAAATCACTCTTTTCAAAAAGTGATACTTTGTGGCTAGCCTGGCTTATTTCTCACATGTGCTGATATCTGTTTTGTTTCGTCTGTATACAGCATTCATATGGCGACAAATTTCACATAAGTCAGTACACAACGGCTTACAGTCTGAACACATATACGGCCATATACCTCCAAAACAGGTAACGAGCTTCAACCTCACCAATAAGCATCATTAGCGAACTGCATGAAAAAATCAGCACACACTTGCCTCAAACTGTGCTGCATTCTGTAGAACATAGGATACATATCAGATGTTGAAAGTGAGACATTTCATGAAAAACATTAACTCATTTAGAACTTGGCAGCAACTCATCTCAAAAAAGTTGGGACGAGGCAACAAAAGGCTGGAAAAGTAAGTGATACTTATAAAAAACGGCTGGAGGAGCAATTGGCAACTAACTCGCATCACTGGGTATAAAAAGAGCATTTTAGAAAGACAGAGTCTCTCTGAAGCAAAGATGGGCAGAGGTTCACCAATCTGCAAAACACTGCGTCTAAAAATTGTGGAACAGTTTCAGAAAAATGTTCCTCAACGTAAAATTGCAAAGACTTTGGATATCCCACCATCTACAGTACATAATATCATCTTTCATCAAGATTTAGAGAATCTGGAGAAATCCCTGTACGCAAGGGACAAGGCTGATGATCAATATTGGATGCTCGTGATCTTCGAGCCCTCAGGCGGCACTGTATTGAAAACAGGCATGATTCTGTACTGAAAATCACTGTGGCATGGGCTCAGAAACACTTCCAGAAATTATTGTCTGTGAACACAATTCAAGTTAAACGCAACACAAGTTAAAGCTATATCATGCAAAAAAGAAGCCATATGTCAACACGATCCAGAAACACCGCCGTCTGCTTTGGGCCAAAGCTTATTTAAAATGAACTGAGGCAAAATAAAAAAACTGGTCTGTGGTGAGATAAATCAAAATTTGAAATTCTTTTTGGAACACACGAACATCGTGTCCTGTGGACTCAAGAGGAGAGGGACCATCCAGCTTGCAATCAGTGCACAGTTCAAAAGCCTGCATCTCTGATAGTATGGGGTTGTGTAAGCTGCCCACGCCATAGGCACTGATGCAAGGCACTATCAATGCTGAACAGTATATAGAGGTTTTAGAACAACATATGCTCCCATCCAGACAGCGTCTCTTTCAGGGAAGGCCTTGCGTATTTCAGCAAGACAATGCAGAACCACATACTGCATTCATCACAACAGCATGGCTTCGCAGAAGAAGAGTCCGGGTGCAGTCCAGACCTTTCACCAATAGAAAACATTTGGCGCATCATGACATGAAAAATCCAGCAAAGAAGATCCGGGACCGTTGAGCAGCTAGAATCCTACATCAGACAAGAATGGGACAACATTCCCAAAACTCCAGCAGTTGGTCTCCTCACTTCCCAGACGTTTACCAACTGTTGTTAAAAAAAGAGGGGAGGCTACACAATGGTAGACATGGCCCTGTCCCAACTTTTTTGAGATGCGTTGCCACCATCTAGTTCTAAATGAGTTAATATTTCTCATGAAATGGTAAAATTTCTCACTTTCAACATCTGAAATGTGTTCAGTGTTCTGTTGTGAATAAAATATAGGTCTATGAGATTTGCAAATAATTGCATTCTGTTTTTATTTACATTTATTTACATTTTACACAGCGTCCCAACTTTTTTGAAATTGGGATTGTACAAAAAATAGTGGCAGTTTTTATAAATGACAATTCAAAGTCATACAGTGTGAGAAACCACATAAGCAAGCCTGAAATTACTTAAAGCTGCACTATGCAAGATGTTTTGTTAAAATTAAAATGACTTAATTTTACTTGACTCAGTGATTTTAACTCAGGAGGAAAAAATAAAATAAAACATGGAGTCACCCTGTAAAGCCTGAAATAATAATTTAAAAGTCAGAGTGATCAGGTCGGTATTGGCAGCAGTTTTTCAGACCCCATCATACGTCTTCTTCTAATTAATTCACGCACAGCTTCAAAAAGATGATGATATGATGACAATTCACTTACATCCTCAGAAGACACATACTTCACCAAGTTTTGACTGAGTTCTTTGTGAATACTGTTTAAACTTTCGCAGTCATCAGGTTCATCCCCTCTGGGAAGGGTTCCAAAGCACAACCAATGTTACTAAATGTTCTTCCACATATTGCAATTACACATTTGCACCAGAGAGGTCTCCAAATCCACAAAATATACATAGTATAGCTTTAAAAGCTGTAATGATTTGAGGCAAGCATGTGATGAGTTTGCTCAACTGATGTACATAAGCTTCCATTACTCGTTAGCTACATTAGCCTCATAGCTTAACTACAAAAATAAAAAAGAAAACTTTTGGCCCTAAACGTGTCTTGGCTTATCAACTGAATTTAGTGACAGGAGAAAATTGTGAAAATTTGATTTTCTATCAAACTATTACTTTGATGACACCAAGAACTGGTAGCTGCTCTTCTAGACAGAAGATACGTGGTGGGTCTGCATGTTCCTCGGGTTTAGAAATACTGGACGTCTAAGACCAGGACAAAAGGGTAAATGTTAGCAGGGTGCTGACTCCCCCTGCTCTGGGCAGTGGCCCTGCTGGAACAGGAAGCCCCCATATGGGAGGAGATGGAGAGCAGCAGGTCTACCCTGGTCACTTGGAGCCCAGTGGCCACTGAGTGTCAGAGTGGCAGCTTGGAGCTTCACAGGATTATTGGCCACTGCTGCCGCTCACCAATATCACTTACACATGGCAAGGTGCTTTGGACCTCATTTAACTGGTAGCTAGCACAGTGCCTGAGCCGCGCTGAGGATCATATGGCATGCACCTGAGTACCTATCTACAAAACAAACGTTGTCAAAATGCTGTCAGAATCCTGACTGGTGAGATGTTTCCAACTTACATTGTTATGCTAATGCCTTCCACGCAGGAATCGGACGTGGGGGGGGGGGACAAAGAATGTACCAAATTTGTAATTCAAACTTGTCACCATCTTTCAGTCAGCACCTCAGTCATGCTCTGCGCTCACCCTCCCTGTTATTTCCCTCATGAACATCCCACCCCTTGCAGCCAGCCAGTGCTGGAAGCGTCTGCCATGTGCGCAGTAAAAGAGGAGACGCTGAGCAGTGCTCTCTGCCTCCTTTCCACACCACACAAAAAACTCTGGTGTAGTCTCACCACCACTTTATGTAAGCTTTTTTCACTCACATTGTGGACAGGTTGGGATTTCAGCAGAATATAGAGATCCGTCTCATTATTAGAAGGGAATTGTCTGCTTATCGTTGGTCTACACGACTTTAAATCTGGTCCAGCTGTCTTGCAAATTTTAGGATTTTTTTTTTCCTCAAGGGATAGTCTGAGCAGAGCTGTGTGACTTGTTGAGCTGTACGGGAGAGCTGCAAGCATGCAGAAGGCAAAAGCAATCCACCACGATGCAGGTAAGCTGAGACTCAGCTCCATGCTGTGACCCAAAACACGTTATAATTTTAGCCATTCGTTACAGTAACTAGTTTGAACCCAGAATGAACACAAAGGAATTTACATTGCCAGCAAAAACAGTGTTTTCATGTTCTAATAGACTAGTGCAGCTTATTAAAGTGAAGCCAGATCATATGTATCTATTGTGTTATTGTTCTCTCAGAAAGAAAATCCTTTCTTCTGGAGCCCATTGGGAATATCGTTATTAATGAATTGCGCTGGGTTTCTGTGTTGTTAGCGCCACTCGTACTGATGTGCAGATTTCCTCAGAGAATGTTGCAAAGGCACAAGACTCTTGCCTTGAGGCGCAGTTTCCCCCATTCTTAGCATATGCTCTCTTCACCCAGTTGTCTTCTGATGCACAGTGATAGGAAAAATTAGTTTTATAATAGACATTTTGAATCTGGCTATATTCCTTTATTAGAAACTTACAGAGGAAAATGTAGAAAACCAAATGTTTTTATGAAAAAACATTCTTTGGTGTAGTAACAAGTAAACAAACTTTAAAATGCCATTCTCTGTCCAGTCTGTACAGTCCACACGTGAAAGATAAACTGCAGAAACTGCCCATTTCAAATGTATATGATTGTGATGTCAACAAAAAAACAGTAAATCCACTTTTGACTGTATTTAAAGAAAAAGCAATACGTATCTTTTACCTAAACAGAATAATTGTTTTTGTAAACATATGCTCATTCTGAAATTGATGCCTGCAATGTATTTATGTAAAATGTATCTGCAAATAATACAACAGTTTAAGAACAACGTTCCTCAATAAGCGATTGCAAGGATTTTACCCTCTACGGTGCATAATATCAACAAAAGATTCAAGGAATCTGGAGAAATATAGGAGCAAAGGGCAAGGCTGAAAACCGCCAGTGACCGCCAGTGACTTTCGAGCCTTCAGACAGAACTGCGTTAAAAATCTGCATGCTTCTGTGATGTGTATGGGCTTTCACAAACCCTTGTCAGTAAACAGTTTGTCGCTGCAAATGCAGGTGAAGACTGAAGTATGCACATTGGAAGCCATATGTCAGCCATGTCCAGTAATCCCTCCGACTTTTTTTTTTTTTTGTGTGTGAAATTGTGGTTTGTGCGTAAGAATAGCAACCAATAAGAACAGAGATCATTTGCACAGCTCAGTCTTAAAGGCACAGTAACCAAAACAACCCATTCAATTGTGTGAGTAGTCATGTAAAACATCAGTGATGGCTGTTTTGAGTTGTTGTAAATGGATATCATGGAAAACTAAATAAAATTCAAGTGAGCTGTAGAGTATGGGCTTAGAATACAGCCATTTGCTAAGAGGGAGTGGCACATACTGAATTTTGTTCATAGATTAAAATAAGAGTGTGTTTAGAAGTTAAAATGAAAACATAGAAGTAAATATATTAATTAGTAAAGCACTGTTAAACAAGAACATTTGGAGTATAACATTAAAATTTAAAATATTGAACATAAAATTAGTAGAATGTTTAACCTCTTCAAATCAGTAACGGTAACAACCACGAAATGTTCATATCATTCAGGCTTTAGTAGTTACCCATAATTCCATTACCATGCTATAAAATAAAATAATACGGTTGATTCACAGTTGCAGAAGGCAATAATACAAAATGTCATAACTTTTCATTTCTCTTTTTAATCTCTGCATTAATCACAGTACACTCCAGCGTGTGCAATTAGCAGTCTTTTTTTCCTCTGACACTTGTCTCACGCACATGCTAAAACTTTCCTCCTGGCCCACTGATAGCAGCATGATGTGCATGGCAGGTGAAGAGAGGGAGAGAGAGAGAGGTGGAGGGGCGATGAGTGAGGAGAGAGAAATTGCCTCCAGGCCCAAACTGAAATTAAATGCTTACTGCCAAGACAGAAGGTGTGTGTGTGCATGCGTGTGTGTGTGTGTGTGTGTGTGTATACATGCATATGGGGTAAAAGCACACTCACACCAGTGTAAGCCCAACGCCCTTCCAAGTAATTCTCCTCCCCTGCGTGAAATTGTTGCTGCCTTCCAGTAGAGCGAAAGTGTGAGCGTGCTGCTTATCTTTCTTTCTTTAATGAACTCCTAACAGTTAATGATGGGCGTGGTTATTCAAATATATGGATAACTGCTCATTTTAGTATTTGTTTCCTTGATTGGGTATTCTAATAAGACATGCATGGCAAAAACATAAAATCAGTCACAATATTTTCGAACTTTTTTGACATTTATAACATTTTTTATGTTGATGTCGGGACACAAGCTGCTGATACTGCATCTTGATTTAGATGAAATGGGAGTGTCTGCGTGGAGCTACGTGTAATCACGGTTGTAACAAAGCCTTATATCTCTAAAGTGGCAATAGGTTGATCTAATCTAAACTTAAAGTTTGATGTGTTGTCAAGGCACGAACAAAAAAACAATATCAAAAATATATTTTTTGTTTCTCACAAAATGGGCAGACTGTGACATTGTGCAAGATGCTTTTTACTTTGGAAAGACCAAAGAAGAACGGTTTCTATGCTTCATTCAGGAGTTAAACCTTTATGTTCTTTTGTATACACCTGAGATCTCCATAACTCAGTTTGAGCTTTTGGAGATGCAGCTGAACACGTCACAAACATGAAACTAACAGGCCGAATGTCTACAAGTGCACTCACGATATGCTTTGCTTCTCACATGATGGGCAACATTGTGACATTGGATAGGCTACTTTCCATTTTGGAAAGTGAAAATAGTGTAAAGAGCTTCATCTCTTCACTCAAAAGCTGAAACTTTGAGTGCTTTCACATATAACTTGATGTTAGTAGCCCAGTTTCAGCCTTGTTTGAGCTAATTTTTGAATCTTTTTGATGTTTGCGAAAAAGTTTCAGTTACTGGCACATAGCCGATCCGTCATCTTGGTTGATGCCATGCCAACGCCAGAGACAAGCGTAATTGGAGAGTTTGTGTCTCTAGAGACAGTTTGCAAAAATCAACCCCAAGGTGAATAAAACAATGTCACATTTTTATAATTCACTGTTCAAGAGCTCTAATGAATTTATTGGGATTAATAATGCTTGGTGTGTAAAGACTGTATGGGCAAGTTTCAAAGTACTTATTAAATAACAAATACTTTATTTAAGTAAATACTTAATTAAATAAATAATAAGCCTACGGTTCAAGAGGTTAAAGGAAATAAAGCTTTAATCAGGCTTGTAATTCTGGTCTAAACCCAAATACAGCCTGAACGGCCTGCTTAAACCTGACCCAAAAAAACCCTAATTATTAAGGTTATTGTTGCGTCACATAAAACATGCAAAGTAGGTTACTGCAGGTGCATAAAGCAAAAGAAATAACATATACATAAAACCCAAAGATTTATTAAAGTAACCAAATGATCAGGTATGGATCATCACTTATGCTAACTTTTTGCTTTGGTTAAACCTTCAGTATTTTTGTTTTGTATTTCTAACAATATTAATGAATTTCTCACAAGGCTATTCTGATATTATTCTTTTTAGAGCTTGAGCAGTTTACCCTAATCCAACAGGACCGGGCTGTTATCATCGGATTCAGACATCATTTCCTAAAATGTGTCTGGCTCGGGTCAGTTAAAATGTAATATTTGTGTTCTCACAGACCAAATCTCACTTAACTAATTTTATCATGTATTTCTCCCTTGCTTTAAGTGTACTCTTTATTTTGTTCTTCCTTCCTTTCATTACCTCAAAATAAAACTTTTCTTTAACCTGGCACCTTGAGTCAGCTTGAGTCTACCACATCCAACGTGTTGTTGACAGAATTTAGCGCAGGGTCCAGACGGATATAGCCAAAAGAACCTGTTGGCCAAAAGTATTTTTTATGTTATATGTTTGATATATCATTTAAAACATGCTCTGCGTAAACTATGTTATCCATGATGATGGCTGTTACTGTCTCTATGTGATAATTTAATCAATGCTGTCCTATCAGGTTTTATTTGGCTCGTTAGGTGATGATGGGCCTTTTTGGGTCCATTTTAAAAATCGAAACTGGTTAATGTGGGTTAGGTTGGGTTTGGAAAAAAACTGTCGAGCTTGGGTCGAATTCGGACTCAAATCTTGATGATTTGGTTCTTTTTGGGTCAGGTTTGGACAAACCGTTCTCAGGCTGTGTGCAGATTCGGTTTAGACAGAAAATTCTTGGGCTGTATTTGGGTTTAGACCAGAATTACAGGGCTGATTAGAGCTCTAGTTCCTTTAAGCTCTTGAACTGTAGGCTTATTATTTACTTAAAAACTACTTTAAAGCTTGCACGTAAGTTATGTGATTATGAAAGTAAGGAATCGTGGGCCTCCTTAAGGTTTATGAATTTAAAATGTATCTATTTGAATAGCGAAAATTAGCCAGGCACAATCTGGCCTGCCTCAGCGCATAAAAGTCTTCAGGGCTGGGAATTGGTGAGTCTTATTGATAGAAAAACTCTCCCAGCCAGGCTCACATCTGTCCTGTGTGTGGTCAGTGGCAATGAGCTCCACCCTTCTCTCCTCAGCCTGTCCACATCAATCCAGCCTGGCCAGCCACCTCTCGCCCTCTTCTTCACCTCCATCCACCTCCACTGTCCAAGGAGACACACAATGCTTTTCAAGCATCATCCCGTCTCATCTGCCAGAGCAGACAGAAAATAGCTCAGAATGATGATACAGACACAGGCTTGATTTGATGGCAGCATCTATACTGGCTTGCAGGTTGAAATATTGAAAGCAGTTTCTGGATTTACTGTTGCCTGGCAGTGAGTGAGGTCAGCATTTATATATTTTTATCCTTAATTCTCACTTGTAGATCAATGAAACCAGTGAAGAAATCCTTTTGAAAATGTGGATTCTTAACTTTCAATTGATACCACATTTATTGTATGTTTGTAGGTAGAAGAGGAGATCATTTATTCTGTTTTGATTTAAATGAAGTTAATGTAAAGTTATGTGTGAAGTTATTTGAGCCCATACAGTCTTGTGAGAAAAGAAAATGGATCTTTTCCATTTGGGCCACATTTTTGTCATGGTTTGAAAAGAGTAAGAAAAGTAGACCTGAATCTGTCAATAGAGAATGTACGCTACCATTCAAAGGATTGTTATCACTTTCCATAGTAATAACATTCATCATTCTGGACACATCTGTAATTCTTTCATTTTTATTTACAGCTTCCTATTATTTGTTTGAAATGTATCTTGTACCAGACTGGTTTTGTACAACTGTTCAAAAGTTTTGAATGACCAGAAGGTGTTTTCAGTATTTCAAGACCTCTGTGAACAAGTTATTAAATGACCTAAACTCAAATTATTTGTTTTGTTTAAGTCATAAACACACTTCGCATTGTACATCAGAATGGGGAAAAAGTGTAATCTTAGAAATTTAGACCATGGCATGATTGTTGGTGCCAGACAGACCGGTCAGAGTATTTCTCTAACTGCTGATCTCCTGGAATTTTTACACACAACAGTCCCTAGAAACACCTTGTTGATGAGAGAGGTCAACCGAGGATGACCAAACTGGTTTGAGCTGACATTGTTTCATTGAAAGTATTTATTTGAGTTGAATTAAAACTGATTTCTTGTTACCACGCAAAGTATTTTTTTTAGTTTGAACTGACAAACCATTTTATACAGTGTATAAAATGATTTTAATGCGTGAAGATAACCACTGTGTACAACTGAAATGCGGTGAGCAGAAAAGCATCTTAGAATGCAGAACACATTGAACCTTGAGGCAGATGGGCTACAACCGCAGAAGACTATGTCGGGTGGGACTTCTGACAGCCAAGAGCAGAAAGCTGAGGCTGCAGTGGGCACAGGCTCACTAAAACTGGACAGTTGAAGACTGTAAAAACATCGCCTGGTCTGATGAATCTCAATTTCTCTGATAGTAGGGTCAGAATTTGGTGCCATCAGCATGAATCCATGGACCCAACCTGCCTTGTGTCAACAGTCCAGGCTGATGGAGGCGGTGTAATGGTGTGAGGAATGTTTACTTGGCAGACTTCTAGAGTATTGTTGCTGGCTATGTTTATCCTTTCATCATGCAGTCATGTCAGCATTGACCAAAACCCCAAGGAATGTTTCCAACATCTTCTGGAATCCTTCCTTGCCAGGATGAATTAAAGCTGTTTTGAAAGCAAAGTGAGGCCATACCCAGTATGAGTACAGTGTTCCTAAAAAAGTGCTTGCCATAACTTTTGCACAGGCCAAAAGTTTTGTTTTTTTTTTTCTGGTATTTTAAATTCAGCAAATAAACAGTAATTGTACATTAAGATGCCAGAAGTGTGTTCTCTGTCACTTAGAAAATCAACAAAACATGTAATTTGACCAGGGGTGCCCAAACTTTTACATATGACTGTATTTATATAAAATTATTTGAAAACCTTTGAAAATGTTAAATTTTAGAAATTTCTTTTTTTATAAATTCATTTCAGATTCTGTACAGCTTTTTCAGTCATTTTTGAGTCTTATAGTTCAACATTCTGGACACTTTTAAAGTTTGTTTATTTTTATTTACAGCGTATTGTCCTGCTCATGATCTGAAACATGAAGCTTTACATATACAAATCATTTTACACTGTAAAAATGGTGCAGCAGTTCGAACTGAAAAAATTGCTTTGTGTGGTCAGAAAAAAATCAGTTTTCATTCAACTTAAATAAATACTTTAATTGAAACAGTTAAGAGTAAAATAAGTAGTTTAAATCAACTTTTGCCCTGTACTACTTTTTACAGTGCTTGTCTGCAACCAAACAGGTTTTATGTCATTGAAGATGTCGATTCCAAACTTGAACACGAGTGTAAATGAAATGTAAACATAATCATGTAGTCAATTATGAAATGGAATTACCTCATTACAATAATGTAACTATGTAATATCAATTTGAATGTGTAGCATAATGACAATAATAGCTCAACACTAATAATTATAGGCATCTACATCAAAAACAAATGGAAAAAAGTCAGAAGTGCATACTCAAACCTGTTGATTTGGAATGTAAAGCAGATATAAATATACTTAATTATGTTACTTACTATGCAATTATGTAATTATGTAATTACCCTGAAATAATTATATAATGTAAATTGAATGTATAGCGAACGGACAATTATAGCTCTAGACTTCTTAGACTTATCCTGATCCCAGAACTGCTCTGTTAGCCTGAAGCAGGCTCTTATACACAGAAATACAGGAAGCATTAATGCTGTGTTGTGCGCAGTGCTTAAGCTTCTTTGTGTCTGCACAGTCTAATTAACGCCACTTGTGCACTGTATTGCTTGTGCGTGTGCTGGAAGCATGTGAAAGGTTTAAATTGAAAAATATGGAATCCATTAACCTTGCAGACAAGGGCCACTCGCTCGCATCTCATTAGAGGCAAGGGGAATTGAGCAACACAGCAAAATCTATTATTGTTTTAATAAGCTGACAATTTGTTAATTTGTGTGAGTCTTAAGTGTAAACGTAATTTCTCATCAGTATCATCTTAATGGGGTGGCTGTACTGGGAGCAGCTTAGGGCTTTTGGATGGATTCAGTAAACAAGGAACCATGAAGTAGCCCATGGACACACACACACACACACACACACACACTATGTCTGTCCAAAAAGGCATCAGTTAGGACATCTGTCCTAACTGATGTCAGTACTATTTGGAGATAATATTGTTTAGAAAGTCAGGTAACAGGTCTTGGTCATTTTCTAGTCAAGCAAGTAAGAAACAAAGTTCACTGAAGCTGCTAAAGATTCATAAAAAATTCATTTCCTTATTTTAGGAATTTGAAGTAATTTGAAAGCTTTGCTAGTTTTAGGTGTACGGTTCACTACCCAGTCCATACAGTCTACAAATGGCAACTGTGCTGCAGAAACAGCCCATTTTGAATTCACTGTTTCTGTGATGTCGTGAGAACCCGCTCATTTACATATACTCACCTACTCAGCCTAAAGTAGTCCCACCCATCCATGTTGAAGTTCTAAGGAGTGTTTCAGCTCTGAGCACTTTTTGAATAAATAAAGATACAGAGCAACCAATGGAAACAGAGCTTATTTGTCATATATCAGTCTGAAAGGCACAGTAATAAAAACAGCCTGTTCAATTCCAAAGAGAGGATAAATAAAGGTTGGAAAATGGTTGGAATTGTTGGAAATGGAAAAGTGGACCTCAGAGGAAAAGATAAAATTCAAGAAAAATTTTGAATATGGGCCTTTTAAGGGTGCATTACAATTTACATCCTGAAAGAGTTGTAAGTACAGTTATCTGCAGTCTACACAAAAGTCAACCTGAAATCAAAACGTACCTTTTTACCTTCATATTAAACACAATTCATCAGATTATACTGTATAGAAGACAAAATTCTTGTTTTCTTGCAAAGCTCTGAAACATTATTGATTTTTCATTAAATTACCATGCAGAAGTGGGCGGGGAAAAATATGAACCAATAATATCATATTTCACCTCCGCCACCCACCACCCCCCACTTAACATTTTTGTGATTTTTGACGCACGCTGACTTTAAGTATGGAGACCATTTTTGTTCCCTCATTAAAAAGTTTTGCTGTATATTCAGTTTACAGTTCATAATTATTTAAATATAATCCTGTGAGTGAATAACAAAGTGCATAGTTTCTGTATCCACATTTCCAATTTTCCAGTTTGTTTCGATGACAACAATGACATAATGGCATGCCTCTGGGTTTTCCCCTCCCACCTCCATCGACCCCACACACTACAACTCCCATGATTCTTTGGACTCTCACACCATAGACTCAACCAATCACAAACCACTTCCCAGATCCACATCACCTGACTATTGAACTCTTTATACCTGTTCCTTGCTACATGTATCTGTATAAATACCTGTTTTTTTGGTCATGCTCATTGCGAAGTATTGCCAACTTCAGCCGTTTCATACCAAGTGTTTATCTTTCTGTTTGTAATATCCGTGTTTATCACCTTTTGCTTTGTTCTCGTTTCTCGTTTTTGGATTCCCCACATTGGACTGTTCGTTGTACTGGTTTTGACTCACACATGTTTTTGACCAACTCTCTGTCTTGCGCCCATGTATGTACATTTGCTCTTCATTGTTCTGACCTGGTCAGGCTTTGACAACCCTTTTGTTACCTCGCTCCTTGTTAATAAATATGCATCACACTTATACACATGAGCATCTGGTAAGTTTATCAAACTTTACACATAATAATGGCAAAAATATAAATGCTGTTTTTTTTCCATTAAACAAGACTACACAATAATATCTTTTAATCAGTTTTAATAAAATAATAAAATATCTCCTCTTCTACTTAAAAACACAAATTTGGCATTGACTCAAAGTCTAAAATCTGCACTTTCTTTCAGTGAGTGAGAAATAATACAAAATTACGTGTATTTGCTGACATCAGCGATAACTGCACATTCTGAAGGTTAAAACTCCAAACAAGTCATGTGAAACTGTATGCATAGGCAAGGCCAATGGCAGAGACATGCTGTAGACTGATTCCTAATCGAGAAGAACTGAATGGTAGAGGTCATTCTCTCTCCATCAATTGTTAGCATTCTTGTCTAGGCACACTGAAACGCTAAGCAGTGCTGATGCTTAGCAGAAAAGCACACAGTGGCAGAGCCCGCTTGCTTTTGCTGACTGGTAGTTGTGTCATCAAAGCACAGAGCCATAAAAGGGCTGTAAGGAAATGATAGCTTGTCTTGTGTAATAGTTCCTGGGAAAAGTGTTTTAAAAATATTAAAGTAGTTTTCTTGGTGTTTCTAAACAGAGAATTTCAGTCCTAGCAAAACATTTTGCAGGCCCACATGCCATTATAACCCTTTACTATTTTTCTTCAGTCTAGAGAGTTACTTTGGTCACCTACATTGCAAACACTGATTTCTAGTTTAGGTTTCAGGCCTGTACTTTAAGTCATGGTACCATCAGTAGACTATAAAAGTGTTAAAATCAAGTTTACTCAATTTTCCCCATAAACTGATTGTGGCTGATTAGCCAAGACATGTTTTTATACTTGTTATCTATTAAAATGGACAAAAAATTATAGTATAGATGCCTGAATTAGTCATTTTGTATAGATAACAGTTTGTCATAGAGTGTTGGAAACCTCATAAGCACGTCTATTTAAAATCACTGAAAGCTGCACTGTATAGGTTTGAGGGATTTGGAGACCTCTCTGGTGGAAATGTGTAATTGCACACATAGTGGGACCCCTTCCCTGAGTGGATGAATCTGATGTATGTGAGTGCTTTGAAAGAGAATTCGAAAAGAAGTCAGTGAGAGCTTGGTGAAGGATGTGTTTACCCAGGACGTAAGTTAATTATCTGCTATTGTCATCATATCTTCATCTGTAAAATGCTGATTTTGCATTTTAAGCATAAACATCGAGCCAAACCTTCTTTTTGGTGCCTGTGTGTGATGTTAACATGTAAAGATGTGTGATGTGGTTTGCAAAACTTCTGCGCCTGATCTGATGCCTCTGAGTTTTAAATTATCATTTCAGGCTTTACAGCGTAACTCATAGCAGTGCACAACCACCATCTTTTAGCTTTTTTCTCGACTCAGTAACACTACGTCTTTCAGTTTTAACAGAAACTCTCTTACATAGAGCATCGTTAGCAGTCTGATGTGGTTTGAGGTGAGTGGGTGATGATTTACTCATGCAGTTTGCATAATGCTAATTGATGGATGCAAGCTTCTATTACTTGGATGGGATAATATAGTGTTTAACACTGCTGCCCTCCACACAGTAGATGGAGGTTTGATTCCCTGCCTGGGCAAGCACACCACTCTATACTCTAACGAGTCCTTGGGCAAGACTCCTAACACTACATTCTCCTACCTCTGTAGCATGATTCATTTGTAAGTCACTCTGGATGAGAGCACCTGCCAAATACCACAAATATACTTGTTAGTTCCATGGACGTGTCTTGGCTGATCGACTACATTTGGGGTAAGGAGAAAATGTGTAAATGAGATTTTGTGCTAAACTGTCGCTTTAGCATCGTTCTACCTAAATTTTAAAAAGATTAGAACATTGCTTTTCAGAAAGATCTTGTATTCCAGTGTGTGTGGGTGGGTTTACCTGCTGGTAGCCCCCTCTGCTGCTTCCAGCAAGAACTGAGAGCCAAGATCAACAGTATCGTGCCAATTCCTGTGTTAGTGCTCAGATTAAGAGCTCGCGTCTGCGTGAGTATGATACTGTTACATCTCACACGTCTGGCAAACCCTTCAGCTAAACTGGAGAATGATAGTGTCTGTTAGAGTAGTGAAGCTGGGCAGTTATACTGCCTGTTTTATTGATTAAACATTGCTGTTGATCAGACAGTGATCTAATTTTTGCTGCATTATTTGTTAGTTTGTATTCAGATATTTTTGGTGGAAAATAATCCTGTTTGTGGATGTCTGTTCCTCTGAATCAGTCAGAGTCAAGGGGTGAAGGCAGGCATCCAAGTCATATGACTCATGTGTTAAAGGGGAATTTCACCCATTTTTCACAAAGGGGTTGCGAGGTCTACAATGCAAATATAAGCTTTATTTGCTGTCCAAAATGACCAGTCACCCTACAAATGTCCTTTGAGTTTTTATAGGTAACATTGATGATGGGAAAATAGTGATGAATCTGGAAAAATAAGTTTTCTTTGGGGGTTATTTTGTCTAATAACACCCTGCATGAATGAATTTTAAAAATGTTTTAGGTTTCAGACAGGCATCAGACAGTGTATTCATAACCATTTCAGATAATAGCTCTGAATGACTTTATATGTCTTAACTATTTCATTGCCCAAAAATTGGTGGAATTCCCCTTTAAACCATGTGTGCTTGTTTGCATATGTATGTGTGTACATGTGTGCGTCTCTGTATGTATATGTGGGTTTGTCAGGGTCTGAGATGGAGATATGTATATGAGTGTGTGTGTGTGTGTGTGTGGGGGGGTGCGGCTGAGGGGGGTTACACATCCGCCGTTCCTCTGGGATCTCTCCCTGCTGATGGGAACATCTGCAGTGTCACATGAAGCACTGTCCACTCTGTCCTTCACGATTGCACTCTGCTCTGTGTGCGTGTATGTGTTGTTAACTGTATTTAAAGAGCCTTTGAAACTCATGTCACTTTGGTCACTTGAAGTTCTGTGCTTCCACTGAATTCACTCTATCATACCATGTTCCTGGCCTCTCTCATACCCCCCACCTCTCTCTCCCTCTCATTCACTTTCCCTCTCTCACTCTCTCTCCCATTCTGTCTCTTCTCTCAATCTCTCTCACTCGCATCCTCTCTGATTTCACTTTCTCTCTCAATCATTCATTTTCTCTTTGTCATTCTCTCTCATTCTTCCATTCTCTGTCTCTCATTCTCATTCTCACTCTCTCTCTCTCTCATTCAGTTCCCCTCTCTCACTCTCTATCTCTTTCTCATTTAGTCTCTTTTATCTCTCTCATTCTCTCTCAATCTCCCCTACCTCTTGGTCCATCTCCTCATTCTTTCCCTCTCATTCTGTTTCTTTCATTCTCTCTCTCTCTCTCTCTCTATCTGTCTCTCTATATCTATCTCTCTCACTCAGGCAGGTGAGAGGAGATGTGGAAATGATTTCTGTGTGAACATGTCTGAGCTTGCTCGTTCGCTGTCTCCATGCTGAACTGAATCTCTGCACCCACATCAGATGAACTTGCTCTGTATTTACTTTGCGAAATAATGTTTGCTCATCAAACAGCCGAGCTGCATGGGATGGATCAGCGTAGATTGCAGTGACATATTTAAAGTGAATATTGTTCAGATGGATTTTGGATGATGACATAGCATGAGATGGTATAGGTCAACATCCTTCAAAGAAGAGTTTTTCTTTTCAGATACACCAGGACGCACTGCGGAAAGATTGGCCATGCAAAGCGGCCTTGCAAAGGGGCTCTTAAGAGGCCCTACATTCACGGTAGAAATAACGTTAATGTTCGTTTTCTAGGTTGTTGCTGTCAGCTTAACATGTGGCCATGTGTTGTGTGTGCTGTTCTGTGCAGGGCTGTCGGGTACTTAGTGCCAGTGTTAGTGGCTACAAAAGGGGGAAAGCGTATGGCTAGAAGTGACCTGCCTGTTATCCCAGCTGCTCAGTTGACCGGTGCTTCTCGCTTGCTGCCTGTTCAGTAAAAGAGCATTGCCTTTAAAGTGCAATGTTTACCACATCTTATTCTTTTTCTAAGCTACAGTGATGTCAGAAGTGGGATAGTGCACATCAGTGGAGAGAAGTATTTATTTTTTACCTACTATATACGGCCCCTTTTACCTACTATAAAATGACCCTTAGAATCAATCAAAGGTTGTATTACTCCCATGTAAATCAGCACGTTGGTGAAAATGCTGTCATATTCTGTGGAAAAGTAGTTTCCTAAGCATGGAGGCAATTGAAGAAGCATTTTCTTATCTGCAACTAAAATCAAGTTGATATGTATTGTCTGAACTCTGAAATCATAACAATTATAGAAAAAAGTTTGGTTTTACGCAGTGATCTAGATGGTTGTCTGTGAATTGCCCAGTTAATGATAATGTTAATGACTTTCACTGAAAATAGCAAGACAGGTGGGTAGAGTAAAAAGATTAACAGCTAAATGAAAGTTTTTTAACATATTTTCTAGTATTTTATTGAGTAAACGCAATGAGTAAATTGAGCAGCCACTCCATTCTCTGTCATTTATACAAAGATTTTTTATCCTGTGCAAATTTATCATATACCTTACGGGTGTCCTGTTGCTAATCCCATCTGAATAGTACGAATGTAAACTTAGCATAATGCTAGCCAGATAATTAATTAACTTACAATGCTGAGATTATATAACTATTATATAATTATTAACTGTTAACTATTATCTCTAAATCTATTATTATAGATTATTATTACATTATATGTTAATGCTAACATTACTTCTGAGATAACCTCATTTCCCTTAATGCAGTATATAATGTTAGATTGTATTATCGTCTATAAAACTCAGAGACTTGATGTACTATACTTTTTTAATTAATATCTGTAAGCACGCTAGCAGTTGATAGGATAGTTATTATTATAGATATCACAAGCTAAAATATAGTGAGGTGATTCTAATATACATTACTAAGTGAAGGAAAAAGCAGGGAACATATTCAACAGTAACACTACAACACTATACACATAGTATGATATCAGGCCAATTATAATTGATCAGTATTTAATTTGTCCACTTTTTTTGTACTTACCTCAGCATCTTTAAATGTGTTTAGGATTAGCCTACTTGGATTATGAGAAAGCTGCAAGTGCAACCAACTTCTAAGAATGAATTTAAAATTTGGAAAAATTTATTTTAAAAATTCTTTTTAAAATTCTTTGTATGTATATTTAGTTGTATAGGCTTATGTGTAATTTTCTGTTTAATAAATATATGCTTTGTATTTTTTTCTTGATGCAGAAAAATGTACTCAATGGCTGTTGTGATTGAAAATCCAGTAAATGAAAGGTTGGTCTTATTTAATTTAGACTTACACAATGAATTACATCTCTACTCGATTAACACTGTGACATAGGAGGAGTAATGAATAATATGTATGGGTTTTGCTCTCAGATGTTGTTGGGAGTCGGTAATGTGGTCTGTCTAGCTTTCAACTGAATGGACACATGGGTGTAGTGGCTATGAACAAGTATTTGGAGCACTTGTGTTTGCTAGAGGCTCTCTCACCTTGTTTTTGGGGACACTGATGAAGTGGGTCTGGCTCCACCCAGCGCCAGCATCTGCCCACTGACAGCAGTGACAAATCAGCAGTGGGAAACTTTGGTGAAGAGCGGGCGAGAGTGAGGTAGCCTCCCCATCTATCACTAGACCACACACACACACCAACACGCGCTCACACAGCCTCTTAAATGGCTCTGTCACTTCTTGCCTCTCAGTAGAATAGTGGCTGTGGTCAGGCTGGCCCTGTCTGTCCCCTCTATATGTCTCTGTGATGCAGACTGACACTGCCCTTCAGCAGCACTCAGACGGATCCCCCCACCTCCTCCATCCTCGCTCTCAGACAGTCCAGGAACTCGGCATGTGCTGCTTTGTTGTAGGCATGTTTGATGATGTTTTTTACCGTGTGATGAGGAAACGTGAACGGGAAACTCATTCAGATACTAATGCTTGTTAGTGAAAACTGATTCCTGTTCCTTTTCAGAGAAAGAAAATAAAGAGATACTAGAGGTACTAGAGATCTGCTGCCTGGTCTGAGCCAAATGGAGCCCAATGAAATAATGCGTATTGGCTGGGTTTAGGCCGGTTTTTCTATTACATCATTGGACTCTGTCTGTTTTTGAATTAATAATTATTTATTTGTTAATGCATTCTCTCTTTTTTCTCTATCTCTGTAGTAATCTTATAGTTCATATTTGCGATCGGAATAGCTCTGGAGTTTGAGGAATGGGTGAAAGTACACCTGAATGACACCGGGGATGAAGTTCAACAGTATATTAATCACTGTCACACCATGGATGATGAGAGGGATGTGTGGGGCCAATCTTTCCCCTTGCTTGCTAAGTTTGCCTGAAGTGCCTGAAGTATGTTGAGCATTTCTGCAGTAGCAGTAGTAGTGAGAGAAACTTTAGCGCAGTGAAGCTAACTGCTGATCAGAGGAGGGTAAATGCTGTTCTCTGCTAGGTATGATCAACAGTTCCACAAAAACATAGTGATAACAAATATTGCTGGTGTATTACAGATCAGTAAAATACCAGTTTATCCCAGCGTGACATTTTCTGTCGATCAGCTCGAGTGCTTAGTAACGAAGCAAACTCTGTAAATGATCCTGTCTGTCAGAATCAATCTCTGTTAGTACAGCAGGTTTGGGTCGGGTTCGAGTTTCAAATTCAGCAGCACCAGTCGGGCCTGGATGGGTCTGATCTCAAGGTCATGGGTACAGATCGAGTTTGAGTTGCAGTTTCATGCCCCTCCAGACCTCTAGCAGGTGCCTGCAGCTGTCTAGATCTTCGGAGTTAGAATGTAAAGACTGGGATTAGTGTCTCCTTCGTCTTTCTCAACATTGACATAAATGGCTGAAGCCCCACTGCAGACCATCTCCTATTGGCTGACGAATGGTTACATCAGAGTGCATTCCATCAAAAAGTCATCTCTGGTGAACTTTTTCAACACCATTGCATATTGTTTCAGCATTGCTGTGCACTGGTGTCTGTTGTTTATCAGCAACATCCACATTATTCTCAATTGAAATCAATGGCAAGAGATGCATTCTTGAAAGATGCCAAAGGGTCCTAGTGAATGTGGCCTAAGCGCGTGTTGGTACAGTGCTAGAGATAAGACTGCAGTTTGCGTGGTCGGGGTAGGAGATTGTTGATGAGGGAGGTGGGATGTTTGGGTTTCAAACAGATCAATGAAGAAAGCGAGACAGAGAGAGAGAGAGGAGGAGGAGGAAGAGTGCCTCAGATGGTATCAGCCATTACATCTGTATGACAGCAAGCATCTGAGGTTTGCGACTGCAGCCAAGCCACTCCACGACTACCCTATCCCCAGTGGATTGGAAAACTGAGCCTGAGATTGAGCTTCAAAGCTGAGGAGCTGTTCTTTCCAAAAAATACCAAAAATACTTCTGATCGTAGTTAAAAGCATGACTGTGTGGTTGTATGAGAGTCTCTTTTTGTGTTCGCCAAGCACACCGCATTCTGTCTGGTTGCTATGCCAGAATAGAGAACGAGAAAAAAAAAACAGCCAAGCTCATGACTCATTTGTAATTGTCGCGATGCAAATGCCACTTATCCAGCTTAATTGTTCAGATCTGATTTTGCGTGCAGCGTCAGAATTAAGTATAGCCGCGCGGGCAGCCTAAGCGAGGGGCCGGCAGAACAGATGCCAGTCAAAGCGGACAGTGACAAAAAAGCTAGAGTATGGGCTGTCACTGCCATGTGTGCAAAATGGCTCCCATCATTGACTAAATGATTGGCGACTCGCTCCCACGCCTCCAACAGGTGTGCTAACAGTATGCACACATTGGCGCATGCACTCACTCATTATGTGTCTCTTATACCTGAGTGATTTTGTGGAAGATGGGATTCAGTCTGGGTTCAGAGCCGAGACAATGTAGCGCTTTGAGACTACTGCTGGAGATGAGTGCCATGATTTGTTTGCCAATTTCCGTCAGAGACATGCGGGGCAGGAAAGAGAGGGATATATGGGGGGGTATATGCTGTCATGTTTCCATGCCAACGAGTCTTCAGATCTAATTAGCTGAAATGTTAGGGGCTTCTTTTAATTATGAGTGAACCCATCCTCGTCCCCCTCGCGGTCTTTATAGCGATGTTGGGCATTAACAGTCTCTGCTGCCGCTGGAACAGGTGAATTGATCTCAGTAAACCCACTTCTTTCAGTGTCTTTGTTACAAACTAAGCTCTTGGCAATCAGATCTTGTTTGTCTGGGACAAAAATATCACTATCTGCTTAAGGGAGTCCAATCCTAACTTTTTTAGCCCTATGTAGTGAACAGGACATGAGAATTTATTGTTCAATATATTGTTGCTGTCAGAACAAAATCTTGTTCTGGTCCATAATTACTCAGAATCAGGAGTGTAGTAGCTTAGCAACCATTGCTATCCTCCTAAAGCCTTCAGTTCTTTATCAGAGTGGCAGTGTTTGTAGCTCTAACTGTGGTCAGAAGATGTATCTGGAAAGTGGTAAAAGTGTCTTGTTGCCGATATTAAAGTATGTAATTTTCTACTTAATTCCAAAATTTTAAAAAACATGATCCAGTAACGCCGCTGTCATCTCTGGGCCAAAGCTTATTTAAAATGGACTGAGGCAAAATAGATCTGTGGTCAGATGAATCAAAATTTGAAATTCTTAATGAACACTGCATTCTCCAGGCTAAAGACCACCCAGATTGTTATTAGCACACAGTTCAAAAGCCAGCATCTGTGATGGTATGGGGGGGAGCATTAGTGCACATGGCATGGGTGTCTTGCACATCTGCAAAGGCACCATTAATGCTGAACGAAATGTACAGGTTTTGGCAACATATGCTGCCATCCAGACAACGTCTCTCTCAGGAAAGGCCTTGCATATTTCAGCAAGACAGTGCTAAACCACATACTGCATCCATCACAACAGCGTGGCTTTGCAGAAGAAGAGTCCAGGTGCTGAACTGGCCTGCCTGCAGTCCGGACCTTTCACCAATAGAAAACATTTGGCGCATCATGAAATGAAAAATCCGACAAAGAAGATCCAGGACTGTTGAGCAGCTTGAATCCTACATCACACAAGAATGGGACAACATTCCACTCCCAAAACTCCAGCAACTGGTCTGCTCACTTCCCAGATGTTTACAGAAGAGGGGATGCTGCACAATGGTAGACATGGCCCTGTCCTGACTTTTCTGAGATGCATTGCTGCTATCAAGTTCTAAATGAGTTAATGTCTATATGAATTGGTAAAATGTCTCATTTCAACATCTGATGAGTTCTATGTCCTATTATGAATAAAATATGGGTGTATGAGATTTGCAAATCATTGCATTCAGTTTTTATTTACATTTATTTGCATTTTATATGGCGTCCCAATTTCTTTGGAATTGGAGTTGTAGGTTTTTAAGTTAATTGTGTCATTTAACTCGTCTTTGTACATCTCAGCTGTCTCAACTGTATGAACTCAGTTATGTTGTCTTCATTGGGCAAAAGTTGTACCTATGGCGAGCGGATGAAAGTAAAGAACTTTTTTTTCCTGTAAATTTACCATTTTGGAGATACAAGGTTTTGAGCCAACAGCAATGATATTCAGGGCTCAGTTTGAATGGGGATGCAAGGGGATGCCACTCCCACAATAAATAAAAATGACAAAAATCACCTCTCTGGTAAAACTGCCATCAGACTTTCTATTCCCTTTTTTTAATGCAATGTATTATCACTTTTATCTGTTACACATTTAATTACAACCAGATTTACATACCAAGATGTCTGGGATGTATATGAAGTACCTCCACTTCCACCCAGTTGTTTAAACCCACCATCCCCTTGATTTTTCTTTTTTTTTTTACAAATCAAACAATGTATATGTGTATTGAACTATGGTACATTCAGGGGGAAAAACATGGACTCACCTAATGGCATGACATCCCTCTTGGGGGGTTCCATGCCAGCACCGCATGTAATTGAAAAATGTGAACCAGTTTTAGTAGGGGTGGCTCTTCATGAAGATATCCATTTGTAAACAGCAAAAGCATGTGATATAAACTATGGCCAGCAGTTTTCGCAGAGAACACCAAATGTAACAGATGGTGACAGAAAACAGACCAAGAGCCTTCCAGACTAACTTGGAGTAAATTAAATAAATCATATCAAACACAAATAGAATCTTGAAAGCCTGCTTAAAAAGCTTAAACTCGCTATCATTTCTTGTTCTTACTTGCACTCTGAGCACTACCATGATGAAGTGAATTGCAGCTCGGAAGAAGTTATTAAGAAGCTCAGGCTTTTTGAATGGGAATTAGGAGTTGGAGTGGTATTCATTTTCTTACCCGGAAGTTGGAAAAGTCCCATTTCTGACACAAACACAGCATAGTAGCTGACCTCTACGTTGGCACTGATTTGCTGCCCCCTTCCTGCACCTGAAAATGAGATCTTGTGAGGCTGCTTGCAAGGATCAGCATGGTCATTCGCATATATGGATTTAATTACTTTTTTTAGTGTTTTAACAAAGCATGTACATCTTGGAGTAACAGAAATAAAATAAATTGTAATTTAAATAGCTTTAGCATGTGATGTAGAACCCCAGAGAATATCGCAATACAAATGTGTTTACATATCAAGCAATTTGGTGACAGCTGTTTATGGAACAGTGTTAAACAAAAAGATGGTAAATTTATACAGTGTACATTGTGCAACTGAGTTGTTGGTTTGAGTTAAACTGCTAGTATGTTAACCACATGAACCCAGCAAGCCTGATACTGGGCCAGAAAAAATGTGCTTCCATCATGTGCACCTCCCCAGTGGCAAAAGTAGAATAATTTTATCACTTCCAGCATGTAGAATTGGAGCTTTCTGGGTGCTGCTGTGTTTCTTATCCCTGTATAAAAGATGCATGAGCCTTTCTTGTTGGATACGCGGCCATTTTTTATGCAGACTGAAGTTCGGAATGGTAAGCAGTGTAACTTACATACACCTAAAATCCAAAATAAATCACTAAAGGAATCAAGCGATCAGGTACGAATGATCTCTTATGATTCTATATTTATGTAGACAATCTAAATTATTATTAATGGTTAAAATGGCCATCTCTGCCCCTCTTGCCTCTTTAGTGTGCGTGGAGCTGCTCCTCCCTGTGAGCGCGAGTGACACAATCTCTGTAATCTGCCTTTGACGTCTGGCCACAGGCACGTTTGATTCTAGCAGCACAAATTGACGTTTTAGCCAGGGTGCTCTCGGTGGACTCACAGAGCTGGTGTCTGGGAACCCATCGCTAATGTGTGTCCTTTTATTTTCTCTCTTTTATGGTAGGGTTATAGCGAGTGGTTATGGAGGCAGTTTCTCATCTTTTTAATATTCCAGCCTGGCTGACCCTGGTGCTGGAGCAGAGAGCCAGAACGGCACACTGTGTGGTTTTAGAGGGAGCTGGTGTTATTGATCTTCTCTGCCAGCATGAATGGAGTTTAATTACCTGAGCCGCTTTGTCTGACCTGCTCCTCCTAACTGCCCTCGCGGGGCTGTGTGCGCGCTTGTGTGCGTGCGCTCATGTTTGTTTGTGTGAGTAGTGTATTTTCTGGGTAGGCTGTAATATAAAAATGCAATCTGTTCCCTGTAGAACCTCCTTTGTGTTGTGAGAAAAGGCGTTGAGAAGAAGATTTGGGAGATTATGAAGTGCATTTTATGCTGTTCTGAGGCTAATTTAGCCCTGTTCTAGTCTTTCTGTCCACATGTGGGGCCTGAATCTATTATGAAAAGCTCACGTGTAATATTGCCTTTTGACCTTATACTCATCTGTAGCATGTGTAGGTGTACCTTGTTACACCTACAGTGTTAGAGAGCACCCTGCATTTATTTAATTTACAGTCAAAACAACCAATAAGTCACTTAAATTTTTCAACTTTGAGAGAAAGGATTAAATCAAGCTCCACTCATACTTCTGAACAAATCCACAGTTGTTTCTGTCCATCGTTCCACTGTGAGACAACAATTCAATACTGAGGAAGTCTGAAAGGATGTGTAGCTGTAAAGCCTTTACTGGTAAAAGGAGAGAGTCAAAAAATCTCAAACATTTGCAAATAAAACAAGGGAGCTGCTGGTGTTCTCAGGCCAAACCTGGACATTATTTCATTTGTTGGTGATTATTTGGATTGTGAGAAACAGAAAATGTAACAAACTTTTAAGACTAAGCTTTGGAAGTGTGTAAAAATACCCCTGCAGATTTCTTTGAAAAACTGAAAGGAAGTCACCTGAAAAGAATAGATAAAAGCAAAAAGTGAGCACTTACTGAAAAAGTTGAAAATATATTTAGTTGCTGAGTCATTTCCTGACACTAAAAATGACTAAATTGTACTTAAAGGGCATTTTGACTGGAAATTTAATAAATGAGGGGTGATCTCAAACTGTTGCACATAATGATCAGAAGAAGAAATTTGGACATTGGAATAATACAAAATACTTTTTATACACCTTTAAAAATAAAGGTGCCGTAGAGAATTCTTTGGAGCGATGCCATAGAAGAAACACTGAAGAACCTTTCACTGATGGCTCACATGTCTCTTACTGTGGTAACAGTGCCTAGTAATGGTAAAAACTCTGGTTTTAAAGAAGTTCTCCATTTATTGATTTATTTCATGCAGACCATAGCAACACACTAAGACAAGTGAACATCACTGACATTTTAAATATGGGTGAATTGATATCCTACATTAACAGCATATTTTTGTAGATGGGATTGTTCTGGAAATGCAGCAGCTGTTAAGCTTTACTTTTTCTGCAGGTAGATATCGTGCCTGTACGAAAAGCTGCCATTATGATACAGAGTATGTTTTTGGGATTCCTCACACCGTAACTTTAGATTTCAGACATCAGACTAAACAGCTTCAGCTCTTGGAATAACAGTGTCTCAGCATTCATACATTTGGACCTCAGCCGAAACGGCCTTAGGCGAAAGAAATCAGGCTAAGCGCCACAGACACTAGTTATTAATTATTTATATATGAAATAATTTTTTAATTATTTATTACAATATTATAACCACACTTTTTGACAAAGATTAAGCTTCACATTGTTTGCTTCTGCTTCAGAGTTCTGAACTGTCGAAAAATACCGGAAGAAAAAGTGTGTAAATACTTTTTGAAAGTAATAAAACATGAGGCAGACGCCTCCTCCTCCACATAGTCCTTCGTTATTTTCCACACAGTTACAGGAATAAGAGGATTCTGTTACTGGCACAGGCCTCGTTCATACAGTATGAGTCATTACACCAGCAGTGAGTCTTTATGTGACATCTGCAATGTTAACAAATGATTCAGTCTGACACTATATGAATACCAATTTTCTTCAAACTTTTGTTTTGCTGAGCTTTACCACTTTCCCTGGAAAGAAAATTATTATTCCATTTGAACAGCCATATTAACGATAACAACTCTCAGTCAAGCTGTGTCGCATTTCTCATCGCCACAGAAAACAACACTGCATTAACATGACAGTTACTGTCACTTTGAGCAAATTGTCTCATTGACACATTCATCAAGGCCAAAAAATTGATGACGGTGAGCCCAATTGGCTGATGTTGCGTGCGTCGGTCTGAGAGCCGATTGGATGCCCTGCAAGAGCAAAAGTTTGTCATCTTCGCGAGCCGGGCCATTTGTCTTTGCTGAGCCGTGGGAAGCCATATTGTTTCAGCCACACCCAATTAGCTCCCAGTTTGAGTGAAGAAGCCTTGTTTCACAGTCTGCTGCTTCGGCCACACGCGCAAGAGTCCCACAACACAGCCATGCATGACAATGAGACAGGAGGAGGAGCCGCGCCATCAAAGAGCACTTATCTGCCAGCTAGCTCCTCCGATCCAAAAACAGCACCCACTCCACAGAGCTGGCCAAGAGATTAGAACAGTGGATAAATAGCTGCAGCCATTTGACGTCATCGGTAATGTCATGATGCCGGTTGTGAATCATAAATGTTCTTTTTGAGGTTGGCTAAAACTGAGTCAGGCCTTGAATTGAGCCACAAGCTGCTGCTGAAGGAATGCGTGAAGAGGTGAAAAGAATGGCTGTGTCTAGGATAACCCCGCAACCCTTTAATGCTGAGGCTGCTTCTGCCTTTTAATCTACTGTTCATTTGCTATTGTTGCTTTTATTATCACATACATAGAACATAGATTCTTAGTTTGTATCACACACTACTATTTTGATCAAGCTCAGTTATGTGTGATAATAATAAGCCTTTTAATCATATTTAATAATAATAAATTATCAAATTTAATGATAATAAGCCTTATAAAGGCAGTTTTGTGAATATTTTATACAGTGATAGAAAACAGGGTAGCACGCAGAAAGCTCAGATTCTATGTGTTGATCCATGCTGCTATGACCAACATGGACGTACACACCTAACTGCTTCCACATAAGTACACGGGGGGGCAGATTCTAATGAGTTTAGGGGACAAAAGTCTCTGAAGGTATTGCAGACAACATGTTAAGAAGATAAGGTTAAACTCTACAGTTCACCCTCAGCCTGTATGTGTCCTCCACTTCAGTTCCTCACTCTTATATCTGCTTAACTGACATTAGTTTCATAGTGGTTGCTTAATACTTCATAATAGTTACTGAATAATACGTCTTAAGATTATTAACTGGAAAATAAGCCTAGGGTTCATAAGATTAAGTGGTTAAATTCTCTAAAACCACCAGTCAGGTTCCTGTTTCCAGTCTAGTCCCGCTATCTTGAGGAAAGCTATGGTGAAATACACTGTCAGACAGGCTAATGTGCAGGTAAATTTCAGTTCTTTAAGGTAAAAGCAATGTAAATGTACCATAAAAGGTACAACACAGTCCCAGTTGAGTACCTCAAATTAGTTTAAAGGCATACTACACTAACCTTCTCAGTAGAAAGGGTCATATTTGTACCTTTTCAGAGCAGAACGTTTTTTTGATTCAAGACTGGGTGTACAGAGACAATGCAACTCAAAAAATGTAACTGAAGTGGAATATTGATGCTTGTTATTGTCTGGCATCATAAGTGGGTTAAAACCTGTCAGCTACAGTGGTTAACATGCAAAATTTTGCATACAAATCCAGCAATGAGGTGCCAAACAAGCACATTATCCTGGGATGAAATATTGTACCACCACAGTGACAGACAGTGTACCTTGAAAGATACAGTAACATTTAAAACATGCTAATGGAAGTCACTGTATTATACTCCTTTGTCTGATTTTTGAGCCACTCACAACTACAGACACTATACAGAATTGTGCCTTGAGGCTTCTATGAGAAAATCCTACTATTGCTTCTTCTGTGGCATTAAATCATTATTGATCTGTGTTGCCCGTCCAGTGCTTTTCATCCAACTGCCACGTCACTGATGAGTTCAGCGGTCGCTTGTGCCGCTAATCAGTTTTCGCATCCTCTCTTAATTAAAGCCTCTGCTTTTATTCCTCCCGGTGTAAACACTTTTCCTGCACAAACAGCAAGCGGCACAGCGCTCCGAAGGCTGCCAGGGAGGCGGCAGGTGTAATTGGAATTCTCCTGTGAGGCAGGAGCAGGAAATGAATGTGACAGGATCAGAGGGATCTGGTATTCTGCAGCGAGCTCAATTACAGCCCAGTCCCACGGGGGGAAAACTCCCCGAGACTGATACGGAGTGGTGAAGAAGGACAGATAAATATATAAAAGACGTCCAGCCAAAGGGTGGGCTTTTCTTCACAGGAGAGCCGGGAACAATGGTTGTTTTCGTTTGCGCTTAAATGAAAAGAAATGATTTAATCGTGCCGCAGTCGTATTAGGTGAACTCGTCTATTTAATGCAAATTACAGGCGCAGAGTCGCAGGCAGGCCTGAATTATGAAAATAAGCGAGATCTCTTAGTGCCCATTAGAAAGCCTCTCATTTGGAAGTATTTGGTTTACCCTTCTCCCACCTGGATGAACCCTGAAATGAAGCATGATGGCAATATTCAAATAAGCCACATTGAAGGTGAGCCGAGCCTGTCAGGGCAGAGCGTTCCTTTTGTCGAGCGTTTTGTTAAGCAGTCGCGGCGAGAGAGAGGGGGTGATTCACTCCTTTGTTAAATAGCATAATAAACCTTTCCATCAGCCTTATCTGTCAGAATACTGTTTTTGTTCTCAGTTGTGACGGGAGGAGAAAAGGATGGGTTTAGCTTGAATGGTGTTGTGCTGGTGTGACGCCTAGGTCAATACTTTTTTTTCTTTTTTTTCACCCCCTTTTTTTCTATTTTATCTGGGTGGGGGGTGTAGCTGGAGGAATGTGGCTTGTTGAGAGCAGAGCGAGTGTTTGTTTTGAGAGCAGGCGATGATAATGTGCTTGTTTGGCGCCTCATTGACCTGCTGGATTTGCATGCAGAATTTTGCATGTTAACCACCGCGGCTGACAGGTTCTTATCCGCATTCGAGGCCGGACAATAACGAGCATCTCCCCTAATACTCTTAGCTCAGGTCACGTTAAGCTAGCGTAAACTCCAGCAACAATAGGCAACACCTTCTTTGACTGCTTGTTAACATCAGTTACTTAGCATGCTACATAGCTGTTTGAATTGGCCGTTTATGCTAATGGTACTTAAGCCTGCGCATTAAGGATGATGGCATTGTGATTGCCTTTCTGTTACACTGGGCAGATATCCTCACAGGGATGTCATGTGGATCAAAGGAGCGTTTGAATTCCGCAGGGTAATAGTGTCTCTCAGTCTTCCGATGACTGCCTTCCTCCATTCTGTCTCCCCATTGAGGAGGTTGAGCTAACTGTCAGGTGCTGAGAGTTAGTTTCTTTGATGCCCAATGGAATTCCCTCATGGCGGCCCTCTGATGCATGAAGCAGCTGGGAGACGGCGTAATGGCAAAGGGATGTTCCCTGCTGAGAATGTTCGCTAACACCAGCCATAGACAGTGAGAAGGAGACAGAAAGCTGGAGGATGGAAGAAACGGAAACTTGAAAGCTGAGGGTGAAGAGAGTGGCTATTTTAAACCCGTAGACCTGAGAGAAGGAACGTACAGTGTCCTGCATGCCGTCCACCCCGCCGGAGTTTTACACCTGCGTTACTTGCTTTATTCGCTCACCTTGTTGGATCCTTCCACCGTTCCAGTTCTTCAAACAGCCAGCCTCTGACTCAGCCACTTTTCTTCTCCTTCACTTATGTTCCACCTCAAAACCCTCAAGCATCTTCCACCAACATCTAAGTGCCTTTTCATTTCTCTGCAGGACGCGCTCGAAACAGTAACAGGAAGTGGTGTTTGCAGGCTAAGAATGACTAGCTGCTCTCAGTGGTCGGCAGCCCCTAGCAGCCCACTCTCGCAGCGTGAAGAGGCTCTCCGGAGCTGAGAAACGAGAGCTTTGAGGAGTAGCCCTGCAACTGGAGTTATGTTTAGTGGATATTTTTCCCTTTTTTGATGTGAGTCACAGCAGCAAATCCGGAGATTTGGGGTTCTCTCCGCCCCTAGCTGTTTGCTTTTCACTGTATCTCTGCTGATTGTTTTCTGCCTGTTTTGTTTTTATCTTCCTGGATCTCTTCTCCCCCCACCCCCTCCAAACAATATCATCTTATCCTGTAGATCTTTTCAATTTACTACTTGAATAAAAATGTGACCATGAGGCTTTGGGGCCTCTTATGTAAGGTAGTGCAGTACTGTGCAAAAGTCAGAGACCATTTTTCATTTACTTTATAGTCAAATCAGTTATTGTTAATTTTTCAGGAGATATTTCTGAGGAGATTAGATGTAAGGTAATCAACTTGCATGAGGAAGAGTTTCCAAAACTGGAGTTTAGAAATTGATTAATAGGGACTTTTAACAACCATGCAGACACATGGCAGACAGGTGTTATACTGTGAGAAGACAGCTCAACACTGTGAGTCTGAAAGGATGTGTAGCTGTCAAGAAGTTATTGCTGAGAAAGGGAAATTACTGAGACAAAAATAACATAAAAATTTCTTGGATCATGAGAAGCAAAAAATGCAACTACGTTCTTAGACTGAAATTTGAAGTTGTGGGAAAATATCCCTGCCAATTTCTTTTAAAAACTGAAAGCACGTCTCCTGAAAATAATGGAAGTTGTAATAAAGGCAAAGAGTGGACACATTAAACACTAAAAGCTGTCTCTGACTTTTGCTCAGTATTGTTGATTGAATTGCCAAAATATCAGAACATCACAATTTGGGCTGACGTTAGCCCAAATACTGTTAACGCTGGGTTGTTGTAATTTGACTGTGAATGACGTCATGTCATATTTAAAAAATCAGCAGCATCTAGAATCCCATCCATTATTAATGGTGGAGTAGCATAGAGAAAGGCAGCGGTATCCCACTGTAAGCCGCTGTTATTGCTCTGTGGCTTCGACTGGAGAACAGCACTTGACAGAGGTGAGGTGATTTTCCACTGCTACTTTTCTCCTCAGTGTGTAAGCCTGGTGTGAACAGAATAGGATGCTGTGACTGAAACACTAATGAGGCAGGGAACCTGCAGTCCACCTCACCTGCTCTCTCTCTCTCCCTCTCTCCCTCTCCCTCTCTCTCTCACCCTCTCTCTCCCATCCGTCCTCTCCTACAGAACAAATGAATTCCTGGAGTTAGCATGTGAGAGGAGCATTGCCTGGCTCTGGTTTTTCGCTCGGCCTCTCTCTCTGTCTCTCTCTGTCTCTCTCTCTCTCTCTCTCTCTCTCTCTCTCCCTAGCCAGAAAGCAGCAGTGCTCGGTCCGTTGGGAGCCGTGCGTGTGGTGAGCCTGATAGCCGATAACCTTGGCGAAGTGTTGGGAAGAGGGAGTATGGCTCCGCAATCTCATTAGCCCTGGCTCCAGGCTGCCTTTAATTGCTAGGCACGTCCTCTGAATGGCCCGTCTCTGATGAGCAAGGGGAGAGATCAATGGGCCGATGAGAGTGGTATGGCTTTCAGTGTGAGGGTGCACCTGATGGATGCAGGGGGAAGATGGTGAGAGTGTCAAATATTGCCGGTCATAGATGCTTCTTTAGCTTCGGGTGGCTTATATTAGCAGGCCTACTTCTGTCATGCACATTGACTGTATGAATAAATACATGTGTGCATACAAAATATATATATGGTCCTGATACATATGACGCCCTGGTCATGTTGGGTCGATCTGAAAATTAATACACATCCTCTACAGAGAACACACTTCTGCGCATGTTATTTGCTGAATTTAACCTATTGGAACAAAACATAAATTATGGACACTTTTATATTTTATGTTTTATTTTTTTTCAAATATGTTAAACTCATAGTCAAATAAATAGAAATTGTGCAGTAACATTTGCAGAAAAATGCCACATTTAAGGTTGTTCCCAAAAGAGGATATGTAAGCTTATTTTCAGCAAAATCTATATCACTCATCATGTAAACTGCCAACTAATCACTGTTAAATCATCAAGAAGGTAAATTGTATATGAGTAATTTTGAAAATCAAGTTTAATTGAGTAATTTTGACAGACTTAATCAGTTTGTTCTGTCCGGGTCGACTTCTGTCACCACTGGTAAAATACAATAGTGGTCAAAGCTATCACTTCTTACCCAAAGGCTGATGAATGATTTTAGGCTGCAAGACCTTACAAGGTGCTAACAAGCTATACTATGTGAATAGCTGTAATGAATAACCTAGTTGGAACTCCTTAATGTTTTAAGTTCATTTTGCTGCATTAACTCTGAAAGCTGCAAATGCCTGTATGTGGGCCCACACATTAGTTTGTTACTCTCATAACTACATGATTTAAATATAGATTCATTGTAGTTATCAAATACTCTACCGTGGTTACCATATAATAAATCTCAGTGTGGACTGTGATTGTTAAAGCTGTGCCTTCAGTTCAGGAAATTAATGTCAGACCTCTAAATGTAATTTCTGCTAGCCTCCTTTGAGATTCTAGTGGTATGTTAGCACTGAGCTAGCAATGATTTACATAAACACTGACATTTGAAGCTTGTAAAAAGCATTCCATATCTTACTTGGAGCTTTTAACAGTCGTATTAACATGTTTTACAGTGACTCTTTCAGTAAGAGCCCTAGCATAAAGCGGCTGCTGTTTTCCATTTCTAACTTGTGACTGAAATGCATTGATCACGATGCCACTTGATTTCACAGTCAGTGATGTATCTAAGACTTCCATGAAGTCACGTTTTATCTCACAATATTCATCCCCCCCCCTTTAGAAATCTGAACATGTTTGGTTGATTTATTATGTTGGTAGTTAATTTGACATGTAAGGCCTTCAGTACAGCAACTGAGGTCCTGACCTATGGGCGAGCTAGCTTGGTTGTATCTATGTAGATACCACAGAGAAAAAAAAATCCTAAAACCTGAATAAATGAGTAATTTTCTTTTGAGTATTTCGAGAATTTGCACCTTTTATTTCCAATCAAAATTTAATAAAATAAGAGTGTTACTACAATACTTGCAGAGTTAAAATGCAACATGTATTATGATTATATTAAACAAAACTAAAAATTACAGATTTTTCTTCCACAAAAAATCCGTGAAGGTTCCCCTCAGACCAGGTTTCAGATTGAATGATAAGTCTTGATTATAAAGGTTTGGACCACAATGCACATTACACACTGCTGACGTAGGAACACACTTGAAACACTTGAACACACTTTGGATTTTCCGTCACACACTAGATTTTATTTCTTTTTTAGTCAGAAAATAACCTTTAGTCAGAACATCAAATATTAGAAGGTCGTGAAAAAACTAGCTGCATGCTTTTTTAATGTAATTTTACCCCTAGTTTTTGTCAACATCAAACAAATCCATTTAAGACCTCAGGACGGTTACCATACTGCACCCAAGAGCCCCTGCGGGCAGAGCCTGGGCTGGCAGCAGACTCAGAGTGACAAATACAGTCAGGTAAACACTCATTCTTTGATCTGCTACTTCAAACCAGTCACTGTGCTAGCCCTAACTAGCCTACATTAACTCAGAGCAGAAACACAAACATAAAATCTACCTTGCCATGTAAACAAGTAGCAAGCATGTTAAATATCCTTAAAGCAATATATTCCACATACAAAACAAAGACAATATATATAAAGATGATATTAAGTTGTCCCTTGTTGCGCATGTACGCACTTAGGTGGATATAAATCTGCTAAATAGACTCATTATGTTGTTTTCACTTAGCATACACTATTATCTTGCTGTATGCATAATGCGAATAAAGGCCCCATGATGCTATTTAATAGCATCGCTTCATATTTTGTGACCTAGTTTCTTGCAGCTTGTTTTATATGTATGTCTGACACCTACTTTTTCAGCCTAAAGTGAAGTTCATAAATAAATGTATTGCTCTTCATTATTTATTCATGATGATGCTGTGTATGATAGTGTCTCCTGGCTTACGCTGATGGCACAAATGCTATAGAAAATCAAGAGCCTTATAAAATTAGCCTACGATGCTAACACTCTGTACTTCAGTTTATCTAAGAGAAGTAAAAACCCCTTTAAATGCATAATTGATGAAGCTAAACACACAGAGGATGGAACCAGCCAGAGACGCCGACATGTCAGATCGTTCAGTTTCACCCTCATCACTCTTCCTCCCTCAGCAGCCCAGGAGCAGGACGTACAAGCGAGTGGGGCATCCAAACTAAACCTTGACAAAGAAATTATTTCACTCTCTTTGCCTCTACAAGGCCGGTGCTGTAGATGCTGCAGAGGTAGCCCTGTTTTTTTCTTGTTTGAGGCAGAAGAGTATTCCAAGCTGGTGGTCAGCTTACATGTCATGGCAGTTTTTTTTTTAGCTGTGTCAATTTATCTGTAGATTTCCCAGCTTGGCTGGTTCATGCTAGTTCGTCATGTCAATGAAATGAAGGAAGTTTCTGATAAAAGGAAAGGTCACTTCGCCTCAAGGTATTTAAAGGACATGGCTTCTTAATCCTGTTGGAAATTAGCAGTAGCAAGCTTCACAGGCCAAACAGTCTGGGGACTCACTTTAAAATGATCAGCGCTGTGCATATAGTAGCTAATGGCACTTCTATGTTTGCAGTGTTTGGAAGATGTCAATTTTTAATCATACCTAGTGTATAATTGTACCACCGATGCTGCTGCATACAGAGTAAGGCTTCTGCCCTCGCTAACTACCAAAATGGCCAGACCAGCCAGTGCCCGCTCATTATCGTATAACATATCTGTGATCAAAAGGGCCTGACCAATGTATCAGCAATTTTATATATGATATGATATATCAATTTTAAGGTTCCATGGATTACTGATACTGGCAAAAATCCTGCCAAAATAGCACCAATACATATAGTAACTACTAAGTTTTGTGTAGTAATTAATTGTCAGTTTTAATGTGAAAAGCACCACTCAGTATTTTTACTTCAATATCATTTAAGATGTTGTGACTCTGTGTTTCTTTGAGAATTTTTACAGTATCATATTTGATCATATTTGACAATGCACTGCAGAGAAACATAATTCAGTAAAGCATCAACTAAAACCTTTGGAGACTGTTAAAATTTGGACCGTATAATTTTTTTTATCTCCTAAAAATTTGTTTTTGATATCAGCTTCAGAGTTTCAGACTGTACACTCATATATATATATATATATATATATATATATATATATATATATATATATATATATATATATATCAGAAAAAAATAAATCATGATATAAAAATTATTTATATCATATATTTTTCCAGGATGTCAGACCTAGGCAAATGAATATAAATGAAACTAAAATTAGCAGAAATGCTAAGTGCTAAAGTTAACACATTAATGTGATAAATTATGAACACTACTCATTTTTTAACAGCATTAATGGATTTTCTGATTGATTTTTATCTCTTTGAACCACCTGCACTGGTTCCAGGCTTCTTGCACGCTGTATGTTTAATATATTCTGCGGTTGCATGACTCTTGTTTAAATACAGCTTGAATTTTATGTGGTGCCAACTGGAAACTACCTTCAGCCTTTGGAAATCATGTAACTTTCATGTTCAGGTTCATGTCGACTCCGCATTCACACAGTCATAATAATATTATTAAATCATTAGCAAATACATTCTGATTAGGCTTATTTACTTACTTACATCGCTTATTTACATTTACATCACTACAACAAAATTCACTGTTTTTTAAAGGGAAAAGATCTTTTTTAGGCTCAAATTTGAGCAAATAAGACAAATGTTATTAAGTGATATGAATCCTTTGGTGTTGTCTGAGTTTTCCATCATGTGGCCCTAGTAAGCATGACACGTGTCGCACTGTGGTATGACCAGCACAGTGTTGTCCTGCAGCTTGTGAGAGAGGGTGGGGTGTTTGGAAAGAGCAGGAGAAGTGTTCCACTCACATATTGTCAGATCGTAAATCAGAAGTTTGCTGTTTGGGATTATTTCTGACTGCTCTCGTTTGGACAGGACTGTACCTTTGTAGCTGTTCCACAGTTTCTTTTCTCCATCTGTTTCTCAAACCCTCACCATCCTTCTCTCATCTCTGTCATCCACATTGCTCCCCACCATGCTGTCCATAGGTCATTTGTATCACCTGGATCTAAACAGTTATCCCACCTATTAGAGCAGCTGTTCTCCACAGATGTTCTACCACCACTTTGTATCTGCACATCTCCCTCTGCCTCGCTCTTAATTTCTTTCAAGACTAGTATTATGCATTCAAAATATTGAGTACTTTATTACCAGTGTTGCTAGTGCCCTGTTTGGCTCTCTTTAGAGCTCTCTCTCATATTTCTCCTGGAAATCTCTACTTCTCGTGTTCTCTCTGCATCCGTTCTGAGGGGAGTGGTGGAGCAAGCAGTAGAGTGACAGTGACAGAGGGAGATTTGGACATGTTGTTGCTGTTTGTGGGGAAACGCCTCTTCACACTCGCTGACAACCTTACTCACACTCCTGTGACAGCCTTTCATAAGTGACATTTTACTCCTGTTTACCACCAGGACATTTCTTATAGAGTGGTTGGAGTCTGCTCATTTGATGTTGATTGCAGCGCTTCCTTAAGAGGTTAAACGGTTAAACATTTCATTCTAGAGTTTTCTGGAACATGTCCTCAGCTGTCTTCAGTCTACTTCTAGACCTTCACAAAAGGCTTAATGACTTCTATGAAAAATACATGTAACAGTACTAGTCTGTATTTTGTAGTTCATTTTTGTTTAACAGTAATCCCCATGCTTGTTGTATTTAAATGCTGCAAGTACTCTTATTTCATTATGTTTTTAAGTTTTGGTTTGAAACATATGGGTTAAACTAAACAGTTACGTTGAACAAAAAGTTGGAAAATTGTCCAATTAGGACTAATATAGTATCTAGGTAGATACATCCAAGTTATCTCTCTCAGTGGTTAGGACTTCAGGAGCTGAACTGAAGGCCTGATGTGTCACATTAACCACTAACGTAATTAGGAACTAACAGTGGAATCCAGTCATGGTTTGATTAACAGTGGGTGGGACCAATTTCGTGCTAGAAACATCACCCTAGGTCTTCTGAAAGTCCCAAATATGTCACTGTGAATACAAGTGGAAGTCTAACCAGATTTCAGTCAGTTGTTATGAATTGAAAACAGCGGAAACTCAGGCCTCCTTACTGGAGGAGTCACTGTAAAACTGCTACAAGGTAAAATGTATGTTAAAATATGTGCAAGCTTCAAATAAAACATGGAACATTTTTAGATGTTTGTGTTTATTGTAGAATGGTCAAAAATATTAATGTAAATTGCAGTTAGTGCTAACATGCCACTAGGATCCCATAGGAGTGCTCGCAGACACTAGCATTATTGTAGAAGTTCGCCAGCAGATTTAAACCAATGACATCATAGTTGTCACCAGTGATTAAAAAACAATTAACTTTATAAATTTATGAAATTTTACATTGAAACAATAATATTATGTATTATGTAATGTGCTATATAATTTGGTACTTTGGACATTGAAACAAATGGAGAAAATCTTTCAGAAGTATGGAATCTCAACTTTCCATCAATACCACTTTTGTTTGTAAGCAAAAGAGGAGATATTTTATTGTGTTTTAAACCTGAGGAAAAGTTATTCTTGTGCGCACAGTTTTGTTTTGCAGAAACAAAAACATCCTTGAAGTTTTTTCCATGTTTTCATCATTTTTTTTTCCTTTGACACAAACAGAAAAAGTCAGAAATGGATTGGAACCTGGTTGGAATGCAAATCAAATTCATTTTGTAACTATGTAATTAAATATGTAATTACCTTCAAATCATTTTAATGTCAAATACATAGCAAAAGGGCAGTAACAGCTGTAGACGTCTCAGTGTTAAAGTCTTGCCATGGAGATACTAAACAATGCATCCCCAATGAAACAAGGCAGTGCAGCTTTTTGTCTGCTGTGCTGTACATGGCCTTGCAGTAGTGTATTCTTGTATGCGTTAGTGTGGGGCAGTGGAGCTTTTACCCATCTGCCCCCCATCCCAGTCCAAGGAGGGGCATCAGAGGCACGGCTCGTTACCCACTAACAAGCCCCATCACAGCTCCTCATTAACACCCTGTACTCAACAGCCACATACAACACTGTAAATCACTAGCCTTAATGTGCTGTGACTTGCCATTTCCAGCACACACACACACACACACACACACACTCCATTTATTAATATCAGACCCCATAATTCATATTCTCTCATTTATATGTTTGTTTTGGAAGTCCTCTCATCTCTCTCTCTCTCTCTCTCTCTCTCTTCTACTTCTCTGTTTCACTCGCTCTTTCTCTCTCATTCTCTCACTCCCTTTTCCCCCTCATTATCTCTCTCTCTCTCTCCCGCTCTCTCTCTTTGACACTCCCTCTGGTGGTGGTGGTACTGCAGGTTGTCATTAAACTTCCACAGCTGGCAAGGACACATCACATCCTGTTCCATCAGTTGTTTAATTCAAACTCCCCTCTTCAGGCCTACAGGATGTTTAGGCCTCACTCTACATTCACCCCCCTCAACCACCCCCCACCCCCACATACACGCCCCTGTATACACTAGAGACGCCCCCCGCCCCACCATTACCCCTTCGCTGCTCCAGCTCCAGCCCATCAGGCCTCAGAGCTCAAAGCTCAAACACTAATCGCTCTGCCTCTATCGCTTTCCCTCGATATGGAACTAAACATATGATGGATGGCGTTTGCCAAAAAGAGATGGTGCTCTCATGTCTCTGAAGGTTTGCCTTAATTGCAGTGGAGAGAGGACACACAGCAGTAATGGGATAATGGTGGAGATGGACTGGACTCTGCAGCGAGAGTAATCAGATTCTCTACAGTGTGCTTCTCCACAGCCTCCTGATCACCCCCAAGAACAGTGTGTGTGCGTGTGTGCGCGTTTGTGTGTTTGTTTTTGTACATTTACAGGACAAAATATGCAAACTTTAGGAAGACGAGAAATGCAGGTATAACCTACACTCTCAGGACCAGCAACATGTCCTTGTGCTTTTAACAAATGTTTCATTGTTTCAGACTGAAAAGGCAGAAACATTGCTTTTTGGTTACTGAGATAGAAGGTAAGAGTAAGGCTTTTGACATAGCTATTTACATACAACACTGTGCAAAAGAGACCACACTTTATTTTATTTCCAGTAAATTTAGTATAAGTATTCATTTTTCAGCATGGGAAAAAAAAGCAGAAACCATATTTAAATGCAAAGTACACAGAAGCCTCAACAACCAAATATAATTTGATTTTTTTTTTCTTATTTAGTGTGTTGACCCTGCAGGGACCTGCAGGGATATTTTTCACAAAGTTCAGTCTTAGAAGTTGGAAGCATTTTCCAGTTCTCACTGTCCAAGTAATCTCAATTACAAATTTAGACCATAATTCAGTCCATAATGTCACATCTCAGATGTCCAGTTTTGGTGTTTTAGTGTTCTAGTTTTTGTTGTCTGTATTCTTTTCTCAGTAAGAGCTTCTTGACAGCTACATATCCTTTCAGACTCATAGTGTTAAGGTTGTCTTCTCACAGTGGAAGGATGGACAGAAACACTTGTGGATTTTTTCAGATCTGAAGCAAGAGTGGAGCTTGATTTTCTGCTTTCTCTCAAAGATTAAAGCTTTAAGTGCTGTTTATCTGATGGTAAGAGTTTTGGTGGTCTACCAGGTCTTGTCGTTTGGAGTCCCGTTTTCTCTGTAGCTTTTAATCATTTTTTGAACTCTATTTTTCTACCTTTGGTTTTCCTCTTCCTTATGCAAGTGGAGTTTCTCATTTGTAATCTCAGAAATGTCTCCATTTACTTAGCCATTTTACGTGAGAACGAATTTTGCAGGCAGTTAAGATGTGTTTGTGTGTATTCAAGGGTGTGTTTGAAGAAGAGTAGCGTGCAAAAAGTAGAGATTAACAGTTTTTCTGTTAAGTTTGTATCCTGCTTTTTTTGACTTTAACAAATGAATAACTTGTTCTTTATTTCCAGGAAACTGAATAAATGAAAGTATAGTCTCTGACTTTAGAGTGGTATGAAGTCCTGACATTGTGCAAAAACAAATATGTGTGTGTACGAGTGTGTACTTTCCTTCTGTGGATGTGTTTAAAAACACACACACACACAGTGTGGCGTTAACTCTGATTTGGCCCAGATTTCCCTGCTGCGAGTGGTGGCTCGTATCTGCATATTTTTACATAACGTGGGACCATTTTCATAAGCTGCTTGAAGAGAACTGACAGTGTTTGATGTTTGGGGATGCCGGCGATGTGCTGCTGAGATTAGGACACACAGCATGCAGGCTCTCCATTCATACTGCTGCGTTTGTCCTGTTCTATAAATATGGACCATAACATAACACAACCCCATACTGTCATGTTTTACAGTTCCTCTAGATGAACCCTTCATTTGCTGGAACAAAGGCACAGAGTAGAGTCACCTGTGTTGAATTAACCCCTAGAAGTTGTACTCATCACTGGTATTAACAAAAGCACGGTTTAATTAGATATGAATCGTTTCTCACTTATGACTCATTGAAATTAACAAAGAAATGTTTTATTTGAATGTTGGCACAGCCACACATGAGCCTAAGGTCACCATGTCCAATACCAAGCTTCACCAAGATGGGTATAACACCCCCCAGCATTGGGCTGTGGAGCAGTGGAACTGCATTCCTGAAGTGATAGAGCTCTAATGCCTTTGGAATCAGTTGAAGTGACGTTAGATATCAATACCTAACCTCACCAATGCTCTTGTGGCCGAATGCAATCAAATCCCCACAACACGTTTCAACATCTAGTGTAAAGCTATCTCAGAAGAGTAGAAGCTGTTGCTGCAGCAAAGTGGGAAAAAACTTGCTATTAATTTGATTAAGTTGATGCTTTGTGACATGCCTAATATCACTCCTTACCTATGATTAAATCACAGCAAAGAATGGCTTCTCGAGGCTTATTGCTTTAGCATACAGTTTTGTTTTAAGGAAAAAAGACCATCTTTTACCATGTTTGTCAATTCTTGACATTGAAGCAAACAGAAAAAAGAATTAAAGAATCAAATATAAATTGAATGTAAATCATACATATTGTCATATGGAAAAGTTTGGGCACGTGTGGTTAAATGACATGTTTTATTTAAGTGAAAATAAGTTAAGACATCCTCTACAGAGAAAGAACACACTTTGACATATTTTACTACACAATCACTGTTTGTTTGCTGAATTTATCATTTTATTTGGGGGGCAAAATGTCCATTGCGCAAAAGCTTCTTATTTTATGTTTTATTTCAACAATAATTAGACATTTACACTAATATTTGCAGAAAAATGTCATGTTTAATGAACAAAATGTAATTTGACTTGAGGTGCAGAAACATTTGCGTTTGACTGTGAATGTAATTCATACTAACCATATAGCTGATTACGTCAATATGTAATTATGTAATTGCATTCAAATAATTATTAATATAAATCAAAAATATAGGAAAAATATAGGACAATAGTAACTCTAAGTGTTCATGTAGTTTAAACTCATAAGTTGCCAGGAAGCTTTAGTTTCTCACTCCTTTAACTTCAGAATAACTCAGCTATAAAGTTAGCATTATCTTTCTTGGAATCAACGATTAATAAGCCTGAGAATGTAAAAAGCCTGAGATTTTAAGGGGTTAATAGCACACAGCAGTGTTACAGCATCATGTTTCCAGGAACTGGACTGTTTTGACTTTGATGGCCATTTAACGAAATCCTCGGACAATTTTCTGCCGTCCGTTAGAACTTGAACAGCCTGTAATGATCCGTGTAGTAGTGTCATCTGACACTTTGTCTAACCTTAGCAGAGTGAGAGGAGATGCCTGTGTGCTGGAGGTCTTATTGCTTTGCTTGTTTTTTTCCGTCCTTTGGTTGTCACAGTAATTAATTACGGTAAACTCAAAGGAACCCTCTCAGCACTTTCTTCTTTAGGCTTGGAAAGGTGAGGTGACTCACTTACCAATTAATGCTCTAATTGAGAGCCGGGTCTCGGTGGGAGGTATTAGATTACCCCCGACTAATGACCCGCAGCCTTTTCCTGTCAGCCAGGAGCCGCCCCAAAACAACTTCCTTGCCTGCTTGGAGAGAACCATAGCAACATCGATAAAATGTCACTGTCACAAGAAATATTTATATGACTGACATGGTAACTTTACAGACATGGGAAACTGTTATGTTAAAATCCTTAGCTTTTGTTAATGTAACTTTTAAAAAAATGAATGGTTTGAATTTCAGTTGGTCTATTTATTAATGCTTGGTGGTATCAATAAAATTCACTGTCACAATATTTTTTGGCCTATATCAATCTATATCATGGCATCATGTAATATTTACGTTTGCATTATTAAGGTAAATGAACCCGTACTACCTGAGTACTGCTACTCTATAATATAAGAATGTCTTTTTTCTTTTGATTAGGCTGTTTTGTTTTGTGCTGCTTTCTGTACCAAAGCTATATGGGATGCTCTGGAGCAGTTGCACATGAGTCTAAGGTCATCATTCCCAATGCCAAGCGTACGCTAGAGGTTATAAAGCCCCCCAGCTGTGGAGCAGTGGAACTGCATTCTCTGAAGTGATGGACCTCCATCCAATACCTTTGGGATGAGTTGGAGAGGTGTTTGTGATCCAGAACCAATTATTCAACATCAGTACCTGACCTCACAAATGCTCTTGTGGCTGAATGCAATCAAATCCACACAGCAGTGTTCCAACATCTAGTATAAGGTCTTTGCAGAAGAATAGAGGCTATTGCTGCAGCAAAGAGGAACAAACTGCCTATTAATACCCTACTTACTACCTACAAACTACCTATTAATACCCCCAATATGCCAAGTTTTATTGGGTAATAGTTTAAGTGGGTCATTGCTCCAAAACACAGCATAGTTCCAATAACCTACAACATAAACAACAGCTATGAAATTAAATACATTAAGTGAATTAAAGAGTAGTAAAGTGGAGTGAAGCAACGTGAGGTGGTCAAAAAATGTATTATGTGTTTGCGTCACCTACTTAAAACATAAGTGTCAAAACTGGAACATTAAATACAAATATTCAGTAAACAAATACTTATGTGCTGTAAACATATGCAGTAAACATTAATACATTGTACAAATAAACGTAGATCTTTTCCATGTCATGCAGCTACAGCAGTAAAGTGCAGCTAACATTTTCAAATGCCATTCAAATTGTGTTTTCTTAGGTCTTCTTGTAACAACAACAAATGTGTGTCTTTGTTTGAGGGATGAAAATAACTTCAGGTGTGTTTCAGGTGTGATGTTCTTTAGGCTCAATGCACTTTTATCTGTTTCTTTTTTTGGTTGGGTCACCATTGGCTAGCCCTGTGGATGCAGCAGTTGCTTGTGTGCTGGAGCTGGAGTTTCATTGACGATTCTCCAGAGTCTCCAGAGTGGACCTTTAACCCCGCCTCTAAAGGGAGTCCAGTCTGTTCAGCAGTCTCTACAGCAGCTCAGCAGAAGCTACACAAATACGCACACGCAATGCTTCATTCTGTATAGTGCAGACCGGCATGATCACACATACACTTGCCCTTCCCTGGCCTCTGCTGTCCCTAAGGCTCACTCTCAGCCCGTTCTACCATCCACTAGCCCTATACCCTCTCTATCTCATCCTATCTGCTGCTTTCTCCTTTCTTTTCCTCTAATAAGCTAGGGGACCGAGGTGTAGAGGCTGTCTTTCAGTGAGATAGAGGGGAAAACCCTCCCTCTATCGCTCCGTGTCCAGATGGGACGGCACGACTCAGTGCCTCTGTCCACGGCTGTCGTCCCCTAAGTGAAGCCGGACGAGCTGGGACGTCTACTTCATGAGGAAAGAATCTGGACTGGAAGCAAGAGGCCCCAGGGACCAGCACCACGGACAGCAGAAAATGTCCCTTCAGCTCACTGCTCTCTGCTCTGCAGCAAAAAGAAGACTGGAGGAAGTAGCAGGCACAGTAACATCAATTAGAGCAGCCCTTCAAAATTTAATAACACCACTCCAGCCCTTATGAAATGTAATGATTTTAGGGGGCCAAGCACTCAGAGCCCAAACTGAATGAAAGAGGGGAAAAAGCTTGAAAAGGCTGTTGGGTTTTGTGAACATTGCTCAAGAGGCCTTTTTTGAATTTTTTATATTTTTTTGCAAGAATAGCTATTATTGAAATTCAGTATGTGTGAGCCAACAGAGAGGCCTTGCAGGCTGACTGTTGGTATTTCTTTAATTGTTCACTTTTTAATGTGCTGCAGAAATGTTCCAGAAGAAGCTCGCCCCCACCTTGTCCTAAGCCTTGCACATTTTGATTGCTACGGCATTATTGTTAGCGTTTATTTATTGTGAAAAAAAACTTGCATAAAGCAGTTTTAATTGTTAAAAAAAGGAAGAAAAAAAATCAGCAAAAAATACAGCCAACGGTGTCGCTGAAGCATTTTATCAGCTTGGGTGGCATACAAGCCTCCACAAAGTCTCCAGCACCTGGCAGTTTGCAGATTCAATGCAGGCAGTTTACTTGAACATCGCCTGAATAATTGCTTCCCTCTCACTGTCATCACAAAAAGAAACGTTACGTGGCAAAGCCGGCTGCATTGTATTAGAAACTGCAAGGTGTCGCTTGGAAAATGTCTCTGCGAAGAGCGGCGTGTATTTTGGTGACGGTCTTGTTCCTTTTCTGCTTGTTTATCATCTGCAGACTCAGTACCCCAACTCAAGCCAAATGCCACTGTGTACAACAGAGAGGGAGAGAGATAGAGAGAGAAAGGGTGAGAGAGAGAGTGTATGTACGTGCTGTGCCCCATTCCGCCATGTCTGCGTTTTTCTAAAACATTACTGATAATTGCATTTTGACTTCATTATGGGACGACCAGCAAGAGACAAAATTAGATCTGTTTATCTGATGCCCAGCAGTGTGGAAAGATCCCATTTACAAAAAGGAGAAAAAAAACCTTTCCACTGGTGTTTTGAGTGAGGAACAGCTCTCAGCATGGAAGGCTTGCCGTAGCAGGGGAGGACAAAAAGGAGAAATTAGTGCACACAAGTGCCTAACGGAAACAAACAAATCTCACCTCCAAAAAAAAAAGAGGGAGAAGGAATATTGGGATTGGCGTGAAAGGAAAAGGTGGATAACGAGAACTTAAACAGAGAGTGACGCACCGTGGAGAATAGCACTGAGCAGAAATGTGAACAAACTAGCCTTTCTAATTCTCTCTCTCTCTCTCTTTCTCTCTCTCTATGCCTCTCTATTTTCACTCTCTCTAATTCTCTCTCTATTTCTTCTTAGTCTATGTCTCTCTCTCTCTCTCAGACTCTATCTCTCCCTCTTTCTGTCTCGTCTCTGTATCTACCTCTTTGACTCTGTCTCCATCTCTTTCTGTCTTTCTCTTCTACTGTCTCCATCTCTTTTTCTGTGTCTTTGTAGCTCTTTCTCTCTTTCTTTCTGTCTCCCTTTTTCTGAATGTTTTTTTTTTCTTTCTGTCTGCTTCCCTTTCTCTATCTCTTACTCTCTTTGTCTCCATCTCTTTCTCGGTCTGTCTCTCTTACTGTCTCCATCTCTTTCTCTGTCTCCATCTTACTATCTTCATCTCTTTCTCTCTCTCTTTCTGTCTTACTGTCTCGATCTCTGTCTCTCTCTTAGTGTCTCCATCTCTGTGTTTCTCTTACTGTCTCAATCTCTTCCTCTGTCTCTCTGAAGCTTTCTCTCTCTTTCTATATCCTTCCGTTTCTCTTTCTTTCTCTCTCCATCTCTTTCTCTGTCTCTCTGAAACTCTAGCTAGCTCTAGTCTTCTGTGTCCTCTTTTTCTCTCTCTGTCTCCCTTTCTCTATTTCTCTGAATCTAACTTCTCTCCTCTTCTGTCTCCATCTCTCCACCTTTTTCTCTTTCTTTCTATGTCCTTCTCTTTTTCTCTCTTTCTGTCTCCCTGACTTTTTCTGTCTCTGTCTCTGTCTCTCTCTGTCTCTCTCTGTCTCTCTCTCTCTCTCTCTCTCTCTCTCTGCTCTACAATAGGTGGTAATGGGGAAGTGGGGGTCTGTCCTGATTTTGTGCATCGTGCACTATCAGTGCTGGTGTGACAGAGACTCTATGTGGAATGTGAATATGTTTGAAAGTGTAACACGGGAGGGTAGAAGAAGGGAGGTGAAGAGGACAGAGGAGAGGAAAGAAGAAGAGACTAGAGGAGGGGAGAGGAGTGAGGGCTGATCTACACACAGGCCCTGAGCCAGGAAGAGCGAGAGAGCACACGCTCCGTGTGGAGTTGCCCAGCAGACAGAGATTGATGGCGGGCGGGAAAAGGAGGGACAGCTCAACTCATCCTTCATCATTCTGAGAATCTGCTCATTAAAAACTATACACCAGAGCGCAAAGCTTTAAATGATGCAGCTTCCACAAGAGCAAATTACTGACGGACTTATTACCAGCGTCCGTGAAACAGTGCTAATCAGCCCTGGTTAAGTTTTAACCCTTAAACGTCAGGGGTTGTTGCAGTTTGATATGCTATTTACATGTAATTATGTAATTACTTATTAAAACTGTAATGTGACAGAACCAGCCAGACACTCACGGTAAACAACAAGACATGAGGCCTTACCTGTAAAGGGTTTGACAATACTCGGTAAACCGGCATAGGTCAAACCCAAAAAAGACAAAATACAGAAAAGTACAAACCTAACAAAGATGTAATCAGGCAACCGAGATCCAAAAAGGGAAAAGGCAAAAAGACAAAGTCAGAATGTCCAGAAACATGATCAAGTTCACAATTAGACAAAATAGCAAGCAGGAGACGCTCAGTAGCTCTACTAGGAGAAGCAATACCTCACAAAGTAGCTAGTCTAAAGCCCAGGCTTATAAACTAAACTAAGACTAGGCACTTTAAAACAGAGCAGGTGAAACAGATCAGTTTTCATGTGATTGAGAATGATGATTGGTGGATTGTGGAGGTTCTACAGTCACATGATCTCCGAGGGGGTTCTGGGAAATGGAGTTCTTTGCTGAGTCAGAGCTGGAGGGATGTGTGACAAAAAAACACAGTTACATAAATAATTTCACTTGTATTCAGTTTACATTCAGACTTTTTTCCATTTGTTTCAAAGTCACAAATTGACAAAACGACAAAAACATATACATGCAAGTGCATACAACAATGACTTCAAATTCAAATCAGAGTAAAATATCTTCTTTCCTACTTACAAACACAAATGTTGTATCTGTTGAAAATTCACACTTTCCACTGATTTTGTCTGCTTGTTTCAGTGAGCTACAAATGAGAAAAATATGTTACACCACCCTTTTGTTATAACTGGTAACAATTGCAATTTCTAGGGGTTAAAATGCTGTTTTTCCTATTTCCTAACACATTTTTTTCTTTAAACAATTTAATACACAGTCCTCTCTAACCACACCACTTTATTTACACTGAGATGGCTCTATTAGAATCAAACACCTGAAGTCAGCACAAGTTGAATCTATTAATTTATATCTATAGTGGATCAGCTGTCAGCTTGCATTGAAAGACTGTGTCAGAGAAAAACTAAAAAAACGCCCGTATGGTAGATTTGACCTGTGGCCTCTTACCATCGAAGGTCAGGCAACTCGGGCCTAACTACAAAATCTCACACTTTGACAGACAGCTGGTTATTAAGGAGGCTATAGTGTGGGCAGCTTGGAGACCACTAGACTCCTTCAACATTCTGGTCAGCTGTGAACACCTGAGAGGCTCATTAGAGTAGTTAATGTTCTGGTTCCACTCTGTGAGTCGGCGTCTGAGCGGAGATAGAGATTCTGCCCACGCCGCATTACATCAGCCCATGACTTTCTCATAACACCTGAGGACAAATTTCATCTGAAGTTTTTCTGGGGTCTGACAAACTTTTAAACAGGAATTGCACCTAAAAATATCTGATGTGCCCCCCTAATGTATTCTCGCTCTACAAGATAATGCTTCTTACATGATTACGCATGCTAGCGCTGTTTTGGGCTTTTGCACTGATAAACCTCAACCTTGTGACTCCATCGCCCTGGATGGCATCTCTGGAAATAAATGGAGTTTGGATTACATGCCTTCATGTTTTACTGATTACACTAAAGCCTCTGTGCTCGTGTGGGTGAGATCTGCTTGCTTGGTTATGTCATTGGGTTTCTCTTTGTGGTGTCAGCACGGCCATGAATTTTTCGCTGGATTTCAAAAGACTAGAGCCTGATATGAACATTTTGCTCTCAGAGAGAGACTTTTTTTCATTCTCATAGTCTAATCAGTGGATGCAGGCACAGCAGCCAAGCAATAGTCTCATTACTACTCTTACATCCCATTTACACCTATCAGGATTATATCTGGATAAGGTCACACCACATAAAAATACAAGTGTAAATGCACCCAAGACACATTTAAAACAGATACAAATCTGATCTCTGAAACCACTTCAGGAGGTGGTCTGAGACACATTTTAGCCATGTTATAGCAGAAGGAGACAGATGCATTTACACTTCGTCAACCAATACCCCTCCCGGTACAACCGAAACTCCTCCCAATGTAGTACGTCACTAAGCCCGTGACCTGGGTCTACAAGAAGATAATCATGGAGGACGCACATAGTTGGGGAATGGACGAAATTAAATGCTTAATTTTAGTATGGACAGACACTACTGTGCAAAACAAACTGCAAACGTAGAGGCTGAACCGATAACAGTTGGTAATTGGTTGCCGCCTAATGAGCGAAGTTCCGACAGTGATCGGATTTCAGTTTGACTAACCATGTAAATGCAAGTGGCTAAAATCTTATCAGGATCCAGATATGAGTCACATGAAGTTTTAGGTATTGCCTCAACAGATTTGAGCATCAGGCTAAACCGTAGATGATTGGTCAAGAATACCTATAGCATTTGTTGCTCATTCTCCACAAATTATTCAGGCCTGAAATTTTGGTCAGAGCAGTCCACTCTATCATAGGAGGATAGCGAATTCGTTCCCCAGCAATGCTAGCGCCTGGGAGTCAAAGAGACCCTAATTGGTCTCTCTTGGGGTGGGTAGGATGGCATCACTCAGCACAATGGTAGCCAGCACGAGTGTCTGTTAGCTGATAGAATTGGCAGTTAGCGTTCTTCTCCAAGCGCATTGAGCTATCCAGTGACATTGCATTAGCAGCAGTTTGAGAGCTTCACGCATCTCAGAGAAGGCTGTGTTAGCCTTCATCCCCCAGCTTTGAAGTACTTTGTGATAGTGGGAGACCTAGCTAGTGGGTGGAATTGGCCATGGCTAAATTACAGTGATTTCTTTTTGCAGTACAGCATGACAAAATTCTGTCCAAGTCTAACCTGACCTGACCCACAGTTTCAAATCTGAACTTTATTTGAATCCGACAAAATGATCTGAACCTCGCCAGAACTTGATCACCACAAATGAGAGACCAAAAAAAAACTTCACATTTCTAATTTTAGCACTGGCTAGGTAAGCTTATAGTATAGCAACAGTGAAAGCCTTCATTAACCCCTTAAAGTCCCAGGCTTATTACACAGTCAGGTCTGTCTGTGGGCCCTGGCCATTTAAGAGATTAATAAACAAAATAAAAAAGAATAGCCCAATTATCAGCTAAGCAAAATTAATCTGAAATTCAATTTTAAAAAATGTGTTTATCAATCAATGCCTTAGAAGTAAAAGAGAAAAAAGAAAGCAGGTAAATGTAGACCAAATTACATTAAAGCTGGGAGATGGGCTTTGAAAACACGATGGTGAAATCTGAACCACGCCCAAACCCAGCAAATATTTCAGAGGTGAAAAGAGTAGGCGGTTCTTGTCAGGTTCGGACAAATATTTCAAGCTGTACCAGAGATACATCTCACAGAGGTGTAAATATAGCACAGTGTACCATCAGCAGGTGAAAACTGCAGTGCCTTGCCGTCTGTAGGTATTCCTGTGGTTTTCTCTTACAGTCAGGAAGAGACATGGCTTTATCAAATAACCTGTAATGAGCTTGTGATGTTGATCATAATGGAACATAGTTGATGATGCTATTAGTGTGCTAATGGACATAGACACATGAAGTTTAGAAATATTACATTAAGGCATTTTTTTAATGAATTTACATGACATTTTGTTGCAGGCAATTGTCAGGACCCGGTAAAAGCCACACTGTTTATGTCTGCTTGATTAAGTCTGACATGCATGAGAATGTACTCTCTTTCAATAGGTCAATGTGCAAAGGTCAGATCAGTTTGATTGGCATTTAGATTCACTATGCTGAACGAGGCACTGGAACCCTCCTTTAATGACGCCTTTTTGTTCTTTTCATGAATTGATGGCTGTTTAGCGATTTAAGGTGTAGTCTGTTGTGGCGAGATATGAAGCCAACCAGGTGAATTGCTTCATTATGGCAATATAGTGCTGTAGCACCTGAGGCCTTTGTTTGTCATTAGCAGGGAAGATACAATACGCGTTGGCGTGGAGAATGGATTAGAGTGATAGATAAGGTTGTCCAGGAATTCATCTATCCACAGTAGATGATGCCATTTCGAATTGATATAGAGGCTGTTTCCACGTGGTTAGTCAGGGTGTGTGTTGGCTTGTGTGTGTGTGTGTATACTATAAATGCATGTTTTGAAGTTGTACATTTGTCTTGCTGCTTTTGGGTGAAGGTCATATTGCTTGTTGGTGCGTTTCATAGCGCTGAGTATAACACTGCAGTGTATAAACGATTCAAAAAGAGGTCTTTCATCAGAGGCAATTGAAGGTGGTATAAAGTGCATGAGTATCTGTGGGTGGGTTGGAAGTTGAACATTTGTCTTATTGCTCTTGGGTGAAGGTCAGGTAGTTTGCTGATGTAGATGATGCTGTGTCGTGTTAAAGGTACATTGAGAATAATATTGTAGGTGAAATCTTGCATTTGAGGGTCAGTCAAGCCTTTTCATCCATGTTTGGGTATTGAGACTTGACATTGTCTTCGGGCTCTTGGGTGAAGGCCTGGTTGTTCGTTGTCGTATATGACGTTGCTGTGTTAAAGGTCCATTGAACAAGCTTGTGTAACTGAATCCATTCAAGATAGCAAATGTTTGTGTGTGAACGTCTTCTGCACCTGTGGTATAACTAGTGGTAATGCAGTTTGAGGAATCACTTTGAAGCCTGGGGGGGGTTTATTGAAGGCTTGTAAAAAAAAAGATTTTTTACAAGCTCTCATTGACTTGGCTTCACTATTTCCCCTCGGGGGAATTTCCAACGCCATCCATAGGCCATTTCAAGGGCAATTCCATAGCTAGATTAGCATAAGAGAAGTTTATTAGATGAGCCCTTGGAGGGCTGAAGGATGGAGTGAACATAAGTGTTGACTTTGGCAGCAGAACTTACCCAAACTTCATTAGGACCTGACTCATTTCTCTTTTCAAACCTGAAAAAAATGGTGGACAAAGCTGTGTGTGGGCCGTACCAATAGTTTAAACTATTTCCAAACCATAACATTTGATTAGCTGTGTAACTTGGTTTTAGGAAGCTAACTACTACTGCTGCTGATACCATTTCATCACTTTACACTGTTAGCTTGCTACTTAGCTACTCAGCTAACAACAATAAAATTTAAAGGCTATACATCAGTTCTAAACTACAGCTTATAGCCAGCCAAAAAAGCTATTCACCAAATAAATGTATGTTCAGACTGTTCTCAAAAACATTCTGCACTCTGAAGTTTGCATGGCTAGCTAAGTAGCTCAATGTGGCTTACTGTGCAAAGGTGAATGTGTTTTCTGATTGAAAAATCCACTCCTCACTGTCCCCTTATGCTGCGAATGGCCACTTGTGAAACATAGGTGTGACGCACTTCTGAGTGCTGAGGGCCTGTTAAAGAAATACTGAAATGGCACCCATGTTTGTGTGGGTTTATATATCAAAAACATGTACCACATGACCTCTGTTCTGATTAGCTGCCCTGTATTCAAAAACAGTCCAGGACACCAGGATGCTTACTTCATTCATCTGTCCTTAGAGTGTAATGATGAACGGGCAGGGCAAAGCCCTGAAATGGGTGGATAAAGGCAAGTGCAAACAATGAATTCCAAACAGGCTGTTTTTGTTGCTTGCTTTACATGGATGGATCGTGAAGTGGGGAGCAGGCCCATGCACACTTTTTGGGGGGCAATATCTACATGAGATGAACTTCATTTGACTTACTGTATTATTACTTATTGTTTATTTATCAAGAGACACTGTGTTCAAGGGAAACAAAAACATATCGTTAAGAGTTTTTCCCCAAATGCAGCCAAAAGCACTGTCATTACTATATGGGCAAGGAATTTAACCCCATTTATGATTTAATCACTATGCTGTATTTCGTTATTACTCTATTTAAGAGATCCACAGGGTCTACAATAATGAAAACTGCATGCAGCAAGTTATTCACACCCCTTGTTTCCAAGACTGTTTGGTTGTTGCTCAAAATAACCACATTATTGAACGTGATGCTTTCTTAAAGAGATCATCAGCGTTTTATTGGTAGGATTTCCAGCGCTGTGGTGATGCGTGACAGGTCGGAGTTACTGAAGAGAACCAGAGGGGGCGTCCAAGAGTGATGAATCTCGGAGAAGCCAACCTAAGAGCTCTATTCCTGGGGCGAGGCTGAACCTCATCTCGCTGTAACGGATCTTGAAGAATGGTAGAGGCAATATAAAACACCAACCCAGAGGACACTTGTACTGTCTGGGTTTTCTCTGTGCATGCACCTGGTGGGGAGTGAATGGTATTTAAAAAAAAAAAAAGAAAAGACATTTTTTTTTTTCCAGACATGGGTCCTTTCATAAGATCCTTCAAGTATTAGAGTGGCAACTTGGTTAAATCTTAGCAATAGTGAGTTAACAAGCGACATTCATTTTTGTTCTCATTGAAGGTAATTTTCACATGGGAGGGTGACATTCATTTTTTGGCTCCAGGGCCCACAAGATCCAAAGTTATGCGACTGCTGTGCACAAGTGATCATTTAGCAGTGAAGTGTGTACAATGCTACTGAAAAGAGTTGTTGTGTGCGAGACAAAAGCTAAAAGTGAATTCGTATCTTCAGCATGTTCTTTTCCTCCTGCCTCTGTTTCCATTCTCCATTCTGTGAACGTAAAAGATTGATGGTGCGGGCCTGCCTCCAAAAAACTACACATGGATATATATCTCACCATTCACTCCCATGAGACTGAGTCCTATTGTCGCACTGTTTCTGCAGAGGACAGGAGGGCTGTGAGCTATACCAGTGCGCGCTTATTTTAATACACATTTTTTGAGAGGTTTTGTGGCGATGGCAACAACAAAGCATTGAGTTTCTGCCCCTTTCCCTTTCTCTCTCTCACACCCTCACACACATACACACACTCCATCTCTCCCCAGCTTCACTCCCTCCCTCTCTCTGCTCCATTGTTGCTTTCCCCTCTCTCCCTCTCTCTCCCTCTCTCTCTGCTTGTCAGAGTGGCAGTGCGTCTCTGGGCGGAGGGTTTTTCTTTGTGAGTGCTGGCAGCCGGGCCTGCGCCGGGGTAATGAGGACGGATGCCCGCGCGTGGGTAGAGCAGCCTGCTTTGTAGCGTCTCACCAGCAACAATACCAAGGTTTCTGAGAAGCAGGCGAGCCAAGACACCGCCCGCACGGCAGATAGATACCCGGGCCAAGAAAGCGACAGTTTGAGGCGAGACAGTTTGTCTCTGAATTAGGCCCTAATGAGTTCACTTCTTCTGTTTCCCTGCCAGGGTTTGTAAAAGGGAAGGTGTGCCATTGAGTCTGTCATGGAAACAAGTTGCGCCATCTGACAACAATGCAGCAAAACTGGCATATCGGTCATTTATTATGCTGCCTCGCCATATTCACACATAATATTCACTAATAAAAAAAATCCAGCGTCCTGTACCTGTAGTACAACGTTGACGGCGCCCAGGTGATAAGCAGATGCAGCGGCTACACAATAACAAACGCTATCTCCATCTGCGAAAGTAATATGAATGGATTAAGGCCGTCTTCAGTCGCTCAATAAAACCGATTTATTTATTTCTTTATTTGCGCACTACCAGTTACTGGGGATAGAATTTCATGAACGATTCTTGCTGGGTAGACAGAATAGCAGTTAATAAGAAAAGAATTAAAATTCCAGCAGTTTCAAGCTGAGTTGAAATGAGACTGAATAACCAACAGTTTTCTAACTGACCCAGATCTTAAATTTAAATTCCAGGATAACTGTGATAAGATTTGAAGAGGGGGTCCAAGGGAGATGCCATCCCTCATAAAGAAAAAGACAGAAATCCCCCTTGAAAAACTGTAATCCCCTTTCATATTCCCTTTGGATTATTGTGGTTATGTGATATTACCTAACATGTCTATTATAAATGTTTTAATTCCATCTATATTTTCCATATAATTCTATCCAGATATACATATGCCTTTGGACCACACTACCACTTTGAACTACACTACCATTTGAACGTAACACATTTCTCAACACTCTGTGACTCTGAATTTTTAAGTAATCTCAAAAAAGAACTGATTTTTTGGTTTCTGGCACTGTATGACACACTGAGGCTGTTTACACCTTGCATCAACTTGCGTTTTCCATGATTTGGATTATGTTCAGATTTCAGTTGACCACATGAAAACCCCAGTGTAAACACACCCAGGAAACATCGTGATCAGATTATGAATGGATAAAGTTTGAGATCTTGAACACATTAAGAACGTGTGTAAATGAAATGTGGTTTCTATATCTGCATAGGGTTACAGAAATGGAAATGACCGAGTGCTGACTACCAGGTGAGAAGATAAACAGGGCATCACAAAATGGAGGTTATGCGAGGCTGAACTAAGTTTGAAAGAAAAATAAATAAATGGCTAGGCCTAATATAAAATGATTTAGTTGAGAATGTTGTTGCTGGCACTGTGATTGGTTACAGCTCCATAACCGGCTTTATTTATGATACTGTTGTTAAAATTATTTATTAAACTCATTTACAAAGCATAACAGAAGACTTGAAGGAAAAATAAGTAAATTGGACAGTGAGTCCAAAATGAGTGATGAAAAGAGCCATTTTGTCTAACACTCTACTTAACCAGTAGTGGGTCGCCAGAAACATGCTGAGCAAAAAGCCAACAGTGGCCTGCTGTCCTCTGGCTGTAATAAGGTGTTCAAGGTGTAAACTGCCTCAGTGTTATCTATAAAAATGGATAAAATTATGCTGCATAGAGAACAATAGCTACTGGTACAGATAGATACGGGACATTCCAATTGGACGAATGTCAACATTTAGCTTCAGTTGTTCAGCTACTTGAAAAATCGTCCTTTTTCCCGCCTGTTGTTTGAATTCAAACCGACCTCAAGCTTTCAAAATAGAAGACATGCGAACGTAACTCTGTGGATCCCAAAATCTTCCGGTTTGTTCCGGCCCAGTAAACACTATAAAGTGAGTAGATAATGGATGTGGCCCAAATCTGGCCCGGCTATATTTCTGGTCCACAGTATTCACGACCACAGATGCAGACACGAGGCAAAACCGTATGAAGCTGTCTGGCATCTGGCCCTGTTCTGGCCCGGATGCCTAACATCTGCCTGGTAGTCAGCCAACACTCCCGTGGGAAAGCTAGAATCGGCCCAAAATTGTCTGCTATCTCGGGTTTGAGTTCAGAAAAACCAGCCGGTAAGGAACAAACCGTGGTGTTCAGCGCCCAACTTTGCACTTTAAAGAGACACAGACGCTGAGGCGGCGGTCACAGACGGTCCGCTTGGTGTGCGAAGGCGGCTTCGTGGCCTGCGTGGTGGAAGGCAGAATGAGTTTTGGAGAGGAGAGAGGGGCTTCGCCATGAGGGGCGCGCAGGAGGAGCCCGCATTCAAATGTCCGTGAGTGGCGCGCGATGAGCTCACCTTCCTCACTCTCCTCCTTCCCTCACTCTCTCTCTCTCTCTCCCTCTCTCTCTCTCTCTCTCTCTCTCTCTCTCTCTCGCTCTGTTCCTCCTCTGCGCCTTTCGCCGCTCCTGCTTCCCGCTGAAGGGGCTTTTCGCCATCCGAGGGCGAGCGGCGCTCACACGCTCCGAACGGGAGATTTAAAAAGAAACAAAATACAGAAAGAAACTGAAAAATTGGCGCGTGGTGTCGAAGAGCTCCGCTCGCGCGCGCCTCGCAACCCTTTTTTTGTTGCTGTGTTTTGATTTTTTAAACGAGCGAAGAGACGCTGGAGGAATGTAGGACCGTTGGTCGAGCGGAGAGGAAACCAGCATGGAGAAACGGAAAGGTGAGGGTTTCTGCTCTGAGTGGCGGGATTAAGAAAAAGGTGTGGGTTTCTGCGTGACTGTCGGCAATAGCTAGCGTTATCCGAAAATAACAGACAGATATTCAGTGAGTGTTTCTCTGCTGTCAGGCGAGACTCGTGAAGTTGTCTGACAGGAGCAGAAACACTCGGGCTGAAGACTGGTCGCCCTCACGGCGTGTCCTTCATGATTTGTCATTGATTTTTTTTCGAAGTAGCTGAAAAATACAGAGTGGAAGTCTAACGAGGCTGGACATTCATTTGGCAGATTTGTTTACGTTTTTTTTTCTTCACAAACCGCCGCTGTAATCATACGACAGCGGAAAAACGCGAACACGTAAAATTCGTGTTTGTTTCTCTTTACGAAGTGCTGGTCTGTCAGGTGAGACATCGTTCAAGAGCGAAACGTAAGTTGTGGTGTCTGATAACTATTCGTGCTGGTTGTTTAATACTCTGTAACGCTCATCTCTGAAATCTCACAGCCGCCGCAACTTGACCGTGTACTTCAGTCAGACAGACATGCTGCAGGGCTAACGATAACGTCTGTGCGAGTCTGAGAAACGAGCACAGCCCTGATCACTCCTCCTGGCTTTCGTGTGAGATTTTGATTATGTCAGTAGACACTCCCAGATGTGAAGTTTACTTACAACATCTTGATTGCAATCAAAGTTTGAATCTCTAGTGGTGTAATTACACATGACACACCAAACAGATAATCAACATTTTATGCTCTGCCGCTTCATTTGGGCAGATTCTTAGTCATTTACATCAAGCAAGAAATTTCTGGCACCTACAAATTACAAATACAAATCTGAAACATCACATACTGTTGTTGGTTCTGTCCCTGCAAATTAGAAAAATGTGTAGTAGAAGCGGTTTGCTGCTAAGCTTGTGCTGTCCTTTTTATCGCCGTATGGATTTTATGCCGTTTAGGGGCACTTGCTTTATGTGCTTTCCATCTGTGGCCTACATTTCAGAGTCCATGCATGTGGTCATCAAGCATGGTAATGGTTGGGCATTCTTGCTCTCCCACTGGCATCATCTGGCAGCCTTCAGCTATCAGGAATGCTCTCATCTTTTCCTTATCACTCGTTCGCTTCCCTCGCTCTCTCTCCCTCGCTGCTGCTCTGACTGTCATCTTTGTTGCTTTCGATTGGAGGTGTGTGAGAGATGGCACCCATTTGCTGCGTTACCCTTCCTCGCTCCTCTGGCCTAATGGTCCATGTCTCAAAGGCCCACTCCATCATCACTAATTGACAATGAGTTTAGGCTGACCCAACTTTAGGCTCTCTCATGTGGCTTTGACTCATTGCTAGCTTCACACAAGGTTTTTATTGCAGGTTTTGGCTTTTAATAAAGGGGTCGGGAAGGATACTTTTAAAAGAACGAGGTGACAGGTACCTTAAATTTTGAAGTCATTTATATAAGCTGATCGTCCATCCTGTAATCTCATTGCACAACGTTCTTTGTTTTCTAAGCTTGGGCCTACAGAATGCCATTTTAAGCCTATAAGCAATGGCTTTGAACAAAAGCAGCAGGCAAAGGCCCAGCTGTGATATAGATTATATAGAATTCATTGTGCAGTTAATTCCCCATCTAGTTCTAATTAATTAAAGCAAAATAGGCTAGGCTTCATATTCTCTCTTGCTCTTTCTGTCTCCTGGTTGAATGAATGTATAGAGCGTTGGCGCTTCTTATTGTAATGGAAATGTACATCACTTTCACAATTATACTAATTATGCATCTTATAGAATGAGATTCCCTTCAACTACAGAACAAAAACATACTTCATTAGAATATTAATATTCACAAGTTCATTTTCTCAATCTGACTTGTAAGCCCACTGCTTTCTTTGTCGCTTTCTTCCTTTCAACATCTTGCATCAAACACTTTGTTCTTTTCCTTTTGAGTGCTCCTTCTGCATCAATAGTGTATGTCAAGTGTATTGAGAAAAAACAGTTCCCTTTTGTACTTGTTTATTGCGATTCTTCACAGTAGACATGCATTTTACACTACTGTATGTGATGTGCACACCTATAGCACACAGTGTTATTGTTTGTCTATGTGATGAGTCTTTTATTTTCCAGTATTACATTTCACTTTACAAGTGTGGCTTTGTTATTGGTGTTAATGTGTGTGTGTTTCTGTGCGTGCTCCCTAGCTGAACAGGGGTTGCATCACTCTCTGCCCTGCTACTCTGTAGGGGGAGCTATGCTGAACAACAGTGCACTGAGTTCTCCTCGGGGTCAGATGATGCAAAGCCCCGCTTTGTTTGCCTCAGTGCAGTGTTGGTGAGCCCCAGCTAGGCTCAGGTCCAGGTCCATGCTGCGTGTCAGCCGTCACAGCCCCCACGCAGGCTCACCCTGCCCACCGGCCCGCTCCACACTAATGACCAGAGACAGGCTCTCCCCAGGGCCCTTCACACCGCCCCTGGACACTGACACACACAGCTGTCACGCGTGTCAGCCCTGACTGACATCTGCCTCCCAGCTCCAGCTCCTGAACAGGCCCGAGCTCCGCTAGATTAGGCAGAGCTGATTTTAATAATTCATTGTTTCGACAGGTTTGTTTGTGTGGGTCTGGGGGTTGTAGTTCTCATTATTTGTTTGTGTGTGCTTTCGTACATTGTCTTTGTAAGAAAACCAGAGAAAAACAGGACCAATGTACGAATACCAACAAAATGGAACCAACAAAATGGGTCTGACTTTGTAAAGAGCTTTTTACAAAAGCTTAATTGTCATTACATGCCTTTTAGTGGAAAAGACCACCAGCAACCACCCTTCATTTATTTAATTTCCAGTCAAAAACATTAAGTACAACTTTTAAATTTTTCAGGTGGCAGTTTTTAGGGAGATTACAAATGAGATAATCCGTTTGAATAAAGAGGCTAAAAGTCGATGGAAAAAATTGAAAAAACTGGAGTTTCCTAAACTAGATTTAAGAAAACAACGTCACCATCAGATACACAGCACTTAAAGCTTTCTTCTTTGAGAGACAGGAGAATATCAAGCTCCTCTGTCGCTTTGAATCTGAAAAAATTCACAGGTGTTCCCATCTTTCCACTGTGAGAAGACAGCGTTATGGTTCTGAAAGGATTTGGAGCTGTCAAGAAGCAGTTACGGAGAGAAGGAAATAAATAAAAAAGAAAACAAAGAAGCTGCTGAACTAAATGTGTTTGGGATTACTTGGTTTTTGAAAAGCAGAACTTTAGAAGTGTGGAAGAGTATCCCAGTAGATTTTTTTAAAAAATGAAAACCATGGGTGGACACGCTAAATACTGAAAACAATGTTGATGATATTGATATTATATTCAGTATATTTAAGCTTTGGTGTAATGCTGAAAAATGAATAACTTGTGTGTAATGCCTATTTTGACTGGATTTTAAATGAAGGGTGTTCACTGACTTTTGCACAGTACTCTATATATGGCTAATTCATGTGTGAAGGGATAGCTGAGCTGCCACCTATACCTCCAGACTGCTGCCCACAATGCTAGTGGACACAATGTGATTCTTCAGGTTCATACTTCCTATTATAAATAAACACTACCAAAGTGTACTGTATTTTCGGAAAGAGCTAAATTAACGACTACGCTGGGTCGCTGGTAATCACGTCCTCCGAGGCCACTGACTCATAAACTCATTACGGCTGAGTCCTCCTATAGAAAAAAAAACTCGGGGCAATGTGGTGTGTCTGTGACCAAATCTAGTGCACCCACTTCAAAGGCCCCAGTTAAATTTAGTAATCCCCACTTTTGGATTTGGAGTGCCTCTCCGTCTGTGATACACAGAAAAATAAACCGCTCTAGAAAAAACGATGTGTTCCTGTTAGTATCAGAGACAATGAGAGAAGAGAGACTAATATCTCATTCAGTTGTACCAGTGATTTTGCAGCGAGAATCCAGACGAAAGCGAAAAAAACAGAAATGGTGAAATTGGATTGGAGGAATTGAGTGTTGTTATGCAAGTGATGCGTTCTCATTGGCTCAAAGATGAAACCCACTCCTATTTGCTTTGATCCTGGAGAGGCTGAGGAGTTCTTATACATCCAGATTGGAGGAGGCGTATGGATCATGGGAGGATGCAAAAAAGAAAGAGGAGGGATGTTACTTTTGAGAAAAAGAAATGTGGTGAAGGAGGGGTGAGAAAAAAGTAGGTCACTTTTGTTTCTTTTTTGACACCGGATAAAAATAGTATCGCTTCCGTGTATCAGACTTCAAAAGGCGGTGGCTAGAGCGAGAAGTAATTCATACACACAAGTATATTAAGAGCCAACAGCTGATGACAGCAGATGTAAGTGGTGCTTTGTGCAACGGAGAGCAGACTCAGCAATTTATGAGGAGCCTTTCTTTTCAAAGTGGAACTCTGCAGATTGCCCGATAAGTCATGATATTGGTTTTGGTCTTAAGCAAAGCTGAATTAAGTCAGAAGAAAAGAAGGCTTTGACAGTGGTGCAGTTAGCGACCTGATTTCATGTCTGAGAAGACGTTGCATTTTTTAGTTATCCAATACTTGATTCCCTTAACCAAAATCTAATGTAATCCTGTCCAGTATAATAACCATACCAAAAAATCTGTTCTCCTTGAGTTGTATGAAAAGGGTCCTTGTGAGTCAGTGGCTTGCAGTGTTGTAACCTTATGGCCCAAAACTGTTGCGCTTTTCCCCAAAATAGTGAGTTTCGCTTGCAGTGATCTAGCCTTGGGGCCTTTAAAACCAGGAGGTCAACTCTTTTTGACACCAATGTCATATCACATTATGGCCCACCGCCATGTCACATTGGAGCATATCATGTCAGTTGTAGAAGCCTGACTGAAAAAAAAGCATGTGGAAGCTACGCAAAGCCAGTATGTTCTCTGAGAGTACAAAGCATTAGCTTACTATTTCCGCATGAAGGAAAAACAAATAGTTGGTTGTTTAAATAATAATGTTTAGTTTATGACAGCATAGCTCATTAGAGTGCATTTGAAAGTCTGCGTTTGATCATGAGAATCACGGGGTAGCCAAATAGACGAATAGCCGAATAGAATAAATCGTGTAAGCTCTTTTAGCTGGAACCAACAGACCGAAGTCCCTGCACACTTCCCAGAGTCATAGATCCTTGAAATGGCTGAAGGAATAAAGCCCATTTTGTGGCACAGAAAGGTTATGGACCAAAGCCCACATGTTCACAGGGGCGATGTTTCCACACAAATGGCTCAGTTATTTTAACGCCACATATATGCTATTATCACCCAGGGAACCGGAATGGGGCTGGAGATGGTGTGGAGAGAGCAGATGCGGGGCATTTAGGAGTGGGAACGCGTCCCTCGGGAGTACACTGAAGACCCTGGTGGGAACTCTACTGTCAGCAAACGGGAGCTGTGTTAAGAGCCTGTTAGCTGCAGAGAAGAAACAGGTCTGAGTGTGGAAAGAGTTGGGAGGGGGTTGGGGCGAGTGAAGGGGGAGAAAACACAGATGGGATGAGGCAGACGGAGGGATGAAAAGGTAGCTCCTGCACCTGTTCTCTGCTAGCAATTTTCAGGGTGGTGCCGGCTCGCTCTCTTTGGCACTTGACATCAATTAAGCGTTAGGTGTGGATTGATTTGTGGTTTGGTTGTCAATCAGTATCAAGCAAGCACCGTTTATTTGATAAGTGGTTGCGACCACGGTGGAACACGTGCTTAGTTGATGACTATCGATTGCATTAAAAATGCTGTGCCAGTGCCCTTTTAGCATAATAGATTTCATTTGTTTGAGTGAAGGCCTTTTAAAGCAAACCAGCATGAAGTAGAACTCTGTGAAGCTTAGTTAATGTCATACAAAAAATTTTCAGACAGATTTAACAAAACTGTGGGAGCTAGCTAATAAAATGAAAGTTGAAATTACACCAGAATTACATTCCACGCATTAGTTGACTTGGCATGCTGATAGTCAGGTATATTTCTGTCTGAAAAGTAGATTGAAATTGATATTAGTGGATGTCAGTGGTGTGATAATGCAATTAGCTCTGACTAATTCCCTGGCTCATGACTGTCTCGATTTCAGAATTATGCCAGAGTGTCTCTGCCAGAACACCCCCCACTACCACCCCGCTCTTTTCACTCCCTCTCTCTCTGTCCCGGTGGTCCTCTTCTCCTTTGCTTGTTATTTTGGCGGACACTGACACGATAAATCTCTGCAAATGTCACAGACCAAACTCGTGTGTGTACACAGCCGCAGCAGGACACCAGCAGAGTGGAGAAAGAGAGGTGGACACTGGTCAAGCAGGCGGGTGGGAGGTGAGGTAAAAAAAAAAAAGTTGGTGGGCAGTGGTAAGCACGAGGAGGTAGAAGCAGGTGAAAACAAAGGGAGATATGATAGATGGTAGTTGAGGAGTTAGAAAGAGGAGAGGTGGACTTTAAAGCAGGGAGTGGGGTAAAGACTGGAGCGCTGCTCTTTGTCCGTGGTAAAGCAGGGAGAGTACCATAGCCACTTGAGAGGTTCGGGCCTGCAAGAGAGTTAAGCAGCCAGCCTGCTGCTCTCTGCCAAACGCCAACACACTGGACGCTTGCTCACACACACACACACACACACACACATTCCTGCTTCAGCTTGAACCCCTTTAACTCTAAAGACCTATTTGTTTTCTCTCCCTTGTAACTACATTATAGTTACAAAATAATTTTATAGTAGTATAGTAGTTTTTCTGTAGTAGTTACTGGATAGTATGCCCTAAAAGTAATACATAAATAGTAATCCTAGGGCTAAACAGCAAGGTAGGTTAGGGCGATATGAGCTCAAATGTAAAAATGTTTTCCACTATTTCCAGTATTTTCTGTATAATATCTCGATTAGGTCTGTGGCTGATTGAATGATATGTTATCGGTCAGTCCATTTTTATATCAGTTAATCAGGAACATAAAAAATGCAGTTACTTGTTTGTCACCAGTAAGCATTAAATATTTAACATTAAACACAAAAAAATGAAAGTGAAAAATATATGAAATATCTAGCCTTCTAAATCATATTTGCAAAAAAAAACAAAACAAAAGGATTTTAGTAGGGGCAAAACGAATCTTCTGTAGTTAATCAGTGTGAATAGTGCAGTAACAACAAAACATATTATTTTCCATTTAGTGATACATCAGAGTGTGGAATAACATCATAATCAAGTCCGATATTGCCGACCATACAGAAACAACCCAGTTGTCGGTCATATTAGTCATGCACAGTCTGGAGGTAGAACAGCAGTGAGCATACAGCACACGCATGATGTTTTTCAAAAAGATAGGTTTTAACTAGGGATACACAATGATATTGGAATTATATAGCTATTGGCAGATAATTTAAAAAAAATACTGGCATTGGACAGATGTTTAGATTTGACTGACATTTAAAATTTAAATTTGATATGTGTATGTATACAATGCATATTCATTGTACTGTGGAAGAACAGAATGTTAATATGATGCTGGGTTACTGCATTTTATTCATTTTAATGCATTTGTAAAAAAAAAAAAGTTAGATTTCTGTGTAATGCTAATCCATGTGGATGAATGTAGTCCCAATATGTACTGTAAAATATTGGAGATCGGCATTGGCTCTCAATTCCCATATCAGTGCATCCCTAGTATTTATTATTCTCCAGAATAGCAAAATCCTGAGACAACACTGGCTAGTGTGCTAAAATATCAGTATTGTATTCATATTGTTGCATATTTAAAGTGATGTCAAGCCAACTAATCAAAAATCGAGATTTATTGTCAACTATTCTGTATTATCAACTTTATTGATTAAATCGACAACAATATACCATAACATTATTATTGTTATTATTGTTAGTACTAATATAAATAAAAATGTAAAAGTCTTTCATCTGAAAAGTTTACATCTGCCAACCGTACATAGCACATATACCTGCAGGACTTTATATTTTTTAGTCAGCAAATTGGCAGCTGGTGTTTTAAATATTTAACATTAATGTTATCAACAATATGGTAAAATCCATATCATAGAACATTGTAATTCCGGTATACAGTTAGACCTTTCACATCTACTGCAAGTTGGCATGATCATGTTGGGATCGTATGAGTGATCCAAACAAGGACTCTCCTCACAGTGGTCTTTTGGCCACCTGTTGCAGGTGTATGTCTTTGTAAGGTGGTCTGTGTTAATGTCCCATAAAAGAGAAAGGATGAGTTGAGTGATAAATTGCGCTTGTTGTGGCGTGATTTGTCACTCCTCTTTCCATCTGACCACGTCTGAACATGTTTTTTGTCTCCGATCTGTTCATCTTTATCTCCCATCTCTTCATCTTTCTGCTTGAAGGGAAGCTTGATGGTGGCCAGTAAAAGTGACGGTGCAGTTGTTTTTTCCTCTCTCCGCACTCGGCTGAAAGCAGACGTGAAATCAAAATCTCATTACATCTGGAGTGAGAGTGTGTCTGTGTGTGTGAGGTGGTGCATGTGTGTGTGTGTCTCATCCACAGCGGGGCTGCACAGAGGCGGCAGAGTAGCTGGTGAAAGCAGGCTTGATAGGCTTGATTAAATTAGCAGCAGTGTTCACACTGCCTAAGAGCACTTTGTTGTGGTCAGAGAGAAAGCCAGAGGGCCCTGATGACACCATTCCATCACACCGGAACAGTCATCAAGAGGCCGTTTTGCACACGCGCGCATGCAGGGCCGAGGTTCTGTATAATCAGCTGCTGTGATGTTTTCGTTCCTCAGCTGACACTTAATATTGACTAGATATGTTCACATATGAAACTGAACTATGTAAATCCTTTTTCCAGATTGTATTAGCATCATGGATAAACGATTGACTACAAGGTCGGCCTCGGCCACCATCTATCCACATCTAGTTATAGCGAAAAACATTTCAAATCAGACTTGCAGGTGATAAAAAAAATATGGAAACACACACAGGCCTGTAACATATGTCAGATGGTCAAACTCAAATAAAAGCTTTCTTTCTCTTTTTTTTATCCACTAATAAAGGATGGTACATCATGATTAATTTAAAAAGCGGCATAGCACATCAAAGCTGACCTCCTTTCAGCCCAGTGCCATCAAAGAGCAAGGTTATCTAGAAGAGTGAAAGAGTCTCTTCTTTTTTCTCTCTTCAATGAGGTATTTTGACGTTAAGCTCCTTCTTTTCCAAAGCCGTGCCTCTTTCTACCCAGCCAGGGTCTCTCGTTTTTCCATTGATGTCTTTTTGTTTGTGTCTTGCTTTCATTGTGCTCCGGTAGAGGCTTCAAGTTTGAAAACGTGAAGAATAATTGCTGCGGATAGACAGGCCTTTAGCGACAGGCCTTTAACGGGTGCAGATTTAAAAAAAATATATTATTATTGAAGACTGTGTCTGTATGTATCTGCATGTTCTGCATACTAAATGTGCTTGTGGTGAAAGAATGCTGTTGTAGTTTCATACTGTTGTCACAGAATTTCATTTGACATACACTTGGAACCATCCTCGCCACCAAGTAAAATGCTTTGCCCACTTTGTGTGTGTCGGTGTGTGTGTGCGCGTGTGTTTGTTCCTCAGGTCGCCCCCTCCCTCCCACGCCGTCGTCCAGCCTGCTCCCCCCCACTCCTCCTCCCCCGTCCGGCCCTCACAACCCCGCTGCCCCGTCCATCAGGGAGTGCCAGATGCCCCTGCTGGACAGCGGCTCCTCCCACGCCATGCTGGACCCCCCTCCTGATGACGAGTTTTCCCCCAACTCTTACCTGCTCCGTGCACAGCCCCCCACCGCTGGTAAGAGCCTACACTTAGTTACTACCCATGACCTGCCACATTCACCTCACCTCTCTCCACCCTGCACACCTCCACCAAGGACTCTGTTTCAGCCTCTAAATCACACATGGCTTCTGGATTCTCGCTGTTGATCTGTTGTTGTGCCGGTATTCCAGCATAAATATAGTGGATTTTAATAGCCTTGAGGTTTGAGGAGGAGGAACACTTATATTAAAGACTGAAATATAATGCTAATTGCTAGTATTTTCATTGAATTTTATATACTGAGAACTAACCACCTAGAAGTTAATTTGTCCTTTTTACTGGAAAAGCTGTATTGCTGCAGAATTATTTAACGGATAAACATACATTTTCAAATTAATGGTGTTTGCTATTTATGGTAATTCCATACTTGGTCCCCTTTTTTTTGTTGTGGTGCAGGGGTGGAATTTTGAGTGTAAGCTAATAATAATAGTATTAGCGAGACCTAAGCCAAGGACATATCAAGGCATACAGTAGGGTCCCAAAGTCTGATGCCATTGTAGAAAATGCTTTTACATTCCATTCTAAGTTAAAACAAAATATATTATCTCTATAACAATTTCAGTGAAAAAATGTAGACATTTAATGACAAATTAAGGTAAATTTCAGAATGTCAGTATTTGTTATGTCCCGTTTTGCTTTAATGACAGCGTGCACTTGAGCTGGCATGGACAAGTTTGTGCAACACTGTCAATTCTTGACAGTGCTGAATTGCACTGTTCTGACCAACGTTCTCCAAATCTATTAGCCAGGTCGGTCTGGCCTTGTTCCTCATTTGGCATTTCACAGCTATATGCTGCACACCTGGGGGCTTTGTGTTGATTATGCCACATTTGTCAAATACAAAGTGTTTTTCCCTGCCCTGTAAGGTTTCTGCTTTACTGATAGCCCTGTCAGATGATGTTTTCTTGATTTCCCAAGTGAAAATAAGTTAACACATTTGCAGAAAAATACCTTAAGTTTTATTCCCTCTAGAGGATTTGTTTTTGTGATCAACAAAATATGTAATTTTACTGACGGTTTTCAAACTTTAGCATACAACTACATACTCACTACAATACTGCTGGCAGTACTGTGTGTTCTGTGAAGAAACATTTTATACTTTGCATTTAACTGTGCATTTTTAACATTGTATAATACATATCGACATGTCATAAAATATCCTGATATAATTTTCAGACCATATTGCTCACACCTAGTACAACTAGACCAGTATAGTGTTAGAGTTAAAACATCAGTGTGTACATGATATATATATATATATATATATATATATATAGCATCTCAGAGTGTTGCTGATTTACTTTAATGTTCATTAGGGTATAAAAGGTGAAAAACTAACCTTGAGAGCTTTAAGATGTGATTGCGGAACTCTCTGTGTGTAATCTGTGAGAGGCGTGAGAACTGGCTTTTGCTCTATGGGAGGAAGGTGGGAAAGGGAAGGGATTTAAAACGATCACACTTTTGCCACACTAAGACGTGCTGTGTGCTCTCCTAGCTTTGCCTGTTTCCCCTGCTGTTTCACTACACCTGCACCAATAATCCTCAACTTAAGCATTATACTACTTTTTAAAGCCTTTTTCGTTGTTTGCTGCTAATGTAATTAAAGTGTAAATACAGATATAACCATTCACCTACTTACTTATTCTTAAATCATTATAGTTTCAAGTGATTCCTGCCTACATATAGTCCTTCTGTTCATTAATTATATAATCATATACTCTGATTAGAAATTCTGTGTCTTTTCGAGTGTGTAATTCTGCACAGGGGGCTTATGAATGGTAAATAGACAATATGCTATCCAGTTCATTACTTCCTCACGGAACCATGCATGCTCGACATGATGTTCACCGTTAAAGCTTCAAAATTCCAAAATATTTACATCTGTTCCTGTTTTGGCTGCAACCTTTGATAAACTATTCATATTTATATCTTGTGGGCTACATATGGAGCTGTGTCAGAAGAGCTGTTTAAATCCTGAAATTATGACCAGCAAATGCAGACATTTCACACAAAAGTTTGCAGTTAACTGTTTATTATTTTCAACACTGTTGTTATTATGCTAGTCTCAACATATATAATGGAGTAATGACAGATCAAACAGAGCAATAGTACATACAAGTTTGATTTTTTTTAGTGCCAGAAATTTTTATTGAATTTCAGTATTAAATTGGTGAAAGCATAGTGATACTGTTTAAGCACATGGCCTTGTATTTTGAAGCTGAGTATGGCATAATTAAAAATAAAAACAAATTTAAATTTAAACTTAAAACAACAAAGATGATTAAATTAACTGCATCCCATTTCTGTAAGCATGATGACATAATTAGGCTATATGCTGTTGGCACTGCCCCAAGCACACACAGTACTACATTATCAGAAGTAAAAGAAGTAGAATATAACTGCAATTAAATGTAATGAAGACTCCAGCATTTCAGAATATTCTAATATATTACTCTAGAAAGTAAACATTTCAATATCAAAGTAATCCAGCACTTGTTTTCCTGTGTCATTCGTTAACAGCAATCTTAATATGTGCTTGCATTTCATTTGAAATAATTTTTCAAATGGAAAAGTTCCATGAAACTTGTGAAGCTTCTGTATGTACTTGAAAACTGTGTCAGTGAGATCTTCATTGAGTAGCACTGCGTATAGAATTGTGCCTTGCATGTGCTGTAAAACCTTCTGGGGCCAGTTTCTCAAAAACACCGTAATGCTAAGTACGTCGTAAAACTCCATCTTAAGATTATTTGTTAAAGTGCAAGCATTTCCCAAAACCCTTCGTACTTAACATACAGTATGTTATCATACTCATTACTTAATAAGCCAGTGAAGCTAGTCTCTAACCTTCACGATAGACAGGGGCTGAATTTCTCATGACCTTGCACCTTTCCAATGTCCAGCACTGTTTTCCAATGACATTTTTGTCATTCTCAATATTTTTTGCATTGTTAATATGTGTAGAATTGTATATAACCCATTCGATTTCTTGTTTTATTTCATATAAGCAGATATTGAAGTGTAACTGAGCATGTATGCATTTTTGCCCACACTTCACACAACAGACTTTGTGTGCAGTCTATAAAGGTGTAAAAGTATTGTTATCACTGTTTTAATTATAACACTGCAGAGCTTTTTATTCCAACTGTGTAGTTATTTTAGATGTAATATCTTCACAATTGTCACCCAAAGTGTGACACATTTTATTTCATTATTGATAGACCGACACTGACTTTTTTGAACAAATTGGATATCAGCCAGACATGGATATACATTTGATACTGTCACTTATCCCTGATTGTTTTTCACTCGAAGGGCGTTATTCCAAAATGTGATAAACATCAAAAACAATATATGTTTTTATTAACAGAGCAGGAAGCTCATTTATGTAACAGAATGAGCGCATTACAGGTAAACTTCTTTTAAGTTTAAGGAAACTATATTAGCAAGATTGAAACCTGCCATGGTTGTTTCTCTATGCTGCAATGTGGCAACTTTTCCCTGTACTGTATCAGCTTTATGAGCGAAAACTATTTCATACATTTGCGTTATTATCAATTTCAGGTACGCTAGAAAGTTATAGTTAAATCAAATTTGAATAATGTGATTGAATATGAAATGAATAATAAGGGTGCCTTATTTTAAAAATCCTCAGTTTAAATGTCAGTAAAAAGTTTTGAGGAGTAAACTCACACTTTCTTTGAATGTTTAGATTTTACAACTTTATTGCTGCACTGAAAAGTTTAGACTGCAATTATAATTACTGATTATTTTTGTTTGTGTTGCATTATCCAGAAACGTATTACTAACAAAGTTTATTATAATATATAATTTTTGTTTTTTATTCTATATAATTTTCATTTTTATTACTCTTTTGCACTAGTTACAGCCTTATGTTAGACATATATGCAGAGAGATATTTAACTAAACATTTTAAAAAAAGATCTGATGTCACATCGGTACTTAGTATCAGCCAATACCCAGAGTTCAGGTATTGAAATTGGTATCAGAAGAGATTAGACTGGGATCAGTGCATCTCTGTTTAAAACTTTCCACTCAATTCTAAGTTCAGCAACTTCAGACACTTCAAAATGCTTTTGCTAAACTAGCGCCAGCACTTTTCACATCTCCATGACAAAGTGACTTGTTAATCCCTAAGATTATCAGTATTGGGAAATCCAACCCTGATAATGTGGAAGCCTTTGATTTCAGAGAGCTCTGTTAAGAATTATGTGTCGTCTGTTGTAAATGAAAAGGAAACACATTACCTATTCACAGAGTGCAGCAGCCGTCTCACCTCGCCTTGTGTTAAGTGAAATCCATTTTCTTCAAAGGCCATAGCTAGGCAAAGTTTGCATTTACCATCCATATAGAATGTAGTTTAGTATGTAGTATTCAAATTGGGTTTCTGTTTAAATCTCACTCTTTACAAGTATCAGGAAATCAGTAAATACAATTTCTTTACTTTACATAAATCTGATTTTAGTAATAAGTAAATACCTTTTCCGCTGAAATGTCAGCGGTTAACAAGATAAGCTTTTTCAGATATCTGCAGTGGAGCAGAACGTTGTTTGAATTGCTTTGGAAGTTCCAAATTTTAGCATAACAATTGTGTTTTCTCTCCTGTGGCTTTGCATTCAGGCTGATTGCTTTACAGTACAGTGCAGCAGCATCAATCATACACAAACTAAGCGTGCCAGGAATAGACTACTCCCAGATTCAGACACTGTGGAATTCACTCACATTAGAATATCTAGAATGCAGTTATTTTTCTGTTCTGAGTGTACATGTGTGTTTAAAGCTACTGACTTCTGAATGTCAGTATTCAGTTGTATGCAAAAGTTTGCACTCCACCAGTCAAATTAGTTGTTTTGTTGCTTTTCTAAGTGAAAATAAGTGAACACATCCTCTGCAGAGAACACATCTGCACATTGCTGGATTTAGCACTTTGGAAATAAATAAATAAATAAAACATAAAATGTGGCCTGTGCAAAAGTTAAAGACTATAAAAATGGTTTTAATGAAAATTTCTTACAAACAAAGCTTTAAGAAAACCATGAAGATGTACTATTTACAGCACTTTCTACTGAATTGTTCTTTTGTTGTGCTTGTATTATGTATTAGCCCTGGGTATGTGCTGTAATACTGTTGTGCACCAAAATGATAAACTATAATTATCATCATCTCATACTTTATTTTGAATATTTGAGTTCTGTTAATGTAACAAAATCTAGAACTCAGTTCATCTTTGAGCTTCAGTGTTAGAAGCAACGCAGATTAACACTTCTCACCACTTAAACAGTAATTGCTTTAATTTTTCAAAATTTCTGCATAATTCAGTTGTTGAGATGTAAAGAAAATTCAGAGCGGTTCGATGTGAAATGGTTCATTGTAGAGTCTTTTACCCACTCTGACAATGTCTACAACACAGATGTAGCCATTTTATTTACTGTCCAAAGCCACCAGAGAACCTGCACATCTTCTGAGTTTTTATAAGTAATGTTGGTGACGGTAAATAAGTGGTAAATCTGAAAAGATATGTTTTTGTTGGGGGACTATTTTGCCCCACAATGCGCTGCTTGTACCTTTCCACTTTGAATGGATTTTTAAAAATATGTGTTAAGCCAAAATCTGATCTCAAAACTATGTAAAACAATGACATCAGGCAATGGCATATTTAAAGTCATGCTGCTTTTATAAATGTTCATAGCTATTTCATGTAATAACTTTCTGTCAGGGAGCTTTTACGGCTTTCTAAAATCTTTAAACAGATGTCTGGTTACTCTCACCACAACTGTGAACAATTCTGACTCAGTAAGTTTCTCTAAAATGAAGCATTTTACATCAAATCACTCTCAGTGAGTATTCACATCTTTACCAATTAACTTCAGAAACGTTGAAAAAAATTGTGAAATTCTCCTTTAAGTTTCCTTTTTACCCAGTCAAAGGTAGCATTTCTGCTAATTATTCCAATATTCTTACTTGTAGTAATGCTAGAGAATAGTTTTCAGAAATGTTGTATAAGATTGTTTAACACAGATCTGTTTTTTTATATGTATTTTTTCATTTTTAATACTGATGAATATTACTTGCAAATTATAGTAGCAGAAGATGTAAAAGTGTTAGCTAGTTAATCTGATTTTTGAAGTTATGGTTTTTAAAAGGTCTGTTTGTGCTTTACACACATTTATAAAAAATACTTCTGTGAATAATGTGCCATTTTTAGCAGCCAGAAATATTTGTACAAGTTTTCTTAAGGTGACATTCAAATATGTCAGGGAAACATAATTAGACAGAGAGAATTCAGTGATTATTTAGCTCACACGGCATGACCTTCATTAGTGCCGCTGAGATTTTCAAAACAAAAATCGCCTCTTCTTATCTCTTAGTACAACGCAACAGGACGAGAGATATGTTCAAGTATTCATATTTCCGGCAGATCTTGCCCCCTTTTCTTGACCCTATTTATTCATAGTTTATGCGGCATAGCCTTATTTGATGAGTAACTGTTTACCATAATATTTCATATAAAACCCTTATATTATAAATCTTTTCAGAGAATACTCAGAAGTTTTTTTTTCAAGCTTCTCATGCCAGCAGACAGTTAATTAAGCAGAGGCTGCTTCTCATTCTCTGGGGTAGATTTAAAATATGAAAGAAAGCCCTGATTTATGGGAACCTTTGATATTTAGATTAATCACAGTTTTCATGATCGTCCAAACCTTGATACATGTGCGGTACCTTAGTGATTTTAGAAATTGTAACAATAGCCAAGCTATTAAATCACCATGGCTTTAAAATATGCCATTCCTGATAGTTAGAGATAATAATATTTTATTACAGTAGGGACTAGACTGAGAGTATCACTAAGCATATGTCAAGGATGAGGATATGCAGATGATCATTCCTAACTTACCTTTAATCCTCTAAAAATTGTATATTTCATATTATTCTATGTAAACTCAGTACTGAATGAGTCCTTAGTGCTTATGCCTAATTAATGTAATCACGTGAATTTTGTTTCTTCAGTGCATTTTATCTTTTAAAGAGATCACGTGTTGCTCAGTATGGTGGTCCTGCAGACTGCAAGACAGGAATGCTCTCGTTCAGTTCAGACTGAGCAATATATTGTTTTTTAATCTGGCCTTTGCAGTACTGTTGTCACAGAAAGCTGTGATATGGCTAACCAATCACAATGTTTCTTTTTTTGTGATCAACCTTTTATTGCATTTCACAAAAGGGATGGGGAAGGTAGAGGTGTACGGAAAGGCATAATCCAATTGGAAACTAGAGTTCTTGAGTAGTCATATAAATTCTCCCAGTTACTAGTTGTTCATTGCTTTGCTTTAAGCTTAGCTGTAATATATTCAGTTTGAACTATATTTTGAAAACTAGATATGTAGAATTTCAGTGTTGAAAATTGTGGGGCAGTTCACCAATCACAATGTTATTTGATCATTCAAGAATTAACGGGTTGGGTTTCTGTGGGTGCTTTAATGAGGTAAGCTATACAGATAATACAACAGAAGTAAATTACAGTATTGTGCAAAAGTCAGAGTCAGTATTGTATAAAAGTCTGTCCCTTCATTTAGTTAATTTCCAGTCAAAACAGCCATTAAGTACAAGTTACTCCTTTTTCAGTGTCTGAAAAAAGCAGGATAGTCTTTTTTCCATTTAGAAAATCTACCTTTTGTCAGTAACAGCTTCTTGACAGCTACACATCCTTTAGGATATTTTCAGATCTGAAGCAACAGTGAAGCTTAATTTCCTCTCAAAAATAAAAGCTTTAAGTTTTGGTGGTCTACCAGATCTTGCATGCTTGTAAGAGGCCCTCTGTATCTCTTTCTTAACTCCAATTTTGGAAGCTGCGGTATTTACATTTGTTTACCTTGTACTTTCCCCTTCCTTATGAAAGTGGATTATCTTATATCGAATCTCCTCAGAAATATCTCCTGCAAATGAATAACTTGTATATAATGGCCATTTTGACTGGAAATTAAATGAACGAGGGGTGGACTTTTGCACAGAACTCTTTTTAGTTAAAATAATTCTTAAATTAAGTCACATTATTGATTCTCCCACTGTTTCTTAATCCTGCTCCTGGCGACACACAGCACTGCCTGGATTCAGGCATTCCAAGTGAGGAAAATTCAGTTTTCTGTGATATGGGCCCTTTAATCCTGCTCCTGGCATCCCACAGCACTACACAGTTTCAACTATTCCCTGGCCAAACAAACCTGATCCAGCTCAGAAGGGCTCCATAATCAGTTGATGTGCTGGATCAGGTGTGTTGATCCAGAGAATAGTTCAAACTATGCAGTGTTGTGGGATGCCAGGATCAGGATCAATACTGAATTTTCCTCACTTTTTTCACATAAAAGTATTTGATGTAGTGTATAAACACTGTTAAAGTTTCAAAACGTGCCATCCACTCCCCAAGTCTATACATGGAAAATAAGCTGCCCGCTTTGAATTCATTGTTTCTATGATGTCATAAAACCATATTTCTGTACATCCACATATTTAGCCTACAGCAGTTTAGTCCCAGCCATTCACTCTGAAGTGATAATGAGCATTTCAACCCAACTCAGTCACAACAGAAGTCGTTTACATACATCAGTCTTAAACATGCAGTAACAAAAGCATCCTGTTTAGGAGAATGGTCAAATGGAAATGAATTATTGTTCTTTTTTGTCCAACCAATGGACCTGTTGTATTATTGAGTGTCTTAAAGGGCTCATGTCCTACATTTCTCTTGTATTTTTCCCCTGAGATCCACTTATGACATTTGTATAGGTTTATTTACAGAAAACCATCCTCACTCATTTTTACTGGCCTCTCTTTGTCCCTTAGAATTAAACAGGCTGTGTTTGTCGCTTTGTCATTATTTGCAGATGACCCCTGTTCTGATTGGCTGTATTGTGCTTCATTCAAAGAAACAGTCGAGGCTGAAACACTCATTATTATTTCAGCGTCAGTAGGCTAAACTGCTGTAGATTCAATAAGTACATATATGTAAATGTGTTGGTTTTCATGACATCGCAAAAATAAAGAATTCAAATCGGGCTGTTTTTGCAGCTGACTTTCCACATATGAACTGTGTAGACCAGGGAGTGAATGGTATGTTTTGAAAATTTAACAATGTTTACATGCTACATCCTTTACTTCAAAAACATGAGAAACGTTTCATCTTCAATGATATGGACCCTTTAATAAAACCCCCTCAACTCTGCAGCTTATCTTTATTTCAGTGTCCAGCTCAGATTAGAAGTGAATGGAGAAGGTCTGAGGTGTGTCAGGATTGGTATGATAGGCATGATGTTGAATATATAGAAATGGCTTGCAGGCATGTGTGTTGAGGGAGCAGAGTGCAGCTGTAAGCCTGCATTCTCCGTATCGTCCTGCGTTAACTGTAAGTGACTGTGACCTGGTCTATCTAGTCTGCAGACCTGCGTGCTGGTGTAATTGGTATGCATTGATGTTCTCCTGTGTGTCTGCCTTTCCTGCAGTATTAGTGAGAGCGGTGTGATGGCCCCTACTCCAGTCACATGTCATCTACACCGGGGTGATTTAGGCAGCTAGCTGCGAACACTTGTCCGTGGGCTGTGCCCCTTTTCCAACTGCTCTCTCTCGCTCTGCTTTTTAACGTTCTCTCTTCTTCTTCTTCTACTCTCTCTCTCTCTCTCTCTCTATCTCTTTCCTTATCTTTCTCCACTTCTCCACCACCTGTGTTCGGTTCTCCTGCACAGCACTTTGCTCCCAGCTCCTGGAAAGTGACGCTCTCTTAGCGTGCTAATACTACCGATGCATTATTCATATGTTGTTTCTTTTTCTCCCAGCTATTTCTGGTGTCTTTGCACTCTGATAAAAAAAGGAAAAAATCCTAACAAGGAAATCACCAGAGATTTGAATAGTATCTTGAATGTTTGATCGCTCGGTTTTCCTTTGAGCACTGCTAAAAAAAGCAGTCTCACTCGTGTCACCCAGACATATGAATAAATTATATTATAGACACAAATCATGATAGTGGCATAATGAATGTAATTCTGACACATTTGCTGCTGTGTTTAGGATGCATTCACAGGCTGCTTCTCAGGGTAGCGTAAGAGAAGTGTTATTACTCTCTAATTAGTCCAGATAAGTGTCCAAGGCCAAAAAATGACGTGAGCAGAATATTTCAAATATCTCTCCCTCTCTGTTTCTCTCTGCCTTGCTCTGTTTCTATATCACTCTCTTCTTCACCCTTTTTAATTAAATCCTTAAGAAAAAAAAAGATCAGTAGAGACAGCACTAAGCAGAGCTGTCCTAGGGCCATTGCAGATCCTCTGCTCTTTAGAGGCTGAGGGGGGGGGGGTCCACCCAAGCTCTTGCCGAGCCCGAAACTGATCTCACACGCTCTCTGCTCTGCCTGCAGACCCATGCAGCTCCCTTGGCAAATACCTGATTGACGTGTCAACACAGCGTAGTCTGCTGAAAGTCAACTTCAAATAAGGACCTAGTCCAATCATCAGCCCTGCCTTCATACTGAGTACTGATTTAAGATTTTAGTCCCTAATGCATTAAAACACTGCTTTTCCACTCCAGTCCTGGGAGTTTGCTCACAAAGGGCTTGGTGATCATATTATGGGTTGAATTAGGTGTGTTCAGACAGGAAAAGGTGTGCAATGCAGGCATCCCTCAGGACCGGGTCAGAGAAACCATGACTTAAAGGAGAATTCCACCAATTTTTCAAAATGTCCGCATAATTATTAAGATGTAAATCATTAAGGTGTAAATGAAGTTATTTAGTGGTGTGACATGAAATGCACCAATCTAGAGAAACTGACTGAGTCAGAATTGTTCACAGTGGTGGTGTCAGGCACCAGGCAACTTCCAAAGTGTTCCACTAAAAGTTACTTCATAGAAAGTTATTGTGAAGTGGTTATGAATATGCTACCTGATGCCTGAGACATTGTTTTACGATAGTTTTAAAATAAGATTTTGGCCTAAAATGCACTTTTTTAATGCATTCATGATGAGGTACATGCAGGTGATGTAATCCATAATAGTCCCTTAAGAAAACTTATTTTTTCGGATTTCTCACCATTTTACCATCATCATCAAGACACTTGTAGGTAAACTGGTTGTATTGAATAGCGAATAAATTGGCTGTACTTGCACTGTAGACATTATGACGTCTGGTTCTTTTTGGATTCATTGTAAGAAATCAGAGTAGATAAGTTTCTCTACAGTGCACCATTTCACATCAAACCTCTCTGAAAGACATTATTTACATGTCAACTATTAAATAATGGAGAAATTTTCCACTTCAAATATTTAGAATATCTTTGGCTTTTGTTATTCACATGGTGCGTAGGGCTGTACAATTTATAGATTAAAATTGATTACTCGATTGAAAAAAATAATACATAGATTACTGTTTATCTTTTCAATTAATTCTTCTACTGCTGTCTATTATGTTAAGAAACAGAGCCTGATGCAACACCCATTTATAGTTATTTTTTGTCATGTTTATATATATATATATATATATATATATATATATATATATATATATATATAATTTTTTTTTAATTAGGTCTCATTAAAGACTTCCTTGTTTACCTTTTTTCCATTAAAGCTTTTTGGAATATTGTTGTTTGTTATTGTCCAGTTAATTGTATTTTCATTGATTAATATTTTCATTGATCCTTTTTTTAAACCTCTGATTACTTGAATACTTGCCAAAATAATTATTTGGTTGCTAACGAAATCAGTGGTGACATCTCTAGTGTGGAAGAAAAGAGGTTTGGATGAACACGCCTGTTTGCGGGTGGGCACTAGGGCTGTTGAGCAGGCACTCATGTCTGCATGCAGTAAAATGCTGAAATATTGTTGGTTGTCATATCACTTGGCAAACTGGGGGGAAAGAAAAAGACAAAAAAATTGCCTGGTCGGTATGCAGAGAATTAGCGGATGGACAGATGAAAGAAAGACAGAGGGCGGCTGCCCACCAATCAAGCTACATTTCTTTTTCTCTTTCTCTCTCTCTCTCTCTCTCCTCTCTCTCTCAGTAAACAGTCTGAGTCAGTAGCGGAGCAGCTAGCTCCATTACCCCGGCTCTGTCTCCGGGCTCCTGCTGCCACATTTAGATTGTGTCTTTTATCATTCCAAATTGACATTTATGCTTTTACTCGTATTGTTTTTCCAAGGTTCCCACCGCTCATGTCGAGCAATTTATTTTAATCCCTGTCATGGCGGGGCCCTGTAGCCTAGCGGAGCTCAGCGACGGTAATTTCAGCATTGCCATGCACCAGCAACGGCGAGCCGCCCCGCGAAAGCTGTAGTGCTGCCTCTCTCCCCTCTCTCCCCTCCGTCCCGCCTCAGCCTCCCCACCAGTAATTGCTTTTAGCCTTTTCTCTCCCTCTTAGCTTTGCGGTTTCTCCCTCTCTCGCTCTGTCTCTTTCCTTTTTCTTTTTGCTTTTCTTCTCCTGACATGGATCTTTGACAGCTAAGGAGAGTGAGAAGAAAACACAAATTCAATTCCTAGATTATTACCAACAGCAGTTTTTTATGTCCAGTTGTCTGGAAGTAACAGAAGCTGGAGAGGCCTTTCCTTGTGATTATAATACATTTGAGGCAGGCTGTTTTTTTCTGTTATTACTGTACATGTTGGTTTGTTGTCTCTGGTTCAGCAGGATAGAGGAGCAAGATAGAAGTTTGTTTTTTTCCCCACAACGTTGTGCCTGCAATTTATTTATCAATTTACCTTTAATGTAAACGTGTCTTTGTTATCACAGTGATGAAAAGCGGCTGCTGGAGTCGGAAGTGACAGTCTGGGCGAATAGACCTTTTTCCATGCCAGTGTCGTGCCTCTCCCTCCTTGTGTTGCTTGCTGAGTATTTTGTCTGCTACTGCCGTTTGTTCACTGAATCAAAACTCAATTATTCATAAACACTGTTAAATGGTGGGGAACGGAAAGCTCGGGAGAAAGAAACACGGGTTTGTGAAAAGAGTGGGAGAGAAAGGGAGAGAGGCTGGTGGAGATAAATGAATGTTGGTGGCAGAAGACGGAATGGCTTCACAGCTGTTTCATGTTCCAATAAAATGGATATCATAAAGCCTGTGATGCAAGCGGAAATGTCAGAAAGCGGGCAGGCTTTGACTGCGGCACAGAGCCTTATTGGAGCTTTGCAAAGCCTCAGTGTCTTGAAAGAACTGAACCCGGATGCAAATTTAAGCTCTGTTTAAGTTTTCTGTGAGGACTGTTCTAAAAACTTTACTCATAATGCTCCTGGAGAGGAACTTAGTTATGTACAGTATATTGAATTCACTTTGGAAAAATAGGGCTCCGCTATTTTTGTCTTAGACATTTAGATTTGAATGAATAATTACTTGGCTTCCATTTCGGTTTTAGAGATGAATAGTTTTAAATGGGACAGTCAAAGGTGTATTTTTTAGAACAGGACAGGGAGAGTCTCATTTTTATTCTCTCAGATTATAGAATGCAAAATTGATATGTGAGATGTATTTGGTTATATATTTGTACTTGATTATGAAGGTTTTTTATTTTTTTAATATAGCTACATTCACGGAATGTGGTCTCTTTTGTTTAATGGTGGCTTTGATGGTGAATTCTCTGCTGTATGCCAGCTTCTGTAAGTAGTTCCAGAACTGAAAGCTATTTCAGGTCAAAGCAACATTCAAGATTCATTCAGTCTTCAGCTTCTCTCTGGACAGTAGCCAGGTCTTTTTTGACACCTTTTTGTCCTTGTTGAGAAAACAAATGGTATTTTCAAAAGTGGGCTTGATTTTTGCTGTTTTAATGCTTCATTGCAGACTACAATTTGAATAGCAGCGCTTTACTGGAAGTAGCAGTCCAGCATTTCTCTTGAGCCAGCCTGTTCTTGGGTTGTCATTTTGTGGACGATCCACATGAATAACGTTCCTAAGCCCATTTGGCTGCAGTGTTAGTTGTATTGGTTGTCTTATTATCTTTTTTCACTGAATGCTTAAATTTGACATTGTCCAAAAATGAAAATAATTCGGTATTAACTCATATAAATACGTGTACTGTTTCTGAAATGGTAAATTTAGTTTAGCTGAAGCAATTTTTTGTGGTCTGTCTAATAGCACAGATTGAAGGCTGAATGTATTCACTTTGCTCTTTAAGGTCACCCTACCTTGTGCATCTATTCTTTTGTGCTTGGCTAAGTCAGTCTGTCCACTGCCCAAATGGAGTTAGAGTGAGTGGCTCCTGGTCGGACAAGCGATTACTCCTACTCTCCCCTGTACGGTTGACCTCGTTTGCTGCTCTTTCCTCTTTTCCCACCTTCACCCCCAACCCGTCAACCGCCTCCTCACCTAGCAGGAAATATACATTACATTAAGGGCTTCTTTGTGTCTGAGCTTGGCATGACGTGGCACACTAATAACAGTAGTCCCCTGTAATCTCTGCATTACTGTACTGACTTTGGCCCCCCTCCCATGCAGAGCGCTGCGAGCTCTGCAGCGCGTTATGTAAAAGCGCAGGAGTGGCCCTATTGTCTCCTTCTGCCTTGTTCGTTTCACACTGAGGCTCCTGGCGCGTTCTTCTCCTGACTGAAAGGAAAGAGAGTCCCACTTTCTCTCTTTTTGTGCGCCTTGGTGTTTCTATTGAAGGCCGCTGGCACACAAGGCTATTCAGAGGTCCCTTCAGTGGCTGTCGCTTCGATTTCGGGCTCCGACGGCAAGTCTGAGGGCGAAAAACAAAAGAGGACGCTTCGGATCTGGGCCCAGCTAAGGATATCACAGCACATTAAAACTGCAAGTCCTACAATGCTCACACAATACTTTTGTGCTAGAAGGAGGGGGTTTCGAAACTGCCCCGGGTCAGCTTTGATGGACATGTTGCTGGCCTATAATCCAGTGTTCTCGCCTCATTGTTAGGAGTCTGAGTTCCTCCAGAGTTCCTCTCTCATCCTCGGAGCGGAGAGAGAGCAGAGGGCTTTGTGGCTTCGCTGTGTTTGTTGCGAGGCTGTTTTTGGCCTGCTCTGGCACACCGTGCAAGGGGAGATTACACGGCCCAGGCCCTCAGACCGTAGCCGATCTCCTCTCGGCCCCAATCCCCCTTTCATCTCTCCACCGCTTTTTCTTTTCACAGGATGGGAGAGGGCTTTGAATCCCTCGCTTATGCCCTCTTCACAAGGCCCACGGACCTGTGTTGGGAAAATGGCCTTGGATGAATTTAAATTTGTTTGACTCTGCCCAAACATTGGAGGAAAAGGCGGTTTATGCATGGACTGATTGTAGAACGTGTGAACCGTGCCAGTGTTATCATTTATTGTGTTTTCTTTGAGATGCTGGACGTTCTGTTGAAGCAAACGAAGACAGGTGGAACAAAAGTTAAGAATACATTTCGGGCTTTGTCGTAGTCACTGTGGATAATTGAACTTTAGTAGTAAACCACATGGATTATAGAGGTGTCAAGTAAGCCTCCAAGCATTGTTAAATAGAGTATTTTTATAGGTATTGTTGGGGTGGAAAAATTTCTTTTCTTCTGTGGCATGTATAGAATTGAATGTATGTATGTTTAGATTACTTCTTTGCAATCTCATTGTCTGAGTAGAATCTTATTATGTGCTGAGAATGCCTGTTTGGAATTTCATTGTCTGTTTGTTTAACAGGGCTTTCAGTGCAATCTAGAGAAATATACAGACATAGAAGACATAAACATCATTTACATGTTACAAAACCTGAACCTGTTTCTCAGTTAATTTATCTGTGTATTTCAATACCTGAATAACTTACATAAATATTATATATATATATATATATATATATATATATATATATATATATTACATTGTATGAAACCGAATGCTTAGAATGGTAAGATGAATAAAACAGCTCATATAGTTGTATTTATACATCTGCTTGTTTATTTTAGAATTTTCCTTAATGTGAATTGATATTTAATATACTAGAAACAATGTGTAAAATAAATCTATATTTTATCAATACTTTCTTTATAAAAGTGAATACCAGTGACAAAATATTTTCTAAACATTAGGCACCACATCAAATTTTTACACACACACACCAAAACATACACACACCTTATATATATGTATATATATCTATATATATATCTATATATATCTATATCTATATCTATATATATATATATATATACCTCTTTGGGATGACACACTTCAAACTATTTTTTGAATATACCTAGAATTTTTTAGAAATATTTAGAATGTAGCTCTAAATATTTATATGTAGTATTGTTTAAAAAACACAGTGCACTGTTATTTAAAATGATTTTGAAAATTTATTGTACAAAATCTACTATAAATCCTGCATTTAGCAACATAATAAGATATCTTTCTGTCCAAAACAGGCCTAGGAAGTGACATGTAAAATTTAAAGAATGCAGGTTTTCTAGAGATTTTTGGTGTAAAAAAAAAAAAGCAGATTTTGAGAAAAAGGTTTCCAAGAATCTACCTCAAAACTGCAGTAGCCAGTGAGCTCTCCGAAAACCTGCACCAAATATTGTGGAATGTTTTCATTATTATAAAGGAAATGTACATCTAGTGTGATGCTAGTCAGAGAAAAGCTCAGCAACACAGACAAAAAGCTTTTGAGTGATTTATGGCATGATGATGTTATTATGCCATGCTAGACAAGTTATGCTAAATCAAAGCTGACTAAAATGGAGTGAGTAGAGTCAAAGTGAGAATCAAAACATTCTGAGATAAGCATATTTTGACATTTTAATTACAGTGGAAGAGAAGACTTTATAGGAATGATTTACTCAAAATTTATCTGAAAAATAATTAACGGGACCAAAATGAATAATTTCTGCTTGGTGTCCATCTTAAAGGATGTAGACTTTGACTTTTTAACATTTTTACATTAAATTTTTTTTTAATTTTATTTCCTTATTTATTTATTTTCCAATGTTTTTTTTAACATTTCATATCTTTCTCTGTTCTGCTCTTCATAGGACACATTTTTTATTTGTCTTGCATGAATGGTGGATCAGAGGTTGAATATACTGGATTTAGGAAACACAAGACACCTTTTTATTCCTTCTTTCAATTATTTCTTCTTTCAACGATACCCAAGGTTTTTCTCTTTTATTTGCGCAGATCTCATTTCACAGCGATCAGCCTCCTCTTCATTCCTAAACTTCTGACATTTCACATGTCCTGTTTTTCCATTGCACCATTCACACTGTATCAAAAACCTAAAAGGAAAGCCAAAGAAATTACGTTCACACAGTTCATCAAGCTGTTGTGAAAGCAGCACAGTATTAGGTGCTGAACTTGTGCTTCCAAAAGCTCTGCACAAACAGCCGCATGTTTTGTGCACGTAGAGGTGCTGTAATTGAGGCCTTTCTTTTCCTTACTCTCTTAACTCTGTCTCGTGCTCTCTCCCTTTCTCTCAGGTCCATCCAGCCATCACAGTCAGTTGGCTCCACGACCCCCTCTTCCCCCTCCGCACAACCACCACCAGTCTTCGGCTAATTCGCTGAACCGCAGCACCCATGCCAGCCGCCGGAACCCCCAGAGCCACACACCCACCTCAGCCCCTGCCGACGGCCCCTCCACCCCAGAGTCCGTGCAGCTCCAGGACAGCTGGGCTCTCAACAGCAGCGTGCCACTCGAGACCCGGTCAGTTCAGGTCACACATCCTCACTGCTGGGAGCCAAAAACTATTGTTAATGTGTTGGCTAACAAACACCACATAATGACTCATGTCTTTAAGTACATTGCCAGACTGTCACTGTGAATGACAATTTGTTCTTAATTTGTTTTTAATTGACCAACCCGGCTAGATTGAAAATGATTTGAAAAAAAAAAAAATACTGTGTTCCCTTGATACATCACTCAGTACAGACAATATGAGAACATAACAGTTTTTTTTTTGTTTTGTTTTGTTTTTAATCAACATCAGCTGCAAATCATTAGTCCAGAAATCAACAGTTAAAAACTGTCTGGAATAAATTCACATATGAGTCTTCATTTAACTGTTCTAGGACTAAGCCTTTTATTCACTTCATTGAAACTTAATTCCTGCATTTTATATTTGGTTTGTTTTGCATGGTAGCATTTGTTATCACAGGCCATGGACAGATAATATTTGGACAGGTAATATTCTAAAAATATTGAAATTTTAGAGGCAAGTTGGATGCTACATATGTAATTGCCACAGAGTACAAAGTCTGTATACTCATCATCATGGGTTTGATTTTTGCGCATTACCCTTCTATAATAAGCCATCTCAGAAGACAAGTAACACTGGAAAATATGACATTTTTAATTACATTAAAAAAACAGGAAAGGGAAGCAACAGCTGATCAAGGGAAAAATATTAAATGGTTGGTGGTTTTGAAATATAAGGTAGATGCCCCTAATAATACCTTATAAGAACACCTGCAATTTTATTGTATTGTTTGTTTAAATATCAGATATGGAAAAATCATGGAAAAGTCACCATGAAAACATTGCTATAAAAGGTCATCCTCAGAATTCTGGGTGACAAAAGGTCAATATTAATAATAATAGCAAAATATAGAGATTAATGAAAAACATAGATACCTGTAAGACAGTGTTGCTTAAGATTTAAATGTGTATAGATGAAGCTATCATACACATCAGAACATTCAAGTTTTTATTAAATATTTTTATTAAATATATATTTTTTTTATCATAAACAAACTTATTATTTCTGTATTTTTTATTGTTAGTAGTTTGGGCTTAAATGATATACTGTAATGGATAAACCTTACAGACAATGCTAAATCTGCTTCTAGAAAAAAATAAAAATGTTCATTGCGATTGTGTAATGTTTTCCTTCTAATATAGTCAATCAGTGAGATTTCTGAGTGTATTCATTATTTTATGTTAAATTACAGAAAGTGTTTACAGCCCTTCTTAACATTGCAGGCCTTAATAAGCTCACTCACCCATTTCTGTTGTTTTTGTCACTGGAGTTTGAATGGAAGCCTAATGTCTTCCTAGAATCACCTTTTTAAATTTGGAAGTGCACTCAAATGGAAGATTTTTTTTTCATTCTGCATCTCCTTTGCTCTTCAGTCGTGAGTGCACAACAAATGCACATCAATACGTGCAGTACAGTGATTGAAGTTTTATGAAGAATTCAAACTTAAATAAAAGAATGAGTGAGCTTAAAAGATAAATAACTCAAGGAGGCTTAAAAGCTGTCAGGGGCTCATTTAAGCCCAGTTCAGAGTTTGCATTTTTCTGTGCTTTATTTCATTTTTTTAAGATAAATTATATTCAACTTTCATTATTATCTTTATCTTAAAAGAGAAATAAATATTTTATTTCATAATAAGATATATCACTAAAAACTCAAATTTCAGAAGTTATTAGGGGCTTTTCCCCTTTCATATTTTTTAAAGCATGATACTTAAAATTTTTTCTTCAAATATTTTCTTAGCTTTAAAGTTGATATGTAGAAAAAAATTGTTTTGTGCATATTCATAGCAGAAAGATAATTTTATGTATGAAATATTCAAAATAATGAACAAAAGTTAAATTTTTCCTTAATTTCCTTTGGTCTATATATTCTCTGAGCTTGCTTCACATCAGAACAAAGTTTGTGACATTTTTTCCTTATCATTCCAAATTTAGTTGTTGGACATGAATGGGTTAATATAATACAGAGTTTCTTGAGGTATTTAGCTGTTTTGATCAAGTTGACCTTTTTTTTAAGGGTCTGGTAATGAAATGCTCTCTAGATTCACAAAATGATGGTACTTTTTGCTGAATATGAGTGTAGGTATAGGTATAAGTCAACATGTTAACAGTGCTTAGTTATTTCCAGTGCCTACATGATTTTAGACATATTGCTTTTATATCTAATGCAAAATGCATGTAGAGAGTAGTCAAACGTATTTTCGGTGGACCTCCTTGCTGTTTGCGTTCAGGGGTAGCAGAGGCTGTGACCACGCTACCTTCACTCTGTGTATTGTAGGTCGGAAACACACAATAATAAAAGGGCATTGGTAGAATTTTGGTCTTATACTTCAGTTTGTGTTCAAATCATAGACACGTGTTCTTCTTAAAGTACAGGTTAATAATAGATTTGGATCAAAGATTTTCTCATAAATTACACACAAAGTGTCGAATAGCATTCGTTTTAATGAAGGTGCTCTGTAAAAATTTGTCTGAACAACAGTTCTGTTTTCAGTTCACACAAATGAAGTTTACCTCTTGAAACATGTTGATGGTATAGCTTCAGTGGATACTCTGAGGAGAATGAGTGATTTTTAAACCTCTCCTTGAGGAAGGCCTGCATTTGCAGCTACCATCGAATACTTGGTTTGGCTAATCTGTCCTTCACTAAATTAAATCAGGTGTGCTGCTGATGGAATTGAACAAACTCTGGATGTGCAGCAAGTAAACAGGAACCAAATCTGTGTTCTTCTAACTGTGTCCTTCAAACCAAGATATGAATAACGTTTTAAAAACAGATAAATAGCTTTAAAAAAATAGCTTTAAAAATTTTCTTGGTTGCTGAAATCTTCAGCTTATGTAATTGAATGATCAGTTGAGACTAATGAGATATAAGTATTTAAGAACTTATATTAATAGCAGAGTTCTCAGAAAATGTGTATATTCAAAAGGCAGCACACGTTATTTCTTTTGAAGAAATGTACAAGCTTTGATGTTAGCAGTGGTATCCTGGAGCCTACAAAAGCTTGGTAGAGAACGTGCTAGGTTTTAAAATGACTTCCTGGTGTGGCAACCTAGGAGCAAAGTGCAGATTGAAGCTTTCTAGGATTGTGAGTATAGCAGATGAGATTTGAAGCAGAGCCAATTGAGTCAGTTGTATAAGAAGATCCCCTTTATTTCTAATGCTATGAACGTGCTGAATTCTAGAAGACCTCTAAGGACGTGTCATCATTTGGTAGGTGGTGTCATGCCCAAATAAGGAACTCTAGTCTGAAATGAATACCACTTAGGCCACACAAACCAGTAAGATGAAGTAACAGGGTGGTAGTTAAGTTGCTTTGACAGTAGTAGCCTACAGTTTGAGTAGCGGGTGTTGTCATGTAATAGGCAAAGTTTAGCGTAGCCTTAATTTCAAGTAATATCATAAGGAAAAAAAACAAAGGCATGTATTTTTTTTACATGTGAGATACTTTTAAAATACACATTTTCTTTCCAAGATGCATTCCAAACACTGAAGTGCATTAAGCCATTTTCATTTTAACACACACTTTACAAATATTTCATGTTAAAATCACTGAAATGTTTTACTTGGAATGGTGCTGCTTCTTTTAACACAAATATTTTTCACATATTACATATTTTTACTGTGATGCCAGAGAAGATTTTACACAAATCAACAATGAAATTGATCAAATCGAATTAAATCATATCTAACCACACAGTACAGTGCGAGTGCCCCCAGCCCATGCCACACACAGACGCACACCCAGGGTTACCCTGTAAACACACACATTCTCGCCATGGAGTCCATCATTGTCTCTCTCTACTGCACACACACGCACACACACGCACACGCACACACACACACACACACACACACACACACACACACACACACATACCTACCAGCAACACACAGGCATTCAGCCAACAATCTGTCACCCGTGGACACAGTCAGCATGTTATCACACGCACACACACACACCTTTACACATGATACAAACAGAGCTCTATCACTCTCTCTCTTCTGGCAAGTTTTCTACTTTTTTTGTTTGCTGGGCTGCTCCTCCTCTCCTGCAGGGCTGGAGGTCGCTCCCCTCTGCTCCTCCATCACACCCTCTACATGCCACATGCACTATTCATGAGCCTTTCTGTCTCTCTCTCTCTCTCTGTCTCTCTCTCTCTCTCTCTCTGTCTGTCTCTTTCCCTCTCTCTTTTTCTCTGATGTTTTATTCAGTATGTGCTCTGATACAGGACACAGCCCAGTCCCTCTACTCCACCCTGCACACACACAGCTGTGTATCTGCAACCCTGTCGACACAAACCTTCTCACCGTGGGATCCATCACTGTACACACACATGCACGCGCACTCCACACTCACCACAGAATCCATCACTATCACTCACCACCCGGCCCCACACTCCCTCGCTCTCTCACTTTTCTTCTCCCTGTGTAAAATATTTTGACACTCGCTCTCAGATGGAGGAGGAGTCTGAAAAATAGGTCATGCTATGGCAGGCATGCAAAATAGGGCTGAAACACTGAAACGCTGCGGCCTACGAGGAGGGCTTCGCTCTTTCCGTTCTTTTTTTTTTTTCCTTTCTTTCTTTCTTTTTTTTTGTCTTTAAGAGTGTTGGCAAAGATTTGGGGACCGGGCCATATGGTGACAAATTGGAACCAAAAAATATGAAATGTGCAGCTGTCATAAGAGATGGAGCATCTCACTCACTCAAGTTTGGAAGGGCAGAGGAGGACCATGTGGATAAGAGCGTGTGCTCAGGGACGAAAGACGTTTATTATTATTATAATTATTATTATTATTATTGCTACTACTACTATTATGTCTTATGATAGCGGAGTTTTCTGCAAGTTTTTGAGTAGTACTTTGAACAGTTCCACCCTTGTAGTGCAGGTTACAGTACTGGGCAAAAGTCAGAGACCACTCTTTCATTTTTTAAAAAGTTATTCATTTTTCACTGTCAGAAAAAAGCAGAAAACATATTTGACTAAAAAAAAAACACAGAAGCCCCAACAACTAAATATAATTATCAAATCTATATTTAATTTTTTCTAACTATTATCAGCTAAACAGAACTTAAAGCTTTTGTCTTTTAGAGAGAGGAGAAAATCAAGCTCCACTTTTGCTTCAGATCTGAAAGAATCCACAGGTGTTTCTGTCCATCCTTCCAGTGTGAGAAGATAGCACTGCGGGTCTGAAAGCATGCAGAAAATGCTATCACCTTCCAAGACATAGAAAAAAAAAAGTTTCCAAAAAAATTAAATCTGGGAATTCCATGCAGCTATTTGCATATTGTGAGCATGCAGCATGATTTCCATGCAAGTTGACAATTTCAGGAGGCAATTTAAAAACACAAAGTTGCACATACATTCAGTTACTCCACAAATTATTAGCTTGTATTTTTTCATACATCATAGTAGCTCACTATGTAAAGTCATCTGTGGTGTTTACATTTGCATGTTTGCAACATTTTTATTATCTTTATATACATTTTCCAACTGTCAGTAGATTTCTGTGTATGTGTAAACCTTTGAAAAATAATGTTTAAGTAAACATTATGGTTGTATTTGATGCCTCATCTCAGTCCACCGTTCTGTAAAAAGTTTCATCATTTGGATCCCAAAAGATCCAAAAATCTCTGCTTTCTGTGAAATTAGAGCACATCAAGAGAGAAGAACATGATTAGTTTTGCTGTGTAGATCACAATAACAGCAGGCTAACAAGTAAGCAAGTATAAACACTGGCACAAACAGCTGTTTTAGAAGTTGTTACTACTTGTTAAGCCAGCTGGTTACAGAATCTCTTTTTCAGTCGCCCAGTTAACCATTTTCTGTTGTATTTTCCTTGTTGTGCATTAATCCTGTGGAATCAGCCATTTGAACTTATCACCTTCAACGTGATCACAAGGTGCATTATAGCCATTTTTAGCCATTATCGTTTTATGAAACATGCTTTACGAAGTTGAGGCAGTTGCATCTGTTGCAGCTGAGTATAAAACATGTTGCAGGATGCTTTAGATTATGTAACTAAAGTGAAATGTAGTTTCATCTTTAGTTTCAAGCAAGTGAAGTCTATGCTATTCAAATGTCATTAGGTACTTACAATTTTAATTAAATTGTAAGTTACATAATAAATTACTTTTTTGTTTTATTCTGGATTAGCGGGGCTGATTCTGCACTTCTGTTTTTTTCAAAGGCAAGAAGTTGCAAAAATCTAAGTTTTTCAAATAAAGATTGTTTTTTTCTGTCTGCACAAAACTGTACGTGCAACAGTAACTGCTCATCAAATTCAAATCAAAGTTGAATATCTCCTGTTATACTTGTATACATTAATGTAGTATTGATCAAAAGTTTTCAATTTTAAACAGAATTATTCTGCTTGTGAGCCACCACTGATACCGCTCAAATGATTTATATCAAATTACACCATGCTTTGTTACTGCAGGTGATAGCTGGAAGTTCCTAGGGTTAAATAGCATGCGCACCATGCCTCAGCACTTCAAAGTCCTGCACTCAGCAGGCAGATTAGAATGGCTTCAGTTGGGGCATATGGACTTGACCTCCACACCTTCTACTCCTGTATTGCTTTGTCTGTGAGATGACCTTGTCTAGCATAAAGTGCAAGCCCAGCAGTTCTCAGAGCAGTTGTGTCCATTAATACCACTGGGTGTTTACCAAGGCAATTTAGTGCAGCCTTCAAAAGCACAAGGCAGTGTTTCACCAGGGGCAGAAAGGGTGACTTCTGACCTCCTCTGTGAATTGCTGTCTATCATAGTGTTGTTGAGAGAAACGGGTACGTGTGCACACAAACACACGCACGGACACATACGTAGGCACAGAAACCTGCAGTATCAGCCAAAAGTTTGGACACAACTGTTCATAGAAGTATTTTCTTTTCTTGTAATATTTCCCACATTTTAACATCAGAACTGTTGAGCAGCAAATTAAATCATGCAATAGTACATGATTTATATTAAACTCAGATTTACAAGACCACAAGGACATAATGAAAGATTAATCAATTATTTATTTTTTTGTTTTAACTAGTGAAAATCATCCAACTGGTCTTTGACAAAGCTGCCGCCTCTTCCATCTACAGTTTGAGGAATTGAAGGGATGTAAAAAATTGGGTTACAATCAATACTGTGTGACCTTTTAACTGACATTAACTTACTGTAAACAACGGTATGTTGTTTCCACATAATGGTGGGTGACTGTTTAAGTGCACAAGTAAACTGTGTGCGGAGAAATAACTGCGTAAGTGCTCAGGTTGTGTGACGCTGACCTTTTTAAACTATGAGTAACATAGCTAACGTTACCTTTTTGTCATTCAGCAGATTCAAATAGCATTTACGTTACTATGGTACCAACCGTTCATTAGTAAAGTGCTATTAAAATATTGTGCACAAGAAACCAATTTGAACATCTTCCATCTTCTTTGAAAAAATTCCAAGCAGCAGAACAGAATAAACACATATACAAGAGATGGATGCTTTGAGGACACCACTTTATTGTAAAACATTCATACTCATAACTCATACGACCGACACGCCTCAAGCGAAATCAGTCTAGCACGGAAAAAGAGAAACCTGAGCGATTTACTGCGTATCAAGATCATTCGTATAATTCTTCCTGTTTATGTCAGGTAGCGTTTACTGATTGGCTGCAAAGAGTGAGAATGTCATTCTGTGCGACAGTTTTGATCTACGATCACTTTACGCACTACTAGTTGAGATGTACCATAAGTGTCTGTGGTGCAACTGAAATTCTGTGTGTCGCTAGTTTTAAACTAACTACTCTCAATGTAATGTGGCTTAGAATGGACCCAACTTACAATCGAATTCTGACAGGCATACCCATTTATATGTATTAAAAATATTTTTAATGTAAGTCAAGTGCTTTCAAGTATACGAGTTTGTCTTTTTTTCAATAAAGTGAGTTGGAGTCTAGGGTTAAAGGCAATGCATGGCTTTATTGTTTAGGCTTTACAAAATCATCAAAATAATCAGTAAATTACTGAATTATTGATATAATTAATAGTGACATCCCTAATTTAATGTCATTAAGTTTTTGGAAAATCATGAGCAAATAATTAAAATAATTACTTGTGATTAATCAAATAATTTATTTGTTGTTAATCATTGTTAATCATAATTGTCTTATTTTCACAATTTGACAAAACAATTGTTCTGATTTTATAAAGCAGAGTATTTTGTTATTTTTTTAGGGATCAGTGAGCCATTTGAGATTCAGCCTTAGGACTTAGGTCTGTTTTTGTTGCAATTATTAGCACTTTACCTACTTTTTGCATGTTAAAGAATGTTAAATATTGCACTTAAAAGAAACTTGTATCATTACATGGATTTGTTTAACTCTGAGACATTAAGTGACTATTGGAGTTTTATTGCTTTTGCCAAAAAACAAAATTTAAATAATTAAAAAATATATTAAACTACAGTTTGATTGATATTACCTGGGTTGCACAATAAAAAAACATTACTTATAAAAATTCATTAAAATTGAGATAACCTGTTTTTGCAAATGAACTGAGCTAATTGAATTCAATTATTTTCATAATGTGAATGCAGAGTTCACATGAACCTGATCACGAACATCACATGAACGCAGGGTGAATGTAAGAATAGGACAAGCATAGTTTCCAGTTTTTATCACAGACATACAGCAAGAGCAACAGTGGCTATGTTCCAGCTTGTCCATGAAGGTAGGCCTCTTGCTCTCATATTGCGTCTTGTTTGGAGGGGAACTGAAGCTTCCCACTTTGCTGTACTTTTAAAAGTTTACCCAGAGTTCTCCCATGAGCACTGTGCAGCATAGTCTGTCGAATTACTGATACTTCAGTTGTAAACAAATTCTTGGCATTGCAGTAGCTGGAAATCACTTTGGTTTATCAGGAGAGACATAAATTGAACTTCTTGCCATCAAAAAACTGTATTTGAGTGAGCATGTTACACTCACAGAATCAGTCACAGCAGCATACAGCAGCTGGACTCCAGGCTTAAACTACAGATCAAACTAGGAAAATGCATTAACACTATTAAAAATATTAGTGGTGTTAATCATTTATTGCATTAACTTTTCACACCACTATGAAAAACTGTTAAAGAAATGTGTCTAATCGTTTGGACTGGCACTGAACGTACACTTACATTCTTAAATATATTTACTGAAGTGAACTGAAAGTACAGCTACTGTAAGCAGTCAGTGGCAAGCCCTTGTATTATTTCCATCTACTTATTTTTTACCATCCTTTAAAAATGCAGATTTTTGGTCTTATTTCGGTCTCCCTGTGCGTGTGAAATTCCCCTGGCTCTGAAAGGTGGAAAAGAGTATTATTTTCCTCCACCTTCCCTCCTCAGGGACATCACTCCTTCCTCAAACACTCCACCTCTCCCTCTCTCGCATGGCACGCAAATGAGCGCGTGCCTTAATAGCCCAGTGTCGAAGTGCAGAGTGAAAAGAGCCCCAGCGCTGGGAATTCTCTCCTGCTCCGTATCCTCGGATTCAGGGCCTGCAGCCTGCACTTCCGCTGGCTCTATATTTATCCAGGAAGAAGCAGGGGGCTAAGGGAGAGGCAGCCCAATTAGAGGTGGTTTGTTGGGGCTAAAGCTCCTGCAGTGCCTCAGAGCTGAAGCTAACTACACTGAGCTGCTCACAGTGAAGGGACATGAGAGAGAGAGGAGCTCCATTAGTGACTGGACAAGGCCGCATGTAGCTGCTTGGCTTTTGTTGTCCTGTCTTTCTCTTTCTTTACTTCTGCCTTTCATACTTTCTTTCACACTAACTTTGCTCATCACATACAGCCACTATCTCTCTCTTTGTTTCTCTTTCTCTTAGTCTGTATGCTTTCCCTATTTCTCTCTTGCTTCTCTCTCTCTCTCTCTCTCTCTCTCTCTCTCTCTCTCTCTCTCTCTCTCTCTCTGTCTGTCTTGGTCTCGTCTTACTCTCTTTTGCTCTTTCTTTTTCTCTTTTTCCTCTTTAGTTCTTTCTCATTTTCTCTTCTTTCTTCTGTCTCTGTTTTCCCCCTCTCTCTCTCTCTTTGTCTCTCTTTCTCTCTCTCTAGTCACTAATGGAGCCTCTGTCTCTCTCTATCTCTGTCTTTGTCTCTTCTCTCCTTTCCTGTTTTTTTGCTCACTTTTTTTCCTCTTTTTCCTTTTTATTTCTGTGTCGTTCTCTCTCTCTGTCTCTCTCTCCCTCTCTCTCTCGTTCTCTCTCTCATTCTCTGTCTGTCTCTTCCTTTCTTGATTATTTACAAATTTTTGCACTCAGTTTTCTTTTTCCTTTTTAGTCCTGTCATTCTCTCTTTTCTTTCTCCCTCTCTGTCTTCATCCCTTTAGATCTGTTATTTTCTTCCTTCCTTTCTTGGTTGCATAGTCAGTCATGTTTTTTCTTTCTTTCTCTCTTGCTCTCTTCCTCCCTTTCTCTCTCTCTCTCTCTCTCTCTCTCTCTCTCTCTCTCTTTCTCTCTGTATCTGTTATTCTCTTCCTCCCTTTCTTGGTTGCATACTCAATCATACTTTGTCTCTCCTTTTCTTTCACTTTTTTCTTTCTTGTTTTTCTGTCTTTCTCTTTCTCTCTTCTCTCTTTCCCTCACTTTTCCTCCCTCACCTTTTACTTTTTCTTTATTCTTCGTCTGTCTCCATTTTCCACTTTGGACCTGTTCAGGATCCCACTACAGTACCTCTCACTCCTTCTTCAAATGGAATGTGACTGCTCTAATAGGCTTGCGCAGGAGAGAAAGGGAAAAGAAAGAAATGTTAGTCCATTCTTCTTCTTTATCCCCACCAGTGTTAAGATGCTATCCCTCTTAGCTAGCAGCAGATCAGCATAATGAATGAACTCGACTTAAGAGTGGTTGTGATTATGCTGTCTCACAAGGGGTTTATAGTGTACAGTATGACTAAGCTGAGCAGTTTGTACTGTGCATATATATTTAAAGACAGTGTTTAGGACCCATTGTGCACTTTTGTAGGCTGTGTTTATGGCCCATTGTGTAATCGTAAAGAATTTCATATAAAACTCAGTGGAGCTGCTTGTTCTGTCTCAGTGGATGCAGTCTAGTGCTTCAGTTCCCAGGCTGAATAACATGGAGGCATGTCGTGAATCTCATTTTCTTGAGCGGAATTACAGGTGGTATTGCTCTTACACACACTTAACTAGTGATGGAGAGTTGAGAGAGAGAAGTGGAAATTTCATGTTTGCGTATATGTATCTGTTAAGGGTGGCTGTGTCAGTGCAGACATTTCATAGCTAGTATAGATCTGTATGATACACTTTCAGAGATACTGTTCAAAATCTGAATGTGAGCTAACAAAGAAACAGTTCTAGCTGTGTGAAAGTTTCTGTGATGTTTAGGGCTGTCACAGCTACTTGATTAAACTTGATTACTTGATTAAAAATAGTCATTAAAATTAATCTTCTGGATGAATCTGCAGTGATTGGTTGGCAGTTTGCATGATTATAATGCACATTTTAAATTGTTCTACTGCTGTCTTTTACAGTAAGCTGATAGACACACTCGTCATGCGCCCCCCCCCCACCCCCCCACAAAGATGTTATATGCTGTTTTAATGTCTTAAAAGCTTGTTTAGCCTTTTCAGACACATTTTATTTTGATGGTCCCCTATATATGATTTGCAGATACTTAAAATATTAGCAAATGTTCTGGTGATACTGAGTTGATTAAGAACAACATTAGGGTAAGAGGTAGGATAAGGAGTAGGTGTAGGTTTTGGGTTGATGTTAAGGTTAGAGTTAGGATTACATGCATAGAATCTGTCACACTAAGTTTAATTGAATGTTAGTTAAAGACAGACTGAGCATCTACAGTGATCTATCAAAATAAAGTATATAAAGTGTTATAAATAATAAAGTGTTACCTCTTTTTTCCAATGAAGTATTTGCAAAAGGCTTTGATGAATCGTCAAAATAATTGGTAGATTACTTGATTAATAGTGTAATCATAATATAAGCCATAATGGTGTTATAAAACTAGTAAAATGTATTCCAAAAAGTGCAAAGTGCAGATGTCAAAAGGAGTTTAACTCTTCAAGCCTACACTGGAATAGATACCAGCTGAGATGATGTTCATTATTAAATAGATTGATTCTTTTGTCTTTTGGACTGATTTATGTTGCTAATATGACATGTAGGCTTGCTGAATTACACAAGTATTCTGTACACTGTTTTGTTTTTTTGGTTAGCATGTTCATTGCCTTGACCATTGTCGATTAACCTCTCTCTCAGTACCTTCACAAAACACAGCCTCAAAACATAGCAGGTTATAAGCTTTCTTCAAGTTTTCTTCATCTGAAAGTAAATATCATTTGCTTTAGAGTCAAACAGGTTAATTAAGAATTTAATCAGATGAGGCAAACACAACATGCCTTTATTGCTTACTGGCGTAAAGTAGGTCAACATCCACCTCTAAACAGCTTTAACCACCGTCCTTCACAGATTACTAATAAAGTTCGAGAGCTGTTTGTGTTTGTGTTTTTGTGCGTTATCTGTTAAATCTCTTGTTTACTTGTTAATTGCTTTGGCCCCTTTCTTGCCTCCCATAGGAGGAAAGGAAAGGTGTTTACTGTGAAAGCGCGACTTTTCACGGCTTTTCCTTGCTGTTGTTAGTTTGTGGTGTTTTGCTCTGTTTGTGCTGGCTGGTGACTGCAGCTGCTTGGTGAGATGTCTCAGTGGGGCTACGGGTATCCTCTGATTGGCATGCTGCGGTTCGTTCGCTACCCGGAGCGCACGAAAACAAGAACAATTTGTTGCAATTAAAAACGAGCAAAAAGTTTAAATGAGATGGGGGGGGAGTTAGGGAAATTGTTTGAGGACGATGTTTGCATGAAAGCGGAGCGCTCGTTAAGTAAGCGACCAACGGGACCAGCACACAGTTCAGAACAGGATGCGCACTTTAGCTTAATGAACTTTACTTAGATTCACAGGGTCTTATAACATAGTTTTCCCTCCGTGATTATAAAATAGTCTCTAAGTGATGTTAGCACAGCAGTCCATTGATACTGGCACTGGTCTGATGCTTTTATGCCAGTTTGCATTTCCAGAACTTGTTTGGATGTTATGTACAGCTATTTACTTTCGCTTATTTGGGAGCTTGTGAAGAATTGCAAAGTCAACAGTGTAGTGATGAATAAAATATGATGGAGTCATCAATTAATTTACCGCCTGCTTGCTATGTTGCAATTAGTGGCTGTCTAATGCTGAAGGATTATATTGCCCGAAGGCTGATGGCAACAGCCTTAGCCTTGACTGACACTGTCTTCCTGGTCATTAATCTGTTTGTGTGTGTGTTAGAGAGAGTGAGCCAGACTAGAACCTGAGCCCAGTATTCCTTTGTGCCAGGGTTAACAACCACAGGTCAGTATGTGAATTTGTCTCTGCAGTAACACCTTTATGGGCCCCTTAGTTCTTCCTCCTACTTCATCTGTCTCATTCCATCCATCGCTCACATTCACACGTCCCTCTGGTCTGTCCTGCCACAGCATCGCCATAAGATTTCAGCCTGGAGGCGGAGATTGTATAAGCTTGTCCCTCGTGTTTTACACTTGCGGCTTTACAGTGGCTGCTCTTAAAGCAAACAAAGCAAAATATTAGCTCTCTTTGGACTTTCAGTGCTTGTTTACTGGTTCTCATTGTGTGTATTACTCATGTAAACAGTAAAGAGTTGCTTTTACTGTGTAGATTTTTGTAGAGAACACTTTAGGCTGTCTATTAAATTTCACTGCAGAATTCTTAAAATTCAGACTGAAAATTTTTATTTTAAATAGGGCTTATAATGGGATTTCTGATGTGGGGCAGCCCTTTTTTCATAATTACCAACAGTACTGGTCAGTGTCAGTCTTAAAGGCCTAATTAATTCAACTTGTTTACTTGCTGTTTTTAGTATTCCTTGTTTGGCGTCAAAATGATACCAAAACCAACTCTTTTCTGACAAAGATAAAAGTCACATTTAAGCCTTTAAACTAGCAAAATGAGCTATTCCAAGCAATGCAGACACCCATCTGACATCAAGAACCCATCATGTATGTTTTAACTGTATGCCTAGAGCCTCTGTCTCCTTTTTAACGTACTGGTGGTAGAGATAGTAAGCATTATTCACAAAACTTGGGACATGTGGTTCAATTCTGTGCAACACTATTCAGTGCCATGTAGTCGATTCGGAAACATGCTTCTCAAACTGCTGAAAACCTCACCCTAACGTACTTAACCAGTTTAACTCTGCTGAACTGGTGGTCCTGATCAGCAGTATTAATCTACATACACCATTAGCTCACTAACTAGGTACAAATGTGTGTCTTTGCGTACATTAGCAACAGGAAGTTGGAAAAATCGTAGGCTAAACATCATAGTTACCTAATGCTGTTAAATTTAGTAAAAAAAACTTTTACAAACATACCCTTGTGACAGATCAGGATGCTTTGGAATTATTCCAGATTTAACAGGTTAAATAACAGCAATAATCAAAGCTACGTAAAAGTTGAGACATTATGAACAAATTGATTTTGCAAAACAAGAAACAACAGCAAGGATTCAGTATGCACTTAAACGATTGTGAAAACTGGTAGAACACTAAAGTGTCGGAAAATATCATTTGAAACAGGGTATTGAAATTTAAAGCTCTCCGGTATGTCCCTTGGTTTCTCATTTATCATCTTTCATGAAAACATCTGTCAGTGATAAAAAGTAGTATCTTGTTGCGTTCTATCGGAGGAAAGTGTGCAGGGAGGTGGGTGGAGCTTAAGTTATCTACACACTCCAATGAATGAGCTTTTTTCTTAAGGTTGTGATTTTTTGTTTATTTTGGTAGAGGATGGTGCAGCAGGCGTTGGAAAAGTTCTGTCAGACGACTTTTATTTATCCCAGACATACCAATGTAGGTCCTTATTTTTGCTGTATCAGAAAATGTACTGTTTTGAGACACCACCATATAATATCACATTGAATTTTGAAATGTGTTTATTGTTACACTTCCAAACAATAAAAAAAAATGTGTAACTGGTTGTTTATCAAAGCTCTGCTCATTTGTCAAGACCACAGTGGCAGCCTTGACCTGTAGAAGGCATGTGAGTTTCTTGTATTCTCCGTAGTGCATAATACAGCCGTATCATTTTACAGAGTCAAACAAATAGGATCCCCTGTTTCTTTCTCAGCCAATCTTTAATATATTGACCAATGCTGCATCTAAGAAGTCAAACACTCAGAACCACAAATACAGTGAGGCAGCAGGGCAGGGGATGGAAGGATTTTCTCTCTGTCCACTTGAGTGCCCCCATCCACTCTACCTCAGACACATAATATACACTTACACATACACACTCTCTCTCTCTCTCTCTCTCTGTCTTCACTGCAGTTCACATTGTGTTGTATCTTGTTGTGTTTTTTGCCACCTGTTACCTTTACTTTTTCTAGTGATGCCACATGGAGCTGCAACTGAGTAGGTGTAATAAAACGTACCCCAGACTGTCAAACTAGGATTCTAGTATTAGGAAGAAGGAGGACGTTCAGTAGGTCCCATCATGATGTTTACATGTTAATCCTGTCATGAAGTTTACATGAAGTTTAAAGTTTGACAGACCAAATTTGTTGCCTAAATGTTGCAAAGATTGAATTTTTAGGTGGGTGGGTGAACACAAAATTTTGACCTTTTCAAATCGGATTTGAAACGCTGCCATTTGAGGACCTAGACTGGGCACATCCCCTGCAAAAAATGATATTTTGGCATGTGGAAGCAAGTAATTTTAAGTAATTTTATCCAGAATGATCATCTTATTCTGTTGGCAGAATTTTTTTTGGTTTGGTTTTGTTTGGCAGATCATTTTGATCATATTTCATTTTTCTGAGGTTTGATTAGTTGGAACAGACAACAAAACTACATGTGCAATGATTTGTATTCAGCGATTTACATTCTAAGCTGAAGTCGAATTAAAGAGGATTAATTGTATTCTCTTTAAACATAAACATCACATTTCACTGCACATATCACTGTGATCATGCAGTGTCAGCAGTAGGGCTGTACATTATGGACATAATATGCAATGTTCAGCAAAGCTGATGGATTTCATGATGATGATACAAGAGGCGAAAAATTACATATGTCTGACTGGATATGACACTATTACAACTGTTTAAACAAAATCTAAGCTCTTGCTTAAGAAGCACCAAAGGCTATTTGACTGTTAATTTGATAAAATGTGCGACTCTGGGTCCATTCAGGGTGATGTTCGCATTAAGGACAGATATGGCACTTAAAAACATGAATGTGAACCATTAAGGCAGAAAGAAGTCAGAACTGAGCAGTAAGGTTTGTAATGTGAACTTAGTCTTAGGCTATATAAGGCTAAATTTAGTCCAGAACTGAGGAACAGGTTTATCTCTGTGGTGGAGGTGTAGCATTAACATAAGGCTAGTGCACGATAGTGCTGGAACTGGCTAGGGTGGTGGGGTCTAGCTGTGGGTCTGGAGGTGGGTGAGGGCAGCAGTTGGAGGCTCAGCAGGGTGTCCAGGCAAAGGACCAGGTGGGGTCAGGCTGGACTTCCTTCCCTAAGCAGCACTGATGGAAACAGATCTGAGGCTACTTTAACACTGGAGCCAAGCCTGAGCCAGGCCTAGCTCTCATCAAAGCTGCCTGGTCAACTGTCCTTCACTTTCATCCCGCTCCCATCTGCCCTCTGCACATACGCACACACATAAACAAGCAGGATTCTCAGCCCACCTCTTGCCATGTCTCGGCCCTCGCTCTTCTCTTTGCCACGGCAACCAAGCCTGGTGCACACACTCTGTACTGGCGTCATCTCAAAGACCGAAGATTGCGTTGCTGCCATGTTCTTGTGTTCTTACGTGCTGTCGCGGTGTAGCTTCAGCCTCATGGCCGTGGGCTGACGCCCTCACTGTTTGCTTTTGGACTGCAGAGGATTTGGGGGTCCATACTGAGCACGCTCAGAGCCATGTTATGCTGTCCCCTGCTGAGCTTGATTCAATACTGTGCTCTCAGTGTGAAATCAATGCAGTCTGTTGCTGAATCGGAAATGCGTTTCAGGTGCAGACAATCCACCCCTAAATCTTGACAAACTGCAGTGGGCTAGTGGTGTGAAAATTATGTGGTTAAACACGGTTATTGAAAAAAAAGATCATCAGTGAAAATTCACCTTCTCAGTGAATCTACAGTGATTGTTTGACAGTTTGCATGATCATGCATTTTTAAATTCTCTGTAAGATAGTGTCACTGATTTGTATGCACAATCTGCCAGATTGTGCTTCTATTTATTTATTTATTTATATATTATGAGATGTTTTTCCCAAAAAAGTAATTTTTGAAAAGACCTACATCCATTTTATTTATTTATTTTTTTATTTTTTTAAAAGCTCTGATTATTCGATAATTATAAAAATAATCAGTAGTACTCCCTAACTAATATATTCAATAAGGACAGTCCTACAGGCAACGGCTAGTCATGTTTAAAATTCATCTTGATTGTTCAGTGATGCGTTGAGTGTAGAACTGGAGATTTAGTTGTATAGTGCAACAACACAAGTGCTGCAAATGAGAGAGAGGCTATTTAGATAATAGTTGGTTTACTGTTCACTAAAGCCCTGAGGATGTAATTTGCTCCCCTAAATAGACCATTTAACGAATCCATTTAATGCATAGTCTCTCAGTAGATCAGTGGAAGCATGACTTCACTGAATCTAAGTCTGCTAACAATCATTAAGTCTTAATAGCCATGCGTTTTCATACTGGTGTCTCAGCTTGAATGTGCCATCCAGACGTTTAATTGTGAAGCTTTTGCCAAGGATTTTTGTGACAGCTCTCTGCCTCCTCTCTCTGCAGGCACTTCCTGTTCAAGACGCCGTCGGGGAGCACTCCTCTCTTCAGCAGCTCCTCTCCCGGTTATCCGCTCACTGGGGGCACCGTCTACTCTCCACCACCACGTCTCCTGCCCAGAAACACCTTCTCCAGGAGCTCCTTCAAGCTGAAGAAGCCCTCCAAATACTGCAGCTGGAAATGTGCTGCTGTCTCCGCCATTGCCGCTGCTGTGCTTCTGGCTGTGCTGCTCTCCTACTTCATTGGTAAGCTTTGACCAGAATAAAATCTCTTGTTCTACTCACACTGAACAGAAATGTGGTATCAGCAAGTTTGGAGTCCACAGTTTTCACAGAATTTATCAAGAGAAAGATTTAAAAACGAATTACACCACATTGTTATACAAGTCGATAACTACAGTACTGTGCAAAAGAAAGACTGCCCTTTATTTATTTATTTTCCAGTCAATATGACCATTAGGTACAAGTTAGTAATTTATTGCACTTATTCATTAAAAGACGGTTATACAGAAGTCTCAACAACTAAATATAATATATTTTTTCAGTATTTAGTGTGTCCACCCTTTGCCTTATTACAGCTTCCATTCTTTTCTAGAGACTTGATTTCAGTTTATCAAAGAAATCTGCAGGGATATTTTTCCACACGTCTAAAGTTCAGCCTTAAAAGTCGGTTGCGTTTTCTGCTTCTCACTATTCAAGTAATCCCAAATGCATTCAGTCTGTGGTGAAGGTGCTCTGTGCTCTGGGATGGCCAGTACATTATTCTGAGAACACAGCAGCTTCTTATTAATAATAATGATAAAAATGAGTTGTATTTATTTCCCAAGCTTTCCCAAGCCCATTTGTCAGGAAACAGGAAACATACTAGAGGGGAAGAAGAGCAGAAAGGGGTGGATAGGGCAGAGAGAACAGTGAAGTTTTTAACTGGAATATGAAGACTGAGATGGAGGAGTTGCTACAGAGGTTTTTTGGCCTAATCCTTTTAGGCCTCTTTGTAGCTACGCATCCTTTCAGACCTATTGCATTGAGAATTTTCTTTGCAAATCTAAAGCAAGAATGGAACTTAATTTTTTCCTATCTCTAAAAGATAAAGCTTTAAGACTTGTTCATATGATGGTGACAGTTTTGGTGGTCTGCCGGGTCTTGTTGTTAGGAGTACCATTTTTTTCGTTTAAATTGTTTGATTATATTTTGAACTCCAGTTTTAGAAACTCTTGTTGTTTTCCATTGTTTTTAAATTTGACTTTTCCCCTCCATTATATAAGTCTATTATCTTATATCTAATCTCTCTAATTTGGCTGGAACGTAAATACCTGAAGGGTGGTCTATGATTTTTGCGCAGCATTGTGTAACATCTAAGGGGCTACTTTTGTAATAAGAGTCTGTAATACTGTTTTTCCCCTATGTGTACAAATTGTACCTTGTACATATGTGTTGTCTATGGGCATAGGTGCATTACCAATATTAGCTGATAATTGTTTAAAACTGTGTCAGTTAGGATTTGCTAGCCGATAGAAGAATCAGAAGGCACACTTCAGACTATGTGTGGGATGTGCTTTTTTACGACCACTAACAAACACAGGGTGCTTCATTGTTGACTTTAATAGCAATGTTAAGCTACTTGATTTTTACAAGTTTCCATATTTATGTTAAACATGCTAGAAGCAGTACATATTTGAGCATTATATCTGAAAATATCAATAATAATCCAGATTTTCTGCATTGACCTATTCAGATCATTCGTTGAATCCTATTGTAGCATTTTTGACAATGTCATGTTACACTGGCTTCCATGCAGTGGAGGTGTGGCTGTGTGTATATGGCACTTTAGGCTGTGTGTATATGGCACTTTAGTCATTAGGCTGACACAGGAAATTACTGGAGCTGGATTTTCTGAAATGGCTCTATTTTCAAGCCATTTTGCAGTTTCAGATTTGTTCACTTGCCTTTGTGCATAGGCCGTGGAAAAGAAAGTGCTAATTGTGCGGCTATAGGCCTCCCCTGTGAAATCTTAAACGAAGGTATTGAAGGAATTCTGATTGGAGCGCAGCAGAAGAATCTGGTGCGAATGTACTCCTCTGTTGTGATGACCTTGAGCTGAACAGGAGCTCCAGATTGAAATACGAGTCTTCTACCTCCACGGTTTCAATTAGTTCTCTTTTATGCACTCAGGGTGCACATCTCATTTGATACTTAGCCCATAATTCAATCCTACATTATATTGACCCCGTAGCTTACAACATTAACAGTACTTGGCAGATCATTATGGAATAATGCCAGACTGGCATAGTTATTGTGATTAAGTCTGGACATATTAGGTTTATAGTTGCTATATATAATCTGCTATATGTAAAATATATAATGTACTATAGTTGCTGTATCTTGATTAGTAAGACATATATTGGCAGTGAGTAGTGTAGCACCAGTTTGCTGTGGTCAGTGTTCATTTTGCACTCTGGCCTTTAAGAAGACACTTATGTGACTCACTCGCAAGACTGACGTTTGCTGCAGAGAACTGTGCGCTTCAAAGGGCCTTTGATAAAGGGCTGATGCGTTTCATTGTTGGGCTACAATTGCAGTGGAACAAGCACCATGCATATAGAAATGGAAGCGTTTTCTCCATCCAGTGGAATTGGCTTCATTTGCTGTTTTATACATTACCTTTTATATATTGACTTTTTGTGATGTATGGAAAGGATTGGGGCCTGATCTTGCCAGCACTGCTGTCTTGGGGAGTGAGTGTTAAAGTGGTAGTTTCTTAAAGTCTTGGGTCGAAGTAGTATTGAAAATTAGGCCTGGGTGATATCTAAAAATAATGAGCACAATTTTTTCTAGTTAAAAAATGGTGATTATCGGTAATATCGCCCTACCGTCTCTCTACCATCGCCTATTAAAAGCCCCATTACTCGATTAAATAATGGGACCATTATGATTCAGTGGTTTAACAGTAAAAATGAATAAAACATTATATGCACACATTATAAAATATTATTTTTTTACCTTTTTCTGATCCCGTTTCCCACCCGAAGAAGGGGATCAAAAGAACGTTTTCTCCAGGTCTGGAGCTAGCAGCTCTAGCGTAATGTATCCAGTCACTTCAGCTTATTTTACTGCAGCAAGTCACACTGAAGCAAGCTGAATATCCACAGCACATCAGCTTTTATTTTCAGTTCCATGCACTCAAGCTAAACTTAATGGAAGGTAAAATAAGTAGAAGGAGAATAGCCGTGCAGTAAAGCTTGCATCAGTGTGTTGCAGAGATAACTAACAGGCAGCTTCTTAAATTTCTGTCTCTCAATCTCTCTCTCTCTCTCTCTCAAACAGAAGCCTGCACACTTCTTAAAGCCACAGTAAAAAAAAACTGCCTGTTTAATTCTAAGATTAAAATGGAAAAATGCAGTATGACTGTTTTTGGTACATTAATACACACATACGTCATTAAACATCAGAAAATGTGGGATATGGTTCTCTTATGACTGTACAAATGGATGACTTCTAACAGTGAATGGTACATTAAAGGGGAATTCAGTTGATTTTTCAAAATTTCTGCATAATGCAATCGTTGACATGTAATAAAAGATGTGAAATTCCTCAGATTTCCTTATAGTGGTGGTGAGAGTAAGCAGAGTTTGTAATGTCTATAACACACCACTTTATTTATTATCCCTAATGACTAATAAACCTACACATTGTGTATGTTTACTTGCTTCTTATGAGTTTTACATGTATTGTTGATGACTAATGATGATTACTGCTATTGTTGTTGATGATTAATGATGACATTTTCTTTGTGGACTGTTGCCACACTTTACCCTGCATTTGCCCCTGTGCCCTACCTGTGTTTAAAAAAAAACATTTTTTGGGTCTAAACCTGCCCTGCGAAGGACTGGCGACCTATCCAGGGTGTATCCTGCCTTCCGCCCAATGACAGCTGGGATAGGCTCCAGCACCCCACCGCGACCCAGACGGATAAGCGGTTTAGATGATGTGTGTGTGTGTGTGTGTGTGTGGGTCTAAACCTTTGTATTTGTATGTATTTATGCAGTTTCTGTAAGGGAGCTGTGAGAAGCACTAACCTCTTCAGATGTCTGGTTCTTATCATCCTACTGTGAGCAATTCTGACTCTGTAGCTTTCTCTAAAATGGAGCATTTCATAGCAAACTATTCTCAGTGACTGTTTACATCTTAATAAATTTTAAAAAGTTGGTGAAATTCCACTTTAAATGTCATTGAGCACCTTGAGCACCTTATGGCAGCTAGAGAGAAATTCACCCACTTACAGCAACAAAAAAAACAACCTTTTCAAAGATTTGGGTGAGTGGTTGTTACAAATTTAGCATCTACTTGTTATTAAGGTTTTTGTTTTGTTTTTTTCAGACTAATTGTACTGGGGGTTGAGTTTTATAGCCAGAGGTAAAATTTGTAATTTATTTATTTATTTTTGCTACGCAGTTAAACACACACACACCCGTAGAGTGTTCAGTGCGCTAATTTATTGTATGTGCTCACTGAGCTGTGTTTGTGTGTGTGTGTATGTGTGTATGTGTGTGTGTCTGCATGGTGGTGTGCACATGCGGTGGTGTGTGAAGCGTGGTGTGAACTCCTGCAGTACCTGTGGGAGTGTGTTCGGACAGTGAGGCTCAGAGAGAAACCACAGCTCACTAAACATACTGCACATCACGCACACCACTCCAACCCTCCCTCCCTTTCTCTCTCCATCTCTCACTCTCTTTCTTTCACCCTCTCCATCTTTCTCCCTTTCACCCTCTCCATCTCTCTCTCTGTCTTTCTTTTTCTGTGTCTATCTCTCTTTTTTCTCACTCTATCTCTTTCTCTCACCCACCTGCTCCATCTCTTTCTTCATCTTGCTCTCTTTCTCTCTCATACTCTCTCTATCTTTCTTTCTCTCTCTATCCATATTTCTGTCTCTCTGTCTTACCCTCTCCATCTCTCTCTCCATCTTTCTGTCTCTCTCTCTCTCTTCTTTCTCTCACCCACCCTCTCCATCTCTCTATCTTTCTCTCACACCCTCTCCATCTCTCTCTCTTTCACCCTCTCCATCTTTCTCTCTCTTCCTCTCACCCTCTTCATCTCTTTATCTCCATCTTTCTTTCTCTGTCTCTCTCTTTTTTCTTATTCTCTCTCTCTTTCTCTCACCCACCCTCTCCGTCTCTTTCTTTGTCTCTTACACCCACTCCATCTTTCTCTCTCTTCATCTTTCTCTTTCTCTCTCTCTCACCATCTTTCTCTTACACCCTCTCCATCTTTCCTTTTCTGTGCCACTCCCTCTCAATCTTTCTTTCTCTCTCTTTTGCTCTCACTCGTTCTCATCCTCTCTCTCACCCTCTCCATCTCTCTCCCTCTCTCTCTTGCTCTCTTTGTTTCCCCCCTTTTTCTCTCTCTCTTCCCGACTCCCTTTTGCCTTTCTCTCTCACTCTGTGTCTGCACAATAAAGTACAGAGAACAAAGTCGTGGCAGTTTTTTCTTCTTTCTTCCGTGAGGTGGGAAAGTATTGTCTGAAGTCAGTATACTGGTCTATCGAATTAAGTCTTTTTGCGCATCTTAGAAACATGTTGGAAGTGTGAAAATAAAATGTGTTGTTGTACGTCGGTTAGCACTATCAAGCACAACATTGTTCCTGGATTGGTTGTGCCTGGATTCTGTATGTAGTGTTTTGTATCAGGTCCTAACTGCTTATCAAAGCTGCCACAAGGTAATCACTGAGGTAGTGCCACCAAACTTGGACATTGAAATTTCAGAACTCGGACGACCTCTTTAACAAAACAGTTAAAAGTGTGCAGTGGTGTTTTCTCGTCACATACATTTTTGACGAGTCTCCTGCACATATATTTTTCATCTTGGACAGCAGTTTCTTGTCATTCTGCTGGCATTTCAGCCGCAGAGCCTCAGCAGCGGCATCCTCTGTAGCTGATGGAGCTGGATGCGGGTTGCTAGGAGACGAAGCGTTGCAGTCCTGATGCGAGGGGGAGCGGTGCTCGGGGCGTGGGGGGCTGCACTGGGCTCTGGCTGCAGGAAGGCCACTGTGACTAATCTCGGCTAATTGGTGAAAGAGGATGAAAGGGGAGAGATAAATGATCAGTATCTGTGGGCTAAAGTGCTCCACCACCCACTTGCTCCTTACACACACTGAGAGGATCTGTGCGCGCTTGTTTACTTGGGTTGGTATGCCTTGCCATCTGCAGAGATGACGGAGCTGAGGTAGGATATGTAGTCAGCTAGAGTGAGAGATTTAGTCCTGGGCAATATCAGATTGATTGATAGGAGATGTTGGTGATGACTAGACCCACCAACTGGTGGAGGGAGAGAGAAAGTGGGGCGGTGGTGTTGGGGGCAAAGGGATTCTTCCATTTGCTGTAAGTAAAGAATGCTTATCTCAGGTGTTTATACCAGTCACCAGATGATACCAGGTCAGACAGTACATCCACCTAAAAGCTGAAAATATGGTGTGGACGCTTATGAAACAGCTGGCAAGCACACAGCTAACATATGTAAAACCTACTGGAAGCATTACAGATAATCTACTGCCATGAAACGATGGCCAAATCATTGTTCTGATTTGTGCTTTCGACAGTGCAGTTTTGCATACATTGCTTATTTTATAGAAGTCATGTCAAATATTTGATTACCATATAATTGAACAGTGTCATGGAAACACTGTTGAATTGATTTTGTTGTTTTTGGGAATGCACATTTTGGCTGATAGTCGGCGATTAACTGCTACCTGGCAAGCCTAGGTGCAAGTCAAATATGTAACCCCTCAAAATATGATTTGTAAACAGTATTTCTGCTTCTGAAATCGGATTGGCTGAGCCACATTCAAAGCTGTTGTAAAATAGTTGATATACAGACAATGATGGGCCCACACATAAAAATTAATTCTCTTTTAATGCACTGATATTAAACTGTCCCTTCTATGGACCATGGAAAGTAGCACTGATCGGTGAGGCCAGGTATGTAGACAGCACGAAACTGTATTAAAGAGACACAGTTTTTGTTTATGCTGAAGGGCTGACATCTGTAATTTCATCATTAATTTGTTAAGCAATAGAACATGAGCCCCAGTGTTCTATTGCTATTATACAACAGTTAAATAAATAAAGTAAGCAAAAAATAAACTGGGCCGTGAACGTGGCATTTAATATGTTTTAATGTTAGCAATTGCTTCCGCCAAATTATAGTTCCTTAACAAGCAGCTTCTTGCTACGTCAGAGTAACAAACTCCGCTCACTCGCTGCACAGCCAGCAGTTCGTTCTCCAGCTCCTTACACTAAATTCACAAACTGTCATCACCACTGAGCAAGCTTTTCAGTCAGCAACTGTGACAAAGAACACCTAAACAACCTGGAATCAGCCAGAAATTTACTGAATACCTTTCGCCAAACGTGCAGTCTCAGACTGAGCCATTAAACTGCTGCAATATCAAGTTTAGCTCAGTTCTTTTGCTAGATCAGTATTAAAACCCTATCAACCCTCGTGACGGATTTTGCATCACAAATCACACCTTGTCTTCTCAGCTTTATAACTCAGGAATGCTTTAATGCAGCAGTTTACTACGCATATCCTTAGAAACTGCGGCACCATCACGGTCCGATGAAGCATCTGTGAGTAATCCACTGTGGAAAAACAGTAAAAATAGACGCTCCTTCAAGGTTTATGTTTTATTCTTCTAGTAAAACTCAATTTCTGTGCTGATAAACTCTGCATTTCGCTTTATTTCCACTACTATTATTTACTATAGGGCTTCTAAAATATTTACATGGTGTTTCAAATCAAATATTTGATTAGATGAGTCAGTATTATCCACCGAAAATGCCTCTCAGCGCCTCCGCCGATTAGCCAGCTCTGAAGCTGCGCTCATCTCGTCAGTTTTCCTGCTGTGTTTGTGCACGTGTTTCCTCGCACCGGCGTGTTGAACACGTGCACGCACATCTAGAACTGAAGAGATGCGCTCGCACCTTCAGAGTCTTTTGGCGTCCGTCCAACACCACTGGACTGATATAGATTTTAAGTTTATATTATGGTACATAGTTCTTTATTATGTGTTTTCTAATTAAACCAGTATTTATCTGATCATTTCTGGAAGGATTCTTTATTATAAGAGTAATTGTTATTATGAGCAGCTGATAATAAACACCCAGTGTACTAAAACAGTGTTTTATTAGCTGGAATATTAGCCATATTGGCCCTGAACAAAAAACTCAAAGGCTTGACCTGCTGTGACTGTCTGTCACATGCAGTTTTAGCAATCTGCATGTCTCCTTTAGGTGAGAATATCAAGAAAAATAAGTCCGCCTGATGCTACTCATATACTATGTCACAGTAATAAGCCATGTAATGAACAATCAATCGAAATTCTTATATTTTGAACTCATAGACACTTTCTTCTAAAACTTTCTAAATGACATCTAAGCTGTGCAGTGATGTTTTGAATAGATACCGTCAAAAATAAGTAAAAAAACAGGCGCTTGGTAAAATTTTTATCAAAACATGTCCAGTTTCATAAAAATATCAACCTTCTGTGGGCATTTACAACTCAGTTGATTACATATTTGAGAAACCACATGTCTTCTGAAAATAAAACAACATATAACATGTGGCTGTCTCAAATAATTACTAGAGTTACAACAACTGAAAGAGGAACTGACAAAAAAAACACACCTAATAGTGTAGGCCCCTAAGGGTATGTTGTTTTGTTCCAGCCAGTCTGTAAAGCATCTTACAGCCCATTTTGTTTGGTAAATGGTATTCGGTTCATTTCTGGCTAATTCCAGGTTGTTTAGGTGTTCTTCTGTCACAGCTGCCGACTGAAAAGCTTGCTTGGTGGTAATGACAGTTTGGGAATTTAGTGTAGTCTCATCTTCAGAGTCTGACCAAATCGACTGTAGGTCAAATGTAGTCTTAAAAGTATCCATTTTCAGTTTGTGCGCAAAGTAAGAAGTAAAAACTTTCAAATGGCTTGAGCGTCTCCTACAGCTGTCAAGGTCGTTGCTTGGCAAGTGTCTCAGCGGAGTGATACATTGTACAAACAGGAATAAACCATTATAGGCTACTGAAATTTCTGTATTCTAGAGTTCTAAAATTATACTTACCCTTCATCAGTAGCACATGTGAAAAAAACACCATGCATCACACTTTTTCTCTAAGAACATGGACAACATAGTCCTAACCCTTTGTGGATATTTGCTTTTAATATAGTACATTGTTTTAGTTACGCTATTATCCTCTAGAAAAGTGGTCCCGGAACAACACTTTTCTTAACTGTGCTTTATTTTTCAATAGGCTGATCTATCATCAAAACTAATTCCCTATTGCACCGTCAGATGAACAACAAAACTATTCCTCAACTTTTTCACATAGAATCTGTTGTTTATTTGAAGTGAAGTAAAATAAAACACGTTTTACCGTTAGCACTGATTTAACATTTGTTTGTATGTCAACTGTCAATGGTTAGTCGGTTAATCATTTACATCCCTATTAACTTTATAGCTTACACTCTTTTTGTTGTTATTTTCATAATATTACTAAATGTTTTATCTTAGGTTTGTTTTTTTCTATACTTCATTATTATATTGTGGTGGAACTGAGTGAGTGAATTTTATCATACTTAATTTCTCATATCCACTCATGTGCAGCAAGGTGCAGTTTGTCAGTGTGACCAGGTTACTACAACACTGCAACACCCTGTTCACAGTCTTCACACATACTAGCAGTCTACGCCTATATAATACGACATTTGTTACTTGTTAATGCAATATTAACCTTTTCAGTGCTATATCCAAGGATGCAATATGCACATGAGCCCTCTAGCCAATCATATTTTTGTGTTTGGAGCATCCTCACAAGATCTCGGATGTTTCTGATTTATGTTCTGGGTGTTTGATAGGTCAAGGCACCTGCCAAATACACCAAATGCAAATAATATTGGTAAAAATTAGGGCTGCAACTAACAATGATTTGTATATTAAATTAACTTATCAATTATTACTCAGTAATGTAACTCTTATTCTCTTACACATTTAGAGTTTTATCTGTGTAATAAGCATTTTTTTTATGGTGCAGCTAAACAACCAATATTGTCCTGAACACTTTGCAATCTATTCGAATGACTGCATAAATCATATGAAGATTATAGAGTGGTGTTTCACTGAAGTGAAAATTCTTGGCTAAAACCAAAACCTGAAATTCAGGATCAAGTTTTTTGCCTTTTTATTTGTGCTTTTGACTGAAAAGTAAAAATAAAAATTTCATTAATGATAAAGCCATTTTTTGCTCACAGTGGCTTCTGTTTTTGCTGCTTTGCTGTGTTCTGCAAAACAAGAAAGACCTTGTGTTTTGTAAACAAGCAGGACTTATGTAGTATCAAACCTGTTCTGAAGAATTTTTTGGGCATTGTACCCACTCTTAATTGTTTTGTAATACACTGATTACAAACTGTCTAATGCTGCCTGTCTAATCTCCACATGACCAACATTTTTCACTGTTGGTTTGCTGATGCTCAAACTGTTTGAATGTGTCTGTCCTGACCAGCGAGCGGCATTAGATTTTGAGTTTTATGTCTAATTTTTTCAGTAAAAAAAAAAAGAATTAGCCTTTTTACCCCATTTTACACCGAAAGTCCCTTTTTGACTATTTTTGGCTTCATTTTTTTCTGTGGCCAAAATGTTGGTGTACCAGTATTAGAGATTTGCACTAATTTTGCTATTTGTGTAGCTGTAAGCACTAATGAATGGATAATCGGTTAACCACAGGGAAAGAAATACATAGGGTTGTATGCTTACTTTTGAAGGTAACAGCATGACAAAAATATAACAGTACACATGTTTCAGTATTCAAAAGCAGCTGAGGGAATTGGGAGGTTTTCATGTTGGAATAGTGATGGAGGGTGCCTTCAATGAGCGCATTAGCTAAACTGCATTTGTCGTCCTTTTAGAGGTCTTTTCTCTGTAGTGCATGGTGTGCCAATATGTTAGTTTGTCAGAGAAATATATTTAACTTGTGACAAAGTGAACACTCCTTTGTTAACATCAGCTAGAGTTGCTAGCCTAGTTAGCAATAAAATTGTGCTTTCACAGCCTTCCCAGTCACGTCTTTAACAAAGTGTCATTGACGATGCTCTCACATTAAGACACTCGTGTTTCAGTAGCAACGCACAATATAAACTCCTATTTGCAAATATAAGTTTTACATGTTTTACATTACTGTTTTAACATAACACTGTTGTTAGTCTGAATATTTTCTCTGCAAATATGCGAATAGTGATTACAGTATTCAGAAAGGGCACCTCAAGTACACTGTAATCCCACATCCCTAATCCCTATTATAGAATATATTTGTAAAAAGCACATTGATATTAGGTAAAAATCCTCATGAATGTTGTTGATTAGTCGTTGCAGCCCTAGTCAAAGTAATTCAGGCCACTCCTTAACTGTCACATCAAGGTTCCCTGTGTGGTGTTAATATATTGTAAGGCGTATCACAATCAGATGTATCAGTACAATTTCAATATGCCATTTTGTCCATCTTGCAGCTGTAGCACACACACACACACACACACACACACACACACACACACACACACACTCACACTTGCACTGCTGCATTCCACACTTGTCTGCCACTCTCTGGCCTCCATTTCAGCCTTATACACTCCCTGTGCCATTAGGTGCACGCACACACTCTCTCTCTGTTACAGACACACACACATGCGCAAGCACATCGAGATGCTGGAGATTCTCTGTCACACACCAGCCCCACTCACCTCCAGCACATACAAATGACACCTCGCTCCACACATACACACACACACACACACACACACACACACACACACACACACACACACACACACACACTTTCTCACTTCATTCTTTGCTCCTCTTCCTGTGTTTGTCTGGGTGAATCATGTGAGTGTGTGTGTGAAGGAGAGCTGCGCTGCTCTGGCTGGAGCGGTAGGCAGACATTTGTGTGCTTGTGTGTACTGGGATGCTGTGGTGGAGAGGCACAGAGAGATAATATGAGGCAAGGGGCTTAAGTCACTGGAGCCCTGCCGTTTTTACCTGAGCTGGGGTGTCAAACACTGTCGTTCCAGTGATTGCTCTAGTGCCGCTGGGCAGGACAGCAGTTAGCAGGGGGATAGGGACCAGACAGTGTGTGTGTGTGTGTTACGGGAGGTAACTGTTGCGCCCTGACAAACACAGTGGAAAAGATCGGATCTATCTTGTCCTGACATTGACACAGGAGGTGTGTGTGTGTGTGTGTGTGTGTGTGTGTGTGTGTGTGTGTGTGTGTGTAAATTTTCCACTAATCGGCAACAAAATGGTTTTGGCTTTGTAACGTTTATGTATTTATTTTTAGAATAATAGAATCATTTTTTTTTCCTTTTCCTTTTCTTTTGTAAAGTTACCATTTTGGAGATTTCTTTTTGTCTGTATCTATCTATCTATCTATCTATCTATCTATCTATCTATCTATCTATTTTACATGCTGTATGTACAATTTAGGTATGTTTCAATGTCTGTTGTGATTAATCAGTCCTACATTAAAGTGCTGTTAACTCTTATTCTCTTATACATTCAGTTTTATCTGTGTGACAAGCAATTGCTGATGGAATTCAATAATTGGTGCAATTTAATAAATGGAGGCTGGGGTCATCGAGGAGAAATCTGGAGCCAAACTTTGCTTTTCAAACTAGCTCACAAGATATCAACTAAATTTACTTTTTGAAAACATGACATAAGACATTCTTGTTACTTTTTTCCTATAGTTATGTCCTATTTATTTCACATTTACTTAATAATACATGATATTCATGATATTTAGTTTTCTGACATTGGATAAATTGGAACAGACAAAAGAAAAAAGTAGCATGGGTGGCGCAACACCCACCCATCATTGCATTCATTTATTCTAGAAAAAAAAATCTTACAAGATAGGACATGATATCTTGGCCAGTGAAATCTTAGGTCTGAAATCTTAAATCTAGTCGATATATCCAGTATTTCTCATTTTGACATTGTTACAGGGGTAGAAGATTAACTTATTTCTAGACCTTTTTTACTTAAGTAATTTTATTCAGTATAATTATCTCACTGTAATGACAGATAATTTTGCTTTTTTAAGAAATATGCTCACATAATTTGGTACAGAGTAATGCAGAAGTGAAATACTGAGTAATGAGATTCTAGGAAGTAATAAGTAACATAGTCATTACATTTTGAGAGAAGTAGCAACTTGTAATGGATTACTTTTTCTGAGTAATTACCCAACACTGGAGCTATCTATACTAAAATTAATGTTAGCATTGTGTACAGTCTGCTGAACCTGTGCAGCACTCTGTTCTGACCGAAAACAGTAGTTGTGATAGTGTAGTGACAAACCTTTCCTTCCTTCTTCTTTTTTGCTTGTCTGCTACGCTTATATAACTGTGGTTTTCCCTCTCAATGGCTAGAAAATCTTGTTTTGTTTATAGCAGTCTGTCTTTATGCAGTTGTGTCATCACATGACAACATGGAATAGTCCATTGGGCTGCAATGAAATTACTGAAAAGAATAGCTGTAATCACAAATAACAGGCATTTTAAAATAGATTTTGGAATAGATATTGGTTTAATCAACACAAACAGTAGTTCTTATTTGTATTTTAATGGGGCCTTTGGCTCATAGGGACTCTAGGAGCCGCCTACCTTTGCCTAGTGCAAAGACCACCTCTGCAAAGAACAGCTGTTTATAACATAATACCATATCCAAACTGCATACTTTACTGGGCTCACATCTCTGAAAAACATCAAATTCTAGCATAAAAAAAATTAGCAGGAAGAAATTCTGCAGCTGACAAATTTCATACAGTGTGATCACATGAACAGTGATGTAGGGCATAAATATTAGTTTGTGCATTGCAGTAAAGCACATTTACTGGATTAGTGTGCTGCGACAGTCCTCTCGCTGAGCTCGCACAGGTTCCACTTTCTGGGAAATGTCCTGTCCTCCAAATAAAATGGAGATATTAATTTGTTCTGCCACTGAGTTTGACTATTTGATCATGCGGGCCTTTGTTATATATATATATATATATAGACATACATGCACACATACGTACATGCAGCACCTCTTCGTGGGGGGGGAGTGTACTCAGGAGACCTTCAGGTCAACAGTAAAGACAGCAGGGACCACACTGCAAAAGTGAGTGTGTGTGAGAGAGAGCTGATGCAATCAGACAGAGCGAGTCCTTGGGGGTCTCTCGCTGCAGCAGCACTGTAGCCTGTGATTTGTATTCACACCAACGCAACTGGCCAAACCTGTGAACTTCAAAATCAGACACACATCAAAGGCACACATAAGGAGATCAGCAAGACTGAAAACAGCATTTCACCTTAAATGAGCATGTGAGTGGCAAAAAGCGTGTGTGTGTGTGTGTGTGTGTGTTTGTGTAAAGAAATAACGAGGCTGCATGTAAGGGTGTTTACTAGGGGCATCACTATCCATTATGTCAGTAATCGAGTAATGTACTGACTATAGTTATAAAAGAAAGTGATTAAATCAAGAAGATAAATTTTAATAATCAAGTTTATGACAGCAAAGGCCGAAAGATTAATCGTTTTCGTGCAATGTTTAGATCGCAAGAGCTGCACTTTTAAATGTAGCCTTTATTATTAACAACATTGGCTTAGGTTTTAAGAGAGGGAATAGGATGCTGCTTGTAAACTGCCTGTGGATAAGTTAGACCAGTGAAAAGCAACAAAACACCCACATGCTGTGTACAACACAACCACAACTAACTGGCACGGTATGTCTGCTGTTTGAACCTCAAGCCAGAAAATTTTGACATTATTGGCTGAAATAACAGACTTAGACATTAATTTATCACAAATAATCACAATTTAAATTACAGTCACAATATTGGTCAGAAAAATCAAATTTGATATTTCCCCTAAACCTTTCAGCCTTATTGACAGCCATAGTGTTTATGTCTTGCCTGCAATTGTCTCTTATGTTCTCTCTCACTCTCTTGCACTCTCACACTTACACATTCTCTCTAAGGGTGTGTGTAGTTGGTGACAGAAGAAGCACTGGGTTGGGGGATGATCACCTGTGTGAGAGGCTTCTGTAAGGTCAGCGAGATATTGCTGTGAAGTGGAGCTGAGTTGCATCAGGCTAGATGAGGTACTGTAGAGGGGTGTGTGCGCACATGTGTGTATGTGTTCGATCCTCAGGGACACGCTCCAATAGCTGTTTTCCTTAGAACAGCATGTGGAGGCAGCAGCGCTGGTGCCTGAGGGAGAGATAGAGATACAAAATGAAGTTACAGGTGTTACATATATCATTTTAACAGCTTCCATTATTACTGCTATTATATCATTATATACATGATTGTTATCTTCTCTTGATCAATTGCTTGGGCATTCCACGAGAGAAACAGAGATATACACTGCCTGTCCAAAGTGTGCAGACACCTAAAAATATTCCAGGTAATATTTAATTTCCACTGTTGCTTTTCAGTTACGCAACAAAGTAAGAAAATGCCTGCAGAATACCTTTTGTATTATGAATATTATAAATTTTGTATTATAAAACAGCTGTTTGCTAGTACTTTGAGTTAATTTTATGACACTCAACTTCATGTTTATCAAAGTGTTTGTTTGAAAGTGTGGTTTGAAGAGCAGATTTTGCCTAAATAATGATTTCTTTTCCAAACTGTTGTTAAAAGCACATGCTTAAACTCTTTTGTTTAGAGGATGACTAACGCAACTTTTTTAGTGGTTTAAACACAAAAGTTGGGTTGCACTGGTTATGCATAAGTGCATGATTAACTTTCTGCAGACCTCTGAGTGGCCCGTTCACAGGTGGAATGGAAATCAACTCGGCGGAAGCTTTTATTAATGTCATCAAATTGATCAGCTTAATTCAAAATATAATTAAAATGTATTTTAAATATTTAAAAAAAATTCTCATTCAAATAAAAACATTAAAATTCAAGGCTGAACTGAGGGACCTCCAAAACAGGTTAAAATTGCATTTTGTGGCTACTGTTAAAGGTCTTTTGTGGCTAGAGTTAAAGATCATTACACATTGAATGCAATGCAAACATAAACAACAAATTTCAGAAGAACAAGATTTTCAAAACAGTCTGTGACTCAACCTGTTTTGGAATTTTGCTATTTTTTTGTGTAAAATGAACAAATGGGCAGAATGTGCAAAAAGACATCTTTTGCTCCTCACAAAACAGGCAGACGATGACATTAGGAACAGCAAAAGTAGAACAGAGCGTTTCAACGCCTCATTCAGGAGCTGAAACTTTCAGTGCTTTCAGATAAACCTTGGATGTCTAACACAGTTAGAGTTGCTGTTCGGAGATGCTAGTACCGTACATGATAAAGCAGAAGTCAAACTAATCCTTTTGACATTTATCAAAAAGTTGTGGTTGCTAAAACACAGCTGATTTGTCAGCTTGGTTGTCACCATGCCAGGTTGATCGTACGAAAAACTGCATTTGATATGCAAGATATCAGTTACACACAACTGTTGGCTGTATTCACAAAAATTGTTCTCTGTGTGTCAAGGACTTAAGTCCTTAGTTAATAAAAGTTAAGTTTCAACTTAAAGTTTCAACTTCCTTTTACTAAATTCATTCACATCACCAATCTGTAAGTAATGTCTTAGCTCGTAGCATCGAATTACTACATATACAGCAACAAAAGCTAAACACTGTTAACTTGAGCCTGAACTTACAGCTGGTGCACCCAGCTCCTAAAAGGGTTGAGTGCTGATGAGTGCTGACATCTCAAGGATGTGAAATGTGTGGAGTTTATTTTGTGAAAGTGAATGGTGAGCTGTTTCGGTTATTGCAAATCAACAAAGTAAACATGCCCATTTGTTAAAAACGTATTCTTTCACAAACTTGTAGACAGAGAGGAAGCTGGAGAGATGGTGGTGCAGAGCTGCAGGAGCAGGGTGTCTTCTCCTCTGGGCTGCTCTCCTCTGTGTGAGCTCGTTTGGCTCTGGCCTGCTCCCTGGCCCCTGGCTCTTCCATGCTTTGTAGTTGCACTTCAAAGCTCTCTTAGATTTAGCCGTTTGTTGCTTGCTGGACCGCTGCCTGTGGGGAACAGCCCGGGTCCTCCACAGGCCTTGTGTCTGTCTGTATATATGAAGTGAAAAGGGCCCATGAATAATTTAGTGGCCGTTGATTATTGATTGTAGCAATTTTGGCCGTGCGTTTGTGGCCGTGCTGCAAGTGGCTGACTGCCGTGTTAGATGTGGGGGGGTTAAAGGTTTCTGGGAGGTGGTGTAAGAACCACATGGAGCCACGGCATAGGGGTATGTCAGTGGGTTAGTGAGCATGTAGATGTGTGTTCCTCCTTCTAACAGTTCATGAGTCAGCATCCTGCTGCCCTCCAACACACACAGTGCACACACCTATGTCACTATTATAAGAAGACCTTTACATATTTTCCTTTTACTTTTCCTCTTCTTATGCAAGTGAAATTATGTTATATGTTATCTCCTCAAAAATATCTCATTAAAAATTCATAACTAAAATTTAAATACATGAAGAGTGGAGAGTACACAGTGCTGTATATTCAGAAATGCTTCATGTAGTTTTCAGCAGCCAACATGTGCATATGTGGAACTTATTCAAGTCTGTTGGATCCTGTGCGGCTCTTTAAAAAAAGCTGCTAAAATCCAAAATATAAAGATAGTTTGGATTTGTTGAAGCCTGTTTTGATCCCTGCGTAATTCCATGTGATATTTCATGGTTTTGGTGGCTTCACTATTGTCCTTATACATGTATATGATAAGATGTGTCCGAGCTTTTGACTGCTACTACACACTCATCTTTATGTCATGGCTATATCTGGTTCTTATACTCAGTAGTGCATATTGCAGGCTTAGTCACCCATTACCCACGTCACCTCTGACTGTAGAGATCTCCAATGCTCAGCCTTTGCATAGCCAATATAACATGACTCCTCATTCCACATTACGGCACATGAACCATGAGCTCATCATCAGCTCATCTGAGAAATCACCAGCTCACGGCTGCTGTAACGTATAGTACTTAATAATGCATCTCAGAGAAGCACTGTTTGTGTTAGGGGAGGAGGTCTCTGACATCACATCCATTCCAGTTCTTTAAGAAACAATTCAGTGAATCATGAAATCTCAATACCACAAATCAATTCAGTTACTTAAGTACGATTCTGAATTATTTTTGTACACTGAATGTACAAATGTGACTGGAGGAACTCTTTACATAGTACATCGAGTACTATGTAAAGAGTTCCTCTGAGTTTTATTGTACACGGTACACTGAATACAAGTACACTGAGCTTTATTGATATTATCTTACTTTATTGAATATTAGTATTGATACTAAAAATCCAAAATTGATGCAGTTGAAATGTCACCTTCATACTGATGCATTTATTCATTTTTACACCTCTAGTTTGTTCCGTGAATATGGCATAAGCCGATCCTAGATCAGCACCCCATTCTAGGCCTTTTGAATTTGTTCAGTTATTTTATTCCAACTTTTCCATTCTTCATACTTTATGCATGTTTTCCTGTCTTGAAGCATGGCTGTCAACCCCTTCTTTCTTTTCATTAATTCACACTTAAAAATGCCAATTTACATTTTGCACTTTAAGTGGAATCGTACTATGTTATAAGCATTTTTCACACCGTTTGAATAGGAACAGATGCGCTCTGAATTGTGAATGTGTTGTCATCGAATAATCCAAATGGGCTGTAAAACACATGGTTAAGAAAAGCAGTGAAGGAGCAGTGTTTGGCTGGCTGTGAAAGAGAACAGAGAACATGCTCTGCACCACTGTGTGTTCCCCTTACCCTGAGTCCATATGGTAAGGCCCTGCTCCTCATTTCAGCTACTCCACTGGTGAGCTAAGTAAATGGACTTACTCAGATGAAACAGGGGGAATTCTTCTGCAATCAGTCCATCTTTCTCTCTCTCTTTCTTTCCTTCTACCTCTCTCTCTCTCTCTCTCTCTCTCTCTCTCTCTCTTAGTAGGTAATATTATACATCTCTTTGAAGAAGTGAATTATACATAGAGATTACATAAAGTGTTATGCGCCATCTCATGAATTTCTCATCTAACACATTTCCTCTTAATAATTCATGCTTATTGCGAGGGCTTAAAATGAGTTTGTCGAAGATTTCCCCCAGATGTGATTAGCCAGGCTAAGTGCACTGGAGCGACAGTCTGAGTTTAACGCTCGCACTGCCTGGTTTACGTGTAACCATGCTGAGACTGGACTTGTCTTGATCTGATCATTTGTTTGTTGGGCTGGTTTCTCATTTGTCTTGTTTATGTAGTATGTGTATGAGCTCTTGGTGACTGTGATTTTTATTGACTTCAGTACTATTTGGACAGGATTATTTCTACATGGGGAGGTGGGGTAATGTAATTTTACCACAGGGTGTCTGTTATGTTTATTATAAGTTTGCACTGAATAAGACATTTTGGTATAAATTACAGAGATGTGTCTGCTTGATTTATGTATTGCCATCACACCAAAAAAGTGCAATACCTTCAGCAGTTCTCTAAGAAAACCTGTACAAATATTGAATTTAATCCTAATTTTATTTACCATAACCATCTACCTGGCTGTCTCAGGTGAACACAATGTGTCATTGGCTTGTGAATTTACAGCTGACAGTCAATATCGCTACATAAATGAAGCTTTTTTCTGTCAATTTATATGTCTTAATGTTTGGAGTCTGAACTTTATGTAGGACAATACATATTGGCTTGATTTGGGCCACAGAGAATCCAAGTGAATCAGATCAGTTGTTTGTTTTGTTGTTTGTTTTGTTTATGAAGTATGTGAAGGAACTTTCGGTGGCTGATTTTTATTGACTTTAGCACTGTTCAGACAGGATTAGTTTTACATGGGCAGGACGTCTGTGATGTTTATGACTGATTCAAGTAGGATGAGAAATGGTATACGTTGTTGAAATGAAAGTGGCAACTCAATGTATGCATTGCCGTCACACCAGAAAAGCTTCACATGCAATACATTCAGCTGTTCTCAAGTAGAAAACAATGGGCCTCATTCACCAATATGTTCCTAAGTTTATTCTTAAATTTGTTCTTGAAAAATGTACTAAGAAAAAGTCTATGTCAGTTTCATGACGTGTTCTTAAAGCGCAGAATTGTTCACATCTTTGTGCACTTGAGTGTGTGTAGATTCAGTTCTTACATAAGAAAAAATCCCTAATAAGAGAACATTGGTGAACGTCAGAATCTTTGTAAAAACCGCGTAAGAGGCTTTTAAGGATAAATTTCTTTTTAAGAATGGTTTGTGAATGAGGCCCATTGAATTTAATTGTAATTTTGATTCCTGAGCTACCTAGATGTCTTAAGTGAATGAAATGTGTCATTAGCTTGGGAATTTACAGCAAACAGTCAATAGCACCATATTAAATAAAACTTCCTTCCTGTCATTTTATGTCTTAATGTTCAGAGTCATACACTTGTGGTAAGACAATACATATTGGCTCGACTTGGGCCACACAGAAAGCAAATAAATGCTTCTTTGAGTGCCCCCACACTTCATAAAGAATGCTACAACTCCTTTTCCACAAGATATGATGGCGTATTTACAGACCTGGCAATTCCCACAGGTTTAATATCAGCTTGTGTTTTTTTACTGATTTAGTTTTTACTTTACTGATGCAGGAGTGTAAATGAAAATAACTGACATGGCAGAATCCGACAGGATTAAAATCACTGAGATAGTAAAAGACATACCTTGGGGTGTGAATGTTTGTGTATGTGTAGATGTGTCAAGAAGCCTGTTGTTTTAAAAAGGTTTGCTTTCCCTGTTCCCATTACCACATATTATTAATTAATCTACTACTGCAGCATAAACACTGAAGTGTGAATAGTGAATAAGTTGGGGCTTATTTGTAATGAGTATGCTTGTAATGAATGTAAGAGCTTAATTAAGCTTTCAGCTTGGTTATCTTTGAAAATAATCTCCCTCGCTTGCTAAAACCCCTCGATGGTGGAACATCCGCAAAGCAGATATAGACCAAGATGTTTTTCTTCCCACAGATTCCCTTTCTCTCTCTCTCTCTCTCGCTCTCTGTGTGTGTAAAGATGCATACGTGGTCAAGGCCTGCTCGCTGTCTGTGCTCCAACATTCACTTCACATTGCCCCCTACAGGCCAGTAATAGATTGCATTGCAGTAGAATGTCACAGCATTAATGATTTAAGCCAGGCTTTCCCACAGTCTGCAGCGCCATGAGTAGCTTCAACGTCCAGGTGATTGTGCTGAACTGTTATCGTTTTAGGAAAGAGCTTTCAACTGAGTCATTTTCTTCTGGCAAAGGCAAAAAGCACACATGCGTGACGAGGTAGGATTTACCGCCGTCAGTCAAGGTTCATGAGCAGCACCAAGCAGTTTGACTGCATTCACAGTAGAAGTCCACAGTCAGATTACACCACACGCAGGTGTCTTTGAGGAATTCTTGACGCATGGCATTGCAAGTATGACATTAGTGGCTATGAGGTGAAAGTTAAAGGACTGGTTTAGTGTAGATTCAGATTTACATTTATCTCAGAATTTTTTATCTTCCCCTCCAAAAGCAGTCGATCTCTCAAGTATGAAGTTTGCTTCCTTACTTTTTTACTGGAGCTACAGGGCTAATGTAGCTAACAAGTCAAATTGTTAAATTCTCAATAAATCTTGAATAGATGAAAATTGCGTATGTGATTTCTGACATTGACATTGTGTTATCTATAAAAATCGACCACAGTACAGACAAAATTCATGTTTCAGGATGGTTGCTGTTGCTGTTTTTGGTTACACTATTTTGGTCGTCCCCTGCAGATTAGCTACAGATGCTTAAATTATTAACAAACTATCTGGTGAAACAGTTGATTATCAACAGTGTTAAAGTTAGTGTTAGGTTTAAGATTAGGTTTATGTTTTGGGTTGGAGGTAAAGTTAGGGTTTGATTTAACATAGTCTAAAACATTCAGCCTAAATCCACAGAACATCTATAGAGGCGCCTCAAAACTCTTTACTCTGTTTCTAGCTATGTGACATACTTTTGTCTGTGTTGATAGATAGTAGTATGTCATGCGGTATCAGTAACCACTTTTTTAGGGAAGTGTGATCATTTAGGCACAGTGCTACAGTACACTGTTAAACACAAGTTATTCATTAGATATAAGATATAAGCAAATCCACTTGCATTAGGAAGGGAAAGGTCAAAGAAAACTAAGTGAGGTTCCAAAACTGGAGTTCAAAAAAAAATATTAAAGGATAGAGGGGAAAAGGGGCTCCTAACAACAGTAGAACACCTGGAACACCACCAAAATTGACACCTTCACATAAACAATACTTTCATCTTTGAGAGAGAGGAGAAAATCAAGCTGCACTCTTACTTCAGATCTTCAGATCTACAGGTGTTTCTGTCCATCCTTCCACTGTGAGGAGACAACTCAAGACTATCAGTCTGAGAATATTGTAGCTCTCAAGAAGCCACTGAGAAAAGGAAATTGACAAAAAGAAGAACATTTGCAAATCAAAGAAGCTTCTGCTGTTCTCAAAGGCCCAGACCTCAGCATCATTCAGTGTTTAGGATTACTTGGATCATGAGAAGTAGAAAATACAATCAACTTCTATACTTTGGAGATGTGAAAAACATCCCTGCAGATTTCTTTGAAAAAACTGAAACTCTTCTGAAAAGAATGGAAGCTGTAATAAAGTCAAAAAGTGGGTGCACTAAATATCGAAAACTCTGAAACTATATTTAGTTGATGTTGATTTTAAAGTTGAGGCTTCTGTGTAATTTTCTGTTAAATATATGTTTTCTGCTTTTTTCCTGACGCTGACACATGAATAACTTGTACTTTGTGACCATTTTGACTGGAAATTAAGTACATAAAGGGAGGTCTTGGACATTTGCACAGCATTCTACATTAGACTGATAGCTCCCGTCCAAAGATAAAGAAGCAAACTTCAGGAACCAAACATGTCTTAACTGATCAACTGCATCTGGAGTAAAGGGAATCTGTAAATTTGATATTTCGCCAGGCCTCCTATAAAGAGCATCCGTTCTTAAAGACCAAGTAAACAAACCTGCATTTACTTTGCTGGTTCACATATGCATTACTTGTCACAGTATATTCCATTTGAGAACTCATGAACTGCGAAGTCTCTGCTGTTTTGGCGTATTTTCCTTTCAAATAAGGCATGCAATTCAACATGCTGTTGGGATTTTTTTCTTATTTCTGTCACAGCAAAGTACTGCCTCCTCTGCCACTAGCCATGCCTTCACCATTGCCTCGACCATTTCCAGTGTAAGTTCACAGCAGGCAGGTAAACAGTTTATTTATCTCAGTTTACCTGGTATCATGACATGCCCTCCAGGATCAATGTTTGCATCCCTTTTGCGATTGAAGATAGCAGTTCTTGCAAAATAGTGCTATTACTAGGCTGCGTGGTTGATGTTTCTACTCAGCTTTCTGACATTAATCAGCCTAGTGATACAAAATTGATATGTAGGAGAAGTCTTCAGATAAGCCCACACTGCTTTGTTTTCTCTTTGATGGGTATAAGTGGTTAAAGCTAAATTCACACACAACAGGACACGAAACAGGGCTGTGAATATAACCCCTTACCAATCGTAAACATTCTTCTGCATACTGCTCAATGGTTGGCTCTTCGCAGCAGTCTCCTCATGTTCTTTGATTCTGGTTTGAACATATAAGGCCATCGTACAGCGTTGCACAGTGCCCAAAATTCATGCAACGGTGCCAACATCCTGACTTTGAGCACTGTTCAATTTCTCACTCAGCACTTCACCATTACTACATTAAAATAAAGCCATACTGAGACCACAGGAAACCACAGCAGATGTACACAGAGAAAGTCAGTCTTTTAGATAAACAGACAAGTGCTATTGATCTGTTACATCAGCTAATGTTACTAGCCTGTGAAGAGGTAGTAAACTGATTCCTAGTGTGATAAATAATCTTGAAAGGTTTATTTAATTACATTCAAATAAGTGTAGTGTAAAAATTGACCTGAACTTGTTTATATGCGTTCTTTAGCACCACTCAGTCTCACAATGCTGTGATCCATTACAGCCATTTTTGAGCTATACCCAGCAGCAGTGATGACCCCGCCCACTGAGCCTGTTCTGCCCGGTCGCACCCCCCCACAGAGTCGGCCAATGAGTCTTCTCATTTGAGTATAGAATCAACGGCCTGAAACCGATCCTTCCAATCCTTGCAGATTAGAAGATTCTAGGTTAAAACACACTGTACAAAAGCTAAATTTTTCCCCCGACTTATCACAGATGTCTTTCAGTGAGCACAGGGAAGTGTACTAAACCCAGAAAAATGAGTGAAATATGTCTTCTGTAAGTGCTGTTTTGTAAGTATGGCCTTTGAATCAGTGGGGGATTCCAGCTACAGTGTGGGTTTTTTTCAGACAGAGGATGCTTCACTGGTTACCATCTATGTGTCAGTGTTTAGGTGACAGAGTGTTGTAGCTAAGCTGCCTGTCTTTCCTGTCTCTTACTGTTTGTGACAGAGGTCATGAGGTTGTGGATTAGAAGAGCAGAAGACAGAGAGATAGAATAAAAGAGAGAGGGGAGAAGTGAAGGTGAGAGGAAGAGAAAGAACAGGGAGCGATAGAGTGTAAGATAAGGCTAATTAGAAGACTGTGAGATAAGATGGGTAGATGAGGAAAATTGAAGGGGTGTGTATGTATGTATGTGTGACAATAGAATACCTGACAGCAGAGCAGCAGAAAGGCTGGAGGAGTCAGCGCTTTCTTTTGGCCAGAGCACACACTTCACACAGGAATGATAAGAGGGCCTTCAGCCTGCTACATTCATTCTGGAACGAGAGGGAGCGTGGATGAGGGTGTGTGTGTGTGTGTGTGTGTGTGTGTGTGTGTGAGTAGGAGGGCATTGATTTTGTGGGGATGAGATTTAGGGGTGATGGAGGACTTAGGATGGAGGTGAGTCATTATCAGTGAGACTGCAGACATTGGCATCTTCTCTCAGTGGTGGGAGTGCGTGTGTGAATGCAGGGGGTGTGTGTAGTTGACTGAAGTTTTTTTCTTCAGTGAGTCACATTCTGCATCTCTTTTCCTTGTTTGCTCCCAAATCAGTTCCCAAAAGTGCATTCGTAGGATCACCAACATGCTGTTAAACATAAGCACATCTTTCATTAGCTGTGAGATCATCCTCTATTTTTGTAGATAACAATACGTCATGCAGTGTCAGAAACCACGTAAATATTAACAACTAGACACGGTTTGAGGTGTGAGTGTAACTGCATCTGCGATATGTTCCTAGTTCTCTTATGAGCATCTCCCATTTGCCGTCTTTCATGGATACCTCACGACTTGACCAACACCAGGCCTCTGGGAGCATCCTGGTCTCAAAAGCCTGTCGTCAGAGAGTCCAGTAGCCAAGAGCCACCTGCTTTCACAGGAAGGGCAGTTTGACTGTAACGCAAAGTAACTGACCACAGACCAATGTTTTAGCGTAACAAACGAGCAGGAAGCAACAGGATCAGCAAAATCATGGGTAAAAGTGGCCCAAATCTAATCGTTTTCTTCATATGTGACACAGATGTTTTATCTGTGTGGCAGTGTAAACAACATAAAATGCATTGAATCTGACAGACGTTTTCAATTCCGATTTATGACACTTTCATACGTGGTAATGAAATCCTATACGTATCTGACATGTGACAGTGGATGTAAACAGCGAGATCGGAATTTATGAGACTTTTACGTCAATCCAACTTGACATTCGTCATAATTTCACGCTACTGAGACCTCATAAACATTTGGAATCATGTTCCTGTACAAACAAGACCTTTATCCAAACTGCTCCATGTTTGGATTGATTTCAGAAGAAATGACCGAACACGGCCTTAGGAGAACAAGGTTGCAGTGTTAAAGAAAAGAAAAGTCTGAAAGCAAAGTTTAAAGAAGGCAAGTACGCAAACCAAAGAAGTGGCCGTGGCTGATTAACGTGCCCTTTTTACAGCGAGCTCGAACGCGGAACTTCTTATTAGCCCCTGTGATGCTGGCAAAGATAAAACTGAAACATGCTGTTACTGTTGATTCCTTTCTGATTGTTTAAATCTGGATAAGCGTGCCACGTGAATTGTTCTTTTGCACATGCGGGTCAGTTTAGGAGTGTAATCTGTTCAGACTAATTACACATGTAGGTAACATTTAAAAGAGATTGTGAACAGCCTGCCAAAAAGACCGGATTTGGTAAGAAAAACAGATTTGGGCCACTTTTACCTGCCTTGTGAACATAGCCTAAATCAGGGGTCCCACAAGACAGATTCATATGGCCCATCACATATTTACAATTTAGCATTAAATCTGACCTGCCAATCATTTACTATCATTTGCTTGTCATTTATGTTTGTCTAATGATAAAATCAGCTTAGTCTGACAATTACGACATTAAAATAAAAAAAACAGACAAAACCCAGACGCTTTTAATTAATTTGCCATAGCATGTCAGCAGATTTAACCGCTTTTCCAATAATTTCACATAACAATAAAGTCCAATATAATTGTACTGTTGAGCAGAAGTTTACCTGACATTAAAATATTTATTAGACACTGTATATTTTCCAAAAAATAATTCTGTGCAAAATGTGAATAAAAGCAGAGTGCAAAGATGTGCAAATCATTTAAACACTATATTTAAATGAGCATAGTACAAAGACAAATGAGAACTGAGAAGTTCTGTTGTATTTTGAAAATTATATGCCCATTTTGAATTTGATGCCAGCAAAACATTTCAAAAACGGGGTGACAAAAGACTGGTAATGTTGTATAATGCTAAAAAAACACCTGGTGGAACATCTCGCAACTAATTAGTTTAAATGACAACAGGTCAGGAACATGTATGGGTATAAAAAGAGCATCCCAGAGAAGCTCAGTCTTTCAGAGATGAAAAAGATGGGGAGGGGTTCACCACTCTGTGAAAGACTCTGCAGGCAATAGTGCAGCAATACAAGAACAACAGTTCTCAAAGTAAAGTAGCAAAGAACTCATAATATCACATATTATACATAATACCATAAAAGACATTCACAACTTTTTTGGAAATGAGGTTATGCTACTACTAATGATTATTATTCTAATAATACATCTACATGTGGGTAGAAACTAGATGCATCCTACCGGAGTAGAGTGGGCCAGGATGGGACGGGGCTTATGCTGTGCACCCACACACAAATCTGTCTGTTCTAACAAATCTGAAAATATATGTATCTTTACACCCCTAGTTTGAGGCAAGTGTATGATGATTTAGGTATGTAATACCGTGCTAAACTGATTTCTATAAGGTATATTAAGCTACTTAAAGCTGTGTTAGCCTTGGAGCTCGTTTTGAGTTTTCTTTTGGAAAGACAAAAAGCACCCATGTTCCTTTTCCGACCTCATTTGCTCTCAAGTTGTTTCCCAAAAGTGTATTTCTATGATCAGCATCACGCTATTAAACATAAACAAGTCTGTCCTTAGCTGTGAGATCATTCAGTTACCAGACCTCTACCAGAATGTTTGATCCACATGTACACTCTGTGCTGAAATTTGAGAAATTCCTGCAGGGTTCACATCAAACTCCAGGAAGTGAGCCAAGTCCCTCATCACTCTGGAAAAAAAACAATAAATAAATAAATAAATAAGCCAAAAAAAAACTGAGTGAAAATTCCCTGTCACTAACTTAAAAACTAATTTAATCTTTTCTGAGGCAGTTTTCTCGTCCGTCCTCCACATTGCTTTGCCTCGGCACACCAAGATAACCACCGTTTCTTTTGTGACATCCCGTCATGTGGCACTTGACATCAGCCTGGCACCCGCTCTCACAGTGAGTCATCAGGGAGAGGCTGATGCTTTGGTGTCTAGACTGGTGCTCGGTTCTCCCTGAGCTGCTCAAATGAAGTCTAGTTTAACTAAACCTCGCTGGGCACGGCGCCCGCTCTGAGCAGTGTCTGCCACCACGTAGTGTGTATAATGAGTGTATTCATACATCCCGAATGACGGTGGCTACTGTAGCTGTGTGGATGTAGTGAGTTGTTTGCTGTCAAGTTGGGTTAGGCATGCATATATGCTGTGGTATGGAGGTGTGATATACTGTCATGTTCTGTTTCAGTAAAACTAACTCTCTCTCTCTCTTTCTCTCTCTCCCAGCTCTCAATCTGCTTGGGCTGAATTGGCGTCTGAAGCCTACAGATGGGCATCTTGTCAGCACCGGCCTCAGCACAGGCATCCCTGGCACTGGTGACGTGGCAGCAGTGCCCTCCGGAGGCAGAGGTAAGAACAGCTCACATGCCAGCACATCTCAGTGTTTGAAGTGCCAGCACTGGTCAAGTTTTGCTATGACTCTTAAAGGGAAGTTCCAGTGATTTTTCAAAGTGTCTGCATTTAATGAATAAATGGTTGGAACTAGACGTCTGAAGCGTTTAATGGCACACATTTGCCTCAAAATTCAGGCTTCATGATAGCTGATAATACATGATAATAGCTGATATTTTTAGCTGTGTGACATACTTTTCATTTTTATAGGCATATAATGTCATACAGTGTCAGAAACCACAGAAGAAAGTCTATTTGAGATTAATTAATAACTCAGTGTGATTGTGAGTGAAGTATGTGATGATTTAGGAGTCTAATTTACACCATTCAAATACCATTAGGCTAATAAGGCGACTTGTAAGCTACATTTGCAAAACAAAACATGTCTTGGCTGATCAACTATATTTGGGGTAAGGAGAAAATTGTTTTAAAATGGCAGAATCATCACCCAAAGGTTAGGTTTGGTAAGTATAACTGCAAAGGAGTGAGAAGTGCCTGTGTGCTGCTTACAGTGATGAGTAATTTTCCATTTGTTCTTCTCTTTTTGGCTTTTGATAGACAAAGCCATTAAGCCTTATGTTCCCATCACAGAATTTCCCAGTTCTGAGCTATTTTGCTCTCAAATTGTTCTTCCATTATTTAACCTTCTTACTGAACATCTTGATAATACTTTATAATAACAGACTCTAATAAATAGCAACATAAGTATTCCTTAATAGCTTGTTAGTGTTTAATAATAATTAAATAATTGCTACATGTGCATTAATAAATGCTTTCATTTCAGTCATTTATTTAGTAACATTCAAATACACTCATTTTCATAGCTAATGAATTCTAAAATATGAGTGTTATATTAAAGGTATTTCTATTCACTCGCAACTTTATAATACAGGTCCAAATAGTTATTACTAATGTTTAAAAAGTATGTATTAAACTTTTGATGATGATGAAGCATTAAGGAAAAGTATATCATTACTGAGTAGTTATTCCTACTGCTTATAAATATTTTCTGTGCAGTAAGTGCATAATATTTCAAGTTATATAATTCATTAGCTGTGGGTCAGAAGTGTGAAATTACTAAAGTGTCTAGACTGGTGCTAAACTATTTAAGCATTGGCCTTGGCCTTGACCAAGAGATTGTGATCCCCGATGATTCAGCCATCCGTGGCCAGGAATCCAAGATAACACAACTGGCCTCGCTCTCTCTGGGTGGGTAGGATGGTCCTCCCTCTCCCCACATCACTCAGGCATCCGTTAGCTGACGTAACAGAGTTGCAGTTAACATTCTCCTCCAAGCACGTTCAGCTGTCTAATGACGTTGCGTTAGCAGCAGTTCAGAAAGATGCAGTGGTTGGCTTCACATGACTCGGAGGAAGCTTCGTGTGACTGGGGAAAGTCCTAACCAGTGGAACTGGATATGACTAAATTAGAAAAATTAGAGAAAATTGGGAAAAAAAACCTATTAGATACGGATTAAGTTGCTCTTCATATAGGCCTGTTATTATAAAATGTTACCAACATCTTTAATAGGGATGAACAATACAGCAACAGTGCAAGAGAATGAAAACATCAGATGTTTCTATTTTAAAATGAACTATTTAACGAGGCACCGCGACCCAGAAGGAAAAGCGGTTTAGATGATGTATGTATGTATGTATTGAACGAGGAAAAGTAAAACAAACCCAAACATTTATAAAAAAAGAAGAAAAGGGCTTAATGTGCTAACATCCATCTTACTATGCCATCTTAATTTGACAGTGCGACACCACTGCTTGTTGTAAACAGGCTTCCTCAAAATTGGTGTCTCATTTTGTTTTATTAAGCATTGTCCGATGGTCAGTGTTCTAGAAGCACTTCAGTACTCCTCATATGCTGAGAACAAGTGTATTGTGATGTAATTTCACACAGTGATGAGGCCGTATTGTCATGTCGCCCACCAGTAATCTTTAGTGTCATCGCTCTCAGGGAACAACAACTCCTACTGACCATAAGCAAGGAGTAACACTGACCATTGTGCGCACACACATAAACACACCACAGAGCATGTCTTCCTCTGCTCAGAATAATCTCTGAAACTGAATACACCCACGAAGAAAGACACACTGAGAGTGTGAATGAGCTCAAAACACACAGACTGACTAGGGATGGATCATGGTGTGTGTGTGCGCATGTGTCTCTCAATAATTGTTGAGAAGTGGAACGGAGCTCTCCTCTGTAGAATCAGAGTAACGTGGGCGTAACGTGGGCAGGAAGATGGAGTGTGAAATGGTTTTGGAGTGTGGGAACTCTTGTCTGTTTCTCTCCCACTCTGTCTCTGTGAAGTGTTTCTCCTGCAGTCTCATGAAAGGGGTTTGATGGAGAGCTTTCAGTTGAGACTGAGGAGATGAAGGGCCTACACACACTGCTAACAAACACACATTAGAATTTTATCTTGAAATAATACATTTCAAATGTTTTTGGTGTCTGTATATTTAGTTTTGCACTGGAGCTATGAGACTAACACTATGTCTAGGCAGCGGGTAAAGGTGTCGCGAATCCAGTTTACTGTGTAAATCTCATGTTGTTGGCTGGTTGTTCACATTATGTTTTTAGTGTGGCCTATGTCTGACACCTCTCTGAACATACACCACTTCTGAACCTTTTTTGAGATTAAAATTTTTTTGAGATTTAGATTCACATGATCATGAACTTTAATGTGTGCAAAGTTATACTTTAAACTTGGAGGACAAACAGCAGACACCAAAACAACCAAGCTGGACAAAGTTCAAAGAAAATAGTAAAAATTAATTTTTGGGTTTGTTTTAATTGTAGAACAGAAAAAGGCCTCTCAGAGCCTTTCATTGACCTGCCATGAAGAAGAATGCTAGCAATGGAGCACAAACTTGGTGCCAAAACGGCGATGTATTTTGAATAAAGATAATTGTTGTAGGTGAGGGCCCCTTTGATGCTCTTTTTCCAAAAAATCCTTGAAGTAAACATGAGTTTAAGTAGCTATTAGTATGATTTCTCTCGTTACAAAGTGCTGTGCTTTTTCGGTTACATCATCCGTGCTTGTCTCACTCAACCTCCAAAGCAAAAGATGCAAAACCTAACTATGGAAACACATTTTCATGATGTTGCCCTAAAGGCTCCGTTCCCATGCAGGCAAAAATTATGATGAAAATTCAGTTGGATTGTTGTAAAAGTCACATGAATTCAAATTTGTCTGTTTAAACAGAGGTCACATTGCCATTGCCAGCACCAGATTTCAGTACAACTTATGAAAGGCTTTGTTCACAGTGTAAACCTCGTTGCTCAATTCAAATTTTTTGCTCAGATCTGATCTTTGAAACTTGATGGCTCACTTCAGAGTAAGTAAATGGCTCAAGTCTGTCACTAATGTGGATGAACCTGTGTCCTGAAACAACCCACATGTGCACAGCCTAATCACATGAATGAACCACGTGCAACATGATCAAGAAAAAAAACGACCAGCAGAACAAGATTTCACAAAGATAATTTACTCTGAACAGCTCTCAGCTGCTCATTATTAGAGTGACACAAAGGTGAAAAAAGGTCAGAAACTTTTGTGTTTACTTCAGGCACTGCTGCCTTGTTAACACTGGATGATGGCGCATGTGCAGTGAATAAAAAAAGCACATGAATTCTGATCTGATTATTCTCTGAGGGGTCACATGGCCTTAAATCGGATATGTATCTGTTCTAGGGCTACATGTAAAAGTAGCTCAGATCTGATTTGAAAAGATCAGATTTGCATGTCTGCAGGTGTTACATGAAGGAAAAATTGCATTTGTGCTTCCTTAACCTTGTAATGTGAACATAGCCAAAGTGCAAAAATCTGATTCAGTGTGTTTTTTTCTATTCACACTGTCACACAAATGAAAAATCTGTCACATATTGGATTAGCGAAATATTGGATTTGAGTCACTTTTACCTGCAGTGTAAACATAGTCTGACATATTTTTGTCACTTTTTTAATAGAGAGTATGTCATATAATACGAAACTACATAACCACGTCTGCTTGAGATTACTCAAACTAAAAAGCAATATCAACGCAACCCAAATACACAGCTTTTTTACATTATCTGGTTGTGACTCATTGTGTCATTTCTAATTCCCACCCACAGGCTAAGTCTACCCTTGTCACATTGCCCAGAGGCTGGGAGGATGACAGCTGAGTGCTTTCTCCTCATAAGCTCCTGACCATGGAGGGCAGTCACGTCACAGTGATTAAAACTTATATTTTCCTGTTGATCAGGCAGTTAGACAGTTGTGCCACTGTGGAGCTGTGAAATAATACAAAGAATGAATGAAAGCATATCAAAATGTTTAATATCACACTTTAAAAAAGATTCTTACCACTGTTTTCTCTCAGTTTCAGCTGTTCTTCATCTAAGCATGAGGAAGAAAACCATTGCGTTATGTGACGAATACAACATTTGTCAAAATTCTGAAAGCACACATGCTCCAAATGTTTCTACATATACTGACATCATAATAGATATCTACTCACACAGTTTACTCATATATTGTTTCGTCACAGTTTCAAAGATATAAGGGCGTATGAGGCTGGGATATGGAGAATCTAGTCTAATATGTAAGAAGAAAATATGTATGTGTGCTCCGATTTGTTTTTCGTTTTTCGTGTTTTTCTCTTTTGTTTTTTTAAAGTAATCTAATCAGACTAGGGGTGGTGGGGTGTAAGCATAAGTATACTGATTTGTGTGAAATTCTCTTGTTGCGTATGCGGTACATGGACAAAACAGATATTGCCTCATGATAAACGAGCCAAGACATCAGAGCGTCACTCACCAAAATTATAATCTTCTAATTAGATTATTAGCTAATGTGCTAACTTAGTTTTTTGGCCCTCCATCCACCACAAAAGTTATGCTTTGGGCCCTGAAAACTGTATGTTTGAGCCCCCTTGGCCTAAAGTTTACTGGTTAGGGTCAGATTAAATTAACTGCCTGTATTTCTTTTGTCCAGCGAAGGTCAGTTCTCTACTTCTGTTACTACCACATGTGAGGACTGTAGTGCTCAAATGTCCTGTGCTCAAGTGCTTCTGTTGTGTGCTGTGTTTGTAGTTGGAGTGTTGTCTGGAAGTCGCAGATTTGAAGAACGCTTTGATTCCAGAGGACCTGAGTTGCGTCTAGACCTAGCCTGACCCTGTCTTGAGGAGGGGAGTAGAGTGGGAAACAGGACAGAGAGTAAAAGAGAAGAAAAGAGAGAAATAGGATAGAGAAGAAGAGAAGGGACAGGACCTGGTTTTATTGGTTGTGATGGGAGTGGTTCTGCTTGGCTAAGCTCATGTCAGGAGAGTGAAGCTCAGCCAATGCAAGCAAAGAGCAAAAGCCTCCTTTACTTATTTAGTCTCTCTCTCTCTCTCTGCATATCTCTCTGTCCATGTGCAGTGTTAACGAGAGGGGCTGGAGCAGACTCCCACTGGTTAGGAGGCAGCTCAGCTTTTAACAGGCCTGCCACTCAAATCTGTCAGTGTGTCTGTGTGTGCGTGTTCTGCCGCTTAGACAAGAGCTGATCAGTGTAGGGATAGAACCCCTGCTGTTTCTAACCCTGTCTCCCTCTTCCTCTCTCTCTAAATCTCTCTCTCCCCCACTGTCTCTCCCTCGCTCTCTCTCTAGTTTAAATGCAGTGGGAGTTTTTTGCAGGCAGGGAAATAGTGAGTCTGTGCTTATCAGTGTACATCAGAGACAGAGAACAGCATGTGGACTGACAGTTAACATGGGGAGAGCCGTCATGTGCTGTAACACACGCCAGCCTCACACCCACCAGTTCATTTGCGTGTGATTGTGTGTGTGTGTCTGTGTGTGTACTTGTGTGTGCTCCATAAAATCAAATTAGTCGAGTTTCCTTAAATGGTTTATACAAAACTTCTGCCTAGAGTCATTCAAGTTGGCCTCATTTAATTTAGTCTGAAGCTTGTACAGATAAGTGCAAAGTAAACATCAAGTAGTTTAAGGCTACAAAAATAAATGAATCAAGACAAATGTTTTCCAGGAACTGCTGGGGTGAAGTCAGTTGGTTTATGTGTGTGAGTGTGTGTGTGTGTGTGTGTGTGTGTGTGTGTGTTTGTTTATTTGTTTTCATACTCTTTTAGGTCAAAAATGGCCTTACTTTGTCCACAGAAAAATAGCAGGTACCTAAAAACCAAGAGAATGCTCCTGACGTCTTACTAATGTTGCATTTTTTCAAAAGGGCAAAACTATTTCCTGTGGTGAAGCTTAGGTTTAGACCAGGTTTACTACATATGTGTAGTTCGTATATCCTCACTGTTATAACAAAACCTCATATCTCCTAACTTTACAGGAGAAGGAAACCGTGTTTTAAGTTTAATGTGAATAGAATAAGATCTAATTCCAAGTAATATTGGACTATTTCTATTGGTCTACTTAGCATCGAAAAAACATTTACAAGGATTTGATATGGCTGCTATTTTTATGCAATAGCATCCAAATCCAGTCTATTTATTTAAAAAATCATATATATATATATATATATATATATTTAGCCTGGAATTAAACAAATAAAAAGTTTTAGAATTTCTAAAACTTTTTTTTTGTTTAATTCCAGGCTAAAGTAAGTAAAAGAAGTAAAGGAGGATGTATTCAAGATCCTGCACTATTTTTAGGTTCCTGTTCAAATTTAAGTAAATTTGTGCTGCTGACCACATTAAGGCCTTTGCTCTAAAAGGTCAGATTTTTTTTGTGCTACCTTTTCCATTGAAGCACATGCTCAGGTTCACACTGTAATTAAAGCAAAGGGAAACATATCACATACTGAGAACTTCTGAAATTCATGTTAATAAAGATTCTACTATTCATTCAAATTGTTATGCAGAAAATATCATTTGTACTGAAAAACTTTGCATTCAGTTGGAAATGAATACAAAATAGAAAAGCATTTTAGTGATCTCAGACCATTGTGTATATGGTGTATTTGCCACTTTATTTGGTACAACTTGTACCTGCACTCACACTTATCTGTCTATCTTGTAGATGTAAAGTTAACAGTTGCTGCACAGTTTGTGTGTGTCATCCTCCACTACTTAAACAATACTTCCAAAACTGTGGTCCTGTGGTTGTCCCCTTCTACTGATAGACAGTGTTGGGGTGCTGATAAATGTGCAGCAACAGATGGACTACAGTCTGTAGCTGTAAACCTACTAAGTGCACCTATAGGGAAGCTGTCACAAATAAAATGATTAATGGATGTAGGTATAAGGTAGGTAACTAATAAAGTGGCAGTTCTGCATAGATTTGCTTGGGTACGAAAAGAAGCCTGAACCCGACCCATAGCTGCTACTTTGATACTTGATGTGACAGGCCAGGCTGGTACTGCTAAATTTGAAATTTGCATGCACTAACACAGATGGATTACAATGATTTTACAGTACTTTGCTTTGTTAGCACTTGAGTTGATCAGAAGAAAACGTACTGCTAGAAACTGTTTTTTTTTTTATATCTAATGCACTAACAGCATTTATTATGAGTATGTTTTTTTGTGGAATTGCTGCTTGTACTTGGCACAGAACAGCACCCACCCTCCTCTGATCAACTGTTGGCCCTGCTGTGCTGAAGTTCCTATCACTGCTGCAGAAATGCTTAATACACTACAGCCAAGCTGTTCTGAATGTTTGCCCCAACCCAGTACATCCCTCTCGTCACCCATGGTGTGATTGCGACTGATGTACTGTTGAACTTCATACCCAGTTTCATTCAGGAGCGTGTGCACCCATTCCTCAAAATCTAAAGCTATCCTGCTTGGCACTATTAAGAGCTGGAGAAAGTACAAATGTTAGAGAGAAAGAGAGAGAGCATGCAAAAAAAAGGGCATGAATGCAAGATCTACTACACCACTCATTAGAAATAACAGACCTGAACCTCACGTAGCACTATTTTCACAAACTTGTCCCAAAATCTGATATTGTGTTGGGCCCCGTTGAGCTTGGGTTGGATGGCAGACTTCTAATCCGCATTGGCGTGGTATGGAAGTCTTTCTTTCTCTAAATAAATAGAATCTAAAAGGTGCGTGGAATGTTCTGTGGGGGAGACCGATTCTTCTTATTTTCTTTTATTTCTATCTGTGCACTTGCTCTCTGTCTCTTTTTTTATCTTCTAATTTCTCACTCTGTGAAGCTTCAGGCATGTATCTGTGTATCTGGTGTATATGTGTGTGTGGGCAGCTCTGTGATGCTGCAGTATTCTCTCACGGGAGAAAGCAGAGTTAGACTTTGGGTTGATGGCTTTGGCAGCCCACTCTGCACACTCATTAGTACAGAGCACAGTCTCTGTGGGATAAAACGTGTTGATCTTCCTTCTTAGGCTCTCTGCAAATATTTTCATATGAAGCAGGAAATTATCCCTCTCTCTTTCTCTCTGTGTCTCTGAGTCTCTCTCTTTCTCTCTCTGACAGTAAAGTCTTTCTTTATGTTTTTTTTCTCTCCTTTATCTCAATTCACCTAACTACGTTTCTCATCTTTCTTGTCTTTCTTTTTTGTCTCTCTCCTTTTTTCTTTGCCCCCTCTTTCTCTCTCTCTCTCAGGGCCGTGGTTGTTGAGGAACAGCAGTATAAACAGTGGTGAGCTGGAAGTGGGCCAGAGAGTGAGTCAGGAGGTTCCGCCGGGTGTGTTCTGGAGGTCACTGTTGCACCTACGCCAGCCTCACTTCCTCAAGTTCAACATCTCTCTGGGCAAGGATGCCTTGTTCGGGGTCTATATGCGCAAAGGTCTGCCGCCCTCACACGCCCAGGTAATGCTACACAACATACACACACACTGCAGCACTTTTTCCGCACCTCCGAGTGTATTCTTTAACATTCAGGTCCTGCTCTGTAGCCTGATTCAACGTCCTTAGCCTTTCGCTTTGTTCTGCTTTATACTTTGTGTCTGGCATCAGATCCATAGGAAACCCTGCTTCTGCATTTGTAGTATGGACCACTCACAGGCATCCCAGAAATCTTTTATTCTTCAAAAAGTGCTCAATGACATGTCCAATTGCTTTAAAGGAATTTACTACTATAGATTGTTGCACCTTTCTTTTCTCTTTTTAACTGAAAATGACTTTATGAACTTACTCTCAATTTTAGTATTTGTTAGTCATGTTAATTAATAGTTTGGATACTAAAATGCTGTCTCTCTCCAGTATGACTATATGGAGCGCTTGGATGGGAAGGAGAAGTGGAGTGTGGTGGAGTCTCCACGTGAGCGGCGCAGTATCCAGACCGTGGTGCAGAACGAGGCTATCTTCGTGCAGTATCTGGACCCTGGCACGTGGCACCTTGCCTTCTACAACGATGGCAAGGAGAAAGAGCCAGTCTCCTTCAGTACTGTTGCTCTGGGTATGGCTCTATTTGGCCTTTCATGACTATCCCATGCTTACAGCAGCAGATCAGCTGTTTAGTGTCCACCTGTACTGTTCCTCACAGTTTGAACAGAGGATCTAGCAAAAGGTAGTCAGAATCTGTTTGGACTTTTCAGTTTTTACACCAAGAGAAAGGAACAGGGAGGAAGGTGCAGTAAAATGTCAAATAAGTGAGGTTTGTGCAAACCGTAATACAGATGAAAGGGTATTAAGTAATAGAGGCATAGACTAATAGCATGAAGGAATTGTGTGTAATAGGCTTGATCTGTGACTTGTGCGGTTACATGGAGAGCAGGCACTTAACTGTAAACAAGTAGAAAGAAAGGAAACATTGAGCTGCTCCCCATCTCCCTGTGCTTTATGAGCCACACACAGCACTCGCTGGAGACTTCAACTGCATGTTTTCTTTTTTTGATCAAATAGACTGGTGCAGCCATTCACTTGAAGGCCAGAGCTGTGAAAAAGAGCAGTACTTGCCAAGTGCCCACTGCTGTAATATGTTTATAGTTTCAAAGCTTGTAAAATGACCCTTAATAGTGATAATGTTTGTAGATAATTGCCTACAATTATAATGTTGGTATTGGTTTGACATTAGAATTTGGCTGCCATTAAGAAGATGCCATAATTAGCCCATGTTTCTGGATAAGCAGACGCAATTGTGGCTCCACACAGACTGGCTGATTTTTATCACTGCTCAAAATTGAGGCGAATTGCAGAGTCTTTGTGCTCATATCAAATCTGCCAAATTGATCTGCTTAATCTACTGTGATCTGTTTTTACATGTAAGTACAGTTTAGACTTGAATATCAATATCAATTAAGGAATTACCACATGCAAACTTGGAAATCATTGATATTGGAACAGAACTTCAATATCAGGGCATTTCTAACACTTAAGACTTATTGCAAGGCTTATTGCAGCTTGGTTATTAATATGGCTATTAATATCTCCTTGATAATTAATCCGGGACCAGCACATCTTGTCTGTGCTTGTTTAAGTGATATATGTACAGGCTTTATGGCTCATTACAGGATTAAAATGCCTCTCATTTATAGTACAAACAGAAAAATTAAAACTCAAAGATTTTGCTTTCTTCTCATCTACATTAGTCACTGTGTGTCTTTAGCGTGTTCTGTCCTTCTGTTCTGTCACTTCGCAGATTCTGTGCAAGAGTGCCCCCAGAATTGCCATGGCAACGGGGAGTGTACGTCAGGAGTGTGTCACTGCTTCCCCGGTTTCCACGGCATGGATTGCTCCAAAGGTACCATTGACTGTAGTGGCCTTTTGAAAAGAGCTTTTGTACTGCATTATTGCATTATTGCTTTCTGTTGTGGCCTTCAATCCACCTGTTGACTAGGCTTTACTGTCTATATAAGTGTCGTATTTGAGTAGTATGTTAGTATAGTGGATATCACTATGATGTGATGTCGTCAAGTTTGTGATTATGGACTAGGAAGTCACACCAAAATTGCACAGAGATTGGCACAGCTATAATGTGTTATCTATCCTAAAAGCTTAGTAAATCCATTTGCCCTTAAACCTATAGATAAAACTCTGTAGGCTTAAGTTAATGTTTAGTTTCTACATTCTCTGAGCTGTGCTAGAGTAATCTTATTGAGCAATGGCACGGTCCCAAAGGAAGAACTGTTGTGTGCGAGAGAGAGAGACAGAAAGAGAGAGAGAGAGCAGCCTGCCAGCTAACTGCAGGATGAAGCTTGTTTAATGCCATATCCTGTATCTATCAGACCCTGCTGCTGGTGATATTACTGTTGCTCCTTGGATTAATTATATATGAGTCATCTTTCTTTTGCGCCATATCTGTGGGAGTTTGAGGGTGGTTATGTGATGAAGTGTTTCTGCCTCACTGTGTGTATGCTTCTGTTTATTGTAGGAAATTCAGGGTCTCTTACTGGTCTTTCTCAGTGCTTTTGTATTCCCTTATCGATGCTGATATGTTATCAGATGTGTTTGTTTAGCTTTGACTGTTCATGAACATACAGTAACTCTTCAAATCTCTGATTTCTCCTTTTGTTCTACATTTCTTACCTTAAGTCTTCTTAATGAAGCTATTTGTTCTCTCTGTCTTGATTCCTCTACCGGTGTCCCTCCACTTCTCTCTGCTCTTTCCTGGCTGGCTTTTTGCAGCGGCATGTCCTGTGCTATGCAGTGGCAATGGCCAGTACAGTAAGGGAGTTTGTGTGTGCTACAGCGGCTGGAAGGGGCTGGAGTGTGATGTGCCATTGGGCCAGTGCATTGACCCTGATTGCGGTGGCCATGGCACCTGCAGCCAGGGCACCTGCACTTGCGCAGCCGGTTACCGTGGTGACAGCTGTGAGGACGGTGAGAGCCTTGAAATATTCCACTCTAAAGCACTATTCGTACAGGCTTAGTTTTACTGCAGGAGGTTGTGAAATGTAATTTGTAATGGACTTCGCTGTCTGATTTGTACGGGATAAAGCATTACCCCAAATTAGCACCAATAAACTAGTTTGGAATATCATAGCGCAGGTGCGGTCTACATGTTAGCATTACATAACAGACATGACACTCAATAACAGTAACAACACGGCACATAGCCATGTCTGTTACCCTGTTTCGTTATTATGTTACCGTGAGGTTATTTCGAACAAAGCGACTATTACTGAGGGAGCTCCAGATTCAGCCAATTACAGGAGCTTATTCATTTTAGAATTACTTTACATCAGTCTAAAAAGTTAAGAGATTTGTAGTAGATTAAAACAAAGGATCTCACTGATAATCATACCTGCGGATTTTCCCATACTATGTAGTATCTTCCCAAGTAAATCTAATCCACCTGAAATGGGGCTCAGGTCACACCCACACATACAGGCTACGCAGACACACTCTACTGTGTGACAGTAAAATTGCTTTGATTTGTAACCATTGTGTTTCTCGGCAACATACACACACACACACACACAAACACACACACACACACACACACAATTTCACAGTTCCTGCACTCTCACCCAAAAGCCCTCTTCCTATGAGATTCTCAATTTCCGTATCTGCTCTGTATCAATACCTCTACCAGCTAGGGTACATACATCATAAGCATTACGAAGGGGATTAAATTGGCCTTATTGATCGGGCTTTTAAAGAATTGGCCTGAAACTGACTCTCCCACTTACTGTGCAGCTCATATGAGTTGCCACTCCTCTCTGGAAAAGGAGAGATCCCAAAGGTGAGTTTAGAGGAGCGAGGTGAAAGATGAGTGCCTGCAAGAAAAAAGAAGGAGACATGAAAAACGAGGCGTTTTTGTGTGAGCGTGCAGGACCTGCGAAGAAGAATCAGTGCTTTGAGTGCTTTTTGAAATCTTCTTGAATGTCCTTTGCCTTCTCTCTGTGAATTTTAAACTTTATATGAAAACGACCCTTTCATACACTCATTTTCTTGCTTCTCCTTCTAATATACGTGATTTTTTGCTGTGTTGTTCTCAGTGGATTGTCTTGACCCCACATGTTCTGGTCATGGGACTTGTGTGGGAGGTCAGTGCCACTGTAAGCCAGGGTGGGCTGGGCCTTTGTGTGACCTGCCCAGAGCGCAGTGTCCTGACCAGTGCCACGGCCACGGAGTCTACAGCGCTGACACAGGCCTCTGCAGCTGTGACCCCAACTGGATGGGCCCCGACTGCTCCACAGGTGGGTGTTCACTTAAGTTTAGTATTCTGGGTTCTGTTTAGTTTCTCTTCTCTTCTCTTCTCTTCTCTTCTATTCTCTTCTCTTCTCTTCTCTTCTCTTATATATGGCCCATTTCTCTTTCTTTCGTCCTGTTTCAGAATACCATCCATCAACTCTATTGATTCAATTTTCCCTTACCTTATTTGTTCTCTGACTCATCCTCTACATCTTGTGAGACAGCATTTATTCCTCTTTGTTTTTCTGACACTCTCCTTCTCTCTGTGCAGAGGTGTGTTCTGCGGACTGTGGGAGTCACGGGGTGTGTGTGGGCGGTGTGTGTCATTGTGAAGAGGGCTGGGCAGGTGCTGCGTGTGACCAGAGGCTGTGTAACCCGCAGTGTGTGAAACATGGCACCTGCAGGGACGGCAAATGCCAGTGTGAGCAGGGCTGGAATGGAGAGCACTGCACCATCGGTAAAGTAGTACAGATTTCTAAGCCTCTGTAAACTTAACCCTAACCTTAACCTCAATAGCAAAAATGAAATGTTTTTGATCTTTCAGTTTAAAAAGAGAAGAAGAAACATGTAGCTTTTGTAAAAAGCACTTTACAGTGTCAAGGACCGTTCTGCTGGTCCTGACATTGTCAGTTATCCTGGTATTTCTCTGGATTTTATACAAAGTCAGTACATTTTTGGCCTGGAAATGTACAAACATAAACACACACGTACCACATGCAATCAAACAGCATGTTTTTTATGTACATACACACTGAGGTCCAGGGCAAGAGTGGAGTAGTGGGTCATTGTGTATGTGCAAGTAAGTATATTACATTCACTGTGTTAAAATAAAAAGTCAAACCAAGGAAGATGTAAATTAAACACAATTTCAATATTGTAATTTTCCTTTGGCAAAACATTCTTTTCAAAAGGTGTTTCAGATTGTTATTGTTTGAGTAGTTTCTTTGGAGACCTCTGCAGGTTTGTATCCAGGTTCATAATTCCATCAGCAAACACAAGCTCACCCACACTATTTTAAGAAAAACAGCTCCAGAGTTTGATGTTCCCACCTCCGTGCTTTACAGTACTCTTAAAGCAGTCTTGCACTCCAGAATTTAAGACACACTAATGCCGTCATAGAAACAAATCGCAAATTGTGAATGAATTCTTTGATCATCACTTAAGACCAGTGGTCATTGAGTGTTAATGTGACATGCTTTCTGGCAGTGTCAGAAATTTTTGTCCAAAATCTTGCAATATGGCAACACACATCCAGAACAATCAATAGGGCGTGCCTTGGAGTGATGTGTGTGGCAGTCATAACATTACAAACAAACTATAAAAAGTAGCCTATTTTCCTTAAGCTCACTTTGGAGAATGGACATTCCGTGTTGCCCATTTTACCAGCCATGAGCGGCTCCAAACTACCCCTCTTCGCTGTTTAACCTTTTTTTTCCGGCAAAACATTAACTTTTCTTGCATCGCAGGTCTAAAATCTTTATCATATATGCTGACCTGCAAAAGTGATGTTGCACAAGTAAAGTTGGCCAAGATTTTATTTGCAGCGTCTCAATTTGCAGTCTGACATGCAATAAACGTATAGGACCACTGTTATCACACAGTTTACAGCAGACTTTACTCAGCTTGTTAAACAGATTTTAGATAAACATTTTATAAAGAAACCTGAAGAACTTTGTTAAAGGGTCCAAGTACTTTTTGGGGCCATTCTATATCGCAGATGGCAGATCTACTTCCAAAAACCATTAGCAGTAATTATATGACATACAAAACTCCTTACGCACAGTATGTACCAAACCTTCCTACTTTGGACAGTCTAGACAGTCTATGGAGCGTACAAGTTATCATGACCTAGACCTCTAACATTTTTAGCTTCTGCTAGCTTACAAAAATGCATAAAGTCACATGAAAACGTGATACTCTGACACATCTAAATATGTTTGAGCTGGGCTAATTATAGGGAGACAACAGGTAGTTTTGTTCTTGCATATCTAAAGCTAAAATGGTGTCTCAATAGCATGCTTTAGGTTCGTGTGTTTTGCTTTTATTTGGGTAACATAAAGATGAAACAAACAACATATTGTAATTCTGTGACCTTCAGTGCTATTTTAAGTCAGTAATTTACTCATTATAGACAGAGATGAATAATATCAAGTCACATCATATCTGAAAGTGGCATCTGGAGCAAGAAAACGTTTGGGTCCTTTCTCTTTTTCTAGTTAATAATTAGCACTCAATATCAGTACCTCACCTTAGGCATGTTCTAAAGCTGTGCAACTAAAACAAAGCTTCTAGAAAACACTGTATGCTACAAAATTAGGGTAGTGAACGTGTGCCCAGATCTACCTTGCTGGCTGCTTTTGTGTGCGTGTTTGGGTGAGTGGGTGTATCTTTACCACCATTATCAGTATTTTGTGTCTGTGTACAAGAAAAATGGACTCACACTGCTTCATGTCTCGTGATTCTGTCCCATTCTCTGTAAGAATATTAATGGCCCTGGCCTCTACTGCTACAGTGCAAAGTGGTAGGTAGAATACTAATAAATGGGCTGCTTCATTGGCTCAACATGTGTGCGTGTGTGTGTGTGCGCGTATATGTGTATGTGTGAATACTAATGAGCCCACTTTCCTCTCTCTGCCACCATTCTCATGTTGTTTAAAGACAATAACTGCTCGAGTAGGGCTCTGGTGGGACACGACCACGCTCAGAAATATTCAGTTCTAACAAGCTCTCTAGGCAAGTAGATATCTCCAAAATAACCACAGTAAGTGGCTCTTCAGCACATACAGAAAAAGAGCAGAACATTACCGCATTTCTGCTTTTACTGTGTAACGGGTTTTGCAATTTTAATGTTATTATTGCTAGAACCTTATACAAGGGTCTGGAGTAACCCGGATTTATTAAGTCTACAGACCAGGGCAAGAGAGAGAAACGCTCACAACAAGGATGCTTCAGAAAAAGGGAATTTATTGGCTAAATATCAAACTACTTTTGGACTACATTCAATGATAAACAATAGAAAATAAAACAAGAAAACAGAACAAAACAAAAGTGATAGTAATGAAAGTCAAAACGACAAAATAGCTCAAGTAAAGTGATTCACAGCTAAATGGTATGAGGCAGTGTGGTTTTGGGAAGTCGCTCGACTTGAAAGAGCCTCTAGAGAATTAACCTAAGTATGGATGGGAATAACTATATGGCTGGATGTAGCTATTAAAAGTTCTCTTATTAAATAAATTGGCATCAGGGCCCTGACTGCAAATTGATGGAACCAGCTTACGTGGGAGTCGGGGGCTGACTTCAGGAGGGGTCGTCTCAGGACCAGCTCGATCAAAGGCTGGAGCTCACGCGTTGATTCATCTCCTCGTTGTTTGTGGATGCTGCGTCTCCGTGCCCGTGCCCTTCCATCAGTGATTGGGCGGAGGCGTCTCGTGGCCGTCTGACGGTGGAGCTTGGGCAGCCTTTTGATTGTCAATCTGCTCACAGATTAGTGCGTGACTCTGGGTGCAATGCCGGGTCTCTGTGGCGTCAGAACTGCTCCCACTCCGCTGGCGAGGTTCAGGTTGCAATCAGGGTTCTGAGGCTGGTGATACTAATTTAACTAACTACCTCTCTTTAGCAGAATCGAAAGTTATGGATATATTCTCCCTGGCCAGACAAGAAATATCCACCTTCCTTCTCTGAGGGTGGTTTAAACTTAAGGCGTCTAGAACAGGCAAGTTACAAAACAAACAAAGGTTTCAGATCTGAAAATTTAGCGTTCTAATACTTCTGACCTGTCTTTCTGACCAAGGCCGGCACAAACATAGAAATTTAGCTATCCTCTTGTTGAGAACGCAGGACTCTCAACTGACTGGGACTGGCGTGCGCGCCGGTTTTGCCCTACTGTTGGCCTTTGGGGTGGAGCAAAGGTGTTGATAGGTCTTCTCACCTAATGGGTAATTAGCTATTCCTAGTTCTCGATTCTGATTGGGGGTGGTTTCTCTGTGAGCGCCTTCCCAGGGAACTCCCTTCTTTGTTCCCTCTAGGTTTCAAAAGTTTAGTTAGATTAAACCAAACCTAAAATCCACAACAGACAAATCTAACATTTGTGCGTCAACGTACAGTTTTATCCATATTACCTGAAAACAACTATTGTAAAGGCAGAGATAGTCCTACAGGTAACCCTTTGGGTGTCTTTTCTTGGTAGGAGATTTAACCCAGTAAAATCATCACTTCGGCAGAATAAAATCAAGTAAACAAGAAAAGAAAAATAGACAGCTATATAAACAAGTGAAAAGAAAACCTAGGTGGATGCTTAGTATTCTAAAATCACTACTTTAAATGGTTATTTCAGTAACTTTCAGACAGTTATCCTACACATTCCTAACGTCTGGTAAAAGAAAGGAGAATACGCTAAGTAACAGCACACAAATACAAGCATCATCACTTGCAAATTAGATAAGGTTGATAGTCAAACATGCATATCAATGAGTTTGTGGGGTCCTTTGTGAGCAACAGTCCTTACGGTGGTGATGTGGTAATTCTTGTTTTCACACCTTGGGGTACTGTGCGTCCATGTTTGAGATCCTCAGGGGATTTTAAAAAGTTAAAATTTTCAGTTCAGATTGTTGTATTAGTTCCGTTCTTGGTATGTCTAGTTTAGTTAAAATGAGTTCTAACGAATGGTTGCAGTTTGGAGTGGACATATACCTTAGAAATGTACTTTCAATTACTTAAAGATAAAGTTGTCCACAGGACTTTAGAGAGCCGTGTGGCCAAATTCCAGGGAGATGTTCTGTTCTGCCAAAAGGCCCTTAACTTTTGGGTTGTTGATAAGTTGGGTAAACACTCAGCTTGGGGTAAAGTTTCAGCCAGTGTTCGCTACAACCGGATTGCTGAAATCAGTGAAATATTACATGGTAGTTTTGCCAATGCAGGATATCATAACATAAGGAATTAAACTGATATTCCAAAGCTTTTTCAGTCTGTCTAGGTTTGTGTGTGTGTGTGTGTGTGTGTGTGTGTGTGTGTGTGTGTGTGTTTGTCCAAGGTTATGTTATATATAATTAAGTTGTTTGTAACATTTGGCTTGCTGTCTCTGGGGTGTCAAATTTAATTTGCTACAATTGAAAATCAAATCAAATGTCAAAATTGATCGATTATCTTCTCTTCTCTCTCTCTTTCTCTCTCTTTCTTTTCCTCTCCCACGCTCTGCTCCTCCTCCTCCTCCTGTCTCTCACAGATGGGTGTCCAGGGCTGTGCAACGGTAACGGCCAGTGCATTATGGGTCAGAACAGCTGGCATTGCGAATGCCACACTGGTTGGAGGGGGCCAGGCTGCAGTGTTGCCATGGAGATCTCCTGCAACGACAACAAGGACAACGAAGGAGGTGAGAGGAGGAGAGAGCTCAAATCAATTTCAGCCCACAATTAAATGAAACTAAGAAAAACACTGCAAAAACACAGCAAGGTGCATTTCTGTGGGGAATTCAGTCCATTTTTAACAGCTGCGTTAAAGATGGATAGATAAAATGAAAAACTTACATGAAATTGCGAGACACCCCATGTGAAATACAGATTAAGATAGATTTCTCTTGAAAATTCCCCACATAATGGAATCTGTTGAAAGCTCCTTTTTGAATTTGCCAGAATTCAGAATTTAGAGATCTAGCACACTCACTCGCAACCCCCAGTGAAACTTCTCACTGCATCTTCAGAGAGGATGAAAGCTGTGTGATTGCACGGCTTCAGCGCTCATTTCTCAATAGCCCCTATTACATTATCCATCTCTGTGTGCTGCCCTTCCAGTGCACTCTCATCCACTCCAAACGAATCAGTGCTTCTTCCTCTCTCCTCTTCTGCAAAAGACTAGCTTATGATCTGAGGTACATACAGTACGGGGCAAAAGTCAGAGACCACTCATCACTCATTTAATTTCCTGTCAAAACAAGCTACAAGTACGAGTTACTCATTTCTCAGACAATATTTCTGAGGAGATTAGATGCAAGATATCCACTTGCAAAAGGCAGGGGAAAGTCAAAAGAAAATACAGGAGTCAAAAAATGATTAAAAGATACCAAAAAATGGGCAATACCCGATAGACCCCCAAAACTGTCACCATCATATAAACAACAAACAAAGCAAATAAGGAGAAAATCAAGCTCCACTCTTGCTTCAGATCTGAAAAATCCACAGGTGTTTCTGTCCTTTCATTCTGAAAGGATGTGTAACTGTTAAAAAGCCATTGCTGAGAAAAGGAAATAGACAAAAAAGAAGGAAGTCTGCAAATCAAACAAAGAAGCTGCTGGTGTTTGCAGAGCAAAGGGCTGACCAGCTCAGAGTGCAGACCTTAACATTGAATGTGTTTGAGAAGCAGAAAATCAAACCAACTTCTATGACTGTACTGGAGGTGTGGAAAAATATCTAAGCAGATTTCATTGAAAAACTGTAAGCAAGTCTCTCAAAAGGAATAGAAGCTATAATAAAGGCAAGGTGTACACACTAGATACTGAAACATATTATTAGATTTAGTATATTTTCTGCTCATTTCCCTCATTCTGAAAAATGAATAACCATACTTCATGGCTGTTTTGACTGGAAGTTAATGATGGGTGGACTTCTGCGCAGTACTATACAAATAAATACCTCATGAATATAATATGAATGCACCAAACAATTGAGTTTAACACATCTTTGTGAGCTCAATTGTGCTTGAAATGATACAGCTGGCCAAGAAATTATTTATGGTCCCTTATGGGAGGATGATGTATAAAAATGGCTGTGATTCCAATATTCTTTACACAATCCTGATATAAATACTTGTAAATTAAAGCTGCACTATTCTGCACTTTAACCTGGTGGTACCTGTTTCATTTTAAATCTGTTGTACTGGAGTACAAAACCAAAGCAACAAAAACTGTGTCACTCACCGATTACGTACAGACTGCAGTGTATATGTGTAGCCACAGTCCTGTATTGCCCTCTCACAGCTTATAGAGTGACTGTCTCTTTCTAGCAATTTATGGCAGGATCAAAAGGCTCTGTGAATGGATAGCTGGAGCAGGGCAGGCCATCAATATGAAATAGCACTTGTGTATGTGGGCTGGGTAAAGTGGGGATTGGAGCTGCCGCAGGCTACAGTGATTATGTAACAGATAGATCAGGGTTAGTTTTTCCCCCGATGTGCTGTCTAAGCCCTGCCCTTGAGCTGCTGCATTTCTTTTCTCTTTAGCTTTCTGTCTAATCTACATAGGCTTTCCTTTTCATTTCTTTTCTTTGTTTTCTTTTATTTACTTATTTTCTCATCTTTCTTTCTTGTGTCTTTTTTCATTTTCTTTCCTAGTTCTTTCTTTCCCTCACTTTCCTTCTAAATCTCTTATTCTGCTAAGTGAGTGACAGGGTAATGTGCTGTAAGAAGGGGAGAGTTTTTAAACATGGCCGATGCTCTTACAGCGTCTATCACCTTTCTGTCTCCCCGCACGCACTCTCCCATGGCCTGATAAATCTGGCTGACGTCCTCTCTGGAGACACAGCAGCTCCAAACGCTAATACTGTTTGTTCTTTGCTACATTTCCCCCTCTCTCACACACATTTTTCCTGCCTTTTCTTCTCTCTGTCTCTTTTTCTTTAGCTAGCTATCGAGGGGTTACTTCACAGAAAGCATACAGATCAGAGCGAGCAAGTCAAAAAGTACAAAAGCAAGCAAAAGTTGTCGGCGATGGCCGTTTGTTGCGTGTTACAAACGGACAGAGGGTGATGCATTTGGGGAGTAGGCTTGAAAGAGTGTGTATGCACAGAAAAAGAGTGAGAGGATGAAAAAGAGGAAAGCCCCTCAGGGTTGTGAATGATGTCCTCCATGACTTTGATGTAAGTTTGATAGAAATGTAATTAAAGAGAGGACGAGCAGGGAAGTAGGGTGAGAGAGAGAAACAGAGACAGAGAGAGACCGAGAGAGTCTGAACTAGAACATCATTAAGGTTCAGACATCTCTTCATTACTGTCAACTGATCTCATTACGGTGGTAGAAGCAAATAAATACACTTACTCATTCTCATTTGAATGATGAAAAGGGGGTTTATTTAGCAGAGTTTTTTATCATGTTATTTGGTTATGTTGCTTCACATCAAAGTGGAACAGTCCCTGAAATTGAAAAGAATCGAGCTTTGAGAATAAAATGGCAGTTGAGGTTTCACCCTGAGAGGACCGTCACACTGAACATCAAATGGATTTGCAAAACATCCCCTGCTCCAAAATGTGTTGGAAAAAGAAAGTTGTATACAGTGGGGTCATATTCAGGGCAGCTCATGTCATTCTAAACAGGAAGCATTATATATAAATATATATATAGTGTTGCTTTATATATCAGTGGTTCCTCATTCCTATAGATGGCCTGGTTGACTGTATGGACCCAGACTGCTGCACCCAGACTTCTTGCCTGACCAACCCGTTGTGCCGTGGGTCACGTGACCCACTCCAGGTCATTCAGCAGAGCCAATCAGCTGGCCAGAAAGTCAGCTCCTTCTACGACAGAATCAAGGTGCTGGTGGGACGAGACAGTACTCATATCATTCCAGGAAGTAATCCCTTCAATGACAGGTAAATCTTCATTGATATTACCTTATCAGTGTTACCCCAAATTCTGCTCCTGGAAGTGTTGGCCTTGCTTTCAACATGCCTGACTCATCAGTGAGTTAACAAATTATGTGTTAGGCCAAGTATTTAATGTGGGAGGCATGTAGGTGTAGTTTGTTGAGAGAACACCATAAAGTCCAAATCTAGAAGAACAGTACAAAGAACTAAACAGGAAAAGACTAGACTTAAAACAAAAGTGGGGATAATCAATACCACACAAAGAACGAGGGCTGCATCCAGTACTGCATACTACACATACTATATTAATAAATGTCTTACCAATGATGGTGTGCTATACTAAAAGACCATCAGACCCCCCAAGGTTGGTAAGCTTAAAGATGGTAGCTTAAGGTACTTCTTGATGACTTACAATGGACGGAATGTTGAGATTGTTCTCCAAATTGCTATCATGCTATTCTTTGAGAGTCCAGAGCCAGCCTTGTGTATGTGCATTGCAAGGGTACAACAAGGAGCAGGACTGGAAAACACTGCCTGAGAGGCGCATTGAAGCCGATCTAGTATTTGTAGTTCTGAAAATCATTTCATGTTACCTCTTTTTCTGTCTGTCTCTTTGCATGTGTATTGGTGTGTGTCTCTGTGTAGCTTGGCATCTCTAATTCGCGGACAGGTCCTAACATCTGACGGAACTCCTCTGGTGGGAGTCAATGTGAGCTTTGTGAAATACCCGCATTACGGTTACACCATGACTCGCCAGGATGGCACGTGAGTGTCCATGCTTTAGTCCAGGCATTCAGGCGTACATGGCTTTTGAACCTCAACATTTCATTTAAGTGGATTCTGCTTTCAGTAGACAGTATAACAGTGCAAATATTTAAGAAACACTTCAATTTAGCTTAGGAACAGCAACGTAGATAAATAGACACATTTAGATTATTTTTTATTGGTAGAGGCTCTGTCCATAATTGGTAGAGGCTCTGTCCATCCTCCATCAGTGAAATGTAAGGTTGCTTTGTAGAATGAATAGCACAGTATAAATCTACCTATTTCTTTCTGTGTACCTCTTCATAAATATTTCTGCATATTTTTCTCAGATTTGACTTGGTGGCTAATGGTGGGTCATCTCTGACACTACGCTTTGAGCGCGCTCCTTTCCTGAGTCAGGAACGCACCGTGTGGCTGCCATGGAACCGCTTTTACGCCATGGACACTCTGGTCCTGAAGACAGAGGAAAACACTATTCAAGGCTGCGACCTCAGCGGATTTGTCAGACCTGACCCTGTTGTAGTGCCCTCTCCTCTCTCCTCCTTCTTCAGCTCCAACCCCACTGAAAGGCATATCATACCTGAGACCCAGGTACATACACGGTCATTCTTAAAGGGCTCTGAAATACGATACACTCTTTTTTGTCAAATTTCTCTAACATTACATAAAAACCCACTTCCACAATCATGACACACCTTACAATACCACCACAACATCATCGCCACATTTCCCAGTGCTCCCCAGTTACCCCAATACTGCACAGTAAGTGCATATGTAGCTACATATGTTCTTATCTAAAGACAGTCTACTCGTTTGATAAAGTATCATAACTGACTGAGGAATGAAAGAGTTCCTAAACCTGTAAGTCTTGACTTCGACTCTAATATGTCTGTTTGAAGGCAAAATGTTGGATCAGACAGAAAGCAGTAGGGGGAAAAATAATTGCCTGTGGGATAATATTCAGTCAGACATATTCAGTTACTATGCAGCTTATGCAGTTGTGCAGTTAGCATTCAAATTTCCCCTTAGTGATCATTAATGTACATCTATCCATCCGTCCATCCATCCATTATGCAGTTATTATACATTGGTTGCCGCTGTTTATAGGGTCCTCTATAATCATTCTAAATCTAAATTTTAACTAGCCATTACATACAGCCATAATTGTTGTACATTCTTTACTAGCCTTCAGCTCAACTAACAGTCATATTGATTTAAGTTAAATGCTAACGTTAACTTTAGCTTGTGTCAAGTTGACACTGTGGACTGCATGTGTAGACTGGATGCTTTGTGCCGAAATGCTGAAACGTTGACGTTGTGCTGTGTGTAGGCTAGTTCGGTGTGTAGGATAATCATCCGTGCTAAACGCAGTGAGCTGTATATAATTATATGGATTAAATGAAGATGATTTTTCGATAATTGAGTTACTCAAGTTTTTCAAGGAATTGTTTTAGCCCTAATAAGGAGTGTTTTAGCCTGGACTACTTTTTAAATGAGACACAAAACAGCACAGCCAATCAGAACAGAGTTCATTTATATATATTGGTTTTAAAGACACAGTAACAAAAACAGCCTGTTTAATTCTAAGAGATGAAGACAGGTTGGAAAATGTCAGTTAACAGGTTAGGGAGTCATTTATGGAATATGTTTTTGGTGCATAAAACCTCACAAATGTCTTAAGTAGACATCAGGGGAAAAACTAAAATAGAAGAAAAATGTAGGATATGGGATATCTTCCTGTTTGACTTCTTATATTCATATATTTGAATCCTTTTTAACATTGTGACTCTGTGAGTGTGGAAGGAACTCGCCCTTCTATTATATGCCTGAATGAGATCAGTTTTACTGTTTCTTTTGTAAGGGTTGAGCCTGTGGTTTGAGCGGGGGGATCTGAACTCACAGCAGTGTAAAAGGGCAACCGCTCCCTGGAGTGTCTCTCTAATCGCCTGTAACTTGCTCTCCCCATCTGTCTTTGTGGAAATTATTTTCAGTGCTTTGAACAGCTGCACAAAGCCGGATTGTTTTCACATTATATAGATGACATACGCTGTGTTTCTCTGCCATATTTAATTTGTGTTATGAAATGGGACTGCAGTCAGTAGGGATTCTTTATTGAAAATTTCCCCCTGGATCTAGGAACTGTTTGAGAATATTGGTTTCCATTTATTCATGTTCCTTGCTCTCTTTTTCTCCCTCCCTTTCTTCAGGTTCTCCATGAACAGGTGGAAGTTCCAGGCACCAGTCTAAACCTGTGTTACCTGAGCTCCAGGGCCTCAGGCTACCGTGCCCTGCTCAAAGTGACCATGACCCCAGCCCTGGTGCCTCTCAGCCTGGCCAAGGTGCATCTGATGGTGGCCGTTGAGGGCCATCTATTTCAGAAGTGGTTCCATGCCTCACCTAACCTAGCCTACACCTACATCTGGGACAAGACAGACGCCTACAGGCAGAGAGTGTATGGTCTGGCTGAGGCTGTGGGTGAGTGAGTGCATGGCAATTTCCCTTTAAAGCATAAAGCATGTGGAGCAGAGATTCCTGTTCTAACAAGCAAACATTTTGATCAGAGATGGATCATATGGATGAATCAGTGATTATGCACAGTGTACATAAATATACATGTGTGTACAAAATTGTATAAAAGAATCAAATTGGAATCACTTCTCTTGCAATCAGTATTATAATCATTTATACAGTGTAGATGTAACATATACAGTATTGTAAACAATAAACCACTTATTATGTTTTAATTGAGATTTCAAGTATTTTGGGAACAAAGAGCTCCTTAAATGATGAATAAAGTGCTCTAATGATGTATGTACCATATTTTTGTCAAGTTATCTGCCTCAAGCTTTGTTTTTATTTTTATTTATTTATTTATTTTTAATTTTTACAGCTTCCTAACCTGAGAGGTTGCACAGCACTACCATTATATTTATCAGCAAACACGTTTTATTTTATTGAAAACACTGATTATTTTGAACGTTTTAACAGTGATTCGAAACTTTTGAATGGTAGTGTCTTTTACTTTATATTGTCAGTTTAGAGATTTATTAGAGGCTTAAATGTGCCTAAAGAAGCCTTCATCCTGTAGTCTTCTCTGTAATATCTGTTCTCTGAAATATTGTCACTGTGCTTTTCCCTCCACCTCATATCACTTAAGAGTTAGAGACTCCCCATCTCTCATTCAGTAATGCCTGCTGGAGCTGTGTTGTGCTTATCCAATTAGTCGAGGCAATAAGTTGTCTAGTCCCTGGTCAGTGATGAAATGCTAAATTAAGTTAGCGCTGTGAAGTGTTTATGTGTATTTATTCCTCTCTCTTTGCTCCTCCTCTCTTTATCTCTACCTCTGTATAGTCTCTGTGGGATATGAGTATGAGACTTGTCCTAGTCAGATTCTGTGGGAGAAGAGAACAGCAGTGCTCCAGGGCTATGAGCTCAGCCCCTCTAACCTCGGAGGATGGTCACTGGACAAACACCACACACTCAATATTCGCCATGGTGAGCTACACACAATAGCTGTCTCAGAACATACTTGTGTAACTTTGTTTTGAAAGGTGCACTTGACAGGGATGAGGGCTTGCAATGTAGTTAGCTAGATGACAGCTCTTGTACATTCAAAATATAAGACACATAAGTTCACTATGATGTTTCCAAATAAAAAATAAGAACTTGTACCACATCATGCTGAGTAGTATTAGTCTTAGTAACCTGATATCAGGCAGCCACCACGTTCAAAAATGGATGGTTCCAGGTTTTGAAATCTGATTGACTGAGCCACGTTCTAAGCCATTACAAAATACTTGATATACACACAGTTACGAGTGCAAGCATCATCTGAATTCCGTATTAATGTACTGAGATAGTAAAAAGTGTTCCTCCTATTGACGATGGTGTGGTACAGACAGGTGGGGCCAGACATAAGCATGTAAATGAAGTAAACGGCCTGACACTGTATTAAACATACACTATGTAAGAACCTGTTTTTTGTTTAAACTGAGAGCCTGACAATAGGGGTGGGCAGTATGATGATATTTTATTGTTATCACGATACTTTACATCAATGTGGATATCATCCATACATAAAAACACTAAATAACTGCTTGCATCAAAAAATTTGTCCTGACCAGGGTTAGTGCAGTGCAGTATGTGAGCTGTTGGAATAAAGGAAAATCATACTTTCATACGTTTTTCATAGCCCTTTTTAAATGTAGCACTGCCTTTTTCTCTGAATCAACGTAACAAACCTCAGAAAAACTAAATATCTTGATAATATTGTGTGTCAGGAAAACATCTTTAGCTGTCTTGGTGGTGTATTTTTACCTCTAGGTGAATTTCTTGATGATCTCTTGTTATATTTATATAAAGTGTTAGAGAATTAAATGACCAGTGAAAATGTCAATAAATTAGAGGTGGGCAATACCACAATAATTATTGTTATTGTGATTAATTACGGCACATTACGTTACAGATAATCTGAGCATATCATGGATATCGTCAGTACTTAAGGAACACAGGCCAACTACATGTTTCATTACAAAGAATGTCTACAAGTATAACGATGATACATTTTTGCCATTTCACCCAACTCTAGCATAATTAGAGCTGTTTGATACCACAGTGGCACTATTAGCACTAATACTATTAGTGGCACTATTTTTTTCTTCATTCCAACTCATCAAATCTCAGGCAAACAAAATATTGTGATACATACGGTATATCCCAAAAATGTCATCAAGTATCATGATGTTACATTTTCGCCATGTTGCCCACCTCTAGCTGACATGATTATATGATCAAAAACTAAAGAGTTGACTAGACTAGAATATATAATGATGGGCAACTTAATGTTTCGTATTAAAAGTATTATCCCTAACTCATTACTAGCCCAAGTTGAAACAAACATAAAAGTCATGACCAGAGTTAGCTTTGGCTCAACAGACCACACAGCTAAGTGGCTTTCATAATGCTACATTGTTGTAGTCATGCTATCGTCCACCACTATTTTTAGCTGCAGCGCTGCTAGCGGAACCAACTGCACCATGTGTACAATTCAAAAACATTCCTCAACTTAAATGATGAACCTGCCTGTTTAGATAGAAGCTGTTTATTGGAAACCTGTTATTGGTCAAACAGTTATTATTTGTCAGTTAGCAGTAATCGCAGGTAATCGTTTGCATCCCTTTCCTAGGCTGATATCTGGCCTCCATAAATGAAAACAGGCTGGATACAGTAATGGCTTGTTCTTCCACACCCTTGATCAACCTTTGCTCATATTAAATGTAATCTTGGAGATATGACGTATCACTCCATCACCACCTTCATGTAATCACGTCTGTAGTGACACACAGACACTGTTGGTCTGAGCACTTTGAAGTTAGCCATGATAAAACTGTGTGTCACTGTGGTGCCACCTTACACACATATACACGCCTCCACTGACTAGAACACGCGCTTGTTCTCACGCTCATTCACACATTTATTTCTCTGTGGTATGTCTTTGCACTTACTCATTCTCAGTATCATTGAAACTGCTTTAACGTAAGCCACTTATTCTTGGTCGTTACTCACACAGACGGAAAGAACAGTTTTTGTGATATACATGCGCTATTTACTTTAAAGCCAGTCCAAGACTATAAACCACAAACTGAGAAATGTTATAATAAAGACCAAAGCAGAAAATTCAACATAGCAATCATCTGGTGGGCAAACTCAGTGGAGCTGATTTTAGTTGAACTTCCTAGTTTATGCACCTGCTGATTTGAAAATGTACTCTGCAGTGGTTTAAAATGCTGTAAATTATGCTAGAGAAACACGCAGAGCTTTCATTAGTGAGCACATTGAAACAGTAAGCATCACTGTTCTGCCATACCTGTTTGATTTGAGACTTTATTGAAGTACACAGCTGCTGACCCAACCTCTTTCTTGCACAGTCATTCTGTCTGACTTTTTTTTTGTGAGCACATTTTCTGCATAGCTCGTACTGAGAAGGAATGCCATAATGTTGGTGTTAACATAATAAGTATGTAATTGTCTCATGTTTTCTTTTAGGTATACTACATAAGGGCAGCGGGGAGAATGTCTTTATATCTCAGCAGCAACCTCCAGTCATCAGCAGCATCATGGGAAATGGCCGGCGGCGCAGCATCTCCTGCCCCAGCTGCAGTGGCCTGGCTGAAGGCAACAAGCTGCTGGCCCCTGTGGCTCTGGCCTGCGATGGAGAAGGCAACCTGTATGTGGGTGACCTCAACTTCGTCAGGAGGGTGTATCCTTCCCTCAACACCACTGCCATCCTGGAGCTTCGGTAAGACTGATGTGGTGACATATGTTGCAGTAGAAAAAATAACCATGAGTGTTCTTGTTGTAGTTTGTGTAATAGGATAGCTAATAGATATTTTGTCTGTCATTAAGGTTCCACAGATTTAATGCATCAGTGGATATCCTATCGACAAAGCTTCAGTAATGTGTCTTTATATTTTGTATAAGAAACTACTTTTATTTTGAACATTTTATTTTTGTTTGTTTGATGGTTCAGCACTGTGAGTTTGTTATTTACCTGTTTTAATTTTAAATTCATTAAAGTTTAAAAGTTTTTAGAATATTATTTATAAGGGGCTTTTTCATATTCATACTATTTAAGTCTATTTACATTTCTGTTTGTTTCAGTGTAAGAAATGTGAAAATTAAAAGTTGATATTATCATTATATTGTTGGCATTTGCCAATCATATCAGTTGTGTACACTGTTTAAGTAAAAATTTACCAAATAAGGTTGTATCAGCTGATATTTTCAGTAATCTGAATTTTGAACTCAGTAATTTCTCTCTTGGGCAAAGTTTTTATATTGGTCAGACAATGCATTACAATATGATGTCATACTACTATGATACTACAGAATGATTCATTTTTATATCAAAATTACATTGTGAAAGAGTGCATTTTTCAAATGTCAATTGTAGTTTTTAAGATTCTGTACATTATTCAAAGTTGTGATAAGTGTAAGATTATGTGAGAAAAATTAACCTAATAAAGCAGAGCTTATGAGCTTATACTCAAACTACACTGAGCATTCAAAAGAGAAAAAACAATGAATGTGCTGGTCTTAAGGCTTGGAGCTGAATTGATAGAAACAGCATACAATACATCATAACCACAGATGGCATGTACTAAATGTACCTCTTCCTGTTTCCCCTCGGTCCTCTCTGCAATGAAGAAATAAAGATTTGCGACACAGGTAAGGCACATCTAACCTCACATATTCCTTCTAAAAGCCATGTTTAGTGTTATAGTTGGCTGTGTTAACACAGAATAAGAGTATAATCTGCAATAGAACTGACATCATATTTACAATGGAAGGAATTTTCATTGTTTTCCTCCACACTACCCTGTGCATTTTATTCACTTTCTTTCCATTTTGCTTTTGATATTGAAGTGGTCTCTTTTTAGACCTTATTTTAGAAGTCTCATTACTCTGCTGAGATGAGCTCTTCACATTTCATCATGCTCACCAAGGTGACGGTGCGCTTGGCCCGAGAATATTATTAAGACAAATTTCTCCCCTTTTACTCATTTCCATAGCAACAGCCCGAGCCATAAGTATTACCTGGCGGTGGATCCGGTCTCGGGTGCACTGTTCCTGTCAGACACAAACTCCAGACAGATCTACCGGATTCGCTCACTGAGCGGGGGCCACCCACTGCTGGAAAACGCCCAGGTGATGGCTGGGACGGGCGAGCAGTGCGTGCCCTTCGATGAGGCCCGTTGTGGTGATGGGGGCAAAGCTGTAGAGGCCACCCTGATGAGCCCCAGAGGTGAGGCTTCCATTTTCCGTCCTAGATCTGGAAAATCATTGGAAAAAGAGACAAAGGGCAGGAGGTATTAATTTCAGGAGAGCACTGTTTTATCAAGGATTTAATTAGTTGTGGAAGTGGCACTCCATTAACCCTCCTAGGTGCCCCATGGTTTATTCCTCCTTGAAATGGCTTTTCTTTCATTTTGTTTAATTATTCCTGTCATGCAGCTGGTTGAAACACCAAGAGAAATAGAGTTGAAAGTGCACATTCAAAATTTTCAGTCAATAACACTTTTGTACAAGTGGAAGAAAACATATTTTCTTATAATTAGTATTTGATGATTGTGCATACAGTCTTGTTTTGCAGAAAGAAGAACCAAATTAGAAACTTCTTGCCAGTTTTTGAATTGAAGGTTCAGAATCAAACCTGTCTGTACAGAATGAAAATCAATGTAATTAAGTAATTACATATAACTAAATATGTAATGTAAATCAAATATATAGAAAAATATGTAATTGTGTAATTATATATAAAAATTATGTATATCAGATGTATAACCACCAGCTGCCTTTTACATGTGAATGCTTCATGAAAAATGGACCAATGGATATTAAGGATGTTTTTTCACTTCTCCTGCAACTTTACTATTTCAGAGACAATTCCCTTACAACTGCAATCAAATTTTATGTTTCTATTCTAGGGAAACAAAAAAGTATTAGATTATTGCACAGACTTCAAGGTAGGTGTCATGTAATAGAATCAGATTAAGCAGTGTTAATAACGTAGAAAAAAAAAAAAGAAAAGCAGAAATGAAAAAAAACTCTGTCCCTTTTAATTGTTTATCTGTGCAATATTGCTCACTCACCATGAATCTGTAATAAAATACCTTTGAAACACCAAAACAATTAACCATCAAACGAATACACAACATGTCAGCTCATACACAACTCTGCTGGAAGTCTCCAGACTCTAGCCATCAACTCCCTCAGCAAGCTGCCTGCCATATGCACTGACACCATGGAACTAAATGATGCTAAAACTAAAGTAAGCTGGCTGGATTGCTAGACTCAGGGGTAGCCTGGCCTTCTTATCACAGAGCAAAACACACTTTGAAATGATTATGGTGACAGCATGACAGTGTGTCAGACAAATGGCGGAGCAGCCGTCTCTTTTCCAGACAAGCTCTCCTACACATGCAGAGTACTAATTATTGACTTTTTTCTGAGAAAAAGGGAGTTAAAACATCTCCTAAAGGAAACATACATTACTTCAGTAGAGTCAGCTGTAATTTATTTGCCTTTGATAGCAAGTTTTGAGCTGTAGGTACTGAGGAGAAATATTCTTCTCACGAAGAGGATTGGAGATGTTTCAAGTCAGCCTTTCTGATGTTTGGAAAACATCTCAGCACTGTGTTGAGACAATGTGAGAATGCAAATCTGTTTTAACAGAGCTGTCAGCTCAGGTCTTTGACTTTTGAAAATTGTCAGCAGTGTTTTATCTGTACTTTCCTCTGTAGTTAATGGAACATAAAGTAGTTTGCTCGCTTGTTTGTCCGTGAGAGTCTTGAGAGACATATCAGTGAATTTTCATGGTTACTCCTTGTGCTGTCTTTTGTCACCCCCAGGCATTGCTGTGGATAAGAATGGACTTATGTACTTTGTGGATGCCACCATGATCCGCAAGGTGGATCAGAACGGCATCATCTCCACTCTGATAAAGACCAATGACCTGACTGCAGTCCGGCCTCTCAGCTGTGACTCCAGCATGGATGTCAGCCAGGTCAGTCTAGACTTCTCTTTGTATATACATATTTATATCCCTTTCTCTTTGTTTCTGTGTTTCTCTGTTCTTCTCAGTCTCTCACTCGGTGTATATCTCTCTTTCTCACTCTTTGAATCTTCCTGTCTGCATCTGTATAAGTCTTTCTCCCTCTCTTTCACTCTGTCTGTTTCCCTACTTCTCTCTCTGTTTCTTGTGTGACAGACATGAAACAGACAAAATGTAAATTACCTGTGGCCCAGATGTTTGGAGAGATCTGCTTGTCTCTGGAGAGCTTGACAGTCATTGATAAAATAACAAATGATTCAGATTCTCTTTGCTCTGTTTGTCTGCCTGCACAGAGAGGAATTAGACCATCATTATGGAATTAGCTCTGGAATTGACCCATCAAGCTGATGGACAGTTCTGTTCTGGTACACCAATTCAAAAGTCTGGAATCAATGTTTTCAGTAATATAAAACCAATTTGGTTGCCGATAAAAGGATTCTTATTAAACAGATAGTTCCAGTTCTAAAATCAGATTGACTGAGCCATATTTAAAATTGACTGAGCCATTGTTAAAAATTTGCTATGAACATTTGTATGATTGGACATGTCAGTTGAATTCTGTGTTAATTGTTTTGTTAATGGAAAAATGTTTGACTGTTCTGTTGCTGGGCATCCAAAGCCCACTGTTAATGAACGGGTGTTTTGAAGGTATTATTAATAAAAAATGGAATTATTTATTGAACATGGGTGTATTTTATTATATTGCATTTTGTCACTATTTTATGGAAGCAGTAAGCTAGTTCTGTGCAGCATAACAGGTCTCAAATAATTAGTAGGAATCTGTTTAAAAATGACAAAATGACAGTTTAGAAGTGCTCAGACTAGTGAAAGGGGCTGCGGCTGCAAAATGACTGAAAAAGCCATGCAGCAATTAGGAAATTATGTTAACATTAATATCCAGAATGCTTTGTATTTCAAAAATGGTGTACAAATTTTGAAGAAAATAACTTTCTTGATTATTATTTTTGTAAACACACTGCAGTCTATTATTTAGCATTTAATAATCTCTTGTTTCCAAGATTTGAAGTTGAACTTTTAATAATACTGAAAAAATGCCCTTTGGTTTTATTTGTTTCTACATTGTAACAGTCTACACGACTGATTCCATGAATGATTCAGAACTTTTGAGTGGCAGTGTATGTGTTCATATGCATAGGTACGCCTGGAGTGGCCCACAGACTTGGCTGTGAACCCCATGGACAACTCACTGTATGTGCTGGAGAACAACGTGGTCCTGCGCATCACAGAGAACCACCAGGTGAGCATTGTGGCTGGGCGGCCCATGCACTGCCAGGTGCCAGGCATCGACTACTCCCTCAGCAAGCTGGCCATCCACTCGGCACTAGAGAGTGCCACAGCCATTGCCGTTTCTCACACCGGTGTGCTCTATATCGCTGAGACAGATGAGAAGCGCATCAACCGCGTACGTCAGGTCAGTGCCAGCGGAGAGATCTCACTGCTAGCTGGTGCCGCATCTGAGTGTGACTGCAAGAATGACGTCAACTGCAACTGCTTCTCAGGTGACGAGGGTTACGCGGCCGACGCTGGCCTGAACTCACCCGCTTCACTGGCTGTCTCGCCTGACGGCACACTTTACATCGCCGACCTCAACAATATTCGCGTCCGCTCTGTCCGCCGCAACCGGCCCAATGCCACAGCAGCTACAGGCACTGCCCGCTACGAGGTAGGCTCCGCCCTGGAGCAGGAGCTGTACTTTTTCAGTGAAGACGGCCTGCACAGGCAGACGATCAGCCTCGTCACTGGCCTGCCACTTTACAACTTCAGCTACGGCATGGACGGAGAGCTGGCCTCAGTCACTGACAACTCCAACAACACACTTAAGATCCGAAGGGAGGCAGGTGGCTCAGTCCGGTTGGTGCTGCTGCCCGAGAACCAGGTAGTGACCCTGGGGATGGACCCAGCAGGTAGTCTGCGCTCTGTCTCTGCCCTCAACCAGGAGGTGGCGGTGCTCAGTTACTCCGGCAACACTGAACTGCTGGCCTCCAAGGCTGATGAGACTGGGTGGACCAACTTCTATGAGTGAGTACACGGGAAACTAATAAAAATAAGGAAAGTGAGTATTATTATTATTGCTGAGTTTTTGAAGCATTCATATATTTTCACATTTCAGAGTTAAACTATGAAAATAGCAGCAGATCCAGTAGTGTCTGGAAAGAGACTAGTTTTTTTTCCAGGCTGGCTTTCCTTATGTCTCAGTGTGCACTCCTTCTCAACAAAGCCTTAGAGCCACCTAGTGTCTGTATTACTTTACTGCATCTCTTAGCCGGGATTGCCTAATCCTGGTCCTTGTAATATAACATAATGTAAGGTTCAGATTGAGCTCACCTGGCTCTAATGTTCAGATGCTACTGAAGGCCTTCATTACATGAATCAGAAGTGTTAGATACAGTACGGGTAAAAGGATTGGCCACCCCTGTTGTACACTGTCCATAGAGAGGTATGCAAAGATCTATATGCAAAATATGCAAAGAGCTACAGCTAAATGTAAAATATAAAATATTATAAAATAAACGTAAGACATGTAATTAACCCCTTGAAATCACAGGTCTATTACTTATTAGGAATTATTATTCGGCAACTACAGGGACGTCGGTGCAAACTGGTTGAACTATTCTTAGATTATAGAATTGTGTAATAAAACTTTGGGGCTCCCGGCGGGCCCTCGTCATTTAAGGAGTTAACAGTAATTAGAAAAAAGTCTTTAAGACTATAAGATATTGTACAATATATTACAGTGTGTTATTCTTTAATATTTTCGGGTATTATCCTATAATACCCAGAGGAAAGAAATATTGCAAATGAGATCTCCTCTTCATTTAATTTCCTTTTCCTAGACATAGTTAAATCCTGAAAACAGCATGACACTTTCTCCTGGTTCTGAAATTCGGCTCCTGAAAAACAACCCTAAGATTTTCTCACTTAGATCACAGTTGTCTCACAGATGATTTAACTCTTCTTTGACTCATCTCACCCCTGTCTGATCTGAATAATATTTACATAGGAAAAGAAATTTTTCTATATAGCGCTGTTCTGTATCACAGAAATTTTTCAGCAGGTGAATGCTTATCTCCTTTTTAGTCCTAAGGAGAGAGAGTTCAGAAGTTATTGATCTTTCATTAATACAATATTTAGATCAGCTGTATTTCTCTCATGAGGAGACACTTTTTCTTTGGGTAGTATTGCATGCAGTCCTAGTTAAGAGTTGTCTTGGTTTTTGTTTTTCCAGGTATGATGGTGAGGGTCGCCTAACCAATGTCTCTTACCCCACTGGTGTGGTGACCAGTCTGCACCGTGAGATGGAGCAGTCAATAAACATCGACATGGAAAGCTCCAATAGAGACGACGATGTCACCGTCATCACCAACTTGTCTTCAGTGGAGGCATCCTACACTGTTGTTCAAGGTAAAAACAGTATACAAAAGTGTAGACTAAATGTACACACACACACACACACACACACACACACACTTTAATAAGTCTCTCACTGCTGTCCCCAGTTCCCAATGCATATCACATCCGTTTAGCAGATAAGCAGAGCAAGCAGGTAGACTTGTAAAAGGTGGCTCTAATTCAAAAGTCTGGAATCAATGTTTTCAGTAATATAAAACCAATTTGGTTGCCGATAAAAGGATTCTTATTAAACAGACCGACAATACAATTACTCTGTGTGTGTGTGTGTGCATGTGTGTGTGTGTGTGCATGTATAGTCCAGCCATGTATGAACACTAGTTTATGAGATCCTGCAAACTCTCCTCAGGCAGAAACACTGAAAGGCTTAAACCTCAAACCTTACACTTTACTTCTCTCTACCAGTGGATCCTTTTCTGTAACTCACCATTTATGCTGTCCTCCAGCCCACAAACCAGTAAAAAGGCTTCCTTTGTTGTGTACTCAAGATAAATGAGTTTGAAAGCTTTTCCGAGTTGCCCTTGGATGCCCAGCACTTGTAAACTGTGTTCTGAAATGTACTTAAAAGTTCCTGATGACTTTTGAATGCGTAAATGATTGCGTTTTCCAGGTGCATGACTGTGGAGAGCCTCGCCTGATGTGATTACAGCATGTAAATGGAACCGAAGGCAGTTGCACTGCTTTTAGCCCAAACTAAAGCTCTTTATTCCCAGCAATCACATCAGCCCACTTCTTATCACACACACATACACACACATATCCTGGCTAAAATGCTACGTTTTCCTCTAATGTACAGTGTGCAATCAGATCAAACCTAAAGCATTATGTCAAATAAAATGAGGCTTGGTTTCTTTTTCCTCGCACAAGTTTCTAATATCTCCCTGTTGCCTTTTCACAGACCAAGTCCGGAACAGCTATCAAATGTACTACAACGGCACCCTGCGGGTCTCCTATGCTAACGGTATGGGAATCAGCTTCCACACTGAGCCACATATCCTGGCAGGCTCAGTCAGTCCCACCATCGGGAGGCGCAACATTTCTCTGCCCACAGACAGTGGCCTTAACTCCATCGAGTGGAGGATGAGGAAAGAACTGACCAAAGGCAAGGTCACTGTGTTTGGAAGGAAGCTGCGCGTAAGTATGGACCCTTAGAAAACACAGTAGCTGCTGTAGTGCTTTATTGTAAAGAGCATGGAGGCTAGAGCAAAAAATTTATTTATTTGTACTGGAAATATTAATGTGATGTATCTCTTTAAAAATTCCAAAGGCCCATGGCAGGAACTTGCTCTCCATTGACTATGACCGCACCACTAGAACCGAGAAGGTGTATGATGACCACCGAAAATTTACACTACGCATCATCTACGATGCTCAGGGCCGGCCTGCTACCTGGCTACCCAGCAGCAGCCTGGCACTGGTAAATGTATCCTACTCTCCCACTGGGTGTCTGGTAGGCCTGCAGAGGGGAAGCATGAGCGAGAAGAGCGAGTTTGACAGCTTTGGCCGCATCCTGTCCCGCACCTTTGTGGATGGAAAGGTTTGGAGCTTCAGCTACCTGGACAAGGTAAATTTTACCTAGATTACTTAGGCAAGTTTATGTGTCTGTCTTTCCATGCCATGGAAGTTGATTGTTTTAAACACTTCTTGTTTGATGACAAATCAAATCTACATACCAGACATACATAACCAGAAGTATACAGTGAAAACAGTAGTATCAGCCATCTTGAAGCTTGTAAGAGGCTTGCACTTTTATCCATTTTTTATGAATAACTGAAATCAGTGTACTTTGAAGTGTATGATTGGTTAGAAAGTTTACACAATACTAATTGGTGGGATGTAAGTTTCCATTACTTGTTAACTACATTATGCTTACATTATGTGCAAAGTATCAAACACCCCTTTCTAATTAGCGAGATCAGCTACTTTAAAGTCCACCCATTGCTGACACAGGTCCTCAGTTGCATACACTCAGCTTGTAATGTCCACAGAAAAGCAATGCCAATAGAATGAGATGCTCTGGAGCAGCCAGAGCCTAAAGCCATCATACCCAGTGCCAAGTGTTGGCAAGAGGTGTCTAAAGCCCCCCAGCATCGCAGCAGTGGAATGTGGAGCAGTGGAACTGCATTCTCTGGAGTGATGGAGCACCACCAAATACCTTTGGGATGAGTTGCAGTGATGTTTGTGATCCAAAACTAGTAGAATAGTGAACCTTATTAGTCCCACAACAGGGAAATTTCACCTCCGCATTTAACCCATCCATGCAGTGAAACACCACATACAAGCAGTGAGCACACTTGCCCGGAGCAGTGGGCATCCCTATCCACAGCGCCCGGGGAGCAGTTGGGGGTTAGATGCCTTGCTCAAGGGCACTTCAATCATGTAGGTCATTCAGGTCACAATGCTGGTTCCCTAACTTCTAGCCTATGACTGCCCCTAAAATATAGGATGTTTCCGCCTGGTTTCGAACCGGGGACATTTCACATGTTAGGCGAACGTGATAATCTGTAGTATAGTGGTTATCACGTTCGCCTAACACGCGTAAGGTCCCCGGTCCCCATCCTTGTGACTGGAAGGTTGCAAGTTCGATCCCCCGAGGCCAACAGTACATGACTGAAGTGCCCTTGAGAAAGGCACCTAACCCCCAACTGCTCCCCCAACTAGTAATTCAGTATCAATTCCTGACCTCACTAATGCTCTTGTGGCTGAATTCAATTAAATCCTCAAAGCAATGATCCAACATCTAGTGTAAAGTCTTTATAGAAAAATAGAAGTATCGTCATATTTTGGACATACAGTTTACTTCTAGTACAAAAGTAAAAAGCAAACTTTGGTTACCAAACGTGTTGGCTGATGGACTGTATTTGGGGTCAGAGGAAACATGTCATTTTTGCTGAACTATGGCGTTAATGAAGAGTAGCAGAAAGTGAATTATATTCCTCTGAAACACAAGGACTAATGTTCTATTTAAGTGTGCTTCTTTTATCAAAGACACATTGATTTAAGTGTATTTTCTCTCTATTTCTCTCTCTTTGTCCTCAGTCTATGGTGCTGCTGCTGCAGCAGAGCCAGAAACAGTATGTGTTTGAATTCGACGCTTCTGGTCGGATCACTGCGGTCACCATGCCCAGCATGGCCAGGCACACCATGTCCACCCACGTGTCAGTGGGTTACATCCGCAATATCTACAACCCTCCTGAAAGCAACGCCACTGTCATCCACGACTTCAGTGAAGACGGCCGTCCTCGGGCCACTTTCTACCTAGGTACGGGTCGGCGCGTACTCTACAAGTACGGCAAGCTGGCCAAGCTCTCAGAGGTGCTGTATGACTCGACAGCTGTCACTTTCGGCTATGATGAGACAGCTGGTGTGCTTAAGATGGTCAACCTGCAGAGTGGAGGCTTCTCCTGCACTATCCGTTACCGCAAGCTTGGCCCCCTGGTGGACAAACAGATGTACCGCTTCTCAGAAGAGGGGATGGTCAATGCTCGCTTCGACTACACCTACCACGACAACAGCTTCCGTGTGGCCAGTGTGAAGCCGGTCATCGGAGAAACACCCCTTCCTGTGGACCTCTACCGCTACGACGAGATTTCTGGCAAGGTGGAGCACTTCGGCAAATTTGGCATCATCTACTACGACATCAACCAAATCATCACCACAGCCGTCATGACACTCAGCAAACACTTTGATGCCCACGGCCGCATCAAAGAGGTGCAGTATGAAATCTTCCGTTCACTCATGTACTGGATGACGGTGCAGTATGACAGCATGGGTCGTGTCATCAAGCGTGAGCTCAAGATCGGGCCTTATGCTAACACCACACAATACAGATATGAATACGATGGTGATGGCCAGCTTGTGGGTGTCAAAGTGAATGACTGGTCCACTTGGCGCTACAGCTATGACCTCAATGGCAACCTGCACCTGCTCAACCCTGGCAACAGTGCCCGGCTGCTGCCTCTGCGCTACGACTTGCGTGACCGCATCACACGTTTGGGAGACGTGCAGTACAAGTTGGATGAAGATGGGGTGCTGTGCCAAAGGGGCTCAGATGTCTTTGAATACAACTCCAAGGGGCTTCTGGAGAGGGCCTACAGCCGCGCTGCAGACGGCTGGAGTGTCCGCTACCGTTATGATGGCCTGGGACGTCGTGTGTCACGCCGGACCACTAATGGAGAGCACCAGCAGTACTTCTACGCTGACCTCAATTACCCAGCCCGAGTGACCCACGTCTACAACCACACGCGGGCAGAGATCACATCTTTCTATTATGACCTGCAAGGTCACCTGTTCGCCATGGAGGTGAGCAGTGGGGAGGAGTACTACATTGCTTCAGACAACACGGGCACTCCACTGGCAGTCTTCAGCAGCAATGGGCAGATGGTGAAGCAGCTCCAGTACACGGCATACGGCGAGATCTACCACGACTCCAACCCAGACTTTCAGCTGGCACTGGGATTCCATGGTGGCCTCTATGACCCTTTAACCAAGCTGGTGCACTTTGCCCAAAGAGACTACGACGTACTGGCAGGACGTTGGACTTCACCTGACCATACTTTGTGGCCGAAGATAGGCAAGGAGCCAGCCCCTTTCAACTTGTATATGTTCAAGAACAACAATCCTCTCAGCGACATGATTGATGTTAAGAACTATGTGACAGGTAAGAGTCTTTGGAAAGTTGTCACCCTGTTATTTTGAAAACCCTCACTATCATATGTGATCATTAGGCTCTCATAATAATTATTGTGTTCAAATCTTACATCACAGCCTAGATTTTCAAATGTAATCCTTGTGGAAAAATATCCATGATTTTCTGTTTTCTCTTTGTAGATGTAAAGAGCTGGCTGGTCATGTTTGGTTTCCAGCTGAGTAACATCATACCTGGGTTTCCCAGGCACCCTTTGTACTTTGTTGACCCTCCATATGAATTGCTTTCCAGTCAGGACTGTGACAATGCCCAGGTAAGTTTGCTCTGGCACTAATGTTTAAATATTAAACTCATTAGTAGATAGCAGTTGACTCTCTAGAAATAAACTACCCAGTAAGAGCAGAAACTGCACTTGTAGGACATCACGTTAGATATTAATGCTAATTCTGTTTTCTATTAGTGCCTAACAGATTTAAAAATTCTTGTCAGTGGCATTTTAAGGGACAAAACATTCAGATTATTTGGAAAATATAATAGTGTATTTATTTTAATCTTATACTCCAAAAGTTTTTTTTAATAAAAAGCATTTTACCAACAACGATTATCATTTCTCAGTTGTGAGACTTAGAAAAAACTGAAAAATTCACACTGATAAATATAAATATTGTAGCACTGGAAGTGGAGTTAACTAGAATTTATTTGGTTTCTGTAATTACCTCTTGCTTTTGTATTTTCATTTATTAAATCCTAATTTAAATTGTGGTATGTTATTCTCATGCCTGGGTGCACTTCACATGTTTTTCTTATTTTTATTTTCACCATGAATAAGGGGTGACTCACCCAGTGGCACAACTCGTCCAGAGATCTTAAGTTTGAATTCTGGCAATACCCTGTAAAAACACTGGTAATTATCGGAAATGTTTCCACCAATATGAAATTTCTTAAAAAAGAAAGCATGTCAAAACAATTCTATATGTCGGTGGCACATTACAGATTTGTAATCATAGTTCCAAGATGGTGGAATTTAAACTCTGCAAACAGCATTTTATTTACACAGTACGACTTTCAGTGTGATATACCAATTAAAGTATGAGGCATTTTAATGATAATACTTAGTTTCCATCCTAATTAAACATTCAGAATGCTATAGCCAAAAGAAAACAATGTAGAGCAGATATTGTATAATGTGTTCATTAAAAATACAAAAACTGTAATAAAAATGTCCTCAGTAACATATGGTGAAACAAAAGCTTCCATTAAAGGTGCAAAAACTTTAAACTACAGAACATTAAATGATTTTGGGGACCAACCTGTTTTCACTGACACCTTTACATTTACATATTTCATATTTATGTTCACAGCTGTTTACTGGAGTCCAACATTCAGTGGAGCGCCACAATCAGGCTTTCATGGCCTTAGAGGGCCGGTTGCTCAACAAACAGCGGCGGGCCAAGCGGGACAAGCCGGGCTACTGGTTTGGCACTAGCACCCCCATTGTCGGCAAGGGCATGATGCTGGCCATCCGGGACGGCCATGTGCTGACATCTGTGTCCAGCGCAGCCAGCGAGGAAAGCAGAAAGATTGCGCAGCTTCTGAGCAACTCCATCTACCTGGAAGGTACACATTACACCATCGACGGCCGTGACTGGCACTTCTTTGTGAAGTTAGGGCTAGCAGACGGTGACCTGTTGGCCCTGGGCTTCAGCAGTGGCCGCAAGACACCTGAGAATGGCGTCAACGTGACCGTCAGCGGGCGCTCGCGTAGAGGCGTTACCATTGAAATCCACACAGCAACGTTAGCTTTTAGCATCCGCTATGGGCTAGCGCCGGAGGTTTTGGAGAAGGAGCGCGCTCGAGTGCTGGAACAGGCCCACCAGAGGGCGATGGCGGGGGCCTGGGCCAGGGAACAGCAGCACGTGCAGGAAGGCAGGGATGGGGGCCGCACGTGGACGGAGAGCGAGAAGCAACAACTGCTGGCCACGGGCAAGGTCTCAGGCTACGAGGGTTACTACGTTCTACCTGTGGAGCAGTACCCTGAACTCGCAGACAGTAGCACTAACGTCCAGTTTCTCAAACAGAACGAGATGGGCAAGAGGTAACAGAGCCCAGACTGCTGCGGCCACTGCCCCCTCCCTCATCTCCCACGGAGAGAACAGAGACCTTGTCCAGAGAGAACTGCAGGCATCTTTCATAAAAGACTTCATCAACTTGGAAAAACTGCAGTCAGCGGCCAAAACATTCTCGATTTTGAAAAGCACCTGTAACTACACAAACTGTCTTTTTTGTAAGGGAATTTAGACTTTTTAGAAAAAAAAGGCAAATATTTTTAGGTCATTTTGGGTGAGTGTAAATTACAGTGGTGTTTTCGTGACAGCCAAGTGATGGCTTGGATTTCCTGACCTCCATATAGTAAGGCTCCTTTGAAAAATACACAACAGATGTAGAACACATTAAAGCAGTTAGTTAGTCACCATCTCAGGCCTCAAAATACGAGAATGATACTTAAACAGCCGTCACTTGCCAATATATATATATATCAGCTCTAAGAACAATAAACCATGCAGGATTCATTTCAAGGACTTGTTCAGAAGGAACTTTGATGTTTCTTATCTTGACCTTTTGTCTCACTCATCTTAGAGACTTCATATTATGTATGTAGATTTGACTTGTACTATGGCGAGCTTCTCTTAAGAGCCCTTCACTGGAATACACCTTTGAAGTGCCGATCAAGTGTGGCTCCAGTGATCTCTGTCCTTTTCCGTTTGCACTATATGACAATCACGAGGAGATGGACGTTTGAGCTGAACAAGCTACCGACCATGAATCTCCACAAAGGTTGATCATTTTATTTACCCTTTGTATTATATGTAATTAAACTGCATAAGGTTTTTTTATTGAATTTCATTTTCAGCAAAGCAATGGCGATACAGAAAGCTAATATATGTTGTCTTTTCAGATTGTTTAATACTTTAAGTCTTTGAAACTGTGAAACATATTGCGCTCATACTGTATGTAAAACTTTGTCGTCAATTAGGAGGACTCGATTGTAAACCAACATATACATTTATTAAGGAAGTGACTATCATTATGTTCAGAGTAAATCCATGGCAAGGAAAGTCCATGGGGACAGATTTGTGTGACATTTGAGTGTTCAGAGCTCAAGCATCTATAGACCTTTTTTTTTCTAATTGAGTTTAATTACCGTTGTTGTACCAGAATCTGTCCCCTCTCACTGTGAAGCACCACAGTGTGGATGTCGACATACTTCAACTAGTGCAAAAACACCTATGGACACTCTAGGACGGAGGTTGTTTGGGAGTTTTCTGAAAATAAACAGTTCCATTTTTACACATTCTGTGCGATTCTTTCTCACAGGACATCTGAATAACCAGTAAACAGGGCTATATACGGATAAATGTGAATGTGTGTGTGTTGTATCTGAGATGTCTGTGCAGAAGCAGAAAACAATGAGAAATATTTATACTGTAAATGCACAGATAATAAGACGTGTGATTTTGCTTTGGCAAAGTCAGTTTGGAGTAGGTTTTGAGAGTCATTCATCTCAAAGCAGATGAAAACACTTTTTATGTGTTGGTGTAGTTATTCAAAAAAAGTAATCAATAATTACTAATTACATCTCTCAAACTATAAACTTGACTCATTACTGCCTGGAAAAATGTAGTATTGCGTACTTCTACATTGCTCTTAGTTACGTCTGCATTTCTCTCTAAAACCCATGCGAATCTCTACCATCTGGAAAGTATAAGGGAAAACCCAGTAGTCTTTTCAGTACATTATTTAGATAAAAAAAAAGCCAATCTCAGTAAACATCATGTAAAAGGTATGTTGCTATCCCTGCCTTTGAGCAAGCCACAGCCTTTAATTTCTTAAAGGGGGCCTCCACCGATTTTGCAGGATTCATTCAACCATTTAGATGTAAACAAAATCATTCAGAGTGGTTTGCTCTCTCGTCTTCAAGCTGCTGCCGTTTGTGTATTCTGGTTTAAATCGATTTGGCTGTACAACGTTTTGGAAACAGACCTTAAAGTCCTCCACACACTTTGCTATCTTCCAAAAACAGGTAAGAAAACTGTGAGAATAAACTGTAAACAAAAGCTGCTGCCAGGTGTTCTATCAGATCCAGTTCTCCCTCAAACTCATGTTCCCTTTACCAATTTAGGTCCTCGGGCGCGCGCATTCATTAAACAACGCCAAGCAACACTGGAACTACGGGAAGTGAAAAGGTTCAAAACAGATTTAATTTTAACCCAATCCCCAATATGAATTCACCCAAACACGGCATAATTGAGATTCCGTGATAAATATTACTTTCAATTCGAGTAAACAGCAAACAGTCGTACTGATAAATACTTTTTGTACTGCTCGTGGCCGATTGAGTGAAACTGCTGCCGTACAAACCTTTTTGAACCTTTTCGCTTTCCGTAGTTCCCGTGTTATTTGGTGTCGTTATCTGTTAAGTGAATGCGCGCGCCCGAGCACTTGGTTTGTCAAAGGGAACGTGAATGGCTGTAGCTACAAAAGCACGTTAGCTCGCGCGCGTTGATCTCAGTTGAAAGTGCGGTTTTGACAGAAAACACGGAAGTAATAGTTTATATTAAAATTAGGTTTTAGGCCAAAATTGATAACAAATGACATTCAAGGACAGACACCTGTATGAAGAGGGAATTTAGGACGAAACAAATCGCACGTAATTCATATTTCCCGCTTATGAGTGACGCAAGTAGTGAAGTTAAGTGACTGTAATGTGATTACGAAAAGGTAAACTGTAATGCTGCCTCACTGCAATAAATCTGACACAGTCCTGTCACAGCACTGCTACGTGTTCATTTGTACCATGTTACCACTTTAAATACAGTAGTTACTCACTAGCACGCCTTACATAACGTCTTCTAAATCCAAAACTATTTCTGCAGTAGATACTCTGACCATGACCGTGATACTCTGACCAATGACCAAGACATCAGACATCGGACTTATCCCATCCACACTGTGGATTTTTAAGAAATGTGACAGTTGACGTGGATCGTGTGCATGAAGGAGAATAGGCAGGTGAAGAATTTAACAGGGAATGACATTAGATGTGCTGTTTTGAGTGTATTTTTTCCAGCCTCAGCAGTGTCTTGTGTATCTGGAATGGTCTACCAGCAGTGAAAAGTACAAATGAGCGGTTTGTCAACTGACAGTTCAGTACAACTTTAAGTGCACAGCTCATCACACTGTGACAGTGATGGAGCACGGCAGAAGATGACCTTGCAGAGCTTCAGCAAAAACTGTGGTTGCACTGGGCTAAGGAACAAAAGCTGGATGCTGGGGGTGAGGGAGAACTACAACACTGTTTTATCCAGTGAAATGAGGTTCATGCTGTTTCATGCTAATAGAAGAAAAAGGCTGTTGAGAAAGCTAAATGTTCATACATTCATCTTGCAGTAAAGGCTGCTGCTGTGGTGTGACGTGATTTGAGCTCATGGTTCACATTGGACCTTGCAAGCTGCAGGTGATGGTGTGATGTGTCTTCAAAGCCACAAAACTGTATCATTAGTCCCATTTAGCTACAGCAGTGTCATTCAACACAGTTTCATAATGCTTCTTCCTTGAGGCCAACATTGTCCAGAAAGGACTTCATTACGAATCACCTTGCAGTTTTTTTCTACCAAAATTGCATGAGTATAAGTTTTGTGTGCCAACAATTCTGCAGTTTAAGAACACGTCATGAATCTGATGTAAACAAATTTAAGAAAAACTTAGAAAGTTATTAGTGAATGAGGCCCAACGTCCATACATTGACATTTTTCTGATAATGCAAAATAATTCTATTTTCTATGTGCTGAGTCATTTTTCAGCAAAATTAGGCATAAAAATCACCATTGTTTTTCATCAGAAATGCCAGAATACATAAGGACTTACCTTTGTGTGTTTTTGAAACACTTTCATTTTCATGTTAAAACACAATTCAGAACGTGTCTGCACATGTTGTATTATATCAAATATATTGTAAATTCTTCTTGAGAACAGACTTTTCTTGCCATGGAAACAGCATCAATATCAACGGTTCATATTTCTAAGCTTAATTTTACTTTTAACCATAGAAAATGTAATAGAACAGGCTGCATAAGCATTTACCATTAAAGTAAGACAGAAAAATCTCGTTTTTACAGGTTCACCAGTAGCCAGAATACATAAAGCTACAGCCTTACCTTTGTGCGTATTTTGGTTGTCTTTGAAATTTATTTTCATCTTAAAACACTTAACTTAGACAGTAAATGTCTGCATGATGTATTCTATTTCAAATACAATTTAAATTCTTCTTAAAAACCGACTTTTCTTAACACAAAAACTTCAGCTAGCTTCACCTTTGTGTGTATTTTGGGTCCGTCTTTGAAATGTGTAAATTTTCAAGTGAAAGACTTGAAACCGAAGGACAATTTCTGCACGTGGTGTATTACATAAACTATACTGTAAAACCTCCTTAAAGGTGCCATAGAATGGAAAACTGTATTTACATGGGCACAGTTGAATAAGGAGAATTCGGTCCATAGAACTGACACACTGTGAACCTCAAACATGTTGTCTCCTCCTTCAAACACAAATCCTGCATTTGTAAATTGGGGCGGTAAAACGGCCCGATTTCAAAATTTACATACGACAACGGAGCAACGCCAAGAAAATGGCGGACTACGCGCAGAAATGGAGTTCCGGGCTGCGAAGGAGATGTCGACACTTTTTATAACCTTTCCAAAGCTACGACTTTCTTTCTGAAGGTCCAACCAAGGTCAACGGGCAGAGCTGGTGTTCCTCTTCAAACGAGGCTGAAGTTTGTGTTTTCCAGCTTCTTAATCGAATGTTCCACCTTAAATGCTACAGCTTGTACAGGCGCACATCTTTGACAGGATCCCGGACAAGTTTAATTCAAAGTTGTTAGTTTGCTCATTTCACTCCGGGCAGCTTCTCAAACCTCGGACAGAATCGAGCAGCTGCGCTCAGCACTTCAGTCTGAAGACACGCCGTGGCAGCTCCACCTTTATTAGCATCACGACCCCAACAGCAGCCTGTAAATAGCAGACATGCTGTGTGATTTTATCCACTTTCTGGAGGTTGAAGCCAGCCAGACCATCTTAAACTGAAAGTGTCATAGTGACTAACAACTTTAATTTGCTTTGTATAGCTCGATCGATAGTAAGAAGCTAGTTAGTACAGGTAATGTTAGCTACCAGCGAGCTCCATGTAGCAAGCTAGCATAGCTAATTAAACACTGACGACCTGGCGTATTTACTCAGAGGTTCATTTGATTGTCCTGCCTGTGTCTATGTGAACATGTGTGAGTCGTGGCAGTGCGTCGCTGTAAACCTGCAAATAGGAGCAGAGTCCATCGTTTTTTTAATGAGCAAGCAAAAAAAGGAAAACGGCTCGTTTCATTCCAGGGCCAAACAAGCATTTCATTCTGCGGGTCCCCCAGCATTACTGTTATGTCCCGTACACACTTCAGGGAACTGCAGTTGATAAATAAGTTACCTTCATTCCTGAAGATTCACAATCAAATGCACATCTTCAAGAGTCCTGCAGTGACCGATGGGTAAACTTTACTGCAGTGTCCTATAAAGTGATAAACAGTTGTTCACTACACTCTGTGCACTTTGACGTTCCCTTCCAGCGGAACTTCTTCACTCCCTGTGGTGTTTTAATCATCCTTAAACTGTCTGAATGCCGGTGCAGTGCACTTTGCAGGGAACTACCAGGGCGACAAGACTGCACCTCGACGGAGAGGAGGGCGTTTCTAAAGTAGTGATGGTAAGGAAATGTGGTTTTCATGAAGAGTTTACAATGTATTTGATAGACCAAGAATATTTAATAGCACAGACTGCAAATTTTCACCAATTGCCAAAATATGTAAGGCCTTACATTCATACTTATTTTGGTTGCCTATGAAATGTGTTTAATTTTCATCTTAAAACACTAAATCATTTCAGTTTAGATCATGATGAAATGTTTGAGAACAGCCTGCTGTAGCATTTTTCATTAAAATAAGTCAGAAAAATCATCATGCATTTTTAACCAAACTTGCCAAAATATCCTTGCTTTTGTGCTTATTTTACATCATCTTTGAATCTTAAAACGCTTAAATCAGATGGAAAATGTCTGTTGTGTATTATATGAGGCACATTAGCTTCTTCTTGAATTTGTTACATTTTTATATATATTGTTAATTCTTCTTGAAAATAGACCACAAAAACACCATCACAATTTATGGTAGCTCAGATTTCTGACTGTGCAGCTTTATTTTAGTTCAGTTCATGTTAAAATGAACATAAAATAAAACAGGCTGTTGAATCATTTTCATCTAAATTAGTCAGAAAGGTCACCTTTTATTTTTTTCACCAAAATTGCCAAAATAAGGCTGTAAAAGCTAAACTTTTTGCATGTTTCAGTCCTTACTGGAATATGTTAAATTTTGTGTTAAAACATTTAACTCAGACGTAACAGGTCTGCACATGGTGTGTTTATCAAATATATTAATTCCTCTTGAAAACAGACTCTTTTCACGGATACACCATCACTAGTTATGGTAATCCGTTCATGTTTCTGAAAATACAGCCTTATTTTAGCTCAAATCCTGATAAAATATTTTAGAACAGTCTGCTGAAGCATTTTGTCATCAAAATTAGTCATTAAAATTGCCAAATTAGTCTTACCTTTGAATTAGTTGGAAAATCTCTTCCTACGGTGCATAATATCAAACATATGGCTCCTCTTGGATACAGTTTCATTGGTACAATAAAACTCTCATGATTACTGTTTCATATTCTCATTAATACTGCTATACTTTCCTTTAAATCATCAGAAAATATAGGTTTAAGATTTATCTTAAATATCATCTTAAACGTTATTAATCCGAATGAACATGGCCAGACAGCAGAGCACTGGCAGAACTGCAGATAGATTGTTTATACTTTGTTTAGCAGATCTACTCTCAGCCAACTCAAAACACCTGCAGGCCAGAGTCCATTTGAAATGTGTATATTGAGGGCAAAATACGCTGCAATGCATCTCTAATATTTTTGCATTCACTGTCAGTAAGGATCTCCTGACAGTTCCACTAGTACAGGCCTTACAGAAACAGGTGTGCTGGTCCTCTGGAGACTGGAGCTTCTGCAGAGGACTGCAGCTCACACTCCTGCACCACTGCAACAGCAGTCTGTTTAAATGAGTTTTAAATTAAATGATAATCAGATGCACAGACAGTACTGTGGTGCTGCTGTCTTAATCAGAAGAGCACACAGGTCTTCCTTGGTGTTAAACAAGATAAAAATTACATTTAAATGAAATTTGTTTCTCACAAATTATTGCTTTTTTGCAGTGAACCGTTCTCATTCTTAACTGGTTGCCATCACATTTTTTAAAAGACTAATTGCCTCTTCACTTAGTCATTGCTGGCACCATGATCAATCTTCCTTCTTTACTCAATTACTTGTGTGAAAGTAAAAGGCTTTCTGGTTCAATGTGTCTGAAAATGTTTACTTCGTCTGAGCTGGTTTCTCAATAAACACTGTTAAGACACTGATTTCCTCAAATGGGACTGTTGCAACACTGTCAAAGATGTGCGTCAAAATCTTTCAGTTGGTGTAACGATGTTTGATTTCAAAAAGCATCTCGAAGTGGCAAGAAGAATCAAAACACTTCACAGGATAAATAGACACAGAAAATAAAGAGTGCTCATCTCACCCCCATTTGAAAGAACTGCACTGGCTACTTCCATATTTTAGGATAAATTTTAAAGTTCTACTGCTAGTTTTCAAAGCTCTAAATGGCTTTAAAGCACCTATGTTACCTCAGAGAAAATCTGTCTATGTTCCAACACATGACCTTAGATCTATAGATACTGGCCTTCTGCAAAGAGCTTCAGTGAAATATACAAGATGTGGAGAGGCCTCTTGCGCTTCTAAACTGTGGAGCTCAATTCCACCTTTTATTTGACAGTCAAACTCATTGCACACTAAGAGACTTTTGAAAACCCATCTCTTTAACTTAGTGTTCAATGAAAATTCTACATCTTTTTGGTATTTATCTTTTAATTTGATCTGTTATTTTCTTATGAGTTTAAATGAATACGAGTAATTTCCTCTTTTACTGTTAAGTCTTATCACCTGTCTGTAAAGCACTTTGAGCTGCCGCCGGTATGAAAAGTGCTCTATAAATACAGACATCATTATTACAATTATTTCCACTTGTGAATGAACTACATTTTGGCAGAAAAAATATATTTTTTTAAATATTAAAATCATATGAATATGGGTTTGATTCCAAAATGCTGTACATCCATTTGTAACAATTTTGTATATAGCAATTTTTTGAAAAGAATAACAGCTGGTGTATGATGGAAAACACATTTTTAGTTCTCTAATTAAGGTGCTATTAACTCTAGTAATGTATTGATAGTTCTTATATGTGTGAAGTCCACTCCCAGCAACCAAAAGTGGACAAGCACGCCGGTCAAACTACATGTTGTGTTGATTTTCTAAGTGAAAAAAGTTAACACACCCCTTGCGCTTTTTCATGCACAAAACATATCACATACACAAAAGTAATGGTACTTAAATTTTTTCACCCCAATATGTTAAACTCAGAAAACAGCTAAAAGTGTGCAGTAAAATTTGCAGAAAAATGCAAGTTTGTTGTTGTATTTTCACTTAAACAACACAATTTTTGCATAGCACTGTATTTGAAGCAATGTTTATAGAGCTGAGAATACTCAGTGTTGTGTATAAAGTAGTTTTAGTTTTTAATCTATTGTTGCATGACAGAAATCAATCAACTCAATCTGAAGTTAAAATGTTGTTAATACTATTCAAAAATTAAATGTGTGAATTTAATTTGTAAAAGTAAAAAATCATTTTCGATATTGATTGCATAGTACACTGAATTCTAACTACTGAAAAGTGAATTTTTACAGAAAGCTCTACCAAAAATATAATTAGAAGTAATCAGCTTTAAAATGAATTGGGAAAAGCCATGAATTATAAACAGTGAGGACTGCAATCTCACATGCAGATTGAATGCCTATGTGTAAAAACCTGATTTCTGATGAATTAGCCTAGATTTGTTAAAGCTGGATCCGATCCATAAGTGAGCAGCACTGTTGATAGTGTGACACTGGTTGCATTATGCACTCACAAATTAAGATCAAGATGAACCCAGAGCGCATGTACTTCAACTGAGCACGCTCTGGTCATGACAATGTCTTCATCTAACATGGATCCATTTGATAGGCTTTTTGTCACCAGCTGAATGGGTTGCCATAGGGGCTTACTGTGGATTGCCTGTTGGATTGGTGCTATGGAGAGAAAAAAAAGAACGCAGCTCGGCTTTAAATAGCACGAGGCAGTGGAGGGTAAGTTTACACTCACGGGAACTATTTACTGTGAACTGAGAGTCACAGGCAGGAAGGGGGACCAACACACTAGAGCACTGTGGTTTTAACCTCCCTTGTGACAGAGTGATGTGTTTTTCTTTAAGGCACACTATGTTGCTTTCAGTTCTGGAAATTACTCTTTAAGGCCTGGAGATGTAAAGTGAAGTTAACATGTCACAAATACAACTAAAAAAATATTTATGTATTTTTCTGTTTTAACATTTAACTGTTTTAATGCATATTATTGTAGTTGTGTTGGAACAGTGTTACCATGTAAATAACACCTCAGTGGGATTCAACTGTGCACATACTGACTCTGACATTTATAACAATATATATTCACTGTGTTCTTTAAAAAAAATACGACTAAAGCCTTTTCTTAAGTTGACCACATCAACTGAAATTCCAACAAAACCCTAATATGATCCTATAAGACAACAAAATTCCCCACATTTCTACTGGCTAAAATCTTACACAGTATACTTCAAGTTCTCGCAGAAGCTAAGACCACTGAAAACGAGGCTGGGAGAAGCCTTGTGTTTTCACATTGTGAGTTTAATTAAAACTTAAGTGCTAAGTTGTGTTAAGTCAGTGACCTCTGTGCAGGGTTTCAGAATGCAAAAGTGCCCCGCTGTGTTGCACTGCACCTAAAACATTACAGAAGGCCTCCATTTCAGTTTAAGTTCTAAAAATGCTCCAGAAAATCTCAGAACATGAGGGGGGTTTTATTCGGTACACTTTAATAATGAGAAATCATTTCAGATTGGACAGCCATTTGCTTAACAATCATTTTTTCCCACAGTAGCTTCATTAGACTGCTCAAAAACATTCATGCTCTATGTTGACCATGTCTAAAACTTTGGACAATATCCTAATGTAGTTCTCTAATAAGAGTCAGAGGCATTACCATGTAATCTCTACAGAAAAAATAAAAAAGTTCATTTTAACATTCTCCTAGAAATAGGATTGCATTTTATCTATAAATATTTCTCAGTGCATAGCGGCGTAGTCACTGAAGGAGTGAAGAGAGGTATTCCAAACCAGAATACGAAAAATACCTGAAACAAAAATGATTCTTTTCCTTTCATTAGATCAGAAGTAGGTTTTGCAGTAGCCATACATAAATATGGAGGGAGAGGTCTTTACAGATGAGGGCTTTGTGAGGTCAGATTAGGTCAACATGTCCCACAGACAACAGCAACACAGCGCCGTCCAGCAGGCGGTCAGACATGCCTGCTCTCCAGAATCATCTCGCCGTCCCTGTTCCACCACGTACACTGAGGGAAACACAATGTGAACATAAGACAATAATAATATTAGAATAAAATTAATTAAAAAGGACACAAGATATTCTTATTCTTGCAACAGATACTAAAAAAAAAGGTGTCATAGAAGAACCACTTCCTTGAATAACAACTCTAAAAAAAAGGACGTGTGAGTTTGCAGAACCTTCACACCTTCACCTAATACAAGGGTCTATTTAAATATCTATCAACATTGATGACCATTAATTACAATGATCGCTGATTTGTCTCTCGGGTCCATTTATGCAGCTTTGGCTGGAAAACTTGACAAAATAATTTTTTAGTTTAGTCAAATCCTGTTACTGTTTTTGAAAACAATAAATTGACCATCTTTTGCTATGAAAATTTGAGTTCAACATTAGTATTTGAAAATGTAGTAAAATAAACATGTGTAAATATATCTTTGGTCCCCAAATCCAACGTCAACCCTGCATACAGTCTTAAAGGCAGGATGACTCGTACAATGTCATGTCATTTGAGCTGATGATGATGATAATGATGATGAAACACGTTCATGTGATGTTAAAGACGGTGGTTCATCTACACTATTGTTGACCAATATCAGTAAAAGAGAAGAATCTGGAATTGTCCATTGTGTTTCAATATTAGAACACTGATGATCAAACAGCATGTCACACAGCACTGGTTCCTCTTTGTGGTCAGCAACCAGCCCACATGCACAGCAAGTGATCTGGGTTACACTTGTGTCGAAAACAAAACCTAACAATGTGCACCATGACACAAAGCCTGATGGCACAGTACTGCTTCCTTCAAGATGATATTTTCTTACATTTCATTTCTGATTTGAGAGACATGCTTGTAGTAACAGGCCATAAAATCTTAATATATTTTTCCATATCATTAATTACTGATAATCAAAATGTGCATTTCCTAATTCTCAAACCTAAACTTGAGATACTATATACTAAGTCTGGTATTTTGAACCCTGAAAAAAAAAAATTCAGTTTGGTATAATATACAAATTAATTTATAAAAGTATTTTAAAGATCGACATTTTGAGGACACTGCACTTTTCCTGAGCCTTTACATACATCACTGAACATGTCACACACCTTTAAAACTTAACAGTCAACGAAAAATAAGAAAAAAGCCATAAAAAGACAAAGTTTTGCCAGGAAAGGGGCTTTTTCTGCCAATTTCCACTTCTTCTAAAACATTTTGCTCATAGCACAGAGCTAGTTAACCTTGTGAACAAGGAAATGGTTAGTGAATGGTTAGACTTCTTGCTGCTTTGTACTGTTGCAAGTGAAAGGCTAGACTTCTTCTCCCTCTCTTCTAGCAATTAAACGAAGCACATCACTGCCAGGTGTAATTGAACTAGCACCTGTTTAAAGTGCAGGCATTTGTAATTACAGATTACGGAACAGAACCAATCATAAACATTTATACCAGTTCATAATAACTTTATCAAAAACACCATAAGCATGAATTACTGACAGTAAAGAAATATCTGTCTATAATTATCATTGTTGTATTACTACCCAGGCCTAGTAGCCAGTGTGATATGAACACAGTTCAGAAAGGAGGAAATGCTATTTCAAAAAGTAGCAGGAAGCTTACCTGTGTTTTTAGGAGGCTCCCCATACATTGGTCCTCCATACGGTGGCTGGGGGGGTACCTGATAGCCCTGATAACCTGGCTGGACTGGATATTGTCCAGGAGGCCCTGGGGGGAAGTTGGGGTAAGGTTGTTGATCTGTGGGAGGTGGATAGCCCGGAGCAGGGTAGGCCTGAGGTGGGTATCCCTGAGCGGGGTAACCAGGAGCAGAAGGGGCAGGGTACCCAGGAGCCGCAGGGCCAGTATAAGGGGGAGGATGATCGTAACTCATTTATGCACAGGAGGAGGTCACCTGTAGACAAGAGACACGCACTGTTTCACATGGATTCAGTTAATACAGCGATAATGCTACAAAGCCACATCCCAGCTAGTGCAGTTGAGGTCTTCCAGTCCTCATTTCTGCACACCTGTGAGGAACGTGAGGCCAGATGTGAGCTGAAATGCACTGTCATTACCCTGTCATTGAGCTGAATTATGCTTGTAATCTATACTGAGTTACTGTAGATACATATAAGCTTATTTTAACAGACAATTCTGATCAATATCATCATTTTACAAGCTGCAGTAAATGCACAGCCTGTACGTTGCACTAGTCTGTATTAAATGCAACCTATTATTTTAGTGTTTGCACACTAAAAGACTCTAAAAGTGCTGACTCTGAGGAGGACTGCAGGGCTTGGTGCTCCAATTGCAACAGACCCTAAATCAGACACCAGAAGGAAGTAAGGTGAAGGTGTGTTTTTGACATTAAAAACAAGAAGTGTTTTAAGCCTCAGTCAGCCTCACCTCTAGCTGATAATTGACAGCAAATTGCAAATTAATGAGGAAGTATGTACACAGACTCACTCGTAGCAAACATTCAAATGATACAGCCAGTTCTCACATAAAGGTTGCTTAATAATAATTCACAGCTATTATTTGTGACCTTATACAGACTTATGAAACACATCTTGCTGTAAGCAGATGGAATATGAATATTCATACTTATATAATGACTACTGATTGGTTAATAAATATGTATATTAATCACTGATGATAGTACACAAGTTAAACACCTGAAAGAAAGCCAGCAGTCTGTGTTTGGTTAACTTCTACTAAGCTTCTGTAAGTGTCCAGGACGAGACTGGGCTTTAGCTAAGATTGTGCCCGAGTATCTGCACATCTAAATTTAGTCTCTACTCCTTATTGATTCCAGCTCAGCAGAGGGTAGGAGACGGTTGTTTTTGTTGTAATAGCAGCGAGAGGAGCCAATCTTCGGAAAGGAAACTGGACCTGGCCTGACTATTGGTCTGGTGCTGTAGTATTTTGAATTACAAATGAGTTTCAGAGCAGGCACGTGTGACTCGTGTACACTAGTACACAAGACTACCTAATATGCAAGAATGATGATGAAATAAGGGTTTTTTAGCACAAACTGGGATTTCGAAGCCAATACCCATAAACCCTATCTCACAAGATTAAACCCATGCCTCTCCACAGGGTAAACTCAATCAGTGAGTGTAAATCCTCATGAACGAGTACACTGTGTCATTTGTCTCAAACATGGACGTGACGTCTGCAATGACCACGGACATACAATGACTAAGCATGCTGTTAGCAAGCTCCTTCTCTCTGGGTGTCCCATTTAATGCAATATCTAATCCAGATAAAACCATGGTGAGTAGTTCTCCTCAGGGGTGGTGAATTATTAACTTGATGAATAGCAAAGTCGACACACAGCGGGAACACAAAGGTGAATGATGTCGTAATAAAGAGAAGCTGATATATGATAAAGGAAAAAATCTCTATATGAATTTGAATCTAGATGTATATCACTATATTTTTTCCAAAATTCTGTGTTTTGCTTAGTCTTGTTGCTGCTGTAGCCCTACAGTTTCCTTCAGTATTAAAGTTTGTGTCCATCTACAGAGGTGGGTAGAGTAGCCTCAACTCATACTCAAGGAAGTGTTAATACTTAGATAAAAAAATGACTCAAATCAAAGTACCTTCTAAAAGTAATGGGTCAAACAAAAAGAAGGAACTGAAGTCTGTACGGCTCTGTATTTGTCTTTCTGGGTCCTTTTGGTCTAAAATAAAATGCTAAAGCTACAAATGTGTGACCAATCACAAAGCAGTACAGATTTTGTCCCCAACACAATGTAATGAAATTAAACACACAACAAAGAAATGAGTAACTAAATATGAATGGCTAAACGTAACAGAGTACAAAGTAGATTTCTTTACCGAGTAATGTACCTCAGTAGAAGTAAACATCAACATTTTACGTAACTACATGTACTTACAGTCTCTCTTTCTCTATAAATATATAAGTATGCATATATGTACGTGTGTCTCAAATTAACTCACGAATCTCATTTACACTCTCATTTCTGAGCATATTCATATTTAGTTTAGTTCCATTAAGAAACGTATCACCCGGTCAGTTACGTTACGTATCTAAGAAAAATGAACAAATCTCTGAAATGGTTAAAAATAACTGGTTTACGTTTTAAACTTAATAGATGGCCATGGCAGGGTGCTGTTACTTTCCAGCTCCTGAGTAGGACCCTTGTTGCTGTTCTGCTCATTACTGAAGCAGATGAACTGCATTTGTCAGTGAATACAACAGTGTTCAGTACTGAAAATGAGGCGAATGGGATGGTTTTGTGTTCATTTACAACAACAAGCAGGTGATTGTTGAGCAGATGTCAGGCGGACAGAGAATCGGCCCACGCAAGTAAATGACCGACGAGGTGACGATCACGGGCCCACACTACACTCCGAGGAAAAAAGGCAGAAATAAGGCGGAGAACGTGCTAAATCTTTACTTTACTACACTGGGGAGAGAAGTCTAAGCCTGACTAAGTAGGTGCCCGGTTTCTGGCTCTGTGAAAGGGAGTAATCCGAGCGAAGTTAAGACCATGCGGAAGAGGCCCGTACCAGGATCCAGTCAGTGTTGGTGTTAGAGGGCCGGGGGCACGAACAAGGATGGAAACTGCACCAAACACATACTGACACTCAGCAAAGTGCCTAGACTGCGTATTCGAGCCGTTAGTAGAGGAGAGTCATATACGAAGCCCCCGGTAAAGGCAAAAAGCTCAGAAGTGTTGTTTTTACCTGTGGTTTAACGGTCGGTGGTGCTGCTACAGTGCGTCAGCCCGGCTCCGGTCTGCTTCGTTTGTTTTATTCCCGTTATGGTGGTGTTACGGCGTTGTCAGAGGAGTCCAGCTGAGTCTGCCCTCCCCGCCAACCAATGAACTGAACAGCGCTGGCCGCTTGGGGCGCGATGCTGAAAGGGCTCCAAGAGACAGATGATCAGCTGACCCGCCCTCTGACCAATAGGAGGCGAGGACGCAGCCCAAGCCCCGCCTTCTTCAGTGACTTGGCACTCCCCAGTGAGGTCAGAGATGAGGGAAGGGGTGGGGAGAAGGGGTAAATAAACAGGAGGTGGGCAGATTTTCACTCACATTGTGAACCTCATATGACCAGCGGACTGCAGAGGATGAGGGCAGGGAGAGGTCAGCCGCTAAACTGAACTCATTTTGATCTTTAATGTTAAAGTGAGGAAGCTAACGTTTCCCTATGGCTCCCTAACTGTATAACGTGTCACCAGAGGGTCTGTTGTGGTTGCATCATGCTCCATGTTTATTTCAGCAGGACATTTATTTACAACAATGTGGTCCAGTGATCAAAACAAACAAAAAAAAACGTTCAAAAGGTCATCAAATGACTAAAAAAACTTCATCTGTGCTTCACTGTGTACCGTCTCATGTGCATTAACGAAAATCAAAACCCAAAACCAAAACAAAGTTCCAGAGACACTTTTTGACTTGAACTCTAATAAGCAGTGTATCCATATTTGGTTAGTGTGAAACAAAGGGACAACAAGGAAAGTGATTTTGAGGCTAATCATTTTAGTTTCTTTCCTCATTCAATCTGTTATGTTTTGCTAGTAATTTGTTATATGACAATGGAAGACAATCACACTTGATTGTCTTGTTTCTACAGAAGCGAAAGCTAATCAGCTAAACATAATGTACGACTCTTTGCGATGTGCTGCATTCTTCTCTATAGGCAAGTTGTTTATATGAGATACTAACATTCAGAGGCATATTTAGCAATTTCACACACAACCAGCATCTTATAATTCTATAGAGTAGAATACTGTTAATGAGTCATTGTAATACAGAGACAAAGCATTATCATCATCAAAGACTGAGCAAAGACTCCATTACCTACAGTGCAATATGCAAATATAAAAGAAAAGGTGGTAAAATGCTATATGTATGTGATAAATTAACTCACATATCAAACAAAGCTGTTCCATGTGTAACAAAGAAGCCCTATGTTAGGCTATAATCAGGAATGTGTGCTCGCTCAATGAAAGACGGTCTGTCTCCAGCGTTTGTCGTGGAGGAAGGGCCAGAGACTGTCTCTTATAGCGGTTTTGAAGGGAGTGGGGTCAACACTTAAACCAAGCAGCTCCAGACGAGAGCACTCCAACTGCGCATTCTGCGGCCTCTGAGCCCCGGCTCCAGCAGGTTGCTCTGTCAGCTACACACACACACACACACACACACACACACACACACACACACACACACACACACACACAGATTAATTACCTAAAAACTGGTACATCCAGTGAAAAACAAACAGAACATGTGCAGTATGCACCAGATATTGGAAGAAAGTAAAGGAAAAAGTTGCTGAAAAAATGTTCACCTATTACTCACTGACTTTTTAGGCACCATTATAATGGAAGCTGTTAAGAGTGTTTCCAAAACACAGCTTGTTTCCAAAATAATCTGAGGTTTTGTCTAACCCTGCCCCAAAATCACTAGTAATGTGTCTGTGATACTGAAAAATTAGAATCTAGGAAGTTAACATCTTTGATTGCATACTATCTATGGTCAGACAGGTTGTGGGACATTATTCACAATTAACATTTATAAAAACATTGAAAAAATCATGATACTACATGCATTGAGCAAATAGTATTAGTTATGCAACACACATCACACAGCTCCTATTCAACAGACTTGATCCTTAGCGTCTCCAGATCCTCAGACAATGTTTTGATTTTACTGTTTCTTTTTTAAAGCAACATGACAAGAACAAACCGAATACCTGAAATATGTCTTTCTCAGAACTTTGCAAATTCACAGTGTTATTTGCATGCTCTATGCCATATGAACTGTAGACTGTGACTCACCGGTATGAGATGACTGCTGGGCAGGTTAAACGCATCTGCAATGGCACAGGCCATCTCATATTTAGTCATCTGCTCTTTCCCAGAATAATGGAAGATCCCACGCATGGATGGGTCCTACCATGCAACATAAGCACATAAACAAAAGTGAGTTCAGACCAGCACAGCACAAACAAGTTGCCAAGTTGCCATTTCTACATACATACATACATACACACACACACACACACACACACACACACACACACACACAACTGTATGCAGAAGTTTAAATACCCATGGTCAAGTCAAACATTTTTCTGCTTTTAAGTTCAATGTATTGGAAAAAACAAAACATAAAATATAAAATTTTAAAAATATAAAAATATATGTTTTTTTCCAAAATATGTTAAATTCAGCAAATAATCAGTGCATTACAAATTGCAGAAGTGTGTCCTCTGTAGAGAATGTGAACTTATGTTCGCTTAGAAAATCAAAGCTTGGAGGACAAACTTAAGTATGAAAGTGTGTATAGACAAAAAGTAGTTGATATCTTGTGAGGGAAGGCCCAGCCATCACATGGATTTGTTAAATCACCAGCACACCTGATTTTACATAATAAAATAAGGAAATACTGATTTAGCCACATCAAGTACTGGATGATAACTACAGATAATACAAGGTTGCCATGAGGGCAGGTTTGGAAATGGGTAAACAAACAAACTAACATAGAATCACCACATACTGTATTTGTTACTTGAATTTATTCTAATATCAGTGTTTTTCTGAGCAAACAGATGCTTACTGCCCAGATAAATAGCTTTTTAAATCTAATTTTCTCACATCTAAAACTTATGCGCACACACACACACACATATACATATATATATATATATACACACACACACACACACACACACACACACACACATACATACACATATATATATACACACACACACACATATATTAGTCCAAATTGACAAAATAAGCTTTGTCAGAATTATTATTTTCAATTTCACTAATTCAGTAGCATTATTTTCATCATGTGATTACCATAGAGTGAATGCAGTTCCAACAAATATAAATCATGTATACAGTCAATATAAAATTATTACACATTCCACAGATTAACAAATTAACAAGATGGTCAGTATGGAAGCAGTACGAATAAAACATTGATCAGTTTTAATTCTTTTACAGCTGGTTGGCACTTTCCTTTCCTTTTACACATCAGAACATGAGAAGAATGCAATCTGCAAGTGGTAAAATATGCCAGTGACTGGTTCAGCACTTTCCTGGTGCACCAAGAATATCTTCTATGTGCAAACATAGCACATGAAAAATTAAAAAAATGGATGCAAGTAATCAGATTTTCCAGGGGTCGACGTCTGGGCTGTTAGTGGCATGTTTTTGTGCCTTCACTTTCGTAAAACAGGGGTTGTATTTAAGCCTACTGCTAATATGTGAATCAGCACCAGTTGTTTCCATACAGATTAGAATTAGAGCTCTGTCTGAATAGTTTAATTTTTCCTCCAGCTCAGCTTCCTCCAATCAAATTAGAAAAAAAAAATGGACAAGCATGGATCTAGAGGGGGCCTTACTGATCTATTGTTTGTCCAATAAAATCAGCCGATATAAAAGTTTCACAGATTTATCAGTTTCACAAATTTATTTTTATGTGATGAAGTTTCACAAATTTATCACAATTTTTTTAACCAAAAAATAATATCTGTCTACATTACTGTTTATCTGAATTTGTATCTCTTTAAAATTGTTAATGGTGTCTGTGACAAAATGCTGATATTGGTCAGGTCCTAATCTTGACTAGCACCAAAGTAAAACCTCCACACTGGGAACTGCAGTGAAGCAAGTGGGTCACCTGAAGAGCCCTCTCAGCCATGTTCCTACAGACACGTGCCACATCTTTGGTGTAGGTGGGGAAGCGCTGCTGGCAGTGGTCTATAGTGCAGCTCTCAGCCCCTTCCTGAACACGGTCCCACAGCACCGTTACTGCACTCTCCTCAACCTTCTCCACCTCGCCATACAGAATGGGGACCCGAAGTACTGCAGCACCTGAAAACAGGAAAAATTTGGAGATATTTTGAAGTAAGGACTTAATGCATCTTAATGCTTAAGGCATGCCTGTATGTGGCCCACACATCTGTTCCTCACTTTCATAACTACAGCAACACCAGAAAGTATTTAGACACTTCAAAGATTTAACCACTGCTAAACTATAGTGAAGTTCTTCAGGTTACTTCAAAGTTCTTCAGGAATTCCAACCAGACTGCACTAGGAGTACTGTAAAGAACAGAAGTGGAAATCTCAAAGTGTGGGGCTGTTTATCTTATAGTGGTGTTGCTGAGCTTGTTTTCACTGATGTGATCATAAACTCAGAACTGTACAAAAACATTTTGGATGCAAACCTGCAACAGTCTGCAAAGAAACTGCTCAAATAATAACAATCTGAAATACATTAACCAACTTTTCAAAGAATACTTTGCCAAAAAGAAAATGTCATTCTTGGAATGGTCTGCTTAAAATAAATGGCACTTGGTTTGACTTGTTTCCTGACATAATTAACTTTATGCCTCTTTAAATATTATCCAAATACTTTTTAGGAACACTGTACATAACTCACATAAGAGTTTCATAGTAGTTACTGAATAAATCATAGTATTTACTGGATAGTAAATACTACTACTTTATTACTAAATAGTAATTATGTTTAATAACTGTATAGTAAGCCAAAGATAAAAGGCGTTGTGCCCTAAATTAAGTGGTTCTGAGAGTGAAAAACTTTGGACCCATATTAGGTCTGTAGGGTTTAAGGAATTAAACCATAATGGAGGAGATGGGTTTACTCAATGCAGGGGAGAAACAGGAAACACAAGATGAGTAAAACAAAAGAAGTAAGAGGTCAGGGAATTCTTATACCTGGACAATGTCTGAGGATCTCTCGTTCTCCTTCAAGTTTGGACTTCCCATACATGTTTAATGGATTTGGTGCATCATTTTCTCCATATGGAGGATTGCGTCCATCAAATACATAATCAGTACTAATGTACAGCAGGAAGATGCCAGCTACATATACAATGTTAAAAGAGTACAAACAACAAATTAATCAGAAAAAACAGCGTTACAAGAACTGAATAAGCAACAACTTGGAAACAAATCTACTCAACAAGCTATGTTTGTAAAAATGTGGATAAAACATTTTTGACCACATTTCTATTTCAATTTCCATACCCCCATGTCTTACTGCCTGTTTTGCTTTACACTGGACTAACCTGCTTCTTTTGCCAGAGTAGCACATGCATGTACGTTCAGGTTCAAGGCTGCCTCCGTGTGATGCTCCACCACATCTGGCCTCCTCTCAGCAGCACAGTGCACGATCGCATGAGGCTGAGTCCACAACGAAACAAAGACAATGAGACAGCAACATTACATTAAAGGGAAGATGATTGACTGCAGGCAGCAGAAAGCACCAATGTTAGTGGCAAACGCTGTGGAGACTTTAGGCTATACGCTGCCACTTTGGGGACAGTAAGCACCTGAAAGTCGTGAATGACCGCCCGCACAGCATCTTCGTCCAGCAGGTTACATCTGAGGAAGCGAGGTCGAGCCCGGTTGTAACCACAGCCCAATGCATCCCAGTCGTTGTTCTGGAACTCCTTGTAGACCGTGCGCCCCAGAAGACCAGTCGCACCCGTCACAAGCACACGCCTGTATGGGGTGTAGACATCCTCCTGTGGAAGGTCAGATATTAGAGGAGCAGATTTGTCAAGAATCCTCGAACAATCAGTTGATTCTTCTAAAAATAAATGTCAGGTGATTGTAATCAAGTAAAACAGCTCCTGCACATTACTGGAGAAATAACTGCTACATGAAGTACAGTTTAGTATCCAGTATAAAACACGGTTAAACCTCTGATTTGGTAAGTTTTTAGTTCTAACACAAGAAGAACACATTTCCAAGCAGGTTAGTCTCTACTTGCATTTGTGACAAAAACTTTGTACATAGCTGATCCATCAAACTCCAGAATAGTGAGTTTATAAGGGATTCACTTTTACATCAGAATCATATACTGGCAGATTACTGCTTTAAGAAAACAAGTGGCATCAGACAGATGTTCAGATTTGATATTTCAAACCGATATTTGATGACATATTTATTTAACTCCAGAAGAGCTGAATATTTAGGCGACGCTGGATTACTGGGCAAAAATATCTGCATTTTACCGCGCTTAATAATAAATAAATAAGTGTTACATTTCTCTGTAACGCTAATCCAGGTAGACTTAGTCACAGCTGCTATATTTTATAGACGGTCATGTTTCAGCATCTGGAGACATGTACATGAAAAATATTGGATACTGGCATCAGCCCACAAATCCCACATCGGTGCATCCCTGGAGCTTACACATTTTTAAATTCTTACATAACTGGCTTCATTAAAGGCGTTTCTCTTTACTTGTGTCTTAGAGGGAATCAGAAAGGCTTTCAATGGATTATCAGATTACAACCACAAGAACTGTTAAAGATAAACAAATAAATAAAAAATACCACTCATTCAGGTTTGGAAATCTAAATTTCACAGCTGCTTTACATGCCATAATGGCCAATGAATACAACAGGATGTGGTCTGAGCAGCACTATAAATACCAACTTTCACACTCTTGCATAGTGTAAACATCACACTTCAGACCCTCCAATGAGGTGCATCTAAAACACAGTGTCAGGAAGTCAGCTCCTCATTCAAGCTCTACAAAATGATGAAGCTTTACAAATACTGGAGCTCATCGACTCCTTACGTTTAATTGCCCATTATAATCCACAGTTAAACGACCAGGCTTCCAAAGAACTCCGCTACACTGGCAGGTAAGCTGACAAAGACAGAGAGCAGGAGGTTTTTGCAGAAGCAAAAGCTGGAGGCCTTACCTGCACAAGCTCTACATGACCGGGGCTAAAATGTATCTTTAGCTCTTTCTCTCTCTCACTCATGTCAGTATGGCTCTCGCTCTATCATACCCCGCAACAACAACGACGACGACTATGCACAGCGCGCCACTCAATTCCGGGACCTTCTTCACACCAGTTGGGTGAGTCCCGTCCACATAAAGAGTACACACGACATCACAGCCAGAACACACACACCTGCGCCAGCCAAACTTTCACAGTCACACACAAACACACACACACGCAGCCGTTTTCACAACCAGAGAATCCGGACTGGATTTGCGCAGACAGCGCAGGCGTACACAAGCAGCGATTCTAGCACATCATCGCGGCACTCTTATACGCAGTACGAACGTGTTTACATAGTTACATGAGCTATATACATTGCATTCATTCATTCATTCTTGAAAAGAAAATTCAACCTGTGCCAGTTTTCAATACCTAGAGAGCAGCAGAACAAATTATATTTCTGTACATTTGTATTTATAATCGATTTAAAGAGCAGTGAAGTCAAAAGGACAAAAAGCTGTTCGACAATAAACTTTATAAACTTTTCAACAAATTAAGTAATCTTTAAAGCGACTCTCAGTAAATGTAAAAAGCAACATGTTAGCCAGCTAAATAAACTCGATTGTTTACATTACATACCGCTGCCCTACTAGTTACCAGCCACAACAACTCACTCACTAATGTTTAGTTCTGCCTTTTATGCGACCTCCAAGTGAACAACTACTTATTTGCTGTTTAAAACACAATGCAAGGACACAGAGCTACTAAATGCACTTTACTCAGATAGCGAGACGTGTGAGACGTGTGGCTAAATCCCAGTTTACTGTCTCAGCTCAGCTCAGCTCAGCTGTCTGTCCGACCAACCAAAGAGTAGCATTACCTACACAAAGAGAGCCGAACACCGTAAGCTGCATTTATGGCAGAAGTTAGTTCATTCTACTTTAAAACATCAAGAATTTACCTCAAAATCACCATACTCAAATCCGGGCATGATTTTACGATACGTTTACGAGACGTCTAACGCATCAGTCACTCGACTGAAGCCTTGCTGAAAGATTTTTTAGCCGGTTGGCTTCTGTTGCAGCTCATTCATTTCAAAATAAGAGTCCCACCCGTTCATTCGTCGGGCAAACTGGCGTAAGATTAACGCAGAGCTGTACAGATTAGTTGATCTTAAAAATATTATTTTTGTATTGTATTTTCAGTAATGTACTTGGGGAGATCTGTGATTATACTATTAGAAAGTATCACTGAACACTGCCTAAGCGACTCAAAACCGTACCATATGTGCCAAAGGGCATGTGGCACAACTGCCATGTGTTGGCCCTTTTGTAAATTAGTTTAGTATGTAATTTTAACAGCAATATCATAAATAAAGTCGGTTATGCGGCTGTAACCAATCTAGCACAATGTCAGCAGCAACATTCTCAACCAAGTCATTTTGTATTAGACCTAGTCATTTTTTTTTCTCTCAGCAGTTTGTAATGTTTTGTCTTTGTTCGTTTTCCAAAATAAAAGGCTCTGTGAATCTAAAATCAGAACACTAATTAGACCTTGCATGTACAATAATGTGGGTGGTCCAAGGGTGGACAGACAGTGGCATACAGACAGCGAGGTGATGACCAGATCAAGCCAGCAGACTGATATATGCTACTTTCTGGGAAATTCGACAGTTTTCAAATCTAAAGTGCTGGTGAACAGACCCAAAACAGCAGAAAAGCTAAGCCTATTAGATAGCCAGAGGACAGCAGGCCACTGTTGGCCCACTGACGGAAAAGCTGGCGGCCTACTGGCTTTTTCTCAGCGTTTTCCAGGCAGCCCACTGGTGGTTAAGCAGAGTGTTGGCCAAAATGGCTTTTTTCATTGCTCATTTTTACACTTACAGTCCAATTTTTTATTTAATTTCTTTTGTTATCTTTTGTAAATTACTTAGTAAATCGTTTTAACAGTAATATCATAAAGAAAGCTGGTTGTACAGCTGTAACCAGTCTTGCACAATGTCAGCAACAACATTCTCAACTAAATCATTATATATTAGGCCTAGCCATTCATTTTCTTTCTCTCACTAAAAGACTGTGGACATTAAAAATCTAGTTAGATAACCTGGGTGGTCAGGGTTGACCAGCAGTGGCATACAGCCAGCACTGCTGGGGTGACAACCTTGTCAAGCCAGTTGACCAATATATGCTGCTATCTAGTGGAGCACCATTCTTTCAAAAGATATTTCCTCAGCTCTGAGCCTGTTTATAGACCAGTGCAACACATGGAGATCTGATGTCTGGAAACTACCACCAAAATCTGAAGCATGCTCATGGTAACTACCAAATGTCTATAGTTCTTTATAAAACAGAAATTAATGCTAGAGACTCAAAAGATGAACAGTCAGCGTCTATCGTCTTTCGAAAATAAAGGATGTTTCCGCCCGGTTTCGAACCGAGGACCTTTCGCGTGTTAGGCGAACGTGATAACCACTACACTACGGAAACAGTTGAAAACCGTTCTCACTGCAGACAGGTTGGGGTGACGACCTCATTCAGTGTACGTAGAGTTATTTTGAGATTTGCATATGTATCCACAACACAGGAAAACAACATGGAAAGTCTGGTATTTCTGGAGCATGTATTTTTATTAAAAATTAGTAATCAGCTATTTCTTATTTTCTATATTACATTTTTCCTGGGATTCTTTACAAAGACGTGTAGAAATACTGTAAGAAACTGTTAGATTTCTGTAGTGTGGTATTATACTTCTGTAATAATATGCCTGCATGTAATACTCTTGCAGCTCTACAGTTATCTGTCGTCTTACTTGTAAAGTCCCAAAGTTTTTACAATCCAATGCCATCATATACTGCACACATTACAGAGAAGAACATATAGCATACCATCAGATAGAACATCCTAACATTTTATCTACTCATTATCATATTTGAGTATAGATACACAGCTGGTGACAAATTAAAGGAAAATATTAAAAAAGTGACTTAGTAAGGTTAGTAAGATTTTGGGGAACCACGAGACACCAGAAGAGCTTCTGTGCTTCTCATCATAGACTCTCCAACTGCACTATATGGACACTCCTAACTGTTAAAGTGTTTCAGCCACACCCATTGCTAACAAGTAGATAAAATTAGGCACATGGCCTTGCAATCTCAATAGACAAACACTGGCAGCAGAATGAGTCATACTGATGAACTCAGTGACTTTGAACATGGCACTGTCGTGGATTGCCACCTCTGCCACAAGTCAGTTTGTGACATTTCTGTTCTGTTAGATCTGCCCCTGTTAACTGTAAGTGCTTTTATCGTGAAATGGAAGCACCTAGGAACAACAACAGCTCAGCCATGAAGTGGTAAACCACGCAAACTCACAGAGTGGGGCCACTGAGTGCTGAAGGTCACAGGGCCTATCCTCTGTTGAATCACTCACTAACAAGTTCCATATTGACTCTGGAAGCAACATCAGCAAAAAAACTGCATATTAGGAGCTTCATGAAATGGGTTTCCATGGCCGAGCAGCTGCGCACAAGCCTAAGATCAAAATTCACAATGCCAAGGGGGAAAGTGGTGTATAGAACATCGCCACTGGACTCTGGAGCAGTAGAAATGTGTTCTCTTGAGTGACAAATCATGCTTCCCAATCTGGCAGTCTGATGGACGAGTCTGGGTTTGGCGAATGCCAGGAGAACATTACCAGCCTGACTGCATTGTACCAAGTGTAAAGTTTGGTGGAGGAGGGGTAATTCAATGGTCTTGTTTTTCAGGGGTTGACCTGGGTCCCTTAGTTCCAGTGAAGGGAAATCTTCAGCATACCAAGACATTTTGGACAACTGCTCAAAATGTTTCCAACTTTGTGGGAAAAGTTTGGGGAAGAGTCTTTTCTGTATCAGTATGACTGGTGCCCAGTGCTCACAGCAAGGTCCATAAAGGCATGGCTGGGTGAGTTTGGTGCGGAAGAACTTGCCTGGCCCACACAGAGCCCTGACCTCAACCCCATCTAACACCTTTGGGATGAACTAGAACAGGTGTTTATTTGAGCATCAGTTACTGAAACAGAGCCTGTCCTGCAGTGGCCTGTAGCTGACTAACTACACCAGCATTAGCATAGCCCAGCAGGGTACAGCTCTGCTCACGAGAGAACAGGTTTAATTTCGGCTTTCTAACCCTCTATACCAGCAGCTTGGCTTCCTCAGATTCGAGTCGTCATCATCTAAGCTTATGTCAGTGTAACTTTTGTTAGTCAGAATCAAACCTGTTCTGTGGTGAGGCAGCATGCTAACTAAGCTAATGCTAACCAGCTACTCTCTCCTGGTTAGCACAATATGTGATAGAATAAAGAAAGCTGTCTTTGTTTTTACTTGTTTTAAATTAAATAGATTGAAGCTTTTTCGAAAGACTCCTCCAGCTGCTTCTGTCTGTATCCTTGCAACCGGGTCTGCATGTTTTGTATGAGTTTTGTGCAGTTAACGTTAATTAAAACTAAGGTTAGTTAGGATGACAACCTCTCAATGCATAATTAACATTCATTTACACTGAGATATTGTTTCACTTTTTTTTTAAACTTTAAAATCTCCTTTTAATAGGTTTGTCAGGGTGCTGATATGATGTTGTTTGCTTTGCAAGTGTGATCATTGAATTGGCAACACATTTTTCTCTTTGCTGTTCTCCATGTTTCAGTTCTCAAAGATTACTAAACAGGAGAAAAGTATAACATGTGTTTCCGCCCGGGGACCTTTCGCGTGTGAGGCGAACGTGATAACCACTACACTACGGAAACTCGATGTACAGGACTGCAGTTGAAAACCACTTGGGGGAAAAAGTGATCGACAGATATTAACAGTTTACTGTGCTACATTAATGACGGTTATTATTCCTGGATTTCTATACGAACCCACAAAATAGACTTTATGCCTGACACGGTCAGTTTCACAAAGTCTACAGCGTGGTAAGATTTCTGGTGTGTATTAAAATTGTTAATTTACAGCTCTGCTTGTAACAATATATAGAATATATATATTGAATTGAATATGTATAGAATCCAGGATGGATTCTATGAGTGGCAGCCTGTTGCAGCAAGACTAATAAAGGATTATCTTATCTTAACAAATGCAACAGTGTTAAACAAGTTTCTCTAAATCAGTCTGAGGTAGAAAAGGCTGAACTTTTGCAATATTTCTTAAATGATAAAAAGCTACTTTAGTGACTGTGTTCCACAAAAAAAAAAAACTGTTGATAAATGATTTCCCAGTGAAACTGTGAATGATGCAGTACACCTGTCTAGAAGTATCTGCACTTGTCAAATTTCTGGACACATTTATTTAGATTTTTCCTTTAATTAGTCAGCCACATCTGTTATTTGTAGGTCTTCTCATGTTATTATTATTTTTTTTTTGTCATGCTGAGAATGTCTTCCCCTAGTGGCCTGAAGCCCTTTGGTGTGATCGGCCTCTAATAATCTGTTTCACTTTGGTTAGTTGAGTTGTGGCTTAATGTAAATCTCGTCACTTAATGTTTCAGTGCTGTTAATGTTTACTTCCATAAGTGTCCATAAGTTCATTTTAAATGTTTTATTTCTGCTGATGTATTTGTTCTCTCATTCATGTAGTAATATTTTATTTGTTTAATGACTCTGAATAAGTAACAGAGGTAACGGATTTTGGTGTAAACACCCTTGTTTTATGACATCTTGGACTCCTGCAAGGTGATTGTTGCTCTTGCCGTTAAGATAAAAGATTATTTACTTAAAATAATTAAAATGTACTCTTGGTGTTAAAATATAAAGTGGTTTATTATTACAAAAAATAGTAAGAAAGTTCATTAATGGCTCATTTTTTGCTTAAAGTGAGACATTCTTACTCTTTGAGTCGTTTAAGTTCTTCAGGATGAATTGATATCAAAAAAGAGAAAAGCACACCGTGTTTCCGCCCGGTTTCGAACCGGGGACCTTTCGCGTGTGAGGCGAACGTGATAACCACTACACTACGGAAACCTGGCTGAAACACAGCGCCTCCGCATGGCCTCTATAACAGCTGACTGAACGGTGTGATCGTGTCTAAAGTGTATATATATATATATATATCTAAATGTGTGCTGTGTATTGTGCACTTATGATTATCCTGTAAAGCACTACAATAGTCACCCCCCTAAATTAATCCTACCTGCAATCCACACTGTAATCCTCAGTGAGTGTGTAATAAAGTAACAGCTACTGTAGAGCTTCACATATTGATCATGAGCAGGCACAGTACATAAACACACTCAAATACAATTCATCACTGTTTTTACTATATTTTATTATTTTAATTAATTTTACCTTTTGAGATATCACTACTACTTTTAGATTACCCATATCAACATTTCTGAAATATGTAAAGATTTTTAAATCAGGACTTGAAAAGCTAGTTTCAAGTACTATAAGAAGAGGCAAAAGCAGGTATGATACCTCTCTTTTTAGCTACTTCAGTGATACTTCTGTTGAATTTATATGTTTTACTGAAGAAACACTTCCTATATTGGTACAACTTTATGAACAATTTCCCAATTCACACGTTGCACCTATCCGTAAACAAAACAAAAAAAAAAATCTAATGTTTGCCCACAGTGCTCCTTAAACGCAGCTGATGATTACCCTCACGCCACCTGCCACCTGTACAACATTCCTGGCAACATGTAACAGAGAACATCTCCATTTATCTACCGAATTCAAACTTCCCCATCCCTTTGTCTATTAGGCGAACACCCTACAGTTACTAAATCAGTACATCTGTCCTTGTTTTTTTTTTATTTCCTGCAGTTCTGTAATGTTGTGATAAAATGCTGCTTGATTAACAGGAAACAAATAAAAAAAAATTGATCACAAAAAAATGTCTTCTTCCCTTTTCTGTTATGTCTGGCAGTTACATAATTTAATCTCAAATCCAGTAAATTATTGCATGCTGGTACATTATATGTCCAAAAGTTTGTAGACACCCCTTCTGATTAGTGAATACAGACGCATTAAGGTGCACTCACTGCTAACGCAGGGGGTCCAATGCACGCACAGCTCGTATAGCAGTGGTCCCCAATTACTTTTCATCAAGGACCACATTCAACCAACATTGCAAAGGCAATGTTGTATGTAATTAGGTAGGCCTATCTACAGTTATGTGACTTGATATTACTCACCATTCAGTGAGAGAAGTGACAGCGGTGGGTTGAAACACAGCTAGTTGGGGTGGTCCTCTGTTGTAGCGATGTGAAGACACTGATCAAGGTGTGCACTGCAGAGTCTGTTCCTGTCCTGGTTTTTGATATTGAAGAAAACGATGATTCACAGATACAGATGGAGGAAATTATTATAAGAAGCAGCATTGCAATCATTCTTGGTTGCCTGAACTAGGGAACCATGTTAACCCTTTGATGTACAACATGAGTTTTTATTTTCATAATTTCAGTTTATACTAGCCTTCTATGCACACGATGGGTAAAAAAGGACTCGTATTCATTTCCTATGTTTTTTCCTGCATGAGTGTTTCTTGACTGTATCTTTTGAAATCAATGTATTTTATCATTTATTCATGAAATATTTTGTTTATATTACCATAATACAAATCATTGTTTTCATTCTTCTTTTCTTACTTTATGAACAAAAATAATTTTTGTATTACTACATCAGGTTTATACAAAACATCGAGTAATGTGATGACCCATATATGCAACTGTGATTTAAAAAAAAATACATATACAAAATAATACATTTAATATTTGAAATGTTTATTTGTCACTTGGTCACACATACGTGTATTAACATAACAAATAAACATATTTAAAATATTATATGTATTTTTGTTTGACTAAATCACTGCTAAAATAATTATTTTAACAAAATTAATATTGTAATATGTGTTTTTTTATCACACTTGCATACAAGTGTGTAAACTTGTAGTTATACAAAAACTATTTTAGTTCATGAAGTAAGAAAAGAATGAAAACAATGTGTGGTAATCAAAAACAAAATATTTAATGAACACTCAGAATATTAAATGATTAAATAAATTGCTTTTAAAGATGGAGCAAAGAAGCACTCAGTCACGCATAAAATAACAGGAAATTAATACAGGTGCTTTTTCACCCATGTTGTGTGTTAGAAGGGGTTTGCACAGCTTGTGCCTCAAAGGGTTAATCCAGAACTCACTCATGCTGTCATGCTTGTGCTGCTCTTTGAGCAAATCTGATTTTGACATTTTCAAGATCTCCAATTGAAGAGATGCTTTGTCCTTAATACAGCGTGATTCAAAAAGATTCATCCGATTTCAAAATGATTTATTTCACTTGTAAATCATTACAGAACAATGCAGTAAACTGTAAATGGTTTAAGTGAGCATAAAGTTTATTATGTAACTTTAAAAGTGCTCAATATGAACCTCCTCCAGCTGTACGGACATCAACGTGATAGTCAAATTCATCCCATGCTGGATTTACCATGTCTGGTGTCACTGTACTCCTGGCTCTTTCAATGCGATTTCAGAGATCATCCAGTGTTGTGGAACCAATGTCGAATGCTCTGAGCTGTTGAAGGTTCAGTGCCGACGAAAATCACGTTGCACAGTTATGACGGATTCACTCTTGTTGAAATGGAGAGCGCAAAACGCTTTCTGCTCAGGGGTTACATCTCCACATAGACTGAAAGGAGCCATCTTCCAGTGATAGTCAGAAACTCTGACAAGTGGTATGTGATTGGTTCCTAGGCGCCTCACGGTTGTAAAAATATGGCGCTTTGAAATCGGATGAATCTTTTTGAATCATCCTGTATTAGCCACCTTGCAGACAGTTACAGTGTGAGAGTATAGTGCCTTCGGGATGAGTTGGAGAGGTGTTTGTGATCCACAGCTAATCATCCAACATCAGCACTTGATCTCACTAATGCTTCTGCTGCTGAATGCAATAAAATCCTCACAGCAATGTTCCAAGATTAGTGGAAAGCTTTCCCTGAAGAGTAGAGGCAGTTGCTGCAGCAAAGGGAGACACACCTCCTTTAAAATACTCTTGATTTTGGAAGAAACATTGGATGAGTAGTTGTCCACAAACTTTTGGCCATATAGTGTATTTATAGGCATGAACACTGAACTCATAAATATTAAAATAAATATTCCCCCAGAGATGGGGTGGTGGTGGTGAGGCCACAAGGCCTGAGATTAAAAAAGAGGTAAAAATAAAAACAGCTGAGTACCAACAGCTAGTTTACCGCCCCCTCGTAATATCCATTGTTTACTCTTGTCCTGTACTTCATACTTGCTCTATATTTATTGTCTGTGAGTGTATGATGCTGGATGTAGCACCTTTTCCTGTATTCTGTTCTTTATTAAACACGTCTGTGAAAAGTAGGAATGACTCTTCTAATCAGATTATGGATTTAATGTATTTTCACATTTCATTATGAGTAAAGTTAACATGCTTAACAAAGGCAAACAGCCAATTGTTTGCTTTTGCCAGATACATACATTTAGTGACTTTAGTTGGGATATTTGTGTTTTTGTTTTGACGTGTTTTAGTTAAAATATAAAAACTGTAAAAAATATCTACTAGTCTTTGCACCTGCTCCCGCAGAATAGCCTCATATTTTTTGGTCATTAAATAACAATGAAGAACGACAGTGCTGTGAAAAAGTATTTGCCCCCTTACTTGTTTTCTTCTATTTTTGCCATTTTGTTTCAGATCATCCAACTAATTTTAATATAAGACAAAGACAACACGAGTAAACACAAAATGCAGCTTTTAAATGATCAGTTATTGAAAACAATTTATTCAAAACCTATATTACCCATTGTGAAAAAGTAAATGCCCCCCTACACCTAATAGCCGGTTGTGCCACCCTTGGCAGCAATAACTGCAATCAAAACGTTTTGCGATAACTTGCAATGAGTCTTTTACATTGCAGTGGAGGAATCTTGGCCCACTTTTCTTTGCAGAATTGTTTTAATTCGGCTACACTGGAGGGTTTTCGAGCATGAGCTGCCTGTTTAAGGTCTTTTCACAGCATCTCACTGGGACTTTGACTTGGCCACTCCAAAGACTTAATTTTGCATCTTTTCAGCCATTCAGATTTGGACTTTCTTGTGCCTTGGATTATTGTCCTGCGGCATAACCCAACTACGCTTGAGCTTTAGGTCACAAATTAATGGGCGGACTTTCTCCCACAGTATTTTCTAATATAGAGCAGAATTTATGGTTTCATCAATTATAAAAAACTCATCCAGTTTCCGCAGAAGCAAAGCAGCACTGGACCATCACACTACCACCACTATGTTTGACTGTTGATATGATGTTCTCATGGTGAAATGCAGCGTTAACTTTACGGCAGATGTAATGGGACTCATGTCTTCCACCTTAGACTCATAAGCCCACAGAATAGTATTCCAATAGACTTGGGGTCATCTTGATGTTTGTTTGGCAAATGCAAGATGAGCCTTTGTGCTCTTATTGGTCAGCTGTGGTTTGCACCTTGCAACTCTCCCATGGATGCTATTTTTGCCTTCCTTATTGTGGAACCGTGTAAATTGACCTTAACTGAGGCACGTGTGGCATGCAGTTCTTTAGGTGATCGTCTGGGTTCTTTTGTGACGTCCTTGATGAGTCGTCAATGTGCTGTTGGTCAAATTTTCATAAGCTGGCCACTCCTGGGAAGGTTCACCACTGTTCTGAGTTTTAACCCTTTGTTATAATGGCTCTTACTTTGGTTTGCTGGCATCCTAGAGTCTTAGCAATGGCTTTGTAATCTACAGATAGATTTCAGTGTGTTTGTTCCACATCTGTGTTTGAATCTTTTCAGACACGTGGCATCATGTGCTGCTTTTTGAGACCTTTTAGCCTGCTTCACATCACCAGACAGGTTCTATTTAAGTGATGTTTAGATTAAACAGGTCTTGTAATCATGCCTGGATGAGGCCAGTGAAACTGAACCCAATATTCTATTGAATTTGGTTAACTGGTTGATTTAGTAGCTAAGGGGCAATTATTTTTACATATGGCCTGGCAGGGCTAAACAGCATTTTTCCTTCATTAAATGAAATCATTTAAAAACAGCATTTTGTGTTTACCTGGGTTATCTTTATCAAATATTAAAGGATGACAAGGCAAAAAACATGAAATTGGCAAGGGGGTTAAATACTTTTTCACAGCACTATCATTCAGAGGCAACAACCCCAAGACTAATAAGATAAGAAGTTGTAACAGACATCATGGCTCCAAAGCATTTTTTCTCCCCCTGCTTGAATCTTTGAAAAATGGGGGAAGATAATTTAACATCTATCCCACAGCAGTCCAGGGACCTTGTTTATAAAATGTGCTTAAATTTAATGATAAATTTGCTCTTAATTTAAGGTCTCTGCTTTTATGGATGACCAATTTATAAAAGCACAATGTTCATGAAGAACATACAGTTTAACATACTGGCACTGCTGTTTGTACATCAGGGTGGAAACTTGCATTCATCTATGCACCCCTTTTCATTCTGATTTTACAAACCACAATTTTTTCACATGCATTCACTTTAGGGTGAGCATGTTTTATAAATGAGGTCCAGGATTTTGGCCTCTTATACCACGTTGCATCTTATAAGGGTAGGCCATTTAGCATTTCAAAACATTTTTACAGTACACAATACACATCATGTACTAACTATCCAAGTTTTCCTGAGGAGGTTGGAACAAACACAAAGCACCAGTAGCATCACATTTGAAAAGAATGAAAACCATGAGTATAATGACACTAATTTCACCAACTGTGCAACAAACCCAAGTAGACAGCACCAATTAATGCTTGATATTTTAAGCACTGATATGCCCAGAAAAGCACATTCCTACAACTGATCACCACAGTACAGACATATTTGCCACCCATAGTTTTTTTTTTTGTGGTTTACATTGCATCCCTGCCACAAGTTTGTTTTAAGAAACCCATAATTAAGTTTGCTGTAAAGGCAAGGTCAAGACAATTCAGGGTGAATTTCTGTGGTCATTTGTTGAGACCATGGTCTGCTCTTAGCCATGATAAACATTGAACACCATAACCTTGACATTCAATAACTAAAGTCAGGATGCAAACAGGAAGAGGTAGATTTTGAACTGCACCTACTACAGAAAGGTAACTGATACAACCAGCAGGACTACAGTGCAACCACCACACTGTGACAACTCATGAGAAGCTACTGTAATTCCATGTACACTACAGCACTGGCTACTGGCATAACTGCCAACTTCAACACAGATTTGCCATCACTATTACTTGCCTAGAAAAACAGTACCAGTGAGCCAACTGGTTATCTAGTGACAAGATGCCTCATGAAGTTATGACTAAACTTGAACACAGTTAAATGGTCCAGCAGATGTAATGTCAGCATGTACTCAAAAAACAAAAACAACCAGGCATAACATTAACACTAGCATTAACAAGTAACATTAACCCATAACCAGAATAAATTAGAAATACAGAAAAGATGCACAGAAATATTAAACAAGGTTTATTTCTAACAATTTGTCAATGACACTATAGGAATGAGATTTCAGAAAAGGCAGAAAAGCCATTTAAGCTTAATCTTTATCAGGCCAGTCAAATTAACTTGAAATCCAAAATAAACAAACTTATCCAATGCAACACTATTCAAATGCTGACATTCACTAGACATTTTAATGATACTGATCTAGATCCCTTTATTACTCCTCCTTTACTTGGTGCAGGTTTGCAGACATGCAACTTGCAGCAACAGGAAATAGTAAATCTGGAAACACTGGAAAAAAATTACTCAAAAATGTTTTATTTCAAAAGCTCTGGTGGCTCCTGATTTTCATATGCTGTAAATCCAGTCAACATGTAAAATACAACCATACAATACATTAGATTCAAAAAAGGTACCAAAAAGTACAGTAAAAATTACACTTCCATGCCTGGAAATGTGGACAAAGAAAATAAAAATAAAAAATAAAAAAGTGTGGAAAAGTGACACTGCTTCCCCATTCATTTGTTGTCCTGTACAAATGGAGCATGAGTCCCATCATACCAAAAGTCCCATCTTGAGTGACCTCCTGCTGCTGCTGCTGCCGCCATTATGGGTTCTTGGGTTGAAAATACTTACGGCCTAAGGGGTGGAAAGAAATGCGCAAGTGCAATTAAATGCAAAATAGGGGAGCAAGATAGGGCATGCTTAATGGCAAAAAATAAAAAGTAGGAAGCCAGGGACTGATTAGAATATGAGGGGGGTGGGGGGTGGGGGGGGTAGAAAGGCACCAGGTGCTGTGCAAAGCCAAGTAGCCCATTGCATTTAATAGTAAGAGCCAATCTCTTAAGCATGTCCAAAAAGCAAGTGAGCAGTCATCAACCCTTATTGATCAAGTAGTGTAGTTGAGATGCATCTTTTATAAAGTTTTTATTTAAGTCCAAATTAAGCTCGAGTTGCTACACGTCCCTTCTTTATTATTGCCAAGGAATTGAACACAAATTTCCATTCAGTTAAAACATGAGTTATTGGGACTTGAATGAAATCCAGTAAAAGCTAATGCCTACATTTGACCATTAAATGAAACACTAAAATGCATACCTGCACTACACGTGATCAGTATGGCTTGTAGCTACTCTGGTGGCCTCCACGTCTTGGAGTTTTTCCATAGCTTGTATTGCCCTGGTCTGGAAGATGAGACAAAGAGGGACTGAGCGCTTCTGTGCAAAGACAAGATAACCATAGTGATCAAGCAAGCAGAGCAGGTAGTCTTCACTTACTGTAGTCATATCCACCACCGTAGCCATAGTAGCCAGAAGAATAGTCATAATTGCCATAACCCCCATAGTTGCCATAGCCTTGCTGACCACCATAGCCATAGCCTTGACCACCATAGCCCTGGTTCCAGTAGTTGTTGTATCCCTGGTTCCAATTCTGGTTTTGGCCTGAGGAGAAGAAAGTAAGCCTTAGGACCAAGTAGTGCCAGTAGGGTATGTACACACATTTAATACTAGTCTCTGTGAAAGCTGGATCTGATGCAGTTTAATGTAACTGCACACCAAGTATCTGCACTGGACAAATTGCAAATGGAGATTAATTCTTCCTTGGACAAGTACATCCAGTCTTTTCACCAACATCAGTGCATAGAGACTCCTACACTTATGCATATTATGTAGAGTCCAAATACTGGCACTCCATATCAGTGGGATCAAATGCAAATCCAAGCTTTATAGTACTGAATTCACATACAAGACCACTATAATCCTGTTATTTTACTTACCACCTCGACCCCTGCCACGTCCTCCATATCCACCACGACCACCATACTGCTGTTGCTGGTACACTTCCTTGGGCTGGGCAATTTTAATCTCACACTGAAAGAGAAGGGCATAAAGGCTACTTCAAAACAAATGCATTCAATAACTAACAGCAAGTAATTACACTGGACACAAGGCTGTCCTTAATTACCTTGCTTCCGCTAACATTATGGTATTTCTTTTCCATGATTTTCTTCACAGGGGATTCTTCCTTATATGTAATGAAGACAAACCCCCTCCTTTTGTTCGTCTTTGGATCTGTGGGCAATTCAATAGCTTCAATCTGAGAAAGAAAAACATCCATTAGTATATGGATACATGTAGCAGAGATTGAGAGTTTAAAGTTTGCTTAGAAAAATGCTCACCTCCCCAAATGCCCCAAAGTACTCCCGAATCTGTTCTTCAGTTGTTTCAGGATTAAGGCCACCAACAAATATTTTCTTAACTGGATCCTTCTTCATTGCCATTGCTTTCTTGGGATCAATGTGCCTACCATCTAGTCTGTGTTCCTTCTGCTGCAACACCTGTAACACATCTTTGTTACAAACAGGCCAAGGCATAAGATATCCAACAAAAGCACACGCTGTCCATAAATACCTTTTCTACACTGGCAGCTTCTTTGAAGAGGATGAATCCAAACCCACGTGATCGACCAGTGTTTGCATCCATTTTGATGGTACAATCCGTCACTTCACCGAACTTGGAGAAGTAGTCCTTTAGATCTTTCTTGCTTGTATCCCAGCTAAGTCCACCAACAAACATTTTTCTGCAGAAAAAAGCAATAATTTAAACTGCATATTCCAAGGCAAACAAACAATTTACTACCAACATATGCCTAAAGCATTTAAAAGCTGTTGGAACTCAGGTTTGCAATAAAAAGGTTAAAAGAACCCCTCCACACCCATTTATTCAACTCACTCATATTTTGATCACTGTCAAGAACCCAAACAGCTACACCATGGCACCTACTAAGGATGTAATGACCGATGCTGTCTAGAACAATAAAAAGCCACTTGAAAAGTGCAGAGAAGCATCAATACACCACTTTTCACTAAGGGTCTCACCTTTACTGGAGCAGCCTAAGCATTTACATGCATCCTATCCTGTTGTGCGTTACATAGAGACCACCTGTACTGACCAATTTCACTCCAGGACAAAAACTTTGCAACCCTGACTTCAAACAGAATTTATGCAGCCAAATTAATTTATGAAGCACACTACAAGACCTGCAGAATAAACAAACCCTGACCTGGAAAATCGTACCAAATCTAACTGTAGTTACACCTCTCTGTGTTACATCTCACCATCCAACTCACTGCAGTGATGCTTATGAAACCTCCAAACCATCTCCAATCACAATGGCTACAATGAACGGCAGTTCCACCAATGGCGCTGAAAGGCATCCAGGCCTGGCCCATCCCCCATACACCCACATGGCGCCAACAAAGACCTCTCGAACAAAAGCCCACAAAAACAGCACTTCCGAATGTTATTAACGGCGACTTCATGAGTTTCTCACCCGGCATCCTCCTCGCCCTTGCTGGCGTCAATCTGTCCTCCATCTCCGTTGTGAGACTCATCCTGAGCCGCAGAGTCGTCGCCCGCCTCGAGCTGCTCCCCGGCGCCGTTCAGCTCCTCTCCGTTGCCGTTCTCGGAGGTTTCCATAAACTGCTGCTCAGCGTCGGCCATTTCGAGTGTCTTGCTGCCTTTCAGTGCAAAAGAAACAGCAAGGTTTACAGATTTTAGAGAGCCCCTTCACCCTGCGGGGTTGGTAGCACGCGTGTCGGTAAATGGGTGTGATCTAACGTTACACACTAGCGCTGCACAGCCGGATGACACTTTCAGTGACAGAACTTCTTAAAAACGACAGGCTCCTTAAATTAGATGTCAATTTGTTATTTTCATAAGTCAATAAGACTGTGCGAAGCTCTAACCCTTCGCTAGGCTAAATACAAACGCAGGTAGTTATCATTTACGTCTCCCAGCCTGGTACAGGACCGGCGGCTCGTTAGCAACATGCTAGATACAGCTAAACAATGCTAAATGTTAGCTAGCTAACCGGGAGCAGACTGAACCGCTAGGCTACGCGGTCCAGACTCACTGTTTATGCCGAAAACATGAATGAGAACATGCAGCCCGGATCTAATCTCCAAAATACATTCCGCTAACCACACAATTCTGCATGAGCTAATCAGACTGAAACCCGGTGCCGGCTTACCGTCTGCGCGTCCCGAGCTGCGACTGCTCCTCAAGATGGACTCTCGCTCACATCGCCGTCTCGTGGCAGCTTTTATAGCGCCGGATGAAAAGCCGCTCAATAAAACACCATCTGATTTGACGGACAGGAGTTCACCGCAATGGAACTGTCATCCCATTGGTTAGTCCCGCTGTTCCCTTTTTTTCAAGCGCACTTCTTTCTCCTGTCCAAACCGTGAGTTCACACGAGCACAAGATGTTCCAGCTGAGTCGAGGATTTACAGTGTTTTCACTCAGCAAGAGCTACATAATATACTTCTGTTCAGCACGATATACATACAAAACCTGCACATACAAGCGCCAGTGTTGGACCTGCTGAAGCCAAAATACATTCAGATTATGTCACACTAATATTGTAAACAATAAAAAAGGAATGTGGTCTCACTCAGTTAATCATACAAAGCTGTAAAGAGACAATTCCACACAAAAAATCAAACATGAAAAAGACTGCAGAAGCTAATCAAAATTTAGATTTTTGTTTGAGGGTTAGGGTGCCAGATGCAGATCAAACTTTATTCCAGCCTAAAAGGATTTTTAAATGTTAAATCACCATTTATGATTTTATTTAGTAGGGGCCTAACAAAACAAGGCCCAAGACTCAATTTGATTCACAATACTTGGTCTAGATTAAACAAATTCTGGACTAAAAAGGATTTTCAATGGTAAATCAGTATTTATGTTACAATATAGTAGGGGCCTAACAATACAAAGACCAAGATTCAATTCAAATCTTGATAAGGTCCAACAATTTGGTATTCTCAATGATTGTTTTACACAAAATTTAAATGACTATGTGCGGTTTCCCAGACATGGACTAAGTCTAGTCTTCAAATTATTTGCAGTGCCAATAGTAATTCACACAATTTACTAACAATGCTAGAACTGAAAGGCAGGAGAGATTCAGGAATGAGTTGTTGTTGGTGCTGATTGTGTGCAAACTTTGGTGTTGAAACAATGTTGTTGCATTAGATGGCATAATTAATAGAATGTCCACTAATCACTGTGTTGCTTTGCAATTTGATTATGTCCAATAAAGCGGGCCTGTGAGTTTGTCTCTGCTCAGTAGCCTTCTGTGAACAGCTACTGTTGAAATATTTAAGCTGTTTGAAGTGTTTTAAGGCAGTTTTAAAAATAGTTTCATACTTTCACTCGTGCAGAATTTAGATGTTAGAACTGCTCTTCTCTATACAATCATTTTTGTATTTACAATGGTGTTCTACTCACAGAGATAAAACATACTATAGCCTGAATAAAATGTTTAGGTAAGAGCCTGGAACACAGTTATAGAAAATAAAACAGCTTGCCTGAACACACAAACCCACATGGGGGAAAGAAAAACACATCTGAGCATTTGCAGCTTGATGTCTGCATAGCCTTGGGCAGTATTCACACACAGCTCAAACTGTATTTGACTGACTGTATGTGACTGCCTTCTTCAGTGGACTGTATGTGTGAAGTGTTCAGACAGGCAGTAGGCCTATTAGCATTTACTGGCATGTAAAGGCATCAAAAGGCAACTCAAATCAAGTTCTGTGGGATCTTTCTGCTATTCAGATATTAAGAAAATGTGCAGACATTTGGATGGTGAAAAAACAAAAAAATGTTAAAAAAGCAGACAGTCTAGATCTGACCATCTTTCTAAACAAAGCCAGCATTTTTGCTACATTGAAGCTCCAACACTGTTGGAAGTTATTAAACCTGTGATCACACTGTCAGATAATTTCTGAAAGAACACCTAGGGCATGAATCCTGGACACAGATCAAGCCTAGTCTTGGACTAAACTGCAGTGCCAATGGCAGCATATATGGAAAGAGGATGTAGAACAAAACAAAGGCGACAAAGGCAAAACGGTAAATGCATTTTTAAGAAAGGAAGACTTGTTTAGTGTAAATCTAATATACTTCACTTAATCAAGTCGGCAAATATGGCTCTGTTCACTCTTGGGATTAACCTCTGAGCATTTGCAGCTTGATGTATGTCTCGAGTGAACTGATCACAAGTGGACGAGACATGAAGCCATTCACTCCTGGCATTTCCATGTATCTCTGATGTGTTTGGACTGCTAATAACTTTTAAACAAACGAGAGAGAAGACCAGTTAAGCTTCATGCAGCTGATTGTGTCTCTGCTATGATTACACAGCTGATTATGGTTCACCCGACACGTATGTTAACGGCAGGTGTAAAGATGACTTGCCTATTTTCCAAAGATAGATCTTTGATTAAACAAGATTATGTTCACATTCATATGTAACAATACATTTTGGTAAGTTACATGTCAGCAACATATCAGAACAAATGGATGTGATGAAGATAAAAGAAAAAAAAAAACGTAGAAAATTATTAAGAAAAAATGTATTTCCATATTTTATGGCACTATTAATTAAATGTAGCTTAAGGTATGGTTTAAATGAAAAAGCCAGAAGATGCCAGAAGCAAGTTAAATGTAACTGTTTTTTTTTTTTTTATAATATTGCCTTGTGATTTTTGTGTATGTGAGAAGCATTGCTTATTTTAATATTAATATCAACCTGCAGATGGAAATTAGCCATCTGGCTAAATTTGGTACATTTACATCATAACAATGATATTACCATGTACATTTTAAACAAATAACAAAAGAAAATAACATAAGTGGAGAATCATTTTTCATACTGCTCATTTTGTCATTAGATTTTCAGAGCATCTTCATTACAGACTTTGTATGTTTAAGCCAAAGTGCCATTTTTGGGTTATTTGACCACAAAAAGCAAAAGCTAAACTAAGAAATCCACCCCACAGACAGCCTAGATCAGGCTTACTGCCTGTCTGAACACTTCACTACAGCACATTTACAGTCAGCGTGAATCAAAAATCATAAACCTCCCTTCTGTACCGTGAAGTACTTCTAAACGAAAAGTGGAAAAAAAAATCAGGGAGGTCTCTGAGCTAGAACATTTTTGCTTGGTTGGTGGGAAATGGAGGTGATTATTGGGTAAAATTATGCTTAGTATGACCAAGCACATAAGCTAACAAGGTAAAAAAAGGTCTTTTAAGGTTGACATGAAAGAAGGCTCAGCTCTTCCTCTCTATCACCAGAGTGATGCCCATAGTGGGCATTGGTGAACGGTCAGCGCTCTCCTGCAAGGACATTAAGGTGAGGCAGTTAAAGCCTCATTTGGCTTATTTGGCTTGGAGAGCAAGCACCTCGTTCCTTACAGGTTGGTAGCTGTCATGTGATCAAGAGAACAAGACAGTAGGTGGGAATCTTCAACTTTGAGTTAGAAACAGAGTAAAAATGGGTCAAAAAATTAAAGTTAACACTTGCTAACAAACTATCACTATCTGATTTTCCTTGCTAGAAAACAAATGCATTCAATTAACATAATTTATAAAATTCTTTCATTCACTTCTTACTCATTCTCAACTGTATAACATCTAGAGGTCAAACTGCAAATGCTTAAATACACTACTATAAAAGAACTCCAAAGCCTAACATGAAAACAAAGTGGATATCAATCTGCAAAGTCACAAATGATATACCGGACAACAATCAAAGCTCAGAAAAATAATAATGGTTGTGGAGACAAACTGCTGTTTGAATGTCTAAATAGGCAAATCACAACTGTCTTCCATTCGAGCTGAAACCCTACCCAAGTGTTCACCATATAAAAAGGTACCACTTCTGAAGTTACTTTGTTGACCGCAGATGGTCCATTATGGGCCCAGAACCTTATATGCATTAAGTGTGGATGGGCATTTGTGGACAAGTGATACAGACCAGTTAGGCTAAACATTAGCTGTATCAGGGACATCTCTTCTTTGCTAAACTATTGAAAGTAATTAGTTGGATTTATATTTCAAATCACTTCATTTGTTCATATATAGTACAGACATACTATTCTGTTTTTAATGATTTCTGATATAATGAGCATTTGAAAATGTGTAAATCTATATTGTAATAAATCATAAAAATACTGAATCCATCTTAATGCTGACAGCTGTTAGTGTTTCTTATGCTATGACTAATAAAGTATTCTTGTTACAAGAACTCCAGTGTTCATGTTTTGATGGAATTTGCTGAATTTGTAGAGCATTTTGAATAGGGCTGCAACTAATGACAACTTCCATAATCAATTAAATTGGTTCATTACGGCTTTGGTTGTGGTTGAATGTGTTTTCTTTAGCTGCCCAGCCATGACAATGCCACAGGCTTGCCGGGTAAGCTCAGTTTTTCACATTTTACAGAAAATTATACTTCTAGATCACGTTAAAGTGAAATGTTGCCCTAATTTTTTAACTTGAGTCATACTTAATCCCGAACTAGGGATGCACTGCTATTAGAAATCATGGTCCAATGCAGATATCATGTACATATCTGCAGATACATAAACATTAATAAAATGTAGAAATTAGGATTAGATCCACCTGGATTAGCATTACAGATAAATTTGACTGACAGTTGCAGAGTTACAACTGCAGGAAAAATGAATAAATGCACATACTGTACACAGCAATCCAGCATCACCTAAACATACTACTGTTTTTGGAGTACAATAACTCATCAAATATCAGACTGAAATACTGGTGAAGTTCAAACATCTGTCTGATGGAAATGTTTTCTTTTTAATCAACTACCTGTCAATACAATATGATCCCCATATTGTGTATCTCCATCCGGAACAATAGTCTCTGCCATCTGCATTTTCCCTATTTGTGAGGTAATGAAAATGGGGAAGGCACACAAACATCAAAGTAATTGACAATTCACTGCCTATGATTTTCTTTATTACTGATAACATTGATTAGTTTTTGCAGCCCTAATTTTGAGCATAAACTGAACTGTTGTGATGAACTGTATTTCTGCAGAGGTGGGTGAAGAGTATTGAAAAAGTGAGCATGGTCCTGAAAAATGCTTTTTAGCAACTGTAACAAAAACTAATTTCAGCTGTGAAAAGTGCCATTTTTCCACTCTCTAGCTCTCTCTCACACACATACACACACAGTACAATTTCATCCCATCCATTCATTTTTTTTGTTCTTCCGAGTGTTCAAGCGCACGTGCTCAGCAGCCCCTACACTCACTCAGGGTGTATGGACCCAAACTAAGCAAATAAAGAAATCACTTCCTCTGAAGTAGAACAAAAACAAGACATTTTATCAGTTAGCAATAAAAGATAACATTAACAGGACAACAGAAAAAGGAACACTAAAGATAACAAGATACCAAATGATCCGATTTTTATTACTTTATTCGTTTTTATCCAAGTTCCATTCTTAGCATTTTATTCTTGGACTTAAGGTGTCTACCGGGTTCCAATGGTAACCTGCCACACTCTGATGAGGTTGTCAGTGTAGCCAGCAAATAGAGTCTGAGAAAAACAAATATGAAACAATATGTTTAATACATACGCTCAAGAGCTCAACCAAGAACCTTTATTTACATTTAACCATATACTAATAAAACGTTCTAAACGTTTAAGCCCACGTTTTCACTCAAGTATCCACTGCCCACAACAGCAAGACCAAGTGCCACACACACTCCAGCACACGCTCACACACATCACTTCAAAGCACAGAGTCCTGTGTGAGTTCTTACCTGTCCATCAGCAGACCAGGCCAGGGAAGTGCACTGAGGAGGCTCAGCCTTGCTGCTGGTGCTGATCACCTCCTGCCTCAGCTCATCAACAATGATCTTCCCCTCCAGATCCTGCAGAGGGAAATCACCAGCAGCACAACAGGTTAGGGAGAAAGAAAAAAAAAAGCTAATGCATACTGCTAACAGCAGCAACTGATGAAATTCAAGAAAACCTTTCAGACACTGTCCCTTAGAAGCAGGATAAAGTTAACATGATAATGGTTTAAGAGTGTCCAGACCCTGAAAAAATAACTCACTCATACGTAAGTTTGTCCTAGTTTTAAATGTCAGCATTTAACGAGGAAGACAGCAAGAGGCTAAAACAAAAGGAGACCAAAAATAGGAATTCTTAAGGGTAGGAAAAAGGGACGGATTGGGGACAAGGTGAACTGAGGACAGAGTGAATTTTGCCTCATTGGTCAAGACCACTGATACTACCCCACTCTGCAACATTTTCAAACAGTGACTTAACTAGTCTGTGGGCACAGCATTGATGTGCAACATCTTTCAAGCTAGCTCCCACCACTCAATATGAAAGAGAGGCTTAATATTGGCCTTGAGAAGCAAATATGAGCCAAATGGAACATTCAGCTGAAGACTGTAAATAATGTAACCACAATTTCATGGATGGAAATGACTGGACTGCCAAAATGCTGTTTTACACAAAAACTCTAACTATGTAAGATTTGTGGAACACAGCAAAACTGAAGCTAATGTTGAATGCAATGAGCACTTAAAACTAACCAAAATAACCAAGTTAAAACAAAACAATCTTTGAAACGCAGGTCCAGTAACAATGTGATCAGACAGGAACCCAAAACAATAGTGACAGATGCCAGTACCCAGATCTTGATGGAGGGGCCGGTGGCTGCACAGAGCCAGTATCGGTTAGGGCTGAAACAGAGGGCGTTGATGATGTCACCACCATCCAGAGTGTACAGGTGCTTGCCTTCATTCAGATCCCACAGCATGGCCTGCCCATCCTACAGGAGACAACACACATCAGTCCTAACACTGTTAAAAACTAAGCTAAAAAAGGCTTAACTGATGGTACATATTGTAAACCAAACACCAAAGGCTCCAAAATCATCAGGAGGGAGAGGAAGATAGAGATGAGAAAAAAATAAATAAAAAAAATAAAACACGCACAGACTTTCCAAAGATCAGTGGTGGTAATTTGCACCTGTTCTCAGCACACCCTCTACATGAAGACTACAGACAAAAGTAAAGGCAATAACATCAGTGGTTAAAGAACAGCATTACCTTTCCACCAGAAGCACACAGAGATCCATCAGGGGAAACAGTGACCGTGTTCAGGAAGCCAGTGTGACCAATGTGGTTGGTCTTCAGCTTGCAGTTGGCCAGGTTCCACACCTGAGGGGAAAGACCACAACTGCAGTGTTAAGAAGCTACAAAACTAGAAAAGACACCCAACATTGAAATCAACATTTTTCTATCACCAAATCACAAATAGCAACATATTCCTATAATATCACTTTGCTCTGAAGTTCACCAACGGTCTACCACACTTATACAATTTGACACCTTTTTTTAACTCTCTGTATACTGTTTTGAGAAGCTGGCATAAGCTTGTACTTAGTGATGTGTCAAACAATATATGATATGCATCATAATATTTAGTCTTTGAAGCTTGATAAGTTGGGACAGTAGTTCCACATTTCATTACATACTGTGTTTTAAACCACCTCACATCATTTAGTGCAATACCTGCTCTCATGCAAGCACAACAATCTGTCCAACATGCATAAGTAAATACGCTAATATTTATACTTCTATTCATATGTTACATAATGAAACATGCAGTTGATCATTGCTCTATACACTGGCGATGACCACGACATCAAAAAAGCATACTATGATATAATTTATCACAATACAATATAATATCACACTGCCCACCCGTTTGCACTCACCTTGACCATCTTGTCCCAGCCGCAGGAGACGATGATGGGGTTGCTGCTGTTGGGGGAGAAGCGCACACAGGACACCCACTCTGTGTGGCCCTCATCCTGTGGACACATGCACTTTTAGAGCTCTGAGACCCACCTGAATCTGGGTCAGCTGCACTTAAACCTGAGACTGATTTACAAGATTTAATACAGTCTGTTAAGCTTTGTGGTTCTGACCTGAATGGTGTACTTGCAGACACCCAGAGTGTTCCACAGCTTGATGGTCTTGTCCCGGGAGCCAGACACGATCTGACGGTTATCAGCAGAGAAGGCAACACTCAGCACATCCTTGGTGTGTCCAACAAAACGACGGGTTGTGGTTCCCCTAAAGGAAGGTAACTCAACAAATAAGAGAGAATAGCTGCACACTCCTGATTGTACTTTCAGGCCATATTCAGGACATGCATTCCCTGAAACTTTCACAAAAGGGAGGAACCACAGTCACTGTGAGGACAAAAATTTTATATCTAATGTATGTTTTTTTTTAATACACTGTAATGACCAGCTGCCCTTTATTTTGTGCAAAATTTTAAGATGAATGGACCAATAAAATGGACCATAATTATTTGGAATAAAATTGCAGTACAACAACATACAATACGTTTACGAAAGTCCTTCTTTCTCTTATAAATCATTTAAGGAATAGAATGTTTTTACTGACAGCAATCAGCAATGATGGAACTTGACCTCTTGAATTCTCTCTCAAAGTCCTATAGGAGACACTGAGGTTCTGCAAAAAGTCAAAGGTCCCCATTCCAAAAGGAGATTAATACAAAATTTTAAATTAAATCTTGTTATATTAACTTTCATTAAAACTGAACATTTTTTCCTCCTTCTGAAAAGCTACCAATGTGAAATTTAGAAATTTGGATTTTACAGGGAGGAAATAGTCCTTGCTAATGGACCCTATTCCAGGCACAGCCCACAAACAGAAGTGCAGGAAACCACTGCATTCACTTCAACACCCAACTGCTGTATAGCACCCCAGACTTCTTTAACTAATTTTGATCTTGCAGCCAAGCAAGAGACTACAGAAAGAGGGTAGACTTTGTGTTGGTTCCTGTGGTCTTGACTCAGTGAGCCCCTTCTCTGGATAAAACTCACGTGGTGAGATCCCAGAGCCGGAGTGTGCCATCCCAGGACCCAGAGAGAGCAAACTGCCCGTCTGAGGAGATGACCACATCACTGACAAAGTGTGAGTGTCCACGCAGGGCACGCTGGGGGACACCATAGTTAGTCTCATCACGGGTCAGCTTCCACATGATGATGGTCTTGTCTGCAAAAGAGAAAGAAGAGGAGAAGCTAAATGTCTTGCTCATGCCGCTCATTCCTTGCTATGAATACTACAACTAAAATACCTTTATTGTAGTTTTTTTTACGTTAAGTCCACCTGCCTCTTGGCAAACTTGGCAAGACCACCCTACCATACAAGCTGTCGCACAATAAGCAAAGGAAAAGTCAATCAACAGGATGAGACGTGTGTACCACAGCACTGGAGACGTCAAAAACTGGCACACATTTTAATCTCGAGTTTAGGAAAATACCGTTTAAAGCAAACCAGATAATTGTAACTGAACCTCCTCTGGAAATCAGCAGAGAATCAGAGTCTACCATTCAGTGGGCACTGAACTGAGTTACCTTTGGCTTTAAGTTGGCATTTCGACAACAACTGTCAATTATAAGTCGTGTACTGGGAACTGCACGTTAAAACAGCGGTTTACGGTGATTTTATAACTTGTTTGTAGTTTTGCCTGCAGCTTATAAGCAGTGAGAGCTCAGCGCTCTGCCACATCCACTAGCCGGCACAGTGACATGGCGCGGACCGCTTACCTCTGGAGGCAGAGAGAATCATGTCTGGAAACTGAGGCGTTGTGGCGATTTGGGTCACCCAACCGCTGTGGCCCTTTAGGGTCCCCCTTAGGGTCATCTGCTCGGTCATTTTGGCTAGTTTACACCGTGCCTTTTAAGGTGGATGGCTTTAGATTGAGTCGGAGGGCTACAGCAGCCTAGCTACTCAACGATTTAGGCACAGGAAAAGGACCGCCAAGCCACCGGAAACAAATCTTAACACAAGAGGCCGAGCTGTTGCATTCTGGGAGTTGTAGGATTTTTTGAAAGCGGCCGGATTTCATTCGCTTGAACACTAACGAGCTAGATTAAAAATAGAGAGAACTACGTTTGAATTTAATTCGTCTTGAAAACTGATTCACAGTTTCTGTTTGTTACAGTGAACGTTACTGCTATCAAATAATAACTCAATTAAAAGTTAAAGCACATTTAAAAAAGACAAAAAACTACAACTACAGTAAAAGTACCTGATCAAAAGCATCTCAGCATATGAACTGATTGTTTTAGGCTCTCTTCCCTTAATACAATAAATGATAAACTTAAGAAGTCAGAGGAGTGACCCACACAGTCTACGGTGTGACCAGGGACAAAGCAGTCTTGGTGGTGAGATGAACAAAAATAAATAAATAAGCAGAAAAATAGACTTATTAACTAAACGTTGACTAAAGTGTGAGTAAAACGTACTTTTGTCATACATATATGTGAGCAGAAGTATCATAGTTTAAAAAATCAGAAAAATACACATTTATTAAAATTTTACCTGAGTGCACAGAAGTTACTGACGTTAGTTCTACTAATCTCACTGTACTCGAACTGATGTGTGACCCTCACTGCTATTACATTTCACTCCTGTCAGTAAATGCATGCCCGTTCTGTCATGATAAGATTCCAACCAAAAGATTTAAAAAATTGTTGACTGAAGGAATAACATAAGTTTAACCCTGTTTCCGCCCGGTTTCGAACCGGGGACCTTTCGCGTGTGAGGCGAACGTGATAACCACTACACTACGGAAACGCGGTAGCATGAAACGTCTTTGGCCACCAGTTGAGTTGGTGGCGCTCGTTTAGTGTCTTTTCATTGTGCGCGTTGCACCTGCGCACAAACTCGCTTCTGAAACAAGTATTCGGACTCGAAACTACAATACAACAAATATACAGAGTTCATTTACTAAGTTAGAGCAATACGTTTTAAATGCTTACATTGTAAAGTAAGTGTGGTTACTTTACACTTACTTAAGTGTGCTCATAAATCTACGCCAGCTATAGAACAAGCCTTTAGTACTTGCTAACAACCTTCAAAATGAAAACACAAAAAAGATGACCCCGAAATGGTAACAAACCCACAGCCAGGGTTGGGATGTAACGGAAGTCTTGAGGATACATATCCAGAATACAGAAATGAAGTATCTGTATTCAGTCCAAGTTACATTTTGTAAACGTAGCTAGTATTATTAGGAGAACACTTTTAGAATACTTACTCATTAAATAAAAACACATAATCACAAAAGTAACACCATCAATGATTGTTTATTAACTTGATTTAGAATCACGGGCATCAAACATACTCCTTGGCCATTTTCTATAAGACCTTCTTTACTAACTGAAGTTCTCTAGACTAGACTAGTAGACTAATAAAATGTGATCAGTTATTAATCTCAGTGTTACTGAGCTCTTTTAAAGCCTGAGTAGACTGATAAATCAATGTGATCAGGTATTAATCTCAGTGTTACTGAGCTCTTTTAAAGCCTGAGTAGACTGATAAATCAATGTGATGATCAGTTATTAATCTCAGTGTTACTGAGCTCTTTTCGAGAGATGATCAAACTAATTATCTCCTTAGTAGTGGACATGTCCGTGAGTGACATATTTAGCATCAGTGTCTATACAGTATATCAGTATCATACAGTACTCCTGCTCAGGGGATTGTGGGAGCAGCAGTAGACTGAAGCAGGTGGTGAGACAGGAAAATGTTTAAGAATTTCATTTAGATAATAAGCAATTTTTTTCATAAAATCTATTAACAGAATAATTACATGAAAAAACTGTTAACAGTTACAGAAAGGAGAAGGTGAATTAAGTACAATAATAATAATAATAATAATAATAATAATATAATAATAATAAAAAGATTTATCCATGTATTCTAAATGCGTTCTAAATATGTTCCCTTTTTGTATTGTAATGGAATACATTACTGAATACATTTAGAATAGTGTGTTCAGGAATTAAAACATTACTACTTTATTTTGCTCAACCCTGCTTACAGCAACAGTCCAATCAAACAGCACCATAAACTCTAGTACAAAAAGGTTTTTTTAACTTTTTGGATTGCACATGTATAAAATAAATAGATACCCAGTTTACTGCGAAAAGAAAACAAAACATATTTTCAAAAAGAAACGGCACAACCAGATGTATCAACACTTCAGTCTCGATTTTCCCACCACTAGAGTACATACAGTGCCTCTTCCTGCAGGTCAGTGGGGAGCTGTGTACCATTTTACAGCAGTAAAGTTCTCCTGCCCCTCTCCCTAATGATTTTGCTCGCATAAGCGTGTAAACCTCACACACTAGCATTTCTTAAAACCACATTTTACAAATATAATGCAAATATATATGTGCCTGATAATGGAATTATTGAGATTAATTATTTTTATTTAGTATTTGCTTTTTTCTTCTTGAGCTATAAGATTTTGCCTGAATATCTACCTACTGGCTTTTCAGCGTTCTCCATGATTTGATACTCTGTTAAAAAATGTTTGATGCCAAAGCTTAAAGCCACCGTGGAGTTTCTTTTGATTTATTGTGGTACTTTTCTTCATTTTTTCACATTCTTCTGTATTTAGCATCTTGTTCTTCTATATCCACATCTTCATTTCTCCACCTTTAACATTTCTCTGTGCTCTTCTTGCTGTTCTTTCAGATCTTCATTCAGAGCTTTTGTTCTCTCTTTCATTTTCTTTTTCTCCCTCATCTTTCAACATCTGTTTCTCCTCGTTCTCAGTCCTGGACAGTTTAGCCATTCTGGAATGGAACTCCATCTCCAATCATCGTAATCCACTGGCTCATTCAGAATATCATCAATCTAGAGACTGACATGGCTGGCTCATTCTCACCTTCCACCTCTATCCTGTTCTTCTTCTCTTTATTTTTAGCTGCAGAGAGTGTGTAACTATGACCTCCTGATGCTGAAGAAACTGTGGACTCACCACTTGTTTTCTGCATGGGGGAAATGCAGCATTTTACAGAGAATGCAACTGATCACAACATTTCTGTAGAAGTTTTGGAATGTATAACAGATGAGATAAATCAGAGATGTTAAATGAGGTAGAACAGAGGTGGCAAACTGCGTTCCGGGATCCAGCAAAGTTTTCAATTAACCGATGAGCTTAATCAGGGATGTTTAAGTAAGAAAATCACCAAACTGTGCTGGACTCTGGCCCTCCAGGACTGGAGTTCGCCACCCCTGACATAGAGTAAACTGTGGCTTACCAGCATTGGAGTCTGATATCTCTGATGGGGAGGCTACATTTTGTATGGAAGGTGAACAATATGAAGGAGAAAGGAAATTCTACTCACAATACAAGGATAGATTTTTTATGATACACAAAACATATTTATGATGAACTTAGAGCATAATTTTTTGTGCAGAAACAACAAAATCAGTGAATTTACTGGAAAAGCCCACTCTCTGTATGATTATTTTCCCAAATCCTCATGCATATTAGCAGATACAGTAATGGCACAGTACTTTCTCAGATTTCATTCCCCAGACTAAACGTTAAAAATTTTAATTGATAAATAATAAGAAAACACATATTTTCTGTTTCACAACATTTAAATGCAAATTCATTCAGTCATTCAGAGTGGTTTGATGTGAAATTAGCAATTTTAGATAAACTTACTAACTCAGATTTCTTTACAGTGGTGGTGACAGGAACCAGGGTCACAGTGCTTTACAACACAAATATATCCATTTTATTTACTATCCATATTATTTCCAAAACCACCAGTGAATCTACATATTTATGAATTTTACATGTTATTCTGATTATAGCAAAATAGCACTAATTTTAAAAAGTATTTATTTATTTTTTGGGACTATTTTTTCCTTTCAACACCCTGGATGTATCACTCCACCAGTAATATTTTTTTAGAAATACATTTTAGACCAAAATTGTGTCTCACAACTGTTGTAGAACAATGTGTCAGACATCAGGCAACGTATTCACAACCATACCTTTCATAATTTTCGGTATGGAAGCTTTTAGAGACATTTAACACACTGAATGTCTGGTTCCTATCACCACCACTGTGAACAGTTCTGTATGTTTCTCTAAAATAGAGTCATTCACAACAAACCACTCTGAATGACTGTTTACATCTTAACCAATTATTCAGATTTGTTGAAAATCGGTAGAATTCTCCTTTAATCTATTCCTCAAAAAAATAAATTATAGGAATTAAAACTTTTGTTTTGACAAAAAACTGCGCTGTAAAAATTGAGAGGTCAGCTCAACTTAAAATGATATAGTAAACATGGCTTTTCTTGAGTTGACTCAACTTGAGTTCACACAACTCAAACTTTTTAGTTGAGTCAAAAATTCTCCCAGCTATTGTTTTCTAGGTCTGCATCTTGGTTAGATAAGCAAAATCAAAAATGCTTTACTCAATCTCCCCACTAATTGGCACTTCTTCTACCCTCAGACCAACCTGGCGTATTTTCCTCATGGGCTTCTGGATATGGACAGCTATGGTATTGCTAGGATTCAAACTCCTGAGATTGGGATGAATTATTTGACAGTTGCACCACATGAGATGGTTGCTTCAGATGTTCTTGATTGGTGTGGTGTACTAAGCCATCACCCCAGCAATGCTATAGCTCTCTGTAAGTGCGCACCTAAGAGGAAAAATGTCTAGCATTATTGTTTGATGGAAAGAGCCCTGGCTTGTTGGAAAATTGAGTATAAAATACAAATAGTCTTTATTTACCTATCTGAGATGCAGGGAACTTTTGGCTCAACTAAGAAGTTTGAGTTGTATGAACGCTTGTGTCCTTAAGTTGAGTCAACTCAAGAAAAAACATGTAATCAGTTATTATGTCATTCTATGTTGAGCTGACCTCTCATTTTTAACAGTGTGGTAACTTACCACTACATGTGTTGAAACACTTACATACTTACATATTCCAAAGAGAGAGTTTTGCAGACAGACTGTAGAGTTCAAACTGTATAATGATCACTCAGAGTTCTGCTCTTATGAACAGCACCCTGATAATGTAATAGTTCCATCTTTATGATGTCATAATTGCTATGGTTTGTGCAACATCATCATTCTGACTCATCTCCGGACTACACACAATTCCTATTGGGACAATTTTAACTGTTTACCTGGATCTTTACTGATGATCATTGCTAGCGATCTTACATGAGTATGGCTGCGTGGCTGGATAATACCGTACTAAAAGCAGTATGACTGATCGCCGGTCTGTCAAAACAGCCGAGATAGCAGGCAGGTTGCTTCTAGCCGTACTTTCTCCTGACAGTAACACCGTACAAACCACCCCCACAACCTGAAACAGAATTACACAAATAAACGCATACACGCTTTAGACTAACAACAACTTATTTACAATAAATGTCTCTCCTACCGTGAATGTGGTGCTTCCCAAAAGCCTCCTCACACAGCCACTCTGTATGGCCTCATGTGCTCCTCCTGTGCTCCCATGGCAGCACAAGCCAGTATGGTGACGCTTTAGTACATAGAAAATACTGCCCTTAAAATAAATACACAAGTCAGGACTTGTTTAGATACCATAGATAATCAGTAATGCACATCTTATCCTCGTTTAATGCTACGTTACTTTATGAAGACGCACTGCCAGAATTACCACTGACACATCTGTTAATTTACAAATGAGAATTCCCGGCATGTTTTACTCTTTGTGTGATGTGAGGCTCTGGCAGTGATTAATTCATTGGAGTACATTAGATTTTCTACAATGGTTGGTCTCACCATAGTCACACATACACCAATCACACATACACACTCAGTTGATTAACCAATACATTTCGGATTGGCAGATTTAACTGGCACTGTACTTAAAATGGCCCCCACCTGTTTCAAAAGGAACCTTCTGAATGTGTCTTTTGGTCTTATTAAGGAAAATTCATTAATTCCTATCATTTAAAAGACAAACTTTGTTTTCCAGTAATCTTCCATTAAAGTGTACTGACTTTTGCCTGACTTTAAAACATCAGATTTTTCATCGCATCACCACGTACGAGTGGGTGGGGGAAAAAACTCGAGCAGCACTGCTGTGTCTGATCCACTCATACCAGCGCAACACACACCAAAACACCACCATCACGTCAGTGTCACTGCAGTGCTGAGAATGATCCACCACCCAAATAATACCTACTCTGTGGTGGTCCTGTGGGGTTCCTGACCGTTGAAGGTCATGGTGAAAGGAGGCTAACAAAGTATGAAGAGAAACAGATGGACTACAGTCTGTAATTGTAGAACTGCTCCTATATGGTAAGTGGATCTGATAAAATGGACAATGAGTGTAGAAACAAGATATGTGTGCTTAATTAAATCTTAAGGGACCGCTCCACATTTAAATTTTAACCAGTAACGTTTGATTGGCTTACCACTTGGTGCTTGGTGAGGTGCCTGAATAGAAACCTGTTTAAAAAACTACTACTACTACTACTAATAATGATAATAATAATAAGAAAACAAATAAAAATTTAGAGAAACAATCCTGTTTTGAAAATGTAATGAATCCAAGTGAAAGGTATTAACCCCTCAAATGGCCAGTTTTACTACACACTTCTATTACCTAAGAATAGCTCAGCCAGTTTGCATTAAAGTCCCTGTAGTTACTGAATAATAGGCCTTAGTATGTAATAAGCCTGGGATTTTAAGCAGTTAAATGACAGAAATACTCAAGTAAAGTTTCTCGAGTGAAAACATTTAGCTAGGTCAGAGACATTCCCTCATACGTTATTTCACTCAGAAATACATCACAGTATGGAAAGAAAATGTGTTATAATTTCTGACATACTGTCTTTAACACTATTGACTGTAATGGTACTGACTGTACAGCAATGCTCTTTAACAATGTTGTGCAAATGTCTGAGTTACTGGACCTAACTGGCTAACAATTAGCATGCTAATGCTAAGCATTTGTTTTCACCTGGTCCCTGAAGGGTAAAGGGAAAAGCAGCACCCACTGCTGGTCAGACCAAACATAGCATTCTAATTGTTAGCCACTAAGTTCCCCAGTGAAACTTACAGCCGCACCTTGCAGGCCAAAGCTGGTGTAACATACAAAGCGTGCATTTTTTTTTCCCATACGTTACCCATCTGGCACAACTGTGGGGAAAAAAAAGTAAGGTAGAAATTTTTTTGAGGCTTTTGATAGCTGGAATTGTAAGTGATGCTAGAAATATTTTTTTTCAGCTGTTATTGGTCTATTATATAAAAACAAATTAAGTGAAACTCAGGAACGCAGTGTATGTATGTTTTATTCTTCTCCCAATTACATCTGTTTGAACATCATGTATGATGGCTAATATTTGATTTAAGTAGTTATCTTTCAGTTTGATGTGATTTATGACAATATTATATTTTACAATATAAATATTGAGTATTGTAATTAAGGCAACTGAGGAAGGGAATGGACACTGCAGCATCACAGGACATCTGTAGGAATCCTCAGGAAGAAGATACAAATCCACATAAAAAACTTTCAGGAATGCATACATACAAGTTTCTTGTAGGGTTGTTTTTGTAAAGGATCACACAAACCATTAGAAATTATACAAAACACTGCTGTTAACACTGGCAGCACAGCATGCTTTTCCCACAAAGTGAAAATGGCATAGGCCTAAAAACACAAATGCAGTCCTTGCTCAAATCCTTCCTCTACATGCATCATAAACAGACATGTACACATGGATTAAGGATCGTTGACTCGAATACACAAAACACATCACACTGTTTATCAGTAGAACAATCTCATTCAAAAACTAAAGCTCTAAAAAGTTTTATAAGGTAATATCTATACATATTATTTACACAGAATCAATAAGAGTACTGAGAGCAGGTCCTTAAAAACCTTCACCAGGAATTGTAGAAGTTGCTGCAGAAAGCAGTTTGCACATTTCAAACACAAAGTAAAACTGGACATCCACAATAGTTTAATTTCTGGACTGTGTTGTAGGGATGGGCATTTGAACCATTTTTGCTGTTTGAATATCTTCATTTTTAAACAAACAGTATTTAAATACCCTATTGAGAAAGTATTTTATATCCTTATGTATAGAAAACAAAGAAGGTTTAACACTCATCACTGTTTTATCTACTGACTGATCTTTGTGCTGTAGGTTTACCAGATTAATAGGGAGTATTAATAGGGAGTTTGTCCTTCTTTTGATGCAGTAACAGCCTCTACTCTTGGGGCGAAGACCTTATGCTAGATGTTGGAACATTGCTGTGAGGATTCGATTGCATTCAGCTACAGGAGCATTAGTGAGGTCAGGTGCTGAAGCTGGATGATTAGTTCTGGATCACAAACACCTCTCCAACTCATCCCAAAGGTATTGGTGCACCACCACTCCAGAGAACACAGTTCCTCTGCTCCACAGCCTAATGCTGGAGGGCTTTGTATTCCTTTAGCTGATGTTTGGCATTGCACATGGTGACAGACTCAGAAACAAAAACATGATAGTGTTTTTCTATTGATATCATACAATTGAATGCAACTGCACAATTGAGTCTGCAACTGGTGCACCTTTCAGTAGCTGAGTTCACTAATTAGAAAGGGGTGTCTGGACACTTCTGGATGCAAAAGTTTGAACATCTTCCGTGAAATGGCATGTTTTGTTGATGAGATTTATTTTAAGATATTGGATAAAATTAATAAAATAAACATTTTATGTGAAACCCTATCAGCTGCGTGTGTGATTCAAAAACATATTTGAAAGTGAAAAGATGGCCTAATATATGATTTAATTGTTGTGTACCAACCTACAGATGCCATAGTCCAATTGCTCATTAGGTAAAAAATACTGAAGTGGAGTTTGGACCTCCACATATTTGTATAACCACACCCATCCCTCTTCAGATCGGAAATTAAACTGTTGTTTTGTTTTTATTGACATGAATACTTTTGTTTCCTGAGAGCTGAGAATGTATGACGTGTGAAACAGTCAAAGTCCATTTAAAGTGTCCACAGTTCGGCTCCATCACAGGGGTTCCCTAAGGCCGTGCTTTCTCTCCATGTAGCTCCCAATCTTCTCTCCTCATGGACCTGGATAAGAAACCTTGTCTTGCTCCCCTGCTTCAGTCTTTCAGTATAGGGTGGATACACTGAATCTTTCAGGCCAGCCCAGATGACTTATAGCAGATCCAAGCAGATTTTAGCTATTGCCACCATGTACAGTCTGTTAGATGGGTTCAGGTTTTTGCTGGTCATACATGGTTCCTCTCCTCCCCGGTTAGAAGCAGCATTCTCTGTGCACCCCTCACACACTTGAGTCCATGTGCCTTCACCAGCTCATTTCAACTCAAGCGTCCTTGCTTTTATCCTTACATTTCTGAGCCCTTCTTTGTAGTAAGCAGCGAAATGAAGAGATATTTTTGCAAGGAGGCTCAAAGGACAACTTTCTGTATGAAAACTCAGTATATTAAATAGAAAAAATACAAAATTGAGAGGGGAAAAAGCAAATGTTAGTTGCAAATATGTATATCAATATGTACAGATTCCATGCTTCTGGTTGGTCATCACTGAAAGAGAGCAAGAGGAGAGAATGTTGTAAAATGAATGACAATAATCAGAAGGATTATGATAAGGCATGACTCATACACTGAGTGGACAGTTTTTTAGAAATACCTTCTTAGAAATACATACCATATAGGCACGCTTTGTAGGTTTTCAATTGCAGATTATTATAGATGGGTGTAGTAGCCAAAAATTAAACTCAAGTATCTGTCTTGTTGCTTTAAAGCCCCTGTAAAACATGGTTTAAAATGTTCAGCTTTTTTGCTTTAATAGTAAAGCTATGTTGCAGAAAAAATGTGTTATAGTTAAGAAATATACATAAATTAATACAATTTAATGATAGATAAATACCATAACTGTGTGGGCGTGTCAGAACACAAGTGACTGACAGTGGCGTCTCCCAGGCAATGTTAACAACGATGGTGTAATAAACCTTTGTAACAAGCACAATTAAGAAGCTTAGAAAAACTCAAATAATCTGCTTGCTGGGAGTTTTGGCTGGGACAGCAGTCACTTTATGTGAGAGAGAGGATCAAATTATAGTTCCTTAACAAGCAGCTCGTTTCTATGTCAGAGTAACGAATGAGCTCCGCTCACTCGCTGCACAGTCTGCTGTAAACCTCGCCTTTTGATGTACGGACTGAGACATAAAACTGCTGCAATATCAAGTTTAGCTCAGTGTTGTCAATTTTTGCTAGATCAATATTAATGTTGTTTTGTTCCAGCCAGTCTGTAAAGCATCTTACAGCCCATTTTGTTTGGCGAATGGTATTCGGTTAATTTCTGGCTAATTCCAGGTTGTTCAGGTGTTTTTCTGTCACAGCAGTTTGGGAATTTACTGTAGTCTCATCTTCAGAGTCTGACCAAATTGGCTGTCGCTCAAATGTAATCTTAAAAGTATTCATTTTCTGTTTGTGGCAAATTAAGAAGTAAAAATGTTCAAATGGCTTGAGTGTCTCCTACAGCTGTCAAAGTCGTTGCTTAGCAACGGTGTCTCAGCGGAGTGATATAGTGTTTGTGAAAAACCCGTGATGTTATGATGAAATAACAGTATGGTTAGAACCCCTCTTAACCAATCAGCTTACATGGCTGGAACTAACTGTTGTGTAAATACATATATCTAACTCTACTTGTTACATTGGCAGATCTGATGTCCCCTGTGCCCAATGTAGTCCCACCAACTCAAATCAAACTGAAGAAAACGGTCATTTTCAAGTCATTTTTAAAATCTCTCAGAAAAAGACCAACAGCATTCTCTCTCTGCCAGTTCACTGTAAAACATCACAAAAACTATAGATAAAAGTTAGAAGACAGTCATGAAAATGAGCAGACAGGGGCTTTAATAATAATTATTTAAGTAGAAGTAGAAGTAGAAGTGGTAAGTAATCACTTGAGGAAGAACATAAGTGTATCTAGTGAAAAGATTATTCATGTGGTGAGTTATTTCACAGGATAAAAATACGTATGCAAAAAAAAAAATAAATTCAAAGGCAACAACCAAATTTTAACAGTATAACTGGCTACTCAGTAATAACAACAATATAAGACACCGACTAACACACACAAACAGATGATGTGTTCCTGTCTTTAGCAAATATAATAAACCAGGGCACTTTTCAATTTACCGGGGCGATACCCCACCACTTTTTGAGTTCAGTTAGCTTGTGTCAAAAAAAAAACACTGGTCTCCATAACCTGCACTATGCAGCCCCGAAGGGGAAGGAAAGTAAATCTAAAAATTAATTTAGTGAACGTTTTGCTATTTCTATGCATGTTTTCCTTTTGCTACCACACTGAGTGAAATTTACTAAATGTCAGTTTCTATCTTTCTCACTGCTACTGCACTAAACTAAGACTTAATGTTTGTTATCTGAGCTGAACCCAATGAAGCACACAGGTCAAAACATGAGCCCTACACACACTCAAAACCCAGGACATTATCAGGATACTTTGACAAAGTTTGAGCTTCACTTCGTTCACACATGCAGGCCTCAAACAGAATTTTATTGGGGCACATACATTTATACTCAGCAGCTCTTTCATTTCTGAATCATGTGTGAAATTCTCTCCTGCAACTTTTTTCTCCCATGAAAAATGAAATACTGCCCATAAAAACACAAATGTTCTGGTTTGCTTTTGCACAGAAGCAGCTGTGCACGCATGCAGGGTGGATTTCTAACACTACTCTGTACAATAATGTAACATTTTCACTCTGAAAACTAAACTAAAAAACAAAACTAAACAAATGTGTCACAGGATTGTTCTGTATTCATGGCTGTAATGTAGACGTCTTTGTATTTTCTGGTAATGTATCAGCTTCCGGTTTCACACATGAGCTCTCCTTGTTTCTGGGTGTTGTACAGGGTACCTGGATTTTGACTCCAGCTTGTGTTGATGCGTAACCCCTTCCTGCTTTGAAGTTCCCAGGTGAAAGGGCATGTGTTAAAGGGTCTTTAAAACATGCCACTTTTTATGAATAGGTTTACTAGTTTATCGGGACATGTTATTATATTGTCACCATGACATATGCTACAGTTATATACAAAGGTTTGGGAACCCCTGGTCAAAATACGTGTTTTATATTTTTTTCCAATTTGTGAAAATCAGTGAATACATAGTAATTGTACACTAAACGTTGCCATATTTAAGTTTGTTCACTTCAGAGGACGTGTTAACTTGTTTTCATGCAGAAAATCAACAAAACATATACTTTGACAAGCAGTGATGTAGTGCAGACAAAGTTTTTTTTTTTTATCAGAATCAAAATCACTTTATTTCACCAAGTATGTTACACATACAAGGAATTTGTCATGGTGAGCGCACACACGGAAACAGTAACTTTTGCCCCACCATTTTTGGAGGTGTGGAGTCACCTCTAAACCAGGTGTTCCCAAACTTTCAGAACTCTTAGCCCACACGACCACCCACAAAAGCTTTCTTGGCTAGACCATTTGTTTCAAATGCAAGCAACATTTTTTTTGTAGCCATTTATCCATAATGGTTTAATTCTATATGATCAAAAAGAGAAGCATTTCACAAAGCACTGATTACATAAACATATCTAGCTAGCCATGCTGGTCATGGTCATGCATTTTGCATTTTGCAAGATCAAGCACTCAATTTGGCCCAAATATTTAGGCATTGTGGAAGATTTCCTTCAAGATTTATGAACATGGTTGGAAAAATAGTAATTTCACTTTCAATGGTTGTTGTCATTTTATAGGTACATTCACTATACTGTGTTTCTCGGCCCTCCCTGTGTATGTGCAGCCTTCTCTGTATGTGCAAACTGTGAGACCCTGAAGGGTAGACTGGAAGTCTGGAATATGCTGGAGGGCTACATGCACTTAATTATCCGATAATTGCAGAAAATCAGATTTTGTCAGTAATCTGATTAATGCATTTACATGCAATGGGGAAACTCCGGGTCTACATGAGTCATGCAGTAATCAGATTTCTGTTTTACAACTGGCCAATAAACATACAGAAGAAGACGTGACATGGGTCTTTACATCGCTTTATCTGAAACTATGAAAATACATAATCCTTTAATTAATCAAGAATGTAGTTGGTTTCAACGTCGCTCCAAAAGTGTTCTACTGCCACCTCGTGGTAACAGTGCTTGCTTTTTTCTGGTACAGCGGTCTGTTTTCGCACATACGCAGACTGAGAAATCCTAACGAAAGAGTTTATATGCATTGAGAAATCTGATTACTGAGCTAAAATACAGCTCTCTTTATCACATTTCTTAACTGGAGTTCCAGACCTTACTCCAATCTAAAAAATCAGCGTGTGCTGTTTACATGACCATTTGAATAATCAGATAACTACAGAAATCCCATTATAATTGGAATATTAAGTGCATGTACACACAATCATTGTGTTTCTACCAATGTTCAGCATTTATGTTCATGTTTTTGTGAAACCATAATCCTTAAATAAATGACCCTGTTTTTTGCTGCTCCTGGTGTTCATAATGCTTTATTTTTGAATTAGAAGTAAGCCGTTTTCCACTACAGTATTTTTAATGTTTTATTTTTCCAAATAATTATCACAACAGATATATATCTCATATTTAACATGATAAGTTTGGTAAAATGTCTACATATTGCAATTATGCTTTGTGATTTAAAAAGATAAATAAAAAAACTGACAATGTCCCCTTGATAGTACCACCATGGCCCACTGGGGGGCTGCAGCCTACAGGTTGAAAATCGCTGTTAAAGACCACAGGACAGGGAATTGCAGGAGATCATTTAATAGCATGCGCTTTTATTTTTCTGTTCAACAAGCAACATTTGTGCCATGTTTCACAAGAGCCAGAGCAAAAATATGTTGTTATAAATATGATTATAGCTCATTTTCAGTATCCAAAACCTCCAAACTTCAGATGTTAATGTATTTAAGGGAGCTCAAGTCTCTTTCGTGGGAGCTAGGCGCTTCCTGGCTCAATGTAATTCAAACAGTATTGTGACTGTTTGTTTTGGTTTCTATGGAATTTGTGGTCGCTCTGTTATGCTTTACTTTCATAATGAAAATTCAATCCAACTGATAGTTCACTGTATGTATGTGACTGGCTGTGTTTCGTTGGTAAAACAGAGTCATCACCCATCTCTGCTGATTATGTAGCCCTTCTGTTGCTCCACAATTTATCTGCCAACTACTGCTCACAATAATTTTTGGATGGTGGTCTCACAGTGGTGAATGGGATGAGAAGAAGGCTAATAAATTGTTCAGCAACAGACGGGCTATAGTCAGCAACTGTAAACCTACAAAGTGCACCTATATGGTAGGTGAATCTGATAAAATGACTGAATGAGTGCGTCCACAAGATAGGTGTTTCTAAAAACTGGTAAAGTATGTCAGAAAGTTTCAATTATAGCTTACAAACCTTGTGCCAGCATCCTGGCATTGGTAGTCCATCTCGGTCCTAGGAACGGAAAGAGGAGAAAGAGGTGAATGTTACTTTTAAGATGGATTGTGATGAAGAAAGGATCAGAGGAACAATACCCCAAATATTTTCATAACACACCACTCACACTAGCAGAGATTTGTTGTAATGTAAGGGAAGACACCAAATAAAACAGACACATTTGATTTGAACCACTCCAAAGATCAATCACAAGACATCATGCTCTGACCACCACCACCGAACACTACTCTGAACACACCTTCAGTGAATTTGTCAAACTACACAGCAAAACTAAAAACAAAACAGGACTGACACAATTGGGATGGTTTTCTTGTGGGTTTGCCTCATAGTGCAAGGTTTAGAATTGACTTAGATTTTTACATTTACATTTAAATTCAGCTCAAATTAAAATTTACAGTGCTACCACGTTCAGTATCTCTGTTACACAATAACCCAAGGGCCGGACTCTGAAAGCTTCATGGATGTTATCGCATGTCCCTCTTAAAGGGTAATGCATAATTGAATTATCGAGATGTTAACGGCGTCATTCAGAGTGGTTTGATACAAACTGCTGCACTGTAGGAAAACATTGATGTGGATTTCTTTACAGTGGTGGTGAGAGGAACCAAGGGTTGTGATGTCTACAACACAAATATATCCATTTTATTTACTATCTGACACCACCAGCAGACCTACATGTGATGTCTTAGTTTTTTGTGTAGTGTTAATAATAGTAAAATAGTACAACAGAATCTGAAATAAATACAATGCATGTACCTCTCTGCCATAAATGGGGTTAAAGAAATGTGTTTTAGGCCAAAATCTCAGAATCACTGTAAAACAATAACTCAGATATCAGGCAACATCTTCATCACCACCACTGAGAACAGTCCACATTCAGTAAGTTTCTCTAGAATCATGCATTTTGCATCAAACCATAACTTTGTTTACATCTTAATGATTTAATTACGCAGTTTTTTTTTTTGGATTGTTGGAATTTTCATTTTGACCCCGGGCTACTCTGTGACCAGGTCTTGACCATCCTAGTACCTCAAAGGAAGATTAGAACATCCTGAGATAGTCGTGGTGTAACCCTTGGGCTAAAATTAAAGGAAAGGTGGACCGTCAGCTGTTTTGCTTTCTACCAATGACAGACAGTGTTCCAATATGCCTGCAACCAATGGAAAGAGAGTAAGGAGGCGCACATAGGCTGTCATTGTCCTCAGCCTAGTGTAAACTTACACTTATTTTATGTTTATTTCTGTTTTATATATGTACTTGTGCATACTGCTAATGTCTGATTACTTATGTTACTGCATATATATGCATAGATAGAACTTTTTTGTGGGGTACAGTTAAATCACAATGAGAAGTGTAATGGATGACTTTATTTTTATATAGGACATTCCTGAGGTAGTCCTAAAACTTACTACAGCCACACCCACAGATAAGACCAGTAATTCGACAAAATGGTGTTTTGAGAATCGCTGGAGAAGCCAGTTCTGACTGAGCCTCTGGAGATAAGATGGTCCTAGTGGTTTACGACTGTCCACAGTAATTGAAGAATCCGGTCCCAGAGTTGGATCTGAATTCCTTGCTGTATGAGGCTGACCCCATGACTGCATGTAGGAGGACCCACTAGACCATGAATAGCAATGATTAGCAATGGCAGAACCAACACGATCACAGCACAACCAGAGCACAAATACTGTACCAATGGGCAGGGGGCATCTGGATTGGACTCTGCCTCCCCACCATGTTCTCTACCCCCACTGGATTCCTGTTAGTGAAACCCAGCCAAGTTAAATCTGTCACACTACTAACCATCTATAACCAGCAACTGACCAAGAAAAACCACAACACTGATAATGTTGGAAAAGGCTTGGGCTGTCACTACTCTCTGAAGATAAAAGACTTTTAAGCAAACTGATCACAAGCACTGTAGAAGCAGTGGAGACGAGGATGAATAACATACCACAGGACAGGGCTGGTCCAGCCCCGGAGGCCCCTGCTCTCCTTTTTGTCCTTTTAGACCCTTTTTCCCCAGTGAGCCTCTTTCACCCTGAAAGAAATGGAAGTGGTCAGGGAAGCAGCATGAGCAGACATTTATATCTAAAAACACAAGCTATTAAGCTTCTAGGGTTAGGTAGTCACAGAATATATGTATTGGTGTTTGGAGACCTTTGACGTTGGTTACATATCCAGGACACAAAACATAACATAACTGTATTCTGTCACAGTTACAGAAAAAATGACAGTAATCAGATTACAGGTGCACTATAAAAACAGGGTGATTACCAGCAGGATTACATTCAAACGCTGTTTTAATGATAGATGTATCACTTGAATTGTGTGGAACAGTTTTTACTTTGGGGAGATAAGAGGGGGGGAGGAAGGCCCTGCTGCCAGGAGGGTTTTATTTAGCCAATTTATAGAAATTTTAGTAAGTATTAAATTTTTTTGCCAGAACTGCAGTGCTTTCCTGAAGACACTTGAATCAGTCGTTTACTTCGTTTTACATAACGCCTAATTCTACAAAAGCAAACTGATGTGGCCTTTATTTATAATCACTGTTGATGAGGGGTCTCAAAAGAAGATTTCTACCAGAGTGACCTTTGACGCTGGTTAGTTTTTGACGAAACTGTGTTTGATCCAATGTACTGGGTCAGTCTATATCGATTATTTGTGTCCCTGTATTTTAGACTGGGAGGTTTTAGTCTCAGTGTATTAAACTGTTTTATTTTCCTGTTAAAATCAAGTTTATCCTTGTGAGCTGTGCCTTAATTTCTGAACTTATATTTATTATATAAATAGAAAACTCAAACGAATTACACTGTACACATTTTTCACCTTTATTGGTTTTGTGAGGCATAATGTTTGTCACTTATATTCTATTATTCTGTATCATAAAACAGTGTAGTGTTCCTGTTTGCCACATACAGGGTTAAATTCTGGTTATTTTTCTCTTGTCCTCATGTAATTAAACAACTTTAACAAGACAAGTAGTCCAAAAGTAACGTGAGGCAATCAGATTATGTTAGTTTAATATAATAATCCTCTGGATTAGGTTACAATTACATTTTTAACAGGTAATCAGAAATCTATAACTGAATACATTTTTAAAGTAAGCCTCCCAACACTGTGTAAAAATGAATGATTGGATTAAGTACTTAATAAATGAATAAGAAATCAGTTAATATTAGCAATCAATATAAAAGTTATTAATAGTTTTAATATTACTATATTAATATTTAGCATTTGACTAATTCATGAAATAATGAATAATGATAATAGCAACAACTGTGTCAGGAGAGCGTGACAGTTTCTCTTGCCAACCTTTTCTCCTCGGTCGCCTTTGCTGCCCTTCTCCCCTCTGAGCCCTGGAAAACCCTAGCAGAGGAGACCCAGGGTCAGTAAAATGTGTGATCCAAACCAGAAATCATATTTTGTATAATGCTTTATAATTATGTGCCCAAAACATACTTACATCTAATCCAGGCTCCCCTTGCTTTCCCTGTCAGCACAAACAACAAATATATGTGAAATAAAAAAGAGATACATTTCTTTAAACTTGTCAGTGACGGCTTTGGAAAGATACTGACACTGACCTTTTCACCTTTTGCACCCGGTAGACCAACCAAACCATTAGAGCCAGGAAAACCCTGAAGACCCTGAAGAGAATGAAGAACAATATCAGTCCCATCTACAGGTCAGTTCAATCTCTACTTGAAGATAATTGATTCAGTTGTCCCCTTCCCCAAAAATGAAGTCAATCAGCCAAAGTGTGTTTGTTATTTGTTTCTTTAGTTTTGCAGTAGAGCTACGAGGCTAATTAAGCTAACAGGTAATGCAATCTCATTGCCCACCAGTTAACAAACTGCATGATTAAATCATCACACTTGCATTAAATCACATTGTCATTAACTAATCTCAAATATGTTTACTTATGTACTCATGTTAGAGATTACTTAACAAGCATGGTTTGAGGCAAGTGTGTGATGATTTAAGCACACAGTCAGCAGAGGCGTAGAAACCATTGTATGAGACCAGTTTTACACACACACTTTTATTGGTTCTGTTTGTTGTTTGGTTGCACAATAAAGTTTGAATGGGTTAGAGAATAAAACTGCTTACTCTCCCCAAATCCACATGGGAGAGAAACACAATTTTTTTTAAGAAAAATGTGGACAGTATTTCTGCTTTACGCTGCAAAAAATACATCTTGGCAAGTAAAATGATCTTTAGGCAATGTATCTTCTGTTTCTCAATTTGAGATTGTTGTAAGATTATTATAAGATTATTTAACTTATTTCTAGACATTTTTACTTGTTTTAAGTGATTTTAGTAAGTAATTTTATCTCACTATGTTGGCAGATCATTTTGCTTGTTTCAAGCATGTATCTTAAACAACCAAAATGATCTGCCAAGATAGTGAGATAATATGACTTACTTAAATCACTTAAAACACACACACACACAGACACGTCTGGTTCCCCGGACAAGGAATTGAATATGCGGTGACAGTGCTACCCACTGCGCCACCATGCCACCCCTCACTTAAAACAAATAAAACATTTCTAGAAAGAAATGAAATAATCTAATAATAGAAGAAATAGAGAAATGTTAGATATATTAACTAGATTTAAGACTATTTTACTTGCCAAGATGTCATTTTTTGCAGCATACTTATTCTATTGAAATGAAAAGCAACTCAGACCAGAAATAATAAATGCAATTAAACAAAAAAAAAATATGTGAAATTATTTGTTTTATGGCTGGATATCTTGCACTGTGTTCTGTTGAAGTCATTTAAGTAAGTACATGTGATTGGATCAACTACAGTACAGGACTGCCACAGAGGCCAAGCTGGTTCATCATCATGTATGTCGATGAAATATGACCTTTTTATCACATGAATCATTTTTTCCACAGAATTTATTTAACAGTGCTCAGTTTGGTTGGCTGGGATACTTTACTAGGTTGGCATTCGGACTGTGGCTTGCCAGTAAATGCCCTCTGATGTAGTTTGATATATTTGAGCAGTTACCTAATGTGCCATATTACAAAAACTACACTATATTGCCAAAAGTATTCACTCACCCATCCAAATCATTGAATTCAGCTGTTCCGGTCACTTCCATGGCCACAGGTGTATAAAACCAAGCACCTAGGCATGAAGACTGCTTCTACAAACATTTGTGAAAGAATGTGTCGCTCTCAGGAGCTCAGTGAATTCCAGCGTGGTACCGTGAGAGGATGCCACCTGTGTCCAGTTATGAAATTTCCTCGCTACTAAATATTCCACAGTCAACTGTCAGTGGAATTATAATAAAGTGCAAGTGATTGGGAATGACAGCAACTCAGCCACGAAGTGGTAGGCCACGTAAAATGACAGAGCGAAGTCAGCGGATGCTGAGGCGCATAGTGCGCAGAGATCGCCAACTTTCTGCAGAGTAAATCGCTACAGACCTCCAAACTTCATGTGGCCTTCAGATTAGCTCAGGAACAGCGTAGAGAGCTTCATGGAATGGGTTTCCATGGCCGAGCAGCTGCATCCAAGCCTTACATCACCAAGCGCAATGCAAAGCGTTGAATGCAGTGGTGTAAAGCGCCGCCACTGGACTCTAGAGCAGTGGAGACGTGTTCTCTGGAGTAAGGAATCACGCTTCTCTGTCTGGACATCCGATGGACGAGTCTGGGTTTGGCGGTTGCCAGGAGAACGGTACTTGTCTGACTGCATTGTGCCAAGTGTAAAGTTTGGTGGAGGGGGGATTATGGTCTGGGGTTGTTTTTCAGGAGTTAGGCTCGGTCCCTTAGTTCCAGTGAAAGGCATTCTAAATGATTCAGCAGACCAAGAGATTTTGGACAATTTCATGCTCCTAACTTTGTGGGAACAGTTTGGGGATGACCTCTTCTTGTTCTAGCATGACTGCACACCAGTGCACAAAGCAGGGTCCATAAAGACATGGATGAGTGAGTTTGGTGTGGAAGTACTCGACTGGCCTGCACAGAGTCCTGACCTCAACACAATAGAACACACTTGGGATGAATTAGAGCGGAGACTGCGAGCCAGGCCTTCTCGTCCAACATCAGTGTCTGACCTCACAAATGCACTTCTAGACGAATGGTCAAAAGTTCCCATAAACACGCTCCTAAACCTTGTGGAAAGCCTTCCCAGAAGAGTTGAAGCTGTTATAGCTGCAAAGGGTGGGCCGACATCATATTAAACCCTATAAATTAAGAATGGGATGTCACTCAAGTTCATATTCATGTGAAGGCAGACAAGCGAATATTTTTGGTAATATAGTGTATATGTTGCTGCTATTTAGTTGGTCACTAAGGCACAGCATACTTTAATAAATTTGTCAGCTTGTTCATTTTTAATTTTTGAGAAAATCACAGGCCCCCAACATTAAAGTGTCCCCTCAGTTTCCAAATCACTCCTATATCCTTGGTCAGCATGATGTGATGCTAAACGATGGGATTGTGTCCATAGTTTGTTAGCTACAGTGGCCTCACAGTGCCAGTGCAAAATTATACAACCAAACTTCAGACACCAAACCTATCTTGGCTGATTGACTACATTTGGGTTAAAGAACAATGCATTGAGCACAAGATCACACTTTTGAAGTGAGATCAAGTGCTTGTGGGTCATGGATAGAAGTGAAGCTACAAGATAGCTACAAGCATTGAGGTGAAGTACTATAGCAGAAGCAGCAGGATAGGAAGCTTACCCGCGGTCCAGGGGGGCCTTTCTCTCCTATATCCCCCTTCTCTCCTTTCACTGCCTCACCCGGCTCCCCCTGAGTTCAAACACGAACATTTACATTCACCACACCATTATTCCCATATAAACACAAATCCCAATCCCAAATGTTTTTGCTCTTTTTAAAGTGCCACCACAGTCGTACCTTCTGGCCAGGCATTCCATGATGCCCCTAAGAAGAAAGCAAATGGAAAATATGGTAATTTATTTTCTGTGCTGAGGCTTATTTACTCAATGAATCCAGTTGTTAAAAATAAAATAAAAATGGCTCCAATGTTTTTCCTTACCATGATGCCCTGTGGGCCAGGTGGTCCAGGAGGCCCTGGAGGTCCTGGCAGTGAGATGATCTGAGCCTAAAAGGCAGAAGAACCAAATTCTCTCAAGCTTAGGCTTAAACTATGTGAATTGAAGAAGCAGATTCATGAGGGGAACATGATAAATTTGGCACCAGCACTTCTTTTGCAACATTTCTTTGTATGGTAACACTTTACTGTAGGGTACAGTTCATAAGGCTACATGACACCCACATAAGCTTGTCATGACAATTGACATAGACCTACATAAATGTTTATTAATGCTTATTCCAATAGGCAACATCTATCGGAATAAGCATTTGTAAACCTTTACGTAGGTCTATGTCAGTTGTCATGACAAGCTTATGTAGGTGTCATGTAGCCTTATGAACTGTACCCTGCAGTAAAGTGTTACCCTTTGTACCAAATACGGTACTGTCAGAGATCAACTTTCACTTATTCAATTCTCAGTCAAAACAGACACTAAGTACAAGTTATTCATTTTGATATAAACAGATATGAAGAGATTAAATATAAGATAATTATATATAACATAATCAGTAAAAGCTAGAGTTCAAAAATTGATTAAAAGATACAGAGAAAAGGAGACTCCCAACAACCATGCAGGATCTAGTTGAACATCAAAACTGTCACCATCAGATAAACAGCGCTTTCATCTTTGAGAGAGGGAAGAAAATCTATCCATTCTTCCACTGTGAAAAGACAACTCAACACTATGGGCTGAAAGGATGTGAAGCTGTCAAGAAGACATTACTGAGAAAAGGAAATAGATAAAAAAGAAGAAAATTTGCAAATCAAACAAAGAAGCTACTAGTGTTCTCAAAACAATGGACTGACCATTTCAGAGTCCAGAGCTTAACATCACTGAATGCGTTTTGGATTATTTGGATCGTGGGAAGAAGAAAATGTAACCAACTTTTAAGAATTAACTTTGAAGGTGTGGAAAAATGTACAGACTAAATACTGAAAATATTGATGTTATATTTAGTTATTGAGGCTTCAGTGTAATGTTCTGTTAAATATTGTTTTCCTCTTTTTTTCTGACACAGACAAATTAATATTTGTACTTAATGGCTGTTTAAATGGAAACAAAATAAGTGAAACATAGTCTCTGTCATTTGTAGTGCACTATAAGACTCAACAAAAGTTTTCTTCTTCATTCAAGCTATCAGTCATTACTACAACTTTGGGCCTTTTCTAAATTGTGTAAGTAAATAAATAAATAAACATGGAAATCTAAAGAAAGTTGCACACTTTTGATATGACTTGAATGTGGTCAAAACTGTATAAGATTGTACTTCTAAATTCTATGATATGAAAAATGACTACACCATGCGTATTAAACAATTCAACTGACCAAACTATCCTCAAGTCTGGAGTCTCCTTTCTCCCCTTTCTGACCGTCAGCACCCTGAAATAAAGATTCATGTCATTATCAGCAATCTTCTCTTGCAAATAAAGCATTCTCCTCTTCGTAGCATCAGCTGTACTATTAATTATTTCTTTGCAGTGGTGGTCTAGTTACAGGTTTAGTCGTCTTACTCACCGCTGGCCCGGACACACCCATCTCTCCCTTCTCTCCTGCCACTCCAGGCTCTCCTGTCTCACCCTTCTCTCCCTTAGGTCCCTGTGGAGATCAGTTAAATCTCTAGTTCAATCTTTTATATACACACACACACACACACACACACACACACACATACATACATACATACATATATATATATATATATATATATATATATATGACACAATAATATACATTAGCGTGTAGGTTTGAAAACTTCACAGGCTTCACATAATTTGTAGGACATGAGAAAGATGTGAATAAAAATTAAGACGTATTGAATGTGTCCATAAGTGTGAATAGAGCTATTCTAAAACGACTGTGAAAGCTGTAGAGCATAAAGAATTAAGTTATAATAAATTCTTCCTGAAAATCAAGTCTCCGTTGACAGGCTTACCAGCTGTGTGTCGGATATTTCTCAGTGGTTGTAACAAAATTTTCTACAACCAAATCATAAAAAAATGAAATACTGATCTTTGGTACCAAAACTCAGAGAAACATGCTCTTTATGAGACTCTTGGTTCTTTAGCTTCATATACCAAACCTGAAGTATGAAACCTGGGTGTAATCTTGGACTCTGAGCTCTGTTTTATCCTGCATGTAAACACAGTCAATAAAGTAGCTTTTTACCTCATTTAGGTAAAAGTAGGTTTGTTACAAGCAGAGTTGATTACTGTAATGCTCTTTTTACATTCTCTACAACTCAAACAAAATGCAGCAGCACAGATCTTAAAAAAACAAAAAATCGCCCCTGTTTTGAAAGAACTGCACTATATCCTGTATCTTTCAGGATACCTTTTAAAGTTCTGCTACTACTTTTTTTTAAGGCACTAAATGGCCTTAAAGCACCTGCATTACTTCAGATAGAGAATATCTCTCTGTTTATGATCCATTATGTTTATACTGGCCTTCTGCAAATACCTTTCGTAAAATGGAAACCGTGCAGAGGCCTCTTTCAGTTATTATGCTTCTAAACTGTGGAATTCCACCTTATATTAGATGGTCAAGCTCAGTGCTCACTTTTAAGAAACATTTAAAAAACATGTCTTTAACTCAGCATTGAATTAAAATTCTACATCTCTTTGGTATTTATTTTTTAATCTGTCTGCTTTATATGATTTCAGATTAATACTCATAGTTTCTGCTATTACTGTTAAGCTTTATGACCTCTGTAAAGCACTCTGAGCTGTCACCAGCATGAAAAGTGCTCTATAAATAAAGATAGGATTACTATTATGATTATGATTATTATTAAATCAATATTCAGCATTCAGCATATTTCAAAAGTGGAGATCAAATATCAAGGCTGATAACTTAAACAGATCATTCTAATAGATTATTCATTTAATACTGTCATACAGTTTTATCATTTAATACATTCATGTTTAAAGAATTGTTAAAATATCGAGTAATACACCTAGAAATACCTACCTGATAAATGTTTAAAGCCACACTGTATTAGTTATTACTGTGTATAAAATAACAAAAAAGTGTTAATATGGAAAGTGATTTCAAACTATTGAACACTGTACCTGTTGGCCCTCAGATCCAGGCAATCCGGGAGAACCCATCTCTCCCTGTGAACACAATAGATTTCAGTGGATAAAACAAAAACTAACTAAAATAACAAATGTCTAGTGAGCTGTATGAGATCACATGTGCTTCGCAGAGAATTTGTTTTTTTCTCTGCATACTTTATATTTTCACTGTCATAAGAAAACTGGAGATACAAGCTGCAGAGAAAAACTCTTACCATCTGTTAATGTAATTTTGCTTTTCAAAATTTCTGTTGATCCATTCATCATGAAGTGTTCATGCAATGAAAAGGGCTGCTGTTTTCAAATGGTGTAAAAAATGAAAAGCATAAAAAAATATAGGTTCTTATGAAAGTGATGACATATTGCTTCTGTCCTGTTTTTGAGGGTGTCTCTTACTTTTGCTCCTTGCTCTCCAGGAGGTCCTGGTGGACCTGGCAGACACTGTTGACACTGCAGGAAAAGGTATGTACAGAATGTATAAATATTTAATCTTTTAAACTAGGCCATTTAACAGTACTACACAATTTATGAGGCATTGTGGGATTTTACATTAAAGGGGCTTAAAGGGGAATTTCATTGATTCTTTCAAAATTTCAGAATAATTCAGTGTTTGTGATGTAAACATAGTCATTCAGAGTGATCTGATGTGAAATGGTTCATTGTAGAGAAACTTACCATGTTGGATTTCATTACGGTGGTGACTGTACTGTGGGGACTATTTTGTCTTATAACACTCTATACATACCTCTCCACTATGAATAGAGCTTAAAAATACACTTCAGGCCAAAATATGCCTCATACAGCAGGCGGTGTATCCATAGCCATTTTATGTAGTAACCTGTGATGCTGTTTAAGAGGCATTACACTTTTCAGATATCTGGTTCTATTCAGCACTGTGAACTATTCTGATTCTGTAAGTTACTCTAGAACAAAGCATTTTACACCCATTTTGAATAACATTGTTTACATCCCACCGTTTTACCTATGCAGAGATTTTGAAATTTTGGTGGAATTTCCCTTTAATCTGAACCTTACCGTCAGGTCTAAATGTGAGCCAATTTCGCCGGAGACCTCAGGAGGCCCCTACTCTCCAGCAAAGCCCAGAGCAAGAGAGAGGATAAGCAAGTTAAAAGAAAGAAAGAGAGAGAGAGAGAGAGAGAGAGAGAGAGAGAGAGAGAGAGAGAGAGAGAGAGAGAGAGGGGAGAGAGAGAGAGAGAGAGAGCATGTCAGTGCAGATTAACTGAAGAGTTTAAAGCAGAGCACTATAATAACTAATAAAAAGGTTCATTAGGTTTATAGATTTAGGACACAGCCCATTTACCCTTGGTCCCGGAAAACCAGGTTCTCCTCTCTCCCCCTGTAAGAGCAGGCATACAACTGAGCTCATAATTTAATACTAAAGTAAAAAATGCAGCTAATATTATTTAATTCTTTATAAGCTCTCTGTGCACCACAATAATATCTAACAAGCATTGTACCTTTACACCCGGGGGTCCATCCATGCCTCTTTTCCCCTCTTCACCCTGATCTCCCTACAGAAGAATAAGTGATTTTAACTCAGAAGCCAGGGCATCAATATAAAACAGCAACAAATATGGATCATTCTACTAAAAGTCAGAGCTGAAAATGCATCTCACTGCTAACTGATTTGGACTTTAGACTAAATTCCTGAGTGACTCTCTACCTTAATTATGTTTATTTTACTAAAACAATCAAATGACTGAACGTTCCAATTTGTCACTAACAAACCAATTATAACACTACTGACAGTTCGCCAAATGTTTCAGTAGTGACTGTCTCAGTAGTGACAATTTAAGCTTTTAATTTTGAGCAGAACTCAAAAACGCTAGCCAGTACATGACTAGCAAACACAGCTTTGAACAGTTGAACACACATAAAATCATAATATATTCCATTAAAACACAAAAAGTTGTCTTAAATGCATTAAATATGTGTTTCGGTAGTGATACCTTTAGGACAGGTCAGAACAATGGGATCTAACTGCTCACCATGTGGCCATGACTGATATGGATGCAGTCTCACTTCCTGCTGTAAACAGCAGGGGTGTGGCTAAAATAAGGTTCCACTCATGGACTATAACTCATTATATACTCATTTTATGAATGAAGTTTTTTTTTTTTCATTTAAAATGTTAAACTTATGAGAAACGTAATCTTTAACCTTCACTTTAAAATAAATCAAAAAGACCTTTTATATATATATATATATAATATATATATATACATACATATATATATATATATATATATATATATATATATATATATATATATATATATATATATTTTTTTTTATGTAAATATTATTTTCACAAGTTGAAATATAGGGGTTAAGGTTTGGGACAGACACCTTTGAACAGAAAGTACACTATAAATGATGATTTTGTATATATATAGCTGATTACTGTCTCAAATAATGCTTACTAATTCTACTAATTTGGTAGAATGGTCCATATACTGTGCTGAAGTTTAGAATTACTTGACTGTTACAGTCACCTAAGGATGGACATTATACCAAAATTATGACATCATAATACTTGGATGTTTTCACAATACACTGTATTAATAAGGATATTGGTCCTATGATCAAATCTAGTCATACACACAAATTTCACTGGCAGTTTTGTTATTCATCAGTTTAATCTTTGGTGTAGCTGCACAATAAAACTCACATCTGGTAGAAGTGCATGTAAATTTAATTATAATATTTTAACAGCCTGAAAAATGCCTGTTTTGTGGTTAAATAAATTATTGTCAACAACAATAATATCAGCAATACCAGTAAAAATATAAAATAACAGTGATAATACTGATAACGTTGCACATAGCAATCTTGTAGAGCATGTAAAACCTGTGCGCTATCTTGTTTTCTGCCAGTTGTGTAAAAGATGTCTTCCTTAGCATCTAATGCAACACCAAATTGCTCCAATGTTAGCTTTAGCATTAGCTCATTTGAAAGGGTACTACCTGTCACTCAACACCTGTGGCTTTAACATCTGGTGGCTACAATATTTGCCTGGTTTGATTAATGTAACAATGGTTTCCAGGATCCTTTTTTGGTTTAAATTGGCCACATGAGTCACATTTTGTCAACTGTTGAACTTGTCAGCACTGAACACGTTGTAAAGCCAGTTTATTTGAGTAGAAAAATTATGTAAATCTTTGTTTGCTTTGTAAGTTTAATATTTACTCTTTTTGACCTCTTTTGAACTGTTTGCATAGTGCTGCAGATAGATGGTGTGAGCTGAATGTTTGATAAACATAGCAACAGCAAGAGAGGTGGCATATTGTGTTTTGTATTTAGCATTACTGTCTATCATATTTAGCACATTGTGTGTCATATTTAGCATTACTGTGTATGAAACATTGTGTGTCGTTTTTAGCATATTGTGTTCTGTATTAAGCATATTATGTATCGTATTTAGCATACTGTGTACTGTGGGTGGCAGCCTTTCCAGTAGCTCTGTCTTTACTGTACTGTTTTTGCACTTTTTTCTTCCTTTTTTTTTCTTTATATGCTCATATTGCTAATTTAGTGACTTTATCACCTGCACATCTGAACACTACTCCACATCTGGACACTTTATGTCAGTACCAATATATGCACATATTTATTCAGTATTGTCATTATATGCTGTTACCTACGCCTCCTTGTACATTCATTATTGTACTGCCTTTTGTATCTCAGGATGGATCTTGGACTTGGGCATATTTTTGTATATTTATAGTTGTATAAATGCCTGTAGATAGGTTTTTTGTATATATTCTTCTTTTTATATTGTATCACCCTTATTATTATAACTGTCCTGTGCTGTGTGACTGCTTCTGGCTGCTAAATGTCCTTCAGGATCAATAAAGTATCTATCTATCTATCTATCTATCTATCTATCTATCTATCTATCTATCTGTCTATCTATCTATCTATCTATCTATCTATCTATCTATCTATCTATCTATCTATCTATCTGTATTTGTATATCGCTGTTGTTGGAAGAAAACCTCGTATCTCCAATTTTGACATTTTTCAGTTTTTGACATAATTTGAAAATTTCTGTTACCCTTTACATTGTATGTAATTTTCTATGAAGAATGGACTAAAAGAAAAGACTCAAAATGACTTGGAAAAAGTCTGGCTCCATTGACTTACATTAAAAGTAAAGTACAGTTTTTCCACCTCCTGTATCATTAATCATTTTGGAGATATGAGGTTTTCTTCTGACAACAGCGATATGGTGTGTTGTATTTAGCATATTGTGTACTGTATTTAGTATATTGTATCATAATTACTGTGTATTGTATTTAGCATATTGTTTATCATGCTTAGCATATTGTGTATCATATCCCTGCTGAAGAAATCAGGCCGGATCAGCACGGAATTTACAAGCTGGTTTATGCTGATTCCTGTTTGTCTAGTGCTGGTCTGGGCCAGCTTTAGCTGGTCACCAAGTATGATCATGCTGGTTGACTAGCGTACCAGCATCCAAAACACAACATATGCTGGTTTTGTTGGTGACCAGCATATTAATTGCCTTTGTTGCTGACCAGCATACCAGTATCCAAAACACAACATATGCTGGATTTGCTGGTGATCAGTCATGCTAATCTATGCTGGGATTTAGCATAGTGTGTATCGTACTTTATTTAGTGTCATTATGCATCATATTTAGCATTTAGTGTGATTGTGTTTTGTATTTAGAACACTGTGACATAATGTATCACAGTAACGATAGCAATAACATATCTGCCCTGCAATCACTTTGTACAATTGTACAGTTGTTGGAAGCTTGATAACTTATAAAACAACAGCATTAAGCCTACTTTAAGCCCCGGAGGGCCCTGAAGTCCAGTCATGCCACGCTCTCCAACTTCACCCTGTATGAAAGACCAGACCAGACACACTAATGACCACCCAGTAACCAAAATGAGCTTAAGTGTCTCATTCAAACAAGGAAATTATCAGAAGAATGATAAAAAAGAACTTACCTTTATACCAGGTGGCCCTCTTGGACCCTTTTAAACAAGAGAGAAACACAGTCATTTAATACTAATGAATTATTTCATTTTAATGTAAAATTAGAATCGTGATATTAATGAGTCCAGTAACAGTCGCACTATGTCACAACAAGTTAAAAATACCTACTTCCATCCCATCCTTTCCAGGAGGACCCTGTTAGAAAAGCAGAGGCAGTATTAGCCAATGGGATCATTCACTTTCAACTAAAGTAAAAAAAAAAAGTGAAGGTGCAGTTCTGCAACTTGTCCACTAGATGTCTCATCACAGCAAATCTACAAAAGAGTAAGCATGAGTCCCACAAACTGAAGCATGCTGTGCTTACTGGCTTTCTTGCGCAATTCATGAGCGCAACCTATGAAGAAACCCCAAAATAATAAAAAATCCCATAAAGCCAATTTAAAAGTAAAAACAATAACAATAAAGCCCTCTGTTCCGGCTGTAGATTATTCAGGATTTATTCAAGCAATAATGGAGAGCTTTTGCATGAAAAACAAACACAAAATGTACAAAACACAGATGCAAATAACTGCAATCAAAATGACTCCTTGCATGTGTTTCTTAGCTGGGTCAACAACCAAGGTGTGATGTCGAGCCAGCCATCCAAGGAGCCAACAAACATCCTTGTAACAGACCTAACCCTGGTAATAAATGATCTGTTGACAGGCTTGAATCCAGCAGACGCAACACAGACACCATCTAGTGTTCAGGCCTCTGGCTTTAAGAGACCAGAGCGTGTCTCATTGCACAATGGGTGAGCAGGACAGAGCCACGGCAGGCCTTTAGCTGCTAATGAGGTGGTTTCGTTCAGACAAAGATAAACACAATTTGCAAGACAACAACAGGAAATGGCCTCTGAGTCTGTGACCCTAAAACATCTGCTCACAATATGGGGGAGACAGAAAGAGAAAAGGAATGAGAGACTGAAGTTTGTTTCAGTGATTGCTTTCGTGAAGATGGAGATGGCATATACAAGCAGCACCATTTGACAGCGAGACCTTTGATTTTGCACTTTTACCTACCATGATTGCGTATTTGTCATTATTCGTATGTCTAACATAAGACAGTGATTCTGATGTCTAAAACTACCGCGACTTTCACTCTGTTGATGACAGACCACTGGAAACCTGAGAAGGGTCTGAGTCTGGGTTCCTCTCTGCCTCATGCCTTAAAGGTTTCCCACTATACAAATGAATTGAACTAAACTGGAATGAACTGAACTGAATTGCTATCATTGTCAGTGCATGTGTACATGTGGACTGTTTCATTCAAAAACTGAAAAGGTAAATATGGTATTAGAATGGAATTAAAATGCTTCCAATTCCATAATGGCTTACATTAATGGCAAAGAGGAAATGGAACTACAGAGGGAAAATTGTAAAGATGTGTTCACAATAGGCTTGATACTGCAATTTCAGGAAAAACAATATTTGAATAGGCTGGTTTTCATATTCAACTTGAGGACCCTTTTTGAATTGTATGCATGAGGGTGCAAGAGCACAGCTTGTTTCAGTAGTCCTGTTTACTGATGCACAGCTCTGCATTTAGTATGGAGCTACCACAATAAAACAATGCAAGTGTTTTGGATGTAGTGAAAATTTCTGTTGAAAGCTTGGTAATACTGGCTGGGGCAGCAGATGCTGAGGTGCAAGATGTGCACAGCAGAAGTTGGACTTTAGTAAGTTTCAATCTCAGGCACTCTGCACACAGAAGTACACTGACTGTCTGATGAAAACTGCATCCTAAAATCACCACAACTCTCAGAATCTCACGTCATAGAGAATTTAAACCTGCTCTGGCTAGCTGCACTTCTGTACACTGGCCTTCTGTCTTATGGGAAACAAATGTTTATGAAGTTAAATTCTAGAAAACATTCACGTTGTCCTGTTTTAAGAATTTCCAGAAATTTGTTTAAAGGTGCAGGCAGCAAGAAAACAAGATATTCTCATACATTTGCTGACCACTACTCTGAATAGTAGTGTAGGGCTAGTAGGGTTTTTGTCATGGGCTAAACAGTCTATCTAGTCTGGCTTGCGAGCCTGTATTTCAGTGCAGTCACACCTTCCAATGAAATTAGTTTCATTTTGTGTAGTATTTCCACACTAATAAAGTACTTTGGGCTTAGTACTTAGCAGAAAAATGTATTTCTGTCCTCCACCTTCTGCATCTTCACTGCAGTTTTTACAGGTGCTGTATTTCAGGCATTGTCCTCAACTAGTCTACTGCTGCCCACAGCGCTGCTACACCTAGTCTATCTATCTATATCTATCTACATCATAAGTTTGATGCAAGGGTGTATGTTTGCACTGTGGTGGAGGCCACTGACTCTCTTCGCATGGTATGCGAAGCTGTGCCATGGGCCCCCCCGACACCCCACTGTAAAAAAGGGACATTTTGCTGTTGTTTAATGTTGTTTATGTTGCTGTTTTGTTAGTCTGAGATGTGTGTATGTGTTATCTGTGTTATTTTGTGTTTTGGTGAGGTTTTAGTTAGTGGGTTGAGTGTTTACTGTAGAGTGGAACTGCATGGCTCATGGTGACCTCCCGCTTGAGTTTGGCTGTATTCATGTGCCTTTTCTGTTGCCGTTAGCAGAAATCTCAGCCTCTCCTTTGACTCCTTCTTCACCAAGACACTACAATATATTGCGAGGATTCATGTAAGTGTCTTTGGCCTGGCCACAGTTTAGTGAACGTTTTTGCGATCCTTCAATAAACTTCTGATTCTGATTGACGACTGACTGCCATTAGCAGTAAGTGCATGTCTGACTGTAATAAATCTGAACACAGCCTGAGCGGCAGGTTTGCTGCTGTATACAGTGTCACCATGTGAAGAGCCACACCTGTTGAACTAAGTCTGAGTCATAGAGGGCTTAGTGTGAGTGAGCTCATCACAGACAGAGTGAATGTGTGTGTGTAAGTGTGTGCTGCCTGTGCTTGCTCTCTCACCGGCTCTCCTGAGTGGCCCCGGGGTCCGTCTCTGCCTGTGTTTCCTGGAGGCCCTCTGGGACCAGGTTCTCCGGGAGGCCCCGGGGGACCAGGAGGCCCCGCCTGACCCTGATCACCCTGCAGAAATATAGATAGATAGATAGATAGATAGATAGATAGAAGAAGAGAGAGAGAGAGAGAGAGAGAGAGAGAGAGAGAGAGAGAGAGAGAGAGAGAGGGGAGAAGAAACGTAGGAGAGAGAAAGGGTGAAAAGAGAGAGGAAGAGAAAAGGAGAGAAAAAGAAAGTGACAGAAAGGGGCAGAGTGAGTGAGGGGGAGAGTGGAGAGTGGAGAGAGAAAAAGAAGAAGAGAGAGTGAAGGTGGGAGGGAATGAGTGAGAGAGAGAGAGAAATTTTAAATCATATCTGGGTGGAAAGTAAAATAACACTAATCAAAAGTAGCTCAAAATTGCTCCATGATCTCCTTTTGTTTTACTTTCGTGCCTTGATGTTATTCAAATGGACATTTTTAGTCCAGCCACAAATGATTCATGTTTCATACACGTTTTGTGATGTATTCATTTCATCTCAGTGATAATCCATGCATAATGAGCTAGAGAGGTTTTGGCAGTAGCGAAAACTGGCTGGTTTATTTGGCATGTGGGGGTGGCAGCCCTAGCCAAAACCCCACAACGAGAGTGGAGGCTGCTGGCAAACTGCACACTCATCCACACAGAGAAAGAGAGAGAGAGAGTTCAAGGCTGTGGTTTCATATAAAAATAGCCTCATTTTAGCATATTAAGCTGCCAAGATGAAAAAAGTCTATTTTGGTGCAGTTATTAGCTGTGGTTTGGGTGGTATGTTTTCTTCTCTTAATGTCCATAAACAAAGCATTTATCCACGCTAAGGGATATATAGTTGGCTGTCTCTATCTTTCTTTCTCCCCATTGCTCTTATTTCTCTTATTTCAAAGCAGGCATGCACGTTAACAGCCCAAACACCACAGGAGCTAATAGCAGGGTCTCAAGGCCAAAGACACACATGTGAGATGAGATGTCAGAAAACATAAAAGAAAGCGAGAAAGAGAAATGAAGAGAAAGATGAGAAATGGAGAGAAGGTGGTGTGACATGCGTAAGGCTCTACCTTTAGAAGACGCCTGTGAAAAGTGTGATGGTCGGCTGTGGCAGAGAGAAAGCCGTGCTCATAGCGTGGAAAGACCATCTGATGGCAGAGAAGTCAAGAAAGACAAGAAATAGAGCAGAGAGTGTGAAGAACAAGAAATGAAACAGTGACCTGAGAGCAGTATAGAGAGGAAGATCTCAGCAAAAAAGTGACTTAAACACTATTCAAACTGGATTTGTTTTACCACAGGAGGTCATGTAATGTAATTTGTTAGAGATTTGACTGGCTGAATTGTGCAGGATATCTGCGCAATTTCCCCAAAACTAACGTTTTGCAACAGGCGCCACACTCAATAACAATAACAATATGGAGCATGTCCGTGTCTGTTAGTAGGTTTACTTATGTTATTACATAAGTGTGAGGTCAGTTCAAACAGGACTATTAACCCTTAGAAGACACAGTTATCACCAGCAATAACAAAAGCATGGAGTAATTTGATCTTACTTCTGTTAGCTCACTGAAACAAGCAGAGAAATTAGATTATGTGCGCAATTTGTAAACATTCCAATGATGATTTTACATGATACCAAATTTGTGTTCCTAAATAAAATAGGAGAAATTATTATGATTTGAATTGAATGAAAAATGATTGTTGTGTGGTGTACAGTTTTGGTTTGTGGAAAGAAAAAACAACCTTTTGGCATGTTTTGTATTTACTGATATCAAGACAAAAAAAGTCAGACGTGCAGAAGCAAATCTGTCAATACAGAATGTAAATTAAACCTAAATGTAATTAATATACCAAAAAAATTAAATATATGTATGTAATTACTTTGGAATAGTATATCAAACAAACAATAATAATAATCGACTTCTAAGTATTAGTGAGTGAATTTGTGAATTACATAAGGTTATTTACATCAGAATGATTACAGTCAGGACTTAAAAACTGTGCGCACTGCACACTGCAAATTTGTAATTCCATCGCTTTCTAAAATTGTCTGTGTAATTAAATCATTAAGATGTAAATGAAGTCATTCAGAGTGGTTTGGTGTGAAACGCTCTGTTCTAGAGAAACTTACGTAATCAGAATTGTTCACAGCGGTGGTGATAGGAACCAGACGTCTGAAACTTCAGAAAGCTGGCTGTAAATGTTTTATAGTTTTGAGAGAAGCTTTTGGCCTAAAATATATTGGTTTAGTCATTAATGGTGGAGAGGTACACGCAGGGCCTTGTAACATAAAATAGTATAGAATAGAGTATAGAAAACTTTATTTTTGTTTATTTTAGCATTAAAAACTCAAACACCTGCAGGCTCACTGGTAAGGACAACATAACCACTGCTTACTATCATCACCACTGAGTCAGCAAGCTTCACTACAAGGCCCTATTTCAGTCAAACCACTCTGAATGACTGTTTACATGTAAATGATGGAATTTATGCAGAATTTTTGAAAAGTCACTAGAATTACCCTATAAAATTTAGTTACCTCCCTGGGTAAAACATTTTCCTTTAGACAGAAAGAGCAAAAAAAAAACAGTTCAGAAAGGAAGACTACAGCAGCACTGCCACCTCAAAGAAGAGAGAAAGAAAAGCAACAATAAGCCAGGCATTCAGAAACACAGTCACTGCTGAGACAGTATTGAGGCAAATAAAGTGAAGGCCTATGTGAAGATGGACAGTGGCCGGAGGGGGACAAACCTTTACTGTGAGAATCTGATTACTGAGCAAGCCTGCCGAGGCACTGTATGCTGGAAGGCCCTGGGAGGTCAGAGGGGATGGTACAGGAGTGAAGTGACAGAGGCATAGGAGGAGATAAACAAGGAGGCATAAAGGCAGATTTAGAGATGACGTGAGAGAAGTGAACAGCGATATTGTTAGAACACCCATGAGGAACGGATGAGTCGACTTTGGATTTTTACTCCTCTTCTGTGCGTATGTAGTTCACACTGACCTACTTTTCCGACCAACAAACAACGAGAAGACTCTTATAGACATTCTGGCTATATTGGCGTTCCAGATACCACGCGCTTCTGGATATGATTACCTTTCATTGCCGCACATTAGCCCATGAGGTTTCTATTTAGAGTTGTGGTAGGGAAGGCAAGGGATCCATGAAGAAAGGTAATGCTTTCCCAGGAGAAGCTTGCTCTCTCTTTCCATAATGACAGTGGCTTTTGGTGCTCTAACAATTTACTCTGCAATAACCATGATAAACTGGCAACCACCGTGAATCTAAAAAGGGCATGTAGAGTAAGCACATCGTTTTTTGCCTGACTCAGCATACTGCACTGATCTAAGCATGCTAGTCGGTATATAAAGACTACATTTTGATTTAGATTTTGAATGGCTTCTCATGACTTCTGGGAAAAGGAAAGAGGTCACAGGTTGCCCCCTTCCACCTGCAGTACAAAGTAAGCTCTGCCATCTGCTAGGAAACATTCAGCTTAGATCTGCTTCTGGGTCAAAAAGTTGGCGTCCCCAAGGAGCGTTAACGGATTCTATAGGTTGCGGTTCCCAGCCAAAGCAGAGCTTAATGTCTGATGAAAGAAAGTGCTAATTCACCATTACAATCGACACACAGAACACTGTAATGCTCCGGAAGCCATTGTCAACAACATATTCATATTTATGATAGGATGAAGCAAAAGCAACGCAGACCACACACACAGCAATTACTGAGCCTGTTCATCCATCCAAAACATGGTCCTGAGCACCTGTTTCTAATAGAACTGAGTTGACATGGCAGGTGGAAAAGTAGAAGCTTTGTAAAAATTGGCCAAACGTGATGGGTCTGGTAGATATAAACAGAACAGATGGATGAACTTTGCCCTCATGGCTGATTTGTCAAGGCCCATTATTTTATCTCTAATGGCAAATGGGCAGATCCAAGACAGTCTGCACAGAGCGTTAGTAAATGGACATCAGGAGCAGGACAAGGATGCCACAAATCTGAAGCACAGTCTTGACTGTTCCTGTTCAAATTCACAGTCTTGATCACTTCCATTCAAATTGTAACCACAATCTTGATCACTCTCATCCAAATCCTAACCACAATCCTGATCCCTATCCAAACACTAAATGAAACTTTCATCATTCCTATTCAAATCCTAACCACAATCTTGATAATTCCGATCAAATTCCTAACCGCAGTCTTGATCATTTCTTTCCAAATCCTAACCTCAATTTATAGATTATTCCTATTCTGAACCACAATCATGACCATTCCTCTCCAATCTGCAGTTTTGATTATTCTTTTTCAAATCTTAACAGCAATCTTGATAATTCCTGTCAAATTTCTAAGTTCAATCCACAGCTGCAACTAGGATCAAAAGTTTGGTGAGGTCCATTTTGCAGAAATGTGACCTGCATCTCATAGTGAATAAAATAACTGCTGAGAATTACACCAACTGTAAGTTTCACCTTTGAATTTTTTTTAACAATATCTTTACTCCTTTTTACCCATCCTTAACTGTTATGCACTTTTTCCTTTCATTTGTCCCTTCCTCATTCCTCCATTGTTACATTAACAGAGCGGGCAGTTCACTGCTCACTGTGTAGTTTCAATGGCTTTTTCCACATTGAATACCATAAAACCCTTCAGAAACTTCAGGGACCTCAGTGTCCTAATGCTGCTTATGAACATGATGGGTGCTGAAAATGTACTGAAGCAATTCCACATAGCAACAGTTGCTAGGCAGTAATTGGAGGGTTAAGAAAATAATCTGGAGCTTGGCAGATTTTGACTGGCCATAATACAGTGACAGCACTCATAGAAAACAAATGAAAATTTCATCATCCCAGAAATGTCATCATCCTGTGACTGTGTTATCTTAATAATGCTGTTTCTTCATTTAATCTCATGGCTGGAGAAAATTGACAAAAACACTTCTGAAACTACTGATGTCCTCATAGCTAGTTACTGCCACACTGCAATCTTGACCATTCCTATCCAAATCCTAACCACAATCTTGATCGCTCTTATCTGAATTCTGCAAACTACAATCTTTGTAAGAGCAACTATGACTTGACCTAAGGTCAGTGTGAAAATACAATTCACACCAGCACTGTTGAGTGAAAGCTCCACAGTGTGAACGTGAATGAAACTGACATATAGATTTACACAGAACCTGGCAGTGTATGAGCTCAATGGCGCTGCAGGGCATGGCTTTAGCGATTGATGTTTCTGGCACACTCACCCTGGGCCCCATGTCTCCCTGGTCGCCCTGTGGAGAGAAAAACAATTAGCCATTACTTATGTGCAACCATATCTGACATAAGCAGCCCACAGTGATGCGTAATCCATTCTGCTAAAGCCCTGAAGCTGTGCTCAGAAAGCACTGGAATATCTCAAGGCTGGCTTACATTAGGCTAAAACCTTTGCTGAGATCCCACAGTGGTGTAGTAAATTGTGAAAATATCATGCTGGAATGTGTTCTGAACTCTGGTGGGTGTACCTTATCTCCTTTTGGCCCCGGCATCCCCTGGCAGGAGAAGAGACAGATGTGAAAAAACAGTTAAAAGATCATTATCACTGTACTATCCAGCAGTTAGTGGTTTAATGTCCACTCTTATTCTTTAAGCCTTCTAATTTTGCCTGCTGTGTATTTTGCTTGTACTGTACAGGCCTCCAGCAGTAATAATGAGATATTATTCCTAATATAGTAGATGTCAAAAACTTTAGACACACCGACTCATAGAAAACCTTTACAACTGAAATAATATGTATGGGAGTACCATAATCCTACTAATATTACACTACTGATAATAGATTATTTTGACCACCCTAACTTGTCAAAACATAGCTGACTGGAATTCCAATTTCATTTCTGTATACTTCAATTGTTTAGATGTAAAGAGTCGTAGTTCAGAGAAACTTACTGATGCAAATTTCTTTTGAATAGAGGTCAACTACGCAAATAAAGCCAATTTATTTGCTGTCCAAAACGACCAATGAACCTACATGCATAAGGGGGCTATTTTGCCTTATAATGCCCTGAATCAACCTCTCTGCTGTGAAAGGACACATTGTAGGCCAAAACTTTATCTCAAAATGATTGGAAAAGAATATATCAGACATCAGGTGATGTATTTGTAAGCATTTAATCTAATTACTATTTGTGAGGGAGATTTAGAATTCTGACTTTGGATGGAGTAGTTCTCATCAAACCACTCTGAATGGCTTTACATCTCAGAGGAATTCCTCTCTAAACACATTAACAAGGAGAGGCTGATTTTATAATGATTCTATATCTGTTCTGTAATAATTCTATAAATAATAACTTCTAATAAGGGGCTCATGTAAATAAGATGATGTGATGAGCTACATTTTTCATCTCAAGTTCTAAATGAGTCAATATGAATAAGAAGTCATAAAGCATGTTGTTTCCACACTGTGATGTATTTGAAAAACTGTGTAAGGGAGGGTCGCTGAGCTAGCTGTTTTTTTCTCGATGATAGGTGGTGGTAGTGGGATGTGAAATATCATATTGCAGGATAATATCACTTTTCCCTGCCTGCTAGTGCACAATGATGTAGTAATTGAGGTAGTAATAAGCTAAAAAAGATACAAAATCATCATTTATAGGGTACTTTTTTATTGGGAAGTGTCTGTCTCAAATCCTAATTCCTAAAGTTCAACTTGTAAAAGAATCCTTTTTTTGTTTCTTGTTTTGAATGTTTTTTAATTAATAAAAAATAAAAAAAAATAAAAAAAAACATTATTCAAAAGATGTTGTCCCTCGTTTTCATGTCCCTACTGAAACACAAAGAGTTTTAGTCGAAAGGCGGAGCCTTATCTTAGCCACACCCCTGCATTTTACAGCAGGAAGTGAGACTGCATCCCTGTCTCTCATGGCCACATGGTGAGCAGTTAGAGCTCATTGTTTTGCAGTAAATGCGTCTTACAGTCAGAAATTCAGTGTGTAACATTAAGAATTGTCACTACTGAAATATGTTGTCTGCTTTAAAGTAAAGTAAACTTTAAAGTGAACATTTTTATATTGTAATGAAAAATCATATATATATATATATATATCATTTTATGTATGTACCAATGTTATTGTGTTTGCTAGTCATGTACTGGCTAGTGTTTTTGAGTTAAAAAATGTCTAAAATTGTCACTACTGAAATAGTCACTACTGAAACATTTGTTAAAGTTTCAGTAGTGTTATGATTTTTTATTAGTGATAAAATGGAATGTTCAATCATTTGTTTTAATAACATAAACAGAATTAAGGTATAGGGTCACTCAAAACAAAAAGGTATTTAGTCTAAAGCCCAAATCATTTAAAACTCCAAAATGTGTTTTCAATTCTAACTTTGAACCAATTCAGGAGAACAATCAATAACATATTGTGATATGTACAAGCTCATTCAGAACATACAAAACTACACTGCTATGTAGTGCCCCACAAATAGTTTTTTCCAGATGTACTGAGAATGTCTGTATTTTCAATGGAAAAATATGAGCTCTGTGCTATGGTAACACATTTGATACAAATATCAGCCTATATTACCATTATCAGCCATCCAAGACCGTTTAAAAACCATATTTTTCAGTACAGTGGGTTTTTAAGACTGTATGAGAACCATACATTCAGTCATGTGTGTCTAATTTTTTGACTGGCGCTGTATATGCTACACGTGCTCCAGTTTCTAGTGCATCTGTGTCTGAGTGTCTTTTTGACTAGATGAAGGTTATGGCGTGTGTAGTGATTGAGATGGAAATACAATATCAGGTACCGTCACACAATGGAGCTCATCTTATCCATCTCTCTTCCAAACAGATGGAGTGTGTTTATTCCAGAGAGTTATGCAACACATGTTTCATGTTCTGGCACTTCTTAATGCCACATGTGTTCACATGTTCCTGACTGAAAACCAGATACATTTGAAGCACATTCTAATGCATTCTCCAACATTAATTTGAACTTTTCAATGCATACCCTCGCTAAATGACTGCATTAAATCATCATTACAATAAACACACCAACTCCATCCTTCTCTCCTGTAGCTGTGGAGTAGCCATCCATTTTGGGCCTCATTTGAAACTGAATCTTCATCTAAATCTTCACCTTATCGTTCAAAATTATGAGTGCTTTGCTAACAGTTACAGACGATTAATCGACTCTGAAGTTTATACTATGACTTAGAACTAATGGCTTTTTGAAGAGGCTCCTTCCAACCAGCCATTCTTCATTTCTGCTGGGCCATGACAGGCCTGCTGGCTCTGTGTAAACATGGGCATGTGCATGGAGCGTTCTGATGAATTATAGGGGAGCAGAAGCTCTCTGCCTCTCCAAAACATCAGGCACACAGTTCAGAGGTAACAGAGCAGGGTTTACTACCCCTGGCTCTGAAGGCCTAACTGCCTCTTTACGGAGGGGGAGATTACCCGGGATCAAACGGGAATTTCAATGTGAATATATCAGAAAGATACATCATTTTTATGCCACTAAACCACAGGCTGAAAAAAGATGTGAGTACATACCGGGCTGCCTTTGGGACCAGGAGGACCCTGCAAACACAGGTAATATAGTAATGAGCCCTCCAGCAAACCAGTCAAAAATCAAATTACCACAATTTTTCTGTTACCCCAGCTGTAGTCAATGAGTCAAGATAAGTTCTGCTTCTGTAAACTCTTTAGTATTGTGTTCGCTATGAGGCTGATGTCGATAACAAGAACTGGAAGCTTTTAGCCATCAGTTTAGCATTGTACAAACTGCATAAATCATCACATGCTTGTCTCAAACTGTGTTAAGTTGTTAAGTCATGTCAAACAGACTTGTTTAAGTGCTTTCTGACACTGTATGACATAGTCATCTATCATGATGCTAGACTGCAGACTATAAGCTTCCAATACTTGTTAGCTTCATTAGCTCCAGTGCAAATTTAAAGAAGCACATATTGTAGCAGGGTTAAATTCTGCACATTTATTAAATTGATTAACTGAAGCATTTATACAGATACAGAAAACCCATTTCCTGAATCATGGCTGCTTTAACAAGATAATAGTTTCGCTTAAACATGTGGCACAGTTGACCTATCCAAGCTCCATCCACTATGTTCTTTCATACAAACTGTGCTTGGAAAAGCTTTAAAGAATGCTGGCAAATACATCCCACTCAACCTGATAAGAAATTGAAGAGTACAACTTGTCAAAATACAATAAATTTACAGTGGATTATGCATTTCAAATTATATATATTTAGGTGAGAATAAGTCACTAAGCTGCAAGTAAGAGGTAAATCTCAGGTCTTGACACTCAAGTCCAAAGTAAAGACAGGCAAGTCCCAAGGTGTAACAAGTTAGCACATGTAATGCTATTTCTGAATGCTATTTTGTAAACACTGAACACCAAAAATGATAGTGACAGTAATGTAGTCTTTTTCATGATAGCATGTTAGTAGTAAACATACAGTTGTATGCAAAAGTTTAAACTTCTGCTCATATTACATGTTTCTGCACATTTTAATGCATGATTTAATTTACTTGCTAAGTTGAATAAATTGAAGAAAGAAAATACATACAAAATGTGACATAACTTTATACAGGCCACATGTATGTTTTAGTTTTTGTCTAATATCAAATTAAAATAAAACATTCATAGTTTCATTTTCATCATAATAATATAGTGCCACTCAGTAGAGCAGCATTTTAAACTTTTTAGCATTCTAATAGAAACAACATTATGTAACAGCTTTAAACTCTGATGAACACTATATGGCCAAAAGGTTGACACCCCTCTATTTTTGCATATTTATTGAGTTCAGGAGTTTCAGACACACCCCTTGTGAACAGGTGTATAATATCAATCTCCATAAACACAGACAGTGACTTTAAATGTGGAACGGTCATAGGATGTCACCTTTGCCACAAGTCCGTTTGTAAAATTCCTGCCCTGCTAGATCTGCACTGGTCAACTGTAAATGCAATTATCGTGAAATGGTTTTGAGGAACATCAACAGCTCAGCCACAAAATGGTAGACCACGCAAATTTCCAACTGCCCCTGAAAGCAACAACAGCACAAGAACTGTGCATTGGGAGCTTCATGAAATGGGTTTCCAAGGCCAAGCAGCTGCATACAAGGCTCAGACTTCTATGAGCCGTGCCAAGCATGGGCTGGAGTGGTGTAAAGTATGCCGACACTGGACTCTGGAGCAGTGGAAATGTCTGTCTGGCAGTCTGACAGATGAATGTTACCCGAACACATAGTGCCAACAGCAAAGTTTAGTGGAGGAGGATTAATATTTTGGGGTTTTTTTAGGAGATAATTTTTCAAAACTTCAGTGCCTGACAAATGTTCTTTTTACTGAATGGGCATGAAGGGGGTGGGAGAGGGGGCAACTCTATATTAATGCCCATGGTTTATAATGGGATGTCCAACAAACTCATAAAGATGTGATGGTCAAGTGTCCATAAACTTTTGGCCACATAGTGTAAATTCATCAGGTGGAACTGAACTTTTGCCAACATTCTGCAAAGAGCTTGTCCAACCCCGCAACAGTAGCTATGAAAGAACACATTTGTGGATGGAGCATGGATAGGTCAATTTAAGCCAGAGATCAATAGGGAACAGATAAGGGAAACACACCAAAGACTATAAACTGTCTGGCCTCTACTGTTCCCTGCTGTTATATGGTGGTGTAGGTTAAAGCTGTGTGACAGATGGGAGTACTTACAGGCTTACCATCCATACCCAGAGGACCCTGTGAGAGAGAAAAAATAGAGATAAAAAGATCCATCAGAGAATGACATGTGCTCAGAGGATCAGATGCATCAAGCTTTGAGGTCATCTCACAGCTATGAGTTGCAACAAAATGATGCCGAATCTCCCTTCTCAAAGTAATGAACTGTGAGAGTTTTTTGAAGAAGATATGGAGATATATATGTCACACAGGATTTATAATGACAGAGCGAAAGCAACAATGTTGTTAGAGGAGCTGGGGAAGTGGATGATTGAGAGGGAGAAAGAAACAAAAGAGACCTAGGCAGGGATGGAGGAAGAATGGAGAGGTAAAGTAGAGCCAAATCTGGGATGTAACTCATCTTCAGACAGCGCCTGCAAACCGATACAGATAGCATGAGCAAGAGACCAGTTCCAGACTGCCCCACAACACATATGCTGGATCACCTCAGTTAACAAAAGCTCAATTCATCATTTCAGACTCAGGCATGCTCTTAATCCAGAGAGGTTGCTGTCCACTCTACCAGCGGTGCTGAAACACCACTTAGTGACTCATAGCGATGACCTTGACTGTTATGAGTCAGCAAATGATCCTATCTGCTGTAAACTGACATCTAAAGCCATTTGAGGAGGCAGAGGAGTTTATGACTGAAAAAGGGCTTCTAATACAGCATACTGAGCAGTAGAGGAGTGGGATTACACAGAGCCATTTGAATTGTACAGAGGAACATTAACCCTAGCATAAAAGAGGCAACAGAAGTGGATGAATGCAGTGTTAGGAGTCTTGCCCAAGGACTCGTATTGTTATAGAATGGCGCACCTTCTACACTTAACCTACCATTATAACGTATCCAGTGTTGAGTCTTTTGAGCATTGATTCTTAGTGGTTCTTAGGGAGTTTTTGTTTGAGTCTCGGTTCCTCTCAGTGTTTCTTTCTCATGTTCTTACAGTTTCTCCTTTTGTATCTTAGTTCTTCTCAGTGGTTCATTTCAATGCTCTTAGGAAGTTTTTCTTTTTGAGTCTTGGATCCTCTGTTTTTTGTCCTTATGTTCTTAGAGAGTGGTTCCCTTCCATGTTTTGGTTCCTCTCAGTGTTTCTTCCTTATGTTCCTAGTTTGAGTCTTGGTTCCTCTTGATGGGTCTCATTCATCAGCTGTTCTTAAGAAGAAATTTCTTCTTAAAACCCACTTATGCAGTTTTCACGAAGATTCTGATTCACCAATGTTTTATTATTTGGGTTTGTTTTTTAGGTAAGAACAGAATCTAGACACACTCAATAACACAAAGGTGTGAACAATCCTGCGGTTTCAGAACACGTCATGGATCTCAAGAACACACTCAAGAAAAAAATTAGGAAGATATTGGTGAATGAGGCCCAGTTTTTTCTTCCCACTGCTCTCAGGAAGTTTTTTTCTTTTTCAGTCTTGGATCAGTTGTTTTTCTTTGTTCTTTGAGAGTTTTTTCTGTGTAGTCTTGGTTCCTGTTTTTCCTCATGCCCTTAGGGAATTTTCCCTTCCAATTTTTGGTTCCTCTTAGTGTATCGTACTCATGCTCTTATGGAGTTTTTCCTTTTGTGTCTTGGTTCCTCTCAGTCTTTCTTTCTCATGCTCCTAGGAAGCTGTTTCTTAGCTTGCTCATTAGAAGGTTGGACCCAGATTTCTTTAAAGCTGCTTTGTTACAACCTCCGTTGTAAACATTGCTATGAAATAAGAGCAGAATTTTTAAATTGAGTTGTGCTGCAGAGTTGAGAGCTTTGTCCTTTTGATCGAGGTGTTTCATAATATGCAAAGTCCACACATATAGCGATACCAATAACACAATCCACCACACTTTGAATAGCTATGACTAATCTGAGACATAAACGTGTGGAAAAGTGTTTCAAAACAACAGAAAAGCACACTTCTCCCAGCTGCATTGCACAGCTTCCACATCTGAGCCACTGGTGTGTGGTTGCCAAACCTGTGAGGGCAGGCGAGAAAGTGTAAGGGAGAGTAAGAGAGGGAGAAAAAGAAAGGGAAAGAGCGAGGTTGCAGATGTGCAGACTCAGGCCGAGCAGGAGCGATGGACGGTGTGTTTTGTGATGATTTGACTGAGAGAGAGCTGGAAGTCCACATGTGGCCGAGTGCCGAGCACGCTGCACTCTGGACTGGTTCCGATGTTATGCTTGGAGGGACTTCACACGGTCGAGTGTTTCCATGTTGATATTACAACAGCACGGGGGCTGCCAAAGCATGCAACCAATCGCATCTGGAGCACTCGTCCTGCGCAGCCTGAAAGGCTGCTTACAACTAACTCCTCTGCTAAAGGGTCGATGTATGCATGTGGCATTAGAAAGAACAGGCAGTCTTTGTGCAGTAGCTGCTGAGTGTGAATCTGAGGATGTGCCAAACCACATGGTCAGTAATTAGACTATTAACCATCAACCAAGATGTTTTGCTGATCGTACAAATTAAATTTGGCATTTTGGTTTCCTGTGGAGGGGGTTAAGTGTCTTGCAGTGGGCCACAACCAGGAATACCTAGTTGGTCTTGGGATTTGAACCCATGACCTTCCAGTTGTTGTCTTTCTTTGGTTGCTCATGCAGCCATCTTGCCGGTTTTTCTTTTTTTCTCATAACACTCTGTTTGGAGTAAGTCTCTGAAAAACCTCCATTTGGAGGGCCATGTAGCCCTAACACTTCACCCTACCCCTCTATCTCAAGAAAAATTAGGACACCCTTACCCTAGACGTGAACACGCAAAACAGAGGGCTAAGAGCTAAGTGGTAGGGGCAAGGGGTGAAATGGGATTGGGCCGAACAGTGCTGCTTTTTACTGTTATAAATGCTTTACTTATTACATACACTCTTAAAAAAGATGGTGCTTCAAGAGTTCTTTAGTAAGGAAAATGGTTATACTAACCCATAAACACTCAAAGAGCCCTTTGCATGGTTAATAGGTATTTTGCATCATCAAAGCGTTCTTCGGATTGATGGAAAATGTGCTGCAGATGGTTTTATAGAAAACCTTTTTGAAAATTGTTCTATATAGCACCCAAAGGGGTGTGGTGTCAAGTAACAATAGAAGAACCCTTTTGGGTGCTGTAAAGAACCATCTACAGCACAATAATGCACATTTTCCATCAATCTGAAGAACGTTTCATGATGCAAAGAACCCTTTAATCATACAATAGGTTCTTTGAGGGCTCATGGTTCTATATAGACCCATTTTCTTTACTATAGAACCCTTGAAGAACCATCTTTTTTAAGGTTGTACTTTATTTTGTGGTAAATCTAAGAAAAAACATTTGGGTCTATTTTGCCCCACAACACTCTGCAGGTACCACTCTGATACCATGATTAATTGCCATATATCTTTTAGTCTAGAAGCTAACACAAAGCGATCATAAAACAGTGCCTCCACCACTGTGCCCAATTCTGACTTGGTAAGTTTTTCCTAGAATGGCACATTTTACCACTGTGAATGACTTTGTTCACATCTTATTTAATTATGCAGAAATTTTGAAAAATTTCCCCTTAAAATGAGTGCAAAAGGGTTCTTTGGATCGCTGCCACAGAACAACAACTTTTGCCTCTCAAAAGAACGTTTCAATGAATACTCCTTGAAAGAGCCACTTTTCCAGAGGAACGTTTTTAAAGTTTAAAGAATCTCCACATAATACAAAGGTCCTATATCAATTAACATTAGTCAACTCTTGTGTGACCCATCATCACAATCACTTAAAGCAGGAAATCATGTAACATGGTCATCTAATGCCAAGCTGCAGCTAAAATGCACCCCAATTTATGATAATGAGTATAGTTTTGAAATGGATTCGTGAAGAAGCAATTTCTTTACAAGCAAGGATGACAGAACATGGTGCTTTGTTTCAATTTGATTGTTCTGCTAATACTGAGTGCATTACTATTTGGGTTTGTGCCAGGTGAAAATGAATAATAATCCTGCGCCACTCAGCCTCAGGAGTGCTATGCGGCTTTCATACATTTGCAAAACATCCAACTCTACATGTTCTTTGGCAAATGATACTAAGCCAAGAGACATGCTGATCATCAAAAGCCTTTTTGATCAGGTGCTGCTTTTTCACCGCTTTACTGATCAGCATGAACAGGTCATTGTATGGAAGACACCTGAACAGCCACGTAATCTCCAGTAGGTGGTGCTGTATGACACCTAAAGCTAGTTATAACCTCTCGCTGTTGAGCTCTAGAAGTATCAAAGGCACAGAGCGGTCTGGAAGCAGTTGGTCAGTGAAAAGAATTAGAGGGATATTTACCGGGTAGCCGTCCCGCCCTGGAGTGCCCTGTTAGGATTAACGAGAATAAAACAACATCAAATCTGGATTAGGATTAAGTGCACACATCACTGTTGTCTCTAAATGAGTTTTTAAAAAATGAGCCCATAGAGAAAGTGCAGCTGTTAGAATTGAGGCTCAACAGATAAAAGCAACATGATATAGTAAATATTTAAGAACATGCAATGCACACTTGGAAACTCCATTATCTGCTTCATGGCAAAGTCTTTGGCTTTTCATATTCAGAAGGCAGTCATGTTAATGACTAGTGGGAAAAGAACTGAATGGACATTTTCATTTTTGTGCTGCTAATCATGATGCAACACCAACATTAAAAGCCTGTTGTGATGCAACGTTGTGAATATGTACATTGAATGTTTGAGCACTGGGCTTTAACTGAAAGGACACATATACAAGTTTGTACTTCTATCTTTGTGCAGTGTTTATATTATCTTCAGTACTTTGCCTCCACTAATTTTGTTGTTTGGGACATTATTGTCCTGAAAATACATAGAATTCACTGAACAGGAAGCAAGAGAGAACCTCTGCCCAGTCCTACTCAAGCGGCCGGTCATACCATTCCACTCCACTCTAAAGATTACCATGGAGTGGAATGGTATGGCTAAGACCACATTAGCTCACACAAAATAGCAAAAATGACATGTACACACTTAACTAGCAACAAAACGTGAACAACAATAAATGTCCAGGCACCTCTCTGCATGGCTGTTTTGCTTGGCCATGTCTCCCGCACCTCTATGACAGCGTGGCGGGATGCTTCACTATTAATGCATGCTTAAGACTAACCGAAACCAAACAGCAATTAAAAAGTAAAATTACAATCATGATAAAAACAAAAACTCAAACTAACTATAAAAACCCTGCAAACAAGACTAGTGTGTTCTCTTTAATTCTCAATTGTCCAAAGTACAATGGATAACAAATGAAAAAAAATACATGCTAGCTAGCAAAAGCCACATTTAGCCCAAAATTCCTCATGCTTGTCCCCAGACATTCTCATTACAAGATCATGTCTGGACCGGCGACACTACCAAACACCGGAAAGCATCTACGCTACTCCCCACACACCTGTCCAATGGCAGTTCAGTTGCTGTAAAACCTTTGTTATGTGTGAAAGAGTCGTAAGAACGTGGGAGCTATAAAGATATGTGCTTTTTAGTCCTGGCTCTTTTAACTGCTGCCAGTGTAAGACAGGCAGTGGAGCCAGACTAAGGCTGTCCGAATGCCAATCAGAGCAGAGGAACATACAGAGAAAGTGATACAAAATCTGTTCAGTGGATCCATCCTCCAGATGCCATTCCCTCTTATCTTACCTCGGTTATGCCCCACATCATATCTGCGTTAGCTAGCACATGGCACTGTGGTGGGAATTGTGCCACGGCTGCCCATGGCCCGACTCACACACATTTGTTCTGCATTAACCTCCCACAGATAACACGGGTACTTACTGGAGTTCCTGAAAACACAAACACAAACAAACAGTCCAGCGTAAACTGTTGATGAAAGTATTATCAGACACTGTTCTCAGAAATGCTCAACCCAAACCTTTGTTCTTGTGCCAGCTGACTAGTCAGGTGTAATTGAGTCACGCTCAACATTATTTTCATCATTAAAATAATCGTTCAACAAAAAAATCTAATTTACACAAATTCCCCCCATATATCAAATGTAGTTGGAGGGGCCAAGCTGTTTGATGTCAGAAGTTTTGCACTGGAGCCGTGAGGCTTATGTAACTAATGAACTAAGCAAACAATTCAGTATATCCCAATAACAAAATCTTGCAAATTTGATTATAAAGTGGAAGCTATGATTTTCAATTAGTATATGTAACTTCTCTCAAAATGCATGCACAAGTCCAGTACAACACTGATGCTAAGCTTACCACGTGTGAGAATGCCCACTGCTGAGGAAACTGTTCAGTTTCATCATCCCTCTAAGAAGTTCAGTAATGCTAAAATTAATAATTGATCATCACATTGATTTATCAGTCTACTCAGGCTTCAGCAGAGCACAGTAACACAGATAAACCAATGTGACAAGCCAGCTGTTTATTTCAGTCTTCTCAGGCTTTAGCAGAGTTCAGTAAGACTGAGATTAATAAGTGATCTTCACAGTGATTTATCAGTCTACTCAGGCTTTAGCAGAGTTCAGTAAGACTGAGATTAATAAGTGATCTTCACAGTGATTTATCAGTCTACTCAGGCTTTAGCAGAGTTCAGTAAGACTGAGATTAATAAGTGATCTTCACAGTGATTTATCAGTCTACTCAGGCTTTAGCAGAGTTCAGTAAGACTGAGATTAATAAATGATAATCACAGTGATTTATGAGTCTACTCAGGCTTTAGCAGGAATTTCAGTGTTGGTAAAGAAATCTTTAGAGTATGTTTTTACACACCATGTGCTGATTTTAAAATGGTAAATAATCCATCATTGATGGTATTTCTTTTAAAGATGGTATATATTTTTTAATTTAGTGGGTATTCTAGAAGTATTCTCATAATAATGTGAGAACTAAATGTATTCTGAACACTGTCTTTAAAAATAGTAACTTGCACTGAATATATATACTTAATTTCTGTATTCTAAAAATTTGTTTTCAAATACTTGTATTCCGTTACATCCCAACCCTAGTCACACTTGACCCTGCTAGAAAAACCAGCACAGTCCAGCAGGACTGGTCCCCAGCAAAACCAGCTTATGCTTTGGATACCCATATTGTGGTCAACCAGCATGACCATGCTGGGTGACCAGCTGAGCCAGCACCAGACCAGCACCAGACCAGCATATAACAGCTTAGCTTAGTCTATGCTGTCTTTTTTTCCATCATAAATCACATTACTTTAAAATTGACTAAAACAGCTGGATTAGCTGTTATGCTAGCTAGCTAGAATACAAAACCTGCTGCTAAAACAAGACTAAGCTACTGTTCTTTACTGAAGACTCAAGACTCAACTTGCAATCACATCTCAGACACTTGACACTCGATTTAGACTTGTAAACAGCTCCTCTGACTGAATCTTGCCTATAAAAATGGACAAAAGCATACTGCATGGCTAAAACATTAGAAGCAGGTATCTTGAAGTATGAATTTTGTTTATATTTTCATCCCTTTTATCTATTTCAGAAAATGTAGATGAGCTTGCTGAAAAACTTGACAAAGTGGACGTATGTGTAGGCACGCAGTTTGCACAATGCTAATTGGTGGGACATAAGCTTCCATTACTTGTTAGCTATATTGGCCTCATGGCTTCAGTTTAAATCTAAAAAAGCAAACAGACACCAAACATGTCTTGACTGATTGACTACATTTGGGTAAATTGGGAGTAAATTGGGTAAATTTGTTTTTTTTCCCCCAAAACTACTGCTTTAAGTCTCCTTCTGAACACATGAAAATCAAAAGAGCTGTCTGTGGCTTTGAGCGGTTTCGATCTGCTGTCTTCACTTTAACTGATGAAAGGTGATACTGGGATTCAGACCAAGACTGCCAGCTAGCGTTCTCATACAATAATGATAAGTGACAGACATTGGATAAGTAAACGCAGCATATGCAACAGTTCACTGCAATGAGGAGATCTTCATATGGATTTTCAATATTCAGAGGAATAAAACTCTCCTCAGATAAACTCCATCAGGTCTGTCCTGATCATTATCTGTCATCCTACCAGAGGGCACAGATATTCATGTTTAATGACAATGCTCAGAAGAGACCAATGGATTTCAGCAACGTTCAGAGAAGAGTTCCTTTAAATCAGAGGCATCCGCTAAATTGAACACAGCCACTGAGAAAATGTGAAGCATTCCAACAGTGTGGAAACAATCTTGGTGGGCAGGAGATCAGTGCTGCGTAGTAAAAAACGGAACATTTTATGTGATTCTCCACAAGTCTGTTACCATCAGCCCTCGTTTAACAATGAGTAAATTTGGTTTGCGGCCTGCAGTTTCACAAAGCCTTTTTCAGTGGATAATACATCAGTTGATGCAGAAGCTAACTTCTCTTGGCATCGCTTTAATAAGTTTACAATATTGTAAGTGTCATAGGCTTTCAGAAAAATATGTCGGCTATTACTTCCCACGACTGCTGCATAGTTTCCTTTGCCCCTGTCCATTAAATTGAATGTAATGTATTGAGTGGTCACTGGCGATGCTAAGATGGCTCCAGAGATGTGATAGCAGGGGAATGTGACAGTAAATGGAGCTGGAGACTCATGCTGAGGTGGGAGGGTCCTGAGCGGTCCTGGACAGGATCAGAGCAGAGTGTAAACAAACGAGAAACTCCTACACACAGCCAAACTGATAAGAGCTCTTTTCCTCTTTTGAGGGGTCTTCTGTCACACGGCCACGAGAGAAACCCGATCCATCTCTGTCAGCAAGAAGAGAGAGAGGAAAGGATGGGGAGAGAAATAGATAAATAGATAGAGACAGAGAGGGACAGTGAGGGAAAAAAAATGGATGAAAGAAATGGTAAAGAAGAGAGGAAGAGAGAGAGTGAGAGAGAGGGAGATTGAAGAAGAGAGAGAAAAAGAGGGTGAAAGAAGTAGAGTGAGGAAAAGAGAGAAAGAGTGATAGAGACTGATAAAGTGAAGGGGGGACAGAGCAGAAAAAGAAAAAGTAGAGAGAGTAGAGAGAGAAATAGTGAAAGACAGAAAGAGATAGAGACTTACAGAGAGATAGAGAGAGCGGGAGAGACCAGCAGGACCCCACTGTGTCAGTTGGGTCAGTCTTGGACTGCTGGGGGAGTGTTTTATTGACAGCAGTGTGTGTATGAGTTTTGGAGTGTGTGGACTGTTTTAGTTTTCCCATCATCCTCATCATGAGCCAAAGTTATCAAACAGAGAACAAAGATACAGTTCTTCTTCTCATGTCTCCATAGGTGTGTGTCTGTAAGTGTCTATGTGTTCTTTGTTGATGACTCCTTGTAGTTCTCTGTAGCTCAGCAGTGTTTCTGATGTCTACTCTAGATGTCTAATCTAGATCAACAGAGTTATGAGCTGTTGTATTTGGTGTGGCAGGCCCTGCACTACAGTCATTCTCAGACCTGGAGTTCTGCAGTACCCCTGCTCTGCATGTTTTATTGTTTTCCCTGCTCTAACACACCCACTGCAACCTAGTAAGAGCTCGTTAATTAGCTTATTAGTGGAATCAAGATATTAGAGCAGGAAACACATTAAAATATGCAGAGTTGGGAAATGCAGATGTCATACACTCAGAGGGCGGTGGAAGAGCAGAGACCCATACTCTATGATAGTAGGCCAGTACAGTCTCATTACTTTGTTGAAACAATGACTCAAGTACCCTACACCCCTAAAAGAAGTTCTTCAAGGGTTCTTTAGTAAAGGCAATGGTTATAGTGTATATAGAACTTTGAACAAATGCTTAAAGAACCATTTAAATGCTTTGATGGTGATTTGACAAGTTAAGATTGCTAATCATTTTCACTCAATCTGATATAAATATATTAGTAATTTTGTTAGTTTTGCTGGAATTTTTCATTTTTTGCAACTGGAATCACTTTTTTTACTTCTAAAACTTTCTTTTGCTTGTGACTTTTGGCCCATTTTCATGGGTGGGTGGGTCTTCTGAAAATGTAGCCACACCCACTCAGTGAGCCGTGATCTGCCTCTGTGAAAGCACAACTTAACTGATTGATTTTTAGCTGTTTTTCGTTTCTTGATTTTTTGGGGGGAGTCTGGACACACTGTGCTATGCCCCTGTCTATCAGCATAAAAGTAGGAGACATTTAGACACTATTGTTTTCTGTTTGAGATCTGCATGGTTTAGAATAAAATGCTAAAGCTTAAGAAATGAAAGTGAGTAGCAGCAAAGCAGACCCAATAGAGCATAATGAAATCAAACACAAACAAGTAATTGCTTGCTAAATTAAGTACAACATAGATTACTTTCCACACAAATAATATTGAGTAGAAATAAAAGTATTATTATTCAGAAATACTAAGCAAATCCAGCATAAATGATCTCATGTAACTGAGTAAATGTAACTGAGTAAACTGCTCACTTCTGTCTGTACTGTACCTACGAATGTAAGTGCTAAGCATGAAGATGAGTGTAGTGGATCAGGGCCTGACAGCACCAACAGTCCACACTTAATATACAGTGGACCACCACATAAGAGGGCTGACAGCAACTATAACAGGCCAGTGATTTAGTAGAACCACTATTCACCCTCAAATGAATCAGCAGTGAGATGAAACACGGTACATTTGGAACCAAGATATGGAAAGAAGAGCTACTGTCTGGCAAGCCGAGTGATAATAATGGAGTGCACTTTGATCTGATACTCTTAATGGAGGTATAAAAACTGAGCCAGTCAGATGCGAGTGTCCTGCCAAATTTTGAAGCTTATCTCAAAAATGAAATAGTGAAGTATATGACCTTTGTGGAAGACCAGGATTTTTGTCTTTGGTTTGCATTCATCATTCAGAGATTATCCAGACTGGGTCTAAAACCTTCAGTATCAGGGGTCCCTAATTGTGGGGAACCCATGTTCTGCATATTTTTGTGTTTTTTCTGGGTGGTTTTGGTTTTCTCTGCTCTACCACACTCATAGATGGCATGGTAATTACACTGGAGGTCAAAAAGAATTGCTCAGATGCACATAAGTCATTTGATGCAAATGCGTTTGATGTGTTTGAAGGGTTCTCTTAAGCAGGCAAACCACAAAAAATGACTGGATATTCCAAACAAGACAATGCAAGATTCCACTGCTTGTCAAGACGATGACGTGGCCAACACAGTCAGATTTAAATGTCCTATTGAGAACTTGTGGAACAATGTTGGGAGATGTGTGGAGAAGCAAAAAATACAGTGGTCTGTGGAGAGTACAAATAATTGCAAGATGACATAAGACTGCAGGATTTTATGAAATAAATGACATTGCATTGATATAAGGGGCCTAAAACTAAAGTGAAGCACACCTGTTCCATTTATAGCACTATAGTTATGAGGCATTGTTCCCAACTTGATTGATGGCCTAAGCTGTTCTTATACTCAAGTATTGGTTTATGAATGTTATTTAATCCGTATGCCTGTGTTATGCAGAGGGGGACCTAGAAACACGGATAAACTTCTCATAGAGGCCACTTTTTCATCGCTTGGTGTATATCAGTGATCATTATTAAACCATCATTATTAAAAGCAATATTCAGAACATGGGCTTCTCAGGACCGAATGTGGGAGCCGATCTTATTTAGTGGAAAGTAAAGGCCAATTTGGTTCAAAGGTGAGACAATTTCTAAAATGACTGAAGATCTTATTAGGCAGTGGAAAGAAACTAAGCCGCAACCATTACTACAGTAAGGCAGTGTCTGACTGTTAATAACCAACAATAGGAAAATGAAGTATGTTAAGTTGTCTCTGGATAACACGCTACTGGTTTGCCGCAGCATGCTCATGAATGCTTCAAAATTCTTCATTGTCATAGATACCATAGCACTGACAAAATGGAAGCAACTTCTGGTTCTCAAGGTTAAGTGAACGCCACTAAAGCAAACAGCATGCTTGGGGAATTTGCTAGAACCTCATATTGACCCCATAGAGACAATAGAAATGTTAGCGTAGCCACAGGAAGATTTTCCAAAACCACATTACAGACGTGGGCATTTCCATCTGTTCAGTGCTGCATCAAAGACATACAAAACTAAACATGACTAAAAACACATGACGGAAAAGAGACTGGAACACCTAAGAGAACATTGAACATCCTTCACATCACCGACAGGTCAAGAAAGGGGAGACGTTACATGGAAGAAGTTTGGAACACAGCTGAAATCACTCAAGGATCCTTTAGTATAAGTCTTTTTGTAGGTATCTTTCAAACAAGGAATTGTGTATAATTCTTCCTCTAAATGTATGTGGATGAATGAGTGGTAATGACTGAAAAAGTCATTAACTCACAGCTGTTCAATGTCAGCCTCCACATTGAGCCGTACACAATGAATGTCAATGCAGAAAATCTGTTTGCCTTTTCCTCGCATTAATAGACGGATTAATTGGGTTCATGGTGGAGAAAGGAAATGGATACTCACCAGGATTGCCTTTCTTGCCCCGCCTTCCTGGCGGTCCTGCGAAGAGAAACAGATAGAGAGAAATTTATTACCAATCCGTGGCCTGGAGAGCAGGAAATAGGCCACTATTATCCACAATTTTTAAAATATATCTTAAATGTTATGGTTGGTCGCGTGCAGGCCTTTGAGAGTGCTTCTGATAAATAAGCACTGTAGGAAGGAAATGTATGTCTTATCATTCAGGTGCTTTAATACAGTTCTTTTATAAAATCTGTTGCAGCTGTAGGGGATGTACACATTCCTTCATTGCTTTTTTTCTTGAGCCCTGAGAATGAAACAAATACAGCTGTGCTCTGTAATACCTCACTGACCTATTATTGCTGTAGTAACCACACCTACATCCCTTAAGCTAAACGGTACATTTCAGAGGCTTAGGAATTCGTCTGAGGCTACAAATAAACCACACATCATATCAGATCTGCTGCATGGCAGGCTTCTAATGAGCTGCTAGCAGGCATATAAATCTCTGACAACATAACAAATAGATTCAGTTACAGTGCAAAGCATGATGAATCTTAAATTTCACCATGATTCTACTGGAGTGTGATTCTTTAGGAAACGATTCAAAGTATAATGAATCTTGAATTTCACCATCATTCAACTGGAGTATGATTCTCTAAGAAACGATTCAAAATATAATGAATCTTAAATTTCACCATGATTCAATTTGACTATGATTCTTTTGGACAATGATTGAATTCAATTATGATTCCTTAGGAAACGATTCAGCATAATGAATCTTAAATTTCACACTGATTGAATTTGAGTATAATTTGTTAACCCCTGAAATGACCAGGGCCCAAATTTTACTGCACACTTCTATAATCTAAGAATAGCTCAGCCAGTTTGCATTGAAGTCCCTGTAGTTATGTGAACCTTAAATTTCACCATGACTGTATTTGATTATGATTCCTTAGGAAATTATTCAAAGCATCACAAATCTTAAATTTTACAATGATTTGACACAATTATGATTTTTTTTCTAAAACAACTAAATGAATCACCATGACTCAATTATGATTCTTTAGAAAATGACTCAAAGCATGAATTTCTCCATGATTCAAATCGGTTGGCTTATGAGTCTTTAGGAAACTGTTCAGTGGATCATAGAAATTTTGTTTAAATCAGTTAATTTGGTACTTTTTATTATTACAAAAGTTTCTATAGCTAAAATACTTTACATTTTTGGCTGATTAATGCCAAAAAAGCACATACTTATTGAACACTATTATCATTCCAAAATGCAGTTCAGTCACCACCCTCTGGAAGATTTCACAATGCATTTTTCTGACAAACCAAACTGGACTTACATAAGCAGCTCTAAATTGATAACAGGGGCTAACGCTGTGCCATGTGTAACTGCTGTGTCCACTATGTCTACTCAGTGGCCCTGACACACCCTAGCGTGTGAGAAAAATGGCACATCCAGGTCCACGCTGGCTGATTACACTTGGGAGAGCTTCCTGAGAAGTGTCCTCAGTGCAGATTAAAGTGCTGGGAAAAGGATCCTTCTAACAGCTACAAGGAAATCCAGTGAAACCCGTTCACACTGTCCTCCATCTGCAGCCCCACAGGAGCCAAGAATGACATCATATGAGCTCAGCCAAACAAACACAGCCATCCACACCAGCACTCACCCTGCTGACCGCAAACTGACTGAGCCGGATCAGAGAGGGTATGGAGTACTGAGAGCTGCCAGTCAGGCTAAACTGAGCAGACATGTGTTCTGTACAGTATGTTCTCAATGTATACAGGCAGTATGACTTATAAAAGACTAAGAAGGAAGTCAAAGGTGTAGATAGTTAAAGGAGAATTCCAATGAATGAGAGACTGAGATTTAAACAAACTTCTTTAAAGTGGTTTGAGGTGAAATAGTTAATTGTAGAGAAACATATTGATATTTCTTTACAATGTTGGTGATGGGAACCATGGGTTGTCATGTCTACAAGCCATTTTGTTTGCTATTCAAAACTATCAGTGAACCCACATGTGTCTTCTGAGTTTTTATATGCAATGCTGATCATGGTATAGTAGTGGTATATCAGAAAAATATGTTTCTTTTGGCTTAGAACATCAGGCTGAAACCTTCTCAAAACAATTATAAAACAATGTCTCACACATGAGGCTGTATATTCATAACCATTTCATATCATAAACTTCTGTAAGATTGGACTCTTCTGATGTCTGGTTCCTATCACCACCACTGTGATCAATTCTGACTCTGTAAGTTTATCTAGAACAAAGCTTTTCACACCAAACCACTCTGAAGGACTTTGTTTACATCTTATCCATTTAATTATGCAGATTTTTAAAAATAATTAATAAAATTCCATTTTAAGATTTATTTTAGGATGAAACTACTGAGCTGATAGTACACTGAAATTCAGGTTCTAATTTTAAACCCTGCACGATATGATTATGTGACTATTTCCAGGCAAAATTCAGAACTGTCTATTATAAGTCTATTAACCTTTTAAACTCTAAGAGCCCATCAGCAGATCCTGGTGTTCCCTCCTCTCTCTTATAACTACATAACTTATATATTAGTTTCATAGTACACTCTTAAATGTAACAGTACCAAAAAGGGTTCTTCAGAGCAAAGCTTTAGCAGAAGCATTTTTGGTTCCCTAAAGAACCTTTCAATGGACGGTTCAAATGGTTCAAACCTTTCAAATGTTCCGGTGGACCATTTTTGTAAATGAGATGTGCGAGTGTGAAGAGCCTTTTCAAAGTACCTCCATATTCTTGGAAATAAGGGTGCCAAAAAGGGTTCTTTGGGGCAGCACCATAGAACACTCACTCTGTGTTTTTTTTAAACTACTTTTATAAATGAGATCGTAAAGAATCATTTAAAAATTTGAAGAACTTCCAAACAATGTACCAATTAAAGGGTTCTGAGAGTAGAACTACACATGCAAGCCCAGAACCATTTAGGAATATTTGTTTATAAAAGCATAATGTAAAGGTTATATACCAATTTCTATAGCAGTGTTTCTTAGCTTGGACATGTGGTTCTACACACTTACAAAGATGATTCTTCAAGGGTTCTTTGGTATAAAAAATTGCCCTATTTATAACTATGAGTTCTAGATAGAACCATTTCTATGCATGGTGAAATGGTTCTTCAGATTGAGAAAGAATTTGTTATAAATGTTTCTAAATAGAACCTTTTTGAAAATGGCAAAAAGGATTTTTCTATTGTTACAGGTTTGACATCTTAACAATAGCAGAACCCTTTTTAGTGCTTCATAGAACCATTTTCAAAAAGGTTCAATATGGAACCATACACAACACATTCTCTGTGAATCTGAAGAACCATTTCACCATGCAAAGAACCATTAAGCATGGGAATGGGTCTATATAGCACTCATGGTTCTAAATAGAACCATTTCCTTTATTAAGGGAAGAACCACCGTTTTAAGTGTGTAAGAAAAAAACCTGGTTGAAAATTGTTGTATTATGTTTACATTACACTTTTAAAAGCATACATCCAGGCCAAGATCCATTTAGGAACCTCTGTTTTTACGAGTTTTAAGGTTTCATAACAATTTTAAACCATAAACGACTTGTTCAAGCCAAGACCCATTTAAGAAGCCGTTCTTATGAGTGTACTTACGGAATAATGTAGAGTAGTTACTAGATAATAAGCCTTCAGTTTAAAAGCTATAATAATAAGTCTAGAACTGAAAAGGTCAAGCACTCTAAATAAACGTGGATAATATCAAGAGTCATAAGTGGTGCCTTGTGAGGACTTGCTGAATTCCTTGTTGCTTATTCCTTACTCAAAGAGTGCGTCCACTTCTTACCTCAGTGCCCTGTATCATCAGTGACCACATGGACAGCAGTCTGCCCTATTACCCAACACACTGAGACAGAAACAAGCATCCGTGGTGGACACAGTCCACATAACTGAAAACAAGCCTGCGTCCAGCACCTTTAGTTCTTACAAGTTCAAGAGAGCACAGACTTCCACCACACTCAAGATGAATCACCTTCAGCAAAGATACAGTGTGCAAATATACCGTGTGTGACCATGTCCATCTCCCTGAAAAGATGTGCTAAGAACTTACATACAACCTTTAATCCTTTGACCGTTAGAAGTCACAGTTATCTCATCGGCCATATCGAGACAAATGGGAAAAGAGAGTCAGAAGTGCAGATTTGAGCCTGTGGGTACAAAATGTAATTGGAACGTAATGTATGTAAATGGAATTAAGGTAATCACCATGTAATTAAATATGTAATTAAGTAATTACACATGAATAGTATGGCAAAAAAGTAATAACTTATATAGGTTGAACTCTATTAATTCGTTTTTTGGGATCCAGCCATTTTTTCATCATTATTTACAAATTAGTTCATAGTAGCTACAGAACAGTATGTAACTGTTACCAAATAATAAGCCTTAAGATTAACTAGAAAAGGAAAGTTGGTGAACATACTTTAAGTTATTTAAGTGAACTTATTACTTTAAGTTGGCTTAGCAAAGGCAGTTAATAATGTTTAAGAAGTTAAAGCAGTTGCAGAATACTGTCAATTGTTTTTGATAAAGAGGTTGCTATGGTATTACAGGATGTTGTTAGCACACTGCTTTGTGGTTAGTAGGCAGTTGCTAAGGTGTTGCTAGGCTGTTGCTATCCCAGGTGGTTGTTAAGGTGGTTGCAAAGGTGTTGCTAGGCTGTTCCTAGCATACTTGTATGATAGTGATATAAGAGGAGTGTCCAAAGATATTTGTCTACAGAGTGTATACTGGCAGTAGTGGAAAAAGAGGTAGAGATATTGACATTATCTTTTACACCAATATAATGTTAGTGTGTGTTGTGCTGGTCTGAGTGGATCAGACACAGCAGTACTGCTGGAGTTTTTAAACACCTCAGTGTCACTGCTGGACTGAGAATAGTCCACCAACCAAAAATATCCAGCCAACACTGTCCTGTGGGCAGCGTCCTGTGACCACTGATGGACTGAAGGACTAGAGGATGACCAACACAAACTGTGCAGCAAAAGACGAGCTACTGTATCTGATTTTAGATCTATAAGGTGGATCAACAAGGTAGGAGTGTCTAATGGAGTGGACAGTGAGTGGAGCAGCACCGCTTTGTCTGATCCACTCATACCAGTGCAACACACACTAACACACTAAACCAAGTCAGTGTTACTGCAGTGCTGTGAATGATCCACCATCCAAATAAAACCTGCTCTGTGGTGGTCCTGTCTGGGTCCAGACCTTTTAGGAACAGGGTGAAAAAGGGCTAATAACCTCTTCGAGTATAGGCTGTACAATCCTGCAGAGTCTTGTGGTTCTAGCTTGTGGTGAACACAGCACTGATAAAAAACTTGAGTCCAGCATGTTTAGTTCTCACTACAAGTTCAGGAAGAAGAAAAGCCAACTTAATAACTGAATAATAAGGCTTTAAAGTGATCTTTCAGTTCATCCATTTCATGAGTAAGGCTCTCCTGCCTCTCCTTATGGTTTCACTTTCAACAGTAGAGTGTCTTTGGTCAAACAGACCAAGGGCTGTTGGTAAGTGATGAAGTGAGGCCTCTTTCCATCTAGCCAAACAACTGTGTGCAATAAGCATGCCTTTTAAACAACATAATGCAGAACCGGTTGTTCCTACCCTGAAATGAAATTATCCTAATACGCACAAATCAGGCTGGAAAAGGCACAGCACAAATGCTGAGGGCACTTCTTTACGCAATAATATCTGTTGTCCATATTTCCTTCTTGCAACACATGAGACTGATTTAAGTTAAAATAAGTTTAAAATCATCTTTGGCTGAATTGAGGTGTTTGAAAGTTAGCACTAATTTCTGATTTTATCAAGCTGATGTACCATTTAAAAACATCTGCAACATTTCTGAAAGAAGAGAGGAAACCTTGAAGCCTTTTTACAGCACTGTATGTCATCCATACATCAGTACCAACACTAAATTACTAAATTACTCTGTTTTCACTCGGTTTCACAAACATTTCACAAACATGCCATGACCAAATGGACAAGATTGGAATTCTAATTCAGCAAGAATGCATCAATAAATAGTGACATAAGGACCTCTAAATAAAACATTGGATAAGTACCTGCTTCTTGGGCTTCTGAAATACTGCTAAGTGCAAAGTGACTAAATAATTGGCAGACCAAAAAATGGGCAGAATATACATCAATAAGGTATCCTTTAATTCCCACAAATCAGACACACTGTGACATTGTGCAGAATGCTTTCCACTTTAGAAAAGCAAAAGGAGAACGGAGAGTTTGTCCCCCTCATTCAGGAGCTAAAACTCTTTCACTCACAGCTCAGATCTCTGTAACTCAGTTTGAACTGATTTTGGAGATGTAGCTCCACACGAGATGAAGCACAAAACAAACAGGCTGCATGACTTAAAGTACGAATACGAGATCTTTTGCTCCTCAGAGAACGAGAAAACAGTGACACTTTGCTACTTTCCATTTTAAAAAAAGGGAAAGTAGCGTGAAGAACTTCAACACTTCATTCAGAAGCTCAAACACTGAGTGCTCCTACACAGGCTATAACTCTGTGTTTGGAGATTCTGATCCTTTTCATGATTGTAAAAAAGTTCTAGTTGCTGGTACACAGCCAATTCGTCATTATGGTTGTTGCCATGCCAAAGGCAGAGATGACCATGATTGGTCAGACAGTTCATGTCACTGGCAAAGGTTTTGAACAGAGGGCAAATAAAATAATATGCCATTTTTACGGTTGGAAAAATTGACATCATCAGTTATACATGGATCAAATTTAATTACTGCTGTCCCAATAAATCACACAAATATATTGCTGGTGTGCAATGGCTTTAAGAATGCTCATCATTACTAGTAAAATAACATAAAATGCACAAATCATATAACTATTACCTTTACTTTAACACACTGACTAAATTTGGAGATATGACTGATTAATGAGATCCAGCATGCAGGTAGAACTCATTTCCCCTAAATAACTTTGAGGGATGAAAGGCACAAACACAAGATAACACTTACAGTCAGCTTTCAAAAAGATTTAGCTTTAATTAATACCTTAAGACTTCAATTGCAAAGTGTTGTCAGGTGCTTGGAAAGGGCTTGGGCCCTCCATCAGTGTTGTATTAAGAGCGAAGTCGCAGACATAATTAATGGGGGGGTTTTGGTGTTATGATGAATTCCGCAGGCATTAATTGAACAGGTGTTACATGTTAAGAGGTTTAATTTGTTACACCAGAGAAAAGGCCTATTTGGCACAAAGGGTGTGAAAAAAGGGAGGAAAAAGCAATAAATGGGCCTGGTGTTCCCCACCCACCCGGGATCAAATTCAGTCCAGACTCCGATTAAGGCCACTTATCCACATCTTACGATACCAGCTCGCTGCTGCAGAGCATGGCAAACATAAACTAATAGATCAAATGGCCAACACAGGAAGGGTTTTTTTCCCTCCCTTTGGGCCATGGTTGTTGTTTTTCACACCCAAATGCCAAATTAACGTTAAGATGAAAACACTGGTGATAAGTGCAAAAAGCAAGAAAAACGATAGTGAAAATAAGTGAGTAATACTGGAACACACAAACATCAAATAAATGTGTTGGGTGGGGTGGGACGTTTTGATTTGTTTGCCAGAATTTCATTAATGGGTGTTACTCATTACAGCCAATTAAAGAAAGCAAATAAACAAAACCTGGGCTTTCATAGAAAAATACATGAAATATAATAGATAGGTTTCTGTAATAGATATGTCAGATGTTGCTGCTTTAATAGTGTAAGTGTATTTCTTTGGGAGGAAGTCAAACATTTATGGTTTCAGGAGGTACTGATGTTTATAATGATGGCCTGAACAACAGTTAAAGTCTTTCTATAGCAATCAGTAATTAAAGCCATTGTCTTCTCAAAACCGTTGTTGTAAACCAACAGTTAACCAACAGTTATTAAGGGAGAATTATGTATTAGGGGACAGTTATTAGATAATTTTCACCTATTTCTTAAGATTCATCCTGAAGACTGTTTTTTGCACCATAAAAGTGAATATTCATTGTAAGTATTGTCAGTTACTGAGTTGTATATTAGCCACAGAATTCAGGCCTATTATATTTAATCAGCCTCTTGGTGCTGTAATACATCTGGCCTTCTGGTTCAAATAACACTAAATTAATTGTCCTTTGCAGTGTTTTATTGCAAACAACTAGCATGTTAGTCTGTTACAATTAACCCTGCCTATGGAGTCAGTCTTAGTGTTTATACCCACTAGGCTTTTTTGCTACGTTTTTCACAAAAAGTAGAAGCTCGAAACAACATTTATGTCTTCTTTTTCAGCTGAGATGTGTAGACTGGAGTGGAAGTGGCTGGGTGGAAATGACTGGGTTTTACTGGAACTCCAGCATTTTTTTTTTTTTTAACACCTAAAATGCTTGTGTCTGGTGCTTTTTCACATTGAAATACACCTTAACTCCTTAAAATTCCAAACTTGTGACGCAAAAGACACTTTGAAATCCAATTTGACCGGCCACAGTGTCCAGACTGAGACATATCGGTAAAAATCGGATTTGGATCACATTTACAACAACCTGCAAATGTGGTTTGGATCTGATTTGTAAAAAACATATTTAATGTAAGACTATCAATAATCAGTCTGGATACAATCTGCATGTGCCAAAAATCAGATTTGGGCTGGCATTCTGAACATAGCCTTAAATACCTAACTCGCAATGAATGAAATTCACAGGCTAGCTAGCTGGGTATCTGTCATTATGCTGCACAAGTTTTATTAACTAAAATGTAAAATTAAAGTGAGTAAAAAGTTAAACTATGCCCACTGACTGAAAATTTCTGTAATAATCACACAAATCATCAAATAATATTAATTACACTGAGTAGAGTACATATGCAAATAAATTCCACCATGATTTGAAGAGAACTAGAAAACAAAAAAGCTTGTGACTTTCCATAGACTGAACAGGCTGTAGGGCAAAACTGAAGTGAGTTAAACTGACACTTTGCTTCATGCACACGCTTTACAATGGAGTAAAACAACTATATGCAGTTTCCCTATGAAAATGATTACCTAGATTTTCAAGATCTGAGCTTCATTTTAAGTTCTGGAATGAGGTTCAGGTGCATTCCAGCCTATTTTTAACCCTGTGTGTAGGTTGCATATATAAAAAGTTATTAATCTTGCTCAAATAATAATAATTAATAAAAAAAACCAAAATGTGTTAGATTGTGTCCTGCTCTTTGTGACTATGATTTGCTACATGTAATTTCATATGTAATTACATAATTATGCTTTTAATTAGTGGGTTAAGCAATGGATTACATTTACATTAAATTACATTCTGTATTAACAGGTTTAAGTCTGAACATCTGAGTGTTTCCCATTTCTTCACATCTCAAGAAATGACAAAACAAAATGTAAAAGATGGTATGCATAAAAATAACTTTTCATCCAAATCAAAATAAATATCTCCTCTTCTACTTATAAACCCAAACGCAAAATTTGATTAAAATTTAGAATCTGAACTTTCAATAAAAATGTTCCACTTGTTTCAAAGAGCTATGAATGAGAAATAATTCATCTCAAATTACACATGCTTTTATTACCACCAGCGAAAACTACAACTTCTAAAGGTAAAATATGCATCAGATATCATCTGTGTCCTCAGATCACGCTATGTAACGAGGGTCTCCAGCCATTCTACAGCATTCAAAAAGACAATTGACCACTTGCTCAATTTAAAAACAGTACATGTGACATGTATGGCATTTTTGGTGCCCTGTAAAATAAAATAAAGTAACTGATAACCCAAAAAAGGGTGGAATGGTTAATTTATGTTTTTTCTTGTTGTTTTTGTTGGAAGAGCTCAATATTGGAGACAAGATATGGATGGCGTTTACGCATAACGAGAAAACCTTTAGAGGAATTTTCACCAATGGCAGGTCTCACGGTGTAAATCAAATCAGTTCTTTCTTCTCATTTATGGAGATGTTGCTGTTTCATTACTTGGACTTTAACATGAGGACAAATCTCCAGGTGCTTTTTCCTATAGAAAGCAGTGGAAAATGCTACAATTTCAATTTGATACTGTCCACGTATTATTCTTTAAGAACAATGACTCCAGTCACTAAGTACTATGCACTTTCTGAATGCTTTCTTAACCTCCTAATGCAAGAACATCAGCTCAGTTCAAATAAAAGAAAACAGCGCCATTGATTAGGTGAAAGGCTCCCGCGTGATCACCTGGCAGCAGCCACAGCTGGCTGAGGCTGCTCCTAATGCACACACGCCGCTTCATCTGCCCTGATTCTTTATTCCAGAGCCTGATTTATTTTTACTGTTCGTGGAGCACATGTTGGAGCGAAGGCAGCGCATGCTGGCCACATCAGAAAAAGGTCAAGCGAAAACTGCACCATTCTTCTTGCCTGTCTTTTACAATAACTGTCTTAGTTAAGCGCAGAAACACAAGACCGCAGGACAGAATGTCCAACTACACTAAACAAAAAGGTCTATTCTCTCCCCAGGTGGAGAAGAGTTTGGGGAATTGAGTGTATAGTATGTGCTGCTCATTGTTTAATGGCTGAGGCGGTTGGGTTGAGCAAGGCCCGAGTCAGTACTGCATAACCTTATCATAATTATTTGCGTATGGCAGAGAGAACGACTCACATTCTGTTGAATCACGATTTGCTAGTAAATCTTAATGACATACAGGAGTATGCAACCATCCTTTTCCACTGTGAGAAGATGCTTTTGTTGCTTCCTTCAATATACATCATAATAGATCCAGAAATCTATGAAGGCAGGGAGGGCTTTATAATCCAAAACATATTCCATACCAGTTTATATTTACTGTATGAGTATGACTGCAGTGACTCCTCCGTAAACTTGCTGGAAATGGCCTTGGTAATGCCTGTGATTCATACCCGAACATCTAGCTTATTAAAATACGGTTAAAATGTACTTTTTTGAACAATAATAATCATAAGCTGGAACCCTATTATAAAGTTGCCATGTTATAATGTATTTATAAAGATATATTACTTATTACACTTATTAACAGTCATTTACAAACCAGTAGACAATGATTAAGCTGATATTTTCCCTAACACTCACCAAGCTCTCTAGACCTAACCTAGACATAGCCTCTTTCTGCAGACCCCCTAGTGGCAATTCGACCAGTAGAATGTAAATCAACTCTGATATCTTTAGTTAATATCATCAAATAAAAAATCCCAGTAACTCTTTTACCAGATTAACTAGAACAGCGTTGGCTTTCTGTGTAACATGTTGTGACGTTGAGCTGCTAGTGAGCAATGTGGAGGGAAACAAGAGGATTGAGAACCGCCTACTGTGAAAACAATTTACACTCCTCCACAAAGATGGCCATGCTGAGATACAACAGGCAACACAACTGCAGCTTTCTTCATACCAGAGTTTGTGTATAACTGCCACAATAAAAAATATCATTTAACACAATAAAAATACTTGTATAAATGATGGCTTGCTTGCCTGTTCTGGTCTTGTAAATCATACCAATTATTCTATAAACACTACAGTTCAACTGAGGGACCTCCAAAACAACTAGTTTTCTGGCTGCTGTGAAAATAGGCTAACCTCAATCCAACACCTAATCCTAGTTCTATACCTAACTCTAAAACAGTTGATAATCAACTCACCACACAGACTGTTCACTATTTAGGTAACCGTAGACAGGCAAAAAGCCAAGAACCATCGAGTAGCTTTAGTTTGAAAGAGTGTCTATATGGCAGTAAATAGTATGTTTAGTCAATCTCTTAAGGCAGGACTGTATTATATTCAAAAATATGTTCCACAGCAGTTTAGTATTTACTGTAAATCTATGCTTGCAATGACTCCTTGCTGGAAAATGTCTACTGTTAATTATGTTTTTGTATCATGTAACCTGGATACAAAAACACCCCAATATATCTCTGTTACAGCACCAATTATGTTTGGAGAAGAAATCACATGAAAACTCTGTTTGACATGAATAAGGAATTGATGGAATTGAATTGGAATAAACGACTCATTTGAGCTGATGAGGGACGGTCTGGGTTTGACACCCCAGAGCTTAACTTCAAAGAAACTCTGCAGACGCCAAAGAAAAGGCTTATGAGCAGCTCCTGGTGCGAGCGGACCTGATTTGGTGATTATGGAGCTCTGATAGGGGTGAACATTCCAGCATGAATCACACGTGTAGCGCAGACTGCACCAAGCATCACTGCATGAAACAAGACCAAGTCCAGCTGTAGCTTTGCACTGATGCATTTGCGGACCCCTCGGAGTGAAAACGTGAGCAAACATGATCAAACGTCCAAGGCGGAGTTCAACCAGATTCTCAGAGCACGAAATACAAAGAGCTGTTTGAAAGCAAATGTAACTGTTTACTTGAGTTAAAGCCCAATAAGGTAACAATTATGCTTTTCAATAAAGCACATCTTGCCTGTACCAGAACAGCTTGATTAAAATTATATTTAACATTCTTGTAATGAAAACAAGCTAAGGAAATTATTATTGGTATTTATAATTAATTTAATCCTTCAAACTGAAGAAACATGAAGAGAAATTTTACATTAATGTGGTTGAATGCATAATTTATGTTCTGCATGTTTGAATTTATCCAGTCTACAGTCAGGGAACTGAGCAGGCCAATGAACGAGCAGTATTTTAACTAATCCAAGTTTTCAGCAAGAGTAAAGTATTTATTTTGATTTCATTTCTCAATAATTACTTTCTTTGCATAAAAGGATGCATGATATAGTATGTATTTGTACACATGAAGAATAATCATTCTAGGCTCATGAATTCCAGGATGTGACTTTGTCCACTTTGAGTTTATGGCATTGAATAATGACCTCGAGGACAGCTTGCAGTTTCTTGGCTCTAAAGCTGGAACACTCAAAACACAATGTCAAATAAAAGGAGGAAGATTTAGCTGGTGGAGGGTATATGGCATTTTCTCTTTTTGGAGTTATGCGTAAATTCTCAATGACAGCTCCTTGGCAATCATGTTGAGCACAACAAATGGTTACATTTAAAATGCACATTTAATCAATAAGTCCAACTTTGTCCAGTCACTCAGAAGATTACTAACACAGAAGTCAATTTGCCAGACAAGAAATCTAGTTTAAACTAGTTATTAAACTAATTTTGACATGTAGTTTAACCAAAGAGCTTTTACCAGCGAATCCTTCACTGGTTTGCAGTCATATTATCCAATATATTATCTCTTAGTCTAAATGTATTATATTGTCACTGTCAGGACAAAACCTTATATCTCAATTTTGTCTTTTTCTTAAACATAATTTGAATACACCAGCTGCCCTTTACAATGTGTACATTCTTACATTAATTTTTAAATTTCCATTATAAGTTAAGATGTTTTTTCTTCTTCTTCTGTAAAGTTACCATTGTGGAGATACAAGGCTTTATTCCAACAGCAAAGATATGGGAAAAGCCTTCTTACTCTTTGTTGATAACAGTTCCTTACATTAACTCTCTTTTAATCGCTTACAAACTTTAACTATTTAGAAACAAGTGATTCCGTTCTTCAAGCCTTCAAGAACATTTGAATGTGATCATGTGGATCATTAAGGGTAAGTTCACACAATGCCTTCTTGAATGTGAGTTCTGCCTCGTCTCATGCTTAAAAAGAAGCAGGATATGGGAGGGAGCGAGTTAATGCATTTGACTGACAAGTAGGTAAACATGAGACAGCAATTTGAGAGAATGCCAAAGACTGAGATAAGCAATAAACATTCTGAAATTGACTTAAAAGACTAATTTTTTCGCATTCAGATTATGTTAATCTTATTTATAACCAAGTCAGGCCGATGCAGCTCTGAGTGTTCAAAAATGAAAGAATCAAAGCTTTTCCTTCGCTGGTGACTAGAGAGAAGGCGTCCTCAATATTGATTGGTCAGCTGTTGATAAAGTATTTATTTTTGTGCTGCTCAGTGGAAAAGTCCCTTGCAGGCTCCTTGGTGGTGGAATAGAAATGGACAATTGATTAATGTTATGAAATAAAATATTTTCCCAGTGACTCTGTTATCAGATTAACTAGGACACTGTTAACTCTGTGTGTGTGCAATGTTGTGACTCTGTTGAGCTGCTAGCGAGCAATGGGGAGTGAAAAGGGAGGGGGAGACCTCCCTGCTGTGAAAACTAGTCACACCTCTCCACGACGACAGCCATGCTGAGATCAAATAGATGGCACAGCTACAGCCTGCTTCATATCAAAACTCATGTACCCCTGCCGCAATAGAAAATAGCACTTAAACACAATAAAAACACTTTTATAAATGCTGATTTGCTTCTATACCTACAAAAATGATTTATGGCTACTGCATTTTATACTGAAAAGGGGTAAAAAAAAACATGAAGCGTGAGGTGCAGGCTAGAGGAGTGATTTTCAGTCATAGTGCATGTTGCTCAACAGACGACAATGAAAGAGCATGACAGTTCAAAAAAATGCATCATATGAAGGCTGCAGCAGAATCACCAGAAGCAAAACAAGCTAGTGCCTGGGTCACCTGGTCATTTTGAGCATTGGAATTATACCAGGATAGAGATTACCAACATAAAAATGCAGGTGTAAATGCACTCAAAACACATTTGAAACAGATTTAAATCTGACTGCTCTAAGTTCTTGTGGAAATGATGTAAGCCAGATGTTTTACAAGTGTAAAATGCATCCATCTCTCCCAGCCACAATTCACAAACAAAACCCCTCCAATACATAGTCTTAATGATGACCACAATGATTAAAACAGCCACCTCTGACTGCCTTCCTTTGAGTTTAAAGACATAAACAACACCGGAAAAAACTGCAGTTTTTGAGGGATAAACTGTCTTTTGCATAGAACAGAAATAAGAAACCACACAGCTGACAGGTTGTTTTGTTATGGGCTGATTTGCAGAAGTTCACATTTTCTGCTCCTCATGATTCAAGCAATCCCAAACATATTAAATGATCTTAACATCTGGACTCTGGGGTGGTCGGTGCAGTGTTCAGAGAACACCAGTAGCTTGTTTTATTTACAAATTCTCTTCTTAACAGCTACACATCCTTTCAGACTCACAGTGTTGAGTTGTCTCCTCTCTCTCAAAGATGAAAGCTTTAAGTTCTGTTTATCTGATGACATTTTTGGGATCTACCAGGTTTTGCATGGTATCTTATACCTAATCTCCTCACAAATATCTCCAGAAAAAGGAATAACTTGTTCTTCACTTAGGGTGGACTCTGACTTTTGCACAACATTGTACCTCACTGTACCCCAGATTTTGCCCAATCAAAATATAAATCTCACTTTTTATCAATATAACTTTTATATAAATACACTCTTAGCCAAACCTTTTGTTTTATATTGATAAACACATCACTGTCCATTATTGCTTGACAAAATGTTTATTTTGAAAAAGTTAGTGTTTGTAGTAGTTTGCTTTCAAACCTTTGGCCTTGGATGTACATCATGCACAGATTTACAGTGGTGTTTAAACCATACGCCTGTGATGATTCCACCTCTCTAACACAAAGGGTCAAAAACAGTAACATGTCTTTGTGGAATAATGTGCTGTAACATGATGATTCAGCCACTGCTATAAACGACTATTCTTACCAGTGAAACCCATAACTTTCCCCAAAATTAGACACTTCCCTGGAACAAATAATGGGCAGGATCTTCTATATATTCTTATTCCAGATGCTGACAGAGTTTGGAAACTCTATCCTAAATAATGGCAGCCTGAGATCAAAACTAGAGCTGATATGGGAACAACTTATTATGCTTCCTGCTGAGCAGAGACGAGCCTGAAATGGTTTTGCTTAAGAAGGAGCTGCAATTCATCAAAAGGTCCTGGCAAAAAACCTGAAGCATTGTCTCTATATCGATATGGTTAGACTGATGGTAATATCTCAGTGCAGTCAGTCACCTGAGTTATTTAAGGGGGCTCCTTGTTTGCTGCGAGGGTCTAATAATAAATCTCCTCCAGATTCAGCTTCTTTTTATCTGGACTGATGCGGTGAAGATATATTGCACATGGCTGTAAACTTGAGTTTCTTTTCTCCTGCGGCTTCTTGGAAGCGAAGAGAATAAAGACAAAGAGAATGAAAGAGTGTGGTAAATGCGAGCGTTGCTTCCATGTTTACTGACTTCGCTCACAAGTTCCATGGAAGCAACTTGGTATTCAGAAAACAATGCCATTATGAATAAGAGACCCTCTAGTGAGGAGTAAATCCGCTCCAGTTGTGAAAACATTCCCTCCGCTCGTTATGCCGGCCACCAAATGAACGTTCTTTTCTCCTGTGGTGCAAAGTCCCCACGCTGCCTCATGCTGCATGGTGACTTGATGGAAGGAGCGGAAGAGGAGTGGAGAGAGAGAGAGAGAGGTTAAGTCTCGAGGCCTCGTCCTCATTAACAGACTGTAAGGGTATGTTGGCCTGCTTATTCCTCCCAGACAAGAGAACTGGAAGCGTATAGTACTGTGCAAAAGGCTTCAGCCAAATAAGAAATTTGTTAAAACTGCGATTTTTCTTGCATAAAAACTATATTATATTGAATGCAGGTTCTCTGCAATACACCTGAACCACTTTCTGGATTTGTTAACTTCCACCACCAGCACACTTGACCTCACTTAAAAAGACCAAATTATGAAAAACTCTTTTAAAATATCAGTATGTAAACATGGTTAAAGTTTTAAACATACTATTCACTCTCCAGCCCATACACAGAAATTAAGCTACTTGTTTTGAATTCATTGCTTTTGTGATGTCACAAAAACCCAAGCATTAACATATACCTGCCTTATTCAGTCTACAACCGCCTGGACACGCTGAGGCTCTGAGAAATGTTTCAGCCCAAACTGTTTTCGGAACAGAGCACGCTATAGGGCAGCCAATCAAAACAGAGGTCGTTTATATAAATATATATCAGTCTTAAAGTCATAGTAACAAAAACAGCCCAGGAGCCCTGAATTATTCGAGGCCTCTACTTGGGTGCTTCTTTTTCTTCCCACCCCTTTTTCTTCACACTTGGCCACACACAAGCACACTAAGAGTTATCTTTTTACATATGCCATTCATTTCTGGGCTGATTGGCTGGATTTATTCAAAACATCAGCTCTGACGATTTGAAAGTTTGCTCCTAGAGCCAAGATGCACTATAAGCATTAGCACCGTTGTCCTCGGCTCAATGGGACATTATTCAAAACCTTTCAGCCAAGAAAAGGAGAATGGCAAGCTAGTCTACAGTGTACTAATTGGAAAATGGGTTTAATTTGCCCTGCATGTTATATCACAATCAAACTGTAGACTATGGTATGTAGCAGACTTGAGTTTTCGCTGATTTTAATGATTTTATGTAACAAACTACCACACACTGGTAGGGAAGCTTCATGCAGCAGATTGGACAAAGCATATTGAAAGCGTTGCAATCTCATGTCCAGGAGAAGTTTACACTTTACATTCTAACTAAATATACTCTATACATAAATATAGATTTATGAGACTAAACTTTTGTGACCATCATTTAGTGGATTTATCATGTTTGGTATCAGCTAACTAACTCTTCACAAACTTGCTGTTTCCCAGCTTAAAGGAAGGAGGCAAAATAAGTTATGATGTGATCAGGCTAGTAACATTAGCTCAGGTGAAAAAAAATGCTTTCTGTGGTGGTTCTGGATTTAAGTTAATGCTAATAAGAGGATGAGTGGCGCTCGCAGACTGAGTAGTGCTGGAAGTCGCTGACTGTCGGCGCAGCATGTTGTCTGGTGTTCTGTAACATTAGACATTTTTTTTTTCTGGTGTTTGTTAGCCCTTTGACGTCTCTTTCCATGCTCCCCAAAGCGTGTGTAATTTGTCCACATCAGTCAGGAGGGCAGGGAGTTGTGTCATGTTGTGTTATACTGATTTTATGGATTTTAGCTAGACCTGTAGTGCCCATGATCTCTTGTAGCACCAGAGCCCTCAAGGAGGTTGAAGTGCCTCTGACCTCATGTAGTTACTGAATAATAAGCCTAGGGTTATAATAAGCCCTGGATTTTAAGGGCTTATTAAAGTACTGATTAACACAGCTACTCACATAAAATAGCTCTGTTGTAATAATATTTATTTGTATTTAGTACAGTATCTGTTAAAATAATGCTTACTGGCAGATAATTAGCTATATATATATAATTTTCTTATTTGGCCTAAGGCTTTTACATAGTGCCGCCTGGCTAAGGGATAACCAAGCTGGGCAGCTCCAGACGGCTCCAGATGTGGAGAGCTGGTGTGTTTTCACGGGGCATAAACAAAGCTTTCAGAGAGCTAGCACGCAGCCTGCTTAACTGACACACTACTATGGCTCTTACTGAGGTCTGGAGAAAGGAAGGTTTGTGTCTTTGTTTAGAAGAGTGAAGACAGTGAAAGAGGTGGTGATTAGAGTCCTCTGGACCAAAATTATATTTGCACTTCCCTACAGGACTCTGGATGAGATGAGAAACTTCACAAAGATGCATAAAATCCACATATTTACACTGTTCAAAAGTTTGGAATCAATAACTTCAATAATATAAAATCATCTGTTTTCAGATAAATGTATAAAATGAGTTGTGCAGTTTTACAAGTAGGGCTGTCACGATCATAACATTTTAGCTAATGATTCATTGTCATATAAATGATTGTGACTAATGATTTAATTGTCTTTTCTTCTTTTTTGTTCACAACTATTAAAATTCAGGCCTAAAGTGGCAAATTGTCTGATTAGCCACCTTACTTGCTAGCTATGTTTTCTTAGTAGCTAACACTGGTTGTACTGTTGAATCAATACTGTGCACAATGTGTACACAGAATCATATAGACCAAAGCTACATGTTCTTCATGAGAGTGAAAATCTAAGCAACAAACAACTAATTCTGCTAGCATACATGCTAATAACATTAGAATTAGCCGCATAGCTAACAGATAAACCAGCAGATAAACAAACTCAGTGGTGCCCTCAAACATTTTTTAAAAATTCCACTCAATGAATGCATTTACTGCTTTCTTTTATTTATATTTATTTGCTTCAACCAAACACACATAATACAATAACTGCATTCATCTCAAATAAATAATAAGGTGATCATGTGATAATTGTGATAGGTCTGTTCACAGACTAGAAATCATTAGTAGGAAGCTAGGAAGCTGTAAATAAAAATGTGTGAAGTTTCAGACATGTCCAGAACGATGAACAGAACAATAGATGGTTCTAAAATAGCTAAGAAAGCTGTCTAACACTGAAAACAAAGTTATAATCAAAGTAATATCCAGAACACCTCATATTTGATCAAATGTGATGGAATGAATTGTAGATAATCTTCAGGTAGACACGTTGACAAGAAATATATTGTAAACAGATCATTACAGTACATACTGTCATTTACAGTATAATTACCTTTTAGAGCCCATGTGTCAAGACACAATCCTCTCTGGCCCGCAAAGGTATTTCAATTCTATATTAACATTAGTCCGTTTCACAACAAGTTCCTATATTTTACTGTTGAAGTTACTGTGTATTTTGAATAAACAGTGGCTGATTTGGGTTATAGCTCAACATTAATTTAAAATATTTTTTTTTCTCGGCCCACAGATTTGTTGAGATTTTTTTCATATGGCCCTTTTTCACGTTGCATTTCATATTCCTGTTTTAAAGTCTAGTGTAATCAACATTGTATAAGGTATTACTGCAGTGGTCGCCAGCTCTGCTCATGGAGGCTCCTGTAGACTTTACTTCCAACCCCAATCACACTAACCTGATACACCTCATTTTTATCTTCAGAAGACCTCGATTAGCTCCTACAGGACGATGGTTGATGATCACTGTATTTTATATATATTACAGCTGCACAGTAGATATATAAAAAGTATAAAATATAAGAGTACAAAAAGGCTGAATGGTTAAGGTTGAGATTAAGGGCAACAACAAGAACACTCTTTTTCTATCTTTTTTTGCATTTTTGCTACTTCTTTTGAATGGAATCCAGTAAAATTGCTGATATTTGATATTACTTGATGTGTACTGGGCTCGCTTATGTTTGAAATATGACATGAAAACGAGAGAGGCTATTGAGGTTTTCAAAGGAATATAAATACATGATAATAAATATATGACAATAATTCTTTTCGACAGGTTAGTGGCTCTTTCTTGCTATGAGAAATGAAACCTCTTTGTTGAGAAGTCATTATAAAGAATGATTAACTTACATTATAATACTAGATTACTGAGCAGGAATGCCATAAAACTACACAGCCTTAATGGATACTGTCCAGATGAGAAAAATTGTAACAATAACCAAAATTATTTGATTTCTCCAGCATGGAATAGCTGTACAAACTGTTTCTGTTTCGACATGATCTATTCCTTCTAGCTAATTCCAATACATTCAGCTTTGACATACAGTAATAGTGGAAGGGGTGAGGAATAGGGAGTTTGATCCCTGAAACAGAGCTCCATTCAGATTACATAGAAGCACCTCATGTGACTTTTCTTATGTCCTAAGCCTGTAATCCTTGCTCATCCTACATGCCAGAATCCCCGTCTTCTAATAAGCGCACCATTCATGATCCATCAGCACGAGTGCCCAACTTAAGAACATTTTTGTAAGGTCTTAGCTCATCACAGACTAATGGTAAGCCATGAGTGAGAGCACCATCCAGCTACTCAGCCATAGAAAAGACACTTTCTGTCTTACAGTCTTCAGAACCATTTCTTCTGTTTGGTCAGTCTGGCTCCATTGTATGTTTCCTTTGGCATCCTTCTGCCCAGTCAAGATGTAAAGCATCTATTACAGTGTTAGTGGAAAACAAGAACTGCCGAGTTGAAAAGTGCATGGGCTTTAGCATTTGGAATCTTTAACGATGAAGAATTGACACTTGAAACTTGTTCTTGTTTTCTTGCTGATCTACTTTGGATGCAACCTTGGATGACTTTTGAGCCAGCACATCAAAACCACCCAAACGTTCAAGAGACTGCAACACAATGTGATAGGTGATAGATGCCCCATTAATGTCCCATTAAGATCATGAGGAGTACTAAATTTTTTAAAAATGTTTTTTGGTGAATCCTCATTATGCTGAACCAGATATTCTTTCCAGTGTAAACACTGGTCAAAAAAAGAAAGCACAAGAGAGAATAAGTAAACAAAATAGAGAAAGATAAAGCGTAAGAGAAAGATAAGGTGTGTGGTGGAGGGCTGGACACCCTGACCATACTGGTGTGAACTGTTGGGCCTGGGAGATTCATGCTAAGATGTTGCAGGTGGATAGATTCTCTTCAAATCACCAGATTTGACCATATCAGATTTGTCTAATAAAATCTGAGATGAGTGCAAACTTTGATGAGTAACTGCTTTTGAACCATTGACACACACTTTTTTTAGGGAGTATTCCTTAACTTAAGGTTTATTTACCTGCCAAAGCAGCAGATACAGAGATACATCTTTGTCATTTTATAGGTTTTTACAATACAGGCCAAAATTAAGATCTTGCTCACTTTTTTCAAGTTTCTGTATCCCAGGAAGTAAAGATACAAGCTTAAAATATCAAATATCACATACTATCAGAATGACTTTATGTCCTGAGAGTATTAAACATATTTCAGATGGTGTGTGAATTTACATGGATTGACCCAAGTGCTTTTATTATGTATTTAGGATCCCCCCCCAAAAAATAAAGAAATAAAAACTAAAAACTAATAAAAAATTGGAAAGCTGGAAGGGTTAAGGCTAGCATGTGCTATCTCCAAGTCATGAAGCCAGTCATCATATTGTTTTAAACTGCCACTAAGGAAGTCATAGTACAGCTCAACATGTTAGGAAGAGAATGTTCTGTTACATCAGCTAATAGATGCTTGTGCTGGCTAGCTAAGTATATATTGTCACCATTGGAGCAAAACCCTTGTATCTACATTTTTAACAGAATTTGAATACTTTCAATTTTTAAAAAAGTGGCCTTTGCACTGTGTTAACGTAGCATGATGAATGGACCAACAGAAGTAGTACAAACTTTGCTTGGGAAAAAAAACTTCTTACATTAACTTCTATTAAAAGTTCAGAACATTTTTCCTTCTCCTGTGAAGTCACCAATTTGGAGATACAAATTGTGTCCTGACATATTGTAAATATGTATATATGCATATATACATTTGGGTACATAGATCATTCTACCATACTGGTTCAAAGTTGGAGTTTAAAACACATTTTAGACTTTTAACTGACTTAGGAACCCAAGATTTCATCCAAATAGACAAAATGTCATTTATTTGTGTTGTTTTGTTTTTTGCTATACACCTAATTTCTGAGATTCTGAAGGTCCACTGTAAATTAATGTTGGTGTTTTCCAGTTCTGAGAAACATACCCTGATTTTATTTGTTCTTGAAACGAAACCAATGGAGAGTGCTGGAAATGTATTTAAAGCACTTTGCCAAACATATGATTCACAGCTGCACTGTTGCACTCAATCACATCATCATGTACAGTTGGGGACAGTGATGGGATTATTATTAATGATGTCAGTAAAATGGTGCAATGCAGGACCATGAATGTATTTTTAAGGCATTTATATACACACATGCTTCTGCATGCTTAACACACACCTAACATGGTTGGAACTGTGTCTGCACTCACTGACCACTTGATTAGAATGCCCTGCTTTTTTGCCCCATTCTGCTGGTGTGCAGTTTAGAGACTGTAGCTCTTCTATTGATGCATAATGTGTCAGTCATCCTCTAGCACTTCATCAGTGGTCAGTTCTTGACCACAGAACCACTCTTGGCTGGATATTTTTGGGTAGTGGGACACTCAGCAGTGCTGTGGTGCCTGATACACTCATACTAGCACCACACATGCCACCATGCTGCTACGTCTTCAAAACGGTCAGCCACACAAATAATATCTGACCAACAGAGTGCCTGTGGTAAGACATTGACCACTGAGTTGAGTAGAGAGTGGTAAATAGATTACAGATGGGCTACAGTCTGTCACTGTACAACTACATAGTGGATCTATATTCCATCTCATAAGAGGGTGGAAGATTAGGACAATTACAAGGAGCCTGAAGAGACAAGGGCCCACAAAGATTGTACTTTTTTGCCTGTGACTTTCAGGCTTACTGAAAGATTCTTAAATAAAATGCTTCATTCAGTGCATAATCATTAGAGATTAGTTTTAGATACAGTGCCAGCAACAATGTATTTTCCAGCCTATAACCCCTCCAGTAAGCTCTTATGAAGTGGTAGACTGTGCAAACTCAAAGTGCATCGGGAGCTTCATGAAATGGGTTTCCATTGCTGAGTAGCTGCACACAAGCCTTAGATCACTATTTGCAATGCCAATCGTCGGCTGGAGTGGTGTAAAGCATGCTACCACTGAAGTGTGGAGCAGTGGAAATGTTCTCTGGAGTGATGTATCACACTTCACTATCTGGCAGTCTGATGGATGAATCTGGGTTGGATGGATGCCAGGAGAACACTACCTACCAGAATGTGTAATGCCAACAGTAAAGTTTGGTGGAGGAGGAATAATTGTCTGGGGATGTTTTTCAGGGTTTGGGCTCAGCCCCTTAGTTTCAGTGAATGGTAATGTTAGTGCTACGGTATACAAAGACATTTTAGACAATTATATGCTTCCAACTGCGTGGCAACAGTTTGGAGAAGTCCCTTTCCCGCTCTGGCATGACTGTGCCCCCTGTGCACAAGGCGGGGTCTAAAAAGACAAAGTTTGACAAGTCTGGTGTGAACGCCTTGGGAATTCTAACGCCAACTGTGAGCCAGTTCTTCTCGTCAGAAAACAGTGCCTAACCTCGCAAATGCTCTTTTGGCTGAATTGGCAAAAATTCCAACAGACACACTCCAAAATCTTGTGGAAAGCCTTCCCAGAACAGTGGAGGCTGTTATAGCTGCAAACGGGGGGCATATTAATGGTCATGGATTTGGAATGGGATGGTCAGGTGTCCACATACCTATATTTTGGCCGTATAGTGTTATCTGGAGCTGTTAATAGAATGGAAACTTATGGTGTATTAACTGCAGTTGTGAAAGCGAAACAATGTGACAGAGCTGCGTAAACAGAAGCCCATATTCTACTGCAAATTTATGAAGGTTTCCAGTTGTTCCCTCATAAATCAGTACTGCAGTATACTCTGATTTTCATGTTAAAATGTTCTCACAACCTCTGAAATGTAACTTGAAGTTTAACTTCAAGGGAGGTGGAGGTGAAGTAGGAAATGCTAAGGACACTTTTGAGTCTTTCCTTCTATATATCAGCCTGGATGCAGTACAATCTGTAGCTGGATAAACAAATTTGTTTGTGAAGACTTTATTGGGCTGTGCGTGATGTAACTGTCCTATTCCAGTCAAAAACATTCATTATAGAGGTTTTCAATTTTAAGAAGCATTCAAAAATTAGTGCAGTCGAATACAGTATACTGATATGCAGTCATGCTGCTTATATTCGTATTCATAGCTTGGTACATGTTAAGTAAGAGCTGGAATTGTAGAGCTATAACAAAATAAAGAGTAAGGCTATAAAAATTTTGGCATGTTTTAATGTTGTAATGTTGGGAAATGAGGTGAGGCAAGGGGCCCATGCATTAAGTTTTCAGGAGGCTCAAAATTCCTTACTGTCACGAATGTTGTTGTGTTAGCGGCAGTTCGACAAAAGCGGTTGCTGGCTCACCCTCCCAGCTTGGTAGCGTCATATGAGTGAGAGTAACAATAAGACTAACTAGCCATGACTAAAATGGTGTTTCTAATGCATGTCTGGCAAAATCATAAATGTAACTCAATAACAGAAAGTGGAGTTCTGAGGTAGCTGCTCATTTTACATGGTGGCACTGTTGGATGCTTGAGTTGACATAAATATGGTTAAAGAATCGGTTCAAGGAATTGGATCCAATTTTAAGATCCTTTGCAATCTGTTAGAGGATATGCCACGTTAGAACTAGGGATGCACTGATATATGAATTGTGAGCTGATGCAGATGTTTGATATTTTTTGTTCAGTTATCTGATGATGCTGATACATAAACATTTTTAAATGGATAGAAATGTAACATTTATGTCTGTAAGGTTAGAAATGCATTGAAATAAATGAAATGCAGAGATTTTAGTCTCTTCCAGAGTAAAATATGTCATCAAATATCAGTTCATCAAAATGGTGAAATCTAAACATCTAAAATTTTCTGAACCAAATATCTGTCCATACGGTGTGAATCCAGTATAATTGTGCATCCCTGGTCATAACACTTGAAGATCAAAAGCTGGCAAATCTCAGGCGTTCACAGAGCACCTTCCACTCATTCACACAGACCACAGAAATGACAGATCTAAGCATTTCATTATAATTATGAAAGCCTGTCTGTGAGGACTAAGACAGGGTAAAGACAGAGTGATATATTCCAGTCTTAAAATGCACGGCTCTTTGATGCAGAGAGTTTGCGAGTTGTGTATTGTTTCAGGCTATGTGCAAACTAGGCTTGAGAACCAACATCGTCAGATCGTAATCTTTCCTCCTCATATGACTCTCAAAAATACACGACAAGGCCGTATAATTCAACAAATACTGAATGCACCATAAAAAACACAGAGCATTCTGTTCTCCAAACGAAAGGCAAATACCCAAGCATGGGGTATAATCAAAACCATGAAAACGCAGCAGACTCTCCCCTCCTCAGACTTTTTATGTCTATTTGACATCTAAACAGCATGGATGAAGCCACATAATGAAGGTTTAGAGGTATGTTTATCTTTGCGAACAATACAGTCCATTGTGTCGTCTGGGACATGCTCAAGAGTTCTGACTGCAATTGTGAAGTATGTGTCCCTCAGTGAGCGTGTGATTGCGTTCGGCCTTCAGTGGTTCCAGATGGGGACTGAGGTTTTAAAAGGACAGTTGGCACCTCGCATGGAACTGTGCGTCTCTGCTAAGTGTCACATAAACACTCTTCTCTGTAATGCCATAACTGAAATACACTAAATTACATTTCTACAAGGCATATTATCCTATTAAGACCAAACCTGCTATTATGGCACAGGTCACAATAAAGGCTCCTAAATGCTTCTTGGATAAAATGTATGGCTCTAGAAATAATATTTAAAACCTTTATTTTATGTGGAGGTTATTTAAACTTTAAAAAGCTGACTCCCACTTGCACATCTCCTTTGCAAAAAAAGTTATTATTTTTGAAAAGTTTTGTTCTTTTGTTTTGTTTGGGTTCTTTAGCAAAATAAAGGTGGTTCTTCTAAGACAGTGGTCACCCTGCTCCTGGAGATCTACCCTCCTGCTGACCTTAGCTCCAACCCTAATCGACCTCCCTGACCCATTTAATTAGTGTTTTCAGAAGTGTTTGATTAGCTGAATGAGCTGTGTTAGCATTTGGTTGGAGGTGAAACGTGCAGGAAAGTAGATCTCCAGCAGGATGTTTGGTGACCACTGTTCTAACAAATCACTCCGAAGGAACTCTTTTTGGTACTATTTGGAACAATGGTCAGTTGCTTTGAGCAATACAGTCTGCATTTATACTACAAGAGCATGTGTCCAAATGTTTGTAGACGCCTGCTCATTAACACTTCTTCTGAAATTAAGAATATTAATAGGGAGTTTGCCCCCCCTTTTGCTGCAGTGATAGACTCTACTCTTCTGAAAACATTTTACACTATTTTTTGGAACTTTGCTGTGAGGATTTGATTGCATCCAGCCACAAGAACCTTATATCCCTCTAGCTGACATTGGGAATTGGGCATGGAGACCTTAGGCTTATGTGTGGCTGCGTCAAAGTGTCTCATTCATTTTGGTAAATTTCCTTCGGGATCAATAAAGTTTCTATCTATCTATCTATCTATCTATCTATCTATCTATCTATCTATCTATACAGCAATGGAGATTATAGAACCTGTGTGTGCACAATTGACAGGTTTGGAGAAAAGACAGAGAACTTAGGTTTATGTAAAGGTTTGGGTGCTCTGTCTAAAGGAAGTATGGAATAGAAGTGAAGCCAAAAAATACTAAAGTGAAAGTAAATCAGTATCTGTATTTAAATGCACTCAAGAATATAAAAGTAAAAAGCAAATCATTTTTTAAAAATTAAAGTTTTAATAAAGACAAATTAGCATAGTTGTGGGTAGTAGCATAGCTTTATTTTTTAGTGATATGACCCTTCAAGTAAAATCCACTCCTTAGAAGGGGTGTTTGGATACTTTTAAACATAAAAGTGTATGCAAATGTTTGGGCACCCCTGGTCACAATGACATGTTTTCTTGATTTTTTAAATGAAAATAAGAAAATCAGGGGAAATCAGGGAACACACTTCTGCACTTTTTAATACACAATTACTGTTTACTTGCTGAATGTAACATCTGGAAAAAATAAAGCATAAAATGTGGGATGTGCAAAAGATATGCCACATATATTAAACAAAGTAAATAAATAGAAATTGTGCACTAAATTTAGCAAAAAAATACTATATTTAAGTTCCCTGTAGAGAACGTGTTAACGTGCATACAACTCTATAGGACTGGCTTCCTGGACATGGATTAAGCCTAGTCTTGGACCAAACCGCAATGCCACCATAAAATATCCCATTTAGTGTAGGCTTAGGCTTAATCTGGGTCTGGGAAACTGACCCATAGTCTCTCTGTATATAGGTGTGCATCATATAAGCTGTACTACAAAAAGCTCACAAAACATTATTCTGGACTGAAGATGGACTCTACCAACACAAAACTGTGCTGCCCACGTGTCTCTCTCTCTCTCTCTCTCTCTCTCTCTCTCTTCCCTTTCTTATGTAGAAAAGCATGTAGTCTCCTAATAACAAACACTGGGTCTCATTACTCATAGTTTGTGTAATCTATTTCCTGACTTATTGTTGTTTTTCACCCTCCAAATGAGCTGACCTAACAGAAGGCTGCAAATATTCAGCCTGTGAGTTCTAACTGTTTTCACTTCTTACGGATCAGCTCTGTTTTTGCACCCACCAAATATACAGCCTGCTAAGAGCAACAACCATACATGGGTATACCTGGATAGCAATGACAGCCATCTATAAATCAGTACAGAATGAGCAGACATCTGAGAGTTTTCAGAGAAACAGAGTGTGCAGTATGTAGTTTGAGCTCCATCAATAAATGTGACCTGCACATAGATCTGCTTTGCTTTTACATGTTGCACTAGCCGAGCAAAAGCCAAAGAGAAAATATTTATTTGGTATGAGGTTAGATTTAGGATAATAACATTTGCTGAGTGAAAATATTTGGCACTTGGCAAGTCCAGATCATAAAAGCAGGAACACGCTCTCTACGGCTTCTCAGGTTCAAGACATCGTCCAAGTCTGTTGGTCTAACCTTGACGCCCAAGAGTTTCCCAAGAACACCTTTTTTTCTGTTTCTGTGGTCCAAAGATGTAATTACCGTGATAAGAGGCAGCCTGAGGAAGGTTAGATCTACAAACCTCATTTCCAGAAAATTTGAGACGTTTTGTAAAATGCAAGTGAAATAAAAATCTGTGATTTATTAATTCTCTTGAACATTGATTTAACTGACAGAAGTACAAAGATATGACTTTTAATGTTTTGGCTAAAAAACTGATTGTATTTGCACACACACACACACACACACACACACACACACACACACATTTTCTAAACCGCTTATCCTTCTGGGTCATGGGTGGGGGGGTTGGGGTGCTGGAGCCTATCCCAGCAGTCATTGGGCAGAAGGCAGGATACACCCTGGACAGGTCGCCAGTCCATCATAGGGCTGTATTTTGTTAATAAAAACAAATTTTGAATTTGATGCCAGCAGCACATGAAAAAGTTGGGACAGGGCAGAATAAGAGTGAGGAGTTTATTGAATATTTAAGTTCCATCATTTTGAAACATTCCACAATAAAAAAGTGAACCGGTAACAGGTGAGGGTGTCATGATTGTGTGCAAAAGGAGCGCACACCAAAGGCTCAGTGTTTGCAAGCAAAGATGGGTTGTGGTCCGTCACTTTGTGCCAAACTTTGTGCCAAACTTTATGAGAGAATCATCAAACAGCTCAAAAAAGGCATTTCTCAATGCAAATGGCAAAGAATTTAGGTTTTTCACCCTCTACTGTACATAATACTGTGAAAAGATTCAGTGAATATGGAGATATCTCAGTCTGCGCAGAGCAAGGCTGGAAACCAGGGATGAAACCTTCAAGCCCTCAGATGGCATTGCATGAGAAACTGTCATACTACTGAGTTAAATATAGTCACATGCGCTCAGGAGCACTTTGAAAAACCCATGTCACTTAACAAAGTCCACTGCTGTAGTAAAAAATGACAGCTATGCCTCAATTCTACATAGATATGTCACCGAGTTCTCTGGGCCCAAGGTTATCTCAGATGGTTTGAAAGACAGTGGAAATGTGTGCTGTGGTCAAATGAGTCCATGTTTCAGCTTGTTTTTGGGAAAACAAAAACAAGCAGCTGAAGTCTTGTATTAAGCAAGAATGGGCAAAAATTCCACGTGCAAAACTGCAACAATTAGTACTCTCAGTTCCCAAAATACTAAAAAGTGTAATTAAAAGGAAGGGTTATGTAACACACTGGTAAACATGTCTCTGTCCAACATTTTTTGAGTGTGTTGCTGTCCCAACTTTTCCAGAAATGGGGTTTGTACTGAAGGACATGAACACAAACATTTTTGCAAATCTCTGCATAAATAGTTCTGAGTCAATGAGTGAGTTTTGACAAATCAGTGGGTTTGCTGTTCTTTTCTAAGTGCAAAACGTGAAAATGAGAAGAAATCCGGCTGCATACAGACCAGTTTTGCAATGCTGTAATACATTTGAGAATGCCTGAAAAACAATCCTTTATCTGAATGTTAGATTACTTCATGGCACCACATCTGAGCTAAGGCCTCAGAGCAAAACAAACCAGGCAGACAAAATCCAAACAACATTTGGAACAAAACATGAATGTTCAGGGTACTTTTCCACCATGTAAAATGATGGATTGGCCACAGTCATGAAGCGTGCTGAAAACAGGTTTGTTTGTTGATATTACAATACACTAACACGGTTTCATCCTTGTATTTGTTTTTCTTCCTGAAAAGCTCTTTCTGAAATATTACTCGTCTGGTCTGTAATTAATTCAAGCTATGATTTTGTGTTATTTGAAAAGTGGCCAAACAAACTGTCTCCTTGAGAAGGCATCTTGACAGTGAGGAAATTATGACAGCCAAGAGAGGAAAGAGTAATAAAAGCTCATTCCAGATATAGACGCTACAACTGCTGGCAAAGCAACTAATTCTGTCATTGTTAGAAAACTCGAGCAGGGTCCTGACAAAGAGCAGGATGTAAACATTTTCACAGCCCACACTCTGCAATGACATAGTGAAATGAACCATATTTCAAGGATATATTATCCTACCAAGATTAAAACCTGCTATACTGGCACAAACCTTATACTTCAAAAAACAAAAGTTTCTAAACAGTTCTTGGCTTGGGGGTACGGTTTTAGGAAAAACCTTTAACTGGTATAGAACCTTTTTATTGTCTGCTCTGCGATGGACTGGCGACCTGCCCAGGGTGCATCCTGACTTCTGCCCCATGACCGCTGGGATAGGCTGTGATAGGCTTGTGACAAATCCAGTGTTTCCCAAAAACAGGCTATATGTTTACTGTGGCACCCTCCCAAAGCATACTGACAGCCACCCAAGTATATTTCATTCGATTTTAGCAATATCCAGTTACCGTATTGTCGCATTTTTATACATTCCAAAAATAAAATATTTTATGTTTGTATGAATAAACAATGACACAGTGTCGCCAATGCAAAGCATCACTCTTTTTCCTTGAGGTCATTTCCATGACCGAGACCTTTTTTTTGCCATCCTTCTCTTATAGGCGTCTTCAGCTATGCAACCTTATAGGTCCTTCATTGTTGTATATTGCAAACAGTTCCGGACTGCAGGATGGCAAGTCCAGCACCCATACTCTGTCAGAAATCCGTCCGATTATCTACCTGCGCAATCAGAGCTCATTTGACCAGTTAATCAAACGTAGATTCACACTGTATATTAAACAGAGCTTTAATCAGGCCTAAAGGTTTGGTCCGAATGCAAATGCAGCCTGAGAACTTTTTGTCCGAACCAAGCCCAAACCACTTCATCATATTTTAGGTCTAAAACTGACCCAAGCTCAAGAAAATTCTGCCTGAAATTGACCCGAACCAGTGCATCATCACCCAAAATGCTGAGTAAAACCTGAGAGGATAGTGTCAGTTTAAATACCATGTGAATAAAAGCAGTCATTAGACTATGGATAAAGATAATATCAAATCATATGATATAATAGTTTAATCAGCAGTCTAAAATTAAGTTTACATTCCACTTTAACAAATTTATTCATCAAGTACTTCTTTCAAACAGCATTCCAAAGTTTTTTACTCACATATTTGACACATATTAGGAAAATGATGTCCAAAACGATCCAAACCCAGTGTGAGCAGTTGGGTACCATTGTACAAATATTTCAAGTTTTAATGTCGGCCAATGGCCAATTAAGCTGAAATTCAACCCGATCCTGAAGTTTAGTCTATGTCTAGCATGATGCCTATCCATATGAGGCTTTTTATGAGGTTCCTTAAGAGGTTCTTTACACCTTATTTACAAATGATTCTTTAAAGAATCATCCTCTGAAAGGTTCTTTAGGGAACCAATAATGGTTCTTCTATGGAATTCCTCCATAAAACTTTGCTCAGTACCCTTTAAGCCAGCACAAATGAAATCAATTTCCCAAAAGTCCATTGTCTAAGACCAGAAGGAACATCATAAAAGGCCTTTCAAAGAAAGATTTAGCTACGTCTACATCCAAAGACAGTTTATTCAATGAAAAACAGCATCTTGAATAAAATCATGTGTGCAGACACTATAAATAGTACATTTGGCCTCTTCCCTCAGAGTAGCATCATTTAAAGCATGGGGTCTTGCTACAACTCCCCCAGGGCGTGACACTGTGAGCTAAAAGGCCTTGAATGAGTGAGCACCTATCCGCACCTGAGCGTTCGCTAAAGGGCCACTCGGTGCCCTAACCGCCCATGGCCCAGTATCAGTATCACAGCTTTAAAGAGAAACACAGCAGGGAGGGCGCCCTCTAACCCCACCTTTCAGCTCTGCGAGGGCCTCAAGCTGCAGGTTTTCTTGGAGTTAACGGGAACCAGTTGTTCACGCTAAAGTAACTGTTACAGTGCAACGAGGTAGGACATCAGTGAGAAAGAAAGTGTGATAATGGCAGATTAAGACAGCTTTGGTGTCAACTCTTGACAGAACATAGCAAAGTCAAAGAGGTTTTTTCCAAGTAATGTGTGTTTTACCACCTATACAAGGCTAAACTGTTATTTACAAAAATTCCAAACTCCGTAGAAAAAACAGAATAAAGTTCTTTCTGTGTTTGATGATCTATTTGATCAACTTCGTCTGAAAGTTCTTTATTATGGAAATATCAAAATGAAAACAATATGCCTCAATTCCTCTCCTCACAAAATATCTGCGCAACATGGAGCTGCTCCAGCCTCGCGGATCACTGGGGACTTTTCCTTCTGCAATGGAGTGCTCCGAAGCCAGCACTGTATCCCTGTAAGCGAGGCGCCGTGAATACCTCTTTATTCAGCTTTGCTGAGTCTGATCCATGTGAAATGACTCATGTCTGCTGCTGATTAGGCTAAGCTGCTCTGGAGGAAGCTTCGGAGCTGACCCTGCTAAGGAGGAGCACTTTGCTTGGAGACGCTCCGACACAAAGCAAGGAGAAGGTCAAGGAGCGCAATGCTTCGGACAAAACATTACATAAATAGACGATGAAAGTATGTATTTTCTTGTGTTTTTACAGAGCCCATCCAAGGACAAAGAGGGCAAATGATCAGAGGAAGCGACTCTTGTTCAGTTCACTGGGACCAGAGATTCATTGAGGTCCAGTTCAAGAGCATCCTTCACTGCAGACCAAACTGCTGGACTGAAACAGTTTGAAAAGCTGTAAATGGGGAAGTGCTGCTTCAATGCTAAAAGACTTTGGCTGGCAGTACACATTAAACGAGAGCAAAAAGACATCTTTTTGGCAAAAAGGATGTTATTGTTTGGTTTGTATGGTGACGTGTGCTAAACAGAATTCGGTGTTTGTTCTGAAACTCCTCCCAGATTGCGAATTGTCCACATGTCTCATGGTTGCCTGCATCACTGCACAGCGCTGCCTTTAGTACATCAAGTTCTCTTTAAGTATACTTGTGATAGAATGTTGGTTTGATCATGTTTACAGAAGTTTACATACTTGTGATAGAATGTCAGTTTGATTATGTTTAGTTTGTTTTGTGAAGTATACTGCCAGATTTTGCCTTTAACCTTAGAAGTCTATCAGTATTATTGTCATTTCACCACACATTCATTTGCATTACATAAGTGTAATGAGATTCGTCAAAACATTTATTATTACAAACATCAATTGAAAAAGAATAACCATCAGATAGCATTATTCAAAATACATAATTCTAATCGATGGATCCTAAGTTTCACTCATTGTTAGCATGTGTGAATGAGTTATTCCTTAAATTCATGACAGCAGTAATTCATTGACAGCGTCGTACTAATATGAGCAGATAGTGAAAGAAAAAGAACAAAGTCTGGGAGTATTTTCTTAAAATGAAGAACAACATGTGCAAGTCTGACCACGAAAGCATGTTACCTTCAACCAAGGAAAAAAAAACATGCTTGTGTCGAAACAGTACAATGGTCAGTAAATGGACAGAGCTGAAGTTAGCTTCTTACAAGTGCCAGAATGTAACTTAGGTAGAATGGAAAATATAAATAAGAAGCTGGTGAATAGGGAGTCCATTTGAGCCTTGTAGTAAGCAAAAGCTTTCCCTCCATGCTGGTGTTATGACAAACCAAACTACTCCCTGAACGCAGTTTGTACAGGTAAGCAGCTTGTCAGAATGAACAAATGTTACCAATATTAACAACATTAAAGCGCATCATGTTACATTATGGTTAGTGACTGGAATATTCTAAGGTGGTTTCTGTTAATTGGAAGTATTTAGCAGCTGCTTCAAAAACTATTGAACATTCAGCAGCTCATCCCGTCACAGTGATACGAAATTAATACTCCTTTTGTAAATCTAGTTTTCACATGAAGAAATTGTCATCTGCTCTTGCTGAAAGCCTAATCACATGTAGCTCATTTAAAATACTAGCATGTGAAAATGTTGAATCAGTTAAATGATGCTGCAGCCTGAATAGCTATAATGTTAATCTACATATTTATGATTATGTCACTCATTTTCATATATTGTTCATATATTGTTTATTATTCAATGTAGATTAAATTATAGACAGGCTTAAACAAAGCAGCTCATGTTTTTCTATGGTGGCAATTTAGCTCTTGATGAACACAGAACATTTTATTGTTAAAGCTCTTCACATTTACAGGCCACATTAAAGCTGATTAATTGATTCCTCATTGATTAGATCACTTGAATAACTGAATACCAAAATGCAGCCCTAATTTACATTTTATTTTTACACTTTAGCAGATTTAAATCTGCACTTCTGGCTTCTTTCTGTTTGTATCGATGTAAACAATGATAAAAATAAGATAAAACCGATATTTCCAGATATTTTTACAGTAGCAGCTGGTGATCAAGTTTGAGTATACAGCACAATGAAATGAAAAAAGTATGCAAAGTTGGTGGGATGGCATTTAGGACTTTCAAGTATAGAGAAAGATTAATTGTTCAAATGGATAAGCCAACACTAAATTCTAATAACAATTAAATATCCGCTCTTCTACTTACAAACACAAATGCAGTATTGACAATGAAGTTTAGCATTTGCAGTTTTGACAGAGTTCCTTTGCTTGTTTAAATCAGCTATGAGCAAGAAATAATGGCACAAAATGTAAGTAAGGAGTCACAGGGAACCGAAGAGGGTTAATATCAAGACTACTCTAAATTTTAGGAGGGCTAATGATGGAATGAGTAAGTATGTGAGCAGCATCACGTTGAAATCTGATGGACTTATGCAGGGATCAGGGTTTGTGCTCTGTTGGAACTCCTGGTGTCTCAGCATGGAGTCGCCATGACTTTTGCGGCCCTCTCCACAGCTGTGTTGTAGCAACCAGCGAGACGTATACATTCCATCCTAATCCCACACTGCTAACTGCAACACAACCGAGTAACCAGCGGCAGCGAGTGCAAATAAATCATCTGGAAAGAGCTCTGCTCTCCTCTTTATCCTGCTTTAATCCAGGAAGAGTTTCTATGTAGGTCAACCGTAAGGTCATTCTGACCGCAACTCTCCAGCTACAGAGCTAGAGCAGGAACAGATGCCCCTTACTCTGCTCTTACACATATCACATTCTTGGTCTATCCAGCTTCTGATGTTATACACTCACTGGCCAGTTTATGAGAAACACCTACCTTCTACGTCCTCTTGTTGGTGTACAGTTAGAGACTGTAATTCTCTAATCCTTCCTCAGTGGTCAATTTCTGATCACAGAGCTGCTTCTGGTTGTATATTCTGGATTTTCCTAGCAATCACATTGACATATGCAAAAATTACAGCTACACTACTGAGCCTAATACACTCGTACCAGCACCACATACACTACAATGTAATCACCAATTCAGTAACTACATTTACATGCACACTAATGGTTTGGTGTTAATCTGATGAGACAGGTAATTTAAGTCGTGATCAAATAAAAACATGGTTTGATCGTCCTGGTCCAATTAAGGTCCAAGTTGACCTAAACTAAACCTAGACCTGATAAAAACTAGAAAGGCTGGAATTCCATAACTGCTGGAACGGCCATAGAGATCATTTTGAAAGTTTGAATTTTACATGCTCATGTTGGAAAAACACTTTCATACTGCATAAGACATGTCTGGACAACAAATTAAGGCAGGATATACAAATAACCTGAAATATATTTTTCAGTGCACTGTTAAAAATAAAGGTACTGTGCAGCTACATTTTCCTTTTTCAAGGTACAAACAATGTAAATGTGCCCTTAAAAGTACAACAGTGGTTTTAAGGTCTAATTGTGTACCTTAAAAAAGTTTTTTCCAGTGGAAAAGTATGTATTTGTACCTTGTCATAACCTAATGTTTTAAAACAGAACAATACAATAAAAAGCCTGGAGACAAGACAGGGTGTGGAGTCAATACAACTTAGAAAATATAATTTCAATGATTGATTATTGTACCATTATTTTCCCTGACTAAAGGTACTCAGATGTACCCTTGAGGGTACCACCTCAGTGACAAGAGGGGTACTAACCCAGTGACAGTTTGATACCTTTTTTTCTGAGAGTTTAAGAAAAGCAATGGATTTCAAATGAATTACTTTCACATGTGAACATAATAAACCATGCAATGAAAATCTTGCTGTTTACTTCTAAATGGCCAAACTGTCACAGGAAATTAGAATAACTATAAGCTGCTTAAAATTAACTTACATATTCATAAAAGTAGCAAATATATATTATTTAAATATTTTAGCCTAACAGTCTATTATTTAAAATAATCAAAAAATTAAATTCATTCATAACAGATCTGCAGCAAACTGCAGACTGACATGCAGATAGAGGAGTAGGCTACTGAATAAGCACTGCTAAAATAACATCCGACTCAGAATAGCGAGATAAAACAGACCTGGCTTACAGAGGTGACATTCAGTCTAATGTACACAAACAAAATGACCGTTAATGTCCTTATAAGGTAGAAATACTTTTGGCAAAAATGTCAAAATCACATCTCAAAATTCCAAAACTCTCTCGGTCTTTCTAGTGTTAAAACATGGTGCAGGCAGATACCTGCCAGAGTACTGGAGTTAACTTTAAGATGTGTTCACACTTGGCAGGTTTTGTTCAATTGATGGGACTTCTGTGTGCAACTACTCGTGTGGTTTCGGTACAACAGGTCTTAGACTCTTACGGTTGAAATATGAATGGAATTTGGACCAAAGATGATCAAACAAGGAGGGAACCATCATCCTCTGTAGACCATTTTTGTAGGAATATCATGGTAATGCGTGGGCACTCATGACTTCCTGTTTTAGAATATCACAAGACACATAAAACAAGACATGCATAAAACCTTTGAGCTCAGTTAGATCAGAGTGCTACATGGATCTGAAAGTTCTGTGGATAGTGTCCCAGTTATTGTCACAAAGAAATATGACATTTGTTTAAATCTTTTGTTTCAGTGTCAAATATGTCAGTGTGAACGCTAAGAGAACCAGCACTAAAATACAACAATGTGTCTTTCCTTCTTTGGTCCAGCCCTAGGGAACTGAACTACCCTTAGATGTGTAAACGCTGAGACTTCTCCACTGACTCGCACGCTGTGCATCATTATTTTTGCATTATTTTGTGGCTTTTTCTGCAGTACCACACGTGTCATAACATCTTTTTTTTTACACCAAAACAAACACAAGCCACCAAAGGCCTAAATTCTTTGCTTTTATGGAGAGGAAGCAACATGTATTTTATCGGAAACAGACTTAACTAGATATTTAAATGGAGGGAGAAAACAGGAAAACCAAAACACTGAGAAACTCACATGTCCAAAACTTTTTAGACACCTGATCACCAAGCATTTCTTCTGAAATTAATGGTTTTAAAAGGGTTTAAAAGTTTGCCTCTACTTTTCTTGGCTAGATGTTGGTACATTAGTGTGTGGATTTGATTGCATCAGCAATAGGAGCATTAGTGTGGTCACTTTCTTGGCTGATTAGCTCTGGATCACAAATGCCACTCCAACTCATCCCAAAGGTATTGGATGGAGCTCCATCACTTCAGAGAGCTCAGTTCACTGCTCCACATCCCAAGAAGGCCTTATATCCTCTAGCTGACACTTGAAATTGAGACTAGTGACCTTAGGCTTATGTGCAGCAGCTCCAGAGCTTCTCATTGTACAGTGCTTTTTCATGGAGATCATACAAGCTGTGCATGTGCAATTGAATGCCTTATTTAGCAATGGGCTAAAGTAGCTGAATTCACTAATTAGAAGAAGTCTGAATACTTTTGGACATTGTATATTGGATAATTTTGGACAGTGTTTGTGGATCAACTTGGGTGTGTCATGATGGGAGCATTTCAAACAGACAAGTAACTTATACAACTCAGTCCAGTTTCAGGCTACCTCAGAATGGGCTCTTATGGTCATGTAAATGTATTTGGTCCACCACACAAATAATATCTGCTCAACAGAAACTGATCAATAATGAAGGTAGAAGATGGTAACATTTTGCATAACAAGGGCTACAGTCTGTAATTGTACACCTCTATAAAGTGACTTTAGGTAGGTGGAGCTCACAAAGTAGTGAAGGAGTGCAAGAACAAGTAGGTGTTTCTAATAAAATGACTGGTGAATTTAAGCTGCTGTCACATATGGATCAATGAGAATAACTCAAAGTGACAAAGTGTTTCTCTTTTGATCACACTGATTGACTCAGTCATGAGAATGGATGCCTTTTGTTCTTCTTTCTTGGCTGAAAATGGAAAATGAAATACAGCAGCCACGTCAGGAGAATAAAGTGCCAGTTTGGACATCGGGGTGGGGGGGGTGGTGGTGTTGGCATTGTGGAGAGCCGAGTAGTAAACAGATCAAGGAGAGGTTTTGTCGTTTATCGTCCCTCCTCCAGGACAGAGGGGACGGCGAGGGATGAAAAGGAATGAAGACCACACAAAGCATCTGTGGGCTCATGAGGAACCGTTTAAGAACGTGTTAGGAATTCCACTGTCTGAACATCAGAGGTCCCCCCTGTTACCCCCTCACACACACGGGAGATGACATGCACTGGACTCTCTCCGCTCTAAAGATGGAGAAAACACAGAAAGGTGTCCTCACAAGGTTTCAGACAAATGATCTGTAATCAGGTCACAAGTTAACCTCAAAGTGACAGGTTACATCAACAACAGTAAACTAGGCCACTAAACGAAGACGTGAACAGAATGTAGTTCTGTAGATTTTAAGCTGTTGAACAGCGTTAGTGTTCAGTTGTGGTGAGCAGTTGCAAGTAAATAAACACTGTACATGCTGAACACAAGAGGGTGCTTTAAGATACACTACACTACACTGCAATGCAAGAACCAGTATATCTCCAGATTCCTTGGGAAATTGTCAACGATATTAAGCTTATGAAGCATAATTAGTGATCAAAGCCTTTGTAATTGAGAACGCTGATGCATCTCTTTAAAGAGTCTTCACTCGCCAAATAAGGTGAATTCCTAACACTTTATAAACTATATGGCTGTAAAAATGTGATTACTCCCCTCTTTGTGAACCCTATGTCTAGCGCTATGCCTTACACTGATGTTAACAAGCTAAAAAGGAAGAATTTCTGCTGCACCTATTAAAAGCCTAAGCTGAATAATTGAGAGCAGACTGCATCAAACCAGAGCGCACCATAACTGAGATAAAGAGCATTTTTCTGTACATTGGCTCTTAGGAACTTCTATTTAACCCTGCCCTGAATGTAAACTCCTCTCTGTCACAGGGGACCAAACCTCTCTGACCCCAGAAGATCTAGTTTAAGGTGTCGATCAATGCCACATGCTGCTTACTGTCACCCCACGTTAAGCATCCATAAGGAGCAATTCATCAACCTGTCAGTGATAAACTGTATCTGTTAACAAAGTTTTATCCAAAACTGTCTTGATGTTACACTTTATTTAGAACTTAAAGCAATGATGCTGCAAAAATCTGAATTACATTTTTTCCAAGACCTCAAATGCAGGCATCACAGATTCCACAATAGCGGCTTCTAGTGTTTTTAGCTCTGTAATGTATGTTGGTTCATTGACAGTGTCAGAAAGCACAGAGGCAAGTCTTCTAATTAGTTTAAATGGAATTCAACATTTTTTTAAAAAAATGCATAATTAAGTCTTTGAGATATTACATTGGTTTGATGTGAAACGATGCATTATGAGAGAAAATATTCTCAACAAATGTTATTTTTCCTTGTATGTCATCTTATCTTATGGTCTTAACCATGTTTATTGTAGAGTTTCAGCAAATGGCCTTTTGTTCCAGTGAAGTGATAACTGTTACACTCTCACCTTGTCACCTCACTCCTTTGTTCGTTTTGAAAAGACCCTTCGTTTCATGACCTTAAGGTGATAACAATCACCCCTTATCTCTACCCCCTACTCTTTTCCTATCCTCCTCCTTCCTCCCTCACAGTTGTCAATGTATATAAGGTCCTCCCAAATATGTCTTGTTACACTGGTGACAGACTGATGACCAAGCTGTGCTCATGCATGACTCTCTGCCTATGAATAAAACTCAGAATCTGAAATCTGAAGTCTCTTGAGTCTTCCTGACAAATTTCTAACAAGAGAATTTACTGAAATTTTCTTTACAGTGGTGGTGATAGGAACCAGGTGTTGCAATGCAAATATAGCCAAAACCACCAGTGAATCTCCACGTATCTTCTGAGTTTTAATATGTTTATTGATATTGGTATTGATTATTGGTAAAATAGTATTAAATCTGAAAAAAAAATCCTTTGGGAACAGATGTATGCATGTATCTCTCTGACTTGGCTGCATTAAAAATATGTCTTAGCTCAAACACCTTCTCTCAGAACTATTGTAAAATAACATCTTAGGCATCAGCCAGCTTACTCGTAAACATTTCTTGTGATAACTTTCTGTGATGTAGCTTTTAAAGGCTAAAAGTTTCAGATGTCTGGTTCCTATCACCACCACTGTGAAGAATTCTGACTCTAAGTTTCTCTAAATCTGTGCATTTCACATCAAAAACCACTCTGAATTACTTTGTTTACATTCTAACTTCTTATCTTAATTTAGCAATCTTACAGCATCTTGTCTTAAGTTAGGAAATCTTAACTTACTCGATCGAGGTTGACAATCAGCTGTCATGTCTGTTACCTAGCAACTGACCATACATGCACAGCTGAAATGTAAACATGGAATCAAATACTTAAGTTACTTAGCCAGACAGCTAGCTACCATTACTAATGTACAAAAAGGTCAAACAAAACTAAAATGTGATAAACTTGAAGTATATATAATCTAGATAAACTGGAAGAATATATAATTGCTGTCACATCAAAACCTCTTACCTCTGTTGTTGTATTTACATTGTTTTACATTGTCATCAGGATGGATGTATGAATAAAAATGGTCCAAAATGACTGTAATTTAATATTTTTTATTAATGTACATTCAAAGTTAAGAATGTTTTTTTGTTCATACAGAGTTACTATTTTGGAGATATGAGGTTTCAACAGTGATGATATGACTCCTAAATTTATTAATATACAAAGAATTGTGGCCAAAAAAAGAGCAGATGTACAGTTCTTCACTACAAATTCCTGCAAAACTCAGCTGGTAAACGTTCTGGCACCTCAAGACGGAACCAATCCATCGGAGTATCCATCACTATTACCGCACTCTTCCTGTGTGTGTCAGAGCGGTAGGGCTCTGGGAGGGCTGTCAATCAGCAACATGGAATGCCCTCTCACCTCCACTGACCTGTTCCCACAATCCACTCCTGCGAGGGTTCTGACATCTGCCCTTACTGACCATCACACTGACCTGAGTTCAGAGCTCCAGAGTATCTCTTGAACAACCTGTGGACCACCTTCTACGAACAACACACACTAGCAGGGTCTTCTTTCTGAAGATCTACGAGATCTGAGTAGAGATGGTAAAGTTTGAAGAATCCCCCCTACACTGGCTATTTCTGCAGTATTACTGTCAGTGGTCACCAACCCTGACCCTGGAAATCTACCTTCCTCCTGAATTCTGCTCCAGCATAAATATATCACAACTGATCCAACCAATTAAAGGCGAAATCCACCAGTTTTTTAAAACAAAATAAAGCAGTTTTTATTTACTATCCAAAACAACATCATCTGAGTTTTATATGTAATGTTGATAATGCTAAAATGGGGTCAATCTGAAACAAAAAAAACATTCCTTGAGGACTATTTTGCTTTACAATGACCTCCATGTACCCTCTGCCATGAATGCATTTTAAAAAGTACATTTTTGGCAAAAAGCTTTTGTCAAAGCCTTCGTAAAAAACAATGTCTCAGGCATCAGACAGCATATTCAGAACTATTTCATGCAATAACTTTGTGTTATGTAGATTGTGTGATGCAGCTTCTAGAGGCATTTAATGCTTCAGACATCTGGTTCCTATCACCACCACCGTGAACAATTCTGACTCATTTAGTTTCTCTAGACTAGAGCGTTTAACATCAGTTCACTCAAAATGATTGTTTATATTTTGTCCATTTAATTATGCAGACATTTGGAAAAAACAGTGTTATTCCCCTTCAACCACATCCAAAAGGCCTTTAATCTATGCTCTATCAGACCACAGTTTGATTCAGTAAGTGTTTACTATTAAATCTCAGAATTTTCAGATTTTTTGATCACATGCTTTACATATCAAAATAAATACAACAGCAGCATTAAGAACTTGCATTATTAACAGAAAAGAGCAGAGAAAACAACAGAAATATAAACTTTTTTGGGGTCAACCTGAAAGGATTAAGTGGATTGATGATCTGGATGTGTTCAAAAAGGGTTGAAAGTGAACTCTTCAAGAAGGTGGATCTTCTGGAAACAGGGCTGGTGACCACTGATTTTCAAATAAAATTGAGCGCATGTTTAACTATCTGAAGCAATGTTTTAGTCATCAGTGTTAGTCTCAAACTAACTAGTGCTAGTAAACCATTGGTCCAATTCATTCAGGACACATGACTGGATTCTAGTACCATTTTTGTCATACATCACCTGAATCAATCGGAACGGTTTATAGAAGAATTACTTATTTGATTGATGTACTTCAACAAACATCTAGCACTGCTTTTGAATGTGTGGATGGCAAACTAATTTCTCACAATAATAATATTCTCATTGGCAACTGAAAGTGTGATATACTTTAAAACAGTGCAAAAGGGTCTCAGCTTGACCTCTTGGCCTCCTCTCAGAAATGTGTAATTTGAATGTGTTTATTTACATGATGTGGATACAGTTGTTTTGAAATTGGCCTTCGAGCAAGGGAATACCAAAATCCACCACACAGGACAAAGCCAACTCTGTAGCACAACTTATAGCAGATTTTACTGCTTGAGGCAAAGAGTGCCACAAATGGCCTCTCTGTTTTCTAAGAGTTTACATTAGTATGCATTGCCTCAGTCCACCAAGAGATTCTTTTCCATAATTTCTTTACATACTTGTTAGCATGTAGAATTGGTGCTGTATGAAAGACGCATGAGGCTTTCTTTATTTTTGGACGCACTGTGATCATTTCAGAGTTTGCAAGCTCATTCTGAGCGCAGTTCAGATCAGCAAGCACTTATTATTGACTGAGTTTATTGACAGAGTAATTAAAAAACTTAACTGATGTGTGACTTTTTTTATTCATGTATTTGCTTTGTCAAAAATGTTTGTGAGACAAGTTAAATAAAAATCTACTAAATTTTGGCTTTGCCAGATCACATTCTATATCTATCACATAAATACAACAGAGAAATCAGAGAACAGAGAAATCACACTATCAATGGAAAAGAGCAAATTAAGGGCAGAATTAGCTGCATGTTTGCATCTTAAAGCATTAACAGAGCCCTTCTGCTCCATCCCTCCCACATATGTGAGGATACGGAGCATGACCCTCTTTAGCCAAACTTTCAAGAAACAGAGCTGGATGCTAATTTCCTGCTCAAATACTTTCCCACAAGCTTTGCATCTCCAACATTCTGATATGCTTTGGTCAAAGGTGAGGACCAGGACTACCACTCTCAGGGATGTCCACTCATTCTTGGTGATTTACAGAACCAAAGCAGAAGAACCTTGCAGCCTGGCTGGTCTTTGTCAGGGTTCCTCATGTACGACCTTTCCCCTCTGCTCCTACCTCCCACTGGCTTGCTAACCCCTCAACCTTGTGGCTGCCCTCACACACTGCCCTGCCAGCCGGCCAAACATGAGACAAACCAGGCTTAATGACCAAAGCCTCCACCAGCAGCGGAAACTGCAGCTACAAACACATTCCACAGCCATCTAGTCTCTACTCGCTATTCTAATTCTTGTTTGGTCTGAAACATGGGCGAGAAAACTCAGAAGACTGAGGGAATTTGGGGTTTAAAATAGATTGTGTTGATTTGCGATCTAGAGGATGGGGTAAAAATGTTTTATTCCCCAGATTACTTAGTATAACAGAGAACAGGGCCCAATGCTTGCCCACAGCATATCATTATTACATAAGCTTGTGGTCAGGCCGTTCGAGGAGTCGAGTCTTGTGGTGTGAGAGGTCCTGAGATGGCACTCCATCGGTAGAAAATGTCAAAAATAATAAGCTGTTGCATCTAAAACATGTATTTATCTTGGAGCGTCCCATGATTTGAGAGCTAGCGCCGCTGGGAGAAAAAAGGCTATAAACAATTTAGCCTAGCCATAATAGATGTATTCTTCGCTCCTATTATTTTTCACAATGCATTCCGCAAGGTCAAAGTTTCTGGAAAGCAAGCCAAAACGCAGGGGGCTTGGTATAAGTCACGCCGAAACAGGAGATAGTCGAAGAGAGAACATGCAATAAAGTCATGTGCAGTTTAGGTAGATCGGTGGTCGTAACCTGACCTACATCTCTGGGTTAGACTTTAGCTCAGTGACCGCAGGGATCCAGTGTTTGCTCTCAGCAGCACTCTTCTGAATCAGAGATGGAGAAGGGGAGTCAGGTCAGGAAAACAGTGAGCCTCTCTGGATGTGTGGCACTGCACCAAAAGCTGTCAGCATCACTTCCCTGTCCAAGATCCACGCCACAGGGGATCCATTCTTCTTAAAAGTGGCCCGCTTGCTCTTCGAAAGCAATAACACATGAGGGGTACTCTGAGTAACAGCCCCATGTATCTCTTCTTCGGCAAAATAATATAATGGGAAATGAAGACAACGCAATCGCAATCATTCAATCGCTCAGGACCTGCACCAAAGAACCCTCTCGTTGCGACGACAAGCCAGGCACACAGAGAGGAGCCACACAGGCAGCACTGGACACGAAATAAAAGATTTCAGCATTGCACTATTTCCCACTGGATCTGCCGAATGTTGACGGAGAGTGTAGCCAGGCCTGATGCCGCAGGGTCCATGGAGGAAATTGCAGAGAATCCCTGGGAGATTCAGCTGCTCCCAGTGATGGAGAGAGCCCCAGGGGAGAGCGGAGTGAGCCTAGCAATACAAACTACACTGTAAACAAACAGCGGGAGGAATTTGAGGGATAGCATAAAAAAGGAGAACTCTCCACATCAGTCTGCTCACTTGACACCAGTTTGGTGTCTTTCCACATTCCTCCAGTGATGTAGCAGAAATGCGCAAAGGGTGTCTTATCATTTAGGTAATGAAGAGTATCGAAGTTTGTCTTTTAGTCATGTTTGTACTAGACTTTTCCCACATAAATACACTGACACACCAAACACAACAGAAGTGGAGACATAAATCCTAAAAAAATACTCAAGAGTTCTTTGCCCTGTCCTCTAACTCTTGGCCTCTCTTTCACTGTCCCTGTAGAAGGTCACTTCTCTCCTCAGCTGTAGAATGGGAAACTCGGTGTGTGTGGAGAGACGCAGAGCAGCTCGCTCTCAGAGGTCAAATGTCAAGCTGAACCCATGCCCTAACCACTGCCATTACAAAAGAAAAACCTAAACTGATTTCAGATCAGACGTCCATCTTAGGGTACTACCAAGCTTATCTATGACTCTTTCCCACACTCACACTAGGGCTGCACAATATGGACAAAATACTAATACTGCAATTATATATCTATATCTATATCTGTCTATATATATATACACTCTGACATGATCGTTTTCCATCCAAGTGTTGACTGTGTTGTACCTCATTGAAAAAAACATTCAGAGCTAAAACATGTCTTATAACTTAAATATGAATGGGTGGACCTAATATGCTGTTGACTGTATAGATGGACATATGTAACTTCATAGAATCAATTAATTCAAAACAGACTGTTTTTTCTTTAGTGGTTTCTGTATATGGACTGTATGGACTGGAGAGCAAATGCTACAGTTTGAAACTTTCACAATGTTTACATATTGATTCAAAGGCCTTTATTTAACAAAAGCAAGGAAATTCGACAACCAGGGTCCTTTCTGTGTGGAGTTTGCATGTTGTCCCTGTGTTTGCATGGGTTTCCCTCCAGGTACTCCAGTTTCCTTCCACAGTCCAAAGACATGCAGTAAGGCCAACTGGAGATGCTAAACTGCCCCTAGGTGTGAACATACGTGTCTGTGTGTCTGCCCTGTGATGGACTGGCGACTTGCCCAGGGTGTTTCCTGCACCCCCTGTGACCCAGCAGGTAGGCAAGAGTGTGCCCTTATCTTTTTATATTTTATTTCCACATAACAATACTATTACTACTACTACTACTACTACTACTACTACTACTAATAATAATAATAATAATAAGCATTCTCCATTAATTTTGTGACTGGCTCTAACACTCAAGTGGATGCTAGAGCAATATAGCTCTAGTGATAGTTTTACATTTAAAAGGACATCATAATAGTTTTGTATAAAGGTTGTGGTTGTGGTATGTTGTCATCTTTAGTTGGCCACAAAAATGTAATTAATGCAGAACATAAGTGAACTATATTATTCAAGGCCATCTGTGGCTGTTTTGTCTGTGGCCGCTTTAGCTTAATGTCTTTTTGATGTACGCCATTTTGCCTGATGTCCAAACGTACAGGAGCTGAGACATGACATTGTTTTTCCTGAGACCTAAAGCTGTTTGTCTGGTTTCTAAGACCTGACACAATGGTGAAAGATGTCCTTATACTTGCACTGTAACATGGACTGCCTTTTGTACAAATATGATATCTGTGTGTCATCAAATGTGTGTTCAACCAGTGCAGCTCAACAGTTTCTACAACAATCTCATTTATGTCAGGTACAAAAACTGTGGTCTTAATGTAACTGTTATGTTCATGTGTTGTAACATTAGTGTCTTGCTTTGGTTTGCATGAAAAAAAATCAATAAATGATCAGTGTTTTTATGAATTGGCAGTAAATCTGTTTTTACTCCATAGTAACTTGGTTAACCATCACTGGGTACAGGCCTACAGGTGAAGCCATAATGTGACATGGTTAAAGCCTGGCTTTTATTTTTTCCAAAACAATTTACTTTTGCTGGATTACATGAATACCATGATTCATCAAAACACCCACAAAAACAATTATCTGGAAATGTGACTAATCAGGATGATCACAGTCTTCTGCAACACTAGTATTCCCCATGGCCTATATTGCAATAACGATGAACAGACAGAATGTTTTGTGCGGGCCCATCTTAGATATTTAGGAGATCTGAAGCAGAGTCTGCTTTGAGTAATTTATATTCTTTTATTATACTCTCTGCATTTCCTAGAAGAACTGTCATGATTTAATGGACAGAAGCTAGTAAATGATTAACAGTAGGGTTACAATAGCACATGCACTTCTCTGACTTATTATATTTACTGTCAGCTGAAGATTGTCCAATCTGTGGTAATTACTACAGCCCAACTACCATTTCCACACTATTTAGGATATAATTTATCACTTTTTATGAGCTAGTAGATAAAGTGAGCCCTATTTAGACAAAGATTTCAGCACACTCGGTTATGCAAAATGGAGTGTCAAAACAGTTCAGAGGCTTAAGTGCTCTTGTGTCGAAAGCTCTCCAATAGCCTTCACAGGAGCCAAGACACATTCCCCATACACATTCAGACATTCAGAATTCTCCACACATGTACATATTAGGGTTTTCAAACAATTAATTGCATTAATTTTATGCACGTTATTTGTGATTATTCACTTTTTTCCATTTCCATTTTTTTCCACTTAAAAAGCAGTGCATTTTGTTATAGCAGTAAGTGTAGCCAAAATCAGTTTCATCTGAATGTTTTTATTACTTTCAATAACATTATAATCATTGTTGTGGGTTATTGTTAAAGTGAAGCCTCTTAAGGAGAATTGGAGCTTTCTTCTTTGCTGTTGCTTTATCCATAGTTCTTCAGAGAGCATTGTACAGTGTATGCTTACAAATGTGCTGAAGGCTTTGCTTATAAGCCATTTAAAAACTGATTCTTTCATAACAACATACAGTGCCCAAACAGATGGACTTCAGCCTGAACTCCTATTGACAGTTTGAAGGGGTAAACCAGAAAAAAAAGAACCTAGTGCCGTTACTAATTGAACGCATCAATATGTTATTAATAATGTGTTATTAGTGCTTTGACAGGACTAATACATACATACACTATATGGCTAAAAGAATGTAGACATGCCTCCTAATTATTAAGTTCAGGTGTTTCAGCCACATACATTGCTAACAGGTATATTAAATCAAGCACGCACAATGAAATTTCCATGGACAAACACAGTAGGATGTGTCATACTGAAGAGCTCAGTGACTTTAAACGTGGTCATAGGATGCCACCTTTGCCAGTCATCTAGCCAGTTTGTGAAATTTCTGCCCTGCTAGATCTGCCTTGGTCAACTGTAAGTGCTTTTATTTTGAAATGGAAGTGTTAAGCCTAAACCAAGACTCAAGCAGAGAAAATGAGTTCTTTGGAGATTCACACTTCATTACCTGTCTGATGGAGGAATCTGGGTTTGGCGGATGCCAGGAGAACTTACTGCTACCTCCCAGAATGCATAGTTCCAACAGTAAAGTTTGGTGGAGGAGGGATAATGGGCTGGGGCTGTTTTTCAAGGTTTGGGCTCAGCCCTTTAGTTCCAGTGAAATGTTAGTAATGTTAGTTAACAAACACATTTTAGACAATTATGCTTCTACCTTTGTGACAACAGTTTGGGGAAGGCCCTTTCCTGTTCCAGCATGATTGTGCCCCTGAGCACAAAGCGAGCTCCATAAAGACACGGTTTGACGAGTTTGGTGTGGAGAAACTGTAGTGGCCTGCACAGAGCCCTGACCTCAATCCCCACTGAACACCACTATGATGAACTGGAACATCAATTTTGAGCCAGGCTTTCTCGTCCACCTCAGTGCCTCACCTCATTTGTTTCTTTGACTGAACAAATACAGGCTTGAATTCATATTTGGTAAAGCATTTATAGACACGCAGCTGTAGCCATGCTGTTTTCCTTAAGACACTCTACCACCTCCACCTACACATTATGCAAAGTCATTCCTAAACTCAGTGATGAAAGGTGTGCAAGGCCATCATATGGAACACGCATTAACAGCAAAAGCACATGTGCTGCCTTCTTTAATGCCAGACAAGCTATTTACAAAACAAAACCCACAAATGTACCATTTACGGCAGAAGAGTTATGAGGCTAGTAAAACCACAGCGTGTCAAATGGACGATATCTCCAGATGGCGGAGCTGCTAGATGGCGCAGGGTGAGAAAGTGGTTGCATGAGCGTATGTTAACAAAAGTACTTTTTCTGAAGGCTCCACATGTTTGTGGATCCCAGACAAGTGTAAAATCTACCAGTGCATTTTGCCTTCAGTCTTCTTGATAACAATGCAGCAATGCCATGTCTGCAGCAAAATGATGAGACGGAATGCTTTTGAGTGGTCACTTTCCCACACTGCGTAATGCTGAAATTTCAAGAGGGACTTTCACAACTGGAGCGCAGCTCTTATTTAGGTATGCCCTTGTTTAGCAGCTTGAGCCAAAAAGCTATCTTCTAAATAAGACCGTTGAATGACTCAATGACGCTGTGTGACAGAGTGCATGATTAATTAGAGTTAGATCAAGGCCATGTTGTAACGGGGCTGCCAAACTGTTTTCCTAACAGTAAATGAAATACGACTAGTACAACATGTTGGCGGAGAGTATGACAACTTTTTCCAGCACCTCGAAGCTGGGCTGTGAATTCAGACGACATACGCAAGTGTGTACCAGTTGGCTTCCTCATTATCTGCATCCTATTACGGTCAATTCTTGTCATGGGGGAAACCTTGAATTTGCATTGAATTTACTTGAATTGAATTGACTTGATTTGAGTGTGAATGTCAGTTCCACATGAATAAAACTTATAACATCACAGCTTTTAAACAATACACTACAACACAATTTGGTTTTCAGTTCACTTTCTTTTGTCCATATTTGTGTTAATGTAATCTGTTTTGTATATGTGGAAATGATGAACACATATCAAGTAAATTGTATATATTCCTTTTTTCAGCGTAAAACAAAGCTGAAATGCACAGGTGGAGAAACTGGAAACATGTCTGGAAGTGTAATACAGAACCAGATCTCTAAAACACAAGTGTGTGAACTTTAAACTCGTATTCTGATGAACTGTGTCTGACCATGAGGCTCTCTAATCACACTACTTCTAATATTTGACTTGGAATTCCCTACCAGGCAGCTGTCCACCTACAAAACTTGACGTTCAAAGGTTAAATATAAATGGAGAATGTTTTTTTCTGTTCCTCCATATTGGAGCACAGCTCTACAAAATTGGCCAGTTCATTAGGCAACATCAAAATTTGTTTTCATTATTGTGATTTTGTCACAATATGCTGTTTTGAGTATATCATGGTGGGTATCATTAGTATCTTTTAGAACACTGAACAACTGCATGTATACTGTGAAAAATGAGATTTTGAACAATAGTGGAGAGCCTTTAAACAAAATCAACCACTTTATGGTAACTGCATAGCAACAGTGAGATGATTGGATCATTTTTCCCAGCTGTTTGATTGCAACCCCACCATCCAACTAATATGTTTGATTTATTCAAATAAAATGATTTCCCCTATTATCAGATTAACTGGGACACTGTTCAATCTTTGTGTGAGATGCTCTGACTGTATGTTGAGCTGCTAGTGAGCAACGATGGCTGAAAGAACCCCTGCTATGAAAACAATTCACAATACTCTACAAAATAAATAAATAAATAAATAAGTAAAAACGAGACAAAAGTGTGCCGAGACAGCACAGCTGCAGCTTTCTTGATATCAAAAAATCATCTACAATAAAAGCTGACTTGCTTGCTCACCTACAAAAAGAAAATATTTTTTTTGCTTCCAGTTTTGTAAATCATACACATTTCCATCAAATTATATTCCATCAATGTTATTGGAGAAAAAATGCACAGTTCAACTGAGTGGCCTTCTCCAAAATAGGTAGAAATTGCACTGTATGTACTTCTTAGTTAAATATATTTTTACACTAATGCTGAATTGAAATTGATACTTCTGCTTTGCTAGGGCATTTTGTCAGTTCTAAGTGTGCAGTATGTCTCAGAGTATTGTAATGTTATATTTTACTGTATTGCCCAGCTTCACAGTGCAGTGCTCCTATACTATAAAGATACATAAAGCACACTTAAACTATCCACATCCTTCTTTTTTCCCCAGACAATCTACACTGTACACAAATTCTTTTCTAATCTATGAATTATTACATACAAGGACCCCTAGTGAATCAAGCTGCTTCGCTTCCACACTCTGATCGATAACACATGCCTTTGTAGTCTAGAAAGAGCCAAGGATGAACGGCACTCACAGGCCATGATGTAGCTACTGACCCAAACCTTTAGTGCTCTTACACATCTCTATTTGACATTGCCAAAGATTAAAGTCCGGCCCCCTGTGGATCGTCTGCCCCGACACTTCTGCCAGATGAAATATCTCCTCAGAAAGCTGGTGTGGACAGTAAAACTTCTGCACTGAAGGTGAAGGCAATTCATAACTGTGAAGCTTTGGAACACTGTGTAATACACAGTGGAAGAAAATATTAAGAAAAATGAGGCCAAAATCAATTTTCCAACTCCTCGTCAGCCAGTACTCAGCTCTAGGGAGACTAAATCAGGGCTGTGGATGCAGGGATCCCCAGCATTATTCCACTCTCACTATATGGTAAAACATTCCTGAGCTGTAGTTGTTTTTTATATATGGAACATTGTACTGAATTAGTTCAATCTGTGGCCCCACAGTAAATAAAAAAATGAAGAATTCAGAGTTTAAATGTTTACAATGATTATGTTATGATCTAATCTCTAAGCACCTCACGATTCGATTCAATTACGATTCAGAGGGCTGTGATGCGATTATAAAACGATTATCGATGCATCTTGATGCATCTTTTTTTTCTATATAGCATTTATATTTTCTCACTGTGTGAGCTCAAGTTTCGAGTTTAAGTTTCAAGTTTATTTGTCATTTGCACAACATGTCAGGACATTTATGCATTGAAATGCTTGTGGTGAAGCTCAGCTAATCACTCTACAGAAAGTAAAAAGAAAAACCAACTGACATATATTAAATATACACAAGATATATACAGAATGTAGAGACAATATACATTTTAACTTAATTTTAACGCTGTGTCAGTAAAATATCTTCGGGTCGTGTGCAACATAGCGCGAAAGCCCTGTTTCGCAACGACTGAGAACCGGCGTGCGGACTGCAGGTCACATAGCAGCGATGCGTTATTCGCATTTATAAGCAGCGCAGTTGGTTTCCTGGTATGTTAAATCTGCAACGAGAGACTGTTACACACTAAAAAGTGGCAAAGATGAAGTCACTTCTCTTTCGAATTCTCCTGTTCCACCTTAAATGGTGTCGCATTTACATTTGGCGCCTCAGTTAGAATTTAAGGTGGAACGGGTAAATTTGAACAAGAAGCTGGAGAATAAGAAGCGACTTCAGCCTCGTAAAACAGTCGAACGTTGAGAGACATTTAACTGATCTACTTCTGAGGAAAAGTTTTCTGGCGGAGACGGAAGGAAAGCGGCTACAGCTAAAGCTTAAAGCAGAGTAGAGTAAGTCAGCGTTTTCGTTTATATTGTTTAGTCTATACTAGGACATTATCACATACTGAGACATACTGGACATTAAATGTTGTGGCTCCCAAAGTGGTTTGATTTTTGCTGAAAGGACAAAATGTTAACATTTGTGTTGTGACTCCTGACCTAACCTGGCTTTTAATGCAGAGGGAGCCGGTCGGATTTCTCACTCATCCAGTTGTGTTTTTGTTATGTGCCGCCACAGACTGTCCAGGCGCTGCACTTCTGCACTTCCAAGTTCCGCCCTTTGCGTTCCGTCAACATTACGTTATAAATTTAATATTTAGAAAATGTATTTATGACATTTGTGAATCGATTCAGAATCGTTCACATCTACATCGCGATACATCTAAGAATCGATTTTTTCCCGCACCCCTAATATATATATATATATATATATATATAAAATGAAAGCTGCATAAAGCCCTTAAAATCCCAGACTTATTACATACTAAGGCTTATTATGCAGTAACTACAGGGACTTCAGTGCAAACTGTCAGCCATTCTTAGGTTATAGACGTGTGTAATAAAACTTTAGGAGGGCCCTGGCCATGCAAGGGGTTAAAATAAAGTAATGTACAATGTTAAGACTGCCCACTCTTTTGCGACCACATTAAAGGCATGTAATATTCAGAGACAATGCTACTCACTGAGTCACTGCTTTAATACAGCCAATGATATCTGCTTGCTTTAGTTTTGGAAGACAATGTGAAACATTCACCTAATTACAGTGAAAACAGATGATGTTGTTACTGGCTAATTTAGGTGGGCATTTGCTGCCAACGCCTGCATTAAAGAAACAGCCTTGCCGCGTTTATTTGAAGCAATAATAGTCTATGTTGTGAATCATTTCTAAGTGTTTAGATTTATGTCTCAATTTATTAAGTCATCTTGATAGCTTTGGGATTGAGACAAGATCACAAACATTCATGAGGCCAAATTATTTGCTTCAGTTTCGTTTACTTTGCGAATTCTGCTTAGCCTACCTGAATAATAGGAATGGTTTCTTGACATGTGGCCTGTCTTGAAATGTGCTGAATAAATGCATTATAAACTGATTTTATGCCATTTTAAACATAACGTCTCTCTACGGTCTTGTGTGTAGGTTGCTTCAAAGTCAAAAATGAAGAAACTGACAATTAACAAACCAAGAAACCAAGAAATAGCGTCATTCAGTCTAAAGTATGATGACAGCAGCATTAAACACAGATTCATCGCCACTGGGGATGCTAATGCCCAAAAACCACAGTGTGGTATGCGAGGAAAAGCTAACAAATAAGGCTATAAAGCCATCCAATTACTTTGCCTTTTGGAAACAAGCATTCCTCGATAGTGGAAAGACGTAGGCTAACCATGTGCAATGTTGCATAATCATCCCATACCCCCTAACCCACCCCTCCAAGTTCCCCCACTATCATGTGAAAACAAAGTTAGCTGCTTTAATCGTATATGTTTACATCTAGTTCAGACCAACAGTAGTGGATAAATGTGTTACACCAGGTTATTTGTCACTTTAATATTGAATTAACACAATAATATTCAGTGTAGTGTCTAGAAAAAAACAATTAGAAATAACCAGTACCTAACAAATTTAGACCTACTAGTAAAGCTAAAGGTGCACTAGCAAAGATACAGGGCTAATCTATAGTGGGCAGATAAGACCTTATTAGGCTGCTGTGAAACTGTTAAAGACAGCCTCTACTGTCCTGGGAAGACTTTACTGTAGGTTCTGGAACATTGCTATAAGGATTTGATTGAATTCAGCCACAAGAGCGCAAATGAAGTCAGGTGTTTATGCTGTTCTCAATCACAAACTCCACTCCAGCTCGTCCCAAAGGTACTGGATGGTGCTAAAATCACTTCCTACAACACAGTTCCACTGCTCCACAGACCAAGGTTCTACTCAGGAAGAACAGATGGTTCAGTCCAAAGCAGTGGGCAGCAGTGTTGGTCTCTCTCTCTCTCTTTCTCTCTCAATCTCTCTCTCTCAACCTCTCACTCTGAGAGAGAGTAATAGAAAGAGGCTGTGGCCTGATGACACCAATGCACCCACACCTTACAGCACACTTTGATGCAGAGCAGCCACAGTTATAAATCCTCCACGGGGTTCCTCACACTCTCACTGCCCGCATGCACTTGGCTCGCCCCTGGGAGTGACCTACTCCTGACCTGCTGGAAGATAACTCAACTAGGCCTGTACCCAGTGACGGTTAACATGGTTACCATGGCAACAGCCCCCATTGATGGTAAAAATTCATGACCATTTAAAAAAATATATTGTTGTTCATTTCTAGACTAATTTAATGCCAAACAATACACCAGGATTCCCACATGTGAATATAAATGAACTTTTAAACATGTTCGGTATCCTACACTAATGCTGCAGTTCCTAAATCTGAAGCAGACATGGCAGCAAAGAAAGTCCTAATTTATGATTGAAAGCTTGTCAGTAGATAGTTATCTGAATATGAGGATTCTGATGCTGGCGTAGGAAATAAAATGACTCTAGACCTCACTCCGCTCATGGAGAAAAAATAATGGAGCAGTGGTGGATCTCTCTGCTAAATTAAGGAGCACCAAAGCTGAAGACACTCGTATGCCTTATTAATTAATGTCAGATTTAGTTGTTGACTACATTCCAATCATGAATTCCTGATTTATTTGTTAGATCTCGCTGTGGTTTATTTTGCCAATCAACATGTTTTCAGGGTGTCCTCTTTCATTTACTGGCTTAACTGCATTAGCTTCTTTTTACCGGCAGCGTTTATGGAGGCTATGTGCTAAAAGGGCACATATGGCTGTGGTTATTTGTTTTCTTTCTCTCTCTCTCTCTCGCCCTCTCTTTCTCCTTTTTTCCTTGTTTTCTCTCTCTCTCTCTTTCTCACTGTCTCTCTCTCTCTCTCTCTCTCTCTCTCGCCCTCTCTTTCTCCTTCTCTCCCATTCTCTCTCTCTCTCCTACCCAGAAAGTCATTGTGCTAATGTTTATTCTGCTTGAGTTCTCTTAACTACAAGCAAACATTTAGCTGTGGCTCCTGTGGGTGCGCACAACCCAAATAAGTTACAGATAAATACAGTATAGCTTTCTCTCACTCTGCTTACAGCCTATATTCACTCACACGAGCCCAGAACTGACAAAACAACTACAGCTGGGATTCCAGCTCAAGCTTTCAGACAGCAGTTTCTGTTTCCTCCCAAAGTGACTGAAACACAGGCTGAAAATCTATTAGACTAAAGGACACAAAGCAAGTCGAGGTCAGAGTGGCGTGTGGTGTAAATTCTGAACTTTCACTTTCTAAACCTCCTTCCCACCACCTGAACCACAGCAGCGGAAAGAACCGAGCCGCAGTCTCCTAAGGAATATCGATCACTCAGCAGCAGGAGAAGATAGAATGCTAAGCCTCCCACCACAAGCGAGCACCTCAGGCAAGCATTAAACCTCCCACCACAAGCGAGCACCTCAGGCAAGCCCCTCTGCCATGGCGGACTTCCCATTAAGCAAAGTGCTAGAAAGCCACTGCTGCACTGCCAGCGCCAAATAGGGTTGCCAACCCTCAAGGTTTGGCCTTGAGGCACGGAATTGGCCTTCTGCAATTGAGATTTTTAGTGGACTTAATTTCTGAATGGGAATAAAATCAGAGTAAAATTTGTGTCTCTCATTGAACAAGGTTACTGCTGTGAACAGAAAAATAACCTCATAAATCCCACAGGCAAGAGCTTACAAATGGTTGGCCTATGTTTGGTTAGTCAATGATTGGTTGGCCTATTGTGGATTTTCCGTTCATCTGTTTTTTTTTTGCAAATTTTGAAAATGTGTATAAGACACATGGATAGAAAAGCCAAAACTTCATAAAAATCTTCAAGCACAAAAACTTTTTGTTTGAATGAGGTGGAAAAGTTGGGTTATTGGTAAAAGTGAAGAGCGAAAAAATCTATGACGGAAACAAATTTTTTGAATAAGTGTTGATGTTTCTCTCAAAACTGTTCACCCCAGTGGGGTTTGTGGGGGTTTGGTGGGCAACAACCGAACTGGGACACTGTCTTCAGCCCTTAGTAAATAAGCCACTGCCCACTCTGCTCTCTATTCTGGACTGGGCTACAGCTATGTAAAGCTGACAGACAGCTGTCTAAACTGCGAGCTAATGAGAGCTAATAAAGGTTCAGATCCTTCCATTGTATACACCACACACGGTGAGCGATCCGGCGTATCAGATCTTGCTATCTGGTTCTTAGTGAAGTTCTTCTCATCTTCTCAGAAAAAAGGCACGTGAGCAATCACAGTAAAGAATGATAACACTGAAATATACTTTCTGAATCCACAACTGACAATTCTTTCTTTATAGGGACAGCTACTACAGTTTCTAGTGATATGTTTAGTTCAATTGTAGAAATGCAACATTTAAATGCCACCGACACTCTATTTAAACGTGTTTCTTCACCTTTGCTATATGAAAAGAGCCAAGCCAGCATGAAGTGCACCTTTTGCCCTGCACCATATGTCACAAGCATATCATATCATCATTAAGAATTTGCATATAATCAGTGTGCATTTTCTTTTAAAGAGTTTAGAAATTTGCTTCAAGTTTGTGAAATGTTTGGATGGAAAGCCCAGCATTGGGTTGGTTAACCTGTGTTTAGTTACTGCTACAACTGCCACTCTTAGCTGCTCTCAACTGCTTATAGTTCAAAACTCTCTGTGTGGTGTGAGCTAAATTGGCTAGCTAATTTGGATAGCTGTAAAGGAGACTGTGGTGGAATAACTAAAGAGGAGAAAGATATTTCAGTGCATTTAATATCAGAAGAATAAATATATAGGCTTCATAGCAAAACCACCTGCCAAAAAAGGAAGAAAAAATCCAAAGTATTGCTGTCAGATGGACCTGGCAACCCTAGCTCCAAACCTACTGCAATTGGCACGACCATTAGATTCCCATTAGACACGGCGGAAATGCTTGCCGTAATTATGCTCCACTTTCCCGCTTCACTATAGATTCCCCTCTGGAGTCACACTGAACAGACACTAATTAATGAAAGCTAGAAAGAGCGTGCAGCTGTTGAAAGGCTAGCACGCTAATTAGTCCATACTTGTGCTCCATTTCAGCTGTATTGTTTAAGTCTTTTACAGCCTCAGATAGCAACCCCATGTGCACACTGTGTGTAAACACTCATTAATCAATGACCATAAAGCCGTGAACATGGTGCTTAGCTGCAATACGGAGCAATCAGTGGTAGTGAAAGGTTAAAGGTGAAGGGTACAATGGCCTGATCTGCTGTCTGATACAGCCTGTTGAGGTCCAATCTATGACTGGGTTAAAAGACCACTGCATTCCTCTCCATTTGTTAGTGCTGCATTTCTTCAGACTCACCAAGAGTCATGGACTAGAATTATGCTAGGGGGTCAATTAACACAGTACTCAATAATGATGGCCTAAAAACTAAAGAGGGAGAAATAGGGGAAAACTAACTTGTGCTAACTGCCTTAACTCAAAGGGCTAACTTGCTAAATCAGATGGTAAGAATGTAGGCTTCCTTGTACACGTCTTCTACAGCTATTCAAGATTAGTGCTAAATTCTCAAGCTGCTCCCAGAAAAGTTCATTGACGGTCTTCCTAATGGACAACAGGTGTTTCTCATCTAAAACATGTGCAGTTAAAAAAAAACATGAATTACATTTATTGTCAGGAAATGGGAAACAAATAGCTTCTTAAAATGGCTTAATGACAGTCATGCTTCAAGGTATTTCTGGACATTTAAGGCAATTAAAAGTCTCCAATCATTTTTATTTGTGCAGTTAAGGCAATTTGGGTTTCTTGGATAATCAAAGGCAGAGAGAAAGAGTGTGCGGTAACCTCATAGTAATGCTGTGATGGTGAAGCAGGTGCTATCCTGTAGTTCTGAATGGAGAGCAACAGGCAGGCTCCACTGAGAACTGCGCTCACAGCCTTGATGGGCTTTTAAAGGAAAACTCCAGTGTTTTTCAACCTAATCTCTATCTACTGCATCTGTATTGTACAGTTGATTATCATGGACAATAATTTCAACCATGGTAAGTACACAGAAAAGAACAGTGAATCAGTTCTCAAAGCACATTTATAATCACTGCCAAAGAGAAGCTCCTGAATTTAGTGAATACATGTTTCTGAGGTTATTTAGAACACATACAGTCAGGTCCAAATGTCTGTCCACATTGAAAATTTTTGTTATTGAAACCTGGAAAAAAAAACAAAATAATGTTTAAGAATTTTGAAAAAAATCGAAGAGAAGTTTAAAGTAAAAAGAACAGGAAATATTCAAGATTCTGCACTATTTCTAGGCCACTATTCAATTTAAAGCAAATTTGTGACAGGTTAAATTTCGCTGCTTTTAAGATAAAAGTCCCAGTAGTTCCTCCAAGAGGAACTTGTTCAGCCAACATGTGCCTTCATGTGGTTTATGTGAGAGATGAACGGAACACTAGGGCCGTGAAATGGGTATTGTAGTTTATTAGCTAGGGTTGACGTCACAACTTTGCCAACTCGTGCTGCAGTGAAAATTCTGATTTACCTGAGTTCATCATCCAAATACAAAGGACGGTCATGTGGTGCCTCCTGGAGCAGCATTATCTCTTCTGTTGAAGCATGTGTTCAAGTGACTCTCAGGTGGATTTTTTCTGCTTATCAGCACAAACATGTTGAGTCTGTGCCAGTCCGAATGCACACTGTCACTAAAGCAAAAGAAATGCAGTTAACTTATTGTCTGTGGTAATTGACTGAACAATCCAGATGTGGCAGACAGAAATTAGGTAAATGCTTCATTAATCCTAAATCCAGGATAGCAGGTGCATGTCGGCAGATGTCTCCAACAAACAGCACCCGACATTCCCGACATACTGTGGTCAGTGGACCTGCCAGCCTGGCTTTCGTCATGCAGGTGGAGGGCTACATTCCTCCCCAGGCAGACAATCTCTTCTGGTGGAGGGTCATACATATATACTGTGCTACTGATGCTTGACCCATACTGCCGGGCAGCAATCACACCCCTCTCACGACAACTTCCAAACCATTTCTCATAATCTAACATCTCATGTGGCAGCCCTATCAGCTCACTTCAATCCCCTGCAGCAATCCATCATCTGCTTCAGCGACTCATCCTGACAGAGCACACATGAGCGTCTGCTTGAATGAGCATCAATGAGCATAAACGATGACATCTGGTAGCAACGTAGCACGCAGACACAAAAAAATGATTCAGTAGTAAGACTGTCTAATTTTGACCTCATTAAAATTCCTCGGATTGACAACTGCTTCAGTTCGCTCACTGATCTTTAGAAACGTCTTTTTTTTCCTTTCGTGGTCAACATGCTAAAAGCAATCAAGCTCACCATCACTTAGTTTAGTAAAGGAAATAAGATAATAGGAACTGAGCATTGGCTGTTCAACGTGACGAGTGGAGCGTCTCACGCAGCTTTCAGCCTGGAGCTAATGCAGGCTAATTGAGCTAAGGTAAAGTCTTCCCTGTAACATGTTTTTTTACATATTTTTGATTTGATGGAGACTTTTATTATGTCAGCAATCATTGTGTAGAGGATGAAGGTTTGTTTATCCAAACTGAACAGGTGATTTTTCGTTTTTTACTTTTCTATGTCCTTTACAGTGTGTGGAAATTTTATGACTTCATGACCAACAGAAATGCTCCAAAATTCCTCGGAATGAAATCTCTTTACTGTACATTACACTGAAAGTAAAGAATGTTTTGGCCTCACCTGTAAACTTACCAGTTTTGGAGGTGCTTGTTTTTCTTTGGACAGCAATGATATGCACTATGTACTCATTTCAATAGTGACAGATAGCACACAAGAAATGTTACCTAACTGCAGAGTTTTGTATAAACGGAAAGTCTGGAACTGATGACTGTACGTCATTTAAAGCTCCAATCTGGTAGGCTACTTTGGAACTACTATCAAACTTAAGCAAAAAATGTTTTCTCACAGACTTCTGTTCTTTTTATTATAATTATGTGAGATGGCAAAGATGCTACAATAGGGAAATGCTAATTATTTAATTACTTAATAACCTTACATATAAGTTCCACCTTGATCTTATTAGCTAGTACTCAACTCAGCATCTGTCATGTCTTTAAAGACAACCTGAAATCAGAAATTGACTTTCTACTTTGTTAGCTCAAGTCTCTGGTCATATTCATCATGCCGTTTTAAAACAAAGAGTCCTTTAATCGAAATGTAGTGACTTTTACCCGCCCTAAATCATCTTCTGATTTTTGATTACATCACTGCACTCCAGTGGGGAAAACAATTATTACACTATAATTTCAAATTTCACCTCCACCTCCCACCACCCCCACCTATCATTGTGAGCTCAGAGACCCTCCCTAACATGGTGTTTCACTCAGAAATACGTCAGGGTATGAAACTGCATTCACGTTACTCATGCAGACTTTGGTTAAGTGGCTTTGACAGAGGTAGGCCACACTTCAAGTAGGTGGTACTGTTATAAAAAAATGTTGAAGTTCAGTAGTGGACTGTAAAAAGTTTGTGAGCTATGTTCAGTACTGTGCAAAAATATTAGACACCTAAGCAAACTTTTTAAAATCATTTATCTCAGGAATAAATGTGTCACTGCAAGTAAAAGCACTATATAACGTAAGAACAAATAAAAATAAGCATAATAAATAAGCACTGATTAGCCAAACCAGATAAATGATAACTACAAATAATACTGGGCTTCCACAGTTTGAAAATGGTAAAGCAAAAAATACATTGACATACATAAAATCACTACTTATTGTATCAATATTATTTGTATCTATTCCAATATTAGTGTATTTCTGAGTAAATAGCTATGAGTAAATAAACATATAGGAGGCTACGTTAAGACCCTGGTGTGTATTCTGCTCAAAATAGCATTATATCCTACCGCAGGATGTGTATTTGGCTGGCTCAGCAGTTTTGCTGGAAAGACCACCTGCCTGCACACCAGATCTTTGCAGATAAGATGGGACACCCCCACCACAGAGAAACACAGCTCAGACCTGGAGTTCCTTATTTGGGTATGTTGCCTAATGCAAAATGACGCACAACCTCAGAGGTGTATATCAAAAAACAAGAACAGCCAAGAGGGCATGTTGGATTCACCACACTATCACTCAGCATTTCTAAATGCAGTTGTATGCAAAAGTTTGAACACCCCTGATCAAATTACATGTGTAGTTGATTTTTGAAGTAAAAATAAGTACGCACATCCTCTACAGGGAGCAAACTTAAACATGAAATTATTTAACATATTTAATATGTAATAACAACAGTTTAACATATGGTAAAAAATGTACATACTGTATAAACAATATAAAATGTGCTAAACTTTTGCACAGGCCACATTTTCTTTATGTGGCCTGTGCAATAGGTCCAATATGTGAAATTCAGCAAATAGACAGTAGTTGTGCTTTAAAATGTGCAGAGATGTGCTCTCTGTAGAGGATATGTTCAACAAATCAACAAAATGTAATTTTGGGAACCCAAACTTTTGCTTACAATTGTATACTACATACTGTATACACAGAGAACAGTGAAATATTAGGAATACAATTGAGATGCAGCAGTAGTCTGCCCATTTGCACTTGTCCTCTATATCTGTCTACAATATAACTGTTGTATTATCATCATTCATAATTTTATGAAGCCTGCCATTAGGGCTGCACTAGTATATTAATAGAGAGGTCAGTTCTGGCCTCGGTGATTAGTTACTCTTCTGGACACAGGTATGTACAGTGTTTGCAATTTTGGTCTCTGCACTCAGTTACACTTACGGACATGTGCACGGTGTGTGTTTGTGACTAATTTGAGTGTTGTGTCAGTCACATGTCTCAGCTGTCCATGCTGTTTCCACATCCATCACTCAAACGCTCTACCAGCAGCAGAGTGGCGAGTTTCTTGCGCTACGGGGGTGCTGACACCAGACCTCCAGTCACTGTAACCAGACCAGCTATCTAAGCCACCGCTCCCAGGGTGACGATTCCACCCATCCACAGCACTCTTCGCAGGCTTTTCTGCACGTTACTTACACCTGGCTGACCCGCCTCTCCATGAAATCTGAAACAGCATGGGCAGAGAGGATCTAATAGACCACATTTTTCCCCAAAGCCCTTTTTTTCCATTCCTGTCTGTTTCTGTAACTTAAAAAACATGTAGCCACTTCCTGATTTGGGGAAGGCAATGCTGTAAACCGCCGCTGCGACCTGTTAACTGACTGTATTCTAACCTTAAAACAGCACACTTAAAAGCCAGATTTGAACAATTTCTGTATTACAGAGCAATGTACTGTACTTAATTTCACATCAGAGCTTTAAAACATGTTTCTTTTCATGATTATTCCTGTTTGGTTTATGAATTACAGTCCGGGTAATGGACCCTCAACCCATTTTCTTCAGCCTCTCTGCAAATTAAGAGGCAGGGTCACCTCATTTGTGCTCTAAAACCAGAGTGTCTAACTGCTACACAACTCTAAATTACAAATGCTTTTTAATTACAAAAACAGCATTTCTACTCAGTGGGGAACCCTCAGGGCCTTCTAGGCCTTCAGAGAAGTTTAGTTCGTTTAGTTAATTTTTGATAAAGTCTTCAAATCTGTAGTAATTGTGTTAATGTATGGTTACATTTTAGTTGGAAAAAAAAAGTGTTGACTAAAACGATCCACTCAGGACTTTTTTCTTTGCAGTATCTAGATGTACAGAGCTAAGGGAGCTCTTCCATTGTTTAGAACTTTACAAGCTGAACTGAAGGCCTGAAGTATCAGATAAACCACTAACATAATTAGAACAGGGGAGTCAACCAATCATGTTTTGATTTACAGTGGGTGGGATCAATTTTGTGAGATAAAACATCTCTGGGTGTTCTGGAAATCCTGGATACACGTTCTGATTTTTAGTACGAGTGGTGGTCTGAGACCAATGCGTTTATTCAGGTGGAAAACAGTATTGACATCTCTTGACAGGACTCTGAAGAAATCACTGTAAAACTGCTACAAGTTAAAATGTATGTTAACAATCTTTAAAGGTCCAGCCAAGAACTGTTCAACTGAATTGCCATTAGCTTCCTGTATTTTGACTTTATTTATTTATGGTCAGAACTGAAGGTGTGTGCATTATGACTGAGTTTGATATTGAGGTATCTGCAAAAGTTCATGAATGATACCCAGTTAACCATGGGTAAGAAAAAAAAGTAATTCAGCTGAAATTAACAGGGTTAAAAACATATGTAGCAGTAAAAACAAACAGCAAGCAGAGGCATATATTAGACAACAGAGGAAAAGCTGCATTTTTTGTGCTGGATGAAATGGATGCTGCCTCTGGAGACGTGAGCTAAAACTACAGCTAACTTGTAAAACAGTGGATACAGCTGAGGACTTGTCATCTTACACAAGGTGTTTTCTCCTCTGTGGGAGATGTTCCAGCATATATTTCCACTGTTTCTGGACTAACTATCTAACTGAAGCTAGAGTAGTTATCATAGTTAGCAATAAAGCCACGCTTCTCAATCACATCTTTAACAATGCAATCTTCGCAACATGCGCACGTTAAGATACTCGTGTTTTGGAGGAACATAGTGTAATATACATACTTACAAATACGAGCAAAACTGTCACATTTTACAGTCTTGTTAGAACATAAAAGCCACATATTATTGAAGCAGTCATGCTTGTAGAGCAGAGCACTCTGACACTGGATCAGTGAGTTTCAATAGACCACACTCATCTCCAAAGGTGAGGTCAGCCATTAACATCTAGAGTTTGACCACACCTGATGGAAAGGGCTTAAAGTCAGACACACAGGAAGGATCTAGTTTTACGGGGCCTGCTTAAACTGTATTTACTACCTGTTCTCACAGTTCATCCTTGTTAGCGAACACGATAATGGCATTATCATGTGTACTGCAGAAGAACTGTAAGGTCAGACACTTTTAACGCTAGAACAGACCGAGCTTCTTCAGCAAGGTCAAACCTAATGACGCTCTAATGAAAAACACAGCTCTGGAACACGTTTCTTAAGAAGCAGTGTGCTACTGAAGTGTGAACGGCCTCGTACACCTGCGCTAGTCATGCTAGCCTGAGCGATAAGGATCTGTTTAGAACTCTGGTAAATACATCCCTCCAAATACTCTACAGCAGTATATCTTCACAACCGACGTCTACAAATACACATGAATGATCACAGAGATGATGGCCCCTCTGGTAGAAGGCCACTGACATGATCACACCATGTGGCTAAGCTACAGATAATACTACTGGCACATTTAAAACAGACTCCTACTGTAAAACTTTATCATTGAGAACTGTCTTTGACTTTCAAGTACGTTAATATTACATGACACACTGTGTTTCTTGCAAGCATGTCCTCATAAACATGATGAAGGATGAATGACAGCTTTATAAGCAATACACAACAGCACGGCTTCTCCAGTAACGTGCAGCGGTATTACAATCCTTACATCTGCAGGCAGCTAAATTAAATGTGGTCTGTCTTGGATGAGAGTTAATAGACAGTTAAGCCAGGCTGGGACAGATGTGCCGCTGCCCAGGAACTGGAGGGAAACCGGATACAGGATTGAAAGTGACAAAGTTCTTTACGGGATAAAGAAAGCCATTATTTCATGAGCCGTGGATTACGTCCATGTCACAGACAGTTTGCATCAGATCGCGCTGCTTAAGGCTGAACACAACTGTTTTCCAACCTTCCTTTTTCACAGAAGGAACCATTGGAAGCTACTACCCAGCAGTCTGTCTTGTCTATCTAGTCTAGTCTGTCAAGGCAGTTTTTCTAGGCTTTAGTATTCAATGTGCATAAGCTTCATACTGCCACTTAAAAAAACAGTAACATGTTTTGCTTGTTTGTTTGTTTGTTTTATGAGTCTGAACATGTTTTTTATGGATGAAATGACTGAAATAGTTCAGAATTACATACAAAAATGTTACATGAACTTAAATCAAATTTGAAGACATAATTTTTTTCATTCCTCCTACGAATTTTAGGAGATATGAGGTTTTGTTATCAAAGCAACGACATGCTTCTGATATTTGGTATAAGATTTAAAGGGGTGATCCATTGATTTTTCAGAATTTCTGCACAATTAAGTGTTAAAGCTGCACTATGTAAGTTTTTTTTGTTAAAATTAAAAGTAGCTTTACTGATTCAGGAGGAAAAAAAATATATGCCAAAATATGTGTGTGTGTGTGTGTGTGTGTGTGTGTGTGTGTGTGTGTTAGTCACCCTGTAAAACCTGAAATAATAATTTAAAAGCCAGAGACATCGGGTCAGATTTCAACGTTTAGGTCTCAAAGGTATAAATATTATAGAAATGAGGAACAAATGCAGCTATAAGTTGCAAAGTCATTTAGAGTGGAGTCAGATTTGTTTGCAGTGGTAGTGATATGAACCAGACATCGGCATATTTTAATTCCTCCAAAAGCTCCCTCAAAGAAATGGATTATATTAAATGGCTACAAATACTCTGCCTGATGATGAGATTGTTTTATGATAGTTTTGGAAGGGTTTTGACCTTAAACATTTTTTTTTGATGCAGCCATACTGGAGATGTACATGTGTTTTAAGGCAAAATGGTCCCCAAAGAAATTTTAGTTTTTTCTTCTTATTATTTGTTTTAAACTTAAAAAGTTTTATTTGACCATTGTCAACATTACACATAAAAATGTAGAAGCCATGTAGGTTCACTGGTTGTTTTAGTTGATAAATAAAGTGACTATATTTGCATTGTAGATTCTGGTTCCTACCACTCAGAAATCTGAGTGGGTAAATTTCTCTACAGTGCACCATTTCTCATCAAACCACTCATTTCACAGACGAATTCCCCTTTAATTCAAGGGAGTGAAATCTTTAACTACATAGACGGGAAACAGGCAGTGGTCAAACGGCAGTGGGCATGGGTGGGTGAGTAAATGTGGGAAATCTGCTGACAGATGTTGTGTTGGTGAGCTGGAATGGCCTGCTGTCCCATGCTTAGCAGTGCATGCTGAACAAATACCTGACTGGTCAGTGCAACTCAGGCACCTAATACAAATGTGCATTAACACACACAGAAACACACACATAGACACACACAACAAAAAGATCATGAATAACACAAAGCAAAGACTGAAGTAGCATGTGGATGCACACAATGCCACATGTGTGATTTATCCAGTGACCCTTGAAGTCAAGGGTAAAGTGTGATGTGTGTGGGAATCTTAGGGGTCAGACTGAGGGGATAAGGTGCAGTGGGTGTGGATTATCCCCCATAATTAGATTACATGATGTTATATTGCCACCTTTATCATATGCCTGTATTGTTTTCCTTCCTGGCGCTGTATGTCTCTGTTGCTAAGCTTGGTGATCATTTTAAATAAAGAGACAATAAGCATCTAGATGGGAATTTCCCCGTTAGAAGGCTGTCAACCAAAAGAAAAGTTCATTCAAAGCAGAGGTGTAAGGGAATGAACATTTTTAGCCCTTTAAAATCCCAGGCTTATTACATACCAAGGCTTATTATTCAGTAACTACAGGGACTTCAGTGCAAACTGGCCGAGCTATTCTTAGGTTATAGAAGTGTGTAATAGAAGTGTGGGCCAGCCGGTGGACCCTGGCCATTTAAGGGGTTAATCTAACCTTCATTTACACTGTTCCATTGTCAGTGACAGACATTCAGTAAAATATGATTAATATGGGAATATTTCAGTTGACTTGATCATGTTTTAAATTCTGGTCATTGTCTTTGTGGCCTTTGAACAGTACACAATATCATATACAGTATAGCTACTTTAGAGACAACAATAGCTCTAGTGGCAAATATGGGTTAGTACCTATAATGTTTAACATTAAAGGGTTGCATCTTTAACCCACAGAAGTTGCAGTTATTGCTGGCAAAAAAACACATATATTTCACTGAAAGAAAGGCTGAAATTGTGTGGAAAGTGCAGGTTCCAAACTTTCACATTTGTGTTTGTAAGTCAAAAAGGAGATATTTTATTATGATTTAAATTTGATGAAAAGTTATTGTTTTGTCTACATGTCTGTTTTGTGGAAAGAAAAACATTTTTCCCATGTTTTTGTCATTTTTCAGCTCAAAATAAACAGAAAAAATGTAGAAGTCCAGACTCCAAGCTGTCAACACAGAATAAAACTCCAAAAGTAAGCTGTGGTTTTTTATAATTATGTAATTGATTGTGTAACTATGTAGTTAATCATGCAATAATGCAGTTACACTGAAATAAATTATGTAAAACAAATTTAAAGCAACCAACAATAATACCTCTAGACTAGGTTAAATCTTTTACCAAGTAGATTTAAATACCAAATGTATTTGATCGACCCCAGCACTTATATTTTTAAAAATTGAAGTATGCTATAGCAAAAATGTTACAGTATATTGCATCTGCCATTTGTTTAAAGAATGACTTCCTTACTGTACTGATGAATAACATAGTTACACAATAAACTGGCCCTCAGTTTGACCGTGTCCAGGCTGATGGGGAGTCGTCAACTAAGATAAAACCTGACGGCCCTGTTGATTTCAGTCAAGCTCGGCTCTAGGCTCTGCAGCAAAAGAAACTTTGATGTTGTTAATCCATTGATTTCCATCTCACACTTTAAGTGCTCCCTCCAGGCAAAAAGGTCTGCTACGCCGTCTCTGCTGATAAAACATACTCAAACCTCAACCCTCTGTGCCCCTTTAAAAAGAAGTGTCTGTTCAGGCAGCTCGCTGTTCTCTCTGCCCAGATAAAAGCCATGTGTGAGAAACGAAAGGAGGGCACTGAGCCTCATTATTCAATTTATTGTAATCTGTTCTGTTGTCCAACAATAGAATTAAATAAACCAACAAAGCAGTCCACTGACCGGCGCCTGAACCTCCGAAATCCTTCAGGCAAGACGCACACACACACATACAGTCACACACTCCTTATGTGCAGAGACGAGGTGAGTACTGGAGGGACATCCTGAGCAGGAGTTTGTTTTTCTGCATGGGGCCTGGCTGGGTGTCAGTGGGACAGCCCGTGGCGTGTGTCCACACTGTGTCAGCGGCTATTAGTCTGGGCTGAGATAATCAGCAAATGAGACACCCCTCCCCCCGACTATGGTGATGAAACGCTTGGATTAAGGTGAAGAGACGGTCACAGAGGGCCAAAAGTTCAGGGTACTCACTCAGCATGGGAATCATTTTACTGAGAGACATTTGAACGAGGGCTGAATGATATGAGAAAAATATCACGATACGTGAAGACATTTCTGTAAAGTATGATACACATCACAATGTTTAGTTTTTCTGAGGTTTAATAAAAAGTTATAAGCCACAAGTTATACAGATAATGCACTGACAAAATTGTATTGTTTCACCCAAATGCTATGTGTCATAAATTAGATATTTAAAAATAAAAAATACTAAACAAAAAATAAAAAAAATAAAAAATACTAAACAACTAGTAAAAAAGGAAACAAACGCTGCCGCTCAAAAGATTGGAATCAGATTTCATATTATTCATTTTTATTTTATATGCAATAATAATACATGCAATGCAGACTCAACCAGGCAACAACTTTTAGATGCATTTAATATTTAATATTTACTTTGGCAACAAGACGTTATTCAAGGATCTGTAATTGTTTTTATTGGAATTTTTGTTGTTATCAGCCTTGAGATGTGAAGTCACTTTCGTAATAGTGAGGTATTCTGGATATTAATTTTTATTACAAATTCATGTGGTCAGCTCTGGACACATCTAACATTTCTTAGTTATTTTATTTATTTAATTTTTACAGCTTCCTTCTAACTATTTGTAATTATATAAACTTGTGATGTTGCATAGGACTATATTATATTAGTATACATGAATATTAGAATCATTCCATATTGCTTTTGTTGGAAGAAAACCTTGTATCTCCATTTTTGACATTTTAGTTTTTGACATAATTTGAAAATGCCTGTTATCCCCTTATATTGTATGTAAATTTCATGATGAACGGACTAAAAGAAATGACCCCAAATGACTTGAAAAAAGTCTGGTTCCATTGACTTACATTAAAAGTAAAGTATGTTTTTTCCTTCTCCTGTAAAGTTACCATTTTGGAGATACAAGGTTTTCCTCCAACAACAGCGATATATTTATTTGCCACCATACTGATTTTATATGACTGAAAAAATGCCAAACTTTTGAACGTAAGTAGGCTGACATTCAAACTAATCTAATAAGATATGATCTTATAGTGTTTAAATTAGACAGTATAACATCACCATGTGTCCTGTAAATCTAAATTTAGTTTAAGAAGCACTGGTCAGTGGTCAGTGTTCTAGCAGTACTGACAATATTCTCAGTTGCATCTTGAAGTAATTTCTCACAATAACAAATGCATATTGTTGTATCGTCTAAACCTGGATTGATCTCGTGGACTGGAAGAAATTCAAAATTTTACCATAAAGATCAATGGCCTCTTTCCAAAGACCCCTTAGTGACCGTCCCTCTGGCAGAATTTAAATTGAATTGACTTGGAGATCATTAATTAAAATAACTAAACAAAATATTTTCCCAGTAACTCTGCTATCAGATTAACTATGACACTGTTTAGTCTGTGTGTGTAAAATGTTGCATCAATGTTGAATTGTTAGTGAGCAATGAGGGATGAGAACTATTCTAATTAGAAACGGTGAATCTTTGAGGGAGACTAACAAAATATTGATTATTTTAATGTGTAGTTGCTCACTGTAAGCCTTTCTACTCATCTTCTCATCTCTGTGTCCATCATTGTTGCTGTCCTGAGAAAAATGAGTATCTTCAAAATGTTAGGTTTACAGGATAGGGTGAAAACTTTCTTTACTTTCACTAACATTGAGATTTTACTCCAAGACATTTTGGAGCAGTTTTGGTCCATTTATCATGAAATTTTCACACCATGTAAACAGCTGCCATCCTTAAATGAAACAGAAAAATAAAAATAATAATAATAAAAAAATGTTTTTCTTTGGACAGTGACGATATACTGAATAGACCAAATAGTGGTAGACTTCCACTTGGGATTTGGATTTGGCTTTCATTCAGACTGTCATACTGGCTTTGTCTTAAAGACTAATCTGTAACCTGACCCTCAGAGTGGGCTCCCCTGTGTGCCAATATTAAAAATACCTATTTCAAACACCTCCTCTGGCTTTTCTTCCACATTTTTAATAGCCTATGCTAGATTTGGCCTAATCCTAGGCTGAGAAACTGTTTAATAATGATTTTATAATCAAATCTGCTTCAGCATAGACAACAGTTAACACAGTAAACCACAGTTTCAGCTCAAAAAGTGAGCAGTGTGAAGCTCAGGCAGCAATGGTCATTTGCTGTTCTCAAATCCTAAATCTCTGCCAGACACACCATCGTGCTGGAAGCCTCTCCATGCTTCTGAACATTCTGGACACATACTAAAGGAAAAGCATCCAGTAGTAATAAGTCAAGATGACTGGATTTGTTCACTCAGGGAGCTTCATGACTTCAGGTAAGTGGAAAAACATCTTCCATTCACCTTGACTTACTAACACCAGGCCAGGGGTTCCCAACCTTTTGCAACATGCAGCCCACACAACATCACAAAACCTTCTGCAGCTCCCAAGAAACCTAACCAATTCATCTTTTTTTCCTGACTTACCTAGAGAAAGGCAGAGTGGTTGATAGTAGCTACCAACTGCTGGATGTCAGGCTGAAGAGAGAAAAGTTTAATTCAATATGTTTAGATTCATATTCAATATGTTTAGTTACACCATGTGATGGAGTAAATTGTTCAGCTTCAAAGCTTAATTTGGAAAGACTTCTGAACACACAACACAGAGGGGTGGTTTTCAGTTCCCACACACATAAAGCCTAGTGCTAGCAATGCAGTTATTTTATTCATGATGGATGAACTCCAAACAACTGAAAGGAGAAACACTTAACACTGACTTGCACTAAAAATACACTATACAGACAAAAGTATTGGGACACTCATTCAATCATTGAATTCAGGTGTTTCGGCCACACCCATTGCTAACACGTGGATCAAATTAAGCTTAAACAGGTAGATTTTAAGCACACTGCCACTGGATTCTGGAGCAGTGGAAATGTGTTCTGTGGAGTGATGAATCACACTTCTCTATCTGGCAGTGTAATAAATAAGTCTGGGTTTGGCGAATATCAGGAGAACGTTACCTGCCTGACTGTAAAGTTTGGTGGAGAAGGGATAATGATATGGGGTTGTTTTTCAGGGGTTGGCCTAGGACCCTTAGTTCCAGTTAAGGGAAAATCTAAATGTTTCAGCAGACCAAGACATTTTGGACAGTTGTGTGCTTCTAACTTTGTGGGAACAGTTTGGGGAAGACCCTTTTCTGTTCCAGCATGACTGAGCCCCAGTGCACAAAGCAAGGTCCATAAAGGCATGGCTGGGTGAGTTTGGTGTGGAAGAACTTGACTGGCCTACACAGAGCCCTGACCTCAACTCCACTGAACACCTTTGGGATGAACTAGGACAGAGATTGTAAGCCAGGTCCTGTTGTTTAATCTCAGTGTCTGACCTCTCAAATGTTCTTCTGGATAAATGGGCAAAAATCCCCACAGACACACTCCAAAATCTTGTAGAAAGCTTCCTAGAAGAGAGGAAGCTCTCATAGCTGCAAAGGGGGGACCAGCTCCATATTAATGCCTAAGGTTTTAGAATGGGATGTCATAAAAGCTCCTGCATGTAATGTGTAGGTGTCCCAATACCTTTTAGTTATATAGTGTATAATCATAATCAAATAGCATTTTGACAGACCAATTAATGAGCTCAATCAAGGGTTTTACTTTATCTTAATTGCACTTTATCATTATCACAATATCACAATAATGTTTGTCATATCTAAAAATTATGTTTAGTTAAATATGTATATATTTTAACAAATTTCAGGGATAAAAAAAAAAATGACACCCTAGCAGTACCCCCACTGCCCACTAAGAGGCCAAGGCCCACAGGTTGACAACCAGTGCACTAGACCACTGAATGACATTGATGACTAAAACCTCTGCAGACATTAAGGGAAGCAGAGTCATAGCAAGGAAACCAGAGAATAAAACATGTCTAGCACATTTTGTATCAGTACTTTAATGACTGTTAGGATAAAAGTCAACAAGCTCAATGCTGCATGATTATATAACGTATAACAGGAAGGAAAAATTAAACAAAACACAAAGCCATCCCCCATGGATCACCCATAGTCACTGTGTTCTGTACGGAGCAGAGGCATAAAAGAGCACCTTATCTCCTAGCCCATCAGCGAGGCCTACAATAGCACGTATAATTAAGAGATTGCCATCGTCCAAATTCAACAACTGCACGCAACTCTGACTTAGTCTGCAAAATAGTCTTCACACAGATTTGAATTCTATGCCAGTTGAGCCGAAGATAACCGCCCTTGTCCACTTGTTCCCGGCCCAGTCTTCAGAGACACACAGTCTGGTTTGTTAGATGTCAGCTTTAGTGTATGTGCTTCAGAAAGGGCAACTGAATCAAGAGCCTATTCAGTAATACACCTGGAATATTTGACCATTTTTTATTTCTGCAATATACAGTCATATGCAAAAGTTGGTCAAATTCCATTTTGTTTTATGTGTTTTGTAAATTATCATGTTAATTTTTTACAGAGAACATACTGTTACTGTACCTACAATTTTTGTTTATTTGCTGAATTTAACATTTTGGCAAAAATAAAACATAAAATGTCCCCTGTGAAAAAAGTTATGGCACACTGTATATTTCATTTTGTTTGATTTTTTTTTCCAAATATGCCATATTTAAAGGTTCTATATACAACATTTTATATTATTATTTTATACAACTATTAGGAACAGTAGGAAATGTTGAGGTGAAAGCGACTTTCCAAACCATGTTCTTTGCCTAAAAAGGCCTCTGAGAAAGAATGAGATAAGACATCAATATATTCAGGTGCCTCAGCTACTTGTTCGAATTTTCCCGTTTCACCTTAAATGGTGCAGCAGTTACATTCAGGCGTCAGAATGCAACTGCTGCACAATTTAAGGTGGAACTTGGAAATGAGAATAACTTTAGCCTTGTCAACTTTCTCAGGTTCTCTGCACCATTGAACAAGAAGCTGAGGCACCGGAATGTAACTGCTGCACCATTTAAGGTGGGACAGGAAAAGGAGGAGCATTGAAGGGAGGGGTTATGGATGTATTTGTTTGCTGTTGAGTTCAAATAACAACAATTATTTTTCAAAATCGTATACTGCACCTTTAAGTTTGGTCCCTGTGGATGATAAAAATCAAAAAACATGTTATTTGATGCTAAATTTTGAATATAACAGGCTTGTTTACTTGGGGAATCTCTTGGCACCTTACAATTTGACTTCAATTCAGGGTGCCAAGATGTGATTATGAAATGATTTCAGTTTTCTATGGTCCACATTATGATTTTCCCCCCCCAGTTTTTGTAGGTAATAAGAACTGTTGGTTCAGGTGAATTTGTATATAGCCTACAGTCTTCACACTTAGAAAGTCTATAGGTCTGTTTCATAATCTAAAAGATTTAATCAATTAAAAGAGGTTGAACCTATTCTGAATCTTTCAAGAGAGAATTGTGATGCATCTAAGAATGAATTATTTTTAACTATACACAGATTCAGACATACAAACTTTAAGCATACACAAGTTGACAAACTGTGGACAGCAACAAAGGGGCTCTCTCATCTGTTGCTATGCATAATAATTGTAAGGTTGACTTTACATGGAGAGATTTTCTTGCAACTTTACTTAATTGAAACCTACATTAAACTAAATTTCATTTGCATTTCACTTGGAACTTGTTTGAAACTCAACCACAACAATTACAACAATTACAATTACAACCTTCTCAACATTATGAAACATGTTACATGAAACAGCCAACCAGTTGATACCACCGACGGAAACTGGACAACTGGACAAAAAAAAAAACAAACGTTAGTCTCTTGCAATAAAGTTGCTTCTTTGCTGATAATCAGTTAGCTTAGTTTGCTTATTAGCTAGTCAGCTAACCTTAACATGACAGCTGTTTGAAAGGCTGCTTGTGCAAGCATTTGTTCTACATTGGTAGCTTTTTGCATTGTGATCTATAAAGCCAAGTGATTAATTTTCTCCTCTCTTGACTTGAAAATGATACAAAGATGCAAATGTAGCCTAAATAACACATCATACATGATTTTATGTAGAATTAAACATACAAGTTACTAATCTAGCTAAGTAGTGGAATAATTTAATGCTACATTACTATGATTATTTTTTAATGCTTTTGTGCAACTGTCTATTTGCATGAGCATTATTTTCATAGTTTTTCAGTTTTCAATGATTAGCTGCACAAATGTTCATATGCACCTATATGGCACTTTACCTAATAAAGTGGCCAATGAATGTAGGTACAAGGTAGCTGTTCCTAATAAACTGGCAACCCGGTATATCTGTAAGATGTTAAAAAGCTTCTCAAGACCATGAAAGTTTCCAGTAATGCTGCCGGTGAAAGATCGTACAGTCGATCTGTGGCAAAAACACGTATTCCCATGGCAATACCCAAGCAAAACTCCATTCAGCTCCCACTTCAGGAAAACAGCCTCCAAGGCTCCGAGGCCCTGCTGCAGAGCGTGCAGTTTGAGAAAGCGCTGTCAGGGGAGAAATAGGTCTGAAGCTGAAATTGTGAAGAGACATGGCATGTTGCCACACAGATGGAGGAAGCAGGAGGGGGGGGTCTTTGGCTGGCTCTAGGCATTTGGGAGATTTGCAATTAAGATTAGCCCAGGGCCTGACGACGGTACGAGCACCAGGCTGCTTCAGCTCACACATGCACGCAAAGCAACAGCGTGCTGCCTGCCATGTGCAGGCCCACCAGCTGAGGAACCTCCATCAGAGTGGGAATGACCCAGAGGAGGTGAAGGATTTCAGGCAACAAGGACGTGAAGGAACTGCTAAGCATATGAGGTAAAGTGTACAGATGACTCCAGCGATGGTGTATGCTGATAAAAGAAAAGAAAAAAATGTCCATGGAAAATCAGAAGAAGAACAAGTAGAAAGAAGCACAAAATGGTACGACTGTAATAAACCAGGCCAATTCACTGATTCTATATACACAGAGTTCTTCAGCAGGAGTAAAGCTGTAGAAGCATATCCACAGCCACCATAAAAGAGTGAGCAAACTAAACCAAGGCTGTCCTTCTATCTGAAACTAAGTGCTGTAGTATACTAGCCACTTTTAGACTAACCACTTTATTGACAACAGGAGATGCAACTGGCTATAGTAAGATGTTAATTACTGGATGATGTAAAATCACAGTGTAAAGTGTTGCACACAGTTTACACTCAGCAATTGTAGGAAGAAGCCATCATAGACCCTCACAGTTTAACATTTTAAATGTGCGGTAGATGCCTGTGCCTTTCAGTAAGTGTTTCTATGTGACATTAATTAAGTTAGCCTATTTGCAATGTGCAGTTAAGGACTTCAAAATGTTATAATGGTAACCGGCCATATGTTATAGCCAACTTTAGCTTGCTAATGGTAACTGACCCTGTTACAGCCAACTTCAGCTAACCTAGGCATGATTTTAAAAAATTAGCATTTGTTATTTCCACTGGGCCTCATTCACCAACTGTTCTTAAGAAGGAATTTCTTCTTAAATCCAACTTTCGCAGTTTTTATGAAGATTCTGACACCAGTGTTTTCTTATTTGGGATTTGTTCTTAGGTAAGAACAGAATCTACACACACTCAAGAGCACAAAGGTACGAACAATTCTGCGATTTAAAAATACGTCACAAATCTGACGCAGACTTTTTAATAAATTTAAGAAAAAACCTAGGAAGATACTGAGGAATGAGACCCGTGGTGCATAGTGCTTGAATTGAAGATTTTATAAAGTCACTGTCAAAACAAAACCTTGTATCTCTCTGCTTGCCATTTCTTACATTTCTTATTTTTGTATGGAACTGGAAGATGCTGGCTGTCACTTATTTTGTATGAAAATTTAATGAGCAGTAGAAATACTCCAGAATCACTTAGAAAAAGATCTTTCATTCAAAGTTGAGAATGTTTTGTCCATCTCCTAGTAAAGCTGATATTTTGGAGGTACAAGGTTTTGGTTCTTTAGCTGAATGGGTTACTTGTGGTCCACGTGGGAGAGCAGAGTTCAAGCCTCGCACGGAAGCACTTGTTAGGCTTATCTCGCTACGTTCCCACCAGGCTAATTACGTCACCTTGGTGCTGCGCATAGGAGGTAATTTGATCCATTCTGTTATCACAATCCTTAATGATGTGTTTGTTGCAGAAACTCATATAGTGATAACAAAGGTGAAACTAAAAAAAAGGCAGTGTTTAGTTGGAGCTAGGACAGGACAGAGGGGGACAGTATCAAGAAAGGGTTGGTCAAACCGCTAGAGGGCACTCATGAGAAAGTCCGAAAATGAATGACTTTTTATGGAGCCTTTGTGCAAAATCCCAATAGTAAATCCTTTTTAAATAAATGTTTTCTTAAAGTGGCGGCACGGTGGCACAGTGGGTGGCGCTGTCACCTCACAGCAAGAAGGGCCTGGGTTCGATTCCCAGCCGGGTGACCAGGGTCCTTTCTGTGTGGAGTTTGTGTGTTCTCCCTGTGTCTGTGTGGGTTTCCTCCCACAGTCCAAAGACATACAGTCAGGCTAACTGGACATGCTAAACTGCCCCTGTGTGTGTGTGTGTATGTATGTACGTACATGTCTGTCTGCCCTGCCATAGACCGGCAACCTGTCCAGGGTGCTTCCTGCCTTCTGCTCAGTGACCGCTGGGATAGGCTCCAGCTCCCCCCCGCAACCCAGAAGGATAAGCAGTTTCAGAAAACGTATGTGTGTTTTCTTAAGACAGTGCAGCATAAAATATATCAACAATGCTTTTTAACTCTTATTAACTCTTTATAACAGTGTCTAATAGGCATTCATGTCATCAGTGAGTTATCTCAACTAATGAACTGATCATCTCCTCAAACAATCAACATTATTGCTAATCTAATGGCCAAAACCAGTTTGCTGTAGAAAAATAAAAAGCATTTTTCTTGTTGATATTTTTTATTTAATACATTCTTCTACTTTCAAGAGAAAGTAAGAAGCAAGAAAGGCTAGAAAAAATAGGTAAAATGAAACATTTTTTGCCATTTAGCTCCATAGGACATGGCCAGGATCCCCTTAGATTGGCTAGGATCCCCTTAGATTGGCTCTGGAATATACACCACATCACCACACTGCTGACAACAGCTCCTCTGAAATTCGTCTGAGATTGGGGCTGATCCAGGCTTGGGGAAAATGAGGCCTTCCCAGTTTTTAGTCGACCTTTCTCAATCCACTGGGCTAAGCACACAGGCCAGATGTGCTTATACTGTAACCCAGACATCTCCGCAAGAGGTTTTGCTCAGCTGACCACAAGTGCTTAATGAGCATTTTAACACTTGTTTAACAAATTAAGATGTAGACAGCCCTGCCAACCCCTCCCTGTGTGTGACTCGAAAACAAACAAATCAGCTAGGCTCTGCTAAGTCCCAGCTCTTATGAGCCACCAAATAGCGGCAGTCCACATGACCATGGAAAACGCAAGAGTCAATAAAAAGTAAGGACAGCGATCCATCTTTCAGTCAGTGGGCTTTTGCGAATTGTTCAATTTAACCTGCAGATTAAGACCTCATGCTGATTACACTTATCACTCCACTCCAAGTCAGTTAGTCAAAAGTATAGTTTATGGGCCGCAATCAAATAATAAATTATATTTTGCAAAAAGGTTGCAGCGTTTTATACAGGCTGACGTCAGGCATTCCTTCAGGGTTGAATGGTATAAATTTCCTCCCAAAATCTATAAGAGCCCAAGGTGCAATGCGTGAGATGAGGATGAGAAAGAGAGAAAGTGAGAGATAGAATATCTTTCAATCTCACACATTTAAAGATTCGAACAATCAGCTATTTTTTTAGATAATCCAACTTAACATACCATAATTGCTTCCATACCCAGGCTCTCGTTTCAGAGAGTAAAGGCCTCACATTTCATTCAAATGAATTGGGAAACGTTGCAGCGAAACAAGGGAGAGAGTTTTTACAGCAAAGTTGAGAGTGTGCCAAATGCCCTCCCACAAACTACAGACAGATGCTTTCAATAAACCAACGGTACAGCCACCATACTGTTATTATTTGCTGGTTTTTATCTTGACCCTGATGGAGGAGATATGTTCCGACTGGCTATTTCGAGAAAGCAACCAACTACAGGCCTATGTCAATTGAGGATAATAGGAGAGGTTTGTACTGCATTTATGGATTGTACGGGGCTACTCTTGAAACAGCTAATCGTGGAGGTCTTTGCTGTCAATTTTCACATCAAATGCATCTGGCAATGCATTCGATATGCACGCTGGAATATAAACACATAGGAAGGTTCAAATATTCACCACCGTCTCAGGAGACCTCATAGAGAGCTAAGCAGAACTGATCTTCAAGTGTAAGCATATGATACATGACTGCTCGAGAGTCCAAGAGCTTCAATGATTTGACACACAATGTAAAAATGTCAGCAAGGCTCTACCTGACAGATTCTTTTGGATTGCTGGCTCCAGCTCTCTCCATAATCAACTATACTAGTGTCTTTTTGTAAACAGTGCCAGTATATACAGTATGCAAAAGTTCGAACACCGCCTAAAAGTTAACACAGCCTCCAGAGGGACTAATTTTAGTGCACAATTTAGCCTAAAAAAACAAAACAATAAATAACGTGCCATAACTTTTGCACAGGCCGCATTTTATGTTTCTATTTTTTCCTCCATATTTACACTCTTAACTGGTAAACTTTGAAAGTATTGTAGTGAGACTCTTATTACATTATTACATTTTTGGATGAAAACAAAATGTTAAAATTCAGGAAAAGTGAAATGGAAAGTATCCAGTCAGGGTTTTTTTCTCTGTGGTATCTAGGTAGGCACAGCTAAGCTAGCTCTCTCATTGGTAAGGTCCTCAGGAGCTGAACTGAAGGTCTAATATGTCAGATTAATCAGCAACATAATTTGGAACTGACAGTGGAATCAATCAATCACATTTGGTGTGCACAATGGGTGGGACCGATTTTGTGGGAAAAACATCATTCTAGGCCTTCATTCTAGGAAATCTTAGATATCACTGACCATGAGTGCGAGTCGTAGCCAATACATTACATTTCAGTCAGTTATCCATACCAAAAAACAGCAGCAGATCTTTGACAGGAATCTTTGGCAAACTGACGAAGTCACTGTAAAACTGCTACAAGATAAAACGCGATTAATATGTCTGTTACAAGTTTCAAATAACATATAGAATGTCTTTTACAAGCTTCAAATGTCCATGTTTAATCTAGAATGGCCAAAAAATATTCATGTGAGTTGCTGTTAGGTTAACATTAACATGACAAAAAAAATCATAAAGTTGTTTCTGACCAAGTTTTGACGTTTATAGACTGAACTGAAGACCTACTTCTAAAGCCATGGGTCACCACTGTTACTAGAAAAATGTGCTGGTGTATGGGTTATGGGCTTGTATTATGAGTTTTGAGTCAACAAGTTTCTTTCAGCAGTTCTTCTACTACAGGGAAACAGAAACATTATTCAAACTAAAGATGTGGCAGATTAGAGATTAGCCTTTCTAAACTGTGGCATTTTATGTTTGCTTCAAGTTCCAATACTGTCATTTCATTTCTTTCCTGCATTTGTTTGTACGCTGCCTAGTGGATTTGGTCAGTGCAATCCTGTCAGTTTCTTGAGTTTAGGGGTTTATAATGATGATGGTTTGTAACGATGATGGAGACAAGCCACTATAATGTATGCTTATGCTTGCATCCAACTGCCTTAGTCTACTCTAAATTACAAGAAAGTCTTCTGACATATTTAATCAATAACCAGAAAACATCAAATAATATAATTTGAAAAAGGGTTTCAGGACAGGCTGACAGACAGGCTGACATCAGGCATTCCTCCAGGGTTCAATGAAATAACAATGAGACACAGAATGTCTGTCGATCGTAGACATTTAATGATTCAAACAATCATCTGGCCGCGGGATCTTGTGTTTGTTCCAAGAACCAAGTGGTGATGTTCTGTTTTTTTGCTTTTGTTTGTGTGTTGCCTGGTGGTCTGGTGGATTAGCCCAGTATGTTTCTGTCAGCAGGTTTTATGACTTTCAGGCTTTGTAAAGAAGATGTTTCATGGGTAAGTGCTAATAAAATGTGATTGTGCTTGTATCTAACTGCACCAGGCTCAGATATGCTACAAAGAGTCAGGGCTAGCTTAGTGTCTGAAGTTTGCTTCTTTAGTTTGGACTCTGACTTTTATTTTGGAACACCCTTCATTTATTGAATTTTCAGTCAAAATGTTATCCACTATTCAGCATCGCATGTTTTTGTTTGCTTATTCTAGTTTACATTATTTCAGATTTTATTAATGAAATCTGGAGGGATATTTTTAATCACCTCCAAAGTTCAGTCTTAGAAGTTGGTTGCGTTTTCTGCTTCTCATGATCCAAGTAACCCAAACACATTCAGTGATGTTGAGGTTTGGACTCTGGGGTGGTCAGTCCATTGTTCTGAGAACACCAGCAGCTTCTTTGTTTGATTTGCAAATGTCCTTGTCTCAGTAACGTCTGCTTGACAGCTACACATCCTTTCAGACCCAAAGTGTTGAGCGTCTCACAATGGAAGGATGGACAGAAACACCTGTGGATTTTCTCAGATCTGAATCAAGAGTAGAGCTTGATTTTCTCCTCTCTCTCAAAGATGAAAGATTTAAGTGCTGTTTATCTGATGGTGACAGTTTTGATGGTCTGCCAGGTCATAGTTGTTAGGAGTCCAATTTCTTTTAATCATTTTTTGATCTCCAGTTTTGGAAACTCCTGTTTCTTCTATTATTTTCCATTGATTTTCCTCTTCCTTATGCAAGTGCATTGTCTTATATTTAATCTCCACAAAAATATCTCCTGAAAATGAATAACGTAATGTCCATTTTGAATGGAAATGAAATAATTGAAGGGCAGTTTCTAACTGCAGAATACTGTATAGCTGAAAACAGTAGTAGCAGCCACATTAAAGCCTGTACTTTTGTCAGTTCTTATTAATAACAGTATGTCATACAATATTGAACTACATAAAGCTGCTGTTGGACCAAAACCTTGTATCTCCAGAAATGATAACTTTACAGGAGAAGGAAAAAACATACTTTAGTTTTAATGTATGTCAATGTAACCAGTACTTTTGTACCATTTCTTTTGGTCCATTCATTATGAAATGTAGGTACAATGTAAAGGGCAACAGGCATTTTCAACTTATGTCAAAAACTGAAAAATGGAGATGCTCTGACTGCAGTGATAAGCAAGAATACTTCACCTTTAAAAGGAACAGACCTGCCAGCAGGGTCCAAGCTTTCATCCCTTTCTCCTGTTTACTCAGCCAGTTTGCATCTTCTCCCATGTAATTACTGAATAAATAATATGTCTAAGGATGTACTAAGACTGGGATTGTAATGGGTTAACAACCCAGCATGGTGATTTAGCATGATTTAGGCTTTTTTCTGCACAGTGCTAATTGGCAGCTATAAGCTTCTATTACTTGTTAGCTTCATTAGCTTTGTAGCTCCAGTGCAAAACTAAAGAAGCAAAGAATTCAGACACCAAACTTATCTTGGCTGATCGACTACATTTGGGGTGAGTGAAATATTAATTTGATTATTTTTAGCTGAAGCATCGCTTTAGTACTATAAACATTCAAAATAACTCAAGTCTTTGCTCTCTACCACAAAACACACAATAGACACTTGCAGACTGAGACCCTTGCAGACCCAGACAGCTTCAGGGAGGAAGTCTTAAAGATTACAGTCTTCTCAATGGGTAGTCCAGTAAAACAGGGGAGATTACATTCTCAGGAGGCGCATTCATCCCTGCAGATCAGCACGGCTCCAAAAGCACTTCTACAACCTGACTGCGTGCGTCTAAACCCGACTTAGCATCGCTGTTACCCTGAGGCTCGGGGCACGAGGTTATGCAGTTGTGGGAAACATTCTGCTCTCTCTCTTTTACTTGCCCGCTATATCTCCCAGCTTTATGCGAAGAACTCTTCGCCATGTCACGTTCAAAACTAAGCACTAAAACAGTTTGTTGGGCCATAAAAGCAGGTTGTATAGCTGCAGGCACCACAGGGAAAGAACACTTCTCTGTAACCACTAAGGCATGCCTCTCCATGTTCCTCCGACGTCTGTCAATGTGGTATCTATTAATACAAGGCCTCTATGAGAAAGTGAAGAGCAAAGACATGGTTCTCAAACAAGATGGTGTTTAAATCTGTCACTGGTCAAACTGCAATCCTTTAATCACAAATAACAAGTACAGAGAACACAAATGTTTGTCCATGTCTTCACAGGACAGGACAGGAGGTAACTCAAAAAAATCACAGTGACACGCACATTTCAGCTTTGACATTTGGATCACACAAATCCATGCCAGTGGATCCGTGGTGCTTCTTTTTATTTTGTAGTAGAAAATTTTAAAAATTAAATTTAAAAACCATTACTGTAGCTACATTTGACAAGCTTTTGAGGCTGAGGTTTCCTATAGCAAGGATAGACAATTTACCCCTTGAAATTCTTAATCAGCAACATATTGTACAGCCTACGGCCTCATCAACGTCTGAGCCATGTAGACAACATGGAAATAAAAGAGTGGCATTGTTCCTGTACTGCAGGGTAGGTAAATCTTTTAGAATTTACAGTGTTTTCTTTTGATTGCATGCAACTTTCATACATTTATTCACAATCAAATTTGGACTTTTATTGTTTTGTTGAAAATCAGAAGTCCCATGTAACCAAAGGACTAGATAATATAAAGGGGACCAGTCATGCTTTCAAGTAGCCTTGATCAATTATCCAGCCCTCTAAATAAACATACAGAACAAAAATCATGAAATTTTGCAGTAGAACTTTTTATTCAATAACCTATAAAGCTTGATTCCTACATCTCCCAGAGTTCATTTGGACTGTTACAGCTAGTGAGGGTGTAGCTATATCAGCACTGCCTGGCATGACCAGGCCTCCTCATCTACCACATCATTTAGCTTTGCAGCTTCATAAAGATCTGCGATTTCTATGGAATTAACAAACATTTTTACTATGAGTTAGTCCGTTTACTGGCTTGTGCTGTTGAAGGGTGTGCATGAAAAAAGTCAGTCTTTATCACAGCCTGCAGCTAGTCTATGAAAAAGTTAACAGTGAAAAGGTTGCAGCTTTCAAGGAGGAGTTAAAGTTCGGACTTTTGAATGGCATCAGATCCAGATTGGAGCTCTTTCCATGGACACTCAGCAGAAACAGAAAGCCTGAGCTGAGCGGAAGTGGGCTGTCTGTAATTGAGCTAGAAAGAGCGCTCACTTGACAACATTACAAAATGTTTGTCTCAGCTCAGCAGAGTTAGCTGAAATATTCTAAAGTGAATTCTCCAGCGCATGAATCCCTCTTATACTGTAGTTGCCACTGTGTCTTTTCTACCAGATCCAATGCAAACGTCTGTTAAAAATTATATGATCTTCTGGTTGCTTCAGAATCTGAAATGTAAATGTAAACGTCACTAGACCCAGCCATATTAAACTCCATCTACTACTGTGGCTAGTTCTGTTTTCCTGGTTGGTAAGACTTCGTTTCTGTTGTAAGTTTGAAGGAGGCATGTTGGTGGATTGTGAGGGTACACCATTTCTGTTGTGAGTTTTAGAGGGCTGAGCTAGTGGATAGGAGTGACTGAATGGGAGAGTCATGGCGCTGCACTGACTCTTGGGAAATGAATCTTCTCTCTGTTTTCTCTGAGGTGGCTTTGATGGCAGAAAACATGTTTTCACCCTCTGGCATGACACAGCACCTTCTGACACTAACAAATAGCCAAACATGGCTGTTCTCCTTCAAGTGAATGATTTTTAGCCTTCTGGTTAAGATTTGTGCTCATGCAAGCTCACAGAACATAGTGACCAAAGTAAATAAAAAAAAATCAGATGTGGACATTAATAGGATAAACATTTTTCCTTTAGAACATTTAATAGGTCTTAAGCGGTGTAACAGGCTTAAAGAGCTGTATCCTATCACAGGGCCAAACCACGATGGGGCCTACATGTTGACGATGTCACAGCTATCCATGGCTAGGTGCCAGCAATAGGCCGTGCTGTTGAATGGAAAGCAGCGACAATAGCCAGCTGTATGAATCTGTTAAGTCAAGTACATAGAACTGGACAGTTGGCGTTTCCTCCAAGCACTTTTAGCTGTCCTTGGACACTGTGTGAGCATCAGTTTGAAAAGTTGCAGTGACTGGCCACACAGAAAAAGCTGCCATGTTGGGAGCACTGTGCGATAACACCTAAACAGTAGGCGGGATTTGGCAGTGACTAACAGTGGGGAAATAATTGAAGAACCCAAAACAAAAGAGTTATTACAAGAACTGAAGGACCACCAGTGTAACATACCAGTGTCATAGTCTCTCAGCCATAAAGCAATATGTGAGTTGCACAGTAGTTATTATGGTTTGCGGTTCTGATTCTCTGTTGCAGTCTACCATGTAGTTTATCTGAACTTGGGCCCATGATGAGAAGGAACTGAGTATATTTAGGAACTGAAAAAAGTGTTAAATTCATTCAATAACAAAGCGGTCATCTTGAGATTCTGAAAGAGAGCATTGCGTCATCATCAGTCACGGAATTCAGGAAACCAACATTTGAGTGGCTGGCTTTGGTGGGCTTGCGTCAATATGCTGCTTTGTCGAGCCCATTAGTTCATTCTCTGCAGGCCTCTGCTGTCTTTGTGTCCAAGGTTCAAGTGCGCTTTCATGCTTCTTGGGAATGAAAGCTCTTTAACAAGAGCAAAAGAAGCCCCCTCACAGTCTTATATTCAAACGTGCTGGTTATTCAGGAACACAGCCCGGTTACCTTCTGCCCCTGGCCCTTCAATACGCAGCCCCAGGTCACTCTCCAGCCCGAGGCTTTAATTGGGGAGAGGAAATGCCCCACAAAGAAACATTCAGAAGAGTTCAGAGACGCGTTTAGATGCTTTCACTTTCTTAGCCCAATCAATCTGGTCAAGAGCCATAAGAAACAGGTCCTGCTTCCTGAGGCCCCTGATTGTTTGCTCCAAAAGCTCAGGAACCGTATTTAGATTTGCTTTAAAAGCTCCCCCTAATCTATTCTTACAAGCACACTGCAATAGAAAACAGCTCTGACTTTAGGGGAAAAATATTTTAGAAGCGATAAAAATTAAGGCCCAGTAAAGCGAGCGCTAAAACGTCCCGGGTGGACTTGCAGCAAGGCCGTAAATTGTAGGCATCCCTTCATAGCTGTAACTGCCACCAACTGAAGATTGTTAGACAGCCAGTAAAAACACTCCACTAAGGTCCGTACAAGCTGCTGGGTTTCTTTTGGAAGGACAGTGTTTAGCAGACTGTCTGATAATTAACAGTTAATAAAAATATTTGGAGTACTGAGGAGTAAGGCTATAAGCAGCTCACTTTGATCTGAGCTTGTGCAAAATAGCTTAGAAATGATATAAAACGGAACATGCAGCTAAATTGGTCACAGCCAGCAGAGCAGTCTGCGATTGCAAAAATGTAACTAATTTGACCACAAACACCCTGCATCAGATAAAAAGAAATGCTTAACTCAGTAAAACATATCTCTCTCCAGTCAAAAAGACAGAGAATGGTTTCATTTCACATGGGCAATGTTGGCTGCATTAACCATGTTGGCTTACATCCGAATACTTTTCCACAGACGGCTGCAGCCTGTTAGTGAGTCTAAACTCACACGTGAACCTATAGTTTTTCAAAAAGAACAGGACAAATTAGATTTACGCCTTATATCATGCTCTCCTGATACAGCCAAACATCCTCACAAACCACAAATAAGTGCTAAACCACTCTTCTGGCTGGCGCTGCTGGTTGAGAAGGTAGAGCCAATCACTGGCAACTCAATAAGGTATCTTGATAAGACAAATCTAGCTGTATATGTATTTGTTTATCTGTATGTCTGTCTAATTTGTGTCTGTCTGTCTGTCTGTCTGTCTATCTATCTATCATTAGATAGCATTAGATAACATTAGATAACATTAACAGATTTGATCCCTTCACAGTGACCCAGAAAACATGATTACATATCAGAGACCTGGACGGTTTAATGTCTGTCCCTATTAATGTGCTCAATCATTTTATAACCCCAATTTTCTATGACACAAAAGTCCACTTTTTTGGATCAAGACAAAACCATTTCATTAGAAGCAGCTCATCCAGAATATCTGTAAATGCTCTCCTGTGATAAAGATCCCCTAGAAGAACCCTCTTAAGACTATAGAGAGAGTATCATCTGCATGCTCTGTAGAACATTTGAAGTGATCTCATGGTTTTGACAGTGATTTTGGGAAGCTCACCCGTGTCCTCAGTTAGTTTCGGTCCACTCTGCTCTCATTTATGCCCCTGGCGATGAGCGCACTGAAAGCAGAAGCTGTTTTTAACTCTGCACAGATTGTGGCTAGTTTTAGCAATGGCTTGGTTTCTAAGTTTGTAAAGACATATGGCCACATATAAAGTTCACAAATGATGGAAAAATGAATTTTTTATTTAAAAGACAAGTCTGATAATGCCCACGCCATAAGAAAACATAGAAGAAACAGCCTAATAATGCAATCATTTTTTTATGAATTGTACTGAGGCCAGCTGGTAGGAGCTCACAGGACAGCTACTGGCCAGGGTGTTTTTGCCAGAAAACTGCATAGTGATCATAGTTATATTCCTCAAGGGATGTCCAGGCTAAACAACATTTTCCCTCACCTTCACCTTCATGTATTTGCATATTCCTCCACCATTCTAAATTCTACCCAGAGCCTTGGTACAAGACAGTACAGAACAAACAGGAAGGGGTATTGAGCACAAATGCTCATACTATACCTATGTGCACAGCACCTTTATTTGATTTCCATGTTTTATAGAGAATATATACTGAATTTCCATGTATTGCTGTAATGCCCTAGGATTAGTGTTATTATTATCATCAAACCCCCCAATATTGCCAAAATAGCTTTTGTGCTCTTCACTCTTGGCAAAACTTTGAAAATGGCAATGCAGCAAGATGATTGGAGCTCGAACAAGAAACTTGTAGCAAAGAAAACAAGAGCAGAAAGTGAACGGTGGCTCAAGTCAGTGTCCCATGAGACGTGCACGTAAAGCCAAACCATACCCACAGTTTGGCAGGCCCAACAGAAAGCGTGTGGATGCAAAGTCTGTAGGTAGGCATCAATGTCACAAAATCACTGTAGAGGCAGTAAATCCCACCGTTTATAATTCTACAAAGCATTCTGGGGGCACGTCTCTGATTTAAGCCTTAAATAAACCTGTCGTTTTCTCTGGGGCGCTACATTCCCAGAAAGTAAAACTTTGAAAAGAATGCAACAAAGTGCACAAACCCATGCAGGGTTAAGCACCTTCCGTCCTGCTTAACCGTTCCTATCGACACCCTCTATAGATTTTTATGCTTTACGGCTGAAGTTTCACAACATACCCACTACTGTCAATCAGGCCGAGGACAGAAGAACCACATTTTGGACTTTATAACTTCCACATGTTGGCTGTGTTTAAGCTCCATGAAGTCTATGAGAAGTATAGGATACATCTTGTGGTCACGCAGATGTACCAGCCAGTGGAGCACATCAGCAGGAGGGACACTGAGTTCTTGACCATTAAATGGGTAGATTACAAAGACACATCTACTACACAAAGTGTTGATGTGTAACAATACACGCATTTTCAGTTTCAGTACAATGAAGTCAAGATTTGATCTTTAATGTTCTGTGTGTTAAATGTCTTGATGCTGCAGAGCTCTGACTGTGTGCTAGTCAGATTGGTTTAACTCAGACAAATACACCATTTATTTCAAATCAAAAGACTTTTGTTGCATTTCTTTGTGCAAAATAGTGACCTCAATGCAGCTGAGCTTTAAACAGCACGAAAACCTGAACTGTCTCATGTAAACCTATATTCTATAGCATGGCTCCATTTTCAGCCCCCTGAAACTGTAAAGTCAACATCAACATGTCACAAAGGCACAGTTAAAATACAACAGTATGGGCTGGTCATATGACATGTCCTAGGTGAGAGTAAGTTAACGTATTCTCTACAGAGAACAACCCTTTAATGCATAAATACTGCTTATTTTCTGAATTTAACATATTGGGGAACAAAGAAAACATAAATAAATGAAGATTGTGCACTAAAATTTGCTAAAAAATGTTATAGCGTTGTTCCCTGTAGAAGACGTGATAACTTCACTTAGGAAATCCACAAAACATCATGTTTTTTGCAAAATCTACACTGAACCTGATACTGTTACTTGCCACTTTTTTCATGTTTAATGTTCAAATGAGAGACCCTTAGAAGAGACAGAGGACTGTATTAATGATACAGTTTTAAATTTGGATACTGTTTTGAATGTTCCTTTTTGAAATATTTCAGGACTGTATTAAAACTGTTACATGTTGAAGTGTTTTATCTAAATAAAAAAGCTCTCTGTTCAATTTTCTATGGATTGGTTGGCAATTTTCCCACAAAGCCCCCCAACACAAAGCCCCCTAACAAAGCTGTGCAAACTGATCCATCACTGACTGAGCATACTTATTCTCCTGATGTTCAAAGTGTGGAAACAGAAGAAGATGCTGTCTAACATCAACATCCAAGTACTGCACTCTTAAAGGTTAAGGTGCCAAAAAGAGTTCTTTGGAGCAATACCATACAAGAACCACTTTAGGTTCCCTCGGGAAACTTTCAATGGAAGGTTCTTCAGAGAAAGAGTAATATAAAAAAATATAAAATACCTTTTTTAAGGTCAAAAGAACCTCCACATAAAGGTTATATACCAGCTAAAGATCCATTTATCCAAACCAACAACCCTTTTGGAGCCTTTGGTTTTAAGAGTATACATGACCTATGATTTGACGTCACAGAACAAGCCTGATACTGTGATTTTAGTTGTTTATTCCAAAATCACATGCAGCCTGTCACCTGCAGCAAGAATGAGCTGATTATCAAAGATCTGGAGATCCCTCTATGCAGAGAAAGGCTGCTCTGTACAGAAGCCCGAGAGAGGACATGTCTTTAGAAAGTGGAAGTGTTCAGAGATCGAGAGAGACTGACCTGGTGGGCACGAGCACTCCTGCACGAGGTCCCTCGTAGTACGCAGCTTGGGGGCTTCCTCCATGAGTCTCTGAAGGAGTAACCATACATTTCTGTTAAAAGTCCCTGACTGACATTATCAGCTGCAGTGACTGACTGTTTGCTCAGAAATATGAGCTGTAATTACACTAAAATACAGAAGGGTTCTAACTAGATGATCTCATCAAAGCACTGGTAATCATGTGTAGTCATGTGATGACCACAGATAATGAATTAAAAATTAATAAAAAAAATAGTAACACAAGGCATGTAAATGTTAATGTAAATAAAAAATTGAACAATCAACAAATCAAAAATAAAATTAGGCTGTAAAAAAACAAACAAAAAACTACATTAAAAAAACTAAGAAAGAAAATAATCATATAAAAAAATAGAAAAAAAATCCAAAAAAATCCACTTTTTGAAAAATCATAATATAAATAACCCAGAAAATGTAAAAAAATATATGTGTTAAATCAGACAAAAAGCAAAAGTCCATTTGTTTAAAAATGAAATGAAAATCTGTAAAAAAATAAATAAAATTACATTTAAAAACAATAACATCTAAAAGAGAAACATACCAAATAAAACAACAAAATTAAAAGCATAAAACAAACTGTTTTGATAAAAAGTCAGAATATAAAGAATAACCTAGATGTAAAAATACACAAAAATGTTGATAAGACAAAGAAAACTAAAGTCAACGAATCAAAAATGAAATTAAAAGCTGTAAAAAATATATATAAAATTATATTAAAAACAATAAAAACTAAAAGAGAAAATAAACACACCAAACGAAACAAACAAACAAAAACAAACACAAAAATACAAAAAACTCTAAAAAGACTCTAAAATCAATTACACTAAAAAAAGCCAAAAATCGATCTTAAATTAAAGGCAGTTAAAAACGACTAAAATAAAGTAAAAACCCCTCAAAATCAACAACGATGAAAAGTCCGTATCTGCTCACCTTCTGAACGAGCTTGTCGATCAGATCCCACAGAGTCCCGTTCACCTCCAGCCATGACGGAGCTGAGCTGAACTCCGAGCCTCGCTCTGCCTCCAGCAGCGCCACTCTGTGCTCCAGGTGAGCCGACCTGAAGGTGCCGAGCACACAGAGCGCCACAGACACTCCGGACAGCACGAAGCAGAAGACCGCGGGCAGACAGAGCGCCGCAGGGGAGGAACTGCAGGACGCCGGTTTGTCCATCTCCTTCAGCTGAGCCTTACACTGCATCCTCAACACTCTCACAGCTCTGACTTCACACACTCCAAACTCCGTCTGAGCCCCTCTGAGCCCTCTCTCTGTCTGAGCTCAGAGCCGCGCGGAGCAGAACTCTCTGGACCTTCAGCTGACAGGACACACGCGGGGGACACACCGACACACCGGATAGGCCAATCAGAGAGCAGAGTGAGTGCGCGCGCTTCCAGCCTCCAGCTGTGTGAGGAGCGCGAGTTCTGCTCCAGCTGTTTCTCTCCGGGGCAACGCGCGCGCCTCGCGCTTGCACTTCCACCAATCCGCTTCCAGCAAGCGTGTGCGCGAGAGCATTTAAACTAAATGAGACCACAGCTCCTCACTTTAAAAGTGTTAGAAAGGAAACGACAGAACCTTTTCTACACTGAACTCTTAAACTGTCTGAATTTCCACAAGACAAACATGATTTAAAAAGCCTAAGAAGCTCCTCTGGTAACTGCTTCCTTATTATTAGACACTTTTCAGATTTCGGGCAAAGCTGAACTGAGTCGCCCGCTGATGTCCTAATACGGAGCTGTGGTGCCACCTACAGGACAATTTAACAGCTGTTTATTATAGGGAAAAAAAGATAGAGTCGTTTAAGTGTTCTTATAGTGTTGCTTGAACACTCACCAAACAGTAAATCGAGAACTCAGTAAAGTCAAAGACCACTACTCAAACCTCTAAGGACACTGAAACCATGCTTTCTTTCTAATTAGGTTGGAGACAAAACGCTGTGGGCAAATACTATAGATACAAAGTATGCCCTATGAACAACGTCTCACTGTCAAATAAATACACTTCACCAAAGCTCCCCATAGATTTAATCTGGGCAGTTGCAATATTGGGTAAAGCTTAGGTAAGCATCACCTCCTCCAATCAGAGGTCTGATATGGCTTGTCCTGCCCACTGAGCTTTAACAAAACTGGCCTTCCCCATTCTTGCTCTCTTAAAGCCTGAACAACTTTCTAAGCTAACCTAGCAAGAGCAACAGAGCTAGCAAACTAGAACATCTGTCTGAATGTTGTCTAGCTGTCCACTCGGTTATGGTAACAATCCCCAGAGGCACATCCAGCAGTAAAGTGAGTTTTATTTTTTAAAAGATCATCACATAAAAGCTGGATCTTTATTCACAGCAGGATGGTCCAAAACAGTCACCGCCCTGCTCACGATTGTGTTTAGCTCAGCATGAACTGTTTTAAGCAACATTCATGGTTTCTAACCCTGGTCCAGAGGTTCACCCACCTATATCTGTTTATCCTTCCTTCTCTAATACTCCTAATCTAATCAGTCAGCTCAATAACAAGCTCTTACTGAGTTGGAGTGGGTGTTTTACAGCAGGGAAAACACTCAATGTGCAGGACCAAGGCTGAAAACCACCATGATAAAACAACTTTCAAGTTTTAATAATAACAGTACAACAATGACTACCTGAAAACACAGTAAAGTTTAATATACACAATATAGACTGGAATATGGCTTGTACATTCGATCAATAAATACGTATGGACAGTAAGTAAGCACACAATTCTGAAGGAGAAATAAGTAGCATATGCATGGTGTAGCTTTTCACTGGTCAGCTGCATGTTACTGGCTCACTACAGGTCAGTAGAGGTATAAAGATGTAACTCATCACCATGCAGATGATGCATAGCTGTGTTTGTTAAGAAATCGTTTTCCTTAACACTTCAAGTTTTCATTTCTACTTATTGCTCCTTTAAAGCAGACTGATACAGTCAGTAGCAATCTCCCTGGGAGCTGTATTGAGGTGTAGATTGACTAGAAGGTCACTTTTTGCTCTCTTTCCTAAGAGGGGCAAAAAATGGGTGTCTGATGGCCTCCTCCAGGGTGATGCGTTTGGACACATCGTATTCCATCATCTTCTGAAGCAGGTCAAACAGCTGCTCGTGGACCGAGCTCTTTGAGGACATGTATTGCTGGAGGAGTAAAAAAGACAATGTATAAATATGAATGAACCGATTAAGCCGTTACACAAAACTCAAATCAGCTGCAACAGACTTTAGGTGTGACCTTCAGATGTTTGAGTGCGAGTTACCTTGAGAGGTTTGCAGTGCTTCCTCACGTATCTTCCAGATGAGGTATGCTCATCCCAGTCCAACTTGTCACGATAAACATAGTGCTGCTTCCTATAAACAAACCAGACAGCTCAACATTTACCTGAAGCTTACATTTCCTATGGTGTAACCAAAGCCCATAAAGTCTGTCTACTCGGCGACCGTCTTGGCAATGCTGCCAGGTGATCATTTCCAGTAGAAGACCAGACTCCTATCTCCCTGAATGAGGACTAACCAGTGTCCTCCTTTATAACCTCTCTCGTGAGACTCATACTAACCATTCTGTAGATGCCTGCTAATGATGTGAGAGAAGAAACCTACACCCACTAAATGTAAACCAAACAAATAGCCAGTCTTACTCTTACCCTGTTTTCTGAAGCAAGTGAACAGGTATGGGGCCTAAAACTCTCTCCATCATGGCCAGATGCTCCTTGCTGTCATGAGTCTGTAACACAAGGTGGAAGTGTGTCAATTAGCATGTAAAATGTAATGTTATGGATAAGATACTGGAGAATTCAGAGTAAAGGGAGCTCTGCCGTGCTACTTACCTGAAACAGTGTTAGTCCCAGATAGTATTCAATCAAAATGCAGCCCAGACTCCAAACATCGCAAGCCTGGTTCCATCCAAGCTCTGGCAATACAAACAACACAGAATGAATTAAAACCATCTTCAATTGCAGCTCAGGTTTGGAAGAGCCAATAACATTAAATACTGCCCTTGCACTCACTGTAATATAAAGAGACTCTTACCTAAGATGACTTCAGGTGCTCTGTAGTGACGTGTCGACACCACTGATGTGTGGTGCTCATGGTCATATGTAGCATTGCCAAAGTCCACCACTTTCACATCAAGATTCTTCAATGTCCTCTCATCCCGTTTCTATATAAAGATTTTTTTCTTTAGAAGTGCTTATTCCAAACTCCAGTGGTTTAAAAAGAGAACAAATGCTTAATATCACAGCTCACCAACTTGGCGTTGTATTCAATGTCAAAGTCTGAGTCCACAAACAGAATGTTTTCAGGTTTCAAGTCTGTGTGTGTTAGCTTATTCCGATGAAGAACTTTTAAAGGAAAATTAAAAAAAGCGTTACAGGGTAACAATTAATCATGTTATGTGCTGCCTGGAAGAACAAAAATTCCATGGGCAAATTAAACAAAAAAAAAGATAACAGAATAAAATGCATTAAAAATGGTAATTAAAGCAGTCTATGGCTCTATGTAATGATATATTTAAAATAAATAGGAAGAGATATTTGCACAAGTTAATTTTTACTATATCTGTTTTCAAAGCACTCAGTGGCCTTAACTCACAATGTACAGCATTGAAGATCTGATATGCCATATGTCTGATCTGGTCCACTGTGAAGGGCATGAAGCCATTCTCTTTGAGAAAGTCGTAAGTACTCATCCCCAGCAACTCAAACACAATGCAGATGTGGCCATGGTGGTCAAACCAGTCCAACATCCGCACACAGGCACTGAAAGGCATTGACATGGTTTGTTTTTGCACATTAGAAATCTCTCTTTTTTTTTTTCAACGAATTCTAGAAAATGAACACATCACTACATTGAAGTCACTCACAATCTCTTTTCAGAGTCCAGAGAGTTCATTTGTTCTAGCACCTCCACTTCTGACATAGCTGCCTCGCGATAACGTTCCAGATTTTTGATGATCTTCAGGGCCACTCTCATACCATCTCTGCCAACACATGAATAGAAAATCAACAGCTTACTTGTGGGTTTTAGTATTTCATAAACAGGCAGTCAGAGAGAGAAGAGCTTACTTTGAGTGGTCAATGCACTCCACCACTTTTCCAAAGGCTCCTTCTCCGAGAGTGCTTACAATCTCATCTATTAAGAAGATAAAAAAAAAGCAGGCCGTCAGTACAGCTTAATGACAATGTAAGTTAACCAATTATCAGACTTAGCAAGTGCATTACAGGGGACTGTGAACATTTCTGTTACAGTGTATGTATATCGATATTTACTGGTTTAAAAGCGTGCAAACATCCAGCATGGTACTCCCACATTATTTAAGTTAAATCTAGTACAAATATATTTCAGCTCCCCTTCAAAATGTAACCCCCAACTAACTTGAAGTCTCCCAACCACTAGACACAGAACAGACAGAAAGATATGTGTTCTATACATCTTGCTCTTAGCATGTGTCCATTGTGATAGATCAGGTGACCCTCCTCATCATCCTCAAAACTCCTGGTTCTTTTCCTGCGATGACTTTTCTGGAAGGAGGGAAGTGACGTTCACGGGCATCAGCATCACCATCATGACACCATCATCAAACACCAGCCAGAACCAGGCCCGAACACGTCATTCATTCATTCAGCAAGAAGGTTGGTGAAGGGGAGGGAGATATTCGGACCCGTTCAGAAACCCGCACCAGGCCACGGCAGCAGCAATTTCAAATTCAGCCCCGAACAACGGCACAGGTGCCAACATAGCGTGTGTTACAGAAGAAAAACATGGCAACAACATTTTCAGACAAGAGACTTGGAGTAATGTGGAGTAACAACACAACAAACTGTGGAATGGCTATTTTATTCTATGACCCAGTGTATATTGTCAAAGCAAAAAAAATCAAATTACCAATTTTCCACTTACCCCAAATGTAGCCAGCCGAGACATGTTCAGTGTCCAGATTTTGCTTCTTTAAATTTTACGCTGGACCTACAAGGCTAACTTTGCTAACAAACACCATAAGTTGATAATCACTCAAATCAATACATCCCCATAATTTCTCTCAACCTACTTAAACCACATCCAGGTCTACATTAAGGTCCTGCAGACCTGGCAAAGTAATTTAGAGCACAATATGACTGGATGTGAACTAAAGAAATGAACAAAACTTCATCAACAGACTGGGCAGCTATTTTAGACAACAGGTAATGAGCTGAATTTTGACTCACCTGCGGAATCAGACTTATGGACACTGGATTAGGTTCAAGATTCCTGTCATTTCTATTTTTAAACATATATCTTTAATTTGAAAATTCAAGAATAAAATATATTTTTGAAAAAAGGTCACATAACACAAGTGTCACATAAAACAAGTAATCACACAAACGTATCTGTACTATCCATATGCCTGCATGACCTGCAAACATGTTAAAGGGAGGCATAATCTGTCACACTCCTATTGTCTAAGACAGCTGCAAACTATTTGTTTTTCTAGATTATAGTAAACCATACTGTGCTCTACACCACACCAAGTTTGCGTGACCTTAAAGACCTGGATGCAGTTTAAGCAATTCGAAAATTATTAATACTGACTTCTAGTTTTTGCAACATTAGCTTTGTAGTTCAAGATTAAAACTTAAAAAAGCAAAACTATTTGGATGGCAAACATGTCTTGGCTGATCAACTACATCTGGAGTAAGTAGAAAATTGTGTAAATTTGATTTTTCACCAAATCATTTCTTTACAAACTTTTTTAAAAGTGCCATTTCTTTAACATACAGCTTTAAGCTACATATAAGTAATCTGCCACTACTTTGACTTTTCTATGAGAGCCCATAATAGAAGCTGCCTAAAATATATTTGATTTCAAAACTATCACTGGCTGGTTCTACACTCAGAATAGACTGAACAGATCTTCCTTTCAAAATATAAAGCATACAGAAGTTAACCAAAACCACCCACTGTATCACTGCATATCAGAAGCCTGTCAGAAGCAAAGTGAGTGATAGTCAAGCTCTTTACCGAGTGTGATCGATGGCTGTGGTGGTGTGAACAGTGGTGCTCTCTGCTGCCACGGCATGCCGAGGACTTGCTATAGTGGTGCCAGTCCTTGTCCCTCTCTTGCTCCCTCATGGGCACAACCCGATCGTCAGCCCACTTATCATACTTCCGCAACTCAAGACTGGGCTCTTGCGCCCTGTGCTCCGTATACTCCAGCCTCCTAGATTTGTGGCACCTGCAGAAATAATACAAGCTATAAGCATGGAAACATAATAAACAATGCACAGTACCTTCTTCAGAACGATCTGCAGGCACCCATCTGGAGACACTCAGCTTTCCTATATTGTCTCTACCTCAGAAACTTAGAGCACAAGTCTCTCTGATACAATTTATTAGCCCTTTCAGCAAGGGTGTGAAGAATATTATATCCTGATCTGTGAGGCGTCAAAAGCATCAAATGTCCTCCCAGAGGAAGAGGGATCGTCAACAGGGGCTATACTTAGAACAAGCCTCAGAGACAGCACCTCTGGGAATGCTTCACTCCTCCTCTCACACATTCAGACAGCTTGAGGAAAGCCATGCTTTAACCTGTCAATGTTGTAGTTGTAAATCCTTTAACAGGATGCCTCATCTCATGGTATGGCAGGACCTTGTATCTCAGTTAAGTGCCAAACATTCTAAACACATGCATCAAACCTACATAAGTAAGTCACAGCTGGATTAACATTATCTTTCAATACAAGCATATTAGTATGCATATACAGTCATACGCAAAATATGGGCAAATAATGATGTTGATTTCCTAAATGAAAAACGTTTATTAATTGAATCTAACATATTTTGAAAATAAAAAAATGTGGCATTTCTAAAAGTTATATTCAATGTTTTAATTTTTCTCAATTTGTTAAACTAAATAAACAGAAATTGTGCTCAAAAATGTGAAGAAAACACCACATTTGAGTTTGTTTACTAAAGAGGATTTGTTTACTTTTCTCTTAGAAAATCAATAAAACATTTCACATTTTAGCACACGACTGTTAGAGATCACAAATTTACATGCTCTTGAGTTGTTCAACCCAATTTGACCCCTTGAGGATCAAATAAGAACCATTACGCACCTGTTTATTTTCCCTGGGTATTTTTTCTCAGCTTGCTCTAAATCAAAAAGTAAACCACTAAGTCAATCTGGTCTGACAGAGGAATATATCCGAGAGGGGGGCAAAAAAATGCCTGAGAATACAATCCGCGTCATATGAATGCTATTTCCTTCACAGCATTCTCTGAATTGTTGGCACCAACTTAGTTTGAGACAGGCTTGACGTATCATTAGGACAGCCTGTTACAGCACATTGCATCCTAAACACAGGAATAAAAAGAGTACAAGAATAAGTACACTCTGTACTAATGGCCTTCATTTTACATCTAGCTTGAGCTGTTACGTGTACAAACAGATTAAGGGGTGTGTTTCTTACAAGTCACAACATATACAGTCTGTGCAATCCTGACTTTGAACTACCTTTCGTATGTCTTGTAGTGGTGGTATCGCCCGGGTCTCCTCTCTCTTTCCCAACTCCTGGAGATCCTCTTCGGCTTCTTCCGAACCTCCACCCGCTCCTCCCAGCTATACTCCGAGATCCATCCATCCGGCGACCGCATCCGCTTCGAGCGCCGCATCTTCCCAAAGCCAGATGAAAAAAGGTTGAAGTCATAAAAATCATGAGGGTGAAATCTTACCCCAGGACATTCTTTGCCCCCTGCTAGGCAGTAAAATTCAAGCCAACTGCTGCGATAACCAATACGACGCCCAGGGTCTCATTACTGGGGTTCAAGAGGCGGCAGCGATGCTGCTGCTTATCTCAAGCGACTTCGCTAATCCGGCTTTAGCTAACATTAACCAATGTTATCTAAACAAGCCGCACCCATTCCCACATAACTCCACACAAAACGCCCTTTTTACCGCAGGCTTCACTTGTAACCATGAACAGTTACTCAGACTGCAGCTGTAACTTTCTCTTTCACTATTACCTAACTTAGTTAACCCTATATAGTTTGTTAGCTAACGTTATTTAGCTATAAAATATTAAGGTTAGAGAACATATGAACTATGGCTTGCGTTTGTGAGAGAGCAGCAGAGGAAATGAGAACATATCTACGTTAACATTACACATTTTGGAGTTTTTCTCGTCTATGAATCCACACTTTTCCCAAAATATTTCATTATCTTCCACAGCTCTTGCGATTTTAAATGCTGTACGTCTCTAGCTAGATCAAAGTAGCACAAGAGCCCTTTTCACTGTAAGCTAACGCTAGTTAACAGCTAGCAAACACAACTCGTTATTTGAACTGAAAAGCGAGTGCTAAGCTACTTAACAACAACTAAAGGGGTCACTCGTACACTATGCCCACTACAGTTAGGTCACACACAGATCAATGATACAAAATGTTACTCCCCTTTTTAAACAGCTTCCCATTCAGTTTGTATGAGGCGCTAAAGGAGTCTGCTAACCGGTTAGCGCTAACTGTTAGCTAACTTGCTCCTTCGCGTCACGTAGAGACACCAAACAGTTTACTGCTGTCTCCAGCTAATGAATAAAGGTGAGAATCAAGGTCAAAGGTTAGCTTAACTTAAAATATCCTCACCTCAAACTAGCGTGTATTCCAAGTGTTGAAATAAGACACTGCGCTCTCCACACGATCCGCACTGCTTCCACACAGCGTTTACGACTCTCTTCGACTTCCGTTTCACTCAAACAAAAACAGAGCGGCTGCGGGTTGGGTTTGTGGGAAAAACGCTCAACAAATTTGAAGTCTCTGCAGTGAAAGCAAGACTATTGAACCTGGGCCCTATTTTAATGCGAGCTCGAAGAAAAAAAAATAATAATGCCATTCACAATGTAATATTTAGTAATTAGACAGGGTGTTGTGTATCATTTAGGGATGGTCGATACTACAGATTTTCTGATACTGATTAAAATCAACACTAACAACATAACAATACACACTGACGTTTCTTGTGCACACGAAAAAAAGGCTAGACTTGTGATTTTTATAGTAAGGAGGCTATTCTCTCAGGCTATTCTCTCAGTCTATTCTTTCCATCCTCTTTGGGTTGTGCCGTTATATTTTACCATCTAAAATAAGGGTCGCTACTAAACATTTGAGGGCCGTTAAAGACATCCTAGTTGGGGACCCCATCCAGTCCAGTCATTTGATGTACACAAGAATGAATTAATGAATTAAAAGAATGAAATAATTAATACTTAGTGTAGGAAACAGAAAGACAATAAAATAATAAATAACAATGTACAGGTAAAATGCCATCTACTAAATTACATACATAAAATCATGAAATAATATAATGAACTAAATAAACACAAGCATGTCATTGAAAATTAAAATGTATTTCCAAAATTGCATATTTATGCTTAATGTGATCATGCAATAAATGTGTCAAAATGATAATTAAAATGTAATTTATCTTTTAGACACTTTCATTCTCTAATAATACACTTAAACTGCATTATCAAAAAGAACACCAGGCTAGAAAATTCCCTATTTTATTATCCTCTTTATATTTTATTTTCCTCTTTACCTGTTCTGTTTTCCTGTCAAAATGAAGTATTGATTATTTTTCAGGACCCCAAGCAGGATGTCTTTCTCTTTGATAATGCAGTTTAAATGCATGATTAGGTAGTGAAAATGTATATACAGTAAATTAATTAATCATTATTTTGACACCATTATTGCATAATCACATTAGGCATGTAATATATGCAGTTCTGGAAATGCATTTTAATTTAAATAAAGTTCTTCATTAAGCATCTAAATCTTTGTGCAAACTAAATGTCAATATTAATATATCAAAAGGCATAATAAAATCACAGTATTACATTTGAATTTTTATTTTGAGCTTAACGTTGCATATACAAGTGGGAGATTTAAATGCAAACAAACAAATACATTGCCATTTAATGTATTACATTTTCATTTTAATTTTAATACTGATATGCTTCCACACTCCTTGTGGCTTGGTGACTAGAAATGGCCCTAAGACTGTCTTTTAATTTCCTTCATATTTGGATTTACACACCAAGCAGGCTTAGATTCCTTGAACTAAGTTGTCATCATCCCCTTTGAGATTTTCGTACAATTCACTGTGTGTGATGAGTTGTGGTATGTGGTTCAGGTTCATGAAAATACAGAACTGTGTAATGTCGATGGGCTAGAGTACTGGATGTAGAAAACACTAAACTATTATATATCAAAGTATACTGTGGTGTTGGTGGTGAAGAAGAAGCAGAAGAAGCCATGATTTCTGCTGCAGGTAATTCTGCTCAGCAAAGGCCACGGAATAACAGTGAGAATAGTAGGGGAGAATAGTGGGGGAGTGAGAGCACTTCACTCTATGGTAGACACTAAACCCACACTGACTAACCCACAGCCCAGCACAATAAAACACAGTTAATACATACACACATCTTAAACTAACAAATGACAACATTAACAATGACAACAAGAGCAAGTGGCAAACAACACAGTATAACTAAGTTTATTAACACAAGAGGTTTATTACTGTCAGTGACCTCAAAGAATACGTTTATCAAGACACATAGCTTCAATTTTGAAAAATGAAAAGTGTGTAGACCTGGTACAAAATGTCAATTCGGTTCCCCAAAGTGGTTTATGCTTAACATCTTCATCTATCTGTGTGTATGGGTTGCCTAGTATTCTTTAGTTGGATGTGTTGCTGATACTACGTCATCTTGTGCACATAAAAGGGATACAAACCTGTCATTTCTAAGATGAAAAACAGTAAAAATGTGGACAATACATTATATTTGACAGACTTTACATTAGTATTACATGGACCGCCATACAAACTGTTTACTGCAGTGAAATAAACTTTATGTCCAAAAATATCTAAACACCTCTTCTTAATTACTGAATTCAGCTACTTTGAGCATTCAGTAGTGCACATACAGCTTGTGTAATCTCTATTGAAAAAGTATAGTCAATAGAATGTAACACTCTGCCATAGCCTCCGCAGCCCTAACATCACCGTGCTCAAGGCCAGGTGTCAGCTACAGGGGTATAAAGCCCCCCCCAGCTTTGGGCTTTGGAGCTGTGGAACTGTGTTTTCTGGAGTGTTGGAGCTCCATCCAGTACATTTAGGAGTTTGTGAACCAACACTAATCATCCAGCATCAGTACCAGACCTTACTAATGCTCTTGTGCCTAAATGCAAGCAAATCCTCACAGCAATATTCCAACATCTAGTGTAAAGTCTTTCCAGAAGAGTAGAGGCTGTTACAGCAGCAAATTTACTATTAAAGGGGAATTCCACCAATTTTTTTAAATTGTAAAATTCAATCAGTAAGATGTAAACATTCATAGTGATTTGATGTAAAATGGTGCATCACAGAGAAACTTACCAACTCAGGAGTCTTTATAATGCTGGTGATAGGAACCAGGGATCACAAAGTCTACAACACAAATATAGCCATTCTATTTACTCTCCAAAATGACCAGTGAAATTACACGTGTCCTCTGAGTTTTTATATGTAATGATGGTGATGTTAAAATAGTACTAAAGCTGGTCAAAAATATTTTCTTTGGGGACTATTTCACCTTTTGCCTCAGGCATCAAGCAGTGTATTCGTAACCATTTAATGTTTCTTCTAGCCTTTAAATGCGTTAAACTCTTCAGACGTCTGGTTCCTATCACCACCACTGTGTACAATTCTGACGTGTTAATGACTTTGTCACATCTTAACAAGTTCATTATTAAGGAAATAAAAAAACGTTTGCTTTCAGAAGAAACACTGGATGAGGAGTTGTCTACAAACGTTTGGACATAAAGTGTATGATCTGCCTTTATATAGATCTTTATATAAATCTACAGAGCATTTATTCTGCTGAAACTTTGAAAATACACTCATTTAAAAATAATCAGCAGATATTCTCTTCACTGCTTAAAGAACACACTTAGTGATGAGAAGTCAAAATTGGAAGTATCAACATTGCAATATCAATCCATCCATCCTTAGTTGGGAGTCTGTGTTTCGTCTTCGTCTCAGTGCTTGATTAATGAACTTTACTAATTATTCCAGACACTGGTCACCTCAACACTCTCCCTGATTAGTCCCTGTGGAACTCTAAATCTCTACAGTGTGGTGATAAAGCCCTTTAAAGGCATCAAATTGTTGGTCCCTTGAAAGTAGCAGCTAGTGTTTTAACATAGTGATCCCTTCATTAGGGCATGAACTGGGGCACTTGCCTGCCTCTTCTCAGATAAAAGCCTTTTTTTCTGTGACACTAGATGATATCATCAAGTTATGTCCTTCAGGGACGATGTACATGTGATTAGTCAGTTAAGTCCCACTGCACATCACTGATGCCTGGAGATGGAAAGCTGTGTGTGGTTTATGTGAGTAATTTCTGTGTATGGGCGTGTGCCTGGCAGGGGTGAGTCACTTCTATGTTTAATTCAGCATCCGGATGAGCTCAGATGCAGTTTTGGGCCGTGAAATTGTGATCAGGAGTCACTTCCTGTGTTAAGAATAAAGAAATAAACTGGTATACAGCCCTCATCCTACCCTTCTCTAAACATGCTGTATATAAGGGGCTGATATCACACCTTGTTTTTTTTCTTTTCATAAATAAGAGATTTTGATGTAGTATGTAAACATTGCCATTTTGTGCTGTCACAAAACCAATGCGTTTACATATTTCTGTCTATTGGTCAACAGCAGTTTAGCTCCGCCCACTCATGCTAAATTTATAAGCAATGTTTCAGCCCAAAAGATCTGCCTTAATGTTTAGGTCTAAAATGCAAATTCAATATCATACTGATGAAGACATGATGACAATAGTAGATCATTTAGAATTATGTACAGAAGCACAAGTTCATTGGCCAAATCGCCAAATCTTACATAGTGCGCCTTTGAACGTTGTTTGCTATTTTGTTTTATTTCACTAACTTATATTCCTTCAGTCTTTCAAAGAGAGGAAGTAAAAATCTGTAAAAAATACAGTCGTTTAATTTCTTAGAAATACTGCCATTTCTGTACTTTAACAGTTTCACAAGTTCAATAAGTAAATTTGACATCCAGTATTTTACTATAATAATAACTGTAACCAGCATTAAACATGCAAATTTCTGTGAAATAAATATGATAATTTTTTGTGGATTTATATTCTATTTCAAGTTAGCAGCGGTGTTAAAATACAATATATGTGTGGTTTTATTTACACGCATTTGACCATTTTTTTCAAAAGTGTATTACCCATTAAATTTTACAGTACTGTACAGTGAAAGACTACAGAGCCCCACTGGTGACATCCTGTATAAATAAAAATAAATAAAGATAATGCATGGCCACGATTTAATAAGGCATAGGAACGAGATCCTAATGCATGGCCACGACTTAGTAAGGCATGGGAACGAGATAATTAAGTCATGGCCATGACTTCGTGAGGCGTATAAACAAGACAATTAAACCTTGACCACAGCTTAATAAGGCATGATCTTCACACCTTACTAAGCCTCCATTCTATGCCTTACTAAGTCGTGGCCACGCGTTAGGATCTCGCTCCCATGCGCTAATACAGTGTGCTGCATTATTTTTATTTATACGTGATGTCACCAGCAGGGATTTGGGTAGTGTGTACTTATGTGCTTGAAGTGGCTGTCCTGTTCTTACTGTTCTTACACATTTATAAATCATGCAGGTCAGTAAATGATCTTTAGTCGTACTGCATTCATTCTCAGCAGCTCTTTTCCTCAAGACAGCCCATATTTAGCAAAAGAAGCACAGCTACCTTTACTCCTGAAACAGTCAAGCCTGCCAAGTCTGACTGTGATCCACTACTTCAGATGATCACAAAGTACTGGTGCACCATGTTGAAAGCAACAGAACGTAATACAGTACATGAGGAAACATTCTGACCTGGCCTGACCCAGCAGCATTATATATAAAGAGGTAATGGATTTTGGCGGGTGTTAGCACTTGCGTATACTACCCATGCTAATCTTAGCTTTCACCACACAGCAAATAACTGAACCTTCCCTGCCATAGCCTGCATAAACAAAACAACACGCCAGCATACCACACATCACATGTGGAATGATCTGTAACAGAGTGATGATACCAGCATTTATCATGATCAGTGACCTGATCATGTAAAAGTCACAGTGAACAGTAGCAGAGCATGGACTTACATGTACAACCATCGACCAAGATTAATCCATGGCCTACCTGGCTGCCATGCTGTGTTTCAGGCTGTAGAGGGCAGAAGCAGTTTGTCAGTGTGTGTGAGAGAGAGGTCTGATTGTGGTAACAGTGTTTTGGACTGTGGGAAATGACAGAAAGAAGTCAACGATTTAGGACAGAAAGGGCTGTGAGAACCTGTTTCTTGCATTTACAGGTTGCTGTTTCATTGTAAAGATGTAGGCCAATGACTTATCCTTAAAGGGACCATATACAAACCACAATTCCAAAAAGTTAGAACAGTATGTCAAATGCAAATAAAAACAGAAAGCAGTGTTTCGTAAATCCACTTTGACCTGTATTTAAACAGCACAAAGACAAGATATTTAATGTTTATATATGCTCGTTCTTAAATGTATGCCTGCAACAAGTACCAAAATGTTGCGACAGGGGCAGTTTAAGATTAGGCATTGAGAACAAGCTTTGTCTTTCATGAGCAACGATTAACTGATGCTTGCCGCTTTGCCAGAAATGTGTCAGCAAATAATCAGTTAAAGAACAACATTCCCCAGCCAGGGACTGCAAGGATTTTAGGTAGTTCACCCTCTACAGTGCATATTAACAAAAGATTCGGGGAAGCTAGATAAATCTCTGTGCATTAAGGGCAAGATCGAAATCCACAACTGAGTGCCTATGACTTTCAATCCCTCAGATGGCACTGCATGAAAGTTTAGCATGCTTCTGGTATAATCACCTCATAGGTTCGGGAATACTTTGACAAACCATTGTCAAAAAGCAGAGTTTGTCACTGCATCCACAAATGCAAATTTAGACTGTACAATGCACAGTGGCAGCCAAAGGTCAATAACATCTGGAAACACTGCCGACTTCTCTCAGCTCAAGCTTATCTGAAATGGACTGATGCACAGTGCACTGTGGTCTGAGGAGTCAACCTTTTAGGTTTTAATGGGAAATAATGTTTATGGAAATAATACATATCGTGTTCTCCAGGCCAAGGAAAAAAGACTATCCAGATTATTACCAGCATAAAGTTTAAAATCCAGGGTCTGTCATGGAGTGGGTGACTTGTGCACTATGAAAGCACCAAGATATATACAAATCTTGGAGCGATATATGCTGCTTCTAGACAACGTCTTTTTCAGGAATGTTCATGCTCATTTCAACAGAACAGCCATGTCCTGCATGTATTATAACAGCATAGCGGCATCAGTGTGGTGCTAAATGGGCCTGCCTGCAGTCCAGGTCCCAGGTACACACCAAAGGTCCCCTGCCCAAAACGTGTAGCACATTATAAAGCAAAATACGACAACAGCTGAAAAGTTTTATAATGGAAGAATTCCACTTTTAAAACAATGTCAATTTGTGTCTTGAGTCCTCACATTTTAATTGGTTTGTTAAAAGAACGGTGGTGTAGAACAGTGGTAAACATGCTACTGTATCAACATTTTGGATCACGCTGCAGGTATCAATTTTAGATTGAGCATTTATCAATTTATCTTATTTATCAAAACATGTACTTTGACCAGGGCTGCCTAAAGTTTTGCATGTATATCCACCCTAGAGCAGTTTAACCCACTTTAGATTTTTTTCCCAATACCATAGAAACTATGGTTACTATGGTATTTCTACCATATTTTACTACTTCCCACTTCTAACCACTGTACTATTACTATAGAACTTTCAACATGGTTTGACTATTAACTATGTTTCCCTTGCATAGTTTACATAGTTTATCATGGATATAACATGGTTTTCAATTGCTTATTTATTATCATTGTCTTTGAAGCTTACTATATATAGGAGTGGGTGACATTAAACATAGTCCTACAACAAATACAATAGATTTATTCAACTACAGTACTGTGTAGCCATGGCATGTCTCCAGTAGACCTGTAATACTTTAGTCAAAATGATTTCCATTTTTGCTGTGCTGAAATCACAGAGCTGTTTTGGACAGCTGCCTTCAATTCTTTTATGTCAAAAACAAGGATTCTTGTGTACTCTGTAATGCAGTGAGACAATAATTATGCTAAGCTACTAAACGCAAGGTAAACATATAAAAAACTGGGATATGGTGCACACTACTGACGGAACTAACATGGTGTACCCACAACAATTGCACCACAGTAGCTCCAATTGAGGGCCCACACCCTAAATTAAACTGAAGCCTGTCTGACTTCACATATAGTGTCCCATTCAATCTCATAGACTGACATGTCATGAAAAACGAGGCAAGATGAAAGATATTTGTATGTGTGTGTGTATGTGTGTATGTATGTGTGTCTGTGTGTGTGTGTGTGTGTGTGTAGCTGGTGTGTGGTTTCATTTTCTGAAGAGCTTCTGCCTCAGCACATGAATGGTGTGAGTCAGGCGTATTGACACAGGAGGTGAAAGCTCTCAGTGGTAATTGGAATGGCCTCCATTGAGGCCCAGTCATGGAGTGAATCATCGCAGACTATGAGCAACGAAGGACAGAGCAGACCAATCTGCTGCTCACACTGTGTCACAAAGTCATCATGTCAACATATCAACAGGTACTTTGCAAGTAGTTTTTGTATATGAACAGTGCTGTTGAAAAGTCACCCTTCTGTTTATTTAATGTCCAGTTAAAACAGCTAAAGACCATACGAGTTATTCTTTTTCACTGTTGGAAAAAAACAGAAAACATATATTTGACAGACACATATTTAGAAATATATATACACCAAGAACCAGCTGAGTTCCAGCTGTGTCCTCCCAACAAAAGGTGTGGTAGACCACCAAAACCATCTCCATCCAACAGATAAACAGTACTGAAAGCTTTCATCTTTAAGACAGAGGAAAAAATCATTGCTTCAAATCTGAAAAATCCACAGGTGTTTCTGTTTATCCTTCCACTGTGAGAACTCAGTGAGTCTAAAAGGATGTGTAGCTGTCAAGAAGAAGGAAACAGAAGGGAAAAACAGAAGACCAGAGGACTGAAACTGGACATCTGAGATGCACAATCAGGTTTTTTCGGACTGTGAGAAGCAGAAAATAGCAACCAACTTCTAAGACTGAACTTTGCGGAAATTTTCCCTGCAGATTTCTTTGAAAACCTGAAAGGAAGTCCTCTGAATAGAATGAAATCTTTAATAAAGGCAAAGCACGAACACACCAAACACTGGAAACAATGATATTATTTAAATGAAGCTTCTGTGTAGGCTTCTGCTTTTTTCCTGAAGCGGAATAATTTGTACCTAGTGGTCATTTTGACTGGGATATAAACAAATGAAAGGGTGGTCTGACTGTTGTACAGCACTGTAAATAGAAAAACATTCAGTTTTAGAGCGATAGTTTGGTGAAAAATCAAATCTACACAGTCTTCCACTATCTCAAATGAAGTTCATTTACCAAGACATGTGGAGGACAAAATGGACGAAGGTATGACCAAATGTAAGTTTTAAGATGGCTTCCACTGCAGGTTTGGTAGTCATACAGTTTCGTAACCACTTCAAGTCTTTTTGAGATGACATGAAGCAAATATGTGATGATTTAGGCATGCAGAACAATGCTTACTGTTGGGCTGTTATTTTCCATTACTTGTTATCTACATTAGCCTTGTAGCTCAAGTGCAAAACTAGGCCTAAAGAGAACTTCAGACACCAGACCTGTTTTGGCTGACTGACATTCAGGGTATGTGGAAATTTTGTAAATTTGATTCCCTGCCAAAGTATCTCTTTAAGCTGGCCACAGCGGAGTACGTTGTCATCTTGCTTGTGAGGCACTTTGGTTGGACATGAGCCAAATCAAACAGGATGAGTTCTGCAGGAGAGAAATCTGAAAACTCTGCAAAACTTGACTCCGACTGTGTACTGCTCGTTCATCATGAGGTAGCTGGAGTCATCTGCAGAAACAGCTACAGAGAAGAAATGCTAATAAGAATGTGACAGATATTGATCATCATAACCAAAGAGAAATTTACTTTAGAATGTCAACCGGATGAGAACGAGCACATTTATCTGCACTTGAGAAGAATAGATGGCATTTCACAGAAATAACTGCAGAGATGACCGTTCCTCTGCTTCCACTCAGAAATACATTCAGAAGAGGAAGATTAGTAAGAGTATGGACAGCAGCTGTGGACCGTCCTGCTTGTGATATTCATGACAAGTGAGTGAGCACATCAGTCCAGCTAAAGCTTCCAGATTTGATGGGACGTGTAAAGTCTGATCAGGAGAATTATTCCTCCAAATGAAGTGAGTCTCTTTCATCAGGATCAATATATCCCCAAGACACAGCCCAGGCAGAGAACATAAATCACCTGTACAGAGAGAGAGAGAGAGTGAGAGAGAGAGAGAGAGAGAGAGAGAGAGAGAGAGAGAGAGAGAGAGAGATAGAGTGAGAGAGGACAGAAAAGGAGAGAGAGAAGGAGAGAGGACAGAAAAGGTGAAAGAAAGAGAGAGAGAGAAAGGACAAAAAGGGCAAGAGAACAGAAAAGAGGAGATGACAAAGAAGGACAGACAGAGAGACGCCAGAAGGGAAGAGAGAGAGAGAGAGAAAGAGAGAGAGAGAGAGAGAGAGAGAGAGAGAGAGAGAGAGAGAGAGAGAGAGAAGGAAAGAGGAAAGAAAAGGAGAAAGAGAAAGAGAGAGAGAGGACAAAAAGGGAGACAGAACAGAAAAGAGGAGAGAGATGATGGAGAACGACAGACAGAGAGATGCCAGAGAGATAGAGAGAGGACAGAAAAGGAGAGAGAGAAAGACAGAGAGAGAGGGCATCAGAGAGAGAGAGAGAGAGAGAGAGAGAGAGGTAGGACAAAAAAGGAGGGAGAGAAAGAGAGAACAGAAAAAGAAGAGGAAGAAGGAAATGCAAAAGAGCAAAATAAGAGTAAAGGTGGAATAAAAAGAGCGTGAAAGAGGGATAGAAAGAGTGAGAGACAGAGAGCAAGTAGGGAGAGAAGGAGCGACTAAGAGAAGAGAGCGAGACACAAAGAGGACAGGATATAGTGGGGACCAGGAGAGCAAGACAGAAAAGTGAGGGAGAGAGAAAGTGAGAGAGAGACAGGCTCCGCTTAGTGTAATGGAGGATGGTTCAAAAGTTTAACGTGCCGGCCACCCGCTCCCGTCTTTATAACCTCTTTGAGTCATTGCGTGCGGCTGAGGGCCGATCACGTCGATGGCCATTAAAGAAAATGCTGGGCGGGGGCCGGGGTGGGGGGACGTGGGTGTGTGGGGTGGATGCATTAGGGAAATTGGCCCTGCCTGCCCGCCTGAGATGCTGTACTGTACTGAAGTAATTACAGCTGCTGGACGGATGCTGAGGCCAGACTTTGCCTTTAGCAAGCGTGTGTGTGTGTTTAGGTGCGTCTGCCGCAGAGGGCCCCCACCCCACCCTCCCATCTCCCCAGCGCGGGCTGCCAAGGGGGACGGCGCTGGGCCTTTATTGATGAGATGGATAGGGAGGGAGATAGGGGGAGGCAGACGGATGGGGCGGTCCAAAGCGGGCCATGGCAGAGCTGGAGAGCCTGTGGTCTGGTCAGGGACACCGCCGCATGTGGTCAGCCTCTACTAGCCTTAGCCCCAGCTCCAGCGCCGGGAGCCCCAGCATGTAGAGAATGAGAAACAGCCACAGAGGACCGGAGCTGTGGTGAAGCTGGGCGATAAAAACATCTGCAGCATGGGACTCACCTGCTTCAAGTCTTGGAAGTTCAACAGCGCCGCACAGAAAGGTCAGTGCGCTCACGATCACGTCATCACTCCGGTACCCAGTGCCTCTTTATCCATCCGTCATGTGTTCTGGTATGGATTCTGCAGACTTGAAATGTACTGTGTTGTCTTTGAGGTCACAGTGCTGTTACAGCGAAAAGCTGATTCGAAAACCTGCAGCAGCAGCAGCAGCAGCAGCTAATCTCATTCCAGTTCAATTCAGTTAAACTTTGCTGTTGTACCTGTTTGCACTGGTGCAACCTGCAATGCAGAAGTGCAGGACGGAACAATGTAGAAAAATGTTGTGCAGGACAGTGACTGCAATACTGGACAGAGATCCTATCAAAACAGAAGTACTGAGTAAGAGTACACCTCCAAAAAATAAAAGTTCTTTAACGTTTTTTGACTTTTGACAGTTCTAGAAAAAAACTTAAACTGGTACAGAGTCTTGCCATTATGGTTCTATAAACTTTAAAAAGGTTCCTGACACTCACAGTTTAAAGAACCATTTCAAGGTCCTGTAGGGAAGCAACAGTGATTCTACATGTTTTTGGCACCTTTATTTTTCGAATTAATGCTATTATTAATGTTTGGCGTCTTTATTTTTCAGAGTAAATCAATGCTATTATACAGTATTAAAGCAGGCTACACTGAGCGAGAGGTAAAGTTGTAGATTATAATTACGGTGTTCCATTCAGTTCTATCACATTGCAGTTACACAATGCACAACAACAACAGCAATAATAAACAGACAAGTGGTGCTTGGGGGGCTAAAGAGAGATCATCTGTGAAGACTTGTAAAGCAGCCTTAGCAGATTTGATATAAGCCATGAAGGGCCCAAGTCATTTTTTATTAATACGAAATAGCTCTAGGAAAAAGGTGGAAAGAAACATTTTCAAGAAACCAAAGATTCAAAAAGATCCTAAATGGATTTTTAGTTCTGAAGCATTTTGAGCATTTTGAAAGACGCTGCAGAATGATGTGACAGAAATATGGGAATACTAGACCATATTTATGTCTTCATTTTAAACATAGATATAATAGATATGATGACATTATGTGTCAAGCTTAAGCGGAGTTTCTGGTTGAGCAGTGTGGTCTAGTGTACTCTTTTTTGTGTGTGTGTTTTTTTTTATTTTAGCATGGGTTATTTTACCATTGCAGTGGCAGGTCCTCCTCACCTCACTCTCCCAACACTAAAGTCAAATTATCTCAAACCTAGAAAGGTGTTGAATTTGTATTCTTTGTTCTATTCCTAAATTAATCAACAAAAATTGTAATCAACTTACTTTTTTTGTTTATAGTGATTTTAGATATTTTGAGCAAAAACAATAACAGTACTTGGTGCTTGGGCAGATAGGTGGGTGTAAAGCAGGTAGGTGTAAAGCAGACTGCTCAGATTTGGTATACAAATTGACCTACTGATCTGGTTTCATAACACTGCAGAGCGCTTCAATAGAGGCATGTCCATCAGCTTAAGTGGACCTATCAATAGTGTTGTCAGTGCCGTGCTTCAGATGGATATGGCAGGTTTAGACGCACACCGCAAAAGGTTATTGGGCTAGACAGGGGCTGTTTGATGGCTCACAGGGTGGGATCATAGTACAGATGTGAAAGCCAAGCCCAAGCAGTACAGTGATTTGAGGTGCAAAGTCTGATGGATGGCTGAGTGACGGCTACAGTGTTGCTGAGGACATGGCTACTTAATATAAGGATCTGGAGGAGACTTGGCTGCCAAGCACCCACAGATAACCCAAAACACTCTGAATCAGTTGAGAGAGGTGGCAGTAAGTGTTTAAACAGTGCAAGGTGCATGAATCAAGCACTTCATCTGCAAATATCCAACAATTCTGTCAGATTAACTTTACATTCATGAAAAATAATATTCTTCACCCTTAAGCAACAGAACATGAGAGAAAGTGTTACCGTGAATAACATAACCATCGTTCGTCAGTCACAAAAACACACAACCTCAATTGTTCTATTGCTTTTATACAACATACTTACTGTACCTACTATATTGTACTTTATTATGACACTTATAGGGAAATTCTGCCAATTTCTCAGACATCTGAAATGTTTAACTCTTCTAAAAGCTGTCTACACTGTCTGATGCCTCAGACATTGTTTTATGATGGTTTTGAGATAAGCCTCAGGCCTACAACATATTTTAAAAAATCCATTCTTGGAGGCACATGCAGAAAAAACAGTCCCCAAAGAAACTTCTTTTTCCAGATTCACCCCTATTTTACCATCATCAACATTACATATAAAAACTCAGAGGACACATGTAGGCTCACTAATGGCTATATTTGTACTGCCGACATCACAACCTCTGGTTCCTATCACCACCCCTGTAAAGAAATCTGAGTGTTTCACTACAATGAACCATTTCTCATCAAACTACTCTGAATTACTTTGCTTGTAATCAGTAATTGAAATATGCAGAAATTTTGAGAAATATCAGTGGAATTCCCCTTTAAGCTATATTTTAAAAGATTTGTACGTTATGAAATTGAAGACTTTTACTTATGCATACATTTTGTACCTTATTTTAATTTAGACCTCCAAAGTACTTGTTACAAATCTCAAATGGAGATTGCAAATGAACACCCTCTTCTAAGACCTGCCTCCTGTTAAAAAGTGCCACAGGTCAGAAGCAAAAGAGTGATTTCAGACGCAAAAAATATATCAGCAAAATCAGCAAATAGAAAAACATTAAAGCAAAAACTGGCAAAATGAAGCATACATTTACATCAGAATAAGAGAAAATGAGTAGTAATGTTTTTGAAAAGTTAAGTTTGCTTTAACTCTGATTATTTGTACTGATGGCAGAATCGACATTACAGTGACTCACTATCACCTCTTCAGGTACAAAGTGGTATTACATGACAGGAAAGGCCAGGGCTAGCTGGTTAGCATGCTAACTTTAGTACATGTCTCTGCAACATGATAGACTTCTTTGACATAACATAAAAACTCTTATTTCTCCACATTCTGTTGATAATCTTAGTTAATTTGGGAATGTTTTAAACTCTTACAAATCGCTCTTTTAAACACATAATTTTTGACTTTCTTAAGTCTATTTTTGGCTCCATACTTCAACTTTTAATTGAGTGAGATTTTGACACAGCACTCAAATTTTTACTTAAATATAATTTCTCTGTACTTCCCCCCATCCTTTTCACCAGCTCTGAGATGTAGATGCGGGGAGATGTAGATATTAGGCCAATAACAACAATAAAGATGGAAAGAATGTTTTGGTGTGCCATTCCGAGTCTTGAAGGAATCGCTTTACTGAAAGCCTGAACAAAAACCTGGAGACGGTGTGTCCACCTCTAAGTGTGGAAACCTCACAGTGCTTAAGTTGTAGTTTTAAAAAAATCATTCAAAGCATTTCTAAAAAGCTAAAGCATATTTATATATAATGTTATAAACTTCTTGTTTCAGTATATTCAAAATGTACAGGGTTTATTGCACTTATGAAAAAAGGAAAATCTTTTGTTTAATTTGTAAAACCATGCAAAATTTCAAAACTTTATTTTATTACTTTTTTAATTACTTCCTAAACATAATACTGAGTTGAAATGCTTTTTGAGTGCTGACATCTGACTGTACTGAAACATAACACAACAGTAAGAATAATATCTCACTTTAAATCAGCTGGTTCAACTTCATATATTATAACATGTTTTTGTTGGATATTTTTTACAGCTACATCTTGAGGTCATAACTAGTAAGAACTCAGAACTAAACATTTCAGAGACAGGCCCTGTATTATCTCAAAAGCCACTAGTCCTTCAAATTTCTTCTCATTAAAATATTAAGAAAAACATGTCTCCAAAATGGTAACTTTACAGGAGAAGGCTATTAGCTCTTAATTTTAAATGTAAGTTAATGTAAAGAGGTTTAATAAAAAGTGATTTTGGAGCATTTCTATTGGCCCATTCATCAAAACATTTTTCACACAATGTAAAGGATATCTGGCATGTTCAAATTATGAAAAACAAAATCTGATCAAAATGGATATACATGTATTTTTTTTGGACAGTGACAGATGTGCTATGTTTTATTAATGCTGTAATATTTTTTAATAAACTATTTGGAAATCACCTGATTTCCTCAGTCTTTCCTGCAGCTTGGATGTAGCAATAATATATGGCTAATGTTCATAGACACTTCAATGTTTCTTCTGAAATCAAGGGTATTTATAGGCAGTTTGTCCCTCTTTGCTGTAGTAACAGCCTCTACTCTTCTGGGAAGGCTTTACACTAGATGTTGGAACACTGCCGTGAGCATTTGATTGGCTGAAGAGCATTAGTGAGGTCAGGTACTGATGTTGGATAATTAGCTCTGGATCACAAACTCCACTTCATATGCCAAAGGTATTGGATGGTGAGCAATTAAAAGCCTGCAACGTAAAAATGGTCTTATTTCATCCTATAAAAACCTTCATATAGTAACAAGCGATTTAACAGATTTTATTCAACTCAAATAAATACTTGCACATCAATCATACCTCAAATCCGCTTCAAATCAGCTTCTGCCATCTTCTAATTTTCACAAGGTGTGTCAGCAATGTGTGCACCTTAAAGTAGCTAAATTCATTAAGTAGAAGTGGTGTTTACTTACTTTCTGGCATGTAGTCTAGGCAGAAAAGCTTAATTTTCTGTATTCACTGCAGCCCTGGGCATATAACTGCTTTAGTGCTAATATATGTTTACTGGCAACAGCCTGAACATTTACCATACCTGCTTCACATCTGACGCAACGTTTCCTAGGTAAGCACTTCGTCACTATGATGGGAAGTGGTTTCTAGGTGACGATGATATGATGTCTTTATAAATTTTATGCATCCTCACAGCCCAATAAAGTCATTTTGATGGCCGGCATGACAGAATACCTCTTGGTTTCTGCAAGAGATTCTGTGTATAATGGATTCCTCGACAACAAGAAATGAAAGAATGCAGTACATCTTCACAGACTTCAGCATGAAATCCAGTGCTTGCCTTTCTTTAAATAAAGAGTAAATACTGGCTTAAAAAAGTTAAAAAACTATTAAAGCATGAAGGTAATTTTTATTAGCTAATGAAACTTACGTGTGCTTATTCAAGAAAAGTTCAAAGGAAACAGGAGTATTCCTTTTTGAGAAAATACAGTCATGTGCAAAAGTTTGGGCACCCTTGACCCTTGTTTTGTTGATTTTCTAAGCAAACTTCTTACTTTTCACTTAATCAACAAAACGTGTCATTTGAACAGGGGCACTCAAACGTTTTGCTGTATAAGGTCAAAAAGATCCCAAATAGACTTGAAACTTTAAAAAAACAGACTTTGCAAAAATGGACAATTTACAAGTTTGATAGAAACAGGGCCATTTATGAATGCTGATGGGCCCTAAGTGCCATCACTACTTGAGGGGCTCCTCATCCACCCACTGAGTTTATTTTGTATGCAAGAATACAAAATAATTAATACGTAAACTAATTTTGACCAGACAAATACACAATAATAATAGTAAAAGTCGTTAAGTACATAGAGGGCAAAAGAGAATAAATAAAACACACAATGAAACAGAAAAATAAACATAAATAAAATTATTTATGTGTGGCATGTGCATCATTTCTGCTTCCTTGATTTTTTGGAAGCAAAGTCATCAATCATTTTTTCATAAAATACATTTTAGCCAATACAATGACTGACACAAACAATAATAAATACTTGCGGGTCCCCTTGTGGTGCAGAGGTCCTTAGCGACTGATTAGAAAAAGAAACAGCACTGGAAAGAAGTGGGCATGTCCCAAGATTTAGCATGAAAGTCATGATTTGATGTGCCAGACTGACGTGTTTCTAAGGAATAACTTGGATAGTTTTGTTTGAGCAGTGAGGTCTAGTACGGAAATGTCGAAATCCAACTCATATTATATCTGTAGTTTAGATTGCACGAGATGGAGAACGCACTGTGGTTCATCAATCAATAAATCAGTTCTTGATGTCCTTTTTGTCTCAGTGGTTACTTAGAGAAACCATCCCAGATACGATCTCTGACCCAGCCCTAGTAAACTGGACTCTAGATTTGTATTAGGTTACAAATGGATGTTCTGACTGAAAGGGTCACGTTCAGCATCCCATCCAATCAATCTGATTCAGTGAATGGTCCGAAACTTCTGATATGATTCTGTGTACTCTTAGCTTTTGCCAGCTACTCCTCATCATTAAACCTTGTTATGTTTATCTATAAGCTCTCTAATCCATTTAAGCTAACCGGTAAATGCCTGCTCTCTTATCAGTGCATGCCGAGCAACTGATCCAGTAGTAGTCTGGGACTCGGTTGAAGAATGAGGGAGGGAACAGTAATGTCATTGAGAGGGCTACAAATGTTCACTCGCATTAAACTCAGTAAGCTTTGGTGCCTATAGCAGCAGTGACTTCCTTGAACCCTTTGGAATGTCTTTTCTTTCCGCTGTCATTAAGCTATGGCAGGTCCTACCAGCCATGCTCGGAATAGAGGAGGTATTGATAAACCACTTAGCTGGTTTTTACCGCTCTCTCTTGGTTAGGGGAAAGTGTCTTGCTGAAATTAATTACTGCACTCTCTCTCAGCAAATGTGAGCGGAATCTGGAGCATGGTTTAATTGTGGCCGAGACCCATTCTTTGATTAATATCTCCTCTGAGAAATGTATGGGGGGAAAAACAGCAAGACTTTTTAATTAAATTATGAAAATCAATGCCGTGCTCTTCCCCCCGTTGAGCTCCAGCAGTGCTTAAAGATAAGAAATGGTCACCCGATTCATCTCAGGCCATCGTCTAGATGCAAGACTGACCGAAAGGACAGAGTGACCGTGATTACTAGAGGATCTGCTCATAGTACTGTGTTTAGTCTGTACTGAGATGGGTTCTTGTTTGATTGTCTGCTCAAGAAGAGTCAGTATGGTTGTTTTTTTTTCATGCATCTTGATCCTGTTAACAAATGGAAAGTTAATAATCCCATTTTTTGGGCACTGGAGGAGCTGTAAATGAATTCTGTGACATATGTACTATCTACTTCATTAGAAACATATACCATGTTCTTCCATTTACATGCCAACTCATGAACTCTGCCCACCTTATAGATCCATTATATTAGAGTACAGTCACGGACTGTAACCCATCTACTGTCATGCATTGTTTATCCCATTTATTTCAGGATCAGACACAGTAGAGAGCAGTGACACTTACATGCAGGGCTGCTTCCTGCAATAAGCAGTATAAACAGTTGCTTAGATCTCCCGAGCCACCCATATATACTTTTATTTAACACTGTTCATATGAAAAGCTCAGTCAGTCTAGGTTTTCTTACATTTTCCTCATCAAAATAAAATAACTCAAAGCAGGAGGTCGCTAAAGACCCTAAAATGAGATCATCAGGCTAGATATCAGCTCAGAAAGCAAATAATTTCACATATTTTTGTAGACTTTAAATGTTCTATAGTATTTCTGTTCTAAGTAGTGATATGACAACATGGCTTGTTAAACACAGTTTTAAGATGTATGAATAGAAAACTGTATAAGCTGCATCATACAATATCATGTCTGCATTTACTAGTTTCCAAGAGTGGTTCATCAGTGGATTTATTTTATTTCTGAGAAAACATTAATGGACGAAAACACAAAAAGGGTACAAAATTGTTATTTCTGTCAAAGAGTTGAGGCTGAGATATATAATGCTGTACTATGCTGTTCCATGTTAAATTTCGTCTGGAATGCCCCTTTAAATGTCTCAGGTGTATTTTCCAGCTGGTTCACAAAGAAGCAATCAACACAGAGACTACAATCCTCTTCCCAAATCCTCATAGTAACTAGAAATCACAAGAATACTCTAAAGACATCTATTGCTCCCCCTCCTTTTGAGCAGTTTTCAGCTGAAGGGCTGGGACACAGCAGGAATGGAAAACAGAGCTGTTTATGAGTGTGCGGATTTGTCATGTCTGACTGGTGGGCTGGTATGGAGTGACTGTGGGGAAAATTCCCAGGCTTAGGACCTGGAGAGCATGTTCATACAGGTAACTCAATCTGACCTTCAGAGGAACCTGCAGACGGTCAGACTGCATGCTTCATGCTTACTTCAGCACCTCATGTTCAGAAGGTGTATGTGGTTGACCAACTGTATTACATCTTTCCTTGTTGGCTTCTTTTATATTACAGAGATCTAGAAACATTATATAATGGTGGTGATGTTGCTGTAAATGTTATGCCAAGCAAAATTATTTTCATTCTTCAACAAGAAATAGAAGAATGTATTACCTTGAAAAAAAGCTTAACCCAGAACCATCTACAGCACATTTTCTATCAATCTGAATAACCATTTTATGATGCAAAGAACGCTTAAATGATGCAAAGGGTTCTTTTAGTGTTCATGGTTCTTAATAGAACCATTTCTTTACTAAAGAACCTTTGAAGAGACCCTTGAAGAGTGTATATAGTTTAATCATTGAGAACATTCAGATTATTTCAGGGATGGTTTGAGTTGAAAAACTTTCTTTACAGTGGTGGTGATAGGAACCAGGGGTCATAATATCTACAACACAAATACAGACATTTTATTTATTATCCAAAACCATCTCTGAACCTACATGCTTCTTCTTTTTTTATGTAATGTTGATAATGGCAAAATAGTCGCTGTCTAGTTGCTATTTTGCTGTAAAATGCCCTGCATGTCCCTCTACCATGAAAGGTTTTTTTTATTTTAATTTTTGAAATTTTAGGCCAAACATTTAAATCTATTGTAAAACAATGTCTCAGGTAATGTATTTGTAACCATTTCTTGTAAGAACTGTCTGCGAGGGAGGTATTAAACTCTGTGAACCACCGCTGTGAACTATTCTACTTCGGTGAGCTTCCCTAGAATGGCACATTTCATATCAAACCACACTGAATGATTTTGTTTACATTTAATCATTCATGCTCAAAATTTGCAAAAAATCAGGGAAATTCTCTTCTAAGGTGACAAGTTTTTTTTCCAGGTAATATTTGTCCTTTCACCATGAAATGTTCAAATAAAATGAAAAGCTGGCAATTTTCAAAAGAGGTAAAAAATAAAAAACTGAAATAAAGGTACAAAGTTGTGACATGACAGTGACGATATACATGAGAACTTATTCAGGAAAGGTTTTGATGGAAACAGGATGAATGCCTTTACTGTCTCTGCACTCACTTTGTGCACAAAGTCTAAACTGGCCTGAAAAGCTCTGAAGAGTGACATTTAAGATGATGGCGAGGGTCACCAGAGTCCTCTTTAAAGCACCCATTCAATCTATTGCGGTATTAAGCAAGTGCCTCCCATCGATTCAAATTAGAGTTAAAGCTCTGCATGTTTGTTGTAGGTTCCTATGCACGTCTCTGACCGCAATATAGAGATTACTGATCACTTTGCCAATTTGATGAAACAGCTAAAATCGATAAATTAATCTGCTGCGTTGTGTGGATGAGAAAAATGCTAAACAGTTAAATATGACACCAAAACAGACAAAGTAACAAATTCCCCCTCCCTCCCTCTTTCTCTGGTAGGGAACAGGGACGTGTTAGTAAGCCCTGGATCATACTTCTTCCTGTCTAACAGCTGTGGTCAAGGGGAGGAATGGCTGAAGAACCTCAATAAAGGAGTGTGGATACCTTTCACAGGTGATCACATACACAGACATATTTTACTCTCACTTGGAAGTCACAGCAGTCCAACTGTCTGTTTTGACTTCAGTGTTTTGTGTGAAGCCACAAAAGCCAACACATTGAAATATATTTAGCCGACAGTAGTTTAGCCTTGGTCATCCACACTGAAGGTACAGGGAGTGTTTCAGCCTGGACTGCTTTTTGAATGAGATAACATAGAACAGCCAATCAAAATAGAGATTATTTATGTACAGTGCTGTACAAAAGTCAGAGACCACCCTTTTGTTTATTCAATTTTGGTCAAAACCGCCAATAGGTAAAAGTTATTCATTTTTAGAGCCAGAATGCAAGAAATGGAGTTTAATACACAATAGCCTCCTACAAATCTAGGAGTATTTAAATGGTCCATTCTTTGGTTTTGTGCACTGTACTGCCAGTTTAACTCTTCCATTCTTCCAATCTTGTTCTTTTATTAATATGTTTGTTAGTCTTTCACCATGAAGTCAAGCTTATATGTAACATAGACATATCAGTACAATTCGAAACTGAACAATCCCACCAACAATAGCCTGATAAAATCTAAAACTGCCTTCCAATATACCTCCAGGTCGGGGCAGGTCCACAGCATGTCTAGCAAAGTTCCTATCCCCACTTTACATCTGGGACAATAGCAGGAGCAATCATTATTCTTTTTATACAACTTTTCAGGAATGAAGTACATCTGATGAATGATATTAAAATGGATTAACTTATGGTGGCTATACGGAGGAAATTTGCATGTTTTTACAAAATTTTCCCCCACACATTATCAATTATGCATTAAAAGCCATTTTTTCTACTTTCATTTAATAGTGGAGGAAGCATCTCCTAAAAATTCAGATTTCCATAGCCACAAGAGACAAAGCCTCTAGAATCCTGCTTGTGTTTGATCATCCTTCCAATATTAAAACCAACCAATTACAGCTACGTCCACCAAATGAAACTACGCCCAAAGATGTAGCTCTTGGTAGAGCAGTTTTGACAGCCTTCTGTCAGCTATACATGATGTAAGCCCTAACAGTTCAGGCACACCAGGTGGAGCAGAGATTGCAGAGGCCCATTTATTCAGGGCTGAAGTTCCTGTCTCACTTCACTGGCACCCACTGTACCCTTGCAAATCCACTGGGGCAAACAGTTCTGACAAGACATATAAAATGGGAGTCCTAACAACTAACAATCTAACAACTGTAAAAGACCTGATAGACCACCAGAACTGTCACCATCAGATAAACAGTACTTACATCTTATATATTTAAGAGAGAGGAGACAATCAAGCTCCACTCTTACTTCACATCTGAAAAAATCCACAAGTGTCTACCTTTCATCCTTGAAGGATGGACAGACTCAATGCTAGGAGTCTGAAAGGATGTATATCTGTTAAGAAGCTGTTACTGAGAAAAGAAATAAACAAAAAAGCAGAAAGTTTTTTTTGCACTAAAACGCTGAAACTGGGCATTAGAGATGTGGAGTGAGGTTTTATGGATGATCAGATTAAATTTGTAATTGGGATTACATAGATTGTGAGAGGCAGGAATCTTCTAAGACTGAAGTTTGGAGATGTGGAAAAACATTTCTGCAAGATTTCTCTGAAAAACCAAAAGCAAGTCTCCTGAAAAGAATGGAAGCTGTAATAAAGGCAAAAAAGGACACACTGAAAAAAGTGACATTATATTTAGACTTTGGGGTTTTAGTGTAATTTTCTGTTAAATATATGTTTTCTGATTTTTCACTGAATGAAAATCTTAATGGACATTTTGACTGGAAACTAAATACATGACTTTTGCAAAGTACAGTGTCAGACTTAAAAGAACAATAACCAAAAAAGCCTGTTTAATTCTGAGGTTGGAAAATAGCAATGGTAGAATAAATTATGACTGTATTTAGATACATAAAACACACATGAGGCATAAATGGTCTTAATGGGAGAAAATTCAATGAAAATCTATGTATGGTATCCCCCTTTAAGTTCTCAGGAAAATCCAGAAAGGGGCTTTTTGCCTGTTTCTCTGATGCCACACCTGATTAAGCCACTATGATGAAAGTGTCTGAACCTATTTTATGCTACCTAGGCAGCCAGAGTTTATCAAGGGTTGAGTCATAATACTACCCCTCCCCTCCCACCACACACACATGCACGCACACCACTTGATACAATACACACATTCCCCCCATTTCCCAGACATGGTCAATGCATTACACATACCAGCTCTGTCTCAAGCTGAGCTTTGTCTACAGTGACCCACATCTGACTTAAACTCTGCAAACCACATGCTCTTAAATCCGATGTCATCCAACTCTGGCGAAAACACAGAATTCCCCTCATGTTTCTCACTTAACGGAACAGGATTAAGGTATCTGAATGGGCCAAGATGGAGAAAGTTCTAGCAGTGGCACTGAAGTGTCATAGAGAGTTCAAGAATTCGAAACCTCTCAATGTGTGCCGGATATAAACCTCCTGGCATAAACAGACTATTCTAAATCTCAGTTCCTGCTTGTGCACTTCATGCACTATTTCAGCTCAGGCCTGGCAGCTCAGAGTACAGCACTCCCCACATCCCCGATCCAACCCACCCCGCCCCCAATCTGGCCCCCACTGGCAAAACACTGTCCTGTCTCTTACACCTGCAATGTGTGTGTAAGAAAGAGAGACAGAGATAATGAAGGAGAGACAGAGAGACATAGGTAGAGAGACACAGAGGCAGAGTGAGAGAGAAAGAGAGTGAGAGAGATCCTGGGAGGGAGTTGTGGGTCCATCTTGGCTAGGTTCCCGGTTCCAACAGCACTACAGTACACCTCGGTTGTCTCAAGGGTGCTGTCAGCTCCCCATCATTCTCTATCACACCCCTTAATGCAGAGCAGTGAGGAGAAATTGTGCTGTGCTAGACATACAAACAATAGCATCACTGTCCTCGCCTTTCAACTACCTCAACAATAGGAATGGACCAAGAATTATCACAGATTTTTAACAACTAAAATATACTGAGAATGTCAGTAAAAGAAAAGCAAAAAAATTATCATAATAAAGTAAATAAATCAAGACATGTATATGGAAACTATAGAGCAACTGATCTGGGCATGTTGTGTTAGTATCAGGTGAGCACCAGATACTATTTGGTGAGCACCAGCTACTATCAGGTGAGCATCAGTTACTATTTGCTGAGCACCAGCTATTATCAGATGAGCACTAAATACTATAAAGTGAGCATTAGATACTATCAGGTGAGCACCAACTACTACTATCAGGTGAGAACTGGATACAATTTGGTTGGCACTAGCTACTATCAGGTGAGCACCAGATACTATTTGGTGAGCACTAGCTACTATCAAGTGAGCACTAGCTACTATCAAGTGAGCACCATATACTATTTGGTAAGAACTAGCTACTATTTGGTGAGCACTAGCTACTATCAGGTGAGTACCAGATACTATTTGCTGAGCACCAGCTATTATCAGATGAGCATCAAATATTATCAAGTGAGCATCAGATACTATCAGGTGAGCACCAACTAGTACTATCAAGTGAGCACCAGATACTATTCAGTGAGCACTAGCTACAATTAGGTGAGCACCATATACTATTTGGTGAGCACTAGCTACTATCAGGTGAGCACCAGATACTATTTGGTATACTTAGCATTGGTTTAAAGGAACTATTGAGACTATTCTTATACATTTCTATGCAAATACATAGGATTTATTTTTGGCCTAGTATTAACTGTAAAATATTTGCACATAAAGGATATAAATTAACTGAATATTAATGAAGTCAATCACAATCGCACTTCTTGCGAATAATTGTGTACAGAAAGTAACTTGGTGTATCATGTACACTGTTTGTACTGCATTTTAAAAAATATTTTTGTATGATGATACTACTCCATCCCTGCACAAGTTTGATGACCCCATGTATGCATAACAACACTGATAACTGTGAGGGGTCTACCACCCAGTCTGAAAAAAATATCTAGAGTAAACACTGTAAAAATGTTTAAACAGCATTGAAACACACTGAAATTGTTATCACAGATATTATACTAACAGACTTGTTTTACTTTATAACATCAAAAAATCGACTATTAAAAAAAATGAAAAAAAAAGTCTCAAAGTAACAAGTTTCACATATTAGCTATTTACTTACACTGTAAGAGATAATAATACACAGTTATCAGAATACTACAACATGAAGTGGCATGATTATCATCGGGTCATACACTGTGATACATAAATAAAGCCAGTAACCATCCCATCCCTACTTACTTACAAAGCAAAACAGAAACAGTATTTAGCAGTGTTGTTCTGCACTGGATGGCTTCAAATTCATGGTTCAGGTGGTATGTTCCATGGTCAATTTTGTAAAGCCATTATCACGGAACATTAGAAGACTAAGAAGGCCATGTCCTTCTGGGCGATCTAGCGCTGAGCTGAACTCGTCACTCATTTCCCAGAAGATTAACAGTCCCAATGAATTCCCCACACCACCTCGCAGCCATAACTACTCCCCAGCCTGAGGCTCCTGCACACACACACAGATTTCTCCAACAGATAACACACTGGCACAGTAATGCACTTCCCACACACACACAGCGCACGCTCAAGGTCTCCTACATGCTTGATCAGAACTGTCATCAGAGTAACCGAGTTACCCGAACCGGATGTGCACCTTAAAAAAGGGCTTGGGGGCGTGTCCACTGCAGGCCAATGGAAAACAGCCAAAGACAAGCAGCCATGTGAGGTTAGGGGGAGTGGGGAGTAGAGAAAGTGAGAGAGAAAGAGAGAGGGTGGAGAGAGAGAGAGGGAGCCTGAAAGAAAGTGAAAGAGTGGGTAAAAGGCGACACGTTCTAGCTCATTTATTTTTAGTCGACCTGTGATAGCGTTGTGCAGCGTTAATGATTCATGGAGAGACGAGGGAGATAGAACGAGACATAGAGGGAGCTGGCGCCACCTTGGCCATGCTCCAACAAGCCTGCAGTAGAGTAGCCTGATACGGGATAAGGTGGGGGGGTAAAAAAGGGTAGAGGAGAGCAGAGAGAGAGAGAGACAGAGAAAGAGAGCAAGAGAGGGAAAGAAATGGGAAAACGTGAGGACAGAGGCAGGGAAACATAAAGACTGTGATCATGTGACACTGGGGTGGAAAAAGGGAGAGAGCGCAATTCCAAAGGTATTCAAGGAGGAGCAGCCTTGACCACACTGACGTGCAGTTAGGGAGGCAGTCATGATTTGACAGTGAGCTTAAGGAGGTGCCAACTCGCGTCACTGGAAACTCCTCGAAGTAATTAGTGTCTCGTTAAAGACAAACATCTCTGCTCGTCAAAGACAGCATCTCTGCTGACCATGCCATGTGACCTGGACACCTGCAAGCTCCTGCAAAGAAACTTGACCCCCTAGGAGTCCTTCAAAATAGCACAAAGAAACAGGAACAGCGGATGGCTGCCCTCGGACGGCCCCCTCAGCCAAGCTCACTGGAGATCAGAGGTTGAAGGTCACCGAAGGGAGGAGGTGCTTCCACAGCTTGGTCATTAAGGATGCTCTGTTAAGACAAGCCTCCTATCAAGGAACTGAAGTCATTTCATCGCAGAAACATCCACCTAACAGCTGGATTGTAATTGACTTGAACTGTTTTATTACTTTTATTTTCACAGTTTATAAAAATGTAAATGTTAATTTAAACTAATTATATTAATTCATTCATGCTATGCTACATAAAAAGTAAACTATTAAAACAATTCAATAAAAAACCTAAATTAACTAACATTTATCTAAAATTCTTATAATTCCACTTACATGTATGGGTCATGCTGCAGAGGAACAATGCCTCTTCTTGAGGGATGAGGATTGTTGTCACTGCTGGAATGCTGATATCTGATTAGCCTGCATATTTGAGCCTGAGGGTCACTGCTGCCTCTCCTCAGCTCAGACGGCCTCTCCTGAGCTCCGAGGCTGAAAGAGCACTGGGGCTTATATCCGCTCACCTGCGCACAGGAGAGAGGAAGAAGAGGAGGAGGAGGAGGAGAGGGGGGAGAGAGAAAGAAGCAGGACGTGCAGTCCAGGGCAGAGCAAGAGTTTACAAAACAGAAGAAGTCGTCAGAAGGAGGACAGGGAGGGTGAGGCTGCACTGCTTGCTGTGGAGCTTTGTTCTGCTCGGGAATACTAAGTCAGCCAGAGAAACTGTGATTTTAAGGCAGATCGCAGGATAGAGGCACTGTTTAGTGAGGAGGAGGACGGAGGAAGATGCCCGAGAACAAGCAGGCGGTCCAGCGGACAGGAAGCTACCTCTCACAGTCCGCTTACAGGAAAATCAAAAGGGTGCTGAGCTTCAAGAGGCGTGAGTATTTCAGAGATTTTTGCAGAGAGCTTTGGTGCAATGCTGCAGCGCTGCTGAGGGACCTCTAACAGGCGGTATTAATTTTATCTAGGATGTTCACTCCTCTATGCTTTTGAAAACATTTTTTTTTTTTAAATTGCAAGCCAAGATACTGTATATTTACTGACCTACTACTGCCTTATTGCCCACAGTGACATTACTACTGTAATACACTACAGGTCAAAAGTTTGTAATCATTTGCCATGTTAATGTCACTTGTGTCATGTAATACACAATAACATATACAATCTAAACTAGACGTCAAAGATATTTTTCTAGATGTTTTATTTTACACACACGTTTTAATTTTTTATCCATCATATATATTATATGGCTATTAGTTTAATATTAAATATTACACATTTTGATAATACTTCTGTCTAGAGTGACACTATAATGCCCTTTTATTGAGCTTATTAAAGCAGCAGTCAGTAATTAACAGACTGATATTGACTTTTTTGTATTACACAGCATAATCTTTTGCAGACCATTTTAAATGTCCATTATTATTAATAAGCCTTATTAAGCCAATAGCTGGTAAGTGACATATCATGGCAATGAAAGCTTTAAAACACACTTCTGTATTCTCATGGTGAAAACAAAAAAGAAGAAAAGAAGAAATAAAATAAAGGAGTACCTCTTTTTCACCTTGAGATTGAGAGGAGACTGGGACCATTAATTTGCTGAGTAATTTGTTAAGACTTGAGTACTATAATACTATATAACAGATAGATAAAAGGGCTCTGGAACTGGTTAATTTCTGTAGTTACTGCTTAATAATGTAGGAATAATAAACCAGTAAATCACTAGTTATTAATCACTAGTAAATCACTAGCTTGAAATGGCTTAATAATGGACACCTAACAAATTTAAAAGACTATTATGTACACATATAAAAGTATTCTGGAAGTGCTGTATCTGTAGCTTAAAAAAATTTTAGTAAAGAGCTGCAAGTTAAATAACAACTATACTGGCTTGTTAGGGTTCAGTAAGCGCACTACAAGGGAATTATAATGTCCCGCTGTGCTGAAGTGTGAGCGATATCTTTTACATTAGATATTAACATCATTCTTGATACTATTTAGTATCAAGAATACTATATAAATTATATCATCGCTGTCCAAAGAAAGACAGGTATTTCTGAAATAGTAACTTTAAAGGAGAGGGCAAAAATGTTCATTTAACATGATTTTATTCCAAGCAATTTCTATGGGTCCATTCATCATGAAATTTTTCCACAATGTAGCTGCTGACAGCTACAGCTGACAGCTGCTGAGCTCCAATTATGTAGAAAATTAAAAATTGCAAAAAATGGAGACTATACTATATATAATATTATATAGATTCTATACAGTCATTTTACAATCTGGACACATCAACAATGTGGTTTTTAACTAACTATGTGAAACCTGTGAACTGTGAAGTATGGTGCCGTATCAGAGCAATATGGTGTCAGTTTTTGCTTTTATATTATTACAAAAAAATTATAATTCCAAACTTTTCATCAGTGTTTCCAAACTTTTGAACATCATGTACAACCTTTGAAGGCTTTTTCCCCATACAAGACAAGGCTGGGTACACAAAGCCTGGACCATAACAGCCCTGCCTCTTCATCTCAGGTGTGTTTGGGCAGCGGCTGGAGGAGACCGTGCTGTACGAGCGGCGCTATGGCAATCATATGGCTCCTCTGGTGGTGGAGCAGTGTGTGGACTTTATCAGGGAGCGCGGGCTGCTGGAGGTGGGGCTCTTCAGACAGCCTGGCCAGGCCACACTGGTCAAAGAGCTGCAGGAGGCCTTTGATGCTGGCGAAAAACCCTCCTTCGACAGGTAAGTGCTAGCAGCACACAAAGAACTTCCATTTTAGAACCTTCTTAGACACGAACTAAGTCATTCCAGTCATATCAGGTATCAGATGAATCATTCACAGCATACCATACCAAAAGATCAAAGACTTATGAAGAAAGTAACTATGTTAGACAAATAGAACTGGCAAAGAAGGGAACGCTGTCAGCTGAGTTCTGTGTTTTTGCTATCCCAGCAGCACAGATGTCCACACAGTGGCATCTCTGCTAAAGCTATACCTCAGGGAGTTGCCTGAACCACTCGTGCCATTCTGTCGCTACCAAGAGTTTCTTATGTGTGGCAAGAAAATCCCCTCAGACAGGGAGCAGGTAACCACTACATTTATTACAGCACATTACATTGCAGAGGATTGCACTATGTTGCATCATTCAGCACACGTTCTTACCCTGAGTGGTTCAAATGCATGCATCTAAGGTTCATTAAAGTGGATCATAAGGTCCCTAGAGTCCCAATTTAAAAATTCCTCACCAACTGCACATTTGCAGAAGTCTTTCAACATCAGAAGCATATTTTAATCAAAGTTTCAAATTTGAAAAAGTGTGAATTCCACAGTATGAAGGGATCTTCATATGATTTGATGGTTACATGCATAAAGTAGAATCTTTCTCTTCATTAGCTTTGGCACCAGGGATAGTCAGAACTGCTAGGACTGAAGTTTAACATCCCTGCAGTACCAAGTAGATATTAAAAAGGCGAGGCGGGCTGCTGTGTTTGATGCCATCTGCTGGAAGACCAGTCAGATAAAATGGTAGATGTGAGGTGGGACACGCATGATCAATGACGATGAGGTTAATCAGAAGGCCTTGCAAGGATATTCAGGGTTATGTAGACAGGAAGTAAAATATAATACATTCACAGTGCTCACTAATGAGTAGAGGATCCAGTACAAGATTCTCCATCGCTTCATCTTGTATAACACTTTTCTGGTCTGGTCTTCAGGGTCTGCTGGAGCTGAGAAATCTTCTTCATGAGCTTCCCGTAGCCAACTTTAACCTTCTGAAATACATCTGCCAGTAAGTGTGGGTTCAAAGGGTGTAACAACAGGTGCCATTAGATCTTCAAAACGCTCCAGTCCAAATCAGTATTTTTGTTGCAGGTTCTTAAATGAGGTCCAGTCCTATTCTAGCACCAACAAGATGAGTATCCAGAACCTGGCGACTGTTTTTGGGCCAAACATTCTACGGCCCAAAGCTGAGGACCCTGAGAGTATTATTGGAGGTGGGCATACTTTTAAGATATGTATGTGAAAAGGAGCCAGACAGAAAAGTAATGGGAGAGAAAGAAAGTAGTAGGCAAACTTGATGTGCTGATATAGTTTGAATCTCCCAAAAGAATCAGAAAGCTAGGGGACAGCTTCCAAATCAAATAATGAAACAGGACAAACAACAGAAAACAATAACTTGGAAAAGGAGCAATGTCATGCTACCAAGATGCAAGATTTCTCGATTCCCAGTGTCTTTTTATTGAGCCAATAATATTCATACCGGGGCAAGCTTCACAACGTGTATCGATGAAGTTGAGGAGTTAAAGTTACACCAGCAAGAGTCATCCACACTTTTAGAAATAAAGGTTCTGTGCAGGTACATTTTTCACCCATCAAGGTACAAACAATGTAAACATACCCACAAAGGTACAACAGTGGTGTTAAGGTCCAATTGTGTACCTTAAATAAGTTTTTCTCAGGGAAAAATAGATATGTGTACCTTTTCATAACCTAATGTTTTAAAAGAGAACAATAAAATAAAAAGCCTGGAGACGAGACGGGGTGTGTGGAGTCAATACAATTTAGAAAATATAATTTCAATGGATTATGGTACAGTTATGTTCCCTGACAAAAGGTACTGAGATGTACCCTTGAGGGTGACAGCTTCATACCTTTTTTCTGAGAGTGCATGGTCATAAGCTTCCAAAATCTCATGGCAGACATAAACTGCGTACAGCTTAAAAAAATGTCAAGGCTACCCAACAGGATAAGGAGTGAAAAAATTCCGCCCGGACAAACCAAATCTCTAGAAAATCCTCCTTTGTGTATCACTCCCACAGTACATCAGTCATCACTAATGTGGTGTGTTTTTACTTGCAGGGGCAGCAGTAGTTCAGCATCTGATGTCCGAGCTAATCAGAGAGCACTGTACGCTCTTCTCGAAAGAAAACCACAGCTCTCCAGGAACCTCTATACCTACTTTCTCTCCCATACACAGACAGTGCAGTAAGGTGGAGTGGGTGCACGCTGAGTCCTCTGGGCATCCAAGTGAGCCTCAGGTGGGACTGAGTGGCGAGCGACTGCCCCAGTCAACTCAGACCTCTATGCAATGCTCACGGAAGCTCTCTCTGCCACTTATGACAGAAAGGAGATCATCCTACCAAAGTATGCGCACCCACCGTCTTCTATCAGAGACGCAGCAGTGGCAGCCTGAGGCTTCTCCTCAGTCCAGCTCGGCTCTGATTTATGAGAACCACAACCCATCCCTTTCTGCACAGGAGTCGCCCAGCAAAGGACCTATCCTTTGTCCGACCACACCACCTTCTGCTTCCTCCTCTATGACAGCAGTGGCAGAAGGTGGAGATGACTTTGTACAGCCTTGTAGTTGGCCTGGTCTGGGACAATCTGGCTGGGAGACTGAGAGAGTCTTAGGGGACAGTGGTGGAAGCAGCGAAGCCCAGGATAGCACCTTATCTGTATATGACAACATGGGCACCGAGGAACAAGCAAATGAACTTGTGGAAGATCAGGAGGTGGTCATTGGAATGAAGGAGCTGGAAGCATCCCCTAGCGTTGCTGACAGCAGCAGCTCCTGGTCCTCCTGTGAAATCTTGCCCATTGACGAAGCAAATGCGGGAAGCAGGAGCGATGGACCTGCTAGTCCTTGCCACAGCTCTGTACACTTCCCTTCTTTTAGGACAGAGCCTGGGGAAGGAGATCCACATCCCAACTCCCCTGCTTCCTCTTCTGCCCCCACAGATGCCCCTCTGAGTACTGGCAGCAGTGAGGTCTTTCTTCCGAATGGCGACCCACAAAGCCCTGCTGCCTCCCAAGTGATGCAGTGCCTCCTGGCCGGGCTCCGAAACCAAATGGCCAGGCAGAAAGCAGAGTATGAAGCCAAGATCAACAGGTAAGCACTCTACGGCTGCAAATAAGAATTTCCATAATCGATTCATGTATTGACTACTATTCAATTAACCAAGTAATTGAACCATTACGCCTTCTGCGGTTTCCTCTCACTTTGCACAGTCATACTGCTGCCATCACGTTCCGTCTGTGCGATAAGTGATTTCTTTTTGCTGGAACAAAACAACAGAAGCCATTTTTCCTTCCTGTAGTGTATTGAAATTTATTAGAATGACTGCCTGTATCATACAGACACTATAGAGCAAAGGTCTTTAATTAAAATTCAATAAGGTCCAAAGAAAATTTCCTCAAGCAAAGGTCCGGAGCCTCATAATATCTAGCTTGCATTATGATTCAGTGCCATATACTGTATACTGAAGTAGTACTTATATTTACATCTTATACAGTTAACAACTGAATGTCGAATCAAATAAAGTACAATTCAGTAAAATTTCAACAATATTTATTGTCAGTTTTCTCTTTTTAGAACACACCATGTAAAACAATCTGGCTGACTTTCTTCTCCAACTGCTACGTCTCGCCTCGTCCCTCCTCTGTGTATGCGCCACTCACTCGAGTCTCAGTGCTCACAGTAATGCACAGATCTGATTGTAGCATCACGTGTGATTTTTACAACGCATGCGGCTGGTCTATGAGTTTCCCGGGCCGCTAAAGCTACTGTAAAGCCTAGAAAAGTTACGCTGATTAAAATAGGACCACCTGGTCAAAATTAAATAATTCTCCATAGTTTATTGGTTATAGGCCAGGTCCACATAGGACAGTGTCTGGGTCCAGACTTAGACCGCGGTCTGCCTATTAGTGACCTCTGATAAAGAGCATCACAGAATGCTAAGCACCAATATGCACCAACATGTTAACCACTAATCAACTTTGTTGACTAATCGTAATGTCAAGATCATTTGTTGTCTTAAATGACAAATGATCTAATTATGTATGTAATAGATAGTAATTTAGATTTATTAGTAATTACTTGTCAAATTATGTTTGAGATTTGTTAATGACTTAAAATGCGAGTCATTCCACGAAAACGTCATTTTCTATGCTATGCAGCTTTTTCAATCATTATAGAATCATCTCAAATTCACCTTCTGGTCTTTTTACCAGCATTGTTTTATAATCTTTTTTTAATGTTTTTTTCCATGGCAACTCACCATTTCTTGTAGTGTTCCTGCATTTCTATCAAACCTATGAATGACTCATTTCTACAATATCTTAAGTTACATCATGAGCTCAAGATTGCCCCACCCCCAAAATACGTTTACTATTATCTCAAACTAATATCTTCTAATCCTATTTTCCATAATAAGGACAGTTATGTCTCATTTTCATTTTTTAAAAAAGGTATGTGTCATGAGTGCTTCATGGTATTAAAAAATTGGACTAACCAACACAATAGGAATAAACACATTTTCAGTTAGTATATTCTTCCATTACTTGTTGCTGAGAGATCTTTACGCAGAATACTTTGCAGAGACATCCAACAAGTACCCTCTTATGCAGGCCATAAAAATAAATTTGCAGGGCCGTGAAGATGCATAAAGACATCACCATCATCTGATGTGTCTAAAATGGCTCCTAGCCAAAAATTCCCCATTATATCATCAGGCAATGTGCTTCCCTGGAATATTCTGCCTCAAACTGATTTCATATTAATTCCCACTTTCTGCTGCTTGGGTAAAAATACAAAAAAAAAGTCTTTTGTCAAGATACTCTTATACTTTTGAGGTGTTTCATGAAGCTGAAATGTAGGAAAATCAAGTTGATGGCCAGCAAGAGATTCTGTGCAGGACATATCCCCCAATAACAGACGTTTATGCTTGAACTTTATCATAGAAACGCATGACTTGACCGTTTATGCAGTTTTACATGATTAAAAACAGTGAGTCCTCTTTTGAACAGTAGCACTGGTTGAGTGAATGTTTACTCTGGGTACACAGGTTGGAGCGTCGGAACGAGGCCCTCCAGGGGCAGATGGTGGAACTGCGTGCTTCTCTGGAGCAGCAGCGGCGCTGGGTCAGTGCAGCAGAGATAAAGATGAGGAACGTCGAGCGAGCCAGAGTGGATGCAGACCAGCGCAACGCCGCACTGCAGAGAGAAATGGAGCAGTTCTTCCACACATTTGGAGAGCTCAATTCAGAGGCCCGCAAAACAGAGCGCATCATTCAGAGCTTCTGAGGCTCCCAGACACTGCCACCAATCTGTGTTGCCATAACGATACCAGTTGAACATTTGAACACAACCTGCTCTCTTCTTTACGGTCATATTTTACACATTTTAGAATAACAGTGAAGAAAAAAAACATAAAAAAATGGTATTACTATAGTCAGAAATACTGACCTTTTATCAGGGCTATTCTGACCCATGCCATGCTACCTCATAAACACAACTAATTTATTTAAATGCATTAAGAAGGACAGACGTTTGATAAATGAACCTAAAGTTCTGTATAAAAACACTTGTTAGGGGGCACAGAAAATATACTGTACACCGTCAGGAAAAAAAGCTATTGTATAGACCTTTTGTTCATCAGGGTACAAACAATGTGAATGTACCCTCAAAGGTGCAACAACAGTCTTAAGGCCAACCTGTGGACTTCAAATGAGTTTTAAAGCTACACTGCATTCACTTTTGTCGAGGAAAGGGGCGTATTTGTACATTTTAAACATTTTAACATTGGAGTCAAAACAGAGTAAATACAATTTATAATAAATAAATAAACAAACAAACAAACAAAAAGTATACAATGGAATATTTTACATCTATGTCCCCGTGAGGGTACCACCCCAGTGTCATGAAAGACAGTTTGGCACCTTTTTTTTTCCTGAGGGTGTATACACATATTTTAATGAACAACTTCTGTGTTTTGGTAATAAATTCATGCAGGCATCAAACACCACTATTATTTGCCTTAGAAGCAAATTTCAATAATTATGCCTAAACCATGGTTATGAAGAACACATTCAATCAGGTGTGTGCAAATTTTTGACTGGTACTGTTAACACCCTCTAAAACCGTCTCAGGCTTTCACTGATGATAAAAGCCTACTGCAACCCTAAAGGGGAAAAAGTGCTTCAAATACAAGCAGCGCAGGTGCTAAGAGCCAGGAGCAACCAGGAGGACCAGGGTGTTCTTTAAGAGATGACTGTCTGAAAGATGGCTTTTGCTATGCAGGTACTCAGAGACAATGGAACGACCCAAACGTAGGGGAAGAGATATGTCTAGGAAGCATGGATATCATAAAATACATGAGACAGGATGAGTTAGGTCTTATGAAGTATTGAGAATCTATTTAGATTTTGATGTATGATTTCATGTACTGACACTGTATCTAAAAGTTGGGTGCTTTAACGGAAATAACACTGAAATTTACAAGCAACTATTCATAAATTTTACGTAACACAAAAAAACATTCTAATAATGTGTACATACTGTACTTTAACTGACATGCATTTATACAGAAATAAAAAAATGTAAGAAACGTAAAAGCAGCACATCGTTTTCAGCTTTTTTATTTAGCCAGTTGTTACAGATGTTTCTTTTTCTCCCTTACAGAAAAATGGATCTGACTCTCCATTGCAGTAGATATAGGATCCTGTTTGAGATTTTGCATATGTTTCAGACAAGGTTGTATGGCAAGAACTCACTGAGAGCTTTCACTCCCAACAGCCCACCAAGAACGCATCCATACATGTCACGACGATACAAACCACGCTAAAGCAATACGGACATATTTGTACATAGCAGTTAAGATATTTACTCTTCAGGTTTTGACTGAAACAAGTTTGAGTGACCCATGGCTTAAAAATGTAGGTATGTAGTCTTAAAGCAAAAATAACAATAAAAATAAAAAATGTGGAACTGCTCCTGGGAGAAATCTGATAGTGAATGCGAACTGGTGAAAACAAAAACAAACCGACCAGAGAAAAAAAAGACAAACAAATCTACTCAGTTACTGGTTCCGTCTCCAACAATACAGATTGTCAAAGTGACACAGCCATACAGACATATACCCTCTCCCACAAGGGTAACACCAAAATAAAGAGAAAGCCCTTGAGAAAGTTTAGAGCCAGCTTGTTCTGCACCCGTACAGGGGTTTAATACCACTAAAGTCCACTTTTGTTCATTCAGAACTGGATGTTCGGACAAATCAGATTCCACTAATAACAGGCAAGCTAACCCATGAAAGGTGAAACAAACAAAAAAAAAAATTACACAAACAATGCACTATTGCATTACTGTAATACAGTATTACAGTGCTACTATTATGAGAAGAAGCACCTGTTGAGGTCATGCATACCTACATGTCTCATATTGATGCTAGAATGCAAAAAAACAAAACCAAGTGCGTGTTCTTACAGCGATTCTAGAGAAATGTGTATAAATGAGGAGGTGATTTTGCAAGAGCAAAATTATCACCCTGAATGTCTTATCCAACTGCAAGAAAATGCTTTTGTAGGTGCAGAAACGGTGAATAGCTTAAGGCATGATGAACGGTTATGATGCTGAGGCCGAACTCCACGTCGGTCAGTCAGTGAAGGGCTCGTCTAGCAGGATGATAGAGCCCATTTTTAGTCCATTAGAGCAGGCCGAAGACATACAAACACATACACACAGACACCGCCTGAAGCCAGCCATTTCCATCTCCTGACGAGTCCATAATTAATTATTAATATCTAGGAGGTGAAGCAGATCTTCACAGATGTCCTTAGATTAGGAGTTATCAATGTGCTCCAATAAGCAACCCTGGCATTGAATGAGTTTCATGCAATTCTGTTAGCATACAGCTATACCACATAATGGAACAGCTCCAAGTTGTGTTTTGTTTTTCTCAAGAGTCAGCAGAGTACATGTTCTGGTCCTTCTCTAAGAGTGACAATAGGGCGATTGGGAGGGATGGATGACTGGAGACGCACGTAAAGACTGCTTTCTCAATGTGTACCACACTCCGTTGTGCTAAAAGATCACAGGACTTTGAATCCACCGTAACTTGTAGTTTGCCACTGAATAAACAACAAAGGATTGGTAACTTTTTGTTCAAGTGTAAAATATAAAGCAATTAATAATTATCCTTTTCTTTCAGTGAAAGGCTGTTAATCTTCAACAACTGAAAACTACTGTAAAGTCTTTCACAAAAAAAGATAACTGATTCGTACAACATTCACACGGGTTCCTCAAGTTTGCGAAAATGAAAAAAGGCAATGGTCATCTTTCAGATCATGCACCAAGATCTTCAAAAATTGCAGTTTTCTTCTAAATTCTTTCTGGAATGATACGGAACAGAAGGCTTGTGCACTGCTTCCACAGTTTTAGCATTTGTCATCAATGTACATTTTACATTTTGAATATTTTACACAGTATATGATCTTTTTAATTCTGTGTGCATTTTTTTTCTTATCCAATTTGCAACCATTTAATTTTTTTAAAATAAAGTATGCTTATGCTATACAGTACTTGTGCTAAAACATATTTAGAGAAGCTGTAAAATCAGGATTTCACAAAAAAAAACATTTACACAAAATTTATATACGTATATACATGACTACACCCTATATGAATGAGATGCATGATCAAGTTCTCTGTTTGAAAACAAGGTGTACTATGTCTATATACAGAGGCAGGCACGACCATTTCTGTATAGGTGTATTCAGGTATATGCAGAGGATCTGTAGTCGTTTCTTAAGTGTTCAAGGTAAATAACATGCATCAATACTTTAGACAGAGCACTGAGAACTGAAATGACTTCTGAAGGGGGAATTTGCTATTAATTAGCCTATTCCACGAGTGTCAAACTGTGCTTCTTTTGGGTGATGGCATGAAAGGCAATATCAGCTACATGGCACAGAGAAAGAGAGAGAATGATTTCGGACAATCCGTTAGCCCACCTCTTAATGAAATTGAGAAATTATGATGAGCTAAAAACATTGCTAGTAATAATATAAACCTATGAGGCCCTATTCACCCATTCACACAGGAAGCATTTAAGGTGATGGGCAAATGTAAAAAGGGGGCTACATTTAGCACATGCCACCGTATAAAGTCTTGAGTTGGTTGTTTGTTTGTTTTTTTAATGTGAGAGGTAAAATATACTCATTGAGTGCTATAACCCCAACAAGTACTAGTTCCAACTCTCTACATAACCATTTAATTTCATTAGTGCAGTCTCCTGCTCAGCAAAGAAGGGGCCCTACAAATGAATGGAACAAGCACCGATAAACTCCACAGACCTTGGAGTGAGTCATTTAGCCTATACGCATTACTAGTGAAACTATTTAAATGTAAAAGTGACATGGGATCATAAGGCAATGAAACCAGTTATTCACATTTCTTCATCACTTAAATGATTAGAAATATGCAAGAACTCCATCCACAAAAGCCCCACCACTTCACAGTCTTCCAGTCTGGACCAAATCATGGGCCGCACTGCCATCTGGAAAAATGTGGGTGAGATGAGGCAAGAGAGAAAAGAGAGAGAGAGAGAGAGAGAGAGAGAGAGAGAGAGAGAGAGAGAGAGAGAGAGAGAGAGAGAGAAAGAGAGAGAGAGAGAGAGAGAGAGAGAAGAGAGAGAGAGAGAGAGAGAGAGAGAGAGAGAGAGAGAGAGAGAGAGAAAGGGAGGGAGGGAGGGAGCACTGGGGAGAAGAGGCTCACTGTCACTCCTCTAGCCCCCCTGCAATGGTGTCGATGCAGGAACTGTCCGTGTCAGAGGCCAGCGTCTGCTCAGTGGACATGGAGGAGATGTCATTAATGGAGGACGACTGTGAGGCTGTAGCACTGCTGTTTGCCACTCCGTCTACTGCAGAGGGCAGAACAGAAACAGACACGTTAACATTTCAATTATGTAAAACAGGCACAAAGTAGACACAATTTGGCATTTAGGTCATCAGTGACTTACCTAAGCACTCCTCTTTCAGAACACCATTCTTGTTCCTCTCCTCCCAGTCCATTACCTCTTTATAGATTAGCTCTAGAAACAGGCAGAGAGAAGGAATCGTTTCATTCGGGGAGCCAACAGAGATTTAGCACATTAATGCAATGGTTTGGCAAAAAAATGCAAGTAATTCTTCCCATTCTCCAAATACATTAAATAAGCCAAGACACGCAGTGTCTTCTCTAGGATTTTTTTCAGCAGTGGTGGCAGGCCCATACTTCAAACCTCCACCATTCCTAGCATGGTTCACTGGCTGTTAGAGGATTTAGTTCAGACTGAGTCACTGACCAATGTACCCTACTAGAGTTAGGTTGAAAAAGAGATTCAAACATTTAATACTCTCCTACTTAGTCAGAAATGCCTTTTACCTTGTTTTTGTACCTTTTACCCTGTTTTTGTACTATAATACTTTATACTAACAATGTTTACTATCCGGTGTCGACCAGAGGAGGATGGGTTCCCCTTCTGAGTCTTGGTTCCTCTCAAGGTTTCTTCCTGTTTCTCTTAGGGAGTTTTTCCTTGCCACTGTCGCCACTGGCTTGCTCATGGGGGCTCGGACCCGGATTTCTTTTTGTAATGCTCATTTCCTTGTAAAGCTGCTTTGTGACAACACCTGTTGTAAAAAGCGCTATATAAATAAACTTTACTCACTACTTACTAACAACTGGGAGGTCTGCACCCCACACACACTTCTCAATTTACTCAACCAACTGTTGCCTCAAAAAAATCCAAAATCTGCAGACTTGGGCCAACCAGCACAGACTTTATTTCTCACTCGTCAGGTGTATAGACACAGGAAAACTGGGTTGGGTTCGACTGACATGTAAAATCACAAACCACAAACTGCTGTTCTGTGTGACATGTAGAGGAATTTTTAAAACTACTACTAAATTCTTCTTCAAAAAAAAATCCTGAATAATTTATCAAAGTAATACTAATCACACCACACCGAGCAATAGCTTGCATAAGTCTGTTTCCTGTTTGTTTCCCATTATAATGCACAGATAGCCAAAGCAAAATCCATTGGTTGTGGCCAGTTTAATAGAAATAGACTTGCTCATGCGGTTTCGGTTGTCCATAAAATGTACAAAATTCAGGCTTCAAGATGCTGTACTGGTTTTGGCTAAGGCATGGGCTTTTGCCTATTATTAATATAATTAATAATAACTGACAAAAAAAAACACATAAACAAGTCTTTTAGAGATTAATAACCCAGCATGGTTTCAGGAAAGCGTGATGATTTAGGCATGCAGTTTGCACAAAGCTAGTCTTAGCCTCAGTTGTTATTAGCACACAATGCCCCAATGCCAAACTTTAAGCTTCCATTAGCTGCTAAGGCTGAAAGCCCCACTTTGGACACTGAACACAGCTTGATTGATAATCTACATTTGAGGTAAGTGAAAAACTGTGTTTCTGGTTGAACCGTCACTTTAACTAGCACTCTTGGCCTTCCAGAATTGTGCACAGAGCATTTTTACCTTTCCACTGTTCTATGCTGTGTTCCCTCTCCTCCAACTGCTTGTCCGAGATCTGAGGTGGAGGCTGCAAATACAAAAGAGCTATTAAAAATGACCTTAACAGACGACGTCTGTCTGGTACAATAAAAAACGTCCTCAGTTTAACAGTGTCAATGGGCTATGTGACGTGGGAGAAGGGGGAGTCTTCACTGACCGCATCAGCCTCGGCTGGGTCGTACCACACATGGATATAGGGGTGGTTAAGGGCCTCCTGTACAGAGATGCGACTCTCTGGATCAATCACCAGCATCTTTGACAGCAGGTCCCGAGCTTGGCTAGCTGTAGGAGGCGGGACGGAAGAGAACATGGACAAGATACAGTCATAAAGTTTGCAGGGGAAACATCAAGGCATCAATGACAAATTTTGGAAACATGAGAATATTTGAGAGATGAACACTGGAGGAATGATTGCTTGCATAACAGACAGAGAGGATGATGGGGGAGGGGCAGAAAGCAAAGAAGATGAAACGGGGAGAAAGAGGGACAGATAGAGCAAGGAAACTTGGCTGACAACCAAGCGAGGAGAGTGAAAGTGACCGAGCCAGTGAGAGGATTATAAAGCAGAGAATGCCAATCTCACTCTTGAGCTTGTCGTGCTCAGTCTCTGAAGGAAAAGCCCAGTCAGGGAAGAGCTCGCTGAAGCTGATTCCGGGGAACTGGGGTTTGTTCATCACATAGTTCCTAACTGTCTCCATCAGACGGTTCATGAATTCCAGAGAGGGAGTGCCCAGCACCTCGATTACCTTATTCCACTGGTCAATGTCTGGCAGGAGCTCAGTTAAGTGAGTTAAAATGAAAAGGATTCTGCTAGTTCAGAGATACACAGATATAGAGATATGTACAGAGATATTGAGCTAAATATGTGCATCCATGTACGGATATACATATCAATGTATACATATGGATGTATACACAGGGGAGGGTAGTAAGGTGTGCCAATAACGTAAAACAAAACAAAACAGAAAGGGCTGAGAGAGAAATGAGTACAGCAGAAAAGAAATATTTAGGTAGGCAGCTGCTATTTTTTTGCATAATGTGTAATTTTGGAGTAAGAGTAGGTCAGGAGTACTTATCACAGTTTAATGATTTGGGGTTTTGAGCCTTTAGGGGAAACAAACAATAAATTAAGCACGGAAAGTCCTAATTATAGGGAACGAACACATGCAGGCGCATCTGGCTTTCCCCTAGCTTGCAATTACTGAAGGAATTCTGACTGTTAAAATATCCCTTTTATTTATAATAGTGAAGGAAAAACTAGATGTTTGTAAGTATGTTTATTTACAGCTCAAACGCAGGCTGGATAGTCTTACAGATATGCGCTGATAGTCAACTGGTAAACGGATGTTCCTAACTGAACAGCAAGAAGATATATACAAACAAAACATGCTTAAGCAAGACTGATGACAAACTAGCAAAAACATGGTATGAAGAAAAGAAAAAAAAAAAAGGCAAAGGAGGCAATTGTAATGCAGCTGTTCCATGGAGGACTGTTTTGATCAGGCCAGCCAGGTCTAACAAAAAGGAAAGCAAAAGACAAAGGTTATTGTCTTTACACATCCTGTTCTCCATCAATCACAGGGTTCATGTCTGATGGTAAAATCAAACTAGCCTATTCTGAATAAAATTGAGGGGAGACTTTAAATATGAGAGCGATCTAAACTGTGGTCTGCTATTTAATTCAGTATTTTACACACCTCCAAATATAGTCAACACAGCAAATATTTGGAATTGCAGTGAGAACAGTCCTATTACACATTGAAGAAATAACAATAAGGCAATATGTTTTTCAAGTGCAGTTTTTCATTTGTCATCAAAGAAAAAGGATGCACTGCACAAACTACAGGCCCATGTCAAGGGCATCACAACTTCAGAATGTTTAATGCAAAATCTTAGGAAGCCCTTTTTAAGTTACTAAGACATAAAATATTCAACTGTGCTAGAGAAAAGCAAGCGGGTCTAGACAGTCTCAAAGAACAAACACAGTCTCCTACTTCCCAAGAGAGCAAAAGCCTTGCAAATGCATTCTGCTGCCATCTGTGCGTGCACAAACGCGCTGCACAGTACTTCAGCAGCTAATCAAAGGAAGCTGCCAACATGATTCAAACAAATGTCTGTGGGAAAGGAAGTGTATCCTGACACCTTTGGCCTTGTATAAGAAAAAAAAACACAAAAAGCTACACTGTGTGGTGTGTGACCATTCAGCCACTGTTCAAATGCACTTTTTAACCAGTGACTACAACCAAGTAAGCAGCAACCAGAGGCTCTGAGAGCCTGAAGAATCTAAAGTCTGTTTAAAGGATACGATCAGTGCCTTGGAATATAACACTGCCTTTTACCATCTCCCCCATAATGCAGCCCACTGACCAGATATCCACTGTAAAGGCAAAGTAGGACAACACATTCAAACACAATAATCAAATACTCAAATACAGGTCTTCAAAAGCAGCATTCCAATAACCCAACCTGGAAGTATATTAGGTAGGTAAACGCTCTCACCATTCTCCTTGTACTTCATGCCCAAGATGACCTCTGGTGCTCTGTAGTATCTGGTCACCACGTATGGAGTCATCATGAAGTTGGTGCAGGCGGTTCTGGCCAGTCCAAAGTCAAGGATCTTTAAAGTGCAGTCTGATTTCACCACTATGTTACTGGGCTTCAGGTCCTGAAGGGCAAAAAATAAATAAATAAATAAAAAAATATATTACTACACAGTCTGGTCTCCATAGTGATTCTTGTTAACTACTGCCCATCATCCTAGGAACAATTCACACACATAATACAACTCACCAGATGTTCAAATGAACATGGCAAAATGCTCAGGCTTTAGATGTCTGCATAGCGCAAGTTGCTGGAACTGCTTTTTATTAAGGATGGGGATTTTAACAATATTTTTACATCAACATAAGGAATTGATCTGCACTTGAATATTCACTTGATATAACAATTACCTTTGAGTTTTAGGCATGTGTGATAAACTGCCAGCTGCCCTACAGATTGGTACCAAGAGTCACACGACTTTGTAATGTACTGTGCAAATGTACCATCATACATATACATATAAAAATGCCGCCATGTCACTTTATATGAGACGCAATATCAGCTGCTTGTGTCCCCACACCACAAATGCAAATGGACTGGTTCAGAAGCCAAAACAACATCCACTTCCTCAAAGATCAGAAGGTCAGTCTGCACAAGTTTGACAGATATTTTCTTTTAAGACCATCCATCAACAATCATTATAAATGGAGAGCATTCTAAAAACTATGACTGCACATCATTTGTGTTCTATTGGCAAAAAGGCCTTTACTGACTCATGTCTCCAGATTGGCGTGTTATGCTTGGACCCTTATGATCACCACTTGTGGCTATATTTGTTGACAGTCCCTTAACAGCTCAGCGGTTACAGCAGTCTATAAAAAAATCAACGTGTTCTATGAAAAATGGCATCAGTTCAGACACAGACTACATCATAGCTGATTGCCTTTGTTGCAGAAAATGATTAACACAGTCTTTCTTGCATCCTCTGTTCGAAAGCTAAAATATGAACACCAATACCAATATAAAACTAACTTAACTGCATGAACCATGAGCTATCGTTAATGAATTTGGCAAGATAAAGTTACTGCAGCAAAAGTTAAGCCGTTAAACTATAGAACTTTATGTAGCAACAAACAAGAGTAACAAAGCTTACTTCCAAATCAATTTTGCGGCTGTGCTAAATGAAAACCAGGTAAATGAGTAACTACTTTAAATCTTTGTGAAGATGCTGCACGTTATCTTACATTGGCTCACAAAAATAAAATACATATATGGATTATGCAAATAAATCTTAAATTAAAAACCCTACAAATCTACATAATTCACATAAATTGTGTTTATAGCTTGCATGCATGTCGTATTCTCTGCAGTTCTATGATGTGTTTAAAAACTTAACTAAAACTTGCAAGATAGTACAAAACCTTTCATTTACTGTATTTTACATGCCTTGTTCAGACAGCAGATTAAGTAAACAAATACTAAGAATTTCAAATAGCTGCATATTTGAAAAATGCTACTTTCTACATCCACTTTCTTCCAGTATTAAAATGCTGCTTCTAAATCCACTACGCAGTCTTTGCTAATGCCAGGTGAAGAAGGCTTTACTCATGGCTACATAGACTCTTTACCCTGTGAATGATGCCAGCAGAGTGAAGGTGTCTGATTCCACACAGAATCTGATATAGCAGGTATGACATTCTCTCATGATCCAGGTCCATGTGGATCACCTGACACAGGCTAGCATCCATCAGCTCCATCACCAGATACCTAGAAGAATCAAACGATAAGTCAGATTAACTTTTAATAATTTACTCCAAGACAGATTCTCCTCTATAGGAATTCAACACTAAAAGTACTAGGGATGTAACAACACCCCTAGTATTTTTATTTGCTCAAGACGAGGCTCTTGAATAGAAACGGACAGGGCATCGAGCACAACAAATTCCACACATTCAGCTCCTTCTAATGCTGATTATACTGCTGGGGTGTAATAAAACATACAAAAATCAAGTCCAAACTGAACGCAGACCATAGCATGGCTAGCATATTAGCATATAAGAAGACCACAATGGCATGTCCATTCACAAAAAGTACTGTCTGTCAGTCGGGTAAAGCACAAAAAAAACAGATGAATGATTCGCTGCTGGGGTTGCTGAACTGCAATGATATTTCCTGAATTTTTTCCTTGCCACATTTGATTGCTACAGTGAAAAAACACAGCATGTGTTTCGCGTCTTCATGTGCTTACTTTAAAACAAAAAAAAAATCAGTGTTTCCCAGGTAACAGTGTTCTTGGAACATCTCAATTGTTATTTATGCTTTTAGAATTATTTAATTTGTTAATGTATTATGGAAATTGTGCTTTATCTTATTAAAAAATAAACAATTTCAGCAACATTGTAACTTATCAGCACTTTTGGTCCAACTGGGCAACTTTGGCTACTAAGTTAACATACCCAAGAGGCATAATGGCTAATCAGGCAAAATGGCCACTTTAAGTTTGTACTTCACTAATTGTGTACAGTGAACAAAGAAGACAATAAAATTGTTAATCAGTTATTTTTAAAGACAGTTACTTGTCAGCCAACATTTCATGACCAAGTCCTAGCAGTCTCATATCATATTTAATGGTATTATACATTATATATGGTACTCCTGCAAAACCACCACCCAACAACACTTGACTCAAAATAATTTATTTCAGTTCATTGTAGATATATATATCAATGTTGATTAAATATTTCCTGTTTGGCTTACCATATATATATATATATATAAAAACACTTCACTTAAATACTTAGCTGGATTAATCTGTCAAAAATATTGTCTCTTGGTGACTGAACATCTGAGACAGACTGCAGATTTATTGAAGACTCCAAAATCAAGTGAAACACTTATCACTTATACTGAAGTCATGGAAAGAGAAAAGCCAATTTCAAAACCTGCCACAACCTGGCCGTCCAAAAGAGAAGATTTAACAAACCCGGTTCAGCATCAGTCAAAAAGGCTTATGCAGTTCATGCCTAGAAAAACACAAGCTGTCATCCAAAAGAAGGAATATGCAACACAATACTAACCTAAATAAAATACTAAACACTAACACACCACATCATATCATATATATTTTGAATCATTACTTTTGTGCATCATAACAACCCTCGTAAATACGTTTTAGTTTAGACTTAAAGTATGTTCATAAATTCCTTTTTGAAAGTGCTTCACAGACCAGAACCATTTTATGGACGTTCAATCATAAAACCATAGGCACTCTACACAACATAATCTATCCGCACCCATGGAGTGTGCATTACAGCCTCAGCAAGCCTATGAATATTAATAGCCCCACCTGGGCTCTAACAAAACAACTCTCTGAAGCAGTAAAGAAACAGCACACAAAAGACACAGTTAGCAAAAACACTGCAGACTTACAAATCCTGGAACTCCTCCAAGGACTTCTGAGGTGTGAAGACATTCAGTAAACGAATAATCTGCAGAAAGAGGAGAGACGGACAAGAGATTTAAATGTTATAGTCGGCTGAGCTAATTAGCCTGATGCGCACAAGGAGATTTAGTGGTGGAGACGTACATTCTTGTGATTGACGCATTTGAGCAGCACCAGTTCTCTGTAGGCCCGTTTGGCGTGGGTCTGATTCTGAAAAGGCCGGCTGAGCTTTTTTACAGCTACTGGGATACCCAGGACAGTGTCCAGAGCAGAGCTTCGACAAGTAGAGAAGAAAGGACACTCCTATCATCATCATCATCATCATCATCATATACATAGCTGTTTAAATCAATTCATATTATAATTTTTTGTTGTTTTAGTCAATAATAACTTATATTACAAAATAGGTACAAGAAGGTATTTCATTAATTCAATATTTTGTTGGAACAAGAACTTATCAAATAACAGAAATTGCTTATCAAGCTATCTTGCCTTTTCATACTTTTTCAAACACAGCATTCTGCATATTTATTTTTTTAGCAATGAGAATTAAGTTGTTTCTTAATAATTATGGAATAGCTCTGTTCTGTGGCTTCTACTGTGGACACATCTAAAACTTCTTATTTAAAAGTTGCACAGTACTGGCACCATATTAGAACGACTTTACATGTATCTGCAGCAAAACCAGTTATATACTACTAAAAGACACTGATTACAAACTTGTGAACAGTAGAGTATTTCAAATAAAATCATATTTTGCCTAATGCTAAATGAGATGACAGACAGAGACTTGTCATTAGCTTGAATGAGCTAAGCTGGGGGAGGTGACATAATGGCAGTGCAACAGTGCCCACTCACCAGACGATGCCCTGGGCCCCGGAGCCGATGGCGCGGAGCTGCTGGTACCGCCGCAGCACCGTGAAGGTGGAGTCGCCCACCTGCACACTGTAGAAGTGCCCCTCCCCCTCAGTCATGGCTCCGCCCACTGATTGCTTCTCGACAAATCAGACCTGAGAGAGAGGAGAAAGAGAGAAGGGAAGTACTGAGAGAGATCGTCCAATGTATTACTTTCCCCTCTCCAGGTGTACTGCGTAAGTGCTGTGTGCAGATGACACTGGCAATGACTCATACAAGTAGAACCAGACACAGGGCATCAGTGACATCAGAAAGAATAAATGTCAACTAGAGGGCAATATTTTAAGAGCCAGCAGTGACATAAGACAAAGAGAATGCAGTGGTTAAAGGAATACTCCAAGATTTTTAACCTAATCTGTTTCTGTTGCATATACAGCATACAGTTGACCACAGACACCAATTCAAATGTGTTTCTGTGTACTTGGAAAAGGACAGAAAACCCTTTGAGTCAAAACTCAATTATCTTAGAAGCGATTGGGCAGTTGCTGAATTTCATCAGTAAGAGTTTAAGCAAACACACTTACACTGTTATATATATATATATATATATATATATATATATATATATATATATATATATATATATATATATATGAGACCTTTACAGGAGCAGGAAAAAACATACTCTTGATAAAGCTGTTGGATATTAAAATAGTTTGCTTCTAACTGGATATGACGCAAATACAGACAGGCTTTTTTTTTGCTGCGTAAACAGAAATATAACTATCCTCTCCTTCAAGCAAAAAGCAAACTACAAATTACAAAAGCACCATTGACTATTATGCAAAATAAAAAGAAATACTAACAGCTACTTACATCAGAACTACAGGCAGATGTTTGTGCACTGAAAGGCACAGCAAACAGTCAGCATTACCTCAATAGCTTACAGAAGAAAAGAGCTAATAGCTGTAGGGAAGAAAAAACAATTAAAAGGAAAAACATAAAATTATAAACAGCTTTGGGGCAAAATTTATGCAGGACTAGGTTTTAGGGATCTGCATGGGTACTCGAGTCCTCAGTTAACCTTTCAAGGTGCAAGGATTTAAATACTGAAATCATTAATCCCACGATAAATGTCAAATCATTATTTCTTTCAAGTTTGAAGGCTGATTTTTGCTCCTGGGTGGTTAATTGCTGTTTTAAACTATCCTTTATGGTCGGAACACGACAAACACTCACCAAACAGTGGAACATTTCACAATTCTGTCATGGGAGAGTGGGAGAGAGTGTCTGGTGAGCTGTTTTTGCCAGGTGGAAAAGCATGGCTATTTTGTAATAGTCATAATTTAAGAAAGAAAACAGATTATTTTTAGCTGGTGCCGAGCGCTCGGCTACCCCGCTACAAATGACATCACAGTATTCAGACACCAGCTAGCGACGACTGGATATTCAATTGTAGTAGTTTAAGTGGTGAACCTCAAAATATCAACACTAGACAAACAGAGTCCTCCTTTTAGGTAAGTTTAAACTTAAAGCGGTGCTTTTGTGCCGTGTTTGATCTACAGTCTCATCAATTCTCCGTGCTGTGTGAGTGACGGAGCGCTGCTTCAAGTTAGCCAGCTACTAAAAACAGCTAGCCTGGAAAGCTAGCGCTCTCCCACTCTCCAATGCCTAACAGCTTCCTCAGTTTACTTTCGTTTAAATCAGGGCTGTAACTGCATGAACTCACTTCTTTCTTTCACTTTCGTTGCTTGGGAATGCACTCATACTTAAATATGACTGTCCGAGCGCTGTAACAGCTCTGTAGTTGTGAGGATTGTGATCGTGATTTAATGCTGCTAAAGCTGGTTAGGATGTACAGAAAGAGGTGAGTTCGCTGTAGGACAGTACAGTTACACCACTGACCTCTTCACTCACACTCGGTCACAGGAGAACAGATCACCGGTCGCTCCACTCAAACAGGGAACGTATAACTCTGCGTTTCAGCCGCTGCTAAAGACTCCTCTTACTCGTGGCCCCCTCCCTCACTAATCATGTAGAAAAACTCGGAAGTGCGCCCTCTCCTGGCGACAGCAGAGTAGTGTCGCTTTCCTTGCAGTAGAAAACGCCACCAAGGCTTTTGCTAGAACGTGGAAGCGTGAGAATGGTGTAATATATCAAACATTTATCGAACATGTCGTATCGCTCTATCGAGGAAAAGTTATATCGCGATAATTATCGTTATCGTTTTATCGCCCAGCCCTGAAGTCAGAGTATATCAAAAGTTTGAATTTTTTCAAGTGAGCATCATCTAGTAGTGTATGCCATTCAGCTACTCGACTTGAATGGACTCCTCCAACAGCCAACGAAATTTGCGAGCACAAAAGAAGTAAATACTAGTACAAAAAAATTCAAATAATAGTAAAAAGTAAACATAGAAAAAAAAAGTAAAAAGGAGAAAGAAAATGCTAAAAAAAAAAAAAACACTTGCGTGTAGCTAAGCTTTTTAATGAACTGAGTTTAAGGCATGAGTGCAATCAAGTGCATGTACATCAAATTCCATTCACACATACTGTGAGATACCTATGATCTGCTAGGACTTTAAAAGTCATGTAATGTGGCATTTCACTGAATTGTTCTCGTGATAAACGGCACAAAAATGTCATCTGTGGTGATCAACAGTACGTTGCAGATTAGACAGCTAGCCAGTCGGATGAAAAACGAAGGAAAATTCCTTTAAGCATCAGTCACTTATGCTACTCTACAAAAAAAAAATTCCTAATGATTATCTCTGTCTGAGACAGACCGATACAGACACACGCGCACACAGCACGGTGATGTGATTCCACCAGGCCCTTCCCTCTCTTCCTGGAGTTTACGTAATAGCGAAGAACTGATTAGGCTCAGCATGATGCCCTTCTCTAACTCTGCCTATAAAACTGTCTCTTCTGTTCCTCTCACTCTCCCTTCTCATTTCATTTCAGACTCTCTTCTTCTCCTCAGATACCCTCTTTTATGTCCTCTCTCAGAACTATTCCCCTCTTACTGCAACATCACTTTATAAAAACCCTTAGCACAACAGACAGCTACAACTTTCGGCCGAGCCTTCTCGACTTGCTTCCTTTGAGGCAATGTTACCTTTTTTCTTCCACTCTTCACTGTCATCATCTCCCTGACTGTCACAGGGCGTTAAATCTTCTGCTTCTCAATTCGCTTCTCTTTTCTTTCTCCGCTTTCCTCCAACACAGAACAGGGGAGCACAGAACATCATCCCAACAGGCAACAAACTTTGTTTTTCATGTGCTGATGTCCTTTGATTTCACCGTGTTTTGTGAAGCTCTGAGCCAGCGCCTCAACAGCTAGGCTTAATTCCTCCGAGCTGAACCCCGCCCCCTGCACCAATTCAGCATTTCTTTTTCCCTTTTGTTTTCTAAACTGTCTCAAAGACAATCCTCTGGTGGTTTACAACTTAGACTGTGAAGCTTTCAGAAATCTAGGCTAGCGCAACACTAGCAAGGCCACAGAAACTGCTAACGGACGAATAAGAACCAGCTGAAGGAATCATGCTTAGTTTACATGTAAAACAAAAGTGAGGAAGTCAAAACCATTAGCACTTCCACATTCACCAAGCCCTTAACACCATAAGCTGGGGCTTTGCTAAGGTTAGCCTTCACTCTCTCCTTAAGGCCATCTGATCCCGTATGGAGATGGATGAACATAATCAGGTTAAAGAAAGCTTCATAATCCAATATCTTAATGGAGCTGGTTCTGCCTACAGCCAGCCTGCAATGGCATCACTTTTACAGTAGGAAATTAAGCAATCGAGCCAAGCATGCAGATCAATACGAAAAACTATAACTGATGAACATTTGTGGTATCGTGTTGCTTATGACTAATGCCTGACCAAAAAGGGCACACCAAAAGAGGTAACAGATTGTCAACTTTCTCTCTTAGTATCTTCATTTTGATTAAATATTGAAATATTCAGCATTAGTGATGCATGACTATACTGGATTTATATCAGAACTGGTGATGATTTCTCTCTCTCTCTAAATTATATATAATACAAATTTAATCAACAGAGTGATGTTTAGATTTGACTGACCAACATCTTTTGACACATTCATTGTTGTGTACTGCATTTGTAACTAGGCCGGTCAACCATAACAAGCTGATGATTAAGTGCTGTATAAATAATTACTATTAACAATTTAAAGTACAATGCCTAAAGTGCCCAACATGTCTGATTATCTTGTTTACTAGTTATAAACACTTAGTATCTGACAAGCTGGACAATACGACAATATTATCAAATTATTTTCTTTTGAGTATATTGTGGATTTCATCAGTACTTAAATATGTGATGTAAAACATTTAAAAAAAACAACAACAAAAAAAAAAACGCCCACACAACGACGCTTAATGTGTGTGATTATCATACAGGACTATTTGCAGTTAGGATTGGACTTGAGAAGCCAGCCATAGAGCAGTGCCGTTTACCAAGAGCTGTGAAAATACTCCAATATAAACAACATGATTACGTGCTGTAATTTATCATGAACATGCTGTGCATATCAATACATAAAATTGATTATACCTTATTAGTAGCTTGTGTTTATCCAAAAAGACATGACAATAAAGCTAATTTCTACAAGCTTGTTAATGAGATTGTCTATCATGTTAACGTCAAGCTAACAGTAAAGTCCCACCCCCAATTACTTTGTATGTACTTCATACACATACAGTTTGTGACTAAACATACATGTATGGGAGCATTTCCCCTCCTCCAAGCTGGGTGGAATGTGGATTTTTCTAAACCTTTTTTTAATGGAAAAACACATTTTAGGACCTCTCCTCCCTCTGTCGTGCTGTGGTTGGCTGCTCAGAGGAGGGACCGTATCGCGACCGTAATCAGAATGTGACAGCATAGTGGGAGCTTATGAAAGCAGAGCTGCTCAGGTCTTTAAAAAATTCTGGTGAAAAGGCAGCTTTTTTGACTAAAATGCAGTTACAGTATTTCAAGGTGTCCACAATAACCTTATAGTACGTGATTAATGTTTCATTACACCAAATTACCGAATACAACCTCGCGTCCACGAACACAACCCAAGCTCAAATAAACAAACAGTACTCACCACTGCACTTATTAACAAATATCAGTTATACAAACATCACGCACAGCTGCTTTTTCACAAATGTGTTGTCATAAGACTCAAGACGTGTCTCAATAAACGTGTTCTCCGCAATGTTTTACTGACACAAATTTGCTGTACTGTAATCTAATCAAAAAGAACATAATATTCTGTTTGCAGCAGTATTCTACTGTGGGATCTAACTGTGGAAAATAATCACGATTAGCTCAAATTGTTGTGATCAAGTTATAATGTAATAACTGTGACAGACCTACTTGGAATTCTATAGAAAAAAGCTTTGCATTCCTCCAAAATGCTAATGTAAGTAGATGTAGTTCTTATTTCTGCATTTTATAGGGTCTATGCCTTGGTGTTGGCTCCAGCAAATACATTCATGAAAATTATCGGATATCACAATTTTCATATCAGTGCACACCTCTTCAGCATTTAGTTTCAGCTGCCATTTGGATGAGCAAGGAGAATTAACCCTGTTAGTAGAGTCATAACAGCCTAATATCAATACTGAAAGGATAATGAGCAATGTTAAATAAATAGTACTCACGTGTCACAACAAAATGAGGTTAAACTCAGGCACTAATTGCATTCTACATACCATGTGACTGCATGACTATAGCTCAGTCACTGCAAACATCACTAAGTGTTGCAATGCCATGCAACATACACATTTAGTGACATTATTTACACAAACCAAAACTGTGGTGGCGCGCCACACACCCGACAGACAGACACAAAGACAGGCACACAGACAAGCAGATTTGCACACACAAAGCTTACTTTCAAATGGAAGTACGTCTTGGCCACTCTTATCTTTCGGAAGCTGCATGGCAGAAAAAACCCTGGGCAAGATGCTGCCATAAAACAACTCCCTCTCTCCACACCACAGCCACCAGGCACGGCCGCCCGTGCTGAATTACGCCCATCCTCGCCTGGGTCTCCAGTGCTAAATCACTGAGAGAAAGGCCAGGCTTGCTTCAGCTCACTGCAGCAAACAGGTACCCCCTTGCCTTGACTTTATCTTTGCCCGAGCGCCGACTGCTCCATGCCCATATTTCCTTGCCCGTCTGGAAGCGGAGGACACAGACATTTTTAATTTATATATTTATTTTTATTACTGCAGACTTGTCTGTTACAGCTGAGCTACAGCCTGATAAGCGAAGCAATTCACAGTCAGCGACGGCGGCTGGCTGGGGTTACAAATGTGCAGGACGGAAGAGGTCAGAAATTACAAACAAGATGAGATAGCTTTAAAGTATGAGTTTTGACATCCAAATGTGAAGAAAAACAAACAGACACACTCTCACACGAACACACCCACACATATACATACACGAAAGATATTACGCCATGCACTCAATAAGAGGCAGAAGCAGCGGTCAGTGTGAAGAGCCCCACAGTATGCACACAGTCTGACCTAGAAAGGCCCCACAGACTTTCAGCCAGGGGGCAGCTGCTGCTGGACTTTATCTCGTCCCCTCAGCCCCATGTTAGTCCTTTTATTTCTCTTTTACTAGCTATGATTAAATTTGACTCCATCTTCAACATTTCAGATTAGGATCAAAAATGAAACATGACCCCTAGTGCCAAACCTCTCCAAACTCCATGCCACCAAAGTACAGTCTACGGCTGCACATATGACTCTGCAGTCATATTCTAATATTAAATATGCTGACATCACTGGCATCACAAATCTACCGTTGTGATGGGAGAGATGTCGGAAAGATAGTGTAAGAAATATAAAACAGGTTTAAAGAAGGAAGAAGCTAAACCAGGTCTGGTTATCAACTAATGGCAATTCTTTCTTAAATGATGAAATAATCATTCTAGGGATGCATGATGACATCAGAAACCAATGTATAGACAGATATTTTAAAATATCTGAGGACGTATGTATTGTACTCTGGAAGAGCAGAGCATCTAGATGTGGGGCTACTAAAATGTGTGCATTTGATCCATTTCACTGTATTTATAAGCCTACAAAAATAAATGTTACATTTCTCTATAATGCTAAAACAGATGGATTAAGTCCAGGTTTATGCATTTTATAAAACCATAAGTATCGCCATATAGATATGTACACGAAAAATATCGGACATTAGCATCGGCCCACAATTCCCATACTGGTGCATCCCTCAAATCATTCAATCAAATGATCTACTCATAATGAACTAATGGCCCATATTTATGAAACTTCTCAGAATAAGAATGCTTATCAGGGATCAAGTATCAGTGTTCCTGGGCCCAGATACCCAGCAGACCAAGATTAATGTCACTGGTTTATTTTCATTTCACTAAGGCCATACAAAAACAGGACACCCAAAGAACATTCTAGCAGGCATCTCTTCTCATACTGTGTTGCACTAAATGTCAACACAGCTCGTACGTTACTAAAGCAGCGTCTCCTCACTTCTAACTGAATTCTCACAGCTCGTCCACACAGACCTGTTAGGACTCAGCTCAGCAATTTGTCTGTGCAGGTATGATGAAGGGTATGAGATCGTATTCCTCAGAACAATACACATGAATCCAAAACAAAGTCTTACATTTCGCACTGACTACAGTTATTCCACAGAAACCTTTTGCTTCTCTCTGCTTTAAAACATCTCATTCATACAAGTCCAGTGGATCTTCTGGTCGCCTCCAGCGCTAACCCTACCAGCCTAACGGCATGCTCTGCTTAGCAAGCAAGCCTGGCTATCCACAGCCACACTTCTTCCAGTCTACTCGTCTAACAAAGAGAAAGCAGTTAACGGTAGCTACTTCTTTTAGTCCTCACCCAAGTTAAACGTTGTCTCAAACCGTGTTGGTGGTAAATGTGGCCTTTAGCCACGGCGGTAGCTCCAGGCCAACACTCTGCAGATGTGTGGCCGCAGCTAACGCGGCACAACACAGCACAGCACGCCGCCTAAAGTCGACGCAAACTCTCGGTAAACTACAACAGTACGCCGTAAAAGAGGGCAGCGTTCATTATCCGCTTATACATGGCTGAGAGACGACGGAAAACGTACCAAAGCGCCGTGTTAATGTGATGTTAGCCGGGTAATCGTTCATTAGCTGGCTCGCTGCTCACCTCCTCCTCGTCTGCTCGCTTTCCCCGCTTCACTCCCATACACGGCGGCCGAACAGGAGAGCCTCGATCGCGGAAGAGTGTCTCCGGCTGGGCGGTTCACATCCAACAGGGTCTCCCAGGCTGGAGCGCGGGAGCAGCAGAGCGGCTCTGCGCTTTTCTGTGTATTTTTTAAACTATTTCAGGGTGAAATCCGCGGTTCTGCCCGTGTGTCAGTGGCATGACTGCAGGGCGGCGGTTGGTGGGACAGAGTGTGTGTGTCTGAGAGAGAGACGTGTGTATGTTCGACCGTTCTGCGCGAGCGAGGGTGACGTAATGGCGTAGCCGTCAGGTCAGCCGTAACTTCAGTTCGCGAGGAGAAAAAGTTGGAGGAAGTAAGAGCAGGCGGACAGGAAGTGTTCTAACGACACCTTCAAGGCTGTTTAGGTCTGCATGTGAAACTCCTGCTGTGTGGACCGAGCAGATGTTCCAAATGCTGAACTTTCACTGGTCCATGATCTACCGCCCACTCAGCTCTGTTCACCGGCAGTGTTTTTGTAGCGCTGTTTCTAAAACGACTTGCAAAAATAATGATTGACACGCCTTTCAGCCAATCACAACCGTCTCTAAGCGTGACTTCCTCCGTCAAGCGAAGGAAAAACTCCATCAAAACACACCACAACAAACCTGAGGTGAGCACAGCAGTGGCAGTGAGCTACACTGGAATTAGGCTGAGATGTTGAAGTGGGTTTTCTCAGGAACATGTAATTCATACACACGGTACCCTGATCATCTGAATGGTGGCACTGTTTCTATTGTATCCCAAAGCTGAAAAGGTTTTGGATAGAAATGGCACGTCACTTTTTTCCCCATATTGATATTGATAGATTGAGTATCGGTCATACCACTACAATATTTTTTCTTTATAAATTATGAAGCTTTAAAATGAGCTTTTGTAGCAGGTTCAAGAAATGTTTACATGTTAATTTTATATTTCTTGTTCTCTAGCATTTATTCACTGGACTTACTTTGTTAAGGACTCTTATTTGAGAGGGCAGGGCTAGGAACCGCCCCAGGGGTGTCTCTGTGTGTGTGTGTGTGTGTGTGTGTGTGTGCAGAAACAGAGGGAGTCATAGGCGAGCTGTTCGACAGAGAAAAGCTTCACTTATGTATGGTGTGGCCGACAACAGCTGGAAAATAAAGCATCACGACTTGTGCGAAAGCTGTCTCTCTTTTAGTAGTGGTGAATGCAACACTATTTTTTAATAAAAGCACTTATGGTGAACATCAAAAAGGCTATCATGCTGAAACTACTCAAACACTCCACTATCCCACAAGATTCAACATACAGCAAAAAACATCACATCATACAATATGTATGTGCTATTTCAGGCTATTTTTGAGACAGGGTTGGCTTAGCACCAGATTCTGTGAATGAAAGAAATGAAAAACATGCATTTATTGCATTTTCCTAAAAATTAACTATCAAAACTCAAATGCAAATAGAAATGAACAAAAAACAAACTCACCTATACTTCATGCTTTATTAATTTTTTATTACAAGTGATCACTGTCTAATAGTAAACAGTAAATATTCCATATAACTTGTTTTTTATATACATACCCCTTAACCTTCATCCCATAAAACTTTAAAAAATATATAATAAAATTGATTTTAAAAAGGACATTGACAACATGAATACAGACAATAGAGACAATTACATAGGACTTATCGGGAGCAATTAAAAACCTATTTACTCCCAGCCAGTAGAAAATAAGTTATCTAATTTCTACATAACATAAATAGATTGAGACAAATCATGTAAATATTTCAAGGTAAAAAATTGGAATGTAAATTTAATAATACAATGGAGTGTACCTCAGAATGCCTCAGGCAAATATGAATTTGATGTAATATCCTAACAGCACTACTTTTTCAGATTTTCCAGTGAAGCCCAGAAAATATTTACAGTGAAATAAAAAAAAACAGCTACAAGCAAAACTGTCATCTGGATGTCTGAAAATGTTCAGTATTAGGCTACATAACATTGAAAATGAGGTGACTTTGGGAGTATTTACAGTGTTTCCTCGTGCTGTAATCAATAGTAAACTCCCTTCACTTGAATCCAGGTGTCACTCACAGTGAAATATGATTTGGCTTATGTACGTCAGTACCTCCACAGCTCTCAGTGGAGAAGGCAAAAGACATTCGATTTCTTTATTAGTACTCCTTCATCTACTCAAACCCATAAAGGTCTTTGGTTCCCATCACTTTTAAAGTATTGCACATTGGTTTGAAAGAAGTAAACATTCAACCTCTCTGTGCTCCTCTGGCTCAGTCGAGTGCAGAGGGCGGAGGTTTTAAGGCACAGTTTAGTGTTTCCTTCACTAGTAGTAGAAATTTTAGGCACTTGTAGAGATCAAATCAATGCACTTCATGGAGCACCCTCACACCGGTTCAGCTGAGGGGAAGATTGGTCTTCAGGGTTTTGGTCATAATTCATAAATATGCACACGTTTACACATGCGCACTCAGTCGCATGTAAACACACACACTCATAATTGCACTATGATGGTAGGTATTCTCCAAGTCTACACTCCTAGATTTGGGTTCTCAGGACAGGTCACTCCACGGTCACAGACTTGGCCAGGTTCCTTGGGCAGTCCACCTGTGATAAAGACCATGTAATAGATGAAAAAACTGCATCTTACAAAAATAATATCATTTTGGAAACAGAAAATTTGTCGTATATTTCAATCCCTTACTTCATGGAACCACTGGCAGTTCCACTCCTCACTGTTATAACTTAAGAATAACTTACAGTTTGCATAGTTTTCTATAAAATCACTGAATAACAATCTTTAGGATGTTTGCTGTCTAGGTAAAGAATGTAAAATCTCTTCTATGTACAGTGCGTTGTACATAGTACACTGCTGAAACATATGCATTTCGGTTAATAAAACAGATGAAATGCTTTGGTTAATAAAACAGATGAGACAGTTAATTTCAGGGATTCGATTGCCTAATATTGCTCTCCACAATACACAGGTAACTAAGTTTAAGACAAAGGAACACCCTGTTGCTTAAATCCCAGAGAGATGTTTAGGAGAGGTTTAAGTCAATATACAATATTGTCTTAAGTTTGAGTAAGAGTATTAAGAAAACATCTCAGGAAGTAGGGTAAAAGATTAATATACAAAAAAATGGAACCGAAATAAAATGTTATATCTTTGAACACACAACCGAAACTGATCACTGTAAATATACATGAAACACATACAAACAGCACATATCTAAAAGAAAAATCTAAACATGACTGCCCAGAGCTGGACACAGTACTATGAGAGTTTGACTCACATCATATCCTCTGAGCACAGCCAGGTGGAAAGACATGAGCTGCAGGGGGATGACGCAGAGGATGCCCTGCAGGCAGTCCACTGTATGAGGGAGCTCGATGGTCTTATACGCCATCTTACTGATCTCTGGGTCGTCCTGGCAGCACAGGATGATGGGCCGCCCCTGAGAGACACACAGCAGGGAGAATTATTCATTAAAGAATATATACTCAGAAAATAGATGTCTTGGTGAATAGATGGTAGAAGTCAGTGATTTGGTCTGTGGGCAAATATATTTTCTCTACCACAATTTCAGGAATTGGCTGCTTTACTGCTTTTGACAATTTTTGAAAAAGTTGCATTTCAGCATTATTCTTTTTAACCAAGCAAAGCTACAAGTGGTATGTTGGTGAAATGATCATCAGGAAAGGAAATTAACAATTTTTTTTATTTATGAAAACTATTTTTTATTAGCTCTGAAGAGGCAGCCTTCGTTGCTCATCAGACACGAAAAACCTACACATTTCCTTGGGGTATTTTTGAATAATAAACCATCTTTTAAAATGCAAGCCTGCAGCCTTACATTAATGTCCATTTTTGTTTTTGTTTTTTTTTTTTCAATTTTTCCCTGCGGTTAAACAATTATCCATTCATTATCGTATCCCTTATGGAAACTTGAATATCAAAATGAGTCAGAAGGCACATTTTATAGCAGTTTAAAAAGAACCAACATTGAGCTAAGCTGCTTCACAGCCTCAATACATCAGCAGAAAACAGATAATTTCATCTGTGACCATTCACACATTCAGGTGTTTACATATGCCAATGAGTAAAAACAGATTTTGAGTTTTCACTTTAAAAAATGTATGTTACCTGTCTGGCTGTGACCTGCTGCAGGGCGTTGTGGCACTTAATGTAGCACACATCTTTCATGATCACCATGATGACAGGCATGTGGTAGTCAATCAGAGCCAGGGGGCCATGCTTCAGCTCTCCAGCCAGAATGCCCTCTGAGTGCATGTACGTGATCTCCTTAATTTTCTGCAGGATGCACAATAACATTCATAATCAAAACATATGATTCATTTAAAACAGCTCTTTTGTTGAGAGCAATGGTTCCCAAGACTGATCCTGGAGTTACCTTAATCTGTAAATGTTTGTGTTTTTCCTGTTCTGACACACCTGGTCACCTAATAGGTTACTTAACAAGCCGTTCCTGAGTTAAAGTAGATGTATTAAACTACTCACCAGTGCCCCCTCGAGGCATGTGGCATAGTGGTAGCCTCGGCCCATGACTAACAGAGACCTCTGCTGGTCAAACTCATCTACTATGCTCTTGATCTTCTCGTCCAGTGCAAGAACTTCTCTGATGAGCTCTGAATGGAGACAGAGAGGGGGAGTGTTTATCAGTGCAGCTCAGAGACACATGCTAAATCTCAAAAATCACAGAGTCTGTGTTGTGAACTCTACCACACACACACACACACACCTGGCAGTTTGCGGAGGCCGTTGATGATCTCCTGCCTCCTCTTCTGCAGTGAGAGTCTGTCCTCACTCATCATCAGACCAAACATGACCAGAGACACAAACTGACTGGTGTAGGCCTGCAGAGGAGGATCATACAAACTCATTAGAGAGAGAGAGACAGATGGAAGAAACAGAGAGAGGGACAACCTGTCATGTTGTACCGTACCTTGGTGCTGGCCACTCCAATCTCAGGCCCAGCGTTGATGTGGACTCCACAGTCTGTCTCTCTAGAGATGGAGCTGCCCACTGTGTTGGTGACCCCTACAGTGAGAGCTCCTCTCTCCTTACAGTAGCGCAGAGCCATCAGTGTGTCAGCTGTCTCACCTAGTCACAGACACACCTACATTAGCCTGTATCACTGCTGTCACTGTAGCTGCCACTGTCGTCTACTTTTGGCAACAGTTTGGCAAAAAAATCATATTTACACAAATTTCCTCTTATAGCAAATGTGGTTAATCAGCCAAGATGTTTGATGTTCTTCTTTAGTCTTGCACTAGAGCTATGAGGCTAATGTAGCTAACCAGTATTGGAAGTTAACACCCCACTGATTATCCATGTGCAAACTTCATGCCTAAATCATCACACACTTGCCTCACATCGAGTTGGTAGGTTTCAGACACTGTATAACATACTGTGATCTATCCAAATGGATAAAAAATGCATTTTTTTAGCTATGCTAAGCAGTTCATTTTGATAGGTAACTTAACAGTGTGTGTCATACATTAGCCTTGTGTTCTCTGATGCAAAACTAAAGAAGTAAACTTTGGACACCAGGCATGTCTTAGATAATCAATTACATATGAGGTAAGGAGAAAACTGTGCCAGTCATTGGTATAATATTACACCAATGACTGGCAAAAGTTTTCATAATAGCACAATATTATCATTATGTCGCTATAGGTGCGCAGACCAGAGTAAGGTAGTAGAGGACACTTGGTCAGTTTAAGCAAGCTGCAGTGTCTCAGTTGTGGTGTACCTGACTGGCTGATGAAGAAGCAGACGTCGTCTCTGTAGACGGGTGTGGTGCGGTCCAGGAAGTCACTGGCCAGCTCCACCATGACAGGTAGTTCAGTCAGCTCCTCCAGAATCTGCCTTGTCTGAACAGAGAGAGAGATACAAACTTCAAGCATAATGAAATACTTAATTCACTTATACAGATTGTTCTTAAACATGATCCTGGCCCTGCCCAGCACATTTTGGTACTTCCCCCAGCAGTACCCAGCTGCAGCCCCACAGACCAAGCCCTTGGCTGGGCAAAGCCTTAGCTTGGGTGAAAATAGCCCCAGCTTGGACAAATGTTAGCCAACTATGTGTCTAGCAAAGTGTTAGAGACAGATCATGCCAATGTTACATAGAACAGTTAAGGTTAGGGTTATGGTTAGTTACTTCCCCAACCATGTTAGCTAGTGTAATTTGTTCTTTTAAAATAAAAACGTGAGGTTAGAGTTAGCGTGAAGGTTATCTACACTTGCAATTATGTTAGGTAGCTAGCTAGCTAACACACCCTTAGTTTTTCTACTGCATATAAATGTAACTATCACATATCCTCTCTGAAACAACTGCGCTAATAGACTTTTACCTAAGCTACTTCACCAGCACTTTTGCAAGCTAGCTAACTCGAATGGTTCACTAACCAACTGGCTAACTTCCACCTTTTTCTGTCAAAGCTGAGGCTGTGCCCTGCTGCAGCTAGATGTCACTCATTTTCCTTGCTCTAATACACCTGACTGAACTAATTAGCTAATTAACAAGCTTTTCCTGGATTAAAGTAACTTACTGCGACTCCTGCGTGAAAGCTGGTTCCACAGCCGATTATAATGAGGCGCCGGCACCTTTTGATCTCCTTCAGATGATCCTTCAAACCCCCAAGCACCACTGTGCACAAAAACATACATAAGGAAACACGTGTTATTGGGCGCCGTACCCAAAAAAAATGTGTCGTCTACTGAGAAACGCTTGCTATATGTTCAAGTTTTACAAGTTCCATCAACAAGTTCCATTAATTTCTAGTAAAAGTGTTTTACTACCACAATACACAAAGATGTACAAGCTATTCCAGGGCATGCAGAAAGCAGTGCCCCAGTTTAAACTAGTGCCTGCTGGTGGAAGCACTCCAAATCAGTGGAGCACGTTTTGGCCCTGGAGGCAGCGCAGTGTGAGTGCTGTTTGCTGTTTCACGGCTGGTGGAGATAGAGGTCAGGCTCTACCTGTGTTGGTGTCGAAACAGATGCGGCCCCTCATGGTGTTGAAGACAGATTCAGGCTGCTCGAAAATCTCCTTCTGCATGAAAGCTTTGAAGTTACCTGCGGGGAGAGAACCATGAGAGCCAGCATCAGCATACAGAAACAGAGAGGGGGAGAAAGAGAGAGAGAGAGAGAGAGAGAGACAGAATGAATGATATAAGATGATCACTTGAAAGATGATTAATTGAAATTTCTTGCAGAACTATGCATTTATTTTCTGGGAATGTTTTTATTTTGTTTTGCCCATAATAGGGCTGTAAATCTCAAATTTGATTCTTTAGGAAACTATTTAATGCATCGTAAAATCTCAGCTTTCACCACAAGTAAACTTTTTATACACTGAATACACAAATGTGACTTGAGAAGTTATTTACACAGCAGTACAATATAGACATGTTCCATATAGACATACAGTACCACGCAAAAGATTTATGCACCTGAGAAAATGATAATTAAAAAGCAATTTAGCAGTGCAATAAGTGTTATTTGCTCAGAAAAACAGTAATATTAAAATAAGAGCAAAGAATATTAGCACAATGAGTCTTATGTAAGTCTATAAGTTTACTTAACCATTTTCAAAGCTCTGCTTGTGGCAGCCCAGAATTAATTGTAGTCATCATCCAATACCTAATGTGGCTAATCAATACTTCAAGTTGAATCAGTTGTGCTGGTGGTGGATTTGAACAAATCAATGCAGCAGCTGGAGGTGTCAAAGTGAAGTCTGGAACTAAAACTAGCTCACAACTACTTTTTTAAAAAAAAGAAAGTTATATTTTACTGAATTTGTGTTTATGAGTAGTTATTCTTATATTATATAAAGCTTTTACTTTTTTTTAAGTTTTATAGAGCGTAAAACACACTTACTGGGTTTAAAAATTGGCTAAAGTGCCTTAGACTTTTGCACAGAACTCAATGTTTTTGTTCATATTCATAAAATATGAGTGCATATTTTATTGAGTGTTATTATAAGCAATGGCCGTTGATTCTAACACTCAAAACTGATGCACCTTCAGATCAGTGCATGCATTTTACATCCCTACTCTAGAAGTCTCTAATTTAGTTCTAGTATTTCACTTCAGTTCAGTGACTGCTGTACATATGTGTGCAAATGTCTTGTAGGCAGGTCTGTCACCTTTCATGATCTGCTGAAGTTCCATTTGCAAGGTTTGGATGACTCGGACAGGATCCTCTCCAGCACTGCGGCTCATGCGGTGCAGAGACAGCTTCCCCTCCGCCACTGCTGCTATGTCATCATCCTCCAGATAGATCACCTTATTGGTGTGCTCAATGATGGCACTGAGAGATGCAGAGAGAGAGTTGGACAAATATAGGGTGATGGGTGGGGAGAGAGAAAGAGAGAAAGAGAGAGAGAGAGAAATGTAATAGGATTGTACCAATAGTACGTATCATATTGTACTGATTACATTAATATAAACATGCATCAAACAATACATTAAACAGACTGGAGCACATAAAGTACTCAGTTTAATACTGAGTTTACTGCATAAAGTATAATAAAAATTACACAAGTAAGCCCACAGTGAGGGCAGCCCCTCTCTCTGAAAACATCAAGAGCAGAGAGGAAATGCACACTCCTCGTAAGCATATGTTAGCTTGGGGATAACATATTAGCTTATTATGAAATACTGTACTTTTGTAACATTAAATGAATTGCTTCAATAAACTAAAAATGGAAACATTAACATAAAGTTCTGTGCAAAAAATTGAACACCCCTGGCTAAATTACATGTTTTGTTGAATTTCTGAGTAAAAATAAGTTAACATCCTTTACAGGGAACAAACTTAACCATGTCATTTTGCAAAATGTGGGGCACAAATTCTACTAATATGGTGAATTTAATATATCGGACAAAAAAATAATATCTAAAATGTGCCACTTTTTTACCCTTCTTTTTTCTTTTCCCAGTATGTTAAATTCAGAAAACAAACAGTGTGGAGACGCGTGTACTCTGTAGATTCTGTGTAACCTATGTTCAGAAGTACATTGGATGAACAATAAAATGACAGAAAACATCAATCAGTACTTTTCTGTGTAACAGTATTACAATAAAGTATGGCAATACAGTTGCTCAGAAACCCGATGTAGGGAAAATATCAACACTGCAACAAGATTTTGTGGCCACAAGGCAGCAGTGCTGAGCTGCCTGTTCATGGTGTATTGGCCTTGCCTACTTAATGCTCTACTCATCTAACCTGGATTTTTGTGGTTAAGGAATGTCTAAAAATACTTTTTAAAATATTCTTCCTATTTACACGAAGAGACTCATGAATCCATGCTGAGATTATTATCAATGACAGTCTGTGTCTGTTTATGTGTGTGCGTGTTACCTGGCATCAGAAGCGAAGTAGAACTCCACAGCCATCCTGTCATTTACAGAGTGTAAGGCATTGCTGCTGTCCACCCTGTTAATGTAGTTTTTATTCTGAATGTCTCTCCTAGCATCTCCTGTAGATCAGAAACAAACATGTTACATTAACTAAAGAAATGACAGTTTAATTAACAACATTAATTGACAACAGTAAATGTAAGAGTTGGGCAGTAGGACTTTTGGAATTTGTGACTGATAACCACCTTTGCTGGTTAAATGAATACTCCAGAATTTTTTGGTCTAATCTCTAACTGCTGCATGTGTATGGTACCATTGATTACCACAGACAACAATTTCTCTCTACTGTATTTATTTATAATAGAAGCCAAAGAAAAGGTGTTTCAGCATCTGTGGCTTCTATTGTAATTGTGATTCAGAGTCATTGGGTTTTCTGTTCTTAAACTAAGTATTATTGTCCATGCTAGTGGACAATTTGCTATGGATGTGGCAGATAGACATTAGGTTGAAAAACATTTCTAACAAAATTGTTAAATCTACGCTAAATTGTATAATCGTATATGTTACCCAGCTGGCGTTTGTGCTATGTGGTCCAAGTCACAAGAAAAGAGTGCAAAAAACTCACTATTTACTGTTCATCTCCTCCGTTCCAAATCAAACACAAACAATTTCATGGAAGATCAAGATCTAGAGACAATGTTTCTTCTGAACATATGACCTCCCATTTTTAAAACAGTTAGCTGTGTAAACCGGTACATGCCTAATGAAGCACAGAATGATCATGTGCCATACAAATTGTAACACAGAAAGGAAGATTAATCAGGTATTAACTATGCCGTTAGTACAACACGTATAATATTAGTTGAAATTGCATGTAAATCAAGTGCAACTACAGAGAGTATTAATGTAGTGCCATCTTAACACATTTCTTATGGGTAAAACAAGTATAGAAAAATGTGATTTGCTTGGGGTTTGCACTGCCAGTAGACTATTCAGAATGAATAACACCGTGAATTAGTTAAAGGTAGCCTAGGAAGTCAAGCTTTAGTTTACAATGTCAAGCTTGTAACAACAGAAGAACACTTTTTGGTGTTACAAAGAACCATTTTCAAAAAGTTTCTAGATAGAACTATATACAACACACTTTCCATCAATCCAAAGAACGATTTCACGATGCAAAGAACCATTTAAGCATGAAATTGTTCTATATAGAACTACTGGTCTAAATAAAACCACATTTTCAAGAGTACCACATGCCTGGCCCCAAGTGACATGCTCTGCATGCTTGCTTTTGTTGTTTAGCCATGCCTTAATGCCACAAAGCCAGAACCACATTTTGTCAGTTGCAGGTCACTGTAAAGGAATGCATTAAAAGGACAGTAGTCCCTCCTTCACAGAACTGGTTTGGTGAGCTGTTCAGGTTGCACTGATGGGTGTGTATTCTGCATGGATGATGAGTGCAGGACTGGTACTCACCGCTGTTGTATTGAATGGGGATCTGTTCAGTGGAGAGCTTGTACTGGCTTCGCACGCCGATTAACAGAGGACTTCCTCTCCTAGAAGGCAAAAAAGTTAACAGAGTTAAATGAGAGCACAGACTGTTGAAACTCACTAAAGAATCCTGTCTAATCACTGTTTACCCTATCAAACCTAACATCTCACTGGTGATACATTCAAGGCCAGGTCCATATTAAGCATAAGCCTACACTAAAAAGAACTTTCAATGGTGATTCACTATTGGCAGTGCAATTTAGTCCAAGACTAATCTATGTTTGGGAAACTGCCCCTCAGATGCGTTGGCTTTGTTCCCTTTAACTCATTAATATCTGCCACCAGAGTAGTTGGAATATGTGCATGTTCATGTTGATCACAGTAAAATATGCCAACATGAGGAATTTGAGCTTTGTGTAGTATGTTCTCTAATGTTCTCTCTAGTATGTTTCACTGCGTAAAAGAAGCTTGATGCAGCCTTTATTCTTGGATGCACTTTGATAGTTTCTGAGCGAGCGTGTACACCCAATCAGAACAGATTTCACATCACTAAGAGTTTGTTATTGATTTGTTTCATTAGACAAACAACAAAAAGTGGGATGTATAGTCCTATTTATATGCTTGCTCTACACAAAATGGTAGTTTGGGACAGAAACAAAATACAAATCTACAAACTGCTGACTTTGTTTTTGCACAGACATTAATATGGTAACCCCTTAAACTGCAGGCTTATTATCCAGTTATAAATCTTGACTTATTTTTCAGTAACTATTATAAATTATGTGGCAGCTACTACAAAACTAAGTGACGTAGTTATGTTATGCTATAAGACATTCATATACTATAAATTTCATTTCACAGCATTGACAAGAGCTCAAACAAACAGTTCACCTGTGTGACACAAAGGCTTATTCTGTTTCTCTATCCTTCTCTCTCTCCCCTTACATCCTTGTTCAGATCCGCTCGGCTAGAGGAAATATGACCAAATAAATTCCCTTCGCACACAAGATCAATATATTTTGCCACAATCTACAAATCTTTACACTGACATACGCCAAACAGAAGTCTCATAGGTACACATTCTTACAGTCTGCTCTGTTTGAACAGGTGTGGCACTTGCATTAAAATAAGCTCAGCCAACTGAGTAACGTTCCCTAACCTGTGAAGAGCACTCCAGATAATATTATATTTAATGGACTTCTAATTCAGATGTAGCAAAGAGACTGACATGGAATAGGACCGAAAAGATTTGGTCCAGTGAGATGTGCAGTCAAATCCAAGTCAAATAAGGGAGGGCAAGGACAACGTAGAGAGTAGTGCTGCACGAAAGCTCAATGCTTTTTCAATACTGCAATGTGGTAATTCAATACTTTCAGTATTCTCAAATCTTTATTCCTATAGCCCAAAACTATACTCACATTGTATTTAAATCTAATTGCACATGCTAATTGGACACCCATTAGCATGTCAAAAACATACCATTTTTTCAGCAAAATATGTAACATAAAGTGGTGGCACTGCTTTGTCTGCTCCAACTTTTCAGATGTCATTAACAACTTGAAGAAAACTTCTTGAAGTATCATGATTTTACATTTTTGCCACATCACCCACTCCTCTGTATCAGTATCAAAGTCAAAATTTGGGTATAATGACAAGCCTAGTAGAGAAAAAGCTCTCCACAACAATTTGGTGAGACCTGGCGATGGGAATTCTTTTGGAGAGAAGATCTTTCTACCAAACAACTATGCCTCAACGATCTGTGTCCTCTGAGGCACATTTCAGTTAAAAAAAGGTTTCTTCGAAAAACCATTCCAGGCAGACAGTAAAACAGATTGCAACAAAAACCTGAGACAACAACTTGGACACTTTTTCATGAGAAAGTATAAAACAGATTATCTGCGCAACATGCGCTGACTTACACAATTCTCCCGTCTGGAGAGAAAACTGACCACAAGCAACAACGCACTCATTCAGAGGAAGGCAGGCAGATGGGAGTGATTAACTCCGTACGTGGTCTCACTTGGCTCACGTTCATATGTATAAATCGATATATACTGTCTCTGAAAGGTTAGAGCACTGCTCTGCTGCATTAGGCTTGAGTAGATCCGGTTTAACTCTTAGAAGTCGAGAGGCATACAGGGCAAGTTACACAATGAATTACATTTCTTTATTCATTTTTTCTTTATCCCTACTTATTTGTTACTTACTTATTATTTGCTATAAAAACGCTATTATCATTGATTTCTGATCTGAATCACCATGTTTGAGTCTCCATTTCTGACTTGTATACATATATATATAATTTTTGTTTCAATGCCAAATGATAATAAAAACAAGGCAAAACGTCAAGCATCTTTTTTTTCTCGATGCAAAACAACACTGCACACAACGATGTCTTTTCATCAAAGTCAAATCTTAATAAAATATGTGCTCTCCCACTTACAAACACAAATCTGGTATAGATTGAGAGTTTAGAATCTGCACTTTTGATAGAATTGTTCTAATGAGCCACAATCAGAAAAAATTAATAAAAACTTGCAACATGATTTTGTTATCACCAGTGACAACTGCAAATTCTAAGGCATTAACTGAGGAACTTAGTGGAGTGAATCTGATTTATGGCTGGAAAAGGCATGAGTAACAGCAGGAAAATGCAACACGTCATGCCCATTTCTACAACTACAAAGTTATTTGTTTTACTAGCTAGCAGGAAACCACTACTTTGTGTTAAAAACTTACTTGTGCAAAATGAAAGAGTCTGAGGCACAACATGAGGTGAAGACAAGACTAGAGTAAGGCCATATGCCAGCATATCAGTACATCCTTATCGATTTCCTGCATTAAAGACTTGTTTTCATAGTGGCACACAAAACCACAGTGCTTCAATGACCCAGTTTCGAAGCATGGGAAAATTAAACATATGACTAAAAACAAAAGTGATCAGTTGATTTGAAGGAAGAGATTAAAAAGGTATACAGAGAGAGGAAGAAAAAGAAAACAGCACAGAAAAGAGTTTTTAGACGTTATTGCTGCTGACCTGGTGGCGACGGCCTCTTCTGGGAAGTGAATGCTTTTGAACACAAGGGCAAAAGCTCCCTCCTGCAAGAGAAAAGATAATCATTTGTGCACTCATAATAAAATGTCATAATAAAAGAAAAATGCCCTTGCTACCTCACAAATTCTTGCTAGGTCTCTGCAATGTATTGTTTATTAACTGTTATCCCAATATTAGCCTTTGCAATAATGATATTGCCAACTTTTGCAATATGTGAATAAGCCCTAAAATAAATCACTAAATGCTTTACTGTGTGTCTGAGCATTCTGACTAACCAGAGTTCCACATGATTTTTTTGTTTAGATGAAGTAAGGCTTCCCATCACCCAACAAATGTAAATAACTTTGGTCTAAATAACACAGGGCAAGTTTTACCTATTAATGGTTAAAGGCTCATCAAAATGCATATCACAGATAAAATATGCATCACTGATCACTGATGTAAATGTACAGGGGAAGCACTGCTGTAATCTACTGTATTTCTGAAATACAGCTGACTGCTGTGAGAAATGGTGCATTCTGGGTGAAACATTTTAAGCTTCTTGTCAAAGAACTTTAACTGTACTCTGCAAAGCACATTGGGAAAGTAACCAAATATTGTAGTGATGGAGATGAAGCTTCTCAGTATTCCTTGCAGTTTTGTTAATTTTTGTTTTTATTTTTTTCATCTACAGTTAATTTTGCAAGAGTTTTTCTTTTTTTAACATGTTATTCCTACCAAATGCATTTTACATGTTTTGGTATTCCAACCATGATGGTGTTTTGTGTTTCACTTCATCTCATAACGTTGTAATTGAGAGAAGTTTGGTTACTGCCATCTTTGTAGTCTTAACGACTGGCAGAAATGCTCAGAACTGCTGTAATGTGATGTTCAGTTGATGGTGTGGTTTATGAACTGTACTATGCCATTGTGAAAAATAGCATGATCTATCTCTCAACAATCTAACAGTAAGCATGGCTGTTCAAGAATTTGCTACCAGAAATTACAACATAATGTAGCAAAACTGAGGGCCCTCAGACAGCTGTGGGTGCAGTATATACGAGTACATTATGTACATTAAAAATAAAGGGTGCAGGAAACAAAACTGTAAAAATACAGTAATCAGCTGTTTAGAAATACAGTATTGTAATTGTTTTACACAGTATCATCATCAAATGTCATTTGGTTCATGTTATGCTGCCCTAAGTCTTGCAGTCAACTGTAAAGTCTGTCAGCTCCCTCTCTCTTGGCTCTGTTAAGCCGACCACTGCGGTGTGAGGAGATCAGGGGCCCAGAGAGAGGTGCTAAGAGGAACAGAACTCCTTAGTGAGCTCAGAGCAGGGAGATATACCAGCCCTCTGTGTGCCACCAGCTCCCACCTCCTGCCCATACACTGAGTGTGCACTCGCACTGAGAGGAAATCACACACCAACCCACACAGACACTCAAACTCATACCTTTACTAAAAGTGACACACATAAACACTTAGTCTGCCTGTTAAACATTAATGGTTGTATTAATACAGTAAGCTATTATACTAATTTGGCTGGGTGTTGTTTGCGCTAGTGATGAATGATTGGAAATGGCCAAGATTGGAATCGGGATCAAAGAAAAGAAAAAGGGTGCTTACACAACTGTAGGTGAGGTGCTATCGAAATTCATTGGAATTGATTGGTATCGGCCAATTTTTGCTCCAAACACAGCAATAAGACAATATTTTATTCTCATTTTGGCTGATCTATGTTACAACTTTAGACATAAATAACGTGTCAGAAAGTGCTACACCTATACCAAAATTTCATAGCAAAATTGAGGTACAGTTTTTCTATTGTTTTCAATTGTTTTCATCAGTGCTCTGGATGCCCTGAGTCCAAAAAAGTTCAACTCAAAGTGTTCAAGTCCCCACGTCATCATTGTTTTTCAGTGCTGACCAACCAGATCAGAGGCAAGGCAGGCCTTCAGTTATTTAAATAGGTAACTGATTCTCCATTTAAGAATTTAAAATGACAGTTTTTATAAACTACTAAATCACAATAATGCAATTTATAATGCAACTTTGGTTGATAGAAAGCACTGGAAATGCTAGTGTCTTTCATGTGTTTTACACAATGTGAGCTTTGGGATAATAAAATTAATACACATCTTTCTGTAAAGAATCTGAATCAGTGATAAAAATTCATGACTGGTGAAACGCTTAGTTTGCGACACTCAGCTTCAGGGCATGTGTATGAAAGATGCTATATAAATAAAATTGCCTTGCCTTGCCTATGAAGAGAAGTTTTTGTTTAAATAATGATTCAACAGTTTTCTTAACTATACTAAAAAGTACATAACGCCCCACTTGAAAGGTTTGAGTGCTGACATCACAAGGGGATAAAATGTGTGGGGTATTGCATTATTCCCCAATAACTACATACCTTACATAGTAGCTCCATAGTAATTAGTGGGTAATTCATATCAGAGACCAAATAATAGGCCTTCACATTAGTAACGGAACAATTAGCCTGCAGTTTAGGGGGTTAATATGTTAAGTTAAACAGACATAGAGAACGTGCTCACTAATTAAAAACAATCTGAAAAACTATGTGTTTATACATAGTGTACGCAACTACACAAAACGAACAAAACAAGTGGAGCACTTGAACATGTTCGGGGCTCAGTCTGTTTTCAATCACCTCGGACTATCTCTCTGATCCTTTCTCCCTCCCTCTACTGCCTGTAAACCGAAGCCTCTTCCCTTAGCACTGCTTGCTACAAGGAAGGCGAAAGACCCATAAAATCCACATACTGCACAACCTGATGCACGGCCATTCAAAACTTTATCGCTCTTTCATCTCGCTGAACTCCGTCGCTAAGTTAAGTCGGGGCTGCCAAGCCAATTTAGATAATGAAATCACTTTATAGGAGAAGCCATAAAGGACGATATATCTCGATGTGGGGAGAAGAGGGGAAAGTTAAACAGGCCTGAGCTGATAGAGAGAGCTGGGCTTTATAAACTAATGATAAACTATTGATTCCTGTAAGGAGAATGCAGGCAGTAGAGGTGGGTGGCAGTGACAATGGCACGTTCAAAGTGTCCAAGCTGTCAATGGAGACGTTTATATAGATGTGGACTTTTGAATCTGGAGGGGGAGCATCTTGGCCCTAGGTGACGTCCAAAGGTGATATTGACAATTGATAAGAACAAAACACTCCTTTTCCAGTACAAAATAAATACATGAATCCTCTGAGCTGCTAACAGGAAAGATCATAGTGATTTCAGCTCAAATCTAGATAAGTCTTACTCATTATGTAACAAATTATGGCTTCTGAGATTTCTTTCTTCCTAATACGTTAGGAAGCAGAGCTTAATCTGGACCTGAAATTTTGCTCTGAACCTAAAAATGACACACAGCATCACATTTTGAGTCTGAAACCGATCCGAGTCTGACAAAATTTTGTCCGAATCTGAGCCAAACCAGCCCAACATCACCCCAAGTGCCAAATAAAACCTGACATGATAGAGCTGGTTACTTTGTAATGACAATAACAGCCATCATTAAAAAATAATATATCATAATATGCCACAATAAAATAATCAGCTGTCCAAAAATAAGTTTAAATTCTGGTTTAACAAATGTGCTAACTTATTTTCACTTAGAAAATCAAAGAAATATGTCATTGACCAGTGGCGCCAAAACTTTTGCATATGACTGTATAATATTTTTGGCCAAACAAATCAAATGTTCTTTAGGCTTAACTAAAGATACTTTCCTGAATCGATTCATTGTTTAAGTTTTCTCATGAGGAAGGACCTTGTGAACCTCAGTGCTGGGTGGGTGACGTGCATGATTAAAAACTATTTAAGGTAGTGAAATTAGTAAAGAATAAAGTAAGGAGAAAACTGAAGCAGGAGGAAACGCAAGGTAAAATAAGTTTAAAGTGGATCTGTTAGAACCTGAATGTCGTTTGGGAAACAACATCTGAACCTGAAAGAATGTGCTGTCGAGTTTGGACAAATATTTTAAACTCTAGTAGAAGTCAAAATGTCACTTAATTCCAACCTACAGTGTCTCAGCTGCCTTACCAGCAGTAATTATGACCGAGATATACAGCAGGCCATAAAGCTGGTAATAAGATACTTTCAATAGAGGGTTATTAGGAAGCTCCCTTTGCCTTTTAGAGACACTCTGAGCAACAACTGGACTTTAGCCCTGACGATATGCACCAGGAGGTTCCAGAAGAGTCTGAGTAAGACCACCCCACACGCACACACACATGCTCAGACGCAAAGTCCTGATGCTCACCAGCTGCTGGATGACGCGCTCCACTAGGGTGGAGAAAGACACACAATTGCTCTCGCGGTTGTCATAAAGATACTTGATCAGCTTGGGGATGACCTCTGTGTCTGTCTCTGACTCAAACTCATAGCCTTTGGAAACCTGTCAAAAGGGTGGGACCCAACACAGCCATGGTTACACATTGAAACAGCATGAACAGCAAAACAACAACATTTTGGGTTTTTTTTCTTGGTGGAGGAAAGGAAAAAAGCCCCTTAATTCTTAAAAGGATTACACTACAAGGATTACATTGATCACATTAAAGCACTATTGCTGAGAAATGATGGTTACTAACCTACACCACAGGAGTGAGTAAGGCTTGCTCATTTTTACATTAACGCTCCAGTGGTATTAAGTAGGTATATCCATCACTGTAATCTCATAGTTGTACGTGCTGGGATGAGTTTGGACTAAGAAAGTGCACTTTATGAGTGGGTGTCTCACACATGGCTCACAATATTAGTCATCTGTCTCTGAGGGAGTTCAATATCTGCAATCCAACTCTGGCATAGTTTCATTCATAGAAAAAAAGGAAACCATTACCTCGTCACTCCACATTCTTCCCAACACCAAAAAAAGCTTACAATCACTACTCTTAATCTCTCACCATCCATTCAAAGGAGAGTTTGTTGCCATAATATGATCTACCCACTACGTCTTCTCTTAACTGGCACACCCTCAGGAATGAATATTGAGTATGTTGTAAAACTGAACCAACTGCAAACACCTGATTTTAAGACGTTGGTTCTTTAGGCCACTGCCATTTTTAACCATAGATTCTCCACTCAGATATGCATTCTTTCAATTGTTTGAAAGATTACACCTAAATGTAACCAGCTTTCAAGACTGAACTTTAGAGGTGTGGAAAAATATCACTGCAAATTTCTTGCATGGTTGCGAATTCATTGCCATTTCCACCCTAGTTAGGATTAGCTACAACAAGCATTTTAAACAGGAAATCAATTCCATTTAATGTAGTGTATCTAAACTCTAACCTAAATTCATTATCTTGAATAGGATTTTGGTTAACATTCTGTAAAGCTTGTCCAACCTTGCACCAGCACAAAAGAATGCATTAGTGAGCGGAGAATGGATGGGTCAATAACTTTCCTGACATGAATCATCCTGTGTGTGCAATGTCAACTTTCACTTACCAGGTACTTCTTCAGTTCTTTGTAATTAGTGATAATGCCATTGTGGATCACCACAAATTCTACAGAAAGACACAGAAAGATGTTATAAATAAACACTCAATACATAGCGCCCACTCACTGCTTTACTTTCCATTCAGACAAAAATTAATGGGTTATGCTTAACTTAAAATAAAATGGAGCACATATGCCTCTTGCTTTTCTTGATCTTGCGCACACACACACACACACACACACACACCCACACATGCACATGCAGGCCTACACTGGCACATACACAAATCAAATTGCCTGTCTTTCTGTATTAGCCTGCTCAAAATATAAAGTCTTTGCTCTGGCTCTCGCTCTAATTGCTTCTCTCAGCCCAGTATCCTCTGAAAGCCCACAGCCCAAATGTCCACAGATAAGGTCAGGTGCTCACCAGAGTATCAGGGGAGGAATAAGTGGGAATAGAGTCTGGAATATTGTCAAATATATGGGGGTATGCAGTGATATGGAAATTGTGGGTTGATGTTGATATTCAATATGTTTCATGTACATACAGTTGTATTGTTTGAAAACCTCTAGTCAAATTACACAGAGAGTAGTGAATTAAGAATATATTTCCTTTTCCTGTAAAGCTACCATTTTGGAGATACAAGGTTTTTTTTAACAGTGACAATATACGTGTACATTTAATTTATATAAATATATATTTTATATCTTATAAAATAACAGCAAAAGAATCATTTAAATCATTATGTTTCTCATCAGTCCAAATCTGACAAACATGTCAACTTCACTTGACCCTTTTTATTTTTTTACAATGTTCATTTGAATAACAAGGTACATTTATTTAGATTTACAATACAGCAGAATTCCATTAGCGGCTACTACCGATTTGCATTTTCAAGCCCATTTGCATTTTCCTGTAGTCTCACAATACATTTGCAAAAATGTGCATGACAGCATTTCAACACGTTACTGCTGATGGAAAATTCACTTTTTTGTCTGTAGAAGAAACAAAGTCATCTGTTCTCTACATAACTTGTGAGCTCCCAGTCTCCCTATTTGAGAAAGTAGCTGCACACCTTCTGTGCTCATTGTAGCTGATTTGTCTTCTTGGGGATTACAGTGGAGACACCGGATCCTTCATCAGTGGCTCTAAATGGATCCTCTGTCTAAGGCTGCTTTATGGAGTCAGAAAAGTGAGATGAACGTCCTGTTTCTTTTCAGGGATCAGCTGTGTGGTGCGGTGTAATATGCAGCAACCTAAGCCCAGTCCTTGCCATTTATCTGCTCTTATCTGCTGAGGATTAGGGTGTGTACTACACTGAAAAAAGGGTGCTTTGACTCAAATGTGTCAATGTGTATGAATGAAATATATCAGCATAACTGCTGTCTTTCAGTTTACTTCTTTTAGCAAGAATTACATTGTTGTAACACATTTTATTTGTGTAAAACCATTTGACACATTAAAATTGTGTGAAGGCAAAGCACCATTCTGGCTGCATAATAATGTCTAAAATGATAAAATCACTAACTATGCTACCATTAAAGGAGCACAGTTTCACTGCACTTTATTTACTTCAATCAGCAAAAAGAGCATTTTCTTTTGTATTGTACTAAATAGATAGTTAATAAATAAGGAAGCCAAAATTTATCTGAGCAAGTGAGAAGACTAAGTTGGGTGCCTCATAAAAAACTTTACAGAAATTTTGAAGCCTTATAAAGTGACCGATGGAGTACAAAAGGGCATGGAGTAAGAAAAACACTGCTGTAAAAAATTTGTTTAAATAATTTGAACTTAAAAAGTTAAAGTTAAAAAAAAGTAAAAAGTTAATTTCAGGATTATTGAACATCAAATAGCGAGTTAACGGCTCAATAATTATGTGTGTTACATTCTGTTAACTCATTATTTGAAGTTAAATTTTAAAATAAAATGTTAATAATTTAAAAAAAATATATAATTTCATTTTAAGGCAGCCAGGTTACTTTCAAAAATTTCATTTTTGTGGGAGTTTATGTACTAAAACTAAGAATATTTTTTTTTTTTTCATGGCCATTTTCCATCCTCTTTTTCCCCTTAGAATTAAACAGACTGTTTGGTTACTGAGCCTTTAAAGCTAATATATGTACATCAGCTCTGTTCTGATTGGCTGCCCTGTATGGGGACTCAATCCCCAAGCAGTCTGAGATGAACTGCTTACAACTTCAGCATGAACTGATTGGACTAAACTACTGTAGACTGAATATGTGTATGCACGTAAATGTGTTGGTTTTCATGATATCACAAGAACAATGAATTTAGCTGTCTATATATAGACTAAACGGACTGGGGAGATGATATTACATTGTAAAAATTTAACAATATTTACAAACTACATACCAAAACAAAATATTTTATATTTTATTTTATTTTATTTTAAATTTTTATTTGAGAAAATAGGTTTTCCCATTATAAGAGCAATTATAAAACAATGCGAAACAAGCTGGGCACATTTGCCCAATAAAACATTCACTGGCACTTCTTGAAGTAGCTTTTTAACCCTTTAACTCTAACAAACTTGTAACAGGACCAAATTGATAGCGGCCACTAAATAATTCAACAGCTCTAATGTGTACTGCTGCCATACTGACAAATACAGTGATGATTCCAGATGTCTGGCAGTCACTGGGAAATGCATGTTTTGTAATGTAATAAGTAACACAGTATTGTGCAATCTCTGAAAGTGTGTGAAGGTGTATGCATGACTTACCGTTGTTCTTATCAGAGCGCTGCGGGTGACTGTTGACAGCGCTGGGCTCTCCATGTGTGGCCCAGCGAGTGTGTGCAATGCCAAAGTGTGTGTCCAGTTCCATGTCCAAATCAAGTGAGTCACTCTCTGGCAAAATGAAGGGAAATTCAAGTAAATGAGTAGTTCAATTCAATATGAATAGGGGACAGGGGTGAGTGATGCAGTCATCAGCCTGAGAGTGGACAGGGACTAGACGATGATGAAAGGGGAGAGATGAAGAGAAAGGTGGAGGTAAAGATTTATGACATAATGGTTGGACCCACTGTAGAGCTCCTCGTCAAGTGCTTTTACTTTGCCCTTCTTCTTGTAGAGGCAGATGCTGTTTTTGTCGTCTTTCCCACAGCCATCCACTGCAATACCTGGACAGGACACACAAAGTTAAAACATGAAAAAAAAAAAACATGAAAGGTCACCCTGTTCTCAAGAAAGGTAACTGGAAGTGAAGACATAAATCGGAGAGCTTAAATTCAGTCTGCACTGAAAAAAGGGATGCATTCAGTTTACTTGAGTCAAAAGTGTACAGCATTTCCACACCGCTGTCCAGAAAAAAAACGTGTCCCCAATTTTTAGTTTTTTATTTTTCTACCTCAGTTGAACACAGCAATGTCCTGTATATCGTGTGGAAATTTCATGATGAATGGACCAATAGAACGGCTCCAAAATGACTTAGTAAAGTAAAAGTAAAATCTAATTACATTAATTTACAAAAAAGTTGTTTTTTTTTTTGCATTCTCCTACTATTTTTGAGATATTTCTTTTTTGTAGCAACAACACACTCAACACAACTCTGTCTTTCAGTTTACTTACTTCTGGCAATAACTCCCCAAAATGAACTGTAGTTTATTCACATAGAGGTGGCGTACACTCTCGAATCAAGTAACGTCAATGCATCACCTTTGCAGTTTGCTGCCAACACAGTAGCCACAGAAACACCGGCCTCTTTGCACTGCCAAAATACATGAAACGAGGCCTCTGTTCAGCTCTGAGCCGGATCTATTTCCAGCACAGCACACTGACATTACTTTCACAGGAGCTGGGAGGAGCCATCTCACCTGCAGAGTCATAACCTCTGTACTCCAGCCTCTGTAGTCCTTTTACCAGCGTCGTAAAGATGTCCTTCCTTGTCCGTGGCACTCTGTAGTTCAGGTAGGCGAAAATCCCTGGAGGAGGGGCATTAGACAGAGGAGGCGGAAAGGTTATTAAAATGCAGGTGACATGCCTTGTAAAGACTTTACAGAAATGTTGCAACACTATAATGTAGCCAAGTGAACACAGAATGAGACAAAGAAGAAGAACTGTAATTTCCTTTCTCTCTCAATATTACATATTAGATTTATGATGCTTACTGTATAAAGTGCAGTGGTTACTGCGTGATAGTTATGATTCATAGTAGTTATAATTCTTAGCAATTAACAAGCCTTAAGACTAATAACTGAATATTAAGCATAGAATTTAAGGGGTTGCATAACTATGTGATGGGAAACTATGAAGTAACTGAGTCAGAGAGAAGTTATTAGGGGTGCATAAAATGGAAGTAGGGAAAGTTTTTTAAAAAAGTATAGCATTAAATTCTAAAAGACATAAACATTCAAGTGTTGAGCCTCATAAACCCTTTTCAGACATGTTGCAACATTATAATGTCACTGATTGAGCATATAATGAGCCTGGAGTTAGAAACAATAAACAATTCAAGTCTGAGATTTTTTTAACCCCTTGAACTCTAAGGGCCTCACAGTAGGACCTAATTCATAGCAGTTGCTGAAGAATTCATGGTAATTACTAGATAATAAGACCTAAGATTTATAGCTGAGTAATAAACCTAGAGTTTAAGGGGTTAACTGTACGATGGAAATAGAGCTGGGCAATATGACATGTATCTTCATCATAATAAAGTACACCACAAAATGTCACAATAAGCTTTTCTGACCCCAACTGCATGTTTGATAAAAAAAATAGAGTATAATTATTATTGCTTAATTAGAGTTATTGCAGCACAGTGTGTGACATGCTAAATACAAGTAACTGTTTTCACAGTTTTTTTAATAGCATTTTTAAAGTGTAGCACTACTTTGTCTGTTCTAACCTATCAGATTTCAGAAAAATATCATTACATATTTTGCCCACCTCTAGACGGAAAGACGAAGTAGCTAAGTGAGAGAGGGGGACTTGTATGAAATTAAGGGATTCAAATGACTTGTTAAATATTTGTAAAGCCAAGCTGACAGTGACTCATTTAAAACTGAGCCACGTAGCCTCGCCTGTCCGGTTAGAAAGAAAAAGAACGTACAGTCTGGCACACTTTCCTTGCTGCCTTGAAACCGGATCTGTCAGTGGCGTTACGTTGACACAAGGCGGCTTCGTCAAAGCAGGGCAAACGATTTAAGTGCTAATGACAAGCGGCTTTTTTCAACATTTATCACTACATCCTTCAAACTAAAGCTCTCTCACAGCTGTTGAACTCTATCCGCCTTATCCACGACGCAGGTTATCTGGCTAACAGCAGCTAGCTAACCTCAGCTAGCCTCAGCTGTAGAGTGACAAAAATGACAGCAGTCTGACTTACCACACATCGTTATGATGTCTTTGTTTCAAGTAAACGTAGCCGTGAGTGTCTTGAAGTGGAGGAATAAACCGCTGCAGTCAAGGCAGTGAGCTCCAGTGACTTGAGGAGAGAACTGTGCTGTTACACACACACATCCACACACTCACGCCTCCTCCTCAACTTATAAGAGCGGCCGCTCCACCTCCGGTTTCCACGGAAACGCTGATCCCGCCCACTCCGCCTCATTAACATAGAGAGGCACGAGAGCGAGGACGCATCTCACCGCGTCAGCTTTCTGATTACAGATTATTATTTTATAATTCCTACTTAGCTGAATTAATTACTCAAGTCGCTGCGTTCAGAGCTTTATATAATGATCTGACTATTAAATAAAACAAATAAAATTTGTTATAATAGAATGAACTCATTAAATGACATCTCTCAAAATAAGCTTAAAATAAGATGACTTTATGACTATATGACAACATTCTCTCTCTCTCTCTCTCTCTCTCTCTCTCTCTCTCCCTGACCCCTCCTCCATATTTATATTTGTATAACTATCTTCTAGTGTAGCTCTCTATGTAGCTAATATATGCTAATATATGTATATAATCACTATATTAAATACTAAAACAATCTTAAGTAGTTTTGGCAGCTAATTTTACAAGACTTATTTTTTCCAAATTATTTAGTACCATTTCTTATCATAAAATTCATAAAATTTTTACATAAGGCAGAAAGTATATATATATATATATATATATATATATATATATATATATATATATATATATATATAGAAACATGTTTTACTTTTAATGTAAGTTAATGGAACTAGACTTTTTTTCAAGTAATTTTCTTTTGGTCCATTCATCATGAAATTTACACACAACAGGGCAACAGGCATATATATATATATATATATATGCATTCAAAAATGTATTTTTGCAAGTTGCAAATAAATGTCAGAAATTATATTCTAGTGCGATGCTACTACAACATCATAGATTGAGTCATCAATTAATTAATAGATAACTGTAAAAAAAGAACCATTGTTGAATGTGTAATATAATAATAAATCTTGAAATATCCTCTGATGTTTAACTTGGCAATTCAGTCTACACTGTACAAGTTCTTAATCAATAAAATAACAGCAATTATTAACCTGGCAAGTTATTTCAGACTTTTAAATGCTTTTGTTTACATTAACACTTTTCTTCATGGAGCCACATGTGCCCACATCAAACTTTTTTTAGAAACTTTTCGAAAGGTCAAAATGTTTTCCTCTTGGGTACATCTAGTCCCCACAAAGAGCTAAATACCACACACACTCACACACACACACACATACATACACACACACACACACACACACACACACACACTCACTCACTTTTAAAAACACATTTAAGCATTTCTTCACCCATTTATTGTCATCAGTGCAGTCATATAAATAGCAGCAGACAGTAGATGGGAGTCCAGCCTAGAAATTCCACACTGCTGGAATCACCACCTATCTGCACTAATTACAAATATGCTGGTGGTGTGGCTCTTGGACCTGAATGAATTTAAATTAAGATTAGCTTCCTGGTCTCTTCTAGATAAATGCTTTATATGCATTTCATTTTAGCTTCTGAATAGAAAAAAATAGACTTCCTGAGTTTCAGTTAATCAGGTATTCTGCAGTTTCCATGAAAATGACTCATAGCTTCTTAGCTAAAAAGGACACTGACCAGCTAATATTCTAAATATGTTAAACATCTTTAGACCGATCCTGAATGCTAATGTGGAATCTTCTTAGTTTACCTGTACAGGAGCTTCCATGGTCATATTTCTGTGGAAAGCAAACATATGAACCAAATCATGCACCAGTATCGCTAACTTCAAATCCAGCCACAGTCCCTTCATACAAGCCTGTTTTAGCCTAATTTATTGGTGACCAGCAGTTACAGTGAAAATGTAGCCCCTTTGCAGACATCTGTGTGGTATTAAGATGGTTGAAGAAGGGATTCTGGACCCCCTGTGTGACTGTGCTCAGAGGATAGGAGACTAAAGAAGACTGAAGTCACAACTCATCCACAAAATCAGTAAAGAAGGAAACTAGTGTGGAGAAACATTCAAAGCTTGAAATAAAATACAGAGGCTTTACTGTACACTAAAAATGTTTCAAAATAATGGTCCAGAATATAGACCCATATAGAACTATTTTCTTTAGTAAAGAACCCTTGAAGAACCATCTTTTTGTGTAGTTCCTAGCTTGACATCATAACAACAGAAGAACCCTTTTGGTGCTACACAGAACCATTTTCAAAAAGGATATAGAATCATATACAACACATTTTCCATCAATCTGAGGAGCGATTTCACCATGAACAACACCATTTAAGCATGAAATGAGAACTGATGGTGGAAGAAGCTGAAAAATGCAATTCAGTCTCTTTTATTTGACTTTAATTTAATTGACTTAACTCTTAGGAGAATTCTGTTCTTTTAACATGATTACTTTATGTACATTTTAAAAATTAGACCATTTGATTAATATCAACTGAATGTCTTTTCTTGACAAGCACTAGAGCCAGTTCTATGTTTTCTGAGTGCACAGAATAATCATTTTGGCTGGCTGAAGAACCTTTCAATAGTTCTTTAAAGAACCATTCTAGTAAAGGAGACATGTGAATGTGAAGAACCTTTTTTAAAGAACCTTTAAAAGGTTCTTCATACTTACACATCTCATTTACATCAAGGGTTCTTTAGGAAATTAAAATGGTTCCTTTTAAAGGAAATTAAAATGGTTCCTCTTATCACTTAACAAAACTTCTTATGGCAGCATTTTATAAAAAGTGTATACAAATAAGTAAACACATGTAAATTAAATTTAAAAAATGTACTCAGTCGATTAACAGAATCTAAACTGACCTACAATATTGCGACTGATTGTTAATCGACTTAGACAACGGCTTACAAATTAAATGTTTGTTGGTTGTTCTTAAAACAATAAAGTGATTCTGTTGTTCATGTAGCGGCTTAAGCTTCTCTCTTTTAATAAAACTGATAATTTTTCTGAAATAAAACAGGGGTAACATTGGCTTAAAGGGTACAAGGGGCTGCTTTAAGCCCAGTCCACCCCACAGTTGTCTGCATTTTCTGTGCTTTACTTCATTATCTTCATCATTTACCACTAAACTTATTTCACATAAACATGCTTGATTACTTTAAAAGAGAGATTAATCTGTCATTTAATAATAATTCATTTCACCAAAAACTGAAAAATCACATGGGAAAATTACGTACAGATGGAGGAAGTGTCTAAAAGTGTTGAGCCACTATGTGGTAGTTTTGCACCACTGAATTAAAAAATGTACCCTCATCTTTGTAATGACAGTTTTATACACTGCAACCCTGCTACACACTTCAAAATGATGGTTCTACAAGGGTTCTTTAGTACAGAAGATGGTTCTATATAGAACTATAAACACTCAAAGAACCTTTTGCATGATTAAAGGATCCTTTGCATCGTGAAAGTGTTCTTCAGATTCTTACAGGATGTGCTGTGGATGGTTCTATATAAAACCCTTTTGAAAAGGGTTCTATATAGCACCTAAACGGGTTATTCTGTTGTTACAAGCTTGACATTGTCACAATAGAGGAACCCTTTTTGGTGCTATACAGAACCATCTACAGCACATTTTCCAACAATCTGAAGAACGCTTACACGATGCAGAGAATCCTTTAATCATGCAAGCTTATTAAAAAAATACAAGAACCACATCTGAAGTCTGAAGAACCATTTCACCATGCAAAGAACCATTTATTTATGCAAATGGTTCTTGGAGTGTTTATGGTTCTATGTAGAACCATTGTCTTTACTAAATAACCCTTGAAGAGCCATCTTTTTTCAAAGTCTAGGATATAAATTGCTTTACTGTATCGAGAAGCATGTTTCTCCACTCATTTCCCCAGGTTTTACCTTAATTTGTCACCTGTCTGTGTGTTTCATTTACTTACAGAAACCTGAGATTAAATATGTCTTATATCTGGGTAATAACATAGCCTTAAATGAGGACTATTTTAAGCTTGAACCTTTGCTGAGGATCTCACCAATGTCTGCAATTTGAGCTTTTATATTGTTATGAATTAGTTTTAAATAATGGCCATGAAAACAGACAGACCGCCTCAGGACATGATGCAGACCATGTTCTCTCTAAATTATCCCTGTTCAAAATTGGATTTGAAAATAAGATTCAGAAAGGGACATTTTTAGGGATTTTCTGTGAAACTGCCAACAACATTGCACATGTGAAGTGCTAATAGAAAGCCTAGATTTCAGCTTGTAAATTCAGGTGGAAAAGCCAAGAGTCAGATACTTTTTAGGAGGCTTGAAACAGAGTGACCACTCTGCTCTATAGTTGGTTCTTTATAGTTCTATTCTTACACAAAGCACAATGGCCAGTAGTAGGGTTTTAAGATTGCAGCATGATTCTCGGAGCTCCCTTTCCGAGAGGGAGAGAGAGAGAGAGAGAGAGAGAGAGAGAGAGAGAGAGAGAAAGAGAACAGCCAGGCCTGAGAGTTGGGAATTAAAACCACATGTAGAACAGCATATGAAATAGTAGTGTATTACGTAATGGCCTCATCCTCCCTGCCCCCTCAAAGTTTGGTATTTTCTGCCATTCATCTCCACGTCTGCCTAAAGGGACCTAAAGCTAGTTCTTGGTTCTCAGCCCATAATGTGGACGCTTTGCTAGATCACTGCTGTCTGATGTGAATTTTAAGGTTCTTCTTACTACTCTGGCTTGGCACTGTTAGTCTGTTACAATGAACTGGTTTATGTGGCAATGCAACAAGTTTTTTCCATGCTCTCTGGGTGCGCCACAGCCCCATGACATCAAAGAATAACAATAATCATCAGTACCAGAGAACTCTCAACTATTGTCTACCTGAATGGACCAAAACAATGCTATGCATTTTAATAGATGGCGGTTTAACCCCACCCCAGGTCACTCATGGCCTATGCCATTAAACTCTCTTCTTATGCTTATGATTAATTGTGGAGGAAGTTTTAAAAGTATAACAATAGATTGCCTGTGGATACCAGTTTCGTGTTTGTAAGTAGAAGAAACATTTTATTATTATATAAATTTGATAAGAAATTATTGTTGTGCCTACAGTCCATTCTTTTTATTTTTGCCATATATATATATATATATATATATATATATATATGCATTATACAGGACATTACCTTTAAGTCAGACATCCAGAACTAGTTCCAGAAACAATAAAATATATTTCTCTGACAAACTACCATGTTGGCGCATTGTCCACTGAGGAAAATACCTTGTGTAACTTTGGAACATGACTTTTTAAGCATCTGATTGTACCTGTTAGCTCTAAGAATTTAGTTCATTAGCTCTGAAGCAACCTCCATTAATTATGTAATAGAAAAACCTACCCATTTCCCTCAGATATTTTTGAATAATAAAATGCAAAAAAAAGGTAAACATTATTCCTCAGCATGCAGCTACATGTTTGTGCAACACCTGTGCTTTCACCTAAAAAGGTAAGACAACAGCTCTGAGGTAAGCCATGTACATCCCTGTTCATTATGTAATTAACTGTATCATTATTTATATTATTATTGAAAGCCAGTTCTTTGTAAAATCGTAGAGCCTTCATGGGAATAGTCTTTTTGTGACCAATCACGTGCGTTTTTTGTTCAAACACAATTTTTGAATGCCAAAATGAGATAATTCAAATTTAACGGCAACAAATAATGTCACAAAGGTCTTTTCTCACATTTACTTTCATAAGCATATATATATAAGCATATATATATATATATATATATATATATATATATATATACTCACACATGTTAGCAAGCACTTGGGACAACATAGCAATGGCCAAGCAACATCTTAGCAACCACCTGAGACCATATAGCAACAATCAAGCCAACTTCAATCTCATTCATGAACTTTCCCCTTTTAGTTACATAATTACATTAAATATTTTTGCTAAATAATAGTATTAACTCTAGAAGGGTTACATTAGCACAATCATTTTTTCCACATGGTTGACTATTATCTTCCATGTGGCTTAAATTACTCTAAAGATTGAACAGTGTGAGAAACTTCCGATCTGCCCACGGGCAGCGGTTTGCCAGTGACCACTAACAGGGTGGTGCTGCAGACAAACACAAGTGGTCTGCAATAACAGTTGCTATTGTGCAGCTAGGAGGCTGTGTGTGTGCTTACGCACTACTAGCCTGTCTTCTGAGTATTACAGATGACCTAATGTGCTGTGTACCCTGCAGACAGATCTTGATGAAGCAATGTTTCAGTCTAAAATCTAATTTACACAAAGGTGCAGACAAAGTTCAGGCTTTAAGATGGATGCGACTATTGTTTTAGCTATAAAATGGGACATTTTAGTGTTGGAAACCACATAAACAAGTCTATTTGAGATATAAAATAACTTTGAAGACATTGCGCTCAGCCTCACATCCACTTTAGGAATGATTTTCATTCCTCAACCACCCAAAATGGATTCAGCACAGCTTCTTCATAGTGATAGAAAAGAGACAGCCTGTACTGACTTTTGTCACTAAACTCAAAGCTCATGGCTACTATCGTCTCTAGAGCTTTTCGTTATTGCTTGAATAGTTGGAGGTAAGTGGTGCCTTCCTGGGGGGCCCAACAGATGTGCCACAGCTGGAACTAGGTAAACTTTGGGGAGGAAGAAAAGAATCACCTGCGTGAACCGAGCACACCTCAATAAACTTTTAAAATCAACAGTAAAGATAATACATTTCATAAGACAAATTCAGTTTTCTTCCTCCTGTTGATATTCTTGTCTTAGTCACTTGAATCTTTCCCTGGAATCTTTTACTCTCTGATAGTTACCTCTGATTACAGAATCAGTTTTATGACAGGAAGTTATATGTGAAAACACTTCTGGGTCATAAAAATAATCCACAAGAGTTAAGGCAGAATATGTTGCACTACCTATTAAGACATGTCTTTGGGAAAAACTAATCAAATCGGTGTTGAAATATAATATGAAAAATGAGAGTTACTAGGTTAAGAAAAAGAATTCTCAAATAAGATCTCAATGCATTATGTGGTCAAAAAGCTTCTCATACATTCTTTTCTTTTAGAGTTCTTTTAACAAACTCTACATAGATGTGTAAAGTTTCCCAGCATTCCTAATTTTTCCGGTTTCTGTTGATTAGCTCTCATTTTTGTCAGTTTTCTTCAAATAAAGCTTTGTTGTGGTTTGATATGTTACCTTCACACTGATTGTTAGATTTGGATGCAATTTACATGTTTTTTGTTATTGTGACCACAATGCTGTTTTGTATTCAGGTTTAGCCTGTGTTTGTTAAAGCACTTGTCAAGGGGAAATTGGTTACTCATAACTAGGGGCATCATAAGCCTTAGAAATCAACACTTTTTTAAGTAATAAGTATTTGATCATTTTAATGTGTTATAAATCATTCTGCTGCTTTAATGGTGGGACAATGAAACTTAATGGGGATGAGTTACTTTTTTTACTCAGTTTTCCCCCTAGTTCAATAATTTTTTTATCATACAGTGCTACCAAGCTGGGAGGGTGAAGGCTAGCACATGCTTCCTTTGAGACATGTGAAAGGCCATTACATCTTTTTAATATGATGCAAATGCAACATTATTGCACAGCTCAACATGCTTGGAGGAGAATGCTAACTTTCAGCTCTGTTCCAGATAGCATTGCTGAGTGACTGGGGAGAAACAGGGCTTCTTGGACTCCCGGCCACAGATGGCATGCGGTGTTGGACTTGCAATATCCAAGTAAAAGCCTCAGTGTCTATACTGCGTTCAAATCTTGGTGGTAGATGGATGCCGGCAAACCAGATATTCCACTGTTTTCAACAGAGCTGTGACGAAAAATTCTGCCACTGATGGCATTCAGACAAGAGATTATTGTACCCAACTTAGGCCTTCAGCCTCAGCTTTGAAATCAAGTGGACTTTTTTTTTAGGAACGATGTATGCCAAAAATCTGCAGGTGTGTGAAGTTAAGTAGTGGGTGGAGCTAACAATCGTGGAAAACTTGATAGATCACAAAACTGTCACCGATCAGATAAACAATACTTAGCATTCATCTTTCAGAGAGAGGAGAAAATCAAGCTCCAAGCTTGTACTTACTGGTTGTCCTGACATCAAGAAGACTTTAAACCTATATGTATTTAAATTGCACTTGAGTTGTGTAAAAAGTCCTGCAACTCATTTGAAACTCAGCCACAACAGTTGCAGGTGTCTCAACATGAAATAGGTTCCATTAAACAGCCAATCGAAGCAACGTACAACATACTTTTCACCGGATGAGTGGAGAAAATAAAACACAAGATGGTTTATAAGGCGGTTCACAAAGAGACACTCCCTCCAACTGACTTAAGGCTAACAGCTGTTTACATGGCTGACTGTGCCATCATTTATTCTTCTAGTCTGCTGCTAACATGATCCACATAGCTAGATTCACTTTCTCCTCTCCTGATGCCCCCAAATTTTACACAGAACAAAATTATTTGGGATCCAAAGGGTGAAAATTATTACAGAAGAGGATACTGAGATATGCTCCTCAGCGAACCTGTGCTTCTAGGACAGGAAGAGCGAGGCATCAGGTGGGCTATAACCATAATGGCTCCTTAAAAATTATTTTTCAAAGGCTTAATATACACAAACAGATTACATAGGATTAAGGAACTTAGTTTTCACCATATAAAGCCAGCCTCAGTAAGTCAACACTCATGTACTGTATAGCCTCTGTTCTACAATATCATCTTTTTTTTCTTTACTGTACCTTTGACACACTTCACCTCACATTGCAGGGCTGATAATGAAGTAAAGTTCAACCTGGATGATTCAGATGTGTATCAGTGGACCAACAAGAAAGTTTGAATTCTTTCTTTTTGTAAACTTCTGCAGTAAGAAGTATCCTGTCCTGCTGGCATGAACACATTTTCAAATCAGATTCGTGGCTCTAGCAAACAGGCTTTGAGATAATATGCTCAAGTGAAGCAGTTAGCAAAGAATTACAGTAATCCCACTTGCTTATAACAATGTGAATGCATGAATGAGCCTCTCTGTATCTTCATTTGAGTGGAAGGGTACTACTAAATGGTCTTTTTCAGACTTTCATATGAACTTATATACAATTATACAATTATGTATGATGTACAAGAAATCAAAAGTTGGGTAACTTCGATCTTCAGGTCTCATGTAGTCTCTACTCACAAACTCTTAAAGAAATCACATATTATCAGCTCAGTACCAAGAAATATTGGTGTAATAAGGACTGAGCAATGACTCACATTCAAGCACCTCAAAACCAGATCATTGCATTTCTTTATGTTTAATTTAGCCAAGTTCCATCGGCATTACATTAGGAGGTGGCATTGAACACCAGTAAAGTCAGGACACTGGTGCATCATTATGTTGGAGCCACCTTCAAAACCTTTGATATAGATCACATTTATGTTTGAATCAATGAATTTGATTATGTTTATGTTGTACAATTTTGTTTTGCATCACCACCATCATGTTCTGTGGTAAACAAAATACTCAAAAGCCAAGTGTTCTATCCTGTGTACGCTCCTGCACACTGAAATGGCATCACATGAAGGTAAGTCTGCTATAAACATTATTTTATAACATCAGCTACTGTAGGCTACTACTGCCAAAGTAACTTAACTACCACATTTGACAAAGTTTATTTTGGCATTCTGATGAGGTTTCCAGTCTTATGATGTCAGTGCAGCGTGTAGCCGTGTTAGCTTGCATGTAGCAATAGCAGTTTTTTGCAGCTCTTTAATGACCTCGTAATTCAGAAGATCCAGTAACGTTTGGAGGTAAAATCTCTGTATGCACGTGTATTGATTTTGGAACTTGTTCGATTACTACAGGGCTTGTCGGCAGCAATTTTTGAAAATGTCATTTCTTTCTCCCACAGAAAAATCAGCTCAGACACAGAGTTCCAAATATAGCCAGAATGATGACACGACTTCAGAGACATATTGCTGACCATGAAACAAATGGACAAGAGCCAACAAAGTGAAAAAAGTGCAGACTCGGACCTGTCAATATAGAATAGAAAATGAAAGCAAACACACTTTCTTGTAATTATCTATGTACTTGCATAGTTACATTCAAACAGTATTGTAAAATGAAAGCGGTAAATCTAGAATTCTAGTGTTAAGTGGACTGGAAGCAGTTCAAGACTAGCTTGGCTTTGAAGAGGACTCATGATCATGACTCTCACTTTCATATATGCTCAACTAGCCATAGTCCTGGCCTAAACAAAGGTGGCCTTGACTACAGCCCTACTAAGACGTCGTTTGCTATCAGGGGAGCTTTATCATGGGAAGGGATTGTGGGGTGAGGCTGCCTTGTAAAAGACTAAATGATAAGCTAAACAGAAAAACATACATGGCAGACATGTACTTCCCCATCTACTCTTACAGTCTTGACACACCTAATTAGCACTTGACCTCCTGACTCAAGAACGTCCTTAGAGCACCTATAAATCAGTCTGAAAGTAAAGCATAAAAAAGCCTTCCTGGTTGGTTACTGATTTCTACTGTGGTTTTTATAATGAGAATAAAAATAAAACGGGGAAGAAAAGGGAATTTTCCCTCCCTGTGTTCGATGGACCCAGATTATTATTGTGTTGCCTAATTGGTTAAAGGTCTTTATCATGATTAAACAACCAGCTTCAGCTGGGATGAGTAATAAATTATATTACTGTATTATGACTGGTCCACAGAGTAGATTAACCTTCAGTTCCTCACTCTCATAACTACACAACAACTTAAACTTACAAATTAGTTTAACAGTAGTTACAGAATGATTTAGTTTACAATTAGTAACTCAGTAAGAAGCCAGTGCTCTTAAAAATAAATGGGTCCTTGCTTGGGCACATGGTTCTATCAAAAACCTTTAATTGGTATAGAACCTTTACACACTTGGTTCCGCAAAGAACTTTTGTTCTTTAAAGGACCATAGTTGTAAATAAGATATGTGAGTGTGAATAACCTTTTTAAAGTATAAAGAACCTGCACATAATGTAAAGGTTCTAGTGGAGCTGACACTTCTTTTTACAACTTACATTTTTAATCCTGTTACAGAAGAAGGTGAATGTGTCATTAGGAGGCTCATGAGCTCTTATTGGTATAGCATGTGTTCCTGCCTGAGCAGGGAATCAAACCCTATACTGCTGCATGGAGGGCAGTGTTGTTACCCACTATGCTATGCCAACCAACGCCATTGTATACAATGGCCAAATAGGTGTCCATTAACCCCTTAAACTCTTAAGGGTTTGTATGTGAGCTCACAGTTCAGGTCATCACTCCCATTACTACACAACTTACATATTAGTTTCATTGAATAATTCATAGCAGTTACTGAATAATTCATCATAGTTGCCTGACAATACGTCTTATTATAAGCAACTGAGTGATAAGCCTGCATTTGTATGCAGTATTGTGCAAAAGTTTTAGGCACCTGAGAGAGTAAGAATTAAAAGGCTATTTATCTGGACAGTAAGCATGTATTTTCCCAGAGAAATACAAAGAAATACTAATATTAGAATAAATACAAATAACATTAAAATAATAAGCACTTATTTTATGTATACAAATGTGTTCAACTAACCATTTCCAAACCTAAAGTGCCTAAGACTTTTGCACAGTACTGTATAACACTAACATTATCAGGATCTAATTTTTTATAAGATCCATTCAGGTTCTTTAGGAAACCAAAAGTAGCTCTTCCACAGCATAACATAGTGTGGCACCTTTACTTTTAAGAATGTAGTGTTCATAGAGTTCATAGAGTTAAGCAGACACATACTAAGAGACTTTGCATCAGAGTCGCTTGAATCCATGCACCTGGCATTATTCTTCTAGTTTTGGGAAAAGCAATAGGTTTAAAGGCTTTCTAGTAAATTCCAAATGAAAAAGTGTGATCTAAAACCAATGAATGAGACACAAAAGAGAGGAGTTTCACTAAAACACAATCCTGCTGCATCAGATGAATGGATTCAAAAAGATTCCAACCAATTAGGTTACAAAGGGAGATTGAGCTGTTTCAGGATATTTTTGCGGAAATAGAGGTAGTCGGAGCTAAGGCTTTTCAGACAACATTAATACATTACTTGGAATTGTTATTTTTGGCTCTAAAACTTCCTGTTGGCGGTACAGAGCCACTGCCATAATGTCCAAATCAAACTCTAGACTTTGTGTTGTTGTATATTAGTTGTATATGAGTATCCTTCTTCACTGTTTTAGTACCATTAGTCTACAAGGGTTTGGGTGCACATACACAAATAGTCATATCTGAGCAGTACTACTGGTCCTGATCTCTCAAACTTTTATGTTTAGTTTAATCATTTCTCTGTCATAGCTCAGTGAAACAAATGGAGAAATTCTGTGAAAAGTAAATTTTCATTGAGAACACATTTGTGTTTGTATATAAAATAGAAAATATATTATGATGATTTAAACGTGATGAAAAGGAAAAACTATATGTATTTTATTGCCATATTTTTCTCATTGTTTGACATTGAAACTACCTGAAAAAAGTCAGAAGTGCAGACTCAAACCTGTCTGTACAGAATGTAAATGTACTTTATTACATAAGCAACGATTCATTATGTAATGGCATTTAAGTCATTGTGTAATGTAGACAGAAAGCAAAATTCCTGCAATGACTCTAGGATTCTAAGGAGGATGCCAGAATATCACTGAAGACTTTCTGCCAGCGCTGTTTGGTTTTACCCAATTAGGGTCAACATTGATACAGTTCAGTTACTGAAGCAAAGTGAAAAATAAAAGTTGCCTTTTTTGCTGTCTTGTGACAATGGAATGTTCCTCAGGTGACTTAACTGAATTCACAAGCCGCTCAAAATGATGATATGCTTCCTTTTGCACGTCACTTTACTTTTACTTCACATTACTTTGCTCACCAGGTGCTCATTAATGCAAATCAGAATCAGTCTCTTTTTGTTCAAGTCAACCTGATTTATTTTTCAGTTGATTGCTCTTTAATGCAGAAATGCGATTTCCTCATAGCAGTCGGTAGGCATGAAACACGCTCACGTAGCCTCGCAGTCAGAGCCAAAACTCAAGAGGAAGTAAAAGGTGGGGCAAGCCAACACTGGCAATGTACAACATGTTTAGTAACGTCTTCCTTGTAAACATGCATGTATTAAAACAGCTGCACCTTTGGAAAAAATTTGCTTTGGCCTGAGTGACCTCACACCTTATTTACATATTATTTTATTAAAACTTATGAACATTCAGTTTAGTTTCTACCAAAACAACCATAACAACACCTTTACCAAACTTTACCAAATGCTTAAGCAGTGATAGTGTAGAACCCAAAAATGTGTGCCACTAAATGACTAGCAAACACAACTTTGAACAACTGTACAAACTTATATATCATAATATGAATATATATATCATAATAACTTTATTATAACCAAAAAAAGTTTACTTTATTGCAAGACATGGTTCGGTAGTGAGCATTCTTAGTATTACACACTGATTTTTAGACTGTGGGACATGTTTATTTGAAAACAATGGGATCTAACTGCTCACTATGTGGCCATGAGCGACAGGGATACAGTCTGAGTTCCTGCTCTAAAATGCAGGGGTGTGGCTAAAATAAGGCTCCGCCCATGGACTTAAACTCTTTGTGTTTTGGTAGTTACATGAAAAGAAGGGACAGCATCTTTTGAATAAAGTTTTTGGGCCGGTTACTGTGAGCTAATATGTAAACTCACACATAGAAGCACAAGAACACTCAGACAAACTACAAATGTTACATCCAAATTTATATCTCTACCAATTTAGGGGGTAAATCAGCAGCCCCCACCTGCACCAAGGCTTTGTAACTATGTGAAGATGGACAGCAGTGGCAAGAACTGCACAAAAAACCAGCTGGCTCTGAGAAGACAACAATGAAAAAGCTACTTAAGGAGGATGAGGACATATCCGAGCAGGTGGGCACTGAGAAATGCTGAGCCAACATTAGTTTGTAGCATACTGACTATGTCATGATTATGTCACATTTAAGATAAAAGCTTTCACCAGTTTCATTTTATCACTAGTGTGGCTGACCTTAGTATACTAAAAGTCAGGTATACGGCATACATGCCCGACTAAACCAATGCAACCATTGTAATGAAACTTGTTATATCTTGTTGAGCCTACAGTATAGTTTAGTTTGAACACTGCTGAATGTATGTAGATCCTAAAGACATTTTTATCCAAAAGCTCACGCTTAAGCACTTGAAACTTGTTTCGAAATATAGTGAAATTTTGATGTCTATGTTTTTAAAAAAGGTTTCAAGCTAGCTTCAAGGACATTCTAAAAGGGTTGTAGGAAGCTGACAAATAAAAAGACATTTTAGATGCATATACAATGATGAGCAGCTGTAGGTTCCAGAATGACTGTGAAAGCTGTATAGAAATGTGAATGAAGTTGTAATCCAAATAATATCCAGCATGTCTTGTGTTTGCAAATGGTTGATCAAATCTGGATACGGACACTCTGAAGACGTCAACAAAGAATTTATACTTGAAATAGTGGGGAAAAAACAAACATCAGAAAATACCTTTCGGTGTCTATATTTTTTAAATCATCATTGCATAAGCTCATTATGAAATTAAGAGATAAACTTCTATGACAAACTTGTGAGCAGTGCTGTAGGCTGTTCCAGTATTCCCTCTACTGTATTTCCTTAAGGCCAAAAGGACAAAATCCCAATGTGTTGCTCACATTACTCAACATTTATTACTTGTAATCTGTTGCCTTGTCAACGTAACAGCGCACTTTGAGTGACTTTGAGCTACAATGTTTTATTGAATTTTTAGTGAGTAATTGCTTTTTCTTCTAACAGGGTGGAATAAAGAAACAAGCCTTTGCTGAATCCTGTGCATAACTATGTGTCACATTTACGGCCATGTGATCTCAACCATGACACTCATTCCTGAATCCCGACTCGGAAAACCCAACATTATGCCATTATGCCAGTCAAAAACAAAGGCCCACGTGACCACACTGAAGAATAAACACAGAGGTGAGGAATGGGCTGTGTTCCAATATGTGTGCTAGGATGCTAGTGTGCAAAGGTGGTGCACAGACAGTTTAACTATTGTCTAGAATTCTGTCTGCTTATTAGAATTATAGTGTTTATGATAATTCTAGATTGTAGAGATCTAGACGGCCAACAGAGGGCGCAATACTGAAGCCACAGAAGTGCATATGTTGAAACTGCCCCTCCCACACTGTTAAAAAAGGTTCTTCAAGGGTTCTTTAGTAAAGATACTGGTTCTACATAAATGACATAACAATAGCAGAACCCCTTTTGGTGGTATATAGAAATCATTTTCAACAAGGGTCTATACAGAACCATATAAAACAAACTCGCCATCAATCGGAAGAACAACTTCACCATGCAAAAAACCATTTAAGCACACTCTTTTGAGTGTTCATGTTTGTATACAGAACCACTGTCTTTACTAAAGAACCATCTTTTTCTTATATGAGTGTAGAGTGGCACTGAATCTCCCCCACTTTTTGTGGCCAGATATTCATCTGTTCTTTGCATGTAGCATTTTTTCATTTGAAAACTAAAATTAAAAAAAGTCTTACCATCTCAATTCATAATGTACTTTGACCTGTAGTTTCTTACGATGCCATTGTGTACAAGTAGTCGAGGGTGAACGACTCTATTTAAAAACAGTACTCCAAACTAACACATTAGATATAATTAACTCAAAATGTACGTACATTAACTCTGTGTCCAACACGAGTTACTTAAAGGGGAATTCTACTGTTTTTTTCAAATGCTCTGCATAATTCAGTTGTTGAGCCATAAACAAACTCATTCACAGTGGTTTGATGTGAAATGGTTCATTGCACAGAAACTTGCTCGCTCAGATTTCTTTACAGTGGTGGTGATAGGAACCAGGAGTCATAATGTCTACAGAGCAAAGTCATTTTACTTACTACCCAAAGTGATCAGTGTTTCATATGTAATTATGATGATGGTAAAATAGTGGTAAATTTGAAAAGCAAAGCAAAAAAAAAATGTTTTCTTTGGGTATTACTTTGCCTTACAGTGCCCTCCATTTACAGTGCATTTAGAAACGTTTCCTATCACTAGCGCTGTGAACACTTCTGACTCAGAAAGCTTCTCTATAACAGAGCATTTCACACCAGACCACTCAGAATGATTTTGTTTACATCTTAACCATTTAACTATGTCAAACCTTTGAGGAGGAGTTCCCTATTAATGAAATAACGGATCAGATTACAAAACAATGGTAAATAAATATGAATTATATATAAATATTACAATTATTTTTTAGAAACTTGATGCCTTTAACATGTTCCAAAAACGTTCCATCATATTTCCTTTTAAAATGATGTTTGGGGACATCAAAAGGATTCTACACAATAGTTAAAGCATCCTAGTGGAACACAAATATTTTAGTGGTCAGAATTTCGCACAGAGTCTGGCTAAGAGCGTTACGATAGAAATATTCCGCCTGCCAGTACTATCCATAACAGGTAAGCATTTTAAGACAGAAGTAGTCTGCCTGCCAGAATTCTGCACAAAGGCTAACCATTTTGGTTAGCACAGTGGTGCTCTTTCTGCCAGAACACTACACACAAGCTACGCCTCATACTAAGGACACAAGTACGCATACTGGAACACAGCCACAGTCTCTGTGGCTGTCTCGCCTCCCTGTTTAAGCCCCAAACCCACGTCTGTCCAGTGTGGTGGTCAGACCGTGATCTCATGGCTCTATCAGTGACTCGTAGAGAGCAGAGCTGTGGCAGCCCCAGGTTGGGTGGACCACCAGGCTCCAGATTAACTCCAGACATCCCGCTGGGAGGCCGCCGAACACAGGAAATGACCTACGATGTGTCAGAGAGTGAAACTCCAGCGTCACAGAGGGAGGAGGCCTGGGGCTCAGGGATGCATGTGTGTGTGTGTTTAGGGGTGGGGGTGCAGGGGACTTCCAGGAAAGTGTGTTTACCATGGCAGCTCCAGACGTGAGGAGGCTGCCAATAAGGCAGCATATGAGCTGAAGAAACACAGCAGGGCTCATATGTGTAGACAGACTTATAGTGCTAATATGTACACGACTAAATCCAGCTTTCCATGACACTGAGTAAAGACAATACATTGTTTAGGTTTAATTGTTAGATGTGATGATTGCAATTGTAATTGATCTTTGACAAGGCTGTGCAAAATGAATGCACAGAAAGCTGAAAAAGCTCTACATTGCAAAGGCATCCTGAAGACACGCTGCTCAAAGCAGTCCCTTTCAGGGCCTCCTGTTTCTTGGACAGCAAACTCAACTACGTTTTCTCCAAATAATTTGCGGCACTGTCGCCTCCTTGTGGCAGCTTTTGGGATTCAACCTTGTATTTAATAACAGCAATCCTAACATTGTTTTATTTTTCCAGGCCAGATTCTTAAAGCATCATAGAGACATCTGTCCAAGTTGTATTACGATCCTCCAAACCTGGGACCACTCTGAGACCGCCTTGTATGCATCCTAGTGTGTCATCTCAAAAGAAGGATGGACCATCCTGAGATAATCATAACACTGGGCCAAAACTTAAAGGAAAGGTGGCATGGCAGCTGTTTTGCTCTTTACCGATGTCAGACAATGTTCTAGTATGCATGCAGCCAATGGGAAGTGGGTGAAAGAGCCTATTCGCATGGTATGCCATTTCCTTCAGCCTAATGTAAACAATGGTATCAAATTAACAACTCACATTAATTTTACATTATTGTTTATGATTCTGCTTTACAGTATGACTACCCTTATAAAGAGTTTATGAATGGTCACAAACACTTTAAAAATAATTAATACATAGTTACAACACATAAAAGAGCAACAGTGACCTGTGTACACACTATATATATATATATATATATATATATATATATATATATATATATATATATAATATATATATATATATATACACACACACACACACACACATACATACACACACACACAAATGTATATGTTTTCCTTGTTAACTCTAAGGAAGCAAACTAAAACAACAAATTTCTATGTGGCACAATTAAAAAGAAAAGCCTAAATGACTATTCATGTTTTGCCATAGTGAAATAAAACTGCAAAATACTATACTGTGTGCATATGTTAATGTTAATGTTTAGCTTTAAAATATTTAGTATGACAAGAGCCTTCTGATTATAAAAAAGATTATTTATAGATTTAATTTCTTACTGTGTAGTGGTAATGAGAAATTAGTAGAGGTGTATCGATAAATCGTGACACGATACATCACAATGCAAAAATATGATTTCACCCACACTAGCACATCATATGTCACGCTCCCATATGCACAGTCTTTAGCCTTGATAATGCCTTGCTTCTTCTGTTCTGCAAACCGGTGAAGGTGAATTTCAGATTAAGGATGCTCTGTCATGTTATTAATCCGAGGTGTGGCAGCATTTTGGTTTCCCCGTTTTCCAACACAAAAAACGAAGACAGGATAACTAGCAAAACCAAAACAACTTGCAAATATTGCAAGAAAACCATGGCCTATATAACGGCTAACACAACAAATATGATCCAGCATTTACAGCGTAATCACAGTGAAAAGCTCACAGCTGCTGCTTGTGAGGAAGAAAGTGCTCAAAGGCCAAACATCTCTGTGCAGCCCCGCTTCCCCAGTCTAGTAGAAGAGTCCAAGAAATTGGTGGCAAAGGATGAGGTCGTTGTTTTGGAGTCGACAACTGTGGATTTTGGCCAAAAATTATTGTTTATTTTATATTGTATTACAACAATTTATGTTACTTTAACCACTGTCTTCCGTAAAGTGCTTTGTTAGCTGCGCTTTTCTTAAAAGCCAGGTTTTGCTGGCTTTACAGTTCATTTCAGTTTGGGTTATACTGAGAGGGAGCAATGTCTCCATGTCATTCTGTTACAGAGCTCATAAATATCTTGTGGTCTTATCTGCTCTGAGGTCATCCTCGTAAATTTTACTACAACTACATCCATAGAATAGATCGCTAACATGACATTACGGCACCCAAAATGTTTTGAGAATCACTGGAGCAACCAGTTCTGACCATTTGGAGGATGCAATGGTCCAAGAGAGTTGAGACTGTTTTAAGAGTTTTGAGAATCTGTTCCCTCTAAATAATGTCGCCCTAACAAGATCAGAGAATGTGTCAAACGAACTGCTCAAGAAATTGATTAATTTCCATACAACTCAGAAATTCTTGCTCATATATGGCTCATTATTGAGAGCACTGCCAAAAAAACTGATCCAGCATCAATAAATCAAGTTCTCTTGTAACACAGAAAGCAGATGACCTAACTCTGATAGTCTGGACATCAAGGAACAAGTCCACTGCAATGACTCACATTCCAGAAAGATTTTCCAGCATTTCCAGCAAAGCGAATGACAGCTGATAAGAGAAGACACTCAAGCTAAACTCGTGTTTAGATTTATTTAAGTTTTTACAGGTCCACCAAGAAGGCTGAACTATACATTCGACTTCTTGAAATTTAACAAATAAAATTTTCACCATTTAACAAAAATAGACCACCTGTTCGCGCCATCTACATTAAATAGTAAAATTAGTCATCAGCCAAACAAAATTAGTGCCTTCCTAACAATATACTTGACACTGCAGTATCAAAACTGTCAAGAATATTGTTTCATACTTCAATACAGTAGCTAAGACTTAAGATTTAAGGTTATCAAGAGACACGATTAGACCACAGAATGTTGAGGTTACAGTAGCTACCATGGAGTTGAGGAATATAAGATGACAGCTGCTGGCAGGCAGGAAACGAGGGGTCTACTACCAACTCAAAGCTGCACTATAGAACATGCAAAAACAACCCATAAAACCCAGAACATGAGGCCAGATTGTCTAGCGTGTACTTTATCAATGTCTCTTACAGAACGTGAATCAGAGGTAATTTAACACTGTTGTAGACGAAGAGATAAACATAAGACACCTGACGAAATGTAACTGGAGCCCACTCAAAGGCTAAAGTGTGAAGAGGCAGAAAGCAAAGAAAAATGGCACCTCACTACACACACTTACTTTGAGGCATAACATTTACACAAGACAAAACAGGAAGGCCATCATTAGGAATCATGTGGGCACAGACTGGTTTTAACCTTTTTTTAAAAGGGATAATTAAAAAAAAAAAAAAAAAAACAAAACAAAAAAAAAAACACACACACTTCAGTCACCTCACAGCACGAGGGACACAAATAGCAAGGGAAAGAGGGTAGACCAGCTACGTGTTTCCAGTGGTGTGAGGGAACGCTAGAGTGAGCTTTCAGAAGCCTGAGGGGGTTAGCACGTTCATGTCACGGTGTTTGAGCTTGTGGGGCCGCGTCATCTGCCGCTTGCCATCCACAGTGGGGATCTCCATTTTTGGCGGAGCTTTGAAGTTGGTCGGATCCTCGGCCAGCCGGGTGGCCTGCGCCTTCATGACCTCCATGGGGGTGGGCTTCTGAGCGCCCTTGTAGGACTGCAGGGCAAAGCCCCCTGTGTGACCCAGAGAACAGTGAGAGTTTAACCTTTTGGGGTCAGTGGTGAACAGCAAGCGTAAATAACATCCCTAGTGCTAAACCATCAGCAAACATTCAGAAGCTCTGAGGGGCAATGTCATTAGCACGCTGGACCTTGCCTTGTAAACAGCTTAGAAAGCCAAAAGAAAACAAAAGTCTGTCTGTGTGATGTGGCCAGTCAATACAGCTAATGGCAAAGGCTAAATAAGATGGTCTTACATGCACACTATCTTGTTTAAAACTACTACTACTCAAATCAAGAAAATAGGGGCAGAAAGAAAATGTTCCATTACACAGATTAAGCTGAGAAAAGAGGGCCAGTTTAGGAAGCTTTTATGCTAAGACCTGCACAAATGCCCATTATTTTAGTTCAAAGTTAATTTTGGAGAATAGTAGTTTAGTTTTAATGTCACAATGGTTGCATTTAATTTAGCAGTATGCTCTAAGAGTAACTATACATTTATACTATACTTATACAAAGGTTTACCCCTCATTAACCAACTAATAAACAATTGTTCAACCAGTGCTACTGGTTCTGCAAGGCTAAAAATAGTGGTGTTTAGGGCAACTTTTCACGAGGACGGTAGTGTTAACCATAACAATATACCACACTGAAAGCAAATATTCGCAAGTGATACGTCAGAAAGCTATTTCGTCTATGTTTAACTGATTATATTTTCGCCTGGCCTCACCTATCAGTAATACATTTAGTGATCCATACGAGGAACACTTAACATCTCAATGCATTAAGTGGACTCACAAGTACAGTCTTAAGTGTGCATATATCAAATATTTTAAAATGGCTTCAAACATGTCTCATCCAACTCAGATTTCAGAACTATTTATGACTGATATTTTGACGGGTCACACCCTAGATTTTAGGCTTACTGGTTAATGATGTATTGCTGACTAACAACAGTCAGTTTTTGTCAAAAGAATTTATAAAACTTGCATCCCTAATTCAAATGCAGTAATAAAATTTGAGAGTATAAGGCACTGACAACAAATCAAAATTAAAATTAAAAACAGGATGCCTATAATAAGTTGGCTGTTACAAACACCTTTTTCTTAATAGAAAAACTGTTTCCATTTCCTTTACTGTTTTAAAATTAATTTTGAAGAACTGATGTTTGAGAACAGTGTCTAATCTGTGTGAAACACACACTTGAGGCCTTATTTGCAACATGTGAGACACAAAACACAAGTCCTGCACCAGGAGTGATGTTAGTGTAACATAAAGAAGCTCTTGTCCTCAAAGCTTTTTAGCACTTTCAGTGGAATTTTAGACTAAAATGTTAAGATGGTGTTTCCTACATCTAGGGTGCTCTAGGTAATTTACCTGTGGAGCCTGGTTCTGCACCCATGTCAGAGGTAGACTTGTGAACCTGGGGTCTAGGTCCAAAGACGCTCCAGCGCTCCACAGCTCCATCACCTGCTCCCAGGTCCATGCTAGAGCTAGAGCTGGAGCTGAGCTCTGAGCCAGTGAGGGAGGCCACAGAGCCCTGACTGCTGAACCAGCTTCTGACAAACACAAACACACATTAACCATTTCATACGGTTGTACACGAAATTAAGTTTCAATTGCCGAATCCCCCTTCGCCAGACTGGGGGAAAACAGTGATACTGTACCTGCGCTTCTGTTTGGGGGATGACTGAGGGGTTCCAGTTGGGGTTGACTGAGCAGAAGAGGGCTGCTTATCCTCCTTAATGTCAACACTTTGCATGTGCAGTTTCTACAACATGAAAGATCACAGTTAATAAAAATTAAGCACCAGTAAATTTTTCAGGCACATTGATCCTAAGAATAGCAACAACACTTCAAAAGTTTAAAATCAAAGTTTTCAATATAAATCTAAAACCAACTGAGTTGCAGTAACAAAATAAATCCTTAATGCCTCATAACTCAAATGCAGGGAACAAATATCAAGGCAGGTATGTTGACCAAATTACTGCAAATAAATAATTACAGTGAAATATGAGTCAAAACACATCCGAAGAGACACCTGTCTAATTCACAATATTTACATCTACAGTGTATTACTATATATAAAATAAGAAAACAGATAAACACCACGATGGGGAACATATACAATATCTAAAATAACATGATAAGTGGCTCTAACTGAATGGCTGTGTATGACAGGTTGGAAACTCACCTGCATTGACTCAGCCATGCGGTGGTAGCGGGTTTCTTCAGCAGTCAGGCCTTTGTGTGGCGTGTAGCCCGTATCTGTCAATCCAGCTCTCTTTTCAAAGCTCTGCATGCTCTCTTGGGTCTGCTCTACAGCACAGAAGAAGAGGTACCTTGTGAGTATTTGCTACAGGCATATCACCAGCTAACAGTGTTACTGCTAAGAGCAAAGGCAATCACTCTCCTGGCAGTAATTTGTTCTGAATTCAAGTTATAATGCATTGTTAGTGTTAATACTGTCAGATAGTGTCCTTTGGACCAAAACAGTTTAGCAGACTGCACTGCCCATTGCTCTTACTGATGATGAGAGAGTTCATGAGGACTGAAGCTTTGGCCTTCACCACTGGAGCTGAAGGATGGGAAGGCTCAAGGACAGGGGTGCTCTTGATTGCGTTCTCTGATTCAACCTCCTGAGAGTACACAAAAATACATCAGCCCTTAAAACACTACAAGCAAATGCCACCTTGCTGTAACCATCATCTTTTTCACACTATATCAGAGTTTCAGAATAAAAATATCATCAATATCCACAGAACTCCAACAATTTTTTTTACACAAAGTTTGCAAAGTATTATGCCTATAATTTAAATAAACAGGATGTGGCCCTGCTATGGAATATCATGTGGTTAGTTATATATTTGGTTGGCTTATTTTGGAAATTTGAGTAACACTAATCCTTTATGCTGCCATAAATCACACTGCACTGTTAATATTTCACTTCACTGACCATGAGCACAACTGTCTGAACAAGGTAAACTCTTCATCTGATCAGAAATCAAATTTTCCACTTAGCCTAAATGCAGTCGATCAGCCAAGACATGTTTTTTTTACTTAATTTTACTTCTTAGAACAGGAGCTGCTTGGCTAACGATGCTACAACACACTGGAAGTCAGTAGTTACCCAAACCATTTCTGTGAATACATTCCCAAAATGTCTTTCAACCTGCTCAAACCATACCCAGGTCATAATTCAGGTCACACAGAAAAGTCCATGTGGTTTAGAACACATTATTACCTACTATAAACACTAAAACAAAGCGACTTTTCTGTGCAGTTAACAGAAGGGGCAGCCATTTTGGATATCTGGAATCATTTTCCTTAGCACAACTGGGTATCATTCTGTAAAATATTACGAAAGAGGGGGCTAAGGACATTCACAACACAGCACCGTAAGGTCACGTCAATAGAGAACCTAAGCAGGTCAATACAATGTCCGATTACAAATTTGAGGACCACATATTCTGCACAAATGAGCATCAACCTTGAGTTACCTCAACATACACATAAAAAAGTGAGTCAGTTACTTGCCATACCCACCAGTGACTCCACAGACCACCCCATAGCTACATATGGCATGACAGGAAGCAAGCACAACAAACATGTAGACAAAGTAAACATTTGCTTGAGGTGTCATTCGCAAAAATTTACAACTCTAGATTTTAGAATAAGGAATTTTATTTTTTGTAGGCCAAAAGCCACAGTCTGCATGTGTTGTCTGCATGGAAATGGTGGTAATGTACCAGACCGTCTGTACACTTCTTTTTATTTTTGCAAAATGGATCAATTTTAATTATTTTAAAGGGACTATTTTAATAAACAATTTTTAAAAGGAGTTTAAGCAGCTTATTGACTTAATGTAAACCAAATATGTAAGATTTTTGTAGGTATTTGTGGAAATGGTTATGGTGACTTAATAGACTTCCTGTGTTTGCCTAGCGGTTCCAGTTTTAAACAAAAGAAACAAAATTTGTACAACAAACACGTCTTGACCCATCAACTGCATTTGGGGCAAGTAGAAAATCACGCAAATGTGATTTTTCAACAAACTATTTCTTTAAATGTAAACATTTAGCCCTGCATTCTCACTGAAACAACAGTAGCAGATAGAGCACCTCAGCCAATCGGGAGAATTTTCTCTCAGGAATGACGGGTCTTTTCCACAGGTTGGTGATGTTGATATCAGAGGGAGGAGGAGACATGGGCCGCTCCAGGTTGTCGTCATAGCTGATGGCTCGTCGAGCCATTCCAGCGGGGATGGACATGCCCCCGAGCAGGCCCTCGCTCCCTCCTGAGCCCGCCTCTAGGGCTGCGACAATACAACAACACATTATGGGTGAACAGATTACAGATGACTATCAATTTCCAAAACAAGTTAGGTCATGTTTTAAAGCTGATTGAATGGTCTGAAGTATTTTTGCCATGCTCCAGTCAGTGACCACTAAAAGGACTGGACAAATTTTACAATATACTAATGCATTTTTGGTGTAAACAAATAATCCCCCAATGCTGAAGATGACATTTCTAGCCTGCATGGCAACAGCTTCACTCTCACACAAACCACATTTGACATATTTCTCACATTTTCCATAATCTGAATGAGTGTAAGGTCAGACAGATTCCTGTGCCAGAATGGCAGCTGGTCAAGACTAAATGGTACAAATGTGAAAACAAAAAAAAAAAAATCAGTGAAATAAAAATAGACCACTTTTGTGCAATCTTTCAAGGCCATTTCCGCAAAGAAAGATGAAGATGTAAAACCATGTCATGGAAATAACTAGGTTCAACAAAGCCAACACAGAAGACTTCGTCCTCACCTGGAATGTCACCAGGTCTGGACACCATGGCTATTTAGGACAGACTTTGTCTGAGGCGAAAGTGTGTAATAAGGTAGGAATAGCCAAACAGGTGGCAGACTGGGTCCGACCTGCAAGAGAACAGGACAAAAACTCCACATCACATTATATTCTACACTTTTGTGGAAAAAGAATTCCTTTACGAATTCATGAAATGCTGACTGTGTGCTCCATTTTACAGTCATATACTAAGCGTTCATTACAGCGGTCAGTCAATCAACATACTTATCCTCCTAAAGCACAATCAATTATGTACAGAATAGAAACAATCAGAAATGTCAAGTATGGATAAGCTGAGTAACTCTGAATCTCAGTATCTGATTATCTTTTTTTTTTTTACTAGATCCAATCAGCTTGCTAAACACAGTTCTGGCTGAATCTGATGATGCCAGGGATTGATCCTGGCTTCTCGTATTTCACAACTACTCTGCAGCTTGTGATCTTGCATCAGATTTGTCATCAGATGCTAAATATTTTCAGTGGAATTGAGGTTAGTTGATTAGTTGTTGTGACGTACTACATAAATATATACACACACACACACACACACTACACTGCATCGCACTAAATACATATTAACATTCAATATTTAATGAATAGTTCTAGGTACAACAGATATGTGATCCTCTGATTTTACTTTATCTGATTTACAGCTGAGAGAGAGTTTATTTGATTTTAAGTTCAGATCTATATATCTACAATCAAAAAATAACCTCAAAATAACCATTAATCATTAGGGAAAACAGGGATCCATCATTAGTTAGAGACTATTTGTTAACTGACAAGACTAAAATCATTAAAACAGAAGAAGTAAGCAACCATATTAAAACATACCGCATATAAGAACACTGTTTTTGTTGTTTTGCTGACAAAATGACTGTTACACAGTGATGGGCTACTGAAGGTTATATGCTCTGAAGTTCTAAAGTTCTGTTCATTACTCATTACTAGCTCAAGTTAAATTGAACCTAAATAACATGATCGCAGCTAGCTTTGGCTCATTGCTTGGCTCAGGAGTTCTCAAAGCTGTCGTAGTCCACTACGTCCTTCTCTATAAACTCGCACAATCATGAGTGATTTTCTCACACCACTGAGCACCATATTTTCTCACACAGAACATGGACAATATAGTCATTTGTGTTATCCCTTGCAAAAGATCTTCTTGAAAAAGTGGTCCAGAACAGCATTATTTTTGGCTGTGTCCTTCATTTCTTGGTAGGTGTATCTACAGGTACCAATTGCCTTTTACACTCTCAAAAAACATTTAAAAACTTTCCTTAACTTGAACAAGCTAACTTGTTCATTTAAAGTTCATTGCCTTTTAAAGTCCCAGGGAACACAGTAAAATATTAATGTCTGTATGATACTACACTTTAGTTTTATATTAACACATTCAGCAAAGCTGAAGATATAAATATGATAAAACAAGGCTTAAAAAAGGCTGATCAGAATGGTGTGGGTGTGGCTAATGAGCAGACTTACTGACAGCTTTCTGTCCAACACTCCTAGCCTGGTCTGCAACTCATACAGAACTAAAATCATTATCCAGATTTTATGTGACGGTAACTGGGCGGAAAAAGTCAAGGACAAACAGATGTGCAGATAGACGGACGGATGGATGGATGAATGAACGACTGGACAGATGAAGCAATGCACGAAGGAACAGGTGAACAGACATGTGGACAGATGGATGGACAAACAAACAAACAAACAAAACGTGTATAGATAAACGAAGGAATGGGCGACAAGCAGCTACAGACAGGTGCTCTAGCTTGCAAGCTTTTGGTTATGCTGGGTTAGCTTTAGCTCACTAAGTTTCTCTGACTCTTTCTGAGTGGACGGGGCCTTGTGATTGGTAAGGAGGAAAGCTTATGGAAACGTTACCCAAGATTAGGATAATTTGTTTAACATCAAGAGGATTGAAGAATTTGGTGAAATATAGATTCATTCTTCATTCATTCACAGATTCATTGAATATATTTATTGATCACTGGAATATTATTCAAAGGGTATACTTAGTTATGTGTACTGTTTGCCTGCAAGAACAAGATTAACCTAATTAGAAAGAAGACACAGATTTAGGTTCCCTGGGGTTTTTAATGGTAAAACAGTTCATCATTTACATTCCTAGTCGGAGGTCATTATGATGCAATATTCAAGTACACTTCCATCCCTCCAGTCTAAAAGAGCTTTGTTTGCGACATGGGGCAGATGGGCACCTTCTGCTGTGTGAGCTGGTGAGAATGCGATATGAAGGCAAACAAATAAAGCAATCGCCAAGAACCAGACGTGAAAACTAAGCAAAGGAACAGAAAGTTTCTTCTGGTTTCCTTCTAGAGGGTCACTATGTGCACTCACATGTGCTTGTTAACCTTGAAATGCTGTGTCAAATTGCTGAGTTAGATCTGTATGAGTGAGAGATGAAGTCGAGACAATTTACAGCTCAACAATTTACTTGCCAACACTGATTAAGATTTATGAAATCTTTGGTTATGTTAAGTTAAATCTACTGGAAAATCATCTAAAAGCCAGTAAATTACCGTTAGTACCCAGTTCTGTTTATTGCGGCTGGTTAAATTATTAAAATGCCATGTGTGCAAATCAAAACTAACTGCCGTGATGACATAGATGAACACAGCAGCAGTAGGTAAAGCCAGTTAATATATACATCAACACCACTGTGGGTGAAAGGTGCTACTGTGTTCTTTAGCTCCCCCAGTTTTCCAGGAACAAGCAGATAAACATGTAAGGACAGTACGTGCTTACCAGAGCAGGGCACTTCGGCCTGGAGTACTGCTGCTATAGCGAAGGATACTGCTGGTTCACACAAAGTGAAGGTTGCACACTGAGCATCGTGCGATACCAATGGAGTACAATCAGTGAGGAAAGGTAGATTCACTGGAGATGAAGAAAAGGAGCCATTACAAAAGGTTCCATGAAGCCTAATGCTCTTGATTGCTAGCTTGTTGTTAACACAGTTCTGGCTGAATCTGATGATGCCAGACATTGATCCTGGCTTCGTATTTCATAATTGCTCCACAGCTTGTGATCTTGCATCAGATTTGCCATCGGATGCTAAATGTTTTCAGTGAAATCGTGGTCTGGTTAGTTATTCAGTTGTTACATACTACATAAGTATATACACCACATACATATTTACATACACAATTTAATGCAGAGTCATGAGAACAACGCACATGCCACACTTTGGCATGATTTCATTTTATGTGACTTACAGCTGAGTGAGGGTTTATTTAATTTACAGTTTAGATCTACATATCTACAACCAAAAACCCTTCAAAATAACTAGAGAACTAGAGATCCAGCATTAACTGGAGATTAGGTTAACTGTTAACCAACACGAAGAGAAAGTCACACATTGAATACTGTGGGATACCAAGGAAGTACAGTAAGTGAGGAAAAGTAGATGACTGGAAACGAAGAAAAAGAGCCATTAAAAAGGTCCGTTCTTATATCTGGGAACAGTATCACCTGCCTAAATCCTCACTTTAACTATTACTAAAAGCAAGAGACTGTATGTAGATCAGTGTAAAAAGGTCGTTCTACCAACATCAACAACAGCACTAGAAAATAAAAAATTAAGCCCATGCTGAATGGCGTGAACTCAAAGAAACAGCGGGTCATAAAGTTCATTAAAAAAATGAAATAAATAAATAAAACATCTCTCCTATACTGTAGCACTTAATACTAGCTAGCTCAGTAATAAACAACTAAAAACTGCTGATCATACAAATGAGACGCCCAAGATACAGTTAGCAACAACTACTAACGCGTAATTACCTCAGGAAGGCCTTACACTTTCTGTTCCCATCTTATATGACAGCACGTTAAACAGATCCCGTTAATTACAATAACTTAGGGAATACTTATATTTTGTCCATGACAGTATGTGGGGATGAGGCTCAGTTAAACACCGGTGCCGACTGAGTGTGGGCGGTCAGTGCAGGATTACAGCCACTCGGTCAGTAAAGCATTATGTAATCGTGAAGCTGAGCTGACTGCACTGAAGCGACGAGGGTACAGAAAAAAACATAGCCGACTACGGCAGCTGACAACTCGTGTCAAGTATCAAACACGTCAGGAACAGGGGTTTAAGCTGGGGTCAACCGCGTTTTGTCTCTAAACTGGACCGTCATTTTTTCTCAACCAGTTTCACTTGAACAAGCTAACCTGGTTGGCTAACGGCTGCGCTTCGAGCACGACAAACCAAACAATAAAACAAGTGGCTAAATTACCTGGCGGAGTGATGCTGGAGCCAGCCACCTGTTCGTCGATAGCTAACAATTAAAAAAACATGACGAGGACAGTCTGAAGAGAGCGACTGAATCACTCCTTGAACGTATTTGAACAGCGTCGCCTTTTGTTTCTGCCATAACTTCCCGAGAGCTGTCTGTGAACGGATGAAAACACAGGCCTGAGAGGGAGGGCGCTCAACTCCCGTTAAATCTCGCGATGCTTTATCGTGTCAACACGCAGTTGCAGTACTTCGGTTTAACGCAGTGAGGCAGTGAGTGACCACATGACATGTCCACCTCCGTGAATCAAATGCGCGATCCAACGATTCATTGATTCACAAGTCAAAGCAACTTGATTCACATCTCCGCTACATACAACGACGTTCAGTGAATGAGTCTGTACTCGGTACTTGTGCACAGTAATTGACTCAGATTCTTAATGTTAAAAGGGCAAATAAATTACTGAAGTAAGAAGCCTTTTACAGAGTAATGAAAAAATGTAAGCTAATTTAGAGAGGCTTGCAAAATGTTACAGTATACTATCCATATGTTTTATGTATTTTATGTCGAATATTAGAGGTATTTATCCTATAATTCAGATACATCGTGTAAATGCTATAAAGTATTCGATTCAGTTGGACTTGTGAATCGGTTTAGTGGATTTATTAAAAAGAACCGGTTCAAATGAACGAGTCGTTCACGAGTTTTTCATTGGTATATGTAATCTGCAGTGTTAGTGAATCCACAGATCCACTAACGTTCCAGTCTGACCACAAAAAAAACTGTACCGAAGGTCGATCTGTGTCAAAACGTGAAGGAATCACACCGGAATGTTCATTTTTGTCTCCTGAACACGTGACCTATGTAAATTATACATATCCGTGAGCTCATATCTGCCTTCATGTTAAATGATGACGTTCATTTGACATTAGTTGTGATTTCGTTCCAATGTTTATATGTCATCATGCTGTTTCATCAATTACTTGGTCAACAGATACTTTTTGTCTGAACTGATTTATTTTTGGTAAATTTTATATTTGTAACCCATGTCATATTAGCAGAAATCTGATGTATGGTAATATATGGATTTCAAATATATGACATATTAGCATATATAACTCACCTTTGTCACATGTGGTCATATATGTGAAATATTTGGCAGCCATTTATCAGCTTATTCCCACATATATGTGCAACACATATATTTGAAAACATATGACAGAAAACATCATGTTATATAATATAAGATTTTTTTTTTTCATTGAGTGTATGCTTCTGGAGCATTTCATCTTGATTTTTTGCTTTAAAAAAACCTTTTAGTGTTTGTATCAGGTATGTATGATCCACGGATCAAACATACGTATCGAGCACACACTGTATGCATGATCCATATATCGTGCATATGTGTTCACCCACCTATCAGACATATAAGTATGATACATATATTGTGCCCATATGTACAATATTTAATACTTACATATATGTACACTACATACATGTACATATATTTTGAAGTATATGCCTGACCCTATATAATACATGGGCATATAGGGTCATATATCAGATTTCTGTGTGGGTTGCCTGATTATGTCAGTTATGCTGACAAATGTTGTAAAAGAACTAGTTTAAAGGAATATTCTAAAATATGCATATTATCTGGCAATAATCTAAGCATGAAATAAAAAAAAACAGAAGGACACAGACAGAAAACAAAGAACTAGAACACAGACATTTTATTTGCTTAAAAAAGTGAAAAAATCTAATGAACACAATTTCGAAGACTTTACAAATAACATTTTATTTCCCCATATAATATTATTTTTTTTACTCAAATCATTGGCATTCATCATAATAATTTAAAGGACTTCAAATGCATAAATAGAAAATCATTTACAAAGTCATGCATCTACTGGTTTTCCTCTAAGGTCTGTCATTTAACAGATAAATTACCTGCAAATACTGGAACACCAAATCAATGCTGGAAAGGATTCAGGGTCTGTGAGTAAAAACAGTCATAATAGGATAACAGCGCAGTCCTAGATTGGCTTTTTTTGTCACAATTATGCTTCAATGTCAGAAAAGATTGTTGAAGGTCAAATGCTCGAGGGTCCATTTTAACATAAAGGTGGTCTCTGACATGTTTGCTTTCCTATTTGGAGAATCAATCCCTTAAAAGCTGGAATGTATGCTTGCAAGTTGGCACCCAGTGCTCTCTGTTTAGCTGATCAACATTAGGCTGAGCCTGAACAGAATGGCTATCATTATGATTATTATAGTTATTTTGCAGCTGCAGGCAGCAGATGGCAGTGAATTATTGTTTGGGTGGCACCAAAAGCCTTGGGCCAATATTAAACTGCGTCCTAAACCCTTCCTTTTGTGGATCTTATGGTCTCAGCAGTTGGCTCTTCATCCAGCTAACTGGGCATTACAGGACCTGTTTGGGAATCACATCATTATACATGAACTCATATATCATTAATAAACGTGTACACCTGGAGACAGTCTTTTTGATATGTACAGTCCCTCCAGGTGTACAAGTGTAGACAACAAGATTGGGCAAGAATAACGTCCTAAATTAGACCTATATGGCCTGTAAGCTTTAAGCTTCACAGCTATTATTAAGCTTCTACACCCTAATGGTTGGAAAATGGGAGCTGTATTGAATTTCCGTTAAATATCTCGGGATTTCTTTGGAAGCATGGAGACTGACGTTTTGCCCTAGCTGCCAGTTATGCAAACTTGTAAAAAATAGGATTTTGGACATAAAAATGCAAATAAATCTCGTAACAAACACACAGTGATATACTTATCTGTTACTTTGTGCATTGTCCCATTGTCCCGACCTTGAATAAGCTAAACTATATGTATAGTATTCTATATTAGTACTGCAGTTTTGATGATAGAATTCTTTTTTTTTTCTTCACCAAACAATGTTAAAGGCATCCAACAATCAATACAGTTATTGATCACAATTGGACACGACTGGACTGACACTGATCAGTTTTTAGCATTAACATTCACCGTAACTCTACACTATGGTGTGGCATTGACACGTCACCATCTATAGGGTCACTTTTGCTTAGTTTACATCAAGAAATGTATATGCATATAAACCTGCACTGAAAAAAGTGATGCACTGAGTTTACTTGATTCAAACATGTCCATCATTTGAACGTGAATTAAACGTATTATACCAGCACAACTTTGTCTTTCAGTTGGCAATAATAAATGTTGTATATTTTATTCATGTGGAAATGATGTACTCATTTGAATCAAATAAATTCAATCCATTACTCTTCTCAATGGACTGTAAAGTCGGATAATTCCTCTGTTTGCCATTTCGTTTTCCCTGTACTGATAAACTTCTGAGATTCTGCTCACGGGACAAAGTCGCATGCTTTGAGTGAGCTAGCCTAGCCTACTAGCCTACTTCTCAGCGATGGCGGGCAGCATGCAGGCTCGAATGCGGGCCTCTCTCCATGCGCTTCGACATTCGGCGATCCAGTGCGACACCATGGTCTGTTTGTCCATGCAGCGGCCACTGCTTTTCCCTCTCCAGCCAGCAGGGGCGCCGTCTAACTTAGCTGGAATGCTGCTGCGGACTCCGTCATCCAGCTTCTTTCTGCTGACCGGTGAGCGCTGCAGGACGGTTGGCAATGGGACAGTTTCAGCCAGGCCCAGCAGCTCAGGACAGCTGCTCTTGCGCTGACCATCCGGGCCAGGGCGCCCCCTTCTGCTTGACGCTGCTGCAGCACCTCCCTGGCTGTAGAGATACTCCAGTGGGTCAGCTGAGCTTGGACGGTCTCGTCCACCCTGCTCCGGGCCCTGGGCTCGCTCAGGCTCCGCTTCCTCCCTCTGGGGCAGCTGGATTGTGGGGGTGCTGCTAGATGTTGCGAGGGGCTGGTGGAGCTGCAGGGGGAGGGGCTGGCGCAAGCGGTGCAAGCGCAGGCAGGGTTTGGGTGAATCCAGCGTGCCGAGGGACAGGATGTCACGGTCAGGCTCGTGCAGAGGGAAGGTGGGGCGGGCCAGCTGGCAGATGGAGTGAAAGTAGTCCTGTGTGCTGGTGTGCTGGCTATTAGTCTGGTTCAGGTCCTGCACCAGCTCCTCGTAGCCCTCGCGGATGGTGGGGAGGCCTCTCTTGGCCAGCAGTCTGGACCTGGGCCGCATGGCTGCAAAAGAAGATGCGAAGATGTTACAATAATATAAACAGATACATCATATGTGGTTAGCAGGGATGCGATGATATGAATGTTTTTTAACAAGAAATGAGTGACCAAATATATACTTTTCACAAAAATCATAGTATTTGTAAATGTTACTGAAATAGAATTGACATGGATGCACTGGCAGTACAATGGGTTGTACTGAAGAGCTCAGTAATTTTAAATGTGGCCCCATCTTAGGATACCACCTTTGCCACATGTCAGTTTGTGAAATTTCTGCCCTGCTGGCTCTGCCCCTGTCAACTGTAAGTGCTATTATTGTGAAATAGAAGCATCTAGGAGCAACAACAGCTTAGCCATTAAGCAGTAAACCACACTAACTCACAGAGTGGGGCTGCCAAGTGCTGAAGCACATGAAAATGCCTGTCTACTGTTGCATCACTACCTACAGAGTTCCAAACGGGCTCTGGTGGCAACATCAGCACAAGAATTGTAATCATGAAATGGGTTTTCATGGCTGAGCAGCTGCACAAAAGGCTAAGATCACTATGCGCAATTCCAAATGTTGACTGGAGTGATGTAAAGCACACTGCTGCTGCTGGAGTCTGGAGCAGTGGAAACGTGTTCTCTGGAGTGATTAATCACGCTTCACTATCTGTCCTATGGGCGAATCTGGGTTTGGTGGATTCCAGGAGAACGCTACCTACCAGAATACATAGTGCCAACAGTAAAGTTAGGTGGAGGAGGGATAATTGTCTGGAGCTGTTTTTCAGGGTTTGGGCTCAGCCAATTAGTTCTTAATGAAGGGTAATGCTCGTGCTGAAGCACACAAAGAGATTTTAGACAATTATATGCTTCCACCTTTGTGGCAACAGTTTGGGGAAGGCCCTTTCCTGTTCCAGCATGAGTGTGCCACTGAGCACAAAGAGAGCTCTATAAAGATTCAGTTTGATGAGTTTGGTATGGAGGAACAGTAGTGGCCTGCACAGAGCCCCGACCTCAACCCCACAGAACATCAATTGCAAGCCAGACCTTCTCTTCCTTCACAAATGCTCTTTTGACTGAATGGGCACAATTTCAGACAGTCTTCTCAGAAGGCTCATATAGGTGTGATAATCAGGTGTCCACATACCTTTGGCCATATAGTGTATCACAGATACACATATGTATACTAGAGATGGGACAACATGAAAATCTATAATTGTAGTGTGAAAATGTACTGAAAATGTGCAAAAGTTGTGAGAATGACATCACTAAAACATAAACAAATACTAGTAACTATACAAATACTAGAGATAGGACATTATCAAAATTTACCATTATGTTTTCGGTGACCAAAATGATCACAGTTTTTTAAAGATATTATCACACTATTGGTAATATATCGTGAAAAATGTTTAAAAAGCACTAATACATGTAATTTCATCACAAATCTTTTAATAATACCAGTATATATATTATTACTGAACCTCTTGTAAATCTTTAAAACCAAAACATCAACTACAATTTAAATAAACATAGAATTATTACCAGCTCTACTACTGTTTACTCTTAAAGACTATAACAGTGTAAACATGCTTTATCATGGAATCTGCTGTAGCAGAAACTGTAGCAGTAGTCCATTAATTCTACTGTGAGTTTTCAAGGGCTCATATAATGAAAAAAGCAACATTTTTTTCAGTTTTTGAAATAAGAATTTGATGTAGCATGAAAACATATTCACTCTCCAGTCCACACAGAACAAATCTTTTGAAATGATTGCTTTTGTGATGTCACTGAAAACAACACATTTGCTTATATCCGCCTATTCAGACCATAGCAGTTTAGATCCACCCAGTCACACTGAAGTTATAAGGAGTGTTTCAACCAGGACTTTGCCCTAAAATTTTGAGTCCGTTGAACGTCTAAAACTAAGTGATACAGAGAGGTTGCAAAATGGCCATGTAAAAATGAATGATGACTTTTTTGGGTGCATAAAACCACACAACCACTGGACCTCAGGGGAACTGATGGGTTTTATACTGTATCATTAAAATCAGTAACTGACTCATGCCTAATGGATTCACCATTGCCTACACAGCTTTTCTTGTTCAGACAGTCAGCATATGAACAAGCCAACAAGTTATTATCATAGGCACAGAGAAGTGGGTTTCACTGTGCTGTGAAAATCTTTATTTTAAGGTTTTGTCTCAGCACCATCGCCAAAGAAAGAAGCAAATACAGACATGCTAGTGGAAATGAACCCACAATGAATGCAAAAATAAGAAAGGACAAGATGAAGACAGGAAACAAATATTAAAATATTGTGAACATGAAGCAATATTTGTACGCAGATTGATTGTCCTTGTGCAAATAGAGCCAATTTCCTTATAGTAATATTCATAATCAAATGACAATGCCTTGTGATTATAACTGTTATCAAATGTTATTGTGAACTAAATCTTGCTTTCTCAGTTCTTTTCATGCTGTGGGCGTTAAAAAGTCATTACTGCGAGCACACAGTACACACAGTATATATACAGTTTTACTGCCCTTGATACAGATTATAGAGCCAATCTATTCCTGACCAAAAAGTGTTGCCTTGTGGACTGTCACTGAATAGCTCCTTTAATTTTAAAATTCTTCATACTGTAACTGCAAATAATCGATGCATATATTGCGAGACACGGCTTACAGGAAAATGTGCAAGCCCTGTCTCCATGGTAACTCCTCTCCCCATCAGATCTCAGGGTGTGCTCAGATTTCATTGCAATTGGAGAATGCACGCTTGCACACAACACACAGGCTGCCAGCCCCCACCCCATCATTAGCACACCCCTCCATTTGTTGGAAGAACAATGTAAACAACCCCAGCACCCATCCCTCATCCCTCTCTCCCTCTCTCTCCCCCTCCCTACCCCCATTTTCTCTCAGTGTTTACCGCCCAGTGCTGCTTTTCTCTGCTCTCCTTCCACAGCTCACACCACAGCACACACGTCTTTCCTTCCTAAAGCAGGCAAGCGAGCCTTCTTTTACATAACCCTCTTCAAGGTGCGCGCACTTTTCAAGTGTCGGCGTCCAAATTTCAGACTAGCCCTTTAACCGCCTCTGCTTCTCTCTGCCCTACTGCCCCTCTTTTATGTAATCTGCTCTCCAGTTCATTTCGCTGATGGAAAAAACATAATAATAATCTGCTTAACCTACAATGTAACCATCAGATGTGATGTAATCGGCGTTCTATTTTGAGACGTGTTGAGGGTGTATGGCTGTATGGTTGCTTTCTCTGAATGTAGAGCAATATGAGCACCTTCAACTGGGGCTTTTTTTAATATTAAGGTTAACAATCTAGTAAACTAAAATGAATTATTCATTAAGTAATATAAATTCTTTATGAATTATTTCTCAACTACTACTAAACTAATGCAGAAGGTGTGTAGTTATGAGATGCCAAAGTGTTGTGAGAGTTAAAGTGCTAGAGCTGAATATACAGACATATTAGAGCAGTGCTAATATTGAGCAGTATCAGAGTGCGTGATGGGCGGCGTTTTTCGTCTCCCACCTGTGCTGAGTCTCTGGGTGCCTGGGGTCTTTAAGCTTCTCCTCTTCCTCCTCTTCCTCCTCTCCTCGTCCCTCTGCTTCCACTGCTCCCTGCCACAGCACAGCGTTCAACTGCAGCTCCACACTCAAAACCAGTGCTGCTTTACCCCTTCTCTCTCTCTCTCTCTCTCCTACGTGCGCTCACTCTCTTTCTATTGCACTCACTGGCACTCCCTCCCTCCCTCCCTCTCTGGGCCTAGGCTAAAAATAGCATCACCAGTTCATTCCCATCCCTGTGGCCGTGCACAATCATTTGCAAAATGGATTCGACTGATGCGGCGAGGGGAGGGAAGGAGGGATGGAGGGAGGGAGGGAAGAGGAGAGGAGAGAAGAGGAGGAGAGGAGGCAGTGGGAGGATTAAGAGGAGGAGAAAGCAGAGGAGCGACAGAGAGACTGGACAATAGTTTTGTCATCCTATTGAGAGATGAGCACTGTTATCCTGCTTTATGGCTTATACTGGCACTAATAGGCTCACAACACATCAGATCTTGTACGTGAACTAATATTTTTTTGTCCCAGAGAACCAGCCAGGTCGTGGCTCCTGCTGTTTGTTTCCTCAGCTGCAGATAGAGCCGCACTAGATAGCACCGGGACATTAAATATTTGTTTACAGGCTGAGTGGGGTGTAAATATTTTGCTTTATTTGGAACACGGCCTGTTGGGCCAGAACATTCTTTGCAAGCCAACCTTATACCCTCAAAAATAAAGGTTCCTCAGTGGTTCTTAGCTTGGATGTATGGTTCTAGTAAAAATATAACTTTAACATACATAATATAGAATACTTGCAATATGTGGAGGTTCTTTAAACTTTAAGAAGTTTCCTCAGATTTGCACATCTCATTTAATGTGCCATGACAGAGTATTTACCTTGAAGAGGAGTAGGCCTCAGAGTCCTCCAAATGTGGAAGGTGAATATCAAAGTCGAGCACATGTTGTTGTTCTTGCTGATAAAGGTCATGAGTTATTCATTTTTACAGTGCAGCCAATTACTTTTTCACACAGGTGGGTCACATTGATATCTGGATATAATACTAATTTTAAAAATGTGTTTTGTATTTAAAAAGGTTCCCTTTGTCTGTCATTTTGTTTGAAGTCCTAAAAGTCTTTAATGTTACAAATATCTAATAATAGTCAACGAAGGTGCAAATACTTTTCCACAGCACTGTACAAATGCATGTCTTTAAATGAAGTCAGTGTCTTTAAACCAGGTTGTTTAAACGACCATGTCTCAAATAATGTCTGGTCAGCGGTGGTCTTTTGGTGGTCCTTTTCCACAGATAAAGGCAGACAGGGGCTGACAAATTGTGCAGCAACAAATGGACTACAGTCAGTAAACTGTGAACCCATGAAGTGCACGTATATGGTGATAAGTGTAGAAACAAAGCATAAATAAAGTAAGAAATAAATAAACTGGGCCGTGAACGTGGCATTTAATATGTTTTAATGTTAACAGTTCCTTCCACCAAATTATAGTTCCTTAACAAGCAGCTTGTTGCTACGTCAGAGTAATGAACTCTGCTCACTCGCTGCACAGCCAGCAGTTCGTTCTCCAGCTCCTTACACTAAATTCACAAACTGTCATCACCACTGAGCAAGATTTTTCTTTTTTTTTTATTGCGGCAGTTGTGGCTCAGTCCGATTTGGTCAGACTCTGAAGATGAGACTGCACGTTTGGCGAAAGGTATTCGGTTCATTTCTGGCTAATTCTGGGTTGTTTAGCTGTTCTTCTGTCACAGCTGCCGACTGAAAAGCTTGCTCAGTGGTAATGAATTCAGTGTAGTCTCATCCTCAGAGTCTGAAGAGTTAAATCGGCTGTAAGACAAATGTGATCTTAAAAGTATCTATTTTCTGTTTGTGCGCAAAGTAAGAAGTAAAAATGTTCAAATGGCTTGAGCGTCTCCTACAGCTGTCAAACTCATTGCTTAGCAATGGCATCTTAGCGGAGTGATACAGTGTTTGTGAAAATGGTGAATATGGTGAAATAACAGCACAGTTAGAATGCTTTTCAACCAATCAGCTTGTGTGGCTGGAACTAACTGTTGTATAATTGTTGTTAATGGTAATACAACACTGTTATAATACTGAACAACATCTGTTATAACAACTTATAACAGCATGTGACATCTGCCATGACTTGCTCATGGCATGGTTATGTCAGTGTTATGTTGCAGGGTTCAAGCAAAGGGATCCACTTTTGGTTCCCTTAAACTTTGGTTCTCAAACAGGTTTTTGTTCTATGTATTGCAGTTTGTGTTGGAGCAAAAATCTGGACCATCTTCAAATCCCTGAGAGCCATTTTGAGAACCACGGATCTAAAGAACCAAGGTTCATCAAGAGTTATTCCTAGAACATTTACATCCTTTAAACTTTAAAAAAGGTCCTTCATATCTCATAAAGAAGCATTCATTGAAAGTTTTTAGGGAACCAAAAGTAGTTCTTCTATGGCATTGTGCAAAGAACCCTGGCACCTTTATTTTTAAGAGAGTAGTTTTGTCCTTATGCAATGGTCAGCTGTCTTATGCAAAGGTGCTCTGCTAGGAAGGGCTGGCCACAGGCAGGGCTGCCAGGTGTTTGTTTTATCAGTAATTTTAGAGATATACCTCCATTTTAAGCTCAAGCCAATGAATGATGTCCTTATCTTAGGTAAAGAGAGTTTATTGCTGTGTTTATACACGCCGCTGTCTGGCTATATTAATCCCTCAATGACCTTTTGTTGAGTTCATGTTGCCAAGGCTTGTTGTGATTGGGCGGCAAACTCAGGAGTGCCAATATAACAAACACAACCACAGCCGAGCTGATTACACTCACACTGAGCTTCAGAACACACTTTCACTCGTTCTCTTCTGGACTGTGCTCTCAGAAAAGTCAAGTTCTTCAAGATTGTGAAGGGAGGGACGCACACACCCACACATGCACACTAAGCACGTGCATTTCTTGTTCTGAGCAACATAAGCAGGTGCCCAAGCCTCCTAAACTGCCCTATACTATTTATTTTACTTAATTATTTATTTACTTTATTACTTTATATATGCAATTTATGTGTTTGAAGAGTCAATTTATACTTTATACTGGCTATTCATTGTTTTATTGGGTTTACCTTGCCATTTACTTTTTCCTGATCAAAATGAATTAGGTTGTGAATAATATGATTAACAAGGGTGGGATTAACACATAGGGCCGCTAAATGTTCAGGAATGGTCCTGCACACACACATGCACATACATACACCCAAGAACATTGCTGACCAAGCATTAAGCATCAGTTTCTCAGGCACAGCTTAGTGAGCACTAAATTGCAGGACACAGTTGGATTAAATTGCATTGCTAATTCTTATCTGGTAACTTGATAACTGAAGGCTACCTACACAGGGACTAACACATGCATACACATAGCATAATGTATTTATAAGCAATTCTTATGAATTTATGAACATTTATGCCACTAATTGCAAGATGACAAAGTGTTTTATGAAGTAAATGACAGTATAGTGACATTAGGGGCCTCAATTGAAAGTGATGGACATGTGTTCCATTATAACACAGTTATGAAGCATCATTCCCAAGTAATGGAAATTGTAAGGCACAGGCCTAGTTAAGAGCACCGTATGTCAGTTAGTTGGAAAATTCTGATACCCTTGAACTTAAGTGATTAAATTCATGCATATCACTTAACATATACATACAAAAATCCCACACTTAAATAAAAGCATAAATATCATCAGTTAAATATTACTTGAGTAAAATATGAACTTCCCTTTCTGTATTAAAGAGAGCTTAATACAGGTCTCCTTGTACTTTAGTACTTTCTTCTAATATGTTACATTCAGGAAATAAACAATAATTGCAATTACAAAGTGCAGAAGTTAACTAGGCCTCTGCCTTATGAGTTCCATTACTTTGGAATAATGCCTCATAACAATGTTATTAGGGCTCCCTGTGCCAATACAATGTCATTTACGTCATCAAACATGGTCATCTTGCAATGAATGGCATAAACTGTATATAGATAGATAGATAGATAGATAGATAGATAGATAGATAGATAGATAGATAGATAAATTGATAGATAGATAGGAAATTTAGCAAATATTCAAGTACTGCGTTATAAATCCATTATTCCATGCTTATGCATGTGTTATGAAGTCCCTATGTACACTTTTAGAAATAAAGGTCCTGTGTAGGTACATTTTTTGTTCATCAAGGTACAAACACTGTTTTAAGGTCCAACTGTGTACCCTAAATAAGTTTTTCCAGGTGAAAAGTACATATTTGTACATTTTCATAACCTAATGTTTTAGAACAGGGAAATAAAATAAAAAGGCTGGAAACAAGACGGGGTGTGTTGAGTTAATACAACTTAGAAAATATAATTTCAATGGATTATGGTACACTGTTCCCTGAATAAAGGTACTGAGATGTACTCTTGAAGGTACCACCACAGTGACAAGATGGGTACTGCCCCATGACAGTTTAGTACCTTTATTTCTGAGGGTGCAGGTAAACTTAAAATGAAGTGTTACTGCATATTCTTCATTAAAAGTCCAAGACCAAGCTGAATCTGGGGCGCAAATGCAGTTCAGCTGTGGTAAAGTTTATGTCATGTTCAGTACAACTAAAACAAAAAACACATTTAGTAACCTTGAGCAATTTAAAATGTACCTTGAATGAAGAAGGATGAAGTATGAAGAACGGGGAAGTCACCGTCTGCAGCTTTGAATCAGCTAGTTGGCTGCACTGCCGCTCCTTTACGTCTTGCAATGTTGTTGGCACAACAGCCTGTGTTTTTATGCCTTACACCTTAATGCTCATGCTTATAGCCTTATCTGACGAGCAGGGCTGGAGCAAGGGAGGGACAAGCTGGGGGTTGTTTAGAGGGAGGGAAGGTGGAGCAGCTGCAGTTTGGCACGTTTTGCAGCCCAGCCCTGCTTAATGCAATCCAATCCCTCACCATCCATCCATCTAACTGTCATTTACTAGCTTTCTCTCCATCCAAATCACAGTCGCCATTATACGTGATCCATCATTTTAAGCATAAGAGTGCATGGAGTGCATGGAGAGGGGGATGGAGGAGAGAGAGAGAGAGAGAGAGAGAGAAAAAGGAGGGAGAAAAAGGAGGGAGAGACTTGACAGTGCAAAACAAGGGAAAGGAGAGAGAGAAAAGGGGGAGTGTGTCTTTTGGAGCCATCTAAAGTAGGTCAGGAGCCTGAGCCAGATGAAAAATGGAAAGAGAGAGAGAGGAAAGGGAGCAGAGACGGCACCCGACGACTACAGAGGCACGGGGAACTTTATAATGAAGCTTATTATAACCTGGTCAGTGGGTGGTCGCAGGTCGAGCGTCATGGCAACATGCGTAATAAGAGGTAATAAAACCTGAACTAGTTTGCCCCCACAGTCAATCAAAGCTTTCTCATCAAGCTCATGCCAGCCGTGGCCTTCAATGGAGAAAGCAGCGCTCTACCTCTGGAAAAAAATCACATGCGTTTGGTTTTCAACCGCACAAATTCTCTCAGAGCATGCAGAGTTTTTTCCATCTGACTCTTAAAAGTGGTCAGATTTAGATTTATTAACCCCTTGAACTCGACTTATTATTCAGTTGTAATCTTAAGACTTATTGAGTAAATACTATGAACTATTCACTAATGACTATGAAACTACACACTTAAAAAGTTGGTTCTTTAAGTGTTCTTTAGTAAAGGCAGTGGTTCTACTTAGAACCATTTCATGTTTAACCCCTTACATGGCCAGACACACTTCTATATCTTGAGAATAGCTCAGCCAGTTTGCATTTAAGTCTCTGTTGTTACTGAATAATAATTCCTAGTATGTAATAAGCCTGGGATTTAAGGGGTTAACTGGTTCCTTTGCAGGGTGAAATGGTTCTTCAGAAATCATTAAAATGGTTCTATACAGCACCTTCTATTGTTATCATGTCAAGCTCGAAATAATAGAATGTAGAGAAGAATTTAAGCATGAAATGGTTCTATATAAAACTCCTGGTTCTAAATAGAACCATTCTCTTTACTAAAGAACCCTTGAAGAACCATATTTTAAGTGTGTACTGTGTAAGTTTTGTAGTTACAAGAGGGAGGAATTGAAATATGGGCCCACATACAGGCTTCTAGAGTTTAAGATGTTACATCAGAGGTTAAATTGTGTTCTGCTGTACAAAAGTGCACACCATCAACAGTCATACAGATATCTCCAGAGTCACACAGCACTGTGCAAAAGCAGAGAGCACCTCTTGGTTTATTCAATTTCCAGTCAAAATGACCATTAAGTACAAGTTATTCATTTTTCAGTGTCAGACAAACATATTTGACAGAAAATTACACAGAAGCTTCAAACACCAAGGGTAATATAAAATCTATCAGTATATAATTTGTCCACTCTTTATTTTTGCACACTTTACTGCAGTGTGCAAAATACCAGTATTCGGGGAGTCCCAAGCTGGCAGGCTACTCCAGTATGGCTGCTAACTCACTTGCCATAGCAGTGCTGATGCTAGCTTCAGTGGCAGCAAAATATTTGCTTTAACAATACTTCTTTTCAAATTTGATAATGTGCTCTTCCACACATTAACTGGGATCTTACACATCTGTCTTCAGTTTGGGAAAAGAGTAACAATTCACTCATTCTACCAGTCTCTTGGGAAATTGGGCAAGTTTTCAGATTTACAATTAAGCTACAGCCTATTGTAAAGGTTTTTGAGAGGTTTCCCAAGCATAGTTATAGTTGCTGAAGGACCAACTGAGTGAACCAGTTTGCTACAGCACCACCTTTAGGATCCAGGACCTGCCACTTTAGCTCCTCCATCCTTATAATATTACAACCAGCCAGTTACAGCTGTGTCCTCCCAACAAAAGCTGCTCCAATAGATCTCATTTACATTATGTTCCCCTTCAAACAGATTCACACAAGCAACTACATAAACAGATTAGTTATGTGATTCTCCACTTGCATAAAGAAGGAGAAAGTCAAAGCAAAATAAGTGAAAAAACAGGAGTTTCTAAAACTAGATTTTCAAAAATTATGGATATAGAGAAAATAGGACTCCAAGCAACCATGCATGGTAGATCACCAATACTGTCACCATCAGATAAACAGTATTTTTTCCTGCTTCAGATCTTCAGAAGTAACAGAAGTAATGGAAGGCAGTATGTCTGCCCCTAAAGCAATTATACTATAAAAATATTATACTCAGTTCTTCCAAATGTACATTTCTGTTAAAGACGTGTTTTCTGATTTTTTCTACATGTTAAAAAATGAAAAATGAAAGCGCAGTACTGTATATCAGAACTCATACAGACATATCTATTGAAAAACATGTAATTTTATTTTGTCACCATGGTACAAAAAAATGAAAAGGTAACTTCATAGCAGAAGGAGTAGTTGCAGTGTAACTTCTGAAATATCTGTGTAGATTTAAAAATGATTTAGAACATATTTAATACTGAATGTTTGGGCAAACTGACTTGCAACATCATTTGTTTACCTCTGTGATGTTATTTGCGTCGTGCTGGACTGTCATCATAACAAACATGCACCAGCATGAGGTCATTATGAATGTACCGTGTTCCTCAAGTAACCTGGCTTTATTTTGATCTTGTGGAGAACGTAATCTGTTTTGAGGACAGGGTTAAGCACCCTTTCCCCAACAAGAGGCATCCTTGTTTTTGCCCCTCAGCAAGACCCCATTCCTCTAGGATGACTGAACATTTGGCAAATCTGTAATACAGACATGCACATGACCAAGCGTTAGAGTGGCAAGGAAAAATAAAATCCATAAGAAAAAAAAATCCATGAAAAAAATTAAAAATAGAGTCTGTATTATGTTGTGTTAAGAAAACAATGTTAAATATGAGTGCAACCATTTAGAGAATGATAAAAAGTGCTCATGAAAGTAGAATAGCTCAGATAAAATAATAGAATAGAAAGACACAGATGAGATATTAAAACTCAGTAGACAAAGTTCTCAGAATCATGTTTAGAGCATTCTCGGATGTATTATTATATCTTTCACAAGTCTTTCACATGCGGTAATCCAGGTTTTGCTGAATTCTTGCTGAGTTCTAGCTGAATGTCAGGTTTAGCAGTTTGGAACACCTTTATTCAGAGTGAAAAGCAGCACATAATTCCACACATGAAAACTGATTTTTTTTTCTTATACAATTGTCTTTCAGTTTTTAGAGACAGAAAAGTTCATAGAGGTAGACTAAATTACTATTTGCATATTAGTCATTATAGCTGGCCTAATAAAACATACAAGACAGTGGTTCTCAAAATGGTTCTCAGGGACCCATATTTTGGCTCTACCCCTATGTGTTGCAAGCTGGGTTGGTCTGGGTTCCCTGAGGCTAGTTTAAGAACCACTGCTCTAAGTTTCATGTGCTAGCTAGCTAGCCAACTACTCTTAGCTAAAAACAACACTGCATTAACTAGCTGTCTAGCTAGCTAACTTGTTAGATCATCTTAGCAAGATGACAGCTGTCGTCCTGTTGTTGTTGACTACAAGAAAAGGTCTAATTTACTTTGACAGCACCAAAAAGATTATCTACAGATGTTCAAATTATTAACAAACTATCAAGAACAACACTGGTTACCAAGGTTGGGGTTAAGTTTAGGTTTTGCATTATGGTTAGGGTTGGGATAAGGGCCAGGGTTAGGATTTGGGAAAATTGAAGTAAATTCAATAGGTTGTTGTTATATGTTTCATAATATATAGGAATATGTTACCCAAGATACAATTGCTACTGTTTGAAGTTGAGAAAAAGCTAAAAGCACATGTTTGCTAACTCCCCTAAAAGTGAGGGTGCAGGTGTTCTGCTGTTCAGATGTCTGTGCTTTAACTCTCTACACTCCCTATGTAGAGCACCAGTTGTGAAAATGTATGGCACAAATAAGGCCTTAAGTAGCCTAGAACTTTCTCAGCATACAGATCCTTCACCAGACCTATCAAAACAAGCCAAAGCAGGTTGTTGATGAGACAGAAAGGGAGAGGTTCATGTGACTAAGTTGTATGTATTTATGAAATGGAGACCTGACTGTGCTGGTACAGGAAAACAATACATAAGGGTTGATATGGGTCGATACTGTAAACAGGGAAATTTCACACAGAAAGGGTAGCATGAGGGCACAGCCTGCTCAGCTGCTAAGATACAAACACTTGTCAGCAGTTCTCATGGATAGAAATATCTAGGTTAAAAAGAATTGATGTGAGATGATTTCACTGATAAAATTCACTTTTTCCAAAACTCAGTTTAGAAATTTAGTCTTAAACAACACTGTTATGCACTACACTCTTAAACATCAAGACCCCTACATGATTGTTGGCTTAGAAATACTGCGCTAGAGGAAAAACAATAATTTGTATAGAACCTTTACATTATGTCAAAATTGTACATGATATATACAGGAACATTTTTTTCATTGTGTGGCATTATTTATAGTGAAACGTGGTATCAGGGAGGATTTCTGAACTAGCTAGGATTCAATTGCAATAACACATGACCTCAAGTGTTCTATTGTGTTTTTACAGCAGTTCTACAAAATAAAGAAAAAAAGTAAAGCAAAGAAGCCCCAAACATTGAACCAAATGTGCCATAATATAGCTCAGTTCTGTTCGCTGAAAAAGTAGTTGCAATATCAGGTTCAGCTCAGCTTTTTCAGTCTTGGCAGAATAACCTGAATATTGATTTTCTTGTCAGTCTGTAAAGCATTTTACATCCCACTTTATTGACAGATAATGCAGAATTGTACTCTGTTTATTTCAGGATAATTCCAATTTGTTTTAGCTATCACAGTTGCTGACTGAAAAGTTTGACCGGGGCAACAACAGTTTCAGAATTTGGCATTAGCTTATCGTCGCTATTCAGAATTTGACCAAATGGGCTGCAGGTCCAATATTATCTTATAGAAGTTACTTAATGTATACATTTTCTTTTATGTTTGTACTAAGGCAGGAACTTAGTAATGTTGGCAGCAGCGTAAAGTGAGCTGTAACTTGATAACCAATGCTCAGCGGAATGATTCAGTTAGCTGTGCTGTTATTTATGATGCTTCTCAACCAATTAGATTTTATGATTGGTTAATATTATTTGTATAATTTGTATAATTGGTTAACATTATTTTTCTCTGCCCACTGGAGCACAGTGACATAATCAAAAACCAGAAGATGTTTTAGAGATGAAAAGTCACTTCACTTTAATCAAAGAATAAATATATTTGTGAAAAAAAATGGTAAAGAATGGTAAAAAATACCAAATAAGAATGATAACACCTTACTTGAACCCATAACATTGACACAACCATGCCATAAACATGTCGCAGCTTTTTGCTACCACTGTGTTAGCACAACAGTTTTGTGTTTTAAATGAAACTAATCTGAAACTAAACTAAACTGAAATTAATCAGTTAAACGCTGTTCTTCTATGGTGTCGCTTCAAAGAATCCCTGTGGCAGCTTGTTTTTGAAGCGTGCACTCAAGGCCAGCTTTTCTCCTTTGCCTGTTCAAAGTCCTTCAGGCTATTAATGTGTAGGAAGTGCTTATGAGAAGGAAGTGCAATGCGTGTCTCACCTGGTGCTGGAAAACAAAAATACGGGCTTATATTGTAAACAAGAGCGTATTCTGGTTGATTAGTAACTCAGCATGTTCTCTGCAGCACATGCAGCCTCTTTACCGCGCCCAGGTCTCTCACGTTGCTCTCATCAGCGTGCCACATTACTGAACGCTGACCTTTATATCAGCCCCCTCCTCCACATATGGCTCCAGACACTGATAAGAGTGCAGGTTTAATTAAGCGCACTGCCCTAGTCAGTGTACCCACGGAAACAGCTTGAGGCTCTATATCATGATATACAGCTCTGTGTTGCAATTAGCTCCACCATATATATATATATATATATATATATATATATATATATATATATATATATATATATATATATCCAGTCAGTCAGCAGACTTTGTCAAATCTTTTATAGAATATGATCATTTACATGTGAACTCTGCTGTACGTTCTTGGCCACAGAGTGCTGATCTGTCCATATACATTCATCTCAAGCTTAAAGTCTGATAGTTCTGTCAGAAATACTTACACATTATGTAAATTCTTGCTATTACTAACTAGCTAACACTAGCTGGCTAACTACACTGCATTAGCCTGCTAACTAGAAAATACAGATAACTTTTCTTTGTCTCAGACGCTCCACACATACCTGGATTGTCTGATATCTACAGTAAACTAAACTGTTCACAGCTGTTGGAATTTTGGCAGTTCTATTCTGATTGGCATGTCCTTGCACCGTGCTTCTGTGCAACTGGTTTTATCAGTCCAATGGGAAACATGCTTTTTCAAGCAGTCCCTCTGTCTGCGTACTGTGACAATGTGAGCTTTTCAAAATAGGAATTTATAGTCACTATATATGCACTGCTAATTAGTTACTGAACTTTTAAACATGTTGGGTGATGTGATAGCCTACATTAATACCACATTTACTGTACATAACAAAGATGAAATTGTTCTAGTAATGCAGCTATTGATCACAGTGCTGCAGGCAGATATCAGGCCATCTGTACAGGAAGCTGCCAGGTTGGTAAGGTTTATGGTGTCTCACACATGCTCAGACCACATCATCAGCTTTCAAACATCAGACTAAACAACTTCAGGTCTTGGAAAACAAAACACAAGAAAACTCATGTCTCCGCTCTTGTACATCATGTGAAATAGGCTGTTTCAAACAATCTCAGGTGAAAAGGCTTCAGAGAAGAAGGCTTCAGGCTAAGCTAAGTGGCCTTAAATGGTAATGTTCTTGTAATGTTCACAATTCTGTTGATTATTACTAGATTAAATACAGCCTTGTAGCTTAATTAAAAACAGTACACTACAACCACAACTTTTACTGGACTGACTGAAAGAAAAATGTTCTTAACTTTTAATGGACCACTCATCATGAAATTTTAACAGAATTTAAACGTCAGCTGTCAATGTTAAATTATGTCAAAAAGTGAAAAATCACAAAAATGTACTTGTATGATACTTGTTATACAGGTGGAGTGAAGCTGCTCCACTGGCTCCATTGTTTGAGTGCCTGCTAAAACACTCTAAAAAGTGATGCGTTTCCAAACTTTTGACAGGCTCTTGGCAGGGTTAATGCTAAAATGTGAACAGACCTTTTCATCAAGCCCTAGTGCTCTGTGAATTGTTATAATCCTTGATCTTCAGTCATGGAAAATCTGGTAACAGCTGTTCTATTCAGGCATCACTATGAGATTAATAAGATCACTTCTAATTATTACATTACCTGATCACTTGAATTCAGTCAGATTAGGATAAAGTGTTGTTAGATGTCAGTTAACAAAAGGCCCAATAGCAGATGGTACGATTTCTGCTCCTCAGTTGCTTGTTTGATCAGTCAGGCCTCCTGGGTGGGAGTACGTCATGCAGTGGGTGGCGAGAATCGTGCGTGTCCTTCACCGCCTCCACATCCGCTTGCTCTCATCTGCTTTGATGTGATGGGACTAGGATTTGCTTCAGCAATTATGATCAGGGCTCTTTTCCGAACCCTCTTCAGACTGTGTCATGCTGTATTCCCAACAGGGACCAATGCAAGTGTCTTGTGTTTCTCAGTTCTGAAGCTCTAATTTAGGTTCTATACTGGCACCAAAAAGTATTAAGCCTTAAACTGGATCACATCAAAGCTTCTATTAATCCAGTTTAAACCTAGTTTTAAAATAACCACAGCACCATTCAAACTATCATTTTAATTCAGATTTTTGTTTCAATATTAGTCTAGTAAACATAAAGTAATGACAATCATTTTGCTGTATTATTTATCCATAACACGTTAGTTAAAAAAAGTAATGGCAATGATTGATCTCATAACTGTTGCTGTTTCCGTACACAGGCAAATTCATCATGATGGACAATGAAATCTAATCACAAGTCAAGGTTTAGTCACAGGTTAAACCTCAACCCCTTAAAATCCCAGGCTTATTACACACTAAGGCTTATTATTCAGTAACTACAGGGACTTCAATGCAAACTGGCTGAGCTACTCTTAGGTTAAAGCAGTTTGCAATAAAACTTTGGCCATTTAACGGGTTAAATTAGTTGGGCCATTGAAGCTCTATGTAATCAATGATACAAACAAGTACAGTCCCTGTTTCAGTGTTCCCTCTAAGCCTTGTCCCCAAAACACAAGATTTTACTGTTCTGATAATCTTTTCTGACTCACCTAATGAGATGGCTGATTGTGTATGGCATCTACTGAGTGCCGGTTGTCAGGCCATGGAGAGGAAAACTGCACAGTTCTGTCTCTATTCCAAACATTTAGACACATTTATTATGTTTAGTCTCCCAGTGATAGTAAAACTGGTTGGGTTTCAAAGCTTCATTTAAAAAGACCTCTTAGCAGACAGCACAGAGAGGCAGTTTTTCAGTTCTCACACAGATGACGCCCAGCATATGCTATTTTCTTCTGAGACACAGTGGCCACTTCCCTTGTAGATGGCCGAGCCTCAGGATCTCTCCTTTTGAAAGGGCCTTTTAATCATTTATCCATTACAGATAACTTCCATGTGACTGAAAAGTGAAATGTTTTACACTGATTTACCATCTAAACAGGGAAACTACCCTTGCAGCAACTGTGCCCAGTGTCATTATAACTAATGACTTTAGATACCCTGGGACCATAAAGACATTTTCAATAAGGGGAGATCACATGCATTACAAAAATGTTGTTTATCTGTTAAAATGTTAAAAAGTACTGTGTTGGTAAAACTACCCGTCCACTTGTGTTAGTTAGTGAACATAAAAGTTCCAGTAGATGCAAAGATCTGAATTATCCTATAGCTTGTCACTTCAATAATGAAAGTGCTTAATGTTTCTCGAATGTCTCTGTGGACAGTGTGTCTTTATCTTGTAATGCATTAATTAAGGACTACAATTCCCATGATATCGAGCCACTAGCACACACATGTTCTGCATTAAGGCTAATCAAGTGCTGTTCTTAACCTTTTAGCACTGTTGTATCCATTGGTTACTTAATCATGCTTTGAAGAAGGTCTCTGACTGAAATCATGCATATTATTATTACTTTTGCACAGGTTTCAGTGTGCAGATGTTTTTTTTTGTCACATTTGCATTGACTTGCACTGAAAATATAAACTATTGTTCTTTAGCCAGAACAATCATTGAGCTTGATTGAATATTTTATTTTTGCAAATAATTAACAGTGTTTGTTAGATTTAAAATGACCTTTAATGTCTATAACATAAAGATCTTTTTAAAAGAAAGGCCAACAGCCCCCATGCAGTACCACCAGGACCCAGTGGGGGGCCCAGCCCACAGGTTGAAAACCACTGGCACGGTGCTCGCCAAATTGTTATTGACTGTCACTAATAACATGATCACAACTAATTATCAAACTAATCTCACCTAACACAGAAGCTAGCTAAAAGCGGCCTCATATTCACTTGCAGTCCAAAGCCCATTTTGTTAGCTTTAGGTGGGCTACTGTCTCAAACTAATTTTCTTAGCCAGCACAACAGCCTACGCATATGCATACGAGTATAGGACCTATACACTTTTTTGTTTTGTTTTCTCTCCTTTCTCTTCTTAGTTATTGCTAATTCCGCTTGATAGCTAGGTCTCCCTCCATCACATGATGTTAGCAAGCTGGAAGGGGGAAGGCTAACACATGCTTACTTCAATTTCACTAAATATTACTACATTTAAAATATATGTATGTAAAATTCATGTATGTAAAATGTAAAAAATGTAATGATGTTCTGATTTTGACACGTCTGACCCCACTTTTATACCATGTTTACAATTTCGTGCTGCGGCACAGCTTAAATTCTTAATTAAATTCTTTATTTTAACAAATCCTAGCATTTGCTCCCTCTTTAAAAAAAAACACTTCTTTATACGTGAATAGAAACAATGCACGCCACTGGCCGAATGACACTATATTTACAGGGCATGATGAGAAAATTAGCCTATTGATTCATTGCATGCCACAAGAAGCCCAACTACCCTGCTAAATAACTAACGTGCATAGCTGTTAAGTCTCAAGGTGTAGAACAGAACTAGTTAAAGACTTTAGCTTCTGTCTTATGTCAGTGAATGTAAATCTCAAAGGTTTTCATACTCTCATAAAAAAGTCTGTGCTGTGCAGCATCATCACAGAGACAGAATTGAGCTTTGCTGTATGTTTGCAGTGCATGGCCCAGCATCATTATCCAATACAGCCCCACCAAATTAAATCAACCAACAGCTAAACGGCACTCTTACACAACAGAAAATCTCCCGAATGGAGCGTTTAATTGGATTGGGTTGAGAACCTTAAAACTAGGGGTAAATGTGTTTTGTAGAGTTTGTGATCATTGCATTAGGGCAGTTTAAAATTAAAAACGCAGCTGAAAGCAGCCTACACGCTCAAACAACTAGCTCTTTTTAGACAGATGAATCAGCTCAGCTCACCATTAAGACCCGACTCTTTCAGCTCGAAAACAGCGCTTCATTTAATAGCACTGACAGTTTATTTTTGATTAAAATGTTGGCCAAGTTAGCATTATTATAAATCATTTCATTTTCAGCAAGTCTTCGTCTTTTTAACACACACAAAAATTGTGTTATATTTAATTAATGCCAAACTAATTCAGTGAACTCCACAAATATTATATAGCAGTCTTTATTGCTTATCCTTCTGATCTTTCATTCAAAATATCAACAAAAATCTAACTCTAATTTGAGGTAGAAGTATTAGGAGAAAAATCTTATCATGAAAGAAATATTTTTTTAAATCTGTGTGCACCACAATTGTGGGCCCCCCTTCACTTAATACTTTGCACTGTGCAGCCTCACTTAGTAAAGATAACAGCTCTGAGTCCTCTCCTATAACACGTAATGAGACTGAAGAACACATGGCAAAGGATCTGACACCATTCCCCCTCACAGAACCTCTCCAGAACCTGTGGACTTTCCTTTTCAGCTCATCCCACAGGTTTTCTATGGGGTTTAGGTCAGAGGGGCAGCCATGACAAAACCTTAATTCTGTGGTCAGTGAACCATTTCTGTGATCCTTGGAGACACACAATGTATGTCTTTTTCCCAGCTGATTGTTGACATTTCCAGTCAACTTCTTAGCTAAACACTGTCAGGGCAATAACTATTTTAGTAGCTAAGGAAGTTTAGCCTTGGAGCACAAGTATTTGAAAAAAATATTTATTTCATGATTTAGTTTTTTTTCATTGTTCTTCATTGTTCTTCAAATAAAGGTTAGATTTTTGTTAATATTTTGAATTAAATATCAAAAACATTAGCAATGAAGATTTTTTTACAACCCGTTTTGCTCATGTTTACCAGAGGTGCCAGTTTTTTGTGCAGGGCATAATTATGTAACTGTTAATTATATAAATGAAATGAAAGAAACTGCATGAAAACAACATAATAAATACTGAAGGATTAAAAGAATAGTTCCTAGTGTCGTTCAGGCAATGCTGAAGGGCTTGGACAATGTAGGAAAATCAGATTGTCTCTCACTGACTGATATGAGGAATAAAGAATAAAGAGCGATGGGTCCATATTAAGTTTGTGCTCATAGATTTTTCTGTGTGCTCTATTTCAAATCAAAAAAACTTGGAGAAAAAGCTAACAGTAGAACCCTGCCAAAGTCTCTTTCATTTAATTCATATAATGTCCTCCCGCTTCTAAGTAGGTAGGTCGTGCCTGGTAAGCACTGTCGCAACAATTGCTGCAGTTTTCAGGCCTTCCTCACCAACTTGCACCACATGTGTGATCAACTGAGACTGGAGTTTAAAAGAACCCAAAGTTCTTGGAACATCAAGTCCTTCTAGAATAAGAGGGGCAGGTTGAATGGGTCAAAAGAAGTAGGTCTGTGTCTCTACTGAGTTTTTGTTACCCATTCAGCAGCACATGATTGGTTTGTCCAGCTGCTTGGCCTTCATAGGCACAACTGGGTCACTTTGGAGAGTCCTTGGAGGGCTGGCCCAGGCTGGGTCTGCATCAGATCTTTGAAAAAAAAAGCATTTCTTGATGAAGCGTTCTCCACAAGACAATACCTTTTTAGGTAATTAGGGAAACATTGCTGTATGCTATAGCTAGGACAGTGCTGGGAGCATAAACAAAAGCAGAAGAGCTGGGAATTTCAATGCAGTATCTTTTAATGCTGCTCTGACTTCAAGTCTTTGGAACTGTAATTTGCTTGCACAACTGACTCCTTCTGTCTTTCTCACAGAAGCACAAAAACAGCTAATGCAGTTGTAGAGGTGCGGCTATGCCGGTAGAGCAGGGTACAGACGACCGCCATTGCACAACTTCTTAAAGTGCATAATCGCTGGCTTAGCTTACTGGAGCACAATGGCATTGTACCCCTCTCTACAAAATCACATGTTATATAATGTTAACAAATGGCAAGCTAAATAGCTTTGTAATTAGTACTCAAGGCTATCATTCAGAGCAACAGAAGTGGCGTCAGAGCCTTTTAATGTTTCTGGAGAAAGAGGCAGTTGCTGATTAGCATAGCAAGACACTCATTTATCCACTTACAAATAACACATCAGTGTATCTACTGCAGAAATTAAATAGACATATCAAGGTTAAAACTCTGAACTTTTAATATTTAGTGTAGTGGAAGGACTGTGAAAGTCTGCTAGGAGCAATTTTAAGTTTGAATGCTTAGTGCTTCACAAAACAGGCCTCTCAGTCAACAGTGTAACTTAATTCCATATCTTTTTTTATCTATCTGCTGCATCGATTATCAATTATCAAACTTATAATAGACAACACAGAATGTAGAAGTCAATGGAGCAGCACATCCCCACAGGATTCCAGGGCTGTACGATGCTACAATATTGTTGCATGTGGTAGGAGAAATGAATCCTGTGCAGATGCAATAAAGATCACACACAAACAGAAGAACATTTTGTATAGTGTACATATATACATTCAAGTATTTTGTCATGCCATAGTGCTCGCAATTGTGGTCAGTTATGTAATTTGTAAACAATTGTCATTATGTGACGTGTGCAAGCCATATTCTCAGCAATTGAGTGGCAGGTTACGTTCTGATGTTTATGGTAGTTGTAGTCCATTAGGTAATTCTGACCCTGTATAATGAATCCCTATGTCTGTAAACAATGCTTAATTTGGGGTTGTAGTGTCACATATAAAGCCAACTATGATTTGAGATTTTACTGTTTGCCTGTTGGAAAAAAAACTAGCCATCCCACCATAGCGCCACTTGCTGTGCTTACTGGTTTTGCTATCTTTAGCCTAGATCTACAAACTATTTTACTTCCAGTTCCCCAAAATCTGTGACAGCAGCTAATTCATGTATATTGTATATTATATTTTCACTGTTCTGTTCATTTATTGTCTTCTGTATTTACTATATTTATTTCTGGTGGATTTACTGTATATTCTGCACTTGTTTCACACTGCTGTATATCTGCACTTTATGTACTCCTGTGTAATGTACGCTGTTGTGCATTGTATGTTTTACATTTGGTTCCAATGTATACAATTTATATTGAAGAATGACAGTAAAGACCACTTGACTTGACATGCAAAATCCTGCTGGTGTGGGTTCATTTGGGAATTTAGACTCTTTTAATAATACACATAAACACTATATCAGTGCTATTAGCACCCCCTTGTGGTGAATCTGAGAACATAAATTCTGTAAATTCTGTAAAATTAAATTTCAAATCTTCTACATGAAGCTTCTGCTTTTTCACAAATAAAATGACAAATTATTCCAGTCCTGGAATTAATATGTTTTAGAAAAAATGATATGTTGTTTTGTTTCAGTGCTACAATATTTTACTACAACTTTCCTAGCACCAGTGCTACATGGCCAAAAATATTACATAAACATGTTCTGAGAAAATGAGTTTTCTGTTCTTTCTTGTTTCCTTCTACAAGGTTTAACCTACAAAGCTCTAAGCAACGTGGTGCCCCCTCCGTGTTGATTGATTTAGTTAAGTTCCTAAACAATCACATATCCACCAATTGAGAAAAAGTAGAGGGTTCTCAGGGTTTAATGCTGCTTGTCACTGAAGAGTACTGACATAGGTCCCGGACTTTGCCCACACCTTTGATAATATCAAACCAAAGCTTGTGTCAAAAAATTTTGCCCACATCTTGCGTAATTATTCAGAGAGGGACAATTGACAGGCTCTATCTAATCTGGGCACGTAACAAGACAACATATGATGCCGGGACTGCTTGCCATTTAATGAAGCTTATTGAAGCACAGTGGCTTACTGAGCTGTTCCAACTAATGTAATCTGTGGTGGCATCTCAAAGCTAATGTGATAAACAGCTCAATTACATAACAGTATGAAACTCACATGTGGTGAGGATGAGTCGAGAAAGATCAGTAGCTTTAGCTTCCTTGCTTTCACTCTGGTCTCATTGGAAATACACAATACAGTTATATAAAGCAGTTGATGGAGTTAGCCTATGTCCACGCCTCTGTGCTGTAAAACGGCTTTCATCCGTTTCCCCTTTGAATTATTTAAAATCTGGAGCACACATTCCAAAATGTGTAGGGACAAGGCTTCGAGAGAAGTACAGAGGCCTGACTATTAAAATTGCATAGTGCTCTCTGTGGTCTTTGAAAATACAAACATATAATATTAAATATTAATAAGACAAAAGGATATGTTTGTCATAAGTGCACTATATGCAATACAGTGAGGCACAGCAAAAATGCAATCTGCTGACTTGCATTGCCCCCTTATAAGACACTTCTCTGGCATGATAACTGTATATAAATACCGAACATAGGCCTTACCTTTGATCATCGAGATTAACCTGTGATGTAAAGGAAAACTACATGTCTAAAATGAAGTCATAGGGTTTGTGTTGGATCATTTCAGCGTCTGGGCAGGAGATGAGACTGTGCCTCATGCTAAATTGGTCTGACACTTCAGCTCTGATAGAGAGGCCAAACTTAGTGTCAAGAGCTCTCGTCTCTGCCCTCAATCACAGTGCATCAGGGCTGATGGGGAGGAAAAGGACACAGCAAAGTGGGCCTGTTGCAGGATCTAGTATTATGCTGTAAGGGACAGAAATACTGTACGGTCTTTTTTTGTTAGTGTTGGCATAAAGACTGGTATTGGTGACTGTCGTACTGTGGCTGACAATGCACTGCAAAATTAAAACAGGCTGCAAACGCAGAAAACACTTTCATCAAAATGACACCAGTGCCACTTTATAGAAACACACTGCAAGTACAACTCAACAGAAATGTTTCTGAAAGACTCAAAGAGGATGGAGCTGTTTAAATTTTGCTGATGAGTATGCAATGCATTTTTCATTGCACTATGCCATGGATCAGCAACCCAAATGTTAAGAAGAGCCATTTTGTCCTTTCAAAAAAAAAAAAAAATCGAACCACCCTGGGAGCCACAACATTTTATGTCCATTTTATTGAGGTAACATGTGACCATCTTGGCTGAAAACATGTGTTAATATGTGCTAGCTAATGTCCTGTTATAGACAAAAAAATATATAATATAAACAAAAATGCAGACTCTCTTTACTCTGCTTTAAGCTTTACATCAGCTATAACCACTTTTCTCACATCTCTGGCAGGAAACCTTTCCTCCTTTCTTGTAAAATGTCTCTCAACATTTGACTTTTTATGAGGCTGAAGTCAGCTTGTCATTCGCCAGCTTCTTATTAGAATTCTCCTCTTTCACCTTAAATGGTGCATGAGGCACCAGAGTGCAACTGCTTTTAAGGTGGAATGGGAAAATTCGAACGAGAAGCTGACTTCAGCCTCACAAGTTTTTAGTGTTTGACAGTTTCTCATTGTAGATTAAACGTATCAGTTTCGTTAGCTACTAGCTACTAGCTAGGCAAGATTCTTGTCTGCGTTGCTATGGTGACCAGCAGTCTGCGCACCAATCCTCAGGGTTAAACGTCGGTGACTTAGCAGTTATACATTAACTCCAGCGTTTAAGATGATTTATTGTTAAAACTGTGTTAGAATGATCAACAGAGCTTTATTTTACTGCAAAAGAAGATTGTTTTATTTTTACCTAAACTGCTAATTTTGCTTTGGAGCTGCAACAGGGCAGTAAAAGAGCCACATGATGCTGACCCCTGTACTATGCATTTGGTTGATTTCAGCAGAAAATGCAGTTTCAGATATCAGAGGGGAAAAAAAGAATTAATCTGACGCAGTTTTATAACAAATCTATCCTGAACTAACAGTAACTCAAACTGTGCGATGTTATGTTGTTAGCTGCGGATTTCTTTCTTTGGGGTAGTAGAGTGTTTGAGGAGCTTGAGCACAAAATCTTCAAAATACTTCTAGATGCTCATATTAAAGCTGCACTATGTAAGTTTTTCTTAAAATTAAAGTAGCGTTACTGAGTCTGGAGAAAAAACATGCTAAAATAAGGTATTTGTGCGATAGTTAGGACTCAAATGCAAAATCAGCATTATGCTGATAAAGATATAATGACAATAGTAGATAATTCATATAATAGTAGATAAGACATGTTGATCACCAAGTTTTCACTGAGTTCTCTTTGAATATTCTTTCAACATGTTCACAATCATCAGATTCACCCACTTGAAAAGAGGTCAGAAATGTATCTGATGATGTAAAATGTTCTCCCTGCCAAGAAAACAGCACAGATCAGCATGCATTACAGTATATGCTGGTTTATGCTGGTCTAGTTCTGGTCTAGTGTTGGTTTAGCTGGTCACACAGGTTGGTCATGCTGGTTGACTAGCTTACCAGCACGCAAAACACAACATATACTGGTTTTGCTGGTGACCAGCATATTAACACCCATTGTGTTTGACCAGCATACCAACATCTAAAACACTGTATAATGGTTTTGCTGACCAGCATATTAACTCCCACCGTGTCTACCCAGCATACCAACATCTTAAACACAACAAATGCTGATTTTGCTGGTGACCAGCCATGTGCTAGTTTGTGCTGGTTTTTCTAGCAGCGCTGTATTTTGTGTCCATGTACACATTTCCACCAGAGAGATGTCCAAATCCTAAAATCTTACATCATGTACCTTTAAGTGAAGTGTTTAAAAAGTTAATATTATACTGAAGAGCAGTTGTACATGTTTGAGAACTAACTAAATATGACTGTTGGCCAATTTAAAGTGAACAACAAAAAGAATCATTTTACACTAATCAAACCAAGGAAATCATTTCATCACGTGACACTATAGCAGCAGGTTTTCATGTCATGGTAGTGGTTTTAGCAATGGGTGCTACTGTTTGAGACGAGCTAATGCTAAAGCTAACTCTGGAGCTAGACAGAGCAATGTTAGAAGCTGAAGAGGACTTACTGACTTACTGACTTTTACAATTTCTGTTATTTATCATTAGACATCATGTTAAAATGTTTTTTAGCAAATACAGAAACCCACAGTAAGTTTAGCTTACCTCAGAGCTAATAGGTAATAATTTAGACTTTAGGTCTTCCACAGATTATTTCAGCTTCAGGAATAGAATAAAAACAACACCACCCTCCAGATGATCAGTGTGTCAAGCATTTTTGTAGTGGTCACTGCTATTAAAAGAGACACAGCTTTGGCACAAGTTGTGGTGCTTTATTTTCCAGCTGGTGTTGGACATGGCTATGGCCTACATAAGTTGACTTTTCTTCCTCTAATAGCTTGTATGCTTCTCAGCTCACGTCTCCTCATGCGCACTCAGGGCAGAATGACTCACCTCCGGCGGTTGCAATGCTCTTGAAGATGCATAATTGCAATTGTCCTCCTCTATGTTTACATAAAGAGTGCTTCTTCCCCTTGTCACAGCTATGTAGCTTAGCATAGCTGCCAGCAGTTGAACTGTGTGAATATCTCCTATTGAAGCAGAAACATGGGACAACATAATATATAAGGAGGGTAGGCACTTCTAACCGCTAGTTAATTGCAAAGCCCACCCTCCTCGGATATAATTACTCTAAAAAACACAACTACCACTGTACCACACAACAACAACAGGTTGTTCTTACACCGAGGGTGTGGCGCATCCTGAGAGCCATTTTGCATGGCTATACCCTATCCCCACTGCAGCGTGGCCACAACATGTTCCTCAGTAACAACTTCCCACCATTTGTTAGTCTAATAATTATACTATAGTGCCGTTCTCACTGCAGGTTTGTTTCAATGAGTTCTGTGGAGTTTTTCCCTCACTTGACAGAGGAAGATATGTTTAAAGATGATCGTGATTGGCTGAGAGGTGTGTCAATCATGATTTTGCATTCAATTGTGTAACACAGTGAACTCAATGCGACATCAGTAGGCTAGTCAGCTAGCAAGCTAAAACATTGATTTAGCAAAGTGAAAAGCCCTTTTACCAGAAAAAAAGAATATTCCTCACACAGAATACCTTCTCCAAAGAAAGCAGTCAAGTCATTGAGAAGTTTTCCAAAGATTTTAAAGGGAAAAAATCTCAAAACCTGTCGACAGAGATCCCTAGCTAGTTCAAAACCTTTAGACAACCACAACCGTCTACAGATTTCTGCAAATTGTATGAATTGTCACGTGGCTATGATTGCAGAAGAACTACTGTAGTTTCTGCAGAACAGGCTCTTGTGCATTCCATATCCATTATACCGAGATCAGGTGGATTTATCTTATTCATTGTGTAGCAACTTAGCCCTGTGTTGAGTTAGCATTTTCTATGCTAGCCCGTCTGATTCATCAGCTGATCGTCAAGACCTCGAGAACTGAAAACTCTGAACGGTTTAGGAGAGGACCTGCCCATCTAATTATGTGGATTTACTGTTACCCAAGAACATGAGGTTGTACTTGAGATGATGTAAGCTGATGAGAAACTTACATAATCTCATTTTAGCCACATCCTTGTGACAGTTATGAACTTATAAAATATATTTCGATCATTGCTAGAACGAATTACCTTGACATTTACATATTAAGCACTATAAAAGCCAGGCAGAGCTCTTAATTTAGAAGCTGGTAATTGTTTTTCTAATTTAGCAGTTGCTATGAAACTAAAGTCTGTAGCCAGATGCAGTTGATACAGCCTTATTCATTCTGACCAAATGATCTGGTCTGTCCAAGCAGATAAGAAATCTAATATGTGTAGGTCATTAGGACGCTGACAGGTAAACAAATCTTTGAGTCAGTAGTGGTTGTAGCCACGGCCCATAAATATTGTGCCATTTGTTACGACAGAAACACAGATGTAGGCTGTGCAATACAGTAAAGTAAATGATCAGGATGGACAGAGTATAGATGATTCACATTTGTCAATTCTTCTCCTTCAACATTGATGAAGATCAGTAAGGTCCAATGTGCAGAGCCCACAGTACCGCATGATAAAGAACTAGGCCACAGTGTTATTGCTGTGAGGCCCACATCTGCTAGGCTTCAGTCAGATGGTGGTGAAGGGCACTGGAACTGTGAGAGCTGCAGATTGGAGACCTTGAGCAGCTATTGGCAACAGAAATAGAGCTCACACTGCCACACTGATAGAAGACTGCCATCTGTTGTTTATAACATGTAGCGCCTGAGTATGATGTGTTTTCCTTTTCATTAAATGTTAACAAGTAGCTTGGATCATAGTGAAGCAGTTAGAAAAAAGATGTTTTTAAGAATAATAAGAGGGAAACTGAAAAAGACTGAAAATATAGTGTTGGGTAACAGCATTGAGGAAAAAAGTCTGAAAACACGTCCCTGCTCGTATTTGCTGCAGCAGCTTAGACAACACTGCCATCTTATGGCGAGATGGTGGAACAAGCTGTAGAATTGTGCCTATGTTCAGGGACCAAGGCAATCAAACCTTCATAATTCTTAGTGTTTTCAAATGTACTCAATCATTTTTGGACTGTTGACAATCACTTAATATTCCAGTCACATCCAAGCTAGCCAGACTGGTTGAACAGTTTCCAGCCTAAATTTGAAACCATGAAAAAAACCCCAAAATATATTAACCCTAATACTAAAGCAGAGCATTTACAAACATAGCCTCAGTAATTAACTGTTCTATAGTTAAGCTACAGTTATAATCCCGATCACCCTATTGGGGTTCATTTTCATCTATCATTCATTGTGTCACAAACAAAATGAGACTCTGAATGCACATCCACCCTGCAGGTGAATGTGGCAACGCCCGCTTCTCAACAGGAGCTGTGATGAATGATGGGTTCTGAGGAGAAGTGGGCCCTGTTCCAATTTCAGCTGCAAGATTAAGCAGTGTATCTTATGCATTATTGATACCCCAGTCAAAAGTGCCACATCTGATTGGAAGTGTTTTTCATAATCTTAAAGAAATTGTGATCTATTCAATCTCTAATGCTTGAAATATTGTTACCTAAACAAATATAAATAGTGCAGGTCATGCATGGGCTTGAATTTATTTCCAAAATATAATTTATAAGCAGTTTTCAGCAGCCAACAAGGTCTAGGCAGTGTATCTACTTTAGTCCTGTTGGAAAATCGTTCCAAATTGCTCCTCGTGAAGCTGCTTGAGAGAACGCCAAGAGTGCATAAAGCTAACATCAAGGAAAAACCAGCCAGCGTTTAAGAATCTAAATATAAGATTATTTTTATGGTCACTGCTCATAGTTTGATATACATATATATATATATATATTATAATATATATATATATATTTATGTATATATTCTCAGCACTGCAGTAACACTGACGTGGTGGTGGTGCGTTAGTATGTGTTGGGCTGGTCTGAGTGGATCGGACACAGCAGTGCTGCTGGAGTTTTTAAACACTATGTCCACTCACTGTCCACTCTATTAGACACTCCTACCTTGTCAGTCCACCTTGTAGATGTAAAGTCAGAGACGATAGCTCATCTGCTGCTGCGCAGTTTGTGTTGGTCATCCTCTAGTCCTTCATCAGTGGTCACAGGACGCTGCCCACAGGACACTGTTGGCTGGATATTTTTGGTTGGTGGACTATTCTTAGTCCAGCAGTGACACTGAGGTGTTTAAAAACTCCAGCAGCACTGCTGCGTCTGATCCACTCATACCAGCGCAACACACACTAACACACCACCACCACATTCGTGTTACTGCAGTGCTGAGAATGATCCACCACCCAAATATTACCTGCTCTGTGGTGGTCCTGTGAGGGTCCTGACCACTGAAGAACAGGGTAAAAGGGGGCTAACAAAGTATGCAGAGAAACAGATGGACTACAGTCTGTAATTGTAGAACTACAAAGTGCATCTATATAGTAAGTGGAGCTGATAAAATGGACAATGAGCGTAGAAACAAGGAGGTGGTCATAATGTTATGCCTGATTGGTTTATATATATATATATATATATATATATATATAGACACACACACACACATATTTTAAAAATACAAAGTCATGCCAACAACCTCAGATTTTGTCCCCCTACCAGAGCACATTTTTCCCATACAGTTTAACCAGAAGCAGCCCAATGTGGTTGAAAAAGGCCCAATCTGGCAACGCTGCCTGATAGGCTCTGACAGTATCCTTCAAAAATAGCTGGAAGGCAGTAATGCTTGACTTCATTTGCAATTTTATTAAAATAATAAATGAAAGAATGCATATACCCACAGCATTCTTTCATTTCGTCTTCAAGAGAATGAATGGCTTTAGACAGTGTGGACATCATGTCATAGTACCAGATGTTGAGGTGCTACAGGCGGGACACTGCTGCTCATGCGCTGACTTCCACGTAAGCTCGAAGCAGACTCATAAAACACTGCTGTTTGACCAAAGGCACTTCAATAAATATAAAAAATAAAATTCTGATTCACATATACAACACTGATGAAGAGGTTCTTATTTGTGCAGGTACTGAATGACAAAGGCTAACAAGCGTTGAATAGATGAAATACAACAAATGCAAATGTGAACGTGAGGGATTTATATGGTGTTAAAAGAAGACTCGAAAAAACTTGGTGCAAAAAGTTTTCATCAAAGAGATCTGTATCTGAAACATAAGACGGGTTTTGGCAAATCAAGCTCAAGTTGCAGGGACCTAGTCAACAGTTCCACAGGGAGAAGGAGTGGGTGGCTTATAATGAAGCATCAGCATCAGCATCAAAACAACCTTAATATATATGAAAAAGACGACAAGTCTGTGATTCATAACATGGAAAAAATGGTCTTATGAGACTCTTAATGAATAGATACAAACATGCATATCAAGATAAAAAGACGTATATTTTGAAATGATTTTTGACAATTATTGCCATTCCAGTTTTACTACCAACAGTACGTTTCTGACTGTCGTCAACATATATATTAGTGCTGGTATGAGCCTGATGTTTAGAATAGTGGAGTGCTTCTATAAAGCAGAGAGGCTGCCAACACCTCCCACTTCAAATCAGTGGTTGGAAAAATCTGCCACAGACAAAACCACAAAATGTCTCTAAAGGTTAGATGTCTGATGTAAATCAACAATGGAAAATATTCAACAACGTGAGCTGAAGTAAAGTAGACCGTTCATATTCATCAGCTTGCTTATAATTCTGCTGTTTGAAATTATCCTTAGGGAGAAATGTTTATATTTTTAATCTAGATGTATTGCTCCACTCAGTTGGACACCCACTGAAAGATACACAAGTAAAATTTCCATATAAGAGAAACAATAAATCTGCTTTAAAAATGATCCCTTTAAATTGCCACATCAGAGATGAAAGTAAAATTCATATTTCATAAGGTTCCCTGATATACTCTTATCTTAATCAACTGAAAAGCCTTTTTCCACTGTAAATGCATTTCTGTGAGTACATTTATTTCAGGATGGAGAGTGCTGGGACGGCTAAAAAAGAAACGTAAAGCTTTGATACAGAAACAAAGGCTAACAAGCAGATAAATGTTCAAAGACCTCCGGGCACGTCTCAGCATTGTGGAGGTGGATTTTACCAAAGATGTTAGAATACATCTGAGAGATTGAAGTGTTTTCCATGAGACAAGAAGAAAAGCGAAAATTGATCAGTCTCCAGGTTTTCTTTTCAGTCTTCTAAGAAGAAAGTCTTGCCTCCTTTTCTCAGCAAGGAGCTCCTGAATCCTTTTATTGTGTGTTTTCTCTTGGAAGCGCACCAGCTTTCTGGCTATAAAGTGGTTCTGGGCGACTTCATTAACATCCACAACCTTGTAGGACACATCAATGGAGTTATTTTCCTTCCTGTCCTCTGATCTGTGAAGGCTTACTATAGCTGGTGGGCTTGTTATAATAAACCTAGATTGCACTGCCGTTGTAACAGTTGGCGTTGTAACTGGAGGCGTTGTAACTGTTTGAGTTGTAACTAATTTTTCAGCACCTACATATTCGGGTGTATCAGAGAACTGAACAACAGTTGACGAAAAATCCTCAAACCAAGTCATGGACCCTGAGACCTCGTCACTTGTGATCACTGTCCACGACTCAGAGCTGTCCTCCTCATCGAATGTCGTGCTCGGTCCATCCGTTTCCTCCAGGATGGCGCTGGTGGTAATAGGAAATGTAGTCTTCAGAGTGAGGGGGTTCAGAGTGGTGGTGTATCTCCAACGTGTGGGGGTGCTTGTAGGTGTTCCTTGCTTGCTGAGTGAAGATTTGATGGTGGTGTAGTAGCTGTGGGTGATGGGCACCTGGGGGAGGGTGTAGGGCTGTGTGACATTCCTAACTGTAGGAATGATGGTGCCTGGAGCCACTGAAGTGTAGGTCCAGGGCTTTGAGGTCAGGTTGAGGCTTGAGGTGTAGTTGCCCTTGCTGCAGGACTTGCAGCACATCTGCCTATAGCCAGAGTTGGAGCAGTACTTTCTCAGCACCTCCATTCGACAGAAGACTGACTTATCTCCTTTACAGCGTGTCCCTAGAACACATAAAGAAATACACTGAGAGCCAGTTTCCCACATCCAGATTAAGACTAATCCTACACTATAAGGCCTATTCAGTGGTGAATCATTGAAAAATAGCGCTTTCAATGATGAATCATCATTGGGCACTGCAATTACGTGGGAATGGACCAATATAGGACTCATGGACCAATGTATGGACATTTTTTATATCCAAAATACTGATGCAGGTACAAAGGGTTCAACATCGATAACAGCAAATCACTTGAGCGATCTTATTCTAACATTACTTGCCCAATCATTAGCGTCATAGTCAAGACCACTAGAGGTAAGTCCGAGACCAAGACCGGGAGTGGCCGAGGCTGAGACAGGACCAAGACCAGATTATGATTTTTTTTTAGAATATAAAAATAATAAGAATAAAGGAGGAAAACTGAAATTTGTTAACATTAAATACTATATAGCCTATATTATTCATTATTACTATAGTCTTAGTCCAACTTTGATGATTCTTTGTCCCTTCTTCTCTAGAATGTATTCAGAATCACCACCTAATGTCAACTTAATTATAAACCAAACAACATACATCCATTTTTATTATTACAGGAAAACATAGTGATAATAACATCCTGATCTGTACTCAGAGAATTTTGGAACCAATGAACAATAACAAAAAAATAGTACTGAGTTGAGCCGCCATAGAAACGATCAATTAGATCCTCAACTGGCAGCAAACAGATTTTATTTAAACGTGTAGACAAATGACTGTTTCATTATGTTTAAAGGTACTGATATTCAATAATGATAGAAAAAAAATTATAGGAAAAGAGACCCAGGTGGGATTCAAGCTCTACAACACTACAGGCTGGGCAAGCTGGGAAAAAGTTAAAACCCTGTAAACATTTCTAAAATATAGAAACTGGGATTACATCTACCTGGATTAGCATTATGAAGATACGTAACACTTATTTCTGCAGGGTTGCAATATAATGGGTTGTAATATAATGAATAAAATGCAGATATTTTCCATGGGTATATACATTCACTGTAGCTCAGTGTTGCCTAAACATTCTGCTTTTCCACAGCATCAAGCATCAGTTTGAGATATCAGTCAATTCTAAACTAAAATATCTGTCCAACGCCGACCATTTTTTTAAGCAAATATCTGGCAATCACTGATATAATTCCAATTTCATCATGCATCCCCTACAGTTCAGTCTAGGCTTAATATGTGTCCACGAAACTGGTCTATAGAATGAAGCTCTGCTATTACATAACAGCATCAAAACAACCTTAATATGTGAAAAAAGAGACAAAGAATTGAGTTTTATCAGGAAAAAAGCAAGAAGAACAAGAAATATAAAAAGCTGAAAGGTAAAAAAAGAAAGGAAAAATGACCTGGCAGAAGAAATACCACAGCATCTTCTCATGATCGTTTTTCCATCACTCACTGTCCACTGCCCAGGAGCATTTAAATCAGTATCAGAGTCCAATCATTCAACTTTACTCAACCTTTTATTCCTTAATCCTCGTAGACACAGCTGACAAGAAGCCATATAAATAACACTCACTTCTCGTCAGATATACACCATGTACTACACGACACGTTGACTGTTTTTTCTTCATAGTACAATATAAACTGTTTTAAATGTTATGTCATTCACAGTTTGGTAAACACTTTGGTTGAACACATCTTTCTTCTTGAGACCATCCTGTCCATCGTAAGCACAACAAAACGAGCAATTCTGATGAATGTAAACAAGAAAACACCATTGCAAAAAAAAACAACAACAAAAACAAAAACAATGGCACATCCTAAGCTACATCTGAACAATCGTACCATGTAGTCGGAGCTACTGAAATGAGAGGTGCTACAGAACTGGGCCAGTATGTTTCAAGGTTCTCAGGCAAATAGAACTGATTTAGCATCAGCCCCCCCTGACCAGATAACAGAGGTGGGTACAGGAGTCAAAGCCCATACTGCAGTAGAAGTGTTGACTTCCATGAAGCTGGGATCCCATGTGATCAGAAATGTAATAAAACTACTACTATTCATTTGTGCTGGTTTGTGCCATAGAAATCATTGTTTATGCTAGCACTATTTTTGAGAAATTAAACATTACATTTTATTACCTGTAATGTTGCTCAGCCCCCAGTCAATGTCGAAATCACAAAAAACAAGACTGTTTTGTTGTGATTTGGCTGCTGAGTGACATCACTCAGTAAAATGGTATTGCTTAATAACTTCCAAATTAAAACGGCACAAACATTTATTTTAACAGCACAAACCAGCAAAACGGAGTACAAACGAATTAGACTATTCTGGCAAGATCTGGACGTTAACGGGGGGCGTGATGTCACTGATCGAAACAGTATGACTTTAAAACTTGTTAATTAAGATAAACACTTCGTTTAATAGCACAAATGCAGCACAAATTAATGAGACCATTTTTTATGCAATTTAAATGTTGATGGTGGGCTGAGTGACATCACAGGTAATAAAACATGTTTTATTTCTTAAAAGTAGTATTTGTGCACTTTTAAAAAAGATAGTTCTTTAAGGGTTCTTTATTAAAGAAAATGGTTCTACATAGAACCATAAACACTCAAAGAACCCTTTCCATGATTAAAAGGTTCTCTGCATTGTGAAAGCGTTCTTCAAATTGATGGAGAACGTGCTGTAGATGGTTCTATACAGAACATTTTTGAAAAGGGTTCCGTATAGCACCAACTATGGTTCTTCTATTGTTACAATGTCAAGCTTGACACAATCAAAGAACACTTTTTGGTGCTATATAGAACCACCTACAGCACATACTCCATCAATATGAAGAACACTTTCACAATGCAAAGAACATTTTAATAATCCAAAGGGTTCTTTGAGTGTTCATGGTTTTATATAGAACCATTTTCTTTACTAAAGAACCCTTGAAGAACTATGATTCCATTTCTGATCATATGTAGTGACAGCTACACAAGGTATTGTCACTGCAGTGAAATAATGACTGAAGTAGTAAAGATGGCTTAGCAAATACAACTAGAGTAAGAGCAGAATACAAATGCATAAGGTCAAAAAAACTTGACCTCTGGGTTCTCTGTAGAACTGCAGGGGAGCATCTTAGTATCTCCAGCATCTATCAGCAAAGGAACTGAAGTTTGTTAGGTGCTATTTCTCTTTGTCTGGTCTAAAATAGAATGCTAAAGCTCAAAAACAAGAGGTGAGACCAACAGCAAAGCAGTCAAGAAGCTGAACCAACAGAACAGAATGAAAGGAAACACAATGACCCATATTTGTCAAACTTCTCAGAATATGAATGTTGATCTAGGGTCAGATTTTTTTACAGAACACTGAATAGAGGTACATAAACTGATCAGACCTGATCTTAGATCAGTGTTCTTTGTCTGTGATGCTTAATAAATATGGGCCATTGTGAATTCATAAAATGATAAAAGGAGGTTACATTTCTCATACTTGAGTAGAAGCAGAAGTATTATTTTGTGAAATAGTCAGAAAAGTACAAATCCATCATGGAAAGGAGTAAAAGTAACTACTTACTACCCACCTCCACCAGATAATGACACTCATTAGGCTGTGAAGGGAAGAAGCTGATCCTAGATCAGTGCTATTAGTCTGAGAAGTTTCACACATACGTGAAAGTAAAGCCATCGACATTTAACGCTATACAGACTACAGTCAGCAATGCAGACTTTAGAAAGGAGAAAACGTAGATGGGGTTAAAGACCATTGAAAAACGTTTAACCCTGAATTGACCAAGTTGGACCACAACAGTCACAGGAGGCCTATAAAGCACTGCCGTTAGCCATGTGGCTAACACCGCGCTAGCTGCGAGGTGCTACTGACATACTGATAGCGTGTAGTAAAACAGTCGTAAAGCTACATAGGTGATGCTCTTGTATTGCCAGGTGTGTTTCTAAGCTGTGTGACGAGGCCTCCACGGCCTGAGCCTCTTGACATTCTTGACCTTTCTTGCCCTGGGATACTGAATAGCAGCCGTCAAAATAAGAAAAAAGAATTATCACTTCCAGACGTTACCAAATTAAAGCTTTTTTTTTTAAACACCATCAACTCTATTACCCTGAATAAGCCTCATTTCAATCTATAGTATCTTCTTGAAGTTATGTCACAAAATATATAGACATTAAGTACAATATAATCTTGTTGTTAATGGCGTAAGACTAAAGTGATAACAGTCATTATAACATTATTGAATATATTTAACATCTGATATATACATATACATATATAAACTCTGACTGTGTAGTATATAAAAGATAAATGTGCCATCCATAAGTTAAAGAACGTTGCATGTATTACAGGGCAACTATCAAGACGATAAAAGAGGGCGTGATAAAACTTAAAGAGCAGATGACATGCAGCCAGTGATTCCTTTAGCTGTAAACATCCGTTGTGGTCTTGGTTAAAATCCTTTTCTTCTAGCTGCCTCTTTTCTAGCATCCATGGACACACCCCGAAGAAACAGTGTCATTCCCGTGTCTCAGAAATCCAGGATAAGGCAAAGTTTCTTGATATTAATGAAAAAAAGTTTTCGTTAAAGTAACCATGTAGAAGCATGAGGTATTTGATCATCTTGTAGACAAACGTCCAACATGGAGACCAGAGAGTATGAAGAAACGCAGTAGTTTTCTTGGATGGTGTGTAAAATGGACTTCTCAAAGGACTGCCTCAGTTCCACTCATATATATGTTGCCCAAAAGGGTTTCACCATTATTCAAGGAAATATGTACAAAAAATACATAATATAACAGTCAACAACGGCCAGGCCTCCCTTATTTTTTGTGTAATATAGTGTTTATACTCATATACTTTATGCTTATTTTACAATACAAATAATCAATACACATGTCCCCTTCCTCTTGATCATAGAAGACCAACACCTTCAAAAAAATGACTGTTATTTCGTCCTGTACCTCTAGTGTAAGCCTTCCCTGTACATCACACTACAGTGACCAACCCACAACGCAGCTCTTTTAAACCGCGCCCCTACCTTCATCACTGCCCATTACCCTTTTCGTCCTGACCCTTAACAAGGAGCTCTACCACCCCATTGCCCTGATACTGAGCCAGCACAGGCTGCAATAGAAGGAGAGGCAGATAAAAACAGCCCCCTAGACCCCCCTCAGGAGAAGCGAGAGAGGGGAGAGAGAGAAGCAGCTGGGCTCCAGAGAGCAAGAGAGGGCAGCAGTCAGGGCAGAGTGTAGCACAGCCACAGAGCTAGAGAAAGAGCCAGCAGCCAGGCCAGAGCAGCCTGAGTGGGAAAGCAGAACATGGCTGGCTGGCAGCTGGACAGAGGGCGAGTACTTGAGGATATCTTGGGGGCCGGGAACTCGGGGTCCGCCCTGGACAGCCACTGGATCAGGAAGTTCCCCTTATCACCTGGAGGAAGAAGGATTAGATAAATCAGAATGAAGGATTATCATATGCAGGAGACAATGAGGATTGTGAGATGGGAGATCTTAAAGGGAGGTTAAGCCTTAAAAGTCTGGAGTTATAATTGCATTGCTGTGCTATTTTGCTGTATTGCTTACCTAACTGCATAATTACTTACTCTCACAGAGACTTCAGGCGAAGTAATGACCAAAAACATGCGTGACCAAAAAAAGTGGAAACATGTGGTTCCAGCAAAAATAGTGTAACATTCTAGCATGAATAACATGAGGCTGCACTTCTTGTTGAATGAACATATTCAGTGCATGCACATATTTGGAAATAGTGTGATTTTGCGTTGATCTTGAAGGTTAATTATATAGTTCTGTGAAGAATTACATTTGCATTTGATTTACATTCCATAAACTGCATACACAATGACTTTTCAGCATTCAAATCATAAACACATCTTATATTCACAAACTGAAATGTGGTGCTGGTTAAAAGTTCAGAATATGCACAGAGACATCACTATAGTGAGGCTGACAACCATCAACTAACCTCCTGCACTGTAGCTAAATGTCAAGAGTGAATGGTTGAAGATGTAAAATGACGTTAATACATTAAAAAATTGCATCTTTACATGGAAAAATCTGTCTTTCTATGCCTTTTTGCATGTGGGCAGCATGCAACCATGAAAATTTTGCCATGGTGATAGCATATGCTGAAACAATTGTGATAAGATTATTACAATAAATGAGTTATAAGGTGGTGAGCAGGAGAGAGTTGTTCAGTGGTACTCACCAGAACATGGCATTAGCGGACATTTCCTGATGTTCTCTGGTTTAGTGTCCAGACAGACACCAATAGCGTTATCGGGAGTGCTGCACATAACTTGCCGCTCCTGAGTTCCATTTCCACAGGTGACGGAGCACTGCATCCACACACATCAATTAAAGTTAGCAATAGCATGAGTTTCTTTGTAGGTCATTAAGTGACAAGCTACCTAAGTTACACTGATATACATTGCATTTATATGTGAATTATGGGGGTTCACTACCCCTCTTAAGGTCTAGTGCTACGTTATTGGGCAAAAATCTGAACTGCAAGCTGGCTCACCCTAAGAAATGACACAGGAAACCTAACATTTGCTAGGTTAGCTAACCAGTAAGCTAGCTACCATGAAATTAGCACTGAATTAGCACTTTTCATGGCAACTCACTGGCAAATATCTGTTATACACTTTCTAAGTATGTCAATATGTTAGTGTTACAGCATATAAAACAGTTCTATTTACACCTTTTTGGCCTAATTGCACCATAACACTGCTCACTGGTTACACAGGTTGTGTGAGCAATTTGCACAGTAAATTGTAAAGCTATGTTCAAGATATGCGGCTGGACAATATGCTATAGGTGGAGCTCACCTGGGACCAGGGTCCAGTTCTCCACTGGGCAGGACAGAGGTGCCGATTGCAACTGCGGCGACCCTCAGGTCGGTCATCGTTGCAGTATTTGGAGTTGATGGTTTTCTGCGTGCCGTCCGGCTGAGGCCTCACACAGCGCACGGGCCGAGTTTGAGTGCCCGTTTTACCGCATGACTTACTGCACTCCTCCCATTCTCCTGTCACCCAACTGCAAACACACACACACACACAATCTTTACCACGACATATGTGATGACACCCTTTGGTTTAAGCAATGGCTTGCTTTTTTAGTAAACTCTAGGTTTCCAAACTACCACTGCACTGCTTACATTGGCTCAGAGCACTGCTTCTGGTTGCAGGCTCGGCTGATGGCGCGGGGTTTGGCGATGTTGGCGCAGAGTGTGCGGTGCACCATCTTACCATCTGACTTCCTGCGGCAGCCAAAGCGCGTGTACTGCTTCCCTGCAACACAGGAAAATATACCACCACGCAAGCTATGGTCAACCACCACTGGTCAGAATCACTTACAGCACATGGCCATGATTTGAGCATAAGCGTACCTCCACCACACGGCTTGGAGCAGTGGGACCATTTCTTCAGAGCCCACTCAAAGTAGACTGTGTCGTCTTGTGGTAAGCTGTTCTCCATAGACGATGCAGGGTCTTCTGGCAGGATATACTTGTAGGACAGCGTGACTTTGGATGTGCTGTGAGATTGAACCTGGAGATGAAAAGACAGCAGCAAATAACATTTCATGAATTAATATATTGGTCCAGAATTGAAATGAACATTGGACACAAGCATATTTCTTAAACACTTAAGAAAACATAGAGTTTAAAACTCTAATTTAAGAACAATTTAAAGCAATTGTCAAAAATCAAATTTACACAGTTTTAACTCTTAACCCAAAAGTAGTCGATCAGCCCAAACATGTTTTTCACTAGAGCTACATGCTTAATGTAGCCAAAAAGTAATAGAAGCTTCTAGCTACCAAGTTACAAACACCATGTATTATATTCCAAAATTTTCCTTAAACCACTTCAAGCTCAAACAGACCTGCTAACCTCAAATAAACCTGCTTACTAAATGACTCAGCGCTAGCTATAAATGCTCCTTGTCGTAGTTTCTGACTCTAAAAAAATGCACGTTTGCAATCTGAGGATGTGATACTGATAATAATAAAACCTGGAAAGATATTTTCATGGGACAAGCACTGGAAAATCATATCTGTTCCACAGCTCAACCTTTGATGATTTGTGAGATCAAGGATCAGATTATTCATCGTTCATCAACACAAGTTATGACTCCTGAATGCTTTTTCCAGCTCTCAGTCCCCATCCTGCTATTCTGTCCTGTTATTGATACAGAGCACAAGTACCACCCACAGTCAAACTGTTCTGATTTTCCATCGCTAATGAAGTCAAGGTAAGAAAATGAAAATCCTTCCATCTGGACTGTGGCATTCTCATTACCATGATGAGGACTCCGTATCCCAGCGGCCCTGTGGTCTGGACCGTCTCCATATCATCATCGTTGCTATACTCCCACAGTACGCCTTTCTCGATGACTGCTCTTGACTCAGGAAACTCACCCTCGTCGTTCAGGAACAGGTGGTCTGTGGCCTGGTTCTTCACCGCTAATGGGAAAAGTGTCAACTTTAGGATGACCACAACTCTCACAACATATAACTCATGCCTACAAGAAATCAAACAAGGAGAAGCAGAGTTCAATCCTGGATAAGCTGTTACTGGAGAGGCTGGAGTAAAGGAGATAAATCAACGTGCTGGGAAGCGTTACTTCCCGGAGGTTCAAATGTTTCATGGGCACTGAGGCGGTGAGCTGAAACCTCTAAAGTTCTCAGTGCCAAGAAGAGCCCAGATTGCTCCATCAATAACAAGCATTTAGAGGCCAAACACTCAGGCGCTTGAGTTATGAGCAGTAGATATTTTTTGTAACCATTTATACAGGTACTCATTCAGATAAAGGTCCTTACCCAGAATGTGTGGGGTTCCTTTAAACTCTCGAATAAAAACATGCCTCGCTCCTCTGGGAATTTCCAGGATCTTCAGGAAACCTGTGAGTTTATTTTAGACAATGATAAAGAAACTACTTATGAAGGAAAAATAAAGTGTGAAACTAGAGGTAGTTTTCCAAGATATAGATCCAGCTAAGGGAACTGGAATTATAGTGTTAAAGGGTTTGCACCACTCTGACCCACACACATGGGACTTACAAGAGAAAAAAAAAAAACATTGCTACAACATAGGACACATGAGAGTTACATCATTCACAACTTAAGCACACCATATAGTTAAGCAAGCACAAGGAAAACCTACAATTTTTAGAGAAAAAGAACACATTTGTTCATAAATTTAGCATCATGTGACAGATTTCCCTCATGTGACAGAAACAGCACAGCAGAGAGGTGTGGCTGGACTGAGTAGCAGAGCATTTTTAAAAGGAATAATGCCATTTTCAGCTCTTACAGAAAGAGATGTCTAGAAAAGGTGGCAGCTATTCTAAATGGAAAGTGCTCAAACAGCTCTATATGGCAGAGAAACGTGATCTCTCTCGTAATGGTTCCAATGAGGAAAAAATGTCATCAGTAGGTTATAGGGAAGTCAGGGAGGCCAAAGGTACAAGTACATATCGTTGCTGTCGTAAGAAAACCTTGTATCTCCATTTTTTTCGACTTGCATTAAAAGTAAAGGTTTTCTTTTTCCTGTAAAGTTACCATTTTGGACATACAAGGTTTTCTTCCGACAACAGCAATATGCAGCATATATGAAATGAAAGATGGATGACAAATATCACCTTTTTATTGACAAACCCGAAAGTTATGTGACAACAGTTTTTTGCAGGAAGTGGTGCAATTATGTAAAGTATTTTAACACAAAAAGTGGGATTTGTGGGCAGCAAAAATCCCAATTTTTAAAAAACATTTGTACTTTATTGCTTTATCAACTTAGAATTAGTTTAGATCTCAAGCTTTTTAGGACTCCTGAGTGGCATCACTGTCTAAATGTTGGTCTTATCAGTGGAAGATGTTGAGTTTGATCTGAATCAATGCCCCAGCCATCTGTGGCCGGGAGTCCAAGAAAACATAATTGGCCTCTCTATCTCTTGGTGTCATCACTCTGCAAGCCAACACAGGCATCTGTTAGCTAACATAATTGCCAGTGATCTCCTCCAAGTGTGTTGAGCTGTCCAATAATGCTGCATTAGCACAAGTTCATAAAGACACCTTCCCAACTTGGTAGCACCGTGTGATGGGGTAGACCTAGCTAACTAACTTCTTTTGCATCTAATAAATAGGACAATAACTCTGGTGCATTATCTACCCTCAATAAGTGGGCACTAAAAGTAAACAATTGCTTATCACATTGACACTCATTCATGTAGTCATGGAGATGTAATCAAGACTGTAAGGAACAGAGCGCAGTGTTCACCTGGTTTCTTGGCACTTCGAGTGAAGTTTCCTTTGACGATCTTGCAGGTGGAGTTGTCCCCTCCACATACGCCACACTTATCCTCCTCCAGCTCTGAGGCAATCACGTTATCACAGCCCACTTTCTACACACACATCAGTGGCAATGAGCTCATTCATAGTGAACGACATAATAATAATAATAATAATAATAATAATAATCTTTATTTAAAGAGCACTTTTCATACCGGTTGCAGTTCAAAGTGCTGATAAAACTTAACAGAAGAAACTACGATTATTCAATTAAAATCATATAAGGCAGACAAATCAAATTGAAAAGATAAATACCAAAAAACCCATTTTTTTTATAAAACGCTTAAAGAGATACGCTTTCAAATGTGTGCACTGAGCTTGACTGCCTGATAAAAGGTAGAATTGAGTTCCACAGTTTAGAAGCATAATAACTGAAAGAGGCTTCTCCACGTTTTCTTCACATTTTTTATGGAAGGTATTTGCAGAATCCCAGTATCTGCAGATCTAAGATCACATGCTGGAACATTAACAGACAGACATTCTGTGATGTAAGTGGGTACTTTAAGGTCATTTAGAGCGTTAAGAACTAGTAGTAGGATAGAAGTCTATCCTAAACGTGCAGTTCTTTCAAAACAGGGCGATATGATCTCTCTTTTTTGTTTTTGTTAGGATCTGTTGTATATAGCTTTTCCATGCTGTGTCTGGAGCAGTTTGGCTGGGTTGCAAAAAATGACTGAGGCAAGTACGGAGAGAGGAAATTAACTGCAGATCAGTATGCAGTCATAGACTTTGCGAAGGTTCAGGGTTGGGTCAATCTCATTAGTGCTTTGTGTGCCTCCATTATTATCATCACTTAACTCCTGGAAGGCTACCACATGCGATAACAAAAACATGATGATATTCATTATTTCTGACTTGGAAGCAAGTAGAGAAATTTTGTCAAGTGTACAATTTGGTGAAATGTGGAAGATCTTTTACATTTTTGACACATATTTGTCAGTTTTTGACAACAAAACAAGCAGAAAAAGTAAAAAAAAAAAAACACAGACTTGAACTTAATATGAATACTTAATAATAATGTAAATCTAATGTAAACAGAATAAATTATAGTACTACATAATTACCTATGAATAACAATTATGGTTAAATAGCATAACACAGAGATAGTAATAACTCTAGACTTCTAAGAGTTAATCATCAAAAACACAGAATCTACCCAGCCCTCCCCTAGGCAAGTTTTGCTGCCCCACCTATGGATGTTGCTTGGCTACAGTGTATCCTACACACACACACACACTAGTGTAACACCATCACATTCCTGACTTTGACAATGAATGCTTTAGCTTTTATTTTCTATTCTTCAACTTTTATTCACATCCATCTTTTTTTATTATTATTTTGATAAATCTCCCACCTCATCGGAAAGGCTAACAGCTTAACATGCTGACCCTAACTGAAAAAGCAAACTTACACAGGCAACATTCAACAAACTAGAAAAAATGACACTGGCTGTTCAACTGTCAGTTCATTAAAATATCAATTAAAAACTTAGTGAAAGCACTTGTAACGTAGGAGGCATTGGGGCAGGATGCAAGTGTGAGTTGCTTTTATTTAAACACAACTCAGAGTTCAAAAACACAGTAGCAGAGGTGTCCATGACAAGACCAAACAAAGTAAGCAGAACTAAACAAGAAACAAAAACCAACAATGAGAGAAACAGGCAACAGCAACAGGGTATAAAGACACAATGCAAGACCAAGGGACTGAGCAAACACAGGGGTATAAATACTAACAGAAAAAAAATGAGAAACACCTGAGACCAATGAGAGGGCGGGGCTGGGAGACAAAGAACAGGTGAAGACAGGTAAGGACAGGGGAGGAGCCAACATGACAACAAAAGCACATGTCAAAAGAAAACAAAAGCACATGGCAGATAAACACAAACACACACAGCACTAGGAAACCAAGAAAAAGGCAAACACAGAAAGACCAGGACAAAGAGTGAACGGATGTTACAGCACTGAGGTAAAGAAAACATATGACGAGTCTGCTGTCTCTGTAGGCAACTGTCTAATTTGCTTATATGGTAAAGCTGCTTTGTATCTCTGCCACCTTAGGATATCTAAAAAAGGGGCGCTCCTGGCCAAATTAAATTAATTAGGTTGATTTTTTAAGTAAAAAGACATGAACACACGCTCTGCAGCAAAGTACTAAAATAACTTTTGTTTGCAAATGTTTGCACAATTACTTTATATTTGATTAACTTAAAAAATAGAGAAAACAGTAATTGTGGCTCGTGGAACCAAGAACTGTTTATTAACATTTAAACATGTTATTTTTTTGCAATAGTTTCCTGCAGAGGTTGTGTGTACTTCTGCAGACATCTTTCTATTTCTCTAATATGTTTCTAGCTACTAACTGAAAAAAATACAATTGTTTATTTGTTTATTAATTGTGATGTGCAAAAGTTTGGACACACTATTAAGTCTGTACTCAATATCAGCTCCTCTGGTAGATATTACAGCTTGCAAACACTTTTTGTAGCCAGCTAGGAATTTCTTTATTGTTTTTATTTTTATTTTCACCCTCTCTTCCTTGCAGAGCACTTCTAGGTCTGCAATATTCTTGGGCCATCTTGCATACCCAGCAGGTTTAAAATCTACTCATAGATGTTGAACTCATGGAACTGTGGGGGGCATTCCAAAATCTTCAGCTTGCATTTCTTGAAGAAGTTTGTGATGGATTTTGAGGTATATTTTGGACTACTGTCCGGCTGTACAAGCCAGCCTCTCTTAAGCTTCATTTTCTTGACTGTGTCATATTTGTTTCCAGCATTTGCTAATATTACATCTTTCCTGTGCAGTGTCTCCTGTGCCACTCTCTACCACCCAACCCCAATGCACAAAACCACCCCATACTTAACAGTTGGCAAGGTGTTCTTTTCATCAAATGCTGCTCCTTTCTCATTTACTTTTTTCTCTTTGTTCCTTTGGTGATTGTGGTCAAAGATCGCCATTTTTACTGCATCAGCACTTGTTTCTGAAATGCGTGTTGCCTATCTAGATGGTTTTTTTTTTTGCAGACTTCAGACACTGACTTTTTTTGTTGCTTAAGGTTTCTTTCTGATGACTCTTCCAAGCAGATCATGTTTGCGCAAGCAACACAGTAAATGATGCACTACCACTTCTATGTCAGCTAAACCTTACTGCAGGTTCTTTGCTGACATATGGGGGTTTTGCTTTGCATTTCTGGCCAGCACATGACCTCCCCTTAATGTCATTTCTTGTTGACCTTTTGGACAGAGGAAATTGCACAGTCAGCTCAGTCAGATGCTTAGAGCAGCACATGATAGTTGAGTGTTAGCATAAGGTTTGATGAATCAGTAATTTTTTTTACAATGTAGAACTGTCATCAGCTGACAATTCATACTGACATTTTTGCTTGTTTGCTTGTCTAACCAGTATAGTTAACCTAATGAGTTAATTAATTTCTGAGACTTTACAACAAGAAAAATTTCCGAACTTTTGCACGTCACTATTAGTATTTGTTTTTCTGATCTTAAAATAGGTAATCAAATATAAAGTAAATCTACATTTGCAGAAACAATTTGCTGCAGAGGTTGTGTTTTCCTCTTTTCACTTCAAAAATCAACAAAATATGTCATTTAGCCAGGGGTGTCCAGACTTCTACATATTATTTTTTTATCTAGCCTTATTTGACCCGGAACATTCTTTCAGAAAGGCCACCTTAGCAGAAAGCAAGCAGCCACAGCATACGGCGCAGAGTGGTCCAGGAGCAGAGCTGGAGCATATGCGCTAGCTGCCCATTTGTGCAAATAAATGTGAAGCTTGGCACAGCCGGATGGAAAAGGCTCATCCTCATGAATGCAACAGAGGAAAGAGAAACCGAGAGAGAACCAGGGAGCAAAGCCCAGGATAGCCAGCTGAGCTTTATCCGATTACATTTGACATTATTCGTTTGATTGGATAAAGAAATAGTTCAGCAAAAAATTGAATACACACAATTTTCCCCTTACCCCAAATGTAGTCGAACAGCCAAGACATGTTTAGTGTCCAAAGTTTGCTACGAGGCGAACAAGTACTGAAAGCTTACACCAAGAGTGTGATGATTTAGGCATGCAGTTTGCACGATGTCAATTCAATTGCTATAAGCTAGGGGTTACATGGACTAGCCACTCGTTGACTAATAAATCCACTAGTTGGTGCTGTGGGCAGCAGTCAAGGTCAATGCCTTAAATCCAGTGCTGGTAAAGCTGCGTTGAAGAGGCAGGAGGAAGAGATCAGAAATCAGTTTTTTTCTGCTAAGCACAAAATACTTTTCACTGATATCCAGAACACTCACCTTTCTTATGATAGTAATGATGACTAGTCAACTACTTTTATTGAAAGACTAGTTGTCCAGTAAAACATAATAGTAGTGCAAGCCCCACCATAAGCTAGCCTCACAGCTCCAGAATAAAACTACAGAAACAAACTTTGGGCACCGAAATGTCTTGGGACTCTCTAGGGTCATGGAGGTAATGTAAACTTGACAACTTTGAAACTATTATTTCAAAGAGGAAGCATTCCAGTGACAGACCCCCTTCTTACCTCACACTCTCCACGCACACACACGCTGTGAGGATCCTTATAGGAGCAGCGTGTGCCGTCATGCACCATCCTCTTCATGGACACCACATCGTCCGTCTCTTTAGACTGGCAGTACAGCTGGCATCTCTCCTCAGCTATCAGCCCCCACACAAAAACACAGAGAAGAAAGGGCCTTTAAACATGGAGAAGCATGTTGTAGTTTAACCAAGTAACTGTGGACAATAATAGGGGCAAAAATACAATATAATGATACTTCTTGAACTTTTCATGTTACACAATGTCACAATATTTATTTTTTCTGACAACTGAAATGTTAGAACAGGCAAAAAAGAGCCAGTTATGCCACATTCAAAAAAATAATTACAGATGATTTTTATTTAACGTTTCACATACACATTCTGAAAAACAATCCTTTTAGTCAAAGTTGGAAAAGTCATTGACTCAAATGTCAATATAGAACAGAGCAGGGGTCGTCAACTGGTGGAACGTAGTCCAAATGCAGACCCAGCAAAGTATCCCAGCAGACCAAACCATGTTCTTGAAAACAATTCTGTAGCAACCCTGACTGACGTATGTAAAAAGGGTCCTATTTTAATAACATGCACACAGATGGACCAGCGCGCCTTCTCAGAGAGAGTTCAAAACCGATGTGTCTCACATGTCCAGAGTGAGGGGCACTGACAAATAAAATAAATGAAACCTTCACCAGAGTGACTGTGCATTCCCTCACAAGAGTGTGGAATCTCATAAACAATAGCTTTATTTGTGTTTAATTCATTTTTTAATTAATTTATTTAACGTACCCTACAAAAAGTTTTTTTTTAGTTTTTTTCCTAGCTTTTATTTATTTATTCTTTTTGCAAATAATAGCCAATGACCAATTAATTTTAATATGCTCAACAGATTATAAAATTGTGTTACAAAATAATGCAGTTTATCAAAATATATTTTATATGTTTTACTTTATTCTATTGGTGGCCTGGACTAATCATTTACAGATAAGCATTTAAAGGTAACCATTGTAGCCATTCACTTATGTTAAGTCTGTTTATCCAGACCTTTGTAAGCAAGACAGCTGATATAATTGATCATTTCACAAATTTTAACTGAGCACCTCTGGAATAGGACATAAATCTAATGTAAATGAAACTCATTTTGTAACTAATTATGTTTATATAACTATGTAATACAAATTGCAGGGGTACAGTGTCACTCTTTGTCCACATACAGTTGGTCAGCAGACTAAGAAAGATAATGACATCTTGCATGACTCCATACATGTCCTACATATCACCTTCACTGCTTTCACTACAGAATGGTTCGCAGCATGTCTACTTTTATCCCGGGTTGCAACTGCTCCTTTAAAAGTGGTGCTGAGAGAGCCCCACCCACCCAGGAAATTAGCAATAGTGGAACATATTGTTTAATAGCACTATAATGTTCTGGGTGATCTGTTTATTATTTTTATTATTTTATGTTGTGTATGTGCCTGTCTGTTGCCATTCAGGGAGAATTAAAGTTAGAATTAAAGTAATGAACTCAATGGAACGGAATTGAATTGAAAGGAATCTACAATAACTAAGGACTTATAATAAGAGTCCAGATTTTAAACAAGCTAAAAATAGGTGTCTTGTTTTCAAAGGTATCAAATTACTGTTACCAAACTAGCCTCATCTACATGAAGTCTATAGAGATGAAATTAGAAACCCTATTAGACTCAAATATACCATAAAAATCATGACTTTATTGAAGGAAATGACCTATGCCCTCATTTTCAGCAGTGTCTGTGCAGTGAGAACGGCAGTGAGCAGTGGGAATGAAAGGGTGTAAGCTATCCATGGGCTAATTGAATTCCATCTAATGTAAGAGCAATCTGGTTCTGGTGGAAAATTGGAGATGTCATTGCTGCCTAATTGGATTTCCATGTGTCTCTGCTCCCAAACACTGCAGCCCAGCATTCAGCTAATGCTTCCTATGTTCTCGAAGCTGGAGCCAAACGTTTCTCCAACGTTCTTCTCACTAGCTCCACAATGCAGCTACAAACCAATCACGCTCTCCCAAACTGGATTAACACTGAGTCCACCAAATCAAACAATTATTAAAGTAATTACGCCGTTGCCAGAGGGACAGAAAATCCAAGCACACATGGTCTCTATTCTAGCCATTTGTAGTGCTAGAACAGTAAAATACAGTTTTCTTCCTGCCAGACAGTTCTCCTGCTTCTTTCCTCTTCTGGAATTCAGCTTCCATTGCTTTTGCCATTGCCCGTATTATGTAACAAAGCAGTTATTACGGCTCAGAGCAAAAAAACTCACAGGAGGCCTCAAAGCGGATGCAGGAGGGAGCTGTAGCACCAGACCAGAATTCAAACAAAAAAGAGCCAACTGAGGTTGGAAATAACAGCTGTTGTGTGCCCCAAAAACCAGATACCTTAAACTGCGCTGACTTCTAGACTGCTGAGAACATAGTCTCCAGAAAGGCATTCCAGTGCTGGAAAAAGACTGTAACCTGAAATGCTCCCAGCTGCAAATTTCATATTTCAAAACCCTGTCTCTTTACATTAAATAAATAAAACTCAGCTTTTGTTTCTCAGCCCATACCGTACAATCAAAATATAAGAAGGTGCTGTAAATATGTCAACAGCAGACAAACAGCAAGCAGACTTCACTTTAGATCTACAGAAAGACATTCCATGATGGAGTTTATCTTATGTAGCAGTACCAGGCACAGCCTTAAACCCCACTGATCTTCCATTTAAAATGCAACAGATCACACAGTATCATAGTAAAATACAGCACTGTCAGAGACCACACTTTCATTTATTTAACTGCCAGTCAAAATGGCCCTTAAGTATAAGTAATTAACCTTTCAGCATAATGAAAAAAAAAAATAGAAAACACTAAAGAAAATTACACAGAAGCATCAACAACTAAATATAATGCATTTTTTTCAGTATTAAGCATGTTTATCCTTTGACCTTATTACAGCTTCCTTTGTTTTCTGGAGACCTGCTTTCAGCTTTTAAAAGAAATCTGCAGGGATATTTTCGCCTTAGAAGTTGTTTGCATTCTCTGCTTCTCATGATCTTTCAGAACTGAAGTAAAAGTGGAGCTTTTTTTTCCTTCGCTTTCAAATATGAAAGCTGTTTGGGTGCCTTCCCAGGTCTTGTATGGTTGTTAGGAGTCCCATTTTCTCTGTATCTTTTAGTCATTTTTTTGAATTCCTGTTTTGTCACTTTATTTTCTTTGACTTTCCCCTTATTCTACTTAAAGGCCTAATGGAAATGAAATAAATGTAGGATGGTCTTTGACTTTTGTACAGTACACCAGTACACCTATATTCCTGCCATATGCTAGCAATTTAATAGGCAGTTTATTACTTCAGAATGTAGTGTAATGTAAGGAAAACATATGAGTTTATTTTTATAACGACTCACGGTCAGGATGCTCATAAGGCAGCCAGTGGTGCTTGGCCCCCTGGTGCTCAAAGTGTGGGTCCCACATCTTGCACTGCTCCTCTCTGAAGTCCGCCAGGGCCTTGGCACACTCATCAGTGTTACACAGCTGGAACTCATAGTTGTTTCCATAGCAGGTGCGCCCACCGTTGGCAGGGCTGAAAGAGTGAAGGGAGAATTTTAAAACAGGTCAGGGAGAGGTGACATGTATAAAGTGCCAGGCTGTCAAAGAGTCTGTAATGTAAATAGGTGTTGCTAACTGGCAGCCACTGACCCAGCAATGTTTTTAAGGATTTAGTCCATTAACCTTTGATCCTTCATATCTTCATCACAACTTTTACCAAAAGACTGACACCTACTCATGACACACATTGAGTAGTGAGCATAAACTGCTCCAAACTGCTTCACTTAGCTTTCAAAAATGTCTTTAATTAATGGGTCTGTTTACTTTCCACTTTGCATTAACTCAAGATATTACAATAGAAAGCTGTTTTGCTAGTTTAGAGATGTAGAAATTATTGGTTACATCTACCCTGGCTACCCAAGCTATACGTTGGTAGGTGCTAGCAGTTTGTACATCTCTAAACTAGTAAGGTTGGAGCTTCTCTACTCTCTCTAACCTGTGAAAGCTACATGATTCATTGTGTAGGTATGGCTAACTAGTAATGTCTATTTTAGATCTTACCATAACAGCATTTTGATCAACTCTTGCTGTGTCGTACCTCTTGCCAACAATCTAATCCAAATTTCCCTCTATTTCAGTCACAATGATATGACAATATGAAGATATTTAGCATTATCGCAACACACTACTTGACAATGTGCTTTTCTGAGCATATCGTGGACATCGTCAGTAACTAAGGAACACTAAACACCCACATGTTACACAAAAAAAAGAGCACAATTATTCCTGTTTCACTAGATTTACTATTTTGCAGTATGGAAATTGTTGGATCAAAAGTTTTTATTGTATTTTTCTCAAATGTCTCAATACGAAGGATTTGCGACCTTATCAACCTACAGAAAATGTACTACTGTGATCTATGTATCGTATATTGTGAAAATGTCTTCAATTATCGTGATATATTTTGCCATATCATCCATTCCTAGTCAAAATGCACAATGAACAGTTCAACTTTGCTAGCTTAAATACAATAGTATGCAAACATTTGGGCACCCCTGGCCAAATGATACATTTTGTTGATTTTTTAAGTGAAAAGAAAAAACAACCTCTAAAGGGCTCTAAAAATAGCACTGTTTTGGAATTGCATATGCACAATTACTTTATATTAGATTAACTTGAAAATACAAAAATGTTATTTGTGCAAAGGTTTGGACAGCAGGAACTGTGTATTAACAGTTACACACGTTATTTTTAATACAGTTTGCTGAGAAGGGTCTGTATACTTCTTTTCACAAGATATCAAATTTGGTGACATTTGCATTCAAGTATATGTAGCAATTCCAAGTTATCAACACCTGCCCACAGTGTGGCATTAAAACATGCTCATTTACTAAAAATATTCCTAAAACCTTGGTGTAGCTTGGCTACACTTAGGTACTAATTGTTTACACTATTCATTGTGTAGGTGTAAGTAACTAGCAGTTTCTATATTTCTAAATTAGTAGTTTGAAGCTGAAACCTAAACGTCTTCAAAGTTTTAAGTCAGTAATGTTTAATCTAACTGCTCCATCCTATGTGTATCAAAAGTATGACCTCATGTCTCTTTAGGCTATTTATTTTGTTATTACGATTTATTATTCCCTAACTACTATGAATTATTCTGTAACTACTACCAAACAAATTTGTGCTTTATGTAGTTGTGAGAGTGAGGAATCAAACTGTGGCTCCATTTTCTAGCCCTTAGGTTTAAGTGGGATACCAACTTCCCAGACTTTCCTCTATTTTAGTTAGAATACACAGCGTTGAGTGTAGAGTAAGCTGCGCCAACAACTCCTCAGTGCTTCTTTGTGCAGGCTGAGTGCAAAAGCAGGTGACAGTATGGAAGAGTCCACTAAGGCTCACATGGGGTTGTCACACTGGCGGGTGCGGAAGCGGACACCTCCTCCGCAGGTGCGCGAGCAGGAGCCAAACTCAGTCCACTGGCCCCAGTGGCCATCCTGCCTCAGAATGTCTGGTGACAGCTTGATACAGTGACCCTTAAAGCAGTGCTGCAGGAGCAAGAAAGAGAACGAGGGACAGACAGAGAGAGAGAGAGAGAGACGTACACTCCTATTGGTTTGCATATTACACATAAGTATTGTAAGCTTATGAAACTACATCTTCTGCTCGTCTAAAGTGTGGGGACAGGTTGCTTTTCGAAATAGTAATGTTTGACTGTCACTGTTAGGTTTCAGTTACATATGAAAAATACCTGCAAATGTTTAGTTAAAGGGGAATCCCACTGCTTTTTTATGAAGTCTGCATATGTCAATCGTTATGATGTCATCAAATTCATTCAGAATGGTTTAATGTAAAATGCCTTGTTCTAGAGAATCGTACGTAGGAGTCGTTCATAACGGGGGTGACATGAACCAGATGTCTGAAGAATTTGATGCCTCTATAAACTACCTCACAGAAAGGTATTATATGAAATGGTTATGAATAACTTGCCTGAGTACAAAGACATTATTTTACCAGGTTCTGGCTTGAATCATAATTCTTAAATAACATTCGGTTATTTATGTATTTACTTTGAATATATTTTGTAAGATATCAAAGTATCATCAAGGTGTCTTTCTTGGTATGAAGAGCAGGTTTTGCCTAAATAATGATCTGACCGTTTTCTAATGGTTCCAATGTGTTTTGAGTGCTGATGAATGCTGACGTCACATCAAGGGATAAAGGTGGAGTATGGCCCTGTTCTGAAAATAGTGCTTTTGTCAGTTGATTCTTTTATTTTTTGCAGTTTTTGCAAGGAACAAATGGTCAGATTGATACAGATTCCGATTCAATATATTAGGTTACTGTAAACTGACAAAGAACACTTGACAACGCTTTGAAAAGCTAGGTGTCCCCAAACATTTGATGGGCACTAGTAAAGGTACAGCTGAAGAACAAGAAGTTTAGTGGGTTTTCTATTTTATTGCTGTGATTCGTACCTTTCCTGTGGCACACTTGGTGCCATCGATAGGAGGGCCTTTCTTGGTCTTGCAGAAGAAAGGGTTCTCCGGGTGGCTGCACCACAGCTGCTTGCAGGGGTCGTAGGTGCTGTACTAAAAGAAACAGTCATGCTCGCATTCACACATGGCAGCTCACAGAGGCCAAGGCTACAGTATCACCAGTAAAGAAGAAAACAGAAATTTCCATGCAAACCGAAGGCAAGGCAAGTTTACACCCACGTTTCACATTCAATCACAGGGGGAGGAGGAGGATTACCTTCAGCCGGCTGAAAGACTGACTGTTTCAAAACGAAGATTACACCTTTATGTAAGGCTAGTAAGGAGTCACTTTGTCAGTTTTTGAAGTCCTGTGTTTGTGTATATCTTACTGAAGTACTGAAGGATGGTGGACAGAGGGGAATAACGCTGTATGCTAACATCAATATACGGCTATTTCAGTTGATACATATGAAGCACAATTACTTCACATGGAGAACATAGAAAGAGTCAAAGGAATGATCATGAATACCAGAAAACATGACGAGTACTAGAAGAAGGTGCCATACACATGAGGGACACCTCTCTGATCAAAGGCTGACCCCTTACCTGCTTCGCTGTGCGTGCCACCTTTTGCAGCTATGAAGACAGTTCGATAAGACAGTGAAGTCAAGTGTTCCACCAAAATCTCCACTTTACCAAGAAGCCTCAAACGAATACTTCACTCAAAAAGTGCTAGAATTACTAACAATGAATCAAGCACACAAAAAATAAAGCCAGAAATGACTCAAACAGCCGTTCATTGTTAGCAACAACAGCATTTTTTGGTGAAGTATTCCTTTAAGGCAAACTCCACTTTTAGATTGGAATTTAGTAATGAGCTGTGGAACATACTGCTGTAATACAGTTCCAGTCAAAAGTTTAGACACATTTACTCATAGATTTTTTTTTTTTATTTTTGATATGTTTTCATATTTTAGAATAATGAGAAGCTTGCTGGGAAGCTTTTTCTAACAAAGAGCTCGTTTTGAGGGATATAATTTGACCAGGTGTGCCCAAACATCTGCATACAATTATTTTATTTATTTAATTTTTGGGGAAATAATTGAATACATAACCAACAACTTCTCTATTTATATTCATCTTAGAATGAATGCATAGGCCTTTAGATCAAATTGTATTTATGATTAGAAACTTACTTTTGACTGCAACTGTACATCCGTCAAGAGATGTGAAATGGCCAGTTACATGATGCTGCCACAATACAGCGCAACTGCACGTATGAGTGAATATTAAAAGGTGGTTGTAACAGAATGAGATGGGGAGAGTTGAGTGGGTTAAAGTCTGCAGATCACGGTGTGTTCTGGCTGTTGATGTCAGTGTGATGTGTCTCACTCACCGCCGTGCACATCATGTAGCCCATGCCAAAATCAAAACGGCACTGCTCATTCATGGAGTAATGCAGGCCTGGCAGCTGCGGCAGGGACGGCCACTCATGGTCAAAGGGGTCATCACGAAGACAGTCGTAGGTGCTGCAGGAAACATAGCTTTAATTTGGGCTTTATAAAGGAAGAACAGACCCCCAAGATAGGTTTCACATGCCATATATGCCTTAAACCATAACAAAGCGAACGTCTCATCCGTGATACATTTACAAAATGTGCCAACTGTGATACATGCAAACACTCTGATGAATCATTAAATCATTTACCTCTGCTATCAGAGGAGTTACGGCAGATTGCTGCATCTTCATACTGAATCTGAGATTTCTGTGTGATACCATGTTTTCTATCACTGTATGAAAGATGCATCAGGCTTCCTTCATTGTGAGTTGGACTAAGATGTTTTTAGTGCAAACTTGCAAGCACATTTAAAGCACAATTCGAATAGGTAAGTACTTAATATTGATTTAACGATAAAACATGACTGATGTGTGACTTATAAATCTGCCTGTCCAAAAAGATTGTTTGTGAGAACTTAATAAAAATTAGTTTTTGGCTTGTTAGATCATGTTCTTTACAACATATCATTAATAGAAAAAGTAGATTAAACAGCATAAAAGCCACATTTTTGTTAACCGTCAAGGGTTGAATGGCTATTTTTACATTAAATATTTTCTTACTGTCAGAGATTCCCCTGTGTTCCCCAATGTATGCCTGTTTCTGCCCGTGTCAATGCCGTGTGTTTTTCTGCCATGTGCATCTGTGTATTTCTGTTTCAGTCCTTGTCTGTGTCCCGTTTCCACATTCCCATCAATGTTCCCACCTGTGTGTTGTTCCTTTCTCCTCCTTCTCCCAGGTGTTGCCCACTGTGTAGGTCTAAACCTTTATTTCAGTCTTGGCTTTTCTAGTCGTGTGTCTAGCCTGTGTTTGATTTCCCCTTTGTTAGTTTTGTGTAAAAGTCATGTAGTATGTTCTTCTGTATCCTTCTCAGTGTTTGTTTTTGTTCATTTTCATCAATAAAACTTGTTTATGCTCACATCCAGCCTTATCACTTGCAATATGTGACACTTAGTAGTAGTGTGAATTCTGAATTTTCAGTTGATACCACATTTATGTTTGTAAGTAAAAAAGATGTTTTATTTTGATTGTAATTATGAATCTTGCTTCACAGAAAGAAAAATCATTATTTACGTTTATGCCATGTTTTGCCATTTTTTGACAGGAAAAAAGATATGAGAAAAAAGGGCAAAAAGATATAAGTACAGACTCAAGCCTATCAGTACAGAATAACAATAAAATATATATGTAACTAACTGTGTAATTGAGCCATTATGTAATGACATTTAAATACATAGCTTGACTGTACAGCAATACAACATTAACAACTTTAGACATCTATAATGCAATACAAGAGTCAATAAATTACTCAACGTCAAAGCACTTGCTTTCTGGTCAAACTTTCTTTCATAAATCCTCATAAGAGAAGGTGATAAGTCTTTTTTATTGGCGTTTTCTCTATCCCCACCCATGTACTCAGACACGCCACCTGCTTTGTGGCTTCATAAAACTTAATAGTTACTTTGTAAAACTCCACTTAAGCTTTAACCATAATGCTGACACCTGAGTATTTTGCTCAGAGCTGTAAACTAATGGCAGTGCAGTTTGGACTCGGTGGGGGTGAATGGAGGTCAGCTTACTTGAGATATCTGCTGAGCTCCTGGTGGCTGCAGCGGGACCAGTGGAAGCGGTGGAAAGCCGCCTGTACAAGAGGAGCCATGATGCTGCCCATCGGGACCTCGTCACCACACTCGTTGCCCTGGCCATCGTGCTCCATCCCTAACCTGACCATTACACAACACATAAAAAGAGTTTGATGAAAAAATCTAATCCCAATTTTCTAAAAAAAGAACTGCATGCCTAAATCCTCACACATTTGCCTCAAACTACCTTGGGTAATCTCAAAAATGGACAAAACCTCATTGCATAGCTAAAAACGGTAATAGTAGGTTTTTAAGCTACCATTTTGTCCACATTTTTAACTATTTTTATAGATTACAGTGTCATACAGTGTCAGAAGACACACAAGCACGTCTGTTTGAGATGTGGAAGTCTGAGGCAAGTGCATGAAAATTTAGTCAGTTTGCACAGTGCTAATTGCAATATGTGTAAGCTTCCATTAATTCTTAGCGACATCAGCCTCATAGCTGCCATTTAAAACTAAAACGTAGACTTCAGGCAACAAACTAGAGATGGCGCCGATATGATAATAGGTATCAGTATCAGGCGCATATCAGGAAAAAAAGCTGAAAAAATAAAACAAATCTGATCGAGAAAAAGCAAAGTGAAGTAAAGCAAATCACGCAGGGTTCAACATGAACTTTTTCCCCAACTTGTCCAGTTGGGCAAGTGGACCAAAAGTTTACTGCTCTGAGAATTTATACTGTCACAAACAAATTTTAGCTTTTAAAAACATTTTTCACATTTTAATAAGCACACATGCACATTTCTTCAGGGAAATCAATGTATTCTTAAGCCATTATTATTATTATTATTATTATTATTATTATTATTATTATTATTGCTGTTGTTTTATCTTTTTTGTTTTTTTGGTGCAAAATGTGAATCATGTCAATAAGCTACAAGTGGCTAGATTTCAACTGGATTACACCATTTTTTCCATGGACAGGGGGTGTTTGGATATGTAAGAGAAAGAATGTAGCATCAAGTATGTGGCTCACCAAATCGGTTTTCTGCAGAAAAGTCAAAACTTCAGTTTGGCTGAACAGACAAGTAAAATTCTGCTGACACAAATTAGCATTTTACTTGTCCCAGGCAATCTTGCAAATGTTAAACCCAGTCATGTTATAACATCAGTAACCACCTGATAATGTCACATGATAAGAGTAAGGGTGGGGTAGTAATTCTGAGCATAGTATATAAATATTATATGAAATAATTACACGTAAAGAAATTTCATATTGTATCAGCTTATACTCAAAGTTTAGAATTAGTACTGAAATAGAAAAAGTGGTATTGTGCCACCTCTATGCAAAACATGTCTTGGCTGATTGTCTATACGTGGTGCGAGGAGAAAACTGTGTGCATTTCATTTTTGACTTTAAATTCACCAGCTGATGTTGACAGTTTACCACAGACTGATCTCCATGCTTTATATAATACTTGCATATTTGCAGAAATATTTGCATCTCCAGGAGCTTTCCTGAGCTCACAAGCACGAAACAGTCTAAGTGGCATGCTGTTATGTTGTCTGCAGCTTCATGGTAAAAAGAATGGCTTTAAAGTGCGAGTTATATGTGTGGGCGGTCGGCTGGGATTTAGCGTTTCTCACACATGTCCTGTCTCATGAGCCACCACAAAGGCAGAGGAGAAACCATCCTCATGATTCAGAGTGCAGCTTCTCACAGGGTGACACATGCCAGTCACTGGAGCATAACCTACACATACACACACGCAGACACAGACAACACAAGCACACAAAACAGACAAAACAGTTGGAGAGAAAAAAACACGAAAACAGACAGTGAGGAAAGTATTCACTACATACAGATGTACGCAAAGGTCTGAACAAACCCAGTGAAATTACGTACTGCTGATTTTCTAAGTGAGAATGAGTTGGAGTACACTAATCTGTTAATACAAAGGCTTATTATTCAGTAACCACAGGGACTTCAATGCAAACTAATCGAGCTATTCCTAGGTTATAGAAGTGTGTAATACAACTTTGGGCCTGCCAGATCAAATACGTACTTTTTTCTACAAATTCTAGTGCACAATTTCTATTGATTTGGAAAAAATAAAGCACTAAATATTAAAATGTACCATAACTATTGTTTTATTTTTTAAATTCAGCAAATAAATGGTAATTGTTCATTCAAATGTGCAGAAGTGTTTTCACCGTACAGATTTTTTTTTTCGCTTAGAAAATGAAGAAAACATATAATGTGACCAAAAGCACCCAAACTCTATATCTATAACAACTATATTTACATCACCATCATATCAAAACCTGATGAGTCCTAATGTTTTTACTTTTTACACAGTTTTACCCTTTATGTTGTAGGAACATTGTACTGACCAATAGAAATGGTTTAAAATTACCTGGAATGATAACAAGGTACAAGGTTTTGTTATTATAGCAACAATATGCATATTATACAGTTATACTGTTAGGCTGTGTGTTCTACATTAAACAGTGCTGTACCCTGCATGCCAGTAGGCCCAAACTCTCGTCTTGTGAGGAAGATAGCGTGATCGTGGTACTCTGCGTCATTCTCATCCTCTTTCTGCTGCAGGAAGGCCCATCGACAAACATTCTCCAGACTCTGAGAAGGGTTGCCCAGCTCGATCAGACCTATAGACTTACAAAACAAGAGATGAAAACATATCCTGGATTACCTGGATAACCTGGATTAGCACCACAGCATTACATTCACCACACTTGGGGAGCTGGGCAATATGACAATATACATCGTTACTGTGATAAATTATGTCACAGTACAATATAATTTGCTTTTCTGAACATATTGTGGACATCGTCAGTACTTAGAACACTAACCTATTGCATGTTTCATTATAAAGAGAGCAAAAATAGTGCCATTTAACTGGATTTAGTGCAACACAGAATGCAAAATATTGAATAAATATTGCATTTAGAATTTTTGACAATGTTTTTCAATATGTAGTACTACTAGTTCTTTTTTCTCTGTTCCAACTGATCAGATGTCTGACAAAATAAACGCTGTGTCATATCGTTTAACATGAAAATTTCTTGAAGTATCGCAATATTATATTTTTGCCATATTGCTCACCTCTATGCAGACATTACTGACAACGACCTCACAAGAATTTTGTATGAATTATGAGCCAATTAATTTAGATTTCATGCAAATGAAGGGGTAAGAATGGCTATAACTGCTAAACCCACACTAGTCCTAAAAACTTTTCAACTCTTCCCCAGTTGGCTTGTGCACTTGAGCAAATCCTTATATGTAACTGCTGAACTTGATAGTGGCCTATGATGTATGTCACTTTCTTATTTACATCAAAAACCTTTCTTCACTACAGGAAATGACTGCACATGTATTGTGAAGATACTGTAAAAAGCTGACCACATTTTTAAAGCGGTGTTACCTTGGGAGAGCAAAGCATCATGATTCGCACCAATACTACGTTGATATGAGCGCCCAGTGAACCATCCTGATAGATCTCATTCACCTGTGGGCAAAGTTATAGACAGCCTTAGTTCAACAGAAAGTCACAAATTTTCCCCCCTTTTCCCAAGCATAGCTGATTAACTAGGAATTGCATTGGAGCTACAAGGCTAAGGAGTGTTTAAAAACATTTGGGATTAGGGGAAATACATCAATTGTTCATTCTTTTAATCCACAGTGGACACAGTGTTTAAAAACTCCAGCAGCACTTCTATGTCTGATCCACTCATACCAGCGCAACATACACTAACACACCACCACCACGCAAATAATACCTGTTTTGTGGTGGTCCTGTGGGGGTCCTCACCATTGAAGAAAAGGGTAAAAGGGGGCTAACAAAGTATGCAGAGAAATAGATGGACTACAGTCTGTAATTGTAGAACTATAAAGTGCACCTACAGTAACTGATGAAATGGACAATGAGTGTGGAAACAAGAAGGTTTTTTGCTTAAGAAAACCAGAGGCATATCACAATCAGTGACAAGGGACACATAGGCAGCAAGTAAACTGCTATGCTAAAGGCTAGCCCTAGGCTAAAGACTATCATTACCCCAAGAGACTGGCTGTTCCTTCCATGTATCTCTAATGTTCACACCGGGACTAACGTTAACTCAGACTGTCTGACTACATTGCAGGAGATGAGGGAATGCCTGACTGATCCATTCAGGTAAAAGGAATTATGTTTTGCACCGTTTCTGTGTTGTGTTATCTGGCTTTCTTGTGGTATAACAGTGAAACCAATACTTTAGGAAGAATTTCAACCAATATGTCATACGCTACTAGTGCCTTCGCCTGGGAATACTGCTGATATTGCAATTTTTTCACTACTGCATGTCTCAAATATGAAATAATCCCACACCGCTGACGTGATCCTTGCTTCATGCATCACTCAGTAGTGCAAGGGTGCATCAGAAATTGCTTCATTGTATCATGCCAGTATTGTGGAACGATGGTGCTAGTATTGGCACTAATACTGATGCGCTATTGCCGCAAAACTAGATTACATTTAGTAAAAGTGAAACTAAGACTCTAGGCTTTAAGGCATGTGCATGGATATGTGTGAATGTACGTATTCTATACCAGTATAATGTAAATCAAAAGAGCCATAATGGAATGAAACATGAGAAGTCTCTACGTATGATAACCGATTCGAAAACATACATATAATTACAACCCCCCTGTGACAGGCTAACAGGCAGCACCCCTCTTGGGGTCTCAAGACAGCCATCTGTGCACAGTCCTCTGTGTACGTGTGCCTGTAGGAGAGATATCATTTCCGTCCCGCTCACACCTGACCCTGTCTCATTCCCCATTTACATAGCCCATGATGGGGAGAAACCTGAGAAAGGGAGCAGGACCCCTGCCAAAATGCCTGGTGTGTGTGCATGAGTGTGTGAGTGTGAGAGAAAACTAATGAAGTCCTATGACACACACACGCACACACACACACACACACAAACACACACACACACGTAGACTGACAGATGGATGGCAGTTCAACCAGAGGCTGTTTAAGAATCCTTGTGCGATTGGGGGGAGCGGACAGAGCGAAAAAAGAGACAGATTGACAGAAGAAAGAAGGAAAAAAAGAGGAGATCGCAGAGTAGAATAATGCAACACGGTGCATCCATGTCCCTGAGAATCAAGCTGAGGTTAACTGACTCCTCCTTGGAGCTATATAGGAGCAATTAATTTCACCTACATAACAGTGATGGCAAATAGTAGCCTTTTTTAGATGAAATTAGGCGGCTATAGGAAGAAAGTTGAGTTGGGGCGGCACAATATATTGCTAATCATAATTGCGCCATCAGCCATCGCAATAGTGATACATGGGAAGAATGAGAGGTGGAAATGAGCTTCTAACTAATCACTGAATGTTTTATTTTGTGCAGTAACCATCCTGACAGATCACAAATGTTCTGTGGATGGTGAGATGAATCAAGACGTTCGCATAATCCAACAAACATAACATTGCTGTTATAAGAAAACTAACACTTTACTTGATCTCTGTTACATAACATTGACACAACAATGTCATTAACATGTCATGGCAGAATTTAGTTGATTCTCGAAGCGAAAATAAGTTAACAAATCTTCTACAGAAAACCAACGCAAACACAGCATTTTTCTGCCAATTTTAGTGCACAATTTCTGTTTATCTGCTGGGTTCCACATATTGGAAAAAAAAACATAAAATATAATATGTTCCATAACTTTTGCACAGGCCACATTTAATGTTTATGTTTTTTCCCCGATATGTTAAATTCGCAGATAAACAGTACAGAGGTGCATTCTCTTTTTTACATGCTACATGCTTCAGTGGGTTTACATGGTCTGCTGCTTCGTGACTGAACTGTTGTTGCTCCTGGATGCCTCCATTTCACAATATTAGCACTTACAGTTGGCCCAGGGCAGATCTAGCAGGGTAGAAATTTTACAAGCTTGATTTGTGGCAAAGGTGGTATCCTATGAAAGTACCACGTTTAAAGTCACTGAGCTCATTAGTATGACACATTCTACCACCAGTGCTTGTCTATGGAGATTGCAGGGCTATGTGCTTGAATTTATACACCTGTTAGCAATGGCTGTGTCTGAAACACATGAACTCAATGATTAGGAGGGGTGTCCACATACTTTTGGCCTTACAGTGTATACTGTAATCTCAACATCGAGCAATACAATCATAAATATGTAATTTATCTTTTAACGTTTATCAGAAAAAAATACTGCAACGTGACTCTTCAGCAATATTGCTCAGCCCTATTGCAAATTGGACTAAATTAGTCAGTTGAATGCTATAATTAGTGCTAGCCCTCATTAGAGCAAACAGAGAGGTATTGGGTTGCGACTGTGGCGATTAGCGGGTGATGATGAATCTTATAAGGAGGAGGATCACTCTTTCCTGTTTATCACCTTAGTTACTCACTCATTAAAGTTGCCTGGCAACCTTGAGAACGAGACGAGATGTCCATGAGAAAAACCTGCTGACCTCCGTCTGGACTGTAAGGCCATCCATTACTGGCCTGCTATTGTCTCTCGCTCTCTTTCATACACACACACACACACATACACACACACACACACACACACACACACACACACACACCCTGCAGGCTGTGTAACAGCTTCTTAACCTAACATATAAGTGAAAATTATCAGCAACGTTCCACGCTTCCTCTCATTACTGCTGATTTTTCCTCTGTTCGTCCTCTCACGCTGTCTGTCTCTGACGTGGACACACACACACACACACAGTGTTAACAACCAGAGCATAGGCCCCTCATTAGAGCAGGTCTGTGTCTGGCCCTCTGTTGGACCCTGCCCGTGTTCTATTAGTCCAGCTCCCAGCGTGCTGCCGAGCAGGTAAGCTAATTGACGAGCGGGAGGCCAAAGTGCCAGAAAATCATTAGGATCAAATTAATAATGCACCAAGGTCTTCCACCGGAGCTTGTCTTCTGCTAGGCAACCAAACAGCAGCACAAACAAAAATGAGGCACGCGCGCCCCAGACTAGACAAAGAATGGACTGAGAAGGAAGGAAGGATGGGGAAAAAGAAGAAAGAGTGAAAAAGGGACTAAATGTACACATTTAAAAATGAAGTAGATCTGGAGGTAACCAAAAGTGTTTCCTCTGTGACCTTCCTCTATAGAATCCCTTTTAGCACCTTTATATTTAAGAGTGCAGGGTTTTTGGATGGAGAGATGGCAGGAAATAAACAAAAATCGAAGAAAAATGAGGCATTCTAAGCAGAGACGAGACTAACGATGGACTGAGAAGAAAGGTAGAACACAGAAGAACATACAAGGATTAGTAAAAAGGGCTAAATGTCAGGTTTTTGGAGGTGAACAGGGCTGATGGGCCAATGCAGAATGCTGTGAACAGGACCTGAGGTTGTGCAAAGCTAGAAAAAAAAACGGTTTCACCAGAATAGCCTGGAAATGTAGACTACCTCCTAGTTTAACCGAATGCATAGATAGTTCATTGCAAGTCCAGTCTTGCCCATAGATCCAAAGGCACATCAATCCTTCAGGTAAAAAACCTTGTTAGGGACGTGGACGGAATTTCCACTGTGTGAGCAGCTGTCAGGGAGATGGATGGACATTTGACAACGTGCTCTCTCATTCTGAGAGCTGCAAAAAAACACTGTCACACTCCAGCTGATCCCCCACATTCACCTCAGGTTACACAGAGGCCAAGTTCAATGCTAGATACTTTGTCAATCTTGAAACCCTATAACATCATGTGGCAGATTAAACAGCATAAGATGTTCTAGCTAGTTTTCAATTGCTACAGTAGCTTGTTAAAACTTGCCCTGGCAGTCTTCTAGACCAGCAGGTGTGAAAGATAATTCTAGAACTCCTGCACTGATATATTCCCTTCCAGAGTGAAATTCAGAGGTGGCAGAAAACAGCAAGTCATGAAGATGAAGGATTTTGCTTGAAAACAGATCTGAGAAGAGCAACTTTGAGCCTATTGATACTTGTCATTTCAGGCATCCAGGATGTCCAGATCCATAGTCCATGTACACCTGGTTACGAAAACGCATTGCTTTTACACAGAAAGAAGTCTGATTTGCACCAAAGCTGCTACACACATCGGAGCTACATGCAAATCCAAGAAACTGTCTTCCAGAACTGTCTGAGACGATGATGTGCCAGAGTTTTGTTTTATGCAGTTATGCATTTCATAAGAACTAAAAGGAGGAAACAGTTCTAGTTTTTATGATGCTTATGAAGCAAAAGGTGACGGTATACAGTTGCTTTTTTTTCATCTATGATTGATTTTCACTAAAAAAGTAGTTCCGTCTCAGAGGAGTACAGATACATTTACACACAGCTCAGCTGCACCTCAAACCACCTCCTGAAGTTGTGAGAGTGATCAAATAGCGATATGTCTTTGTTGCATTTACGCTAATTTTACAATCAGATAACAATCCAATCAGCTCGAGATCCATGAGGTAGCTCAGAGTAAACCGGCTCAGAAACACATAAGAGTTTTTCTATGTGTGAAGGTTTGGAGTACTTACTATGTTCATAAGTGTCAGCAGGTATTTCTGGATGTGCTCTCGGCCATGGAACTGAACCACTGAGCAGTCCACTCCCAGGAGGACTTCGATGTTGAAGATCTCGTCTTGGTGTGAATGTCTTTTGGAACGTCTGCTGCTGTTCACTTTTGGTTCAAACCCTCTGGAGAGAGCCTCCATTCCAGCCAGGCCACCCAGCGCTGAAGCTGCAGAAACAACATTCACCATTTGAAACCAAAGCCTGGAATTCATGTATGAGGTAACATTTACATTACACATTACGTGGTTGAAGATCTGCTGTGACAACACAAAATATTTTTAAATCAGATCTGAGCATCTTGTTTATGTGATATACCGAGACAAAAATGAAATCGGAATTCAATTTATATATCACACCATCTGCATATCACTGTCTTCATCATCCACTGTTGGCTAATGATTATGCGATTCGTGTACCTGGGTCCTCAAAAGTCAGAAGTCTGTTAAAGAGCTTGGAACGGTCAGGTTTAGATCACGTTGGAGTTCTCACAGGCCTTTCACTCTTAACAGATTTTACACTGCATTTCCCTTGCTAAAGCTTTCTCCTTACCTTTTTCTTCCTAACTTTCACTGAAACATTTTTAATCTGGTATGCTTGAACCACTATCCGTGTTTATGACAGATGAGAAAATTAAACAGACAAAAACAGCCAATCAGATCAGGAAAGTGCAGCTCAGTTCATGAAATTTCCCATTTATTTGTTTGGTAGTGTGCGTGTGAATGTGTATGTCTGTCTGTCTGTCTGCCCTGCGACGGACTGGCGACCTGTCCAGGGTGTATCCTGCCGTCTGCCCAATGACAGCTGGGATAGGCTCCAGCACCCCACCGCGACCCAGAAGGATAAGCAGTTTAGATGACGTGTGTGTGTGTGTGTTTGTTTGTTTGGTGATTTTTTATGCTATGTATTCAATATATCATACAGTAGTATGCAAATATTTGGGAACACCTGGTCAAATTACATGTTTTATTTTTTATTTGATTTTCAAATCAAATAGACTCTAACACACCTTTTATATGACTGTATGAATCATTCTATATAAAGAAATAAAGCTTCAGCATTAAACAGGTGAAGGCTCACATCAGAACAGGAAAGTTTATCCAGACTTAAAAATGATTTTTATGAGTTATTTGTATGATAAAAATGTTGCTTGAAAGCACTGTTTGATGAATACATTCATTAAAGTAGAATGGACTGCTGATTATTTTATTATATCATATTTTTATGATTTTTTAAGGTACTGTAGTGTTGGTGTCGAGGAAAAAACGGGGTGAAATGTGAACATAGCCTAAGAATGCTATTATATTCTATAGCAGCCATAAGTACACCTACAATCAAGTCATCTGTCACATGACCTGTATTTCACGAATGAGCAAAGCTATGGAATCAGAGAGCAAAGAAAAACAAACTAATTGTGTAAGTCAAATGCGTTAGACACAGTCTGTCAACTCCAAACACAAAGACTTTCTTAAGTCTCTTTCATAACTGAGTCTTCGCAATCTCCACGAGCTTCTTCGGCTTGACCTCTGATATTGCTGATATATGATACAAACACAAACACTGCGTCAACACAGAAAAGCATTCACATTCAGACACATTAGCACTGAGACAGGACGCTCAAAAAGGGAAAAAGTGCAAAAACAGATGGCAGACTGAGACAAGGCGACTGCACCAGTTCACTGATATGACTGGCTGTGGACCAGCTACACGATATGTACTGAAGTCACTGATGAATGTGGGAGTGTATGAGAGAACCAGCTGTGATGCGGTTACCTGAGAGAGCTCACACAGGCTGAAACTCATTTAGCCCTGTTGTGAGAACTGAAAATAGTGGTTAAAAAACCAAGGCATGCTGATGAAAGACGTTAAAAGACCTTACTGCATTTACAACCTGTTGAACAGCAGTTGAAAGACAAGCAGTTACAACTGACACAAAATACCCATCATGAGATACAGCACGGACTCAAGAGCACCGTACATTATGGAAAACAGCTCACTCCTTGGAAAAAAATCACAGAAATGCAAATACTGAAATGATATAACCAATATGATCTACTTGTTGAAATGATAGAACTAATATAATCCAATTTTGCAATATACAGTAATGTGCAAAAGTCAGAGACCCGGCTCATACTTCACTGATTTCATTTCCAGTCAAAATGGCTATTAAGTTAAAGTTATTCATTTTTAGGAGATGTTTTAGATATACCACATTCCACTTGCATAAAAGTAATAAAATGATAAAAAGATACAGAGAAATAGACAAAATGGGACTTCTGGTAGACCACCAAATCTGTCTCCATCAGATAAACAGTACTTAAAGCTTTCATTTTGTTTCAGATCTGAAAAAGCCCTCAGGTGTTTCTGTTGACCTTCCTAAGAAGGCAGCTCGATGTTAAGAGCAGCTGTCAAGAAGCTGTTACTGAGAAAAGCAAATAGACAAAAAAGAAGAACATTTACAAAACAAAGAAGTTGCTTGTGTTCTCAGAACAATGGACTGACCACCCCAAAGTCCAGACCTCAACATTACCCAATATATCATTGCGATTAATTGCAACCAACTTCTAAGACTGACCTTTGAGGTGTGTAAAAATATTCCTGCAGATTTCTTTGAAAGACTGAAAGCAAGTCTTCCAAAAAGAATGGAAGTTGGAGTAAAGGGTGGACACGTTAAATACTGTAAAATTAAATACTGAAAAATTTGTAATTATTAAGGTTATTATTCAGTGTAGTTTTTTGTTAAACGTATGTCCTGCTTTTTTCCTGACACTGAAAACAATAACTACTACTGAATGGCCATTTTGACAGGAAATTAAACAAACAAAACGTGGCCTCTCAGTGCTGTATATCTTCTTTGAACGTACAGGTCTGCTCAGCCGCAGGCAAAACCACTCAGAGTTAAACTGACTCTGTGAACAAAACCTCCAAGACGAGGAGACTGTATTAACACGACAGTAAACAATATGATAATAAGGCTACCAACTCATGAATAAAAACGCCTTCAATGGAAAAGGCTATTTGGAAACTTTCTGAGATGAATCAGCACTTGGACTTTCACAATCTCTTCTCATACGTTTCTAAATCAGCTAGCTTATTAGCATATATGCTCAGAGTGCTTGTTTAGCCTAATTTAGACAAATGTTCAGACCTCTTCTGTAAGATTGCTTAAATGCTGTTAGGCTCATTTTGACAAATCTGCAGTACCTCTCAAGTATAGGACTTTTGGGGTAATTTATGTAAATGTAGCCCATAAATGTGATTAAGAGTGAGATGCTCTTCACTAATAACGCTAACTTAGGGAAAGGCAAGGCAGTGTGTGCCCCATGATACATGACAAAGGGCCTTTGTTGCTTTGATATGATTTCACTCCTATTTCAGCTCCATGGGCTCTGCAATAGATTAACCTCTTGCAACCTCTGATCAGCCTGATGTTGAAACAGTGCGGCTCAAATCAGGTCATCTTTTCCAGACAATACTGCTCCCAAGAATCTGTCAGCAAAGCAGCCTTTTTTTACATAAATAACTGCTTTAGAAATGCTCCCTAATGGTTTGTTTCTTGAGCAGAATTACTACCAAAACACAGTGAAACCATGATTTAAGTATTAAAGTGAATAAGTTCAGTGTAAGCAGTGGGAACCCCACAGACAAAACAGGGTTTTACCAGGTCACATGCCTCTATAATAGACATGAGCCATTCCTTTGCCTCTTTCTGAACTCTGAGCACTGGTAGAGCACTGGTAGATCTAAGAGAGCAAAAAGCAAAACCAGAACCTTCCCTTATAACTCACTTTTCAGAGCTATAATCCTAATAGCGGTCAAGGTATGAGTATCATGCTTAACTACGAGACCTCAAAACATCAGCAACAACAGGCCAGCACGAATTTTAGCTTTGCTTCTAGTTCAGGGCAAAGACCATGAATCAAGGTATTCTCCAGGGTTTAAAAGCTTAAAGCCAAGACTTTAAACACCTGATGAAGTCAGCAGTTTATCAGCCCAGGCCTGCAAACTACAGGGAATACACAGCACAATAAGCTCTCCAATAGCAAGCCCCTGCATGCTAATGGATCATGGCAATTGTGTGACCAATTCTGATATATGCTGAGTCTAAATAGCTTATAATCCTTTACTTAATTGCAATAAATAATCATCAAAATACTCTCTTTGGCCACATTCTGAATTTGCCATCTATCCTGTTTAATCTCCATATCATAAAACCATGGAAATCAGATAACAATCCAGGCAACCTGAGCCTGATGCCACAATCTCAGTTTCCCTCAAGCTTACGACCAGCTTCTACTACCATCAAAGGTCCAGTTTAGCACACTCCTACTACACAATCACTGCCACAGTCAACCGGGTATCACAATGTCAGCAGACGTCCACTTAAACACCACAGTCATCATATTTCAAGGGTAAAAGGCTTCAATGCACCACTGTGTACTTGGCCAAAGCCTAAAAATAGAAAGCTACAGAAGGGCCATGTGTTTGTAGGTGCTGTGCTGATGAAGAGGATGTGGCTCTTACTGTGTGAGTGTCATTAGTAGGCTTATTTTATAACGCAGGGGTTTCCAGTGCCACTGCAAGGGCCAACTGACCAGGGCTTAGCCTCCGATGACTATCATATCTAGCAGTTACAGTTAGACTGATAGAAACTAATTGACATTGTGGCATATCCTCCAATCTGAGGACCTAAGCTTGACAAAATCAAGCTTGTAAATGCTTGAGAATGATACAAGATAAGTAAGATATCTGAGAATATAATGGGGCAGTATGTCACAATACAAAACCAGAACTATGTATGGCTTGGTTGTGTCTCAGTTTCTGTTTCCCATCATATAAGGGTACCTATCACCTTAGGAGCAGTTCTGAGGAGTGCTGTGACAGATCCTGTGACAGTTGTTGACCAGTTAATTGTCTCAGGATCTCTAGCTCCATCCATTCATCTTTGTTCAAGGAGGGTAACCAAATTCAGCACTACAAATGTCCGTTCTCAGTAATCTGACTATTCAAGTATCCATAGTGAGTTAGTGAATGGATATTCTGTTAACTACAGAAGGAAAAAGCCCCCAAAAAGATTTTTACATGATAGCACTGGTGTTGAGAGTTTAAAAAAATCAGTAGGATAAAACACTGCAGCACACAGAGGAATATATTTGAAAACATGTCACGAAAAATAGGCAAGGAAAATTGGTAGGTTTTTGTGTTGAACAAGTTATTGAGGTTTATTCTTCGTATAAGCTAATAAGATAAAGCTTGGCAACACATGCAAGTTCAGGCATTCATCTTTTGCAGTAGCAAAGTGTGTTATATTATACATCCTTACATCATGAGTACATAATACCAGCAAACCTGTCACATTTTACAGTCCTGTTAAAACAAAAATAGGCTGTATATTTGGATATTTACAAACATGGAGCATAACAAACACACAAACTTTGACTTCAGTATTGAAATTCTGGCACTATGAATGGTTAACTGAGAACCCGTAGCAAAAAAAAACAAGGACAAAAAAACAAAGCATACACAACAAGAAGCAAACTATGCATATACAGACATAGCCCAGAGGTCTCCAGGCAACACACACGGCTTTTGGAGTGGTCCAGCAAGATTACTGGCCAGATGGATGCACAGACACTGGCTTTAGGAGTCAAAACAAAATGCATAACTTGGCATTTTCAGCAGGGCTGGCAGATGTGACTGTTCAAGCAACAGCCTCTGAAAATAAACATGGAATAAATCTAAAAAAAATATGAACTGATGTTGGGTGTACAAACACAAGGGGAAAGCCAAGAGGAGAGCATCAAATTACAGTCATAGTGAGACATACAACAGCTGAGTGCGGAAAGAGATTTATGTCTTGAAATCTACACTACAACAAATACCACTGCAAGACATCAGCACTGCATCCATTCTCCATGTGCTCCTTTTGGCTTATATCAGCTATAAACAATGGTGTTCTATGCTACGAAGCAAAGTTTATCAACACAACTCCCAACATTAAAGGGCTCTTTGACAAAATTGCTGGTGGTAACGCAGATCACTACCATGGCTGGACTGTAAGAACAGGCTTTTAAAAGACTGGAAAGTGAGGTAGGGAGGACTAGCATTACCTATAATGATGCTGGAAGCTGATGCTATGCTCTTCATCATTGTTAGGATTTTCTGACAAAGTATTTCTTTAACAAGCCTGCGATTGCTTCCAGAATCCTGCAAACAACTCAACTTTTTATTAACAAAAACTGCCTGTGCTTCTGAACTACACAGGAAAGCAATAATGGGATAATGAAAAAATATGTCGAAATGTATTTTCACACAAAAGACAACATATAAAAATAAAGGCATCAAAATACAGAATATTTGTATTCTGACATGTCATTTTATCAACTGTTATGAAATTTGCGTATTTTAAATACATGCATCAGAAATACTGCTTATCCTTAAAGCAATGTAGCCTATGAAGCATACAGCGTCATCTAGCATAGATTTTCACAGTCGAATGTTCAGCTACTTCTCAAACTGTGATAAACTCTGTCAAACAAATCATCAGAGATCCATTCAGAAGATTTGCAGACGGCCCCTTGAACTTATTTAAATCTGCTGCCAGAGGAGTTATGACATGTCCATGTCTGCCACAGAGAAAGTGTACAGAAACAGAGCTTTCTCTGTGCTACCATGTTTTGTAAAAGAAGCACAAGACGTACCTTATTGCTGTACATACAGTGAATTTTGACTTATGACTTATATTCCTATTCATGTGTTTCCTGTTCAAAAAGGCTGTTTGTCAGAATTTTCAGCTTTGATAGATCACATTCTTTACATATCAAATAAATGCAACGCACTTAAAAATCAGGTTATTAGCAGACAAGAGCAGATTAAACGGCAGAAATCACCACGTTTTGCATCAGCCTTAAAGTGGTAACTCTGAGACTTACTATTACCTCAGCATCATGCTAAATGAGGCACTTGACAGTTAAGGAGAATAAGTCAAATGACTAAGTCATGGTGTTTGTTTAATGAGCTGTATCACACACTTCCTTTCCTTTGAGCTTTGTTCTTTTAAGTCAGCATCTTTTTCCCTTCATCAAAAATAACTGCACTGGTAAAGAAAAAAAAACCTTATTGTGTCTGTATTTAGCCCATAGGGGTCTGTCACTGGGGGTCTGAGCAGTAAAGAATTGTGGATCTTATCAACATGGTTTCAAAGGTTCTACCCACAGTCAAAGCGGTGGCAAGAGAAAAAAATGGAAAGTGAAAGAAGAAGCATCCAAATATCAGTCCTAGAGCTTGACAAAAATGACATGGTTGCACTGAGCTGAATACTTTAATTCTTGTTTTATATCATAACAGAGCAGTGAAGAGCTGTATTTCTCTTCAGTCTGGTTATGCTATGTTTTTGCTGTGTTGCAGTAAAATGTTAAAGTTGTAGTAAAATGCTTAATACTGAATTCTGTATTAATGTGCTTTGAAATTCATCTCAAGCAAGTCAACTTCCTCTTCATGGCCCCCATGTCCAAACCGATCAAAATGTGCATATTATATATACTGGTTACTCAACAGAAAGGCAGCATGTGCATAAATTGCTAATGATTTGGGTGCGTGAATAAACACGTTCGAAAACATGAAAAGACAATTCAGCTTTTTATTGAAGAAATTTACCAGCAAACTAGTTCAGGAGTCCTGTTTCAAATCACTAATGGCCAGTGTTGAGGTATTTACTACAATAAGTAATGTATTACAAGCTACAATTACTTCTCTCAAACTGTACTGGGATTACTTTACTCATTACTTTCTAGACAAAGTGATCACACTACTCATTACTTCACTTCTACATTACTCTCTAAACCCTACACACATATGTACCAACTGCACAACAGAAAATGAGAAAGTCTGTTTCAACCACTTAAAATAAAAATATTTTATCATAACAATGAGAACATTTCTCATTTACAACCTCACAATCTGAAAAAGTCTGAATATTTAAATGTATTTTTAGATTTTTATTTGTATTTATTTATTTATTCATTTTTTTACTGTTGGACTGCAGTTTGGACTAATTCAGTAGAATGGTCAAATTATAAGATAGCAAGTAAAATTATGATAAGGTAATTCATAATCATGAGATACTAAGTCAACATTATGGGAAACCATCTCTATATGATGAAATCTCATTATCATAAGATATCAAGTCATAATTATGAAATATTATGTCATAATTATGATATTTAACCAGTCACATTAAACATCATTTAAAAGGCCTGATGATAAAAACGATGAACGGCTGAAAACCGACAAACTACCCAGTAGAAACGTTCTAGACTGCTGCCTCGAAATAAAATCTTCATGGATAAAAATTTTTTATCCATCAGTTTCAAAGTGTCGTGATTATATGCTTCGACAGATCGCTTGCTGAGTTTTCAGCACTTGCACTGTACTACTTATATTCACAATTAAAGTCGAGTAGTCAGCTGACACAGGTAGCATGCACACAAATTACATACATGAACCAGCAGGGATAATATATAGAGATAATTTATAATTTAAATGCACTACATGTATTTTTTGTGCAAATGATGCAATTCTCATTATGTCAGTAGCTGTAATTACAAGAATTTCATCACATTAATTACTTTGCTACAGGAACAAGTGATCACATTACTCTAATACATTACTGTGTGCTGCATTATGTCCAACACTGTAATGGCACATGTAAATAAGAGAAAAGAGTGGCAGTACTTCACAGCATGCACACTGTAAAACATACCAGTAATTGTTTTTAAAATGAGCAAATATGTTCCCATGACTCTATTTGCTCCTAACATCTCTGTAAATCTGGTGGTGCGTTTCATGAGTCCTTTTAAATTAGCAGATATTATGAATATTTCTTCCTTTTCTATTAAGTTACTGTGCCAAAAGATACAAAGTTTTGTTATGAAAGCATCAACGTGAACATGCATAAGTGCAAGTTTCAAAATGATGTACATTGTGCCTCTCCATCAGCAAATAAACTTTCTGACCTCATTTTCATAGCTGTCTCATAACATACTCCATGAGCACTGTCCTACCACCAGAACCACACCTCAAACAGACATCCCCCCATCGCTCTCAGTCAAAACACACGGCCAAAAAAAATGAGCTTAATCACTGTCTTTTCCACACAACACAGTAATCACAGTACAGAACTGCAGCATAGCTGAGGCTGTGCTAACCCTAAACAGTTAGACCAACAGCAGTGGAAACAACAGCGCTGATCACTGCAGGAGCAAACGGCAGGCTGCCATCTGCATAAGCCATTCTGTATAGGAGTGTGTTACAGCGAGGGCTGAAGGGAAGGTGGATACGGAGCAGAAAGGCAGCACTGGAGGAAGTGAACTCTCATCCAAAACACTGGGCCAGGCCAAAGGCTATTAGTCAGTGGAACAACTGGAATGTTGTTATTTCAGGGCAGAGAGATATTTGAATGAAAAACATATGTGTCACCCACACCCACATTAACACAGGAGTCGCCATCATTTCAAGTATATGCTTTTTCAGTACTTATTGTTATAACCTATTTGTCTATGTATCATAATGTGTGATATGTCTGATAAACATACACTATATTGCCAAAAGTATTCACTCACCCATCCAAATCATTGAATTCAGGTGTTCCAATCACTTCCATGGCCACAGGTGTATAAAACCAAGCACCTAGGCATGCAGACTGCTTCTACAAACATTTGTGAAAGAATGTGTCGCTCTCAGGAGCTCAGTGAATTCCAGCGTGGTACCGTGAGAGGATGCCACCTGTGTCCAGTTATGAAATTTCCTCGCTACTAAATATTCCACAGTCAACTGTCAGTGGAATTATAACAAAGTGGAAGCGATTGAGAACGACAACAACTCAGTCACGAAGTGGTAGGCCACGTAAAATGACAGAGCGAGGTCAGCGGATGCTGAGGCGCATAGTGCGCAGAGATCGCCAACTTTCTGCAGAGTAAATCGCTACAGACCTCCAAACTTAATGTGGCCTTCAGATTAGCTCAGGAACAGCGTAGAGAGCTTCATGGAATGGGTTTCCATGGCCGAGCAGCTGCATCCAAGCCTTACATCACCAAGCGCAATGCAAAGCATCAAATGCAGTGGTGTAAAGCGCCGCCACTGGACTCTAGAGCAGTGGAGACGATCTCTGGAGTGATGAATCACGCTTCTCCGTCTGGACATCCGATGGACGAGTCTGGGTTTGATGGAGAACGGTACTTGTCTGACTTCATTGTGTCAGGTTTAAAGTTTGGTGGAGGGGGAATTATGGTGTGGGGTTGTTTTTCAGGAGTTGGGCTCGGCCCCTTAGTTCCCATGAAAGGAACTCTTAATGCTTCAGCATGCCAAGAGATTCTGGACAATTTCATGCTCCCAACTTCGTGGGAACAGTTTGGGGACGGCCCCTACCTGTTCCAACATGACTGCGCACCAGTGCACAAAGCAAGGTCCATAAAGACATGGATGAGAGAGTTTGGTGTGGAAGAACTTGACTGGCCTGCACAGAGTCCTGACCTCAACCCGATAGAACACCTTTGGGATGAATTAGAGTGGAGACTGTGAGCCAGGCCTTCTCGTCCAACATCAGTGTCTGACCTCACAAATGCGCTTCTGGAAGAATGGTCAAAAATTCCCACAAACACACTCCTGAACCTTGTGGAAAGCCTTCCCAGAAGAGTTGAAGCTGTTATAGCTGCAAAGGGTGGGCCAACATCATATTAAACCCTATGGATTAGGAATGGGATGTCAGTCAAGTTCATATGCATGTGAAGACAGACGAGCGAATACTTTTGGCAATATAGTGTATATGGCAAAATAATATGATGTTTTGAAACCTCTAGCTAATCTGCTAATCAACTAGTTTGATTATTTTGCTTACCATAGGCCCGTCACAATTATTACACTGTCTCATAGTAAGCATCTAAGCTGACCATGATTTTTTTCCCAAGTTGTTGGCTGTCACAATCATATGATCATGTTGCAACAAGCAGAATGTGAATTGGCTGTGTATTTATCAGTTGAGTTGAGGCAACTGCAAGTAAATAAAAGAAAGTGGAACACAGTTACTGGGACATGTCATCTTCTGTCTTCTGAAAAACAAAATGTTCTAACTTCTGACTAGTGCTATAACACCTTTAGAGGGCAGCAGTGAGAACTCACTGTTGTCCTCTAAACTTATTTGAGCTCATGCTGTGTTTGTTGTCAGTCAGGCACTATTAGGTATCAATTGCTTGGAAGCAAAATATCTATTCAGGCTTGTACCTGTAATACTTGCATACAGTCAACAAAAAAAAAACAAACAAACAAATAAATTCTTAATTACAGTTATTTATATAATAATTAATCGTAAGCTAAACTGTCATGACTGTGATAGGTCTAGCTTTGGGCTCCAAATCTGCACTTTTTCAGTGCCTATGTTATTTTTCTATAATGTACCATTTGTGTTTGTATCATCTCATTATTAGATGATATTTCCTTGTGACACACTCAGCCAAATGGCAGCTACCAACTTTTTCTGTTGTTTAAACTATGGATATGGACTTCAAGCTAGCCCCAGTCAGGCCATATATCACCATTGCCAAAAAAACTAAGTATCTCCAAAGTGGTAACTTTATAGAAGAAGGCAAAAACATTCTTTACTTTTAATGTCAGTGTAATGAGTTTTTTTAGTATTTCTATTGGTCCATTCTGTGCTGTGGTCAAACGATGCAGAAAAAAAAGTAGATCCTTTTTTAGACAGTGATGATATGTTCGTTAACCTGGGCTAATGATATGTGGTAAATGTAAGCAAGCAGACTACATTACATTACTTATTATATCTGTTAAATATTTTATTCAATAAAGCCTGAAGCAGTGCACATGTGACACAGTGCTGCGTTTGTTTTTAATGGGCTGTGATTTTAGGTTTGTTGATTAGTGATAAATCACTAATAACAGTTGGTTATCAGTGAAACGAATTAGTCAAAATGCGCACCCTAATTGCTCTCTAATGACATGATTTTATGACTGTATTTAGCTTTCCAAGTCATAAAATTACTAAAACGTCCCATGCTTTATTTATAAGGCAGGTTTTCTTTTAATAATTATTAGCAAGGCTCTGCTGGTACTTTTGATGTCCCAAAATCCAAAGTAGATTTCTGCACAAACGACAGATATGATCTAGCGCCGAGCGTTCTGCTGCATTAGATATTCTGAGGCGTGTGTATGTGTGTGTGGGAGGGTTAAGGCTGAGATGTCAGGGTGACTGAGGTGTGGAGAGACAAACACAGATGCAGAAGAGCCACTCTGCTCAAACTGGTGACGAGGCAGGCAAAAATTAGACTAATATTTTAAGCACCAGCCCAGCTGTGCACGGTCACCAACTTCATATTTAAACATATTTCTCCTCAGTTTTTTTTTAATCTACACTATAGATATAAGACCCAAATACCTAATATGGGATACCAGATGTGAAAGTTCAACAGATACAAAAGGCTGGATTCCCTATTGAATTGAATGCTCAATAAAATGCTAAAAAAGGGACGCTAGTAGAGAAAAACTGAAGCAGAAGTACTGATGATTCAGTGCCGCAGAGGCTGGACCCTCTGTCTCAGGTTTCAGGCTTGGTGGAAAAAAGGATTTTGTTGTGTGTGATTTTGCAAGTCATCAAAAAACCTATCCTTTATTGAGATAAGTCCACAGCGCACAGAATGCTTAATCATGATTTAAGAAGGGTTCCAAGAAGGCAATAAATTTTACAAAATTATACATAATCATACAATCTGTTTCTGCATTCAGTCTTTTTTTCCCCCCTCAAATAATTAAATATAATTGAGTTATGGCTGCAAGTGCTTCCAAGTGTCAAAGAGTGACTCAAGGTCATGGCTGTAAACAGCGCACTGGAAGATAAATACTAACAAACAGCTCAGACAGAGAAACCTAAACAGAGACAAAGCCAATCTCTCTGGTTTGCCTTTAGTTTAGCTTATAATGGCCATGTGTAGGCAGAACACAAAAGGCATTCTTAAAGCCTGACTTGTCACTGTTCTCTCTGCTTCATTCTTCCTCTGCACAAGTTTTACAGTAACTCTGAGTTTTGCCCTTTTCGTGTCTGCCAAGTGGAGCTTAAAATCCCATCAAGTCTGCCACGTAGACACAGGCTGCCTGAGTCCAGGCTTGGCTGCAACATGTCTCTGCTGGATTTCAATATGAGCTTCAGCCTTTATACACACACCACACACACACAGCCAGATCTGCCTTCATGCAAGTACATACCTACACAATCGGCATTCAAAAGTTTGGAATCACTCTTCTGAATAACATACAGTGTTGGGATAGTCATCCATTACAAATTACTGATTACTTCTCTCAAACTGTAACGGGATTACTTTACCTACTACTCATTACTTTATTTCTAGGTTACTCTCTAAACTCCACACATATCTATAGCAACTGTACAAAGAAAAACCCAGCAGACCTCTCAGTTATTTATTAACAAAGAAACAGCCATCATTTAAAAGTCATTTATCATTAAAAGTCATGATCATTGCTGTCATTATAACTCCCTTTGAACAAGACACAGCCAGCTATGCTGATTATTATGATTGTGATTATTATCAGGAAAAAAGTAGAAAACATACCTTTTCTACACAAGATTACACAGAAGCCACAGCAACTAAATAGACTAGCATTGTTTCAGTATTTATTGTATCCACCTTTTGCCTTTATTACAGCGGCTATACCAGGGTTCAGCTCTTTTACTGCCCTGTTGTGACTCCACAGCAGAATTAGATTTCTAGGTAAAAAATAAAATAATCCTAAAATAATCCTGAAGTCAGCAGGCAAATGCGAAGCTGACTTCAGCCTTGTAAAAAACAAATGTTGAAAGACATTTTACAAGAAACTATTCCACTTTTAAGGAAATGTATCCTGTCAGAGATGTGAGAAAAGAGGCTAAAGCTGAGCTAGAGCTAAAGCTTAAAGTAGAACAAAGGAAGTCTGCATTTTCATTTATATTATATTTTTAGCCTACACTAGAACATTCTCACGTACTGAGACATATTTGCAGCCAAGATTGTAAAATGTTGTGGCTCCCAAGATGGTTTGATTTTTATTGAAAGGACAAAATGGCTCTTCTTAACAACCGAGCTGCCGACCTATACCGAGCTGGTCTATACTCTTCAGAAGTTTTTCAAGAAAATCTGCAGGGATATTTTTCTGCTTCTTACAATCCGAGCAGTCCCAAACAAATTCAGTGATGTTGAGGTCTGGGCTCTAGGATGGACAGTCCTTTTTTTTTTTTGACGTGATTTTTTTTTCTTTTCTCTTTACAGCTGCACATCCTTTCAGGACCAGAGCGTTTTTTCAGATCTGTAGTAAGAGGTCTATCTAATGGTGATCATTCTGGTGGTCTACCAGGTCTTGCTAAACAACTTCTTTTACTTTGAGTTTCCCCTTTCTTATGTAAGAGATTTATATTAATTTATCTTGAAATATCTTCTGAAAATATAACGTGTAGTTAATGGCTGTTTATTAAATAAATGAAACATGGTCTTTGCATAGTATATACCAAAACAGACACATATGCCTGCACGCACACACACACGCCAGTCAACGTTTCTACACATGTCTCTTTACTACACACAGCCAGTTGTTTTGTTATTGTTAGTCTTGGGTAATGTTATGTCTGCTCTGCTAGGTTACAGATGTTGCAGTACACAAAACAACTATAACACCACGCATGCACTGCTGTACATTCAGGAACACTACAGGGTCTGGGTCTATGATAACTGCACCCAAAATCTATTCAACTGAATCATTCCTTTTACATTAGCCTCTAAAACAACATATGATGATCCAAAGTAAATCTGAGATGCCACTGTGTCCCACTTCAAAGAGCAGGTGTGAACAATTACTCTAAATGTGGCCTCTGGGAGCAAAGATATGGCTCTAATTAAACAGCTATACCTCTAAAGTCAAAACATCCAGATCCCAAAAGCAACACTCCATCAACCTTTAGCACAAATATTCCACACAGTTTGAGATAAACTCAAAATAAAGCCTTCCTAACAGGTTAATGTCATTGTATTATACACAATGTTTCCAGTTTAATAGTTACCTAACTTGTAACTCCAGCAACATTTATATTTATGGCTATGCCAAAACCATACTGGTATCTTCGCTGTGCTGAGAATTGCTAAGAATGTCACACCACCCAAATAACATTTGATCAGCAGTGGTCTTAGGGTGGGCATTCTATTAATAGACAGGGTAGACAGCTACAGTCACTAATTATCTGCCTATAAAGTGCACCATACTAACATCCTCAGAGCAAAGAATTTAATTCTCATTCTCAGTCTTTTTAAGATCATCTCTGATAGGCTTCCAATATTACTCACTGATTTCATAGGGTAATCTGAATACTTCTGCCAACTGATTAGGCTCACTTTGTTTCTTTTTTATTTATTGAAAACATTTGGTGCATAATGAAATGGAAAATATGACAAAGGAGACCCTGAACTGCTGAGCAGCTGAAATCCTATGTTAAGCAAAAATGGGAAAACATTTCACTTTCAAAACTACAGCAGTTGATCTCCTCAGTTCCCAAACGCCTACAGAGTTTTGTTAAAAGAAGAGGTGATGAAGCGCAGTGGTAAACATGTCCCCGTCCCAACTTTTTGAAAGGTGCTGCTGACATCAAATTCAAAATGGGCATATATTTTTCAAAAAACAATACAATTACTCAGTTTCAACATTTGATATGTTGTCGTTGTACTATTTTCGATTAAATATAGGGTTGAAATGATTTGCACATTATTGTTTCTGTTTTTATGTACCTTTTTCACAGCATCCTAACTTTTTTGGAAATTGGGTTGTGAAAAGTGCTATAATAGTAAATTGGAATTTAGATGAAATAAACCTCTATGATCAGCGTACCTCATAAAATGGCCATTAGGTGTAGGTACAAAATAGGTGCATTTGGGGTGGAAATGGGCCACCACAGAACGGCATTCCGGCTCAGGTCATCTCACAATGCAAGCTTTCTCACCTACGTTAAAGCCAAAGAAGTGGACTGTCCAATATTGACAGCCTTTAGCTCTTTTCCTAATGGACAGGCTTGATTTTGAGCTAAAGTTATCTGGCTAAATTGAGAAATCCTGCTTTGTAAAATACGTCCCTGGTGTTCAATCAAAGCATTAATGATTATGATAATGATAATGAAAATGCCAAAGCTGGTTTATATGGAACAATCAGTTAAAACACTGTTACTGGCAACATGCAGAAAAGGTGTTTGTTCTTTCAGCTTCCACAAAAAAGGTCAGTGATCCCTGATGTAAGGTGGTAAAAATCATTTAAACCTTCAGCTCTTAAAAAAGCCTTAGTATTTCTCAAGAAATGCATTAGTTTAAAGCATTTATTGGTTGACTATAAAAGAAACATGCATTTTAAGACATGTTTTTGTGGCAACAACAAAAAACAAAAAACAAAACAACAACAAACAGCCTGGGCTCCCCCACTAAAACCTGGCCATTTCCACCCCATGTGTTTCTAATAAACTGACAACAGTGTATAATCAATAAACCATTTTTGTGGAATATATCTTCTGTAAATGTACAGAACTGCTCAACCACAGTGAAGATCATTCACAATAAAACAAGTATGTTCAGGTTCTTGTAACAATAATCCTGTGGGTGTACCTTATTAAATGGGTGAGTGTATATCATGTGTCTGTGTGTTTTTGATGTGGAATAACCCAGCCGGTGACACACACTTCAATAGCCCTTCTTTCATTATTTCATGCCCCTTTCAAGTCCAACGACCCAGAAGGACTGGAGCCAAACGTGAAGTGACTTCAATGCAGACGGAGTCTACTCGTGTCCCCCTGGCTGAACCCGGCAGGCCAGAGGCTGAGTGACATGTGAATCCCTCTTAGAGAAGTTTATGACTTCATCCAGCCTGCCCTCCGCTCACACCTCTCCCACACAGTGCACCAGGGAGTGGGAGAAAGAAAAGGGAGAGAAAGAGAGAGAAAGAGAGAGAAAGAGAGAGAGTGAAAGAGAGCAGGGTGGGATCAGGGAGTGCACACATAGAAAAGCTCAGAAGCTAAGTGCGACAGCCCCAGAGACCAGAGACCTGTGCTAAACTGGACCAAGTTTCAAGGTCCTGATCCATTCTCAGAAAATCATGAAGGTCAAGATTAGCTGCTAAGCTTATATAGGAAACTCAATTGTTGCTGATATAACTAAGAACTTGTCTGATTATTAACAGATGTGAGCAACTAAACTAGTAAAACAGATTTGACAGAGATGCAAAAATGAAAAAAAAAAACAAAAAAACAGTGTGCAGCCAAAGAGGGTATCCAGTCACTAACAAAGGTGCTTCAAGGGTAAGGTCTCCAAAGTACAAAAATGAATTTCCAAAGCAGACTTCTGTAAATTAAACGGCTTTTTAACACATTGCATTATTTTCTAGAAGAATTCCTTAGATAATAATTTTTGTACAGATTACATTTGTACAGATTGAAATTCCAGGAGATTTTGGTGTATGAGAACTTTTCACATGGTTTTTAATATAAAACTCTGCATCTATGACTGTAAAAGCCTTGCCAAACACATGTTTTCCTTCTAATGTACTTTGTGGCTTCCCAGCACCAGCCATCTAAGCAACGCTACATCGCAGCTAGGTGGCATCTTGGGCCAGTCATCTAATCAATATTACACTGCAGTTAGGAGGCTTCTTGGGCCAGCGGCCTCAGCGATGCTACACCGCAACTTTGAGGCTTCGCGGGCTGGCCACTTAAGCAACACACTGCAGTTATGAGGCTTAACAAGCTGGCCATTTGAGTGATGCTACACCAAAGCAACATGGCTTTTCAGGCCGGCCACCTGAGCGATGTTACACTGCAGTTATCAGGCTTCTTGGGCCGGCCACCTGAGCGATGCTACACTGGAGTTATGAGGCTTCTTGGGCTGGCTGTCTGAGGGATGCTCCATTGTAGTTATGAGGCTTCTCAGGCCAGCCATCTGGTAGGGAGAAAAACTTCACAGACCACACAGACAGCTGACCCAAGAAGCCTCATAACTGCAGTTTATTGTTTATTGTTACTTGTGTCTGTTGTTTCTGCTGTAAAGCATCCTTGTAAAGCATTTGCTTGTATTCTCTGTGGCTCAGATCATGCCAATATGTATTGTCCTAGTGAAGTGTTTGACTCCAGCATTAAAACATAAAATTCTATAAAAAGTTTATATGGCAATGCTGACTGTTGGCTGTAAATTCTTGAGTTGATCACAATGCTATTGACTTCTTGCATTGACTTAAGACAGGTAGGTTAGGATAAACGAAGTTACAACTGAATTACATTTTTGCAAGTGTTTTCTATTTGTAAGCATCCAAATGATTTCATATGGAACCTTTTTTGCAATGCATAAATTGAGTAGCCATCCCCATCTCTGTCATTCGCACTGAGATTTCTTATCTTGTGCGAATCGATCATAAACATTACAGACGTTAGTGTGGTAGAATTACATTACCCCATCTCCCCATCTCCCCATGTACAAATTCAACCTCGTTTCCAGAAGAGTTGGGATGCTGTGCAAAACATACATAAAAACAGAATGCAAATCATTTACACATAATTATGTATATTATAATTGAGACCTTTGCATTGTCCCCATTTTGAATTTGATGCCAGCAACACGTTCCAAAAAAGTGTTGCATCACCTCTTCTTTTAACAACACGCTGTATGTGTTTGGGAACTGAGGAGACCAATTGCTGCTGTTTTGAAAGTGAAATGTTTTCTTGTTCTTGGTTGATATAGGATTTCAGCTGGTCTCCTATGTCGCATTTTTCATTTCATTGCCGTTTAGCCAACATGGGAAATGCTTGGAAGAAGCTCCATACAAGTGGCCTACATCGAGCTATTAGCCATGCTAAGGAGGAATAACCACCAACAACATGATTTCCCTCGGTCACTGTAGCACTAGGCATCAGGATGCAAGTGGAAGGCTGCTGTGTGGACAAGTGCAGGAGAAGCAGTGCTGACCTCTGGGGGGGAAATCATCCACGTGACCGACGGCCGGTTTCTTTATGGCAGAAGAGCGGTAGAGGATGTGATGTCGTCCGGCTCCTCCCTCCTCCTCTCCTGTCATGTCGCCTCCTCCTCTCTCCAGCGGCTCGATAAAGAACTCCTCCTGACCTGCACGGATCATCCCCGCCTGACAGAGCGAGAGTAAGGGAGTGAGAGAGTGAGCGAGAGAAGAACAGAGATGGAGAGAGAGAGAGAGAGAGAGCATGACCAGACATATGCAGAGACAGAGGAAGAGAAAGAAAGCAAGACAGACAAACAGAGAACAGAAGGGTAAAAAAAGAAGAATGAACATTTCATTCACAGACAGGTACAAAAGCTTGCGCGTCAAGTCCATTAAGCAAAGCGGCTCCAGGAGCTATTTCTGTATTCTCACTATATCATATTTTCAGCGGCTTTAGAAGAAACCCTCGGGCAACCTGATCTCTCGATCGATCCATCCTCCGTCTCCACCTAAATCATGTGCAGAGGCAGCAGCCCTCATTAAAAAATACCCAGTGACCCTGCCGGCCGTGGCCAAAAACAGAAGCACGCTCATATTCCCCAAGAACCTGCCATTTTGTACCCAGAGCCAAAGGTAACCTCCCTGTGTTTACACAATTAAACAGAACGAGTGGTCAAAAGAGATCGAAGGCAAAATAGAGAAATGGGAAATTCAAAGCGTGAAACGAGATCAATGCGAAAAATGTCTTCTGACTGCAAACTCCACTGGCAGGCTGATATGCTTGACAGTTTCCTGTTCAGTTCTCACTGCGTCTGGTTAAGGTTGTCTGTTTGAATGACAGGGTGCGCTCCAGTGCCTGAGGCGCCGTGTGCATAATAAGCAGAAAGAGAGAGAGAAAGTGGGGGTGGGAGGGGCTGTGGGAGTGATCGATCGAAGGCCAGAGACTGGACCCATCACGGTACCTACAACTTTTTCCCTGGCAGGAACCAAAAAATCAGGGTCTTTTCCCAATGCTTACGTTGCAAATAAGCCATAGCCGACTAATCGATGGCCTCATTAGTATTGTGCTATATTGTGCTATAATATTGGGGAACTATTTAGTTTACTAAATTAATTAATACACTTTCTCATCAAAATGTGTTAGCATTCACCAGTGACATAAACAAATCATGAGCTTAAGTGAGGCGGACGTTTTCATTCTTCTTGTTTATTACTGCAGATGTTGATGCAACCTTTCGAAAATATGGGGGACGGAAACCAGAAAAATGCAAAAAACCCAACTACACATGTAATTCTTGGTCCGTTACTGCAGTAACAGACAACAGTTAACCCTAAGCATTTTCTATACAATGAGCAATAGATAGTAAACGTGTTAGGGTCTTTGTTTTTAACTGTAAAGTGCTGCCATTTCTTTACAGCCGTGTTTTGCCACAGAGTCAGAAAGTTTCATTTACTGTTTGCTGTTAATTTTAGCTAACATTCCTCTGTTTCTTACTAACAGAGCATTTTTGGGGCTGATGTAGTGATCTAAAGTGTTCATTAGAAATTACTAAAAACAAGCGCATCACTAGAAACAAGTGCAATGGTGCAAATTGTAGTGCCCTCGAAACCTCTCTGGAATTCCAGACATGAGTAATAGAGTCCTAAAAAGTAACAAGTAGCTATGCCCTGATTTCCAGCTTGCACTTAGGAAGAAGTGGCTGTGGCCCCACCCCACATTCCACCTAAAAAGGTAATGGGTAGGGCTCAACAATTAGCTCCACCCACAACATAGCCCCACTTGCGTCTTCTTGTGTCTATTCCAGCTTGTGACAGGTTAAATTCACTTGAATCGTGATGATTAAAGCTCCACCCCTCAGTTGAGAGCCTCGGCAAAGGCCGCTGAGCTAGATGTTTAGCTTGGCCTCCCAGGACAAATTACACAGAAAGCTGTCCCTACCTCCTCCCTCTCTCCCACGTCCCCGGGGGGTTCATTACAGAAGAAATCGACACCGCCATACCCAGGGGTAGCCATCCCACTCAGTCACAGCTTCCTAGAAAGTGCTGACAGAAAAGCCAGGCACACACTTCTGTATTCTGTGGAAAACCTCGCAAATTCAAAGCTCTCAAGTCCTCTCTACAGTGGCATGTTTGTAAAGGGTTGAAGCATCCTTATCAAATAGCCTACTTTAGTCATCAATGGAAAATTTTTTTGGAGATCAGTGTTAGATCAAAATGTTGTAATTCCATTAAAAAAAAATTGTACATCAATTTGAGAACATCAGCTGTCATTTATATTGTGCTGGCATTTAAGGATGAATGGCCAGTAAAAAGGTCCACAGAATGCATTAATTTACATGTACTGCCTTCTAGGCCTTCAAAGAAGGCCTAATGATTTCTGTGAATTATAAAAAATGCATGTCTGTAATTTTCAGTTCATTTTTATAAAAAAAAACATAATTCTCCTTGGAATTAGATAGACAAAGCCAAGCTATCGCAGACATTGGTCACATGGTTAGATCTTCAGGAGGTTGACAGAAGGCCTTACACATTAGATTAACTACCGACATAATCAGAATCAGAAACCTGGAACCAGAGTAGCCAAAAAAGCGTCACTCTATGCCTTTCTGGAAATCCTGTAGCACCAAAAAGGGTTATGCTATTATTACAATACAAGCTTGTTATAACAGAAGAACCCTTTTTGGTGTTATATAGATCCATCTAGAGCACTTTCTCCATCAATCTGAAGAATGCTTTTACAATGCAAAGAACCCTTTAATCATGCAAAGAGTTCTTTTGTGTTTTCAAGATTCTATTTAGAACCATTTTCTTTACTAAAAAACCTCAAAGAACCATCTTTTTTAAGGGTGTAATTAAGGTATAGGGCCACTGAAAGCAAAATGTTTGTAGTCTAGAAGTCCAAGTCAGTTAAAAGTCTGAAATGTGACTGAACCAATTCAGCAGAATAATCCGTATACAAGGTCAGGTACATGTGGTGGACAGTAACGAAGTAAACATAATTTGTTACTGTACTTAAGTAGTTTTTTCGTGTATCTGTACTTTTTCGTGTATTTCCATATTTGGTGACTTTTTACTTTCACTCCACTACATTTTAAAGTCAAATATCTTACTTTTTACTCCACTACATTATGAGAAATCTGTCATTCCTTTTGGCTTATGTGTGCATAAAAATGTAACATGTCAAAACGAAAGAGTGAAGCAGCACATCAATCGAGGTACAGCACGCACTTTGTTTTGAGCTTGTTTTGACCTGTTGGACATACCTACCCAGTGCAAGCATACGCTTTAACATCAGTGTCACAGCGTTAGTTTGGGGGTGCCTATTCCTACATAAAAGATGGAAGAAACTGCTTTGTAAATAGACCACAATATAGATATATGTACACATATTCAGTTGTGACTGGCATGTTTCTGTTTTCTGAATTTATACAAACACTTTTTCATTTTATAGTAAATTTGTTTTTGCTAGTTTATGTTTATGAACAGAGACCTACAGATGCAATATAGTAAAGGAAAACTCATTTGTGAACCTGTGTTTAAAGCAAGATTTTTATTAAACTTTTTTTTTATTATTTATTATTTATTTTATTAAACTTTTTTTTTATCATTTTCTTTGGGATTTTTACCCAGTTTTCTCCCCAATTTAGTCGTCGCCAATTCCACCCGCTAGTTAGGACCCCCCCAATCACACAATATTACCAGCGCTAGAAGGGTGAAGGCTAACACAGGCTTCCTCCGAGACCTGTGAAGCCAGCCACCGCATCTTTTCGAACTGCCGCTCACGCAACGTCATTGGACATTTGAACGCGCTCGGAGGAAAGCGCCAACCGCCAGATCTGTTATGTCAGCTAACAGACGCCTGCACTGACTAGCATTACGTTGAGTGATGGGGAAGGAAGGGGGGGTCATCCTACCCACCCAGAGAGCGAGGCCAATTGTAGCATCACCAGGGATTGAACTCGTGATCTCCTGAAGATAGGGCCAATGCCTAGACGGTTGCGCCACTCGGGAGCCCTAAACTAATTTTTATTTTAACTAAGTTGCAAATAAATCTTAAACCGAAACGTAGTTTGTTCGCAAAACGTTATTTCATGGCCACTCGGTTCTACCTAATGGAAATTGTTTGCCTTCAGTGTTTCGTGCCTATGATGATTTTAATAGATATCAGTGTCAGACTAATTAATGACATTCTATTAAAAGATTGGTGTTACAAGAGTGACGCGGAGTATTTTCACCTAAAATGAGTTCATAAAGCAAGAGGCTTGTTACAAAATTATAATAGGACATTAGAGCCATAATTAATCTTTTAGTACTTTTACTTTCGATACTTAAGTATATTTGAAGGCAAATACTTTTGTACTTTTACTCAAGTGGAGGTCACTGGAGTAATATTTTACCTTGGGTATCTCTACTTTAACTCAAGTACATGATTTGTGTACTTCGTCCACCACTGATGTCAGGTATAAGATCCAAACAAAATAACAGAATTTGGATTCAAGCTTAATCTAGAATGACCAAAAAATGTTTTAGTGAATTGTGAAAAAAAAAAACAGTTCTGGCTCCTTTTCTCCTTTTCTTGAACCATGACCCCATTCAAATGTTAACACAGCAGTTATTTCAGTAGTAAATTGCAATGACACATAACTATTTTTTTCAGCACGCATTCAAGCAGCCGATTGAAAAACTTATAAACTAACATTAGTAGGTTTTACACAATGATTGTAAAAACAAGCGCTTTAGATGGCTAATCTCTTCCATTTGGACTGCTTGGAGCAAATTCTGTCATCTGAAATCTATCACTATTAAAAAAAAGACTAATGGAAAAATATTCAGCTGGTGCCTATCTGTTGGCTTCCAGAGTCCTTATAAAAAGGATCACGTAAGCATGGGATCATTAGTAAAAAGTTCTGTTTGTTGCACATTAGCAGCATGAAGAAACACAATGTAGGCTATCCAACAGAACAAGTCGAGCCTGCTGCTCCGTCCAAAACACCAGGAATTTGGTCCAAATCCTCTTTATCAGAGAGACTGCTATTTAGCAAGCTCCGCTCTGTCAAAGAGTCACTTCCTGCCAACACTGAGGTGGGGGAGAGAGCATGAGAGAAGTCAGATGGATCTCTGACTCTGTTTGTGTGGGGGTATGTGTGTACGTGTATGTGTGTGTACAAGATGGACAGAACAGCTCTGGGTGAGGATGGAGCCAACACAGAGACTGCCCCCTCATTATCCTTCTGGACACCTGCCACTTTCTCTGCCTCTAACAAGGAAGCCACAACAACTGTCCCTGCTACTGTGAGTCTGTGAGTGTGTGTGTATATATCCATGTGTTGGTCTCTCAGTCTGTAGTGTTGGTGAAGTGTCATCTAGCTTCCTTTGTATTGAAGATTCTGATGGTGATGTCAGCAGCTCCTTCCACGCTGCCGCAAGGTGTTTCACCCAAAAGTCTCATTTGAGCTGAAGGCTCAAAATGCTTCTGTGAGTCACTTCTCAAAGAACTGCTCAACTTAGGGATCAGGTCACCGCAACATTAGGTTATGACAGGATAATAAACAAGTCAAAACACTACCATTGCATCATGGCACTATGTACGATTTTTTTGTTAAAATTGAAAGAAGCAGCATTGCTGAGGCAGGAGAAAAAAACATATAAATGAAACTAAAATATAGTGTGTGTGCACTGCTGCGAGTCACACTGTAAAGCCTGAAAAACTCATTTAAAAGTTAGAGGTGTTGGGTCGGATTTTGCAGGAGTTCTTTGGACTATGCCATACGTCTATACATGTTAATGTCACGCACAGCCTCGAAAAAATGATCTGCCTCAATGTGTAGGTGTCAAATGCTAAATCAGCATTACACTGACAAATATATGAGGACAACAGTAGATTATTTGCTTACATCCTCAGAAGACGCATCCTCTACCAAGTTTTCATTGAGTTCTCTTAGAATTTAATTTCAAAGCACTCGCAATCATCACAGCACAACTGGCATTACAAAACGTACACATGTTGCATGCAATTACACATTTTCACGAGAGGGCTCCAAATCCCCAAAACTTACATTGTGCCTTTTAATTGATGTGCTATTAAAGTACAATTCTAAAGTGGCAAATTGGCTAATTAGCTATTTTGCTTCCAAGCTGTCAATTGACAGTAGCTCCCAACTGAGACCATACACAGCTCAAATACACAAACTAAAGGTGTTAAACATCAATTAAATAAAAATGACTCACCACTGCCCTCTAGAGGTGCTATTAACAAATAAACAAGCATTGCTCACCGTTGTCCTGTAAAGGTATAACAGCAGTCAGAAGTTGGAACTTTTGTTATTTGCACAAGACTCTTTAAGTATCTCAGTAAACATGTTGCTGCCTTCTCTAATTTATTTGCATTTGCCTTAACCCAAGAGATGAAAACATGCCCAGTTCACATTCTGTTCCTTGCGATGTAAACATACACTATATTGCCAAAAGTATTCGCTCGTCTGTCTTCACATGCATATGAACTTGACTGACATCCCATTCTTAATCCATAGGGTTTAATATGATGTCGGCCCACCCTTTGAAGCTATAACAGCTTCAACTCTTCTGGGAAGGGTTTCCACAAGGTTCAGGAGTGTGTTTATGGGAATTTTTGACCATTCTTCCAGCGTATTGGTGAGGTCAGACACAGATGTTGGACGAGAAGGCCTGGCTCGCAGTCTCCGCTCTAATTCATCCCAAAGGTGTTCTATCGGGTTGAGGTCAGGACTCTGTGCAGGCCAGTCAAGTTCTTCCACACCAAATTTCGCTCATCCATGTCTTTATGGACCTTGCATTGTGCACTGGTGCGCAGTCATGTTGGAACAGGAACTGTTCCCACGAAGTTGGGAGCGTGAAATTGTCCAAAATCTCTTGGTCTGCTGAAGCATTAAGAGTTCCTTTCATTGGAACTAAGGGGCCAAGCCCAACTCCTGAAAAACAACCCCACACCATAATCCCCCCTCCACCAAACTTTACACTCGGCACAATGTCAGTCAGACAAAACTCAGACTCATCCATCGGATGTCCAGACGGAGAAGTGTGATTCGTTACTCCACAGAACACGTCTCCACTGCTCTAGAGTCCAGTGGCGGCGCTTTACACCACTGCATTCGATGCTTTGCATTACACTTGGTGATGTAAGGCTTGGATGCAGCTGCTCGGCCATGGAAACCTATTCCATGAAGCTCTCTACACACTGCTCTTGAGCTAATCTGAAGGCCATATGAAGTTTGGAGGTCTGTAGCGATTGACTCTGCAGAAAGTTGGTGACCTCTGCGCACTATGCGCCTCAGCATCCGCTGACCTCGCTCTGTCATTTTACGTGGCCTACCACTTCGTGGCTGTTGTTCCCAATCGATTCCACTTTGTTATAATTCCACTGATAGTTGACTGTGGAATATTTAGTAGCGAGGAAATTTCATGACTGGACTTGCACAGGTGGCATCCTCTCACGGTACCACGCTGGAATTCACTGAGCTCCTGAGAGTGACCCATTCTTTCACTAATGTTTGTAGAAGCAGTCTGCATGCCTAGGTGCTTGGTTTTATACATCTGTGGCCATGGAAGTGATTGGAACACCTGAATTCAACGATTTGAATGGGTGAGCAAATACTTTTGGCAATATAGTGTATGACCGCGAAAGCTAGCAACTGTGGAAACTAACTGTGGTCAGTTTAAAGTAATTATTCTGATAGGCCTACAGTGAAGATCTGATAAAGAAGTACAATGATTTCAACTGATAATCCAAAGACACACAATTGGACATGCTGATGCCCACACAACCGCAGGCACAGCACACAATGTCCCTTTGTTTCAACTGCAATAGGCACTCACAACACGTCTGAAATTTTACATTTTATGACGGCTGCACAGAGGACCACAAAACTGTCCACAGGACTTCTACTAACCATGTACTCATGAGGCGCAGGGTTTGAAAGACAACATGAACTAGTGGGCAGTCATTAAGCTGAAGGAGAAAAGTTCAGTGATGAAGAGAAAGCAGAGTTAATGAATGAAGTTGTTTCTTTCCAAAACATTATACAAGACTGTAATTATGAATCCACTAAACAACAAACCGCATTTTTGAAACAACAACACATTTTAGACACAACAGTATCATGAGTGTTCTAACAAATGAACAATGTATGTTCGAGGCCTGTGTCTCCATCCAGTCTCTGTGTCTGTACTATGGTAAAGAACCATTCTATCACCTTCATTTTTAAGAGTGGATCTGCTTTTTTAGTAGCACAGTTATGTGATATAACTCAAAGACCTCAATGAATTCAAGCGCTAAAAGTGGCATAGACTGGTTTGCTCAGTTCACAGGTCGAGGACACTGAGAAAGCTGAAGACAGGAGAGAAACAGAGAGTAAGTGACAGACGGAAGGAGAGAAGGGGCTGTGAGTGAGAGGTGGAGTGGAGTGGGGGAGGAGAGAGAGATGTGGAAGGAGAATTACAGAATGAAGATCTCAGGAAAGTGCTGAGTCCTTTCCTGACAAGAGTCCTCTTACCTAACACAGTAGGCTCTTTAAGGTCAGCTGTTTAAAGGATGAAGCTGACCTGATATTTCCAATTGATAAAACGGGTGTTCATATAATGTATGTATATATAATAAATCTAGGTGGGCAATTTTTGCTACACCCCTAGTGAATACACTCTCATGGTACGTACTGATGAAGAATGGAGTTTTACACTTGTGTATGGTGATATAGGGCTATGGTCTTCAGGAAAAGGGCTAAACACCACAGCTTTTATATGTAATACTGGCAATGTTAAAATATTGGTAAATCGTGAAAAAAAGCTTTTCTTGTATTTAAAAAATAATCATTTTAGAACAAACCTTTAGCTCAAAACAGTCATAAAACAATGTGGCCAGGCAGTAGTATACAAAAAACAGTGCTGATTTTGGCACGTCCACCTATTATTTTCTTTTCCTAAGACTAAAATGCATTTAACAAGCTTTAATTAAATTGCAGTCATACCTCATTTGATTTGAGGCAAAAAGAAAATGAAAAACGTTCACACTGTGCTTAAAGGCAACAACCTTTTTCTTCTCATATGAAACACATTTGTTTTTGAGACCAGCAAGATTACCCAATTTGTGACATTTTGATATGTAGTACTAAAATCCAATTTGTATCTGATTTGTAGCAATGAAACCTCTGTCTGAACAGTCAGACATAGAAAATTCATGAGACTTTTGGCATCAGTCCAACTCATTTATCACAATTCCACATTAATGGGAATAAATAATATGTTTATGAATTAAATGTCCATGTTTAAGGTACTGATACGATAAAGCGTGAGTATATTCCATCACTAGCTTGATGCTAACATAATAATGACCCCCGAAGTGGTGCTGTTAGTGGACATTAGCACTACTGTAGAGGTGAGTAGCAGATAAACAAATGTTAAAAAACTAAGGAAAAAGTTTCCACATTAAGCGTTGCTAAATAATGGCACAATACACCATGATTTTACAGAAAATCATTATTAACATCTTGGCCCTCTGTCACCTCCTTACCCTCATGATGATTTGTGATTTGTCACAACAGAATGATTGGAGACTGCTGAAGAACCCATATGGTCGCCAGGAGTGGGAATCACCTGGCAGAGTATTGTTCGTTTAGGATTGTCATCTGTTCAGACTAATGCTGGATATAGGCCACATCAAAAGATAATGTTAACAATCAAACAGTAAATCACAATCGAGCACCCAGGCTTGCAGTGTGAACATATCCTTAATGCTGTAGTGTCCAGTAAAAGTTTTGAACATGGCCAGTTTTAGTCATTTTCAATCACACAAGTATATTTTCACAACATAATTGCAATTTATTCACCTGGTGAACACCAGACATTAGTGTTAATGATTTGGAACTGTAACCACAGCAACAAGTTATTATGTCTTCACATGTCATTAGTTGGTGTTTTTCCACCTGGTCTACAGGCAACAATGTCTTGACTAGGACAGTCCAGGCCATCAATGTGACTGGTCAAATGAAGCACAGGTGGAATCACAATACACCCCTCTTGTCATTAAGTAACAATGAGGAGACTTAGCAACTACCAACATAGCAACAATTTGCTTCAAGCATGAAACATCCTGCTGACTTTGGCTAGATTCTCTTTGGTCCATCTTCACTAGGAGCAGAAACAAGCCTGTTGCTTTTATTAGGACAACAGTTTTTCCAAGGATATTTTTATGATCCATTTAAAAACTTTACTACAGCTTTTGTCTCATGCTGTTAAGGTCATTGCGCTTGATAGCTTCAGCAGGTCTAAAACCCAGTTCAGCCATACTGAAGCATAGGTGATCCAGCTAAGCTAAGCATTCTCTCTGGTAAAATAACACGTTAAGGACCAGTTTCATACTGCACTGGATCTCTGGATTCCAGATGAGGACGTTTTTTCCATATTTCTCCATGATTGGGATTGAGTGTCGGCCTGGAGCAAGAATGCTACGTTAAAACAAACTGTTTAAGGTCTCATGGGGATTGATTGGATAGCACTGATGTTTTACTGTGCTGGCTGGAAAAGCATAGCCAGTTACTGAATTCTTTTGGGTTGGTTTGTCTATTTCTACATTACAGCAAAGTCTTCCTCAAACCACATCTTACTGCTACAGCAATATCCAATTCTACACCAAGCATGTGGAAATAATTGGAGTGTTTTCCATATCAATATTATGAGTCAATTATATTTTAATTATCTAATATACTTGCGATTTGTGGCTGTAAATTATGTCGCTGTTTTATTGCTTCTACCATAAAACCAATTAGTGACGTCAAAGGCGAACAACTGTGAAACCTCCGACTATTCTTTTTTGGCCTGTACGTGGGTCATGCCAGGCTTGGTTCATGTTACTGCTTGGGTGGATTTTGTCAGCGTTCCATAAATTACATTACTAGAGGATTACTGAGTCCTGGATGAAGACGTGCCTTGATCTCGAGAAACATGAGCGGGCCTGAGTTGACACAGCTCAGGCGGATAGAGGTGTGGAGAGCATCCATCTTCACTGTACTATTGGCCTTTCTGCAGGCTTATCCCTAGCCGTAGGCCTGGAGAATGGAGAGCTGTGGGCCAAAGCTGCTGCTTCTAATTAGGCTGTCCAAAACACAGCCACAACCCACTCCAGAAATCCCCAGTCCTCTTTCCAAACAACAGATAGAGAGAAAGGGTGACTATCAGGGAGTGTGAGAAGCTTTGGGATGAGCTACATCACTGGACAGCTCAACATGCTTGAAGCAGAATGCAGAGCTGCCAAGTCTGTTACGTTAAATAAGACACACCTGCGTCAGCTGGCGCTATGCTGAGTGATTGGGGTGGGACAGGGGAACAACATACCCACCCAGAGAGAGCGAGACCAACTATGCTTTCTTGGACAGATGGCTGTAGAATCGCAGGGCTTTGAACTTGCGATCTCTTGAAGATAGGACCAATACTTGAAAGGTTGCGAGTGATTAGGGATGGGCGATATGGTGAAAATCATAGTTGGAAAGACAAAACAGAACCTGTAGTGTCACATATAAAAGCAGCATAATAATAATATTAAACCTACAAATTTTTATTCAATGTTTTACAAAACTGCACTGCACTAAATCCAATAAACAGGCCTAATTTTGCTCACTTTGTATCAAAACATGTAGTTTATCAGTGTTCTTTAGATACTGATGATATCCACGATATGCTCACAAAAGCATATTGTGACAATTTTTCACAATAACATGTGAATATATATATATATATATATATATATATATGTAAGCTTCATTTTTTACTTAAAGGCTAACTTTGAATACTGCTGAAGGAGCACGTTAGCCTGTTAGCTGTCTGCCAAACTGATTGTTAAACTAAACCATGTTATTGCATCAGCAATGTGTGATACCATTTTGGGCCTTTTTTAATCATATACACTAAAACTGTGACTACAAACATATGCCAACACTGCTGGCCTACATCAGTGCTCCATTCTACACAAGCCTTTTTTAAATACTCATGTAAAAGAATGACATTTATTGGAATAATGCTAACCCTAACTTGCACTAGCACGTTTAATCGACACAATCCCAACCTCAGGCCAGCTCTCGTCCCACTAGTAGGTTGTGCGACATGTATACGGTCATCATTTTTCTTCATTGAAATTCTGTTGAAAATATGGTGACAATATTAAAATTGCGACTCCAGTATTGTCAATTCAATCTAATCGTGAGCTGAATGTATCGTTGATGAAATATGACTACATTTGTGCTTGAAAAGAGAGGAATGGTCAAAAAGAAAAACAAGAAGGCTGAAGAAGCTTAGTGAGAAATGGATAAAGGTTGCGTTCCATTTAGTGTACGCATACGCATGCATACTGACAGTGGATCATCAGGTCAGACCTCACACACAGCGGTTTCTGTCAGAAGTCTGGACAAACCACTGTGGTAGACTCTATGGAAAACTGCGTGCTTACAGATGGAACCGTTCCACTCAGTCTGTGCCATCAATACTCCTAACTCAGCCTCTCCATTTCATTTTCATTTATCTCCCCCCAGTGCCTTTAATTCTTCACTGTTCAACAACCCTTTCGCAGGGCCTAAATCACTGTCCTCGAGCATTGAGAACTTTCTAGACAAAGTTCACATTTGAGCCAAAACTTTTCCTGAAGATGGTCCTCCTTTCTTTCAACTGGTTTCTGAAAGCTATGATCTCATGTTACAATCTCTTCCTCGTCTCAGCAGCTGCCTGAGTTTTATCACCTTCTCTCTCTCTTTTTTTCCATCTAAAAAAAGACATTCAGACTTCTAGACGTGCTCCAAGTTCCAAGAGACAGAAGACAAGGAACGGCGAACGAAAGGGATGCTAAGAACAACTGCGGTGGGAGGTGTTGAGTGACATTCCCTCATGTTTTGAGGTTCAAAAGATTTAGCAGCGACAGTCCACTGCTTTCTTGTACGTCCTGTTGGGACTTGGAGAGTAAATTTCTTGTGTCTTTGAGTCCAAAGAGACTCTTAACACCCCGACTAAGCTAATTTACTAGAGCGGAAATCCAGACGAGAGCGTCAATATGTCACTTTCAAACGGTAACATAACACACATTCTGTTAGACTGGGCCTTGGGCCAATGATGGAGAGTGAAAGAAAGATAGAGAGAGGGAGAGAGAGAGAGAGAGAGACGGAGAGAAAAAGAGAGGAGAGAGACTAGAATCTGAGGGAGTGCCTCAGACGTAGTGAGAGAGTGATAGAAGAACAAGAACTAAGATGGAACGTTCAGATATTTATATCTTAACTTTATCTCATTGTTTTTATATATTTATTTTATGACACATTATATGCATAGTGCTGGGAGCTGCTTGCTGCTAAGAATTTCCATACATGGTAGGGTTTTGTTTGGCAACAAATATAAACCAAACTGAACTGAGAATTGGTGCCCAGTAATGTTGCACAAGTAATTTATGTAGTCATCGTTCATATTCAAGGGCTATTCATTCATCTAACATTTACATCTGCAGTGGATTGTCCCAACTGCTTGGGCAAAACTCAAGCCTTGTGGTCTAAGGAACCCCATGGCCTTTGGCTGTCAGAGGCCCCTGGGCATTGGCCCCAGTGGTCCAGGCAGTAATCCATCCCTGATGTAATCCAACAAAAGTAAACTATTTTGGTCTAAATGAAGGCCAGTCTTTTACTACGTCTCGTTATTGACTGACCAATGTGTTTAATATACTGCAATGTAACTGCAATATGTATCAATTTAATATTCAACCATATAGGTACTCTATGGCTATTTCATTATCTATGGGTATCTGTATCAGGCCAATATCAGCAGAAAATGCTGGACTAGATAGCTGAGGGGAAAAAAAGAAATAATTCTTTAACAAATCTATCCTAAAATAGCACAAGCTCACATTGTGTGATGTGATGTTAGCTGTGTAATTCTTCCTGTGTGGTAGTAGATCTCACTTTTTCTCAGGAGAAATATCTGAGCAGCAGCAGACTTAAGCAGAAGTCTTCTTTATCTTTCCATCTGATCTTATTGTTGTCTAGGACAAACTGCAGAGATATCAAGAAGAGCTCTTTTTTGATTTTTTCTTTCCTATGGGCCTAAACAAAATAATACAGGCCAATATTTAACCATGTCACAATATCACTGCTGTTGGAACAAACCCTTGCATCCCCATTTTTGTCTTTTGCTGACATCATATGTCATGTACACACTGACATCATGCAATTTTGTTTTTTTTTTTTTCATAATTTACAACAAACATAACAAAGTGAGAGACGACAAGACAATATTAACACATAGCTGACATGTCAACCCACTGCTCTCGTACTAGACAAACTTTATGGAAACGAGCAGAGCAGCAACAAATCAGATTGTTGTTATGTTGTGCGGATTGTGTTACAGCTATAGTCAAGCTATATGCTGAAGATGCAATACACAAACGAGCACCAGGCAAGAGATATTAAAAAAAAAGTATGGTCGGACATTATTACATTAATAGATATGATGGGTCACGATCTAACCTACAACTCTGCACACACTTGCTTATATCTGCTTATGTTTTAGCAATATGCTCCCAAAGCAACCAACAGTTGAGGGAAGTGAGGAAGGCGATTTGGCTTGATGTAATAAAAATGCAGACTTAAACAGTGCAGATTTTGAAAATATATCAATAAAACAAGATAATAATGAAAACGCCACCCCAGTTTTTTTAGCAGTTACAGTCAAACAATTCTAGAGATTTGACAGGGGTTGAACCACATCTACAAAATGTATTGTTTCCAAAAAAAAAGGCTTTATGAGCAATGAAATGCAATTAGTTATTAGTTTGTGATACAAGAATGATGAGTGTAAAATGGTAAAATATTCAAAAAGGGCAGATTATGCAGATAAAACAGCGCTGATGTGCACTGAGAAAAGCATGCTCTGGTCTGGAGTTCTCTCATTTGGTGTGGACCATAGTAAAAATGTGTCCCCAGCAGTGAACAGACCCAGGGTTCACTTTGAAGCGAGCTGAGAACTATAATTTTTTCCGGACAATGGTTCATTTGTTCACGTCAAAACAGACCGAACCAGAGAAAAAGTTTGATAGACACCAAACAGGCGTGAAAGCAACCTTACGTAAGCAAGGCAGCAGGAAATGTTCAAACTGGCATTTAGTAAATTCACAGTGTAGTAACATAGACTGTGGCCAAAAGCGTTAGTTTGTGTATTGAAGTAAAACATTTTTACCAAATCAGTGAGCTGTAGCTCCTCTCACTGCTGCATGAGAACACAAACTCATGTACTTTTCAGTTTTTGAGAAATTTCCAACCTCCCAGCTGAGAGGGAGATTTTGATGGATTCTGTCACTGATTTTGATTGGGTGTTTGTGCCTATAGGTTAGCGGTTTATGCAGTTTCAGGAGGGAGGAGATTTTTTCTGATGTAAGTGTAAGTGTAGTGGGTCGTCGCCCCAGTACTGTGAAAAGTGGTGGGTCGAATGCCTGCTCGCCCCTGCGGTTTTGGCAGCCCTGAATCTGGGGATGCTGAAGCTACTTCTGCACCCCAACTTCCAGCATCCCTGCAAACAGTCCAACAGAAAAGGCCCATAATGACTCTGGATAAAATCTTGTTACAGTAGTTTACATTGAAAGCTAAGAAAAGTTTTTCCTGCCTCCTGTAAAGTTACTTTTTCTGGGGTTTTGTTGTTACAGCAGCGATATACTGCATTGCAAAGGCAAATCGAAATTGCAATTTAATTGCAATTCTACTATTTTGTGCATATCATGCAACCGTAGTGCTCAGAGACAAGGAAGCACCTGCATTTTTTTACAAGACAAATGGACGCCGTCTCTTTCTCGTGTTAATAATCTTAGGAATTTCAGTACTGGCCATCCCACAGTGAGCTCCACTCGATCCAGGGCGAGGGAGGGAAGGGGGGATGAACTCCTCCCATTCTTTTTGCTAAGATCCTCATGTGCTTGTGTTTGTGTTGCCCTAAAATCCTGCCGTCGTCCCACCTCAGGAAGGAGAGGAGTGTATTCAAGGTATCAGGAGACTGATGCAGCGCAGGCCCCTCGCCCACTCTCCCTCTCTCTCTCTCTCTCACTCTCTCTCTCTCTCTCTCTCGCTGCAGCTGCCACGTCACATGACTCTTAGGCTGGGGTTTCACAACATGCCCTGTAGAGGCCGAGCCAGAGGCTGAGCTAGCGATCATCCTTCACTGTGGGAGTTTTCCCACAATGCCTTTTATTCAGCGCTCATACAGAAATTTGTACTGAATGAGTGAAATTTTTCCTCTTACTGAAACAGCCGAAAACAGTCCCGATTCCCTGCCACCTTGTTCCGACGGCTATTTGAATATGTTTTAGGTTTCCTCCCCCGTAGCTTCGGAGAGTGTCAGTGGTGAAAAGTTAATGACATCATCAAAGGCGCTCCGAAGAGGCTCCCTGGCGACAGGTGCCAGGAGATTTTTGGAAACACCCCCACCTGACTAACGCTCCCCTTTCATCCGCCACTGCTGCAGAGCCGTGCACACACTGCACGTACACTTGCACACATCACAGAGTGCAGGACAAGGGCCCGCTGCTTAGCTTTGCAGATGGCCCAAAACGGATTTTTGTTTTAGGCAGAGATTCATACCAGAAGCGATCAGAGGCATGGCACAAGAGCATGGAGCCACCCTAGCCTCGAGCTAGCAGTGGAGTACTGTCAACATTAATAAAGCAAAAATTTAACCCTTACGAGTAGCAGCTGGCTGCCGAGGAGTAAAGCATAGTGCAGTTTTTTATAAATAATTCTTTACTCAAAGCTCATTCAGACGTGGAAAAGTTCTGCTCAATTACTTCACTTCTAAAGTGTGGACTTGTAAGTAGTATATGTAGTAGTATGCAGAATTATATGTTAATTATATGTTCTGGAAAAAAGACAACAGTGCTTCTTACAAGGATAACTGGTACAAGTTATTTTCTTGGAAAACATAAAATAAATAAAAATAGAATGCAAAAGTGCAAGATGTGTATTACATAGTGCACATGTGTTTGGCAAACACTTGTTTTATTATGGCTCTGAGTATTACAAGTTAATTTACAATCTGATCTTGTATTTATATATAAAGTGTGGCTCTTACTTTCTGACTGAACTGCATGGGAGGGGATTTTCTAATGTGGCTCACTCACTCCGATGAAACTGCGGAATTTCCAGACTCCACAACTGACTAAAGGTGCAAACTGGAAGCTACACTGCCAAAAATGGTCTCTTGGCCAGTGACATTGTCTTAAATCTAGTCAATATATCTAATATGTCCCAGAGAAGGTGGCAGCGTTTCTGGATTCCGTTTATATGTGGTTTCTTCTTTGCATGGTAAAGTTTTTACTGAAGTGATGAACTGTGTTCACAGACAGTGACTTTCAGAAGTGTTCCTGAGCCCATGCAGTGATTTCCACTACTGAATCATGTCTGTTTTTAATGCAGTGCCATCTGAGGGCCCAAAGATCACAGCCAGCTAATATTGTTTTTGGCCTTGTCCCTTGCGAACAGGGATTTCATCATATACTGTAAATGATGAAATCCCCTAGTTCTTTGCTATTTTAGACTGAAAAATGTTATTCTTGATTTCATGCATTTTTCGCTCATGTAGTCTTTCACAGAGTGGTGAACTCCTCCCCATCATTACTTCTGAAAGACTCAGCCTCTCTGGGAAGCTCTTTTATATCCAATCATATTATTGACCTGTTTCCAATTAACCTAATAAGTTGCTTTTTTTAGCATTACACAACTTTACCTGCCTTTTGTCGCCCCTGTCCCAACTTTTTTGAAACGTTATTGGCATCAAATTCAAAATATTTTATATACTATATAAAACACAAAAGATTCTCAGTTTCGACATTTCATTTGTTCTTTTTATACTATTTTCAGTTAAACATATGGTTTTAATGATTTGCACATCATTGCATTCTGTTTTTTTTTTACATTTTGCACAGCGTACCAGTGAACCCTTGGAAACAGGGTTGTGCCTAGCATAGATGAGATTGTTCTAACGCTCTGTGCTGCAGGCAGACATTATGTCTGTACAAAAAGCCGCCTCTACAACATGGTGTACATTTTAGGACGTCACACCAGTGTCAAGTTTTGGACTAAAAAATGACTCCAGTCTTGGGAAATGAGTAAAAACTTGACAAAGATGAACTCACATGCTATCACTGTGTTTTCTTCTGCATCTGCTTTAGTGTAAGGAATCATCCAAAAATATCTGGACAAAGCGGTAAAGCAAAGGATATACCCATACACCCTTTGCACATGATTTTTCCACATGGTTACCTGAATAAGAGGGCATTTTTGTAATTTCTCAACAACTAAAGGAACGGAAAAAGGTTGTGCAATCTTTCAGGTGCTGACTTGAACCTGTTGATGCAGAATGTGAATTAAATGTTCATAATTTGTTATGCAAGTATGAAACTAATTACGTAGGGCTGGCCTGAATAATTCACACTGCATACTTACGTACTAGTTTATTTTGTTGGAATTCAACTCTCTATTTAGTATTCAGAACCACTGTCTTTCTTTAAGCCACAGAAATTGTAGCCTGAAATTATTTTATCAGTAAAGATCTTTAGACAGAACAGTTATTGTTAATATATGGACAATGTCAAAAACAATATGCAAATTATAGCTGGTTTAGTTAATCGCATCATAAATGGATGCCAGGCAAACATACCACCTCGGAGCGCAACAAATTACATAATTTTCGATTTCAGTATTACAATTATGCCACTTTGAATGGTTAAAAGAGTACTGAACTCAGAACTCAACTTACAACATTTTCAATACCAGTGTATCATTTAGACAGAAAATTGGGACGAAGAGAAGAAAGACCTCAGCTCTAAAAGAAGCTCTTCATTCCTTTTTAATGAACAACTTTCCAGATGTTTGAATTTCTCTCTATGCAGAGCAATTGATTGACCACTATCAAAACACTGAAGGAAAACAGCTGATCAAACTTCGGCTGGGGAATTTCATTTGTAAAATGAGACGTCTCCACGGCAATCGGCACATGACGAGCACCAGGAGGAATGCACAGAGAACTGTTTCTCACATCCAAAACTTGGCACACACAAGGCTCATAGCTAGGAGTGCTGGGATGAGCGACTTGTGTTGAGCAACTTCCTGTGCTACCAAGCGTTAGAATGAAAAACCTGCACATACATATATGTCTTCTCTGTGAAAAGTAGCCAGAGTGGTGACCACAGCTTGTGCCCCTACTGGACAAGTGAAACATACTTGGCAATTCATCCATGTCAGGGATATTACAGTGCTATACAGGCTTTTGTGGGTATGTTTTTCAACTGTTTTAATGCGAATACCTGCTAATATTATCAGAATTCTTTACTGTGTGGCCCTCTGGGAATTTATGGCCAATGGACAGCTGGGAGTGAAATTCCCAATGTACCTGCACATTTCTAAAACACTAAAAAAACTAGTGGTAGTACATTTTAATAATAAAAATTAAATATTTCGCCCTCTGAAACATCATAGAACTTCAGGTGAATGCATTTTTGTATGCAGCCTTCAAAGTTGTGTGCCCACTTTTCACAGCTGATAGTCAAAAATAGATCAATTTGTCACCAGAAGAAGTGCAAAAGAACATTCATGCACATTAAAGAACAGTAATGTAATTTAAGACTATTAAAAAATATTATTATAACTATTTAAAAATATGAGGAGATGCAACACCCAAGAAATGAACCACTAATGGTTTGATACCACTTGGAAATATGACATCCTGCTCAATATGCAAAATAAAGCAAAACAAAAAAGCAGAAACACACCAACGCCATCATTAGCCACATTTTCTGAAATGATGGAATTGCTTTGGATCATGTTGCTGAGACCGTTGGATTTCATGGCACATACTGTAGCCTTCATACTGTCATTATTTCAGAAAGTTTGTAAAGCTGCGCTGTGTAAGATCATTTTTTGTTAAAATTGAATCAAGAGAAAAAAATATAAATGGTATCTCTGTTACGAGTCTATCTGTAAATTCTGAAATAATAATTTAAATATCAGAGGCATCAGATTGGATTTCATGGGAGTTTTTCTTTATTACACACACAACCCACCATACAAAGTGTTCTTAAGCATGTTGTGTGTAATTACATTTCACCAGAGAGGTCTCCAAATCCCCAAAACATACATAGTGCAGCTATGCATGCAAGTTGGAGTTTTTCTGGATTTCAATTTTGGTTTTCGGCCCAGAATTTTCTTTCAGTGAGAGTGTCTCTCTGCTAAAATTTAATGAAGAACAAAGCATTAATTGAAATGTTTTGTTTAGCCCTCCATCTTGAGTTGTTCTGCTAAATGAATGATTATTCTGGAGTAGATCTTTTATTCCACTCGCATGTTCATTGAGATTGAGATTTCATTCAGAGTTCATTTTCCAGTCCACTTATCCACTCAGAGATATCCTAACATCAGTGGTAAATTGATGTGGTAAGGTATACAATGAGGAGCTTCCTATTCGAGCAAGCACTATGGAATGAAATAGAAGCACATACATGTCTCTTCTGTGTAGGAGGCGTATCCTTGTTAGCTCAAAGTTCCCCCTACAGAAAAGTAGCTATAGTGGCGGCAACAGCTTGTGCCCCTGCTGGAGAAGCGAGGCACACACTTGCCGTGCTGCCTCCCACTCACTTCTCACTTAGCGGGGCTTCGGGCCTCCCAGCATGCACCTGCCCTCCCCAGCTCCCTCCGTGACAGGCTCTGGCGCTAGAGCTAGCCCCACTGCCACTGACAGAGCTGGAGACGAGTGGTGGGTGTATTCTGCAGAGGTTTGCAGGCTAAAGAAGCGTATACTGCCAAAGGAGATGCAGTGCTGTGGAGAGGCACCATAAGGATTGTTGAAAAGAAAATCAGTGCAGAGTGAAAGACAAAGCTCACTGATTCTTTTACCTCTGATTTGATGGATATATGACATTGGATAGTCAATGCAGTAAACAAAGTACTCAGTCAATGCATATTGTAGATACACTATATAGAGTAACAGGCTATTATAAGTTGACAGCTGAAACCTAACTTTATTATTTTGTACCATATAGATGAAATTACATAAGAGTTATGTATGTATGTGTCTATTAAATATGCATGAGACAGAAGATGCAATAACTCTGGTTACACATGTTTTAAAACACGTACTAGTTCAGGATCAAAAGAGATTCACAATAATATATCAGATGATTGACATGAAGCTTGATAAGAAAATGAATTCTGAGGGTATTGCTTTTGTAAATTAATACACTGTCTGTATAAAGCTTGGGTGTGCTTTAGAAAACTCATACGTGCAGACATGCATGACACTGGTATTGCCATTTGGCACGCTATCAAGGTATTGCTGATATGGTTAATACAAAGTCATAAAAATTATACACCAGGAAATTGCTTGCGTTTTGCGGACAAAGCCAATGTGAGCTACAAATATGCAGTTGTAACACAGTATGAGCCTTAACAGCCAGTGTGTAATTGAGATAAAGTCTATACAACTATGTGTAATGGGATACAGCATCATTACTAAGGTTTTCCTTTTAATAGGTCAACAGTGGCCAGAAAAAAGGTACAGTACAGCTCTTGTCACTGGGGTGGTCCTCTTAAGGGTACGTCTTCAGTACCTTTAGTTATGGAACATAACTGTAGCATATTCCACGGCAATTATATTTCTTATTGAATCAAGTTGTATGTTATGAGAATGTATGAATATGTACATATCCTCCAGGAAAAATTTATTTGAGGTACACAGTTGGATCTTAAAACCATTGTTGTACTTTTATGGATAGATTTACATTGTTTGTACATTGATGTATGAAAAATGCACCTGCACAACACCTTTTTCGACTGTATACAGTGATTTATCCTGGATGCTACTGACAGAAATTGTAACACAGCGCTTCTGTAAGTATATAACCTTATTACATTATATGGAAACAACAGCTGCCCTTTTCATTGCGTGAAAATTTCATAACGAATGGACCAACAGAAATGCTGCAATACAGAGAATGTTTAAAATCTAGAATGTTTTGTCCTGCCCATTTTCACTAAAAAACACGTGATTGGCCATCGGCAATGTATTAATTTTATTTTGGCCGATCTGTGTTGCACTTTTATTATGTAAGGCTGCTGCTACACCAATAACAAAATAATGTGACTCATTATGCTACATAGACAGTTGCCTCTTACTTTCAATGTAGCACTTTATTTGACTTCATGCTACTTAATTAACAAACTTATTTTCATATTTTAAACTTTTAAATGCCACTTTGGCCCATTAAAGAGTAAATAATGCTGTTTCTGTTGCAAATAAAAAATACCAGAAATGTGCTAGTCTGTTTCTAGTCAGCCAAAAATTCATGCTTTCATTCAATGCACCTCTAATATATATATACATGAGAATTGGCAGGTCCTCAAGAACTGGCCCTCAGAATCAGAATCATCTGTGAAAAAACCCTCTTGGCGCAACCCTATAAACGTACAACTGGACTAAATGTGTATCCTAAACTGACTTTCAAACCTGGAGAGCAGCTCTCCACAAATGTAACTAAATTATAAAGCCTCTCACATCCGAACGCTAAAAGCTGAACGTTTTCCCTCTAGATTCCTCTAGCCGGGTAAAAGCACTGCAGGTCAGATGGAGTCATCTCGCCATCCGGACTGCCCAGTCTCCAAGCCAGGCCTGCCGTCTCCTGTGGTGCCCCAAGTTCACTGGGGGGTTCACTGGCTTCAGTGAGGGAGGCCACTAAGAGGTGTGAACAGGAGCCAGCACATGTGAGGTCACGCCAAAGTGTTTCTGGGAGCAGTCCGGACACGCTTGCAAGTCAGTGTGTAAGCTGAAAAGGTAACCTGCTGCACGTCAGTGACACTACAGCCAGGGTTCAAATTGCGGTGGAGATCTTGTGGGGTCCCTTGGTGGAAAGTCTGACAATGAGGTAACCTATGTATTGATGAGTACTGTTTTCACAATATGTTTTTGTGAGGTTTACTCCTGTAGTATTACTACACAGAAGTCTATTAGCTTCATATCTGCATTGATAGAAATGATTTTTACACTTAGAAGCTGAGAAGACAACACAAGTAGGTCTAACAGCCCATTTTTTCTCAGTTAATTAATTAAAATATATTATTTAGGTAGTGAAACAGGTATTCACCAGCAGGCAGATTTGGTGGCTCCCATAAGAAGTAAAAGCAAATGACAAGTTTGGTGGACAAATGGGTAAAGAAACATGTCTTATTATCACCTGAAGCCATAGGCTACTGTTAGCATAACCACATGTCATGTAACATAACCACTATTGTCTCAGTTTACTTGCTTGTGATATTGCAATCTTGCTAACCATTAAAAGGTGAAGATGGTGAGCTAGAACCTTTGGTCAACACAGTAAAAACATTATAGCTGTTTCAATAGCCACCATAACAAAGTAAGGTGCTGTAAATAGTCAGTTCATGAAAGCTCTACTGGGTAAACCAGTCACCATTGTGGAACCGTGACTGTTAGAGTTTGGTTTTAAGTATGGGCCATGAATGTCAAAACACGAGAAAAACCCACCTCTACAATGGTGCTCATTTCTGCTAGCGTATTCCTGCTATGGGATTTCTAATAGTATGTTAGCACTAACACAATGCTGGTGCACATGAACATCTTTTGACCATTCTAGATTAAACACAGACATATAAATCTTAAAGACATTCCATATTGTTGTTTGAAGTTTGTAACAGACATAATTATGTACACAACATGTCCAAAAGTTCGTAGACAGTTGCTCATCCAATGTTTCTTCTGAAATTAAAGATATTAATAGGGAGTTTGTCCCTCTTCTGATGCAGTAACAGCCTCTAATCTTCTAGGAAGGCTTTACACTTGATGTTGGAACATTGCTGTGAGAATTTGATCTCATTCAGCCACAAGGGCATTAGTGAAGTTAGGTACTGATGTAGGTTGATTAGTTCTGGATCACAAACTCCTCTCCAACTCATCCCAAATGTATTGGATGGTGCATCCAGAGAACACAGTTTTACATGTATGTGGAAGTGACTCCCTCCTTAAACCAGCGTTGTAACTTTGTACCCATTTTAAATCACACAGTGATTCGTTCTTTCTGCTATCAGTTCCTAATAATATTTGTAGTTAATCTAATATATAAGGCCTTCAGTCCAGCTCGACCTAAATACCACAGGAAAAAATCTTGATTGGATCATTTTCCTTTCAACCTTTCAAGATTTTGTTTCCATCCAACTCTAAAAAACTAGAGTGATTCTACAATACAATACTAAAATAGGAGTACAAAGAAGAAGCATTATGATTAAATAAAAAACACAAAAATAAGATGTATTTTTTAGAAAAATAGATCATTAGGTCTTTTTTGAAAACCACTGCTGGTCACCTTATGCTACAAGTAAAGGTATGCATGATAAACGAAGTGAAATGTTTTGTTTTACTCCCCATTTTGAGTTCTTAGCCTTCTGTCTGTTAAGTGAATGGTGTGATCTTTTATTCCAATCACATGTTCATTAGGACTGAGATTCCACTCAGAGTTCAATTCATTTTACAGTCCACTTTTCCACTGAGGGTTAGCCCAGCGCTGGTGGTTAATTGATGTGGTAAAGTCTATGCTAGCCATGCTCCCTCTTGTAAGCAAGAAGTGCTGAAGGGAAAACAGACAAGGACCAAAACACCAGCCCAGCTCCATCACGATTTAATCGTGAAGTGTCTGCGGAGAAACGGCAGCTGTCTTGACCATTAGCATGCTAGCCTCCAAGGACCAATGCAGTTTGTGGTGTCCGAGCGGAAGTGAGTCAGAATGCGTGATCTGACTGCATTACACTCAAAACCTCAGTAGGAAGGAATTTATACATGTGCAAAGAATATCTCTGTCATCGATGTTTCTAATTCATGGACATGTGCCAAGGCCACAAGTGCTGCTTGATGATGGCAAGAATCATTATCACGATTATTTTGGTCAATATTGAGACCACGGTTATTTTAACTTGTCTTTTTAATAGTGGATTTCCTTGAACTTTAAATATAATTCAACTGGAAAACAGATAAAAAATAAAAGAAAGCGGTGCGCTGGGCTCACCATTTGGAAACAGAATGCGGCACAATAATCATTTTATCTCAGTTATCTTGTTTTCATAATTGTTGGAAACCAAAATTAAAATTCAATTTATAGCTCAGCCCTAGTTTCCACTACAAGAACAGTTTCCACAAGAATCAGCTAACAGAACCCTCAAAGGTCTCTTAAAACCATGTAAACCAAGATCTTCCCAAATACAACCACATCTTGTGAAGTATGCACGCGATGCCGCACAACTGGATGGAATAATAACAGCTTAGTGTTCATTACAAAACAAGCCTACTTGAGGAAAATACTAGAGGAAAACCTTATTCATGGATTCCACTGAACCCAAGTCAAGAAGAACTTTACATAACAGAGAGGGGCACTTACCAGGCCATCACAGTTGCTGATGGCCACTGAGGTATCTGGTACATTAGTAACGTGGCCCACGTACAGACAGTCACTGGCCAGGAGCGGCTCTGAGTGGGTTTGGTTGTCCTCCTCGAGCCACTCTACCGTCGCACCGGGTGCCACCAGGCGTGAGTTACGCCGGAGATGAAGGTGGAACTCCTGCCCGAAAACAGTAACGTTGTAAAAGAGCGTCTCTCTGGTGCTCGCATGCTCCTGCACTCCATTCGGGTGGGTGTCTCTCCGCCTGCGCCGGTGGGGCTGCTGCCTACTCAGCTGGCCGGCGGAGACGGCGTGGGAGAGGAAGCGTCCATCCACGTCCACGCTTACCGGCTTCACCAAGCCGTACTCCCTCAGGACATGCTGCAGGGAATCTGCCAAAGGCACACACACAAATATGTTTTTTTTTTATACAATGTCTGGACGTGGGGTCTAATATACAGTACTGTACAAAATCTTAGACACCAAAGCAAATTGTTTAAAACCATTTATCTGAACATTAACTGCATTTTTCCTTTTAAAAACTGCATTAAACATTAAAATAAATGCAAACTAACATACAAAGAAGCAAGTAGTTGATATCTTGTTAGCTAGTTAGAAGAACACAGGTTTGGTTCCAGGTTTATGTCCCCAGCCATCACACTGATTCGTTAAGTTTCATCAGCAGCACATCTGACTTAATGCAATATAGCACTGATTAGCCAAACAGGCCAGCATAGTGGCGCAGTCACCTCACAACAAGAAGGGCCTGGGTTTGGATCCTTGGTTGGGCGACCAGGGTCCTTTCTGTGTGGAGTTTGCCCAATGACCATTAGGATAGGCTCCAGCACACCCCCCACAACCCAGAAGGATAAGCGGTTTAGAAAATGTGTGAGTTATTAGCCAAACAAGACAACTGATGCTAACCACGGGGCTTTGTCGAGGAGAGCTTTGGGAATGGTTCAAAGAAAACCTTGAAATATGTAAAAGCACTTTGTTCTCTATTAACGTTATTTGCATTTATTCCAATGTTAGTGTTCTCTGAGCAAATAAACATTTACTACCCAGAAAAACAGCTTTTTCAATAGTATTTGCTCAGGTGCCTACGACCTTTGCACAGAACTGCATGTCCCTTATGCATTATATATATCATTGCTGTCAAAACAAAACTTTGTGTCGTTTTTATTCGTTTTTCACATGATTTTAAACATGCTTTATAAATGACAGAGAACACTACCTGGTCAATTTCCTTTCAAAGTAAAACCACCTTTTAGGGATATGCATTGAGTGTAATTTTGATATTCAAGTATTTGTACGAGTTAATGAGTGGATTGGTAACGGAGGGATGTAGGCTTTTTTTAGATAACGTGGCACGAAAATTTTGCAGCACACAGAGGAAAACTTATGCCAAAAGCCGTAAGGAATCAGTAGGTTTTCCTGTCGGATAAGTAAGAGAAGCTGCCTCTTCAGAAGAGCTAATGAGCTAACAGAGTTAACCGGTGCAGGGCTGGATGCTGATGATGCTTGCGTCTTCTTTTCCTCAGGGGACAATGTGTCAACTGTAAATTTGTCAGAGAAATATATTTGTCGTATTTTACCGTCTTGTTAAAACACGAAATTGGTGTTTCATTGAATGACCTATCTGTATATTTTCTGTCTTCCCATGATGGAACGGAATGAATACCTGAATAGTGATTTCAGTATACAAATATTGACATCTCGTATAGTTAATTGAGTACTCATCATATCATTAAAAAGACACAATTATTGCTATCCATATCCGTTGACTGCAGTGTAGTGACTTTCACCCACCTCTAAAATGTCTTCTGATTTTTAATTACATCAACATGCACCAGTGGGCAGGAAAAATAATATTAACCAACTAGCCTATATCATGTTTCACCTCCCTCTCGCGCCATCGCCCACCTATCATAAAGCCGATTCATGTTGACTTTAAAAAAAGAAGCATACAGCTTCACTAAGACCATTCTGTTGGTCCTGACAAAGTGGGCTGCCCCTCCATAGTAGGTTTCCTTCATAGTTAGGACATTTTTGTCCTGAAATTGTTCAAAAACAAATACCTGCACAAATACACATCCCATAGGTCTGCATGCATGTCTCATGTTCACCTACAGAGGACAACATACAGATTCTCAGTCAGCCCAGAAATCAATAATCCTCTTTAGTGACAGAAGGCAAATACATACTATTCTTCTTCAGATCTAAGGGCTCACAGACAGCTATTATCAAGTTACAAAAACAACGCAGTTGCATATCTCTGAATGCAAAAAGGAACTTCTCATGCATTCCTGGCCACACATTTACATCGACTTGCAGTGTGCAGGTCAGTGCGAAGAGCGCAGGGAGCGTCCTTATGCATATGCAAAGCCCTTCACCTCACTGATGGTGAGCCTGAAGGTCCAGCCACACACACATACACATACATACACACAATGAGTTCCTCAGCAATCTGCATAGTCATTTTCTATTGCACCCTTCTCAGTGTACTCATGACAGTAATGTCTGCGTTTTATGCACAATATTAAAAACAGGCAAGAAACACTGCCTTTGTCAACTGTTTTACTTCAAATGGCATCTCGTGAAGATTTCATGTGAGTTTGAACTATCACTAGGGATTGGAGTCCATCCCAAAAAGAGTCGATTCTCCTATTCCAGGCATTTGGGAATCGAGACTCGACTTTGGACTTGATTCCACGTGGTGACGCTCAAGTCCGCTCACACACGTAGTGTGAGATATTCTGCTGTCACTGTCTAGACAGCATGTCTGAAAACTACATCCATTCACAACACATACATCAATAAATCGGCTGTGGTTTAGTACGGACAAAGTGGGGAAAAAATAGTGGATTGCAATCCAACAACACTGCCAGCGCTGAAACCTTTATTCACTTCAAGGAGTTAACATAGGAATCAGGAAAGATTACACACTGAAACAAAGATGTGTTTTTTGAGGGGTGTTTAGTAAAGGCAAGGATACCATAAAGAACAAGTTAACGCTTAAATGCTTCTTTGCATGGCGAAATGGTTCTTCAGACTGACGGAGAATGTTCTGTATAGAACCTTTTTGAAAATGGTTCTATATGGCACCAAAAAGGGTTCTGCTATTGTTACGATGTCAAGCTTGTAACAACAGAAGAATCGTTTTTGGTGCCACATTTTCAAAAAGGTTCTATATAGAACCATACACAACACATTCTCCTTCACTCTAAAATAAAAATACATTTCACCATGCTAGGAACCCTTTAAACATGAAATGGTTCTATACAGAACTCAAACAGAGCAACTACCTTTCCCTTGAAGAACCATATTTTTTTAGTGTGTACAGTTTAGCTGTCCTCTGTTAGTCACCTAGCGCTAGCTCTGCAGATACCCTTTTCTAAATCATATAAACAAGCTGGCGTCTTCTGTCCCTAAAGAACAACTAAGGCTGGACCGTGTGAAGTCAGGATCACTTGTCCTTCATAACATAATCATAATAGTGAACCTAATCAATGCTGTACTTTGTTTTTATTTTGCTGGATCTCCTGTCATTTTTGGAATCGAGAATCGAAGAAATGATTGTGTGGAATCGACTCTCAGAATCGACTATATCGATTCTCCTCAGCTGGAAGCGGAATCGGAGTCGACTCCAGAATTTCTGGAATCGAGCAGCCCTAACTGTCACTGAGCCGAGCGCGACATAACAAATAGCATAAAGTTAACAACAAGACACGCCGTGGAAGAAGAAAATCAATCTGATTTCATTTTACCACAGTTTTAAAAGTTAGTCTAAAAAAAAGACACGCTCTGAGGAGAATTCGAACGAAAGGATGAGTGAAAAAAAAAAGTTAGAGACACGCAAACGCAGGGAAAAGGTCGATGGCATTCAGGCCATTCCCCTCAGCTGGATGTCCCTCCAAACACCAACCACGCAGACACTTTCTATGACTTATTTAAAAGTGCTGTTTGGGCGAAAACGTGGAGGAACTGAGTTTGTGCTGTAGCACGGCTGCTCTTCGCCGTTCGTTATCTCCCGGTAAAGTAGCCACACATCCACAGAGGAGCGAAGCGTGGCTGAAGAAGGAGAAAGCTGTGTACATACCTACGCTGTCGGCGATATAGAGCGCGCGGGCGAGCTGAAAGTGCAGCAGGAGAAAGAAGAAGGCATATCCAGGCAGAACGGCCATGGCAGGTCTGGAGAGGCAGACGGCACTTTGAGCTGAGCTGGGAGGGAGAGAGAGAGAGAGAGGATAGATCCGGCAGCCAGCCTGCTTCCCCCTCCCCTGCTACACGGACTGCAAAGTGCACTGTGCAAGCTCTTCCCCTCAATAACCCCCTCCCGCCCCCCCACCCCCATCCCTCCATCTCTTCATCCCTCCCTGCCCAGTCCTCCTTCCCCTGGCCACTACAAAGATGAACAGAGCTACAGACGGGTTTCATTAGTTATGTCCCAAAATACATCTCATCTGTCTTTAGACTGAACAGCCATTGGCTCAGATCCATAAAAAATTCAGACAGCAGCGACAGTAATAAATGTTTTCATCAGAATATCTATTTTTATCTATACACTAAATTGATATATCTATACAGCTATGTACTAGATACAAAAAACTTCACAGGAGAAAGCAAAAAACGTTCTTTAGTCCTTTAGCTCAGAAGATGTAGAAAAAAGAATATATATATATATATATATATATATATATATATATATATATATATATATATATATATATATAAGCAGGCTGGAATGTCTCAAAAAGCAGCACGTGATACCACATTCTAGAGATTCAAATACAGACACAAAACAAAGTCATTGAAGTCTACCAGTCTGGAAAGGGTGACAAAGCCATTGTTAGGGCTCAAACCACAGTGAGAGCCATTAGAGACAACTTGGAACAGTAGTGAACCTTCCCAGGAGTGGCCAGCCTACCAAAATTTCACCAAGAGCGCATCAACGACCCATTCAGGAGCTCACAAAAGAGCCCAGAAAAACATCGAAAGAACAGCAGACCTCACTTGCTTCAATTAAGGTCAATGTGGTAGTGTGATGGTCCAGGGCTCCTTTGCTTCTGCAGGACCTGGACGAGTTGTCATAATTGATGGAACCATGAATTCTGCTCTCTGTCAAAACATAATAAAGGAGAATGTCCACCCATCAGTTTGGGGCCTTAAAGCTCAAGTGCAGTTGGATTATGCAGCATGACAATAATCCAAAGCACGCAAGCAAGTCCAAATCTGAATGGCTGAAAAGATACCAAATTAAGGTTTTGGAGTGGCCGAGTCAAAGTCCTGATTTAAATCCTGTTGTGAAGCTGTGGAAAAACCTTGAACGGGCAGTTCATGCTCGAAACCCTCCAGTGTAGTTGATTTAAAACAATTCTGCAAAGAAGAGTGGACCAAATTACTTTTTCACAGGGGTTATATAGGTTTTAAATAAATCTTGAACTCCAACAAATGAAATGATCATTTAAAAGCTGCATATTAAAATTATTTGGATGATCTGAAACATTTAAATGTTAAATTTAAATGGGGGCAAATACTTTTTCACAGCACTATGTATATACACGTATCAACAAAACATATAATCTGACACTGGGTATTCAAACTTTTGCATATGACCTTTTATGTATGTTACCCAGCTATCTCTGGTACTCCTTAGTTCTATTTTATGTCTAGCCTTCCAGTGACCTCTTAGAAAATTCCTATACAAATAAGACAGCATAACCACATTTTTAGAAATAAAAAAGAAATGGAAGAAAGACGAACCCACCAGTTTCCATTGTTTTATTTTATGCTTATGTCAGACAGTGTCAGACATTCCACCGTGGCAGGCATTCTTGTAGAATTGCATAATATAAAAGGCCTCATACAGGCAGATGTACTATGGGTCGGTTTCCTCTTAAAGCTTCATTCACAATGCTGTGGACTAGGCTTAATCTCTGCCTGGGAACCTGTGATAGATGTCCAAAAGTATCCAGACACACTTTTCAATGAGTGAATTCAGGTATTTTTGCTGTCACAAGTGTTCAATTGTGCAGTCATGTAATTGCTGTAGAAAAGCACTGCTAATAGAATGGGACACTCTGAAGCAGTGGTGTATGAGGTCACCATACCCTGTGGAGCAGTGACACTGTATTGTCTGGGTGATGGAGTTCCATCCAGTACCTTTGGGAAGAGTTGGAGTGGCGTTTGTGATCCAGAATTAATCATCCAGCATCAGTACCTGATCTCACTGATGCTCTTGTGGCTGAATGCAATCAAATTCTCACAGCAATGTCCCAACATCTAGTGTTAAGCTCTTGCAGAAGAGTAGCAGGGGTGCAGCAAACTCCCTACTAATAATATTCATTTCAGAAGAAACGCTGGATGAGCAGGTGTCTACAGATTTTTGGACTTATAGCATGTACTGCCCAGTACTCTTGGTGAATCACGATTAGTTTTAGCACTGTCCTTCATCTTTTGCTGCTGTGCTGTGGTCTGCTCATATTCTGACATGCGGCGGCGTCATTAGGGAGCAAAGGCTTTGCCGAATAATCCCACTGTATTACCCCCCCTCACCTGTTCCTATCCAGACAGATATTGGTGCCCCGGTCTCTCTATCAATCATTCTGCCCGGCGGAGCCCCAGGAGAGGCCGGCTGTCTGCAGGTTCTCTTTCCTGCCAACTGCCTATCAGGGACATTAAAGTCTCCGAGCCTGATGCAATATGAGGGGCTGAATCACTAGTTGCTTGAACTAACAATGCTGTCTTTTGGGGTTGAGTCATTCAGCACTAGAACCGGGCCTTTGGAGTTCAGCTATCTCTTTAAACAAATGATCTTTCTTCATTGTTGTGTTAGAAGAACCACCCCGCACGTAATTGTCGTAAGTGGCAGCACAGAGGAAATTAAAGACTGTAATTTCATTCAGTGTAACTCTCTCGACCCCAAAAACCAAAAAAGCGAGGATGAAAACCATCACCAGCGCTTCGTATTTGCCAAAGCTTACTTTTCATTAAGGCAAGATGAGATTCAGATTCCTCCTGTGACGTCATCTGCCATCATCTGTCACTCTCTCAGAAATGGGATTTGCTGGCACAACCATATTTCTTGGGCCTTTGGCTTTCTCTAAGCACTATCAATCCACACACGTTTGGAAACGACAGGAAAGGCATAGACATCTCAATCATTTTGTCCATGTTTTCGCCAGGATTAGTTTGCTGTGATGTGTTGTGCACAGTGTTTCATCTGTCCTCTTTCTAGTCTCATGGCCAAAAAAAAAAAAAACATGGCTCAAAAATGCATGCAATCTCGTAGCATGTGTAATGTCGCACTGTTCTTCTTAACCATTGTGAAATGGAAGGGAAATACAGTGATTTGATCTGAAATAAGTGGATTATGGATGAAATAAATCACCTTGCTAGGATTGGACAGTGGATTCTTGGAAGGAAAGGAAATCAGCTGAATGTCTAATGAATCTCTGGCCCAGGAGGAAGAGGAGCGCGGGCCATCTATCTGTCAGCATATCTTTCCCTCCACTCATCTCCGCTGAGCCATGCATCTGAAAGTACAATTACTGGTCCTCTTTGCATTTGAGGTCCAGCACGGGTTGTGCAGGGATAAGCAATAACATGTAATAAAGCAGTAAGCCACAAGAAGCTGTACATGATCCTTATCATGGTTAAGGGGCGTCAGATATGATGCAAAGAGGATCAAAATCTATACTTCTCTGTAATACATGGCCTTTACCAATTCGTGAGAAATGTTCAATAAATAATATGCAGTTTATAATATTCACAATAGGTTATTATTGCTTGGTAATATCACTAGGCTGAGGATACCAAGCAGCACAATACAAGCAAGACAATTCCACACACAGCATAATGTTTTTTAAATAATATGGCACATTATTACAAAATTTGATTGATATGTGCAGTTATATTCATGCATATAGTGGCATTGTGCTTTTGTAAAATGACTGCAACATGAAATATGATAAAATACAAAAATTTTCAATGACTAATTTAATAGTAATTGCAATAAACAATTCTTCCATCAAGAAATGTAGTTTGTTTACAGTATGCTATTATTGGCACGCAACCATGACTGCTGGATTGCTGAAGGAGAAATGTCCATAACTGTATATTGCGGTCATTTTATGATTTTTCTTTTGTCATAAAATAATAAAAATATCATAATATAGCTGTGTTTGATGCAGAAACCTTCACATTATGAGTAGTTTTTACTCACCAAATTAGCACTGCAACAATAATGCTAATTTCTGCTAGTTCCCTATGCTAGCACCAAGCTAACATCCCCACACATTTTCCACATTAGGTTTAATGCTATTTAAGGCAGATCTAACCAAAAAATATAGACATTTGAATCATTTACAACATTCAAGTAACATATTCTTTTCATATTGCAGTTTTATAGAAAATCATTCAGTGAATACATCCATTGAAAGCCTAACACTGATAAATGATGGAGAAGCAGTTTAGCCTGTTAGCTAACTTTTAGCCTGCTTAGCCTGTTAGCCATTTTTTTTCTTTGAGCAAAACAGTCCATTCAAAGAACTAATATGAGTATTTTACCATGGCTTTGGATGTGGCTCAGCCAGTCACACTGTAGAAATGATCTGTTTTATACAAGTCTGTTGCTGTTTGACAGCCTAACAAACCTATAGTTTTTGAGCTGAACATCAAGGCTTGACATGCTAGCTGGTTTAAAAAATGTCACCAAGAGAACATTAATGACTCATCCAAAGCGAAGGTCAAAACAGTAACATATCGTATGACATTCATCTCAAGCACCTCCACATGACCTCGTCCACTAACTACGCAGCCTTGGCGCTGAAAGCCACCACACTGTGGCTTCGTAAGAATGGCTGGAGAGCAGCAGCTTTATGACATAATGGAGAGGAGAGCGAGCGCTGACCGGGGGAAGAGTAAGTGCAAAGTAGACAGAGGCCAGGCTTCCTGACAGGATGGCACTGGGACAGCTGAGAGCCTGTGAATGTGTTATGCTTTTCTAACGGACGTAAAAGAGCCGACATGCCACTCCGCTATAAAGGCGGACTGCGGTTTAACCTAAATACTGCATGCATGCTCGGCCGGCTAGCCAGACAAGGCACGCTAACTCTTTTATAAGAGATGATAGATTTACCATCCCCAGACTGCCCCAACCATCCCACGACTGGCATTGTGTTTGGGGTTTAAATTGGGAACATATCAGTGCAGACCGGCATCCAACTGAACATTTGGTATTTTTTTCACTTTTTAATAACCAGGGCCAGTTCACCAAAATCCAAACTGACATGATGACCACTGCCTTAAGAGCTGGGTGTATACAGATATTTATCTTCTGGTAACTCAATACAAGTAATGTTCTATTCTACTATTCAGACATGACAATTATATTAGTATGGACTTTATTTCTATAGCTAAAACAGTAGTAGCAGTTATTTTGAGTCTTATTTTGTCCATTTCTATAGCTAATAGTATGTCATACAGTGTCAGAAACCAAGCAAGTCTATTTGAGATTATTTAACAATTAAACACAATTTTGAACTGATTTAGTCATTTGTATGATGCTCAGTGGTGGGGTATAAAATTCCATTATTTCTTAGCTACATAAAGCTTCATATATCCAGTGCAAAACTAAAGAAGCAAACTTCAGACATCAAACATGTCACTAAACTTTTGCCAAATAAAAAAAATCTACTAAAAAGTAAGTCCTTCTGGATTTCATTCTCAGATTTGATGAAAGCCATGATGTGTGATTAAGGATCAGTTCATATCCTGTGAAAAGCAAACAGTCTGTTTGAGCATAGACTCAGGTGGACTAAATAAAATGAGGCGAGAGAGTGAGTTTTAAAGCAGATGGTCATGTATATTAATCATAATCTTAGCAAGCCCAGGGGCACAAACCTCCTGAATGAAGCTCACGTACTTCTCTACTAACCTGAATATGATAGCACATCATCTGTTGGAAGCACATTTAGATGTGCTTTTGAAAGAAGCATTTTTGTAGCCTAGTTATGAAATTTAGCAGTTGTAGAATAAAACATTGAGTATTTAGTTCATGAGTTCCAAACACATGAAGCAATAATTTGGCAAAATATCAAATTTAAATATTTTCTCCTTTTCGAAAACGTATGTTTGTCATGACGTGTTTGTTGTATGAAGTTTCTTTCATTAGTCCTGCACAGGAGCTTTGAGGCTAATGTAGCTAACAACTATTTAGACCATAGTCTAAATAATTAGTCAGTAAATGTGTTGCGATAAGTTTGGCCCCATCATTGAATCAGAAGAGAAAATAAGAGGGAGGTGGAGAGGGAGTGGATCCTTTGTGGTTTTCTATACATACAAACAAAAGCAGACCTAAAACAGTAACAGTGGTCATCTCAAAGCTCAAACTGAGTCAGTACTTTTGTCCAATTGTATAGATAACAGTCTGCCATACAGTGTCAGAAACATAAGCAAGTCTGAGATGTGTAAGCTTCCATTACTTTTTAGCTACATTAGCCTTGGAGCTCCAACTGGTCAACTGGTCCTCTAGCCATTAGCAAAATTTACAAAAGCTGAAGCTGAACATTGTATCAAAATCACTTTGTAGACTTGTCTCATCCTCTGCTGTAGTGATATGGCCGGTTTTGATCATGGTATGCCAATATATAAAAACATATGTAGAATACAAGTTTAACTTCCTTCCTGAGCCATCAGTGGTCCTGTTTGCCATATGTGTGTAATTCACTCACTCATATGAGATCACCATGTAAGGCTTCAGACTTCTCACGATAGAACACATCCACACTGACGCTCAGAACGCTTTGTTATTTTGGCTTAGCTCGGGTGGCCTCACTCTGATCTCAGAGAAACGGATGAATAGAGCTCAGAGAAAAAGAGAGTGAGACTGGGGGAAACGGAAAGTCAGAGAGAAAGTAAAGAAGAAACACAGAGAGAGAGTCCAGGAGACAGAGAAAGAGACAGAAAGAGGGAGAGGAAAGCAAGAGTAAAGAGACAGAAAGAGAGAGAAAGAGAGAGAGCGAGAGAAAGAGGGAGAGAGATAGAGAGAGAGAGAGAGAGAGAGAGAGAGAAAGAGTATGAGAGACAGAGAGAGAGAGGAAAGTGAGAGTAAAGAGACAGACAGAGAGAGTAAGATAAAAGATAAAGAGAGAGAGACAGAGAGACAGAGAGAGAGACTGAGGAAAATGGAAACTCAGAAAGTGAAGGGGAGACAGAGAGAGAGAGAGAGAGAGAGAGAGAGAGAGAGAGAGAGAGAGAGAGAGAGAGAGAGAGTGGAGCTTCTCTGGCGTCACTGCTGGCCCTTACTCAGAGCACGGCCGAGCCAGAGTGTCCCGCCAGGACGTGTGTTTCACATTTACTCCCCAACCCTCCTCCCCTTGCTCCCCACACACACACACACACACACACACACACACACACACACACACACACACACACATGAACCCTCACACATCACATAAGCAGCTGAGCTCCAGCGCCACTCGCAACACGCACGCATGCCTTAGCACAGTTTCATGCACACACATACTCTGATGGTTTGCAATAACGTAAAGGAGAATGGCAATTTGTGGATGATCTCTGCATAATTAAATGGTTAAGATGTAAACAGAGTCATGCAGAGTGGTTAGATGTGTTCTACAGTCAGAATTGTGCACAGTGCTGGTGATAGGAGCTTCCTTACAGAACATTATTTCACGACGCATTGAACACATTGAACACATTGCACGATGGCTGAGACATTGCTGTACGATAGTTGTGAGATAAAGTTTTGGCCTAAAAGGTATATTCCTTAAAACACATTTACACTTTAGTGGGACATGCAGGACGTTGTACGGCATGTACCACAGATTTACCACCAATTTAACATTATCAGCACTACATATAAAACTTAGAAAACACGTGTAGATTCACTGGTGGTTTTGTATAGTAAAAGAAATGCCTATATTTGTGTTGTAGACCTTGTGATCCCTGGTTCCTATCACCATAATTGTAAAAAATAAGACTTGCTAAGTTTCTCTACCATGAAGAATTTCACATCAAAGCATTCTGAATGACTTTGATTGCATCTCAACAGTAAACTTATGTAGGAATTATATGCAGAGAAATGATCAGAAATGATCAAAAATCAGTGGAATTCCTTGTTAAAGCTGTTAAGATCTTACCATTTTCCTTTGCAAAAAAAGAGAAAAAAACCTGAAATACTGAAATAACTGACAAAAGTGCCACTTTGGGAACAATTCCATACCACATACATTTTATCCCCTTCTTCTGATGTCAGCACTCACCAAAATTTAAAACGTTCAGCTCTTTAAGCCACTTTTGAGGCAAAAGAGTTTAAACATGTGCTAGAAAATTGTGTAAGTCATTATTTCGGCAAAACACGCTCTTCATTTCAAGGAAGACACTTTGATGAACATGAAGCTAAGTGCTGCAGAAAACACGCAAAATAGCTTGAAGTAACTAACAAACTGAATGCATAATCAACTAAGAAGAAGTAGAAGTAGTGGTGCTCAGCCTAAAAAACCACAAGTTATAAAAATTCCAAGTCATAAAGTCATGATCCGTGTCTAATTTAACTGTCTACCTACTGGGGCCTTTCTTTCTAATTGTAAAAAGCTGTTTTATGTTAACTAAACTTTTGCATGCATTTTTTTCTTGCACAGTAGAAAAGTAACAGTGAAACATGTTCAAAAGATGGCAAAGTCCCCAGACTTCTGACAGCAGTCTACATAGAAGAGATGCTGAAGTATAGCTAGTAAGACAAAACAACATTCAAGAGAGGAACTCTGTATCTCTTTGAATACAATGCGCACACGTTTACGTCCAATGCCAAAGAAAGACATGCAAGCTCCTGCTCTGTTCCGGCCCTCCTCTGGCTCCCCTGCTGAACCCCAACAGCTCTGTGTTCATCTGAATATTAACGTGAATCTGGAACAGAGATTAAGTTAGCGAGCCTTTGGCAAATTCCTTTTGAGACCAATACATTTCAGCAGTATATTTTCATTGGCGAAAGCTGTTTTCCTTTCATTTCAGTGGTGTGAGTTTAAAACTTAACAGCTTAATAGAATGGAACAAGCCGCTAGCAAACAGTCATTTCAGAAGGCCTTCTGGTCAGTAGTGTTTTTCCAGAGAGCATTAAAGCAACTTTTCTGCATTGCTCGCCCTGCCACGACATTTACAGGACCTGAAAGGAAACAAAGGGCTAATAAAATAGAGGAGCCTCGCACTGTTACGAGAGACTTTCAGAACATGTGATTTATACACATGCGCTTCAACATGCGCACAAGCGTGGGCACCTATGAACAAGCAGGCATAAAATGACCCAGCCAACAGATAAACATGTGCATACAGCCTCAGCCTATAAAGCATATATACTTACCCTCTTAGTAAAGAGGATTCTAAGGGTTTCTGTGGCTTGTAACAATTAGTGGAACCCTTTTGGTGTAATATAGAACCATTTTTTAAAAGGTTCTTCAAAGAACTATATACTAGAAGTTTTCTTTCATAAAGAAGAACCATTATATCATGTCAATTCATGTTCATTGCCTTTCCCTTCACCTTCTATGTGCATCTGCAGTGATTGGTTTGCATGATGACAATGCATATTTTTTGCCACACTGTACATACTTACAAGAAGATGGTTCTTCAATGGTTCTTTAGTAAAGGGAATGGTTCTATTTAGAACCATGAGTTCCATAAAGAGCCATTTCGTGCTTAAATGATTCTTTAGCTTGACATGGTAACAATAAAAGAACCCTTTTTGGTGAATTAGAACCTTTTTTAAAAAGGTTCTCTATAAGCCATATACAACACATTCTCCATCAATGTGTAGAACCATTTCACCATGCAAAAAAAAAAAAACATTTAAGCATGAACTGGTTCTATATAGAACACATGGTTCTAAATAGAACCATTCCTTCTACTAAAGAATGCTTGAAGAACCAAAGATAAAGGGAATGGTTACATACAGAACCGGGAACACTCAAAAAACCCTTCGGTCCTTTGCATGGTTAAACAGTTCTTCTCTATGATGGAAAATATATTGTATATGGGGTTTTTAAAAAATTGGTTCTCTATTGCACCAACAAGGGTTTCACTATTAAATTAAAGAACCTTTTTGGTACCATTCAGTGCCCTGTTTGCTAAGAGTGTTTATTTTAAATGACATCTTTTTAAAGGATTCCTAGATAATGTTTTCCCATGAACTTGTCTGGAATGTTTGAAAGGCTGTGCTTGGCTTGTTATTGGTTGGCTTTTTTACAAGAATTTCTACAGCAATCATATAAATATTTTTCAATATTAACCCTGAAGACTGTTTTTTACTGTAAAAGCAATCTTTTCTTCTGTTAACTCATATCAATATTATTTCAATCATTCTCTTTGTGACTGTAATACAGCACTGTGTTGAAGCAACTCACAATGAGCGCTAGCCAGCCTAAAGTGGCTACCCAGGCTAACATGGCGGAGTTAGTTTTAAGCCTCCCAAGGTAAACAAAGACAGAAGTCTATATCCCTCTGTTTAAAACAGTTCATTTTTTGGGTTTTTTTACACCGATTTATGAACAATATAATGTAAATAAAATATATTCAAGTTTATTGTGCTGACGTTTTCTCTTCCACTATGTAGTTAAAATGACTTGTCATGTTCTGATGCATCTATGTTTATGTATTTAGGCTAGAAAGCTTGACTCGTTCAAATTATGTGGAATTGTATTGAATTAGTGCTTTGCACTGATTTTATTGATCAATGTTCATTTGAACATTAGAAATGTTCAAAAGAAGGCAATGTCTCCAACTTTGACAGCAGCCTGCCTAAGAGATGCTGAGGTATAGCTAGTAAGATAAAACAAAGACAAAGAAAGGAGCTCTTTACCTGCATCACTTTGAACTTAATGTGTAGACGATTACGTCCAGTAGCAAAGAAAGACATGCAATTGTCAAAAGCTCACCTGGTCCAAATAACATTATAAATTATATTAAATTGCTTGTGCTTTGCACTGATTTACCATGTTACTTTGTAACAATTGTTACAACTAGCTCCTCAGTCTGCTACAGCCACCCCCACCTATGGAGTAAGATGTAACATTTGCAGTCATGCTGCTTATGTCTGTTTTGTCAAACTGCATGTGCTGGAAACAAAGTGTACATTTCATTTGTAGCAGAGATGTCTTGGTTGCTTGTATAATATAATTATTAATTGCTTAAATGCTTCAAAATGAAAACAAAATGTGTTACGTTGTGCCTCAATCTCCCCTATTAGTATTAGAATAGATAGTGACAGCTGTACTATCTATACATATTATGTGCCAAATGGGTTCTTTGGAGTGATGCCATATAGAAGAACATATTGAAGTACCTTTCAAAGAATGCTTCTATACAGAACCAAAATGCTTTTCCTAGAACCGTACATCCAAGAACCATTTAGGAACTCTTATTTTTAGGAGCGTATGAGAAATGGGTGTATTCTTTTTGTGGATGCCTGTGCTGCATTAACAGGTACACGAGTCTGGCACTTCAGCGAGGAGGAGCTGCTTGATGTGATCTTGGCCAGGGTCAGCTGAAGGTCATCCTCCTCCGCTGCTTATTCGGCTGCTTAATGGGGGAAGATGAGGACAGCTCCCTGCCGTAGCACACAATAAATCCCACTGGGCAGCCATATGCCAGATCAGCACAGCTCCACTGTGGTCCAGGAGGACCACAAGGTCTTCTGGATCTGCTGCAGCAGTGAGTCAAGCCTATTAGAAAAGGCAACGTCTCAGAAAGGCAAGAGGCAAAGGCTCTCTCCGAGGCATCCGGGCACGATACGAGTGGACAGTTTAGAATGTTGTGACAGTAACAGGAGGAATCTGTCTCTAATGTGGACCAGAGAGACTGTCACAGCAGTACAGCACACGCCACCTTCAGAACACCTCATTAGAGCATGTCTCAAAGACAAGGTGCCTCCTTTAGAAGCCTCTGACGCTGCTCTGCTCACTTTCAATAGCGTGGAATAAGGAGTAAAGGGAAACGGGCATCCGCGGAAGAAGCTGAAGGAAGAAATACGGCACGTGTACAAACACCAGCAACACACTCAGGCTAAACAGTGCGCATAAAAGCCCAAATTCTGAGAAGAACCAGGACGTGAAAGCCCTGTGTTTGACTGATATGCAGTATTCAGGAACAGAGGATGTGTAGAAATGATTTAGGTTAGTCATTCCCGGAATTCCCGTCTGAAGCAATAAATCTAACTGAAACCGAGAAGACCTTTCCTATCTTACTTAACCCTTAGGAGTGAAGCATGAGAGTTTTTGCCTTGCTATACATTTGTATTACATAACATCAGTTTTTAGTGTTATTAAATAGTTACATAATTAATTACATAGTCAGTTAGCCTTTCTGTATTAACACATTTGAATCTGCCTTTCTGCTTTTCTCCTTTTGTTGTGATGTGAAGAAATAAAAAAAAACATAGCACAAATGCAAAATAAGATCGTTCTCACATCTTTTGTGCAAGTTTTCCTCAAATTCAAATCCTCATAAATAACCAAAACATGGCAAAAATGAAAAGCATGCTTTTCTTTCAGCAAAAGCAAGACTCTATTCTCAACAACAACTTTTCGTCAAATTCAAATCATAATACCACATCTCTGTTTCTACTTACAAGCTCAAATGTGGCATTTATTATATTATATTATTATATTAAGTTTAGAATGCACACTTTCCACAGAATTACAATGAGCTTGTTCCAATGAGCTGCAGGACTGTACAAGTCATAGACCACCTTTCATTCATTTAATTTCCAGTCAAAACAGCCATTATATGCAAGTTTTAATTTTCACAAGATATTTCTGAAAAGATTAGAGAATCCATTTGCATAAATAGGAAAAGACAAAGTAAAATAAGTAAACAAACAAACTGGAGCTCAAAAGGCGTTTGAAAGATATAGAGAAAATTGGACCTTTAGCAATTTTGCAAGACCTGGTAGACCACCAAAACTCTCACCAGCAGATAAACAGCACTTAAAGCTTTCACCTGTGAGAGAAAATCAAGCTCCACTGTTACTTCAGATCTGAACAAATCCACAGGTGTTTCTGTCCATCCTTCCACTGCGAGAAGACAGCTCAACACTATGAGTCTGAAAGGATGTGCAGCTGACAAGAAGCCGATACTGAGAAAACGAAATAGACAAAAAAGAAAAATCAATTGCATATCAAACAAATGAGCTGCTGCTGTTCTCAGAACAATGGACTGACCACCCCAGCGTCCAGACCTCAACATCAATGAATGTGTGAGATTACTTGGATTGTGTGCAGCAGAAAACTTCTAAGACTGAACTTTGGAGGTGTCGAAAAACATCCCTACAGATTTCTTTAAAAAACTGAAAGCAAGTCTCCCAAAAAGAATAGACGCTGTAATATAGGCAAAGTGTGGACACTGAAATACTGAAAATGTTTATTATATTTTGTTGAGGCTTCTGTGTAATGCAGTAATGTGTCTCTTATGTTGACTAAATGAAGAATGAAGGGTTTGCGAAGGGATGGGTCAGTCTTTAGTGGCTCCCTGACTGTCCATTTGTCAGTTTCACACAAAATGTAGACAGACACAGTAATCGACTTGTTACACATGGTGACGTGTATCTCCACCCCTCTTCACAGCCTCATAACTCTGGTTGTGAGTCACATACAATCTCGCTGTATGATGGAATGGAAAGGGCAACTCTACAGATTCAGGACATGTTTGAACCGTATTTCTGCTCCGTATTATTGCAAAGACAGAGAATCATGCATAGAAACATTGAATTTGATGACTTGACCTCAGAGGTTAAAGCCGCTTGCATATAACATGATAACCAAACTGTATTGTTATCTTCATCACTACTTTCCAAAACTGCTGCAGCAACTTCAGTGACTGTAAAGTCTCTGCACGCCATTTCACGTGTCTCTGATGTGGATGTGGAAGAATGAGGAGTTTCCGACGGGATGGGTCAGTCTTTAGTGGTTACCTGAGTGTTATTGGTCAGTTTCACACAAAGTGTAGATGGATACATGAATCAATTACACATGGTTAGAGGCAGATGATGTGTATCTCAACCCCTCTTCATAGCCTCATAACTCCGGATGTGAGTCACATACAATCTTGCGATGAGATGGAATTGAAAGGCCAACAGAAAATGTTTGAACTGTATTTCTGCTCTGTATTATCACATATAGAAAGAGAAACACATATAGAAACAACAAATTTGAAGTGCGGGGGAGTTCATGGACCACAGAGGGTTAAAGAGAATGTAAGGTGTAGGCCTATAGCGGATCTATGAGGGATAACCTGTCTGTCTCTCTGTCTATATGAACAGTGCAGCAGACATGGGCACTGTGTTTGAGCCTGATGTTTAAACTGAAGCAGCCTTGCTGCTGGCCTCCGTCTGGCAGCAAGCGTCACATCTTCTGCTTCCAATTCCGTGATCAAAGGCATGGATGTGTTGGAGAGGAATGAAATAGAATGAAATGAGAGGGGAATGTTCCAATAAAAGGCCCAGAGGATTGAAGGAGCCCCTACGGACAGGTTTGTTTGTAACTGGTCGTTCTGACTGAATCAGGTACGTAAATCAGATGAGCCCCTGACACTGAGCAGTGTATGAAGTACTCTCTGTTTTTTCCACTCTGGTAAAAGTAGCTGAATCCACGTTTGTCATGATAAACCAGGAGATCACATTTAAAACATTTCAGTATCTGTGACAGACATTTAAAAGTAGACTCTGTTTTTGGTAAAAATCACCGTTTGGCATCTGCACAATAACATCAAAGAAATCAGAGAAGGTGCTTCTGCTCTGTATGGTGAATAATTAAAAATAAGTTTATTTTCCCCTCAACTGTAGCAGGCGACTCAAAGCACAGAGCCTAGCACAAAAAACACTATGAACACAAAACATTTACCCTTATCATCCTACATATATTCAGGCCTAAGAGAAATTCTTTAATGGAATAGTTTGGTGAGAAATCTAATTGACACAATTTCCACTTACCCTAGTCATTCAATCAGCCAAGACTGGTGTCCAATGTTTTGCTTCTTTGGATTAGAACTGGAGCTACACAGCTAATGTAGCTAACAATCACTAGAAGTCAATAGCCACCCAAATCTTTTCTGTAAATACATCCCAAAACTTCACGTTCATTAGGGTCTAGCAGACTTATTGATGTTGTTTAGAGCACAGTATGACTTAGTGTGAACTGTAAAAATCAATAAAACTTTACTGTGTAGCTGAAAGGTGTGGTCATTTTAAACAAGGGTGTTGTGCCAGTTTCTGACTTGCCTGCAAAATCGGACCGGCAGTCGATTTTAGAGAACTGAAAGTGGCTGCGTTCAGATACGCTGTGAAAATGTTTATTTTTAAAGCTCACAGTAAGTCATACTTTGCACTACGCCACATCCACAAGTCTATGACCTACTAAAGACCTGGATGTGGTTTGAGGAGGTTGGGAGAGGTTTTAGGGATGTATTTAGGGAAAAGATTTGGGGGACTATTGGCTTGTAGTGTTTGTTAGCAACATTAGGCTAAACTAAAGGAGCAAAATATGGACACCAGACATGTCTTGACTGATCAACTACATCTGGTGTAAGTAAAACAAAAATGCCAAACCATTCCTTTATTAAACTTCTTAAACTGCATATGCATTATTCTGTTAATTCTTTTATTCATCATAAATCTTACAGTTCAGTAACTATTATAAAAGTAATATGAAATTTATGGAATATATACAATCACCACCCTTAACTGAACTTTAAAAGTTAAATATGGCTCATTTTAACCTTTAGAAGCCTAGAGTTGTCACTGCCATGCTGATATACTGTTTAAATGTATCTACACAATAACATCATGTATTACATAATTATTACATTTACATTTATTTTACACTTTGTAACAAGAGTCAGCAGTTACTGCTTTGTCATTTGTTTTGATGTCAATGTGGCAAAAATGTAAAGAATGGGTTTTTCTGACAAACAATACACAATAACCTGAAATAAAGTTGATAAATAATTCATATGATATCATGTTAATATGATACATCCTAAATGTGATTTCATTAAATTGAAATATTAAATAACTGCACAATGCCTTTGCTATCAGCAGTGATAAGGGTTAACACTGAGGGAGATCATCATGGGTCTGGTGACTGTACTACAAAGCTACTCCCAGCTCTCCACTCCTCCTCCCTAGTTCTGCAGAGGTCATTTCTCTGCAGAGCTGGATAGTGTGGTCAATCAAGATGTCTTGTGGAGTGATAGCGGACTGAGACATACTTGGAATGTTCTTCCTTAGGGTCACTCCTTCATCATCTCTGAAGAGCTGTGGAGGATGAACATATCTGAGATAGTGATCTGTAGGAATTTCATGACACTACACTTCTGATGATGCCCTCTTATGATGAATGCTAAGCAAATCTCTCAGATGAACAAATATCTCTGAGTTCATTCATGATCCTTCTTTCCCTGTATTCGAGTGGATCATGCTGGATTTCATACTGTAAAAGATCAACACATAGTTATGAATAAAAGGATCTGATTTGTCTTGAGCAGATTTTTGCATGTCATTTTCCCTTTTCTGGACAGTTACATCAGAGCATTTTTGCTTCCACTCAAACAGGAGGCTTTAGTACTTTTTCCATCACTGCCCATTCCACTGCAGTCAGATGAGCTGGACAGCTCACACAGGATTGTTCTTTACAAGCCCCAAATGGCCAGTTAAGTGGACGTTCACACTCACTATTTCTGCAGATGGTCGACAGAAAAGCCTTGAAAAGAAGCTCAAGGATCATTCAGTGTCTAAAGCCCCGATATATCCAGATTTACAGAGGTAGAGCAGGAAGAGTAAGAAAATCTGCTGTAATCCATTCCTTAATTACTTCAATTAGATATGGTCACTCCCAACTGTAGGTGCAGCATCAGCAATCAGCTTCCAGCAATCATCAGCAATCATGCATTCACGCAATCATGCACCTTCTAGTATCCTTGTGTTCTTGTATCACACACCTGAACTGCATTGTATTGTCACAGGGATTAGCTGTGCTTTCACAATTGTTAAAGACCCTGAAATACTTTAACTTAGTAAATAAAGGAGTTTGATGTGATAGAGAAACACTTCAAAACATGCCCCACAGTCCATATATCATCGTTGTTGAAACAAAACCTTGTATATCAATTTTGGACTTTTTTTTTAACAGAATTTGAAAATGTCAGCTGACCTTCACAATGTGTCAAAATCTCACAACAAATGGTCCTAAAGGACATTAAAACATTATCAAAATTAAGAGAAGTTTTTGCCTTCTTGTAATGTTTCTATTTTGGAGACACAAGATACAAAAACAGCCCATTTTGAATTCACTGTTTCTGTGATGTCACAAAAACCAATGCATTTACACACATTTGCCTATTCAGCAGTTTAGCTCCACCCATTCAAGTGTTTCAGTCTGGATTGATTTCTGAATGAGGTACAATACAGGACAGCCAATCAGAATAGGGGTCATCTACATAGTGGGCCTCAGGGGGCAAAAAGATCTTTCACTATGCATTTTTGAGCCATTTTTAAATGTCACTATAAAATTTGTACCTGGTTTCCAGTTGTTGCCTATTTTGGATTTCAGACATGCATCTGTTTCTTTTATGTTCTTTTTTTGATGCTTAAAATAAAAGTGTCAAAAGGACTCTTACACTCTCAGAAAAAAAAGGTACTAAAATCTCTCTGGGGCAGTGCCGCTCTTGTCACTGGGGTGGTACCCTCAAGGATACATCTCAGTACTATTGTTCAGGGGAAATAATTGTACCATAATTTATTCAAATTATGCTTTCTAAGTTGTATTGACTCCATACACCCTGTCTCGTCTCCAGGCTTTAATTTTATTGTTCTGTTTTAAAATATGAAAATATACCGTATAATTTTCACCTGGGACAACTTGTTTAAGGTACAGAAATTCAACCCTAAAACCACTGTTGTACCTCTATATTGTTTGTACCTGAGAACGAAAAATGTACCAGAACAGTACTTTTATTTCTAACAGTGTAGGAGTGTTGCCACAGAAGAACCACTTTTGCTTCCCTAAAAAACCTTTAATTAGATGGTTCTTTAAAAACACTTTTGTAAATGAGATGCAAAAAAGTTTTTTAGTTTAAAGTCTAGAGAACCTCAACCTATTGTAATGTGGACTTTATAGTAATTAAAGGGTTTTGCCCTAGGACCGTACATCCAAGCCAAGAGCACTTCTTTTTAAGGGTGCACATCCTGCTGAGTCATATCTTCAGGAGAGTAGATGTTGGTGTTAGACGCATTCCAATTACACCAAGTTAAGGTGTGCAAATTTGTTGTCGATATTAGAGAACAGAGTGCCTTCACAGCAGTGTTCTTGCAAAAGTACAGATTCGGTGCCATCGCGATGTCACCTGCTGTTGTTCTACCACATTTGTACTTTGTCTCCTTTCATCCGCACTCATGCTCGGGGTTTGAGGGAATTTGCCTGTGCTGGAAGCTTCCCTGCTGGCTGCTGAGCTCAGCAAATCCCCACAGAGTTCAGCAGTTGCAGCAGTGTTAGCTACCTGCGCCTGCTGTCACTTAGCATCTCCTCATCCTACCTGCATCTCCAGCACAGCCTTGCTCCCCGCTAACAAACATCAGTGTCCTTGATGTCCCACCGGCGCCGTGGCAGAGACAAACACCTCTATCCTCGGCACAGGCCCCCTCAATCTTTCGACTCAGCCTGGAAGCTCATCAACAACTCAATTTAGGAGCGCACCTAAACAACGCTCTGGCACTGCGCGGGCTCCTCTGAGGCTCAGATAGATGGCAGGAGGGATTCGGAGTGACAGAAGTGAGGAAGCGGCCCAGAGGGAGGGACAGGCAATCAATCGCCTTCTTTTTCGGGGTAGGGACTGAAGGCCCTCGCCGTAAAGATGAGTTGCTTGTTTTCCACGACGCAGGCGACGTTGACTGTGGAGCACGGCTGATGAAAGTACGGACCATATATGGGACCTGTCAGTAAGCATTTGCATCAAAAAGTCATCCCCACTGTGGCACTTTAGCCAGTGCAGTGATATTTACATTGGCACTGAAAATTTTGCTTCTCTTTTCTCCAAATTTGGAATGCGGGACAAGAACACTCAGCGACGGCGGTTTCTGATTATGGGGTTCAAACTTTGAGCCCACCATGGCCACAGGACAGAATCCCTTTGAGTGATGCCAAGATGTTAACAGAAAGTAGACATTCCACTACATAAAGGCCTGTGATAATTAGGTAAATGGGAACACATGCAGTTAATAGCCATGCAGGATCACACTTATAGTAAACAAGCAACATTAGAAGTCCATAATAGGAATTCATTACGCCGTACAATTATGCTTATGTGCTGCAGAGCCCCTTTCACATGTCAGGATGCTGAGGTCACTGTCAATGAAACTTTAATTTGTCTAAATCCCAGAAAAAGGCCTAGAATAAAACCTAGCATCACATCTCATTAGCTTGCAACCCAACAGCCACTGACTTGTTTGTGAGCACTTTAGATTTCAGCCAAAAAAAGAACACAACAGTGAAATCTTGCACGTTTTCCCTCAAAAAGTGTAAAAAGAAACCCTACATGGTACCAATAAAACCTTCTGGTGTAGACCCAATAAACAAAAACAACACGTTTCTCCAACTGCCTGTCGGAACGAGCGGGCGCGTGTTTTCCATCCTCAGTTCGGGCCGAGAAGTTCCACGTGCTTCCCATTAGGGTCCATTGTGCTTGGTGAGCAGCCTGCAGACTTAACTCCATCTCGTTCAGGCCAGGCTTACTACAGCCAGGCCAGATGGTACCGCACCTCGAGCTGGACTTAGCGGCCTGTAAACTCTAAGCGGCTCCACAGCCCAGTGATCTGATCCAAAAGATCAATAATTGACCATCCAAGGCAGATCAGATGAGGATTGAAAGAACGGCATTGAAACAGCCTTGAAATAACTGGAAACACCAGTGAAGGTTATTGTTAAGTGGTGTGCGATTGTACACTAAACACTACTATTGTTGCACACGTAGTGTATATTAAGCTTAATAGTGTAAGATGTTGGCAGACTAGTACGCAAAATATTAACACACTGCACGATATTTATTTACAATACTGACATTGCTGTGATGCTATGATGTTGCTAAAGTGCAACTTTGTAGGCTACTTTGGAACTACATGCTTAAATAAATGTTTCTTCAAGGGTTTTTACCCTTGTGAAAAAGAAACATACGTAAGTATATAAAAAAAAAGGTTTCAAGTGTAGTAGAGTTTGTGTCTCAACAGTCGCTTAAGTTAACGTGTAGTAAAGTTTGTGTCCTAGCAATCGCTTAAGTTAGCATCATTCCAACATACGTTGTAGGCACTGAAGATCCATTTCAACATGACTTGAATATAATTTAAGTACATATACATTTAGTTATTCATAACAACATATTTAAGTATACATTTTATTGTTTCATAAAAGTACACTTTAATTTGTGATTTATTTGTTGCATTGAAGTGTATTTAATGATATTGAAATATAATTTAAAATGCATTGAAGTGCATTTTAGTTGCAGTGTAACTCGACAAGTAGCACTGAAGTGTATCAGTACATGCAGCAGTTTTTTACAAGTGTAATAACAGTTATTTCAAATGACATAAATACACCTAAGTCTACTTAAGGGCAACTTAAGTCATTTACAAAAAGCATAAATACTTCCAAAATAGCATATATAGTATGTATTAAAGTATGTTTAAAGTGCCAACATCAAAAGTATGCGCTTTTCATATTTAATATGAAATATTATATAATATAAATATAAATATAAATATGCATTATAAAATAAATATAAAAATGCTTTTTTCTTTCACAGAGGTAGCAAAGGCAATGGTTATCTATAGAACTATTAAATGTGCAAACCTGTTGTATTTGGTTCACTAAAGAATCTTTTATAGTACCAAGAGCATCAAAGCATTCAGCTATTGTTACAAGTCAAAGAAACTTTTTGGTCTAACATAGAACCCTTTTTGCTAAGAGTGTACTAAAGATGTGTTTGTCACGGACGTATTTATGTCTTTTTGGTTCTCATTAACTGTTTCATTGTTGCCCTTCTTTGAGATGGCAGAAAGGCTACTGTAGAGGAGTGACGTAGAGGACAATGCAAGTTCTTGACCTTGATGTTGTTAGCTAGCTGGTGCTCTACTCAACAATTGCCATACATACATGCTTCTGTCAATCTTCCAGCCATAAGTAGCCCCTCCCTTTTCCGCTTCTCACTGCATTGTGGGACGAAAGTGTCCATCAACACCATCCTCAAAAATCAACCAATTCTAAGTTTGCGTAACATATTTATTGGGTATGCTCAATTTGGCACATCCATTGCAGGGCTGTGTCCTGTTTTGTTGATGTTTGCTTTCCTTATTGAAAGAACAAAAAGAACTTCATATTGATACTGTTGGTTCAAAGTCTTTTCAGATACTGTTCAACCAAATAAAGGCTGTGAAACATGGCAAGGCGGATACAACAGTATAGGATGGTAGAGGATTTAACTTCCTGAAAGGCACATCTGCTCAGGCCTGATGTCTTCTATTGGTCACGGAAGATTGTATTGCCTTTGAAATTGTAATACAGGCTACTGCCTTTATCTACAAACAGATACACAGCTGCTGACTCAAGGGGAACAAGGTGGCATTAAATTAAATTACAAGCAAGCCCTGAACCCACACATTATGAAACAGTATGGAGCAAAACAATACACCTCCTTAAGCCCACAGCATAAGTAGGCCTATTGCACTGAGTCACTGGGCTGCTAACCAGAATGTTGTGTAGGCTCTATATAAAGGCCCTGGCTATGTCACTGAGTTATGTTAGGTGTACACGGGCAAAGGGAGAAAGCACAGGGCTATTAGAACTAATACACACTAAGCCTGAGGAACATGTGGCTAAACAAAAGGAACTTAACCAGCAATCTTAACTTCAGTGTTAGTAATACTATATATAGAGTCTGCAAAGTCAGTGAGTCTTTCAGTTTCTAAGCTATACAAGATACATTATTAAGCAGCATGAGCGTCATTGAAGTTAGCAGTCATAAATAGGGTGGGACAGGCCAGTACAGGCATGAACGCGCGTGTGCATGGAGTCTCTCCTCTGGCAGAAGGCCAGATGATGTATTTAGGGGCAGCCAAGACTGTGTGTAATTTTACAGCTCCCTCAGCAGCCAGTCGCTTCTTGCAGACACCATCTTTCCTCCCTAAAGCACAGCCTGAAACTACCTGCTGTCCACACGTCTGAGGCTTCTGCTGTTTTTTAAGGCCAAGATGGTCATCGGGGGTTTAGTCGGAAGTAGCGAGGAGCATCCCCAAACCACTCACCATCTCTCTGCGGATCTCTGTGGCACTTTTCATTGAGACTGCCTTCTGTTGCCCAGCAACTTCATACCTAGGTAATGTCACATGAAGTGTAATAAAATGCAGCTTGACAGCTGGACCAAATGGTAGGACATAGGAAGGGTTCCCCCACAGTCTATTTCTGGAAAGCATCTAAGCAGGTGGATAGAGAGGAGCTAGTCTTAAATGACACATCTTTGGAAAATTAGTGGAGAAATTGACTCTAGAGTAATGCTGTGTCCAAATTGTGTACTAAGCACTTTACTACTGCAGAGTATACAGTACTGTGCAAAACGGCCTTTAAGCAGAAGTTACTACTTTTCCAGGGTCAGGACGGAACAGAAACACTAACAACCCACCACCACATCAGTGTCACTGCAGTGCTGAGAATGATCCACCACCCAAATAATACCTGCTCTGTGGTGGTCCTCACCATTGATGAATGGGGTAAAGAAAGGCTAACAAAGTATGCAGAGAAACAGATTAACTACAGTCTATAATGGCAGAGCTACCACTGCACCTATATATTAAGTGGAGCTGATGATATAGACAATGAGTGTACATACAAAGACAAGGCAGGTGTACCAAATAAATACTGAGATGAGATTTTGTAGGCTAATATTACCGTATTTAAACAGAATCTTATGTCTCAGACTTTTTTTTCCTTGTTAGTTGTTTTTTTATTTTATTTCTTTGAGATGGCAAAAAACCTTTTCATAGAAAAGTCCTGCTTACTTACAAACCTTGTATGTGAGTTCCATCTTGATCTTGTTAGCCAGCTTACCTAGAGCTCAACTCTTTAATGTTTTCCAAATTTTCCAAATGTATAGCTTCTCCCTTTCCCCCCTGCATTACATTGTGGGACAACAATGTTCATCATCATTATACTTAACATTGTACTCATTCTAAGTATGGATTTTGTGAGTATACTCAATTTTAGCACTTGCAAAATTATTACGTAATATGTAGGGATGGGAAAATTCCTTAAACTCAGTTAGCAGAAGATAAACTAAATGAACTTCAGGGCATGAACATTAGAATCTGGACAAACATTCAGCTGCTCTGCTGGGAACTGTGCAACACACAACCAAGAACAAAAATGTAACATGTTTTAATATAATAGCTTTGCATATTTTCATTGTTCCTTTTTGTATATTTCAACATCCTAACAATCCAGGATCTATAGCACTTCAACTGCATTTCGTAGAAGCACCCAAAACATGCCTTGAGAGTCCACACACGCACTGCGTCATGTAGCCTAGTAGGACAGAATACTCCGCGTTCGCATTGAGAGGTCATGCAGTGTGGTATAGGCGCACATGGTCACAATACCACAAATTAAGCTAGCATAGCTGCCTAACAGCGCATGACTGAAGTTAAAAATGAGTGAACAAATTGTGCCAAGAGACAAAATACAGACACCATCAGCCTCGCAATCTACATAGCTTGATTAAATTGCTGGCATAGAGGTGGTTTGGCTTTGAGAAGACAGATGTTGCTCAAAAGATGGCAATGTGCAAACTATGTTGGAAATCATTTGCTGTTAAAGACAGCTCAGCTTGTTTCACCATCTGTGAACTAACCACCGCACAGCGTAGGAAGAATATGAAAAACTCAGCAAAGATTAGTGGAATCATTCTGCAAAAAAATGCCTTACTAGGCTACATGACACAGTGAATGTGTGGACTCTCAGGGTGTGTTTTTGACTGTTTTTTGCAAAGTGGGTAAGATACTTGATCATGTCAGCTCACACATCCTTAAAACAACAATTACGACATTATCAAAGACAATATATATTTTGGCCAACAACAGCTAGAAAATAAAGCACCAGCACTTTTAATAGTGGTGAACGCTACAACTTGTGTTCAGAAGTAAAGTAGCCAAACTGTGTGAGTGATCTGATGAACAGAAAGCCCTGCCCCTGACGTTTTGTGTGACCAACGATGTATTAGCTTGCCTGCTATTGCTAGACCCTAGCGAGAGATCTCTTTACAATGCATTGGTCAGGGCACTCTAGAGGTTTTGCACAGTGCTTCCAGCCCAAGCTCCTTTGGTCTGAACTGTGTAACTCCTGAAGACAGGCAGGGGAACCATTAGGTTCCCTAGCTACTGATATTGAAACTTTAGCTAGATGGCCTCATGCTCACATGCTGCCTTCTGTACAGAAAGAGCTAGCCTGAGACCAGTTCATCTTGCCACTGTCTCCTACTGAGCTGGGCGCCCACACACAGCTGGCCCGCCCACGCAACTTGCCTGAGGCCCTAGAGTTGGCACTGGAGAGAAATGGTGTGGTCAGCAGTTTCATGGTGCACAGATGTTACAGGTTCTGCCGTCAAAGCTGTGGAGTCAAGTGTGTCACCAATGCCAGCACGGGTGGAGGAGATGACAGGAGTGATCTGAAGGTTAGCTATACCCATGGCCATACAGCCAGGGGGATGGGGCTGCCGGTATTAGATGTGCGGCTGGCTGGGATATCTGGCCAGGGCTTGTACATTAAGGGGTGAAGTCAGCAGGAAACTTGCCATGGTCACAGTGAGCAGGCCCCTAGATCCACGTCCTGCATGTCCCAGATGAATGCTACCCTAGCCAAGGAGAACAAAGTGGCCATAGTAGATGTCCATATCAGACTTCTGCCATATTTCCATCAACACTGCAGGGGTTCCATGCAGTGCTTTAGTGGACACAGGCTCGACAGTCACAGTGGCTTGGTCAGAAGTGGTTCTTGCAGGGTTCGAGCTGAAAGACCCAATGGTATGTACATCTCCGCACAGTGAGCTAACACTTATGAGAGGGAGGGGATGGCTGACAATGACAGTTGGGGGTAAGAATATGCATGAGTCTGGATAGCTGAAGTGCAAGATCAGCATTCTGGGCCAGGACTTTTTGAGGAATAACAGGTGCCAGTTGGACCTAAGGAGTGACACACTGATAAGCCACATGGTGATAATGAAGCCACCAGAAGTCCAGTGCATAGCTGAACACCTAGCATCAGAGCCGGTTGGAGGATCTCTCCAGGGGTAGGGTGCGCTGTCGGGTCGATGGCGCCACGGTCTTTTAAGGGTAAAGCTGCTAGTGTCAGAGGAGCTGAACATACAGCACCAGTGCCAGTGGATTACGCACACAAGCAGCACCCTCGTCAGCAACAATTATACAGTGGACAGCTGTGGGGGGTTCTGCCATACCCAAGAGGAGGATGCAGAGCTCTCTTGGGCACACAGATCGCTCTAGGTGGGAGATAAACTGGGCTGGGCAGACATGACACCACAAGGGGCCCACCGCTAAGGTGCTTTGTGCCTGCTGGGACGGGCTCCGGATACATGATGAGATGCTAGACCATGAGTGAGAGGAACCAGTGCCTGGGAAGCAGCCTGAGGAAGTCAGTGCTGGATGCAGTGCATGTGGCAGGCTGGAATGGCAGTCTCTCCACTCCATCTCACTGATGGCGATGACAGCTGACCCTAGAGGAGAAGCCCCCCGGAGTTTGGTTGTGCCCATCAACAGCTGGAAAATAAAGCACCACAATTTGTGCAAAAGCAGTGTCTTGTGTTGTGTTCGCTGATGAACTCAGAACTGTACAGTACATTTTGGATGTAAACCTGAAGAAATCTGCTAAAAGACTGCTCAAATCAGATCTGTTTAAAATAAAACCACTTTGTTTGAAATGTATTTCCTAATACAATGAACTGAAGTGTCCAAATGCTTTTTGGGGCCACTGTAATGTGATATTGTCACCATTGCATTGCAATGAATTATCACATCCACGTCACATCCAGCAGGAACACGGCACTCCCGCTCCTCATCTGCCTCGGCGGTGCGGCCCACGAGTGTAGTGTTGTAAATAAAAGGCAGTACTATTTTTTGCACGTTACTATTTTTTTTCACTGTTTCATTTTACATTAATATGAATTTGATTGGATGTTTTCATTTTTAAAAATAAAATAAAATGTGCAGAAACACGACTGATTGGCATTAGAAAAAATGTTGTATGGAAACAAAACTGAGAAAGACTACATGGCCGTATGTAGTGCTGCTAGATTCACATGCTTACTGTTCATGCTTGGTTAGATATGCTGCCAGGTATGAGCGACATACTAGGTCTCCTTACAGTCTAGAAAATATCCACCCCCTCAAAAAGTGAAGTCTCAGAGTAGAAATTTCCAGGTGGACAGAAGCTTCTGGAGAGCGCTATACTATCCTGAGGCCTATACTTTACACACTGTGCACATGGAATGTTCTGTGACTCTCGTTTGGATGTCTGCAATACAAATTCAGGGCACTCGAATATCTTCTTGACAAGATGTTAACAAATGATGACTTGTATGATTTTTTTATTTTGAAGCAGTGCATGTTTGCTGCCAAGATTTTTGCCAGAAATTGGCTGCGTGGTAATTACTCTGCATCATTTGTGGTGCTGTGGAGGGAAAGTTTATGCATATATTCATGCAGATTGACAATTTGAGGGTTTTTACCTCAAATGACTGCATAAAACAGAAGGTGATCTCAGAAGCAGAGCTGAACTCTTGGGTCATTATTTTCAGTGGATTCCTTCAAAGTTCCATGACATTCAGAAAAGATAAACTGTTTATCAAACTATACCACAGGGCCTCAGCTGTGGTAAACCTTTCCCAGTCAAACTGATAGTTTCTGACAAAGCAGCACTGATCTCTCTTCTCTCCGACACAAAACAGAGAAGATATGTCACGACTGAAGTGCAGACAACCAGTGCACTTCTATCGTCTCGTTCATCTTGTGATATATACAGGCTTCTTAAGGAAAACTTCAGATTGTCAGCTCACCAGAGACAACAACAGTGCAGTGGAACAGCAACTCCACCTGCTGGACAAGAAAACACTCATCTGTGTAACAGACTTGTGCATAGACAGTCTACTGTCTATGATAACGTGAAGAGTCATGTGAGTTGATGCACATCACTCTCTTGAAAAAGATGGTTCTTCAGGGGTCCTTTTGTAAAGGGTATAGTTCTCTTTTTGGTGCTATAACCATACAGAATCATCTTCAAAAAGGTTCTATATAAAACCATAGACAACACATTCTCCATCAATCTGAAGAACCATCTAAGCAAGAAACAGTTCTATATACAACTTATGGCACTAAATAGAACCATTCCTTTTACTAAAGAACCTTTGAAGAACCATCTTTTTTTAAGTGTAGAGGACAGCAGTCTCAGAAATCTTGAAAACTCGACACATTTTCAAATATAGAAGGTACCACCTTTAGTTTCCCGAAAGAACACTTCAAAGAGCGCTTCATGTAAATGAGATGTGAGAAGAATTTTTTTTTCCCCAGAAGTTTAAAGAACCTCTACATAATGTAAAGGTTCTGTCCAATTAAAGGGACACTCCAGCCAAAATAATACACTACCACTGCTACACCTGTTGTAAACATGCCTACTTGCCTCTTTCAGTGGTGCTACAATAGTCACAAAATGAGATTTCCTGGTTTAAAGATTAGGAAACCTGCTGTGTACATTCAGTAAAACTACAAGCACTTTGAGGCAGATACTTGCGGGCTGGCTGTTTATTTTTCATTTTCCCCTGCTGGCAAATTCACTGGATTTTTAAATACCTTTCGGGGGATTCCATCTTTGTGTAATGCATGCTGGTTATTGTAGTAGAGAATGCAGATTCACAAATACACAAAAAGGTGCAAAATCACAAATTGTGTCAAACCAGTGCTGCACTACATAATGTTACATAAACACATTAGTTTTAGGCCAAAATTCCCCTTTTGGCTATTCCTGGAACATTGCATCGAAGCCAAAAAGTATTCCGGGACCTTTATTTTTAGGAGCGCACTCTGATCTTAATACACGTATTAACAAAAACGGCTCACGTCATGACCATATGAATTACTGACACTATACCTTTAAGGTTCCCTTAGCCACATTAAAACTCCTGACTCAAACCTCGCAACAGCCTAGTGGTGAGAATGAACACAGCACACAGGCTGAAACAGATATAGAATTTATTTGACCATGAGTAGGAAAAAATACAGAGGTGTAAAGGAAACAAGCTGACCCTGTTATAAACACATCACTACTCAGAAGAGGAGAAGAACCAAGAGAACTGGAGGAGAAACAGTAAAATCCAAAACGCCTTGTTTACCATTAGGCTTTTTTTAAACACTTCCTAATATCAGAATAAAAACAGCTGCCATTATTTGTTTTTTTTTTATATCTATATCTTTTTCATATATATATATATATTTATATATACGTAACATTCTTTTTAAAACATTGTGCAAGTGTTTTGCTGGTATTCCATAAATGGTAAACAAGAGTTGGTCCAGTGCATCATATAGTGACATTGCCTAAATACTTATTGACTTCCAGCTGAATCAACCACAATCCTGACCATTGCACAACTACCCCTACTGACAGAGCAAGAAAGGTAAAAACAGACCATGAAACGGCAAAAGGAAGAGAGGACGTCTATGGCAAAGCCAGACATTTCTGCCTAATCAATGTGAACGGGTAAAAGAAGGTCTGGAACCGCTGTGAAAAGTCATTATTGCCAAGTTTCGAGTAAGTTGATAGACATGATAGCGTGACGCTAAAGTTTGCTTGTTGTTCACAAGACACCACCTGAACTAATCGTCTAACATGAAGCTTAAAAAAAATAAACTGAAAAACAAACAAAAAAAATCTAACAACTACGACAGTGGCAATGATAGCTAAACATGCAGTTTATCAGAAGTGACTGGCTTTCCGAGCACTGAGGGAGAAGCAGGGAAACTGAGAAAGAGAGCAAGAGGACAGAGCACAGAGAGGAAAAAGAGGAGAGCGAGTTTTGATCCATGCCTGTACTACCTCCCACATTCTCACACCTCACTTCCCCACCCCAAAGAGAGCAAGAAACAACCTCAGACAACAGTGAAACAGGACAGGAGGCAGGAAAAAGGCTGTACAGCCCACTTCTATGCTTCTTACTAACCCAAAACAACCTTTGCATTAACTTTCAGCTAATCAAACAAGCTCTCCAAGCCAGGTGAAAAAGCCACATAAAGCTTAAGGTCAAAGTTGAAGAAATCTCGTTTGGTGACAAGTGACAGCTCTTTATTTCTCTGTGACTTTTCTCTAGGTTTCACTGAAGTATTTTTCTTTTTCTTAAAAGTATCTCGAAGTGAAAGTTAGCAACCATATAAATCTATAATTCAGTGTGCCAACATCTTTACAAAAAATTTGGTTTTGAGTATTACAAAAAAGCAAAAAAAAAAAATAAATGAGCAAAATGAAAAGAATGACAAAAAAACAACTATTAGATATCAATCATGATACACACATCAACAATTCATGTCAAAGAAAGGAAACGTGATACATAATTTATTCACACTTTACAAAAATCTCTTTTTAGCTACGACAACACCATCAGCAATCCAATATAATAACCAGACAAGTTGCTTTTGATTAAAAACAACCCAAACAAGGAGGGAGGGCTTGGGGACTGAGAGAAAGAGGAGGAGAACGGGGAACTAAAAGGGACATCAACAGTGAGACGGGGTGGACCGCCTTTTAATGCCTTTCCCCTGTTTGGTAAAAGTCATTAAAATGTACCTCTGCCTCATGGCAAAAGTTTCTTTTTATTACAAAACAAAACAAAAAAAAAAAAAAGGAAAAAAGTGGGGGAAAATGAGTAGCTGCACTAGTGATCTACAATAAGTGCTTGTCAATTCATTCCATTTTTAAAATACGACAAATTTAAAGAGGGGAAAAAAACTAACAAAAAGGGGTGGGGGGTTGGCCTTGTGAGCACATATCATTGACATGGATTGTGTTTTGGTAGTGGCCGATTACAACACCACTGGCCACTGCAGATAACGGAATCCAACAGGACTAGACCACGCTACATACACGCACTCCAGCCGAGAGCAGACGTAGCACAAACAAAGTTGCAGCCAGGTTTGTGTCCCTCAGGTCAGAAAGAGTTTTACAGTAGTAGATGGACTAGGAGCTTTACACTTGGCCTTGCAGCAGAACACATTGGATGGCACAACACAAAAGAGGAGACAGCTGTGGTCTAGCAGTAGTAAGAGAAGTTCAAGCTCCAAACAGACAAAAAAAAAATATATATATATATATATATATATATATATATAATAATAAAATAAAACAAAACCTCAAAACGAATCCACAACACAAACGGTAAAAGAGAATCGCCTGAGTTGAGAGCGAGGAAGTGGCAGTAAATTGAGAGCAAGAGGAAAAAATAAGGAGTTGTGGACGAAAAACTAGTCTACAGCCACTGTAAGGTAAGACTGATGGTGGACTGAAACAGGAAAAGAAAAAGATCTGAATAGAAACAATCAGCAAAGCAGCTAAAGGGTAACAGCAGGTGAGCTAATATTTAAGAAACTAGAGCAGGGAGGGGAGGTGGTTTAGCTGGAGGCTGTTTAGGTGTCCAGGAGAGCACTGGCAGTGTGCTTGGAGGAAGGAAGCAGTGAGGCACAATGCTGCATGTTTTCATGAAAACAGAAAAGAAAAAAGGGGCACATAACCAGACACCAGGCTCTATGCAGCAATGCTTTTGGTTAAGAGGAAATAAAAAGTGGTACTGGAAGGGAGAAATAAAAAAAGAAACAAAAAGGACCTGGACAAGTGCAAATTTACACAGCAAAAACCTGAAAATTGTCTTCTTCCTCTTGTATACATGCTGGTCATTTTGCATGTTCGTTAGGTTCAAAACACCTTAAAACGGATAGAAATTTAGCTTTCATTTACAATACAATCATTTTTTTATCCAAATCGAAATTTGAATATGTACACAAAAAAAAGAAATCAGGACTTCTGTGGTTTGTATACAATCATGTGGAGTCCCAAAAACAAAAAAATTAAAAATATCTGGGAGCAAAACAGAATATACAAAAAAGAAACCAAAGAAACAAGAGAAAAAAAAAACAAAAGAAAATGGGTGGGTGCCTTGGCTGGGCAAGGCAACATACTGGACAGAGAGAGGGTGGCTAGCCTAACTAGATGAGAATGAGCATGCTTCACTTATGCCCTTGCTGCTATGTACTGCCCTGCTTGAGTTTTAGTGACTGCTTAGTGACTTGCTGCCAAACTCAACTGCCCTGGGGTCAGCCGTGCTCCAGGTGTGTGAGCTGCAGTCTCCCACACAAGCCAAAAACAAAGCTGCCCATTCCAGAACGTTTCCCTTTTCCTGCCGCCCTCTGTTTTTGCTGCATACATCAGGGCTACAGACGTGGGTTTGAAAACCATTACAAGCAAAAGGATTCAGATTAAAATACACGGTATGAGTGACTTAGTGCATCTCTACTAAAACTCCCTCAGTCTACTGAGATGACGAGATGGACGCAGTCAGGTGGGCTGCAGCGTCTCTGAAGGCTGAAGCCTCAGTGTGGTGAATCACACACACGGTTAAGGGTGTACAGCAGGAGGGCAGGGGCTATATTAGAAGACACCTCAGCACCATGTGGAGTGTAAAGGTGAGAGTGTGACCTGCTCTCACACTCTGTACACACCGAAGAAGCCCTTTAGGTCAGAAGGGCATTATGGGAGAACAGACTATGCGATCATCTCTGAAAAGCTGGTGTGGTTAACGGTTCCTGTCTAATTTAGCTGCTTGCTCTGAACTGGCATCAGAAAAAAAGTGGCATGGTCCAAAATAGAAATCTGATGATGTACTTGCTTAATCTGGACTCCCTGCATGTGTTTGAAAAGGTATTGCCATATTTTATATAAAAGCGTTGACCACTGTCTTCAGGTAAAATTTACAAGAAATACTCAGGATAATCTGGGGTTGGGATACAGTGTGAAAAATGTAGGTAACGTTAAACTTGTGCCCAGAGGGGGGGAAAAGGGAAAAAAAAACAAACAAAAAAAAATACATAAATCAAAATCAAGAAACAACTAATAGAGAAGGGGAGGTGGTACTCATAAGACTGACAATAAGCATCTGCTTCAGTTAAAATCCATTGGGAATAAAAGTTTAGCCATTACCCAGCTCCTCCTATCGGATTCTGATTTATACACAACGAGCTTTGCCCCTCTCTCCCTGAGCAGAGAGCAGGCGAGGCGAGGCGTGGATGGGAGCTCCCCCTGCTGGCTCGGAGAACTACCTGCGGCCAGGCACGTGGATGCCGTTGACTGCGGGCGGGTAGGGCAGGACCAGCTCTAGTTGTGCAAACAGGGAGAAGTGGTCGGAGGGGATGTGGGGATGGGGGCAGCCGGTGATATTGTTCTCGTGAAGCCAGTGGGGGTCCAGTGGGCCCAGCACCCCCAGCACGTTAAGCAGGGGCTGAGAGTAGAAGATGTAGTCAATGATGCCCTGCAGAGGAAAGCAAAGCAAACAATTCACACAGGGACAAAGGCTGACAAAGTTTGTCAGAGTATTAAAGTGTGAACAATATATTCTCATCAACAATGGCACCATACTAAAAGAATCCACATCTGCTTCAGAGGCATCTACTTTTCAAAAATCTGTGGTTCCCAACCCTGTTCCTGGAGTATCCTGCCCTGAATATGTTGGCATTTTCCTGCTCTAATAAGACATCCTTGCTCAGTTGTAGTGGCTTTGTCAGCACAGGAAAGTACTGCTGGGGAGTGCTACTCAAGGAACAGGACTAGGAACCACTGGGCTTGTGCAGAATTAACTGCGCCTTGCCTTGGCAGTTGGAAAAGCCAGTTGGAGAAGGAACTGAGAATAGGGTCGTCAAGCTGACAGTTTGTGGCGTTCACATACTAGATAACATTTCTTTGAAAAATACAAATGTGACATTCACAGTCGTGAAAATCAAGCTACACATTTTAGGGGCTTACGTGCTGTATTAAACAAAATGTCAACATGGTTGACAGCTAAGCTTCTAGCCAATGAGCATTTAGCTCTGTTGTCACCTCTCAGCTCATGCAATATTACTGATAATCGCAATTTTTTTTAAATAGAAAATACCAGGCTTTTTTTCTTTTTAGATATCATCCAAGCTTGGTATGCATTGATTTGCATTAGAGAAAACACTTGCATTCATAAATTTATAAAAGCAATAAAATAAATAAAATGCAGTGTTGCCTGGACATTCTGCTCTTCTACATAAGTGATGCATTCTCAAATATGTCAAATCTAAACTTGTCTTTTTTTTTTTTTAAACAAATTACCTGTCTATACTGATATAAATTCAATATCATGCACCCCTAAAAGGGGGATTCCTCTGATCTCAATTTCTGCATATTTTGATTGTTAAGATGTAAACAGTCATTCACAGTGGTTTGATGTGAAATATGCCATGCTAGAAAAAAATTAGTCAGAGCTGTTCACAAAAGTGGTGATAAAAACCAGACATCTGAAACAGTCAATGCTACTAAAAATAGTTCTAAATATGCTGCCTGATGCCTAAAACTCTCGCCTCTTTTCCACTGCAGGGCCAAACAGTTCTGAGCATGGAGAGTAACCGTTCCAGTGACTTTTCCACAAGGACATGGCTCAACATGGAACCCTTGAAAACCAGGCTCAGCACGTTTTTTTCAGGCCAGTTAGCTGGCCACGCCCAGGGCCACGGAACCGTTTGATGAGATGACATAACAACGTAGCTATGTTCATGTCGGTATTGTGCGACAGCATAAACTAAACAAGCTCAGTTCTCATAAATTAATAGATAAATTACAGCACTTCACAATTTAAAATCCACTATTCAATAAACATCAAAGCTTTGTCATACACTCCCCTGTTTAGCCAAAGATTGGTGTATTTCATTAACATGAGCTTAGCTAGTATGCTGCCAGCTCTGCTCCCCACAGAACAGGTTTGATTCTGACTTACAAAAGCTTTACTGATGCAAGTTGAGATGATAGCCAATAACTAAAATCTGAGGAAGCGAAGTTGAGTGGCTGGTGTTGAAAGGACAAAAAGCTTAAATGAAACCTGTTTGTCTGTCTTTACTGTTCTGTATTTCAAAAACCTGTAAGCGTCTTTGAGTTCTTGAAAAGCGCTATAAGTATAATGTATTATTATTATTATTATTGATGTTCTGTGGTGTTTGCAGCTGTAGCTTCCTAGCTAAGCTACTGCTAGCCAACTCAAGCAAAAGCAAAGTCGACTGATTGATGTTGGAATGTCAGAGGGAGATAAACATGTTTTGTAGTGTGTGTATGTAGCTATTAGTCTGTGAGCAGTTAGTCACTCGTTTGTGTAGTTTCCTTCAGTATTTCCTGGCTCTGATTTAGCGGGAAAACAGATGGAAAAAGAAAACGTAACTGGTCTCATGAATCCATAACAGCAGAATACAGCCCCTTTAAACATTTGGCTCAACAGCAAGTTTAAGCTTTTGGTCTAAAACTTTTTTTTAATAATTCATGGCAGAAAATATAGATCAAGACAAAACAGTACCAAAAGAATGTACTACTTAATTGTTGCTGTTTTGTTTAAAGAACCCACATTTACCACTATTTTACCTTTGTCAATGTCAAATATAAAAACTCAATACATGTAGATTCACTGATCATTTTAGAAAGCAAAAAATATCTATATGCAATGTAGACAATCCACCACTGTAAATACATTTTACTACAAAAAAACATCACACTTCAAACCACTCTGAATGACTGTTTTACATCTCAGTGACAGAATTATGCAGAAATTTTGAAAAATCAGAGGAATATGCCTTTTGGATTTCCCATAGATAAGGGATGTGTGTGAATAAGTTAGATAAATAATGTGTAAGTGATACCTTGAAATCAAAGGTGTAGTTGGTATAAGGCATCAGGCCATTCTCGTAGGCACTCTTTAGCTTGAAGCCGTGTGTGATCCTCGTGCTAGATGTGCCGTTTTTGCCGTTACAGTTAAAGTTGGTCAGGCAGTCGATGTAGCGCAGCTCCTTGAAGTCCTTATGCGTGCTGTCCACACCACCTGTGCTCAGGTATTCCACGACACCTACACACAGTTTTACAGACGAATGCCTTTACAATTGTCAAATTTGCCTTAACATTATCCATAAATTAAAACAAACAAACAACCAAGCACACGCACGACCTACCTGAGTCAGGCAGTGAGTTGAGGTCAGCACACAGGACGAGCGGGATGGCATTGGTCTCTCCCGACACAGAAGAGAGCTTGAGGCTGCGTGTGGCCTTGTCCACAATGTTCTTCACCTCTGAGAGAAACATCATGGTCTGGACCAGCTTTACATCTGAGTATTCAGGGTCCCAGTGCATGTGGGCATTTGCCACCAGCAGCAGCTGCTTCTCCATTCCATGCAAGGGTTTCCCTGCTAAAATATACCAACAAACAAGCATTATTTTTTGTACAAAATACTATTAAAACAATGTAAGAAGAGAGACAAACACAGAGAAGAAGACAGAATGAATTAGAGTCAGACCAGATTGCTCCATCATCTCTTTGCGTAGCTCTAGGAGCACGGCGACCCCAATGTTGTCCTTGGTCATCACCCTGTTCAACATAACCTCCGAACCCTCCGAGTTAGCCATGGCCAGCTGGTTAAACTCCACTGTGTGTTTCTGCACCAAGCTGAATCTGTGTCCGAAGCATATGCATACAGAGTTTAGTCAGAGAAGCAGACAGTGAATTTTGCTTCCAAGTTAGTAATTAGAAGAGATGATAGCTCTTGCATTTTTAGTGAGACCAGAAAAGCAGGACCATAGTGATATCTACGGCACTCACTTCTCAGTCTTGTAGAATATGGCGCAGCCGTCCACATGTTTTCGGTCGGACTCAGACATGGTCCTGGCACGAGACTTGGGGCTGAAGAAACCCTCATAACCATGCTCCTTCAACTCTACCAGGAAGAAGTTGTAGTACTGCTCCGTCTCCACTTCCTGCTCAGAGAGCACAGACAAGAAGCTTGTTACTTCAAGTGCGATGAGAAGCAACTCCAAAACATCTCTTAAATTGGAACAAATTTAATCTATAAATACCAATGTATTATTATAAACTACTAGTGAATTACAGTGACAAATATATCTAGAACAAAAGGAGTTCACACAAACAGTTCTGACACAAAGTGGGGGGTAAGAAGCATTGACAGCATTGATTCGCGTTATGAATGACCTCAGGCTCAGCGCTGATGCACAAAAGCCTTCTATTTTGGTTTTATTAGATCTAAGTGCAGCCTTTGATACTGTTGACCACAAGATTTTACCCCAGCGTCTTGAATACTGGGTCGGCCTCTCAGGCACAGTTTTAGAAAGGTTTAAATCATATTTAAGTAATAGGGAGTTCATGGTTTCACTTGGAAATCATTCATCAAAACGATTTGCCGTTTCTTGCGGAGTCCCCCAAGGTTCAGTCTTAGGGCCTTTGCTTTTCTCTTTGTACTTGCTACCTCTAGTTGAGGTTATTAGGAAACATAGCATAAATTTTCATAGCTATGCTGATGACACCCAGTTATACATTTCTATTCCTTCTGAAGATCAAGACTCTGTAGACAGACTAACCAGCTGTGTGTCAGATATTTCTCAGTGGATGTCGCAAAATTTTCTACAATTAAATCATGAAAAAACTGAATTACTGATTGTTGGTACAGAAACTCAGAGAAAAATGATTGAGAAACTTTAGCTTCATCTACCAAACCTGAAGTACGAAACTGGGGTGTGATCTTAGACTCGGAGCTCTGTTTTACCCCACATGTAAACACGGTCACTAAAGTAGCTTTTTATCATTTAAGAAATATCGCTAAAGTTCGGCCTTTTCTATCTCAGAGCGACGCAGAGAAACTTGTTCATGCATTTGTAGGCTTGATTACTGTAATGCTCTTCTTGCTGGACTTCCTAAGAAAACTACACATCCCTTACAACTTGTAAGAAAAGGCAGCAGCGCGCATCCTAACAAAAACAAAAAAGAGATCACATCACTCCCGTTTTGAAAGACCTGCACTGGCTGCCTGTATCAGGATAGATTTCAAGGTTCTGCTACTAGTCTTTAAAGCTCAAAACAACCTGGCACCTGCTTACATCACAGAGTGTCTGTCTATGTTCTGGCACGCAATCTAAGATCTGCAAATAGTGGCCTTCTACAGATACCCTCTGTAAAATACACAAAACATGGAGAGGCCTCTTTCAGTTATTATGCGACTAAGCTGTGGAACTCAATTCCATCTTTTATTAGACAGTCAAGCTCAGTGCTCACTTTTAAGAAGCACCTAAAAAACGTCTCTCTTTAAATTAGCATTTAACTAAAACTCAATGTCTCGTGGTGTTTATCTTGTAATTTAATCTTCTTCATTTTCTTCTGATTCTAATTTAGTACTAATGATCTTCTCTATAACTAGGTTTTATCACCTGTCTGTAAAACACTTTGAGCTGCCACCGGCATGAAAAGTGCTATATAAATAAAATTATTATTAATTATTATTAAAAATTATTATGAAATGTCTCAGGTTGAGTTTTTTTTAAAACAAACACATTAACACTGATTTTCACTTCAGAGCTCATGGCTGCTCCTGCAGTTTTCTGTTTGCTAGAAGTTCTGAGCTCAATCAGAGGCTCAAACTCAACCACAAACACACAGTAGAGCCTTGATAAGCTCTGTAGTGCTCCTGATTTTTCCAGAATGGCTTAATTCCCTTTCCTTGCATCTGGGTCTTGAGTCACATTAGTTAAACATGATAACTTTGGACAGATGCACGCAAATCTTCTGCAATCACATTGTTTGTTAAATAGTTCAGAAAAAACACACCATACAAGATTTTCTACTTCTCACATGCAGTAGATCAATGACATATTTGGTTGTCCAAGTTCACAACTAGAGCTGCCAGGCTAACGGTGCTAATAAACACAAGTGTCACCAAAATCTTCAGATATTTGCTTCAAATTACGTTGATAAGCTACATAGTTCAGGAAAAAGAAAAACAGTTTAGCACCTTCAAACTCTGGGAGGATGTAGCGCAAGCGTGTATGGTAACACTCCTATATGCAGATACCAAGCATTAACACAGACTTGTTTATTGCCAGAGAGTTCAGTATATAAGAATGAAAATACAATTTCTGCTGCAATTTGACCTTTGTGCTAGTGAGATTACAATGCATGGCTAACTGTTAGTTAGATAGCTGGAGTTTCAGATAATGAATTGGAGGGCAGAGCGCTCAAGTGTACAAAAAGGAAGGGGGAGGACAATAAATTCCACCTATCGATTTCATAGGTATTAGCGATAAATCACTAAGAGGAACTAGCTCTACTTGTTACCATGTGAGGTTTTTAGTGGTGGAATTACTGTTCCCACAAAATTATTTTAAACTTTCACAATAACTAGCACACTTCAGGTGTATCTAAACTGGGCAAAGACATTCAAAAACAACAAAAGCTTTCAAAAGCAAATAGTGGCGACTCTTTGCCAGACAACTGAAACATCAACTTCTCACCCATCTACTGGTTTCTTTCCTTTTTCAGAAGTAAACCGCCTACATATGAGTAAGGAGTATATCATCAATGTCCAAAGAAACGCAAGTATCTCCAAAATGATTTTGTTCTTTACTTTTAATGCAAGTTAATATAAAAAGTTTAGATCCCTTGCGATTTTGGAACATTGCTATTGTTATTCATTGTGAAATGTTCACACAATGTAAAAGGACAGCTGCTGAGCTCAAATGATGCACATGAAAAGAAAAAGAAAAAACAAAACAAAAAAAAAACAAAAAAAAAACGGAGATACCCGTTTTCTTTTCTTTTTTTTTGACAGCAATGTTGTGTGTCATGGTCAGACCTGTAGGCTGATGATGTCTGCACTGCAGGTGAGGATCTCTTGCATGATGGACTTTTTCCTGTAGTCCCAGTTGAGGGCCCAGGAGGGGCAGTAGCCATAGAGCTGGCGCGTGGCATACTTATCACACAGCACATTGTAGCACATCACTGAGAAAAGGGCTGGTACAGGCAGAGAAACAGAAGAATGGTATAAGCCAAAGGCAGGGCCTTGAATTCAAAAAACCAAAAAAAACCACACAACTCAAGTGATCCTAAATTCTAAAGAACTACAAAACCACTAAGCTACTTTCAGAAGCCTGAAATCCCTATTGTTAGCCACATACAGTCATCCTGTGATTGTGTGAATTTCTCACCTGATGGTCGTGTCCTGTCAGGCTCCTGCAGAGGTACCCAGGAGCGAGGAGGGGGCTGTTCTGTGGAGACTAAAGCAGAGGTGGAACACCATCACACACACACACACACACACACACACACACACACACACACACATCACAATAGAACAAAAGATTCAATAAAAACGGAAACACACACACGCACACTTCCCACTACATCACCACTTGCGCACATTGTAATTACCCCCATAGCAATTCAGAAAAGACTGCAGGAATGTGGCAAAAAGTCATGGAGTACAACAAATTGACTCATCTCACTGAAAGAAATTTGTGCTTGCTAAAACCAAGTTTTCCTACAAAGAAAAGCCAGGCTCTGCAAGAGGCCTGCTCCAGAACACAGCAAACAAAAATGCAAGCATACCGCGCTTAGTGCCTGCAAGATTGTCCAGCAGGTAGTTTAGGAGTCGGCGCGTCCCATCGGGTTCCTGGTAGAGGTTCATGATGTCTTGTGCAAGTGGGTTTCCTGTACAAGAAAAGCAGAAATTTCCATTTTACTTAAAAGAACCTCATGCCCAGACAAACACTGACAAGAAGATCATGACTACAGATAATAAATTAATTTGCTAAAGATTATTAATACACACATCCATATTAAAAACAGAAGCAGTGAAGAGGTTCAATCCAGTTACTTAACAGCAGACAATCAGACATACCTTTCAAACCCAGTGTTTGTAACTGAAACAGTTTTCCAAGCTCAAAAGGTAGAACTCGCAACTGGTTGTTATTTAAAAGCAGTTCCCTGAAAGCAAGGAAAAACACCGCGCACACACACACACACACACACACACACACACATTAAAATTAGGTACAACAGCAGATAACTGAAAATTGAAATTTACCCTCCAGCATGTATCTCTGATACACTTATGCATACAAACTTAATAGAATAAAATAAATTAGTGACGCAAAGTTGACAATACTTTTACATTTATTATTAATATATATATTTAAAAAATATATCGCCGGTATAAATGGTGTAGTACAACAGACTTGTAACACTGGACTTGATCCAGGCTGCCTGGAACAGTGCACTGTGCCTTTTCAATTCCTTGCAGAAAATGATTTATAACCAGCCAGTGCAGCAGTAATCAAGCAGCAGAGAGGTGGATATATATTACAACCGGTGACATTAATGGAATTGATCCATCTAAGTAAAGCCCTATGGCAGACACACATGAGAACAACACTGATATAAGTGAGCACAGGGGGGGTCATTAACATCCCCTCCAAACAAAAGGGAAACTAATTAGCAAGGTTCTGGGGCTATCCAGAATGACTCATATCATGTGTACACTGGAGTTAATAACCTCAGCTAGCAGGAGAGCTCATCTGCAGAGCTAACAGCCAACATTTCAGAGATACACTTAATGCTCTTGAGATTTACTATTAGATTTCTTGTCTTGTGCAAAAATAACCAAAAAAAAAAAAAGTCACCAGATGCTGACCTGAGAGATACCATGTTGCCTAGCTCGGCGGGCAGGCTCCTGATCTTGTTGGACGAGAGGTCCAGGTACACCAGATTGTGTAGTTTGGCAATGTCAGGCGGGATGCGCGAGAGGGAGTTATCACTGATGTGCAGAGCAGTCAGGTGTGTGAGAGACCACAACGCCGTGCTCAGACTCCTTACTTTCCCTAAATACAAAATAAAAACAATGAGACTTACATTTAAGGACACATTAAATAACGAGTTGCAAAATTTCAACCTCAAATCTTCTTAACTTGGTCAACTAAATCAGAAGCAAACATCTGCTTTGAGTGCAACTAACTAAAAAAAAATGAGCTTAAGTCATAATGTGGACCCAAAGTGGAAACAAGCTGTTATAAGCTATAAAAACTAAAAAGCTCTACACAAAACATCTTCTAGCTAAAACACCAACATTACCACTGATCTCCAGCTCGGCCCAGTATGACTTCTTCCCGCTGGCTGCCTCCTCGCTCGACATTATTGTGTACATCCGCCTTGGGTCAGGCGGATCATATTTTTCCTTGGGCATCCCTGTAATACTGAAATAAGTGAAATAGTTATTTCCACCAGTCTACTCAAAATGCTGTAAATGAGAGCTATTCTTCATGCCTTGCTGGACAAAAACAGCGGAGAGCACAGTTTAAAAGCAGCAGAGAGCAATAACAGCAGGTAATCCACCATTGTGAAATAAAAGCCTTACAATACTTCTGAAATGCACAGATCAAGTTCAGGAGGCTCTTAGGTAAGAGACCTAGAAACAAATTGTATACACACAATCTAAGCTAAGCTACGTAGCTTGTGCTCCTTAAAAAGCATATGCAGTTCAAACTCTAGCTTTTGAGAAGCACTAGAACCATGAATGTAGATCAGGATACAGAAAACATGTGGTAGCCATTTAAAAGATCAATAGTTGAGGATAATTTCCCCATTAGGCTGATTAATTTTCAATGGGATATTCCTGTGATTGAAAACGTCCATTTGCTCTCAGGTTTGAACAGATGGAGGGACATGCTCACAACTAGGCTAACAAATTAGGTGGTGTTCACTATGCTGCAGGGAAGACCATGATTCTGATCCATGAAGTTCCTACAAAGTGGCTCACACCACAAATTTACAAAAGTCAAACATAATTAACAGAGCCACAGTTAGACAGCAGGCCAAACTCAAGTTGCTTTTAAACAATTTACCAATATTTATCATCAGCTACAGCTACCTCTTAAGTTACCAAGCTAATCACAACACCAATACCTCGTGTGTACAGCACTTAGCTACCACGTACAACTAGCCAGCTAAACTGCCTCACACACAAATAATCAAATGTAAATTATAAGACAGCGTGTAAGTTACAACAAAGTCACTTTACTAGCCAGGAGGATAACTTGTAGCTAACTTACTCCACAGTATGACTAATTTTTGGAACGAAAAACATACAATTAACGAGTTAATGTTCAGCCAAGAGATAGCATCCCAAACAATTAGTTAAACTACTAGGAAAAAAACATAAGCGCGGGGAGCTTCATTAACTTACCTCAAGTTTGTTTCTCAACTAACTATTTACTGTTTAATGGTTTTTATATAAATGAATGGGGTAATACGTGAATACCTAATGAAAAACACATTGTGGAATGATTTCGAGGTGCCAGCCGTGAAGTAACGTTAGCTAGCAAGCACATAAAGACTGGCACAAGCGACTCGGAGCTGAGCGCTGTTAGCGTTAGCTTTTCGGGCATCGTTAGTTATTCAGTGAGGCTAGCTAGCTGGCTAGGTGTATAAATAAATACAAATCGCTAGCCTAGTTAGCTCAGCGGCGCACTAACAGACCACAGCAATCAACTTACATAATAATGAACCCTGGTTCTACCGCTACCGCTACTGGTGAATATTATGAGGTCGAGACCGGACATAAACTAAAGCGTTTTAAGCGAACACACAAAAGAACAGGCCTCCTGACAAACACACCGAGCACTCGTTGAGCTTATATTGACCAGCCAAGATCCCATTGTTAAGATTTGGTGAGTTAGCCACTTAGCCGCTACCTAGCTCACTGGCTAACGTGCGATTTTTGTATTTTACAAACTAAAGACGAGCTGCGCTCATCAAAATCCGTTTGTATTAAAATGAACAAGGCGTTTTCCTCATAGCAAAACCAAGTGGATGGTGTTCTCGGCGTCTGCTCCGTTTACCTGTAAGCGCATTACCAGTTGACGAAGCTGAGTGCGCGTCTCCTTTGTTTCTGCTCCACTTTGTATCCGCTGCTCTTTCTCACCCAAAGCAAACAAGCATCATGGCGGCTCGGAGATTTTTCGGTCCACGAGAACAACGCGTGTCGCTATTGGCTGTCTCCCGAGAAGGAGCGCCGTGATTGGTCCGCACTGTCGCGCGACGCCTCCACCGTGTTTACGCCAGCAGTGTAACGAGAAGAGGAGCAGTGAAATGGGTCAGTGTGTGGAGCTATAGGTTTAACAAAGCACGATTAGTCACTAAACTGGATCATTTAAACCAAAAGTGAAGACCCTCAACTAAGAGTATTCCTTAGCCCGTCTGTACAATCCTGATTTTGGACTCAAACCACCTGTAATAACTGAGAAATCCTGCAAGGTGTTTCATAAAGCAGGATTTCTTTACTTAGCTGGATAATTTAAGCCAGAAGTCAGGACTGTCCAATAAAACCATCCCTGATAGTCACGTAGTCGATGCTTTCAGACTTAAATCACCGGCCTCGCTGAAAAATCCTGACGCGCATCTGAAACAGGATTACTCATTTAACTGGAAAACTTAAACCCGAAGTGAGGATTATCCTGTAAGAATGTTCCTTAGCGCTTCCATATGGAAATCTGACATATGGAATATATAGATTTAAAACATGTGCCATGTATTAGCCTATACGTATTCCCCTGTATGTAACATGCATCTTCTCTGATGCCATGACTAAAGTCTAAAAACGTGCACGTTGTAAGCTATGCAATAAAATCATAACATGAAATAAATGAAATATTGCTCCTAGCACTTTTAAATAATTTAGTATTCAAAAGCAAGCAGATAATAGTAACAATTATAACTGTATATATATATACAGTTATATATATATATATATATATATATATATATATATATATATATATATATATTCAATCATGTATTGGACATACATGTATGATCTATGTATTGTGCATATATGTATTCACCCATCGATCAGATGTATATGTATGATCCATATATAATGCAATATTACATCTATTGTTTGATACCTACATGCATGTATGTAAAATATATGTAAACATTTTTTTTAAATGTACCTCTTGCCTCTCCCTTTATAATGTATGTCCATATATGGCTGTATATGAGATGTTCCCATGAGTTACATTGGACAGTTCTGATTTTCGGCTTAAATTATCTGGTACTGGAGAGCCAGTGTTTCGCACAATTTGGTAATTTCCTTGCACAAACACCTGATTCTAGTCATCTGTTAACTGCCAGGTTTGGTGTTTTTGAGTAAAGGAATCACCAAACTGTGCTGGACACCAGGCCTCCAGGACCAAAGTTTAATACCACTGATCTAAGCTAACAATAAGGATTGTCTAGTAGGAACATCCCTTAACCCTTGTTTTGTTGGACAAGCTTGACTTAAATTATCTGGCTAACTGAGAAATCCTGCTTTGTGAAATACAACTCAGATGGTGACAGAGAAATTTGTAGGTGTTTTTTATGGCCAGGGGACAGAAGGGGGTGTCAAAAATTATTTACATTTGTTTTATGGTCATTATATAGCATTTTATAGTTTTTAAAAATTACAGGTATGAAGAGCTTAGAAAAAATCTGGCACCCATTAGTAGTGTTTCCATTTACAAACATTGCTACTGTTGTAACAGCAATTGTCACTTCAAATATTAGTTTTTGTGCAATCTGTAATTGAGATGGTCAACATTTGTCCAAACCCTTCTTTTAAAGCCTTACAAATTATATATCAGTACTACCACTTAGTTGTAAATGACAGTGAGGCCTTCCTTTTCGGTTATAAAATAAACTTGTGTAACATAATTAGCCTTTTCTTGGTCAGACTCCTTTCTGCACTGTATGTTCCTTAGTAATATATAAGGGGTATATAACCAAAATTGTATCTGGTGTATTGACTTAGTAAATAGTTTAATTAGTCTTTGCACTGACTGACTCAAAATAATGACAAGCTAATATTATATAAGGTCTGATTAATCTGTTTCCACAATAGAGGTTAGTACTGTTTCACTCTTGCTTTTTTGAATAAGAGGAGGTTCTGAGTGAGTGAGAACCTGTATTTTACGCTGAATTAGGCAACATGTAATCATGAGCCTCTTGCTTAGGTACCTGCTTGCTTACTTGTAATCAAAATGTTGTAATACATTGAACTAACACTAGATGGCAGTGCGTGTCTTTTTCACTAGTTGATGCCAGGCCTCTTGCTTCTTAAAGGGGAATTCCACCGATTTTTCAAATTTATAAGATAAGAGATATAAACAAAGTCATTCAGAGTGGTTTGGTGTGAGATGCTTCATTGTAGATACTCTATCTTTACAGTGGTGGTGATAGGAAACCATGTTTTTTTTAGAGAACTATTTCGTCTTAGAACACTCTTCATGTATCCCTCTGCCATTATTAGATTTAAATAAATGGATTCAAATACATTATCACAAAACTATCATAAAACAATGTCTCAGACATCAGGCAGTGTATTCAAAACCATTTCATGTAATAACTTCCTGCATTCTACATTCTTTTAGAGGTGGACGTCTGGTTCCTATCACCACCACTGTGAACAATTCTGACTCTGTAAATTTTTCTAGAACAGAGGATTTCACGGCAAATCACTGAACACTTTGTTCACATCTTAAGCATTTAATTATGCAGAAATTATGAAAAATTAGCCTTTAAAAGGCTCTTCATGGTTATGTAAAACTGCCTTATAATTTCAAGGATACATATTGTGCTGTAACTTTAGTTAATCTTAGCAACTACACATAACAGAACTGCTGTACAAATTGCACTGTTAGATGTTTTTAAGAGCACAGACGGCAGCCTATAACATCAAATATCCTGTGGACCTATGGACTGGTTCCTTTGACAGCAACCTAATGGTGATGTACAGCTTGTTGTACAGGCTCAGTGTCCTGTAGTCAGTATTGTGTGGAAGGCCATTTCTGCCATGTAAATGCTATGTAAAAATACATAGCTGTTTAGTAAGTGATAGTAATGAGTAAGCTTTCCATAAATATGACTTAGTATCTCATATTTATGGCATAGAATTTGATTATTATTATAATTATGATTTGCTATCTCATAATAATGAATCTTTCTCATAGATATGACTTAGTATCACATAATTATGGCAAAGAATCTTATAATTATGGCTTAGTATCTCATAATTCTCATAATACCTCCAAATAATTACTTATGATCTCATAATTATAAGAAAGTAATAAGAAGGTCAAAGTAAATCATAATTATGAGATGCTAAGCCATAATTATGACATAGTAAGTCATTATTATGAGATACTAAGTCATAATTATGAGATAGAATCTCATTATTATGAGATAGCAAGTCTAATCCTAAAATTCTATGTCAAAATTATGAGATATTGAGTCATACTTATGGAAAACCTTCTTATTATTATGACTTACTAAATGATTATATATTTTTCCAATGGTGGAAACAGGCTTCCATAGTATAGACCCTTGTATCCAATATTAAACTTCTCACAGATTCCTGTCAAGACTGAAACTTGTAAGAAGGTTTCCCAGATGGCTGGGGTCTTATCATGACTTGTACAGAGTTAAGAAAAATAACATAAGTGCGCTGTTAAATGTGTGTTTAACCTGTTCAATTCCAAAAAAATGCTACAGAACTGGTTCTCAATGGTCTAAAATGATGAAAGTTTTGTTTACTTATATGTATGGATGAACATTGCATGGTACTTACTTGAATGTTTTGATTATACGTCATTTTCCTTAAAATATGGGTTTGTTAAAAATCAGTAGTCCCATTTGTCCACAAGAATAGATTTAATATGATAAATCAAATGATAAAAACATATCATCACTGTCCAAAAAACAAGTATCTCCGAAATGGCAGCTTTTTGTTAAGGCAAAAACATTCTTTACAATGCTATTTGTCCAATCATCATGGAATTTTCACACAATGTAAAGGGCAGCTGCTGCATTCAAATGATGTAGAGAAATAAAATGGGAATACTTGTTTTTTCAGCATCAATATAATAAATCATGTGATTAAAAACTTGATCGATTTGAACATTTTCCTCACAATAGGGCTTCATTGAAATTTTTAATGGACATTAAAGGGTTAAACATATAACCACATAATTGTGTGAGCATGTCTAAAGGGGTTCAAGCAAATGAAAACTGTCGGTTAATTGTTCAGCAGGGGCCCTGTAATGAACTATTAATGAAAATTGAAATATTACAGATGAATGGCTGCCATGGAATGTTTGATGGCGATGAAAAGTGAAGCCTCATTGATGGTCAGTTAGCAGGTCAGTTAGCTGGCAAGAGACCAGCAGAAAACCAGCTCAAAATGACTGACAGTGCTACTTATTGCCCTTTTAATAATTGAAATAAACAGAATGTTTGTGGTGCAAAACGCCACTGGAGAACTGAGGTTTAATTACGGCCATGGCAGTTGTTATTAATGTTTATTGTTTATGTCTCGAAGGTGTAATAACCACAAATGAGAACTAGAATATTAGAGTACCCTCGTGAATGCACAATGCAGAGGGATTTGATAAAGCCCATTTATGTGATATAATGCAGTCACTTCAGTAGTTTGACATAAATGTTAATGCATGGTGGATGCTTTGTTGCTTCAGGGCACACAATCTGTAACGTCAAATCCTGTATGTGAAGAAAAAATGTTTCTGCAACTCACAAATTGCTGGAAGATGGCAGCTGCTGATGTATCTAATGGCTAATTAATTGTAAAATAATTATAGTGGCAAACTCTGTGTGAAAATAAGCACCACTGTCAAAAGACGATGGCCTGATGCTGCCACAACAACTTCTGAGACCTATGTCAGATGTTCGGGGGAATACATTTTCTTGGAGAAACGCTTGAAATATTTCAAGTTATTGCATGAGATCAGAGATGGTCCTAGCACTCTTTTTCTCTTTCTCTCTCTTGCTGGAGGGGCTACAGCACCGCGGTCTTCAAAACCATTCATACACATACAAAAGTCCCTTCACCACAGCCTTTTCAGAGCAGTAAAAAAACTCACCCTAGACATATCAACTCAATTTCATCTTGTAACTCTTAATATAATACTGATTTGACTTGACATTTAAAAAGGAAAGTTTGCTTTTTCTCAGTAAACAGTGCCGGAGGTGTGGAGCATTAGCGGAGGTGCTATAATTGTCAGAGGATAATCCACGAATCATGACAGGACACAATGCACACAAGCTGCAGAGCTTAACACTGCTTCCTCCTTCACACCACAGCTAACACTAAGCAGATAGTAGATTCACACTCTTTTTTAGGGGCAGGGGAACATCGGAAAGGTGGAGCAGATGTGAGAAGTAAAGCTAATGCTAGTTTTGGTTAGCAAAATGGGAAAGAACTCAAGAAAAACACTCTTTTTGATGATTTGATCCATTCAAATGGAAGGTCATGGTTGTAATCATGGCAGGCACCACTGTCATAATTTTAGACTCAGAACTTGTCACATTCGTGGCATACATTTTGTCAGCCTACGTCTTAAGCATGCTGATAAATCCCTCCTTGTGGCACCCACACAGCTTGTACCTTTTCACTCAACCCCTATTTAGCAGCATGTCTGTTAAAATGCTGCAGAAATGCATCTGCTGTATTTATAGAAGTATTTCTACTTTATCTGAGCACTGTATGACTCTGAAACTCAAGAACCCCTCACTTTCCTCATCAGCGAGACCTGCGCAGATGCATGCTTTCGAGCTGTCAATAGGGCTGAATTCATGCTTTGAGTTGTGAGAAGCGCTTCAATAGTTTAGCGAAAGGAAGCCCTGCCAGACTCGTGCTTTTAGTGCCACACTGAATGGCTTTAAATATCTTTCCAGCCTCTCTATCATTAGCAACATGGCATGCAAACTGCCAATGTAATGCATAACTCTTCTACTATGTTATTATGCCTGTAAGGTGAGAAAGACTTGGCGTGGCTGTGCTGTCAGTTATAATGACTGGTGATTAAAGATCAGTGGAAGAGGAGGAAACTGGAGCTGTAAATGAAAGGCAGTTGTAACTCTTCCATCCTGCCAGTGATTGAGTAATTTGGCAACGCTTGGCTAAGGATGGCCACCAAATTGCAACAACAACAACGTTTCTAGTGCCATTCACAAATCATGTTCTTAGCCTATTGTAAATGTATGTAGCAAAGCAGCAGGTGAGGCAGGCGAGGGGCTGGATACAACTGTAAGTTTGATTTGTTGAGATCCAGATTCATTAACATCCATTGAGAGTCACAGAACAGGCAAACAGAGCACCATGAAATCCATAAGGATAAACAAACAAGGACACTAGATATGGAACATAACGCAACACAGAGCAGAGAAACAAACCAAACACTAAAAACAAACATATAGTTTTGTGAAAAAGTACGCCCACACACACACACGCACTTCTATTTTTGCGTATTTGTCACACTTTATTATTCAGATTGTCAAACAAAATTTTATATAAGACAAAGACAACTTGTAAAAAAGTCAACAAAATACATTTTCTAAACAATTGTTTCATTTAATGAAGAAAAAAAGTTATCCAACACCAACTGCCCCGTGTGAAAAAAATAATTGCCCTCTTAGTTACCCAGTTAACTGAAGTTAGTTGATAACTGAGATCAATGAAACTAGACATACTCAGGCTCGTTGAATCTAAACATCACTTGAAAAGCTTTCCAGCAATGTAAAGTGGGCTAAAATGTCTCAATAAGCAGCACACTATGCCAAGATCAAAAGAAATCCTGAAAGAGATGAGAAAGAAAATATATCAGTTTGGAAAGGGTTACAAAACCATTTAAAAAAAGTGGTTCTTCAAGGATTCTTTAGTAAAGGTAATGGATCTGTTTAGAAACATGAGTTCTATATAGAACCTTTTCATGCTTAAATGGTTCTTTGCATGGTGAAATGGTTCTTCAGCTTGATTAAAATGGATCTTTGTAGCAGCAATAAGTTTTCTTCTATTGTTACAAGCTTGGCATTGTAAAAATAAAAGAGTCCTTTTTGGTGCCATATAGAACAATATTCTAAAATATTCCACATTGAACCATATACAACACCATCAATCTGAAGAACCATTAAGCAGGAAATGGTTCTATATAGAACTCATATATAGAACATCCTTTTACTAACAAACCTTTTAAGAACCATCATTTGTAAGAGTGTAAGGCTCTGGTACTCTAGCAAACCGCAGTAAGAGCCATTATCTCCAAATGGAGAAAACGTGGAACATCTGGTATGAAGTATTCCACAATAAGAACATCATATAAACAGTAAAACATGATGGTGGTAGTGCGATAGTGTACAGATTTTTGCTGCTTCAAGGCCTGAGTGACTAATTGATGGAACTATGAATTCTGGAGTGGTCAGTCCATTGTTCTGAGAACACCAGCAGCTTTTTTTCTTTGATTTGCACATTTTCTTCTTTCTTGTCTATTTCCTGTTCTCAGCAAGGGCTTTTTAAGAGCTACACATCTTTTCCAACCCATAGCATTGAGTTGTCTTCTCACAATGAAGGGATAGATGAAACACCTGTTGATTGTTTTTCAGATCTGAAGCAAAATTGGACCTTGATTATCTCTCAAAGATGAAAGTACTGTTTATCTGATGGTGACAGTTTTGGTGGACCTGCTAGGAGTCCCTTTTGGTGGTCAATCTGCTAGGAGTCCCATTTTCTCTGTATCTTTTAATAATTTTTTCCAGTTTTGGTAAATACCAGTTTTTCACTTATTTTCCTTTGACTTTCCCCTCCCTTATGCAAGTGCATTATTTTATTTCTAATCTGCTTATAAATATAACATGAAAAATGAATAACATTAACCTAAGGGTTGTTTTGACTGGCAATTAAGAGTTTTGCACAGCACTCCACATTCACGTTGTAGTTTTCTTGTGTTGACAAAATAATATGTCTGACCTTTTTGGATTAAATGTCACTGCAATCAATATGCACCCTATGCAGCTACTTAGCTCTAGTTATTACTGTTGCATCCTCTTCACAACATTCAGTGTCTCATGGCCTCTCAGGCAAGGAAGCTAAAGACAGCATCCTCTCCACTTCTCCCCCTCTCTCGGCCTCTCTTCCGTATTCCTCCCACCCTCTCTTCTCTCTGTCTGCTCTCTTTCTTCCAGCCTGGAGGATCAAAGTAGAGTTCTGTTCTCTCCAGTCCAGCAGCGCAACTGCTGCAACACAAAATCAAGTCACAAGTAAGCTTCAGTCTGTCCAGCAGAACAAAGACACTGTGTGTGGATGCGAGTGGAAAACTGACAGGGTAATGCCTACTGACTGAAAAATAAGGGTTCCTAAATGGTTCTTGACTTGGAACCAGTTGTATTGTTCTTGAAAAATTATATTTGGCTGTTCTTTAGACTATAAGAGGTTCTTCACATTCAACATTGTATTCACAATCCTAGTTCTTTAACTCTTTTTATCAGGAGCCATAAAATACAATTTCTACTTGTTCTGGAGGCCCCTCAGTTTTTGCACTATGCATTTCTTTTCTTCAGTAACATTGATGGAATATATTTGTGTGACTGATCTACAAAACCAAAAACAAACTAGATTTTTGTGTTTGTAGGTGATTAAGTAAGATTAAAAGTTTATATTGTGCTTATAGGCAGCTTAACACAAAGAGAGCCAACAGTGTTCTAGTTAATCTGATAACAGAGTTATGAAGAAAATTATTTTATTTGAGTGTGTTATTTAAAAATATCTGAGTCGATTTTCATTCTGCTGGCAGAATGGCCACTAGGGGACCTTCATAAAGAAGGTAAAGGTTTAAAGGTTGTTCAGGGAAGCAGTTTTTCAATGGCATCACTCCAAAGAACTTTCCAAAAGCACCTTTATTTTAAGGCACTTTGTGGGCTACAAGTGTTCAGGACTTCTGCACAAGGCCACAAGAGGCCATGTTTTGGTTGTTACAACAATGTTAATTGCCCTAAATATCAGTCAGCTCCCTCTGTCTCTTTCGTTGTGCCTCCCTGTCCAATTTTCACATTAACTCCCCCACATTCTCACCTCCACATGCCATTCTCTGGCACTGAGAGACAGTTTGTAATTACATTTTACCTCTTAGCATAACAACATGAGCAGATAAGTATGTCCAGGAGTTATTTTGAGCAGCATACATGCTAAGCAGCACTCACTGGTTAAAAACAAAGAAAAAAAAAGAAAAAAGATTGATTTTATTTGTGAGAGAGCATAGTGAGTTGCAATAACAAAAAAATGTGTAATAGAATGAAAAGCAATAATTTCAGAGTGTGGTGATTTGGATTCCTGCTCTTACCTGAAATTAGGGCTGCACAATATGCACAAAATACTAGTGTTGTGATTATAGTGCTACATATTACTACTATGATATGCCTTGCAATGTCTTAGCAACACACTGGTGAATCAATAATGTGACACAGTTAAAGACTGGCCTGCATTATTTTGACCATAATATATATTACTACTGTTCAGTTATACGAGTCCTCTGGTTCATCAATACACCCACATTACGCAACCACAATACAAACTGTGTCAAGATTTTCTTACACTTTACAGTAAAAGAACATTGTGATTGGTTAGAGGGTTCATTTGTCTATTGCAGCTTTCTCTGATGTCAGCATTACAAAAGCCAGTATTGCAAGAATGGTTAGCATACACACATGAAATACACACTGACCAGCCACTTAATTAAATACACCTTGTATTTACACTCATTGTCCATTTTATCAGCTCCATTTTTCGTGAAGACGTACTCTGTAGTTCTACAATTACAGACTGTAGTTCATCTGTTTCTCTGCATACTTCATTAGCCCCCTTTCACCACGTTCTTCAATGGTCAGGACGTCCACAGGACCACCACAGAGCAGGTATTATTTGGGTGGTGGATCGTTCTCAGCAGTGACACTGACGTGGTGGTGGTGTGTTAAAGTGTGTTGCGCTGGTACGAGTGGATCAGACACAGCAGTGCTGCTGGCATATTGTGGCACAATGTATACACCCTGAACAGCCACGTAATTAAGTACACCTTCTTATATTTACACTCACTGTCTGTTTTAGCAGCTCCACTTTCCATTTGGATACATAATAATGATATAATGTCAACCCAAATTGAAATTCTCAGTAAATTACCATGTTTAGTAGGCATGTCAGAGTGGATAAAGCACCAAACAGTGCTGGATAATTGAGCACCCCTGATCAGATGTACAAACTTTGCAAGGTAAAGTTTAATTTTTATTTTTCTACCTCATTTAAATATAGCAGTAGTTCCTTATATTGTGGGAAAATTTCATTATAAATGGACCAGTTGAAATGCTGTAATGTAACTATAAAACGCCTTAATATTAACTCACATTAAAAGTTAAAAATGTTTTTACCTTGTGTTGTAAAGTTACTATTTTGGAGATCCATGTTTTTCTTTGGACAGCGACAAAATGTTCCTCCAAAATGTGTTCAGTGTTCAATGATTTTTTCACAGATGTGCAAGTTACCCACTAATCCCCCCTATATCATGACAGGCAGGCTTTTGAACTTCACTCTGATATCAGTCTGAATGGTCTTTTTCTTCTTTTGTCTGGATGGTCCATTTCTTCTTTTGTCCAGAGAACATGATGTCCATTATTTCATCAGACCACCATACACATTTCCACTGTGCAACAGTCCATTTCAGATGATCTTTAGTCCAGAGACGTTGGCAGCATTTCTAGACGGTTTTGACATATGATTTCCACTGTGCATGGCACAGTTTGAACTTAGATTTGTGGATGCTGTGATGAACAGTGCTTATTGACAATGGGTTCTCAAAGTATTCCTGAGCCCATGTGGTGATTCCATCACAGAAACATGCCAATTTTAATGCATTGCTGTCTGAGGGGTCATGGACATTCAGGACATTTGTCCTTTATGCACAGAGATTTCTCTGGATTCCCTGAATCTTTTGATGATATTATGCACTGTAGAGGGTGAAACATCTAAAAATAACATTTCTCTGGCTGAGGAATGTCATTTTTAAACTGTTGGATTTTTAAAGCTTTTCCTGTGAGCTTCTTTTATTCCCTAGCATGATCACATCACCTGTTTAAGATGTTTTTTGAACAGTTCACAATGTTCCCTGTCTGAAATTACCACTGTGCTCACTGTTTTTGAAACTGTTGCAGACATTCATTTCAGTATAAGTGTAAAGTATTAAACATCTTGTCTTTGTGCTGTTTTTGTTTAGATTTATAACTCACTGCTTTCTGGTTTTATTTGCATTTTACCTACTGTCCCAAATTTTTTGGAATTCGGTTTGTGTCATAAGCTTTTTGACTGTGAATGGTGCCCCCTTGTGGAGAATTCTTATCTTGCCAAAGGTGAGAGAATGAGTGAGTACATGAGTTACAAGCAAGTTCCATGAAGTGCTTTGACTCTAAAATGTAAAGCTGAAATCATCATCATCTAAATGAAAATGTAAGAAGTTAAAGGAATTGGTTTTCCCCTAGTAAATGTAATTGAGTATTCAGTTAACTGTTAAGTATGCAATTAATAACTAAAGTATTAAGTATTCAATTTCAAGAATATTGAAGTACACATGATCCAAAATAATGCTTAAAAGATACACTCCAGTAGCAAAAATTTGATGGACGCATGTTATTATTTTCATAGCTCAAATTTTCCCCACTTGTTGTACTCTCAAGAACAGCAGGAGCATTTACAAGCCTATGCTGTATGTGTTTGAGCCTATGGAATGTTGAGCTCAGAAGAATTGCAAGTGCAATTGCTAACGGGATCATGAATCTAACAGAATCTTAAATAAAGCATATGCCCGTCATTTCACGAACTCCTTACTTTTGTTTATGCTGTACCTGGTAAATTTGTAAAATCGTTAAGATCTACCAGTTGTGCATCATTGGATAAACCAGCAAAAAAGGCACATAAACACAGTAGGGATAGCAGGGATGTGACCTCAGGCCATAAAATTCCACTCTGCGGTAGCCTCCACACAACCCACACACCAACACACAACAACACAATAAACACTTTTCAAACAAGCAAATGACAAAATCAGCAACACCAAACAACATTTGAAGTGTCTTTGACAGAGGGGGCAGGGCACACGGCACAGCTCTGCATACCATGCCTCTACAGCCCCTTCTGCGAATCGTAGAAAGCCTCCACAATAGCAATGTTTAGTGCAGAATCTCATTTGCTTTAGAAGCAGCATTGCAGTATCCAGTTAGCTTTTAATTAGCAGTTAGCTTCTAATTAGCAGTTAGCGTAATTCTAATTTGCACTAGCATTCCTATGGGAATTTGTAACGTCGTTAGCGTCAAGTTAGCAGTGCTATATTATCAAATTCTTGCTTGAACACAGGCATGTGAAGCATGTATCAGGCACACAAGTAACATATTGTTTATGTGTGATTCCTTTGAACAGGTCTGAATTTGACGCATGTTTTTCCAAATTATTAGCTACCTGCTTGCCTCATTTAGCGAAGGCAGAATATGATTCAGTAAAGGAGAATATAAAGTGTGAACTAGTTAAGAGCCTGCAACAACAACCAATCATGTTCAACTGCCAATTCATTTGGATGCATTTCATAGACAAAGATTTCAGCAACAACAACATTTTTTTTTCACGTCGTAAACTGGTGTGGTACTGGGGAATATTCTGGGTGTCATCCATGAAACTCTGGGCAGAACAAAAGGACAGTGTGATATAAAAATGTTTAACAAATGCTATATAAATGTTTTACACTTAAGCAGTTTTTTTTAACAGAATGGCATTACTCTTAGTTTATCTTTGAGTATAGTAACAAAGTGCAATTACTTAAATATTTTCCACCCCTGCCCCTGATACAGAAGGACAAAATCACATCAAATGATGAACATGTTCGTTGCATTGGGCTTGTAAGGTCTTTGACTTTTCAGTAGATGCATCAAACACAGAAACATCATCATACCAGCATCCTGCCACCCTGACACTCATAATAGATGGTTCTTCAAGCCCCTGGGCTTTGAGAAGCCAATCACAAGACAGATTCTATTACTCTAAGACCTTGTGACCCAATCAAGAAACAGGCTGACCCAGACCAGTGAGCAGTCTCTTTAATTTGACAGAAGGTAAGTTAGAATGGTGTGGGCCAGCGAGCCACTAGCTCCATGATTCTTCATCATCCACTTCTCATACATGTCTCCTGACCCCCTGTCAGCTTCAGTCTTAAATCATTCAGCTACTCTTTGAACTTTCACGTGGACGTACCTACTGCAGTGACCTTCCTAGGTGCACCAATTTTGCCCATGAATTTCCACTTAAATAGTGAACCATAAAACTTCTCTTGTCACTGATGTCAGCTGCCCTCCTGCCCCCATTCTCCATCAGAAATAATAGGGAGGGGTTTAAGAGGTAAACAAGTGTTCAGACAGGAGGAACATGAATCATCACAGCCTTCCACAGTCTGTCATAACACTTAGAAATTGAGAGAGATTACTTTCATTTCACTATACTACTACCATCTAAATAAATATGCTCATTAGAGGCCCCAGAACTCTAAAAAGAACACAAATAAATACATGAATAAATAAATAGAGACCTGACAAGTGAGATTAAACAGTAGTTCACGTGTTATGGTTCACTTTGGGTAATGCTGTTTATTTCTTTCTCATTGTGAAAATAAACAGAATTAGCCTTATTAATGCATTCAGTTGTGTCTATATGGTAGCTGTTTAAGCTTTCTGTGTAAGATTTGTAAGTCCAAATGTAAACTAGAATTATGAATCGAAAATGAAGTCGGAATGCAAAAACAGAAATAGTCCGTATTACATGAATGGAAAAGTAAATGTTAACACCGTTATCGCACATCATCTAATACACTTTACTCAAAAAGCCACAAAGAAATCCCATCAGGCAATAATATTATATAACAATAATATAAAACTGGGGCCTGAGAACAGATAAAATTTCTACACTTATTTCATTTATTTAGCCGTTTGTACATGTTCAGTGGGTATTTGTTCATATAATGTTTATAAATCTAAAATAGACTGTCCCCCTGAGGTCCCTGGCAGTCAGAGGTTCCTGGACACTTGCCAAACTCAAATTTGTCCATTATCCTGCCAGATAGTGAAACACTATTCATCACTCTAGAGAACACATTTTCACAGCTCCAGAGTCCAGTGCTGGTGTGCTTTACACTACTGCAGCTGACACTTGGCATTGCACACATTGATCTTAGGCTTGTGTGCAGCTGCTCTGCCTTGGAAACCCATTTCATGAAGCTCCTGATGCACAGTTCCTGTGCTAATGTAACTTCCAGGGGCAGCTTGGAACTCTCTAGGACAATCCATTTAAATGCCAATGCTTGTCTAGGGGGCTGCATGTCTTTGCGCTTGATTATATACGCCTGTTAGCAACGGGTGTGCCTTAAACACCTGAACTCAATAATTAGGTGTTCACATACTTTTGGCCATATAGTGCACATTTATCAAAAAGGCTGGATACACTACCGACTTTTTCCATTTGTTTCAATGTCAAGCAATGACATAACAAATATGGTATAGATTGAAAGTTTGAACAGCTTTGAACAGAATTTTTCTGCTTCTTTCAATGAGCTATGAGTGAGAAATAATTAATATTGACATGTACCATTCTTTTGGTATCACCCGAGATGAATGCTACCTCTAAGGAAGGGGTGTCACATCCGAATCCTGAAGATCTGCCAGCCTTGCTGAGTTTAGCTCCAACTCTAATCTAACACACCTGATCCAGATAATGAAGGCCTTCAGGGGCATCTGAATATTAGAGCCAGGTGTGTTGGATCTGAACTCTCCAGGGTGGTACATGTCCAGGGTCAGGATTGGCACCCCTGCTCTAGGGGATAAAGCACCCACCATAAATCATTTACAGTATTTTCACCTCACCATCAGCTGTTATAACCTTCATTACAAGATTAATTAAAACTGAGACATTCTGCCAAGGACATTGGACCCCTGAACTGAGCCTCTAACACAATGGTCATTAACATTCAGCCTGTGGCCCAATTATTCCACTTTATGGACATTTACTGCAGAGCTACAGCTTGCAACTTTGACTTTTCTGAACATATTAATGAAGACGGCAAATCGATACTGCCTAGTGCAATGATTACGATTAGCAGCAGCAGACTTTATCTTGATCTAAATCAATTCACCTTTGATTTTTTTTTCATTCTTTGATGTCTTAAAAGATGTAGTCATTAGAACAAGGAACGAGGAAAGAGTACAGATAAATTAAGAGTGAAAAGCATTTGAGCAGCTGGTAAAGCAGCTCATTGCCTCGAGGATTTTCTCCATTTTACTCAGAGTGGGTGGCGAGGTGCACTAAAACCATGTTACTGCAGAGCACCAGAGCACGTACTACACATGCGAAACCTGTCTTTCTCTCAGGCCTTAGGGAACCTGCACAAACTATCTATTTAGAGTTTGAGTGTACTCCAGCATACTGTGAGCTCCAAAATACTGACTTAATATGAGAAAGGAGAAAATATTCTTTACTTTCTGTAAGTAATTTTGAACCATTTCTCTCAGCCCATTCATAAATTGTTCATACTATGTAAAGGTCAGATGGGAATTGTAGATGTTTATGAGGTTTCAAATTACACTGTTGATAAAACTGGGCTAAAATGGCCATGAAGGCTTCTTCTTGCACTGAGCATTTGCGAGAAATCTAATGTCAACTCTAATAGCGTTTGGAGGGAAGTCAGAGCTCAGAATTATATACATTATATTTGACCTATTATTATTAAGGGCCATCAAGTCCTCCTGGTGTCCATTACAGATAGTGTTTCTCCAATATTCTGTCTTTTGTTTGGGTCTTCAGGCTTCTGAATGACTGGTTCATGATTCCTCTGATTGTCTCCATCTTTGTAGGTTGTCATCGTCTTCCTCTTTTACCTTCAAGTCTTCCAAGCTTAATGGACTTTCCAAAGAATTGGTTCTTCTCAGAATAGTCCAAAATAAGGTCAGTTATCTGGGCTTTGAGTAAGAGAGGTGAGGCTTGATTTGTTGGAGGATTCATTCGATTCTTTTCTTTGCTGTCCAAGGTACGCTCAAAAGTCTTTGCCCACACCAAAGTTCAAAGGCATCAATATTTTCCTGTCATGCTTATTTATTGTCCAGCTTTCACAACTATAAAGAACCACATAGATGACCACAGCCTGGACTATTCTGATCTTTGTTTGTAGAGACAATTTGTTGCATTTGAAGATCCTTTCAAGCTTTTTCAACCTTGCTCTACCAAGTGCCAGTTTCTTGACTGCTGGATCCTCTGTTGTTAATAATTGATCTGAGTAGGCACTATTTCCACATATTCTCCATCAAAGTTAGCAGTCTTTCCTGACCTCCAGTGTAAATAAATAAATAAATAAACAAACCCATATGGATGCCTCCATGAAAACTAATATTGTTAACAGCAAGCTAAACAAGTCAGATAATGTCAGCAATGTGAGAAATTACTTTAATCTTCATGATGTATTTACCTCCACTAAACTGCAAATTCATGGTTAGTGTTATAGATTTAATCAAAGAAAATTCTACTATAAACTAATTTAACAGTAAAAAATGGTACTTTATTGTTGTTGATGTTGTTGATGGTGTGAGTAGTGATGTCGATGATATCAGATGCTGAACTACCAAATGAGGGTACATTTTCTTTTGCTTATTCCAATTTGGAGGGTACACATTCCAAGTTACAAGCTTTAGTCAATCGAAGGAAAACCTTTCAGTGAGGATCATTCAAGGAATCCTTATAAAATAAACATTGTAAATAAGCCGTGGTTAAATGTATATTGAACACATTTAATTGTGGTTTTTGCGAGCTTTTTGAACAACTTAAGTCACACTTAAGTATGTAACTTGCAGACTGTTCTTACACTTGGAATGTATTAAAAATGTGCTGCTGGATTTGCTGATACACTTCCGCAAATGCAATTAAATGCATTTTCAATTATATTTCAGTAACACTAAATTTAAATCTATTCCTTATATTATAAAATTAGCACCATATTTTAACATATATATATGTTTTCTGAAAGAACAATTAAGAACATGTTTTATCTGCTGAATGTATTGAAGTGTACTTTTATTTAACACACATGTAAATACGCACACACACACACGCATCATCTAAACCGCTTGTCCTTCTGGGTCACGGTGGGGTGCTGGAGCCTATCCCAGCTGTCATTGGGCGGAAGGCAGGATACACCTTGGACAGGTCGCCAGTCTATCTCAGGGCAAACAGACAGACAGACATACACATTCACACACACATTCACACTTAGGGGCAATTTAGCATGTCCAATTGGCCTGACTGCATGTGTTTGGACTGTGGGAGAAAACCCACGCAGACACGGGGAGAACATACAAACTCCACACAGAAAGGACCGTGGTCGCCCGGCCAGGTATCAAACCCAGGTCCTTCTTGCTGTGAGGAGACAGCGCTACCCACTTATATTTATTTTATGTTGAAATTTACCTTCTATACCTACAGATACTTTTCTGTTTTAAACTTGAACAATTTATGTTGAAATTTAGTTAATTTAAGCAATTTGTAGGACACAAATTCTACTACACACACACTCACACACACACACACACACACACACACATTTGCTAAACCGCTTATCCTTCTGGGTTATACTACAGATGAAGCATATTTTAAATTTATACATTGGGGTGTCTTAATACCCATATTTAATTAGTAATTAGTTTGAGTTATAACTAAAATGTACTAAATCATACTATTAACATTATTGCAGCAACAATGAATGAATCCTGTATTTATAAATGCTTCTATAAGGTGTTAGATTCATACATAATGCCTTATAGTAATTGATATAATCTTGTGCAATTGCTCCTAAGTAATTGCATGCAAGACACTTTATAAATTAAGAGTGCATGACTTTATAGTCATATATAGACTATATATAGTCTTTATAGACTTTATAAAGTCAGATTCCTTAATGCACTATAATATCTAGTGCCGGCACTAATGTTGAAACGCACTATAAAACTTTATAGAACTTTATTACAGGCTTTAAGTGAAGTGAGTTTTTTTAAACGTCTTTCAAGTGTTGGAAATTGAACATTACTACATAACACCTTGCAGAGCATCATAAATGCCCTTAACAGGCTTTAAGTGACGTGAGATAATTATGTGCAAAATGCGTGTTGTGGGAAAGTCACTCTGCAGTTCATGCCATCCAGGGGTCTGTCTTACACACTGAGCATTTAATATGAATATATCTGATCCAAAACAGGAACTGTTTAAAGCCTGAATTAAGCCTAGCTTAAAGCTTCCTAATATTAGCTGTATCCCTAAACAAGGCAGCCGTTGATTACTATTGTTATCTACTGGCTAACATAAAGCAGCTCACTGTGCTGCTAACCATTTAACCTTGGTTACTAACTGCTAACAGTCTAGCACCTGTAGCCAGACAGCCTAAATAACCAAAGGTTATTCTTTATTAAAAAGAAAAAAATCTTTTAAAATTCTTTTTAGTTGGAGGCTGAAGTGGTTATACCCAGCAGATGTTTACCTGAGTGTACACCAGGTCCTGCTGTGATGCAGAAAATATACCAGAACCTTGTTATAGTGTGTTTTGGTGCATTACAACATTCATGCTTACTATGTTCTTTTAAACAGACATTGTGATGTGATATGAAACCTGCCATTATAAATTTACAAACTCGTCTTTTATAAAGTGTTAATCCGGTAACTGTTACTACTTATAAACAAGTATACAAGCCTAAAACAAGCCATTATAAGGTATTATGTATGCCATATACATTATAAATGCATTGATAATGCATTATGAATACAGGACTCATAGGAAGTGTTCATAGGAGGTCTGTTTAAGAAAATTTTAGTAGTAAGTCAAATTTAAAGTTTAAAATGCTTTACGTAAACAATATATTCTTAAAAAGTATACACACACACACACACACACACACACACACACACACACACACATAGAACCTATGCCAGCTGTCATCAGGCAGATGGCAGGAAACACCCTGGACAGGTTGCCGGTCCATTGCAGACTCTTAAAAAGTACAGAAAATACATTTTAGGTGTATTTCCAAAAATATGTTAAATTAAAAAATGATTTTAGTGTTCTCTATACACTCCAAAAGTAGGAATAATATTAATATATTCATATATTAATATAATAATAATAATTTCAGACATGAAAACGCAGCTCAAAGTGCTTTACTGGAAAAACGACAAAGAAAGAAGAGTAAAAAAACAACAACAACAAATAAAAGCAATAACAACAAAGAGGTTTTACTAATAATAATAATTAAAAATTAGGGTGCAAAAGATCAAAGCAAAAATAGTAGATGACCACTAAATCCAAGGGACATAAACAGGGAGGGTCATATAAGCAAAGGAATAAAACCATTTTTTTTAAAAAAAAGAAATAAAATCAAATAAAAGAATAAACTATTTAAACAGGAAATCATAATAAAACAAAATAATACATTAAAAGAATAAATAAAATATATGAACAAACAAGCATATCTTCAGTCAGTTGTAAGCTTGATTAAAAAGCTCAAAAAAAGCTTTACATGCTTATACTATACTGTAAGTATGCTTCTTTTTTTGCAAGGGTTACTATTTTGAGCACACTTTAGTCTTCAGGGACTCTGTGATCATCTACGTCTTCCTGTTTCATTGGTATAATATTAGATGACATGCACCCTTAGTCATCTATCAACGCTGAGAATATCTGAGAACACACAAATCAAATGAGACAAATGTTTCTTGACGTTAATAAATCAGATGATAAATATGAAAATTGTTTCTTTCCTGAAAATATTCATTTCCAGCGCAATAATTAGAAAGTGAGCTGTGACAAACCCGCCTGAGTTTTATGTTGTCATCAAAGTGAGGAGGATGGTTTAAAAGGCAAAATGTTGGAGCACAGCTGGACAACTGCAGAATTTAGTCACGTTCTGGTCTCAGTTTGGAAGGTCTGCTGTGATCTAACCAAGTGTAAATGCCTGTAGTTTTCCAGACATCACTGCATCTTTGATTGGAACTGGTTTTCATGGATCAGACAAAAATAGCTTTCTAGCAACAGACATTGGAGGGGGTTTAACAAGATTATTCAGAAAAGAATCTAATCCTCACCTGTTTTTTACCCTGCAGATCTTGATAGGATACATGAAATCATGGTCCCCATCAGATAGCAGGAGGTTTTAGATCAGAATCTGGCTGCCTCTGCCAGGAAGCTAAAAGTGGATCATGGCTGAATCTTCTAACAGAACAATGAGCTTTTGCAGTGGCTATCCCAATCCCCTGACCCACACCTCACTGAAAACCTGTGAAGTGAACCGAGGAGAAGAGTCCACGAGTAAGGATGAAGGCATGTGAAGCATCTGGAGAGATTTTCTATGGAGGATTGCAGTCAAAGATTCTTTCATATATGTTCTCCCACCTCATTCAGTTTAGGAGAAGACTCAGGGCTGTTCTCTTAGCAAAAGAAAGGTGCGCAAAGTACTGAACACAGGCCAGTAATTGAGATACGTGTATGTATATTCTTTGAATAATTTTACTGAACAACTTAATACATATTTTTTCAGTAGTTAGTGTGTCCACTCTTTGTCCTAATTACAGCTTTAATTATTTTCAAGAGACTCGTTTTCAGTTTTTCAGAGAAATGCAGGGATGGTTTCCCACATCCTCCAAAGTTCACTCTCAGAAGTTGGTCACATTATTTGCTTCTCACAATCCAAATAATCCCAAATACGTTCAATGATGTTGAGGCCGTACAACACTGCTAGTTCTGTCCAATGTCAAAACTCTCAGAAACATTATTTTAACCCCTTAAATGGCCAGAACCGTTATAAGTTTTATTACCCTCTACTATAACCTAAGAATAGCTCAGCCAGTTTACATTGAAGTCCTTGTAGTTACAGAATAATAAAACTTAGTATGTAATAAACCTACTTAAAATGCAGGAGACTGTAAGATATGTCTCTTTTATTTGTTGTGTATGGCAATAATGATCATATCAAAATGTCTACAATTTAGAAGCTCTCAAGGTATGACAAACAGGAGGTCCTGAGGGGTCTGTGACCCCCTAATTAACCTCTTAGAACCCCTGAATGTCTCAAAATCAAAATTCTGGGGGATCCCTGAAAATAAATTTATTATGACATTATGCTGTTTCTTAGGGTAAAACAGACATTCAAATACAAATTCAATGAAGGGTCATTGTTTAGCCTGAGCTTCTGTCTTTGGTGTTCTTAACTAACTAGCGATGCATCACTGGTCTGACTTGGAGTGGCAATGACCGAGTTAGTCCTTCAAAGTCTAGTAACCGTTACTTTGCCCAGGACACCTCTTTACAATGTAAATACAACTTGGCAATGTGCTGTAGCTTATTTGTAAATCTGAAAACCTGCCCAACTTTCCAAGAGATTGGTGGAAAGAGTGAAATGTTACTCATTTTACCGAAACTGAACACAAAAGTGGAAATGTGTGCGATCTTCATGAATGCATGAAAGACATTACCAAACTACAGTAGATAATTTCCAAAAGTTAAACCAAATATTTTGTTGCCACTTGAGCTAGCATCAGTGTCGAATTAGCCAACACAGCCAGCCAACGCTGGAGTAGACAGCCACCATGGGAACCCTTGAATATGAAGAGATAATTCGTGCACTGGAAGCACAGTAGTGTCAAACTAATATCAAGACAACACACTTTGAGAATTTAGGTTTTCCGGAAACTGATGAAATTTCATGCCATTTTTCCTTAAGTTTTACTTAAGTTTGACCAGAGCTTTCTCAGCGAGCCAGTTGCTATCATCACCCAGCATTTATGCACAGGTGGGCTTTCGGAGTAGCCTATGTTCTAAACATGTTTTGACAGCATGCCAAGAAAGAAGAGAAACAAGATTTGTTTTCCATCATAGCCACCTTTCATCATGTTCTTCAGGTTTGTCAGGACCCTCACAGGACCCCCACAGAGCAGGTATTATTTAGGTGGTGGATCATTCATTCATACTAGAATAGATTAACTTTGTCTATATTGCTATATTCAAATACTGAAAAATCCTGATATGAACTCTTCCAGAAGTGCCCCCGTATTAAATAAGTGAAGGGTGGTCTCTGACATTTACATAGTACTTTATATTTTACACCTTAACATTCATGGATATTCACATTCTGAAGTTTATGATTCAGTGACTACATGGAAAACAATGGAAAACAGCAAAATATAATTTAAAAAATAAATTTTCCTTGCTTTTTTGAATTATGAGTTCTGTAAAAGTTTCTAAATATACTGTCATCTCTCTAATCCATGCAGTCCATACATGGAAAGTAAACTGCAACAACAGCCCATTTTAAAAACACTATTTTTGTGATGTCACAACACATTTACATATATATGCTCATTCATGCTGAAGTTATATGGAGTGTTTCATCCTGTACTATATTTCTGAATGAAGCAGCCAATGCAGAGTTCATTTACAAATATCAGTCTTAAAAGCATAATAATGAAAACGACCTGCTTAATTCTAAGGGATAAAGAGAGGTTGGAAAGTGGTCATTGGTAAATGGTAAAAATAAATCATGACGGCTTTTGATAAATAAACCCACACAAATATATATATATATATGAAGTGGACCTCAGGAGAAAAAATAAAATATAATAAAATTCAAGATAACATATGGGCCATTATGTTGTAGGAGTGAGTAACAGAAGTCTGAGGAGCTGTGAATGTTAAGGGGTTAACACATTAAAAAAGAAATTGTGATGTACACCAGGAGAACCCATGCTTAAGGACACTTATTCACTTTATAACATTACAGACCGATATGTATCATCTGTGGTGTTGGTGTTGAATGAATGAGCGGAATTATAGGGCAGCACTGTGGAGGAGGAAACTGTAAGCTTTTACCTATGAATTACAGAGCCTGATTTGTAATTGCATCAGCTAACGCTTTCAAGCTGCTGAGTTTGACCTACAGGAGCCAACAAGGCCAATTTTGATTAGCTGGCTGACCATGCAGAGAGCTAACACCTGCACTGCACTGTCACAGACCTCAGTGGTAATAATGTAGGATAACCACAGGACTCAGAGCGAACCAGGCAGTGTGTGTGTATGTGTGTGTGTGTGTGTGTGCGTGCAAGCTTTGACTCACACCCACTCTCTCACACCCACTCCCTCCATCCTCTCTCATTCCCTTTACCTCTCTCTTCCCCTCACTTCCGTCTCTCTCTCTCTCTCTCTCACTCACCTCGGCTTCACACGAGTATTCAGTTGTCAGTCAATGGAATTTGCATTCAGAATAAACAGCTCTGAGCTGTTCCTTTAGGGCAGCGAGTGCACAAACATCTCCAAGCTTCTCAGTGAAGCGCTTTGAAATCATTTGCTCTTGGAGCAGATACTCAAAACACTCAGACGCTCAATAAACATCCTTACATAAGCTCACACGCATAGCTTTTCATTTGCATTACAGCTAATAATAAGGATTAGGTTTTCAAACAGAGTGTTTGTATAATAGACCATTCACCTTACATGTATATTTTAAACTGATTTGCATTCACATTGATGTTTATTCCTGTAGTACCTGCTTTTATCCACAGCACCCTACAAAACATATGAGAGGAGATCATATTAAGTACCCATGAGCTGATGGAGCTCTTGCAATCCTTTAAATAATCAGTTTTTAAAATGATGAAGGTGACATACTGTACAATCAGGCTTTGTGTGAAAAGCCTTGGATCATCAAATTACAGGCCCCTGAGCACAAATGTTAGGTGGGCCCCTATATGGAACCTTTTTTCGTGTTCAGGAAACTTATTAATCCTGCTGTTGGACAGCATATTTTTTTCTTTTGGAAAATGTTTTTGAATGGTCTGACCAAGCTATAAATCAGGTTATCTAACTATCTAAATATCATTATCTCTCTCTGCTGCTCCCTCTATGCTCTCCCACACCGCATGAAGCCCATGGGTGCCCACAATGCATTATGGATTTAAAATATAATCTGATTCAGTTAGCCTACTCACTGCCACAGTTCTAGAAACAAGCCTCTTAAATGGAATATTTCCAACGTAGCCCAACGTAATGTTAAATAGTAATATATTGTTTATTTAAAATGACCTTTAAACTGTGTTAAACTGCACTAGCCAAGAAATATAGATTTTGTTGTAATTAAAGATCATAAATATATAAATAAATAAAGATTTAGTCATAATTGCTTAAATTCTGATCAGGTTACACCAGTGCACCATGTGTAGCACTATTAGGTAATACCATTATTATCTTCTCGTTCCTTTTTGTACAGGAGCAACTGTGTTCATCTTCTCTGGTTGCATAAAGAAAACCATTGAGCACCAAATCTTTAAGAACCACTTATATCTCGTCTTTGATCACTTAACACACAGAAGTAGACAGTTTGCAGTGCACTGCTGCTGACAACAACGCAGCAGCTTTTTTGATGAGTGTTTTTTTGTGTTTGGCTTTGGAAAATATGTATCATCTACTGTCTGGGTATTGGGTCTCACTTTTACACATCCCCCAGGCACATCTTTTGAATATCTGCAGCTTCAAATTCAAAACACATTTAAAAGAAAGCTGATCTTTAGCGCTTCTAGTAAAGTTCCTACCATGAGTCAAGAGAGCTGTATAGATTTAGTCATACTTGCTCACTAGGATAATCAGGGCCTGCATGTAAAGATTAGTAAGTAATAAAAGAGATTTTAAGTCATATGCAGTGCAATTTAGCTATATTCAAAAGTCAGTTATATTCCATTTTAAGTTACATTTTACTGTGTATTAATATTATTGTGTGTATTTCTATTTGCACAATCCACAGATACAACTTTTTTCCCATAATATCCAGTCATATGCAATTTGGCCACTCCTGGTCAAATGACATGTTTTGTTTCATTTCTAAGTGTTCTGTACAGAGAACACTCTTCAGAAAACACAGTTTTGCCGAATTTATCATGTTGGGAAAAAATAATAAAATATAAAATAGCTGAAGAATCTGAAGAACCATTTCACCATGCAAAGCACACTGACACTGGAAATGTGCTGTCTGGAGTGCTGAATCACATGCCACCATGTGGCAGTCATGGCAGAGGAATCTAGGTTTTGGCAGATGCCAGGAAAATGCTACATGCCTGAACTGTAAAGTTTGATAGAGGAGGAATAACGGTCTGTGGCTGTTTTCTATGGCCTGGATTGCACTGCTTAGTTCCAAGTAACAGGAACTCTTAGTGTTAGAGCATAAAATGACATTCTAGAGAATTGTGTGCTTCCAACTTTGTGGAAGCTCGGAGCCATGTTCCAAAATGTAGTGCAGAGCTTTTAGAAGATCAAAGGGGGGACAAACTCCAAATTAATGCCCATCGTTTTGGAATGAGATATTTAGCAAGCACACATGGATGTGATGTTTGAGTGTCCACATACTTTTGGCCATGTAATGTATGTTTGAAAATACAAACAATAAGTCTCACTCAGTCCGTGTAGGCAGAACATTCAGAAAACTGGACGCAATCACTGCAACATGCGCGAGTGAAGTGAAAGTAGAAGATAACCACAGTAATGACTAACAGACGGATGTACACCAGCCAATTTAATAGCCTCCGTCTGATTTCATCATGGGAGGTGATTAAGACTAATAAAACAAGAAAACCATCATTGTTTAGCGTTTTGGTTATGCATGTTAGGCCAATTATAGACGAAATATAGGACAATTATTTTTAGCTTTCTACAGTACAAAGAAGAAAGATTAACTGAAGAAGGCTTGTAGCCTAGAGATCAAGCGTTGTTGGATCTTACCACATTTTATGCATGATCAAAAGAGCTGTACATTTTTTTAAGATGATGGAAATGAGATGTGCAAGTGTGGAGAATCAGTTTTAAAGTTTAAACAACCTTTTCCACCAAAGAAGAATTTAATTAAATGTACACTGAAGCCAAGAACCAACTTTTATTTTCAAGAGTCAGTGAGCCTAACTGACATCCTACTTTGGGGGTCCTCACCCACTTCAGTGATATTTTTTTGTATATAAGGATGAAAATGAATATTTTATTCATTTTGGTCAGAAAAAATGTTTTAAAACACAAAATGACTTTGAACTAACTATATGATAAATAGTAATATTTAAACAGTTACATATTGTTTATAAATAGAGAATAAATCAAGTGAAATAAACAAAATAAAAGCATTTTTTTTTACTGTTGGGAAGCAAAGTTATCAATTTGTAAGACATTTTTCTGTAAAAAAGGAAAAAAGTTAAAAAAAATACTTGTGGGGTTCCTTGTAGCTAAATGAACCCTTAAGAACTGTATATTCTGCTTCTGGTATGGCAGTTTTGATGATCAGGCTGCCAGACATCACAACTCAAGTAAATTAAGTGAAGTGGACCTCAGGAGAAAAAATAAAATATAATAAAATTCAAGATAACATATGGGCCATTATGTTGTAGGAGTGAGTAACAGAAGTCTGAGGAGCTGTGAATGTTAAGGGGTTAACACATTAAAAAAGAAATTGTGATGTACACCAAGAGAACCCATGCTTAAGGACACTTATTCACTTTATAACATTACAGACCATATCAATATGTATCATCTGTGGTGTTTCCTTTCCCACTTCCTTTCAACCACTCAATAAACCTGTTTTATTTTCACTGTTCCAGTGAAATCCATCATTTGAAAGTATGTTGTTAAAAGTGTTATGGGTGTTGTGTTTCACAAAACTTGTTCCATGATGATGAGATGTTCGTAACTGTTGCAGCTGAGTTTCAAGTGAGCTGCATGACGCTTTACATTATGCAACTCAGGTGCAGTTTAATTTCATGTGTCTAAAACTGCATGAAAGTTGCATAGTGCAAAGCCAGCCTTAGATGCTGCAGCTGCATTTATCAGTTGCCCAGGGACTGCTGATAGATATTTATTGAATAACTTAACTTGAAACATTTCTCATTTGTTCCTTGCAAATGGTCCAATATAGACAAAATAAACACAACAAACTAAACCTGTAATCATTCAATATTAATTATTTTGCTCACACTTTATTCAGATTGGTCCTTTGTAGATGATTAATAAGCTCTAAACAGATCATCAGTAACACATCAACAACATATCAGTGAAGCAGCAGTAGTGAAGCATCTGATTACACGGAAGTAAATACTGTGAAGATGTACTGTTGATACATTACTTACATTAAGTAGATGTACTGTTAATTTGTTACTTGCCTTACACAACACCTAACCTTACCCAACGTTATCCAAAACCTAACCCTAACCCTGACCCTAATCCTAACCTTAACCTTAACCTCAACCCAAAACCTAATCCTAACCCTCATATGTTTTTGACATGTTACTGAGAGTGTGTTGAGTGTTTGTTTCTTTCACTCAAAATAAAGTGTCACCATTATTTTTTACTGATAGCAAGCAGATATACTTTCATAGCACATAATCTTTCAATCGATACCACATTTGTGTTGACAAGTAGAAGAGATATTGTATTCTGATTTAAATCTGATGAAGACTTATTGTTGTGCTGTCTAAAAACACCCTTTAAATGTCTCTGGTTTTTCTGTGGCCAAAGGTCAGGAACGCAGAATAAAAAAGGTCAAGCACAAAATCAAACCTGCCCATACAAATGTGATCTAATGTAATGTGATGTAAATGTAAACTTTTGGTGATATGTCACCTACTTGGACTGCTGCCTTTGTAGAGTGTAGAGAAAGGCAGTTCACTGTGTACTGAGGCATCCACTGTAAGCAGTGCAATGCACCGCAACAGGCAAGCTCAACTTTCATACGTTGCTCTCATTCCGCGTCTACCGTGTTGTCATGCAGTTTTGCCGCAGTATATATGAAGTAAGCTATACTGCCACATCAGCTATGCAGTTTGCACATGGTGTCGCACATAGGCAGCTTCCCTTCTGAAACAAATATTTGTGTTTGGGGTACTTTGACAGCGCCTTAAGCGCAGAAGTAGGAGCCACACCCCTTTTTCGATATCACCCGTCCACAGTCTCCTCTCTCTCTCTCTTTCTCTCTCTCTCTCTGCCGCTCCTCCTCTGTCTCTCTCTCTCCCTCCCTCACACACGCAGATAAGCGCATAACCTAAGATGACATACCCACTTCAGCACTCCCACATTCGTTAAGCGAAACGAGGAGCCGCGCGCGCCGAGCCAGCGTCTGCTTCCTCTCCCGCTCTCTCTCTCCTCTCCTCATCGCCAGGACTGCTAACCCCTCCATTACTCTCCTCCCAGGTCAGAATGACCAGGCGTGACTGGACACACCTTTGCCCTGCTATCCGGTCCGCAATGGACAGCGATGACGATGGAAAAGACCCCAACAGCCGCGCGTTCCCGAACACATGCTCTCGGGAGGATTTCATTCCTGAACGCACGCGCATGGACGGGAATCATTCCTGAAGACATTCGAGTGGAAATCATCTCTGAACGCGCGTTTTAGGAAGAAAATCGTTCCTGTACGCACGTTTTTGGGAGGAAATCATTCCAGAACACCGGTTTTCTTTGGAAAGACATCATTCCAGAACACCAGTGTTTTGGAAAGTCATCATTCCAGAACACCGGTTTTGAGGAGGAAATCATTCCATAACACCAGTTTTTGGAATGAGATCTTTCCATAACACCAGTTTTTGGGAAGGAAATCATTCACACTAATTTTTGGGAGGGGATCGTCGCTGGACACGCTCCTAATTGGCCACAGTGGCCACTGGGATTAACCCTTATGCTTGAGCGGACTGCAGGATGGCGGAGCCCGCGCTGGCGGAGCCGAACGGCACGAGCGCGCCGCGCGCCGCCCCTCACTCGCGCTGCGCCTCCGCGCTCATCATCCTGGCCGTGGCGCTCGTCATCCTTGTGACCGTGGTGGGCAACGCGCTGGTGGTGGCCGCCGTGCTGACGAGCCGCGCTCTGCGCGCGCCCCAGCATCTCTTCCTCGTGTCGTTGGCGTCCGCCGACATCCTGGTGGCCACGCTGGTCATCCCGTTCTCGCTGGCCAACGAGGTGATGGGCTACTGGTACTTCGGCAGTACGTGGTGCGCGCTCTACCTGGCGCTGGACGTGCTCTTCTGCACGGCGTCCATCGCGCACCTGTGCGCCATCAGCCTGGACCGCTACTGGGCCGTGACGGAGGCGGCGCGCTACAACGCCAGGCGCACTCCACGCCGCGTCAAGGCCATGATCGCCACCGCGTGGCTCGTGTCCGCGCTCGTCTCCTTCCCGCCGCTCGTGCTCACGGAGCACGACGAGCTGGTGTGCTCGCTCAACAACGACACGTGGTACATCCTGTCCTCGTGCGCCGTCTCCTTCTTCGGCCCGGGCCTCATCATGGTGGCCGTGTACTGCAGGATCTACCGCGTGGCCAAGCAGCGCGCGGCGGCCGTGTTCGCGGCCAAGAGCAGCGCGCCGCGCGCCATCTCGCGCTCCGAGACGTGGTTCCCGCGCAGGAGTGCGAACGTGAACGGCAACGGCAACGGAAGCGGGAGCGCCGGCGAGACCACCTGCGACCGGCGCCGCGGAGAGCTCGACGACATCGACCTGGAGGAGAGTTGCGTGTCGGACAGCGCGCGCGGAGGAGGCGCGGGCGCGCGGCCCGAGCGCGTGCCCTGGGCGTGCAGCCGCGCGGCAGGCGCGGCGCTGGAGGATGTCATCGCGCGCAGACCGGCGCTGTCCAAGAGCAGAGCGGCGCAGATGCGCGAGAAGCGCTTCACCTTCGTGCTCGCCGTGGTCATGGGCGTGTTCGTGCTCTGCTGGTTCCCCTTCTTCTTCACCTACAGCCTGCATGCCGTATGCAGGGAGAGCTGCACCATCCCGGACACGCTCTTTAACCTGTTCTTCTGGATCGGCTACTGCAACAGCTCGGTCAACCCCATCATCTACACCATCTTCAACAGGGACTTCAGAAAAGCCTTCAAAAAGATCATGTGCCACAGCAGCTCGGCGAGCAGCTGAGGGTGGGGGGGCCGCTTTTCGAGCCGAGGCCACTGGGACATGATGCGCACACGCGGGTGTTTGTGTTTACCTGCTGAGAGAGAGAGAGAGAGAGAGAGAGAGAGAGAGAGAGAGAGAGAAAGTGTCAATTCTGTAATGTGTTTGTGATTCTTTCTCCAAAATATTCTCTGTTTACATGCCTGGAAATGTATTAAATACCCAGATTTCAGCACCACAGAATACTGAGTTCATGGTACTGAATACTGAGTACCACGCACTGAATAGCTACTGAATACTGAGTCATGAATACTGAATAGTGGGTCACAAATACGGAAGTTTTAGTAACACTTTATTTGAAGGTTATCTACATAGAGACTTCATAACACATGCATAAGAATTGAACAACATTTATAAAGCCAAACCTGAATGTTTATGAATGACTTACACTAGCAATCGCAAGATGATCTGATGTTTTATGAAGAAAAGGATGTTGCAGTCTAGTCTACAGTGGCAAAAGACAGAATGACTTGCTTTTAAATGTACTTAAAGCTACACAATGTAAGTTTTGGGGATTTGGAGACTCCTCTGGTGGAAATGTGTAATTGCACACAACGTGTGGAAAAACATTTTAGACAAATAGATAGAACTTTATTGATCCTGAAGGGAAATTGCAGTGTTACAGTAGCAAGACATAAAATTGCACATATATTAAGCATAAATAGACATAAATTAGGCAGAAATAATAAAAGGATAGACATAAGTATGCATATTTACATAGCATATAAGAGAATTTTTGTATTTACACGAGAGCAGGTATTGCAGTAAGTGGTATGAGGTAATTTACAGCACAATGAGTATAAACACAACCAGGAGCAGCAGCAGTGTTGGGAATCTAAAGTGCACAGTGTCATTACAGTAGCAGGTTATGAAATATTGCACAGTGTGTATTAACAAGAGAGGTGTTATAGTGCTGTGATTCAGCACAGTTCAGACAGCAGAAGATCAGTACCATCTCTGTGGAAATCAAAGATGATACAGACCTGGGTATTTGTAACGCTAGTTATGCTTCTGACTCTTTCCCCAGTGGATGAGTCTTATGCTTGCAAGCACATTGAAGAAGTATTCAAAGAGAACTCAGTCAAAACTTATCCAGGATGTGCCTCTGAGGGTGTGAGTGAATTATCTACTATTGTCATCACATATTTATCAGTATAATGTTGATTTTGCATTTAAGACCTAAACATCACAGCAGACCTTCTTTTTGAGCATGTGTGATGTTAATGTGTAAAGATGTTTGATGTGGGCTGAAAATCTCCTGTGTCTGACTCAACACCTCTAACTTTCAAATGATTATTTGAGGCTTTTGTAGACACCATGCTTTAGCATCTTTTTTTCCTGACTCAGTAATGCTACTTCTCTCATTAATAACAAAAAAACTTACACAGTGCAGCTTTAGGTATGAAAAGTGAAAGTATTTTGAGTCATCCTGAGTAGAAAAATATAACACTGATATCTGGTGTTCTTAACAAGGCCTCTTCCTTTACTTCAGAATGATGCTTCATAACAATGTTATAAATGTAACAAATGTCTGTTGCTTCAGGTTAAGGGCACTTATGGTAATACAAAGTCATAAACATCATAAAACAACTTATGTCATCTCACAATTGCTGGCATAAACTGCTTATAAATATTCAACTATTGCCTTATAAATACATCAATCAGTGCTTATGCATGTGCTATAAAATCCCTATATAGACAGCCTTTAAATGTAAAGTTACCAAAGTCCTGAGATCCAAATACTAATGCAGAGTACTGAATTACTAAGAACTGAATAATGAATATTGAGTACTGTATGCTGAGTAGTGAATGCTGAATATTAAGTAGCTATTGAATTCTGAGTACTGAATACTCGGTACTGAATACCTAATACTGAATGCTGAACACTGAATATTGAGGACTGTATAGTGAACACTAAATACTGAGTATTCAGCACTGAATACTGAGTAAATAATACTAAATACACAATACTAAGTACTCAATGCCGAATATAGTTTGAAATTTAAATACTGAATACTGAACACTAAGTACTGAGTAAAGTAAAAATACTAAAAATTGAGTACTGAAATGTGAATAGTCTACTGAAGTACTGACTACTGAATATTAACCACTGAATACTGCGTCAGTAAGAAACACTTGAGTCAAATGTATGTGAAGGGGGGATTGATGTGTGCACTGCTCAGCTGAATGCCTTTCTCGTGATTACAATGTATTATTCATGCCATCATATGTTTAAATGGATATGGGTCAAAAGAAATCTAGATCAAACATGCGTAGACTTTGTACCATAATTAGTTTTTCAGCACATCTATCAGCTTGTTAAAGCAACAATTAGGGATTTCAAAAGGAAGAAAACTGCAACACTGTCTTTTCTGAAATGCTTTTTAGAAGGAAGGGACTGGAGAACACGTTGTCCCCCAAAATGTAATTGATAAAACTTTGAATGCAAGAACCGACCATCAGAATCACAGCCAGACTCATTTAAAAGCACTGAATTGTTTGTTTACACCAGTATTGTGAGTAAAAATACAGACTGAAAAGCTTAATTTCTTTTCACACAATAGGCTAGAATCAGTTCAGTTTGGCAAATGAGCATCTAAAATTTCTAATTTTAGAGAATTATTGAGAATATGAAGTATTATATTTGTTTGGAAACAAAAACGGCTGACTACAAATCCCTTATTGTGGCTTTAATCGATTATGCACAACATTGCAAGCGAAAAACAACAGAATTTAACTCAAGATGGCAAGACTTGGGAGAGACCGTGAGAGGAATATTTTTAATTAATGATGTTGAGTTGTGTTATCTTGCCTAGTGCTCATTAAATATTTTCCCATTCACCATTATAAATAAGTGAAATAGCGCTTTTTTGTGTCCTGGGCACTTTTTGTGTTCCACAGTAATGAAAAGAACAGACAGCCTCCATCCCCTGCTTAGAACTACATGCAAAACGGTTCTGCAATATTATTGATGTTAACCCCTTACTCCCCAGGCTGATTGTTCAGTTATTCATCTTATGTCTTATTATTCAGCAGCTTCTTTGAATTATTCTCTAACTTCTAAAAAGCTAATATGAATGTGTCATTTAGAACACTGTGTAGAAGTCAGAGTTTACCCTTCATTTATTTAATTTAAAGTCAAAAAAGCCATTGAGCACAAGTTTATTAAAATTTCTGAGGAGTCTACATTTAAAATAGTCCACCTCCACAAGGCAGGGGAAAGTCACATGACAAAGGAGTTTATGAAACTGGAGTTCAGGAAATGGTTAAAATATGTAGAGAAAGTGGGACTCCTAATAACTGTGCAAGACCTGGTAGACCACCAAAACTGCCACCCTCAGATAAAGCTTTCATCTTTGAGAGAGAGAACATCAAGCTCCACTCTTAATTCAGATCTGAAAAAATCCACAGGTGTTTCTGTTCATCCTTCCACTGTGAGAAGACAGCTCAAAGCTATGGATCTAAGCTAAGGATGTGTTGGATGTTGAAGAAGCTGTTACTGAGAGAAGGAAATAGATTTAAAAAAAAGATACTTTGCTGTAGATCACTGCTGGAATCATTTGGATCATAAGTAGCAAAAAATGCAACCAGCTTATAGGACTGAACTTTGGAGGTGTGGAAAAATATCCCTGCAGATTTCTTTAAATAACTGAAAGCAAGTCTACTGAAAACAATGGAAGCTATAATAAAGACAAAGGGTGAACAAACTTAATACTGACATATTTTTTGGTATTAGATTTAGTTGTAAAGGTTTCTGTGTAAATTTCTGTTAAATATTTGTTTTCTGCTTTTTGTCCTATGTTGAAAAATGAACTTGTACTTAATGGCTATTTTGGCTAGAAATGAAATAAATGAAGGGTGGTCTTTTGCACTTTAGCTGTGAGAGTAAGGAACTGACGTTTGGAACTTTCCACAGTATAAGGGGTTAATATCAGAGCACAGCTGCTAAAATAAAATAAGTGTCACTTTAAAGATGACCTGTCCAATGATGTCGCTGTCCATGGTCCTGCTAAAAATGACAAATCCTCTTACTCCGCTTGCATAGCTGCTAATCATTTACCATGATAAACACATGTATTTGCCATATGTGGAAAAAAAGGTTCAGCATTAAAACGACCTCAACTCATTCATGTCCAGCAATTAAATCTAGCAAGGTGAGAACAGATGCCACAGAACTTGTTCACTTGTTCAAATTAATTCAACTATTTAATTTTTTTACTACATCTAATTTTCATACCTGTATTTACAATCAAATCTGGACTTTCTATTTTGTTAAATGTCTGAAGTTGCAAGTAACTAAAAGTCTAGATTTAATATGATGGTTTGACTGATCTCAAAACATATAGACCAAAGTAAATTTTGAATTCCTTATATGGACATTAATGGGTTAAGTGTCTGTAGCATTTAGTTGTCATGTGTAATAATGCATTTGATTTATGAACAATGGTCCATATACCATCATCACCAGAGTAGTTTGACTCTTTAGGTGTAAATATTTGATGCCTTCATGAAAGACTGACAAATAAATTAAGGGCTCTACAATGAAGCTGATTTAGGGTGATATGTGAGGTTTAAATGTGACTTTACCCTCTTAACAAAGGTGCCACAAAGGATTCTTTGAGCAATTCCATAGAAGTAGAACTGTTAGAACTGTTCTTAAGAAGAAATTTCTTCTTAAAACCCACTTACACAGTTTTTACAAAGATTCTGACACCAGTGTTTTCTTATTTGGGATTTGTTCTTAGATAAGAACAGAATCTACACACACTCAAGAGCACAAAGGTGTGAACAATTCAGCGGTTTAAGAACACGTCATGAATCTGATGTAAACTTTTTCTAAGGACCTTTCTCAAGAACACATTTAAGAAGAAACTTAGGAAGACATTGGTGAATTAGGCCCAATGTTTTCAAAAGGGATTTGTGAGTGTGAAGAAAATTTTAAAGGTTTAAAAAACTACAAATATTGTGAAAGTTCTTTGTCAAGTTAAAATGAGAAGTTCTGGTTTAAAAATTCAGAAAACCCCTTTTTGATGATGTATCTTGTGAGGGTGGGGTTGAAAAACTACAGTCACTAGTTGGCAAATGCAGAAGGAAGCCCATTGCTTAATGCTACTGCTAAGAAGTGTGACATTGGGACTTGTAAGCCTATAGATCAGTGGCGATGTTAGCAATCCAGATTTCTTTATCACTTTGGGGGGGATTCCCAGTGTTACACAATGGTATATTTATGTAATGCATGTGGGTATTGTAGTGAGAGAACACTGATGGACATAAAATTGTGAATTCTGTCAAACTGATGAGGCCAGGGGATATAATGCAGCATCACAGAGTCCTGCATACCATTACAAATAACATAATACACTCTAGTTTTAGGTCGAAATGCCCCTTTAAGGATTTTCCTAGACCCTTTACATTTTGTGAAGCTTTAACATTGAGGTTCTTCACACTTTCACATTTCATATACAAAAAACGTCTCCCAGGCTTATTACATACTAAGGCTTATTATTGAGTAACTACAGGGACTTAGGTTATAGAAGTGTATAAAAAAATTTGGCCTTTTAAGGGGTTAAAGGACCAACCACTGAAGGTTTTTTGAGAACCCAAAAGTGGTTCTTACATTGCATCGTACAAAGAACCCGTTTGGCACCTTTAATTTTAAGAGTGCATATGTGATATGACTGAATGTGACTTATAAGTTAACAAATGCAAAACAGTGTGAACTGAGTTGTACACATTACATATGCTATGAACAGAATCCTGACACTTTTTTTTGCAATTTTTTTCTGTTTCTCCTTTGAAAACAAGACCTTAAATGGAGCCCCAGTGTTCCGATCTCATCATAAAAGCTTCTTTTCATGATCCCTACCCCGTCTTACCATGAAAGATGTATCACAAGGGCTGTCAAAAACTAGGGCCCAATTTAAAAGTGACTGCTTTTCTTGGCACGGATAAAAAATGGGTACACACAAAACCTTTTAGCAAAAAGAGAGCAAAGTGGGACACTCTCGCCTTGAACCGAGGGCCAGCCCATTTTATCTGCACAGCCATTCCCTGGGGGGCTGAAGTGAATGAAATGATTTCATATCCCAGCTTATGCTTGCAATTCCTGAACTAAATTTGTTTCTGTGGAGACAATTCCTTTTTGCTCGATTAATCTTCGCATATTATACTGGTGGAAGAAAAAAATGATCCAAACGTAATATGTAAAATAGCTAATGAATCAGTTAGCCCATATGAAATCTCTGCCATACATCCTGCTTATTTGTTTAAGGAATAGCTCTGCCCCCATAAGATGTGACAGCCATGGAATAAAGTAAATAGCAAACACAATCCCACCCTCCTCTGTGAAAACCTATTCAGTGAAAGCTCCATCTCGGAAATCGGCTTTGGAGACCGGCTGCATCGCCTCCACCCGGCTCAGACTCACTTCAAAGGGAATGAGACAGGAGGGATTCAGAGATAGAGTCTATGTGAAATCTCATCCCACATGTGCTGCGTATGCTGCATTATGGGCGTGTTTATCTGCATGAAACGGGTTCTTCCGTAACAACGTGTGCAACAGCATTTTACAGAATGAACAAGTGAACATACAGAAATCTCACACTGCTGATAGGAACTTTCACTGCAAGCCTTTAGTCTTTACAGGTTAAGAGTTATTTCATTTTTGCCATCATATTCAATTGTTATTGTGTAATTACATAGTTAGTTACACAATGAATTTCAATTTACATTCGATTTACATTCTGCATTAACAGAAAGGAGTCTGCTCTAGTGACTATTATAGTCATTGCCAGCAGTAACTATGACTTCTAAGGCTGGCTCAACATGGTGAAACTTACATGCAACTAGTTGCTTGCTGTGTCCATGCAACTTGACAGTTAAGCAATGAATTAAGCATTTAACAGTTTAAAAACAGTTAGTACACCTAATTTTTTTTTGATACACTTCTGTGAGGTGTAATCTACATTTTTTGAAACAAATTTGTCGTCTTCATATAATTTAGGCAATTTTGCTTTTTATATTGAAACATAACCTCCATTTTTGTTCTCCTTTTTTTTATTTATTTTACAGAATTTAACATGCTAGCTAGGAAAAGATTCTTGTTTCTTTAACTTCAATTAAAAGTTAGTAAAGTTATCTTGTAAAGTTATCATTTCTGAGACTGAGCTTTTTACAACAGCGACAACATATTTATACATCTGTCTATTATCTGTTTATCTAATTTTTTTTAGTTTGTGTGTATGTTAAGCTTGTAGAAATTCATGTTTAAGTAGCCTTTATGGTTACAGCCTACTTACTGTTTCGCTCATCCTGTTCTAGAAGCTCAAATTCATTGCTTTAAAGTATGTCATTTGACGTGATCATGTGAGGTTCTATCGCCATTTTTGATTGGCTGTTTCATGAAACAGCATGTTTCACAAAGTTGCTTGCAATGTTTGCAGTTAAGTTTCAAGTGAGTTGCTGGATGCTTTACATTAAGCAACTATGTGCAGTTTAGTTTTATGTAGGTTTCAAGCATCTAAAGTTGCATGAAAGTTTCACCGCGTAATGCCAGCTTAAGTGTTGTCCCTTAAAATTCCATGTTTATTACATAATATTTGGTATTTATAAGGAAAACAGTGCAAGCTAAGTTCTTCTTAAATTATAAAAGTTTGGACCTGCCGGAAGTACTGGCCTTCCTCAGTCCTATAACTCATCTGGTTTGCATTGTTTTCCATGTATTAACTTATTAATAAGCCTTAACATGTTATAAGCCAGCAGTAAAAACAATGTCTTTGTCGACTCCAAGACTTGCGAGTAGCCTACTGATCAAATCCTCCCCAAAAATGGAGGAAAGTTTGTCCTTGGGACCTAGTTTTAAACGCTGCTGTCTCCGGAACTCCCCATTACGATGCCAACCCGGGGCTTAATAAAAGTTTCAGTAGCCAGTAATTGCAATTGGTTGTAGCCCTGGCCACGACAACAAAGACAGAGTAAATTTAGCACTGGGAACTCTACGGCACTTTGAGAGAAGCAGCTGGTTCGCATGCAGAGCATGAGCGAGTGTTGGGAACAGGGGGAAAGGATCAGATGAGAGCATGTATGCCCTGCATTTTCCTGTGAGAGATGGAACGAGGTCAGACAGGGGGAGGCCGGGGGTGTGCTGCAGCGACAACACACACTAATCTGACGAGGAGCAGCATTGTGTGGTGCGCTGCAGTAAGAGAGAATAGGAGCTTGCACTGTATGCCCTCTCCACAATGATTCAGCCAAATGGGGAAACAAAGCACTTTCTCGCAATTATGCTGTGAACCTGGGTCCAGGATAATGGTTTAGACAGGACTTCGGTAAACACATCATGAGATATAGGCATTGCTGAGAAATTTAAGATGGTGGCATTTTTTTTGGAAATGAACGCTTTTATCTGACAAAGTGATATAAAAGCCTTTTCTTTGTTTGCTAACTTTGATTTCTGAGTACTAATGCATTTCTTAAAAATGACAGTAGCTTGAAGTCCCTCAGACATTACTTGGTATAACTAGCCTAATTCCTTTCAATCTATTGTGCTGGTGTTGCATTGATTACACTCTTAAAAATAAATGTGCCAAAAAGAATTCTTTGGAGCAATGCCATAGAAGAACCACATTTAGTTGTTTGAAAAGCTCAGATGACCTTTCAATGGATGGCTGAGAACCATTTTTCTGTAAATGAGACCCCCACAAAATGTACAGATGTAACACTATTTGAAGGCCACCTACATAGGGAATTTAAGACGCATGCATATGCATTGAATAACATATTTGTTATTCAATGTTTGAAACTTTATGAACAGTAATTGCATGATGACATATGATGGTTTATGAAGTAAATGACATTGTATTGTACACTGTAATGACATATCATTCCCAAGTAATGACAGAGTAAAGGCAGAGGCCTAGTTAAGAGTCCCATACCTCAGTTTTGATGCCCTTGAACTAAGGATGGCTTTACACGATTGCATGTTATGATTTGAATGTAACATAATTTCAATGCAACTTGATGGTTACATGAAGCAATTCAAAAACAAAGTTGTGCACAACACATTCCATTACTCCACTAGTTTTGTATTGCATCGTCCTCACTATGTAATGTCATCCATGTAGTGTTTTTTACATATTTGCAGAATCTTTATATATTTTCTCCAGCTGTCACTGCCATTCTGTTCTATATCTTTGCGTCAGTCTTTTATATGTCTATGGTCCTTTATTATATATTTGCCTTTTAAATGTGTTCTATGTATTTTTAGCAATTGAAAATTGCTGTTTAAGTAGCCATTGTCTTTATTGCATATAGCTTGGTTTCAACTGAATTGCAGGACGCTTTACGTTACATGTGTCAAGCTCCAGTCATCATGGGCCAAAACACTGCAGACTTCAGCACACTGTCTCATTAAACACACCTGATTTTAGCTTTAATCAGCTAATTAGCAAGACCTTCATGAACTGAATTCAGAGCATTAGATGAGTGTAAACGTTAATGTCCACAGCACTTTGGCCCAGAAGGTCCCCAGTTTGACATGCTTGTATTACACTATTGCATTATGCAACTCAAGTGCAATTTAGCTTCATGTAGATTTCAAGCACCTAAAATTGCATGAGTTTCACAGTGTAGAGCTAGCCTTAAGTGACAATTCTATACATTTTCCCCATTTATATGAATATACATATACTTACATGAGTACGTTACCATTTACTTCATAAAGCATCTTATGTCATTTTAGTATAACTGGCCTAAGCTGTTCATAAATACTCAATTATTGCTTTATATACATTATTCAGTGCTTATGCATGTGTTATGAGGACCCTGTGTAGGTTGTCTTCCAGTAAAGTTTTACCAAGGATTCTATACTAATAGTTCTACACTATGTTTTTCCTAGAGTCATACATCCAAGCCAACCATTTAGAAATATTTCTTTTTAAGGTTGTACATTTGGAAAGGAGTAAATAAAACACTAACAAGTGCCCACAGTCTAAGCGCAGTGCTATTTATTCAGCAGAATTGCCCATAATTTATAATTCAAACCAAACAAATATCATATGGGGGATGTATGCCTTTAATATTTGAACATCGAGGGTTGAAATGGGACCCAGCAAAGGAGCACAGCGATCACCATGAACTTCCATCTTCTGAAGAATAATTGAAATGGCTATCAGTGTTCTCAGCAGGATTCTACTGTCAGCTCAGCAAGTTCAGGAGCCTTGCACTTTCCTCACTGGTCATGCCCTGCTTAGTGGTTGATATCAACCTATATGTTACATTTGGAAGAGTATTTATTCAGTTTCACTCCTTCATTGGTAGAAGCTGGAATAGGCTGGACACAATTAATGTGAAGAGCACTTCAGGAAAATGTGAAAATAGCTGTAACATGCCAATGTCTCTTGACATAGAAACAGTGAAGTGAGACATTTAGAGATGAATAATAAATATGACTTGGAAATGGGTCTTTTTTAAGCATTTGTCTGGGATTCACCATGTATAGAGAATACAATTAACTCACCTTTTCTTGGATGCGGAGCATATCGTCTTCAAAGATTGATCAGGGTGAATAGCGTCTATGAATGGAAAGCCATAAAAGGCAACAAAATATATAATTTAATATTTCTGCCTGAATTTAGCACCTTAACACCTTAAGCTTGTGAGCATTTAAAATCTGACGTACCTATTTTTATCATTGTCATATCCATATTTCTTCAGACAGCAAAGAACTCTCTCTCAATCTTAGAAGAAAGGTTTTTCATCTTAAAATGGAAACTTACAGACCAACACAAAGCCATCATACTCCTTTAAGAACTCCAAAGAGTATATTTAGACATAATCAGCACAACATAATACCATCGGAGTAAATTACACCAGTTTCAACAGTACATTCTCAAAAAAGATGGTTCTTCAGTTCCTTAGAAAAGACAATGAATCTATATAGAACCATGAACACTCAAAGAGCCATTTGCAAGCTTAAATGATTATTTGCATGGTGAAATGGTTCTTTAGATTGAATGTGTTGTATATGGTTCTATATATACCTTTTTGAAAATGTTTCTATATAGCAGCAAAAAAGGTTCTGCTATTGTTATGATATCTAGCTTGTAACAGTAGAACCATTTTTGGTGCAATCATTATTTCTCAGAAGTAACAATACTTTTACATGAGAATGGGTTTAATCTACTCTACTCACCTCTGCATCTCCTCCAGCTAGAGTTGTACCGACTTCATTGTGTACTTCCAAAATAAATAAGTCAGTTCTGTCTCCACAACAAAAAGAAGTAGAACTACAACACCCCATAAGACTGAAGTCTGTGAAGTGGTTGCAAATAAAAGCCTCTACACTTCAATATGCAAACACGACTTTGCTCTTGTGAGTTATTTCAGTACACGACTTTGATTTTATTCCCCACCTGATTTCATTACTTGCTTTCATAAGCTCCACTCATGAGAGCTTGAAGTAGAGCCATATCAAGGTTGTTCAGCTTGTTCCTGCCACTCTTTGTGATTAGGTGGTCTTTTTCCTAAAGTTCTTTAAGTTCCATTATGAACAGTTGCAAGAAAAGAATATAGAGTTTTTAACTCTTGGTTTACCAGTTTCAGATTCCACTCCTCACTGCTAAAACTTCATTCAATCACTTTGTGTTGTTTTCAGTGTAGTTACTGAAAGCTAAGGATGTGGGCATAGAGCGGGGTCCAAAAGGTCTAAGACCTGTTGTGGAGATGCTTCTATTTTGCATTATTTTGTAATTTAATTTTGGAAATTTTGAGACTCATTAGTGCATAACTTAGTCTGACATTGTTATGAGATCAACAATGCAAAGGACAAAAACTGTGTGAAGTTAATTAAGAGCAGTTTATACAAACATTTCATCTCATTTCCTTTGATAGTCAATTGGACCATTTTAGCTACTTAACAAAAATCAAGATTTTCATTGCATAGTAAAATAAAAGTTGTCTGTATGCAAGAGAAACATAGCTTTTATGCGTTATTGGTCTTTGCATTTAAATGTGAAAGTCTTTTTTTTTTTTAATACAGTGCTTTTCTAACAGAAAAACACACTGTTTATTGTGCCCCTCTAACAAAAAGCCATATATTCATTGTTCCACCCTGTTTTTGTATTACAAGTTATTTTGTTTTATATTTTATTTTGTACAATCCTTTACATCAAAAATATGCTATATTTACATTTTAATGACCCGTTTATTGTAACACATCAAACAATGCCATGCCGTGCTTATATGATTTTTACCAAAAAGCTACATACACTGTTTCTCACTGCAAGGGCTCCAGTGTATACACTCTTAACAAAGATAGTTCTTCAAGTGTTCTTGACTAAAGAAAATAGTTCTTTATAGAACCATGAACACTCAAAAAATCACTGCATGAATAAATGGCTTTTTGCATGATGGAATTGTTCTTCAGACTGAAGTAAAATGTGTTGTATATGGTTTTATAAAGAAACTTTTTGAAAAGGGTTCTATAGAGCACAAAAAGGGTTTTTTCACTGTGACAAGCTTGACATCACAACAAAAGCAGAACCCTTTTTGGTGCTACTTATAAAGGTCCTATATAGAACCATATACAACACATTCTCCATCAGTCTGAACCCTTTAATCATGCAAAGGATTCTTTGAGTGTTTATGGTTCTGTATATGATTCTGTCTAACCAGTGCTGCACGCTTATGGATTAACTCATAAATAATGGTCAAAACTCAAATTTATTTTGTCATCCTGATATTTCTGATGGTACTCCACATATTAAAATGATCTGTTTCTTTATTCTGTGTTGAGGTATAAATAAGCATGTACTCCACAAGTTTGTAAATGACCTGAAAGTCGTCTAAATATGTGCTTCAGTTGAAGTGATAGGACTAAACTTTTTAAGCAAAGACATAGTTAACCTTTTAACTGTCGCCTCATTTTTGCCTGAAATGATCTCGGTCTCATTTGGAAGGTAACGCTCTCCATTTTTTTTCCAACCATTGGAGTAATTGTATGAATCACTGACACAGAGTAGCAGAGGCTAGAATGGAGGAATTCATTTCTGCCTGACTCATAGATCTCTAAGCTGATCTCTGACTCTTGCCATGTTATCAAGACCACATGCTTTGGATTATGCTGTCTCTGCGGACAGCGGTAAGGCTTTGAATGTGAGGATCCACAGATTTGATAGCATTTGCTCTTTCAGTGCTTATGTTGCAAATGAGACAATCATTACTGCTGTGAATTTCTGATCATTAAATGGGTTGTGGAAATCAAATCCTGAGAGTCCAAGCTTTCGGTATACTGGATTCACCTTATTGCTGGGCATGAAAATGCTGTGTAGAGAAATGGAAGTGAACGCTTCCATGGAAGTGTTCCAGTACCAGTACAGTGAATTAGAGAAGACTAATGAAGATTTTCAATGTGGTCTCAGGCTTTTGGACTTTTTGGACTTTTCTACAAAGAAGCTTAAGAGGATCTCACTCTAATACTTTGCCTTTGCTCAGACAGAATGAGAACCTGCATTATAATTGAGAAAGGGAGAGAATTTTTAAAACCTCTGATATTTGATTATAGTGGTATATCATGCAGCGATTCAATGCTGCAGGAACATTTCTGGCTGTCAGGCACATCGCCTCCTCTGCCTGCACTCTCCAAGCTTTCAGAACTTTATGTTGCTCCAATTTAATTCAGGCAGCTATACCACTGCTTCTACATTTTTGGAGTCAGACTTTCCAGCAAAGTCACTGCCACTCTTGTGGTTAAGGGTCTGCAAAACCACATCCGCCCATGTTCTCACTGGGCATGAAGGGTGACAGGTTTTTTCCTCCATCCATGCAGTGCACGCCAATGTGGGTATCAGCTAGGTCACTTTGATGTCCCCTAAGAGAACTGAGTTGTTCTCCGATGGTGTGTGGGTGGCTCTCGAAAAGACGTGGTTGGCAGCTTGCATGTCAGAGAAAGCTTTTACCCTTCAAGGATGGTGGCCCTACCATGTAAATTGGGAAAGTTTGTTAATATGCTGTTTCATGATTGAGAAGGTTCTACAATGAAGGGAAATGGTTACTACTAACGTCAGTTGAATTTTAAGAAGCTGTTTAGGAGGCACATGGTCTTTCATGTTGAAACGGCTGCAACCCAGACTCCATGGTCCCCTCAAGAACCATTTACATACCCATATTTTTAAGAGTGTACAACATTTCTAGCACTTGTGATGTGTACACAGTTAATGTTAATTCATATATAAGTACTTAATCTGCCATCATAATCACATCTCTTTTCAGTTCCTACTGGGCAAGACTTCGAAGATTCATTTTGACAAAGCAACAAAACTCATGTAGTGTACTAGCATTGGCCAAGTAAGTGGTTAGCATCCTTTGCTGTTCTGCTAACAACCTAAATTAAGGTATACCTCATTAGGCTATATAATAATTCAACATGTTTCTGCCATCAATATCAATGAAATGTCTTGTCATTTACTCCTAAAAATGAAGGTTTCTACATAACTCTTAGCTTGGTTATACAGTACTGTGCAAAAGTCAGAAAGCACCCTTGCATTTAGTTAATTTCAGTTATCAAATCAGGAAAAAATCGTAAAACATACTTAGCATAAAATTACACCTCAACAACTACACATATCAACATTTTTAGTATTGTCCACATGTTGACTTTAATTGCAGCTTCCATATTTTCGGGAGATTTACTTTCGGTTTTTTGCAGAAATCTGCAGGGATATTTTTCCACACCTCCAAGGTTCAGTTATAGAAGTTGGTGGCATGATCTGCTCCCAATCCAAGTAACCCCAATTACAAATGTAGACCCAACTAAAACTAAGGTGCAAAATGCAGGGGGTGCTGGGAGATCCAGGATGTAATTAGCCTGTTGGACCCCCTGAATGTCTCAAAATGAAAATTCTGAGAGGGGGTGTTGCCCAAAGATAAACTTATTATGACATTATGCTTTTCGTTAGGTTAAAATAGATGCTCAAATACAGGGAAATCTCATTGTTTAGCCTGCTTCACCCATAACAGAGTGCGCTTCCTATTTTGATATTCTTAACTAGAGCTGTAGCACTGGTCTACCTCAGGGTGGTGTTATAGTAAACTGTTCCACCCAGTTGGCCTTTCATAGCCTGACACCTGTAACTATGCCAGGGATATTTCTAAAAAAAACTTCACAATATCCCATTGCATATTTGTAAATCTTAAAACTCAGCCAATTTACCAAGAAGGAATGGAATTATTTACTCAATTCTTCAACCAAAGACAGAAGAGGAGATGTGTAAGATCTTAGTTAATGTGTGGACAAGTGCACTACCAAACTAGAAAGGAGCATTTCAGAAGAAGAATTGTTAAATCAAACATTTTGCTGCCATTGAAGCTACCATTAGCACTGCTATGGCAAGTGAGTTAGCAGCCAGCTAACACCGGATTAGCCGGCCAACATGCCCCCCCCCAAATACCAGGGGGTATTCTGCACACTGCATAATACCTTACTGTAACGCAGGAGTGATGGAAGCAGGACGTACTTGCAAGTTGTGGTTATTAATGTCCAAATTATAAAGCAGTGGACAGCACTGAAGAAGTGCCCACGATGGAAATGATAGAGAAAACAAAATGGTAAAAACACGGGCAACTTGGAGCTGGTAAGTAAATGGATGAACAAACCAGGAGCAGGAGACCAGGTGCAGGAACAAACGAAGAATGCTGGAGAGAGGGAAAATGGCAGACAAGGAGCAGAGCTGGGAAACCAATCACAAAAACAGCAGGAACACAGAACTCACAACAATGCACAACTAAGACAAGACTGAAAACTGGAGGTAGATACTGCTCACAGAGAACTAGACACAGCTGGAACTGACAATGGAGGGGAGGAGAAACAAACAGACATCAGGTGTGGGCCGTTACGTGAGGATAGAGCAGGGAGGAGCAGGTAAACCAAACAAAGGCACATGGCAGGGAAACTGGACTGGAAAGAATCGAGAGTTCTTGTGGAAGGACGAAAAAGGCCTTCTCTTTATTGAGCTTTAAGTGGCAAGATTGTTCCTGGACAACGACAATGCAAATATCATCTCGAAGCATCCCTTTTTATTGCCCTTTGGGGTGATGAAGTAATCACCCCACTCCTTTTTACACAGTTCCATACCACCTTAGTCCCCACTGTATCCAAACCCTGCACCCTTTTTGGCACCCCTTAAAACCAAACGCTCATGATGTCCTTTTTTAAAAAAACATTCTGACCTGGTGTACCAGACTGTTGCATCCTCACAGGGTCATCTTACACAGCTTCTTCACCCAAGTTCAGGAGTTCACTTCAGCTACAATTTGTACTGTCATCTAATACAATTCCCTTTGTTTTAGTTTTCACTTCAGCTATAGTTTATACTGTCATCCAACAATTCCCTTCCTTTCAGCCATAATTTGTAGCTACAATTTGTACCGTTTCTTTTTAGTGAGTTTCAAGAGTTCATTGAGTTCACCCTCTCTTTAGAGGTGATATTCCAAATGCATGCAGTCTGTAGCCTGCTCCCCAATGTTACCTTTTTTAGGAGATCTCCAAATGCTCAAGTTAGCCAATATTTAGTTTATTGATTATTAATCAGGAATGTTTCATTTAATCTTTCCATCACATCCTGATTGCATTGAGGTGTGCTTTCACAGTGGAACAATGGACAGAAACACCTGTGGATTTTTTCAGATCTGAAGCAAAAGAGGAGCTTGATTTTTTCCTCTCCCTCAAAGATGACAGCTTTAAAGACCCAGGGGGCCTAAATCTGTGTTTTCTTTCTAATTAGGTTGATCTTGTTCTTGCAGGCAAACAGTAAACATGTACTGAGTTTAACCTTTGAATAATGTTCCAATGACCCAGGAATGACTGATGTATTTCACCATATTTCTCTACTTTTGATGTAAACTGGATGGCCCTAATCTTGGGTAATGCTTCTGTAAGCATTCCCCTGACCAATCACAAGGCTGCGCTCTGTTCTGCATATACAAAACAGTTTCAGAGTCAGAGAAACTTAGCGAGCTAAAGCTAACCCAGCACAACAAAAGCTAGCGAGCTAGAGTACTTGCCTGTAATAATAATAATAATAATAATAATAATAATAACAATAATAATAATAATTTCAACTTATATAGCGCCTTTCACAAACCCAAAGAACTGTAGCTGCCTGTAGCCCATTCATTCGTTTATCCATACACAAACATTGTTTGTCTGTCCATTTCTTCATTCACACATTGCTTAGTCCATCCGTTTTCTCGTCCATCTGTCCATCTGCATGTCTGTTCATCTGTTCCTTTGTATGTTGCTTCATCCATCCACTTGTTCTTTCGTCAGTCCGTCTGTCTGCACATCTGTTCATCTGTGACTTTTTTGTTCAGTGACCATCACATAAAAGCTGGATACAGATTTTAGCTCTGTATGAGCAGCAGAGCAGGCTAGAAGTGTTGGACAGCAAATCAGGCTGTCAATCAAACTGCTCATTAGCCACACCTACAGTTCTCACATTGGTCTGATCAGTGTTTTTAAGCTGTGTTTTATCATATTTATATCTTATATTTTTCGTTCATGCTTTGCTGGATGTTTAATAGAACACTCAAGTTTAGCTTCATACAAACATTTTTAATATTTTACTCTGAGCTCCCTGGGACTCTAAGTACTGTTTATCTGATGGTGACAGTTTTTTCCCTCTGACTTTTTTCAACTTCTAGAAACTTCCATTTTTCTTTTTTTTTTCTTCACTTCCTTAAGCAAGTGGATTATCTCATATCTAATCTCCTCAGAAATATCTCCTTTAGACATTTTAGCTGCACATGAGAGAGAAATTCACAGGCAGTTCAGGGTGTGTTTGTGTAGTTGTGTGTATGAATCTCTTTGAAAGAGATCATGATGTCATCATGAGATCTTTGGGAGCAGCTTTTGTGGGGAGGACACAGCTGTAACTGGTTGGTTTTAATATTAGAAGAATGGAGGAGTTAAAGTGACAGTAGGTGCACAAAAGTAAAGAGTGGACAAATTAAATACTGATAGATTGGATATAATTAGTGTTGGAGATGTTCTCTGAATTTTTTGTTAAATATACAGTTTGGTGAAAAAGGTTTTGGCACATAAGCACATTGTTCAAAATCATATATCACAGCACTGAGTGTGTTTGTTTCAGTACAAAAAACATATATTATTAGAATAATTGCAAACAAACATACATACAGTAAAAAAGTAACAAGAATTTCTTGTTTTCAAAGTAGTTGGCATATTCCAGCTTTTCCCAGCCACTTCACCGATTTCTTAAATTTCATCCGCAGCACATCTGATATTATTTATTTAAGGATTGATTAGCTAAACCAGGTATTAGATCAAACAATACTGCCATAAGGTGAGGTTTGCAAACAGTGAAACAAAAACATTGACCTCCATAAAATCATTACTTATTGTATTATTTATATTAGCATTAATTCTAATATTAGTATTTTTCTAAGTAATTAAGTGCTTACTGTCTAATTAAATAGGTTGCTAAATCTAACATTGTTATGTGCCTTAAACATTTGCACAGTACTGTATGTATCTTGCTTTTTTTCTGACATTGAAAAACGGATAATTCATACTTATTGGTTGCTTTCAATGAAAATAAGATGAATAAAAAAGTGGTCTTTTCTATGAAAAGTGTTAAAACAATATTTTCCTAGAAGGTAGATGAAGGTAGAACCTTTATATTATGAAGATAGAACCTTTATATCATAAGGGTAGACCCTTAATGTTATATGGAGGTTCCTTAAACAATGTCATCTTATCATTATTGACCTCAGCTGTTCATTAATTCTCAAACAATGTTATTCAATGCTTAAGCATATGTTATCAAGCCCTTATGTAAGTAACCTTCAAACAATGTTACAGAACCTGTATATTATGTGGAGGTTTTATAGTAATGGTTCTTTAAAGAATCATCCACTGTAAGGTTCATAAGGGAACCAAAAGTGATTCATGTCAGGGGTTGTCAACTGGTGGACCAGCCATGGAATCAAGCACTTGAAAAAATTTCTGTAGCAAAGCCAATTAACAGTCATATTTCAGCGACATACACGAACATGAACCTGCGCAGCTTCTGTAGCAGTGCTGTACTGCAGTTTTTTCATTTCTGGTCTGAGTGGTGGATCGACAGCATGGCTTATTAAAAGAAGGAAAGTCAATAACAAAAACAGAGTGTTTAAAAATGAGAACTGTTCATTTTTCTCCCTGTTTCTCATTCAAAACTGATGTCTCATCTGTTCTGAGTATGTGACACTGGCCAAAGTGGAAACATTAAGTGTCAGCACCACTGCAAAACAAATCAATTTGAATTGACCTATAGACATATTCAGGTCAGAGTTCCCCCAGAGTGCTTATTCGTTCCCTGACAGCATGAATGTATTATTATAATTTAATTATTTTTTGTTACATAATATCAATTTTGTTTTTTATTTCTAAGTGTTGTTTGCAATAGCTAATTGCTAAACTGTCTTAAAATGCTTATTAGATTGTAAAACTATGGTGAAAATACAGATAAAACAGTTTATCCAAATATATTTAATGTGTTATTTAACATAATTTAAGGTTAAGCATTCAAAAGTAACCGTTGTTGCCATTCACTCAGGAACGAATCATGATTTCATGAGGCTTCTGGGCACCAGTATCTTAGGAGACCCCCCCCATCTAAATAAATAAATAAATAAATAAATATATGAGAAACGAGATTAAACAATTCTTCATGTCTGTGTTTGTCATCTCTTTTGTTTTGGTAATGAGCAAATTTAGCTTTATAAATGATTAATGTGCGATTATCTATTGTAATTACATTGTAATAGTTTATGCTTTTTGTGTAAGATTTGCCAGAAATGTCAGAAATAAAGGTACTGTACAGGTATTTTTCATCCATCAAGGTATAAACAATGTAAATGTATCCCCAAAGATATAACAGTGGTTTTAAGGTCCAACTGTGTACAAAAAGCTAATGTTTTAAAGCAGAACAATAAAATAAAAAGCCTGGACAGAAGACAGGATGTGTGGAGTCAATACAAATAAAAAGTTATATAATTACAACGGAATATGGTCCAATTGAGTTCCCTACCTAAAGGTACTAAAGCTGCACCTTTGAGGGTACCACTCCAGTGATAAGAGGGGCACCATACCAGTTGCAGTTTAGTACCTTTATTTCTGAGAGTGTAAAGACAAAATTAAATCAACCTGTCTTCTCTTTTTTCCTTTAAGCCAAACCTGAGTCTTGGTGCAGAAACAGAAATATTCCTACACACAGTGAAGGGTAAAACATCCCATTTGAATGGCAGCAACAAAATCAATGAGAAGAGAAAACCTGAGGGGCCTGAGAACAGATAACACCTCTTGTTTTATTTCATACTTTGTCATTTGTACATAATCATTAGCTATTCATTCATCGAATGCTTATATCTCCAGTGGATTGCCCCAATTATTTGAGCCCCCTTGGGCTCTGTGGTTTGCAGCCCACTGATGCCCCTGTCAGTCAGACAACCCAGGGCACTGGCCCCACTGTCCTGGTCAGTATTCCATCCCTGAATTCACTTAGGTTAGTTTGTTTATCTGGACCTTTGTAAGCAAGAAATGTGATGTTTTAAGTGAATACCCCGTTCTACATTACAGCTCCAAAGAACCCCTTTGACACCTTTATATTTAAGAGTGATAGCAGCTGCCACTCAAAGACTGCTTTCTACATTTCTCTTCATCACTCTGCTTCTTGCGTTCTTTCACTCTCTGCCCTGACAAATGGAAGCAACTACACTTCAGAAAAATGCTGTTGAATATATGGTGCACTTGCAAAGTGGATCTCTAGCATTTGGTTAAATGAAAAGAAATTGCTACTGTCTGCTTGCTTCTATGTCCTATTCTCTTTTGAGCAGCTGCAGGAGCTTCAGAAATAAGCCAGACTTAAAAGCTTTAAGACTCAAAAAGTGGGAAATCATCAGAGAGTACAAAAGTACCTTTGTGTGATTAGAAGCTTTATCTCCCAGACGTTACATTCTTTCTTTAAAAACATTAATATCTTGAAAGGAATTTTCTCTGAACGTGTTTTGCTTTGGAGCATTATTTATTAAATTGGCCTGTATTCTTTACACTGGCCTTATTGCCATATTTTAGACTGGCCTTATTGCTTAGTGTCATATTTTCTGTGGAATGTGTCAAGGGTGCCCTTTAGACCAACCAAATAATGTCTAACCCGAGCCATTCACTCAGCCCAAATAAAATAATTACATAGAAAAAATCCCAATAATTGGATCTCGGATGTTTTCTTTTGCTCAGGTCATTCCATTTTCCTCTTTGGATGTTTTAACTCTATTTGTAAAGCAGTACAAATCATATATATATTATGCTAATTAATTCCAAACATGGCAAATTACAAGGGCAGGAACAGTAATCAGTTTAACTGCCCACACTGAAGTAATGTGCTCATCAGTCTCGATCAAAGAGGTTCGCAAAGAGCAAATTCACTAAGGAAATATCCTGCAGTATGCAGACCTACAGGTGTTGTTGATAAGGCTAGAGACATGGACTGTTTTTAAAGTGAGCCAAAGAACCTTCACTGACGTATCACTGAGTAAAGTCTAGATAAAACCCTCATGTATTCTCTTAGTGAGATTGCACTATCTGAGCCATTATATTACATGAAAATAGAGGCATTTGAAGGCAAATTTCACCAAAATGTCTGCATAATGTTAAGATGTAAACAGAGTCATTCAGAGTGATTTGATGGGAAATGCACTATTGAAGAGAAACTTATACAGCCAGAATTTTTCACTGACGTGTTGATAGGAACCAGAAGTCCAAAAAGCTACCCTACAGAAGGTTATTACACGAGATGCAAATATCCTACCTGATGTGAGTGATGGTGTAGAGGTACACGCAGAGTGCTGTGAGAAAAAATAGTACTAGTAGTTTTTAGTTTTTTACTAACAAAAACAAAAAAGAGAGCTCATATCACTCCTGTTTTAAAAGAACAGCACTGGCTACCTGTATCATTCAGGATAGATTTTACAGTTCTACTACTAGTTTTTAGGGCTCTAAATGGTCTAGCACTCACTTACATCACAGAATATCTGTGTCTTTATGCTCTAGCACGCGATATTAGATCTGTAGAAACTGGCCTTCAGCAGATACCTTCTGTAAAATACAGAAAACATGGAGAGGCCTCTTTCAGTTATTATATTTCTAAACGTTGGAACTCAATTCCACCTTATATTAGACAGTAAAGCTCAGTGCTCACATTTAAGAAGCATCTAAAAACTTATCTCTTTCATTTAGCATTTAATTAAAACTCCACGTCTCGTGATATTTATCTTTTAATTTGATCTGTCATTTTCTTTTATAATTCTAAATGAATACTTATATCTCCTTGTATTACTGTTAAGCTTCATCACCTGTCTGTAAAGCACTTTGAGCTGCCACCAGAATGAAAGGTGCTATATTAATAAAACATATTATTATTATTATTATTATTATTATTATTATTACTTAGCCTTACATATAAAAAGTCAGATTACAGATTTGTACTGGATTAAATCACAAATCTCACTGGTAATCACTCAAATTACAGTCCCATCCAGGATAAAACTAATCCAGCTCAAACAGGGCTTTTGTTCACCTCTCAGTGATTGAATAATGCAGAAAATTCCTTTACATCAGTGTTTCTAAGAAAACAGAACTGTGTATGATATAACAGCGGTCCTGCAGTCATAAACTGACCAATGATGAATTGGGGTAGAGAGAGCTGATAAACTGTGCAGAAGCAGGTATAATTGCACACCTATGTAGCAGACCTAGGTACAAGTAGACCTAATAAATGGTCAGTGATGTAAATACAAAATAGGTGTACCTTCTGGTAATTCTGTATATGAATTTTACTCTATATCAAAACAGAGTGGCTTCCCATTGAAATGTAGTGAATTCTCTTATGCAGCATGCACTCTTTGTGTGTGAAAGGATGTTCTAAATGTTGACGATGATTTGTTATACTGGCCTATTTTATGACTTCATGAAAAATGATCAACTTGTGATGAAAAGAACACTTTTTTGTGAAAATATGTAAAAATTTACAAAAAAAGGTAACCCTATTGGACCAAAGACTACAAAACGTACAATGAGTAAAATGCCTCTTACATGGACACAACAATAACTACAATAATATGTAGGTAACTTGTGAATATAGATGAAATTTTTCAAAGTAAGTTTTGGAAATTTTCCTCGTTTTTTTTCCCAAATTCTGACTTTGATTAATATTAGACATATAAAACATATGAAACATAAGATTTTTTAAAATTTGAAACATTGATTAGATAGGAAGTGCCACAAAGTGGCCTGACACCAAACTTGAGCTTTTTTTGTTAAACAGAATGAAACCTGTGACCAATTCTTCATTATACTTCTTAGATCTTTCAGCATAAATGGATTAAGAGCAATGTAGGCTACAGTGAATGACTATCATGAAACAAATGAATGAAGCAATAACTGATTTCTTCAAATCAACACTGAGGAGGTGATTGTAACAGCAAGTACTGATGAACAATTTGTGTGATATCTTATATAAGCTCAAGTCAGCGTTATGTGTGTAATTTGTTGTTGGTGATACAGGTAGGTATTCTAGGTCCTGCCTATATATGCCTGCAGTCCATGGCTGGAGATGAACCCAAGACAACAACTTAAGCCCATCTTTATGTGCTTCCGTACCTGCAGAACAGAACTGGTTTGCATGATTGTCTCCAAAGAAAGTCAAATGTTGCATCCTATGTGGCATTTTGTCTATTACACACACAGTTTCCAGCAATCTCTTTCTCTTTATTGATTATTTAGTACTGCAGCTTTTCATTTTCCACTGCAAACTGACACCCACCTTGCTGCAGCAAGAACCATAGTTCATGCATGCTAATCTTCCTTTAATGGATATGAATTTTCTTAATGCTACCTAGGAGAAAATCATTACCACAGTTAGATGTATTGTTGCTGGCAAAAATCCTATAAATCCCAGTGTTATTACCTTGTTGAATAAAACAGTAAAACTACAGCACTAAAATGAGGAATGAGGTGACATCAAATGCCATTAATCTGAAGTTCTTGCTGTTCCTATTCAGGCTCTAGGCCTGTGTGGAGAACCTCAGGGATGTGTTGTGATGAGATGGCGTTGATGTCTTGGAGCTCTCTGCAGCACTTATAATGGCCCCCAAAAAGTATTTGGACATTTTTGCTATATTTAAAAATGAATTAGGTTCATTGTGTTAGCAAACAAAACGTCAAACCCAATGGCATTTATTTGAAAAAGAATTCAATCATTTTCTTTTTGGCAGAATTCTTTTAAAGGGGGGCTAGTGTGTTTCAGATCAGTATTGTTTGAACAGTTTCTTTGCAGACTTCTGCAGCATGTATTTAGTAATGTGTTCCATTACAATACATAAAACAGTAACGTATTTGGAATATATTTAGAGTACATTTAGTACATATCTTGATAAGGCACATGAGAAAAACTCATTTAATTTCCACATTTAATTCACACTGTCCCTTGCTGTTAATCGTGGCAGTTTTCTTCATGTAACTCTTCTGTTAAGAAGTTTTATGAAAAATTCACACTTGTAAAAAACATTATTTTTGGCTCATATCGCCTGCTTCTTCAGCCCACTGCTGCTCCTATAATGCCACTGCTATCACATAAAATAAGCAAACAATTCATATCGCAATAAAAAAAAAAATAATAAAGTTTGCCTATAAAGTGGGTGGGATGCTAAGCTTATCACTTGTGGGGTTCCATCATCTCTTACAGTTCAGTAACGCTGAGATTAGTAACTAATTATCTCATTGATTTATCAGTCTACTCAGGCTTTAGCAGGATGTTCAGTGTTTAGAAAGGGTTGTTCTTTAGAGTACGTTTTCACATGATGTGCACTTATTTTAAAATAGTAAACAAGCATTGATAGTGTTTCTTTTAAAGATACTACATATTAAATTTAACGGTTAAGTATCCTAAAGGTATTCTTCCAAAAAACTAAAAGTAACTGTATTCTGAATACTGCCTTTACAAAATGGATTGAATACAGACACTTCATTTCTTTATTCTGAATATGTATTCCCAATACTTACATTTCATTACATCCCAACTCTGCCAACGCCATTGTAAGAAAAACAGATACTGACTTACTGCCTTACAGAACTCTTTGTGCATTCCGGTCTAGTACTAGTCTTGTGCAATAAGCACTTTTCTCTGTAACAAATATCATTTTGTTAAATATTTTATATGAAATAACCTATAGAACTTGATCAAAGTTTACCAATGTTTAAAGTGTCCAAATATTTTTGAGGCCACTGTATGTGGAAGGACTGGGTCAGATGAATGGAGCAGGTTAAAACAATGTACAAAATTAGAGAGACTCAAAAGTACTTTTAAAGGAATATCATAAGAATATGTTTCCAACGAGGAAACCAGGCCCAGTCCAAGCCAATCATGTTTTCTCCCATTTCACCTGACACCACACCAAGTCATCACCTTATCAGCATCACCCAATATAAAAAAGAATATGCGGTTGAATAATTTACATAGGGGCTAAAAATATCATCATTGATTTTTTCACACGATCATAATCAATAACATCCAGCGCTAGAACTGTGTGATTAGTGAGGCATCCCTTCATGAGCGCCCTAATTTGAATATGCCTTTTTCATGAGAAGTAGGGACTGTACCTACAGTTAGGGAGAAGGTGTGGGTGTGAAGTTGTAGTTATTTTAACCCCTTAGCATCCCAGGCTCGTTACATACTAAGGCTTATTATTCAGTAACTACAGGGACTTCAGTGCAAACTGGCTGAGCTATTCTTAGGTTCTAGAAGTGTGTAATGAAACTTTGGATCCTGGACATGTGAGGGGTTAATTGTTTGGTATTACATAGCCATTTGCATGCAGGAGTCTGTGGGACCCAGGCTCAGTTTGAGGAGGAGTGCAAGGGGATTTTGATCTGCTGGTCAACACTGTTTTGGATTAATGTTGTTACTTTATATTACTTAACTTATCATCACTATGTAAATACCTTGCACATGTGAGACAACATCAAGTTGCCGTATGCATTATATCTTAGGAGTACAAAATGTGCTAAACTCGGTTAAAAAATAATGCAGTCATTTCAGTAAGATTGTTGTTTATATTTATATTGAGCTGCAGTTGTTAACCAAATGATAAAAATTTAAATAGCAAAAAAGGAAAAATAACTGATCATTGCAGTCTACGCAGTCTAAAGGAATAGTTCAGTGAAAATCTAATTTACACAATTCACCACCTACCTTAAATATAATTGATCAGCCAAAACATGTTTGGTGTCCAAATTTTGCTTCTTTATTTTAGAGCTGGAGCTATTAGGCTAACATTGCTAACAAACACTAGAAGTCAATAGTCACCCTTACAGAAAGAAACACATGTAGATTAGCACACCACATGTTATTTTTCACTTACACATGAAATGTGATCACATGTGAAAACAGTCGTTTCATATAATGCGACACATTATTACACTGCATTCTTACACATTACTATTACTGTACAAGTAAACACATGGTTTTTAGGCACTTTACATGTGAAGTATATGTGACTGTCCTGTAAAAACATCTCTCAACTCACTCAACACAACACATCCAGGACTTCATTAAGGTCATACAAAGTTGTCATTGTGGTTGAGCACACAATATGGCTTTACAGCATGTTATTTAAACATGTCTTCAGTTCAAAAATTCAAGATTAACAGTTTATTATTAATAGAAACATCAGACACCATAAATGTAACCTAGAGTCTATATGCCTGTATGCATGCGTATAAATGGGCGTTGGCTGTTTTGCTTGTTGTTTAGAATGGCTGGCTGCTGCATTTAACTACATGGTGAAGTTTTGTTCAGTTTTATTGCTCACAGTAAATTGTATTATGTCTTAAACCACATTAACTAGTCTGCACAAACTTAATAAAGACCTGAATGCATATTAAGCAGGCTGAGTGAAGTTTTGGGGATGTGTTTACAGAAACGATTTTGGGTGACTATTGACTTCTAGTACTTGTTAACAATAAACTAAGGAAGCAAAATAATGGACTTCAAACAGAACAGTAAGTGGCCTACTGAGTAAATCAGGTTTTTCACTGAAACATTTCTCAAATCACAGCATAAGGCAAGAGATATTTAAAAAAGCATTTTTCTAGCTCTAATGTACTACTTGGGCTACTTGTCCACTTATAACACTACAGCTGAGAACAATTCTCCAGCAGCACAATGCCTGTTTTGAGCCTCAAGATCTTTATTAACAATTTATAGCTTGTAAATACAAGGGTCATTTTACCCAAGATCACTTTATAAAAATGAGGAGACTCAAACCTTTTTACACCTTAACTAGTCAACACCTGAAAACTCTGAGCTCCATGATAAGCAGAGCTATTTAAAAAGTGGCTAAGCCATGATGTGGCACCACTGACTTTCGCAGTAGGTCTGAGCATCAGTATTCCAATCACAGCCACATCCATGAATGGGATCTCATCATAAAGCTGAGCTATTCTCTCCGTAAAGCGATGCTGTTGTGAAACTGCGGTACTGCAACTCAGACACAACAAGCACATAAAGGGCAGCAAGACAGGCGGGACAAGAGAAAAATGGGAACGGCAGAGATGAAAGGGGAAACGGATGCCGCACACTCTCAAAGACGAGTGGTGAGCCAGCACCAGGAGCACAAGAGAGAGTGAGGGAGAGAGTGAGTGAGAGAGAGAGAGAGAGAGAGAGAGAGAGAGAGAGAGAGAGAGAGAGAGAGAGAGGCTCTGGAGAGATAGAAAAGGATGAGCGACCAGTGAAGAGCTGGGTAAGCGGCCTACTGCTGAGCTGCTTCTGCACTCTTCTTAATGAGGTTCATAAAGAAGCTATACGTATGATTTACATTTAAATGAGCATCTTAAATAGCAAAGACGATTTAAGTAGTTTGGAGAAAGATCACAGCCGTGTTTGGTGTCCAAAGTTTCTTTCTTTAGCTTTGCACTGGAGCATCAAGGCTAAGCCACTAATTTAGCATTGTAAATTATACAGCACCTATTAATGCTGTACAAACTGCATGACTAAATCATCACACACTGGACTCAAATACCCTTGAGCTGCTTAGTAACCTCAGACTTGTTTATGTGGTTTATGACATACAGTAAACATTTATTTAACAGAAAATTATAAGGCCTCCAACACGAAGTATAATATGAAGTCAGCATTTCATTTATCCATTCTTTGCTTTTTTGCATTCTACTCTTCCATCTTTTCTCCTATCAAAAGCTGCTCCCAAAGATCTCACTGACATTGTGTTTCCCTTCAAAGAAAAACTAACACTCACACAAGCAACCACCCAAACATAATTTAGCTTTCCTTTCTATTGCATGTACATTTAAAATGGACAAAAAGATAATAAGATAATCCACTTACATTTGGAAGGGGAAAGTCAAAGGAAAATAAAATGTATTACAAAACTGGAGTTATAGAGAAAATGGACTCCTAACAGTCACACAAGGCCTACTAGACCACCAAAACTGTCACCATCAGTGTCATCTCTTGTTTCAGATCAGACAGCTCAATGCTGTGAGTCTGAAAGAATGTGTAGATATCAAGAAGTTGTTACTGAGAAAAGAAAATAGACAAAAAAATAAGAAATTTGCACCAGAACACTAGACATCTGAGACGTGGCGTGAGGTTTTGTGAGCTAATTACTCTACTTTGTAAAGGAATTATGTGGACTGTGAGAAGCAGAAAATGCAACAAACTTCTATGACTGAACGTTGGAGGTGAGGAAAAATATCCTTTTTCCTTAAAAAACAGAAAGCAAGTTTCCTGAAAAGATTTGAAGCTGTAATGAAGGCAAAATGGGGAGACACTAAATACTGAAAACCTAAAATGTAATTGTTGGGGCCTCTGTGTAAATTTCTGTTAAATATATGTTTTGTTTTTTCTTGACCCTGAGATATGAATAACTTGTAATTAATGGCCATTTTGACTGGAAACGTATAAGTTAAGAAGACGTTGGCATTTCTGAGAGAAATGAAAACGTGAACCCTGAAAGCCTGAAGCCTACAGTCAACTAAAGGCTGAGCACAGTAACCTCAAGCATCAAAAAATGTCACGGAAAGTAAATAATGATAGCTGATTATGAGAGAGAAAAATTCTCACCAGTGAAAAAGATGAAAGATTTATCCTCACTTGGATCAGTGGCACTGGCCGCATGTGTATACGTGTGTGCGTGTGACTCACTGGTAGGATGCCATTATTCATCTGGCCGCTCCATTCACCATTGAGAGAACCAATATCTCCCATTTCCATTTAGGCTATCCTGTAGGCTAACTGGTGACACCAGCTGGTTCTGCACTGGAGCATAACAGGCCATAATGGCCATCATATCAACAGTGCACATGCTCCAAAGGCTTAATCAGGCTATTGAGTGAAATGCAATGGGAACCAGAGGAAACACTGAAAACGAACAGGTTATTGAATATAAAAACCAGTCACCAGACCCAGGTAACATGATAAACATATCTGAATCATGCTGGTGCACCACATGGCCGTGAACTGAGGAGAATACGTCTCTAATAAGAGATGATTTTTTTTTATTTTTACCTTTAGCACTTTTGTATCTGGGTGTACTGCATGGATCTTAATCGTTTAGTACACAAAACCCTTACAACTTGGCAAAAAGTCTCTGATTCAAAAATCTTTGATTAATTTCTGCTCTTTATACCTTTTACATTCCTTTTATCGACTTTCATGGACTCAGGAAAACTGCTTTATTGCAATTTTTCTGAGTCCATGTTGAAAATCATAGAATCATTAAAGTTAGAGATATATAATTAGCTTATCAAGGCCTAATGACTTATATAATAAAACACAAATCAGAGCCAAATTTTACCATTCTTATAGGTGGATTAAACAGCTTTATGTTGGTTTATGAGATGATCAGTGTATACTGGAGCCAAAACAAGGTTTGAGTTAAGGTTTGGGACAGGATTATGATGATGATCAAGGTGAGGGTTATGATTATGACTTAGATGTGTCTCACTTTGTGTCCCTTTAAACAAGCAACACCACCAGTGATCAGGTTTCACTCCAACAACTTTTTTTTTATTAACACAAACTTTAATAAAAAAATTGAGCAATGAGAGGAAACACTTGTGAATTTTTTAGTCTCAGTGCCAGAAGGCATCACATGACACACTGAACATAGCCAATAATGCACAGGTGAAATAAAATCCTTATAAATAAAGTATTAGTTTGTTCTTTTAAAATGCTCACACAGCACACTAAGTGATTAATAAAACTATAATATGCTGTAAGATCATTTGATGTGGAATCACACAGAAGAAAACATGATGGGAACAAAAATGTGACTCAGGGCTCTGGATGTAGAAGAAACACAGAAAACGCTGTCCATCTCATTAGCATGTGGAAATAAATACATTAAGCTTTTAGTCACAAAAATAAAAAATACACAAAACAATACATAAAATATTTGCAGTGAGTTGAGCTTACCTACTTAAGGCTGCTCTAAATCTCTCAACCACTCATGTACTTTTTCAGGTTCATAAACGCCTCACTTGCAATTCAACATCTACTCTCAAGAGCTTAAGAACAATATCATGTATGTGATATGAAGACATTAAACTTTTATTCACATCAAAGCAATAAAAATGATCCGTAAATTTATAACAGAATTAAACCTATGCATTTAGGGATGCTTTGAATCTTCCAACCTATCATGTACTTTATTTCAGTGTCCCAGATGCCTCAATTGCATATCAGTCATTTTCCAGCATCTCTTAAAAGCTCATAAGGCTAAACAAAAACACCATGCACCTGAGGTTTATACCCCATGATCTGTACCCACACCACTGCCATGGGTTTGAATAAGGAGCCTGCTTTCTACAAGTATTCATACCCTCATACACACAGGCCACTCGTTCACTTGGCCCCAGCCTCATTCACTTTTACCCTAGCATGAAGCATGGCCACCCTTCTGGCCACCCCAGTTATGCACCCACCACAGTTATGCAAACTGAAACAGTCTGCCATCATGCATAAGTTCATTAATTATCAAAAAATTCTCAAATATAATTGTTTGTCATATTAGCTCATTAATTTTTATAGCTAAATATATGTGAGTGTTTAATGATGCAGGTTAGATACCATCAATGAATGTGATACCATCAGTAAATCCAGTGCTGAGCATAAGTTAATGCCAATGCTACTGTAGGTTAGCCTGTCACCCAGCCAAAGATTGCTCTCTGGCTATCTTCATTAGCCATTAGATGTGTGACTTGTAGTAATGGCAGTCTGCTCCCAGAACTAGCTGCATGAAATGTTTTATGTAAAGATAATTTTGCAAAAAAAGATGCACTGAATTGCCTTGATTCAAATGTGTACATCATCTCCACATCAATAAAATATACAACATCAACTTAATATTGTCTCCATGTTTATTTACTTTTAGCAATAATTGTGTTAATGTAGTATATTTTGTTCTTTTAAAAAATGATGTGTAGAATTAAATGCATCACTTACAGGGCTGGGTATGTAATGGTGTTACATATTTGGGATTCAAAAAACCAAAACAGAGTGATTATCAGCAGCATTACATTCAAACCACATACAAACAAACGCGCCGCCTTTTGTTTATCACTTATAAGATTATTAATTAAAATTTTGACTTGCTGCCAGGAGAGATTTCTGCAGAATCCTCCTCCCCAGCAGCAGTTTATAGTGTTTTATTCAGTCAATCTATAGGCATTTTAGTATTGTAGTCTCACTTCTAAAATACACAGCTTTATTATCCATCTGTTGTCGCCCACAGCCACACTGCAGAGTTTTCTAAGGCAGCTCAACTTATATCTCTCAGACACACCTAAAACACTCCCCTGGGGCAGATTCTAGCCTCATCCTCTACAATAAGAGTCCACTGCAAATGAATGAAGTGTAATAAATGCTGAAGAACACATAACCTGAAACTAATGTTTAAATCTTGAACACACTACAGTATGTATTTTATTTTTCTTGTCAGAACTGAGATCTGCAGCATTTTCCCAAATACATGTGAATCAGTCATTTACCCTGATTTTACACACTGCCAGATTGTACAGCAGCAAACTGATCTGAAAGTAAACTCTTTTATGCACCGTGCACTGCTGAAACCGCTGAGCGCTGAAGGAAAATCAACAAATTACAATCATCAAGGATGACACACCAATATGAAACCTGAGGAACACAAATGATGGCCAGTCAGAGTTATCAAAATGGCCTCTATTTATCAATGAGAAATATCCATAGAAGATTTCTACCAGATTGATCTCTTGACTTGGTAGCAAAATATTTTTAAGAAATAAGTCAAAATCCTAGGAGAGCAGTACAGTTTTAACTGTGTTGCATTTGCATGTTGAACTCAATGACCTGGGTCGTTCTACAGCAATTACTTAATTCCCTGTGTAAACAAATTATACAGTACAAATTTGTCTTCTTTATATTTGAAATATTTCCATATATTGCTTTACTTAGAATCAGCTGTTTTGCTAAATGTGAGATCAGCGACAGTTTTTTGTGAGGCACAACATTCACCAGTAGTCACCTATATTCTATCGTGTTTCATAAAACGTGTTGCTGTTCGCCTTAAATTCTTGTTGAAATGTTTTTTCTCTTTATTAAATTACATGACTTTGACATAAAAAGTTGTCAGATTACATTAATATAGTAAACCTTTGGATTAGGTTACAATTACATGTTTTGACAGGTAACAGCCAGTACACATTACCGTGTGTACATTACTGTGTACTGGCTGTTACCTGTCAAAAATACATTTTACATTTCTAAAGTAACCCTCCTGACCCTTATCACTTATTTTAATAACATAGGCCTAATCTACACACAAAAGAACATTATTAACCACTGTTTTATTTAGTTTGCCACTCCACTGAAATCACTGGGTCCTGGCAACACTTCTGACCTAGAGGTCCACACAAGTATGAACTGAAGGCCGAATGAAACCCATAACTGTAAGTTTAGGCTTGACCCAACCAGGCCCAGACCCATTTGCAAGCACTAGCAGAGAAAGATTATTGCATGGTTTTAGAATGCTTTGCTTTGCTTCTAAACGCTCGTGTTGGTTGACAGACAATGCTATTTTGGAATAAATATTTTACACATCTGTACTATGCTAACAATGTTCAGCATGATGATATTTTAGTGGAATTGCTGCACAAACTTGGCAGAGAATAAGATCCACCCACCTCTGATCAACTGTTAGCCCCACTGCACTGAAGTTCCTCTTGCCTCTGCAGAAAGTTTGAACATGTTTTGGACAAGCTTAACAAGAAACAAAGAAAGATCCACTGTGGCCTTTCCACCAGTCATCAACATCAACCCTGGCGTGACTCAGACTGATGTTGTGTTGAAATTCATCCCTGGCTTCGTTCAGGGGAATGTTCACTCACTCCTCAAACTCGAGAATTATTCCAAATGCAAACCTGAGTCTGACCCGAGCTTGTGCTTGAGTTCTGGGTGGCTTCTTATCTAAGCATGAAGGCTGGACTCCCCTTGTAATGAAAAGAGAAAGGACTGAGAGAGAGAACTGGGAAACAGATAGGGTGGTGATGGAGTACCAAAACTTTGTCACAGGAAACGAAAAGTAGAGATGGACATTTATAGCTACACAGGAGGTACCTTACCTAAAGCTCCTTTTCCCAAAGCTATTTTACAACTCTATTTCAGTCCTTCATCCCCCAGTGAACGTCCATGGTTAACATTATTTGACCACCTCCAAGGAGAACACTGTCAAATGAAGCCTACAAAACAAGGAAAATGCAGCTCCAGAGTAGTGTAACGATGAAATCAACAGCATATATGCAGTTCCTACAATGTTTCTGATCATCATTATGTAAACTGTTCTATAAATATTACAGATACAATCAGCATGAAGAGTGATATACTGCATATGGAAATCATCCGCCTTGAAAACTGGCAGGCAAGAACTCAGTTTGAAGATAACACGTCTGCTTTTATGAATAAAATATTCCACAGCGAGGGTACGCACAAAGCACAGAGTGTGGAGAGTCTTCTCAGAGGAGTGCGCAGGAAGCCAGTGATGACTATCAGCAGTCGAGCTTGAATAGAGTTGTTGTCTGCTTTAAAGTCTGGCCTCTTGTGCAAATGTGGATGGTAAAGGTGGATGGTCTTGTCAGTCACTCAAAAGGTGATCAGATCAATTTAAAAGAAACGTTTGGATTGCATCCAATCAGATCACTACTGAACAACAGAAGTTTCTTACTCCTATAACATAGTAATAACTCGATCAACTTGGTCATTTGTTTTCCATGGTTACTGAATAATAAGCCTCATTTAAGGCGTTAATTTGACCTTAATAGTATCAAGTGAAACTAACCAATAGCTTACAGTAGGCTTTACATTTGCTTAGGATCTTGCAAAGCTTTTTATTTCTTTTTCTCATGCAAGAGTCATCATCCATCATGTGTTGGCCTTTCAAAGCCTTTCGGTTTTGAGTTTGGAGCTGAATGTAAAGTTTGCTGCCTGATATTTCATGTAGAAGTTTATACTGTGGAGATTGATGGGTATTTAATAACCAGCTACGCAAGGGACAGATAGATCAAAGCAGGTTTGTAGTGAAACCGAAGTAGAAGCAGAATACAAGTGCAAGGTTAGCGCAACTTCAATGGGAGACATAGGAAGGATCCAAAAATGATAGTCATGAAAACAATCAAAATCGTGTAAACAGGCAAAAATCAGCAAACCAAAACACAAAAGAATGTGTTGAAAAGTGAGAAAGGCGAGGCAAACTCCAAACAAGTTGAGCTTAACATATATACACCAGTCCTGATTGAAACCAGCTGGGTAGCAGGTGAAGCAGATGAAGGGGTGGTGCTGAGGCAGAGATGGTGATCAGTGGGTCGGCAAAGGTGAGTGCTGCAGATGACGGAGGAAGCAGGGTGTGACATCTAGTAGAACTCTTTTGCCCAATCTAAATGTCTAGTCTTCTCAAGATTTGCAGACATGCAGACTTAATTTGTGCATTGCACAGAAGTCCAAAGGGCTGCAGGGCCGTTAAATTAACTAGGCCACCGGCATGTTAAGAAGAGCCAGTTTGTCCTGTGTCAACAAACATCAAACCACCTTGGGAGCCACAACATTTTATGTCCATTTTATTGGTGCAAGGTTCTAACATCTTGGCCGTAAATGTGTCTCAGTATGTGCTAATGTCCTAGCATAGGCCTAAAATATGATATAATCTTGTATATCTGGCAGGATACTTTTCCACAAAAATACAGTAGTTTCTCATAAAATGTCTCTCAATGTTTGACTTTTTGGTGGTTGACAGTCTCTCATTGCAGACTAAATGATCAGGAAACCAGCTGAAGTGCAAATGAGTCAGTTCTTTTATCTATAAATTCTTGATGTTCATCTTGAATCTTTCTCTTCTTTGCTATTTCTTTAGTTCCTAGCTGGCGAGATTGTTGTGTGCATTGCTATGTGACCAGTTATTCATCAATTCATTGTATAGTTATAATTAATCCAGCCTTTAAAACCATTTGTTACTAAAACTGTGTTAGAACTGTGTGTTAGAGCCCTCAGCAAAGCTTCATTTTACTGAAAGGCATTATTTTACTGCAAAAGAGGATTATTCTGTTTTTACCTAAAAATCTAATTCTGCTGTGGAGCCACGAAGCCGCATGTTGCCGACCCCTGATCTAGGCCATAAGGGGGATAATCCAGACCTTCTGCAAACTTCCAGAAAGGCCACTTTCTGGAAGCTCCAGAATGCAGGCCTCTGCAGATGTTGCTTGCTCCCCAGAATCCATAGCAAAATGCATGTGATTATTTAACCCACGTGGAAGTAATTTTAAAAACTAATAAATTACAATAAATAAAAAATACATCTCCAAACACTTGGGCCAGAAACCTGAGATTTAGATTGGGCTGTAGAGAGGCATCAATGTTGTTTGAGCATCTTCCATGTACCCCTGAATACCACTGCTGTGGAATCGACCCTGCATGTTGATAGATGTCTGTCAGTGTTCTAACAAATCACAGCTACTAAGACCTTGTTCAAAAAAATGAAATGGAAATTTAAATGACACTCATGCCATAAGTTAAATTATTCACATGAATACTTCGAATAAATCCGATACACTTCCGAAAGGAAAACTTCAAATTAATTCTTTTTAATATCGTTTTATACCCTAGAAACTTGGCAAGCTAGCAAAGTACACATCTTAACTAAAACTAATAGTGGTTGCAACAGGGGCTTGTTTGAGGGATAGAGCGTCTGAATGATCTTACAGATATCACTTTCTGCTAACAATCAATCAGTCAATTTTCCCCATGTCCCAAATACTATATATTGGTCACCCAAGACATGTTTGCTTTTTTAGTTTTCATTTTGCACTAGAGCTACAATGCTAATGCAGCTTACAAGTAATGGAAGCTAATAGCAACCTGTTAGCATCTCAATTCATGTAAACTGCCTTAATCAAGATCCAATTGCACCAAACTGCTTCAAGTTGTTAAGTAATCTCAGATTTACTTATGTGGTTTCTAACTTTGTATGATATACTGTTACCTTTTAAGTCACCAAACATGTTTTGAATGACTACTTTTGGGGTAAGGGGAAAATTGCATACATTTGATTTTTGGTCAAACCATTGTTTTCGCGTCCTCTTAGCGAAAAAAATCGATTATTTGCCTGTGAACAGTGGAGGACTGGCATTCATCTGCCTTAATCAAGCCAACTACTTTCTCTGCCTTAACTCAGAAAAAAATTATTTAAGAATTAAAAAGAATTAATCCAAAAATCCAAGCATTAACAGTTTTTGCATCATCACACATGTATCTGTCTGTTCATCTGCACTTGCTCCATTTATTCATCAAATTGTCTTCCAAATGTGATATATGAAATTTTGAAATGCTGCAAAATCTTATTTGCAACAGCACTAATCACCAGATGATATTTTTTAAATGGCATCTGGCCATCGGAGACATTTCTCTTTGGTCTGACCTCTGTCTCGCTTTCTGATCAATCATTATCACCCCTCTAGCCGAAGGGGAAGTCATCATAGTGGAAGAGAAAGAAGTCTGCTGACCTTCGAGACAGCATCCTAACGCTGATTAGCTAAAGTGTTTGGAAACTCCATGAATATTATAAATGGCCTGTGACCTTGGTGCCACAGTTCATAAACTTCAAGAGAGACCGTTATTCAAACTTTGAAAGAGATTAATATTACAATTAATTTTATTCACATTCATGTAATTTAAAACTATACTGTAAAAAAAGTTGTTCCAAAATCAACATTCAGCATTTGTTTATTTACTAAACACAGTGGGTTTTTACATACAAGTATACTATGTTGTCTCAGCAACAAGAGTTGGGACAATTGAGGAATTTGTATACTGTCCACTTTTAAGTTGTTACTACAAGGCTACTTAAAAATGACACATCACAGTTCCTGTTGTTCCTCTTCTTCTTATAAATCCTATAACACTGTCTGACATTTGCTAGTATCAACATGTTGCAGCTGGCAGAAAGAAATATACTAACCAATAATGTCTTAGCAGCACTCTATCACTCTGACCAATCATCATGCAAGAAACACCAACATCACCTCCGCTCTTGGCTGCATGTACTTGTATGCTGGCAGACAACCTGCTTTCTTCGTTTTACTTTCTCACTTTAGGTTTTTGGAGCATTTTTAAATTAATCCCTCATGAGTTATTTCAGCTCGTTTATGCGGAAAACCTGTGTTAACAGGAGTGAGGTAGTTTAGCTTGTTTACGCCGAAAACCTGTGTACATGGTAACAGGAGTAACGTATTTCAGCTCATTTACACTGAAAACCCGTGGTCATGTTAACGGGAATGAGGTACTTCAGCTCGTTAATGCTGAAAACCCATGTTCATGCTAACAGGACAGAGGAGTGAGGTAGTTCAGTTTGTTTATGCTGAAAACCTGTGTTCATGCTACAACCCCAATTCCAAAAAAAGTTGGGACACAGTGTAAAATGTAAATAAATGTAAATAAAAACAGAATGTAATGATGTGCAAATCTCATAGAGCCATATTTTATTCACAAAGGAACATAAAACATGTCAGATGTTGAAAGTGAGACATTTTACCATTTCATCAAAAACATTAACTCATTTAGAACTTGATGTCTCATAAAAGTTGGGACAGGGCTATGTCTACCATTGTGTAGCCTCCCCTCTCCTTTTAACAACAGTCTGTAAATGTCTGGGAATTGAGGAGACCAATTGCTGAAAATATGGGAGATGAATGTTCTCCCATTCTTGTCTGATGTAGGATTCTAGCTGCTCAACAGTCCTGAGTCTTCTCTGCCGGATTGTTTGTTTCATGTGCCAAAATGTTTTCTATTGGTGAAAGGTCTGGACTGCAGGCAGGCCAGTTCATCCCCTGGATTCTTCTTCTCCGAAGCCATGCTGTTGTGATGGATGCAGTATGTGGTTTAGCACTGTCTTGCTGAAATATGCAAGGCCTTCCCTGAGAGAGACGTTGTCTGGATGGCAGCTTATGTTGCCAAAACCTGTATTTTTCGTTCAGCATTAATTGTGCCTTCACAGATGTGCAAGACACCTATGCCATGTGCACTAATGCTCCACCATACCATCATGGATGCTGGCTTTTGAACTGTGTGCTAATAACAAGCTGGGAGGTCTTTAGCGTGGAGGATGCAGTGTTCATTATTTCCAAAAAGAATTTCAAATTTTGATTCATTGGACCACAGGACACTTTTCCACTTCCCCTCAGTCCATCTTAAATGAGCCTGGGCCCAAAGAATTTGGCAGCATTTCTGGATCCTGTTTATATACGCTTTCTTCTTTGCATGATACAGCTTTCGCTTGCATTTGTGGATTGCATGGCGATCTGTGTTCACAGACAATGATTTCTGGAAGTGTTCCTGAGCCCATGCAGTGAAATACAGTACAGAATCTTGCCTGTGTTCAATGAGGGCCCGAAGATCACGAGCATCCAATATTGGCCTTGTACCTGGTCTGAGTCTTTCGATAAAATTATGTACTGTACATGGTGGGATATCCAAAAGTCATCGCAATTTTGTATCTTTTTAAACCCAGTCATATGTGTTAGTTGCAAATTGCCGCTCCAGCTGTATTAGTACCACTTACTTTTCCAGGCTTTTGTTGCCCCTGTCCCAACTTTTTTGAGATTTGCAAATCATTGCATTCGGTTTTTGTTTACATTTATTTACATTTTACACAGCGTCTCAACTTTTTTGGAACTGGGGTTGTAACAGGAGTGAGATAGTTTGGCATTTGGCAGAATTTGCTCTGTTTTCTAAAGTTTTTTGCGGCACTGAGAGGCTGTGAGGAGGGGAAGGGTAGCTGATGAAGGAGCAACATGCACACACATGCAAACACACACACAGTCCATCTCCTACTCAAACATTAGGTAATTACACCTGTTCACAAATTTTTTTAACCTGACTTCTTTTTTCTGGAAGACTTTTGCTTTTGCAGTGAAAGAAAAGTGAGAGCAACATGAAGACTAACAGTCTAGCCTGCTGAACAGCTTTTCACCTCGTCTATTTCTCAAAAATAAAATAAAAGAAATACATATTAAAATCAAGTTTTTCAAAAATGACTGAATTGTGTTTCAAAAACTGCAGAAAACACACATGTTGTAGTACAAAATCTGGTTTTTTTTTTTCTGCAAAGCAGAGACATCCTGCTGACCATCAGAGTCTGACTCTGTGTTCATTCGAGGACACCAGCTTTTCACAATCCAATCAAATCCTGAGGAATGAAATCATGCCCCGCCCACAATTATTCCCCACCTGAGTAGCCTGTTTCAGTCAGAAGTATGTCATGTAAAGGAAGAAAAATACATTCTGCTTCCGGATTCACGTTGAGGTTACGTAAGTAGAATCAGTTCTGCTCCTGCTTGTTTGGTGACCCCCAAACATCTTGCAAATTCATCAAATTGATTTGTGTTGCTCAGCCTTGTAGTAAAAACACAGAGGTGGCTTGAGTAGCTTAAACCCGTACTAAAGTATACTAAATTTACTTTAATGCAAAAATAACTGAAGTACAAATCAGTATTGAGTCAAAAACAACAAAAGTACAAAAGAGATGCATGACTGTGTAACACAGCTGCAGTTCACCCTGCATCTATCAGCTGAAGTTTACTCTGTGCTATTTTCTTTTTTCAGGGTCTTTTTGATCTAAAACAAAATGATCAACTTCAAAGGTGAGAAGTGTGAGGAACAGCAAAGCAGTCCAGGAGCTGAACCAACAGAACAGAAGGAAATTAAACACACAAAGTAATTAATAACTAAATGTTGATGGCTAAAATGCACTATAACAGCCCTTGTTGCAACACTCAGAATGCAACCTGTGCTTGTGTTGCCATATGAATTGCGCTGTATTACTTTTTAGAACATAACGACGTGATACTGTGCTTGCATAGCCTGAAGCACCTGCATTCATGCACTTGTGTGAAGTAGGTTTCTCACCTAAATGTCGCTAATTACTTCTCACCTCTTTAAATATTTTAAAACACAGATTGAAAGTTGTGGTTCCTGAAATCACTTTGCATTCAGACATGCCTCCACATGCTCCTCAATCATCTGCTCCATTCTCTGGAGCTTGGATATGATTGAGATCAACTCGGCCTGTGTCACTCTCCTTGCCGCATTTCATCATTCAAAACAGCAAACTAGCCAAATACAATAACATCATAAAGTATAAAAGCAACTAAAATGAACTAAAACTAAAACGATAAGTCAATTTGTTAAGCTTTTAGCATCTATGTGACTCATAAAAGCTGTATATAAAAACAGGCTACAATCATGGCTTCTGTAGCAATATGTGGAGCATAAGGAGCCGGGCTTCATCCTAACTATTAATGCATTGTTGTGGCCACAGGGCAGTTTGTTTGATTTTTGTGGCTTCCTTTGAACTTTTATGCAAGTTGTAATGTAAAATCTGCTTGCTTTGGTGCAAGCGCTGCATGGTTCAAACAAGATGATTTCAAAACTAAGACCTCAGATGAAGCCTTAATCACACAGTGCCTTAGGAAAGAAAACGACTGAATGTTTTGGTAAATGTTTTATAGACCACCATGGGGTCAACTTCTGCATACAATATAAATCTTTGAGTTGAACTCTATTTACATTTTAGTTAACCTTTAAACTCCCAGGCCTATTCCCTTCTAAGGCTCACTATTCAGTTATTACATGGAAACCAATGCAAACAAGTTATTCATGTTATTCAATCCATTGTCTCTGAAGCACCCAAAGCTGGCTCACTGCTCTTCTGTGGCCATTCTGAGAATCGCTGGATAGTTCTTACCATGTCTTTACCATTCTGAGCACAGGAAAACTTGTACACTTGTAAACTTCTTTCTTTCTTGCTTTAATGATGGTCCATGTGGCTTTAGCTCACTTGCCCTAGAGCGGAGAGTTCAGCAGGTTTGACTAGATGCAGCACACAGGTGGAGAGCAACAGCAGAACCAACCTGCAGTCAGGTCAGACAAATGGGTCATATGCACAGTCCACACGTACACAGTCTCTCTCCATCTCTTTCTCTGTTTCACTCACACACAAAGTGTCTCTCGCTCTGGGAGAGAGAGATGAAGGCGAGCATCACCAAGTACAGAGATGTGCGTGTCAGAGAAAGAGTCAGTGTGAGTTGAAGAGAGGGTGGAGAGAATGAGTGGTCTTAAGATGATGTGTAAAATCTCCTGAGAAAGCAGGTAGACTATTTCAGACCTGACCGTATTCTTACTGACCTGTGGCTAGTCGGCTGAATGGGGAATGGCAGAAACATGGAAAAGAACAGAAATGCAAGACTAAACACAAGATCAGATCCAGGTGTTTGGAGGGAAGAGTCTTACCATGAGCTGTTTAGGCCAAAAGTGGTTCATGGTAGCGCACTTTAAGGAAAACACAATAAATCCAAATACAAAAAAAGCACGCAATAAAACACATTCAAATGCAAACAGTTATGTACAAATGAGTGGAAGAACACTTTGGTGCCAATATGGAGGGTTAGTCTTCACTGATAAAAGTAGGGCTGGTTTGAATAATTTTAATACTCAAGTAGTCATTTGTTACATTAGTATTCAAATCTAAATGTAGAAATTGGAAACTTAATCTTTTTTTCAAGCCGCAATAACTGTGGTCCAAACTACAGAACTTTCCATTGGCAAAGAGCTTCACAAAGGAAAAAATGTTAAAAAATAAATTAATTACAGATGGTTTAATGTAGATATCAATGCCACCTTTTCTCAGAGTGTAACTAATTGCACAGGTTTTTATGCGGCCATTGAAGCTAAAAAAGAAGACTTCAAATTATTGAACAATGAGAAAAATGCTCTGTGCAAAATATATAATAAGAGGTTAGTACGGAGATACAAGCAGTTTGATGAATTACCTTAAATACATTATATGGACAAAAGTACTGCGACAGACCTCTTGATCATTGAATTCATTCAGTCCAATCACCACAGGTGTATAAAATCAAGCACCTAGCCATGCAGTCTGCCTTTTCATGAAAGAATGGGTTGTTCTAAAGAGCTCACTGACTTCGAGCGTGGTACTGTACTAGGATGCCACCATTGCAACAAGTCAATTTGTGAAATTTCTTCTCTCTTAGATATTCCACGATCAACTGTGAGTGATATTATTGAAAAGTGGAAGCGGTTAGGAACCATAGCAACTCAGCCACAAAGTGGCAGACCACATAAAGTTGCAGAGCCAGGTCGCCAAGGGCATTGTGCATAAAAGTTGCTAAGTCGGGAGCTTCATGGCATGGGATTCGATGGATAAGCAGTTGCACGCAAGCCTTACATCACCAAACACAATGCCAAGTGTCGAATGGAGTGGTGTAAAGCATGGTGACACTGGACTCTGGAGCAATGCAAACATAACGTGATGAAACACGCTTTTCTATCTGGCAGTCCGATGAACGAGTCTGGGTTTGGTGAGTGCCAGGAGAACATTACCTGCCTGACTGCATTGTGCCAACTGTAAAGTTTGGTGGAGGAGGGATCACGCATGGGGTTATTTTTCAGGGGTTGGCCTAGGCCCTTCAGTTCCAGTGAAGGGAAATCTTAATGCCTCAGCAAACCAAGACAATTTGGACAACTGTATGCTTCCAACTTTGTGGAAACAGTTTGGGGAAGACCCTTTTCTGTTCCAGCATGACTGTCCCCCAGTGCACAAAGCAAGGTCCATAAAGGCTTGGTTGGGTGAGTTTGGTGTGGAAGACCTTGACTGGCCCACACAGAGCCCTGACATCAACCCTAACGAACACCTTTGGGATAAACTAGAACTGAGATTGCGAGCCAGGCCCTCTCATCCAACCTAGTCTTTTTCAGTGTAAGCACAATGCAAATATGGTATAAGTCTTCATTTATTGAATTTCCAGCCAAAACAGACATTAAGGACAAGCTGTTCATTTCTCAGCACCAGGAAAAAAGCAGAAAACACATATTTACACAAAACAATTGCAGCTTCGATTGTTTCAGGAGACTTGCTTTCAGTTTTTCAAAGAAGTCTGCAGGGCTATTTCTACATCCCTGTAAAGTTTAGCCTTAGAAGTTGGTTACATTTTCTGCTTCTCACAATACAAGTAATCCCAAACATGTTCAATGATCCTGAGGTCTGAGGTCTGGGCTCTGGGGGGCTTTGGGAAGACCGATCCATTGTCCTGAGTACACCAGCAGCTTCTTTCCTTAAAAAAGCATGATGACATATAAAGGTGTTTACATATTTGGACGTTACTGCCACTGCATGTGAGATTTTGACACAAGAAAGTAAGTTATTTGGAAAACCCCCATCTGATGATGTATCAAATGGTGGGAGGAACTTTTGAAAAACCACAACCGCTTCAGGGTGGGTTTTTTGGGGGGCAGACTGTTTGAAATGCAATTTCTAGCTTCCATGCGGTGATGTTGGAAAACTGGCTTCATTCTGCATTCACCAGCTACACCCTTTCAAAAGATAGATCCTCAAGGGTTCTTTAGTAAAGACATTGCTTCTATATAGAACACACAAAGAATGAACACACAAAGAACCACCTTTTTGAAAATGCAAAAATAGCACCAAATAGGGTTTTGCTATTGTTACAAGCTTGACATCATAACAATAGCAAAACCCTTTTTGGTAGTCACAGTCACTGCTTGTACCCGTGGTATTCGCCTGTGTTTGGGGGGAAGATGTGGTCAGTCAGTCATAATAGAGCCACCATTTTAATCTAGACCACTCCACTGCCCCTTCACTCAGACATGCTGCAGACTCATTTGACAACAACTACCCAGAATAGATGGATCTAATCTTAAAGCATGTCACACACATATTAGAAAGAGAGAAAAAACCCTCCTAAGTCTTCTTGTTTCCCAAATAAGAAAAAGAGTCCCTGGAGAATTCCCTTCTCATCTGGATCTCATTTGAGTATTTGGAGCTGTTGTTCTCTGCTGCTTTGATTCTTACTTTGTATGTATGAGGGGAGCAGACAGGCTCTTTCAGATAAGATTGGAAGTGGGGGAAATAAAGCTTTAACACTCACTGAAATACAACCTCTCTGCCCTGCAATTTAACAGAGTTTAAAAGAATGCCTTTCCTCTGTGCCCTCACGTAGTGCCCCAACTACAAATAACACATTTATCCTCACTTTAGGATCTGTGGCCGATTCTAATTGCCCGACAACACAGTGAGCTAGGTTACGGTCTCAAAGCTTTATTTTTCCACTCACAAGCTCAACTCTGATCAACCAAGTGATATGATATATTATGCATTATCAGTGGGGCAGTTATCTTGTTTTTGCATTGGTGCTGTGAGGCATGGCCCTGACAATTTGAAAAGCATTTGTGGCAGTGAATTCTACACACAGCATCAACAGCAGCATAAAGCATATGCCTGAAATGTCTGCAGTTTTGTCTCCGCCCAAGTAAATTAAAGCACGTCTCCCTGCACACTTTTTTTTAAAATTAACAACATACCAAGGTGAGAAGGTGTGTCGTGCAATAATAATGACTGGAGAGGGTCTATAGAGAGAAGCGACAACGTGATGACACTCTCCATCTGTCCTCTGAGATATTTTCAGATATTTTCAGATGTGGGTTAAAAATGCAAAGGCAAAAGAATCAGTTTTATTCTATCTATCTATCTATCTATCTATCTATCTATCTATCTATCTATCTATCCATCCATCCATCCATCCATCCATCCATCTCTCTCTCTCTCTCTCTCTCTCTCTCTCTATATATATATATATATATATATACACATATTCATAGAAATGCAATGCCAATACAGTATGGTGCTGGAGCAACCACACATGAGCATAAGGTCACCATGGTCAGTGTCAAGCCCCTCAGCATCTCTGGGGTGATGGAGCTCAATCTATTACCTTCGGTATGCTCTTGTGGCTGAATGCCATTAAATCCTCACAGCAGTCTTCTGATATCTATTGTAAAGCACACACACACACACTCACACTTTATTAGGAACACTATTCTCATACTGGGTAAGCCCTCCCTTTGCTCTCAAAGCCTTAATTCTTCATGGTATGGTCTCCACAAGATGTTGGAAACATTCCTTTAAGATTCTGCTCTGTGGTCCATGCTGACATGATTGCAGATTTTTCAGGGGCTCTTTTATGCTGCCACAAATGTGCTCCACTGAATTCAGATCCAGTGACTGAGAAGGCCATGGAAAGACATTGAACTCATGTTAATTAAACCAGTTTGAGATGACTTTTGCTGTGTGACTTAGTGCATCACAATGCTGGAAGTAGCCAATGGAAGATGGGTCAATTGTGGTTATAAAGGGATGCACATGGTTAGCAACTATACTCAAATAAGCAGAGGCATTCAAGCGATGATTAATTGGTATTAACGGACCCAAAGTATGTCATGTAAACATTCCCCACATCATTACACTACCTCCACCAGCCTGGACTGTTGACACAAGGCAGACAGGGGCCATGGATTCATGCTGTTGGCACCAAATTCTAACCCTACCATCTGTGTGCCTCAGCAGAAGTCGAGGTTCATCAGAGCAGCCTACATTTTTCCAGTCTTCAACTGTCTAGTTTTAATAAATCTGTGTACATGGCCGCCTCTGTTTTTTTGTTCTTGGCTGACAGAAGTGAAACCCGAAGTGGTCTTTGGCTGTTGAAGCCTATCCATCTCAAGGTTCAATGTGTTGTGCATTCTGAGATGCTTTTTGATTTATTACATTTCAATTGTACAGGTTGTCTAAGTTTCTGTGGCCTTTCTGTCAGCTCAAACCAGTCTGGCCATTCTCCGTTGACCTCTCTCATCAATAAAGCATTGCTGTCCACAGACCTGCCACTCACTGGATGTTTTTTTCTTTATTCCACTGTTCAGAGTTAACTCTAGAGACCATTGTGCATGAAAATTCTAGGAGATCAGCAGTTATAGAAATATTCAAACCAACTTGTCCGCCACCAACAATCATGCCAAGGTCAGTCAGAAAACATTTTTTCCCCATTTCTGATGATTGATGTGAGCATTACCTGAAGCTGCTGGCCCATATCTGCATGGTTTTATGCCCTGCACTGCTGCAACACAATTGGATGATCAGACAATTGCATCATGAATGAATAGGTATTCCTAATAACTGAAATACAACGAAATACAGATGGAACGGGGAGGAAGGTCACAACCAGCCACATGACTCCTCTCTACAGTAGACATTATAACATTAGAAATGTTAGAAACAATAGTGAACATTCTTAATATATTGTATATATATGTACATATGGACAAAATTTTAAACATTTTATAAAGTAAGTGTAACTACACCTGAGGAAAATCATCAGTCAACTCAAATCAGCTCTCTACAGCTTCTGGTAAACTATGAATAAAGTGAAAGCCCAGAGAGAAGGAGTTATATGGCTGAACTATGCAACTCATTTGATATATGAGAACATGGCCACTGAGGTAAAAAAAAGCAAATCATGACAACACGTGACAACCACCAGGAGGCCATGCTGTTTAGTTTGATTTTATCCAGTATTGATGTAAGAGGTTGACAGTTGTTTTGACACTTGTTGGCTTGTTGTATTACTATTATTATGAACCTTCCTGTTATGGTGACAGAGATCAAAAATAGAAAGTAGCTTCCAAAACATTCTGCAGGCTTTTATTGACTTTGTCCAATGAACGTGTAAAGATATGATTAAGCCTCATCAAGCATTCAGTGGACATTCAACCATTCAGATCCCTGCCACGAAACTAATTTTGCTGTTTTGATTCACCACCACACATGCAGTGCATGTCCACCCCCCACTACCATCACCAGTGGGTGTCAGGGGTGATGGATGCCATGAAAACTAATAGCTCATTTCTCTGCACTCATGTTTGCAAGAAATCACATAACAACAACAACAACTAGTCACATTAAAGACCACCATCTGAAAAGCCTCCCTCTGTTCCAGGGATACGCAAATCCCTATATAAGTGACACTGATCAAAAAGGTGTCCGGTACACAACAAAATAGGAGACTTTATTTCAGAATTTATAATATGGTGAGTATTATCATGATACTACATTTTCAGGAAGTAGGTTCCTAAATGGTTCTTGGCTTGGATATAAAGTCATAGGAAAAAAAATGAAAAACTGATATAGAACCTTTACATTATGTGGTGGTTCCTTAAACTTTTTAAATGCTTTTTGAATTCTTAACTTCTCTTAAGTGGCATATTATGATTATATAGATTGGTATTTGTGTCCAATATGTTAGATAGTGTTAGAAGCTAGCATTAGCCTAGAAAGCAGGCATAACAGCTTCATGTTCCATAATACAGGTCCGATATCCACATGTTTAGAAGGTAAAGTCTCAAATTTAAGCATGTAAAGTGACAGAAAGAGAAGATCTGACCTGTTCTGTAGTGTGTTGTGCTAAGTTATTAGCCTGAAAAGCTAGCCATAGCATTATTAGCACCACTGTGCACCCCTAAGCACTGCTTATTAACTGTTGCTCAGTTTGTAGGGACCACAGAACACGTTTCTGATCACATCTGGATTCCAGCCTTAGTGTTCCTGCAACCTCTCCATTATATAATTATTAAAGGCCTGGCAACATGTTATCTCTGGTACCTGATAGTGACCAGACTTATCATACTTCTCTACATAAGGTTTATGTCCCTGAGAGATAAGGTAGTCACAGAATCCTTCCTGAGGGCAAGGCCAGACTTTCTCTAAAAAAGCATAGATAAAAGGCGTCTGTCTTACCCAAGCCTTCAAGAAGAGTGACAGACCAAAAGCCACAAAATGGAAAAGCTACCACCTAAGGACAGAGTGTTTGAGATCTTTCTCTGACCTGTTAGGGGTCACAACCCTTGATGGACACACAACTTTCAATGAGAAAATAGCACGAACAAATAAACGATTTTCCAACGTGAAAATTTCACAAGATATTCATAACATCACATGACATAACATGTAATTGTGAAATGGTATGAAGTCAGAGAGGTGTGTAATTTATTCCTTTCCCTCAAGTGCGTGTATAATATATAAACACTCCATGTTTTCATCTCGAATTAAAGGTAAATCATACTGGAGACATTGGAATGATGCTCAAAGTTGTGGGATGCACCACTTACATGATATGGACATAATTTAAATTTTATGACCAGTATTACAAGGAAAGCCTCTGCATTGGAGGGCCATTTGGCAGTAATGAACAAATGTGACTAGCAGTGGGTTGCTTCCCACACCTAAACCCCAAAAAGTCACAGCACGTCAAGTTTTCTTGAAAGTTGCAAATCGGAGGTCTTACAGATTTCCAATATCCAAGTTTGGCATCAGAATTTTCACCTCTGACTTTTCTGATCCCATTTTGAACCCAGTCTGATTCTTGCTCATCAGAATACAAGACAACACATGTAAACCTCTGGACTGGTGCCTCTTTCTGTTCTTCACAATTCTCAAAGACGGACTTTGACGGAAGCCACAGGCTTAGCCTAAGTTGGTGAAAACCAAGAACACTTTTTTTAGTGTAAATATAAGCGTCTCTCTGCTTCTCTTTCTAAATTGGCATGGTGGCAAATCTTGGGAGGCTGTAAACTCTCCAGCATCTAATTTGGTGTAATTAATTTTACATGAAGTGTTAATCATGTTTTTGGCTTTCTCTTATAAGTGTTGATTTTCATTCAGGCAGCTTTATAGTACTGCACATTTAATTTTCCCATATATCCTAGGTTTTGCATATTATCTTGTTTCAGTACGTGTATTTTACTTTGTGCACTGTTGTCTTTTTTATAAATATATCTTCCCTTTTAACTGTTTGCTTTATTATTAAACTTTGTAAATGTTTTACCCATGTGTGTGTACCTTGTATTACAGAAGTTCTATCAGCTAAGCAAGAACTCCACCACATTCATGTAATTAAATTTCCTTCAGATAAAAAGAAAATTATTACTTCTATTCTTAGTAATGGCCTCCATAGGGCTAGCTGTCATATATGTTCTGTTGGACCAGTGACCCATTTATTCTTCTTCTTCTTATTATTATTATTATTATTAAAATCAATAATAACAATAATTCCTAATACCTTAAGTAATAGTAAATATTTACTCCTACAAATTTATTTTAACATTTATTGGATGAAAAATTTAAAGTGTGGTTGGTTCATTTTCCAATTATTTTCATTACAGTGGGAGCATATTTAAATCTGCCAAAGATAAAAGCTCACTATGCAGAGTAACATGAGGAAGGGGTGGGATTAGGAAGCTGAGAGACAAGGAAGCATTTACAATATGCATAGTTGTTCATTTTCTTAAATCTTTGCATTCTTAATGAGTGTAAAGGTTTAGAGTTGTTCCTAACCACTATCAGGTGTTTGTAGTGTATAACAATAATGCATAAAATATTTAACAATTTATTGTTAAATAGATATTTTTTGGTCTGAACTGTGATTTTGGGGTACTTTAAACTAAAGTGTACCTTAAATTGCTCCTCACATTCTCATATTTCATGTATAAAAGTGGTTCTTCTATTGCATTGCTCCGAAAAAACTTGTTGATCTTTATATTTAAGAGTGTAGGCATGAAATAAAAGGCAAACTGTAATAATCTGTGGTCTAGATCACATGTTTCAGACTGGCCTTCTGCAGATGGCCTTAAGCAACCCATCAGAGGCATCTTTATGAACGCTAGTTTCTGTTAGCAGGATTATTTATAGCTCCCAGTGTACAAGCCAAAAAAAAACTTGAATTCATTTTTATTGTGATATTTCGAATAATTTTAAGTTCAAATATACTGATAAGTTAAATTGTTGCTAAACATAACCAAACAGAAAAGTTCAGAAAGGCCCTTTGAAGTCTCCATAAATTGTAAAGTGGTAATTGTAATAATTCTCACCTTCAATATTACACACAAGTTGGGTAAATAAACTGTATATTATCATCCAAATCATAACTCTACTGGCCATAGTCTAAAAGAAATCAAAAAATGGAGGCAATATCCCACAATGATGGTCCTAATCCATTTTTGGGGGAATATAGACCCTGAAAGTCACTTGAAAAGTTTGAATACAGAAACAAGAAGTCATGTACCAATTCACCCATTCCTCTCAAAGATATCTTCTCACAGTTCTCAAAAGGGCATTTCCATTTCCTGGAAACCTTTACAGAACTTTTTCTGCATGCAAACTGAAGTGTCATCTGGTGCACAGCTTAGCAGATGTGAAATGTCAGTGTAAGTCTTTTAGAATTTTATACTGATTTTCAAACTCATCTGTTTTCATAAATCTCCATTCCAAATGACAGTTGTTCCATCCTTGTCAGAAGGTCATGGAATGATACATTATTCACCAACTGATTAATAATCTTTGTTTCACGAAAAAGAAAAAAAGCTGAAAAAATGAATGCCATCTGCAGCATTTCTCTCTATTAGCTCAACATGTGAAACTCAATTTATTTCGACAGTATGCTACATGTGTGATCGTAAATGGCAAATTACACGTCTAAAAGATGAAGAATCAAATGCTGAGCTAATACAATGATATTATCTACTTATAACATCTCATTAATCCTGTGTTGTCACACATATTTGTAAGGCAATAGAGCTCCAGCTGTTGTTTCAACAGTTTCTCAGTTTCGTCATTTTCCAGCATGGTTGTTTGAGAACAGTCTAAAAACTTGAGAACTTTTATGACTAGCTTGTATTTGGGAATTTGAAGATGACTTTATATCTATTGACGCTATAGGAATGCCATCTCTGACTATAAATAGAAGATAGACCTCCAGAGTTTGTGAGTAATTGTCAAAACCATCAGTCATTTTCTTTAATTGGGAACCACCAGCAGAATGCTAGCTCTCTCTGTAGCTCCAGCTTTAACTCAGACATTGTCAATGTCATTGCTGAGGCCACCATTTGACAGCACACACCTTTATCTAAGAGGCGCAACATTATCTAAGAGCTGACAATAAGATGGATTCTAATAGAGGCCATGGCAGGAGGGAATCAATCCAGTTGGATGTGGGGATTGATATCTCTGTTGAGACAAATCCCAAGTGCATCAATCAGCTCTCTGCCATAAGCTGACAGCAGTGATGGTTGGAGAAGATAATTATTTAAAAAACAGGGACATCTCTGAATCCAAAATCATGCCTTCCATACTTCCCCAGGCTATGTGAATGTGCATATAGAAATACACTACTGTCATTAATTCTGAGTCAGAGTGAAACAGACCAATAAATCTACAGAGATATCCTGTGTAGAAAAAAAGGCATATTTGTCAGAAAGATGGGTTGGTCTATGTTGGTGATGGATTTGATTCTGTTTATATGACATCAGAAACTGATGGGTGACACTGCTCTCTTGAATGCATGAGGAACAGGCAGTGCCTGACTTTAAAGAGAAGGTGAAAACATTCTTTAATGTCAAACTTGGTTCGAAAGATGCTAAAGTAACTTAGAAGTTACTTTAGCATCTTTCGAACCAAGTAATCCCAAAAACATTAAGTGATGTTGAGGTCTGGACTCTAGGGTGGCCAGTCTATTGTGCCCATTTCTACAAATTTTGAAGCAAGAGTAGAGCTTCATTTTTTCATATCTCTCAAAGATGAAAGCTATCAGTACTGTTTAAGGGTGGTGACAGTTTTGGTGGTCTACCAAGTCTTGCACGATTGTTATGTTTAATAATTTTTTGAACTCCAGTTTTGGAAACTCCTGTTTTTTTCCCTTATTTTCATTTGACTTTACGATTCTTTATGTACATGAATTATCTTATATCTAGCCTTCCCAGAAATCTCTCCAGAATAATTGTCAATTTGTACCTATAAGGCACCTTCTTACATTTACCTAATAAAATAGATGGTAACACTTTATTTGAATAGTCCACTTCTTGCTTTGTAGATACTTAATTTATTTTCAAGTTACATTCAACTAAATATCTACTTAATTGGCAATAATTTTCTTTAACTCTAAAGCTGGCTCTAATCCTGACCCTAACCTTAACCTCAACCCAAAATCTAAACCCAACCCTCACCCTGGTCCTAGATCTAACCCTGGTCCAAATCCTAACCGATATATATATATATATATATATATATACATATATATATATATATATATATATACATAATCACTATTTACATAGGGGTCATTCTATAGAAATGTCAATTTTTGTGTCCCTAGCATTTACAGATATATTACACTTGAAAAACTTATTAGGCTTACAATTTTTTTTTTTATATTTTAAAATTGACACCTATGGACAGATAGAAAAGCGGATGTTTCTGTAGAATGACCCATACAAATATATATATATATATATATATATATATATTGCATGTGTGTGTGTGTGTGTGTATGTGTGTGTTTGTGTGTTGGATTTTAGTTTGAAATTGTAACTGATGTACAATGTGATCTCACTCCCAGCCATATCAATCCCAAAATAGCTCTAAATTGCACACAGTGATGGCTGCTCTTCAATGTAGTCTTTAATTCAAAGGTAAAAACTTGAAAAGCATGTTCTGCAGAAAGTTTACTCAAATTTTGACAATTACTCTGGAGAGACCACCAAACATGCAGGGCTCAGCTGTCAGGAGTCTGGGAATAATTCTCCTCCACAGCTTCTCAGAAGTTCAAATGTCAGTGGTGCGATTGACTATGCAGACATCTGGGGACTCAACAAAGGCATAGAGCTAGGAAAAATTTAAATGCATGTATTCATTTTCATCTTCTACTTCCTACTGCAACTGACTCGACTACAATTTTACCCCCAAGCAAACCTGATCCAAGCCTGAAAAAATGACAAATTCAATAGCATAAAAATTCAACAGATACCAGAAAATTAGTGACGTCACCATGACAGAACACAATGGATGGACATGACCAACATATCTGTGAGCGCTGCGTGACCTGAATTCATTAACTACCATTACATCCATGAGTCACACAACAGCTAGTAATGAAAACACACATGAGACAGCTGCAAGCTCATTCCAAATGAGATCAAATATTCTCAACTGAATATTGCAAAAACCCCAGGCTACAGATGAGGAATATCTCACCCTATGGGACTTTTATTAACCACAGGGATAGTGCCTAGGGGTCAGCAACATGGAAAAAATATTGTCCGAATATCTTACATTAAACACAAGAATGCTTGAATGTATCTCTGGTGGTTTCAGAATGCAGGACCTTGTGCACTTGTGAATGTTCGGCCAGCACCTAGAAGACATTATGGGTCAGAGATACAGAAAAGAGCGGACAGTTACATGGGGTTTACAGTCAAACCTTTATAGACCTGGCATAACAGACAAAAAACTATATTTAAAGCTCTAGAAATTAGGAGTGGAATTAGAATAAACAAATAGTATTGGATTATTTCAACAAGGTCATTCATGCAAAGCTTCTGCACCCCCATCCTGATCATGATCTGCATTTGTTTATCTGAAAATGCTAATTTCTGCAATACCCTGTAATCAGTAAGCTAACAGTGGTGTACACTCACTCTCTCACACTGGGTTTAATACCACGTATGGCAGTTTTAGTTTAAACACTGATGTTTGAAGCTTTGTTGTACATTATTAATATACTGCAGTTTTCCAGTAAATTCAGTAAATACGCCAACTTTAATCCTAACTATGTAATATTAATGGCTTAGCTCGCTCTATAAAAATCCAACTTTAATTTGTTGGCTTTTGTAACATTTTGTTGTTACCTGAACAAACAATTGTGAACAAAACTTGATAATTCTATAATCCTTTAAGACATTATTGAGTTAAAATGTTTTAGTTTTTAGTTGTTTTAGTCTAACAAAATTGGCCTCAGTATGAGAAACACCTTTTTACAGAGTACTAGCCTGTTAGCTGTTTGCCAAGCTGGGCCCAGTTTCCCAAAAGCATCTTAGCATTAAGATAATCTTGGTAGAGAGTGTGTTCAGGGTTATGCGCGCTCTACCATTCATCATTATTCTTAGATGCTTTCGGGAAACTTAGACCTTGTTGTTAAACAAGGCCAAGTTCTTATGTAGGGGACGTTTAGCATGGTTTCAGTCTTTTTGCTTCATATATACACAATTTGCAACTCATATGTTCTTATAAACTTTAAGAACCATTTTACCAGTGCATTCTGGGAAAACTTTACGGTTGCTCCTCTGAAATTCCCATTGCTTGTGTCCATGCATGTGTTAGGTCTACTCACTACCCTACGTGTTTCATATTATTACATTAGTTTAGTTTGTAAAACGTGGGCTTTGGGTAAAGAGTAAATAAACAGTGATGTATATATTGCCGGTGACTTTCTCAGTAACTAAAAAAATGAAATTCATGATCAGTGCACCTCTAGTAAACAGTGGTGCACTGGCTGACTTGACTGCAGATATTTACCTTACAGAAGAGATTTCCCTTGCAGCGTGAACAAGACTGGAAAGGCATTAGTCAGAGAAAGAAAGAAGTCATGTGGGAGCTGACTGAAACATAACCAAAACAAGAACATAAAACAGTGTGAAATCTTCAAATTCAAAGCCTTCTTTGTGTGGATTTAGGTCAGAGCTCAATATTTTGTTGTGTGGATTTAGGTCAGGGTCCATTTTTTTTTGTGTTTTTCTTTTCTTTCTTTTTTTTGTTATTATTATTTAATCTTTCAGGATGGACGGTGCAGGACAGGTATGGACCGTTTCTTTGTTGCCAGCAGGTGTTTCAGAAGTAGCTGATTCATGCAGCGGTGGTGGTGAACAGCTGATTCATGCATCAGGTTGAATGCATGGCTCTATGCGTTGAAGTCAATGACTCATGGAATAGAAACACTCTCTACTTTTAATCTGCTGTGGAAATAAATACATTGAAATCGTCTGGCAAGAGATGGCCTCTTTGAAATGGGGCTTTTAATTTCGAAGAGTTATAGGAGGACTACTGGCAGGACAATATCTATAGCCTTTTCTCATCTGAGTCAAAGAGGCAGTTAAGATGAAAAGGTGTTTTGACGGAGCCACCACTAACGCTTTTATAGGCGAATTTCTTCAGTAATTCTAAATGGCCTAAAAGATGCTAGCTAGCATTCACCCTCAATGACAAAGGCATCTGTGTTTAAAAAGAAACTTTATTCTCAGAGGAGAAAAGTTGGACATTGCACATCATCCAGTAACAGTGAAGACAGAAATAAGATCATTTAGGAACTTCATCTTTTCCTGCACCACCTACTCTTCAACACTTTGTTCATATTCACAACACAACGCTTAATTTCCAGTTTAAAATGCTGTGCAATATTGTTGGACTACATTGTTACACCTAATCTGAACTAGGCAGTAGGAAAACAATAATAACAATAATAATTATAATCAGTGACATGTCCATATAAGGAAATGCAGGTCTAAGCCTTTATTCTCCATGTAACAAATTAATAATGTGCTCAGTAATTGTCACTTTCACACCCTGTGGTAAACAAAAATATTCCAAAGATGAGATGTTTTACTATGCAAACATTTTCCCCCCGAATAGCACTGTATCCTCTGAGTTACAGAGTCATTAAAGGCCCACTACATAAGTTTTGGGGATTTGGAGACCTCACTGGTGGAAATGTGTAATTGCACACAATGTGCTGAAAAACACTGTCATTGATTGTGCTTCTTGCAAGTATGTAAGTAAATTGTCTATTATTGTCATTACATCTTCAGCAGTTTGATGCTGATTTTGCATTTGAGATCTAAACATCGAGCCACCTTTTTATGAACCTGTGCATGTTACAGCAATTTCTTTGTGCTTAACTTAGTAATGTTACTGCTTTCTAACAAAGCTGTGCATTGAATTGACATTATAATATTGGTGACCATACCAAAATACCCCACAAAAAACAGCATATACTGCCAAGTCTAGTGGTTGTTGTGGCAGTAGCAGCCTACACCTTGAGCAATAGTTGTTATAAAATTGAGTTGAAGTACTGTATTAAATTTACTTTAATGCAGAATCATTTCAAGGAGTGTTAGCTTGTAGCATGGATGTAGCATTTTTGCATTTTGTCTTCTTTGTGTCCTCGTAATTTATAGAGTCCTGTAAAATCTGTGGGAAAACATACACAGAAAAAATCATATTGGGTTTGGAACATCCTGGTCTACCACAGGCTGTGATAGTGCATGTTTTCAAAAACATTTTTCATTAAGAAACAGCCTACTGTTCCTCATATGGCCATGCTTCCAACCACAAAATGACACGACTTCAGAGATCTATTGTTAACTAAGCATGTGTTTGTGGGCAGAGCATGGATAAGATCATTTCTGATTTTTTTTCCATAAAGAGAAGTTTCATTTCAGTGACCTTTTATTGCTCATGATGGACAAGAGAACACTCAACACAAAGCTGGTTCTACTTCACAGCTGAAGTACTCTACTTTTAGCCAATGGTCACCTCTCTGTCCCTGTAATCAATTCAATAAAGAGTGCAATTACACAGTGCAAGTTAACAACACTACAGAGGTCTTGCAACATTGTTTCCCTCTTGAAAGCTAATTAAAAATTTACACAGTCACCATGAAGTCCTGCTGAAAGGACAGAAGTCTCACCCCTTGAAGAATTTCTTGCAATGTGTGGTGTCAAAACCCATATGTGCAAAGAGCAAGACATCATACGCATGTTCACAAATTGGCCCAGATTGCGGCGCACCAGCGGATATGCCTGATAGTCGAGGAATAGCAGGTCTCAAGAGAGGAAATTAAAGATGAACTGAACTATAGAGTTATTTCTGCCCACATTCTTGCATAATTCTGTTTAATTACCTGTGAAATGCAACTGTGACACTTCCTAACACTCAGACTCTCTCACGTCCTTTGATGTGCCACTCATAAAAAGACAATAAGATTTTCATGATTTCAAAGCAAAAAAGTTACTCTGTTTTTCTGTAGCGTGTAGCCCCCACAGGCATGTAAAGTATCCATCTGGACTGGAGGAAAATGAGACATAAGGTCATAAGGTTAGGGAGGTGAATGAACTCTTGGCTCAGCTGGTCGTGGGCACAGATGAATCTGTTCTGAGACAATGCCCTCCAGCTGCAGAGGGCTGATACACCTCCACATCAGCTCAACGGCCCAACACTAAGATCCACATTATTTGCTTCAGTCAGAATTTCTGCAGGTCTGAAGGAGAAATACAGTTGTAAGTTCGGTTCTGAGGCCATGAAAAAACATGTTGGTCTACCTATCAAAGGAATACTTTGGGCAAACATGTTAATAGCCACCAATTAGCGTAACTCCATGGAAGCTAGTTGCCCCTGATTAGCATAACTCCATGGAAGCTAGTTGCCCCCGATTAGCATAACTCCATGGAAGCTAGTAGCTATGATTCACTATATCTCCATAGAAGTTAGTAGCACCAATAGGTTGTTTGCAGCCACAAGATTCTAATGATGCATGAAACCCAGAAAGATGGCAGGAAGTAAAAAGCAGAATAGATGACATGGAAGTGAGCCCATACTGCGCTAGTTCAGACAATATTATGAAAGAAAGGTATGAACAGAAAATCACAACATATGTTAGATGTGTTTTCCTATTTACACCTTTCTCTCATAATATTGTCTAAACAGAAAATCACAGCGTATGTTTGACGTAATCCTTATGTTAAGAAGAGCAGATAGGCAGTAGACATAACCAACTACCTAGTCCTCCAGACATCCTTCTACTCAAGAAAACAAATGAAAGCATCAAAAAGTATGAAGGCTTACAAGTTACAGCGATGAAGTTGGCCTCCTGTCCAAATTTTCCTGTTCCACTTTAAGTATAGTGGTTATTATTATAATGCCTGATGCCAGACTGAATAAGAAGCTGATTTCTGCTTTGGGTGATTTGGTCTATTAAAATATCCTATCCTACAGTTTTATGTACAGCTCTACCTGTAAATACACGCTACAGTGGGACATTTCATAAAGGCAGCACAATTCGTCAGAACACCTGTTAGTCTCACACAGCTAAGTGATGAGTTAAACTGTATAAATACATTTCATTACTAACAGTTATGTATATATAAATATACAAAAACTGAAACAAACGATTACTTACCATGTCATATAACACAACAGGTGATGAAATAAAGAAGGCTGTCTTTGTTATTACCCATTTTAAACAGAGATCGAAACTTCTGGTTTTGTTTGTTTTCCTGCTCCCGCTGCTTCTGATCCTAGCAACACGTCTGTGCATACGTATCAGTGATGGACTGCGAAGAGCGGCTCAGAGCAGAGAGTTTAGTATCCAAAGAAAGTACTGTTCATTATGTTTATTCTGGTTTTATTGATTATTCAACAATAATTCAGCTTCTATTTACCTCAGACGGAGGCATTGGACTCAGCTAGTCTTGACAAAAACTTACAAGTCCACCTTAGACTGCATCCAAATGAGGTGGAGACAAGACTAAGACCACTTGTTATGGTCTCGAATGTATACGTCTGTCTGTCTGCCCTGTGATGGACTGGTGACCTGTCCAGGGTTTATCCTGCCTTCCACCCGATGACTGCTGGGATAGGCTCCAGCTCCCCCTGAGACCCAGAAGGATAAGCAGCTTAGAAGATGTGTGTGTGTGTGTGTGTGTGTGTGTGTGTGTGTGTGTGTGTGTATGTGTGTGTGTGTGTGTGTGTGTGTGTGTTTTATGGTCTCAAGACCAAGACCGGACTTGAGTACTACAACACTAGTTAGCAGCCACCAGTTAGCATGACTCCACAGAAGCTAGTTGTAAGACTGGTCAAAAACGTTCCACTAACCTATAACCTTTTAATCACTACTCACATTCCCTACTGTTCTCTCATGCCCGCATTGTCTACTTGACTGAATCATTCCATCCAAGATAATGTCCACAATCCCCGCTTTGTTTCACTGTCATTTTAGGAATTTGCTAAACGGTACATGGGTTGCCAAAGGGAGCTGCATTTATTGATTTGTTTTGAAGTCATGCATGGAAATTGGCACAGTTCTTGCCCCCGGTGTGCATGGTGACAGTTGACAATGATCATGTTGCTCCAGCTAAACAAATGTGAATACTGTCTTTATATGTGCGCATTTATGAATTAACCACTGATGTGGTGATTTGTTCTGGGGATTAGACTTTCATCCCCCATGCGGAGGTCGATCTGTGCCATGACGCGAGAAAGTCTCATTTTGAGGTGAGGCAATCAAAGACCCATTTATCTGCTTTGCTGAGCAATAAAAGGCAATAACATATTTTAGACTTTCTCTTTAACACCCTCCAGTGGTCAATTCATTTTAAAGCAGCAGTACATCAAACTCAGCAGCACATATTTTTGGTTGTACTACACAAATCAGCAGAGGTACATGAATCCCAGAAGAACATGAAGCACAAAATGTAAAAGTCAAGTTTTTGGACTTGAGTTAAGCTGGCTCTCATTCACTTAGAGGCTTTTCTTGTCGAGGCATACAGGCTGCATTACACACCAGCAGTAACAAAGAACAACAACAAAGAGAACGACAACAGCTGTGAAGTTTGTGTACTGCGGCTTCTACCATGAAAAAGCCATAGAGCTTTGCCAAAAGGTCCAGGTCTGAAGAATGCAGCAACATTTAAAGAAGGTTTTAGCTCCTCTGGGCGAGCTGCAAGTGTGTCAATTGACAGTGTGGTATAGTATTTATTTTCATTTTTATAGTATTTTATTTATTTTCAGGGCAATGCTGCTTTAAAGGACCTATATCACACATTTTTGTTAGTTTTTCCCCTGGCAGTCACTTATAACATTGGCAAAGTTTTACATGCCAAAAGAACTCATAATTTATTTTCACATGATCATTTTCCAACCTCTGTTTTTCCTTAAACAGGTAGTTTTTTTTTACTGTCCCTTTAAGACTGGGTATGATAAAACTACCCTAAAAAAGAGTTTATGTCAGCTTTAAACTTGTCAGCTTCATCAGATATTCATACTCATCACATATAACACATCAGTGATGCTCTTTTTTAATTGTTATAACTGCTTATTAATGGTTTTTAAAGTTTTATTACCCAGTTGATGACATTCAAAAATCAATTTTAAACCATCCATAAATCCTTTATTAGTGTATTCTTATTGTAAACTTGTACAAGAGACTGATATATGTAAATGACCTTTGTTCTGACTGTCTGCCCTGTATCATTCAAAAGGAGTCCAGACTGAAAAAACTCTTTATAACTTCAATGTGAATGAGCGGGGCTAATTTGCTGTAATGTGAATAGGCAGATGTATGTAAATATATTGGTTTTTGTGACATCACAAAAAGAAAGAATTCAAAACGGCAGTTTCCATGTATGGACCATATGGCCTAGGGAATGAACAGTATGTTTTAAACTCTAACAGTGCATCATCAAACATTTTTTATTATTTAGAAATTAGTTTTTTCCCTTGATTTGCGCCCTTTAATTAAATTAAGCTCCGGGCCAAATTATTTCATTTCCATGCCTTTAAATTTCAGGATCATCTGCTTTTTTCTGCAGTCCCAGAAGGTTGGCACAGTGTCACTGCCAATTTGTCATATCTCATCAACAGCACAGATATTAAAATATTAGAATATTTTCCATGTTCTGAGAAAAAAACAAAAATTTGCTTGATGCTCATTAGAGGCACCTCGTGACAGCCCTGTCAGCGAATCGATAAAGGATAGGGATTAACGGAGCATGCTCTAATTCTCTGATGCAGCGTACATGAATGACTCATATCCCAGAAGGACTCCCTGAAGAATATCAAACCTTTAGTGGCCTTGGTATGAGAACTGAGTGGGAAGGGTTTAGGAAGTTCAAGTTAAGAGCATTTCTCATGGGCCCTAAATAACACAGCTGCCCACAGAGAAATCATGTACATTTAATGCTCGGAAAGCTGAGGAAAACCTCAGAGGACCTGTATGCAGGAGGCTGCTTTGAAACCAAAAACTGGGATGGATTCTATGAATACTGCAAGCTTGTTATGCTGATCTCATGTGGGTACTTAGATAAAGTGATGCTGAAATGCTGATAATGAGCCAACAAAGTGCTTTAATGTTCACTAGCAAATTAGTCTTAGCAAAGAAACCCAGCTAAAAGCAAAATTTCAAAAAGCTCGTAGGCCTACTTCCTCAGCGGTCACAGATTATAAGAAACTGATTCTGGAAAAGACCATGCGTGAAAAAGTCTACAGTTGTATGCAAAAGTTTGAACAAAATAACACAAATTACAACCCCTTTCTAAAAAAGTTGGGACGTTGTGCAAAAAGTAAATAAAAAAAAATGCAATGATGTGCAAATCATTTAAATCATATATTTTATTGAAAATAGTACAAAGACAACATATCAAATGTTGAAACTGTGAAAATTTTATTGTTTATTGAAAAATATTTGCCCATTTTGAATTTGATGCCAACAACACGTTCCAAAAAAGTTGGGACGGGGGCAACAAAAGACTGGTAAAGTTGTGTAATGACACCTGGTGGTTGATTGGCAACAGGTCAGTGACATGATTGTGTATAAAAAGAACATTCTAGAGGGGCTGAGTCTTTCAGAAGTAAAAATGAGGAGGGGTTCACCACTCTGTGAAAGACTGCATGAGTATATATTGCAATAATTCAAAAATAACATTTTTTAACATAAAATGGCAAACAACTTTTGCTTTCATCATCTGTGGTACATAACAACAATAAAAGATTTAGAGAATCTGGAGAAATCTCTATATGCAAGGGACAAGGCCAGTCTTGGCTGGCCATAAACTTTGGGCCCCTCAGGCGGTACTGCATTAAAAACAGACATAATTCTGTAGTGGAAATCATTGCATGGGCTCAGGAACACTTCTGAAAACCACTGTCTGTGAAAACTGTTTGTTGCTGCATCCACAAATGCAAGTAAAAACTCTAAAATTCAAAGAAGAAACCACATATAAACAGGATCCAGAAATGCTGCCACCTTCTCTGGGCCCAAGCTCATTTAAAATGGACTGAGGGGAAGTGAAAAGTGTCCTTTGGTCCGACAAATCAACATTTGAAATTCTTTTTTGAAATCATGGACACTGTTTCCTCCGGTCTAAAGACCACTCAGCTTGTTATCAGTGCACAGTTCAAAAGCCAGTATTCATGATGGTATGGGGGTGCATTAGTGCACATGGTATGGGTGACATGCATATCTGTGAAGGCACCATTAATGCTGATATATACATGTTTTGGCAACATATGCTGCCATCCAAATGACATCTTTTTCAGGAAGGCCTTGTTTATTTCAGCAAGACAATGTCAAACCACATTCTGCATGTATTTCAAAGGCATGGCTCTGTAGTAAAAGAGTCAGGGTGCTAAACTGACCTACCTGCAGTCCAGACCTGCCACCCACTGACAACATTTAGAGGGTTATGAAACGAAAAATACGACAAAGCAGACCCCGAACTGTTGAGAAGCTGAAATCAAGAACGGGAAAACATTTCACTTTCAAAACTACAGCAGTTGGTCTCCTCAGTTCCCAAACACTTGCAGAACGTTGTTAAAGGAAGAGGTGATGAAACACAGTGGTAAACATACCCCCGTCCCAACTTTTTTGGAATGTGGTGTTAGCATCAAATTCAAAATGGGCAAATATTTTTCAAAAAACAATACAATTTCTCAGTTTCAACATTTGATTTGTTGTCTTTATAGTATTTTCCTATAAAAATATGGTTTACATGATTTATATATCATTGCATCCTATTTTTACTTTACATTTTGCACAGCGTCCCAACTTTTTGGAAATGGGGTTAAACATGTTTGGTTAAATTTCTAAGTGCAACTAAGCTAACACATCCTCTACAGGGAAACTTAATTATGGCATTTTCTGCAACCTTTGGTGCACGATTTCTATTTCTTTGCTAAGTTGAATATCTTGGGGAAAAAAAACACATGAAAAAAATGTGCCATAACTTTTGCACAGGCCAAATTTTATGTTTATTTTTTTCCAATATGTTAAATTCAGCAAATAAACAGCAATTGTGTATTAAATGTGCAGAAGTTTGTTCTCTGTAGAGGATCTGTTAACTTACTTTCCCTAAGAAGATCAACAAAACATGTCATTTGACCAGAGGAACCCAAACTTTTGTATGTGACTGTACTGTTTTTCTAGATCTTGGCTAGTCTGATTGCACTGCATACATTCAAGGAAGTTATAGACGTTTTGGTTCCACAAGGCACAGCAACTGATGCGCTATTCCACATGACTTCACTGATGTAACTGGTCAATTAATCAAAGCTCTGTGATGAAAACTCCACTGACCATAGCAGCACACAGTGCAGAGCAAGTCTGATCTCAGTATGTATTCATTTCTGCAGCCCAACATCAAAAATGTTTCATATGGCCATCCGGGTGCATACATTCTGTGAGTAATCAATGAACAGCACAGTCTTTTGCCCAGAGTTCCATTAATTTCTATGTACTTTGTGTAAAGGATGATTTTGACTGTGAATGTGTGGTTTAGCGAAGAAAGCTATCCTCGTGTTTCTCCTCATTAAACCCCTCATTACTAACTGAAAGGCTTTGCCCTGAAATGACTGCTTTAACGCTAAGAAAAAATTCTCCATTTCTGCCTTTTAATCTACTCTTCACTGCTGATAATGTGATTTCTCAACGCGCTTGTTGCATTTATTTTACTATGTAAAGAATATGATCTATCATAGTAGGAAATTCTTAGATTTTTGTGCTTATGTCATAAAATAATATTACAAATATACATACTGCAATTCTAGTTATCTACTAATGTCAATCAAATTAATCAATTAGCCTTTAGCACAACCTGAAATCATCATCTTTTTAAGACTATTGTAAGATTATTTTAAGTTCTTCTATTTTGTGAAATTCTCTTAATCTACACTGTAAAAAAATGTTAAAAAAAAGTCCAAAAGCCGGGGTGTTGGACCAAAACCATTAGATAACAGTAACATAATGTTTTCACAATCATGGTAAAACACTGTAAAACTACAGTCATTTAATTCCTTAGAAATATAGCTTTTTGCTGTAATTCAACAGTTTCACTAGTATAATAACTAGTTATTCTAACATACAGCATATTATACATAATTTATAATAATAATGTTTAAAATAAATGCAAATGTCTATGAAATGAAGGTGATAATTTGTTTTTGTGAATTTACATTCTATTCCTGTAAATTCACAAGAGCATTGTTAAAATACAGTATACATATGGTGTATATACATGCATTTAACCTTTTTCAAAAAATAAACAGGTATTGACCATTAACTTTTACAGTACTTTGACAGTGAAAATAAAGCATTGTGAATTATTTTATACAGTGAAAAAGAACACAGTAGCACACAGAAAGCTCCAGTTTCTAATGCCATACATTTTACTGTGACCAATGTAGACATACACGCACTGGAACTACTGTGGGGAAAGAGCTTAATAAATTAAAGTGGACAAAGACATGGCCTCTGAATGTACTGTCGACAGATCATTACACATCGCTGTTGTCGGAAGAAAAACTTGTATGTCCATTTTTGACATTTATCAGTTTTTGACATAATTTGAAAATACCCATTACCCTTTACATTGTATGTAAATTTCATGAGGAACGGACTAAAAGAAATGACCTAATATGATCCTGAGAAAATTCTGGTTCCATTGACCTACATTAAAAGTAAAGTATGTTTTTTCCATTACCATTTTGGAGATACAAGGTTTTCTTCCAACAACAGTGATATACTCTTTAAAAAAGGGAGAGGACACAAAGGGATGCCATAGAACAGTGTTTCTCAGCCCTGGTCCCGGAGGCCCACCACCCTACACTTTATAGTGTTTTCCCTGCTCCCAACACACCTGATCCAACTAATCAGCTCATTAGCAGCCCATTATTGAGTTAAAGTGGGTGTGTTAATGCAGGGAAAGTGCTAAAATGTGCAGGGCAGTGGGCCTACAGGACCAGGGTTGAGAAACACTTCCATAAAGGAGCCACTTACGATTCCCTAAAGATTCACTTTTTTAACAACAAAAAAAAGAGATTTGTGAAGATGAAGAACCTTTTAAAGGATTAAAAAAACTTCATAAGGCAAAGGTTCTATAGGGCTCTTACAAGCATCACATTATGTGAAGGTTCTTAAGACCTTCACACTTACTCATTTACAAAATGTTTCTTTAAATCAGTGGCCCTTAAACCGTTCCTCAGTGTCACGCCTCAGGCTGAATCGGACTTCATTTCCCAGGATACACTGGGAGATCACATGTCTGGGCAACGTCATTCAGACTTGGAGCTCAGAAGGGACTCCAACAACCACAATACCTCAGGAGATCACATGACTACGGACTATCACGCACGCACCTATCAGCGTTTGCAATCTCCCGAATATTGAGTGTATACACCTGAATCCAATGTCATATGATCACATTAGTTCAATATTTAAGCCCGGGCTTTAGCGTTAGTCAGTGCGAGGTATTGTTTCTATTAGAACTTACTGAGCGTTTTCTATGTTGCTATTACTGCCTGTTATGACCCTTGTTTCGTTTTCTTGACCTTGTCTTTTGATACTCCCTTTTGGTACTTCTGCCCGGTTGTGTTTGGACCTGTTTTTCGACCCTTTTGCCCGTTCTCCTGACAACGTTTTTGGATTATCCTTGTGCTTTTGTATGCTTAGTGTTAGGATCACTTTTGTGATTCTGTATAGGTCTTTTTGGCTCCGACCTTTGTTTGTTTTTGGACCCGACTTTCTAAACTCTAATAAACCTGGTTTTCACTGTTTATCCGCGAGCGTCTGGATTCTGCTACAGCGTCACACTCAGGGACCCCCAGACAGTCCAGATTTTTGTTCTATTTTTTGTGTTGTGAGTTGGGATACAGCAAAAATGATGGCCTTCTGGGGATCCCAGAGAACCACTGCTCTAAAGAACCATCAACTGAAATCTTCCTTAGGGAAATGAAAGTGCTTCTTTTGTGGCACTGTGCAAAGAACACTTTTTGGCACTATTATTTTTAAGAGTGTAAGGTTTACACAGATGGTTGGTTTAAATATTTTGTTCTTCTCACTAGAGAGCAGATTGTGTTCTGTTAGTTCACAGCCAGATTTAAAATGCTTAACGATGGATGGAATTAGCTAGTTATCACCATGAGACAATGACGCTTTGTCAAAATTTTAGTCACCTCAGGCTTCCTAAAGTCGTCTGGATCTGCTACAATTTTCCTGGGGAATTGAGTGGAATGAAAACAGTGCATTTCAGCATGGTTGGACAACAGCATCGCAACATGTTGACTGAGCTCCATAATATTCATCCCTCAGATATTTCCACTGTTACCAAAAACTGACTGAGTTGACAGAAGAGAAAATGTAGGCCATGCTAAGTGGATGTTAGAGATGTGTTTCTGAGTCATATCTGCGATATGTCATGTCACAAGAAAACGTTTTGTCTTGTATCTGAACAACGCTTCAGCTCCAAAAAAAAAGTGTGTCAGCTCAGTGGGCCATGAATCTAGACACCTGGTAATCAAGGCTTCATAAAAAGCCACAGTGCTCCCCATCATCATCCACCAAGAGCCTAGTATATTGAACTAGCAACTTCAAAGAGTGTCCCCAGACTGTCTCGACCAGCCTTGCTGCAACAGTCAAACAGTCTAGTTTATTAGCAGGCAAGAGACCAGGCAGCTAGAATGTGATTAAATTAGTCTGGGCAGTGTTCTTCAGCCCAAGTGTAGCACTAGTGAGTCAGTTAATTGAGTAGACAGATGGCAGAGTTGCAAAAATAATACGAAAATGTGTCGAGAGTCCTTGAAAGTCCATTCCATTTTGTTCTGACTGGATATACAATGTCTGAATAACCTCTTATTGTGAGAAAGTGTTTAGCTACCAAAGTCTCAGTTGACTTGCTTTAGGGTGGATTTTTTCCTCAACACAGAAATGAAAAACTTGATTTGTACACTCTTAAAAACCATGGATCTTCAAGGGTTCCTCAGTAAAGCCAAAGGTTCTATTTAGAACCATGAGTTCTACATAGAACCATTTCATACTTAAAAGGTTCTTTGCGTGGTGAAATGGATCTTCAGGGTGATGGATAATGTGTTGTATATTCTATATAGAACCATATACAAAGAAAATGGTTCTATATGGAACCATGAACATGCAAGGAACCCTTTGCATGATTAAAGGGTTCTTTGTATCATGTAAAGGTTCTTCAGATTAATAGAGAATGTGCTGTAGATGGTTCTATATAGAACCTTTTTGAAAAGTGTTCTATATAGCAAACAAAACGGTTCTTCTATTGTAACAAGCTTGACATCAAAACAACAGAACAATCCTTTTGGGTGCTGCCACGCATCCCTCTGGCTCTGACACTTCCATGGAATCCTCTGGGAGATCAGGTGACTCCTGACCTTCCACCTCGCTCCAATCCCCGCTCAGCCTCTCCTGAATACTAATCAGTTTCACCTGTTCCTGTCTTTGTTTGCCGAGTTAGAGAAGTATAAAGCCTGGGCTTTTAGTTTAGTTCTTTGCGAGGTATTGCGTTCTTTCGAGAACTGCTGAGTGTTATTATTGGTATCCTTTTTTCTGGATTTGACTACTTTTCTGAATTTTTGGACTTTTTGACCTTTTTGTTTTTGCCCTCTGGACTCTGTTTGCCGATTGTTATGTTTGTTTTTTTGTACTTTCTGTCTCTGTTGGATTTAACTTTTGCCTGTTACCTGACTACGATTTTGGATCACGATTTCACAAGTAAAGCGTTTTTTCAACCGCAAGCGTCTGAATCATTCTGGCACGTTACAGGTGCCATATAGAACCATTTAAAAAAGTTCTGTATAGAACCATCTACAGCACATTCTCCATCAATCTGAAGAATGATTTCAGCATGCAAAGTTCTAAACAGAACCACTGCCTTTACATATTTCATGACTCAAGGGGTCTCACAGCATTGAATCAAATGGTGTAATTAAAGCAGTAAATGGAAAATTTGATTCAGAATAACAGCTGAAAAATACCACTTTTTGTGTTGGCTTTATGATCAAGCTCACAAATATTTGCATAGTTACATACACTCACAGCTGGAAAACATATGGAAATACAAACATTTATACTGTGAGACCCCATATCTCACATTGCTGTATCATATACAAGACTATGCCCATTGTATTAGCCCTGATATCATTACACACGCATCTATTCCAAGACTTTCAGGACTACACTGTGCCTGGAGGAGGACTGTCCCTTGAGAAGGTTGTTATGACTGAGATGAAGACCTGCCCACGTGGGCCTTAGCTTTATTGACTAGAGTTAACAGTTGACATGGGCCTCTTGGCAAAAATCCGTCTTTATGTCTATGGACCAGTGTTTCAACCAATATGCATATTTAGTCTAATTTACATATAATCTGCATAAAGTTATAGAGCTGTATGCAAACATTTTAGTAACCCAAAATTACTTTTAGATTGTTGTAGAGTAAAGAAGTAAACACAAACACTGCAGCAAACTGTTTAAAAAATAACATTTTCTGCAAATCACTGTTGTTGGAAGAAAACCTCTTATCTTCAAAATGATAACTTTACAGGAAAAGGAAAAACCTACTTTACTTTTAATTTAAGTCAATGAAACCGGACTTTTTTCCCAAGTTTCTTTTGGTCCATTCTTCATGAAATTTACACACAATGTAAGGAGCAACAAGCATGTGATTAACAGAAAAAACGGACAAAAATAAAATAGTCATTTTGGTATGTGAAAAAGTTTTGACACTCTGCTAAGTCAATTCTTAGTAACACCTGCTTTGACAGATATCACAGCTTGCAAACACTTTTGTTGGCCAGCTGGTAGTCTTTCTGTTCTTGTTTTAGGAATTTTCTCTCACTCTTCTTTGCATAGCAATTCAAGTTCTATGCTATTTTGCTTAAGATCTACCCACAGATTTTCAATTATGTTTAAGTCATGGTAATATGAGGACCGTTCCAAAAACTTCAGCTTGCATTACTTGAAGTAGGTCATGGATAACTTTGAGATATGCTTTGGATCTTTGTCCTGTTGTAGAAGCCAGACTCTTTATCTAGTGGAGCTATTTAGTGGAATGCATTCTTCTTCTATCTCCCTATGCAGTGTTTTCTGGCAGCCACACAACCCAAAAGCACATTAGATCCACCCCCATGCTTAACACTTGGCAAGGTGTTCTTTTCATCAAATGCTGCCCCTTTTTTCTCCAAACATATATTTAATTTGTGACAGAAGAGTTCCATTTTACTTTATAAATCCATAGCAATTGTTTTCAAAATGCCTCTGGCCTATCTAGACACTGTTTTTATACTGCAGGTGTTAATATTTTGTTTCTAATTCTTTTTTTTTTCACTGTAAACATCAATAAAACATGTAATTTGACCAGGGATGTCCAAGCTTTCACGTACAAGTGTAACTGCTTATTCCCAGTCTATGTTAAAGGGGAGAGAAGTGGATATTTTTAAACCTCTCTCTTCCCCCTTTTTCTGTCCTCTCTTCTTGGGTCCATTAACTTGTTCTGCTGTTTTATCTTTTTGGCTCTGTTTAAGTCTTTTTGCCTTAGTTAAGCCTTTCTGTGTGAGGTTGTGAATTCATGCAAATATTTGGACATATTCAGATTTTTTTTTCCCTGTTGATGAAAAGCCTCGTCTAGGACTTTCACTCATTTTCTTCATCATTTTCACTTTTCATGCTCTTCTGATTTTTCTATTCAGTGTTATAATCTTTTGATTAGAATTATGACTCTTGATGTTCTGTTTTTAATTTTTTGGTAAGCCACCATCACAGAAATTATGAATGGGTGTTATTCATGCATTTCCAAATGTATATCTGCATTTACGTCATCCTTATTTAAAGTGGTATAGATGGTGGGAAAATATCCAGCATCTATAGCTGTTGCTACATTAGCCATAAATTGTGAAAAGCCAAGTTTTGCTGTGTGAGATGAAACCGTTGTTATTGGTCTTTGTAGGCTTTTGTCACAGCCGAGTGTGACCTACTTTGGAGGGAATGTTTGTCACCCAAGAGGCTTTTAGATTCATATAAAACCACTATACAGTGGGAAGTGAATTTCAGAAGCAGTAAGACACAAACTGTACTGACACAAGCACAGTTTTGCATAAGAGTAAATCATAAATGGTGATATAACAGACTATATTTTTGGAAAAAGAGCAAAATGCTGCCCTGATTAATGCAGATATTATGACTAGCTGTGTTTTGTATTGTTCATTTATTGGCAGGTGTCAGTAGTATTCAACAAAAGCACAGTGTATTATGTCTTTAACCCTGTAAAATCCCAGGCTTATTACATACTAAGGATTATTATTCAGTAACTACAGGGACTCAAATGCAAAAAGGTATTCTTAGGTTACAGAAGTGTGTGATAAAACTTTGGGCCCACCATTGGGCCCTGGCCTTTTAAGGGGTTTAATGGAACAATAAAAAGAAGCATTTGTTTGCGTGTGTAAAACAAATACATTCATTTTTGTACTGGATTGACATGTGATATGATTAGTATACTATTATTTCTTTTTTTTCTTATTATTGACATTAAAGATGAGATTGATAATACTTTTGGTTAGTTAAGCACAAATCAAAGTTTTTAACAGGATGTTAAACTATTATGCTCAAAATTGAATGAACTCGTGGTAGATGTGAGTTTAACCACACAGATACTCCAAAGACGAGGTTAATAAAGGACAAAATTGTTAATGAAATTTATGTGCTGCCATTTTATCATTAGATTTGACAATATCCACCATCGATGAATAAGGGCCAATATCTTTTCAGGGCCTTTTTCAGTAGACTATAGGGAAGTTAGGCAGGTAAAACTATAATTCCCTGTGCTCTGAACTGCTGGTTTATAGTGAGGACAGTTGAAGACTAAAAGAAGCTAATTATATTAAGTGAAAAGTAGCGAGTTACCTGCCCATTAGCAGCTAGATAGATAGACAGACAGACAGACAGACAGACAGACAGATAGATAGATAGATAGATAGATAGATAGATAGATAGATAGATAGATAGATAGATAGATAGATAGATAGATATTACTTCTTAGTAAACTGGCACTGTCAGATAGCAATATACACCGATCAGCCATAACATAGAACAAAAACTCCTTGTTCCTAAACTCTTTGTCCATTTTATCAGCTCCACTTACCATACAGGTGCACTTTGTAGTTCTACAATTACAGACTGTTGTCCATCTGTTTCTCTGCATACTTTGTCACCCCCTTTTACTCTGTTCTTCAATGGTCAGGACCCCCACAGGACCACCACAAAGCAGTTATTATTTGGGTGGTGGATCATTCTCAGCACTGCAGTGACACTGGCTTGGCAGTGATGTGTTAGTGTGTGTTGTGCTGGTCTGAGTGGATCAGACACAGCAGTGCTGCTGGAGTTTTTAAACATCTCACTGTTCAGTCTGCTGGACTGAGAATAGCCCACCAACCAAAACAGCCAACAGAGTCCTGTGGGCAGCGTCCTGTGACAACTGATGAAGGACAAGAGGATGACTAACACCCAAATAATAACTGCTCTGTGATGGTCCTGTGGGGGAGCTAATAAAATGAACAATGAGTGTAGAAACAAGGAGGTTGTTTTAATGTTATGGCTGATTAGTGTATTTCAATGTGGAATTTATTTGAACAGAAAGCATGAATGAAGTGAAATTTAATACATACCTTTTGCTTTTTAGCACGAGAACCTGGTGGTTTCTGACTGCATATGTAATTAAACATTTATTAATTATGTAATGAATAATTAAATAAGTAGTGTAGTTTGGGCATGTGCACATGCAGGACAGTGTCAAGTCAGTCAGGAGGTAGCAGAGGGTCTTAGACTTTATAGTTAGTGGTTAATTCAGCTTAGAATAGACAGCAGACAAAGATCAATGCAGAATGTGTGGAAGCAATGAAAGAAAAAGTGGACAGCAAGTGGCTCCCTTAGGAATGATAGGAGTTACATCTACCATTTCTCCCACAGTGCCTAGAGCAAAGCGCCTCAATGAAGAATATCAGCAGGGGGGAGCCAGACCTATATCAGACACCATCACATCAAAACCTGTAAAATACTCTCTACACTCTCTACACTCACATGATGTAGGTTTCAAAGAAATCTGTTGGCCATGTCCATTTGAAATAGCATGCCATCAAATAAATCTCAGGTTTTCAGTGCAAATTTTCTAGTCTCATTTTACCTCTAATGAATCCATTATACTGTAATATGGAGTGAAACAGAACAAGCCTATGAAAGCTTCTGACCTGGACCAAATCAAAAGAACACAGTGCTGTCCCTTTCCCTGTGGGCCTGATGTTAATGTGCTGCATGTAGGTGGCTGGAACATGCACTTATAAAAGAGAGAAGGTGAGAAGCAGAGGAGTTAAGTAATGAAGGACTGCTTTAAAAGTGCATGTGAGTTTATCAGTAGTTTGGCAGTGTAGTCACAGTCTGTAAGCAGTGACCTGGAGCCAACAGCACCTTCACATTTACATGTAAAATAAGGGGAAGATCCTTTAACTTCTACCAGAATCCTGCTGATCCACACCAGCTTCATAAAACCCCTTTTCTAAATTTCTGATGCTGAGAAAGCAAATGTGAGATGGCAACCCTGAGTCAAGTCCCTGGATTTAGACATAAAACATTTTCTTACAATAAAATTTTGCAACACTGAACTGGCATGTCAGAGAGGGTGAACTTGCTTTTTACAAATGGATTGAATATTTCTTTAGAGCCATGCTGCTTTGTAGGACAGAATTCACAGCAGCCCACCTGCCACAGACCTACCTGACACAGAACCATTTAACTTCAACAAGTTTTGCTATTTAGAACCAAAGCCAGAAGATCTCAAGCACAGAGACTTGAAATATCTATACAACTGAGAGGCAATAACTGTAACACTTCAGCAGAAGGGGACAAAATAAATCCCTTGTAGTGTGTGCTTATTAAGCCTTAATAGCACTTACATTGGTAATTATAAGGCTGCTTATCACTACATTCTTGCATAATAACAAGGGTGTAATAAGCATTTTTCTAGAGCATGTTTATTTGTGTACTACACATAATTGTAATAATAATAATCTTTTGAACATTATATGTGTTTTATTATACCCTTATTAAGCCTCATCAAGCCAAACTTATCAAGCAAGTAGTAACTAGCATGAATTAAGCATTTTACAAAATATGTTTATTTGTTGTATATTACGCATCCTAATCTTTTGCACGACATGTAAGCTGTCCTATATGATTCCCTTATGAATCCTTATCAAGTCAATAGCAATTAACTTATCAAAACAACAACTACTAAGTAGCTGCTTATTACTACATAATTAAGTAGTAACAAGAGTAAATCAAGGATTTTTCAGAGTTTTTTATTTATGCATTGTATAGTGCTGTAGTACTTGAGTTTCAACACCACAGGGTCATCTTCTAGGCCTTGGGTTAAAGACATTAGGCAAGTATATTACTTCCTTAATTTAGTACTTTTCTTTTTATCTCTCAAACACACATCTATGTAAAGCAAAACACACTTGAAACCACAAGTGGGACTCCTTATATTACACAAATAAAAATGCATGGAAAATGTTTAATTCATTGTAGTCACAGTCAGTTAATTACCAACTATTCTTGTATTACTTTGGAGCAACTTGTGTATTTAAATTTTAATTAAGCTTTAATACAATTCATATTAAATGCACTTAGTTGTGCTTTTGAGTGATTATTTTGAACAACTGAAAAATGCACTTGAGTGAATTTAAGTATGTTATTTGTAGACATAACTGTTGTCATACTTGGAATATAAAAACTACTGGATGTATTGATACAGTGCAACTTACTGTGTTATACTGCAAATAAAACACTGTTAAATGCATTTTAAATTAGATTTTAATATCACTAAATACACTTAAGTACATGTTACATGTACCTTTATAAATGATAAACAAATATATTCTTAGGAGTAATTAAATACAACAACTATATACTTAAATTGTATTTAAGTGATATTGAAATACATCTTCCTTGCCTGAATTCTTAATTGGAATAATTTATGTTGGAATAAACTCGAGACACAAATTTTACAAATATTTGTGAAATCTATTTTAAAGGTGTAGTCTTATTCGATTGCTAAGTGATTTGAGTTACTTTGCAAATAAATGCAAGAAAAATGTACTAAAGCATGCTTTAAAAGTCACTGCTTTAAGATATGCCTCTGAATATTACACTTAAGTTGACGACAGTTCTATTCTTTTGTTTAATTGTGCTTCAGTGTGTTAAGGAACACATTCATTCAAGAGTATTTACTTCTAACACAATAAAGTACAATTTAAAAAAATACATAAAAGTATATATTACATCAAATTTTAAAAGAAATCTTTCAGTTTCCTATAAATACTTGAAGTGTTATTAATGTATTAAGTATGATTCTTTTATGTAGGAAAAATGGACAATGCTGTGCAAAAATTATGATGTATAGTACACAAACAAAAGTGCTCTGGAAAACTACTAACTCAACTACTGGCACTATATGAGTGTTACCAGAGGTTTCAATTAAGGGAAGATATTCAGTGACAAATAAAGAGTCTCAGTGGGAGCCATTGTTATATCTAAAGTCTGGATTTCAATGGAATATTTATTTCATTTTGAAAATTGATACCTGGGGAAACTCACCACCTGTCATTGTTCAGCTGTAGCTCAAAATAGACAAACCTCACAAACAAACAACCCACTGTTCCATTAACAAAGACAGCCTTGAAATATGAAAACTCCGTTCACATCCCTACAGTTTACCACCAGCTTTTGTCATCATAAAAGTAAAAAAAATGTAAATGAACAAAGCTGTTTCCTGCAAACCTCTATCATTATAACAGCTGCAGCAAGAGCAGCTCAGGTCACTCTCAACTTCTGCCAACTTCATTTGAGGCCTGAGGTGTATCCCTAAACTCAAATATGAGACGTTAGCTTCACTTTCATAGCCGTTCCAAGAGTGCTTCTTGATTTTTGGAGCACCACCAATGCCTTAAAGAGGCTAATGAGCTTTGATACCATCACTTGGCATCCAAGGCGTACCAAACTGGCAGTGCTAACTTCATTCTGTAAACCACAGCCCTGCCTTATGAACAGGAAATTGGCATTTTTACAGAGGCGTGTGTCATCCCAGAAGCCTCTCTAATGTAGTAATGAGGGATGAGAGGCAGGTGATGGAGGAGCGAGGACTGCAGGCAGCAGTGCTCTGATGCAGCGCTGTTGCTAATCCAACATTTAGCATGCTAATCCTTCCTGCTGGGGATCTTTCCACTGCAGTGACAGAGACACACACACACGACACTGAGGATAATTCACTCAAAACTTAAAGCTGTCATAGATAAATTTAATACAGCTTACATTTATTTAGCATCCTGGGAGACTGCTGTGTAACAAGACATTCACCGATAATCAAAAGTGTTGATGGTCATTCGTTGTTATGGAACTTTTATAGAAACTTGAGTGCTTTTGACATCTTTATCCGCATTGTGAGGTGAGGATAGGCATCTCAGCCCACACACTGAACACCATCATCTTACTGAATCACTGACATAGAAAGATGTAGACTGGGGTGGAAAGAGTACGAAAAAGTCAACCTAAGTAAGAGTGCTGCTACTGTAGTGATATCACTTATTTGATTATAAATAAACATATTAATAAAGTAAGAGTAAATATGCTGTTTATAGGAAACTGCCTGAGTAATCACTAGTAAGTGAATAATTACTAGATATGTTGGCTAACAGGGACAATGCTAGAGATCTATAGATGGGGTGCTAATCCTTTACTTGGGGTCACTGGGGGCTCACCACTGGGAGAAACAAAAAATGCCTGTTCATCATGACTTCTTAGTATTTTTTGTGGAGTTTTGGTAGCTTTGTGTGCGGTGATGGCTGTACTTACTAAGCCACGTAAGCAGCTGCTTAGGGTCCCGTGTCCACCAGGAGGCTGCCTAACAACTTCTGGTTTATGACTGTACCATGATGCTGTCTAAGATGCTTGAGTGAGGGGGAAATGCGATTGGTTGATCATGTCTTAAGAAAGAACAGACAGCAAAAAACAGGAAATAAAAAGAGAAAGGTTGACACTGTTTATTTCAAAATAATTGCGTTTGTGGACGTCAATGCTATTAGTTAGCCTCTACATTTCAGTGCATCAGGTAACAAATTAACTGGTTTGCTAATATTATATACAGCACATTAGGATTCTTAACTTAGGAACTTTTCATTTTGCCCTTGAATTCAATGTTGTCATGTTGTGAGAGCAATATAATTCCATAAAATGAAAAAATAATGAGGATTCTGAATGTAATTCTATGTACATAATTTCAAAGTTTATGGTAAAGGAAGATGAGAAAAATATATTGGATTGGAAAAATTTAACTTTACCTAGGTAGTTAGTAGGGGGCCAGAAATTATTCCCTCCCGTTTTATTTTTACACTGTGTTTATTTTATACAATGTGTACATCTGGGGGAGGACATTGGGCCCCCCCTAGAAAAATCCTGTTTAGGGCCCTCAAAAGGCTAGAGCTGACCTTCATCATGTAATAAGAGGAGACCTACCTAGTGTGTAGGAATTGAAAATGACCAAATTTAGGATAAGATGTTTTTTAAAAATCAAGATAACTGGGCAAATTAAATAAACTTTTTATAAATATAAAACTGAAATCATTTTTTATGGCTCCTGTGATTCAATCAGAGATATAAGCAGTGACTTTGGGCCTTTATGCACAAACTTGCACAGTCATGTTAAAAATGTCGGAGTAATCTTCAGTTTAGCTTTAAAATTTGATAAAATGATTAATTCTGTAGGAAAGGTTTTTTCCAGCCTTTTTTTGGTCTTTTCTTTCTTTTAAGGTCTTAGAAGTGGTTATCCCTGCATTCATCTCATTTCAGCTAGACTGTAACTCTCTTTGCATGGGAATCAGTCAGTTTGGTTTCATGTCTTCAGATGGTTCAAAATGCAGCTGGGCTTCTGACTGGCACCAGGAAGAGTGACAGTATTGCTCCTGTTCTGATCTCTGCACTGGCTGCCTGTTAGATTCAGAACAGAATTAAAAATTTTATTGTAAAACACTTCACGCTTTGGCACCTCATTACATTTGTGACCTCCTATGTCTCTATTCCACCTCTTGGTCTCTTAGATCATCTGATAAGCTTTTAAAAATTCCACAGTTGAGGCTGAGGTCTAAAGGAGATTGTGCCTTCTCCTCCAGTATTGTGGAGCAGTGTACCCCTCTCCATCAGGTCCTCCCCTGCTCCAAATACTTTTAAATTCTACTTGAAGACTCGTCTTTTTTTCTCTGGCATTTACCTCTGTAAGATATGTGCTGTCTCAAAGATATTTCAGTGTTGTCTGCAGGGCTACCTCAAACCTTTCAGAAGCCCTAAGCAAGATCCCCACCCCCTACCCCCTGCCACCACTTGCTAGCTGATATGCTGTAAAATTAAAGACTAACTAATAACAATACCTGCTTATCCTAGTGGGCAATACCCCACCGCAACCCAGAAGGATAAGCGGTTTAGATGATGGAATAATAACAATACCTACCACATGCTGTCTAAATTGAATTTAAATTGCCTGAGTATCTAAACCTGGATTAATCTCAATCTGAGTATCTACACCTGGATTAATCTCAGTCTGAGTATCTAAAGATGGATTAATCGCAGTCTGAGTATCTAAACCTGGATTAATCACAGACTGGGTATCTAAACCTGGATTGATCACAGCCAAAGTATCAAAATCTGTATTAATAACAGCCTATTTAAACCTGGATTAATCACAGCCTGAGTATCTAAACCTGAATTAATTACAGCCTGAGTATCTACATCTGGATTGATCACAGCCCAAGTATCAAAATCCAGATTAATCACAGCCTATCTAAACCTGGATTAATCACAGCCTGAGTATCTAAACCTGAATTAATCACAGCCTGAGTATCTACACCTGGATTAATCACAGTCTTTTTTCTGTTTGTAAATCAAATTACCCCACTAGTTAAATTTCAATATAATTTCAGTATATTTGTTTAATTCTTTTCCTTTTTTATGTACTTAACTATATAAATGTACAACCCCATTTTCAAAGAAGTTGGGATGCTGTGCAAAATGTAAATAAAAACAGAATGCAAAGATGTACAAATCAAGTAAACCATATTTTAAAGAAAAAATACTACAAATGCAACATATCAAATGTTAAAACTGAGAAACTTGGTTGTTTTTTGAAAAATATATGTCCATTTTGAATTTGATGCCAACAATACATTCCGAAAAAGTTGGGACGGGGGCATGTTTACCATTGTATTTTATCACCTCTTCTTTTAACATCACTCTGTAAGCTTTTGGGAACTGAGGAGTCCAGTTTCTGTAGTTTTGAAACTGATATGTTTTCCCGTTCTTGTTTGATATAGGATTTCAGCTGCTCAACAGTTCAGGTTCTCCTTTGCAGTATTTTTCATTTCATAATGCACAATATATGTTTTCAGTGGTGACAGGTCTGGACTGCAGGTAGGCCAATTTAGCGCACGTACTCTTTTAATACAGAGCAAAGCTGTTGTAATACATGCAGAATGTGGTTTGACATTGTCTTGCTGAAATAAGCAGGGCCTGCCCTGAAAAAGATCTAAGTTCTAAGTCTGGATGGAAGCATATGTTGCCAAAACATGTATCTGTTGTTCAGCATTAATGGTGCCTTCATAGATGTGCACATCATGAATACTGGCTTTTGAACTGTGCACTGATAACAAGAGTGGTCTTTAGCCCAGAGAACGCAGTGTCCATGATTTCCAAAAACAATTTCAAATTTTGATTTGTCGGACCAAAGGACTCTTTTCCACTTCCCCTCAGTCCATTTTAAATGAGCTCAGGCCCGAAGAAGGTGGCAGCGTTTCTGAACCCTGTCTATATGTGGTTTCTTCTTTGCATTTTAGAGTTTTAACTTGAATTTGTGGATGCAGTGACAAGTTTTTTCACAGACTGTGTTTTTCAGAAGTGTTCCTGAGCCCATACAGTGATTTCCACAACAACAGAATCATGTCCGTTTTTAATGCAGTCCCGCCCGAGGGCCCAAAGATCTTGGCCAGCAAATACTGTTTTTTGGCCTTGTCCCTTGCATACAGAGATTTTTCCAGATTCTCTAAATCTTTTAATGATATTCTGTACCGTAGATGATGAAAAGCAAAAGTTCTTTGCTATTTTATGTTTAGAAATGTTATTCTTGAATTGTTGCACTATTTGATCGTGCAGTCTTTCACAGAGTGGTGAACCCCTCCTCATCTTTACTTCTGAAACACTCAGCCTCTCTGGGATGCTTTTTTAATACTCAATCATGTTACTGACCTGTTGCCAATTAACCACCAGGTGTTTTTTTTAGCATCACACAACTTTACCAGCCTTTTGTTGCCCCGTCCCAAGTTTTTTGGAATGTGTTGTTGGCATCAAATTTAAAATGGGCATTTTATGTATTTTTCAAAAAACAATAAAATTTCTCAGTTTAGACATTTGATATGTGTCTTTGTACTATTTTCAATGAAATATAGGGTTTAAATGATCTGCACATCTTTGCGTTTTGTTTTTTAGTTACATATTGCACAGCATCCCAACTTTTTTGGAAATGGGATTGTATTTTACATATGTACACTGACTCTAAATCTAATATTTTTATTGTTCATTTGTTTATTTAACATATTCATTATATATACATATACTCATATTGTTGTCATGTTTATTGCACATTTTCCTGTTGTTTTTTGTTTTGCACAATGCTACTGCACTTTTGGTAGATGCTAATGTATATACTAGACTAAATAAACTCAAGCAAAAATAGAGTTGTTAAAGTGTTGTTAAAGGGGACAATGTACTCAAAAATATAATGCAACTAGTTGTATTCACTACTTTCCACCTCTGAATATGTACTATATGGACAAAAGTATTGCAACACCTACACATTACACCTACAGGAGCTTTTATGACATCCCATTCTAAATCCATATCCATTAATATGGAGTTTGCAGCTATAACAACTTCCACTCTCCTGGGAAGCTTTCTACAAGATTTTTAAGTGTGTCTGTGGGAATTCTTGCCCATTCATCCAGAAGAGCATTTGAGAGGTCAGACACTGGTGTTAAATGAAAGGGCCTGACTCACACTCTCTGTTCTAGTTCATCCCAAAGGTTTGATGGGGTTGAGGTCAGGGCTCTGTGAGGGCCTGTCAAGTTCTTCCACACCAAACCCACCCAGCCATGCCTTTATGGACCTTACTTTGTGCACTGGGTCACAGTCGAGCTGGAACAGAAAAGGACCTTCCCCAAACTGTTCCCACAAAGTTGGAAGCATTGAATTGACCAAAATGTCTTGATTTGCTGAAGCATTAAGATTCCCCTTCACTGGAACTAAGGGGCCCATAGCATTATCCCTCCTCCACCAAACTTTACAATTGGCACAAAGCAGTCAGGCAGGTAATGTTCTCCTGGCATTCACCAAACCAAGACTCATCCATCAGACTGCCAGATAGAGAAGCGTGATTTGACACTCCACAGAATGTGTTTCCACTGCTCCAGAGTCCAGTGACGTCGTGGTTTACACCACTCTCCCCCTTGGCATTGTGAATTTTGATCTTTGGCTTGTGCACAGCTGCTCGGCCATGGAAACCCATTTCGTGAAGCTCCTAATGCACAGTTCTTTTGCTGATGTTGGCTCCAGAGGCAATTTGGAACTCATTAGTCAGTGACTGAACAGAGGATAAGCACTGTGTGCTTTAGCACAAAACTCTGTGAGTTTGCGTGGTCTCCTGCATCATGGCTGAGCTGTTGTTGCTCCTAGATGCTTCCATTTTACAATAGTAGCACTTACAGTTGACAGGGGCAAATCTAGCAGGACAGAAATTTCACATACTGACTTGTGGCAGAGGTGGCATCCCACGACAGTGCCATGTTTAAAGTCACTGAGCTCATCAGTTCAATCCATTCTACTACCAGTGTTTGTCTATCAAGACTGCAAGGCTTAATTTAACCTGTTAGCAATAGGTGTGGCTGAAACACCTGAACTCAATAATTGGGATGTGTGTCCCAATACTTTTGTCTACATAGTGTAGATTATCGATGCAGGAACCATAGCAGAATAAAAGGCTATAAATTTATGGACTAAAAAAAGAAAGCATTTGCACATCATGAGTGCCCCCAGCCTGTTCAGCAATTTTCCCTTTAGCCCCTCCCACTCGTCAATCACTGTCTCACATCTCAAGCCGTTTAGGCTACATGAATGTGAAATTTTCAGCATTCTCCCAAATATTCAATAGTCTCCAGCAGAGATACAGAGGTTCAAAGTGCTTATTGATTTCCTTCTTACCAAAGTTTGAATGCATGCTGTGCTCCATGCTGTCACCAGATAAAAGGCTTGCCAACTATCTCTCATCTCCACTCTCCAAAAAAAGTAATGGCTGAAAGATTTCCACATTTTCATGTCTCTTTCAATATATCTGATGTTTTTTTTCCCCCTAAAACTGATCGGTATTGGAAATAGAAAATAAAAAACACAGTTGTATAATACAATCAGCTGCCAAGATTAAATGCAGATTTGATTAGATTATTCAGAACGTAATTAGCTAACCCCAGCTGCCTCATTTAAAACCTGTCTGGACGCAGTCTGCCCCTGCTGATAGCTCTGTATGGCTATATTGTATGATGAATTTAAGTCCAAAAGAGGACGCGGAATAGTCTACTATTAATTTAAAATCATTTATGGTATTTACAGTGGAGACTTGCTGTTCTTGTATTTGAAATGAAATACAATGACTCAAGAGCAGGCGCTTCCATATACACTGATCAGCCACTAAGTATACTTTCTTTTATCTACACTCACTGTCTATTTTATCAGCTCCACTTACCGTATAGGTGCACTTTGTAGTTCTACAATTACAGACTGTAGTCCATCTGTTTATCTGCATACTTTGTTAGCCTCTTTTCACCCTGTTCTTCAATGGCCAGGACCTCCACAGGACCACCATAGAGGAGGTTTTGTTTGGGTGGCTGATCATTCTCTGCACTGCAGTGATACTGCGCTGATACCACAGGAAAAAGGTACAACAATAATGATCTTCACTTGCCAGCCACTGAACAAGCATGGGACACTTATTAAACACTCTTAAAACAAAAGGTGGCAAAAAAATGGAGCAATGCTATAGATGTAACCACTTTTGGTTCCATAAGGACCAAATTGAGTGGTTTCAATTGAATTTTTAAAGAATATTAACTGAAAATGAGCTAAAAGGAGCCAAAAGTCTTCTACGGTATCACTCCGAGAGCCCTCTTTATTTCTAAGAAAACAAGATCAAAGGTAATGATGACAGGCATTTGGTGATGTCTTTGGCTCACAGCAGTAATCTTCAGCAATAATCAACTCCAAACAATCTGCAATCACTGCCATTATATTAAAGACTATTACTATTAAAGTCCAATTATTTTGGTTTCTCTGAAATGAACTGACTAAGTCTAAAATGGACTGTGATTCTATATGGTGTATTCAAATGCAAATACAGCTCATTTAACAATGCATTCTGCATTTAAGTAGTCATTATTGTTTCAGATGCAATAAGCCTAAGGTACAAAACTGTGTAGCTGTCCAATCATTACAGACTGTATTGTACTACAAGGAGACCATGTGATTATAATGCAACCAAAAGGCTTAGTTCCTCAAAGGCTTGTAATGCATTTTTCATATTCTTCAGACATAAAAGGACAAAGGTAGCGTGTAACATAAAAGACACAAGAAAGGAAATGTCTAAAAGAGCACAACTGAGGCTTTCTGATCATTAGAGGGTGTAGATCTGATAGAATCCCACTATACAGCATGCTCCGTCTGTTCCTCACCATCATCTTGTTTCTAGCCCCTGTGGCAGTTCCAAACCCAGAACAATAATCCAACTTTTCAGCCTCTGCTGACTAGCCATTGCGTACAGAGTTAGGGTGCATGCTTCACTGGAAACCTTTTGTTGTATATTGCCTAAAGCAAAAGCAAGAAAGAGAGGAAAAGTTCTTTTTTCATTTTCGTACACTTGCTTATGTAATAGATGTGCCTCAAGTTGGGCATCGACTGTCAGCACAGTAAATACAGGGCAACTTCAGGAGGTTCAAGCCAAACCTCTGCTGGTTTCATCCACCTAGGATATCGATTTTTTAGATTTGGTCTACACTACTGAAGCCAGCAGCGGGCATGGAAGTCTACTGGGTGAATATATGCATGTTCCAAAAAGCAACATGCAAAAAAAGAAAGAAAAGCAAAAAGGTTTTCAAGCTATATATTATTCACATATGAAATAATTATACTCACACATTTAAAGCACACATCTTCAGTCTCTTCCAATGGAAAGATAGTTCTTCTACGCTTTGCTCCAAAGAACCCTTTTTGGATTAAGATTGTAGGCCAAATTACTACCCACAACTACTGAGGTTCCAATTCAGTGGTTACCATCCCTGGGATACACCTGCATATGCTGGCACTTTCCTTCCTCTTAACACACCTGAACCAGCTAATTCATTAACAAGATCATTCTGAGCTGAGGTGCTGTGTTAGACTGAGGAAAATGTGCAGGTCAGGGGTTCTCCAGGACCAGGGTTGGAAACCACTGTTCTGGGGGAAGTAAAATAGCAGGTGTCATTCATGGTGAGAACATACTGAGAAGGAATTAACCCCTTAAAATCACAGACTTATTAAATGCTAAGGTTTTTATTCAGTGAATACAGGGATTTCAGTGCAAACTGGTTGAGATATTATTAGATTATAGAAATGTAAAATAAAACTTTGGGCCTGCCGGTGGGCCCTAGCCTTTTAAGCCGTGAAGTATAGCTATTTCAATAGGCTCTTTCATTTAGGTATGATCATTTTAGACATTTTTGCTTTATGAGTATCAGCTATTTATACAAATAGTTTTCAGTTAGTGCTTGGAGCTAGCATACAAGGTGATCCAAACCTCTTTATAAAGTGTCCTTCATAAAACAAAGTATTGCTCAGTCTTTCAGGAATAAAAATATAAGTCCTCAAATTAAGCTAAGCAAGTCCATAAATAAAAGTCCCTCAACAAGCAAACATGGGATTTAGTCAGTCAGCTACAATATAAGACTCCCTAGCTCACCTCCTTTAGACCGCCCGTCTTCCACAGTTGATGGGCTTGCAGATCCAGGTAGATCCATGTTCATTCCACAACTGTGCCCAAACAGACAATTAAGTCACAACTTAGTGCATGTTTTTATACACTTGAAACCACTGCACAAAAAGTAGCTCCATTAATCCAAGCTCATTAATTAACATCTACTCTCATGAAGACAAAAGCAAGGTCAGCTCTAAGGTCAATCTTTTCCCAAAATAATAGACCATCAGCACAGGTTCTTTCTCTAAAGACTATTTTACTGAATTGAATTTTGTTTGAACTGGCTGGCTTTACAGTACCAGCCAGGTATGCATGGTCATCTAGGACAATCTTTCAGTCTTTTCCATTCTAAAACTATATGCGCTGCACTGCTGTGCCATGATAATTACGACTTAGTATATTCAAAGGAGCTGATCAGGACAGGAGGCAATCTAATCACCACAGACGACACAGCAGGACATTGAATTATACTTCAGGATCTATAAATTCCAGTTTAAATCTGTACGTTTTGAAGTGAACTCTAATAGGATGGTACTCATAGCACTTGGAAAGCATGTTCTAATTAGCTGTCCATTTAACATTTATGCAAGCAAGCAAAGTTTATTCATATAGCACTTTGTAAAACAGGTGTTGTCACAAAGCAGCTTGACAGAAAAATCCCAGGCCCAAGCCCCCATGAGCAAGCCAGTGGCGACAGTGGCAAGGAAAAACTCCCTAAGAGCAAGAGAAAGAAACCTTGAGAGGAACCAAGACTCAAAAGGGGAACCCATCCTCCTCTGGTCGACACTGGATAGCACTGGATCGCCTACGCTCTGTAAAATTCATCAAAACTGCAATGGCTGTTTTTTGATTGTTCAGGACCATGCAAGAGTCACTTATTATTTTGTACATGTAATGCTTATGCAATGTAAATCTTGTTTATTGCCTCCAGTTACAACAATGTGAACGTACATTTAGGAGGTGATTTGACTGGCCAACGTTCAAGAAGTACAGATGTTTCTCCTTTTTGACATTCTTTAACGGGCCCATCTTGGGTACCCTCTCTGGTGTGCCTTGTGAAGGAACAATGCATTTAAGTGTACTCTTCAACTGTATTTAATATGAAAACTACAAATGTAATGTTGAATTTTAAAGATTAAATGCACATCAGCCTAGCGGTAGGAGAGGCTAGCCAGCAATCAGAAGATTGCAGGTTCAAATCCCAGGAAAGACTAGGTATACCTGGCCTCTGGCAAGGCACTTAACCCCCCACTGCTCTGCTAGTGACACTGTGCTGCTCCCAGACTGGGAATAGTTAGACAGCAAAAGGACAAATTTCCCTTGTAGGACCAACAAAGTACGTACTATATGTAATATTTTGGAGCAGCGTACAACACATTAAGTGTATTTAAATTGTAACTAAGCTATGATTAAATATATAGTAAATGCATTTGGTCTCTTCACTCAGCAGCCATATTTGCAATGCCACCCAGCAGTTCCTTCCAGCAATACAAGACCAGGCTCCTATCCTGTTGAATGGGGAGAGACCTAAATATTAAAAACTAAAGGTTAGATTACCATTTCAAAATACTGAGGCTGAGGAGCTGCTTGTTCAGTTCAGAGTAAATCATCACTTTCTTTACAATTTCAAGTCAGCAGCCAATTCATAGTAAAACATTTCTCCTGCTCTGGCTGTGATATCTGAATGTTTTCACCATATGTCTTGGGCATACATAAAGGCACAAATAAGTCTAGTTCAGTTTAGCTTTATTTGTATCACATGTTAACAGGGGAGATCTGGGATTTTGATTTTCTTAACTGAAAAGTATGTGTTGTACACTCTTTTTACCTTGTCATCTAGAGTGCATGTCCTCACAGCAAAATAACAGACATCTTTATCTGTTAAGATCTTAGAAGCTGTATAGCGTACACTACACAACTGTAGACATAACTGCTAATAAACTTGGAATGTATCAAACATACTAAAGGATGTACTGATACACTTCAGTGCTACTTGAGTTGACTTAATTGAATTGACTTAAATGCATTTCAAATTGAATCACAATATCACTAAATACACTTAAATACATCCAACAAATAAAACATGTATTTAAGGATACATTGCTGTAGATCTAAGCTCAATTCACGTTCAGGTCGCCCTGTTGTTTTCCCTTTGTGCCCCTTCCCCCAAAAAATGTCTGTGCACCAGCCTGCAGTCCATAGTAGTTTAGCTCCACCCATTAATGTTGAGTGTTTTAGCCTGGGCTTTCAATCAGAAGAGAGCTCATATCAGTCTTACAGACACAGTAACAAAAAACAGCCTGTTCAGTTCTGAGGGATAAAAAAAGTTGGAAATAGTCATGTAAAAATGAGTTATGACTGTTTTGGTGCATAAACCCACACAGATGTCATAGAGGAAAAAATAAAGCACAAGAAAAATGTTGGACACAGCCCCTTGACAACTCAAGTGCTTCAGGAAATGTAGTCCTTTCACGTCAGTGATTGAATAGAAGTTGCCAAGTTCAGCGGAAAAAAGTCTTGCAGAAATACAAGCGGAACTGGGGTTTTATTATCTGTAGGCGTTGTCTTTCATTGTCCATAAACATCGCAGGCCACTTTCTTCTTCTTTTGATCTCTGGATTTGGCTGCTCTGGTCCTTTCTCATCTCCTCACTATACAGCATGGTGCTCTTGATATTCTTTGGCCCAGGGCCCATGACAACAAATCAAAGCAGGGTTATCATTAGCCACTGGGGGTCTTTCTTGTCTGAACTCCACACTCTGTCTCTGAATAAGGCGTGTTCTGGGGTGCCTCTACAGCTCCTGCCTCTATACAGTTACAACCTAGTGTTGTTCTGGTGATGACAGCATTCTTGATTTTGATTGAGCTTGTTCAGACAGGCAGACAGCTCTAGTTGTGCGGGTGCAAGGGCTGCACAATATGGACAAAATACTAGTATTGTAAGTATACTGTTGCAATTGCAATTTCCTTGGAGTGATACGCAATAAAATAATGCAATCAGCTGAAAAACTGCATTATTATGACCAAAGTAAAATTTATCTAAATAATCAAAATGAAAAAAGTTAAGGTCTTAACATGGTCGATGTCATAAATAAACATGGCCAATGTCATAAATTTTATTATATTTGAATCGTGACCTAGAAATAATGCAGAAACTTGTTTTGTTTGTTTGTCATCCAGATTTTCACTGTGGTTTCAGACTTTTAGACGCCACGTCGTATGCAAAGTTTGGGCACCTCTAGCCAAATTTATCTTACAAAATATCAATAAAGCTATGGTGCATATGCATAAGTAAAATCTTCTCATGCCTGAATTTCATAAGTCATTTGTCTCAAATGTGCACCCCATATACCTGTGCTTGCATCTACGTCCATCAGGCACTGCTGGAATTTGATACATATTACAGTCATTCACGCTAGCAGTACCAGATGAGAAGCTACTTGATGCGAGGATCAGTCCCCGAAACCATGGGGTCATTTGATGCAGCATATCAATTGAGGCAGTTCAAATGGAAACAGCAACATAGCTTAGTGGCTGGTTTTCATACTAGGCTAAAGGCTTACCTGTGGAGACTGACCATTCTTTTCATATTTCTCTGTAATGTCCATTCCCTCAATAACAAACTGGACTAACATTAACCCACACAGTAACTGGTAACTACATAGAGGAAGATGGAGGACTGGTGCTTTCATTTGACTGAAACATCCCTGACTCAGCCATTCAGTTAAACTGGATAACATTATCATGTTTTGCTCTGTTTATATATTGCGCTGTCTGCACTTATTTGTTGCAAATCAGTATTAAAGGTTTGACAAAACTAAGACCTTAAGACAAATTTCAACCAGTATATGACCAAATACCTACATTTTGTAACTGTTTGATTTATTAAAAACTCACAGAAACACTCATAAAGAGCTTAGGTTTGTCAAAATGCTCACAGCACACAATGAGAAAAACTGTAATAGTTAGTGGACTGATTTGCATATTACAGTCTTATTAGACATCAGTATTGCAAAGGCCAATATTGTGATAACAGTTAACAAACAGTATCCTGTGCAGCCCTAATTGACATACATAACACTGCTGTCGGAACAAAACTTCGTATCTCCATTTTTGACGTTTTGAACTTATTTACAGAATTTGAAAATGCCCTCTGACCTTTACAATGTGCCAAAATTTCATGATGAACTGACCAACAGAAATGCTCCAAAAGTACTTGGAAAAAAAATTCAATTTACTTCCTCCCCAACTTCTATTCACTTCCATTAACTTCCATTCAAAGTTAAAAATGTTTTTTCCTACTCTTGTTAACATTTTGAAGATACAAGGTTTTGTTCCAACAGCAGTGATTAGAAGAAAATAAGTGTGCAGCTGCATTTGCCACAGAGATGCAGAGGAGGAGAGCTGTGCACATCTACTAAGTCTTAATGCAATCTAAATCACGTGTCCACGTTAATTATCTACTGTTTTAATTACCAGTTTACAGCAATTATTTACTGGGCTTAATGGTAAATCCAGCAATTAGGCACAGTTTGATTCGACTGTAAGTTTTACTATTGAAAGCACCTTGCAAGGTTGGAGGCAGTAAGAATTCTTGTCGTGGCTGCCGAATACTCAGGCCTACGCATGCTCAATGCACTACCTTATAACAGTGATTACGAAAGAATAAACATAATTTCATTACGAATGTCCCGTGATAAGCATCATGCCTAGAGCAGTATGCAAGGACATTAATGTGCATAACTTAGCATAACTGTATCATCCCATCATTACCACAGAGAATGCCATTAAGACTAATTGAAAAACAATAAAAATTATGACGAGCCAAAAAATTCCCCTGAAAGCAATTGAGCTGTCAGCTGAAATGGAATTCCAAGTTATTTTCTCAGACGCATTGGTTTCTGAAAAACACAAGCTGTACTCCCCGAGCTCTAGGGAAATGGTGGCCCCCAGCCAGAATAATTAGGATGCCAGGGAGCCATATGCTAGCTGCCATGCCTCACTGCAGAGTCCAGTCACTGTGCACTTAATTACTGAACATCAGGGACCAACACGAGGCCATCAGTCTTACAGCCTCTTCGGGGAAGGTGGATTAAACTAGCCTGACCACATCAGTCTCTTCGTCCCTGACTTGCTGTCTTTTCTCTGTCCACATCATTTTCATTCTTTACTGGCCAGCATTTTAAATCACCATTCCATCACTTTCCGGTCTAGAAATCCGACATAGTTATTTAAGAGCCCACATGCTACATTTGTCTTGTGTTTTATTTTTTCCCTGAGGCCTACTGAGGTTGTATTACTGTAATGCCCTGCTGTCTGGATGTTCCAGTAAAAGCCTTAACAAGCTTCAGCTCACCCAGAACACTGCAGCTAGTGTCCTTACAAGAACGAGAAGATTTTACCACACCAGCCCAGTCACTGGCACCACATTGGTTGCCAGTTAAATTTCACATTGAAAACAAAATGCTGCTACTCCACACAGCCTTGCCCTTCAGCGCCTGAGTGAACTTCTCTTATTATGAACCATCACCCCTACTTAGGTCCCAAGGTGTGCGCTCACTTTTAGTACCTAGAATTAATAAAGTTACATCAAGGGGGTAGAGCCTTCTCATACAAAGCCCCCCAGCTTTGGAATAATCTTTCAGTCAGCGGTACACAGCTTCAGTTTTTAAGTCTAGGATAAAAACCTACTTGTTTACTCGATCGAGCTTTTGGTAATTAGTTTTTCCTGTTATATATAAAAGGTGCAGATCTGGAGTTCATGGACATAGGGCTTTCTGGTAAACTGAGATTTGTTGATGGTGGACCTCATGACTTTGGTACCCTCTGGCTCTCCTTTTTAGTTAGGCTATAATAGCTAAGCCTGCCAGAGACACTGTTTGCACTCTGTCAACACTATGCACTGTTCTCAGTCACTCCTAACAGAACTAACTGTCTGTGTGTTTCTTTGCCAAGCTGAACAGCTGCCCATCCTGTGCAGTCTGACGCTGTTGATTCATTTGCCTTGATCAGGTGCCCCTGCTTCCCCAACTTAATGGAACTTGCTGCAGTCTAATGCTGTGCAAAAAGCCTCACCTTTAGGCAACTGACCTCCTGATGATACTGCTGCCTGCACAGATTAAAACTATTTAATCATACCTCACAATACACTGAGTTCTTCTCACATTCATACTAACAGTATGGGTTCCCCTTTTGAGTCTTAGTTCCTCTCAAGGTTTCTTCCTCCTGTTTTTTCCTTGCCATTATCACTCTTGGCTTGCTCACTGAGGCTTGGGCCCAGATTATCTGTAAAGCTGTTTTGTGACAGCATCTGCTGTAAAAAGTGCTATTTAAATAAACTTTGGCTTGACCCAACAGCTGATGATATTTGTGTGGGTTTATATACCACAAATACTCATGTATTATGTTATTAAGTTCAAAGATTTACATTTATCATAAGTTAATTTTTTAAATAAAACTTTACTTAAAAAATTTTGTCCAGTGTTTTTATGTCCCTACCGAAACAGACAGAGGTTTATTCAATAGACGGAGCCTTATTTTAGCCACACCCCTGCATTTTAGAGCAGGAAGTGAGACTGCATCCCTGTCCCTCATTAGATCCCCTTGTTTTGAAGTAAATGTATCCCAAAGTCTGAAAATGAATGTGTGACATTAAGAATTGTCACCACTGAAACAAGTATTTGCAATTAGGTAAACTTTTTTTGTGTTCTATTAAAGACATATTATGATTTTATGTACGTACAACAGTTCAGAGCTATGTTTGCTAGTCATGTACTGGCTAGCATTTTTGAGTTCTGCTCAAAACTAGCTAAAACTGTCACTACTGAAACAGTCACTTCTGAAACATTTGTTAAAGTTTCAGTAGTACTATGTTTTGGAAATGACAAAATGGAATAATCATTCAATACTTGTTTTAATAAAATAAACATAATTAAGGTATAAGATAATTCAAAGCAAAATGATTTTCAACTGTTTTTAACTCTGACTTTGAACCAATTTCCATATATTATTCATATATGTAAATAACCTCACCTGCAGTCCATGCTGAAAGACTTCTTATAACTTTAATGTGAATGGGTGGGCTAGACTACTACAGGCTGAAGAGACAGGTTTTATTACAAGTATATCTGTTGGGTTTTGTGACATCACAAAAATAATAAGTTGAGAACTGCTGTTTTTGCAGAGCCCTGCAATGGACTGGCAACCTGTCCAGAGTGTTTCCTGCCTTCTGCCCAATGACCACTGGGATAGGCTCCAGCACCCCTCCGCAACCCACAACAACAAGCAGTGTAGACTGTGTGAGTGTGTGTGTGTGTGTGTGTGTGTGTGTGTGTGTGTTTGTGCGTGTGTGAGTTTTCAATATATAAATCATACAGACTGAGCAATAAATGATAAACATTGAAACTTTATAATTAATTTAACAATTATTCCCACTGCAATAAAGTGTTTTATTAAAAAAAAAGCAAGGAATATTCAGTTTTCTGTGATACGCAACCTTTTAATCACCACACTCTGGTCTGTTAAATCCAACATAACATCAGGAGTGCAGTGTGCATTTGAGTCATGTAGTCAGTCGTTCATTATAGTGCACTCTGAGAGAGCAGTAGTAACACTGCACTGAATATGAAGCAGTGGAAGTCAGAGGTTTTCGGTTAGACTGTATGCAAATTGAGCTCAAAGATTAACCACCTTCACAGCTTAACACTTGCTAAATACTATTTGCCATGTCTCAGAGCTACTGGTGCGCTGGAGGTGATATGGACTTCTGGGGTCACTTGGTGGCACTGGTAATTACTGCGGCCAAATCGAGCCCATTATCACAGGGTCATGGCTATAGGTCTACATTGGTCATTATGCATCAGACTTGAGAGAAATCACGAAGGGGTGACAGAAACGTGACTCACCTATTAAGTCAGCGAGTGCTGAGATGAGGATGGAGCTGCTGTGAATTACAAAGGCCATCCTTGTTCCCATCAGGAACAGCCAGGTAGGTGGCCAACCAGCTGCTTGGAAGTGTACATATGGCCTTCACTGACCTTTAGGATTTCTATGGTAGTATATGTTCTTCGCCATGAATAGCTTTACGTGCAGTCTGTGATGTTTTAAGCTAAAGCTTTCATCCTTTTCCTCTGAGCTCACTAGAGATTCCAGAAAGTGGGACACTACAAACATTCCAGCTGTGGTGAGGGTTTCATGGCTTCTCCACTCAAAGAAGAGCAGTTTGGGCAATAGCAGCAGTAGGCAGAGGCAGAAGAGCAGCGGGAAGCCAAGATCGAACCCACAGCTGGGTCTTATAACCAGCTAGCATACACACATACACACACACACACACACACACACACACACACACACACACACACAAAAACATTTGTTGTTCTACCTTGTCGGAATGTGGGGTCGCGTATACAGCACAGCACAAAAGTCAGTGACTGCACTTCATTTCCAGTCAAAACAGCCATGTTAAGTACAAGTTATTGATTTTTCAGAGGTAGAACACAATTCACTTGCATAAAGAAGGAGAAAGTGAAAGGAACATAAGTGAAAAAACAAGAGTTTCCAAATGGGATTCTTGACAACCATGTAAGATCTATTAGACCACCAAAACTGTCACCGTCAGATAAACCGTACTTGATGCTTTCATTTTTGAATGATAGGAGAAAATCAAGCTCCACTCTTACTTCAGATCTGAAAAAAATTCACCGATGTTTCTGTTCATCCGTCCACTGTGAGAAGACAACTCAGCACTATGGGTCTTAAAGGGTGTGTAACTGTCAAGAAGCCATTACTGAGAAAAGAAAGTAGACAAAAAAGAAAAAAACTGCAAATCAAAGAAGCTGCTGGACCCCAGAGTCCAGACTCCAACATCACTGGATGTGTTTGTGATTACTTGGATTGCGAGAAACAGAAAAGGCAACCAACGTCTAAGACTGAACTTTGGAGATGTTTAAAATTATCTCTGAAAATTTCTTTAAAAACTAAAAGAGCTACAAAAGAAATGGAAGCTGACAAAGAGTGGAAGCATTTGAAAGTGTTGATGTAGTAGTTAGTTTGAAGTTTCTGTGCAGAAAAAAAAGAATTTTAACTGCTTCTTAATGTCGGGACCAAGGACTATTCCCTTCAACCCCAGGCCTCCAACATAATATTATAAACAAAAAGAAATTTTTTAATACTGGCTAAACACTTTAACTAATAACTGTTCGAAGTCTAAGCCCTTAAAAGATATCAAAAAGGAAAGAGTCTTGAGACGCTGAGTTTGTGGAAAGAGGGAAAAAGGCTTCTTCTTGATTTCAGCATCAAGTGGCACAGGGTCTCGAGAGACCCAACTGCGCAAACAGTGTTCCAAACAACAGTTTATATACCATTTATCTGGGGTAATTTGATATCTCCCCGCCTTACTTCTCAAATTTTGATATCAGCTTATTCTCTAATAGGTGCATCTCTTCGTTCATCAATTTGGCCATCGCACATTGTGCTTACTCCTAAAAACTGGTTTTAACTGGTTTTTACCAGTCTGCTTTACCTTTCAAGGTCAACTTGCCCCTTACTTCACTGGGTCAGTAAGTACACACAAGCCTCTCTGTGAACCCAGGGGCTTTCCAGCATCTAGAATCTCCTATGCAGACAGACTAAGGCCTACCCTTTGTGAGATAATTAATATTTTCTGTTAGCCAATACTACCTATTTGGTTATTGACTACAATATCTAACCTATTTGATTACTGATTAAAGGGATATTTATTCAAAATCTCCGTCATTAACCAGGTAAACAAATGTGCATTTTTCCTTGCCAGTTTATGTAAACGTATACTTGTCATTGTATATTCCATTCAAAAAACTGTAAAATGTGAAGTTGTTGCTGTTTTGGTGTATTTTATCCTTTTAAAACAGCATGTGATTTTATAGGCTGTTGGGATTTTCTTTCCCATTTCTACATCTGAGTTCACAGTGAACACCACTGCGGAACAAGAATAACTGTGCTGTCATTCGATGTTAGGTTTGCAGTGAGTCATGTTTTCAAGCCATAGACTGCATAGGCAACTAAACACAGAGTTAGTTTCTGTATTTCAGTTAAACGTAGTGTTGTAGTCAAGACAAATGGAGTCAAGTCCATGTGAACACTGAGACCGGGACACATCGAGTCCGAGTCAAGACCACAAACTTTAGTAGTCGAGTCTGAGTCAAGAACGAGACCAGATTAAGATTTTTTGCAGAACATAATGTTACGACCTGTCTAGGGGTTTGTGATCATAACATAAAAAAGGACAAAAGAGAGCCAGTTGACGTTTGAACAGATCAAGTCGTTATTTTCTTTTTATGCTGCTCTTTTGAGTACACGACACAGGGCAGTGTCAGAGTGGGCATACGCCAAAACAATAAACATAACCAGCCTAGCTAGAGAGTTCAGAAGACTAACTTGCCTACGTAAACATAAAGAAACAAAAATACAGTCAGTCTTTCCTAACTCCCTAACTATACCAAAAACAGGAGAAAACAAGGTCAAAAGAACACCCACTCCTACAACCTGGTCGGCATAAAAGTGAACATTTACAGAGACAGATCATGAGCTTACGGTTTAACTGTAGAGATAACTGGGTAGGGAACAAGAGGTAAAGCTAAGCTATTTCATTTGGGATGAGGACAGACAATACGCTAGCAATAAAACGAACAAGCTGAGCTGCGGTTCAGATCTAAAAACAATCGCCCCAAGCCGCCATGGAGGAAAGCCTTGATGACATCCGGCGCAGCCGTCGAAGATATACTCCGTGCAATTTCAGCCAGCCAATCAGATGCAATTTCGTTACGGTACTCCAGCCTGAGATTAGGAGCTCTAGTACTAATGGTTTAGGTGTAGGTCTCCAGAAGCGTTTGTGTGGGCTGTGAGTTGCAAAAGTTTGGGAATCCCTGATGCAGAGAAAGGACTGATATTCAATAATAATTCAGCTTCCAGTTACCTTAGATGGAGGCATCACTCTCGGATGGTCCTGACAACATTTGCGAGTCTGCCTTACCCCAAAACCAAGACTAAATGAGGTTGAGACCCCGACAAGATCAAGACTGCTCGTTTATGGTCTCAAGACTGAGATTATTATGAAACTATTAACTGGGTTTGAAGATATACTGTTTCACAATGCTGTTGTCTACTGCACCCATTTTAAGCTATACACAGCAGCTCACTGATCTTGCATCTTTTCTGTCCAGTCATGCTCCCCATGGATTCTCATTTGAATTTGGAATCAAGGCCCAGAAGACGAGCCTTTCTTCACAGATGAGAAAAAGTTAAAACACACTGTGCAAAAGCTGAATTAGAGCATTTTCAATCATCACAGATGTTTTTCAAAAAGCACAGGGAAGTATATTAAACTGAAAAAAAGATCAGAATTGTCTCCTTTAAGCTCCATATACCACATCTGCAGCAGTTTTGACAACAGTTTTGTTTGTTCAGTTTTGTACAGGTTTCCTAGTACTTAGCAACAGAAGCAATGGATAATTTGCTTTATATTTGCCATTATAAATGGGATTTGAGTCGGGTTTTCAGCTCTTTTTGTAAAAAGGGAAATTACAATGAAATTACAGTGAAATTCTTGTCTATGCTACTTGAACATATGCTACCAATGCAGCAGACACACTGGAGTATTCCTTTAACCTCTCAGTACTGAAGGAGCAATAAGTAAGATGACGCATCCCATCGAAATTCATACTCCTCTTCCCTCTTCAATCCTCCCCTGTTTACTTACCAATCTAGAAGAAACGTTGCATGTTCAGTATCAAACTTTATCCCATTACTTGGCAAAATCTGTCTCCAGCAGTGGAAAACAACACAAAGCTAACTCTGGTTTTGCTTCTATTTATGTCACTTCTTTTCTTTGTTGTTCCTGTTGTTATGGCAGTGCTACTTCTTCATCATCATGGCAAATCGATGTTACAGTGACTCACTATCGCCTCTTGAGGTACAAAGTGGCATTATGAGACAAGACAGGCCATGGCTAGCTGGTTAGCATGCTAACTTTAGTAGATATTTCTGCAACTCGGTAGAAAGACATCTTTGGCATGACATCAAAACTGTTACTTCTTCACATTCTGTTGTAAATTTTAGTCAATTTTTGAATGTTTTAAACTAAAAATCTTACAAATCGCTCCTTAAAAGACAAGTGAAACATGCAGCTTATGCTAAACTTACTTTGCTTTGTAAGCCATTTTGCCAGCCCTGTTTTTCTTCTGTTTTTCTGCATAGACTGGACAAGCATTTTTTTCTCATTGAGGGGATGAAAATGTGTGAGCTACAGCTAGCTCACTCTAACCTCAGACTAAAACTCACCTCGAACCTTGACCTTGGCAATTTGTTAGCTTTTTTGCTGTTTCATTATGAGATAACTTTTCAAACCCATTTGGTTTATATTCATCTGACCCTGTCTCCACAGGGTCAATGTCTCTTTCTCACTGTGTTGGTCAGCATCTCTACAGTTGCTTGGGAGTACTCTAGGTCTTGGAGTGCAGGCATCAATCAGATCATGATTGGCACCCACCATCCCTCAGTGCGATTTGGTCATCAGCTGGTGATTATAGGCTATCAAATTAGACAGGAATGTTTGAAGATTAGCGAATGGGTTTCATAAATCCCTTCAATTTACACGGCAAGCGTTTAGACTGGGGGCGGCAAAAGGGTATTTGCTCTAAAATTGATATTGACGCTTAAAATTGAAATTGTGTTTTATCTGAAAATCATCCAATGGGAAATTGGATGAGAGGATATTGTTCTCTCACTATGAGGTCCACCTTTGTGCTGCTTGGCCAAATTGCTGTGGCTTTATATTCAGTATGAGAAAGCAATGGAATGTCGTCTTGTTTGCTGTATCTTTAAAATCTTTAAATGAAGCAGAACGAATTCCTTCATTATAGAAGTAATAAAGGCTTCGGTCTCGGGAGATGTTCCTCAGACGCTCCCGACACTAGCTCTCCTTAAAAAACACGGCAGAACATCTGGTGCTGCTGTTGATACAGAAAATCAAGTTTAATCAAATCTCAGTTCAGGAAACGTGTGCACAGCCTGTGCAAAGGCTTCCGTGAGTCAGACACTAAGGATATTTGAATTGAAGCCTGTGGGATGAGGTTCAGCTGAGGAAAAGAAGAGTTTTGAAATAAAACAATGTTGTCTTGTTGTTGTCTTTTGGCATATGAAATAGGGTCTTCTAGTGCATGGCTCAGTCTGAGAAGACAGCATAATGGAGCGATTCAAAACCTGTGCATGACATTTATGGAAAAAGATTCAATCATGAGCATCCACAGGGGTACATTGTCAGTCTTAATCGCTAACTCTGTAACATTTAATTGAACTTTGGATTCTGTCTGCCAGTATTGCTATGGAGCATAAACTTTACATTTCAGACCTTTGAGTGCTTTGGAGACACATTCAGCAGGGAATACAGACAATGGGATGAGATGATAACAGCATTTCAGAGAACTGTGAAACAGCTAATGACATGAACAAGGCTTTCTCACAGTGAGTAATCGCACGTACCACACATTCAGCAGACAACTATTTCTCATTGCCCCTCATCCTCAAGCAGTTCTTGGATTTATCCAAAGGATGAGAAGAAAATAATGATACATTTAACTAAATGAAAAGATGGCTGTATTTAACCAATTAGCTAAAACAAAGACCTCAAAGCAATGGTTCAGTGATTGATTTTAGAGTTAGCTGCTATGAGAGTTAGCTAACTAGCTAATTTCCATCTGCAGTATGTATGAGTGTGAATGTAAGCGCCTGTTCCTGCTCACGTCTCCAGTTCTCTTTTGGTATTTTGTTGCACATCTATTTTAATGATTTTTAGCTGACAGCACAGCAGCACTGTCTTTATTTTCTACCTGTAATTGGCGCTCATCAATCATTGTCAAATCATGCTGCTTGCACAAAATGAAGTTGGGTGTAGAATATGAATAGGATGGAATGTTGTTTTGGTGAAGTGTTTTTGGTGGCAATTAATGTGTGTGCGTGTTATGAGTGTTATTTATTGCAATAAGACGATTGATCCACATTGTAGGCCTATGATGTCCATTGTCACACACTCAAGCAAAGGAGATGGCAGCATTTAAGCAAGTTTAGTTGGCTTCTTGTGCTTTTTAGAATGTATAAGGCAGAGGTCTTTATATCCAGGCCTCAAATCCAGTTTCCTACCAAGATTGAGAGACATTCTACTGTAATATGCTGATATTTTTGTTGTGAATAAAGAGGAAAACGAAAATGTGTTACTTACCAGAAGTTGACAGAGAAGGTACAGTTTTAGTAACAGGTTTATCACAAGATGTAAACCATAGGTAGACTTGAAAAACTAAGATAGATGAGAGTTTGCCAAAAGCACAGCTAAAAAAGCCTGTACAGTTCTGCAGTAACATCTTTTGGACAGATGAGTCAAAGATCAACATGTACCAGAATGATAGTGAGAGAAGAGTATGGAGAAGGAAAGGAACTGCCCATGATTGAAAGCATACCACCTCTTCTGCCAAGTATGGTGGAGGTAGCATCAAGGCATGGGCATGTATGATTGCCAGTGAAACTGGTTTCCTTCTTTTTATTGATAATGTGACAGCTGCCAAAAGCAACAGGATGAATTCTGAAGTGAATGTGACTATATTATCTGCTCAGATTAAGCCAAATGCTTCAAAACTTCACAGTGCAGATGAACGGTGACCTGATGTATACTGCAAAGGCAACTTGTCAAAGAAGTGGAATATTCTGCAATAGCCAAATCAGTCACCCAACTTCAATCTAGTCAAGCATGCACATTTCACTTACTAAAGTCAAAACAAAAGGTAAAACATCCCAATAACAAGCAAAGACTGATGACAGCTGAAGTAAATGCCTGGCATAGCATCACCAGGGAAGAAACCCAGCATCTGGTGATGTCTGTTGGTTATAGACTATATATGGTTATGGACTTTAGACAGTCATTGACTACAAAGGATTTGCAATTTCATTGATGATTCTGTTTCTCAAATTACTTTTGACCCCTAAAAAAAGGTGGGGGCTATGTATGAAAATGGTTGTAATTCCTACACCATTCATATAAACTAACCCGTTATATTTTTCTTTTTCAGTTGTCATTAATGGATAACTATACAGCATGTCGGAATTAAAAACTCTTCAACTGAAATTGGAGTCAACTCCAGAATTTCTAGCTTAGTGTATCATAACTTGCCAGCGATTATAAAATCCAGGATAAGAAACTGGATTCAAAGTGTAGATTTGAGGACTTCTGTTACAGAATTTATTATTAGCAAGAATGAATTCAGTAGATTAGAAATCAAATAAAATAAATCAGCTCAGTAGAAGTCAAACAAAATTAATCAGTTACATTCACAACCTTTGGAGGAAACACATGTAAGTCTTCCCCTTCCTACTCTACAGTAGAAATAGGAGGAAGAAATGGAAGGTGGGAAAGAGTTAATGACCATCATATAGCCATAATTGGACAAAATTGGGGAAGATTCCTCTCTGAAAGCGATTGCTAATGAACACAGTAAATTAATGCATGCTGAAGCTCTGGTCCCCAAGCAGTGAGTTCCAGTGTTGGGATGAGAGTTCAAGTGCCATATGCTGTCCATTCCCTGAGGCCTCAGAGAGCATGACTGGCTCTCACTGAGCAGAATCCTCTTCCTCTCTAGTGCTAAGCGATGTACTAGCTTTTCAACAAAGCTGTATGTCCTCAGTTTCAGGAAGATGGAGTAACTTCATGTGCCTGAGGAAAGTGTGTTCAAGCTTTTTCCCCTCCAGACTGCCAGTAAGGCCCAGAGCTATAGCAGGTGGGATTGGCTACAATGAAACTAAAATTGATGGACAGATGATCACAAAAGATCACTAAAACAGCAACCACACATACATTTCTGCAGGAATTTGGTGCCTGTGAAATATGCCTGAAAATTGGCATAGCATTCCAGCTTTGGGTATGTTCACCATATATTGTCAAATCAACATCAACATGCTCACAGCATCAACAGTAGCCACAGAAAGTACTAATTTATTAATATTAAAAGAGATTTAATAAAAGAAAATAAATGTGAGTTATGAAAACAATGTAGGCTCATAAAATTGCTAGTTTATTGAAGACACCTGGCAAATACTCATGATAGAACACTATAAACATGCAAAATGCAATAAAACTAATAAATTCACATCTATTTTATACAATATTAATGAAAAAAGGCCCGAGGTTGTTTGTAAAAGTATCACACAGACCATAGCTCTACACAAATAGGATGACTTCATCTCGTGCAATAGCTGCTCTTCTCTGAATTGTTGCCACACTGTAACCTTCTTGGTCTACATTCCTACTTGAAAGCTTGAAACAAGTGGATCCTCTGCTAGCTCTCTGCTTTGGAGTGTTTTCATATCTTTTAGGTAGAGGGTTACATTTCTCTCACCCTGCAGAGGAGAAGCAACCCCCACACAGCCCCTCTACACTCAAGTACATGATTTAACCTGACTAGGAATGTTGCCACAGGTCCTATTAGGCTAGGAAAATGCTGGTTAAATGTACATCAGTGATATTCCTGGCAGCGTTCTTCATCTCACTTTAGGGCAGAGAGCCTCCTGAGACCCAGTAATGCAACCAAAAAGGGCCAAAGAGTTTTAGAAGTTTGCCTGAACTTTTATCTGTACTTTCAATACATCCTTTTTTTGCTGCAAATACAAACTAAAAATAAGAATGAAAAGTTCATTTGGCTCATTTTATTCACAGATGCGAGATGGTAATGTGGTCATCTGAAAGCAGCCAATATCAAATTCATGTAACTTTCCCCTTCCCCATGAATGTAGCTGATCAGCCAAGACATGTTTAGTGTCCTTAGTGTACTTTCTTGGTTTTGCACTGGAGTTACAAGGCTAATGTTGCTAACAACTAGTTGAAGCTCAGGCCACCAATTAGCACAATAACCACATGAATAAGGTCATGTTTACACTTCAGTTTGACCGAAAAGAGACCGGCTGTGAATGCTCTCATAGTGCAGTTCATTACAACATGTGAGAAGTGACTCCTTCTAAATGAATGTACAGTTTATTTAACCCTCTGGGGTCCACAAACTCAGCCGTGGGTAAAATTCAATGTTCTATATATGTCTCTCTATTTTTGAGATAATACAGTGCAGAAATACAATGCAGTAAGACACTCAAGGCCCTGTGTTTTTTACAGTGATTTGACCTCACTTTCCGGAAAAGCACAGTAAAGCATGAATGGCATATTGTTCTAGAATATCACAAAGGCATACATAAAACCCATCAGCTCAGTTTAGCCAGAGTACAGCATGATTCAGAAAGTTTTGGGGTATTATTGCAGTTATTGTCCCTAAACCATCATAAATCTGCCCAATCAGTGACTATTTTTTATCCATATGACATCTTTTGGTTTGACGTCAAGTATCATAAGTAATGTGTGAACATTAAGGAAACCACTAAATATAGCAATGTATGCTTTTCTGTTTTGGTCTGGACCAAGAGAACTGAACTACAAATATCAATGCACTTTAAATTATCACATATACTGTGTTAAGTAACCTCAAACAGACTCTGTGCTTGCTAATTGCTGTGGAGAGTGTGATGATGTAGGCATGCAGTTTGCACAATGCTAAGTCAGTCACTTTATGTGTTCATAACTAGCTACATTAGTCTCATAGCTTCAGTGCACAACTTAAAAAGCAACCATGTCTTGGTTGATTGCCTACGTTCCAGATAAATTGTGGAATTGATTTCTGGCCAAACCAGAGCTTTAAGACTGAAACTCAACTGTAACCCAAAAACTTTGGCAACATTATTCTAAAGTAAAACCATGATTACTGGGAACAATTGTATGCGTAACAAAGAAGAAAGCTATTTGATTCAATTTACATCGCTGATTCAATCTATGCATCAGCTTCTTATGATGCATGAAATGGGGGTAAATGGGATTCAGCCTTTTTCTTTTTTTTTTTTTTTACAATTGGGAACCATTATTATGCCAATTTAGAGCTTTTTATGCAGTATAAGCCACTTTTCTGTAGGCTACGGCAATATTTTGAACAAGACCGAATGTAGAAACTAATTCAACTCACTCTGCATATTAAAACAGCAATTCACCAGTGAGAATATAATGCTCAGTTATCCACCTGTACATCTGTGTGTGTCTGAGAGCGCTTCAGCTCAACACTCCCCTAATTGTTTTGATTAAAAACAATTGTGGAGATAAGTGAATTCCAGAGACAACAGTCTCATACAAAACAAGCTCATGAAGGTGTATAGAAAACACTCTAACAACAGTGTTACAGCCAGTGTAAGACTCTTCACCTTATGCTAATCTGATACAGCCTCAAGTAGTGTCCTGAGGTTCTTCACCTTATGATCATGCTACTAATCTGACTCAGCTTCAGGTAGTGTCCTGAGGTTCTTTACCTTATGCTTAGGCTACTAATCTGACTCAGATTCAGGTAGTGTCCTGAGGTTCTTTACCTTATGCTTAGGCTACTAATCTGACTCAGATTCAGGTAGTGTCCTGAGGTTCTTCACCTTATGCTCATGCTACTAATCTGACTCAGCTTCAGGTAGTGTCCTGAGGTTCTTCACCTTATGCTCATGCTACTAATCTGACTCAGCTTCAGGTAGTGTCCTGAGGTTCTTCACCTTATGCTCATGCTACTAATCTGACTCAGCTTCAGGTAGTGTCCTGAGGTTCTTTACCTTATGCTTAGGCTACTAATCTGACACAGCTTCAGGTAATGGTCTGAGGTTCTTTAGCAGAAGAGATGGCTAAATAACAGTTTTTCATCATCATCATCATCATCACTTTTATTTATATAGCACCTTTCCCATGCTCAAGGATGCTTTACAATCAAAGGGCATCAACACATTAAACAACAGCACATTAAACAAAAGGACAATACAGGAAAACAGAACAACGATAACACAGTGAAAACAAGTACGTCTTTAACAGAGATTTAAATGAAGACAGAGAGGTTGCATCCCGAATAGACTGTGGGAGAGTATTCCATAACTTGGGAGCTACTACAACAGTAGTTTCAGTTTCAGTTCAGTTTCAGTAGTTCAGTAGTTTTTGTTTCAGCTAGAACCTTTTTATGTACCATCAAATAGTACTACATGCCACAAAAGGGGTCTCTTAACCCCTGCCAAAACATATTGTGTTTGTACTGCATTTTCATTATAACTTTCATCTTCAGCAAGCCTGATTCACTGATGGAGCACAGTGGGCTGTTTCCTTCACATTCAACTACCTCATTTAGAAAAAATGATCTTTTTAGCAGTTAAAGATGGCCAATCGTTCTCAAACCAGTTCTAAAGTTTTTCCTCTATTGTTATGTGTTGGGAGTTGTGACTGAGCAAAAATGTGGACTGTCTCAAGGCCCTGAGAATTAGATCAAGAACCACTGTGTAACAATGGAGGAGGCAGCATCCAGGTGGGTTGTATTAGAGTCCAGGTTGATGGAGTTTTATGTTGGGTGTTTGAGGCAAGCAGCGTTGGGGTATTGGTTAATTCCCTTAGAGGCCAAGACCCAGCAGTGGGCCCAAAGTTTTATCACACACTTCTATAACCTAAGAATAGCTTAGCCAGTTTGCGTTGAAGTCCGATCAAAGTTCTGATGACCCCACTCTAAGCACATTTTTGTGCTTTGTGTCATTTAGCACACCTGATTTAGCTCATTAACTAATGAACAAGTTCTGCATGGGCTGGGTCAGGTGCGTGCAGGGACTTAAATTGTGGCAATAGAGATAGAGAAAACCTACAAAGTGTGTGAGGTGGAGGGGAATGCATGACAAAACAGAAAGTTACTGGGGACTGGGAAGGTGTTTGTGGTGGTGGGAGGAGTTCACTGTAGTTTCAGTGGGCTGGTCTAGACAAAAGTCCAGTACTGAATTTTGCTCCTAGTTCAGCCCAGGATTTTTTTGTAACTTGTGTTCAAAGAGCAGTTACAAAACAGCAAACGCATCACTCTGCATCATCTCTCTGCGTCAAATCTCTGCATCATCATATACTGGATTTAGCTCACTCCAGTCAGGATTACTTGCACATCTGCTGCTTTGCAATACAACAATACCAATTAACTGTGTTATTCTTGTGTATAAGTGCCCTGAAATTAACAACCAGATATCAAAGCTTTAAAACCTTAAAAGAGTTTTCTTCAATACATTTGGGAAAGCAGTATAGTGAATATTAGGCATCATTACCCTTTTTTGGCATCAACCCTAATGATGTTTAACCTTTTACTATGAATTCTCATCAGCAGGTGAACAATGAATAAAAAGGCTAAGTTTAGTAGAATAGAATTTTACTCATGTCACAGGTGAAACCTGGGTTTTCAAATCAGATTGGGGCAATTGATTCATTTTGCTTCAATGTTTCAAAGGATTTGCCATGAGCGTTTCTTGGAGAAACCAATAAACTACAAACTACAAACTGGGGAAAGCTAACAAAGCAAATGTAGAAGCTTATACCTAAAAAGTAAACAGGAGGAGAACTGGAAAAATGAGTGAATCTAGAGAAACAACAAGAGTACCAATCCACACAACCCTCTGAACAAAAAGGTAAACATAAGGGGAAATATATTCATAGATAAGAAACTAGGAACAGCTGGAACTTATGATAACATGAGGAGTTACAGACAAGACACAGGTGAAGGGTGTGACAAGTGGGTGGAGCTAGAGTGGAGCAAGAAAATCAACATAAACAAAAGCACATGGCTGAGAGACAGAACAAAAGGAAAAACAAGAAGAGAAGTGTATGCTTTCATCAACATATGAACCTTGATTTGTATATGTACGATTGATGCACATTATGAGCCACACAACATACCACAATCTGGTATTCTATAAACATTATTCTTTAAGCATTGCTACAGTGGGTGGTATCATTCTTCAGTCAGACCACTAAAGGATCATGGCAAATTTGAACTCAAAGGCATTTTGTATTTTTCTTCTAAATATATAACTCTATATAAATCCTGAAAGATCCCAGGACAACTTTCCCAGACTATTAAGTCATTATACAAGAGTTTTTCTTTCCATAGTCTAAAAACAGTGTAGCCAAAGCAAGAGCTTGAAAACAGCTGAAAACATCTCCCCAGGTTGTCAGCTAGAGCACTGAACCAGAAGATTTTAACACACATCCAATGTTTTTAGCAGCTTATTTCCAAAAAGAATGTATTTCTTTAATGTAAGAATCATTACACTCGTATTCTTAGTACCTCTTTCTGTATCCTCATTTTTCTGTAGCCATAATGCTTGGCTTATAATAATAACCTCCTTTGGAACGTGTAATTTCATATATAGTCTCTTTGGCAAGAGAGGAACAAGAAGGTTCAACTGGTAACATCTTGTAACATCTGCACTGTTAGAGGATCACGTCGAATAAACTGCAAGCCCACCTCCAAAGCATGCACTGTGTCAGTCAAGTTTATTGCAAAGTAATTTAAAACACCCAAAATCCAACAGAGCTCAAAGCTCAGAGATCACTGAGAAGCAAGTCTGAAACTCTGAGGAATTGATGGTCTCCCTCTCGGTGGATGTGGAATGCCATTAAGCCACGCACTTGCTGTCATGCCTCACTGTAAACCCCATTTATTATGCATGGCATAGTTAAATTATAACAGTAAGAAGCAAATATTGGTTATTCACTGACTCATTCTAAGGCCCAAGGTGATGCATAAGCAGACTTGCAGTGCTGTAGCTTTGGAAAGTGTTATGTTTGCCTTGAAATGCTTTCAGTGGCAATATTTCTCATGTACATACTCCGTTTGATCCTGAAAAGCTGAGAAAATGGAAAGTGTGACCCCAAGTGGTGATTTTTTTTTCCTTTTTTTTTAATAAATTTGCTGCAATGAAGAGATAATCCACCCTGTTTTAAGTTTACCAGTTTCTAATTTACCACTAATAATGTCTAGACAAAAATGCGAGAAAGTCTAAGCAATCTTCAGAGGGATTATAGTGTTTTATCAGAAAGCATCCTAATACTCACCAAGTTGGCCTAGTAAATCTGCTGTTATAATGAGTTTCTGCAGGCTATAATGAATAATATGGCATCATTTGGATTAGTGTGTTTTGTTGGTATGACACCTGTTTGCCTCTCCCTGATGGAAAATATCACAACACTGAAATCCCCCAATCTCATCTAAACTCATCTGGAAATGATATCAGAGCAGGCAAGATTCACAGTGCTCTAGGGGAAAACACGCTCATGCTGATGGAGTGACCTCATGCAAGCCTCTGTGAGAATGATGTCATTTCAATCAGGTGACCTGTGAACATCCAGATGCGCTCAATTTAATGAGACGCACACATGCATGAGAACACACACACAAAAACAAACAATCAAACACATACGTGCACTTTAGCCTGAAACTGAACCCTATGACGCAGATAAACACACCAAAACATGCAAGCAAACATGTACACACACTTTACTGTGCTGTGAGTCCACCTTTTATTTATTTAATTACTAGTTAAATGGCCATTAACCTCTCAACCACCAGCGGGCCCAAAGTTTTATTACACAATTCTATAACCTAAGAATAGCTCAGTGAGTTTGCACTGAAGTCCATGTAGTTACTGATTAATAAGCATTAGTATGTAATAAGTCTGGGTTTTTTAAACCTAATGATTTGCCTCTCTGCAAGTATTTTTGTAATAGTCTTTTTTCATTGTCAAGTTTTGATTGGAAACAAAAGCGTTAAATTCTTGAACTGAAAAAGTTATCAGGATTTCTTTATTCCATGGTATGTAGACAGATATAGCCAAGCTAGTTCATACATTGGTTAGATTTCAGGAGCTGCACTGAAGGCCTAACGTGTCAGATTAACTACTAATTTTATTAGGAACTGACAGTGGAATCAACCAGTCATATATTGTTATCCAGTTTCCAATGGGTGGGACCAACTTAGTAGGAAAAACATCACTCAAGGCCTTCTGAAAGTCCTAGATACATTACTATAGTCAGGTCTTAGAAATGGAACACAGTGTCAGCTCAATGTCAGAGCTTTTTACTGAAGGAGTCACTGTAAAACTTGTACAAGGCTAAATATTATATGTCTACTTGCTTCTTACAAGCTTCAAATGAAACATGAAATGTCTTTTAAAACATGTCTTTAATTTTGAATGGCCAAAAAAGTGAAATTAGCATTGTCTTAGAGGTGTTGGCCTTTTTTTTGTGATATTTTTGGACAAATTGAAGGCCTAACTCTAACAGTCACAGTTCACCACTGCACATACACAGACTGAACCTTATTACTCACCTAAACTAGAGAAGACAGATGGCTTGTGAACTTCTAATCAATCATCACTGTCAGAACAAAACTTTGTATCCCCATTTTTGTTGTTTTACAGAATATGAAAATATCAGCTGCCTTTCATATAGTGGTAAAATGTCATGATGAATGTAGCCTTAAAAATGCTTCAAAAAATTCTGTTCCATTAGCTTCCATTCAAAGTTAAGAATGTTTTTTCCATTTTTTAGATACGGCAACAGAATGTTTTTTTTTCCCAACAGTCTGGGCAGTTTGTTGCCTTTTTTACTTTAGACATATTTGTATTAAACAATAAATCAATTAACCATCATTGTTTTTTGACATAACCCTCTCAACCCGCACACCCCTTGTTAAACTTCACAGACCTTATTTGGCACATTTCACAAAACTGAATTGACAGCAGTGACTTGGATCCTCAGCATTGCTCTGGCTGGCCTGCTATCATTCTTTCTGGCTCCTGATGACAGAAGCCTGCAGGCAATGTGCGTGTGTGTTTGTATGTGTGACACACCAGCCCCTCAGGCTTTGGAGCTTCCACTCAGCTCCTGTGGGAGCCTTTTGCAAAGAGCTTTGCTCTTCAAAGCATACCGAGGAGATCCGCAGGCTCAAAACAATGATGCTTCATAATCGCCCATCCACAAGGGACCAATGGGTGTGCGTGGAGCACTAAATCCCCTCACAGAGAGTCCGCTGGATGGAGTTAAGGCAAGCAGAGCTTCCAGCACCCAGCAACATTCATGCGGCTTCATGATCACACTGATTTGGCTTTAATGGCTTTAAATGCCAAATGAGGCCTGAAATGACTCCAAGTCAATAAGTGATTCTAAGACATACACTGCATCTGTCTGTTAGCGCACATTAGCTTTGTTCTGAAAAGAGGGACAGGATTATCATCAGCATGTAGATGGCACATCTGTGGGATGAGACAGAGAACTAGCACTTAGGGATGGGCAATAAGGCAAAACACCTCAAAACTTGAAAACATACAACAATATTACAATACATATCGCAATATTTCATTTTTGTGAAGTTTGATATGTCGAAACATGATTATTGTTATTATACTATAACAACTCCATGTATCATTAAAAGGACACATTTAGACCAATCATGAAAGACTGTAAACAACAACAACAACCAGTGTATAGTAACCATACACACTGTGTAAAAACAAAAAGATGACTGCATTATACCGTAATCACACTTTATTAGTTTATTTCAAACTGTTTGACTTTTTTAGACTTTTTTGTTCTTTCTTTAATAGTTTACAAACTAGATATGAAATGTTTTACTTTGACCTTATTCTGAAAACTTCTTAAACAGTTGATGCAATCATGATTGGATTTAAAAGGGGAATCCAAGAAAGGCCTAGTTCTTTATGGGCGAGGATGAATTGGGGACCTGCCTTTGGGGCCCAAAGTTTTATTGACAAATCTATAACCTATGAAAAGCTCAACCAGTTTGCACTGAACTCCCTGTAGTCACTGAATAATAAGCTTTAGTATGTAATAAGCCCAGGATTACAAGGTTTTAAGACTATACTATGTACAGAAATGCCGCCTACTTCTCTGGGCTTGAGCTCATCTGAAACGGGCCAGCTGCGTGGCGGTGGAAACGGTGATCTGCCAAGTTAGCCTTTCAGATTGTTTACAATGAACACTGTGTTCTCTGGGTCAAAAAAGAAAAGGACCGTACAGATTGCTACCAGTGTAAAGTTATAGGTGTATTAGTGCCAGTGGCATGCATCTGTGATAAGTCATCATTAACACTGAAAGAACTGTACACATTTTGGAGAAATATATGCTGCACAAGATGATGTCTTCTTTAGGGACATCCATGCTTATTTCACCATGACTATGACAAAACCCATTTTGCACATGTTACAACAGCATAGCTGTATAATCAGAGAGTGCAGATGCTAGACTGGCCTGCCTGTAGCGTAGATCGTCCAGATGCATGGTCTCTCACTGAAAGTGTGTGGTGTATTATGGATTGCAAAGTACAAAAATAAAGGCCCATACAGTTGCACAACTGAAGACAGAAGAACAGTAAAATATTGGAACATGCTTTAAGCATTACATTTGGAGTGAGCTTGTATTTATTTTGCTTATTTTAGCCACACCACTGCATTTTAGAGCAGGAAGTGAGACTGCATGCCTGTCCCTCATGGCCACATGGTGAGCAGTTAGATCCCATTGTTTTGAAGAAAATGTGTTCCAAAGTCTGAAAATCAGTGTGTAACCTTAAGAATTGTCACTACCAGAACACATATTTACTGCAACTGAGTAAACTTTTGTGTTTTAATAAAAAAATGCTATAATTTTATGTGTGTACAATTGTTCAAAGCTGTGTTTGCTAGTCATGTACTGGCTGTTGTTTTTTGAGTTTTGCTCAAAATAAGCTAAAATTGCACTACCAAAATAGTCAGTACCAAAACATTTGTTAAAGTTTCAGTAGTGTTATGATTTTGTTTTGTTAGTGACAAAATGCAATGCTCAATGATTTGTTTTAATAAAACAAACTTCATTAAGGTTTAGTGTCACTCAAGCAAGGTCCAAGTCCGTTAAAAGTCTGAAATGTGTTTTCAACTCTTTATTAATCAGACACTCCACTGAACATGTCAAACTAATCATGAGTTTGTGTGGCCTGCGTATGTGTTTGCTCAGGGTAACACAAAAATCCAACAAATGTTTTCAAGTATTGTTTTACAGTTCTTTACAAACACAGATACAGTACGCAATTCATTAGCACTACAGACACATACTTAATGGAAACATCCAGCAGTACCTTTTCATGTTTTATGTTGCTTACATACATGTACTCAAATTGAGAAAGTATCCATCTAGTGGGGACCTTGTCCATTTAACTTTTTTGTTAAATTAATTACTTAATAAATACATAAATATCAGGCCAGATTAATATATAACTAAATCTATGCATGTAATGAAATAAATCATGTGTAAAAAGGGGGATAGTGACTGTCTACTAGAAAGAAAAACACTTTTTCGACTAGGACTAGGCTCTGCGTCTGGAAAGAACAGGCCCTGAAAGCTTCTATCCACTGTTGCGCAGCTGAATATTGAATGTGCTCTATTCTTTAGACTGACTGATGAATAATACATATGAATGTCATTGCAGTTAGTTACAATGGTATAAACAAGACATATTTTTCTCATCTATCTATATCCCAGTCACACCCGTGTGAGTACTGCCATCATTTCAGCTCCTCTGATGAAGCGCTAAGCTCTGCGGTCTCCTGCAACACAGACACATCATTAGTCCCGAAGCGAATGGAGAGAGGGCAGCAACACACATTCACGAAGCTCAGAATAAACCAGCAAAAAAGAAAAAGCGCACTGATTGGGTTAAAACAGAAGGGGTGTACAGGGTCCAAGAGTAGCATCTGTGGCTGTGTGATTCCTCTCTGAGGTGGTGCAAACCCACACACTGATGTGTGATGACATGTGTTGATGTGTGGCTTACCTCCAGCTTCTCCGTTTCTGGCTTCGCCGGGAGAGACTTCTGTGGTGTGTGAAAGGCCTGAGGCAAGGAGTAAATGATTCATTAGACAAATGGAGTTAGTATTAAGGAGACTTCAAAAGCACACTCTCTCGCCCAGTCTGTCTCCCTCTCTTTCTCTCTCTCTCTCTTTCTCCCTATCTGTCTCTCTCCTTTTACAGGTGGGCAGGGTTGAGTAAGTACCCACTCCAAAGGGTTGTCTACCCACCCAATGAAAAGTTGGGGGAAAACAAAGTCTTTGCTTTTTTCTATAATGGACAACTGAAAGAAACCACCAGCGAAACGATTCTCCCCTTAAAGGCAAAGTGGGATATGAGACGTACTTGCAATGTGTAGGTGCGAGCAGGCGGGGAAGGTTGGAGGGAGGTTAGACAGTTGTTCTGCTGATTGCTGATGGTGAAACAACTCTCCTCTTAGAGGCGCCAACATCCACGCTACATGGAGAGGGAAGCCAATTGTCTGGGGTGGCCAATCGGATTTCAGTGGGAAGAAAACCCCTTTAGAACTGCACATGGTGTTACCGTGTTGTCTATGACTGTAGAAAAGATGCATGAGGCTTCCTATATTGTTGGATGTATTGTGATGTTTTTCCTGTGAGAAAGTGAGCTCCTTCAGAGCACAGTGGAGATCAGTAAGCATTTAGTGTCGACTTTATAAGAGTAAAGAAGAAACACGACTGGTGCGCAAAAATGTACAACCCCATTTCCAAAAGAGTTTGGACACTGTGGAGAATGTAAATAAAAATAGGATGCAATGATATGCAAATCATATAAACCATCTTTTTAAAGGAAATACTACAAAGACAACATATTGAATGTTGAAACTTAGATATTTTATTGTTTTTTGAAAAAAATATTTGCCCATTTTGAATTTGATGCCAACAACATGATCCAAAAAAGTTTTGATGGGTGCATGTTTACCACTGTGTTTTATCACCTCTTCTTTTAACAACACTCTGTAAGTGTTTGGGAACTGAGGATACTAATTACTATAGTTTTGAAAGTGAAATGTTTTCCCGTTCTTGTTTGATATAGGATTTCAGCTGCTCAACAGTTCTGAGGCTCATTTGTCATATTTTTCATTTCCTAACCCTCCAAATGTTTTCAGTGAGTGACAGGTCTGGACTGCAGGCAGGCCAGTTTAGTGCCTGGACTCTTTTAATACAGAGCAATTCTGTTGTAATACATGAAGAATGTGGTTTGGCATTGTCTGAAAAAGACGTCGTCTGGATGGCAGCATACATTGCTTCAAAACATGTATAAATCGTTCAGCATTAATGGTGCCTTCATAGATGTGTGGGTCACCCACGCCATGTGCACTAATGCACCCCTATACCATCACAAATACTGGCTTTTGAAGTGTGCACTGATAGCAAGCTGAGTGGTCTTTAGCCCGGAGGACACAGTGTCCATGATTTCCAAAAAGAATTTTAAATGCTGATTTTTTTGGACCACAGGACACTTTTCCACTTCCCCACGGTCCATTTTATATGAGCTCAGGCCCAGAGAAGGTGGGAGCGTTTCTGGACCATGTTTATGTACAGTTTCTTCTTTTTAGAGCGTTTTAGAGTTTTAACTTGCATTTGTGGATGCAGTGATGAACTCTGTTCACAGACTGTGGTTTTCAGAAGTGTTTCTGAGCCCACACAGTGATTTCCTCTGGAGAATCATATCTGTTTTTAATGCAGTGCCACTTAAGGACCCAAAGATCATGGCCAGCAAATACTGGTTTTTGGCCTTGTCCCTTGCATACAGAGATTTTTCCAGATTCTCTAAATCTTTTAATGATATTCTGTACCGTAGATGATGAAAAGCAAAAGCTCTTTGCTATGTTACGTTTAGAAATGTCATTCTTGAATTGTTGCACTATTTGATGAGGCAGTCTTTCACAGAGTGGTGAACCCCTCCTCATCTTTGCTTCTAAAAGACTCAGCCTCTCTTTGATGCTCATTTTATACCCAATCGTGTTACTGACCTGTTGCCAATTAACCACCAGGTGTTTTTTTTAGCATTACACAACTTTACCAGCCTTTTGTTGCCCCCGTCCCAACTTTTTTGGAACATGTTGTTGGCTTCAAATTCAAAATGGGAAATATTTTTCAAAAAACAATTAAATTTCTCAGTTTCAACATTTGATATGTTGTCTTTGTACTATTTTCAGTAGAATATAGGGTTTAAATGTTTTGCACATCATTGCATTTTGTTTTTATTTACATTTTGCATGGCATCCCAACTTTTTTGGAAATGGGGTTGTAGTTTGTGAGACAAAAATCTACAAATTTTCAGTTTTGTTAGGTCACTTTCTTTTCGTATCAAATAAACACAACAACAGCACCGAGAAATTGCATTATTAAAGGAGGAAAGAAGATTAACCAGAAGAAATAGGTGCTTTTTCCCATCTACTTTAAAGGTCAGTTTCCAGCTGGACTGCTAGTTTGCTAACACTGTGCTTAACTTTTGTTGTGTGTTTAGATTTCCTTCTATCTTTTCTTTCGACAATTAAGAATAAATACGGCTTATGGCTTATTCAAAAACATGTACAGAAATCTCACTAATTCTAAAACATACAAATAGTGCTATTTACATCTGCATCTCTAAATCCTAACAACACCAATCCTGCTCCTTGCTCTCCCTCTCTCTTTCACTCTCTCTATCTCACTCTCACACACACAGATCTCTCACTCTATAAGGGAGATTTGATGTCATGTCACTAGGTGGTGCTGGACAGCCACAGAAATGATTCTTAAAGAGGGAGTGACACATACTGGCCAGACAGTGGATATCTTGACTTAACTCTTATTTAAATAACCACACTTAGTCTCTATCCAAAAACACACAACTACTTGATATTTGACTTTGATTCAATAAAGGTCAATGATATGTCCTGGCAAAAGTTTGGTGAAAAATCAAATTTATACAATTCTCCATATATCCCTAATATATTTGCTCAGGCAAGACATGTTTAGAGTTTTTTTTTGTTTGTTTGTTTTATTTTGCTTATTTAGTTTAGTGCTGAAAGGCTCATGTTGCTAACAAACACTAGAACTCAATAGTCACCCAAATTAACCAAACCATTTCCACAAAAACACATCACTGAAACTTCTCTGACCCCTCTCAGATTTAACTAACTAAGGTCACATAGGCTCTTTACAGTTACAGGGCAGCCATTTCAGACAATGCCAGGGCTGGTATTCACAAAGCATGTAAATTAGAGGACTGTTTATGGATCAGATTCCATTGCCACTTCTACTCCTGAGGCGGTCTGTGAATACAGACCCTATTATTTCAAACAGCTTCCCACAGCATTCATCTACATAGTATGGTTTTGTTTATTTTTCTAGTTTACATTGTCCGAAACCATAATGGCAGGTCTGTGGGACTTTAATTAAGACCTGGATGCAGTTTAAGTGGGTTGAGAGATGTTTTGGTGATGTATGTTTTCAGAAACAATTTGGGCTTTTTGGGTGACTATTACGTTTTAGTGTTTGTCAGAATTTGGACTCAACATGTCTTAATGCAAACATGTCTTGGCTGATTGACTACATCTAAGATAGGTGGAAATATGTGTAAATGTGTTTTTTTACCAAACTATTCCTTTAAAACCTGCATTGGTTACTCTTAGTAATGTATTGGGTATTAGAGTGAAATTAATACAACTACAGTATAGTGTCCAATGGAAATGGGCTCCATTACCTTTTTGGCTTGCTGCACCTCATCTGTGGACTTGGACCTGTTTTTGACCGTCTGCTTTTGTGGGGAAGTGGCCGATACCTGCAGAAGAAACAAAGCAACCTTGCAATACCTCTGACGATGAACACTGTACCAAATCCTTATGGATCTCTGGCTTAGCTGGAGCCCACACACCACTGTGGCTCATCACTTCAGGTACTCAAGCCCACTCCACTCACTTTATTCTCTGCTTGTTCCATGACTGTGGTCTTCTCCCAAGATCAGATCAATCAGGTGAGGCTCTGAGACCTGTGATGTGCCAGCAGGCGGTTCACTGTGAAGGAAAGACCAAAAAAGATACAGAAGCACTGGGGGTTTAACCAGTCATCTCTAAAGTAGAGATGAGCCATGGACTACATGCATCCAGTGCTGGAAGTAATTGGCCCACAGAGATTCCTGTCAGCCTGGTTTAGTGGAAGTTTTCAAAGAGTGACAGTTTACTCTCGTTCACTTGCTCTAGTGCTTGGCCCCACTGCAATGTTTGTCACCCAGTAAACTGATTACGAACCGCTCATGGCACATAGTCCAAAAAGGGTGGGTTAAATATGTATCTGAAATTTTCATGTGACCTATGAGGCTTGGCCAAGAGGAAAATAGTGCGCCCTATTTATCCCCATATTGCAATATACAAGGATCATACAGAGGCCATATGGAGATAAACTGCTTTTGGTGTCCTCCAATCAAGGAACACCAGATTCAAGTAATCCTCATCCCCATACACAAATCCTGCTCATAAAGGCCTTGGTATTTAGTTGGTGAGGTGGATCAGCAGTGTTTTGGCAGAGAATAGTTAAACAGGGCACTGGGTCCCAAAGACTGGTGCTGGTGAAACAACACCCAAAGAAACATTGAGCTTCTAGGTTAGTGGTTCCCAACCCTGGACCTGGAGTTCCCCTAGTCTGCAAGTTTTTAGTATTATGCTCTAGCACACCTGATTTGACTCATCAGCTAATTAACAAGGTCTTTCTGAGTTGACGTGGGAGTGTTACAGCAGGGAAAACATTAAAATGTGCAGGGAGTAAAGTGTTGAGAACCACTTTTCTATTTGAATTAAAATGGAAGGCCTCCGTCAGGGTGAGGAGATCATGCTAGGATAGTCATTTAACCGTTATGTGGATCATAAAAGATGATCTGCATCTGATATTTTAGGCATATTTGAATTAACATACATAACAATGCAACACTCATTGTGAGACATATCCATGTTGTCATCTGTTTGTGTCTCATTACTCTTCAGGTCTATTGCATGTTCAATAAAAACATTATTTACAAATTACAATATAATACAAGGTATATTTCATTCTTTTGTAGACACTGTGTGCATTTATGTGTTTAGACAATACTGTGCAAAAGTCAGAGACCATTCATTTAATTTCAGGTCAAAACAGCTATTAAGTACATGTTCCAGGAGATGTTTCTGAGGAGATTAAATAGGAGATAATCCACTATGAAAGAGGAAAGTCAAATGAAAATTAGTGGTAAAAAACAGGAATTTCCAAAACAGAAAATGATTAAAATATATAGAGAAAATGGATAAAAAGAAGGAAATAGATTAAAAAGAAGAACATTTGCAAATGAAAGAGAGAAGTTGCTGGTGTTCTCAGACCACTCCAAAGGCCAGAATCTCAACATCACTGAATGCATTTGGGATTATTTGGATTGTGTGAAGCAGAAAATGAAACCATGAGTAGAAAAATATTTCTGCAGATTTTCTGTTAAATACATGTTTTCTGTTTTTTCTTGATGCTGTAAAATACAACTTCCACTTAATGGCTGTTTTGACTGGAAATGAAATTAAATGAAGGATGGTCTCTGACTTTTGCACAGCACTGTAAATGGTATGGATACCCCTTTATTAAAATAACCATGCTCATCGGTAGTTTCAGTAGTACTGCACAGAACAACCTGAAAGAAGAGAAGATAAGAACTCATCCAAATAACCAATTAATATGACTTTTAAGAGCTGAGTGCAATTGTTAAATCGCTTCTGATTCAAATGACCTGACAAACTGAAGCAGATCAGCCTGTGAACAGATACCGCTGAGGTGATGAACCTGACCGTACAACAGAGTGCACCTTGCTTGTTGTGAATAAACCACCTCTGACTTTGCAGTGCTTCTTATGACTCAAGCAATTCATACTGCCTGTTGAAAATGTTCGAAGGGCATTCACATCCAAGCCTCTGCCCTGTTCACTGTGACAACACCTAGCGCGAGCATTGCAGGTCTGGGCTGTATGCGGTCTTTCTGTACATGGCACTTAGTGTTCAGCAGTTCCTTCAGAAGTATGAGTCATCAGCATTCACTACTCTCAAGGCTATTTTCTTGATAGCTCAGCAGCAGCTGCATGCTTAAGCACTTTATTGCAGTTCAAGAGCTTTGAATGCATGTGGTGGATATATAAAAACTTCATTAACGTTGCATGAAGCAGTGTTTTAGAATAATACAGTTCCTGTTCCTGTTCCTGTGACCTGAGGCAGTTGCAGTATAGCTTTTTGTGTATTTGCCTTACGTTGACTTTTAGATGAATTTTGAGTGAGTTGACTTCCAACCAATTTTAATTTTGCTTTTGAGCAGGTCTTAAACATGCTTTTCAGATCAATGTGGCTATTTTTAAGTTATAAGAGCTGCACTGAACAGCTTCAAATCAAACAGCTCTGGCATGCATTCAAATAGGTTCATGTATGCTTAATGCAGAGAAAGGCAATAAAAATCAGTCTGGGCAGCACCAGATTTCAATGGCACTTCACAATGAGCAGTCGAATTCCGTGTGCAGAGGTGAGTAATGCACAAAGCAAGAAGTTCATGTGCACGTCACCGTCTAAAAGAGGATGGACAATGACTCATCTACCCATTACCTCCTCGTACAGCACCAAACAAGCTGTGCGACAGAGAGAGAGAGAGTGAGGGAGAGTCTACATTCATTAGCTTTCTCACTGTGTTGGCACAGTAAGTGCCAACAATGCCATTCAGCGGTTATTCCAAACACAAATATGTCAGGTCGCCAACCGAGCCAAAAGCCCAGCCAGCGATGGTGCCAATGACGAGTCTCCGAACAGCCTGCATCACCAGACGGTATCACCATGGCAACAAGCAGGCACCCGGAGTCTGACAGATGAAGGAACACGAGTGTCAGGCGCTGTCCCTCCGGGGCGCATTTAGAAGACACCGACCCCATCTCCAAACTCTTTTTTCCTGCCTGACTGACTAATACATTGGGCGTACTAGAGACTGGAACTTGTGGAAGCATGTTGATTCATCTTTTGGAGAACTTTTAAAAGTCCAGGTAGCTCTGTGGGTTGGGTTGGCTTTGCTAGAAGGTTGCCAGTTCTGTTCTGGCCAAACACTAGACATAACTGACTTACAGGGTCTAGACCACTGTTCCATTCAAAAGCTCATAAGAAGAAGACGAAGGGGTGTTTTACAAAGCTTCTCTCAGCCAAAGAGCTCCTACTGGATAACCCTCAACTTTGAGCTCAAGTAACTAGCTTGCTGTTTATCTCCTGGTCGGAAATAGCAGAAATAATCAGACTTTTTTGCCCAAATTACGTCCAACTCTTAGAAGAGTTATTGGTAGAGTTATTTGAGTGTTTCCCAACCCAGTTCACCAAACAGTCCACATTTTTTATTCTAACCTCATTCCCAACACATCAGATCAAGCCATTTAGAATACTGAATACCTAGTGAAGGCATACTTGAGTTCAAGTGTGGAAATGTGGGCTGAGAAACACTGATCTTGAGAATGAACAAGGCTCTTAAGGCTAAGCTGCTCCAGGGTAGGTGTTCTTTCACCACTACCCCTGACATCTGGAATTTATTTCTGCTTGTAAAAAGAAAAGAATATGGTCTCCTTGTGCTTTCCCTATAACATGAAGCTCAATGTTTCTCTCTCTCATTACACATAATAGGGGTGTTCAGTTCTATCCTGGAGGGCTGGTGCCCAGCACAGTTTGGTGAATACTTTGCACAAACACCTGTGCTAACTGTCAGGTTTAGTGAGTGCATTTGAGCAGGGAAATCACCAAACTGTGCTGGACACTGGCCATGCAGGACTGGAGATGAACACCCCTGGCGTATACTAGTGTGGACAATGTACCTCCAAATTAAACCTCCCTAAATGGTTCTTTGCTTGAAACTGTGATTCTAAGAAATATGTTTTGGTTTAATTGGTATGACATGGAGGTTCTTCAAACACTAAAAGTTTCTTCCTACACAATCATCTCCTTTACAAAAATGACCATCCATTAAAGGTTCTTTAGGGAATCTAAAGTGGTTCTTCTGACAATCGCTCCAAAGAATCCTTTTTGGCTTTATTTAGGTGTTGGTCTGTGAACGTTACTATGCAATCCAGTGTTGGGTGGTGGATAAAGACAGTCAAGCCACAGTGAAACTGGAACAAAAATGAACAGGATTACAGGGATTCAAGGGTGGCAAAAGAAATTTCTTCTAACTCCAAAGCAATTCTAGCTCATGTTATGTTGAGAGCCAGGACCTTCATACTGGCTGACATTTATTATGTTCTAAATCACAGGTTAGTCCATGAACTCCACTAGCTCTAATCAAGGGTCTGGGCAGATCTAGCTGAATAAATACAAAGCCTTCCAGGAGAGCTGTATTTGAAGCTAAACTGCAGAAATGCCTTTTATATTTGATATATCTAAATCCATGGAGGGAATTATACACAGCCAAAGTTATCTGATCTAACAGGCTTTGATTTGACATCCAAACAACCACAAGAGAATACAGCTCTGGATTTAAACTAGAAATTCCAAATTCATTTAATTGAGCTGATCCAAGTATCAGTCTAATACCTCTTCAAGACTGATGGCCATGCTTTTGCAATGTAGCCTACAATCCAGTCCAATTCACTATGAGCAATAAGCATGTCTACTGAAACCTCCAGCACAACCTGTATACTGAGCACTTCCAAAACACAGGAAAGCAACGTGTTTCTAAACAAACTGCACAAAAAAATTGCCCAATATTCATTCAGAAGTGCAATATCCAAAGTAAAGATCAGAGTAGATGTAAATTGCTACCAAGACACCTGGCTCAGAGAGGGTGTACCTAAAAGAGTTGTACCAGCAGTGTGATGCATTTGAATGCATGCAGGAGGTTTTCCTAAATTTCAAAGAAGAAAAAGCACACAATGACAGCAAGCAACCATGTGGAAATCTGCTCATCTATCACTGTCTCATTATAGTTGCATTCAGCACAGCAAGACCATAGCAGCAATTATCACAAGAAAGCAAGCGGAGTTGACGAAAACCACTCAAAGACACTTATGTGTTTCTTACTGGGGAACAATGACACCAAATAGTGAACTTACAACACCAATAAGTTTTGAACTGAACTCTTACCTTGCTGAGGCTGTGCTGTTTAAGTCTAACTTGCAACTAGTGAGAAGTAGAGATGGAGACAGCACAGTGGAATGAGTCTAGCACAGCATTTAGAAGTGAATTGGAACAGTGAGTTTGATCTCTATGGCAAAATGCTAAATGATGAGAGAAAGAAACCTCACCTTACAGATACTCCTTCCTCTCTCTGTAACTCTCTTCTGCTAATCTCCCTTTCCTCTTTCCCTCTCTCTCTTTCTCCCTTCCTGCCCCCACCTTCCTCTCACACTCCCTCGCTCCCTCCCTCCGTCAGCTGGAGAACTGCAGGATCGTCTGAAGCTGTGAGGGTTGATTCTTACTCTGAATTTGATTAAGCCTTACCTCCTCTTCACTGTCTGTTCAGGGTGACATGAATATGTAGAGCAAAGAGACTCTCCTGAAAATGACTTTTTTCCTAGGGACAAAAAAGTGCTCTGCTTTGTGACTACTGAGAGAGAGAGAGAGATAGATAGAGAGAGAGAGAGAGATAGAGAGAGAGAGAGAGAGAGAGAGAGAGAGAGATAGAGAGAGAGAGAGAGAGAGAGATAGATAGAGAGAGAGAGAGAGAGAGAGAGAGAGAGAGAGAGAGAGAGAGAGAGTCTGCATTCCTGTGTCCGTGTTCTTGTGTGTGTGTGTGTGTGTGTGTGTGTGTGTGTGTGTGTGTCTGAGTGTGTTTTTATGCATTATCAGACAGGAAAGCGCCACAGGCAGCCATCAGCATCAGCCTGCCACCCAGATCACGCACCATCCATTATCTCTCTACCTCCTCCACTCTCCTCATTCTCCTTCTTTTGTCCTCAAGCGGTTGCATGTGAAAGAAGAGCCATCTTCGGCAGGACACAGGAGGACACATGCAACAAACTGTATTATGTAGTTCTGTGCAAAACCCTTTCTCTCTCTAGTCTTCTGCAAAGATTTCTGCTCTTGCACCTTTGATGACCCTCCATAAAGTAAGGCTACAGTTAACAGTACATAAAGTAAGCCTTCAAGTAACCCTCCATAAAGTAACCCTACAGGTAGCCCTTCAAAACAGGTCCATACAAGTAACCATTCATAAAATAAGCATACAGCAAACTCTGCATAAGGTAAACCAAAAAGAAACTCTTGATAAAGTAGCCTTCCATAAAGTAACTCTACAGACAACACTTTATCAAGTAACACTATGCATAACCCTCCATAAAGTGACTCTACAACAACACTCCATAAAGTAAACCTAAAAGTAATCCTCCATTAACCCTTGAAATGGCCAGGGCCCACCGGTGGGCCCAAAGTTTTGTTATACATTCCTTTAACCTAAGAATAGCTCAGCATATTTGCATTGACGTCCCTGTAGATACTGAACAATAAGCCTTAGTGTGTAATAAGCCTGTGATTTTAAGGAGTTACATAACTGCAAATAATCCTTCATAAAGTAACTCTACAGATAACCCTCAATCAAGAATACCTACAAGTATCCCTACATAAAGTAACACTACAAGCAGCTATCAATGGAGTAATCCTACCATTAACCCTCCTTAAAGAAACCCTACCAGTAACCTCTTCATAAAATAAGTTCTCAAGTAACAGACATAACCTTCCTTCAAGTAACCCTACAAGTAACCCTCCATAAAGTAACCCTACAAGTAACCCTCCATAAAGTAACCCTACAAGTAACCCTCCATAAAGTAACCCTACAAGTAACCCTCCATAAAGTAACCCTACAAGTAACCCTCCATAAAATAACCCTACAAGTAATCCTTTATAAGCCTAGAAGTAACGCTCCATTAAGTAACCCTACCAGTAACCCTCCATAAAATAAAATCTCAAGTAACACACATAACGCTCCTTCAAGTAACCCTACACGAAACCCTCCATTAAGTAACCCTATAAGTAACCCTCCATGAAGTAACCCTACAAGTAACCCTCCTTCAAGTAACCCTACACGAAACCCTCCATAAAGTAACCCTACAAGTAACCCCTCATAAAGTAGTCTTACAAGTAACCCTCAATAAAGCAACACTATCTCAGTAAATTTACTGAAGGACTGAGGCAAACCATCTATCAGGGATCCATTATGACTTCAATAAAAATCAAAATTCCTGAAAGACATTTCAGACGGAGTCTATTACAATAACTATTGCAGCAGAAATTTTCAAAAGGAAATACAACCAGTGTGTTCATCAAAGCAAAGAATATATTTGACATTATGATATGTTTCAAAATAAATACAATCAACTGAACATTAACACTGTCCCACATCACATCAACTGTAAACATCTTACAACATCCTCCAAAGTCCAAAAAGGTCTTTACACGTCCAAGTGTCCTCCTTCTCTAGAGATTCACATTCCTGAAGCAATCTCCATGTTCAGTGCAAGTAGTCTGAAATAAGACATCCATTTGGGCACATAGATGGCTAAAGTTCATACGACAGTTTCCCGGGCAGGGTTAGAACACTGGTTTTCAGATCTTTTCCTGTCTCCTGGCCCTGTGGAGCAGAGTGAAGACATGGGGGAATCTGTGGAGTCTCCTTCTAGTGAAGACATATTGGAGTTGGTTTCTTCCAGTGAACTCATTTGGTCTTCCACCTGTTGCTCCTCTTCCTCTGTCTCCTCCAGGGGGAGCTGGAGGAACTGAGGCAGCATCAGGTGCTCTTTGCTCAGGAGACCTCGCTGGTCATCAGCACTGCAGCACTGAGCTCGATTCAGTAGCTCCACCAGCCCTGCAACAGTTTTACCCAAAGCAGACATAGCAGAGGTTATTTATGGACAGTAGATACTAGCAGGGCTGGGCAAGATGCCGATATTATATTGCTGCTGTCAGTTTTTGGTATTATTTAAAAATGTCTGTTGCTCTTTACATTGTGTGTAAATTTCATGATGAATGGCCCAAAATGACTTAGAAAAAAGGTCTGGTTCCATTGACTTACACTAAAAGTAAAGTAGGTTTTTTCCTGTTCCTGTAAAGTTATCATTTTGGACAAGGTTTTCTTCCACAACAGCGATATATTTTCTGATTATATCATGCGTAACATCAGTACTTCTACAACACTAAACAACTGTATGTATCATTAAAAAGACACATTTTGATTAATTTTAGAGAGCATGTACACGACAAGCAGTGTATTTAAACTACAAAAATTGCATAGTAACAAGTTTGAACATTAAAATTATTTTAATAATTTTCTTTTTACACATTTTTTTACCAGTTACCAATTTTTCCTCCTTTTCCTAGCTTATTTAAGCTAACATTAAGTTAAAAAAAAATAAATGTGACTTTTTTTTAATATGGCACTACTGTTTTGTATTTTCCAAAAAAATCATGATACATATTAAAATGTCTTCATGTTTTGTGATAAGGCGATCTGAAATTGTAAATTTTTACCTTCCATATCGTAGGTTCTCCGCACGATAGGGTTCTTCTGTTTGGGATTTGATCTGTAGACACTTGAGGGGCTCATGTCAATATCAACAGCACCTCTGCGGGCCTGGAAACAAATCAAAGAAAAAATGGCACTTAAAGAACATATTTTCATGTTTTCAAGATAAAAAAGGTGAATATACAAATATACAAATATTGTCCTTAGTGAATTTACTATTTAAATTAAACTGCAGTTGTATTATTCAGTTATTGGTCTTAATCTTATAGGTAATTACTATGAAACTATTGTGTTTCACAGTGTGCTTCAGTTAAGGTTTAAGGAGTTAATTTGTCTATTCAGATAATAAGGATTAGTGCTTTTTCACTATAATACTATCAGATTCACCTGAAGAGCAGGAGCTGGAGTTGCCTTCAAGCTGAGGGCCTGGTCAACACCTGGGAAAGAAATTCATTAAGAGACAGATTCTAGTGGGCAACGTTTCCTGTGGACTGCATGCATGTGAATTTTACAAGTATTTATTAAAAAGATAATACAGAAACCACTCCAGTGTAGTACAAATAGAGTAGTGTAGTATATAAGGTTTAGCTTTGCACAGGGACACAGTGGAAGGGCTCCAAACAATGCAAATTCATGGTGACATGTGTGCTACACAGGCACTCGCTCCTAACCCTCTTACATGGTGGAGACAAACTACTAGCCCTACTGCTGTTATGCTCAGGCAAAAGATAAGCAGAAATGCCAAGAGACAATGCAGTCCATTTGCCAGTGGATTTACTGATAGACGCAAATGTGTCAATGGGAATCTCGGTACCTTAAGGCTATGTGGTAAGACTGCAGTGAGAATTCATGTCAAGAAAACTGTGGTCCTTTCTGGTGAAATCAAGCCATAAGACAAATTCACAAATACCTTTTATGCTGTCCAGGGTTAGTGTCTTGTTGGCCAGGTTGGTGACGATTGTGTTCATGTTTATAGGCTCTTTGTTTCCTTTCTGAAAGAGCGGAAGAGAATAAATAGGATGAGACATGAAGGAAAATTTCTACAAACATATCAAACATTTAAGCCATTCCTTGCATGCTGTACCCATTGAAAGATCTGTCCCATATAAACACTGTTCTGTTTTCTAAAGATCAAAATCCATTAAATGGAAAAAATACAAGGACATGAAAAAGCAATCTCTCTGTATGAAAGCTTTGTTGTGCTAAGGAAAGGTCAAATTGCTTTCTTCGAACAAAGGACTGAACAAAATGGTTTGCTCCAATCATTCGCAGGAAGTGCTCACCATGGTGATGATGGTGTCCTGTGGGCGGAGGCGGTGCTTTTGGAGCACTGAGGCCAGCGCCTCCTGGAGGGTCTTATTGGATTTCACCATGATAGCTATCTGCTTACCTGTGAATGCCACCTCCACACTGTATAACACACAATACGCAAAGTTAGTACCAGAAAACTACTAAACACTGTTAAAGAGAGTCATCTTAAATTGTAGACTTTCTCACAGGGTTAGTTCCATCCAGTCCCAATTAGCTTCAACTCTGTCTCATGTCTAATTAACAAGCCCTTCATAAGTTGAACTGGGTGTGTTAGATCAGGGAACAGAGTAAAATGTGCAGGACAGGGGTACTCCAGGACCAGACACCCAGACTGGCTAGAATATATTGATATAGCAATGGTACAGTCTTCTATTACAGACTTTGAATCTAGTTTCCCGTCTAGTTTTTCACAATCCCTGGTAGTTAGATGGAAATTCCATCAATTTTTCAAAATGTCCTCATAATTCAATCATTGAGATGCAAACAAAGTCAACCAGAGTGGTTTGATGTTACGCAGTGCATTGTAGAGCAGCTTACCAACCAGATTTCTGGTGATAAGGACCAGGGGTTGCAATGTCTACAATGCAAATATGGCCATATTGCTATCCAAAATCCAAACAGTGACCCTCCACGTTTTCTGAGTTTTTAGATGTAACGCTGATAATAATAAAACAGTAGTAAATCCGAAAATAATGCGAACCCCTTAAAATCCCAGGCTTATTACCTACTAAGGTTTATTATTCAGGAACTATAGGGACTTCAATGCAATCTTTTGACCAAGAATCGTCTGAGCAGGGGCACCCAAACTTTTGGATACAACTGTATTTTTTGTAGGTTACATGCTCATGGCATTGGGATCTTTTGGGAATGTTTGCATGTTGGAGGAACGTGGCAGGAAAGTCTGTGGAAGTGTTACAGTTCTTATCGTAATTTAGACCGTGTCAAATGTGATCACAGGTCATTACATGCTGGTTCTTTTTTTTACTGTACTTGTTTGTCCTATAAGTTAACATGCTTACCCAAAATGCACTGAATGTACAGAAAGGCTTTCTTAGATTTTCAAAGATTTGGCTCGACAATAATCAGACCTACAGATATACATTGTTCATAGTGAAGATTTGAATAAGCTGTGGTTCATTTCTATAGTCAGAAACAAGCTTGTCTTTTTATTGCAAGGGCGAAACGTTTATAGTAACTCATTCATTTAAAAAACATGCGCTGCTCCAGGGTGATTTGTTTGCTGATAACCGGAACTCAAAGCGGAAAGCTCTCACGTTCCATTAATTCCTCTCTTCCAATGGCACCAGATCAAACTGTGCACTGCAGAAGTAAGTGGCTGTCTTAGCTGACTGAGCTATTTTTTTAGGTCCATTAGCTGTAGGAGTTAATAAGTAACTGTAAGTTTAGGTAGGGGGTAAACACTCACGCAAAAGTCACCCGTAGCTCCAGAAACACTTGCTGGTCCTGCAACACTGAGCTATCTTGGTCCAGAGACAGGGGTTGCTGTGAGATTTAAGACCAAGTGAGAAGTTAACAAGGCAAAGTGAATATGATACCTCAAACAGGATCCAGAAAAAACAGGAATATTTTATACATAAAATACATTTCAAATGCATTGTGTTTTATTCCAAGATGCATTATTTACACTAATACACTGTACAAACAATGAATCTCCAAGCACTTCTTAAAGGGCACAAAATCATGGATTTTCCTAGCATTTTATTGTTTTCTCTGAGGTCCATTTATCACATTTGTGTGGTATTATGTACCAAAAACAGTTGTAACTCATGTTTAAATGACAGTTTCTCTGTTACTTTATGACTGCTATATGCAAATGAGCTCTATTCTGATTGGCTATTCTGTTTTGTGCCTCAAAATGCAGTCTGGCCTGAAACAATCCTTTATAACTTCTGCATTATTCAGCATTAATTAAAACTGTCTGTTTTAGCTGCTTAGTCTCCATACATGGACAGTAATATAAATAATAAATATATTTTACATAAGTAATATATTATATAAACATGTACAAAATCATCCTTCGTAGAGTACTTTTTACTGGGAGGTGTCCAAACCCTAACCCTTAAACTTCAACTTGCTTTCATGTCACTACTGAAACACACAGAGTTTTAGTCCATAGGTGGAGCCTTAGTTTAGCCACACCCCTGCATTTTAGAGCAGGAAGACTGCATCCCTGTCCCTCATGGCCACATGGTGAGCAGTTAAATCCCATAGTTTTGGAATAAAAGTGTCCCACAGTCTGAAAATTTGAGTGTGACTTGAGTGCAACACACACTTTCTGTGATCAAGTCATTTTTTTGCTTGTTTTAATTAAGAATTTTGTAATTTTATGTGTGGGCAAATGTTCACAGCTGTGTTTGCTAGTCATGTACTAGCTAACATTTTCTCAAAATAATCTAAAATTGTCACTTCTGAAACATTTGTTAAAGTTTCAGTGATTCAGTTGTGATTGTTTTGTTGGTGGCAAAATGGAACGTTCAATCATTTGATTTAATGAAATAAACATAATTAAGACTTTCTGTCCCTCAAAGCAAAAGGACTTAGTCTTAAGTCCAAGTCACTTAAAAAGTAATTGTATTTTCACTCTCATTTTGAACCAATTTGGCAGAATGATCCACATGTATATATCAGTATGTTTTGGCATGAACATTCAATATAGAGACCACTGGCATATGTAACGACCCCAAAAAGTATTTGGACACTTTAACGTTTGGTAAACTTTCTAAGTTTTTTCTAAAATCATTAACAAAATGATTTAGTTGTTTTAGTGAGAAACACTTTTAGCACAACATCAAACTGATGGTAGGCTCTTTGTGTGGAGAAAGCCAACCAGACTGCACTAAGAGTACTATAAAGCACAGAGGATGAAACATCAAAGCCTGGGGCTGTTATTCTTAAAGTAGTGGCGGAAAGCTTGTGTTCATTGATGGAATCTTGAACTCAGAACTGTACAAAGACTTTTTGGACCCAAATCTGCAGACAATTGCAGTGAAACTGCTTAACCTATATATATCTGAAACACATCAGCCATTTTTGAAAGAATACTTCAAATAGAAAATTACAGACTTTGAGTGATTCATTGTGTTTCTTAACATACACTTTTAAGTATGGCACAAGTACTTTTTAAGGCCAGTGTAGTGCAAATTGTATTTAATATATACACTTCTATAAATCCACTTCCAGATATGTATCTATTTATTTCTTACCGTATATTGTTCTGTATTATCAGTGCATTAAGATGAGGCCTGAGTCAGACTCACCTTGTCTTTGCCCTGCAGGTAGATAATGATGTCAGAGAGAGGAAGACCTCTTTTCTCACACAAGCCCGTCAGCATGCCACGAATAGTGAGGCCAGGCCGGGCAGGGGTCAGTGAGGCTGTGCCATCGGGCAGGAACACGCAGCAGTACTTATCAGCCCCGGTCTTTGCTGAACTGTCAGCAGAGCGAGCCACTAACTGCACCAACATGCATACACACAGATAGCAGTTAGACACACTCTGTCTGGATCTCCACTGAGAATATACAATTATTACTGTCAAAATGTCTGATAATGTTTCATAGAGCAAAGTTTGGGTCGGGTCACCTCTGCATTGTTAGAAGATCCAGACTTCACAATAATCTGTGACTCTGTAAGATAAAGATCAGTGTAAGGGGTGGGTTATTGTGTTAGAATATGCCATTTAATCTTCCCTTGACAATAAAAGGTTGAGATCAGTGGGATAAACTTATCCCGCCTTTTTCACAGCAGTCATAAAATTCAATTTCTGACTGTTTTAGAGGTCTCTACGTCAAACTGTTCTTTCTTTCTTTAAAAACACTTATGCAGTATATTCTGATGGAAATGTGTATGATTTACAAAACAAGAAGCAAACTAGATTTTCATCCTCATAGATGGGCAAGCAAGTCAGCATTTATAAAAGTGTTTTTATCATGTTTTTTTTTTATGTTTGACATAGAAACACCTGAGGTTAGGCTGTCTCTTTTATCTCTGCACCTTTTTAAAATCTCTTTAATCTCATCTGTCTTTGTGTAGAGATGTAAATCGTTTTCTTAGCAGGGGGACTCTCACCCCCACCCTTTCACCATCATGTCCTGATAACGGAGTTATGGCAGAAATGGTTTTGCCCTTGGCCTTGAAGACTCATTTCTTTGATATCTTAACTCACCTCCCCATGATCCTCTCTTCTCTTTGCGCTTCTCCCAGCCTATCTTCCCCTGCAGAGGGCCTTTCCTCCTCTCTACCACATCATCAGCTTCTCCTGTTGCAGTCTTGCCAAGCTTTACCTTTAACCTCTGTGAAAACAGAAAACAGAAAAACATACAGAATACCAAATGTCTAGGGTCAATGGATACATGCAGGGTATTTTTTTTCCCATTTTAAATTGATTTTACTCATCCATTCAGGATGTTCAAAAGGTTTAGGCAGCCAAGAATATTGTTTACAACTATTTTGGCCACAAGTGTGTTTTTTGCCACTGAAACACTGTTTAACATTACAATAACAAAAATAAACATAAACACAGGAAACCTGTTTTATTAAATGTTATTCATATATTAGTTAGAAGAATACAGTTTGAAGAATACAAGTATGGTTCCTGATTTCTTGGTGTTCTTTAGCCATAGATTTGTGAATTTCCAGCACCACATCACTGAAAAAATCAGTCTCTACCTGAAATTAATTGAATTATGGAAAGAACTTCCAGACAAGGAAATGGATTTCATTCGAAATAAGGCAATTTTGTTGATCCAATCTTATTAGAATTAGTTTAAAAGTGTTGACTAAAATGCCCAGTCAGTAGAACCACACTCAGCAACAGAGAATACTGTAACTCACTCTTTCAGCCAACAATAATGTGGCTAGGCAATTAATCTAAATATAGAACACAAGCATACTCCCAAGGAGAGGTAGCCTAGGAGGAAAGATAACATAGAGGTGGTAAGCAAAACAAGGGCAAAGACACGCCCTATATGCAAATATATAGAGCTGGAAGCCAATGGGACAGATGTGTGATTTATTCAACAAGATTGTACTGACCAAACTAATATCATCAAGCAAATGTCATGGTGTTCCATTAAAACAACTAATTTGTTAAGTAAATCAGTAGCAGAGAAATTATGAAACCAACAACAGTGCAGATTTTGAGTGGCAGTTTTCAAGACTCTCTCCAGCTGCTAGTGGTAACAGACTAAATTTCAACTCAAAGATCCCATCTGAATGTATGAAATCATTAAAAAGTCCCCAAACTCAAGCTACAATTGAAAAATGTTAGATTTATTCTGTTTTAAGTAAAATAGACATAATTAATTTGGGTTTGCGACTTGGAAAAACACAATTTATCTTTTTTATCTGAGATGACTGACTTTGATGTTATTAACTTAGAATAGTTTTGTCTATAAATGCTAATAGTATACACACATTTTAAAAATGAAGTAATATTAACTTGATTTGTTTTCTTAACATGTACAAGAGCCAGTTCTGTTTTTTGAGTGCACCTGATTTACTTTAATGAAGGACTGATTAGCTGATGCAAGTGTTGGATGTAGATATTAGACTTCCTTGAGGAGAGGTCTGGACATTGTTAACACACTCACCACGTAGAATCAAAATGTATTGTTTATTTGGTAATTGATATTTGCTCTAACAATTTTTTTCCCCCAAATAAATACTCACTGCATCAATAAGTCACTTCACATATCATCTCAGGTGCCTATGACAATTTCACAGTACTGTAGCTCAATGCTTCAGTTTAGTCTTTGCAAAGTGTTGGTATCTTGTACAGCACTGAGTCTGTTTTCCAGTATAGTTACCATACTGTATGTTTTTTTTGTTTTTATAACTGTCCCATAGTTATGAGTTTAAGCGTCTCTTTGCCTCTGGACTGTGTATATGACAACGATTCTTGGTTTCCCCCCCTAATAAAGCCAACTTATACAGGCATCCTTCCTCTGCTTCACCATGTTCATTACAAAATCCTGTTCATTATTTGGGGCCAGTGGAGAAAAAGCCAAGTAACCCTTTCACTTCAAAAGTGTGTTCCAAAACTATGGCGCATTCTCAAGGACTGATGTCATGGGTGTTCAGGCTGGACCTGGAGGAGCATAGTTTGGTCTAAAGCACACAAGGTTAATCTGTTTGTTGGTTAACTGCTAGGTTTAATTGTGTTTGAGTCAAAAAATCAACAAACTGTGCTTGACTTTGCAGGACTGGTACTGATGTACTTAGTTCATGTTTCACTTGAGGGTCTTCTATTCCATACCTCTTTAGGTTTTTGCTCAGGCTTGGGCTGTTCTCTGGTTAAGGGGCTGCTGTGTCTAGTGGCAATGGGCAGTTTGGTGCGCTGACCAGGCTCCGGCAGAGGCCTGCCTTCTACGTTAGCCAGCATGCAATTCTGATAGAGGTGTGAGCGCACAAAGCGAGTGTAGCTGTCAAACTTCATCAGCTTGAAGATCTGAGAGAGAGAGAGAGAGGGAGAGGGAGATAGACATAGAAAGGTGAAAGAAATTGTTAGAGAGCACCTCAAATTAAGTGGGTCATGACATGGTTTTATTATGATTATGTCATAACTGTAAGAGACAGAATTGTGAGCGCTTGTGCCGAGGTGGTTTTCTTCACAGTGTAAAGGAGAGGTGGGTTTTACAAAGTCATCAACATTAAGACCCTGTAATGTGCACTAATGCAGCGCTTCCTAACTAACATCCAGAAGCACTTTCTGCATGACCTAATTTTGTGTTTTCCCTGCTTTAACACATCTGAATCATATCATTAGCTAATTATCAACCCCTCTGTTGAGCTTAATCTAGCGTGTTAGTGAAGTGAAAGTACTTAATCAGTGGTTGTGTCCAAAACTGCACACTCCCATTCTAAATGGCATGCCAAAAATATTAAACTACCATTAGAAGAGCATTCATTAGTGTAGTATAAGAACAGTATGTGGTTTTGGATGCAGCCTAAATCAGCCCCTGTTTGTCAGATTGAGTAGTTTACTTCTAAGTCACTTTAAGTTCACAAAGGAAAATTAAATGGTTAAGAAGAGTGAAAATTTGAGCTGCAGGGGCCAAGTTGCACATTTCATACATTAAACTAAGTAAACAATGTACAATGTGTTACCATATTCTCATGATATCTGCTACTGTACAAGGGAACATTACAACACAAAAAAAGCAATATTATTAAGAGGAATTACAATGTGGATGCTTTGTAGTGTCGATAATCATGTAATGTTGATGTAAATGCAAGGTAGTGAAGTGAGCTGCTAGGCCACCTGCTTTACTAAGTGCTGCTGCACACATTTTCATTTACATAGTCACCCTCTGTTTTAGCTTATAATGTCCATGCAGTTTAAAGGTAAATATTCTCAATAATATAAGCTGTGTACTTTTTGACCCCCATCCATTTACTCCCCCCAACCCACAAAGCTCAGGATTTCTAAATGTTATAAAGGGATCTGTCCATGTTAGATAAATTTGGTTTGCTAGCATAAGCTAACTGCTAACCTAGGTGTGATTCAAAAGTGTCTTTTTGGTAATTTGTCTTTTCAGTTTAGTGCAAAACATTTTGTGTTTTTCAATGTGAGATGATATTACCCATAAACATTTAGACCAGTGGTCTTGAGCCCTGGTCTAGAAGAGCTACCTTTCCGCAGAGCCTAGTTCCAACCACAATTTGCCAAACCTACTTCAACCAATCGGTAACTGGTATTAGAGTAAGAAGAGGGGTAGCTTATTGGAGACAGGTTGGAACTAAACTCTGATTTAGAAGGTAGCTCTCCAGGACCAGGGTTGGAGACTGATTAAGTCTGATTAAGACTCTAGAGAACAGTACATTGTATATGGAGTAAGACTACAGTGTGTTGTATGCGAATTGAGACACAGGAAATTTCTTCATCTTCCTTGTGAAGACCTACAGCCATTCACTTTTTCAACTCTTCTCTACCCCAACACATCTAGTCCAGCTAATCAGCTAATAATCAAGCCATTTATGAGTTGGATCATGTGTGTAGCCATCAGATTAACCCCTGAAATGTTTTATTATACACTTCTATAACCTAAGAATAGCTCTGCCAGTTTGTATTGAAGTCCATGTAGTTACTGAATCATAAGCCTTAGTATGTAATAAGCCTGGGATTTTAAAGGGGTTAAAAAACATTGGACTACAATATGCAGTGCAGTAAGGGTTCCAGGGCTGGGTTGAGTTGAAAAGCACTGCATTAATATATTACTAGTGCATTATGGGAAATTAGGCAATGGGTTGGCCATAATCAGAGCTAAATGAGCATAAAAACATGACACTACAAATGAGACATAGTTAAAGCATAGTTTCCACTAAGCAGTGGTGTACAGCATGATATGGTTACTAATCCATAATCATATATTTGTCCTTACTTTGCCAAAGAACCATAGCGTAATGAGCAGTCATAATTATGCTCATGCAAGGTCCTTTTAAGAGAAGAAAACAGAACAAACCAGTCCAATCAAAACAAGTCACATCCTGTAAGACATTCTTTTACCATATATTACCAGTACTCAGTACGCTGTTACCATGATACCATGATATATTCGGAAAATATTGTGATAATGAGTTTCATTAGTAGCGCCCAGCACTAACAGTAATAGTTACTCCAACGGTGAGGGTGTTTCACTATGAACATGACACATAAGAAGTCTCATAGAAAAAATGTCTACTGTTCAATTAGCAAGAACGTCGGAAAACTTGTCAAAAACAGCTGCAGACTGAATAACAGAAAGTGCACTCTGCACTCCAACACAGAAACACGCAAACATTTCCCTGAAATCCCATATCAGTGTGTGACAAAAAAAAACACCTTTGAAGCGTTCAAACAGGAAATGAAAAAAATCTTTAGCAGTTTTTCGTTTCTTTAAAAAGAACACAATTTCTACAACTCCTAGCCTCGTCACCATGACTGCTTCTCTTTTTGTGGCGTTTGAAGGACATGTTCGGGTTACGTAAACACAGCTCTCTGTCAAGACACTTGTCAATATCAAGGTGAAAAACCATGCCACTACTTTTCAAACGGTTCAACCTTAAAGCAGAACAATTGAACCTCTCCCTTCTTTATGTGTCAATGCACTTTGTGTAAGCTTTGGCCTAGTTTATGTTTGAAGTAAGTTAAATATAATATGTACAGAGAGCCACTCATACAAAGCTTGCATATAATATTTGCTGCTAGCTGACATTTTAGGCAGTAAAGTAGATTTCATTGTTTTCATTGTGTTGCTATGAAATACATTTCTTGCTAAACTGTTATCATTTCATCTCTATATATGATCAGAAACTGCAGCTGGTTTTCAGAACTGGCTCTCATCACTGTGATAACAAAAACCAATAGTGTCTTTACAGTAGAAAAAAAGCAGGAAATAACACTCGGTACTTTATTGTACTGCGCAAGTCAGACACCACCCTTTCATTTCTTCTATTTCCAGTCAAAACAGCTATTAAGTACATGTCATTTTTCAGTGTCAGAAAAAAACAGGAAACATACATTTAACAGGAAATAACACAATCCTCAAACGCTAAGTATAATGTCAAATCTATCAGTATTTAACTTGCCCACTCTTTACGCCTGTGCACTCTACTGCCACTTCCACACAGCTGTGTCCTCCCAACAAAAGCTGCTCCCAAAGATCTCACTGACATCCTCTTCAATGAGATTCACACAAGCAACTACACAAACACACCTCGACTGGCCTGCATATTTCTCTCTCATGTGCAGCTAAAATGTCAGAAAGATATATTTTTGAGATTAGATATTAGATAATCCTCTTGCAGAAGCAAAAAGAGAGTCAAATTAAAAAAATAACTAAAAACAAACAGCAAAACCGCAGCAAAATTTATAAGATGTAGAGAAAATGGGACCCCTAACAGCCTTGCAAGGCCTGGTAGACCACCAAAAATGCCACCATCACATAAACAGTACTTAAAGCTTTCTTCTTTGAGAAAAAGATGAAAATCAAGCTTCACTCTTGCTTCAGATCTGAAAAAATCTGTCTACAGCTGTTTCTGTCCATTCTTCCACTGTGAGAAGCCAACTCAACACTATGAGTCCGAAAGGATGTGTAGTTGCCGAGAGGGCAAATTTCTTTGAAAAACTGAAAGAAAGTCTGAAATAAAGGCAAAGGGTGGACACACTAAATCCTAAACAATGATATTATATTCAGTTATTGAAGCTTCTATGGAATTTTCTGTTAAACATACACTTTCTACTTTTTTACTGACACTGAAAAGCGAATATCTTAAGTACTTAATAGCTGTTTCAGGTGAAAATTAAATAAATGAAAGGATGGTCTCTGACTTGTGCACAGTGCTGCATGTTAAAATAAACAAATTTTATTTAACATTAATTTTGGACCATTTCTATTGGTCCATTTATCATGAAATGCTCCCATAAAGTAAAGAGGAGCAGGCACTTTCAAGTAATGTTTAAAAATAAAAAGAAATAAAAAAGAAAAGAAAAAGTTAGGTTTCAATATGACAGCGATAATCTATAAATTCGAGCTAGTTATTCCTAAAATATCATAGCTATTCATTTATTCTGGTGGTCATGTGCATATATGAGCTGATGACTGTTTAGGAGTGTAAACCATTAAAAGGCCCATTACCTGTTGTTGAGCCTTCTGAAAGACATCAGGGTGAGGGTTTTGGATGTCCTTTTCTTCTACTCGAACTCTGTCATCAATATTAATAGGAGTGGTTGCGCTGTCGGACAGGTAACTGTTGTAGATTGAGAGAGCCTCCCTGCTTAGCTGAGACAATGCAAAACGAAGAACTGAAGTTAGTCTAAGCATTTCTACAAAAAGCACTTCACAGTATTGTTGTAACTGATCATACGTGGGCAGACAGTATAATGCAGTGTCTTAGACATGAAACCTAAAACCAAATATTTTGCATATGATTCATTGTAGTATGAAAAAAAAATCCTTTACCTGTTCAGTATTACTGGCAGGTATCTTGCGGAAATTCTCACATGCGAGCCAGAATAGGATATTTTCAACACTGACCTCTGATTTCAGAAATGCCTGTGAGATTATAAACCACATTCAGATTAGATGTCCACCGTACACACCACATTAACATTCAGCTATATCACATGAATTTAAAGTTTCATAAAGAAACTTAAAGGAAAAGTAAGACAGTTAGAAAAAAAACGTAAATTAGCAAAGACATGTTTGGGGGTTAGTTTTCTTCTGTGGTTTTGCACTAGAGCTACGAGGCTAATGTAGCTAACAAGTAACAAGATTATCACAGGCTTATTACATATTAAGGCTGTTTATTTAGTAACTACAGGGACTTCAATGCAAACTGGCTGAACTATTCTTAGGTTGAAGAAGTGTGTAATAAAACTTTGGGCCTGCCAGTGGGCCCTGGCCATTTAAAGGGTTAAGCATTCTCTAATATGCTTATGTGGTTTCTGACACTGCATGACATTCTCATATGTGTAAAAATAAATAAGAGTACAAAGCTAAAAATATAGCAGCATCTACCTTGAAGCTTGTCTCTTTGTCAGTTCATTTTTATAGATAACAGAATGTTTCGCAGTATCCAAAACCACGTAAACATATCTATTTAAGATTGTTTAGCTACGCGTGCAGTTAGCACAGAGCTAATGGGGTATAAGCTGCCATTTTCTGTAAGCTACATTAGCCCCGTAGCGCCAGTGCAAAACTAAAGAAGCAAGACAACAAACTGCTGATTGATCTAATTTGGAGCAAAGGGAAAAATTTTTTACATTTGACTGTTCTCAGAACTATTCCTTTAAACAAATAAGCATAATAATTTTCAGTAATTTCAGTAAAGATAAACACAATTCCACTCTCTTAATCGTTTATAATGCTTCAGAGTTTCCCAGTCATAAGTGCATGAAAATGTGCTTTTTTTCCCATCATTTCCCCCCACAACAGGTGTCCCAGCCCCCCTTAGCAATCTGCACACCTCCACACTCCACCACAATTAGCATGAGTCATTATGTGGGCTGATTCCTTTTCTCTCCCTTCCTCCAACACATTTCCCAGTCTGTCCTGATGGATAAACATGCGTTGTAAGGCTGGTGTTAATATGGGAGCTGAAAGACTTTCTGATGGGAGTTGATCAGCTCAGCAGGGAAACCCCGGTCACTCTTAAAAGCATAGAGCACGGTTCAAATTAAATGACAAGTAGACAAGTGCGTCATTTAGAAATGCAGTGCTGACTCACTTTGAAAAGGAAGCTTTCTTTTCCAAGTGCTCTGTAAAAGGCTCACTTAGAAGTGAATTAAAGTGATTGATCTCCACTCCCTCCGGGTAAACGTTTTCATACAGTCATTAAAACACTCCAGTTTAGTGTATTGTATATCAGATGCACTTCCCACTCATCAAAGAACCATTGTTGAATTGAACCCAATGTTCAACTGAACCTTAATGTCCATTCAGACTCTAATGATTCATCTTTAAGTACACTCATCTTCAGTGTATTCTCCTACACTCAGGTACTCTCAGTTCATTAGGGCTCCTGAGAAGGCTTCAGGGTTTGAAGAGGGTTCAGTCAATGAGAGTGTCGTACACAAAAATGATTATTGAAGGAGAATAAGGGTGACTCCCATTGGTAGAGTTAAATTAGTGTTCATTTGACTCCTTATTTTGTTTTTACAATATTTTTCTTACTCCAGATGCATCATTTCATCATCTAAAACATATTTGGCATCTGAAGTTTGCTTATTTAGTTTTGCACTGGAATTAATGTAGCTAACAAGCAATGGAAGCCTATAGCCTTATATGTAGAGTTGTTAAGTAATCTCAAATAAACTTGTTTATGTGGTTTCTAACACTGTATGACATACTGTTCTCTATAAAAATGTAAGAAAGAACATTGCAGCTTGGTTCCCTTCATCCGAAAGGAAATGACACATTGTTGCAGATTAGCTGTAGTCCGCTTAGTGTTCACACTGACGTATTCGACATAAAACAAAAGATGTAAACAAAAGTCATATGAGTAAAAAGCCACACCTGATTGGGAAAATTTTAGGGCATGTATTTTGCAACAACAGCTGTGATAATATCCACTGAACTTTTAGAACAATGCTGGACTCTGGTCTACCTGAGCTTGGGGGTTTTATTTGTTCTGTTTTGTGTATTTCTGGTGATGGTCTAAAGAAATAACCCACTCAAGTTTTTGGCAAAAAAATACAATGACACATTCAATTCCCAGTTATAGCACAGCAATCTGTGGGTGGGGGCCCAAGAAAGCCTTCCCTCTCCCAACATTACTCAGTGCAGTGCTAGCCAAGGTGGGCTAATGTAACAGTATTGGCAGAGAGTATTCTCCTCCAAGTGTGTTTAACTGATGGTGAGTTAATAGCAGTTCAAAAAGATGTGGTGCTTCACATGATTCAGAGGAAGCATGTGCTGCCTTCACTCTCCCTAGCTAGCAAATGGAATTAGCCACCAAGGAAATAAGTGAATAATAATCACAACTGCAATAAACAATTCTTCTGGCAAGTAAAGTGGTTTGTTAACTGTTGCTTTAAATGGCTTCAAATGTGCCTCAGAACCATCTGTTCTTTAATATCCCATTTACCGCTCATTAAGAGATAACAAAATGCTCTTATATCAGAACAGCATTAGAAATTTGTCTGTGGTCTGACGTTTTGATGCACATCAGGGTTCAAATGGCAGATTACTCACTTGTCCTTGCAAACTTGCACTAACAGAGCAAGCAGGGTTCATTTTAACCAAACCAAACCTGCCAAGTGTGAACCTAATTTAAGAGGTTTTTCATCTCCTGAACGGTTCCTTGAGGTTTAATTCCTTTGAGGAAGTTTAGCAATACACCACAGAATAACAACATTAGAAGAAGTCTGGTAGTTCCTGGTGTGAACTGTGAGACAAAATGCTTCATATTTGTTCAAGTCTGAGATTCAAGACACCATTTATGGTACACCAAAGAAACGGCCTCCAGCTCCTCCTGTCATCAAACTGTGATGAGGAGATGATGTGACGGGGCTTCTTTTGGGTTATCATGTAGAGAATCCTTATGTGCCAGTTAGAACTATTTCTTGATTACTGCTTCAGGTGCTGCTAGAATTTCGAGGACTCTTCCTGACTTAAAAAGAAGTTTCCCCACAAGAACAACTTGAAAAACTCTCACATAATTCAATGCCACTATATAGGGCTTTTCTGATAATGAAACGAATCAGAAATGTTGTACTCACAGTGAAGTAGCGCACTCCCAGCGGGTCTTCTAACAGCCTCTCGAAGCTGACGGCCCAGCTGGCCACCTGACCCACTCCACTAGCCCCACCACTGGGCACACTGGGCAGGCTGGAGTTACTGTTGGAGCAGTGTGTGCCGGCACGCTTCTCTGGCTCCAGTACATTCAGCTCTTGTACCATCAGAGAGATACACAGCAATGTTAATATGGCACTAAAACAATGAAGTACTTTGCTCAGTTAAGACAATCAAGATGATTTTTTTTACCCTAGAAACATTAAAAATCCACATTTGGCCCAAATTTCAATTTCTCAGTGTCACAACATACATATAGGCCTTATTTGAGCTGGATTGGTGTTACCTGGGGAGGTACTGTAATATAAGTGCCACCACTAAAATCTGTAATTTTAGTCCAGTACAAATATGGAATGTCTGTAGTTTTTACAATACCACTAAATAATACTAACTCCAGAGTGAATATCTCAAAGTCTAAGCTCCTTCATTAATAGCAGTCCTGTTCAAATCAACCTAACAATACTAAGATAACAAATCTGGGTGATAGACATCAGCACCTCTGTTTTTGGGCAGATGGAAGACAAAGCTAATCACTAAAATGTACTCTTGACACAGTTTGTTTGTCCTCAAGCTCAACAGGATTACTGTAAGCTACAGACTTTTGGTGATGAGCTAATTAGAAAGAGAATGAAATGAAACATCTGAAGGTGCCTCTCACAAGACACAGCAATTTGTTAAGCTAAACGAGTCCATTTTACTATCCTAATGCTGTTGTATCTGGTATTAACCACGAGATCATTTTTGTTGCTTGTTTCTTCATTTTAATGATTGTGTTAATTCTAATCTTATGCTGAAGTGAAAGTCCAGGCTATCCGAAGTAATTTGGGAAAAGTACACAGATACATTATCCCATGTGAATTGGCCTGTCATATTCTTTACAAATTACATAGACATGGACTTCCTGTGGTAAAATTAATCCAACTTGAATGGCTTTAGTTTCATAGTAGTTACAGAATACTTCATAGCAATTACTGAGTAATAAGTGTTAAGATTAATAACTGAAGTTCATGCATATGTGGGTAAGCTCTAGAATTAACTGAAATAAAACTGTCCAAAACAGTCCAAGACTTGATTTTATCATGTGGGTAAATGATGGAAATAGCACTAGGAATGATAAGAATGGTCTTAGGTTGACCCTTCACTCTAAAAAGTGATGTGTTCAATTCCAACACACCTTTGTGTTGTAACATTTATGTTACTTTTAACACATTTTGCTGAACACACCGATGTGTTGAGTTAAGAACAAAATTAGTTGTTTTGAACACCAGTTTTAAGAGTGTTCAACCATCCATAGGCTGAAGCCCAGATGCTTGCATGTTTCTGCTATGACTGACTCCAGCCCATTTGTTTAAATGGAAAGAAGTGCCATAAATTAAACCAAAGTTATTTCTAGTTACTGCTATGTCACAAATTTATCACTGAAGTATGTCGAGTCTGAAGTGTTTTTTATGTCTTCGACATACTGTGCTAGACAGTGAGAACTGTAAATAAATCAACAACCCACAAACTAACAAAAGCACAGGGGAAAGCTCTGGTTCCCCTTGAAATATAGCGATATGAAAGCGAGAGGGCTCCAGTCATGGAGAAGTTGAAATATGCAGCTACTGTTGCCATTGCTGGATGTTGGTGATGAAAATTGCATTCGCCCTGTGAAAATCACATGGTTTTCAGACTCTGATGAAGCTCACTTTGTCCACTTAAAGTGTTATAATAAAATGATATACTTATTAACCCCCCTTAAAATCCCAGGCTTATTACATACTAAGGCGTCTTATTCAGTAAACACATGGACTTCAATGCAAACTGGCTGAGCTATTCTTAGGTTATAGAAATGTGTAATAAAACTTTGCACCTGCCAGTGGCCATTTAAGGGGTTAAGCGGAAAAATCGTTCTCTGGGGTCAAATTTGAGCAAATAATGTTATTACATGCGAATATCTACACAAAATAATGTGATTGGTCATGATTCTTTATTTTAATCATTTGACAGCCCTACATAGGCACCTATTCATGCTGTGATTTAAAACTCATACCTTTGAAAATCATAGATTCTAGCTACAGTTTAACCCTTCAAACTGCAGGCTTGGTACTGAGTTATTGATTTTAAGACTTCAGAAACTATTTAAATTATTGGACTAGTTTATTAACTACTCTCAAGTAAATATGCACGTTTTGAGATTATGAAAGAGGAGAACTAAAATGTGGGCCCGCATATAGATGCTTAGAGTTTAAGGGTTAAAGATAGCAGATATTGTCCCAGTGATGGCAAATCACACTGAAGAATCACTTGCATGTGTTCATGTTCATATAGTGTTACTTGAGTCAGCAAACTAATCATGTGTCATACTGTTTTGCAAGTTCAACATTATAAAAAGGACACTTTTTCTTCCTTAGATGGTGACAGACATGCTTGCATTTGTGACTGTGTGACTCAGATATGATTTTTTGCACCACTGAGCTGGCTTCTCTGATTAGCATTTCCGCTAAGCCAAAATGTGTTCCTGGAAATTGCTCTTTGAAGGTCGATCTGAGATTTTGATCTGACTATATTGATTATTGTGCATTATAACTTTGTGAACGGGAATCTACTTAGCATAGAAGGACAAATAATTAAAAGTATTATTTTGCTATTTTGAGGCATCAGAAAGACTTCAAAGATGATTCGATCAAGAGCAGTGGTGGAAATGCTCTGGTATTTTGGTAGCGTAATATCAGTAGAGCAATTCATGTTATGAATCCAATTCTGGATAGTCACATGGTTTCCACGAGCTCTGTCCATCAGTCAGTCTGTCTGCCTGCCTGTCTGTCTGACTTTCTCTCCCCCACATTGAGAATGAATCGATGAGAGGAAGTCATTGTGGTAACACCTGCACCCCAAACAGGATGTAAACAGGTCAATGACAGAGTGAAAGACTCAAACTGTGACTTCTAGAGTGCAGGGCACAAGCCACATGTGAAACATGAAAATAGTGTATACAACAGTATATACTTAAATACCTATTCATTCATAAACTCATTGAGAACTGATATATACACTAAACCAAGGGGGTTGTTTGATTTACAAACTGAAACTGTGTCAACATTAAAGAGTTTAAATGGTCTGTAGCCACTACTCAGCCCAAATGAATAATTTAGCCAGTTTGCATTGTAGGCCAAGTATTTACCTAGTGAAACGCTTTGTTACTCAGTAATGAGCCATAGAAGTTCATTATTTGCATTTTATATTGAGGTAAAAATGTCTACGTATGCTGACCCAAATCTACTTGACTGCACTTTTATTAAATTCTCTAACTGCACTTTAAGTCATTAGTTAAGCCATAAGAATTGTGGTATGATCTCAGTCCCTCATACTGAATGTCACTGTATCAGCTGTACATCACAGTGTAAGTTATGCAAGTTAAACAGCCTAAGAATTAAAAAAAGCACTAGTGATTTTGCTGTATAGTGGATACAGTGGATAGAGTGGAGACACAGGGTAACATATTGCTTGTTCTCTCTGCCAAGTACATTATTAATTCATAACTCACCTCCATCTGAAACAGCCAGTGTCTGTAGGTGGGGGAAAAAATTACACTGGATGAGATTGAATGACTCATAGGTGTATGTCAGTGCATTAACAGTAGTCATTAATCACATACGAGCAATGCATGGTATTCTGAGAGAAACCCAGTCTAAGTAAAAATACCCTTTTACACACAAATAACACACATTTCTGCTTAAAGCTGGCAATGAAGTAAAGCAGACATGCGGCTGCTCTTAATATAGCAGCCAGACTAGGTAGAAGAAGGAGAGAGAGAGAGAAAGAGAGGAAGAGAGAGAGATGGCAGAGACATGGGTGGGAATACATAATGATCAATGGTCTTCTCCCATGGGTTCCTTACAAACATCAAAATCTAATACAGAAATAGAAATGGCCTTATCTGCCCAGCAGTATGTTAAATCTTATTAAAAAATAATCTCTTCCCCGAGAAGGAATCAACAAATAAACAACTATAGAAGAATCCAGAGGCAGAAATGTGGAACTGGTATAAAAAAAACATCAAGCCTAGCTTTGGGTGATATACAGTCTATTGATGCCACCCAACAATACTGATTCAAATACTGATTTCTATGAATTTGACTTCTGCATGGGGAATGTTTACAATATTGCATATTGTTGCTGTCGAAAGAAAACTTATCCCCAAACAGGAGAAGTAAAAACTAGATGGTAAAAAATGGAAGTTAATGTAACTTTTTGCAGCATTTATGTTAGTCCGTTCATCATAAAGTGTGGGCTAAATGAAAAGAGCAGTTGGCATTTTCAAATTATGGAAGAAAAAAACAACAAAAATTGAGATACAAGATTTCTTTAAAATAGTTGTACACGTCTGTGAAATAAAGGTGACCATGTATCTTTGTGAATTTACACTCTATTTCTGTAAATCAACAACAGCAGCAGTGTCAAAATACAGTATATGGATGGTTTATTTACCTGCATTTATCTTTCTTCTTCAAAAAATGGGTATTGACCCATTGAGTATTGAAGTTTACAGTACTTTGACGGTGTATATACTTTTTTTTACAGTGTTCATTAAACTAACTTAAATATCAACTAATACTTTTATGATGTGATATATTTGGAAAATATTGCAATTCTGAATTTTATCAATACTGCCCAGCACTAATCACTAAACCTATCTGTAACACAATAAACTGAACAAAATAAAGTTCAGACAGGCCTTTATCACAGTAAGAGCTATCAGTTATTCCATATGGGAATATGTAAGCTAATAATGTGTTCTAGTGCTGACGCTATAATCTTCAGCTTAACACTGTTTGCTATGTTTGCTATTTGAGAACATGGTTTAACTGTAATGATTATATATTTAAGCTAATAGATATTGTGAAATACATCCTGCTTACAGTAACATTTTCGTGTACCATCAAAACGTACAGACACACAGACGAACGCACAGAAGTAAATGAAGCCCTCTGAATCATACCTTTAGTCCACCGGTTATACCAACGTTATTCAATTTCAGAGACATAGCCTTGGCTCCAAACGATCTTTAGGTCCTATACAAGAGCATGAGCAGTCTCCAAAATATGCCTGAACTCTGTCGTCTATGACCAAAATGTAACTTCCTGCTAGACCAGGAAGTCTTGCCATAGCAACTTGCCGCAAGAGGAAGTGTGGGCACCCATTATACAAAAACTGCTGAGAAACTAGTGAACACAACCCCAACGCAGTTAGATAATCATCCAGCCGACATATCAAATACACTGATCAAATGACCAAAAACTCAAATTGCAATAACAGATAAAGCAAAGGTCTGATAGCTGAGGTCAAGATATGATCTGGAAGCTCTGAGGCCGACTACAAACACTACAAAGGCTGCAAAAAAAGGTTCCAGCTTTCATGAAGATAGAAACTCTACATTACGTCGAGGTTCTTTAGACTTTAAAAAGGCCCTTCACACTCACATCTCGTTTACAAAGCAGTTCTTTAAAGTAACATCCACCGAAACATTCTTTAGGGAACTAAAAGTGGTTCTTCTATGGCATCACTCTAAAGAAGAGTGTAGGCCAATGCTGGAAATAACCACAGGGGGAAAGTAACGTCTGCATTAACACGCTGTTAGGGGTAAAAAAAGAGAAGCTTTAGCTTCAACTTCACGTTGGAGAGAAAAAAAAGCTTTTTTTTTCAACTGAAAGCTTCTGAGCTAAGAGTATTACCACTAAAAGCTTATCTGATGAATAAAAATGCTGAATGTTTAAGAGCAGGAGGACTGTAGGCTTAACTGCCTTAACTGCAAGAACTTGCACAGTCGTGTGAAAATGTTTGAGCACCCCTTGACAAGTTACATGTTATAGGTGGAAATAAGTGAACACATCCTCTCCATGTTCTACAGACAATTCGGCACATTTTAAAGCACAATTACTGTTTACTGAACTGAACAAATCATGACTAAAATGTGGCCTGTGCAAAACTTGGTATATTTTATGTGTAATTTTTTTTCAAATATGTTAATTTTAGCAGATAAATACAAGTTGTGTGCAAACATTTGCAAAAGAAATTGCACATTTCAGTTTGTGTAGAAGATGTGTGAACTTTTTTCACTTAGAAAGTCAACAAAACATGTTGCATGCAAGCTGACCATGGGTGTTCAAACTTTTGCATTAGACCATATGTGTGTCCATACTTCCTCATAACTAAATAGCTTATCTAATAGTATTTGAATAATTTGAATAATCTATAGTAATTACTGAATAATAAGTCTTAAGGTCAATAAGCAAATGTTCAGCCTGCAGTTCAAATGAACTATGTCTTACCTTAGTGAGGGTGAGTGGTCTGCTTTCTGTGAGTGTGTTGTGTCTGCCCAGTCGTCTACGTAGAGAAGCACGTAGGCCAAAGTGAGAGAAGCCTCTTGTTATTTCTTGGAAGCGCATAGCTCTCTGTGAGGAAAGAGAAACAAGGTCAAGGGGTAAACAAATATGATTCCATCAACATTGACATACAGCACTGCATAAACGCAATTTATTTTATTTTACGTCAAAACAGGAATTAAGTAAGAATTAAGTTATTCATTTCAAATATATTTCAGTATTTAGTGTGTCCTCTCTCTCTTCATTACAGCTTCCATTCTTTTCAAGAGACTTGCTTTCAGTTTCAAAGAAATCGAAGATATATTTTTCCACATCAAAGTTCAGTCTTAGAAGTTGGTTACATTTTTTGCTTTTCACACATGCAGTGATGCTGAGGTCTGGGATCTGGAGTGGAGAGTCCACTAATGTGAGAACACCATTGGCTTTTTTGTCAATTTTTGTCATTTCTCAGTAAAGGCGTCTTGACAGCTACACAGCTTTTTAGAATCAAGAGTTGAGATTCTCTCTCTCCAAGATGAAAGCTTTAAGGGCTGTTTATCTGATGGTGACAGTTTCGGTGGTCTACCAGGTCTTGTGTGGTCATTAGGAGTCCCATTTTCTCTACATATTTTGATCATTTTTCAAACTGCAGTTTGGTAATCTCCTGTTTTGTAACTTACTTTCTTTTGACTTTCCCCTTCTTATGCAAGTGGATCATTTTACATATAATCTCTTCTAACTGCTAGAAATTTAAATAAATAAGGGGTCATCTCTGAATTTGGCCTAGTACTGCATGAGAAGCAAATAAACAACCACTGATTGTATTTATCTTCTACCTGGACCATTTCACTGTTTTTGCACCCCACCCTGCCACCCTGTCACGTCTTTCTAGTAGACCAAAAAATTGCTTATCATGTGATGGACATACCTCTCTTCAAATGTGCTTTACAGTGCTTATGTTTTGCTTAGATTCCTACTGCAAAACTAAAAAAAAAATGTTATTAAAACTTTAATTAAAAATGTAAAGAGCTAACAATGTTCACACACTGTAATATTTTGAAATTAAACTACCTCCAAAGGTCTCAAGTGCACATCAATGTTGAAGTGAAGGAACGTGTTCAGAAAGAAATGAGCATTCCACACATAGCTGCACAGAGGCCTATAATGTAATGATGGGAATTGACATACCTTTTCCCTGGAAGGGAGAGTGAAATGTTGTTGGTGGTGGAAAGAAACAGAAGCGTCCATGGTGGAACAGTAGGCTGGCGTTGTGTTGAAGAGAGAGAAGCTGGTAAGGGAGTTATGGTAGGTTCCTCAGCTCACATGAACTGCCTATCACTGTGTAAACACCATCTCCGTCATAAAACACAGCTCTGCCAGGTATAAAAGTCACTCAGTGGGAAAACATACTGATCATGCAACTGGTGACCTGAGAAACCTTCAGGCAGCTTAGAGCTAGCTATTATTGGCTAACGCTAGCTAAAGACGGATTAAATGTTATAATTTGAAGCAAAGCATTAATCAGTCATTGTATGGAACTTATATACATTCCAATACTTCTTCAGACAAAGTGTTTCAAGTGTGTTAAAGGTTTTTTTTTTAGTTTTTTTTTAAGTTTATTTTGTTATAACTTTAATATGTTACATTTTGGATATCACAGCTAGAGACTTCTATATTAGTTACACTCTTCAAAATAAAAGTTGCTCAGTGGTTCTTCAACTGGACTTACAGTTCAAGGAAAAAAAACATTTAAGTAGTACATTATTTGAAGGTTAAATAGGTTATTTGGACATGCACACCTCATTTATGGTTTAAAGAACCAACCATAAAAATGATCTTTAGGGCATCAAAAGTGGTTCTTTTATGGAATTGCTGGAAAACAAAAGCCTTTTTGGCACCTTTATTGTTGAAAATCTAGATCCTGAACTCAAACAGCATCTTAGCTAGTGGTGATTTTGCATGTGGTTGCAGGTGACATTAAAACACAAACTCACTGTTCAGTCATGTGGATCAAATCTGCAGGCCCTGAGAAGAGGCACGATACGTAATACCTTTATAACAGCTGAATGCATTTGTCTTGGCCTACCATGGAGCTAAACCAGCCTCTGCAGGCCGAGACCAGCCGGCAAACCAGAGGCAGCCGGATTCTCCTCACCTTCTGAGACTGACACCTGTTCCTTTCAGATCGTATGTGCAGTGATCCATGCGTGGCCATAAGCTCACCGTGCTACACGCTGCTTCAGTTAGTGTACCGAGAGTGGATGGCAACACAAGCATTTGCTTTACCGCACATTTGGGGAGAGCAAATAAGGTAATCAGCAATGCTGACACCATCGCTAGGGCTGGCAGGAAAAAAAAGGGAAGCTCTGAGATTGCACACGTCTTTCCAGATATTCCATGAGCACTCATAAATCTCACGGCACCTGGTTGGAGACAGTTGCAGCAGAATGGAAATATGTATCAACGTGTAGTGGGATGTCTTCCAGGTGGAAAGAGAGCCTTCAGTACAACTATAAAAGCTGGATTTTTTACTATAATCACTAATGTTCTCAAAAGGTGCCAAAAGGGGTTCTTTGCCAAAAGGGGTTCTTTGGAGTGAATCACCTTTCAGTGGATAGTTAAAGAATCATGTTTGTAAATTAGATCCTTATTAAAGTTTAACTAACTTAATATAAATGTAATCTTAATGTAATCTATACCAATTAAATGTTTTTTTTCATAGAAATGTATTTTTTCTTCTATTTTATTTTTTTCCGTCTTGGGGTCCACTTATGACATTTGTGTGCTTTTATGTACTGAAAACAGTCATATGACCAAAAAATTCATTTTTACCATTTTTGAGCCTCTCCTTATGTTTTAGAATTAAACAGGCTGTTTTTTTGTTACTGTGCCTTTAAGACTGATATATATGTAAATGAGCTCTGTGTTCTGGGCTGCCCTGTATTGTGTGTATCATTGAAAAAGCAGTCTTGGTTAAAACATTCTTTATAACTTCGACATAAATGGGCGGCGCTGTAGGTAGATACATTTGAATGTGTTGGGTTCCGTGACACCACAAAAACAGTGGATTTAAGACAGGCTGATTTTGCAGTCTTCAGATCTCATTAGGAAAATTTAGCTTTCCATGATATGGGCCAGAAAAGTGTTTCAAAATTTTTAATAATTAAGATGTAAACAAGGTTATTCTTAGTGGTCAGAATTGTTTACAGTGGTGGTGAGTTTCATTAACCAGATGGCTGAAGAGTTTTAATGCATCTATAAGCTCAATCACAGAAAGTTTTTATATGCAATGGTTACAAATGACAACTTTGTAATAAACATTTGGCACAAAACAATTTTTGAGGTAGATGCATTAGATATAAAAATGTTACTGGCCATTTTAGGCAGTATGTTGGTTCAGATAGCAAATGAGATGTCTACATTTTGTGTTGTAGATATTGTGACCCCTGGTTCCTATCACCACCACTGTAAAGACGTCTGACATTGTAAGTTTCTCTCTAAATGCACCATTTCATATCAAACCACTCTGACTGATTTTGTAGTCCTATGTAAAATGTCTGCCTGTTCCAAAACATTGTACTTAGGCTTTGCATAGATACTAGCATGGCTCCTTCCACTTTTACACATTGGACAGTAAAGGAAAGCATAGTAACTCCATATGTTAGCTACTTTTGAGGAGTAACTTTGTTCATTAGCTTTAACTTCTGTGTTCACTTTACTGTTTACTACATGAGCCTGTTTAGGCAGTAATTGTCAGAAATTCTGCTCCAAAACATGTCGGGAGGGAGTCGCCACAGGAAAGAAACAGCTAACAATAGGGCCAGTGGTCGATCTGGAAGCCAGTAAAAGGGCGATGGAGATTTAGCAGAGAACAGACCTATTGTGAGGCTGGCTGTTTGAGTGGGCCCGGAATGAAGATGCCCCCCATTGTCACTTATTAAGTCTGCGACTCCACTGTGCCACAGCGGACGCTTTAATCCCCCAGAGAGATGGTCTTTTGAAGGAAAGATGAAGTGGTGATACCGGTGTGTCTCTATGGATATCCCTTTACCTGACTCACTTCCAAAACCCCCAGTAACTCAGTAAAAGCTTTTGAAGTCTATTACTAAAAAGGACATGCTTTAGCACAGAGTATGCTATCAATTTATCCATATCTAATTAAACCACTTTTTAGCTACATATTTCAAAAGAGGTAACAAATGGAGGATAAATGTATGACACTCAACTGTCCAAGACTGCAGTTTCAAACTTTTACCCCTGAGGTCAAGTGGCGAACTCACAATAGACTCTGAAACTTGCACATACCTGAAACATTGGTGATTTCTCTCCCTTTCTTTCTCCAGTTTGTGACTTGGAAATTAATCAAGTTCCACTATCATTAAGGATGTATTAGTTCTTTAGATACAGAGGAATCCTACACCTATAGCTAGGTCTGTGGTACAATTTCTCTGCTTCCACCTTGTATTTATTTTGGATGATTGCAATCCGTGTCATTGGGATGTTATTGTGAAAGAATCAGGAAAGTTAATTAAACAGTTGATGTGGCTGAATTTCAGGTAACCATGCTCATGTGATGCCACCCATCCAGACTTTTCCTGGATTGTCCTGAATTTAGGTTGTCTACCCAGGAAATAATGTCTATATAAATAGTCCAATCCTAGATGTCCTGGAACACAAGCATTTTCACGTTAGCATTTCTTATGAATTTTAAACTGCATCTTTATATCCAGCCCAACAATTTGTCTACAAAGAATGGGTCTGAATGGTTCAGATTACCTTCAGCATAGGGAGAGTTGCACACTGTTCAACTGAACTGTGCTGTTGGTAATGTTTCACTAACAAATCAAGCCACTGATCAAAGGAGCAGGAACTTTACAGGGCTGAGGTTCAACCCTAGTTGATAATATTGTAAGTGTTTAATAAAACCTAACCCTTTACACCCAGTAGTAGATGATGAAAGGTGATGGTACGCCATTTGACAAACATATATAATTCCTCAATCCTCACATCTTATTTTTGTGTCTTCAGAAAGAGGAGCTAAGATGCGAGGACGGATAACTAAAGATATGGGATGCACTCATGCTCTCCGTTTTGAGATTGGAAATGCTCATTTCAGATTGGATCCTATTGCCCTCTGCTGTCCGGGAGCTGCAGTACACTGCACAGAAGACTGAGTTTCAACACCAATCATCAGGACCTGCTGATGAGCTGCGTCAGGTGTGCTGGGGCAGGGAACAGCTGAAACTGTTCAGGGCAGTCAGTCCCCAGGACTGGAGTTCAAAGCCACGGCAAGAGAATGCAAAAAGAAAACAGATACAACAGAACATTAATGATTTCACCTTATGCACTGCTAGTTAAGGTCTTATTATGGTTAAGAAGAAGGAAAGAAACCAGTAAAATCTACATACAATAATTAAATTGATGCTAAGCCTCAATTCTGAAATCTGGATAGTATTTCTGTGATTATTTTCAATAAGTGTTTGTTCCAATAAGTCCCATAGGAGTGTATTTCTTTATTGTACACCTGTTTATTGTTATGTTATTTGTCTGTTGTGTACAGGTGCAATACTTTTTGAACAATATGTTTACCAATATGTCAAGTCCAGCAAATAAACAATAATTGTGCATTAAAATGTGAAGAAGTGTGTTCTTTGTAGGAGATGTATTCATTTATTTTCATTCAGAAAATCAACAAAACATGTAATTCGACCAGGGGTTCACAAACGTTGCATCTGACTGTAGATAAAGTGAATATATTTCTTTGGCACACGTATACAAGACACTGCATCATTTAATACAGACAACAAAATTCAATGTAAATCATGTAAAATGACTAACAGCTTAGCAGTTACAGAATGAAGACATATGTAAGAGGTTACTCCTTTGGCCTACGACTATAAATTCAGTAGATGTATTCTAATTCTGAGTTTGAGAAGATGGGGAAAGAAGAGCCCAGTGAGGAATTGGGAAAGAGAACCTGCTGCTTTTTGGGTGTCAGAATGAGAGAGAGTCAGAGAGAGCGAGAGAGAGAGACAGCAGTGTCAGGGCACTGTTCTGAAGCAGGTGGTAGGGAGGGATAATCCAGGTAAGTCCTTAATGCAGGCTGGAGGAGGTGAGAGGAGGGGAGGCGGGCGGAGAGGTTGCTAATTGTGGCCTGCTAATCCAGGCTGGGCCTTCCCCTCCCCCTCCTCCACTGTCCTACTCTTCCTATGGCACGGACAGGGAAGACCGGGTATAGAGGCAGAGATAGACGAAAAGAGAAAGACTCCACCCTGCTAAGCACGGTCTGAACTGTGTTAGAGGGGAAGGAGGACTGACGGAAAGTGAAGATCCGCGTCTGACTGCGGGCCACCTGGGCAACCCAATACCCACCAGGATACATACTGCGTAGAATGTAGCTGTGGTATTCTGCATACTCTACAAGTAATACCACCATGGGAGAAGTCCAAAAGGTATGCATGCTCACATCTCTCAGTAGGTGCTGCCATAATTCCAAGAGGCCCAATCCATCTGGGCCAAAGCCATCACTGCTTGTGCAAATTTGTGATTATAGGCATGAACTGAATACACAGTGTAGTTTGATATAAGCTGCTGGATATTATATATTATATATTATATATCTTCAATCTTCAGCAACTTGGAGAACATTTGAACTGCAGATCATTAGAGTTTGACTTTCTCCAAATTATGATGATCATCCTTGAAACCTTGATTTACAATGTCAGGGTGATGATGTAATATCCACTGAGTCTTTGTTCTGGTTAGTTTCAGCTTCAGTTGTATGCTTGTTTTCAGGGACCTAGCACTATTTATTTTAAATATGTTTCAATGTAATCATGAATTATGCTCCTGCTTTTCTTTCCAGTGACCCAGATCTCTTTCTTGTTTAACTCTATGAACCCCAGGGCTTGTTTTCTGTCATTGAGAAGCTAAAAGGCACGACAGAACAGGAGCTTCGGATAGTCCTTCTTGGTCTGGATAATGCTGGGAAGACCACCTTACTGAAACAGCTTGCCTCTGAAGATGTCAACACTATCACCCCAACCCAGGTAAGACATGGCAAAGGCCTTCTGCTACACATAAGTTCAAAATTCATCCAAGCTCTGGTTTCACAAGACCCAAATCCTTAGGTAGCACAACTTACCTAACTGCGAGGCATTAGGTTATGAAAGCAGCGTGGCCTGCTGCCATCACAAGGTGTTATGCTTGGTGTTTATCTAATGCTGGACACATTCAAGGCAATTATGGTGGAAGAACTGAATACAGGGTTTTTTTTAAATGTAAAAAGCATTGTATTGCTTATGATGAGCAGGAGGAGGTGAATAGTTCAAAGTGTGTTAGCAGCTACAGCTAATGGTGGTGTGCTCTGAGAGTGAAATTCTATAAGTGCAGTTAGTGCAGTTATATTGTTACATTATCATACTTTCAATGACAAATTGATGTATTTTTGCATCTGACTTGCTAATTATTTATACAGGTTGTCATTATGGAACTGAAATAAAATGTAACGGACTAGAACGACACACTTTCCTCATTCAGCTTATGATTTCAACCATGTTTCTGATTTTATTCTGAAATTATTCTACCAAGGATGTGGGAGAAATGCCCTACAAGTTTACCCTACAAATAAAGGAAGCTGGCAAATCAATTTTAGTGATAGTCAAATGAGAGACAGACTAAAGAAAGAAGTAGCCAAAAGCTCTCGACTGGGGAGGAATTACACATGACTCATAAAATTACAGTCCTAAATCACATTACACTGTGGGACAGAACAGGAAAGACTTCTAAAGAGCTTTTCCTTGAGAATCCTGGTGAGAAGATAACTGCCATGTACAGAGAACATAAGGGCAACACGCACCTAAATAACAACAACTTAGATGGCAGCACACCTGGAGGTGACAACAATGCTATTTTGTTCAAAACTAAAGTGGCTTTTTATGTCACCACTACTGGAACAAAACCCTGCATCTAGAAAAAATGGTATCTTTTCAGCACAATGAAAAAATTTTCTTGACTTTAATGTGAGTTTATGTAACAAGATTTTATTTCAGGTAATTTTAGACCATTTCTATTGGTCCATTCATCATCAAATGTTCATATAGAATAAAAAAGCAGTTGATCTGTCATTCAAGAAAGTTTGCAAAGGGATCAAAAACATGAATTGCAGACTATGTACATTTTTGGAGGTGTGAGTAGATAGGCAGTTGATGTAACTGAAGCTATAAAAAATCTTACGAGAGGCCTTGGTCAACGTCTTGAGTCTCAAGGCCAATCCTTGAGGTCTAGAAAGACAAATAAGTGACTGACTAAACTGTTGACTCTTGAGAGGTCAGGGTCATGACAGGGCATGGCTGTTTGTGAGGCCTATTTCTGTCTCATTCTAGTCCAAAGTAAAGTCAGCAAAGGTCCTGTGTGGCTGACCTTGTTACCAATTTATTTAACGTTTAAGACCTGCTTATGTGGGGCTGGAGCTTCTCCTCACTCTATCAGACAAACCTGGCTTGAGAGTACACTCTTTTTTAATGTGTGCCTTTATATGCTGACTTATTTTGCTGTTAGAGGGAGCTGTTAGGACAGCAACACACCAAGGAAAAGCTTTTGAGTAGAGTGGATCCTGTCTAAGTCCAGAGACCTGGCCGTGTATTTAATCCCACGGTTGAAGATTACTTAACAATAAAGTCAGAGAATTTGGAGGCTACTTATGGGCCAGCTAAATATAGTTAGCACCTCTCTTGCTGGCCATGGTTAACATCTGACCCAATCAAAAACAAGGCATTGTTTATTAAGAGTAAAGACTCAGCAATTATGCTGTCTTTCATGTCACTCATGCCATTCTTTTTCTTTTGGCTGACTCCTCTAGGGCTTCAATATTAAAAGTGTAACCTGTCATGGTATGAAACTGAATGTGTGGGACATCGGTGGACAGAGGAAGATACGTCCCTTCTGGAAAAAATATCTCGAGAACACAGATTTGTTGGTATGACGTCATGTTCATTTATGAAATTCACATTGTTTAAGGTTGTAATAATCAATTTGTCAGATGACATATATGTGAAAAAATCCCTTTGATTGAGCCATTCTTGTAGGTTTTGGATTTTTCACCTAGCATTTTTATCAAGTACAGTAAAATGAAAAAAGGTAGATGGAAATAGCAAAGTAATATAAACTGAGAGCTTGAGTGTTGACAGGTGGTTGCACAAGGCTATGGCTTCAAGCTTAATTCAGGATGGCTGAAATCATAACTACAAAGGAGAAGATCCACTTGAAAGGAAATTGCCTTCTCTGTCGGAAAAGCATCAACCCAAACAAAATTTTCTCTAACTTTTTTCCTTCCCCTGACAGATCTACGTCATTGACAGTGCCGACAAGAAGAGGTTCGAAGAAACAGGCCTGGTGAGGAAACGCAAGAAACTATGACACTATATATATATATATATATATATATATATATATATATATATATATACACAGAAAAGGCACATAAAGAAGCACCAATCAATGGGGGAGGTCACAACTAACCACTTACTTCACTCTGACGGTAGACCAACCCCCAACACAAATAACACATGGACACTTAGACTAATAAACAACATCATTAACAACAAGTCCTTTTGCTGGAGGGCACGCACCTTCCATGTTCTTCCTGGCATTGCCATCAGCATGGCCTTGCCTCACTAACTTGTTGAGGCCTGTGCCAGCCAGTAGCAGATTGGCTACATAGCCCCCCTTTAAAGGTCGACTGTCCTCAGATCGAGCCAAGTCCCTGGGTGCAGGCACAGTACCAGCCAGCATTAACACTGCAGGGCATTCGTTCCTATGCGGCAAGCGCCCCATTCCTCACCCGTGAATGCTTCCTCGCCACCACAGGTCCTTCTGCACATCATAACTTCCCCCAGTACACTACATAAAGTACTATGCAGCTGAGGGCGACAGCCGCCAAAACAGCATTCCACCATCTGTTTTCTCCGCTGCCTACTATGCCATTTACACTGGCCTGAACACTGCTTGTGTGAATCCTCCACAGCTGTTAATTGACTTGAGCTGGACAATGGTCGCCATCCAGTCATTCGATATGCCCCTGTCGGTGTGTGTGAGCACACCTGGTTGCAGTAGAGAAATGACGAACCCGTGATGGAACAAGAAGAGCCGTCTGCCATCCACACTGCACTCAACACACCGCAGGCACCGCTGAACCTCCCAGCTGGTATCTTTTTACCCGCCAGCCCAGGCTTGCAGCACCGCTCTGTCTGCAGGCCTCCCCATGCTGGTTTCGCCATTGAGCCTTGCCGGACGCCTTTCATATGGAGCTTCGCAATGCTGTCCAAGCTGTCTATCCTCATGGTCTATTGCCAGGCTCTGCCTCTCTCGCCATCCACTCTCGAGTTTGTGGAAGCGCCACTCCTCACCAGTCCACTGGGAGAGGCACTATCTAACTGCTGACACCAGTGTAGCATTGGCATAGAGTAAGACACAGGGGAGATCATGATTACACCACAAAAAGAGTTCTTTATTAAACAACAGGGCAGAAAGGCACATACAGAACGATCAACCCTCAGGGAGGTCACCACTAACCACAGGCTTTACCCTGACAGCAGAGTAACCACATATCACAAAACACACTAACCACCCACATCCCCTGACAAAGAATAACACAAATAACACACATACACACTGATAAACAGCAACATTAACAATAACAATAAATCCTTTTTACGGAGAGTATGCGTCTTCCATGTTCTTCCTGGCATAATATAATCTATAGACCATGTACATAATATACTTGCTACTATATATATATATTGGAAAACATTTCTGACCTTTTGCCCTGGTAGGAGCTTTCAGAGCTGATTGATGAGGAGAATCTGAAGGGAGTGCCAGTGCTCATCTTTGCCAATAAGCAGGACTTGGCCACAGCGTCCCCAGCCAGCGAGATTGCAGAGGGGCTCAACCTTCACACATACCGAGACAGGGAGTGGCAGATCCAGGCCTGCTCGGCTGTATCTGGAGAGGGAGTACAGGTGAGCCATTAATGATGGCATAAGGAGGAAGAGGCCTGTTAGAAAAATGTGTTAAAGAAAAGTTAAAAAGCACTCCTTACACCTTAGACCCTTGATCAGCCAAGTAAGACATGTTTGGAGTGTGAAGTTGTTAGCTAACAAGCTGTATTGAGTAGTTATCTCAGATAGACTTGCCATTGAGGTTTCTGACACTGTATGTTATACTGTTATCTACAAACATGTCATTACATATAGCTAAAAACTGAACATACCTGAAACCTGAATTTTGTCTGTACATTTGCCTATTTTTATGGACAACTGTATGTTACATGGTGTCAGAAATCAGATAACCACATGTATTTTGACATATCAACTCAACACAGATATAAGTATGAAGCATGGGCTCTGACTGACAGATACGCTTCTATTACTTGTCAGCTGCATTAGCCTCACAGCTCCTGTGCAAAAATTAGAAGCAAACATTGGACACCAAACATGCCTTGGGCTAAATTTGGGGAAGGGATAAATGGTTTGCATTTGATTTTTTGCTAAGCTATTCTTTTAATCAAGGATTTGTATTAATTATGGCCAAACAGAACTTTAAGATGCATAGTGCCCTCATTATTTTTTTTTAAGTCCTTGGCCTAAGGCCATGTTACGTGAATGATGTAAGTACATTACCCAAAATCAAGCAAATAGAGTCATCTGATCTCATTCACTACCCATTAGAAGGCATGAAATCAAAGTTATGTATCATTTTGCTGTATTATGCCCTTCACACAGTGAAGAGATTAGTGCTGTAAATGACGCTAAACATTTGTTTTCTTTCTTTTCTCAGGATGGAATGAATTGGATCAGCAACAATATTGTAAATAAGAAGAAATGAACCTGCTTGTGAACATCTGTCATTTTGTACAAAAATAAAACCTCTCCGATGTCTGAGTATAAAAATAGCCCTGCTAAATCATGTATGAGACAGATTTCATCGGGCACTCGCTTTTTGTAACGTTTTGTAAGTTGTGTAAGATGAATCCTAAACGATGAGCATTAAGCAGCCTTCTTCTGTTTGACATTCATTCTCTGTCCAAGACTCTTCTGAGTCTACTATCAAAAAAAGATAAGGAAGGGGTGTTTCTGTTATTCTGACCAAATAAGCTTGCTTATGATTTGTCTCTGGCAGTATCTTGGTGACCTTCCAGATGGTTCTGAAACATTTGATTTGACAGTAAATAATGCTAAAACAGAACTTCCAGCCTAAAATGGAACGTCCTTCAGCATATCAATCCCAAGAGAATTTAGGTTTTAGCCTAAAAGAGTTCTTAGCTTTAGCTAGTTTTGAAGCCATGTGTTGGAGGAACCATTCAGAGAGGCTCTGGGCTGAACTCCTGCTCTCTCTTCAAGCTCAGGAGACTCAGTTATGTTTCTGTGTTCTGCTGGCTCACATAGCGTTGATATGATAGACTGGTGTGTGCATCATTTGTGTCATTGTGTGAAATGATCTATTGTGACAATAAAGTTTTCTCTAGTTCTTTACATGGAATCAGTGTTGCTTGAAACACAAAGCACATATACAGATCAGCCATAACATTAAAACTGCCTCCCCGTATCTACACTCATTGTCCAACAACTCCACTTACCATATAGGTGCACTCTGTAGTTCTACACTTACAGACTGTATCTGTTTCCCTGCATACTTTGTTAGCCTCCTTTTACCATGTTCTTCAATTATCAGGAATCCCCAACAGAGCAATCCACCATAGAGCAGGTATGATTTGGGTGGTGGATCATTCTCAGCACTGCAGTGTCACTGATGTGGTGGTGGCGTGTTAGTGTGTGTTGCGCTGGTATGGGTGGATCAGACACAGAGTGCTTTGTATAGTAAGAATAAATGGTTTATATAAGACTAGAATCAAGCATTTCTGAGAAATCAAATAGCATATTTGCCATTATGTTAGGAGGCATGGCTCCAGGCTGAACTGGTAAAACTGCACACAAAAAATCATGGCGAGGATAAATGTAGTTATGTTACAACTGAAGTTTGGGGGGAGGAACATGCCTGAAACCCCTCCTTCTTCCTATCTAACACCTGATAAATTCATCCTCACCTTCCCTTCCTGTGACAAAGTGTTCGCAATCCCCACCGCCAACCAATCTCCTCCCTGTTCCTCAGTCCTACATCAGTCATACTACAGCATTTAACATGAGAGTATGCTGAAACAAAAAAATGATATTTTGCCAAGAAAATTACATTTATGAATTAGAAAAATAAAAATTAATTAACAAAACCCAACCAAACCACTAAGAACGCTGGGAAGTATTTTGGGCAAAACGACTCTTCAGGGTGTAGGACTCATCCACATTAAGTGATCTTATCTAGATTTGCCTTGGTAACTTAGATTTTTATTAGTAATTTTAGCAAAAAAAAATTGTGCAATTCTTATGTTTTAAAGTGTATGCAACCACTTTTTCTCCACTTTAGCCCTGAGGCACAAAGTTCCCATCAAATCTCTTCACAAGAATGACAGAGTACACTTGAGAGATCTGGAAGTTAGATAAAATGAGTGAGGGATTGCAGGGATAACAGGTTTAGACTTCTAGGCTAGAACATGTAGCATTTTATTTCCAGAGAGAATCTCAAGATGTGATTGTGAACCATGAGGACAGACTTAGCCATGACTCAGAGTGTACAGCTAGCTGCCTCTCAAGTTTACTGCACCTTCTGTGACTGTTGGTATGGATCATGTTTTTATTAGAGGGGATATGGAGGACCCCTTGTGCTAATCCTAGTCCATTAACATTACAGCACATTCAGCTCTATAATAAGCCTGTGATCTAACCAGTACATGACTGAGGGTCTGTCGCTGTCCCAGGCAAACATAAGAGTTTGTGCTTTAGGGCAGATCACATCGATTCAGTCCCACATCAATATAGGAGAAGAGACACTCCTTTCATAAACAGGTAAGTCTGGCAGCGAAGGCTTAGTAGGTTTAGCATATGAGCATGATACCTTAGAGAATATTATTAGTTGCTACTTTATTTGAAAGATCACAGCATGTAAACATCATTCAGCCTTACCAAAAAAAAGTTTAGAATCACCATTCAAAAGTTCTGAATCACTGTTTTGAATAATATAAAATGGATTTATTGTAGATACACATATGAAGTGCTTCTGATTAGGTATTATAATTATTATAATAATTAAGAAAGATGTTTAACATAATAATGAAGTTATGATGAAGAAGAACAGTTGTGTGCAAACATTTAGCCTCTGCAGCAAATTATTTTCAATATATAAATACATATTTTTCTGTGAATGTTAATACATAAAGGAATTTTCACACACTCTTCCAGAGCGCTTCCAGTTCTGCAATATTCTTGGGTCATCTTGCATGCACAGCACGTTTAAGATCTACCCATAGATTTTTAATGATGTTCAAGAGACTGTGAGGGCTGTTAAAAAAGCTTCAGCTTATACTTCCTGAAGTAGGTTGTGGATGACTTTGAAGAATGTTTTGGATCATTGTCCTGTTGTAGAAACCATCCTCTTTTCATTTCAGTTTCCTGTATCACATTTGCTTCCAGAAATCGCTGATATTTAGTGTAATCCATTCCTCCGTCCTTCCATGCAATGTTTCTTGCGCTACCACCCAACCCCAACGCATAACATCCACCCCCTTGCTTAACAGTTGGCAAGGTGTTCTTTTCATCAAATGCTGTTTCTTTTTTTATTACAATCATACCTTTGGTGATGGTGGCCAAAGACTTTCATTTTTACTTCGTCAGTCCATAGCACTTGTTTCCAAAATGTATCTGATTTATCTAGATGTTGTTTTACATACTTCAGACTTTTCAATGCAGATCACGTTTCTGCAAGCAACACTGCACAGTAGAACAGTGCACCACCGCTCCTGTGTCAGCTAAACCTTCCTGCAGGTCCTTGTTATCCTATGGGGGTTTTGCTTTGCCTTTCTGGCCAGCATAAAAATGTTTTATTATGTAAAGTAGTTTGCTGCGGAAGGCTGTGTTTATTTCTTTTTACTTCAAAAACACAATAGGTAATTTGGCCAGATGTGCCCAAACTTTTGCATACAACTGTACATACATAACCACTGATATGTCACTACAGTGCACTAGTTATCAATTAATAACTCCTTGTTGACCTATTGAAATATTTAATATTTTTAAAATACTTTATAGTGTAGTTTGTTGTACATCTACACTGTGTTAGTTATTAATGTATAAAATAACAACAAATATTAATATGACAAGTGATTCCAAACCTTTTAGAGGTAATTTAGGAAATCTTGACCTGAGTTCTAAAAATATGTCACCCTTTTTAGTTTTCATTTTTGAAAACTCAACCTACCCAAGTTCATGTACCTTAAGTTAATGATAGATACTTTTTGGACAGACAAAGCTTTCTTGTATCTCAGCAATGATTATGTGGGTAAGAAGAAAAAGAGATCCTAACAATGTATTACTGAGTCAGTAAGTATTCTGAATGTAAAGAAATGTTACATTATGTGCTGCTCTGTGTCTTAAGCTGTTTCACTGGTGAACATTGCTCAGGTCATCATGCGTGTGCTGTACACTGACCTGGATAAAGAGAAACAGCAGCAGGCTCTGGAGCTGAGCTTAGAGGCACGAGGAGGTAAGTCACAGCAGATGCAGCCCAAACATCTGCAGAGCAGACAAAACAATCTTTCTCAATTTTTCTAAATGAAAAACTGAACTAACAATTAAATTGCAAAAAAATTTCATTAAAACTCTACATATTGCTAGTGTCCACCATGCCTCACCGGATGTGGTAGGAGTTGGTAGCTGAAGCAGTATGAGGGCGTGTAATGAAATATCACGGCAGGGATCTAATAGCCTTCATCTGGGGAAGATGACTCACACCTCCATGATTGGGCAAGAACCGGAAGCCTCTCAAACATGAGCTGATTGCGCAACCAGCAGGCACTGAATATGTCCAGACACCAGTGTCAAATTTAATGATTCAATTGCTCTATTAGACTTGCAGTGCCCAAGCTCAGACAGCCAAGACGAGACAGGCTATGGTTTCAAACATGCCTTTGATGTTCAACCTTGATGAAACTGAGAATATAAAATAGAGAAGTGTCTGTTTTCACCTCTCGGGCTGACATACACTACTGTAATATTAGCATACTGATATAAATATGTCATCTTTACTGATGAGCTTGCTAAGATAGCTTACACATTGTGATAATGCCTGTAACAACAGGGGCATTCATCTCTGGCCTCACAATTACTTGATTCAGTTAGATTCTGTTCAGTTATGATTCTGTAGGAAATGATTCATTACATTGTGAAATCTCAAGTTTTACTACTATTCAACTGGATTATTTCAATATGATTGAGAATTATTCAGACTGAATACACAAATGTGGCTAGAGGATCTACAGCACTTTGTGAAAGTGAAAAACCACCCTTCATTTCTTTAATTTCCAGTCAAAACAGCCATTAAATGCCAGTTTCATCAATTTTTCAGTATCAGAAAATGATAACAGGAAAGTTATACAGAAGCCTGAACAACTAAATATAATTTCAAATATTTTTAGTATTTAGTGTGTCCACTCTTTGACAGCTTATGCTACAATCTTTTCAGACCCATAGAATTGAGTTTTCCTCTCACAGTGAAAGGAAGGACAGAACACCTGTGGATTTTTCTGAAGTGAGAGTGGAGCTTGATTTTTCTTTCAAAAATGAATGTGCTGTTTCTTTTAATATGGACAGTTTTGGTGTTCTACTAGGTCTTATATCGTTATTAGAATCAGTAAAACTAGTTGATTTAAATGAAGTGCATTGGCTATCTCTACTACATTGTTTGCCTTGGATTGAGTAGCAATGCAGTGGAGAAGAGTGGGTTTTGTTCCATGTCAAAAAAGCACTTGTATACAAATGTAAGTAAAGTACATTTCATAGTTTTGATCTCCACTCCTTATCTGTCTCTTTCAACAACGGTCTCTGCAGCACAATGACAGCAGGAATCTGAAGAGCTCACTTGTCGAGTTTTACATCTTGTTGGAGCCTCTATGGCTGGTTTGGCTGTAGTTGAATGTTTTGTTAGCCTCTAAGTGGTTGTGATTGTGTGTGTGTGTTTAAAAATGAGCTAAAACTACACCGTGCATGCCTGACACGAAATTTACTAAGGCAGGGTGTTTAAAGTGACCAACAGGTTAGGGAACGAACCTCGTGACCGAAAGGTCGCTGGTTTGATCCCCAGAGCTGACAGTACATGACTGAGTTGCCCTTGAGCATGGCACCTAACCCCCAACTGCTCCCCAGGCGCTGTGGATAGGACGGCCCACCGCTCCGGGCAAGTGTGTTCACCGCCCCCTAGTGTGTGTGTTCACTAGTATGTATGTGGTGTTTCACTGCACGGATGGGTTAGATTGTGGCTGTTGGTAGTGGTGCATTTTTTATGACTATGAAATAATGAGCATAGTATTGGGCTAATACCCAATGCCAGTATCGGTATCAATGCATCCTTCATTATTATAACTGATAGTAAAAATTGCTGCAGTTTCATTGAGATCTTCAGATTGATACATCGCTCCATTTTAATAACTAATAACTATCTACAAAATACCAGAAGATGAAAGAGTTTTTATATACATCGCTATACATTCTAACGCCAACCTGGTTCTGCTCTAAATAGCATTCTTTGAAACAACATCAAGTTTTGAATTTCTTATGCAATCTGAGGTGCCCAATGGACTGTGAAAGAGGACAAAGGCTGCCCAATTTGCTAGTGTTTCAAAGGCAAAATTAGGATGGATTCTTTGAAAATATGTCTCAGGAAGGAGCAACAATAAAGTCTGACATGCAGTATAGCTGCTGAAAACAGCACACTCGCCTAATAAATTACCACAAACACGGATGGAAGCCTCCCTGACCGCATTACAACCGAGTCTGGGCATCATTAAGCTTCCCAAAGCTCATATTTATGATGGGACTGTCATTTGTAAACCACTTGTTAAAAACAGACTTGTGCACTGGGCATGAACTGTGAAGCAGAAAGGGAATAAGGGCTTTTTTGACAGCTTTTCTAGAAAATGGATGGATTCTCTAATGAGCTTTCACATTCATGTTGCTGTATGTAGTGAGAATACTGTTCTTCATGAATGATTTCACTACAAGTTCTGTTTATAACAAACATCTCAAGTACTAAATCTGTTGTAAAGACAAACGTTAGCACATACATTTATGGCTTTGCATATAATCATTTTGTGCATCATTTAAATATTTTTTTTTACCATAATTTAAATTGTACCCTATACTGTGAGGCACAGGCCACAAATACATTGAGTTATTTAATTTTTTTTTTATTAGAAAATCTATCTTGGCCATTTTTTCAAACACCTACGAAATATATGCACTTTAAAGGTTTATAGTTACTGACTGTAGCCTGTCTGATGCTGCACAGTTTGACAGGTCCCATACCAACTCATCAATGGAAAGGGACCACCACAGGACCACTGTTGATCAGTTATTATTTGGATGGTGGACCTTTCTCATCACAGTAGTGGCACTGAGAAGTTATTGGCATGGTAGTATGTGTGGCACTGGTACAAGTGTAACAAGAACCAGACATGAATTACTGACCAGGCTATCTGGACCAGTGCCTAGCTGCCTCTGAGTGCCAGGCCCTCAGAGGAACCACAATACCACAATGCTTGAGGGGGCTAAAATACCTAGGAGAGTCCACTGCAGATGTGAACATTAGCTTAATAAACAGCTCTTGAACTTGTACAAACAATTAAATAAATGGAATAAATGATGAAATGTTATCTGTTTTCAGGCCAATCAAGTTTCATCTTATTATCAACTCATGGGATTTTGTTGTTGCCATTCAAATGGGATGTTTTAGATGGTGTGCAATAGTTGCGGTTTACTTTTTCATGCCTTGATTTGGTTTGAAAGAGAATGAGAAAAAAAAAAATCATGCTTCAAATACACAAAAATCTTCACATCTTACAAAAAAACATAAACTGTTCTGTTGTGAACACAATATATCACAGTCTAATTTTCTTTGCTCATAAAACAAACAAAAAAAAAAACAAATTCCCATTTGCTTCTTTGTTTGTTTATGGATTACTGTTGGAGTGTGGAGGGGTGTATTCTGAATAAACAAACAAAGAAGACAGATTAAATGTTTAGACTAAAGTTAATTGGTGCAATGGCAGATGCTGTGGATTTGTTGCTTTTTACTCATTTAGCACACTTCAATGAAAGCAAATGATTGCATGCATATGAATGCATTCATATTTATCTTCAAACAAAATGTTTTAATCACAAAAATATGAACACTGCACAGTCCTGTTTAATCTGCAGCTAAACTAAGAGATGCTAGCTAAATGATCTTATTTTTCATCAGATGCTATATTAAAATGGATTTTAGGGAATACAGCAGCCCAGACTAACCTTAATTTATCTTAGAGGCTTTTTACAGGTCTGACATCAACCTGTAAATGGTCTTCCACACAGTTTCATCTTCAGGAATGAAATGGAAACGTCATCACATTTCCATTTCATTAGTAGGCAGTGATCGGTTAAGTGCTGTGTCGATCATTATTTCGCAAATCTAGTCAATTATGGTGTGCAAGGGGATGTTAATCTAGAACATGCAGTTCATCTGGTGGACCCTGGACTAGAGGATGACTAAGATAAACTGGCTATGAAAAAGGAAGAGCAGCAGTCTACAGCTATATACATACAAAATGCACCTACACAGTACCTGATAAAGTTCTGTGTAGATTATTATCTACACCAACCAGACACTTCATTAAGTTCACTTCCTTGTTTCTATACTCTTTGTCCATTTTATCAGCTCCACTTTCCATATAGGAGCACTTTATAGTTCTACAATTACAGACTGTAGTCCATCTGTTTCTCTGCATACTTTGTTAGCCCTTTTTCACTCTACAGTGTCACTGCAGTGCTGAAAATGATCTATCACCCAAATAATACCTGCTTTGTGAAGAACGGACTAAATAGAGGCTAATAAAGTATGCAGAGAAACAGATGGACTACAGTCTGTAATTGCAGAACTACAAAGTGCTCCTATATGGTATGTAAAGCTGAAAATGGACAATGACTGTAAAAACAAGGAGGTGTATTTAACGAAGTGGCCGGTTGGTGTATATCTGTGTGTATCAGAGTGCTTTGACCTGGGAAAGAAGATCAGCATTCCTCAGGATGTGATGATGGAGGAGCTGAAACTGCGCTCAAACAGAGGCTCCAGAATGTTCCAGGAGAGACAAAAGAGAGTGGAGAGGTTCACGCTGGAGAGTGTTGGGGGAAGATCCGAGCCTGTGAGTTAACGTCACAGCACTACGCACCATATCATTATTACATACACATTACCAGCACACTTTCAAACAACATGGACAGCTCATGCATTCAGCTTAATTATATGGCTCCTCACTGCCTTTTCTGCAAACTAATGCTGACAATTATAGCACTTAGAGCTGAATAACTTATATATATTTGCTTTTTCAGGCCATAGAGACTAGATTTGGCTGGTTCCATTATATACAGTGCCAGTCAAAACTCTGGATGGACCTGATTGAATGTATCTTAATGACATTAAAGAATGGATACATACATACACACCCCTTATCAAGTAGGTTTAGTGGCCAACAAGGTCTCAGCAAAATGTTGTGGTCCAAAGATAAACATGTGTCTCCAACATGGCAACTTTCCCAGCTAGAAATGTTTGTTCTAAAAACGTTCTGAGAATATTACACACATGTTCTATTAATTATATTAATATTAATATAATAATTAAATCATATTTCACCGGAACGTTCCTGATGATATCCTTAAAACATGCTGCAAATGTTGCAGTTAAAACATATAACATATATGTAGCCTTATAGGCACATTATTTGAAATGCTAAGAGATTTTATTTCAAGCAATTGTGGAGCATTTCTGTTGGTCCATTTATCGAATTGTAAAGGGCAGCTGATTTTTTTTTTTTTAATTATGTTAAAAAATTAACAAATATAGGCCTTTTTTTGGACAGTGACGATGTGTGTATCTTCAGTCCTGTTGAAGATATATGATTTAAAAAATGTAAGATTTTGATTCATCACTTTTTCAGTCACAACATAATTGTATTTGTTTTGTCTTGACTATTATTCTAAAATGTGTAAAACAGAACAATAGCAGGCATAGCAGTATGGAGATGATGGTATAGTAGTATGGAGATGACCTCAGCAGAAAATGCTGGATCGGCTATCAGAGAGACAAAAAAAATTAATCTGATCCAATTCTGTTACAAATCAATCCTGAAAAGAAAATCAGATCTGTATCAGCCGATACTCGCAGTTTCAATATCGGTATCAGAAAAGAAAAAGTGGTACTGCCCCATCCCTATAAATAAGGAAACCCCCTTCTATAAGAGTGACCAAACTTTTGGTCTGTCTATGATTGTCAATACAGAATGTGCAGAGGTTGTAACGAACAAAACGTACTGTACAATGTACTTGTGGCCTTTTTTTAACCTCTTCCCTCTTTGCAGCTCTTACATGAGGAGACAGAGGTCCAGCAGACCGATACCAACCCACCCGAGACACCCAAAAAAGGAAATCCAAATGTTCTTGCACCAGGTGACTAATGTCAGTCTGTTCATGTCATGTAATAGCAAGAAACACTATATGAGCAAGAAGAGAAGCATGCAGCGTAGCAGTTACCACTTTTCTGAGGGTTCACTGCAAATGCTTTGTAGATGCTTCTCTTGTCTATAACATACATACTACATCCATACATACAACTAAATATCTGCTGAATTCAACTTTTCACCAATCTTAACACTCACTCTAACCCTAACGCTGTTTGTGATCAACCGAGTTCCAGCAGACAGTATTGGTAACATTAGCATTTGGAATTAAAACATAAATATAGTGTAGCTGCTTACTCAGCAACAACCACCTACTATGCTAATCCATCTCTCTCAGGTTATTCTGGGCCCCTCAAAGAGGTTCCTCATGAGAAGTTCAATGTTACAATCGTCCCCAAGTCCTACTGCTCTCCCTGGGAAGAACCAAATGACAGTGTGGCACTGCTAGCAAGCATTAATGCCAACCTGCCGGAGCCTCCCCAGAAACTCACCTCTGCCAGCTACAAATGCTTCAACAGGTAGTTCACCACCCTATAAGTCACTAGAGAGTAATAACAGGCTGAAGAGATTCAGAAACTGAATCTTTTTGGGATCGACTCCCGGCCCTAGACAGCTAAAACAGTAATAACAACTGTCTAGAAGCCTGCATTTAGTCCACAAGTTTGTTTTATAGATAACAATGTGTCAGACACTACCTAAACAAGTCTGTTTGATAATACTGAAGAACTCCGAATGCTTTGAGGTATTTGTGTGGGGATTAGGCATGAAGCTTCCATAACAGGTTAGCCACATCAGCCTCATAGCTGCAGTGCAAAACTAAAGAAGGAGACTTTAGACACCAAACATGTCCTGGCAGAACATGTGCAACCTGGGTAAGGGGTAAATCAAAGATATTTTAGTAATTCTAGTATGTAAAGACCAAAAAAGTCAGACCATTCAGTGGGAACACGTTTTAAGTGTGAGAGGGACAAATGATTTAAAGGTGCGGTGTGTAAGATTTAGTGGCATCTAACGGTGAGGTTGCAGATTACAACCACCTGAATACCCCTCCCTCACCCCTCCCTTTCCAAGCATGTAGTAGAACCTACGGTGGCCAAAACTGAAGGCAGCACATTGGCGCTGACACAGGGGATTGTGGGATATGTAAGGCAGTGAAAGAAACAGCCTCAGCAGGCAGCATGTTATACAAACAGTTGATTCGGACGTGACTGTGTGCTTTCCTGCCTCAGAATACTGTACGAGTAGGCAACGCTTGCTACGTTTCAGCACAGCTGATGGTTTACCCTCCCTTACTTTTGCCTGTGCTAAATAACAAGTGTAATCCTCTATTTTTCAAAATTTTGGTTCTTAAACTTCTCGCAACACAAAATGGTTAGCCAGCACTGCCAGCAACCGCTGATTTTCTTGATCTTCTTTCTATGCCTTCCGACTGGTGCAATGGAGGCAAATTAAAGTTTATGTTAAAGCGGCAAAGCACAAAAAGCACTCTCTAGAGCCAGGGTTTGATTTGTCTGTTCTAGGCTGCTGTAAAAACATGGCGGCACAACATAGCAGCCTTTGTTGGAAGAGAACAGGCTCCCTATGTAGATATGATGGGCTCATTTTAAGCATGAAAAAACTATTTGTAGTTACAGGTGATTATACACCAATGAAAATATGGCTTGTATACTACATTACATTTCTGCTAATAGATCCCCCTAAATCTTACACACTGCGCCTTTAATGTGATTGGCGAAGGTAAAATTTATGCAATCTGTACCCAAGATTCGGACCTAGTTTACATCAAAAATGGAGAAAACAGTGAAGTACGCTACTGTTCAAAAGTTTGGAATCACTTGTCATAATTTTTATTTTATATGCAATAATAACATATACCATGTGGGTTTAAATTTTCCAAATTAAAAAAGTTTTAGTTGTTCATCTTTTAATATTTTAAGAATTATGTTGTTATTAAAGGATAAATAATACACAGTATTTATTTATAAATCTTCATTTTTTTGTCAAATTAACTGTTGAAATGTAATGAATTCTGGATATTAATTTTACTGTAACTCCCTTCTCAATGCTGTACAGCTTTATCAGTCAATTGACAATCACTATTACAAAACATAATTGAAAACTTATTACAATGGGTTTGAAACATGGCATTTACATATTATTCCTAAGACCTAGTTTGTACTCTTTGTGCCTACATATAGTCTAATTACAAGAACAGGATGTTACAAAACATTTGCACACATAGACTTGATCTTAAAACAACTGCATGTGAAAATGTATAAGATATGACTTCAAATGTGAAGTTTTCAATCTGACAACGTGCAGTGGCAATGTCAATGGGCTACAGTCATCACAGCGTGTGGTTCGTGAACACTGTTTTTATAAACCATTTGAATGCAATATTAAGAACATATCGTAAGAAGAAATTTAGAATGAAATTCAGGTACATTTTAGAAGTAACACACTATATGCCTTATGAGCCAGGCAATGTTTCAATTTCTCTGAATGCTTACTAGCATATTCTTTCCAATATACAAAGCAAGTCCTGTAAATGGGCAAATGAAATGTAAACAAAAATCATTTTAGTGGGAAACTGAATAAAGAAATGGCTTTTAGACATTGCTTTAGACATCATTTCACCTGACTACACCACTATCAGAATCACAGATGTAGGTTTCCTGGTGCTTTAATAGACACAAACACTAACCAGCATTCCTCGTTTTGACAGAGCTCCTATGCCTTTTGAAGGGACAGCAGGTAGTATGAGGATGCTGCCTCTGCCTGGCTTTGAGATGATGCAGACTTTCACAGAGCCCAAGCTCACCTGGGAGAGAGTGTGTGACCGACCCAACTTCAATCGCGTACCTGCAGGATGGAAAGCTCTATGCGAGACAGCCGATCTCTAAAAACTGCCCTAGAGAAGAGCTGTTGAGAATGTTTGCACACGTTGGGTGCTGACCCATCACGTGGACATGAGATTCTGCAGACTTCATCCGTTTGCATATGTATGGAATGGAATCACATCAATTGCAATCTGAGCCAATGGGCACTAAGCAATGCCTGCTAATTAAAGTTTACATGTGTGGTTTCAATACAGCTGATTCACTTTTTTCAAGCAATGTTTATAGAATTGCAAATTTCGAACTTCAGCATAATATGAGAAGCCAAATTTAATTGACCACCAAATCTTACAGAATAACCTTTCCAAAGAAACTTGAATATTTAATACTGTCCATTTCCACTAAGGTGACAAATGCATTCTAAAACATGGAATGGAAAGGTTATGGAAAGGTGATCCTCATTCATACTTACATTGGTCACTGAGTGCTGAGAACAGAAGCCTATAGACTGCTAGCGTGGTCAACAGTGGCCCCATGTGGAATTTATTGGTCATTGCAACCAACTCTTAGCTTTTTAAACAAGACTGTATAAAAAGCATGATACACATGTCATTAAAAAAAACATACAAATTCAGAATTACCCTTTCTACATACCAAAGCTCTCTAAACAGACTAATAAAAGGTAACAAAGGTAGACATGAGTGAAAACTTTAAAAAGGTCCAAATATAAAAAGCAACAAAAACGGGAAAACAAGCTTCCAGACTTTTAAAATTCTAAATTAATTATTATTTTAAGCTAGTTATGTTTCATTACATATTTGCATGAAGTCTAGAACAGTGTCAACAAGTCCATAAAAGGTTAAAGATATAAAAGGACTTTAAAAATGAGGACCGAGGCAGAAAGGCAGAGCACACATCAGTGAGGTAGTTTCCAGATCGTCTAGGAGCCTCCATGGCGACCAGCATGGGCACCCATGCGCTGAGGATCCTGGGAAGGGTAGTGCACCTGGCCAGGAGGTCTCATGCCCATGGGAGGAGGCATAGGAGGAACAATGCCATCCATGGAGTGGTACATAGGGGGACCAAAACCTGCAGCGCAGCAAGGAAGTCAATCAACACAGGGAATTCACATTTTATAATATAATGGACTGGAATATTCTTATGTTCAGCCTGACCAATGTGAAAATTTGGTTGCAGATGTTGATATCGATTTTAAGGAGCTGAAGATTCCGAAATCTACTCAGAGGGTTATCAGTCAACGTTATCTTATACAGTCACAAATTAAACAGAGTAGATCGTTTTATTGCTTTACTGATCTGTCAACTTACTGTTCTGTTGTTTAACATCTGAACAAGTCTAAAAAAATAGTATAAATATAATGGAACCACTTATCGCTTCTCGTTTTTTTTTTGTTTCCTCAATTCTAAAACAAGCCCCAGCAGATTAGGGCTTAATAATTAGTTAATAATTAGGATCAGGCGTAGTTGATGAGGGAGAACACAAAAATTAGCACAAAGTGGGGTCCCCAGGACTGACACTGGGAACCACTGAAATCATGAACTCATGGTAGCAATATGACATAAATATACATCACAACACTTCAGTTTTAAGGGTACACTATATGCATTTTCTGCATTTTCCATATGCATGAGGTTTAATTAGACAAAAAAACAAGTAATGCAACATTTCAACACAATCAAAAAAAAGAGCACAATGATTTTTATTCATCATTTCCAATCAAATAAGGACTAATTATGATCATTTTGTAATGATACATCCATGTTTTGTTTCACTATAGGTGAATTCCACTGATTTTTCATAATTTCTGTGTCATTCAATTGTTCAAATGAAAGCAAAGTCATTCACAGTGGTTACATGTGAAATGTGCCATCCTAGAGAAACCTAGGAACTAGCCATGTGAAGAGTTTAAAACCTCTAAAAGTGCCCTCAAAGAAAGTTATTACATTAAATGATTATAAATGAATATGCTGCTTAACACTGGAGACTGTTTTATGATAGTACCCAAAATACTACCCAAATGAAACTTTTTTTCCTGATTTACCACTATTTTACCATATCAACATCACATAAACGTTTAAGAAGACATGCTCAGATCGACTGGTTGTTATGGATAGTACATCAAATGGCTGTATTTGCATTGTAGAAATTGCAACCCATGATTCCCATCACCACCACTGAAAATAAGTCGGTAAGTTTCGACACATTTCACATAAAAACACTTTATATGTCAATGACTATATTATGCAGGAAATTTGAAAAATCAGTGGAATTCCCCTGATGATGTGCTCAGACAAGCATATTGTGATGTCATTTATTACAATAATTATAAATATTGTCATTTTGCCCAGCCCTAAATGAGAGGGGGACATAGAAATAACATGAACTCTCACAATTCTGAACAGTATGTTTGGTAGTTCAAAAGAATATCACATTTCTGATTGTGGTTTTCTTACATAAGAAAAGAGACATTATTTCTCCTTTATCAGTGGGAATTTCAACAATGCCCTTAAATCTGTGGCACAAACAATGTATTGGTTGGTCCTTATTCTAAAGCCAGAGAAACACATACCTGGAGGTGGAGGCATGGCTACGCCAGGTGGAGGAGGGATTCCTAAATTAATGACTGCAGGAGCACTGTTAGGGCCCAAGTTGAAATAGTTGGCAGGCGTATCGTCATCAGACACGGGGGGCGGAGGCAGTGCTGTTGAAAAGATCACTGAGTTACATACCTGAGGCATATAGCACAGTACAAGGAGACTTTTTGAAGGATTAACATCAAGGTATTACATGATAAATTTGGTGTGGCCTATATACCTCCATCCTAGCTTCCTGAAAAGACTGGTTATTTTAGAAAACTAGTATCATCTAAACCAGTGTCTACACTGACTGACACCGTACGTTTATAATAATAAAAGAAAAAAAGAATTTACTGGCATTGTCCTAGGTTTTCACAGTAGCAACAAAATCCCCTTTATCATTCCTTGCCTTATGTACATATAGGGAACATAATAATCCTTTTAAGAGTCACTGAGTTTGTGTTTGAATGGGTGCCCAGAAACAGGCTCCACAGCTCCTTACCTCCTGGGAGGCCTGGCACAGGCTCCAGTCTCATTCCACTCTCAGTCACGCCGTCCTTCTCTCTCTCCCTCCCTCGTGCTGCCTGGGACCTGTTCCACACAACAGCAACATAGACTTATTCTTAAAGATATCTAAGCACAGAAAAACAAGTCCATCAGTTACACTGGTATAGTCAACAATATTATCAACACAAATGCCATGTATTTACTGTCCATCACAACAGATTTAGCAAATATAGATTAGAGAGAGTGTGTACATACACACACACACACACACGTACACACACACGCACGCACACACGCACGCACACACGCACGCACGCACACTTCTTTCCCCAAAAAGGTTAGTTTCTGAACTTTCATGTTACATAATAATAGAATTTTTAAGTCATTGTTCACAAAAAATGCAATTATAAATCACTTTAAAGGGCTGGTGACCACTTCACTAAAGAGTATTCATCATTAAAAATTCGATTTAGTCTAACCACAATGAACTGAATGCAATAGGTCAGTAAGATAAAATACAGTATTTAAAAGCTTAAAGTGGTTTATTTAAATTTCAGAAACTTCAAGCTTTCAAACACTGTATTGTATCTTACTGACTGTTAGGTATTGCATTCAGTTAATTGCACTGCATTCTGTTCGATTTTAGGGTGATGACATCCTTCCAAGACTGGTTGCCACAATTTTTCTGAAACCCCTGATTGGAGAAAGAAAAATCAAGACCACCTGAAGCTGAATGGTTGAAACAGTTCTTCATACAGTGGGAGTAAACTGTTCAGAATTTTCCTCACTGTGCTCGTTCACTTCTTACCTGCCCCATTTGACATTGAGGCGTCGGCCATGGATGATAAGCTTGTTGAAGGATTTCTCTGCAGCCATTTCTGCAGCCTGACGCGTGGCAAACTGGATGAAGGCGCACTGCTGCCTCTGCACTACGGTGATGGTGCGGATCTCCCCAAACTGGTAGAAATGGTTCCTGTGAACAGGCAAGCAGGGTATTCTCAGTCACTATTTAATGACTGAATTAAGAGAGTAGTTACATTACACTGTTCCTCTTATGTTAAAGTGCACTCACCTGAGCTCTGAATCTGTAATGGTATCTCCTAGTCCTCCAATATAAAGTGTGGTGATGGTTTTGTCCTCAGGTGGGTCCAGTCTAGGCATGGTGGAAGCTCGCTTCAAAAGCTTATCAGCCACAGGGTCATTAATGCCATAGTAACGGTCCTTTATGTTTTGGTCAGCCAGTGGGTCATCTGGATCAGTGGGCTTCTCGTGCCTACAGAACCACCAACAACCTCACTCAATACAGTGGTAATACATAACACATAGATGTAATAGACCACTATACAAAGCCAAACACAACTGATGAAAAAATAACCACACCTACTCATCCTACTCATACAAATGTTCAAAAGCTCCGAAAACACACTGTCTCAGGGTTATTACTAAAAGCAGGTCTAATGATGACCACTACTCAAGTCATAACTATGGGTCTAGTGCTTTAGCTCACCTGTAGGGGCACTCCTCTCCTCTACGGCACTCTCCCTTCACCCAGAAAGAGCAGATGTGAGGTCTGTTCCTCTTGTAATAAGGTGTGGTGCGCGCTAACTTCAGCAGCATGTCACTGGCCCCAGGGGCCTTCCCCAGAGCACCCACAGGCCGAGTGCCATCAGAATTAGCAATCTGGGAAGAAGACAGAAATGATGTGATGCAATGTTGTATAGTAAAATGACTATGGTCAAATACAGAGATGTCTCTGCTCAAAAGTGCTAAGATTGCCCAAACGTATTATGCAGTATGAACAGTTTTTTTTTTCTCATTATCAAGCAGAAGGTCAGAAGGAAGATTGCGTTTAACTAATGTTTCTCAATAAAAATAACAACAACAACAACAACAACAGCAACAACAGCAATAACCAACAGTATAAACACCTCTCTCTCCATGTTCTGGGTGTAGTACTCTTTGTTCACGTCTGATTTTGGCACATCATCTTTGACGGATATCCCTGTGTCTCTGACCTGAATAGGTAAACCTATGGAAAAGAAAGAAAACAGAAAAAGCAGGTGCCTTTTTAAAGGAATAAGCAAACAGGAGAGCAGCTTGAATGGGTTAATGTTTCTATTCCAGTAGGAGTTTTGATTTCCAAAATGTCTTTTAGATATTACGGAATGTACACTAGCATGACAGTGATTGTAAATAAGTGTATACCACAAGCAAATGTCAACTGTAGATCAGCTAAACTGGTCTGTTATAAAAGAAGCCTGTTTATTACCATACTCCAGATCCAGCAGGCAGGTCTGACACACATTCTTCATCTTACTGCATGTCTGACACACCTCGGTCTTCTTAAAGCGCATCCTGACCCCTGGGCACCAGCGGAACACAGTGAAGGGACGTGCACAGATCTGAAACAGAACAGGTGAAAATACTAAAAAAAAGCTGTGCGCGAGCTTGGGAATGTTCTGATAAACAGTAACTACAGCTTAGCTTAGAAGAGCTAAGAATGGAAAACAATTCAATTACATAAGTGATATGCAATTTATAACCTTACCTTGCACTCTTTGCCATACTTCTCTTTGGTCTATTTAGAACAATAAAACAAAGACACACACAGTGAGGTGATGCTATTTCATCATGAGGTGATTACCACCTAAATAAAATAAAATGCATTACTATCATTATTATTATTATTAGTAGACGTAGTAGTATTATTATACTATCTTCTGCCCATGCAGAATGCTTGTAAGCTAAATGGCATCTAACCTGAGATTAAATTAAAAAATAAATAAATAAAATGTCTAAAATCAATAAAAACTTCTGGATATAAAATTACCATTCTGCAGTTTGTTCAGCCCTAATAATCCCAAGATCCCATAGTTCCTCCTATTGATCCTCTATGATGTATGCTACAGCGACTCAAAATATAATCAATATTCAGAGCATCCTCAAGGGAGATTTAATGACAACCCTACTGGCATAATGTATACTGTGCAGGAAGTAATGACCAATGCAAATTTATTAGGTCAATATTTAAACTTGGACCCAGTTCACACCTGATCATTTAATTTGTCTGGACTGATAAGATCTGATAAGCTTTTAACCATATGCATTTACATTACAGATGAGTAAAATATCAAGATCACAACTGAAAGATCCGCCAATGTATTGTTATTTTGGAATAACTGTTTTGCAGTTTCATGACTTAAGTAATGTGAGTCAGGTAAGTGCATTCACACTGAATTTGAATGTTGCAGCTACACATTTACCAAAAGCTGTAGCACAATTATGCTCATCGTGGTAAACAGCAAATTGCCTCTTACGATATAGCATCTTATTAGAAACAAGTTATTACTAAAATTATTATTATTGAAAATCGGCCATTAGTCAATTTGGCTGTAAAGAAATCAGAACTGGCCTTAAAGAAAATTCAAGATTGGTGCATCCCTTATTTGGTAATCAAAGGCATCTGAGATCTGATTGGTGACTAATATGTAAATCAGCTTATATACAATAACAAAATCACCTGTGCTGTTCCTCATGCTTTCTATGACCTTCTTGTTTGATTGATTGGTGCTTTATTTTAACTAGTTAGAGCCTTTGAAAAAGAAATGCACATCACGAGCAGAACTGAAGGAGCAGCGATGCCTCTGTTTATTGGTGGCAGTCCAGAGGGCATATTTCATCCACATGCAGAACAACAGAGGAAGGTGCCATCACAGTAATTAAGAGAGGTTTTGGTTGTCGAATGTGGCTTGGAGAGACAGATGCATTTATACTTGTCTAACACCTGGCTAAATTGCATATCAGATTTAAACCTTGATATTCAAGACACATCACATGACAATGTGTAAACATGGCCTTAAACACTCCAGACTTACCATTCGAATGTAAGGATTCTCACCCAAACATGTTTGACAGAGAATAGGGAAGTCCTGTTTCAGCAAAGAAAAACGAGAGTTAACAGTCATGATATTTAAAATAAATTAATAAAAATAAAAGTAAGAATAAAAGTAATACTAAGTAACCTAAACTATTTGTATAAACAATATATGAATTTATGATTGTCAAGCTAATATAACACACAGGGTGACTGGAGACCAGTTTTTTAGACATTATCAGTAATGAAACAGCTCAGTGTGGCACTGAGAAACATTTTTGTTTTCGTGTGCAATCTGCAGAGACAGATCTGCAGAAGTTAGATGCCTCCAATTTTACATTATTCCTCAAGTAGCCGATTTCAGTCACTGACTGCTAATACACTATATGTCTGGGAGTTTGTAGACACCAAAATCAAAGCTATTAATAGTCAGTTTGTCTGTCTTTACTGCAGTCTTTGCTCAACTTTTCTGGGAAGACTTTACACTAGATGTTGGAACATTCCTGTGATGTTTCAAGGGAATTTGATTGCATTCAGCCACAAGAGGGGTCACAAACCCCTCTCCAAATCCCAAACGTATTGGATGGAGCTCCATCACTCCAGAGAACGCAGGCTCATGTGCAGCTGCTCCAGAGCATCTCGTTCTATTGGCAATGTTTTCCATGGAGATAATACAAGCTGTGTGTGCGCAACTAAACTCTTGTGTCAGTAACGGGGTAGTTGCATCTTAAAGTAGCTGGAAATAAAATAGAAATATTGTGTCTCACTGTTATGAAAAGTGTCATTGTGCGTTTCCTTGGTAACTTTATAGCTCATTTACTCGCCGACTGGCTCAATGCCCACTCTGCTAAATAAACTAACCCCATACAGTACGCTTTATAAACAGATTTCAATGCACTGATTGGTATTATATTATATACCATTATATTATATTATATTATATTATGGTATTATAAGTTGTTTTCTTTTCCAGCTCCGTAGCTAGAGAAGCTAATACGTTAGCACCGTTAGCGCAGTGGCTAACGAATACCCGCAGCAGACTAGCTAACCGAGACAGACAGAGCTACGGAGAAATGTTCCGTCCACTAGTGTATATTTCTGAAACTGTTAACCTACAACAACCGGAATATTATAGCTACGTGAAACTAAACGTTTTATACTCACCGAGTCCTCCCAGTTCTGTCTGTTGTACGTGTTGGCCCCTAAGGATGTCGCCATTTTCAGATAGTTAACGTAGAGCGAGTGGAAACAGAAATGCTCTTGTTCTTCAGTCGTAGCTGGTATGAGGGCTTAAAATTTCGCCGCCTACTGTATGGGAGTACTAAAACTAAGCCCAAAATCTGTTTAGCAGTGTTGTTTTTCTTACTGACACTGCCATTACTAATAGAATTATCTAAAAATACAAAATAGAAATTGGGGCGTACTTTGCATTTTGTTGCCGTATGGCAACAATGTGCGACGGAGGAACTGCAATCTGGCAAGAAAATAACAATGTGGCTAACAGTCAAACAGGCGGAAATGTAGTAAGAATCCAGAAAAGTATTTAAATAATTATATTGCTTGGCAAAAATTGACATAATTGAACATAAAAAATCTCATGGTGGTGTATTGGTTGACTCCCACTGTGTGCACTGTAGATTATTACATTGTCACATTGTTCATTTTTGTTTCAGTTGTTTCTTGAAGTTGTCGTGTGTAAATGTTGAATTATACACAAAATTGATGAGGCTTCATAAGCCAGGCCTCACCATGTGATGAAAGTGTGAAAAAATATGTACATACTGCAAAAGGAAGGCATGCGATTAAAAAAATGGATAGCATTTTACACATAAAGCCTTCAGTTGCCAAAGGAAAAATTTATATTGTATTTAGACAGAAAAATAATAATAATAAAAGAAAGTACTTGCAGTAAAGGGTTAAAGAAAACAGTATTGAGCTTTATGTGAGGATCAATACTCAAAAAGAAGGAAATATCGACACTTTGCTATCGATCCGCCCACCCCTAAAAAGTTAAATTAAACCGTATTGAGTGTAGTGGTGATCTCATCTTACGCCATTGCATTAAATTCAAAGCACACAGCAGTTTAACGATATATGACAGAATTCAGGGTGGACTGTGTAAAATCTATTGCTGCACAAGAGATTAAATGTTCTCATTCATTTCACATCCATTTATCTGCATTGCCTCAGGAAGAGCCAGGCTGAATTTCAGCGATTAGGAATCATCACTAATGGAGACGTAAGCCTGACTTAGAGTGTACTTTATGTTATGATCAGTGGGCAGATGTATTGGGGGAGGAGGAGCTGAAGAGTCATCCACTTAAAGCAACAAAAACGTTTTGCTTCCTTTTAGACAAAATGAATTTTTCCCATGGCATTTTCCATTTTTAAGGAAACCATTCTGCAACATGTGTTGCACATTGTTAAAATGAAATAATAATCAGTCTTAAAAATGATGATCAAGGTGAAATTAATACTCACAACTGGACAACCATTAAAGACATAAAAGGTTATAAAACACACATTCTTTAAGTTAGAACTGAACCTGAACATGGCCCCATGGTTTAAGTGCACTGATGGTCTTTCAGAAGAGCATTAGCTCGATGAGCAACCACAAACAACAAATGAGTTTAAAGCATGACTACTTTGCACTACTTTGTCAGCAACGCACATCACTGCACATCAAAACTAGTAATACTCCAGAAATTTTTATAACGTAATATTAAGGATTATTACAGAAATACTATACAGCACTAAAGAATTTGTATAGTTTCCTGTATTACAGATATTTTTGTTCCTTGGTGCAGTTTTGTGGTCTAATTACAAAAGGCCTCCAATTATTAAATATTCCAAAATGTTAATATGTTAAAATGTCTTGACACAAAAATAAAGGTGTAAAAGTATTGGTTCTTGCGTTCTCTTTTGATAATACACTGCAGCAGTCATCCAATATCTTTTCAAGCACAAAAACCTTTGAGTAACAGGATACGTCCAATGTGGTTTGTTTTAGAGGTTAGGTCAGTGATCAGATTTCTGCAGCTGTAAAGCTGTGTAAGGGTGAAGAGGTCAGTAAGCTCTATAGTGAGAAAAGATGGGCTCTTTGAGACAGCACAGTTGAATTGACATACTTTGGGTTAATATACATCTGTCCAGTTTAAATATGAATCAGACTAAAGGGAGAAAGAGTTGTCTAAGTGTTTGAATTAGCGAATTCAGCTACTTTATGCTTGTTGTGATTCAGAACAGATTATTGAACATCAGTACATGACCTCACCAATGCTCTTGTGGCTGAATGCAGTAAAAGGGGGGGGGGTCTCCCAATTGACACCCTTGATTTCAGAAGAAATGTTGGATGAGCAGGTGTCTACAAACTCTAGGACATATAGAGTAACTTGGGGAAGAAGCTCCTTCATGGTCAGATGCTCCTTCATGGTCAGATCAAATGATAGAGCCAAACTTAATCTAAACACATTTACTGAACAGTTATGGTCTAATTAATGGTCTAATTATATTATATAGGTGCGTTTAGATTAAGGTGTGCAATATACATTGTTAAAAATAAATGATTATGCATTTACCAGTTAAATGCTGAATGATATTTTGTTATTGCTATTATTGTTAATATAATAATATTAACAATAACAACAATAATCATAATAATTGTAATGAATTTTCATATCACTATGTAATAATATAATAACAATGACAAATTGATGTACAAAACTGACATTCCAAGTGTTTCCATTTTGCTATCATGTGTTTTTGTCATAGCTTACTAAACTGAAGTCATCATTAACACAGACTAGAAATGTATGTTCTGTGAAACACTGATAACAAATTGATGCTAGATTCATTGGGGGCTTCTTACCCCTGGTAGAGGTAATATCAGATTTATTTATCAAGGTTTTTGTGTTTTAAAATAAACTTGACTGCTGTTCCTGCTTATTTGGGGAAATAAGCAGGAACAGAGGTCAGTTTATTTTATAACACAAAAAAACTGTGTGAAGGTTTTTGCATCATTATTGTGTACATGCTAAAGTCATGCAAGTATGGTTTAGCCTTAAAATAAATTAACACTGTTCTTAAAGTTGGGGCATTTTCCTCCCATTACCCCATAGTGTATCAATAAAGATGAGTGTCATCCACAACGCGCAAAATGTTGGGTGTTGTTGGGTTGAGAAAAGTAGGATTGTAACAGAAACACTATTGTTAATTCATAACCCTGTTCCATTTTGGCACATATACAATCAAGTTCTGGCAAGATTCTCAAGACATGTAACAACAATATTTCAACCGATTTATCTTTACGTTTTAAAAAAATGTATTGTTTGGATTCCATCATAATTGCAAGAATCAATTCTACCTTAATTAATTAATTTACTGATTTTTCAAGCACTGTTTTATGGCAATTTAATTTTTTTGTTCTATATTTAATATTCACAACTGCAAATTTAGTGACAAGCTTGTTACTAAATTTGCATTAGTGAATATAGAATTTAACAAGAAAAATAAAAAAAGCAGGAAAAAAAGCAAGAAAAAAAATGAATTGCCTTAAAATAGTGTTTGGGTTTTCAAACGCTAGAGAGGCCTCTCAGAAAAGGCTTCTCTCAGTCTCTGTCTTGGAATTCAAACACTATTTTATGGCAATTAAAAATTCAAAGAACGAAAAGGCTATAAAAACTATTTCTATCCATAATACATATCTAACTTGTCCTCTACCCCATTGAAAAACGTTTTCTATTTTATCCTTGTCCTTATGTCCTCATGCTTCTCTGCATTGATGTGGTTATTACCCAATTTAAAAAACCTACTGCTAATTCACTTAGTGCTGCTGACTGGAGAGTAAACTGTCGCCCTCTAGCGCCTCGCCAGCGCAGTGCAGCTCTTCCCCTCTGGTGGAGTTTGTAACGGTGAGCTGGAGCTGAGAGAGGGAGAGAGGGAGAAGACTTATCTCTGGGTCTGCCAGCAGGAAAGCCTCTCCACATTTAAACCGGGACGCCCCACTTCTGCTGGAGTCGGAGGAGACGCAAGCGCACAAATGCAGCTCTAATATCATTCATTTCCCCAGACTGACTGGATATATTCAAGGCATTGCATCCAACTGCTTCTGACAAAGACAGTGAATGGGTGAGCACAACGGTCTTTATGTTTTTTGGGTTTTGATTGAATAGCTGTGTAGCTGCTTCGCTAGCAGGCATACGAGCAACAACCCGATTCTGTGGGAAACGTTAGCAGTCCGTTATGTTGCGTGTAGCATTTCTGGCTAACTGGCTGCTTTAACAAATGCCAGTGCTGGCTGTGGCTCTGGCTCTGATGAATCCCTCATCAAACCTAGCTAGCCTGCTAGCTAGACTGCCTTCGTGAAGGAATGAGGAGAGAACAATGTGGAAATCTGCTCATAGTCTAATCTAACTGAGGACCTCAGGACCGGCTAACTTAACACTGCCGACCTCCTGTTTGGTGCTGCATAGTTAGGCAGCTGTCTGGCTTCAGCTTTGAAGAACTGTAAGCAGCTAATGTCAACTAAATCGCTAGCTTAGCTGGAAAGGAAAGTGTAGCTCTTCCAATCATCAGCTGTGTAGCTCTGGATTTAAGTTACTTTTTGTTTGTTCGGCTAACTGTCTAGCTTCTGTAAGTCTGTTTAAAAAGGGCTGGTTACTCAGCTAGCTAGCTAGCTAACTCCCTCTATGTTATTCAAACACCTACTTTACACCAGCGTTAAGTAAAAGCTAAGAGCTGCCAGAAACCATTACCTTTACAATGGGTCAGACACGGCAGGTTTAGCATACGAGCTAGCTGCCCTGTTCAAACTTTGGTGTGTTAGGTTAGTAACCGTCGAGTTTTATGCTTCAGCTAGCCCACATTAACTAGGCAGCAAGTTAGCAAGGTAAATTAGCCCCTAATCTCTCGCTAAAGCACGGACGTTATAAAGACACCTTAACTAAGCTCATTCTTTTGGCAGTCTTTCAGTGAGCTTGATGTGTCTAAATGTGTTTCACGACTGGCTGAAGTGTCTTGTTAGAAGTTAACTGTTACTTAACGTTATGTGATCGTCCTCTGTGTTGTGTCCTCACTGACTTTGCCTTGTTGATGTAAAACTAACCGATTTAACAATATTACATAATTAAAGTTGTTTGTTAAAGGGGAATTTACCAGATTTTTCAAAATGTCTGCATAATTCAGCCAGCCAGGCATAAGCAAAGTCATACAGAGTGTTGTGATGTGAAATAGTTAATTGTAAAGAAACTTAAACACTCATATTTCTTTACAGTGGTGGTGATAGGAACCAGGGGTCACAATGTCTAAAACACATATATATCCATTTTGTTTGCTTTCCAAAATTAACTGTGAACATACATGTGTCATTTTAGTTTTGTACATACTGCTGATAATGATAAAATAGTGGTCAATCTGAAAAAAGGGTCCTGTTTAGCCTTTTTTTCTTCCGACTTTGCCTTAAAATGCCTCTCCACCCTGAATGGTTTGCTTTGAAAAAAAAACTTGTTTTAGGCCAAAACTTCACCTCAAAACATTGTCCTGGGCAACATATTAGTAACCGTTCAATGTAAAAGCTGTAGCTTTAAGAGGCATTAATATTTATTAAGATGCCATCTGGTTCCTAACACCACCACTGTGATCAGTTCTGACTCTGAGAATTTCTATAGAATGGAGCATTTCACAGCAAACCACTCTGAAAGGCTTTATTTACGTCTAAACAATTTAATCATGCAGGAATTTTGGAAATTTTGTTGGATTCCCCTTAAATGAATGAGCTTATAAATGTGTGTCTATGGGCTGTTCTGTGGAGGGTGTGGACCATTTTCAGGTATATTTTCTTTAGTTGCCGTCACTGCTGTGGTGCAGCTGTTTTGGAAAAGCTGCCCTACAAAGGTGTAGCCCAGCTCTGTATGTGTTGTTGGTTGCTTGAGGGGATTACATAGGTAACAAGAAACCTCATAACTCTTTTACAAGCGCTGCAAATGTGTTGTCATCCTGATGTTTGAAATGACTGTGCTCTAAACCTGAGAAAGGACTGCCACATTGGCTGGTGCACCACATGTATCAGATGTGGGTGTGATGTATCAGATAATCTGTCTTTGTGGCTTGGAGATATAGGTGTAGGTCTATCTCATTATGCTAACAGGTTTTTTTTTGCTTTTATGCTTACATGACATAATGCTTATATAGCCAGGCTTGGTTCTGGAATAAGCCTAAGCTGCATTATAAGCCAAACAGTAAAGTGCTGATAAAGTAAGGAGAGTCTTAAGGCGTCTTATGAAGATTATTAGATAGACTAAGCACCTTTTGAAGAAGTCCAGCTAGAAGAGGCCTCAAAAACAGACTACGTAGAATAGACCCAACATTTTTTATTCTCTGTTCGGTTCAAAACTTCCACTAATCGAGTTTGATGAACTTCACTCAAGTACTGTTCTAATCATGTTCATGGTTTTATAACCATCTTTTCTTTTGCTCAGCGGACAGCAACGAATTGTCTGAGTGTCATTCACCTTTTAGTTTCTGAGAAATATTGGCTTGAGGCGTATAGCTTTTTAAGTTCCCTGTTGGTGATTCAGTGCAGTGGTAGTCCAGCATCTTTTCATGTATACAAAACTGCGTTTTAGTAACCAGGGACATCCGTGGTGGTTTGTTTCAGAGGTTAAGGCAGAGCTGCCATTTCTTCAGTTCTGAAGCTGTGTAAGGGTCGAAGAGGTTACCAATCTCTATGGTGAGAAAAGATGGGCTCTTTGAGACAGCACAGTTGAATAGCCGGAGACATGAACGCCCCTGCCTAGTTTGGGTAGCTATACATCTCCTCAGTTTGAATGTGAATGAGACTAGAGAGCAACAGAGAGAGCAAGAGAGCATGGAAATGAATGGCTCAGCCCTACAGCCAGCAAGATAAATATCAAATGGAGTCTTTCAATAAAGAAGTGAAGACCCTGTCAACAATGCTACAGGGAGTGTGAGTGAGACCTCCAGTCAGTAATGGAAGATTCCAGACTGCCTGAGGTTAGTACCTCCGGACTCTGAGAGGTGAACTTTGAGTGTGCATGGCTTTTTTAATATAATGGTTGTGTCTGAGAGAATATGCTACGCTTGCTTTTATTTCATCAGATGTGCTTCCCTCCCGAATTGATTTTGCAGAGCATTGCGGTGGGTTCCCACATAAGACGTATGAAATATTCCGTCTAAGCAAAGGACATATCTGGAAAAATTCCTTTAGCAGCTACTTACTGAAATATTGTGAGGCACAATGTGCCCTAGAGCTGTACAGTGTACCATTTGATAGTCATTACTGTGAAATCAGCATTCACAGTAGTGAGTCTGCACTAAGGCTGGGTATTGTTCAAAACGGTTCAGTTCCTGTACCTTAACTCTGATATCAATTTCTGAACAATACTTCTTTTCAATACCCTATTTTAAATCAGAAAAAGATGAGTTGAGAGACTTGCATTGCATTGGATTACAGAGTAATGAAAGGAACACCATGAATTATTTAAGAAACGCTGACATTAACATCACGCATACGGAACAGACTTTGGACAGCCAATCACCAGTCTAGATTTTTGAGCAAGACTGCTTACTGACTCACTGACGCTTATGAGACTACTTAGGTGTTGAAATTTACTATCGAATGACTGTCTAAATATGATTGTTTTTCAATTAATTAGGCTCCAGCCCTTTTTTTGTCCATTTTTTCAGGTTTGAGACTTGAGCGCTGAATGTTGTGCCAGATTGCCAGGTCACAAGCTCTGTGTTATAATGTTAAATTTCCCCACTTAAAACTTAAGACAACTTTGATTAATGTAAGATACAGTTATACATATTGCAACCTATGTGATTTGTAAATTACACTCTTTCAAATTGCGATTTTGATTATAAAAGCGGTTAATCATTCAGCCCCAACCACAGAAGTATTGAATTTCCACCCTAAGGGTGTAATGATTTCAATATGGTATTGAAAAATTTGAATAAAATGAACATTTGACCCAATGGATTGAAATTGAAACTGTGGCCCATATGACCCTTGTTCTTTCCTGAGTGTCTCTTATTTGTGATCGTTCATGGAAGCCACTGTCATTGATCAAAACTACTCAGCTAAATACATCTTATTTTTCATTACTTTTTTTTGTGTTTATAGTTCAATTGCACTGTTTTCTAAGATCACTATTTTACACAAGGACATGCCTCTTTGCAGTCTTAGTCTGTAAGAATCAAGGATTTTTTAAGACGTACATTTTCGAAAATTTAAATTAGATCCTGACCTCGGAATCTAAAATTGCATTGAAACTGAAACCACTTACTGAGTGTTTGAGCACTGTGACTATCCTGACCACTCATTGATGTTCTTTAGATGTTTGGGGGAATTAAGGCAATTACTTTTCAACAAATGTAAATCATTTCAGTGAAAATAAGAATGCTGTCTAGTCTTCAACTTTGTCCCATTAAGGTGTTGCTGTTGTATTTTTAGTATATTACAAGGCATATGACAACTGCAGTATGCGTATAAAAACAGTGGTATTTTGTCCATATTGTGATTTAGAAATCAGGTCAATATGCTGTGTCCCTGTCATATGCAATAGCCTTTCATTTGGCTTCATGCGAGCTGTTAAAACCAAACAGAAACAGGTTGCCTACAACATTTTGCATGTGCAGCACTGTTCTATACAGCTGGGAATATTCTGACCTCTTTTCCTCCGAGGTTAAACCCCCCTTTGGTATAGGATTGGACCCAGCCAACCTCAGCCAGCCCTCCAATCTGTAGCCCCACTAATACTCTTTAGCTCTTGCTGTGCAGCACCATGGGGTTCACCCCTCATGACAACACAGACTGAGGGGGTGGTCTGCCGTGAGCAATCAGGCAAATTGAACAGGGCAGAGAGAATCTGAATGCGTTTATAGCACCATTCGACTGAGACTCCTGCAGCTTTCCTTATAGCACTCTCCCTGTTTTGCCTTTTCTGTGGTGCTGCATAGAGCATTTTTTGTGTGTAATGATGGCAGTTGATTTGTAAAATGCACTTACATAAGAGATCCAGGAAATTATTTTGATCAGTATTATCACTGTGACTGTGGACATTATTGAGATGGAGCTTTTTTCTCCCCAGGACATTAATGGCAGTTGGGGTCTTATATAATGCACTTTGGAAAACTGAAAATACTGATTTGACACAAGGCTGAACATTTGTTAAATCTCTTTCATTCTTGATGTCTGTTTTTGAATGTTTTAGTAATGGTGATGGTCACACTGAGGGCCAGTTTCCCGAACATGGATGGAGTCTATGGTCTTGGACCGAACCACCATTAGAAATTGATATTGGTATCAGGCAAATTACGTCATGATCGTATTCTTTAGGGATGCACTGTGCTAATGGAATCATTTGTTTCAACAGGTACTTGCTTAAGATACATGTTTAGATATTACCAATATTTCAACTGATATTAGGTAATACATTTATTGTGTTCTGGAAGAGCAGAATGTTTAGTTGACGCTGGGCTACTGTACTAAAATTGCTGCATTTCATTAATTTTTCTTCATTTGTAATACTCATAAATAAATGTTGTTATAATTTGTAATGCCGGTCAATTTAGATAGAGTCCCAATTTCTTTGTTAAAAATGTTAATGTATCAGCATCGGCAGATATGTGGATGAAAAATATCGGGTGCATGCCCACAATTCCCGTATCGGTGCATCTCTGTTGAGTTAAAAATTACATTGCAACATTGTGAACCAGTTAGAAGCACATGGAAGTGATAATCCCAAAAATAGTGCTTAGAATCAGTGATGTTTTCTTCGGAAGGGGTGAGCAGTTCAATAAACTGGAACTAATCATACTGATTCTCAGTATTAGCTGACGTAATTAATGACGCACTCCTTTGATGTTGATATCGGCCTTCAGAAATGACATGGAGAAACAGTCAAGGAAGTGCAATCTAAAGTTTCTCTACTCCCACATAAGTTACGTATGTTAAGTTCCATTCTGCTTCTGCTTTTAAGTTGAACAGGTCAGCGTCAGAATTTCCTGAATGGCCGTCATGTCTTTTACAGTGAGCGTAGTTTGGTGGTGTTCTTTCAGGAACCTTTTTTTCCCCTGTACCCTTCCAGCCTGCCTAATTCAAGAAAATTGCCAGCCCGTTGCATGACAGGAGTGCTTTCCTGTTTGATTAATGTTTCCTTTTTACAAGCATTTTGATTAGCTGACGTGAAATGCTGACATGAGTTAATTGCTCATCAGTAATTAAAGGCGTCGCCGAATGAAGAGACGGATTTCCAGCCAAGTCACAGGCAGCAGAGCTTAGAAGTTTGTGCTGAAGCAGACTAATGGATGGTACAGGCGCTGATTTGTAGGACAATAAATTTTACATCACAAAACCTTCTGAGAGATTTCACAGATATGACATAGTTTTCAATGACTGACTTTTTTTCCCTCCACTTTAAGTACGTCAGGGTTTGCTCATGTTTTAAATTATCTTGGGGAACTGCTGCGGTTATCCATAAGCATTTTTTGCTACACTTCCTGTCACTTCATTGTAGAAATAACAACAAGGCATTGAAAATGCTAGGTGTTCGTGGCTGTGGTAAAGCATTTTGCCCTTTGCTGCATCCTGGAGGCTTTGTTTTTCGGGTGCCCTTTGTCTGGGAAGCGCCACATCTCCAGCACATGAAGACAAACAGCTCTGGACTGTAGTATTGGGAGAGGTTTGAGTATGTAGGGCTTGCTATTCGAAGAAGGAGAGAGTTTAAGAGGGTGGAAATGGGTGTCTTCCTGTAGACATATTTTCAAAGTCATAAAGGGATTCCTTTGAGCCGGTGCCATAGCCCTGTTCTCTGTTGCACTGTGGGAGCCTTCTACATAATGCTGTTTTACTACAGCACACCACTGTGTTACAGTGAAAAATATGACTAGTATAAAACAGACAAATGCCCATAGGATACTGTACATTACCAAGTTCTACAGCTGAGAAGCTCCATGGTGGTTTTTCTGTGCAATCACTCATAATGGCATGGAAACAGCAGGGAATCTCTCTCTTAATCCTGGGCCGATGTCTCAACTCCAAGTAATACAAGCAATTACCTCTATTGCTCTCTTACGGTGGTGCTGTCCATGTAATGGACAACCGACTGCTTTGCTTGGTAATCCTTTAATGTTACTGGGAATTGACTGGTAGCTTACATTATGCTTAAGTGGCTTTCATAAAACACTCTTATTATTAAAAATCCTGATGCAATTGATTATATAGATGGAATTAAATGTAAACATTTTCTAGTCTGTTTTCCAGGGCAAGGCCGGATGCCCCATCTTTATATTATGGCTAACCCCTCCCATCACCAGTGGTGAGTTTAAAGGAAGAGGTTTCTAAATCCAGAACCGTGTTAGGGTAGAGTGTTTTCTAATGTTACTTCCCCATCAGTTGCAAAGGAATGGTTGTGCTGAAACAAATACTTATCAGGGCTGGAGTGATTGCAGAGACTGTAGGAGAGCACTCAGGTGAGATATAGGCTAATCTCTGGGCCTGTGTTTTGAGACACCTTTATTATCTGTGCTCCCACAGACACAAATGAGCCACTTTTGCATGCCCCAGACTCCTGTCCTCACCGCCCTTCCTCACTTCTGCGAATAAGCTCCGTTTTTATTTTTCACTCCTCCAGCAGGGGTGCTCAATAGATCAGTGGCCGGTATATAATTCATTGTTAACCGGGAAAGTAAAAAAATAAATTTGTGCATCAGACGAATGTGTAGATTTTGCCAGTATTTTGAACTGATATTAGATGATGTATGTATTGTACTCCAGAAGAGCAGGATGTTTAGGCGTTTTGCGATTAAAATATCTGCGTTTTATTTGTAATACCCTTTTCAAAATAATATAACATTTCTCTGTAATTCTAATCTGGGTGGATGTCGTCCCAGAATGTGAAAAATATGGGATATCGGGATCGGCCGCATCTCTTAATTTAAGTGTTACTTTGAGTCCAGTATTGGAATTACGACCTGTATTTGGTGTTCTAGTTTTAGCTTGTGCACACACTGATGTATGTGTAGTCGTTCCATTCTCTTCAAAATGGTTCTACAGTGTGAGCAAAACACTCCTTCATTCGTTAAAAATGCAAACAGCATTTTGAGTTAGGAGCACCAATGCAAGTACAGACGAATGCAAGTCGCTTACCACCTCATTATCAGCATTTATTGTGCTTGAATACAAACCTGCAGATTTTTTTTCATGATGTGTGTCACTGTCGTTGAATGATGCTGTATGAACAGGCTGTGTAAGGCCCCATCGAATTACTGCCATGTATGTTGATTTAGCAAGCTTTAATGGCTTGATATTAAAAACCGGCTGACCTTAAATGATAATTTGTAATGTTGTTCAGGTAATCATCAAGTCCTTGGACCATGTAAGAAAAATCTGATTGCTAAATTGAACATACTGTGATATGAATAATAAAAAGAAGAGAATAAAAAAAAAATGAAGTTTGTGCTCATAGACTTATCTGTGTGCGTCTGTTTATTTTAAATTAAAAAGCTAACTGTAGAATCCTGCATAGTGGATAACGCCACCATCCCACACATGGGAGCCGATTCCCTGTCTAGGCCAGAAAGCCACTTTTATAGCAAACACTGGCAAGACATCTAACAATGCATTTATCATTGTGGGTGGCTCTGGACCTATGCGAAATAATATATTTTGATATAATAATAATAATAATAATAATAATAATAATAATGATAATTATAATAATAGTAGTAGTAATAATAATAATATAGATGTTTATAGTAGTTGTCATGTCTGTTTTAGCTTTGTCATGCTAATGTAAATGAATCAGTGATCCAACCTTTAATCTTTGCGTACACGAGTTATAGTGTGAGTTCCTTTTGAAGAGTAAACAAATGGTTGTTACTGGTGTCTGTAAAGGTCAAAAACGTGTTAATTATCAATTGTTTCACCAGTCCAGAAATTCCATATTGGTACGTCCTTGCTCGAAACGTTCCTACCAGTCCTGCCAAGGCAGCTTTGATATCCCCTTGCAGTGCTTATCTTTGGGGGCACTTGGTTGGCTTCCTGCTCTCTGGGTGCCCGCTGGCAGACGTTAAGGGCCAGGCTCCTAGCCTTCACTGCCGGTCACTAGGTTTCTCCCCTCCAGCGCTCGTTCTGTTAAGCACGCAGAAAAGAGTAATTAATCTCCAGACGCGGTGTGCCAAATCAGGAGACTGCATAACAATTTGTCTTCTTTGCAGGGGCTCTGCCAAATTCTGGCCTTCTTATCCTTCCCCCCCTCCTCCGAATCCACTGGAACCAACACTGAGCAAGCTGTCGCTTTGCTTCTCCGTCAACACGGCCGTGTTTGTGTTCAGCTCGCCCGAATATCAACTCCTTGTCATTGGAGTACATCAGCAGCTGGGCGCTTATCTCCTGGCACGCCTGAGACGCTCCACTTCATTAATAGGCTGCCTGCGCGGTTACATGCAAGCGCCGAGGTCAAAACACAACCATCGGCACTTTCAGCGTGATACAGACAAACTTCAATCGCAGCGTTCTTATCAGCACTAACAGAAGTGCTCAAATCTTGTATTTTATTGTTCTTTTTTTCTCTGCTACTTTAGCGTGGAGGATGTTTGTTTAGAATTTTTTATCCTGTTCATTATATAATGGTCAGTTTAGACTCTTATGAGCGTATCTACACATTCCATGACAGATAACTATTTTTTTTAAAGCTGCAAGACTGTTTTCCTTGCTATATTTAGACGGATTTGATTCCTTTCTTCGGCAGCAGCAACAATCAGAACATATTAAATGTTAATAGTTAATCCTTGCCTGATGAAATCTTTTATATTCCAAAGCCCAAAATTAGTAATGCAGTGGGAAGGTTCCAGGTCCCAAATTTGTCCAAATTATGCCATCTGGTCATCGTGTTTCTTTCCTCTCGTTTCCAGCAAGCTCTTCAGTCGCAGATTGATTTCATTAGGAGAGCTCAGACAAGATTCTCACCAGCCAGTCTGTGCTGAGTTAAATTTGTCTTTAAAAACGCCTTCACATTTCCTGACAGATGGGCAGCATTTTGGATGACAAACAACTGCTCGAGCTCCGAATTGTCATAAAGCAGTTGTTTATATTCTGGTGCATGTCAAGATGTCTGTGGCTGTTGACATTGTAAGGAGATGAACCAACTCTTTGGGTGCCGGCTCTTTTTGCCCCACAGAAGCAAAACCTTTTTCGTCATCACCAGTTACACCTGCACTTTAGACTGGACATTATATATCAGGGCTGTCACAGTTCATTGATTAAACTTGATAACCTGATTCTTGGTTTGCAAATCATCAGTTTATCTATGCAATCAATCTTCAGTCATTAGTTGGCTGTAATAATGCATGTTTTAAAGAGGAAATTTGCCAGTTTTTAAAAGCGTCTGCATAATTCAACTTATTAGGATGTAATCCAAGTGTTTAATGGTGCTAAAAGCTCCATTACAAAATGTTTTTACACACCTCTGGATGCCGGAGACATTGTTACAGTAACTTTGAAATAAGCTTTTGGCCTGAAATGTGTTAAGTACATTCATGGCAGATACATATAAGAGAGGTGTTGTAAGGAAAAATAAAATGACACTTGTTGTATGCAAAAGTTTGGGTGCCCCAGTCAAATTGCATGTCTTGTTGATTTTCTAAGTGAAAATAAGTTAACACATCCTCTACAGCGAAGACTTCTGCACACGTTAATGCACAGTTACTGTTTATTTGCTGAATTTAACATATTGAGGGAAAATACTAAAACGTGGGCTGTGCAAAAGTTACAGTGCATTTTATATTCTTTGTTAAACTCAGCGAATGAATACAAATTGTGCACTAAAAATTGCAGGAAAAGCCATATTTAACTTTTCTCTATAGAGGATATGGCACCCAAACTTTGGCATATGACTGTATAATTGTGCTTTAAACATCATGACACCGGTTCCTGTCACCGCCACTTTAAATGAAGTTGAGTTGGTACGTTTCTCTACAATGTACCATCTCACATCAAACCATTCTGACTTACTTTATTTACATCTCAGTGACAAAATTGTGCAAAAATGTTGAAAATCAATTAAATTCCCCCTTTTAAGTCTCATTTTGGCTTCACTTGGTGTACACTCACAGAGCTTGGTGTACGACCAATTTAGATGCAATGTTTGCCACGTAGTGTTTTTTTATTTATTTATTTATTTATTTTAATTTATTTACGGTTCCTAGTTATCTTTTTCCTCTGAACTTCTTTGAAATGGTTTCTTATTGTTCAGTTAAGGCCGTTTTTATAGTTTGGCTTTCTTAAAAAAAAAAAGGAAACTCTGATTACTTAATAAATTGTCAAAATAATTAGTAGCTTAGTCGATTACTAATATAATTGATGGTGACAGCCCTATTATATTTGTGGGGTTGATTTTAATTGTTACATTTCTGCCTTTGTGTGCCTCCCTCTCTGTGTCTGGCTCTTCATCCCCACGCTCTTTGGCCCAGCTCCTGTAAGACAGATTTGTTTCTGTTCCGGCGGCTGCGGGCTGATGCCTGTCCAAGGCTTCTGGAAGGATGAAGCAAGCCAGATCTTCCTGTTGGACCTGCGAAAGGCAATGCTGAACAAAAAAGGCACATCAGGTCCACTGATGTGAGAAAGCTGTGAGGATTCAAACACACCTGTCTGTGTGTGAGTCTGCTGCACCACCCAGCTGCAAATCTGACACTGAGCGATAAATGTTTTAATCTGTGTGTGATCCTGTAATCCACTAGGTATGAGCTGTGCAGCTCAACGCCACTACAGGTGGCATCCACTGACATCGCTCGTATTAGCTGTGCGTCACCGCTGACTCCAAACAAATCTCCCAGGTGTGTGAAAATGCACCGATGACTGGGTAAACTCCTGATACACGAGACGCGCCAGGAACGGGGCGACTGGCATTACTGTCATTGTAGTGTACCAGTATGAAAATCTGTCATCACATATGACTTGTACAAATGGTGAACAGGATGTGATTAAATGCCAGTACAGTGATTTGGACCGTGGACAGTTGTTACTGACTGAATGATGGCCCAGATCCCCTATGAGACAATGACCTTACCATATAGTTCACTGCTTTGATACAGCGTTTAAGGAATGACCATAGATTATCAAGCAGAGGAGTTCATGACCTGCTGGACAGTACATACCAAGACAATTAATTTAAACTGAATACCATTTGAACTGAACAACATTTTAGTCACATTATCCTTTGTACTAGTAATATAAATTTTTGAATACTTTTCTAGATTACATGAAAAGGGTTGCGTGATTAGATATGCAAATTGCCTTGCAGCTTGTGCATTTTTGAGGCATTTTTAGAAGTCAATAGGAGTCTAAATGCCACATCACTGGTGCTAGAATTGGTGTAAAACTGTGTTCCATTGTCATAATTTGGTCATGGCCCCCTAAAACCTGTTTAAATCTGCCACCAGAGCAGTTAGGATTTCCATGTTGGCCACAGTAAAATGTATCAGAATGTGCTGTTTTAATTTTTCACATTGTGCCACTGCCATTTTCTATGCTACTGTTTTTCCATCACTGTATAAAAGATGGATTGTTGGATGAACTGTGAATGTGTTTGTACGCTCTCTCTGAAAAAATCTAAGTGCGGTTCAGAACAGTTAGCACTTATTATTGACTGGGTTTATCAGAGCAACGATAACACCTGAAGTATGACTTCTGTTCCTCCTATTCATGAGTTTTCTCAATCAAAAATGTAGTTTGTGAGACCAATTAAAATCTACAAATGTCCGACTTTGTTACTTTCTTTACATGTCAAACAAATGCAACAACGGCGTCAAAAAGCCATGTTATTAACGAAAAATACAGATTAAACTGCGGAAAGAGCCACATTTTTATGTTGGCTTTGAAGAGAGTGGATCTACTAACATGACCCAAATAAGGCCCATCATAATAAAGGTTTGACTCGTTTGGCACAAATAATATTGAATGGTAGTTTTACTGAGAGATATTGTACACTCATAAAGAAAAAAAACATATAAAATGAAACCATTTGTAAAAATATAATACATTAAAATGCCAGATTAGTTGGCCTGGCAAGATTTTAGATGAATTGATTTATTAAAATTATAATGCACAGTCAGTCAGAAATGATCATTTGTTGCAGCTATAGAAGCATCATGTTGCAGGAATCTTGGAGAAGAATTTGGTGGAGAAGCTGTTACAGCAGAACAATGAGATTTCATAAATGTTCAGTTCTTGTCTTTTTTTTGTGTGTGTGTATTATTTTTTAGTAACCTTTGCACGGTGAAGGGTCCCATCAAACACCCTTTCATCATGTGCCGGCGCGCTGTTTCACACTGCTATACTGGATGTTCTTATCTTAACTGACAAGTGTACAATAGCTTTGCAGGATTTCAAACCCCATGTTCCCTGGCTGAGGTCTGCGACCTGTTCCCTCCAGCTGCTGATGGTTTTATTTCAAGACGTGTTTGAACGTGTTTTTATTTGTGCCATGGTATTGGATCTTGAACGAGTCGTCCTTTGCAAATGGGGCGAGATAGATGAAATATATTGCAAGGTTATTTATTTGCAGTGGCGTGGTGTTTTGCCTTCCCCTTAAGCTGCCAGTGTCTTGTCATGCCACAGATGCAATATTTCGCCCAGCGATGTAGAGTTCTTGTTTGTTTATATCAGGCCTCAGGTGTAGTGTATAGCATTGGTTTTCTGTGTTGTGCCACGCTGGTGAAATTCAGTCTTCAATGAGATGGAAATTGTATATTGTGAAGCTTAGAATAGATTGTATGATGAGCACAACAAGTGGCACAGTTCTAGCAGAAGGAGCGTGTTTACATCTCTAATGATGAGCGACTAAAGTGTCCGTGAGTCCATGGGCATTAACAGTCCACAACAGCTGCTGCTTTTCTTGTTTTTGTAGTCAGTGTGGTCTTCCTTTAATTAAGTAACCGTTTAATGATTTGTCACGCTTTGCATCGGAATTATGCAGGATTGTGCCATATTTAGCGAAGTAATAATGAGTTCAGATTTTGTCCTTGGTTCGTGATGTTTGCCTAGTGAAGTTGCATCAATTTGTTTACACAGCTCAATGGCTTTGGGGAATGAAAGCATCCTAAGCAAGTCAAGAAAAGGTCAGCAAACTTGCTTATCATTGAAAAAAGCGGTCATTCAAGAGCAAACCGAATGGGCGATGCACTGGACTGACACCAGACCTCGGTGTCCTTGCTCAAATACGTTATGGCTCAGAAATGGATTATGTGCATCATTATCCATAAAGAGCAGGAGAATAAGCTCAGTGTTTACTGCCATAGAAGAGACTTTTTTTGCTTGCCTGTCAGCCCAAGTGGCAGTCTTTACACTATCCTGGCACAGAGACACTTTTAATTACTTTGGCAGAGCAGGCGATTTGAGTTCAGATGTCAAGAGCGCTGGCGAAATAAGTGACTTGTTTTTCTCCCTTGTCGTCATCGTTTTTCTGGAGAGCTGACAAATGGGTGAATTGTTATGGCGAGCAGCAATGAAATGTGAATAGGGTGATGGAAGCATTCAAGTCCACTGGCCTTTATAAGAGGGAAATCTCTGTTTGTGTGGCTCCCATGCTTTACTGTAACCTTACGAGCCAGCCATTCTCAGCCCCTCGATTTTATTTTGTGTAAAAGTTTGGTTGCTTGTGAGATCTGCAACAGAGCTAGTCGAAAGGAAGCTGAATCAAAGTGTTGAGTAAAAGTGAAACCGCTGCTTCTTCTGATGAGAAGTTCTGTGATGGTGGTTTTTAACGGCAACGCACCGAAGTGAAGATCCTTGGCCAAAACTGAAATTCAGGGCTGAAAACCGGAAACTTAAAAAAAACTGACAAGAAATAAAAACAGTTTGCATAAAGTAAACTTACTAAAATGATTACAGTATGTCGGTTACACTATGGGCCATGAAATGTCCAGTGTCCTCAACAACAGAGAACGGTTGTTCATCCAAGTCAATGAGTCATTATTTTTAGCTGTTCTTTGCACTTTGATGCTGTAGTTTGTGAATTTTTGTCATTTCAAGAACTGTGACTATAGACGACTTCATTCACTCTTTTCTGCAAGGAGTGGTCTCACCTGTAGTAGTTAAGTTCTTATGTGTTGTGCACTGTTTTGATACTTGGCGTGAACAGTTATTACAAATCTCTTGTCTTATGTCTCGTAGAAACCGTAAAATAGTTACACACTACCAACATTTTCCCTGCTTCTGCTCAAAAGCACACCTCTGTGCTGGCCAGTGTTTTAATCACCATTTCTCTGTTTCATTACCATTTAAGATTATTTGGAAAGACTGAGATTTTAACACTTTGTTAAAGACCTGTTTAAACTTTGTCTGTCAACATTTTCAGAAGTTTTTCTCTCACCAGTGGCCGGTGGTTACCAGCTCTTCTCCTGGAGATCTGTTTTACTGCAGAGTTTAGTTCCAACCTGCATCTAACATGCTGCCCCTTCTTACCTAATACTAAAGCAAATGATCCAACCAGAAGAAGCTGATGAGCTGGAGCAGGTGTGGCTGATTGTGATTGGAACTAGACTCTGCAGGAAGGTAAATCTCCAGGACTGGAGCTGGTGACCACTGTTTTAGCAGGACTTTCATTCCTCTGTGGCTCCTGGGCTTCTGCAGCAAGGGAAACCTCTGTACTCATTCAAATCAGCCAGTTCCTGAAGGGCTCATCAGTGCATGTCTCCCTGATCTCTTCATTAACTCTATGTAATTATCTCCACCACCATCCCTGGAGACTCCCGTTGTTGCAAATTAGTGGTTGCTTAGCCGGCTTGCAGTCTCTCTGCGATTTAGTCCCAATACCCAAACACAAACACAGCGAGGCCTGGATAGCCAAGTCTGAAGCCTAGCTATTGAGCTATCCATTTTTTTAAAATTGAAATAAGCTTGAATTGTCAAGTAAGTCTTTATCCTCTGCCTTTACCCCAACATCTACGCTTTGTGCCTTGGAACTGCTGATGCGAGGACCGTTTTCTTTTCCCCATCTGAATTTTTAAGTGTCTGCCTTTGTTGTTCTAGTTTCCACTGCCCTGCACCCACAGGCACATCCGATATGAAGCAGCATCAGCATGGAGTGGGTAATTTCTCCTTTCCTCTGCTGTCTACATTTGTTAGGGAAAGTGTAAATCTGCAGAAAGGAAGAGAGGGGTCTTACTGCGTTCGTTCGCGAGGTGCCGTGAAAGCCTCTAAATGTGAAATCTAGCGCTTCCCACTTATTTACAGCCATTTTAACCAACCGAGGTGGAAAATGTTTCTCATCTTGAGTCATCCAGAAGAGGCTCAAAACATGGAGATAGGAAAAAGACTGTGATGGTGTTATACAAAACACCTTACATTTTAGTTTTTGCACATATTTTTGTAAATATTGCATAGCTGCAGAACGATGGTCATGGAAGATTTGAAGCAAGAAGACATGGCGAGGGAAAAGGTCTGACTCATAAGGACAGGCACGAAGCTTACAGACGCTTTTGGGGCCATATCTCTAACTTCTCCATGAATCATTACCATTAGCTAATAGAGGAGAGTTTGTCAAGCACTAGTCTTGGCCATTCCCCCGTGTGTCCTGCAGCACCGAGCTGTTAATCAGACCACCACACTCTCATCTGGTAGAAAGTTTATTCTGTTGGGATGGCGTGCGTAGGCGACGAGTCGCGATTCTCAGAGTTGTGAGCTACCAAAAAATAATTAATTCATGAACATGCATCCAGGCAAGTCATTAAACTATGCATGCTTACATGCATGTCTCCAAGCCTCTTGCTAGATGCACTGTGAAGATTTTTTTGGGGGGAAAAAATCTCACTGGAACAACGCTTGCAATGCTGCAATATGAGAAATGCAGGCTTTTTTCTGTTGTGGCAAACAAGCTCAGTCTTCATTATCAGAAGTTACCTTGTCTTCGTTAATATCGTAATTTGAATATGGTGGATAAATTAATAAGAGGTGGTCCTGCTTCTCTCCAAAATGTGTTCTGAATGTTAGAGTTACACAGTAAGGATGTTTGGCCTTGAAGCACAAGCCTGGCTCTCAAATGGATAACGTCTCTTGTTTGTGCATCATCCTTACTAGTGGTGGGAATTGTCAGGTACCTTACGATTTGATATGATATCCAGCATTTCCTGTTTTGACTGTTTGGTCTTGTTGGGGAGTACATATAGTCCAATATCGGTTTTTAGTGCTCCTTGTTGTTGCTGTTTTTCTTGTTTTGGTATTGATTGTTCTTGTTTCTCGCCCTTCACAATCATGCTAAAGTATTAATGATTTACAATGACATACAAGTGTGGCATTGCACAGTTTTTGTGACTAGAAAAAAGGACTAATTAGACAGATAGAAATGACCCTATGTCCACCTTCCCCCTTAAGTATGCCTGTTTTAGTTTTGCTCTGGAGCTATGAGGCTAATATAACTAACAAGTAATGGAAGTTTATACCACTACAATCAACATCATGCAAACTGCATGCCTAAATATGGTGTCTATGACAATGGACAGTGGCCATAATTGGGGCTTTACAGATTTTTTTTTTTTTTCCTGCAGTTTTTTGCTATGCATCATACTTTTGTTGGAAAAATGTTTTGTGAAGATGCTGCCAGATGTTTCCTTCAATGGTCTTATCAAGCACTGCTTCACATTGGTTTCCTCTGGTTTATGAATGAGTTGCCGAAGACCTTTTTACTTTTCCACTGTGCTTAAGTATGTTATCTGGGTGGATCTCCCTGCGGTGTCGTAAAGCTCGGGCAGGGCATCGTGACTCGTGAGTGTGCATAAAATAAGAATTTCGGAACCTGGGTGAGGCTGAGGAGTTGGGAATGGGCCAGCCTCCATCCCAGAAACGCAGGGAGAATGGGGGGAGGGTTCTCCGAGGCCCAGCTTGAAGCATGTAAATGGATCCTGCGCTGTCAGATCTCCAAGTGGAGCGGCAGGACGGCTCCTGCAGCTCTGTCCGCCCCTCCAGCTGCTCATCCAGCCAGACAACTGGGAGATGCATTCCACGTTGGCTCTGGGGGGGGGGAGAACCATTAGCCCTACTCCTCCGCTGACATCCGAGATGGGTATTTGCACCAGGAATGATTTAGCCAGCTCTCCGAAGCCTACAGTGATATTACGATAGGCCTTCGGTATCCGCGCGTTCCCATGTGCACCCTCACGGATTGTCTTCACCGTGGCCAACCCACTGCAAGAAGACAAAAAGAAAAGAACTTGAATTACAAAAAACTTTCTGGCGCTCGCTGTCTTATTCCCACTGGTTTGCTTTCTGTTGAGTCGTCCTCCGGTCATACAATAGGTAATGAAAAACTTGGAGCGCTGCTGATGGAATTTGAAATTGCAGCCTGAGGACACCATTCATGACATTTTGTCAGCTAAAATGTCTTTCTGATGTGCAAAAACACAGTTTTTCTTCTCCTAGTGGCAGCACTTTGCTGATGCCATTGTAAAGAAAAAAAGCTGTAGCTAACGTTGTTTTGCATCCAAACGTAGCTGTAGTTTTAGAGCATCACACCCATACAGAATTCCTATGCTGGAATGTCAGGGCTTCTCTCAGCTTTGGCTCTGAAAAAGAGCATGTGAAACCACTCGGTACAGATCAAGTAATAGAAGTGCGATGTTGTCCTGGCTTTATTGAAATGATCAGCAGTAATGGCTTTGATGTTGCTTTGCATTTAAATGCATTACGCTACGCGTCCTCTAAACCGTTATCTGAAATTGTAATAGGATGGAGTGCTTTCTATCTTCCTCTGCTTGTCATAATCTCTGTGGCCTCTCTCACGCAGAGCTGATAGCGGTGCCGTTTTGAGGAGTGATGGATGGCTCGGGTGCTGTGCTGTTCAGAATTTATTTTTTATTTATTTATTTATTTATTTTATTTATTTTTTTTTAAATCTGTATCTCTTTCACTGCACGAGGAACATCTCTGCTGGGGAAGAAATGTTCAGTGTATCGAAATGCTGAACATTTCCTCAAATTTGTTGAGAAAATTCCGATTTCAACATACTGCAACCTCAGGACAAACCTCTGGACAAACCCTGGAAAAATCCTTCCTGTAAAAGAAACCAAATTTGAAACAATTTCAGGAGTTTCTAGGAACCTGTCTATTCTGAGCTGTTTTTTATGTCAACATATTGATTTATCTTGATATCTTGCTCTTGTGTTTACGTTCCTTCTGGTTTACAGACAGTCTCCCAACACTTTGCACCAGTGGGGGTAGTCAGTTTAGCAGGTTATCTACTGAGAACATCCATGCAAATGAACACAGACGCAGCTTTATAATTAACATATGATCAGAACAACATAACCAGGTGTTTATCGCACGTGTATGCAAGCACGTTTCCACCTCCACAAAATGGGGAAAAAGGTTTGAACCTGATTCAGGTTCAAACTTTGACTCATTCACTCAAAATAATGACTTAAAGGAAAAAAGGCATTAATTTGTCAGAAACTTTAAGGAAATTTTGTTTTTCCTTTACTTTCTGTTTTGAAATGTTTATTTTCGGTTGAATTAATGAGCTGAACTATAGTTCTGTGCTGAGCACGTTTGTAAACCATGTGATATTGTGTAATCCCTGTTTAATTTCACTAAACGCATCCAGGTCAATCGAGAACTATGGTTTTGAGAGTGACCTTTAAGCTACCTGAAAAAATGGCTGTGACATTTCTTCTGTGTGTGCACCTAAACCACAGAATCCACAGAACAGGAATAACAAAATAATGAGTATCTTGTAAAACCTGATAAGCTCAGTTTCCTCAAATGACTTGAGGAAACTCTTTGCCTAAAATGAAATGTTTTAATGATTTGAAATTTTAAATGGAATTGAATACACACATTCTAAGTATAAGCATACATCACAAACTATACTGTTGGAGAAATCTTTTAAGGAAACATTACATAATTTAATTTATTACTTTAAGTGATCCAACCAGTTATACTGTAATAATCACAAACTGAGATCTAAAAGAAAACTATTAAAATGACAGCTTTGAGAAAAACTACTTGGCAATAAATTAAGTTGCTAATTTACTACTAACTACTAAGCAGGGACACTAAACACATGATAACTAAACATGTACAGTGTATCCAAATTTATATTTAACCTATATAGAAGTTGTGAATGTGTTGTTTGTTTGGAAAAAAACTGAAAAGAAGAAAAATAAGAACTAATAAACAGAAGTCAGCTAACCCGCTTGGGTTATCAAGTCGTTGTTTAGGCAAAACCTGCTCTTTAAAAGTGCTGTAAATTATACCCAGAGTATTAGGACATAGTCGATTAAAACATTATTTTTTAACAACTATTTGATTAGTCTTTTATTTCAGCCAGGCAAGTAAGAATAATGTGGCATTCAAGTGTTTTTATCGTAAACAAATAAATGTGTGTTAAAGAACTGTCATTTTTTCATTGAACTTAAACAGTGACCACTATGTTGGCCCCAAAAATAAGACATGTTTTTCTCAGGTGTTAAACTATGCACAGTCAGTTTTTGCCATCAGTCTTAGTAAAAGGATATATTTAATTCTGTTTATTTACACACAGCATATAATCCATTTATAATGGCGTTGTGTTATTTCAGGGATTCAAGTTTCAGCAATGCGTGTCCAGCAACTAACCTAACCTTAGTAGAGATAATTTTCCGAGTGCAAAAGTATCCAAAGCAGTACAATTTAATTTGGTTGTAAATGCAAAGCACATTAAGGACCTGGCTTATAACTCTCTCACTCACTCACTCACTCACTCACTCACTCACATTTAGCAAGGCTGAAGATTCTCCACAAGGGGGCCCTATTAGCACTCCAGTAACTTTTGGGCGCTTGTTATGAGTGGTGTCTTATCATTGACATCTTGTGCGCTTGTTCTTGAGAGAATTTTTCTTAACTAACGTTTTTTTTAAGGGTTCTTTAGTAAAGGCAATGGTTACATATAGAACCAACACAAGTCCAAAAACATTTAAGTGATTCTTTGCATGGTTTAACGGTTCTTGCCCATGAGAGAGCTGTATATGGTTCTTGAAGGAACATTTTAATTTTTTACCCGATTTTTCTCCCCAATTTAGTCGTCTCCAATTCCACCCGCTAGTTAGGACTCCCCCAATCACACGATGCTATCAACACTAGGAGGGCGAAGGCTAACACAGGCTTCCTCCGAGACCTGTGAAGCCAACCACCGCTTCTTTTCGAACTGCCGCTCACGCAACGTCACTGGACAGCCGAACGCGCTCGGAGGAAAGCGCCAACCGCCAGATCTGTTACGTCAGCTAACAGACGCCTGCGCTGACTAGCATCGCGCTGAGTGATGGGGGGAGAAGGAGGGGCCATCCTACCCACCCAGAGAGAGCGAGGCCAATTGTGCTCTCTTGGACTCCCGGCTACGGATGGCTGTAGCATCACCAGGGATCGAACTCGCGATCTCCTGATGATAGGGCCAACGGTTGCGCCACTCGGGAGCCCCCCGAAGGAACATTTTTAAGAAATGGTTCTTCATAGCACCAAAAAGGATTATGATATTGTTATGGGTCATTGAACTGACCCATAAGCCTAACCTTTATTAGGGTATAGAAACAGCTACAGAGCTCAGACCTGTGCATTTGGTCTTCATACTGAAACAGCAGAAGCTGCATTGGTGGTTGGTATGAAGGATGGTCTCAGCTGTTTAGACAGGCACCAGTGAAGTGTGACTCTGTTATTGTTGGCTGTCTTCCTCGCTCACCTCTGCTGTTTTCCGAAGCTGCTTTAAAGTGACACATGCCAGCCAAAGATATAAGGGTCTTGGCCCTGGACAGCTGCAATAACCATTGACTGAGTCTGTGCGCTCTCCTCTCCTCTCCATGGGGCTGATGATGTCATGTTACTTTGATTGTAATCTGTCACTCAAGCACCCGAACTGTGGCTCTTGATTACAGCAAGAGGAATGATAGCCTCATCTCAGTGGCGCGCCATTTGTGGAGCACTGTAATAGGTCTTCCAGGCTGGACGGTCAGGTAGTCAGGGGATGCCTGATGCTTTGTTAACCCTTTGAACTTGCACTCAACACTGGCGATAACAAAAGCATTGTGGAATTTGATAATTATTTTTCTCCCTTGGCTCATAAAAACAGGCAGAGAAATGAGTGAGCAGATGATGATGATGATGATGATGATGATGATGATGATGATATTTATTTTGAATGTGATTGTTACTGTTGTGTGTTCGGTTTTGTTTTGCAGAAAGAAAAACATCCTTTAAAATGTTGATCTGTTTTTGTTGTCATGACATCAATACAAACAGGAGAATCAGATCTACAGACTTGAACCTGGCAATCTGGAATGTAAATGAACATAATTGTGTGCCTATATAATTACTACATAATTAATGATATGATTATGCAATTATATTTGAAATGTGCATGACTTTTGACTTCTAGGGGTTAACTTAACTTACTTAACTAAGGTCATCTCACTGTTCATTGTTCCTTCAGGACATGTTTAATAAAATCATGGTTCAGTTATTTAGTAATGTATTTGTTTAGATGTAGATGTCAAAGTGTATCTAGGATGCTAGGTGTAGCTAGGATAAGGATAGGTTGTGGGGTTGATACAGATATCTGATATTTTTCATGTACTTATTTGCCGATGCACAATACAGTAGTGGGTGTTGTAGCGGTTGAAATTCTTCCTAACTTGTGAGCTTTGTCAAAACCTTTGTTCCTGCTGATGATGTAACTTGTAGACAGTATGAAATACACTAACATTAGTGCCTTTAGCTGGGTACTGGGTCCTCGGCTGTCAGCAGGTATTGTTAGTGTGAAGAAATAATATTGTAGTACTTATAATAGGTAACCAAATTCCAGCAGTCTCTTGATCTTAGATAAATGTGTAAGAGTATGGAACGCTGAATGAGACAAATGACAAGAAATCTTGACGTGAAACAACATTTAGCATCGTTTTAGCCGGACCCAGAGAAATCGCTGAATTTAGGATTAGATTGCAATATTGACAATATGGAGTTTAACTATACATTGTTAAATTCAGTTCTGGATATTTTGCGCTGTTTTGCAATGTTTCAGACTCTTATTAAAAGTGAAGGGGTATCTCAGACTGTTAACCAACAAAAATAGGTTTGCTTAAACTGAAATTCCACATTTTTTTTCTGCATAATTCAGTCTTTGAGATGTAAAACAAAGTCATTCAGAGTGGTTTGATGTGAAATGGTTCATTGTAGAAACTTACCGGCTCAGGTTAGGATACAGTGGTGGTGACAGGGACCAGGGGTCATGATGTCTACAACATAAATATAGCCATTTTATTTACATAATGACTGGTGAACCTACACTTGTCTTCTGATTTTTTTTTTTATGTGTAATGTTGATAATGAAACAAAATGGTGGTAAGTGATATGTACCTTTCTGCCATTAATGAATTTTAAAAAATACATTTTAGGCCAAAAACTTTCTCAGAAGATTGTGAAACAGTGGCTCAGGTACCAGACTATGTATTCATAATCATTTCATGCTGTAATTTTAATGTGAGGGAGCTTCTAGAGGCATTAAACACTTTGGAAGTCTTGGTTTCTGTCACCACCACTGTGAACAGTTCTGAGTCTAGAACGCAGCACTTCACTTTAAAACAGAGTCATTCAGAGAGGTTCAAACATCTTATAGGTATACAGGGATTTTAGTAAACATTTATAAAAACGTAGAAATCAGGGTAAGATTCACTTGCACATGATTCCTATGTCATTATGCATCCCTGTGTGTAACAATTTGAATATTTTTCTGTGTTCAGTCCAGAGAACTATGAGTGCACTATAATAAAACACTTGGTATCAGAATTCTGATATCGTGAGAGCCCTGTGGGAGTGTGTGGAACTTGGTGGAGCTCTTGCCTCGTTGCCAGAGGGAGAGAGTGTGAGCTGAGTTCTCTCCCTGAGAGCAGGCTTGGCTGTGCTCCAGAGTCGCCATTGCTACAATGCTTCTGCCAATCCAGCCATGGCCCTGATCCAGCTGCTCAGATTCCTCTTTTCTCTTCTTCACTCACGTGTAATGTGGCCACGCTAAGACATATCTTTCGAGATAAACCTACACCTCTTCTCTGATGTTGCCACAACCCCTTGTTCTCTTCTTTGCTTGTCAAGCACTGTAAAGGTAGCAATAGTTCATACCTGGAGGCCCAGTTGAAGGCGTTTCAGGACTGTTCAGGACAGCGCTCTCGCTACTGCAGTAAGGAAAGCACAAATTGACCTGTGATTGTCAGCGCTGTTGAACATAAGAGCAGGCTGGCTACCTGAATTATGAACCATGCCTCTAGTCACTGTGGCTGCTTATGAGGTGTCTAGATCTAGATTTTCAATCAGCTTTTAAAGCACACAAAATTGTAAATGTCTAAGTGATTCATTCACTGTTGGTTTTGACTGTTTTTGCATTGTTGATGAAACAAGGAGTGCTTTGCTTTGTGTTGTGAAGTAATGCCTTTATAGCACAGCTGCATCATAGAATAAGGATATCAGCTTTTCACCTTAATAGTTGAAATATTTTAATTAGCTTATATGTTTTAGGCTCTTTTTCAGCTGCAGAGCTGAACACTAGTCTCTCACAGGCCCACCTGCTGTGTCTGTGGAACGTTCTCCAGTGTGTACTCCTGTCATTGTGTGCCTAATCGATGGCCTGTGATTTGTTTTGCAGGAATGCCTGCGGCGTCTCCGTCTCCAACACAGATTCAGAACTCATCCGAGGGCAGGCGCTTTTGATGAGATATAAGAAGAAGGACCTCCAGCACACAGTCATCAAAAAGGTAGGCAATAAGCAGTGCAAGGTCGGTACACTATGTTTGGTTCATAAAGACCTGGAAGTGGTGAAATAGTCAGACTGGCATAGATAAAGAAAGACGAACACATTTGCAGCACCTTAGAAGTCGAGAGTTATTACTTTTATTTTGCTGTACTATTCAAATGTAATTACTAGGGCTATCCATTAAAATAGTATTTTAATCACATTGCTCAGATTTTTTTTCCATTTGAAAAGGAGTGCATTTTGTCACAGCTATAAGAGTTACACGTTTTGTTGATTTTCTAAGTCAAAGTACAGAAATTTAACATATCGGGGGAAAAAAACAAAAAGTGGAAATGTTATGGCAGGTTTTTGTACTGTGTGTTTTACTGTCTTCCAATATGTAAAACTTAGGAAATAAATAAAGAAATTGAGCTCTAAAATTTGCAGAAAAATCCCATATTTAGATTTGTGCTCTGTAGAGGATGTGTTAACATTTTTTCACTTAGAAAATGAGCTAAACATATAATTTGACCAGGGGTGTTCAAAGTTTTGTCTTCAACTGAATATATTATATCATATACAGTGTACAGTATAGTCTTACTCACGTTCATATAGCTTTTGTTTTCTTGTTACAGGGGAAGCTCTTAAGGGCAACTGTAGCTTTCGACTTTGCTCTTGCTTGTTATTTGTCCATAGGTCTCCTGCCAGCACTGCTCAGAGTAGTCTGCTGAAGGGACAGCCGGTTTTGCTTTAAAAGACGTTTACAAGCTATATTTGTACAAAAGGGCTACAATAATTGATTCTGTCGTCATAACATACAGTGAGCAAGCAGCTGGGTTTCAGCCCAGACTACTATAAATAGTTTGAAGAGTCAAATTAGGAAAATACGTTGAGTGTTAAAATTATTGATGTTAATTATTTAACGTGTCAAGGCGTTATTAACATGTTATCTCTGACAGAATTATTAGTATTTACATAATTGCGTATTTAATTTCATAATGTGAACTACGTTTACATTCTTTTTCCATTCTGTATGTTTCACTGTCTAGCACAAACAAGACTGAAGACACATCAAGAACTTTTAATCAAATTCAGATAATAATGGAAATGTCTCCTCTTCTGCTTGCAAACACTAACTGAAAGTTTAGGAACTGCACTTCAGCGGAATTTCTCTGCTTGTTTCAACGAGCTTCGAATAAGAAAGAATTCATATGAAATTACCTATGCTTGTTGTTATCACTGACGATAACTGTGACTTCTAAGGGTTAATGGAGTAGTAGGAGGATTTTTTTTCTCTTTGCATGGCTTCTGATTACATTGGAGGAGGAAGTGTTCTGCATGTTCAGTACCCTGTGGAAAAGAAAGGCATTTTCCCAGCTTATTAAATAGCACAATGTTCATTCTTCTTATTTCTTGTAAAGTTTCCATCAAAAATAAAGCAGTGCAACAGCAGGAGCCTTTGTGAACACTGCAGCATACAATAGTTACGTTGTTCGTAAGATCACTGCTAGCACTGTAGTGGCGGTGTGGCTTTTACAGGAATTTGTGATTTGGGCTGTAATGGAATGCTCCTCTTAAGCTCTTAGATGCTACTTCAGCAGCTCATTATGCATCGATAAAATATCTACGACATAATCCAACCCGCTAATGTGTTCTCGCTGGTATTAGCAACTCGTGCAACCACACATGCTTTTTAGATTGCGGATCTACTTGTCAGTATGAAGGTTGCTGGATAGTCTGCTATCTGAAAGGAGCTTTTCAGAGGCCTCACGTTGGTGTCTCAGGTAGAGGCGGAAAAAAAGTGTTGCTGCTTGTCCTGCTAGAGCTGAGAGGATCTGAGATTGAAAGTAGCAGTTGTGAAGCAGTTCCTCACTGTATGTGTTGAGAGTGGAGCACAGAGACGGATGTGTATCAGCAGCACTAGGATGTAGGTGTGCGCGTTCCCATTAGCAGAAGGCTCAAAGAGAGCAAGATGTGCTCACTGCATGGGGCCAGACTTCAGAAGAAGCAGTGCAACACACTGTTCCCTTTATCTTGATGAATTTGCTTGGTAAAGATTACATTCACAGGAGTGAATGAAGGACAGCGCACCAAATCATCTGAAGCTTGTGCAAATATTGATGTTGGCAATTGCAGCCAGTGGCAAAGGTCCCTGTTTTGCTCTGTGGCAACTTGAGTGTTTGTCTCGTTGTCAAATGTGCTTTCTTTTCAATTGAAACTCTACATTCTCCACAAGCCTTTGACTTGCAAGAACCTTCTTTTCATTGAATAAGTTGGCCGGGGAGTTGCAAGTACGTTGGCTTTTTAAAATCTGTGCCCGCTGAGGCTGAGCAATGTTGGAGGTAAAAGGTACATTGTCATTTTTCAGATGGTAAATATTGCAAATAATGAAGAATAAAGAAGGAATCAAAACGTAACCAAGGTAAAGCACTCCCAAATATAGCTAAATATCACTCTAGTAATTGTGTTTTGAGTGTGAAATAAGCAGGACCACCTTATGGCTGCCTGATGTTACAGTTCACAAAGTCATAATTCAATGTGATACAGTGGTGTCTAGATTAAGAGCAGAATTTAGATTGGGAAGAGTTTACTACTGATTAAACCAATCAGACTAACAATATAATATGACTGACATGTGACTTATGTTCAACAATTCATGTTTAAAAAGGTCATTTTTGACAAAACCGAATGAAATTTTTAGAATTTTTAGCTTTGTTAGGTCACATTCTTTAAATATCAAGCAACAACAGCATTGAGAAATCACGTTCTTGAGGGAAAACAGAAGATGAAACTGCAGAAAAAGCTTATGTAAATGCCTTAATTCATCCAAACACCTTAAGAACATCTGTGACTGGTAACGATTCTCACAGCACACAAAACAATCAGTGATTGGTTAGAGGCTCATTAGCATATTGCACACTTCTGCAATATCACTCTTGTCGAAAACACTTAGCAAATATATTGTGCAGCCGTAGCAGCCGCTGAGAGTCTGTGGATGCACTGCGAAGAGCAGGAGTGTTGACCGTTTAATGGAGGCCTGAAGATCGCATGTAGCTGCTGGGCATCATTGCTCCCTTCACCGACTTCTCCTTTTCTTTTCACCTTATGGAGGGAAATTGTGGTAGAAGATGAATTATAAACTTTTATGAATAATTGAAAGCAATCGGCGCGATTGAATTATTAATAGGTGAGCGAGGCATCTCTTAGCGCGGGTCTGCTGTGTAGGGACTGGCTTACATGAGTGTGTGATCTGCATCAAATCCTGCTGGCTGAAATCAGATTAAAGCAGTTCTGAGAAGTGAGCGTTCAGATTCTGGCTGCTCATTTATGAGGTGTCGCACCTCTTAATTAAAGTCCTCTGGTAGCAGAGAATGGCTGTATTGTCACACCGCTTAATTACATCATCAAAAGGATCCTCCGTTTACGCGTAAACTTCAAAATAACATTGATGCATGACCTATAAATTATACAGGAGGTTCTGCTGGGAGGTTTTACAGTGGGCTTGCTCAGGTGGAAATGCAGATTAAAGAGCTACGTGTTGTAAGGTCTTATGGCCTTGTCTTGGTAAACAGGAAATTAACTATCCATGTGCACTATACATTACTTATGCGGAATATGTGAATTTGATACAAACAGGAGCCCCCCTCCTTTTAGAGGAATGGTTTGATGTAAAATAAGGTTTACGCTGTTTTCCTCTTACCTCAAATGTTGTTGATCAGCCAAGACATATTTGGTGTCTGAAGTTTGCTTCTTTAAGTTTGCCTTGGAGCTATTAGGCCTTTGTAGCTGACAAGTAATAGAAGCCTAGCTAGTGATCTACTGATTTGAAAGTCCTGGGATGAAACAGAAATTCAACTGAACTGACAAACATTTAATTTAAAAATGAATGTTTAAATTATTTCAGCATGTACTGTATGTGCCTACAAAATTCAGCGTTCTTAACAACAGATAAAGGTTGGTCATCTAAGGCATTTTTGTTTGTTTTTGTTTTTTGTTTGGTTATATTTTGCAATTTTTTGACAAATTGTGACACTTGGTTGTATGCCTATTTCATTTTTGGGGGAAAACATTTTGGCCTTTTGTTCTCTTTTGGCAAAAACAAAAAGCACCATTTTTTTGGCTGTAGATTTACGGTGGCCAACATTTCAATGTATTACTAACTCTAGCAAACTAGATCTAGCAAAATCTCATTGACTTGTTAAATAATCTCAAAAAAAAATATGCTTATGTGGTTTTAAACAGTGTGTGACATACTGCAAAAGTGGACAAAAGAACTTTGCAGAGCTAAAAACACTTGTAGAAGCCTGAATTTTGTCTGTACTTTTGTCTGGTTTATTTATTTTTTTATTTTTTTAACAAACTCTCCCTTTAACCATATTTTCTGTGTAGATAATAACACCGGCAACCCAATCCTTCCTCCTCTTATAATACGGATATCTGGAACACCTCCTGGATTAACTCTGCAGCTAAGATCATTTACAATGAGATACTGCTGGTGCCCAGAGCACTGGGCTTGTCCAGGTCCTCTGTTAGTATGTTGTTGTTTTTTATTTTTTGATGTAAATGTAACGCAGCCTCACAGGTGTTCCGGAGCAGAGCTGGAGCATGTGCGTGAATACTAATGAATCAGAGCTTTCAGCAACTTGATTGTGTTTGCTTTAGCTCCAACCACGGCCGCTGACAGGTGGGTAGTGGCCGCCCAGTACTCGTTTATGTTACCCATGACGCCTTTTTTCTTTTACGCTCTTCTTTCTCCCTCTCTTTCTTATCCTCCCCCCGCTGTCCTCCTTGTGATGGGCTAATGTCTGATCCATGGCTAGGCTGTGTTTACGATTCGCTCCCTCTCTCTTGCAGTCGGCTGCTCTGGAGCACGTCGGAAGTGTGTATGGTTCTGTCCTGTGTGCATGTGTGCGTGTGCGTGTGCATGTGTGTGTGTGTGTGTGCGTGTGTGTGTGTGTGCGCGCTCCATCAGGGAAATAACACAGTGAAGGTCGGAACTTTGAGGAGCTGACAGGTGCGTGCCTGTCGGCTTTCAGAATCATCCACACACATGCAAGCTGCCTGTCAAAAGTTTGGAGACACCTTGCTTTTTAAAATGTTTTTAGTGCAAATGAGTTTTCTTTGACAATTTGCAGTAACCTGACATACTAAAGTCTAAAGTGATGTCGAGACATAAATCATCCACATTCATCCACAGCAACCAGTCAGTGTTGAAGATGCCTTCTCTCTAGTCTATTCAGAATTTTTGAACATTTGAATTGTCATGAACGTTTACAAAATGAAATGGTAAATTAGGTTTTTTGATATGCAAATCAAAGCTTCTTGCTAAAGTTAATCATTCTCATATAAAAGAGAATGATATGTCTGAACTCTATACACCAGAGGGCAGTTTAGAGTCTGTGTCTTGTGTTTTGGTCAGAGCTCCTTATTAGTCTGAAGAAGAAAGCAAATGCTGCTGCAAATCTACAAACGTTGCATGCAGCCTGCTAAAGGCTACTGGACACTGGACAAGAAGTGCCTCGTCATGCTGGCACAGGGTCTTTGGCACAGTAGCAGTAGTACAGAGCTCAGCTATAGCACATAGGAAGCAGAAAAGCACCAGTGAACAAGGAGCTCATTGTAGACTTTGCGCATATAGATTTAATGAATAAAAACTGTCAGTCGTTTTGTAAATTTAGAAAATTTGTTATCAGCTAATGTTAACTAACACTTCACAAGCTAAAAGGTACAAAATGAAATCTGATATAACTAGGTCAGTTATGTTGGTAATGTTAATGTTAAGGACAGCTAGACCTTAACCTTTGTCTTTAAGATAATGACTTTAATTCGACACCTTTCTCAGCGTGAATTTCAAGCCACTTGTCATCCACTATGGATTTGTGTGGTTAATAAGGTACAGTAATATTCAGATACCAAGTGGCACACAGTAGCCCAGCACCACCTAAGCTTTCTGCTGTTCCAGCGTACAATAAATAAGTAATCAAATATTGGTTTAAAACATCGGTCAAATCTAAACATCTCACCATTACCTGCAGATACCAGTATGATTCCCATGTCATTGTACATCGATAGTTACAATATATGTGATAGTATAGCATTTTGTCCCCCTGTTATGATGTGCACTCATCAGCACTGAAACCTTTCAGCTGCTTAAACCACCTTTGGGCTGAAAGATTTTCAATTTGTGCTTCTAGCAATAGCTCAGGAAAGAAAACTCAAGTTAAACCTGCTGTTCATAACAAGGAAAACCATTTAATTAACGTTTAACAGTAACAAGTAACAGTGAAAATCAACCCTTTTAAAAGAAGGCGAGGTGTCCTCAAACTTTGAATGGGTAGTGTACATTGCATGTTTTGACAGGAGGCAGGTGGCAGTGGTTTTTGTGCTGTGTGACGGTTGTAAAGTGCAGGGCTCAGTGTGTTGGCTCCCCCTGACAGCCCGACACCCGAACTGACATTACCCTCCTCACACGAGCCTGACAGAGGTGCAGGGAAGATGGAGATAAAGCGGCAGTGTGTCTCCACACAGCCCCATATCTGCATTTCCCTCATTTTCAGCCTCGTCTCATGCACAGCTCATCATTATAGCAATATCTATAAGAGTACATAATCCATACAGGCGCATGTAGGAGAAATGCAGATTAGAAAGAGAATCTGATTCTGGGATAGATTGGATTAAATGGTAGATGCATATATATTGCTGGATTTAGGAGTAAAACAGGCTGCCGGTTGAAAAGTTATTGCGGATGAGTGATGAGGGCCATTTCTGTGGGCCGCTGCTCTGAATCTGCAGGATAAATATTTTTCAGTGGCGTAAAATGCCCCCTGTACTGCTGTGTATATACACACACATGCGTGTGTGTCTGTGTGTGTGTGTGTGTGTGTGTGTATGAGAGGATGCTTTGGAAAGGTGGTCTGTTAATCATCAACTGTTTTTTATTAGCTAAACTTTGTACTCGTCGTGAGCACTTGTTTCTTGTTTATCAAGTGGAAAATTGCGAAACAGATGACACAGATGATGTGTATGTAACTTGGCATGTGCATTCCATGTATTACTAAACTAGCATTTTTAAAAACTCCAATCTTTTCAATACATAAAATCAAAATCATCATATGATGTTACAGAACTTTATAGGTTTCAAATAAGGATGTACAAGGATATAAGGATCAAATCAGTGTTGACAGGTACATGTATGAATCTAACGATGCCGATATACATAAACATTTACAAAATTGGGACATTGACTCTAAATACACTGGAATTATCAGGTTATTACGTTTATTTCTGTAGAGTTGCAAATGCAGTAGAATAAATAAAAGGCAGACATTTCAGTGTAGTAACCCAGCGTCTGAACATTGTGCTCTTCTGGAGTATTAATAACCATCAAATACCAGTTTGAAATATCAGTCAAATCTAAACATCTGTCTGATGCGAATAATAATATTTTAAACAATTACCTGCCAATGCTGATATTTTTGACCAGTATTTCAGGCGAGTATTTGATCAAACATTTTGTTCAGGAAGAGTACAATGTTTAGTTGACACTGGATTACTGAGCTAAAATATCTGCAATCAATCATTTTACTGTATTTGTATCCCTACAAAAAATTACATTTCCCTGTAATGCTATTTGAAGTGAATTTTGGCCCTATTTCTATGTTTTCATAAATGTTTATGTATCAGCATCGGTATTAGATTGACCAGACATGTACATGAAGAATATCAGGTATTAGCGTTGACCCCAAACTTCTATATAGGTGCATACCTGGTTTCAAATAATAAAAAGCTGAAGATTTATTTAGATGTCTTTAGAATGATCAATGTAGATGATTGTAAAATGACAGAGAAAGCTTTATAGCATCAAGAATGAAGTTATGATAATGTGTCTATCCAGAATGTCTCAGACTTACAAAGCTATGATAATCTTGGGGCACATGCATGATGAGAAATGGCAATGAATAGATAACTGCTTAATCGATATAATCAAGAATAAGATGACTAATAGATATCCTCCATAAGAAAACTTTTATTAGATATTGTAAATTAATTATGAAACACCTTAGACACTCAAAACATCTTCAGAATGTTCAATATTATACAATCAAACATAAGACTCTCAATATAACAAGCAATCCCAAATTTTTAGTGCTGGTGTCTGTCGTTAAAGACTTTTGTAATGTTCAGTGTTGAACGCAGGCCTGACTAACCACACTTTTTTTTTCAATTTACAGTAATTGCAATATGACATTATGTAATTTTCATTTTTTGTTCAAGTTGCTGTTGTGCTATAATTAAGCAATTCACAGCCTGGTCAGAACAGTGTGAGAATGGTGAATGGGCCCTTTTTTCCTATCAGTCATACAAAGTGGAGTCCTGTTAGCAGTTAGTAGTGGGTTAGAAGAATGAAGATGGTGAAGAAGGGGGGAAAATAGAACAGGGCTGTGATGATGCATCTTGGCTAACTGTTCACTGGAGCTGCCGCATAAATCACAGCACATGGAGTGTAAGAGACAATTATTTAAGTGAAATTTAATAGGCTTTTCTGACAAGAGATCAGTCGCTCTGACACAAAGCCCACTGACACTTGGCAAGCTGCAATTATTTATTTATTTATTTTGAGGGACTACAGGAGAGAATTGTGTTGGGGGGGGGTGTTTGGGTGGGATCTTGGGGCTTAAGCTGGTTTACTCTGAACATCAGCATTCTGTATGTTCTGCCCTGGCTGACAGCAGTCTGGCAGATGGTGTGTATCCATGTGGAGTGTGTGGGTGAGGAGGGATGCCAGCCCATGTCCGCTGCCGGCTCCTGCCCGCTCCACTGACCTCTGGCCCCCACTGGTGCACACCTAATTGATCGGTTCCATCTCCAGTGGATCGGCCTACTTGTGCTGACCAGCGCCTAGGGGAGCAGGCCAGGTAGAGCGGCAGATCCTCGCCACCTTCTGCCCCCTTGGTCCACTCCAATTGGCTGAGCGCTGAGGACCACTGGGACTCTGACCCAGTTTACAAAAACGAGAAGTGTTTTAGCTTGTTTTATGGTCTATTCTGGCTTCTTAAATGGAACAAGCACATGGTATTGATAAGTGGTTTGTGTAAGATTTGTAGATGTTGCCTGGTTTCCCATGTGCTCTGACACACGGCAGGGCGGACGTTAAGGTAGATTTGTTGCACTACTGCAAAGAGATCTGGGTAATAATTTTTTTTTGCTTGGAAAAACACTATATAACATTGAGATAAATACAAGTAAAGGTTCTTGATATCTTGTGTAATGAGTAAATGAATTCAAGTTTGGTTCTTGGACACTGGCCATTGTGTGGATTTGTTAAAATCCACATCCAGCACACCCAATTTAAATTTAATGAATTTGGCCCCACCAGGTATTACTACAAATACTGAGCTTACCTGAAGAGAGGTTTGGAAGTAGTTAAGCTTTTTCTGTTAATATTTAATTATATTTATTTAAATGTTAGTGTTTTAGATACAGATGCACTAAAATGGCTGAAAATGATCAAAAATGGTGCAGATTTTGTTTCTGGTTTCTGCTGAATGTGCCTCTATTTCGAGCAAGGATTTTCATTTTGAGGCAAAAATCAGTGGCACAGAGCAAGACAAAAATACTACAAATGCAACCGAGTAGAATGAACAGGGTGAATGTAGTCAAAAACACATCCCTTGATGAAACAATCTCTGATTGGTCTAATTTTCAAATAGGCCCAGATAACTCACTTTGTGGTTTTGCATTTTGAAGAAATGTGAAAATTACTGAAATACATGTGTATCTTTTTTTTTTAAAGCAAAATACCCAACACATACATACATATATGCATTTTCTTTCACTTTATCTGTTTAGATACATAGCATTCATTACAGTTTTCACCTAAAATATTTGCGCAGAACTGTACCTTTCTGTGATCCTCTTTCTTGGTCAAAAAAATATTTAGTTTGGATTGTAGTGAATGAGAGCAGCTTTATTTCAGATCCAGGGCGAAATGGCTGGGAAGTATGGCAGAGAATAATGACATCTGGCCAGCCACAGCCTGTTCCAGGTCTGTAGCAGCTGAGGTCATAACAGTCTACCAATTTTTCACTTCTAGTTCTGTGTGACCTGGTTCACCCATTCTGTGATATTAATCATTTACTGCATATTTAAAGAACAGCGGAAATCATCTGTGTATATGCATGGCAGTGAGGCCAAGTCAAGCCACGGTTCAGGCTCAAACTTGGGTGCTTCTCTGTCCTGAGGGTTTACTATGATTTGTTCTGTCAAGCTTTCAGCTGACGTGGAAGGCAAATCTCCCTACACAGTGCAGAGTGAGTGAAGCTAGAAGACAGAGTATCTGCAGTAATGTGGTTCCATGAGGAAGGCTGGGTGCATTTGAGCAATGCAAATTTCACACAGATCTGTACAGATTATTACAGGAGAAATGCTTTGTGTAACTGATGTCTGTCTCAGTATCTACACAACTCCAACATCCCTATTTTAACCCTTTAAAGCGAAGTCATGTCTATTTCTGCCTTTTAACCTTTTTTGTCACATTTAAAAACATTTAGTATATTTTTATTTTGTCACAAACCACTGTTTTGAGCAAGCAAACAAATGCATAGGAATATGCTTCACATGTCAGCTCCTTTTATTATTAATCGAAACAAACAACCTGATTTTAAACTCTTCTACACAGTGAAACTTTCATGCAACTTCAGTTGCTTGAATACTACTTGAAACTCAATTGCACATGGTTTGCATAATGTAAAGTGTCCTGCAACTCACTTGAAGCCTTAACAGTTGCAAGCGTCTCAACGTTCAAGTTTCATAAAACGTCCAATTAAAACAGCGCTGACGCATTACATGATCACGGCGACCAACATACTGTTAAACGGCTAATTTCACTGGATCATTTGACATGAACTTAAAAAAGAAGATTCATTGGGTGATTGAAACGAGACTCCCTAAGACTGACTGAAGCTTGGTAGTTTTTCAGTTTGTCAGTTTTCTGAGCCATGACAACAAACAAGAGTTTCTCAAAGTTAACGTTTCTCTAAACAGCTGCATTAACTAGCCAGCTAACACTAACAGCTGCTTCTGTCAGTTTATTCTTCTTGATTAACTTGCTGTTATTTACATGGCTAAAGTGACTAACTCCTCCCCTATGCCTATAATGGCTACTTTAACAGTAATTTTCAAAGGCACACAAAAGATAAAATAACTGAAATATATAGTAAAGAAAACAGGATGGATGGATGGATGGATGGATGGATGGAATACAATACAGATGTAGGCCTATAGATATGGAAAAAAAAGAATAACAGTTTTAGCTGGAAAAAAACACTCAAAGATGATAAAAATGCTCCAGATGTAAATTACATCTGGTGGATGACTTTACATCGAGAATAATGAGGTGTCTCAAAAAATATGATGCTGATTATCTGCTAGCTGTCACTGGCAATTATGTTGCAGGCATCTCTCAACATGCAATAAGTTGCATGAAAGTTTCACCATGTGAAGCCAGCGTAAGCAAAGTTTCACAAGAAAAATTACATTCACCGCACTGGAATGCTCCGTGTTTCACATCACCGACTTCTAGGGAGAATGAATTTTACATGCAGAACTTTTGCGTCGATTTCAACTTTGGTGAACTTTGACATGCAAATTCGCGTCTTCAACCAACAGAGCTACTGCTTTGGCAATGTTGACATCTAAAGGGGTGGCACGTCATATAGCAGCACTACATATCCAAAGTGGAAGAAACTAATTTAACCAGTGAAGCAAAAAGCCTTTTTCCCCACTGGATATAAATAAACACATGAGAGAGAGACTGCAGTCAGTCAGGAAAGTATTATCTTTACTTTTTTGCTGGTGGCCAGCCTGCTAACTGACATGTTAGCCTCTTTGTGTGGCTGCGGCTGCACACAAATCATCCTTGCCACCAATCGTACTGCTTATATACACTTTTTGTTATAAATCACTGTGTAGCACTATGCTGTGGTGACTATATAATTATTCGATGCAAGTATGTTCACATTTGCGTTTTTTAATGTCGAAGTACATGTGTTGTAGCTACTCCAGGGAAGGAGCTTAATGAGTTAAAGAGGTCAAAGCCAAAGTATCTCAGTGTTTCTTTGACGATACAGTTGATAAAATGGAGTTAAAAAAGCAAGTGCAAGCTCTTACAACATGACTGGTTGGAGGGAGAAAAAAAGTCTTTTGAAAGTGTTTTCCTGAGTGAGGCATCAGAGCATGATGAGCAGAGCAAAGTGTTGGAAACATCGGTGGGCCATCAGGGGAAAGTTAGTATAGAGATCTGCGCAGATATTCATAGTCATTCACAATTAAAAAGTGCTTGGTGTCCAAATTCCAGGTTCCCTCTGTGGACCTCTGTGGAGGAGTATGGAGTCTTAACGACTCAGTCTGCTCTCTTCACGCTCCAGGGCGATCGCTGGCAGGCCACGCAGATGATTACAGAAGTGCAGCACTCTCCGAGTGGGGTGGAAAATAAAGAGGCAGCAACTGGGACGTGGACATTTTTCCTTTACTGTCTTCTGCGATGCTCAGTGACAATGCTTCTCGCACTCTCTCTCGCTCTCTCTTTTGCTGTTCCCCCAGCTGCTGTTCAACTCAATTATCTGATTCGCTGAGTAGCCTGCTCTGCTCTCATAATGGGCTGTTGCATTAGGAATTCTTGGCATGCTGCAGGGGAATGAGGCCTTCGGGGCCGGTCACTGAGAGCCATCCTTCACCTGGGAGAGCTCCAGGCTGTCACCAGAGAAAAGGATCTCCTCTCATTCATTTAATCTTCTGTTCTTCCTTGCCCGATCTTTACACATCTTTCCCCAGTCTGAGCTGAAGCTTTGTCTCTATAGGTATTTGGTCAGGAATTGTTGTAGATTAGACCATTCTTCTGGTACAGTCTAGAGATTGACAATATTGTCCTTCATAATGCATATAAGGGTCTAACTGATTTATTAGTTGGCTGAGGATATTAGCTGAAATTGGTATCTTTATTGATGAAAATACTTATGATAAAGCGCCAATGTTTAATGGTTTAATAGCATGTTTAATAGTATTGTAGCTGTACCGTTGCGGTCAAGATCATGATACGTTCCAAGTCAAAACAAGTCCAAGTCAATACAAAGGCTTAAGCAAGAAGCATAACCAAAAGGCATGCTTGCAGCGAGCAGCAGAAAATAGACTGTAAGGGCCTTTACACATCAACCATGATATATTTGTGATTTTTTTTTATTTTTTTTTAGGATGTCAGTAACTTTATTCGAACACATGTATGACTGATGGCTTGCACACAAAACCTGACATTATTTAACGTGTGAAGGTTAAATTTGTGCAGTCTCATTCTAATGGTAGATGCATGCACTTTTGACATCTGCAGATCCTGTAATAATATTTTGGGGCTCTTCAAGACTTCTTTTAGCATCTTACTGTCTGCTCTTGGGTTAAATTTGCTGGGCTGGCCTGGCCTGAACATGTTGGCAGTGGTTTTAAATCTTCTCTACTTGTAGATGATCTTCCAGACGGTGGAATGATTGATTTCCATTATATTGCATATCTTCTTGAACTCCGTTCCAGACTCATAGGTGTCTACATCTTTCTCTCTGAAGGCACCAGAGAGCTCTTTTGATCTAGGCTTGATAATACGACACACTCCAATAACAAAGAGCAAACCAGACCAGATATGAGGTTTGAATGTAATTCAGGTTCCTCCCACATATTCTCTGACTTTGTTCTTAATATTAGCTCCTGATGAGGTGCACCTGATTTCAATTTGACATGTTTCAAGTAGTGATATGTTGGAGTGTATTTACTTTTTTTATATAAATGATGAAAACAATGTTGATTCAAAGTGTTCATTGTGCAGTTGTATCACATTTGTTTATCAGCACTGTTTAAATGAAGACTTGATATCTGTGTCTCCAAATATGTTTGAAAAAATCTTACGGGGCGTACTTACTTCTTCACATGACTGTAACTGTGTTCTTATGGAAAAAAATAATATAATACTTGGCTTGTCTCGAAGACAGTTTGAGTCCTCACTACTCTGAGATCTAGACAAGACTGAGTCGAGGTCCAAGAGCACTAAATTGTGGTCTTGATCATGAATGCACAAAACATTAATACTGGTTACTGGTACTGTTCATATTCATGCACAACCTCATTGATTTTTGAACCTTTATTCAACTTCCTTAACTAACTTAAGTACTGCTAATTGGAATATCTGACATTACAGTTGTCTGTTTTCCTCTCAGTTACTACTTCCTATAAATCTATCATCATCTACCCTATATGGAGTGGTAAAGGGACAGTTAGTCTGGATGAAGTCTCCATTTAAGCACACTGTGCTGACAGGTGGCCACATAGCACTGATTTATGTTCCCCCGTGACGCTGTAAGCTGTTGTTGTGACAGTTATGGCCCCTGAGTGGACTCCTCCCTCTCTTAGGGAACCTGCTGTGCCCACGGTAGCCTGAAAGCTGGACTCAGCATTGCAGTGCTCCGGCTGTGGGGACCACTTAGTGGACTTCAGCTTCTCAAATGTCAGCACAGGACTCCTGAGGTGCATGCAGGAGTGATGTGATTTTGTGAATATTGTGTTAGGCTTCCTCACTCAGGAGGAAGTTATTCTAGGAAGGCATTTTTTTTAAGGGAAATGTGAAACTGTGTCTCACCAGAGTCATCACTAATGAGGTGATTTCTGAAATGGCAGCTTGGTTCGAAGCAAACCTTGGGTGGTGGTGTGTTTTTTTTTTTGTTTTTTTTTTGTTTTTTTTTCCTCCTCCTCTCTCTTCACCTTCTCCCTTTAGAGCTATACTTTAGTAGTTCATCGTAATCATCATTGAGAGGTGAGAGTTTTTGTGAATTTCTGCCTGCTAAGCTTTAGCCAAGTCTAACAAGAAAGGTTTTGCATCAGTTTGATTGAAGGAAGCTGGAGTGCTAGACTTTGCAGTTGGGGCCAAAGGTCTGACAGCTGCTCAGTTAAACGATGCAGAAGAAACCCTTTTTTGGTAAATTCTACTAAGAGAGCCATACTGGTAAAGTGTGGTAGGATTCTAATTTCCTGAGGTAACCAAACAAAATTAAAGTCACAGAAAGTCATAGAAAACTGAATTTTCCGTAGATTTTTAAAAATTCCTGGCTGTCAGGAAGCAAATGCATCATTGCAGCCTTCCAAAGGATCCAAACCTCTGAAAGAAGTGGCTGGGTTTTTTTTTTTTTTCCCTCATTTCCCAGCGTTGTTAAAAGATTTCAGCCCAAATAGCTTGTTCTATACATTTAAGCCCAGACTACTCTGAGAATAAGGCACAATACAGAGTAGGCAGTGAGGGCAGATTTCAAACATCAGTCTTGAAGAAACAGTGGCAAACAGCTTGTTTAATTCTAATGGATAAAAAAGGTTGGAAAATGTTTGTAAGTGGGCTTAAGGGGAAACACTAAAATAGAAGACAAATGGTGGATATGGATCCTTTTAAGCAGCAGCCTAGACTGGGCACGGTTTGAAGGAGCTTGTGGAGTGAAAAAAGTGAGCGTGAGGAGCTCATGCCCCACTTGTGGATGTTTCAGTTTAAGGTGCTGAGCGCTGCTGGAGCCGTCTTTGGTGCCTTACAAACATCTCAGACTCCAGAGGAGATGGCAGCCACAGCCCCCCTGTTGAGAGCTAGGACATGCACGGTGATGATCAAGGCCGTGCAAATGCTGCGACGCATCAAACGGTACCCAGAACGCTGTCTGCTGGGAGCCAAAAATACGATGCGAGGGAGTAGAAAAATTCTGGATGTTTTGCACGAGGGCATGCGAACTGACAAGCGTCATTATGCAAAGGCTGCTTATGTAAGGACCAAAAACACTCATGCATTTCTTGAACGTTGTCCATCAAAAAATTTTAAAAAAAAAAAGAAAAGGGAGATGGAACTCAGTCAAAGAGAAAATGATGTCTGATAAATGTATTTATGTATGTTGTACCCTTGCCTCAGTAACGCCAAGCTGCTTTTGCTTTGTATCTCTGCCCACGGTCTTTTTTTTCCTCTTTGAAACTGATTCAACTGCACTGAGTCTACGGTGTAAAATCCGAAAGCGCTGTATTGATTTTTCTTTTTTATCCCAATGAAGGAGCTAATGAGCTGCATGCCTTAAAGCAATACTTTGGCAAAAAGTCAAATTTACAAATTTACCCTTGCCCCAAATGTAGCTGATCAGCCGAAACATGTTTGATGTCTGAAGTTTGCTGCTTTAGCTTTGGAACTATGAGGCTAATGAAGCTAAGAAGCAGTGGAAGAAAAATGGGCAAAGGCATAAACACCACTCGGGCTTTAAAATGACTTCTGTTACTGTTCTTCATATGAAATGTACTTTTGTCCATATTTATGTAGGGAGCTAATACAGGCACATTTTTATGGATCAGTATTTGGCTATAATGAGCCTGATCAAGTTCCAATTCTTTGTTTCTTGCTTTTGCTTTCTACTTACACCACTGTCCCAGAGGTGATGTAAACAAACATTATCTACAATCTACAGAAGTGAGGTGCGGTAACAGTAAAAGCGTGTTCAAAACCAAGAGAAAGGAGCAAACTACTGCACACGTGTTGGAGCAATTTTGAGTGATAGTGCAGAGCGTTATAATTAAATAAAGGATTATAGTGTGTTTGCATTGGAAAATGGCTATTATGCATAAGTAGTTAAAAAAAAAACTAAATATGTGAGTTCATACATTCATGAGATTACATAGTAAAGCTATGTAACCCCTTTTTTGTTGATTTTTTTTTTCTGCGAGTTTCAAACACGGTAGTTGCCCTTTACAATGTTTAAAAATTTCATAAATAATGGACCAATAGAAATGCTTCAGAATCACTTGGAATAAATCTTCTTTACATTAACGTACAATAAAAGTTAAGACACTTTATGTTGGGAAACTTGCAGCAGAGATAGGGGAAAATTTACTCTTGCATAGCCTAATAGCATAGCCTTATTAATGCCCCATAATAATCCATTGTTTCAGTAAAAGGGAATGAAGCATTGCATGTGTGTATTTTAATATTATTTTGTAAGCTGTTAAAAAGTCCTCTGTCAGTTCTCTTTCTCGGTACGGTGATGATCGCCTTTTAAAATATTGTCATCATGTTATTGTCATAATGGTCATGCCAAAAAAACAAATCAGTCCAGAATGTCACCATATGCACATAATAAAAAAGTGTTACCGCATTGTTAATTACCATCCTAAAATATCTTGCCTCTGTTATGTGGCTATAATATTTATGAAAGCAAAGACTGTTTCGGTTTTGGTCTATACTCAACATTAAAGTACTCTGATCTGATCTATGGGCAAAAAAGGGACAGTATTGGGCCATCCCTATTTTTCCACATCAGTATATCATACAGTGGCAGAAATCACATAAGTAAGCCTATTAGAGATTACTTTACAACTTGATGTGGTTTAAGGCAAGTGTGTGATGATTTTAGGCCTGCAGTTTGCATGTTGCTAAATTGTGGAGGATCCATTACATGTTATCTACTTTAGCCTCATAGTTCCAGTGTAAAACAGAAGAAGCAAACTTCAGAACATGTTTCTGGATTTTGTCGAATCAGCTACATTTGAGGGAAAGGATAAATTGCATAAATTAGATTTCCTGCTGAACTGCAGCTTTAAATTACAGTGTAGCCTTATGAATGTTTGATATGATACCTAGTAACAAACTTCTACCTGTCAGATATGCAACAGTTTCAGATACACAGCTGTTCCACTATCTTGTATTAGCTTTCTTGGTCACTGTGTTTGTCAAGCTGTGCATCTAATAGTAAATTTCGATCAAGCAGTCACATTCATTTGCACTCATTATTTTGCACCAGTACACACACAGAGCTCTCCTTGTGGTCCGGCTTATACTCATGACTTTCACCACCTGGCATAGCTGACAAAACTTGGCATTAGAATGCCGAGGCATTGGCAGGTGCTAGCGGAGTCAAGTGAAGTGGAGCTGTGTGGAGTAGTGGGTCAGGACGCAGGTGACAGCTTCTGCAGGTGGGGAGTCTCACCTTGAACCGGTTCACAGGTCATGTGTGCACATTGTTGACGGACTTGTTCAGAGCTTAGTGTAGCATGTCCTAATCTAACCCACCCACTCCATTTACTTTTGTAGTAGGTATGTCTTATCTTTCCATGTCAAAACTAAGATAAGTGAGCGCAGTGTGCTGGCACCCAGTCCTTCTTTCACTCCGGCTGCATTTAGGCTAAAGGCAAAGCTAATCAAAATCTTTTTGGCGTGGTGGCCTGCTCCGGGCTAGACGAGATTTGCACCCAAAGTGATGCTGAATGTTTCCTCTTAAAAACGGATTAGCAGACGTCGTCAGGTAGACATGCTAATGTTTGCTTTGCCATCTGCTTTAGTGCTGATTATTCAATTGCCCTCCGAACACGCTGAAACTGCCATGTTGGCATCTGCCAAACGACAGAACTTGCTCTGCGCCCATCAAAACAACTTTGACATTTCTGTAATTTTCATGTGCGTAATCCTGCATCAAAGTTAAGCATGTGTACATTTCTAGGCTGTACCCGGTTTTCCTTGGCACTGCATCTGTCTATGCTTACATCTTTTTAGGAGCAGATGTGCCCCCAAGTTAAAAAAATGTAGAATCACAGTCCAGCTGGCATGTTGAAGTACTGTAACGCACCACTGTTATAAAAAAATAACTACATGTAAATGCATAAATTCATTGGGATTAACTTGGGAGGGGAAACCATATTAATCAAAAATTACTGAAGAATCCAGATATGTTGGAAAGAAGACAAAAGAAGACAATACTTTGATTTATAAAACATTTTTCAGTGACACCAAAGAACACGTTGTAGATCTTATAAACATGCTATAATCAAAATTTGTGAAAATCTGCAAGACAAAAATACCAACAAAAATTCTTGTTGGCTTATTCGGTTATAGGAATAATTATTATTATTGGTCATATTGCATCTAAGGCAATCTGTTGGGCAGTCTTTATTGAGCTTGTATTGTGATAGTAACACTGCTGTTACATACTGCTTCAGTCGGTTGCATTATATCAGGGTCAGTTTTCTGCGGTCTTTTTTTTGGGGTGGGATGGCCCTCCCTTCTTTTTGTTCTGCTGCATTTAAAATTTAAAGCTACACTACAGTGGAGAACTTGTAACGTCCATTGTGTTTCAGACCCCTTGCCCGAAAGATTCAGAAAGTTGTTGTTGTTGTTGTTGTTGTTGTTGTTGTTGTTGTTGTTGTTGTTGTTGTTGTAGTAGTATTCAAGACAGCTCAGTCAAAGCTAGGTGATCGACATGTCTTGCGAGGTTGTAAGTAAATTAACAGAAAATATGCCTCGTTCGTCATTTTAGATATCTAAAGCGCATGAATGTGGCTCATTTACACAACCAAATGTGGCTCATTTACACAACCACATGTGGCATTCTAAAAGTTCTCCAGCAAGGAAAGAACTATTAGCTCCCAAGCCACTTTTGCATTTATTGTTTAAGTAGAAGAAACAGCAAGGAACCCACACCAGCAGAGACTCACGAATGCACAAATGTTGTTGCTCAGCATTATATTCTTTAATATATGGTTTCCTTCAGATTGGGTTGTTATTGATGAAACGTTTCTGATAGAAAAATAAACACAAGCTATTAACAACATATGACACAGAACAAAATAGTCAAGTAAACATGTAGTTAGATTATATGGTGAAACAAGACTTAACAAGTGCACAGACTTTGTGTCATTCAAATTCACTAAGCTAGTTGAACTGATTGTAATGTAAACCATAGAAATGATTGTACTCTAAATCATATCAATTTCTGAGGTGCCCAGAGAAGACCTACATGTATTTTCACCTTCACTCATGAGAATGTTCACTCTAAAAAAGGCAGTGAATTGCTTGCATTGTAGAGCCTGAAATTGTACCCTCACTGAATCTCAGTTGTGCTGTGCGCTTCTTATGGTCTGCTGTCCCTGACTATCCGGGCTTCGTACACAGCTGTTGAGACTTGTTCCACTCAGATTGGTGATACTGTTATGTAATAGAAAGCCCTAATACATTTGTTACTGTGACTAAGTTGGAAAAAAAAAATGTAAAAATGAATTAGGCATTGCTAAATAAAAAAAAAAGAATATAAAAGTGAGTTTGTTGTTACATTTTCTGTAGCACCTCTTAAGATCTTCTGATTATTTTCCTTTGTCCTTTTATAGCCCAGACATGCAAGAAAGTGTTTCCAGGAAAATGCAATAAGGCCATAGCAATTACAGAGTGTTGCGAGATGGAATAAGCTCACCACATGCGGACGCACACACACGTGTAGATATCCCCACAAAATTACCCATCCTCTTTCCTCGCTAGTTAATCTTAGCTGCAGGCTAATACACTTCTAGTGTGGTTTTTGCCAGCTATAGTATATTGTGACCATGTAAGCATCAATTAAGGTATACCATAAGGTTTGACCCTTTAGAGATCGATGACTTGGACTACTCTTCCCACCTAATTGGTAGTCATTGTGATAAATCTCTGCGATGGCCAATCCTATTTGTTTCCGCTGAAATCCAATAGAGCAAATTCACCCTCCCTCCACTCTCCACCCGTGTCAGCGTGATGCATTGTGCCTGGCTTTGCTTTCACTTTTCTCTCGCCCCTCCTCTCCTTCTTCTTCACCCCTTTTTTCCCCTTCCCTCCCCCCCTCTCTCTTTCTTCTTATTTTCCAAAAGCCAAGGGGCATATAGAATATGCCGAAAAGATTCAGACACTAGTTTTTTTTTTCCGTCATAGGTTTCCACACAGTGAGACTTGACCACGTTTTCATCATCTTACTCCAGACGGCTTTCTTGGCCTAAGCTTTCAGTCATGTGCAGTGTACATTCCACATTCCTCCATAAATCTGTGTCATTTCCTTCCTTATATTAAGGCAGAGTTAGGCCTGCACAATGTGGACGAAATGTAATATTGTGATTGTACTGCTATATATTTTGATTGGTCTACAGAAATTCATCTGGAACAGACAAAAAAGAACCAGTAGTGGCACATTTAAAAAAAATATATCAAAAAATATGAGTATAAATTACTCAGTGTTTGGCAAACTGCACTGCACTAAATCCAATTAAACTAATTCAGCTCTCCTTACAATAAAACAGTTGTTTCAGTAGTACCACGAATAAAAACACTTATCAAAAATATGAGCATGAATTATTCAGTGTTTCACAAACCACACTGCACTAAATCCAATTAAACTAATTCTGCTCTCTTTACAATGAAACACAGTTCACTTTGAGTATTGACTATATCCACAATATACTCAGAGAGGTGTTGTGATATAATTTATTGCAGAAATATTGTCATATTGTCCCTGCCCTGTAATCAGTACACAATTATTTGAGCTGGCCACAGTTGTTTGAACTGTCTGCAGCTTAAACACAGCTTACTTTCCAAAGTTGCAAACTTTCACAGTCATATGTTTATGTAGCAACAAACAAAATGTTAATAAGTGAAAGCAGAAAATGTGTTTATTGATACGGTGACAACAAAAGTTCTGAAAGTTCTTTTGTCAGGTGCTGTAATGTTTATGTGATGTTTAACACCTCTAAGGGGCAGCTGTGAATAATGTTTGTTTATTTGTTGTAACATCTTTAGAGGACAGTGTTGAGTAATGTTTTATTTATTTGTTAATGTCTTTGAAAGCCAGCAGAGCGTAATGTTGATTTATTTGTTAACATCTTTAGAGGGCAACTGTAATGCTTTGTTAGTTTGTTTGTTAATAGCATCTTTAGAAGGCAGCTGTAAGTAATGTTTGTTTATTTGAGCTTAAGCTGTGTCTGTTGTCAGTTTGAAGCTATTAATTACTGGCAGCTAGGAAGCAAATAGCTAATTAGCCAATTTGGCCCATTTTAGGTTTATACTTTAATAGCTGCATAACATCACGATAACAATACCATATTATGCAGTCTTAGGCAGAAAGGACAGTAGGTGATTTAAAGGGCTTCTCTTCAGGCTTATTTGCTTGGAAATAATTTATTTTTGCGTGGGATAATTTTGGTAATAATTAACAGGAAGCTGTTTTTAGGTCTGAACAATTAGCCATGCTTGATATTGCAATTAGTAAATCACAAAAATATAACTCATCTGTCATAGTCAAGGGTTTCTTGTTGCACTGTGCACCAGTGTGTGAGAGAAAACCAGAATAATCAGAATTTCATTTTGAGTATGCTGACATTCTCAAATGTTCTCATTGAATGATTTGTTAGTGTTGTAATCACCTGCTACTCAAACGTCCATAGAGGGGTGAAAAGTTCAACAGCTGCTAAATAATGTCTGCACATCTTTCACAGTGCGTGCTAATCTTCCTCTAGCACACGTAACAAGGCGCAGGCACCGCACTGCTAGGTGTGAGCTCTCTGCTGACTGCGTCTTCAGTGTAGTAGACTTCACCAAGTTGTTAAGTGTGAGGGTGCACTGATGGCGGTAGCCCATGCAGACGTAAATCATGCAGTGTGCCTGGCGTAATTGGAGTAACAACTTTTAATAGAGCCTTTTGTTTCCACTTTACCTGATAGATAAGAAAGGGATGAGACACCTTTGACATGGTGTCTGAAATAATTTAACCCACACAAGCACTTCAGCTGTTTTTTCACTGTTCTATCAAAAAAGTTATTTGTTTATTTATTTATTTTAAACGCTATTTGAAAATACCAGCTGCCCCTTACATTGTGTGCCATAATGCAAATTAAGACAAACTACTGTCTTCTGCAGAATTGTCACGATATGCAGTATTTCTGTGATCCAATTTCAGTTACGAAGTAACGTGAGCATCACAGAGCCTAATACCATAGCTTGCATTTAGTAGTATGATCATTTTTATCGTTATCATGATAAATTACATCACAATATGTCACAATGTGCATTTTGTGGATATCATCAGTACTTAAAACACTTCCTAACTGCATGTTTAGTTATCAGATGTCAGAACAAAGAAATATAATATTGTGTATCGTGAAAAGTGTCTTGATATTACATTTTTGCATATTGCCTTCCTCTTTTTGCATTTCTACTTATGGCGGTATACACTGATAACTTCCAGTGCTTCTCTTTGTTTGTTTGGTTGTAAATCGAAATACTGCCAAACTTTGGTATTGGCACCTGTCTTCTGGTCAAGCTTGTCTGTTTTACTGTCGACCAGAGAGCTGATCTCCAGTAGCTCATTTCAGAGTCTATTTGTTTCGTTTGCTTGTTTCCTAGCATTTTTTGGCAGCATGCAAGCCTATGTTCTAATCTTTCCATGTGGCATTCAAATTATGTATGTGTATAATTACTTAGTGATGTTCTGTTTGAATGGGCTATAATTCAGTGCAATCTTTTCTATTGTATATATTTTTGAACCAACCAAAGATTGGAATAATTGTTAAGAGAATGGTTAAATAAAGGTGAAGCAATAGAAAGGTAGACTGTTGAACATGAAAGAGAATGACAGAACATCAGTGCATAAAAAGCGGCATTTATTTAAATGATCTCGATGACACATAATATCAGTTATCAGCCCAAGGTCATTCTGTGCCCCCTCACATTTATCATTTTATGGCAAATGGACCAATAGAAATGGTACAAGATTATCTGGAATAAAATATTACATTAACTTACATTAAAGTTAAGAACTTTTTTAGCTCCTCTAAAGTTACATTTTCAGTGATAAGACATTTTCTTAGGACAACTTTCCTTTAAGCGTTCCTTTATCTGCAAAGGGTTTTAAAGCCATTTTCTTTTAGCACACTGTGAGCTCTAATATGATCTGAGTCTTGTACTTTTCACATAAGTGGCCACAAAGTCCTGTTATGCTGATTCATTCTTGTAATGAATTTCATGTCAGTTGACTGCATGTTTGTGTAAATGCTGAAATTGACAGCGTCTATTTAATCAGCTTTCTAAATGCGACGCAAGAGTAAACCTCTGAACTTTTCAACAGAAACAGAGTACGCAAGGGAGTAGACCTAGCAGTTCAGTCTATTAGGAACAGCTTTTTATTATTGCAAAACCCAAGGCAGTGGTTTTTGTGCAGCAGTACCAGTTAACTAGAGCACTGAATAAACTGACACAGGCAGGCAATTGTTGTTTTGTCTTTTGAGTAGAGCTTTAAGCAGCTATCCTATTATGTTCCAAAATCTGGACAGCAGTGCATATCTGTCATCCCTCAATCCCTCCCCCCATCCCCTCCTCATACTGAGAGCAATCCAGTTAGCTTCAATCATATTACACCTAATCTAATCACAGCTAATAAAACCCTGTGCTTCACCACATCTCCCTTTTTAAGCAAAGGTAAAAGAGATGTGTAAGCTATTTGTGCAGCTGTCTCGGATCAATAGAGTGCAAGCCAGAGCGGGGAGATTACACAATCTGTTACATCCGTCTTTATGGCACCATAGACAGTGTGTTCGCACAGCCTGTGTGAGGCAGGGCCATGGCCACGGATGAGCCATGTGGGCTTCTTCCTTAAATAGGGAGCCTGCTGAGCTTAGTTGAGGAGAGAGAGAGTGCAAAATCAAGGACACGGGCTAATACACTCTTTTATTCTGTCTGTTAACCCTGGGCTATACTGATGGTATATAAATTAGGCTGTACCAATTACACATTTTCTCTCCTGATACAGATTCCAGTTGTGTTGGCCGATACCAAGTAATGATATGTGCTATTTGCTTTTTTATTTGGGATGCACCAATATCACTTTTCCCTTCTGATATGTGATCCTCACTAATAGGTGGACCGCGGTCCGAGTCCGGACCCAGACGCTGGGCTGTGCAGACCTGGACCTATAACCGATAAACTATGGAGAATTATTTATACTTCAGTATACAGTATATGGCACTGAATCATGATGCAAAGTAGACATTATGATGTTCCAGACCTCTGCTTGAGGAAATTTTCTCTAACTGGACCTTATTGAATTTTAATTAAAGACCCCTGACTTATACTAACCCTATTAAACCTAACTACTCAGTAAGTGTCTTTAAATCCTGATGTTTATGCAATTCCACTTATTAAATGTTCCATGTTCTGTGTCTCAGGTTATCAGACTTGAATGAATGGCCCCTTCACTTTTAATAAGAATCATAGTAAACCACTGAAGGAAATGTAGAATATTTTTATAATGTTCGAAAAAGTATTAATAAAAACAAAACTGAACATTATAAAGATAAACCTATGTTGGGTACATGTGAGCAGGCAGCAGCTTCTCTGGCTCAGCATAAAAGGTGCTGAATGTTGTTTCACAATCAAATTTCTCAAGTCTTTTGTCTCATATGCCTGGTACACTCTCACTTAAATCTATGACCGTCAATCACTTCTGGAGTTTGGTAAATATTACAACATTCACACTATCAGTAGCAGCTGTTTAGCTGCAGTTTCTTGGCTGATTGTGAGCACCAGGCCCTGAGACTATGCTGCTGTCTGATGCAGCCAGTGAATGCTATGCTAAAGGCTAACCCTAAGCAGTTTCTTCCCTATATATCTCTAATGTTCGCTCCCTTGATAACAACCTGGACTACCATTAACTCTGCGACTAACTACAGAGCAGGAGATTAGGGATTGCTGAAAGATATCTGACTCCATACAGCTGAACAGACTAACGTTAGCATGATTTGCATTGTTTATGTATTGCTTTATCTGGCTTGTTTATGGCATACTGGTGAAACTAATGGAAGACCTTCAGTCAGTCTATCACCCACTACTAGGTCCTCCCCTTGAAATGTTGTGTGACATATTTTGCAATGACCATTTACACTACTGCTTGTTTCAAATGTGAAATTATCCCACACTGCAGATGTTGCTTGCTTCAGTTATAGTCTGTCTACTGGAGCCATCACTCAGTAGCATGCCTCTGTGTCAGAAATTGCTTTGTGGTATTGCTATTCTTCATTGCCAATACCAATACTGTCTTTGAGTGCCTGTATCGGTGGTGATACCGGTAGATTACACATTACTTCTCAACTATAAAGGATATTAAAAAAAAAAACAAATACATAAGATAATAAATAAAGAGTCTGCCAGCGTAGTCTACTGGATAATATGCTGTACAATTTTGTAGCAACTGTGAATAAGAAACAGTGTAGCTTTAAGCCAATTGCTGATAGTAACGGAAATTGTGTTAATGAAAGAAATCGCTGATAGTTTGCATCTGTCGCAAGTTGAAGTTTATATATGTTGTCTGGCTTCACAACATTCTAAAGCAGAGTGAGGCAGCACTGTAGACATGCTTATTAAACAGATAAAGCTGTACTGAAGCCTTTCACTCTCTGTATGTTTTCCTTAACAAAACCTGAACGTTGGCTTAACTGTCTGACGGTCCTTCCAAACCATGCAAATCTAAGAGGTAATTTAATGTAGCCCAGCTTAATAACAGTGGTAGGTTACAGTAACAGCAGCATATAGAATAACGCAACAGCACGTTTTAGCCCTTTCAACAAGAAGCAATTTATAGGTGGTATAAGATTTTACCGAACATTATAAATACAGTACCTTTAGCATTCTTTCCTGTGACGTTACCAGATTGCTTACCATGCTGAAACAGGTTGTTGCAGAAAGGTGCCGCAAATCTGAAGTGAGAGGCTCCTCAATCTAGGTTAATATGAGCCTCTTGGTAAAGCCACCTTTTTCAAATGCGTGCTGGAAATGCACAATTGATTTATTTGTTCCATTTCCCCCACATAATCATATTGGCAATAGCTAGGAGGTGTGGTTGGATGATGGTATAGTGCACACGGTTTTACAAACCTATATCACTGTCAATACCAATACAGCATATTCTGTTGGTGCATCACTAGTTTAAAAAAAAAAAAAGGATTGCTTATTACATCAGCAGGACTATTTCCAGCATTTTAGAGATTAATTGTGCTTTTGTATTTCAGATAATATTTTACATTTTGTGTTTTTTGTGTGTATTGATTTCCTAGCAAAGCATATGAGTCACTTATTTCCTGACCTAAGATAACAAGGCATAATATTTTCCATACACAGTTTGCGGTCAGGACCAGACAGCATGCCAGTGTCCCCTAAAATAAAGGTGACATTCTCTCTCTCTTACCCTCTCCAGCTCTTTGGGTGCCTTCGGTAGTTTAAGGGGCTAAAAATAGCTGCGGCTCTTGCCATGTCGCGCAGCCTAATTAAGAGGAGAGGGACGAAGGTGCTCCCAAGCATCTGGGCCCGGCATGTAATAGCTGCCCTTGTTCCCGTTCGCTTGTGGATGCGTATCGCTGCCAATTATCTTCTGTAGCATGGCTTGCCTGTTCTTCCAGTCACAGAGGAAAAATCGTAGAGGAGCTGACTGACTACAAATCAAAACTTTCACCCATTCCAGTTCCCAGCGTGCTACTCAAAGTGCTCCTCGGAAGAGAAGTTGCGTAAGCACTTTTCTTTCCCACCAAATGCCAGTGTGAATGGGCTGAATACTTTTACTTTGGGAATTCGAGATGCTTGATTCTTGTTAGCGGAAGTAGTCAAGAGAATGCTTAGCTTAATAGAATCAGGTGGAAACGTTCCAGTGGGAATGCGATGAAAGTGGCAAGTGTCTGGTTACAACCCCATTTGGGCCTACAGTCCCTTCCAAACCTTCCCTTGCTACAGTCTTGAGCTTGTACCACTATATCGCTGCTTTCATAAGAAATTTTATAGCACCTGTATTTCCCTGTATTTCACCATTTGTGAATGCCAGCAGCTTTATGATTTAACATTTTGTGACAGATGGACCAGTGGAAGTTACTTTAATAGATTAAAAATGTTTTCATATTCTCCTGTAAAGTTATCGTTTCAGGGATAGAAAGTTTTCTTACGAAAGAACGTAGAGTCCAGAGGCTGATTTTCAAATGCCACCATTTCTCCTTGCTGAGTTGTTAACATTATAGATTGGCACATGAAATGAAATCAAAGCCAGGCTGACTTTGTAAGCGACTGGGTCAAATTTGCGCCATGCTTTTCTCTACTGAACCAGAATTGAGCTGCGTCGAAAGGAGACTTCAGCTGACAGCTCATTGATTTATTTTGGTTTCTCTGTCAAAGACACGTCTAAAATGCCTCCATCAGAGAGCCGTCTTAAGGGTGTTTTTTTGCATCGAGCTGGCGTGCCGGGGCTGACGGCAGCAGATGAAAGGGAGGGAGGCCCCGTAGTGATGGAGCTTCCTGTGGGCTTTAATCCAAACTGGCACGTCTCGATGTGCTTGAATGACTCAGGATAGCGGGCCTGCCGCAGGTACAACTCCGTCTACTATGAAAACGAGATGCACTTGCCAGTCGATTTATTCATGCGCTCTACATGATTCTGATTGGTTTAGCAGCATCCTCGCTGCGCACCGACCAAGCACTCTTTTTAGATTCTTCTCACTTCTCTTTGTTTGTTTACTCCTGTGGCTGCCTGGAGTCTGGGTAATTGGGTAATTTCGGTTGATTATAGACGTGTTAGGCTGACACCTGCTAAACGATTGTTCTCGACTTTTTTTAGCGATGGCTATCGGCCTCGCCTTTCTTTTTGATACTTGCTGAAGCTGTTAGAGAGAGTGAAAAAACAGCAGTGGACTGAGCGAGATTCAGTTTTTAATCTCTAAAAGACCAGAGATTCTTTTTTTCCCCTCCCCTCCTCCATCCTAATTTTCACAAGACAAGCAGGATACCTCCTCCCCTTCTATAATCCACTGTCCATGGGGTTGGGCAGGGCCCATAGGGTGTGATTACAAGTGGGGAGGGGGGTACAAGCTCTCAGGGTCAGCGTGGTCCCAGTGAAACGGGAGATTAGGGCCACTGATGAGAACGGACATTAGATAGGCAGTGTACTTGGTACACAGACACGGGCCGAGCACTGCCCATGTTGTGCGTGGGGGGGGTGGCATCCGCTCTTTGCCAAGCCAGCCTGTCTCAGAGTCTGGCACAGACAGCAGGACGGCAGAACGGTGGCCGGCACACCGTGTGCAGGCCGCCCCGACTGTTTACCAGCACACTTTGGTAATGTGGACTGAGCTCCGTATGTGCGTGTGCAGGCCGGGGTGTGAGAGCACACAGGCAAGCTCAGGATGAAGCCCAGAACACACACCGGCTGGTCTGGCAGGGGACGAACACGAGGCTCTGAGTGCACTGAGAACTGACAGAGGAGATTGATTTCCTCCTCTGGCACTCTGCTTCAGAGCTCAATATGGTACAGCAGCAACTTCTGGTCCTCCATTTTTTTTGAGTGTCCGAAGCTGCCATGGATTGACTGACTCGTAGCTGATGTCTGAACTTTTTCCTTCTCCAGTACACAGAAAACAGCTTTAATCAGGCCTCAAATGTGGGTCCAAATTTGAATACAGCCTGAGAATACAGCCAATCCAAAAAATTTTGCTCAAGCTTGACATGACCCGCCTTGAGCCACACCAAGTTTTAAGTCAGAAACTAACAACAAAATTTTGTACAAAATTGCCAGATAAACCCTCACATTTTCAGTAATGGCACCACTTACACATAATTATATATTAAAGCAATCACCCTTTCAAAATTAAGTTTTAATTCACACTTTAAATAACTTATTCATCCAAAAGTGTTTTAAACAACATCCCAAACATTGTCAGTCTGGGTGAACTTTCCACACTGCTCTGTTCTCACACTGTGCCCTGCTGATATAGTGAGATGTTACTCGTCACCTGTATAACTTGTTCCGTACATAGGACATATTACACGTAACATAAAAATATGTTTTTGGCCGAACAAATTCTATGCATCCTTTTAACTGCACTAAACTATAATCTCCTGAATCGATTCATGTTTTATTACTTAGTATCCATTTTCTCACGAGCGTGGGCCTTTGCTAAATTCTGTCATCAAGTGGTATTGTGGGTAACTCCAGCATGCCAGATTTAAAAACTCTTTAAGATAAGGAAGTAGGGGTGGGTAGGAATAATGTGAAGAGAAAAACGAAAGCAAGGAGAGATGCAGAATAAAATCTGTTAAAATTGGAAGGTTGGGCTGCGAGTACCCAAATGTGAAATATGAACCCAACCTGAGCCTGGTGCAAAATTGAGAAACGGCATCCGAACCTATTGAGTACAGACAAATATTTCAAGCTCTAATATAGACCTAGAAAAGTCGTTAATCAAGCGGCGTGTTATAAGTTCTCGTACTGTGGTGATATCAGGACAAGTTTAGGGTTGACAGCTGTGTCCATAAGCTTTCAAAACTTGCCTAGATTGTTATATATCACTTTTGCCAAGACTTAAGCCTTACAGACTTTCTGTAATGGACTCGCTGTATTTTTTTTCCAGGAATGCACCCAACATGAGGTCAGGATCTTTTTTTTTTTGGAAGGGGGTGGGGGGGCGCATTTGGTATACATCTATTCATTTGCACATTTGGTACAGCCCAGATAAACAGGATTAGGGATTTAGGATTACACTTCCCTGACCTTCTCCAGATTGTCCAGTGTCTAGACCCTTGGGCATCTAAATGCTTTTTGTCAGTTCAGCCTCTTATGCCCAGAGGAGTTTGCCCACCCTGCTATCACAAATGGCTCTTTACCCTTTGAACCAAACAGTCTGCTAAACACAGCTTGAGTTTGTATGTGTTTTATATCCCAATTCTGTTTTGTCTGTCCTCCCATCTAACCTAAAACCTTTTCACTTCCTCCCCATGTGTGCGGTTCCCTTACATCATTCTTGGGACTGTCATTGGAAATGTGTGCATCCTGAAATGAAGAATATTCTTGAGAGGAAGAGGTGAATAATAGGTCAAACTGAAACCGCCATGATTAAAACATTAACCCACCCATGAGTCATACCTAAGGAGAGCTCTATTATTTTTCAAAATTTCTGCATAATTCAAAGAGTTTTGTTTATAAAATTGTGAAACAGAGAGTAGTTTCATGTGAAATGCTCCATTCTAGAGAAACTTGCTGACTCAGAATCATTCATAGGAACCAGACATGGGAAGTGTTTAATGCCACTAAAAGTTGCATGAAGTGGTTATGAATATGCTGAAAAGGCATTATTTTCAGTTTTTTACATATATATATATATATAAATATATTTTATATATATATATATATATATATATATATATATATATATATATATACATATATATTATATAATATATGTGGGTTGTTTTAGAATAGTATAGGTCTGTTTTTCCACCCTTTGAAGTCCTTATAAATTTAAAAATGTCTAATGTAGGTTGGAAAGTTAATTATAATTTTTATGTAATTATTGGTGGCATTTCCCTTGTTTTGGGGAGTTATAAATATAGGACTTTGGTGATAAATACTAAACTTGTGATTAAAATAGCCGCTTCAACATTCTCTTATGCACTTCTGGTTTTCTTCCAATGTGAACCCATTTTAAGGTCATTTCTACCCTAAATTCAAGAGTTACAGAGGCAATTTGTTTCACTCTGAGCCTGACGGGAGTTATTTGAATGTTCCTCAGTTACAAAGCCTGCTGAGGCTAATTTGCAATAACCTACAGCTGGTGATTTGTCACTTTTACAAAATTAGAAAATTCCATTTTTTCCTGGTAGTTTTGTCATCGTAATGTATTGTTATTAATCACGGATTCAAGGTGCTTTTCATGCACAAAGTGCTGTGTTTGTTTTTCCTTTCTAGGATTACCTGAAACACCTGTTATAATTGCAGGAGGTTTATAGATCTCACTTCTGTTGCTTCTTTATGACCACGATCATGAACTAGGGCTGACTACAGTGACTCTCATCTCCACCCATACAGTGAAATCACAAGCAGTTAATTGAGGAGAAAAGTATGCTTTTGTCAAATCTTGAACATTTTCAAAGTTGTAGGTGGCATTTTAGATGGAACAAAGGGGTGGTGGCTGGAAACTGAAGTAGCGTCAGTCTGCTGACCCTTCATGCATGAACAAGGCTGAACTCCTGGGTTGCCATCGTTGTGTCTCCTGAACAATGTTGGTCATTGTAAATGTGAAATGGCACTGTACCAGTCAGGGCGGGGCTCTTTGGTTCGTAGGTCCTCCTGTGGTTAAGACTTTGGAGAGAGTAGTCCTGTGCGGCAAGGCGTCCAAGACTAACTGCCAGGCATTGTCCTGCAAACCCTGGCATGCACAGCAACAGCCGCTTGCTTCAGGAAGTGTCTGGTGTCTCTGAGCAGCAGTCAATGCCGCGCCGATGTTCCGAGCTGTTCAAGCGTGCGTGTTCCTTTTTTTATCGTTTCTTTATCCCACCAGCCAATCTGCACCATCATTCCGCTTTGAAATAAAACAAGAAAGGATGGGATTGAGGAAGCATAAAGGGAGAGAGAAGGAAAGCTTTGAAGGCTCTAAATCTTTGTACCCTTTTTTCTTTCTCTGCTTTAATTGCTGATGCAGTCATTCAGCTTGTCGCTCAAACACTCTGCCTTTTCTGAGGCTGTTGATTTCTTTCTTTTTTATCAGAGGAATTCACTTCACTGAAGTTTCATTCTGTCTAGGTTTGAATTGGTGGCAGTCAGTACCAGCCACTGTATACTGGGATGTGTATTCTGACACTTGCCTAGTTTGTAGTGGCAGTATAGCGCCGCTGCATTGTGACTAATTTTGATATTTGAGTATCCGTAACAGTTCATAAGCGGATAATGGATTAACTGCAGAGAAGAAAATAAAAAGCCGAGTAGTTCTTACTCATAGCAGTACCATGGAGGGAATTTTAAGCAGGAAACAAAGGAGTATGTGTAAAAACATTTTATTATTAAAAGTAACAAAAGGAAGCCAGTAGAATGTCATGTCTTAAAAGGCCCGAGTAACAGAGAGTGCCCATTCAGATGAGTTAATGAGTTTACGCTAGAATTAACCGGTGCACCAGCAGATGGTTAAGACTTGGTAGCTTCTACATTGTGGAAGATTTGGTAACATGTTAGTTTTTAAACGCAACGTTAAGAACAGAGAATATTTTTTTTTATTGGTTAATGTCAGCTGAAGTAGTTGCCAACTTTTAAGTGGGGAAATGTCACTTACTACCATGCACCATTGTAAAATGCATGAGTCAGACCATTGGAAAATAACCAAGCGCTGATGTGCTGTGTACATAATAACAGCAGTATATGGCAGCATTCAAGCCCCAACATAATTTTTTTACCTTATTTTGATTGTGTTTGTTTCAGCTGTGCGTGTATCGTTGGCTGCTTGGTAACAGATATGATGCAATTTTTAGGGTTTAGGGTTTGCTAACTTGAGAACGTGCTATTAGATAAGATAAAATTCCTCAATTAAAGAAAGATTTGCTTCTGTAATAAAATTTTTTGAAAAAAAGACTTCCACCAAATCGTTCAGGCACACCACTGTTATACATTTCTGTAAGTATATTTAAAGGCTATATGTAGTGTTTTTGTTTTTCCTTGTTTTTTATTTTTTTACGAAAACCTTTTTGGTTTTATAGCCTTCATCTTGTAATTGGAGGTCGGGATTATTGTACCCCATGGGAGCCTCAATAGCAACCAGAACAGATTCTCAATTTTGGTGTTACAGATGGGTGGTTAATAAAAACTGTCTGCAGTGTCTGATAAGGGTTTGTGGATCTACCCTGTAGCTATTTTATCTAAGAAAGCTTATTCCCTAGGGTCAAAGGGCAATGATGATGTAAAAGGCCAGCATGATATGTAGTATAGCATTCTGCTTTTAGCATAGGTAAGGTTTTCTAGCTTTTTACTGTATTCACTTCTTATTATTTTACTATACTTACTATTATCTTATTATAACTACTAAGAACATGCTGTTGATTAGGAATGAGCATAACTGTCAAACTGTTATTCAGATGTGTTGTGTCACCCACAGTCTTGCAGAAAGGGGTCTTAAAAAAAATGTAATGCAGAGGTCAGTTTTTGGCTCTTGCAGATAAGTGCATTTGTGCATGTGCAAAGTAGGTCAAAGTGTTTGAAGCTCGACTAGTTCTAAAGGCTACAAAATGAACAGCATGTTGGTTTTACTTTGGCATGTGATTTAGCTTATGTTCTATTGGATTTGAAGGAAAAACGCTGGTCACACAGCACAGAATTTACTGCAGAAAATGAAGGTATGATACAGCATGCTGTGCCCTTGAGACAGGGTGTGTTAAAGCTACACTGCCATCAGAAAATAGGTTTCATACCTCCCAGACAGGGAGCTTTTTTTCACACATATGTTGGTTGAGAGTGGGACTGTGAAAAAAGGAAAACAAAGATCTAGGACAGAAGGAACTTGCTAACATGGGAGATGGGGACAGTCCTGTAAATGTCAAGGTCTCTATTTTTCCATGCCTCAACACTTTTGTTACCACTTTTTCCTTTCGTATTTTCATTCTGATATCTCAGCATTCTGTTATTTATTTTATTTGTAGTGTTGCAGTGCTTTTGACAAATGTAAGGTTACAGAAAAGCCATTTCTTTTTATACATGGAACGATACTTGCTTGGTAGGGCTGTGCAAAATAACTACTGCCTCCTCTGGTAAGTAGGCTTTTCTTTGGTTCTGATTCTAGCCTACTAGAAGATGCTTTCAGCACAGTGTCCTTGTCATTCAAGTGTTCTTGCTGTAAGGTGCATTTTTGTCCAACTGTAACTTTTTTTTTTAAATGGATGCACAAATAAGGGAATTGTGGGTCAATTTTGGGTGTTTTTCCATGTACATATCTGCTGATGCTCATATTTATAAAATGGAGAAACTGGGAAAAGATTTACCTTTAGCATTGCAATGAAATGTCTTTATTTGAAGAGTATCATAAATGAGGTAAAAAAAAAATAAAATGCAGATGTTTTAGCATTTCTGGAAACACACCATCAAACATTGATCAAATCTAAACATCTGTCCAATGCCAGTACTTTTTTAAATCAAATATCTGCTAATTCCAGTTGAGATGTCAACTAAAACTGCGGTTAACTAGTACAACACTGGATGCTGATGAGGACTCGTCGCCTTACACAAAGTATTTTCTCCTCATTGGACGATGTTCCATGTTAGTTTGTCAAAGACTTTCTGGACCTGACTAACATCGACTGAAAGTTTGACGTGCTACATCAGCCTTCTCAATCCTTGGCAATGCATTCATATTAAAGCACTCGTTTCAGAGTGGCAAACTTTAATATACAAACTGTTACTACTGTACTCAATTGTTAGTCTGTATTTCCTCTGTTTATTGTGCTCAAATAGAATGAATACCTGAATCGCGATCTCAGTATTTGAATACTAGCTTTTCAAACAGCTAACTGGAACTTGTGTAGCCATTCACATACGTAATACCGATATGATTCTGATATCATTGTGCATCACTACTTGCAGTTGAAGTCACTCACTGCTGTTCAGGTTCAGCATTAATAAAGGCACATCATTGAGTTCTGTGTTGATCATATTGGTAGTTCTGGAATTGCCTGTCTTGGCTCCTGCATGCTTCCTGAATCATTTCAGTGCTGTATTTCGTTCATTCCCCTGACACAGAAGACAAATTTATTACACAGTGAAATGGGGTGTGTAAATCCTTGTGCATCCTGCCCATTCGAAACTCCCCGAGATCTCTCTTAAGTGGAACTATGCGGTGTGTTTCATGTCCTCACATTTTTATTGGGTGTAGCCTATCCCTTCTGCTGCACATGATGAATGCCTTATGTCATCTGAATCTTTACTGTTATGAGAATGCCGAACACAATGGGCTGGCTCCGCTGTCTCGGCCTGGGGTGACTGGCGCATATTAAAGAATCGGGCTGTGAATGGGAGAAAAGCTTTGGAGCCGTAATCCAACCTCTGACGACACTCTGGCTGCCATTCTTGTTCCTCTGCCCGGCACAATAGAGCTCCAGTGACAGGTATTGTGGCTTGAGCTTAAGCCTAGGGTGGAGAGGCAGGGGATATTGAAATCCTGGAATCACTGGGGGCATCATCCAGACTATCCCTTGTGGAATTTGGCCCAGCTTCGTTTTGCTTCATAAATCCCAAGCGCTCCCTGCCACATGCAGCCCTAGCCACCATACGCCTCTAAAATTCCTGGTGGTGATACTGGATCACGCAAACTGACTACAACACCAACAGCTGTGTTTCAGTGTTGTGGGGGGGGGGCGTATTCCCGTCTCTCTTTTGAAGTGATAAAATGGCTTTCTCGGAGGCTCCCCTCCCCCCTCCCCCCCAACCACCATCTTTTTTGAGTTGTACTTTTGTGCTTCTGCTTTGCTTTGGTATTCATGCATTTTTCTCTCAGTACCTGAAACGCTTTGATTCTTTGTTCCACTCTCCCTTTTCACGTAACCCACACATTACGTGGATCTCTTGATGCCTTTGAAAGTGGACCTGTATTCCACCCCAGACACGCCATGTCTTGTCGCTTTGCTTCAGTCTTTGCCTCAGCAGCCCTCTGCACCATTGTCAACCACTTCCCGTACTTAAATGTCCATGCGGGCCAGTGCGACAACCATGTATGTGCAGAGCTTTAATTCACTGAAAAGGCCTTTATTAAATCAGACAAAAACTAAAATGACTGTAGACATCAAGGGAGCCAAAGTTGCTGAAAGTCCATACAGCGCATGTTTACTTATGCCTTTACTTTCTGATCTGAAAAGGGCCAATAGTTACTGACTTAAACATTTGCTGAGTTTTAGAATTCCCTTTCATTCTTCATTTTCCCACAAACCAGGGTATACATAATTCAGCTGCTCTTAAGTTGCACAGGCAGGTTCAGGTAGAACGGCCTGCAGCAGAAGCCTGGCCCTGATGAGAAGAAAGCAGAAAGGGTTTCCAGGAATTTGGCACATGATCACATCAAATTCCCTTTTATAGCAGCTCATTTCTGTCTTCTCCTTTCGTACTGTGGTGTCCCCCACCCTGTCCAGCCCTAAATATGCCTTATGCCCTCTCAGGGGCCTTTCCATTTCACCAAGTTTGTTCCTTTCGTCAGTGTTAATGTAAATCCTCTTCAGTCACTCACCTGAACCACATTTTATATTGAATGCCTCATTTGAGATGAAAAGATGGAATGACTTTTGCACTTTGAAGTGCTTGAAGGAGAACGAAGATCACTTTTAAAGCCTTGGCTAATCAATGCAAGCCGCCACCATTATCCTGTAATCCATGCATCGCCTTTGTAAATTCCTCCCTAGATCCTCTTGGTATTCAGTGAAGGGAGCCATCCTCTACCGTGTTCTCACGGCATCGCTTCTTCAGCATTGGGATGAGTTTGGTTTTTAGTAGTCATCTGACGGAGAGGAAAAAAATGCCTGCGTATTGTGTAGTGCTTGAAACTGTGGCAACTTAGCAATGAGGTATTAGCCTAGTAAAATTAGCCCATTTTTTTGTAACTCACGGCAGTTGTCACAATTAAGGGCAGCTAATGAATGAATCGAGTCATTAATAGTTGGGGTGAATATGCTAGCAAACAAAACGTTTTGGTTTCTAGTAAATAATGATGAAAACAAGAAATAAATAAATAAAAACATTCTAATCCTCTCATAATGTGCTGTTGTGATGAACTGGCTCTTTGTTACTACATTGTTAAACAATAACTAGAGTAAAAGAAGCATTTTCCAGGACACTTTTATTTGTGCTTAATTTGTCCTAGTTATAGTTTATAATGTAGTAAAGCAGCCTGTTAATCACCAAACACTACCTTGTTAGGCTTAATAAGCGCATTACAAGAGCATTATAATGTGTCCTTATGTTGAAATGTTACCAAATATCTTTCCCTGCTTTTAACTGTTTGCTCTGTTTGTGTTTTTCTCCCCTCTAGACTACATGAAAAGCTTGGCTAGATTACTTCGGGCATGACCCGTCTGGAGAAATTGTCTGTGCAAGAACAGTTTGCCCTTCAGAAGTCATCTTCACCCTACCTCCAGGCCATCTTCTTTTCCACACTGGCTCTGAAGATAAGGACTTAGAGAGGGCAAAGCAGGAGGGGTGTCAGGGTGTTGGGCAGGGGGCCGCTGGCGCACGAGGGAGGGGCAGCGCACATCTCTGGAGGTGAGTGGGAGCCCACCCTCGCACATGCCGTCCCCTGCCCACACCGGTCCTGCCGCCCTCTGCAATGGTGACATGACAGCAGACGCCGCGGAGGACCTCAGCTTCACATTGCCATTTTTTTCACTGTCTTATCTGACCCATACAATAGACATTGTAAATCGCTTTTGAACAGACGACAGTGTGTATATACTTATCCGAGTGGCTGCAGGGTGATGATGCTGGTGTGTGGGCGCATGAGGCGGCTCTACCGGCAGCTCACGCTGCAGACCAGCCTTCTGCTGCTCTTCCTCTTCTGCATGGTCAGTGTACTCATCTCAGCCTACTTCCTGTATGGGGTCAAACGGGAGCTGGAGCCGGCAGGGGTCGGTGGGGTGGAGGGTGCGGAGGAGGGCACCGCCAACTGGGAGGATCCACAAGCAACCCCCTCCCCACCCTCAGCCAGGGTTCTTCCCGCAAGAACTGCCAAACCTGCAGACACGTCTCGCACAGACCCTGTGGTGCTGGTATTTGTGGAGAGCCTGTACTCTCAGCTGGGTCAAGACATCGTGGCCATCCTGGAGTCGGGCCGCTTCCGCTACCAAACTGAGATCGCCCCTGGCAAGGGCGACATGCCCACCCTTACGGACAAGAACCGTGGCCGCTTCACACTGGTCATCTACGAAAATATCCTCAAATATGTCAACCTGGATGCCTGGAACAGAGAACTGCTCGACAAGTACTGTGTGGAGTACGGAGTGGGCATCATTGGCTTCTTTAAGGTGGGACCTTTTACCATCATATTACAAATGCTACATTGATTTGTAAGAATGCTTATTGCAATAGTTAGATGAAAAATCATTGCCTTATTCTGTTCAGTATTGCCTTACTCCACTCCACTTACTTACTGGAAGCTTATACCTCACCACCTAGCATCATGCAGGCTGCAATTTTCTAAATTTCTTTGTAATTCAGTCAATGAGAAAGTTATTCAGTGTGCTTTGAGTTAAAATGGTGCATTGTAGAGAAACTTGATTCCTTTGCAATGGTGAATCAGGGGTCACAATGTCTGTAACAAAAATAGAGATTATTCACAGTCCAAAATGTCCTGTGAACCTACACGTGTCTCATGAGTTTTTAAAGATGATGCTAATGATGGAAAAATAGTGGAAAATCTAAAAAGATTTCTTTGAGGATCATTTTGCCCTAAAGCACCTTGCATGTACCTCTCCACCATGAATGGATTTTGAAAATGTTTTAGACCAAAATCTTATCGCATAACTATCATAAAACAGTGTCATCAAGTAGCATGTTTGTAACCATTTCACGTAGTAAGTTTCTAAGGTAACTTGGATACATTAAACACTTTGGACATTTGGTTCCTATCAGAACCACTGTGTACATCTCTGACTCGGTGAGTTTCTCTAGAATGTTTTGCATCAGCCTACTCTGAATGACTGTGTTTATCTTAACCATTTAGTGCAGAAGTGTTGAAAAAATCAGTTGAACTCCTCTTGAATCATGACTCAAACTGCGTCAAGTTCTTAAATACACTTACAAATGCAGGGATACAGTGGCTTCTGAGACTTTGGCATGCTGTTATCTGTAGAAATGGATGAAATCGTGTCTTACAGGTATAAACTGTACAAGCAGCCATTTTGATAGCATCGAATTGACAGCACCTGACTGTATAACGTTGACCTGAAATACACATTTATGTATTATTCTACACCTTGTAGTGATAACATGACAAATGTACAATGTTTGTTACCACCAAGTAACTCCTCAGCTTTATCCACAGTACATCAGTTAAAGGAGGATTTATTTTTACAGAAGCGTCTCTGCCTTCAGATCTGTATCAGTGAAATCCACTGATCCCCCTCTGCTGTGTTGGCAGTGTCTGACATTTTTGTAGTGAAAGTTGATGACTGTGTGTGGCCATAGGCCTGTTTTTAATCACTTCATTATCTGGAGGGGTAGCACATGTGAATCACTCCAGACTGCATATAGTCATTGTTTTTTTTTTAAAGGTTGCAGTAGTGCCACTGCAACACTGATAAACGTCTTTTAGCTTTTTCAGTTTGAAATTTGCTCTTTCATTTTTTTGATGGCTCTAAGAATGGTAGATAGGCCGCCAGCCAGAAGCTGCCATGACAGCATTTACAATGCTTGAGACAACGGTCACATTTGTGTGTGTGTGTACTCCGAAATGAAGAGGCCTCTTAATTCATATTTTATAAAAAGAAATGCATCAACATCTTCCATGCCTAGTACATCAATTGATGCAACAGAAAATGGACCAGCGCAGGCAAGTGAGGCTCTATTATGCACAGAATGGCTAGCAAGTTTTCTCCTTGCTTTGAGTACACTAGAAAACAAAAGGAAATTAATATTTAGAGCCAGTGCAGTTGATACTAAATACTTTTTTACTTAATTTAAAACCTCACTATCCTCACTGTCTGAAATAAAAGTTTGATGTGGTTTTTAAATACTGTTGAAGTTTCAAAACATACCCTTTGCTCCCCAGTCTATAGAGTCCATATAGTCAGTATGTGGAAACAAAGCTGCAAAAACAGCCTTGTGTATTTCTGTTTTCATGAAGTCATGAAAACCAATAATGTGTTTACATATTTCCACCTAATTAGCCTAAAGCAGTTTAGCCCAACTCATACACACTGAAGTTATGAAGATTGTTTCAGCCCAGACTGTCTTTTGAATGAGGCATAATACTTGACAGCCAGTAAAAGGGGTTAAAAATGATTATATCAAAAAGAATTGTGAAAAGTGGACTTCAGGGGAAAAAATAAAATGAAGAAAAATGTATGATATGAGCCTTTCAAACACAGCTCCCCTCTTTATTTTTATTGTTATTTTTATTGTTTATCCAGCAGTTAACCTGCAGCTGATTTTCTCAGCCAGAACAGAAACGAGGGGACGTGTTTTAAAAGCATCATCATGCACTTGTTGTTCTCTTGATGCATGATGCTCAGAGAGCTTTAAAGCTAATTCAGTTACATTTTACCAGTGTTCACAAAGCTGCATGATGCCTACATAAGCCCTTCATGACAACTGACGTAGACCTACATGAACACCTACAAAACGCATTGCAACAGGTATCATTTGTCATAAAGATTTCAGTTACTAACTTTAATGTCAAGTTGACACAGCATCTGTGTCAGGTGACATAACATCTATGTCCGGTGACAGATTTTTTTTCTGACATGTCATGACACTTTCTGGGGTGAAATGACAGACTATAGCTCACTTGATGCTGATTTGCATCTTGGCAAGTCAAGCTAGCTGAACAAAAGTATTTTTGGTGACACTTGGGTAAGGTGAGTTTCATTTTACCATTTATAACATTAACCTACGTCACATCATCAGCATTATACTGTGTTATACACTAAGCTACAAAGTCAGTTGTTATAACATGCTATGTCATTTCACCCAAAACAGTCGACAACCTAATGTCAGAAAAAAATATCAGAGTTGACAAAAGCCGCATTTATGACAGACGGCGCTTACTGGAATAAGCCTTCACAAACGTTTATGCAGGTTTGTCAATTGCCGTGGCAAGCCTATAGGTGTCATGTAGGCTTACAGTAAAGTTTTACCACTAGTTCTTCTATTGAAATTGATGAGGACATGCATCCAAAAAATGGCCAGTTTTTTTTTATTTTAGTTGCTCTATATTATGATTTTATGGTGTAAATATTCATACCAGCTACACATTGAGATTTTATGATGTAATTTTATTACTGTTTTGCAGTTTTATATATGAATATATAGAGCCATTAAATATATGAGCCATTTTATGGTGTAAAAATGTGAGCCGTATGCCTTGGGCAGCTATATAGTCAGTCAATATTTGAGATGGTTAAGAGCTTGTATGTTTCCTAACACTGAGTTACTGTAACCTGCAGATTGTGAGCTTATGTTAAAGAGCAATTAAATAACATTTTCCTTCTTGCCTGAAAACTTTGTCAAATGAAAAATTAGCCAAAACAACTGTTATTCAGCCAATTTTTTTGTAATAAAATTAGAATTTGATCAGCACGGTTTTAATTTCTATGTAAGGCTTTGTTTCTACATCACTGATAGAAGTATCTCATCTCTGGGTTCCTCGCTGGCTGGCACTGCTGCTGCTTTCTTTGAGGATGTTAGCCTCTCTGCCTTTCCAGGCTGTAAGGCCTCAGTGAGTGAAAGCTCTGAACATTTCTGATGATAGAGCCTAGAGGTGCATGGCTCAGAAGACTGAAACAGTTCCCTGTGAGGCGGACAGTGGCTGCAGGTCCCTGTCTCTCACTCCAGTAATGTGGCGTGCCTAATTTCTTCCCCACCAAGTCTAGACTTGCACCTGTCAGGGCTACAGCTTAGTCACAAGCGCCCTCATCTCCCCAGAGTGTGGAGCTCTGGCTGCAAGCACGCATTACCATGGAGGACACTAGCGATTCAGCTTGTAATTACACATGGCTGTATCAACTCATTTAAGCCCCTCTTCGCCTTCCCATTAGTCCTCCTGCTTAATCCTGTATCTGTGTTGTTAACGTGTAATTGGAATAAACCCTCCTCTCTTAGCCAGCACTTGGGTCAGCATAATCTTCTGAGGCTATATTAAGCGCACAGCTTTCCGTGGGTCTTCCTCCGTTCTCCTCACTCTTTTGTGGCCTTTTAGGCCAATTATCAAACATTTTGTATGGATTGCTCTTTGACATACAGGACTAAATGGAGATGGGGAATCTGAAGTGGAGAAGCAGTAAAGTAGGAATGTTAGTAGACTGGACAAAGTGGAAGGAATGATTAGAAAGTGATGGAGCAAGAAGTGTGTTTGTTAGGGAACGTGTATTGTGATATGCTTCCATCACCACCTTTTTTTTTTCCTTTTTAGTCATCACTCTAAAAATTTTAAATGAGAATTTCTTCTCCTAGATATTATAAATATACAATATCTATGATACCTAGGATATGTAATTATATATTTGCACAGTCTTGATAAACTCTTGATAAAACCAAAGTTATTTACAGCTACAGCAGTGCCATGGATTTGGTTATCAGTGATGTACGTCTCTGAAGTATCGTTTACAAGCAAAACATACTGCTGTGGATAAGCCAATAAGCAGCAAACTAACAAAAATAACAGCAAAGTAGAAAGCTACAGTTCTCCTCAAAAACAAAACAACGCAGTGGTATGAGGGCAGGGGGCTACAATCGCAGAGCAGTGGCTCTTGCTGAATGTCACTGATGGAAATTGAAAATTGTGTTCATCTTATTTTCATGCTCACTCTGCATTCACATGATTTTCATGTTCAGTTCCTCTGAAGCCTGCGTTCACATGATGAAAATAATGCTAACAAATTAATAAAAGTAGTAAATACATTCTGATGAAGCTCACGTCCACTTGGGTTAACAAAAAACACTACTTTTTAAATGGAAAAATCTGTCTTTAGGATCAAATTTGGGCAAATAAAACAAATACATTGAGTTATGATTAACTGCACAAAATAATGTGATATTTTAATTTAGTTTGACAACCCAAGTAAACATACATAACTGATATGTAAGATATAAAGTTATGACCGTGAAGAGTTAAATTGTGGGCTAACATATGGACCCTTAAGGTTTAAGGAGTAATAAGATCTGTGAAAGAACTCACATTTCGGTGGCTCTGTGTAAGCCAATGCTCATTGTCTTCATTGTACATAAAGTGCAGTTTATCATCATTTGATCCACCCTCACACGGTCTGCTGGCCAGAGCGGGTTAGCAGAATGTGAACGAGTGGCGAATACAGAAGCATCCTAAGACTTTCAGCCTCAGGGGTACCAGTGAACCTCATTTAAGAGGAAATACCGTTTAGCTGCAGTTTGATGAATGAATGAAGAAAAATTTCAACTTTTTTGTACTTTGCTAAACTTGTTCCATTAATGAAAGTGAACTCTTTCTCTCTCTTTTCTTTCTTCCTCCTTTGTCCAATGCTCTTCTAAAGGCCAATGAGAACAGTTTGCAGAGTGCCCAACTGAAGGGTTTCCCCCTCTTCTTACACTCTAACCTGGGCCTGAGAGACTGCAGTGTTAACCCCAAGTCCCCCCTGCTTCTAATCACCAAAGCCCTTGAGGTAGAGCGCGGACCCCTGCCCGGGGACAACTGGACTGTCTTCCAGTCCAACCACTCCACCTATGAGCCTGTGCTGTTGGCCCGAGGCCGGGCGGCCGAAGCCGGGGGTCCACCTGGTCCCTTGCATGCAGCAGTGGTCCAGGACCTGGGGCTTCATGACGGCATCCAGAGAGTGTTATTCGGGAACAACTTGAACTTCTGGCTGCACAAGCTGGTGCTGGTGGATGCGGTCAGCTTCTTGACAGGCAAGCGGCTGTCTCTAGCACTGGAACGCTACATTCTGGTGGACATTGATGACATCTTTGTGGGCAAGGAGGGCACACGAATGAAAGTTTCTGACGTGAAGGTGGGTATCAGCATTCCACGGGATGAACGTGGTTATATGAATATGATTTTTGTCTTTGTTTACTTAATTCAAATAAGGCAAGAGTAATTTGGAATAGTATTAGGTGTTATGCTGTGAACAGTGGCACGTGTGAGCATATGGGAGAATGGCATATGTTGGAGCTATATGTCTGTAATGGCACTTATGATTTGAAAGAAAGAGAGATGATGATCTTACATCATCCTGAAATCAGCACCGCATATAATTGTTACTAATCCTAATAGTTGTCATTTGCAATTTTGAATTAAATATTAATACTTCTGTTAATGTAGCTCAAATTGACCCTTCATTAAATTAATGTGTGTAATATTTTTTTCATTTAAGTCATTTAGTGTTAGTTTCTAAAAGTGTTTCCTTATCAAAAGCAGCACTGTGCAAAAGCAGGGCCATAACCATAAACCACACTGACAGATATACTTACTACACCAAATGCCAGTTCCTGATCTGTTTTTCACCCTTGCTTCCTTTTTCTATTTTCCTATAATGCTTATGTACCTATTTTGTTTGTTTATTTCCCCCCATTTCTTCCATAAAATGTTATTGCTCATTCATAAACTCTTTAAAGTCCAGTTAGGCTACTTAACTTGATTTATTTGGTTAATTATTTAAATATTGTTTATTTTAAGCTGATAATGTGTTGTATGCATAAATACTAAATCTGTTGATACTTTTACTTTTTTTGATAGTATCCTCATAACTACGGCCATGTGCAGAAAACAGATCACCCTTCATTTTTTAAATTTGAATGCATAAATACTAATAACATTAGCGTTAACTTTCTAACTAGCTTATGTCACCAGAGCAAGGTCTTTAGAAAATAATAATTCTGAAAATAGAAATCAACACCTTTACACATCATTCTAGTTTACATTCTGGTGCACCTCTTGGTGGTGATGTGTAGTACCTGGTGACTTTGTCTTGTTGGCTTCAGCTGCAAATGTTAACAAAGACAGAGGGAGACCCAAGAGTACCTACAATGTTTTATTGTCGTCTGGATCATTTGTTATTGTCATACACAGCATGCTTAAAGAACACTGACCAACTGCAGGTTTCAGTAAAAAGAGAGCTAAAATAATCCTGTTTGACTGGACTTAGTACAGCACATTATGTATAATAATGTAATATAATAATCATTGTATTCATAGTTTTTGATAGCAGTTTTTAAATGTGACTGTTCGAGAACATTTTGTCTGTGTGTAAAAATATCATGATGCATATGCGTGTTGTGACAATTTCTCCGTATCGCCCTCCCCTACGTGTTGGCACCAATCTCAAGCATAAAACTGAGTTCCAAACTTTTTCCTAACAGCAGCATGCTGAAGTCTATGACTCAAAGTCCAGTTAGGACTTTTAAAAGTAGTTTAGCTATCTTTGAATCTGCCGCATAGCAGTTCACTTTCAAAATTTCCCTGGAAATTCACAGAACAGTCATGTAACTTTGGTAAATTATGGCTGTGGCAAGGACTATTACAAGTTGGTATTATACAGTAGAACCTTAGGTCCAGTATACTGCATTTTTAATATGAATATAAAACCCCATATGGGCGAGTTGTTTGCTAGAAGGTTGTTTGCCAAAGCGTTTATGGAGGCGGGCCATAGCATCCTGCCCGGAACAGTCCTGTGCGACGAAAAACGTCGGCCTGTCCACGTGCGTTTTTCCAGCAAGTCTAAGAGGCGGTGTGAAAAATGAAAAAAAAAGAAAAACTCGCACCCCTGCCAGCAGCTCAGTACAGTAGTGTGAAAACCAAATGACATCATAGAGCTGTAGCCCCAAGAAACGGAGATGTCCTTGACAGCCTGCCCACTCTGTCCTCCTCCTTTCTTTTGTGTCTTGTTCTCTCTCTCTTCTCTTTCTTGATCTCTCTCTCTCTCTCTCTCTCTCTCTCTCTCTCTCTCTCTCTCTCTCTCTCTCCCCCCCCCCTTGTTTTGTTGTTTTCTGACTTTCTCTGCTTATCTCTCTCTTTCTCTTCTGGTCTTCTGGCTCTGATCCTAGTGCATACAGAAATAGACAAAGATACACGGGTGGGAAAAATGTTAAAAATGTACAGAGAGAAATATGTATGGAGCGCGAAAAAGAAGAGACAGGGGGAAAGGAGTGAAGACTGGGGAGACGAGGGGAAAGCAGCAGGCGCCCAAGTCTCTCTCTTTTCTCTCTTCTGCTTAAAAAGAAACTCAGAAGTAACACCCTGAAGATGGGTAAAGCTCAACCAGCGTCACCATCGATCAGCTTCTGGCCCAGATGACAGCCCCTTTGTCGCTGCTTCTCAGACCAGACGGCTTTTCAACCCTCCTGCCTCTGCTACTCTGCATCACCTACTCCAAATCCCCCCACCCCCTTTCACTCTTGCAATCTCTCTCTCTCTTCCACCACCCCCTTTTTCTTTTTTTTTTGGATGACTCTTTGTTCAAAGGGCATCCAAAAACTAGCTGCAGGCATGAATACTTCAAACCTGCACAGCTTTCACGTATTTGTTTTTGCTATTTCTTTTTTCCCCTCTTTCGCCCCCGTTTGATCCTACTCGTGGCTTTGGTGCGGCCCAATGCAAGTGTTTGAGGAAAGAAACAGGGAAAAGGGAGCAAACATAATCAAAGCCTTCCTGTCTGTCTGCAGACCTCCTCTGTGTTAAATATGAATCGGCTTTTTTGATTGAGTCACGCGAGTGGAGGAGGCAGGCAGAAAAAAACAAAAACAAACCCAGTAAACAAATCGGACGAGAGGCATATGCAAGCCTAAGACCCCCCCCACCCCACACACACATCAACTCCCAGCACAAGAGGCTAGGCTACAGCTGTGTGTTAGTCATGTGTGGATGATTTTGGGTGTGTGTGTTTGTGTCTTCAGGGAGTTCTGAGGGTCTATATGTGTGTGTGCTTGTTTGTAAAGACTTTCTCGTTTATCGTTAAGGCCCTGCTGGAGACACAGAATGAGCTCCGAACTCATGTACCCAACTTCACTTTCAACCTCGGCTTCTCCGGAAAGTTCTTTCATGCAGGTAAGAAAAATACAGCTGAACTTAAAAAATAGAGGTCCCAAAAGGGTTCTTTGGAGGGATGAACCAATAATGTTTGGTTCTGTAAAGAACCTTTCAGTGCATGGTTGTGCAAAGATCCATTGTTGTAAATATTACTAATTACGGAATACTGAATTTAAAAAAGTGCAATTTTCACATCGCAAGAGCTGCAATTTTTATTATAGCCTGTATTATCAACAGTGTTGTCTTAAGTTTTAAGTGGGGAATTGTAACCTAATAACATTGAGCTTGGGAACTGCATGTAAATGAGTAAAACAGATCAGAAGCTGCCACAGAATCAGAACCGGACCAGAAAAGAACCTTTAAATTAGAAACATATTTTTTATTCTTCTATCACAACACAGGTCTAAATCTGATTCATTGTTATCTGTCATTGTACAGGACAACCACCTAAATTTTGAAAACTAAGAAAAGCTAATCTAAGCATATGCTTTTAAGATTCTTTTTTTAAGGTATTAAGTGGCTCTTTGGTTCTCAGCTCTTCAGGAAGAGAATTCCAGAGCTTTGGGCCTTAATGACTAAATGCAGCCTCTCCACTCCTCAGCCATGTATTAGGGACTTCCAGCATATTGCTACCAGATGACCTAAGTGCCAGAGTAGGAACATATCTGACATTTAAAAGCCAATAAAAGAATTTTGAAATCAATTCAAAAAGACACTTAAACCAATGAAGTAATTGGAGTGCTGGTGTAATGTGGTCCCCCTTTCTCTTGTGGGTCAGGACTCGAGCAGCTGCATTCTGAAGGTATTTGCAGGTATGCGAGCGAGCTTTTGGGTAGGCCAGATAGGAGATCATTACAGTAGTCTAGTCAAGATATAATAAAGGAATGTATAAGTTTCTCACTATCAGCAAGGGTGGAATGTGCCAGACCTTTGAGATGTTATAAAGGTGATAATAAGCTGTTTTGCAGACTGTATTCATGTCTTTAAGCCATGCTCATCATCAAAAAAAAAGAAAAGAAAAAATAATTAATATGCAGTCAGTTCATTTATTTCCAAAGACTTTGTGTGTGACCAAATACTTCACAGTTCAAACTGGGCCAAAGAATAGTTTGCATATATTTCTGTAGAAATGTATAAGAGTAGTGTTAATAATTCCTTAAACCAACACTGAATACTGTATGCAATGTCAGATCTTCAAGAAAGTCCACATAGGTCTGCTTTTGATAAGTAGGGCTTCAAGAATATTATAGAAAGTTGATTACTTACGTTGGCAAACATCCTGGAGGGTGAGTTCTCGCTGGTTATAGTCGTCTATAAAACAGCAAAGATGAAAAACCTTGCTTGATTCTGATGTCCTTTCAACACCATTTTTAAATAAAACTACTACTAATATTACTAATATTTCAGTTTGTAGAAAAACTGTTTCCTTCAAGAACCAAGAAAATCAGTGATTTAGTGCTGTGATAAACTAGAAGTAAACGCTGCTCCTCTGACACAAACCAGCTTGACTGCCACAGACTGTTGTGTCATACCTTTATTTCAGTGATCGGTTCTACGCAGACATGGGATCTAAATTAATGAGTTTTCCATTTTAATTTCACTTTTTTCCACATTAAAATACCACATAAAACATGAATTCTAAGCAGCAGCTTTAGCTTGCTAATTACATCTAAATTTTTGCATCTCTTCCAAGTCTGGCAGCACATGAGTTTATTTTATGGCAGGAGAACTTTACACAGTATCTTTTACAAAAACCCCTAAGGAGTCATCCACTGAAAGGGAACCAAAAGTGGCTCTTCTATAGCTGAGTGTAGAGTGTATCGCTTAATATGAGGAAGAAAATGTTAATGCTCTTCATCTGGCAACCTTGAATTTAAGTGTTTGTGTGTGGTGGGGTCCTCTTTTTCAGGCACTGATGAGGAAGATCTGGGTGATGACCTTCTTCTATCCTACAGTAAAGAGTTCTGGTGGTTCCCGCACATGTGGAGCCACATGCAGCCTCACCTTTTCCATAACCAGTCGGTGCTGGCTGAACAGATGCTGCTCAACCACAAGTTTGCTGAGGTTAGACTGAAAAAGAGAATCCGCTGGTACAGGCTGTTCATCAGCATGCTTGGGGAGATGTATAAGCTTTGTGTATCGTTAGAGGGACCCTATTGTTAACTAGACTCATTTTCCTTATGATTTGTAATGCTTATTTTCTCAATCATGTAGCATAATCTCTCCTCACTGTGAGATTTTCAGTGAACACATTCTGGTCTCATTTGTCTTCACATTCTGCTGTGGCTCAGTTTAAACTTAAAGCGACAAAATTAAATTTACACAATTTCCCCTTACCTCAAGCTACTCAGTCACCCAAGATATGTTTGGTGGATAGACTAACGTGCAGACGCAATTCAAGCTTCAAGCTATCCGCTGTGTCATTTACTGGCTGGATAACTTCATTTAAATTTCACAGATTTGAATGGTTTCAGAGCAACGAAAATTTGCTATGCTCTGTCCCATGGTTTATCTTTAAATGCTTAATTATATTTTATGTGTTTAAGTCTTTGCTGGCATATCTCACCTCAAATACTGCCATTATAGATTATGCAATAAACATTTTTACTTTGGCATGTCCTAGACATGTTATAATTCCACACTGTTGATGGAGCTTTTTTCAGTTAAGCTCCATTTCAAGCATCACTCAGTAGCTCACGTGTGCTTCATAGTGTCAGTATTCTCTATTACGGTAGTTATTTAAGTGCTGATCACGAGAAACACTGAAAAGAACCCCTCTGATCATGTATCTTGAGGGTGTCATGAACCGATCATAAGTTTTTATGCCGGAATTTGTTTTCTTTACAGACATATTGGCGAGGTTTTTATTTATTTAATTAATTAATTAATTAAGTGGTGTATTTAGTGTTTGTGTTTATATACATATGGGTCATTGACATGACATTTTATTTTTTGTGTCCGGGTTCATTATTTTCCCAAAAAATAAATACATGACATATGCAAAATTATTCAACAGTACCTCTAAACAATTATAGTGCATTCATATAAAAAAAAATTCTTTTTGCCTCGAAAGTCTAAAAGTGTCAGGTGGTGCAACAATCTGAATATATATTAAGTAAACTATCAAAAAAGGTAATTTAGTTATAGAAAATTCTAAATAAAGTAGTTGGGCATGATTTTATGTTTGAAAGCTTCAAAATAATGTGTTGCAAAATAATAGAACTTTAAAAGTACTCAACTCATTAAAGAACTATTGTCTACAAGTTCTTAAGCATCAGGTGGCATATATGCATATTCATTAAATACTAATATAAATAAAAATCAAAATATAAAAAAATTAATAAAGGCAGCTGGCTGTCTAGTACAGTGACACGTGCAGTAGCCTTCAAATACAGTGCAAGTGTATGTTATGTACATTGTGAAACTGTGACACAGCTTGGCCAGAATACTAATTATAAATTGGCCAGTTGCTTGTTTGGAGCAAAAATTGTCTGATGCCCCACCCCTACTTCACTTGATTTGAGGTGATTGAGACATAATTAGTGGGTTATAAGCTTCCATTACTTGTTAGCTGTTGTAGCCTTATAGCTCCAGTGCAAAACTAATGAAGCAGACTTCAGACATCAAACAATTCTTGGCTGTTCCCTTACATATTTAAAATTGTGTAGATAAGCTTGTTCTTTTAGCTGAATCTCTAATGCCTTTTACTAATTTCCCTCTCTCAGGAACATGGCATCCCCACCAACATGGGTTACGCTGTGGCTCCTCACCACTCCGGCGTCTACCCCATCCACATGCAGCTGTACGAGGCCTGGAAAAAGGTGTGGGGCATCAAGGTGACCAGCACAGAAGAATATCCCCACCTCAAACCCGCCCGCTTCCGCAGAGGCTTTATCCACAGTGGCATCAGTGTAAGCACACATTCCTCTTACCTCAGAGCAGTCTGTATGACCTAGTTGCACAGCGATTGCACGACACATACAGTGTCAGTATGTGTGTATATACATCTCGCTACTCATTACTGAATGCTGAAAATATACCTACATAACTGCGTATGACTAAAAATGTAAACAGCAGTGTGTACTATAGCATGGTGAATTTAAAGACAAATTCCAGCCAAAACGAAAAATGTAACCATTGCTGCATCTGTTGTGAACATGCATACTCGTCTCCTACAGCGTGCCAAAGTAGTTCAAGAGTGAGATTTTCTGATTTAAAGACTAGGAAATAGGAATGCAGCAGTAGCACCTTTCCCTGCGGATACAAATACCTGATTTTCAAGTATCTACCAATTTTAACTCTGTTTAACCTAACTACTCAATAGGTGCCTGTAAATTCTGATATTTATACCATCCATACCATATGGTTATATGTTGTATTAGTGTAATGCATGCTGGGTGTTATAGTGAAAGAACTCAAGTATTCAAAATCATGAATTCTGTCAAACTGATGAGGCTGAGGGCTGAAATGCTGCACTACAGAATATTACATAAAATGATCAGTCTTAAATGCTAGTTTTAGGCTGGAATGCCCAATTAAAGGGAATTCGAACATTTTTTTCAAATAATAATTTTGCACAATTAAATGGTTAAGATGTAAACAGTTGTTCAGAGTGGTTTGATGTGAAATACTCCACTCTTGAGAAACCTACTGAATCAGAATTGTTTACAGTGGTGGTGATAGGAACCAGATGTCTGTTTAATGTCTTTGACAGCTCCTTCTTGGAAAGTTACTACATGAAATGGTTATAAATACTCTGCCTGATGCCTGGGACAGTGTTTTACAATGACAATGTTTGCGATAAAATTTTGGGCAATTTTTTAATTCATTCATAGCAGAGAGCTACATGCACTGTGTTATACAAAGTAGGCCCAAAATAATGTTTTTTTTTTTTTCCCCTTTACTATTTTACCGTTATTACATATAAAAACTCAGAAGACATGTAGGCTTACTGGTCATTTCGAAAAAGTAAATGGCTGTATTTGGGTGGTAGCACGTAAGTTGTAACCCCTGGTTCCTATCACCACCACTGGTGAGTTAATCTAAAATGCACCATTTCACATCAGACCACTCTAAATGACTTTACGTTTCAATGACTGAGTTATAGAGAATTTTTAAAGATCTGTGAAATTCCCCTTCAAGAGGGCCACACAGTTAAAAAAAAATTAAACAGTAGCCCCAATCTAAAATAATTATGCAGATCTAGCTCCCTTTGAAGATCCTCACAGGTCAAAGTGTTGCATATACTGTCAGTTTTTCTTTTAAAGTGGCTCGGCGTTGAACTCTTATCTGGCTTGGACAGAGCTGTATACAAACCCCTGGCTATTCCATTTACTGTTTGATGTTGGAATCCCAGGAGGAGGTTATGGGCAAACTGTTTATGAAGGCACTAAGTTTTCATTTTTGGTTTGTTTTACCATTTTTGTCTTGCTCCAGGGCACAACATGACGAATAAAGACTATAACAGTAGTCTTGTTTGAGTCATGACAAAGCATTGGGAGTGTGTATGTGAGTGTGTTTGCTTGCTGGCGGGCCTGGGCAGTTAAACGGCGTCTGGGGATTAAAGAAGGATGACTGAACTAAATGGATACCTCTGAGCGCAGGCCTGAAAAGGGAGAGCAAGAGCCAGAGAGAGACGTAACAGTGACCTGAACCTTTCGCAAACAAAGTGTAGTTTTCTCGCTGGAACATTTTCCTAAAGGTTATCCTAACTAATCTGCAATTCAAAATGCCAAGCGACTCACTGTCTATTATGACACTGAGCAATTAGCATAGCAGCCGAGAGCCGCCTGTGATTTTTCTCTGTGCTGCACTATGAACCCTCTTCTTATTACTGCACTGTGGTAGAAATAATATTGATGTCTTTTCCTCATACAGATGTATAGTTTGGGAAGCGCTGAGGCTGGCACATTGAGTCTATGCTATATGTAGCCATTTCTGTTTATTATTTATTTATTTACTTATTTTATTTTTATTTGTTTGTCTATTTATTCTGTCTGGCAGTTGAGTGTGATGTTGTCACAGTGATGTTAATTCCGACCTTAACATGATGGCGAGAAATATTCACAGGGAACTGGGCTGCCTTGTCTCTGAAGTGCAAACATTGATTTTCCCCTCCCTCCCTCTCTTCCTGTTCCCACTTCCCTCTCTCTTTTTTTGCCATAATCAGCATTCTTCTGTGCTCGATTGGATGTTTCACCCTGCGCAGCATTTGTGTTCATATAAGGGGAGAAAAGCAAGGAGCTGGAAAAGGGGGAATTAAGTGGAAAGTGTAGTTAGCCTAAGTGTTAAATAAACATTAAATTTGCACAAATGTTTAAGCAGTATGATCAGCCTCCATCCACTCAGTCTAAGTCCAAGTCCAGCTCTGGTCTCTATACGTTATCTCTGATAGAACGTTTTCATATCCCTTTATTGTGCTTAAGCAACATATTTTGAGGCTGAGGTCACTCAGTTTCCACTCTAGTTTCCAACACGGCCCAGAGCAGCACTTAAATGCTATTGCATATTGTGGCTAACCAAATACGTTTTTTCCACCCTAATTTGTCATGGTGAATGTGGGACACAGAAGCTTCTTTTGTCCAGCATTACAGCTGTGTTTTGCCTGAATTTATACAATTCAGAGCTTGAAGTGGGATGTGTTAGCTCATGTTTTGTGGATTTTTCCATTCTGCTTTAGATGTGGTTTACAGTGCGGGCTTTTCTGCTCCTCAGGTGTTGCCCAGGCAGACCTGCGGCCTCTTCACCCACACCATCTTCTACAACGAGTACCCCGGAAGCCCTAAAGAGCTCGACAAACTCATTAACGGTGGAGAGCTCTTCCTCACTGTGCTTCTCAACCCTGTAAGTCTCAGAATTAAGGAAAAAATCCCTAAAAATCTAATTTGCCCAATTTTCCCTTTACCCCCAATGTAGTCGATCAGCCAAAATTTGTGTATTTGCAGCAGTAGTCAATAATACAGATGTATTAAGTCAAATATATATGTAGACACTCATGTATTAACATTCTTGGCCTGTTTCCCAGACGTAGATTAAGCCTAATCTTAAAGTAAACAATATTTTTTAACAATGAAACACCATTGGTTTTTCAGTCTAGTCCAAGACTATGTTCAATCCATGTCCACAAAACCAGCCAACAGTGTCAGTATATGAGTGTATATTGTCGTTATCCAAAGCATGTGTCTCTGTGTTTTTTCCTTCCAGTTATTACTTTTCTACATCATTTGAGCATGGCAGCTGTCCTTTACATCGTGTGAAAATTCAGGATGAATAATGACTAACAGAAATGCTCCAAAATGTCTTGAAATAAAATCTATTTGCATTAACTTGCATTGAAAGTAAAGAACGCTTTTGCCCTTACACACTACTCTTCAAAGGTTTAGAGTTACTTTGTAATAATTGCTGTTATTTTATTCAGTAATAACTTAAACAGTGCGAATTGAAATTCTATAAGCTAGTCACACTACAAGGTATTTTCATGTTTTATAGAAAATTTCTGGAACATCAAGAAGTTATTCGATAAAAAATGACATACTATAATTATCTATTTATAGTCCTTTCTTTATATTCTTGTTAGCTGCTTCGAGGTTTGAGCACCTTTTTTCTAATGCATTCTGGACATTACTTTTGTTATAACATCAGTCTGTTATCCAGCTTTCTCAGTCATTTTATAATCATTTGCAGCTCTGTCCATCTTTCTGGGCACAACTATTTTTTCAGATTCCTTCAAATTAGTTGAAAAGTTGTAGAATAGTAGCTCCATAATAGAATCATTTTATACATGTACCTGCAACAAAACCAATATAGCGCTGACAACGGTGATTACAATCTTTTAAAGAGCGATTCCAAACTTTTGAATCGTAGTGTGTATGTTGGTTATACATCTCATATTTGACTTAAAATATCTCATTGTTGATGTGCTTTAAGTACATAAATGTATTTAAACGTCTACGGCTGTGTATACCTATGTTAACACCTTTTAAGGTTAATTTAGCAAGTAATAGAAAGTAATGGAAGCGTACAGCTACTGATTAGCATTGTGCAAACTGCCGTAGATCATCACACACTTCCTCAAACCATGTTGAGTTTGAGTTAAGATGGCTGGAACTAGTGTTTTCAGCTGTGCTGTATACTTTTGTCCATTTTTATAGATAACAGTATGTCATACAGTGTCAGCAAGCACATAAGCAAGTCTGTTGGAGATTACTTTAGGCAAGTGTGTGATGATTTAGTCATTCTGTTTGCATGATGCTCATTAGGGAGGTTTAAGCAGGGCTGTTTTGAAACATTTGGGGGCCCTGAGTGAAATACTATTTGTGAGCCCCAATCATATAAAGTTATTTTGAATGCAACAATGAAAATGAATTAATTTTTAAAGGGGAATTCCACCATTCACCGAAATTTTCTGTGGAATAAAATGGTTAAACAGTCTTTTAGACTGGTTTGATTTGAAACATACTATAGAGAAACTTTCCGAGGCAGAACTCTTCGCATTGTGGAATCTGATGCCTTTTATGACAGTTTTAAGATAAGGTTTTGGCTTCAAGAGTGTTGAAAATAGTATCCAAAGTAAGCTTTTTTTTTAACACTGAATATAACTTAAGTTGTCGTTGGATAATAAAATTGCTGCATTTTTGTTGTACACATTGTGACGCATAGTTCTTATCACCACCACTACGAAGAAATCTGCATCAGTTAATTTCTCTAGAATGACCCATTTCACATCAGACCACTAAAACTTTGTTTACATATCAACAACTCAATAATGGTAAAATTTTCAAAATCAAAATTTTGTTTCCCTTTCAGTTTAGTAAATGCTAAAGGAATTATTTTAAAACAATAATTAACGTACAAGAGAAGCAGCATCTTTAGATGGAAAAATTGTCTCTATAATTAAATAACACATTTCAAAAGATGTGTGCGGAATTTCAGATATATTGATAATGGAAAAAATAAATGATGTCTTCAAAAAAATATATATACCTTCACGGAGCCTCTATGTGGCTTGGCTGCCTTTAGTGTGTACTTGTACCACTTACAGCAAGAAACAGCTCTGGGTGGTAAGTAAGTAAGTTTCCAATACTTGTTAGCTACCCTAGCCTTGTATCTCCAAAGCAACCAAAGAAACAAACATGTCTTGGCTGATTTATTGCATTTGGGATAGGAGGAAAATTGTGTAATGTTCATTTTTTGATTCACTGAAATATTGCTTTAGTACACTGTTCTCAGCTTTGCTATGGGAGTAGTAGATAACTTCAACTTTCCACATTTGATCTTTTGAAACTGCAGAATTAGCCCAGCAGTTTCCTTGCAGGACCTTATTTGACGTTTCTCATTCCTCTGACCTCAGATCAGCATCTTCATGACCCACCTCTCCAACTACGGCAACGACCGCTTGGGCCTGTACACATTCAAGAACCTGGTCAAGTTCGTCCAGACGTGGACCAACCTGAAGCTACAGACATTGCCACCCGTGCAGCTGGCCCAGAAATACTTCCAGATTTTTCCTGAGGAGAGGGACCCCATCTGGCAGGTGAGAGAAGGATAGGTCTCTTGATGGAGTTAGAAATGTGTTTTAGGAGGGTTGAGGTAGGGAGCGGTGCTGCTCTAATATGTAGTGCTCACTGGAGGATTTCCTGATGACATTCTCCATGACATGCGCCTTCACTTTGACGAACACCGAGCGAAAATGGCTTTCCATGTCGTTTGCCAGCAAACCCGAGAATGCTATTTCTGAAATCGTATCTTCCGCACTGCCTCGCGCTGCCAGCAGAATTATTGAAACCATAGTCATATCTCTTTCGCTTGCTCTCTCACACACGCAAACGCCTCTCATTCCTCCCCTATTTCAGTTTATCCTACTCCCTTATTTCTTCTTGTCTCCCTTTTTCACTCTGTCTAACTCCCTTGTTTCCTTTCACCCTGGGAAAGAGACAGAGACAGTGACTTAGCCCTAAATCCCTCTTTGATCCCGCTTGTTTCCTGTCAAAGTTGAGGTCCCATCTTTTCACTCTGTTCTCCAGTGTTCCGGAGATCGCTCTGGCTCTGAATAATCTCCTTTCCTTGGCACTTGCTTTCCCAAGACGTCCACAAAATACTTTTTTTGTGAGGATCCAAAACTTTTTTGTATTTGCATGAACATTTGTTCAGTAGAATGTGATGCTCTTTATTATAATTTACCAGCAATAAAAAAAAATGTTTTAAAAAAACAGTAGCTACATTCCTGAAACCTGATTGGCTGAGACACTTTTGACGCCACAGATGTACAGAGGCATGACCACACACATCAAAGACACTGTATTCGTCTGTTTCGATCATGTGACTTTTTTGTGCAGCGACTGGATCAACGACATACTCCTGCGTCTCTTTGAGAGCGATGGTGGAGAGTTGAAGAAAAGTGAATACCAGTACTAAATAAACAACATGTTCAAACAGCAAAAAATAATTGGTCTGCCCAAAACTGCCCAACACATGGGAGACCCAAGTTTTTTCTCATTGAGAAGAAGAAATCAATAAAAATACTTTTGCAGGACTCCTCGCACTACACTGGTGTACCCTTTTAAAATTGTATAGATAAGAACATCCGCTAAAAATCTAAATGTAATGTTTATAGACTTGTTGTACACAGTCCTTCCCCGTGCTCTGTGAAAGCCTGTGAAAACGTTAATTAAAATAGACGACTGACGCCGCTGCGGATACTTCTCGTCCTAAAATCTGTTCGTCTGAGCCGCGTTCTAAGCAGTTTCAAAATACTGAATATACACACTCCTATAATCTCCTTACTACATCTGAATTCACTGTTTGTGCACAAGGTCATTAAAAACCTTGCTGTGACTGAACTGTTATGCTGCTCTCGTAGACCACTGACTGTGATGACTAATAAAGTAAGAGCCTGCTTTTGTTTCAGCTGAGGGTCTTAACAACTAGGCTAAAAGTTAGCTAACAGGATAAACACCTTCTCCATTATTATTCAGTGTTAGACTTTGAATTGAAGTATTTACTGAATGTTTATCAGTAAAACTGCAATATAAAAAGTAAAGAACATGTTACTCGAATTACATGGTCTTACATGCTTCAAATGTTTGGGTTTTTGGAAGATCTACCTTAACTAGTATTAAACCCATTGTGAAAAAACAAATATGTGGAACTGTTAGCTTTATGCTAACACAATATAGGAAATCACACAAAACTATTAGTCATCGTAATAATGTGGTGAGCAAAGTCTACTTATCAGGCAAAGGATCCTGCAGTAAACACTGCTGTATTACGATAATTTCATTGTTATATGACAAAAAATGAAATTAAATGACTGCAATATACTGGCAGCTGTGATAGGTGACTAGAAGTTCTTGTACTCCTTGTCAGCAGTCCATGGTTGCTTGTCAACAGTAGCCTACTCTAAATATATAGCTTATTGTAAATAAAACTACATTTCTTGGTGGAAGAAGTTTATATGATTATTATTAATATTAACTAAAGTTAAATAATTTATTGTATGTTGTCCCATTGAAATCAATAAGCGTATATATTGTGTTGTATTACACCCCTTACCTCTGATAAAATCACAGTAACGCAAAGCCTCTCATGATTTACTGCTTTATTTTATTAATATATTAAAAAATTAATGGAAGATTGGTGTATTTGATCAGTTTTTAAAGGCAAGAAGCCACTCGAGGTATATTGTTTTTATGAACTGGCTTTAAAATACATGATAAAATGCATGTTTCAGTGATTTTGCCGCCTTAAGCGCGGTAATATCACTGTAATGCACAATCTTGAGCGGGTTATTGCTTTAACAGACGGCGTTTGCAGTCTGAGCGTGTCTCGCTTTAACAGTGGTGTGTATTGAAGCAGCACTGTTATTAGTCCAGCGGTGCTGGCGATAACGGTTAATCTCCTCAATACAGCAGACAGATGTTGAACGTGAAGGAGGCCTATCCTATGCATGGCCATCGTGTTGATCTGCCCATGCAGCATTAGCAGTAGATTACATTACTGCCCATTAATCTGCACACCTCAGTCCAGATGTGCCCACTTTAGCTGCAAAGAGTGCAGGTCAAGCCTGCGGATCATTAGAGATTACGACTCCTGTCTGTCCATGATGAATGAGATCCTTGAAGCGACTGCCTCCGAGCTCCTAACACTCAAGGCCACGTAAAGCTGTCAATGTCTGGATTCTGTGTTTTGGTCTTGATTATAAATCTAGTAAGGCTGTATTTTCAGGGATGTTGTTCCAGCCCGTAAGAAGCTAACCTTGTGTTTATATAGGCTGCCTTAATAAGATGCTCTTCAGCATGTTTGAAGATGTGAGGTGTTCGATTTGTTTATTTTGATTTCCACATGTAACAGCCGCCCTGTTTTCCCACCCGCCGATAGAATTGTTGCATACAGCCAAAAGGCGGAGAAAAAGTGGTGGCTGTTATACTGTTAACAGCAATAACTCCTGGTTAACAGCAATAACTCTGCAGGCCAGCTCTGTGGTTTATTGAACTTTAATGATAGGCTGTCCCCTGCCAGATATGAGCTCCGAAAGATTTAAACGGCTGCCTATTTGGATTGTAAATGCACCCGCGTGCGCATGACTAATGCTCTGTATTGGCTTGTGCCTCAGTTTGTTGTGGTTTTGTTAAGTGATTTTGTCTCGAGGCTGCAGTCTAAGTGGTGCCTATGCCACCCTATAAACTTCCTGTCTGCCTGTCTCTCCAACAGGACCCCTGCGAGGACAAAAGACACAAAGACATTTGGTCAAAAGAGAAAACCTGTGACCGCTTTCCTAAGCTGCTCATCATAGGCCCACAGAAGACTGGTGAGTCTGACCCTCCACCTATTCAGTGCACTCTTCAAGCAGGCATACATTAGCGCCCTCTAGCTGTCACTGGCCACCGCCAATTCTCAGCCACATTGTTGGAACAATGCTTCAACTGTTTTAAGTCCTCATAGCCAAGACCAGCACTGTATCCCAGCAGATTCCAGCAGCTCTGCACCTGTGAATCAGCAGATTAAACCTCTGATTGGCCAGAGAGCAGCTTGGGAGGTTTGGAGCTATGTTTTACCATTGTTGGGTTGCACACGTGGCAGTGACTTAGTCATTTATGGCATGTCAGCCAGCAGTTTTATTTCATTTACTGGATCAGTGCAGAAGCAGGCAGGCAGTCAGTCTCAAGGCCTTTTTACTGCAACTTTCACTGCTCCCCGGTAAATGGGAATTCCAGGTTTACTGCGTCGACTAATTAAACTTCTAAAAGATGTCTTAAGGGAGCAATAGCCCACTCTCTGAGCGAGTAGTAAAATGTCTGTGTTAATCTTTTCAATAAAAGCCGGATTAAGGGGTTGGGCCTGGAAATGAGTTAAGAGTTTTTTTTTTCTTCTTTTCTTAAAACACTTTGTAATTACCTCAGTTTCTTGGCTAGGCTATTAGATGCTCTCATAAGACAAAGCTGTTTTGTATTTTTTGAACCATCTTTCTCCTAATCACAAGGGCTTTCCCTATCTCTGTGATCAAATCAAAAATCAAATAGGAGTAACCAAAAAATGCCTTTCACATTCTGTAGTAAAACATTCTAGGAAATTATCTGTGCTGCCCCTTCACACCTGGCTGTTGGTGTATATCTGTTCTGTATGTTCCAAATCTGGACCATGAACTCTTTTTATCTGACTTTGTTCCAGGAACGACAGCGCTCTATCTGTTCCTGGGTATGCATCCTGACCTGACCAGTAATTATCCAAGTAAGGAGACTTTTGAGGAGATCCAGTTCTTCAACGGTCGTAATTACCACAAGGGCATTGACTGGTATGTGTCTAACATCTCTCACTCTCTCTTGCTCATTCTCTCTCTCTCTCTCTCTCATTACCACAGAATGTCTCCCCCTCCCATTTTCAGTGCTTGCCTCTTCAAGGCAGCACGCCTGAGTTATATTCAATAGTGCCTGTAAACCACTACAAATTACACAGATAGTGAAACTTTGGCATGCTTTGGAGTCCAGCACATTAAACACAGTGAAAGCTAACGTTCCCTTGAAAAGAAGCAATTTGTGCCGTTTCAAAACATGCAGCCCTTTCACCACAACTCTCCTTCTGTCAGATAAAAGTGTAGCTTAACAATAAGCAGGTGTATAAGATCACAGACAAGCACTACCTTACTCCTTATCAGTTTCTGTCAGTGTGGGGAAAAACAGCAGTGGTAACAGGAGCGTCGTGAGTAGCTTGAACAGGAATGTTTGCTTTACAAAGCTTAGTGTTGTTTACAGTGTTAAAAAGCCCCCTCGTGGTGAGACACGAAGCAAGGAAACGCCACGGCAGGCCCTTCACAGGTGTTCGGGCACCTACCCAGACAAGCTGCCGTTCTGCCTAATGACCTCTAGCCATCATGAGGCCATGTAATAGCTGCACAACACTCTTAACACTCTTCCTGTAGAGGTGCGAAAACTGTATTTAGGAGGTGAAAGGAAAGAAAAACAGCACCTGTGCAGTGTTCACCTAGTTTTCCTTAACTGTTATACACAGGAAATTCCTTTCACATGTAAGTGTTGATATTGGAATAGGCTGCATGTTGTTGAATGATTACTTTTCACTCCATAATAATATATTTTCTTCTGTCAGGTATATGGAGCATTTCCCTTTGCCCTCCAACACTAGCTCAGATTTCTACTTTGAAAAGAGCGCTAACTACTTTGACTCAGAGGTCACAGCCCGGCGAGCGGCAGCCCTTCTTCCCAAAGCCAAGATCATCACAATCCTCATCAATCCAGCCGACAGAGCCTACTCCTGGTACCAGGTCAGTCTTTCTAGACACAGAGTTATATTACTGACAGTACTGTGCAAAAGTCAGCAATCACCCTTTATGTATTTAATTTCCACTCAAGACAATTATTAAGTACTAAGTTATTCATTTTTCAACTTTAGGAAGAAATCTGAAAACATATATTTAACAGAAAATTCTCAGAAGCCTTAACAACTAAATATAATATCAGATTTCTTCAGTATTTGGTGTTTCCACTGTTGGTTTTATTACAGCTTCCATTCTTTTCATGAGGCTTGCTTTTAGTTTTTTTAAAGAAATCTGCAATGATATTTTTCCACATGTCCAAAAGTTCAGTCTTAGTTTCATTCAGTCTTGGTTGCATTTTCTGTTTCTCACAAAGCAAGTAATCCCATTTTCAAATCTAGACTCATCCATAAAACATCATAAAAACATCAATCCACATCTTAAATTTAGTGCATTTTTTTCTTTTTGTCTCTTTCATTTTTTTTAAGTAGCAGCTTTTTGTCTTCTCTTTTTTTTTTACTTTCACCTTCATTTTGCAAATGAATTGTCTTATAGTTAAGCTTGTAGTTAGTATTTTGTTACTTATTCCTAATGGCTGACTTTTGCACAGTATTGTACATGTAGTGTATGCACAGTAAAATGCTGTAGCTTGTGATGTATGAGCATGTAACCCTAAATAGTGATGAGTGGTGTGTTTGTTTGTTGGCTAGGGCTGGGTGTTGCTGAATAGCTCACAATATGATACTTTTACATGTGCCACAGTTTATACTACAGAGCGTCTTGATTTCGCTGCACTGGTTCTGGACTGGTTTAATCTCTGTGGCGAATGTGAAGCCAATGCCAAACCAGTTGTAGAAGCTGTAGAAAAGGCCTTGTGAGATTTGAAGGTGTTTCATAGCTGCTGCCATCTATAGGCATTAAGGAGGTACTTCATACACACTGGTTGAACTATAGGAACAGTTATTAAAACTCAGATAAAAATGAAAAGATTTAGATGCATGGGTTTAAAGTATTGATGCAAAGTAATAAAAAATAGTATTATAATAGTATTAAATAGTATTATAATTCACTGATTAATCGTGGTCTCAGCACAGCTCAGTTACTGAATGCACTGCTATTTCTTCTGTGTTCCAGCACCAGAGGGCTCATGACGACCCTGTAGCCCAGAAGTACACCTTCCATGATGTCATAACCGCTGGCCGCGACGCCCCCATCAAACTAAAGGTGCTTCAGAGTCGCTGTCTGGTGCCTGGGCTGTACGCCACCCACCTCCAGCGATGGCTCAACCACTACCATCCCAGCCAGGTGAGCGTGTGAATTGTTGTTTGTGTTTATGTCTTGATTCATGAATTCTGCCATGCTTATCTAAATCTGTTTCCTTAGATCCTGGTTTTGGATGGTCAGATGCTGCGGACAGAGCCTGCTTCAGTCATGGATAAGATCCAGAAGTTTCTTGGCCTCACGAACGCGCTCAACTACCACAAGATCCTCGCGTGAGTCTCTCGACTTGTCTATCTGACAGCTTCGCCTCAAACATGCTCATCAAGTTTCCTTCATTTTCCCATTCCTCTTTGATGATTCACAATTAAAACCGACTTTAGGGCAGTAATTACTGGTTTATTTATTATTGAGCACCTGGGGTGTTAGGTGTTTGTTTTTTTAAACAGCTTTGATGTGTTTTGCTGTAATCTGGTCCTGATGGATTCCCTTTCTCTTGTTTGACAGGATCAGGAGAGTACTTGCTGATTCTCTTTCATTTCTTTCACTAACATACAGACCTATTTTCATATTTCTTTGTCTCTGTGTCTCTCTCTCTCTCTCTTGCACGCTTTCGCTCTCTCTTCCCTGCTCTGTCTCTTTCTCATTCTTTCATGCCTGACCACATAATCACTACACCCAGCTCATAAGCAGCAACATCTGTTAGCCACATCCCCCAGTGGACAATGGGCACGGTTTTGTCCCTATGCCTTTTTTTCCAAACAGACCTAGCTGCACACCATCTGTTTGCCATACTCTGCTGTTATTAGGCTGATGTGGAAGCTGCTTCTTCTAATTTCTGCTGACCTGCCTCCATTTTGTTTCCCCCTCCTCTCCTTTCCCCTGTACTGCAGGTTTGATCCTAAGAAGGGCTTCTGGTGCCAGCTGCTGGATGGGGGGAAGACTAAATGCCTGGGGAAAAGCAAGGGGAGGCGGTATCCTGACATGGATGTGGATGTGAGTGTGGAGCGTAATTCTTGGTTCAGGAACGCTGTTCATGAGGCTGCATGGCACCTAAATAAGCACTTCACTTCATGACTACTGACTTAGACACTTAGGTGTCATTTGTCATAAAGGTTGCGTTTGCCAACTGTGATGTCAAGTTGACATAAAATCTGTGTCTTGTGACGTTGTGTCTTGTTGACAATAGGTTGCCATGACACTTTCTAAGGCAAAATTAGTGTTGTAGTACTCAGTTCTTGTCTCTATCTTGTCTCGATTTCACATCATTTTGTCTCAGTCTTGTCTCAGTCTCAGGGGTAATCTGGGCTCAGAAATTGTTCTGGAGACCTGCTAAGTGCGGAGCCTCCACCTGAGGTCACTGAACTGAACTTTTTTCTGTCATTACTGAATATTAACGAAATCTTCAAACAGAATAAAGCAGACCTTTCTGTACACATTTAAATAAAATCGTTTCACTGCCGTTGAGAATCTAATAGATCATTTTCGTGATGGCTTAAATCGATATTATTTGTTTGTTGAGGATCATTGGTTTTAATATTCATAAATTCCAGCAGATCGGAAATGTTATTATATTATATTTTACATAATATAAAATATAATGTTATTTATTAATAAATATCCTGTATAATGAGCAATAATGATTATATGGTACCCCTTTACTGTAGGGTAATGTTCATAAGGCTACATGACTCCTACATAAGCTTGTCATGTCAACTAACATAACCATACATAAACATTTGTAAAGGCTTATTTCAATGCATGTTGTCTGTCATGAAGGCTGCTTTTGTCACCTTTGATGTCACGTTGTTGGTATAAATGGTCAAATGAAACTCAATTTCCTCAAGGGCCTCAGAAAATGCTCATTTTTGTTCAGCTAGACTTGGCAAACTGTCATATCAGCATCCTGTCAGTGTAACATACGCTGAGCTAAAAAGTCTGTCATTTCATCTACAGTTGTAGTCAAGTTAATTAGAAGTGAGTTCAAGTCAAGACTGAGACCTGGACACATCAAGTCAAGACCAAGACTTTGTGGCAGTCGAGTTTCGAGGCAAGACTGAGACAAGATAGAGACAATATTAAGATTTTTTCTGAATATATAAATGAAAATAAAGGGGAAAACCTTACATTTGTTCATGCATAAGCACTGACTAACACATTTATAAAGCAATGCTTGAATATTTATGAAATGTTTAGTTAATATTTATAAACCGCTTGCCCCAGTACTCGTAACATGACATAAGATGTTTTATGAAATTAAAGATATTGTATTGACATAAGGGGCTTTTTTTTCCATTTATAACACTCTTGTAAAGCATTATAAGGCGAAATGCGTAGCCCCTAATATGATCATTGTCATTGATATTTTTCCCTTATAGATGTTATTTTGATGAACAGGTTCTATTATGGAGTCAATATGTCTGGTGATGACTTGGGAATGATTACTTGTTACTGATGCTTCATAATAGTGTTATAAATGGTACAAAGGTCTGTCACTTTAGTTTAAGGCCTCTAATGTCAATACAATGTCATTTACTTTATAAAACATTTTGTCATCTTGCGAGTACTGGCATGAGCTGTTAATAAATACTTAGTATTGCTTTAATACTTAGTATTTGCATTTGTTATTTAATACTTATGCATGTGCCATGAAGTGCTTATGTAGGTAGCCTTCAAATAAAGTTGGGACCTAATCCATTTTATCAGATTTGACCTAAGATGTACTTTGTGTAGCGCACACTTTATTCACATCGATGTGTAGTCAGATCGATTTAGAGTGCTGACAGGACCGTGTCTACCACCTCCCTCAAACAGAGCTTTAGCAAGTGCCAGGTAGGACTACTGTCCTGCATGTCCTTTACAGAGTCTGACACAGAGCAGCACTGTAGTGTGTTGAGGTCCTTGACATTACCTTAAGGCTTCTTGGCAGACACATCAAAGTTAATGAGGGGTGGAAGGACAGGCTGATGTGTCCTGGCTGTGCAGCAGCGCTGTGAGTGGCAGCGCTCCTCCAAGCCAAAGCTACAGACTGTCTGGCTCAGTCCAGACACACAGACACACACACACACACAACCGGCTACCAGCAGCTGGCTTCTCCTGGCAATGGCATAATACCTTCTTTTGAAATGAAGCCATCAAAAACATGTGCTGTAATCATCTGAAAAATGATAGCCCTTTGATCATTTCTGATAGGTAGATAATGGTAGTTTCTAATGTGAATGTCTGAAACTGAAACAGCATTTATTGCATTTGAATAACGGTCAGACGATTAAACTTTTATTTTTATCATCTTAAATCAGAATCTTCTTCAATTAAAATGTGTTCTTGTCTGAATCTTCTTAAGGCAAGACACTGCCTGTAAATAGGGCATTTTTAACATAATTGATAGTCTAATAAATCTTTTTGGTAGGATTGGATGTTTTGCATTTACATTACCATTTAATATGCAAATGAGATGTCATCTAATCAAATATGCATACATTTGCATGTTTTTAAAAACCAGAAAGTTAACCTTTGGAGCATGTTAAAATACTGTGTGTGTGTGTATATATATATATATATATATATATATATATATATATATATAAAATATGTGTGTGTATATAGGTATGAACATGAACAATTTCATGAATGCAGATGTTCTAGAAGTGAGAGAACTGCATTTAAAACATGCATAATTTGTGAGAGTTTTGTAATAAGTACACAGGGAATAGACATACATGGATCATATCTAGTACGATTCTGTTGTGTTTTGACTTTTTATGGTTACAGTTTATGGGAACACATGTTGTAGATTTAATTTATCCAAAATCTGAAAATGATTGCACTAAAAATCATAGTTTCTACCTGTAGTGTCTTGCCTTAAATGACCACTGTGCACAGAACCTGATTTCATTTCTGTTCCCCCCAACAGTCGCGCAGCTTCCTGAGAGAGCACTACCGCGATCACAACATCGAGCTGTCCAAGCTGCTGTATAAGATGGGCCAGCCGCTGCCCAGCTGGCTGCGAGAGGAGCTGCTCCACAGCAGGTAGCCAGAAAAGGGCGCAGGGTGCAACACTAAGGACACACTCTCACTCCTCCCTGCGCTCCAGAGGGCACGCTACCTCTCCACCCCGGCCCCCTCCCCACACAGAATCTCAGCTACTGTACCTGGATAAGCGAGGGCAGCCCACGAAGGCTCTCCAGCGTGAGAGGGTCTGGGCTCCAGGAGAAGAGAAATGGAGAGGAAAAGCGGGGTGCCACAAGGATGACCCTTTGGTACTTTTGTGTTTTGCTCTTCGGGAGGGCAAGAGTGCCCAGGAATGTTTGTCGGTACGCACACACAGTGGAAGCTTCTAAAGACTTCTTTTCTTTCTTTTAAATACACTCTTCCTGATTGTATGTGTGTGCGTAAGAGTTCAGCTCTACGTCATGACTCATAGACACCCTTACACACGATTTCAGAGAAGACATGAAGAGGTAAGAGATTTTATAAATAAAAATAAAAATTGTGCCAGTTTGGACAGCACACAGGCCAATAAAGGATGAACAAGTGCCAGGGTGGAACCTTCAACTCAGTTTTTTTTTTGTTGTTGTTTTGTTTTGTTTGTTTTTGGTCAACTGTTTTAAGCATTCTTTCATGTACACTTCATGCTGTGTTGCAAACAATGTAGGGGGCAGAGTAGCCCCCTTTTTTTTCTTTTAAATTGAGCCCACTCATTACACCTACCCACTAAGATGAAATGTGACATAGTGACAATTCATTATGATATATTTATGGCTTTTAGTTGCAAATCATGGTACTTTAAAAAATACAAACAAATAAGCTACATCCAGAATAAATGTGAGTGTAAATATGGACATGTAGAGTACCTGGGTATCCTGATATGTGCAGTAATTGCCTTAATGCAACTTTATGAAATCTGTTACTTTTAATTTGTCTATGATATCCTTGACCAGAAGTGTTTTGATATGCCTTGAGGGGATGGTCTCTTCATAAGTCCAAAGATGATCAACATCTTTAGCATTTCATTACCGGTCCCAGTGGAGAAGTAGCCAGTGTTTCACAATAGTATTACTGGACAGTTAATGATGTAACGCCCCTTTTCATTATAAGTTAGAATTTCTAAGAATGTTTGTATATTATTTGTCACAAATGATTGTCCTAGCATTTCATAACATCACATCATATGTGAATGGTTTGAGTTGGTCATTGGGATGTATTAAAGAATGTATTGCTTCCTTTGGGAGAGACACTGGCATTTGAGGGCTGTCTCATTGAAATGATTTTTATTTAGCGATTATGGACTGCTAATACAGCATGTAAATTACACCCATGAATGTAAGCATGGATATTTTATTAAAGGTATGATGCCTTTTTAGTGGCAATCAAAGTAGGCAGTGGAAACATACAGCTCCTGTTCATAGTGTTGAAGTTGGGTAGCCGTTTTTTGCTGCTGTATTTACAGTAATGAAAAACTTCAGTCCTTTTTTGTTTTGTTTTCGTTTTTGTTTTTTTTTTTCTTTTACTGTCCTCCTTTGATTTGGATATATTCTCAGCTTTGTTCAGTTGGAGTTTTAGATTTTTATGGACTTCATCCTCCACTGCCACACTCAGTCATTTAGAGCTTGTGGCATCTGTGACCTAATTTCAAGCAGCCTCTATCTCAGTGCCCCTCTAACCTATACTGCAATACGTTCTCAGACCTGACGAGCAAAAACATGTTTATATTCTGTATGCCTTTGGATCCAAAAGATTTTTGTGTGCCATTTGTGCGTACAAAAATCTTCTTTCTGAGGCGGCAAAAACCACCTCTTATCTTAGAGCATCTCATTTCTGTTTGCTGATGGTTGTCAGCATAGCTTATGGTTCCAAAACATCTTATCATCTTTTCTTTGCATTTGCTTAAAGGTAGACTGAAATGGGTTTTTTAATGAGTCAAAGATCTGAAGGCATATTTGTCCATAATTGTCCTGAAGAAGAGTGCTGACTTTGTTTTTGTCACATTTTGTCAAATGAGGAGCTGATCCCAGCAATCTCAGCTGCTTGATACAGTAATATTCCTGTGTTTCGAATGAAGTTTCAGTAAGAAAGTAAGGATAATGTGCTGATTTCACAGCATGGCAATATTTTCCACTTGGAGTCTTTAGTCATTCTTTTAGAAGCAACAGTATTTCTCATTGTATTTTTTTGAAAACTGTATCTGTACAAACTGGCTCTTTGTTTATCTCAGAGCATGATGCTTGAAAAGCACAATGTTTTTCTTTTTTCATTCTTTGACCAAGGATTCTAGGAGATAATTACATACCTCCTGTTAAATGTATTCTTTATCAAGCAGGTTTTGCATCAGTCCACAATTTTTAGGATTCACAGAAGATTTTGTACTAGCACTCTTTAGTGGAGTCTGTTGGGCCCTTGTTGGAAGCGCATGTCTGTGGTACTGACCCATGCACCTTATATGTACTGTCTAGTTCTCAGTTTACACTCTTGAAGATGAAGGTTCCTAAATGGTTCTGTGTTTGGATGAACAGTTTTAGGAAAAAAGAAGGTTTGTCACACTTATGTGTCTCATTTACAGCCCTTTGCGAAAGTCAGAGACCACCCTTTATTTCATTTCCAGTCAAAATGGCCATTAAGGAAAGAAAAAATTACACAGAAGCCCCAACAGCTAAATATACTATCAACTGTGTCCACCCTTCACCTTTATTACAGCATCCATTCTCTTCAGGAGACTTGCTTGCAGTTTTCAAAGAAATCTACAACAATAGTCTTCCAAAATTCATTGTTAGAAGTTGGTTGCATTTTCTGCATTTCACAATCGGTCATCCTTAATACTTTCAGTGATGTTGAGATCTGGTCTCTGGGGTGGTCAGTCCATTGTTCTGAGAATATCAGCGGCTTCTTTTTGATTCTTTTTTGCAAGTTTTCTTCTTTGTCAGTTCTTGAACTCTAGTTGTGGAAACTCCTGTTTTGTTTTTGTTTTGTTCTTTTGCTTTTGACTAATCTCTGATAATAATATCTCAAGGAAATTAATAACTTGTATTTTAATGACTGTTTTGGGTATTAAAAAATGTAGGGTGGTCTCAAACTCTGATCAGTACTGTATGTTAATGGCTCTTCCAAGAGCCATTGAAAGGTCCTTTAAGGAACCAAAGTGGTTATTTTATAGCATCAGCTTCAAAGAATCCTTTTTGACACCTTTGTTTTTAAGAGTGTAGTTACAAAATGACACAGACAACACCTTCATGCTGCTCACTTATCAGTCATATTGTCAACAATAACACTTTGATTTGTCATGATTTAGTATTTCTAACGGCACCCTAACTGACAACTGTAATAACAATGCAATATGATCTTTCCTGGTTAAATGGGAAGTTTTGCACCAAGCACAAATAATGTTTATTTAAGCTTTCTTTGTGGAGAGGATGTTTGTTGTGGGCCAGAAGAATAGAAACGGAGAGAGAGTGAAGAGACTATGGACTATGAAGTTCTCTTCTTTTTGGGTTCCTTAATTTTCACCACACACACACACACACACACACACACACACACACATACACACACAGTGGTCCCCATGAAATTCACACTGCCGATATTGTGCTTTCTGTATCATAATGTAGGATATCAATAGATAGTGATCTAATGAAATAACTGTAAGGAAAATAATCATCTGGACTGTACAATCAAACCTATCGTTGTTAATATTTTTTATTGTTGGTAGCCAATATTTTTGTGATTAATTTGCAAATAAAGAAACCACTGTCTTTTTAGTTTGTTCTTTATTATTATTTGCATGTACAGAAACTGTGGAGTGACATTAAGCCACGTTCTCTCGAACACTTCATTGCAAGCATGGTTAAAGAACAACACATTGCTGCCTATATATGGCTAATAATAGGACACACTGCAGTGTGGGAGGAGTCATGCATGTGTGAGATACTTAGTAAGATAAATGTATCAAGCTGGAATGAAATTAGAACCCTACTGAGCCACATTATGAGCTACTTAGTTGTCCATGGAGAGCAGAATAACTAATGAAATGGTAATAGATCAATTAGCTTCTATTAAAATTTGAATATTCTCTAAGCACACAACTCTGTGTGTGTGCACTTCCTGTCCAAAGTTTAGGACACCCAACTTTTCAAGTGAGGTTTATTTTGAAGGAAAAAAATATCACACATGTAATTATTAATTCAGTGCCCTCCACAAATACTGGTGCCCCTGGTAAACATGAGCAAAACATGCTGTAAAAAAAACATTTTCTTTTTTTATTTTTCATTCAAAATATTAACAGAAATCTATTGATTTGATTTAAAAAAATTAAATCTTATCAGGAGTTTTTTGGCTCAAATCTATGTGTGCCACAATTATTGGCACCCCTTCATTTAATACTTTGTACAGCCTCCAGCAAAGATAACAGCTCTTAATCTTCTCCTGTAATGCCTAATGAGACTGGAGAACACATAGTAAGGGATCTAAGACCATTCCTCCATACAGAACTTCTCCAGAACCTTCAGATTCTAAGGTCCAGATTGTGGACTCTCCTCTTCAGCTCATTCCACAGTTTTTCTATGGGGTTTAGGTTGGGGGACTAGGGTGGCCATGACAAAACCTTAATTCTTCTGTCTGTGAACCATTTCGTGTTGATCTGCTGGAAGATCCAAATTATGGCCTAGTTTAAGCTTCCTGGCTGAGGCAATCAGGTTTTGATTTTATTTCTGTTGGGACTTAATGATACCATGTATCCAAATAAATTAACCAGGGACTTTGAAAGAAAAATAGCCCCACAGTATCACAGACCCACCACCATACATCACAATGAGGATGGGGTACTTGCCTGCATGGCTATCTTTGTGTCCAGGCTAAACTCACCTCTGCTGTTTGTTGCCAAAACCTATATTTTGGCCTCATCTGACCACAAAATAAGGTCCCACTGAAAGTTCTGTGCATTGCTTGATAAACTGAGGAGCTTGAGTTTGTTGGTTCAGGACAGCACAGGCCTCCTTCTGGCAACCCTCCCGAACAGCTTGTGGTCCTAGACAAACGTAAAAATTATGGTTCTTCAAGGGTTCTTTAGTATAGAAAATGGTTCTATATAGAACCATGAACACTCAAAGAACCCTTTGCATGATTAAAGGGTTCTTTGCATCATGAAAGGGTTCTTCACATTGATGGAGAATGTGCTGTTGATGGTTCTATATAGAACCTTTTTGAAAAGGGTTCTTCTATTGTAACAACCTTGACATTGTAACAATAGAAGAACCTTTTTTGGTGTAGAAGCCCCACCTTTTCACTCTGAAGTTATAAGGAGTGGTTCAATACTGGCTGCTTTTGAATTAGATTCAACACAGGGCAGCAAATCAGGACAGAGGTAATTTACATATATCAGTCTTAAAGGCACAGCAACAAAAACAGCCTGTTTAATTCTAAGGGATAAAGACAGGTTGGAAAATGCTCATGTAAAATGAATTACTTTTTTATTTTCAGTATATGAACCCACACAAATGTCGTAAGTGGGCCTCGTGGGGAAAGGTGAAGGAATGAATGAATGAATTCAATAAAGACCAGAAAATTATTAGAAGATTAGAAGACATCCTGATGTTCATAGCAAAATGGAGCCCACCCTCTAAAGCAGTTTTCCCGGCCCTGGTCCTGGAGGCCCCCTATCCTGCACATTTTAGTGCTTTCCACGCTTTAACACCCACTTCAACTCAGAGTTGTTAATGAGCAGATTTGTTGGTTTAGGTATGATGTGAGAATAGCAAACATGAAATTGTGCAGAGCCTGTTGGATGTTTGGGAAACAGTGATCTAAAGCACATCAGTACATCAATACATCAGGACCCTCACTCATAAAAAACTCTCTAATCACTTCATCACGATGGCCTTCATCAGATGAAGGTCAAAATACCAGGACATACTCTCCACTTTTAAACAGCCAACACAGGTGACAAACAACAACAGTGTTTTGCAGGTGGATACACCTTTTTACAACATCATCACGGAAATGTAATGTTACTGGAAGAAGCAGTGGAAGTGGGGAGGGAGACACCACAGCTGATTAAACTCCACCTAACCAACAGACTGAGCTTTGGGGATCAGCTGTGGGGTCTCCCTCTTCACCTTCCACTACTGCTACCAGTAATATTAATTTCACTCATCATGCTGCAAAAATGTGTTTCCACCAGTAATCATTGTTGCTGTTTGTCACCTGTGTCAGTGTCACTAAAAGTGGAGAATATGGCTAAATCTCAAATGGCTCCGCACTCCATATGTAGTGCACTATGTAGGCCATAAAATAACGTCTTCTCCACCAAAATAATGCATTATATTACATTATATATCTAATATATAGCAATTTATATTCAGCTATAAGCTTCACGACTCCTTGACTAATATTTAGGGCACTATTTGAGTATAGAATCCATAGTTTTGTGACCTCTGCAGTACATTGATCCATGTAGGCTGGAACATCAGCACAATTTTAATACTGTAGGGTGTTTGAGAAATGTTTTACGTGTTAATCCCAGGATATGTTTTCTGCAGCATTTATTCGTGGGGTTATTCTTCTAAGGACTCTTATTCTGGAGAGCGGGGCTAGCCAGCTGTCTGTGTTAATGTATTAGAGCAGGAAGAACCAAGCTGGCCAGAGATGAGTGCTGATAGAGTACAGACATGAGCTGAGTGTAGAGCTTAAGTTTAGAGTGAACTGTTAGAAACCTCTCTTTGTGTATGGTGTGGCTGTGGCCAACTACAGCTGTTAATAAAGCACAAAGACTTGTGCACAAGCTTGTCTCCTTCAATAGTGGTGAACACTATGATGCATTAAGTGATTAAAGAGTTTGTATAAGAAGTGAGAGTTGCACCTTTTTGCTACTCTTATTCATGTTTTTTAAAGGCAGCACCTCGACTCGAACCGTTTGAGCCCAACTTTTTCATAATCAATGTATGTCCCATAAGTGATCTGTGTGCTGTGCATTAGTGGGTTGACAGATAACTGCGTCTCAATCTGTCTCTGTTGGGGTGTGTGAGCATGGCTTGGTGCCACTGCTGCAATTCATCACCTCTGAGTGCACGGCAGCCAAAGACACGTGCTCGATCATTCTGACACTGCCAATGAGCCGCAACATTAACTGCAGTCGACTCATTTGCCTTTGAAATGCTGAAACACTGTCTGAAAACAGAGGTTCGTACAAAGGTTGTTTATGTACAGAGTAATGTGTGCAACCCTGTACACAACTTGGACAGACCCCTGAGGATGTGTCGTCATTTCGCCCAAATAAGAAACTACAGGTCTTAGGAAAAATCACCACTATTACACTCTGTGGTAAACAAACATGTTCCAAAGCCAATGGGGCCATTAGGTTAGCTGTGGTTTAGAGTTTAACCGGAGTTTAAACCTAAATGAGTCAGGGTCGTAGCCAGAACCTTGTCAGTGGGGTGGCCAGGTTAGTGACTTTTTTTGGGGTTGCAAACTACTACACTCTTAAAAAAAGATGGTTCTTCAAGGGTTCTTTAGTAAAGATAATTGTTCTATATAGAACCATAAACACTCATAGAACAAATAGACAGTTCTATATAGAACCTTTTTGAAAAGGGTTCTATATAGCACCAAAAGGGTGCCATCATAACAGTAGAAGAACCCTTTTTGGTGTAACACAGAGCTCTTTTCAGAAAGGTTCTGTATACAACCATCTACAGCACATGCTCCATCAATCTGAACGTCCCACCCCCACCCCCTGGCAACTTCCAAAATGTACTACAAGGATGAACAATTAAAAATGATTTGCAATGACTGCTAAGCACGATGAACTGCTCGCTGCGTCTTCAGTCTGAGGTCCCTGTGCAGCTCTTTGCGAGTCCCAACGAAGGGCCGAATTTTGGAGCCCTACACAAGTTTCATCATTTAAAAACACCATGCCACTGGTGTGTTAGATCTTTGTATTAGATTTTTTTAGAATTTTTGTGTGTATCTTTTGTTGAAGTGACAATATATTGACTGACAAATTTGAAAGCTTAAATAGCAACATATCGCTGTTGTCTCCGAAATGTTAACTTCACAGGCGAAGCAAAAAACCTACTTTATTTTTAATGTAAGTCAGTGGAACCAGACATTTTTCCAATTCATTTGGGGTCATTTCTTTTAGTCCATTCATTATAAAATTTAAACACAATGTAAAGGACAACGGATATTTGCAACTTATGTCAAAAACCGAAAAACATCAAAAATGGAGATAAGAGGTTTTCTTCCGACAACAGCGATACGTTCTTTTGATAAAGTATTTGTTTCAGTTGGGCTGATCATGATGTAATTTCACAGCACATCTGTGCAAATCGGTCTGGTGAACTGGAGATACTAAATTGCCCCTAGGTGTGAATGTGTATGTCTGTGTGTCTGCCCTGTGGTTGACTGGCGGCCTGTCTATTGTAGAACAGACACACAGGCATAAACATTCAGGGCGTTTCCTGCCTTCTGACTGATGGGATAGCAGCACTCCAGCATCTCTCGCGACCCAGGAGGATAAGCGGCTTAAAAGATGAATGAATGAATGTTTTATCCTTTGATAATATAGTGCTGTGACCCACTGTAGCACAGACCCATATACCTGCAAGGTTTACAGATAATTCTTCTAACCCTTCATTAATTTAAAGGGTCCAAATCATGGAAACTCAATTTTTTGGAGTAAAGGAGTTTTATGTAATATGTGAACATTAGTTAAAGATCCATAATGTACAGTTTACTCTCCAGTCTAAATAGTCTAAATGTGTAAACTGAGCTGCAAAAACAGCCTACTTCTCCGCCTCCGACTGGTCCTTGCCTGTATCTCAAGGAATGTTTGGTAAGAGGCCACATAAGTGTGGTATGCGTCAAAGGCAGTAAGAACGCACAGAGGGCACTTGTGCTCATTAAATGGCAATTTTTTTTATATAAAAAAACATGTGCACCAAATGGGACACAGTTATATACGGTGTATCGCTGTTTTCAGAATGGTTCACTCATAAACTGTTTCACTATTCACTACTTAGTATTTACTAAAGTTACTAAAGTTAATTACCATGAAATGACCAAAAGATTTACTGAACAACATTACAGCATGGCTGACACCCTTTAGAGAAGATCATGGATTCACTGACAAACAGAAGACAACAGGTGCGGCTAGGAAACACATCAGACAAGTGGACCATCAGTACTGGAGAACCACAAGGTTGTGTGCAACATCTCACCCCTTCTCTTCATTCTCCACACCAATGACTGTGTCTCTAAGGAACCAGCTGTGAAGATTCTGAAGTTTGCAGATGACACCACTGTGGTCGGCCTCATAACTAATGGAGATAAGTCTGCCTACAGAAAGGAAGTCGAGCAGCTGGAGTCCTGGTCCAGCAGCAATCACCTGCTGCTCAACACACAAAAGACTGTATAAATGGTGGTGGGATGCACAATCCCCCTCCCTAAGCCCCCTCGAACATCCAAGGCTCTGTGGTTTACATTGTGAAGTCACTCAAGTTTCTGGGCACCACGAAATCCTAAAGTGATAAGAACCTAAAGTGGGAGAGAAACACAGCCTCCATCGCCAAGAGAGCACAGCAGAGGATGTTCTCACTAAGATAGCAGAAGAAATTCAACCTGCCCCAGAGTCTGATGATCCAGTTCACAGTGATCATAGAGTCCATCTTCACATCATCCATGACCATCTGGTTTGGTTTCTTCACCTTGCATGAATGAGCCAAAATCCAGTGCATAACCAGGATAGCAGAGAAGATCATTGAATTCAGGACATCCACAACAGCAGGGTGATGAAGCATGCTGGCAAAATTACAGCTGACCCCTCTCATTCTGGACATCACCTTTTCCAGCCACTCTGGTAGAAGATTCAGCACCATCAAAACCAGCACAGTCAATGCTAACAGCATTTTCCCCAGAGCTAACCTCCTTACTGTATTACAGTATAATCTCTCTCTCTCTCTCTCTCTCTCTCTCTCTCTCTCTCTCTCTATATATATATATATATATATATATATATATTTTCTTTACAAATGTTCATTTTATTTTTAAATATTTTGTATAGTTATGTTTTCTCAAACCTGCAAATGTACAAATGTTCGCATATCTATTTAGCTCCTTTCACATCGGGTCCTTATTATCTACTCTCTTAGTACTTATTCTGTTTATTCTTTTATATTTTATTTGTCCCTTAGTTAAATACTTGTTAACAGTCTGTGTGCTTTGCTGGTCTGTTCAGTATACATGTGTCATGCATGTCTGTAGAAGAGACCGTGTTTTGTCCAAACAAATAAAAGTTTAGTTAGTGGGGAGTGTAGTGCTTTTTACTTTTTTATTACTTAAAAAGTTACGAAAAAGAAAACGAATGAATTATTTTTTACTCAACTTGTATTTTTAGAGTGATACTTGGTTAAATACACGGGTCTACTTTTCATCTCTCGGTGAGACTTTTATTCTGTGCTAATCACTTCCGTGTGTCCGGGCTTCGGAGTTGAACTTTCATCCCGGCAGCGCTTCCTTCTTCCTTTCCTGTTTCGGCCTCGATTAAAGACGCGCAGAAGTAAGAGCTGAGAGATTAAATCCGCACCAATCTGACATTATTTCATCAAATATCTCCACATTTACCATCTCACTCTGCTTATTATAGTAAAATCCAGCACTATCGGTCTGTATTAGTGAGATAGTGTGTGTCTGAACGGTGTAGTTTGGCGTGATAGTTGGTGTGAGTTCAGCCGCGGTCCGAGCGGAGGATCAAGACCGTTAACAGAGCTTCGTGTAGAGACGGAGTGAAAAGAGTGAAAAGCTCAGTTTTCGTGTTTTATTCTCCTCGTGTTTGTTTTTGTGTGATAGTAGGTTTGCTGTGTGTGTGTTTACGTACCTAGTGTTCGTCTTATTTGGGAGTAGATGATGCTACAGGCTGCTAGCAAAGCCGTTCATGTTGTGCATTTCGGCGTGTTTTGTAGCTGAATCGTGACTTTATATCTCAGCGCTTCATTTATACCACGAAATACATGATCGAGCTTGTGTAAATGTGATGTGTAGTTACTGGTTTTCTTGGTTGTTTTTAATCAAGAATGTGAGATTCATCAGCCCGGGTGTTGTTCGTTTAGGGTGCATGTGTTTTGCATCCCTAACCAGCAGAAGTAGCGTTAGTGCTTTATTAGGGCTTTTCTTTGTAACCGTTGTCAGCTTTGTTCTGGGCATTAATAGCTGTATGCTTTCCCCCCTTCCTAGCAATGGCACCTCGCAAGGGTAAGGAAAAGAAGGAAGAGCAGGTCATCAGCCTGGGACCCCAGGTTGCCGAAGGCGAGAATGTTTTTGGCGTCTGCCACATCTTCGCATCCTTCAACGACACCTTTGTGCATGTCACTGACCTCTCCGGCAAGTAAGTGACCGTTTAAGTCTCACATGGGACTGTGGCATGTTGTACAGTCCGTACAGTTCAGTGCAGGGCATCCCAACTTGTTCATGCCAGGACCCAAGAGTAGAGCCTGTTTTTCAAGACCTGCTAAATGTTTTATGTCAATATAATTGAAACTTATTTTTTTCTTGACTTGCTTTCACACACAGCATCACACAGTTTGAAAATCAGTCATTTAGAGGGCTTTTTAGGGTTTGTAACCTGAGCTTAGGTGAAGTATGGCTGGCTGAAAGGATCTTTTCTTGTGCTTGTAGAGAAACAATTTGCCGTGTGACCGGTGGGATGAAAGTAAAGGCCGACAGAGATGAGTCCTCTCCCTACGCTGCTATGTTGGCGGCTCAGGATGTGGCTCAGAGGTGCAAGGAACTGGGCATCACTGCCCTGCACATCAAACTGAGGGCCACTGGCGGTAACAGGTGAGTCTTTATCTTTGAAGACATTAGTATGAAGGAGCGTTTTAAGCCTCCAGTTGCCATTTTTTCATTGTTTACTTGAGCTGCAAAATATTTTGCAAGTTATTGGATTTCTGCTCATCTCAGTATTGGATTTTTTAACAATGCCACAATAGATGAGCATTCTGTTGTTTTATTTTGCTCCCTAGACTATTCTCACGTTTGCATTGAGTGTGGAGGAGGAGATGCTGTAAATGTTTCATGCAATCTGACAAATGAATTATTTTGACTTGAATGAGCTCCAGCCAATCACCATGTGACTGATGGTTCTGCATGGTGACATTTTCCCCTACCCCACATGTAGTTTGTCAATCAAGAATTGTCAGTCTGCTTTAGTTTTGTGCTGGAGCTATAAGGCCATTGCAGCCGACATGTAAGAAGCTTATTCCAAATCCATAGTATCACTCAAATTGCATCACCAAATCATGAGGTAGTGTTATTAAAGCAAACATATAAATTCCAGGCCTCAAGATGAATGCTAACATTTTGTGTTGAGCCTAGTCCAACAAAACAAGGCTATTTGAGATTGCTTGGCTATAAGTTTCCATTACTTCTCAGCTGTGTTAGCCTTAAAGTTCTAGCACAAATAAAATCCACCAACTAAACATATTGGCTTATCAGCTGTGTTTGGGGTAAGGGGAAAATAAATTTGCTAGTTGTTGTAAGGGGTCACTAGTGTGTTCTTGATGGACAAACTTTTTTCCATTTTGTGCTTCAGTACTTCTGCATGTCTGAGTGGTTTGTAACCCTCCAAGGCTCTCTTGAAATCTGGCTGTTTGGGGAGTGTTAGTAGTAAACCTTTTAGGATTTAGTTCAGGTCTTAATTTTTAAAATATCGTTTTCAGAACCAAGACTCCAGGACCAGGTGCACAGTCTGCTCTCAGGGCTCTGGCTCGCTCTGGCATGAAGATTGGCCGCATTGGTAAGTCAAAACCTAGAGACCTGCGCTCTTTTAAAGAAGGACGTGAAAGGTCTGACCAAACTAAGGTTTATAAATCGCTGTATAACCTTTGCTCTACTATATTTAAGAATGATTTCAAAGAAAATCATGTTGCGTTTTACCAGTTTGAATCAGAAAAGCAGGAGACACAAACCAATTACAAAACAAGTCGAGTGCCTAGCCATTAATTTAAAACCAGTCTGATTGGTTGTGTCCCCAACACATGCAGAAAGAAAACAGTAAATTCTATCTCTTCTTAATAGATTGCTTAATTTGATACAATACAACAGTGAATTTTCGGAGAAACTTTTTCCCTCACGTACATTCCACTGCAGTGCTGCTATTCAGGTGGTAGTTTGCTGTGAATGAAGGCTTCTGTGTGTTATTGTAGCTAGATGGCAGGCTGTTCCTTTGCATCAGAACTTGTGCCACTGATAACAGCCATGAGGGAGTACAGTGAGCTCTCATTAAATTTCGTCACCTAGTTGTGGCTGTCACTGAAACGTGTACAGTTGCAGACAGCTTTCACTTAAGTACAGTAGTACCATACCTCAGTGTCAGAATGAACCTGTTTTGAGGATAACTTCCTCTTGGATGGTCGTGCCACAATTTCACTTCCTTCAAAAGCAGTCGTACACAGATGACTCCAGTGCTGGATCACTTAAGCCAAAGTTTCCTGTTTTAATTTCTCTACAAATGGGCATTCCTGTTTTAATTTCTCTACAAATGGGCATTCCTGTTTTAATTTCTCTACAAATGGGCATTTTGAACGCTCCACATGGCATTGCACAGTGCAGTGTGGTGGATAATGAGAGCAGGCCCAATTTCTTATGCTCTCTGAAAATGAATGCGTCAGTGTTGAAGTGTAGTGTTTGTGCCTTGTTAAGCTGTCATGAAGTGGAATAAGTCTTGACTCCAGCTTCCATTTGTTTCTCCCTTCCAGAGGATGTCACCCCTATTCCATCAGACAGCACCCGCAGAAAGGGAGGTCGCCGTGGTCGTCGTCTGTAAACTGTTGTGGATTTTTCCGAATAAAAATTCAAAGTCATCTTGGAGTCGTGTCTTCATGTTAAAGCATTTAGGCAAATGTATTAGAATATAATTAAACCAGTGCATTTTAACTCTGAATTTCTAATCCTTTTTTTGAGCTGAGAGTGGTGTTGCAGCAGGGAAATGAAAATGCGGAAAACATTGGAGCCACAGAACTGAGACTGAGAACTGTGGTGTTAGAGCAGTTCCTGTTTAACAGAGTACACCAAGTTAATTTATACTCTGCCTTCATCCAGCTCAATTACCACAATGTTGGTCCCTGCCTTAGAAAGCATTATATCAGATTAGTTTTCTGAGGTTTATATATTCAATATAATCTATTAGCCAATCATAGTAAATCTGTCCATAATATGAAAAATATGCTGATATTTGTCATCAATGATAAATTGTCACAATATGATCTGAGCACACCGTGGATATAGTCAGTGCTTCAAGAACAAAGACTGACTCAATGTTTCACTACAAAAATAGTATCTTGAATCTGGTTTAATTGGATTTGGTGCCGTATGTGAAACATTGAATAAAAATCACTGAAATCAGTGTTTATGTATATTTTTCAATTTGCTAAACCTCAGGAAAAATTAGATATCGTGATGTCTTTTGTGTATTGATAGGACGTATTGCAATACAGTGTTTTTGCCATATTGCCTACTTCTGCATTACACTAATATTGGCAGCAGTAAATAATAGCGAATTTCTGTGAATTAATGTGAGTTCAGTGGGCGGTTTAATAAGTGAAGACATTCACATGATCTACATGATGTAAATAATGTTTAAATAAAAACACAGGCTAGTCAGTCACATTAGGGATTTCCACTGCCTTTAACACATCGAGAGGCCAGTGTAATTGTAGTATGATCTTTTTAATTATACTGTGCTGCCCTGCTGTCCAGTACTGATTGTTGAAGGCTCACGTTAACCCAGATATATTCAGACTTTCTGATGAGGCAGTCTAGTTTTTGAGAACTCGTCGTCCCAACCATAAAAAACAGCTTCTTCTGGAAATGAGGCTGTCTGGTTTAGAAGGATGGTTAACTGACCTGTTGTCACAGGACACTTTTTGATTTTAAATTTATTAATTGCATAAAATAAAGCAACATTAAGTTGGATTGTGAAAAATAAGGTCACAGTTTTAGAACCACAAAAAAATCCTCTTACTGTCATTTAAATATATAAGTTACTGTTCTTCGTAACCTTCTTATGATTCTACGCTCAAAATATAAAATGTTTCTCGTCCCACAGTTTTCGAGCTAGAACCATGGAACTTTGCAGGATTGTAGTACCCATACCTGATTAGGTTGCTTGTGGTTTTCTGAGAAATCCGACGTACGGTTTTCGGAAAATTAACGTTCAAAGATGATATTTTTTCCCATAATTAATGAATGGGTGGAATGTTGGCGACATGCCACACGTGATGTCACAATGGGCACCTCTCACACACACATGCACACTCATGCATGGAGCACAATGTCTCGCATGCTCTCAGCCTAATGCTCAGCAGTGTCAGCACAATGATTTTTAAGGTGGAATTGCACTTAGGTAGCACTAAATTTAAGGTGGAACCTCAATTAACATAACATTAAATTTAAGGTGGAACTTCAATTAACATAACACTAAATTTAAGATGGAACAGAATTTAAGGTGGAACTTCAATTAACATAGCATTAAATTTAAGGTGGAACTGCTATTAACATAGCACTAAAATGAGCGTGGAACAGAATTTAAGGTGGAACTTCAATTAACAGCATTAAATTTAAGGTGGAACTGCTATTAACATCACTAAATTTAGGGTGGAACAGAATTTAAGGTGGCACTGAATTTTAGGTAGAACTGCCATTAACATAGCACTAAATTTAACGTGGAACAGAATTTAAGGTGGAACTTCAATTAACAAAGCATTAAATTTAAGGTGGAACTGCTATTAACATCACTAAATTTAGGGTGGAACAGAATTTAAGGTGGCACTGAATTTCAGGTAGAACTGCAATTAAGATAGCACTAAATTCAAGGTGGAACTCCATTTTATGGTATCACTTAAATTAGGGTGGAACTTCATTTAAAGTGGAAAAAATTTAAGGTGGAACAGAATTTAAGGTGGCACTCCATTTAAGGTGTACGAAAATTAATTTGGCACAGAATTTAAGGTGGAACTGAAATTAGCAAAGCACTAAACTTAAGGCGGCACAGAATTTAAGGTGGAACTTATTTTAACGTTGCATTAAATTTAAGGTGCCACAGACTTTAAGGTGGAACTTCATTCACGGTAGCACCTAGCAACGAATTACCATCCACCACAGGTACTGCAGCTTCTGCTTAGCAACATTTTGGCAATATTTTAACAACTATCAACAGTCTTCGACCATTTTAACGTTTTAAAGTAATTAACTGGCTTTTTCAAGCCAACTTAAAGTTCGTTCACGAACTTTCCCTTTCTGGTTATATACGCTGTTTTCTCTCTCACTTTTCACCCGCGCCCCTTGCAATTCCTCAGCGCACCACTAGGGGGTCTCCACACAGGTTGAGTACCTGTGCCCTAATGCATGACGGTACAAGAACAACTGTTCAGCAGAATCAATACTGGTATGTGATCTGTGCTGGAACTCGTGGCTTTGCCTAACTGGTTTGACTCGGTACACTTACTTGGCCCTGGGGAACACCAAAACATCCAACTTACAAAACTAATTTCCTTGTGAGATACAGTTTTAAAAAAAGCTGAAGGTGAAATGACTTGTAGTGATGGTGTAGTTAAATGTAATTTCACTTCATCTTTATGTTACGTAACTGGACTTTGGTCCTGGTTCTGGATTACATGTCACTGTTAGTGGTGATTCTTTTTTTCCTAAACACGGAACATCAACCAAATTATTGGCACAACACGTTTTATTGGCGATTTCTCAGTTAAAAAATCTTTTCTTTCATATATTATATTGTGTTCCTCGTGTATAGTTTAATGTCACTTTTAATAGCTCTTCAGTAGTTTTGACTCTGTAGGTGAGGAAACAGAGTCAGGTCTCACTCCTCCATCATAAAACAGACTTTTACCCGATTATCGGTGAGGACTGTGTCTGCCACCACCTTCATATTTTATAAAAATGATGGATTTTACAGTGAAAAGCTGTTTAAACTCAGTTGACACAGCTGCTGTGAGAGACTGGCGGTTTATGAAGACTTCAGTATTAAACCGACACTGCTGCTATCAACTGATGACGCGTCCGCTCTCAGCCAATCAGGAGGGCAGAATCCAGTCTCAGTAATAAAGTCTCAGCTGGTTTGGGACTTTCCTCTTTCATCTTCAGCGTCTCTGGATTCGCTTCTCATTTTTACAGCCTCCTTCACTGAGAGAGTCTGACCAGCTGCTCATTTTTCGAGTGTAAATCTTTTTGGTCACTTTTACCAAAATGTCTGATCCTCAAGATGGACCCCTGCTCCGGACTCCCAGTGTAACAACGTCAACAGGGTGAGACCCCCTTTCTCTGTCTTTCTTTCTTTTTTTCTTTCTTTCTTTTTTTCTTTCTTTCTTTCTTTAGCTTATTTTCTTTACTTTAATTACGCACATTTAGTGTTGACAAGTCTTATAAATCTTGTAGGAAAATGTTCTTGTAAAATTTATCATAAAATAATTAAGAATGCTTAAACAACTGCGCAACATACCTGTCAGCTGAATAAAGCACTAAACTGTACATGTTTTTGATGCTTGTACAAGTTACCAATTTCCACTACAGAATGCAACATGATGTGACCAAAAAAAAACTTGCATTCTGGGTTTTGTGGTTCTGTAGACCTGATTCTAAACGCAGGCCTATAAACATACAGACTATTTCACTGTGCATTCATACGTATCACTTCATTTCAACTTCCTGTTAAACTCATCAGCTCATTAACAATCCCTGCAGTCCCGTAGAAAAAATCTGAGATACTGTCAGATATGGACACATTTATATGTATATTAATGTATAATGTATATGTACATATATTTTGTGTACATATTGTGGTCATAAATGCATGATATATGGATCATACATATCTCTGATACATGGCTGAACCCATCCCAGTACAGTTATAATTGTTCCCATTACTATTATCTGTTTATCTGTTTGCTTTTAAGTATTAAATTATTTAAATGTGTCAGGGGACAATATTTCAGTTTATTTCATGTTTTCATGATTTTATTGCATAGCTTACCCTGTGCACAATAGAATTTAGTTACATAACTATTATATGACTTTTCACTACATTAGGATGTATGTTAAAGAAACAAAGACGATGCATAAACATCTTTTACCACATGAAGGTAACATGAATAATATATGCCATCCATACATGAATAACATTATCTATCACATATGTTTGTGTATGTTGAAATCCGTCTGAATTAATTGTCCCATATTTAAAAAAGGCCAATTTCATGTATGTTGGCACATATGTCATATATTTGAAATTTATATATTCCATATATCAGTTTTCCGAGTACGTTTTTAAAGTTTCCCAAAGCAAAATGTATAAACATTCTCACCCGTCACGCTTTCAGACTAAGTTTTGTTTTTTTGTTTTTTTGCCTTCCTTAAAAGTATTAAAGGAAGGACTCGTGTAAAAACATTATGGCAATTTTATTTTAGATTTGTTTTTGTCTTAGAAGTTTTTAGTTTGTTTTATTTGTTTATTTTTAACATTTAATTAGTTAATTAAGTATTTGATGAATTAATTAACTGTTGTTCGTGTTGTTACTTACCTTTGTTAAATATTCTGCTGCCTGTCTTTTTTTAAAATTTTTGCTGCCCTGCTTCGGTGATTCCTGTCTTTTAAATGAAAGAAGGAAAAAGAAGCCGCGCTTAAGGTCACCATGACCGTGCCACAGTAGAAATCCAGGAGTACGATTAGAAAACAACAACCTAGAGCAGTTATTTGGGTAATTGGGTACCGTTCCTTCTGACCTGCCTCTTCAAACATTTGTATATACATATCTCGGGTAACTCATTCTCGCTTCATTTTTAAGCACAGCAGTCTTTACATTTGCTTTTCATTTTTGCTTGTTAAAAAGGAAAAGCTGCATTTGCATTTATTTCACCAGTTACATTCGGCCTCCACTGTTCACACATTTTGCTGTGAATAAGAGTCAAGCTAACTGAATAAGGTAAAGGTAAATGAGCAGCTGGGCTGATGTGAGCACCGTCCAACCAAAATAATCCTGATAAACATGTCAGTTCAATTCAGTAGCAACTTAAACTTATTTTCTCTGCTCTAACTGTCCATTTCGACAGGGCAGAGCAGGGCTGAATGTGAAAGAGATTATTCTTTCAACTGTATTTTCATTTCCTGTTTTAGGAGCTCCAACAAGCAGGCTCTGAAGGTGACGGCGCTGACCCTGCTCGCCACTCTCCTTATCGCAGGCCAGGCTTTCACCGCCTACATGCTGTTCAACCAGAAGGAGAGGCTGAGCACTCTGGAGAGCCACTCTACCCGTCTGGAGGAGCTCGGCCGCAGGGCCACAGGTCAGTCAGCTCCCTATGACCCTGCCTGTGGACGCAAGTGACCATTCAGAGGTGCTGCAGTGAAGAAGCAATAAGCAGCACTTTCAGTGTTTCCAAAAAAGATTGGAAAATGTGGAGATTTTTCCAAAAATGTGGAACATTGTCCAAAAGAATTGTTTCTTGTTTTGTAGCCGAAAGCACATAAAGTTCAGAGCATGCAGTCCAAGCAAGTTGGTGTAACACTAAACAATGAATGTGATGTTTAAAAAGTTGCTTATTTCTTGCTTTATCCTGATTCTGGAAAATATCTGGTAAATGCTGAACTCGGTTTTAACAACAATACAGATATAAACACAAAAATGATGAGGCGTTCCTGTCTAAATTGAAGATCTTGCTTGTTAATATAATTAAAAATATACTTTGTCTTTACTTCCTTTTCTTTCTTCAGCCATGCGCAGTCCCATGAAGATGGCACTGCCCATGAACTCTCTCCCTCTGTTGATGGACGACGCTGTCACTGAGAAGAAGGTGAGAGGGATTTTCACTGTGTTGCTATTACAGTACTCAGCTGCCAGGTGGCAGCATTGAACTAAAATACCATACAGGATGAGGAGCATTCACAAAGCAGGACTTTTTGGTTAGCCTTTTAACTTCAGCCAAAAGGAGCATTCCTTACTGGACAATCCTCAACTTTAGGCTTAAGTTATTCAGCTTACTGAGAAATCCTGTTTTATCTGGAGTACATCTGCGCTGCATATTGTAGCAGTTCAATGCGTTCTAACATTCTGATTTTCTTTTCAGGCCCCGTCCACTCCTGCTCCCAAGAAAGGTGAACTGTCTGTCCACATCCTTCACCACACTGCATCTGCTTATTCATGTTTATATACCCTACCTTCATTCACATGTCATTAGAAGTGGATGATATGGCTAAAGTATGATTTCATGACAAAGACATTTTTGCAAAATACGATACGTATCACACTATTTTGACTCACAGAGATAGTACACAATAGGGCCACATTCAACAATAGCCATCAAAAACTCTCAAATTAAACAGGGCTAATTATGCTCTCTTTTCAATGCAACATGCACTTGGCCATCATTGTGTTTTAAGTGTGGATGATATCCACAATATGCTCAGAAAAACATGTCACAGTAACAAAATCTATTACTATAACATTAAAATATCATCTTATTATCCACCTCTACATGTGATTAATCTTTTTGAGTTCTTTAGTCAATAACAGCTAACACAGTGTAGACTGAGATATTGTAAACTAGAAATTAAATGGGTATTTCTAGATGATTTATTCAGTCTTCATATTTTTGTTAACAACAAGAAGTTGTTACATACTAAATATTGTACTCTAATTGTTTATTAATAATGTCTTGTTGACTTATCCATATCAGTATAAGTCTGTTCATCACTCTGGACACTAAAACATATTTTTTTCCACCTTCCCATCAATTTTTTTAGACTTCTGAAGTTGCAGTACCAGCATAATATTCTGTTACACACATATGTGCAACAAAACTGGTTTTATATAAACTTCTAAATAGTTGTGTCATTATGTAAGCTAAGAACTCTCAGCACCCGGGTTATCATGACTGTGTTGGACATTCCTGCACTGGAAGGCTAAATTCAGATTTTTCCCTCAGAACTGACCCAGTGCCAGCAGGAGGCTACAGGTTTGGTGGACGTCCGCATGCACTCTTACAAGCCCACCTGCGATGAGAATGGAGACTACGAGCCTCAGCAGTGCTGGGATGCAGCCAATAAGTGCTGGTGTGTGGACAAGAGCGGAGCCATGCTGGAAAACTCTATGGCAGATGGCCCTGCTGACTGTGGCAAAGGTAAAACTTAATCATTATGAATAGCTAATAAAGTCATGATGATGTTAGTACTGTGTTATTCCATACAAGGAATTTGTGTGACATTTGTTTGTTGTTAGCACTGTTATTCCAAGGAATCATGGGACCAAATTTTTTAAGTTTTTTTTTTTTTACCAACAGTAAATTTCATGAATTCCTTGCTTGTCTAAGCTGGTTTATGCTGGTGTGGTGCAGGTTTAGCAGCATATCAGCAGCCAAAACACACCATATGTGTTCAGAATAATAGCTTCTGTTGTTGCTGACCAGCATATCAGCATCCCAAACACATGTCGTCGCTGTCAGTACAGAATCTTGTATCTCCAAGATGGTAACTTTACAGGAGAAGGCAAAAACGTTCTTTACTTATAACGTAAGTGAATGTAACAGTTTTTTCTAAGGAATTTCGGACAGTTTCCATTCATCCATTAATCATGAAATTTACACGCAACATAAAAGGCAGCTGGCGTTTTTGTAAAATAAAATGGAAAACAACAAAAAAGTGAGATAATCTTTTGTTCCGACAGCAATTATATGCTGGTTTTGCTGGTGACCAGTTATGCTAGCCTATGCTAGCTTTTCCAGCAAGGAAAACATTATTTGGGTTGTCATAATAAGTAATTTATTTAATTAAGATCAGTGTTTGAGTCTTTGGGTTCATTTCTGTCTCTTCTTTTCCAGCCAAAGTTGGAGCTCTGGAGTAAGATGTGAATCTGCAGCTTCATGAAGATTTCTTTCTCATTTCTTTTTTCCTCTATGCACAACAATGTATGCTACTTTAGTTTTAAAGCTTTAAGATGCAGAGTGCTATACATTTTTATGGGATCATTGAATAAAAATACTTGGGCTTTAGCATTATACATTTAGTAGGATACTTGGATAAAAATACAGCTTCCTCAGCAAATAGATCCTCACTTCTCATCACTTCTTAACTGTGTAGATGATGCTATATTGAAGAGTATGCTATACTATATTGCCTGGTTATTGGTTAGTTATAGAAACTGTCCTTCTCTGTCAACATGATATTTAAGATCAAGTTAAGATCTGATTACTAACCTTTTTCATTTTTGATGCTGTGTGAAATGACAGTGAATGGTGCATGGAGGAAGTAGAAGGATAATGGACCTCGACAATTGGAAAAGGGTTCAAATAAATTTTTTACTAACAATGTGTGTGTTTGTTGGTTTGATTGATGGCTTAAGTAAAAGAGCTGATCTGTCTTATCTTCAGGGAGAATCTTGAGTTTCCTCTTGAGCGTATCCATTCCAGTGGTCAGTGCTAGCGCTGCAGTTTGAGCTGTGCATCACGGTAACACTAGAGACATTCCTGTGCTTTCTCTTTCATAGCAGATTAATGCTAACTGAAACCTTATAGCCACAAATCTCAAAGGCCCCCAGCAAAGCCGAGCAGTTATGGGCCATTTCAGTGGCAACAGGGGACAGAAAGTGAAGGGAGTTCCTTGGTTTTGCTAACCTCAAGTACATAGAAGACACAGCTGAGCCATATGGAGAGAGACCTAGAGCAGTGGTCACCAGTCCTGGTTCTGGAAAGCTACCTTCCTGCAGCGTCTAGTTCTAACCACACTAAATAACTTCCTCAGAACTCCTTGATTGGCTGGATCAGATGCATTAGTGCTAGGTAAGGAGCGAAACTCTGCACGGAAGTAGATCTCCATGAGGAGGGCTGGTGACCACTGCTGCAGAGACTTCAACAGGAAGAGAATATTAAAAATTCATCAAAAGCAACACAACCTCTCACAGAGTCCCAGGACACTTTCAGGAACTCACATGCTAGCTTTTAGCACACAATGAACATTTGCAGGTGCACCATGAGTATAATTAACTACCCAGTCTGACAACAATTGATTGGGTTACTAATTAAATGTAGGAATGCTATAACCAACTGATATGCTAAATTTCACAAAAGGTGATCCATATAACACCTTAAATCTGGAGGGATACTCTGTCTTGTAGCTGGTCACTAAAGCTATTAGCTAACATCTCTCTATGGCCTTGTGTCACTTACAAATGACAGAGAAACAAGCAGTTTTAGCATTTAAAACATCCTACCAAATGCTTTTCACTTTCATGGACTCCCTTTTGTCCAAATCTTTTATTTTGTTCCATGTGAGCGAATTCTTTTAGCTATTGGTCAAAGCACAAAGCACAACAGGACTGATAGAGGCCAGTGGTTTCCTGGAATAGCCCTGTTCTGCATATTTTAGTGTTTTCCTGCTATCTTATTAACTTCAGCAGAGACTCATTAAAAAGTTGATTAGCTGAAACAGTTGTATAAGAATAGGGATAACACTACAAAATGCTGGATGTGGGGGCTCTTAGATCAATTTAAGCCAGCAGTATCAAAATGGGTTCCTTTTGGGCCACAGCACTGACGAGATTACTGTTTTCCCTTTTACTAACACTCAACTCATGCAGGTCTTGCAAATTAGCAAATAGGTCCAATCAGGTGTTTTTAATAAAGAGGAACTCTAAACTCAGCAGAGCTGTGGACTGGGAGGATCTCATTTTGACACGCCTCACTTAAACATTTTTAGGCTGATTTACATAAATCTTCAGAAAGGAGGAAATGTGTGGTTGTTTCAGTTCCTGATAACAGTGATTACAGGACAACTGACAACAATGCGAATGAGGAATTTTTTTTTATTGTTTCTAATGTTATTATTTATTATGTATGAGCAACAGTCAATGGATAAGTGAAAAAATTTGAAGAACAGAAACAGAATATATTTCAAGTAGGTTAAGATTTAATGTCAGACACTAGAAAACTATTACCTTAATTTACACATTAACATATTAACAATTGTGCAAATTGAAGTGGGGGGCAGAGTTTTTATATTTGAATTTTTGTATGTGAGCTGTAGCCTTCTGCTGTTGCTCAACATTTGTGTTTTATGTATTAATGTTCATATTAACTCAAAATTATTCTGTGGATATAGTCAAACTAAACACAAATTATTTTTTTTTATTTAATTCATAATGTGGACCAGAAATCTGGTATGATCTTTAAGAAATTAGTTTATTCATTCAACGACCCCAGTGTTATGCCTTTATTGTAGAAGATTATTATATATATATAGCAAGTCAAAAAGCACACTAAGAACACACTTCATGCACTGAACGTATTTATGTATAAATGTCTTACTACAAGAAAAATGCCATGCAACATTATGTAACAGTACCCATATCAGAACAGCATCTACATAAATAACATCAAATGACAAAGTTAAGAGGATGGCATGCAAAAGAAAAGCTTACAACTTGGCAAAAAGAAGATTAAAAAAAAAGTGCTTACTTTATATCTTGAGATATAATCAAAGCACTGTTTAGCACTGAATTAACAAAGTGTCATTTGAAATTAACTGCATGGCAGTCAATTTGTATGTTCCCTGATAACCTAATAAGAATTTTTGCCACCATTTCATGGATGCTTTATTCGCTATCATCTCAGCAAATCCAGTAGGGCTAAAGTGCAAAAATGCTTGATTGCTCCATGATCTGCTGTTCGAAAGGTGATACTGATTGTGTACAGCACTCACATGCCAGGTCATCGCCCTATCAGCTACACTGGAAGGAAAAAAGGCACAAATCAAAGCTGACTTTGCTGCAATTAGACACTGGTGGCATGGAGGATGCTGAATAATTCAACCACTCTGCACTGCAGCGTTCTGTAGAGGTTGACCAGAATGTTAGTTATGACATTACTGGATATTTAAAAGGAGAAAGATGACCAAATTTTAGTCTGAAGCACCAGAAAGGCTTTACGGTAAACTTTAGAAGATCAGTTTCCAAAAAGTTTTGTATCGGTATGTTTATGTTCAGATCACCACTTTAAGTATCAGTGAGAGTAACGAAAATGATGCTAGTTCTGCAATCACATAATGATCACTGTGTTACAACACTTTGGGGAAACTCATCCCTGAGCTGCCAGTTTATCACTAAACAAAAACTTTCATATTGGCTCCCAGTTAAATCTCATGGAAAATTAAATCACATCCCATTATTTACATTAGCCACTCTGCACAGCAATATACTGGAAAACTGCATGGCCTTCAGTGCAGTGCTTCCTAGGAGGCTGAAGTGAGGAAAAAAGTATGAGATGCATGATTCATTGACTATTTTGTCAACCCTGAGCTGTGTACACAATTCTATTTGCTCTTCCTAAAGGAGCTGAAATAGCCCTTTATGGTCTGCTCAACGTTGGGCACATTAAAGTTCTGAGCAGCATAGATTCCGGTGCAGGTTCCCACAAGCACGCCCATGATGGCTGAAGAGCGCAGCTTCGCTACGATGTATCCAGCCAGAAAGCCCTTGAGGAAGGGAGAGCCCAACAGACTCCCGCCCTGAATCAAAACAGCAGATTTTACATACCACAGGTTACTTATGTCCATATTTACCCCTACAACCTCCATTCCTCCCACAAATATTTTATTGTAGGTGAAACAAAAGCAGTAGTACTCAAATTTAAATGGCAGTCATTTTACATACATTTGCTATCTCAGACACTGTAACAAGTTCATTGTGTTAAAAGAATACTTTGGTGAAAATCTGATTTACACAATTTTCCACTTACAGCAGATGTAGTCAATCAGCCTGAAATCACATGTCTGAAATCCAAATTTTGCTTGTTTAGAACTGGAGCAGTGAGGCTAACATTGCTAACAAACACTAGAATCAGAATCAACACAAAGATTTTTCACTGACCACAGAATTAAGGTTTTGGCACAGTCACACCAGTCTCCTGACCTAAACCCCATAGAAAACCTGTGGGATTAGCTGAGGAGGAGAGTCCACAGTCCACCTCAGAATCTGAATACAGAGAGATTCTGTATGCAGGAATTGTCTCAGATCCTTTGTCATGTGTGGCACACACAGATTTGAGAAAAATATTTCCTGATGAGTCCCCCCCCAATCACTGTACTTCAAATAAAGATTAGGTTCTTCTTAATCTTTTAAATGAAGGATTAAAAAGGTTAAGCAATAAAGATGGTTTTACAGCCTGTTTCGCTCATGTTTACCAGACATCCCAATATTTATGGAGGGCACTGTAAACTTCCATTACTTTTTAACTACATTTGCCTTGTAGTTCCACTGCAAACCAATTAAGCAAACTTTGGACACCAAACATGTCTTGGCTTACATTTAAGGTAAGGAGAAAAATATGCAAATTTTATTTTTTTTGGTAACCAAACAATATTTACAGTGTAAATACAGAGTTATACATGTGGTCAGTTTACCTGAGGAAGTCCAGCTTGCACCTCAGTCTCCACTCGTCGTTGAATGTCATCCAGCTGGCCTTTAAGCAGGGCTAGATCCTTTAACTGCCTGAATGGATCCTAACACACAGACAGCACACAAACAAGCTGGAAAAGTTAGCATCTGTTACTCAACTAACACAAAAACAGCTGCAGAATGGACAGAATGCACTGCTCATGTTTTGATACCACACCAACTAGTATGAAGCACCGCATACCCTTATTGGAAAAACTGTCTGAAATACACTCACTGGGCTCTTTATTAGGAACACCTGTACACCTACTCGTTCATGCAATTACCTAATCAGCCAATCGTGTGGCAGCAGTGCAGTGCATACAATCTTGCAGATACAGGCCAGAAGCTTCAGGTAATGTTCAACCATCAGAATAGGGGAAAACTGTGATCTGAGTGATTGTCTGTGGCATGATTGTTGGTGCCAGACGAGCTGGTTAGATTATTTCTATAACTGCTGACCTCCTAGGATTTACATGCACAACAGTCTCTAGAGCACTCAGAATGGAGCAATAAAGAAAATACATCCAGTGAGCAGCAGTTCTATGGAAGGAAAACGCCTTGTTAATCAGAGAGGTCAATGGAGAATGGCCAGACTGATTTGAGCTGACAGAAAGTCTATAGTAACTCAAAAAAACACTCTGTACAATTATGGTGAGCAGAAAACATCTCAGAATGCACAACATCAACATTAAACCTTAAGGCAGATGAGCTACAACAGCATCAGACCATGTCAGGTTCCACTTCTGTCAGCCAAGAACAGAAAGCAGAGACTGCAGTGGGTACAGGCTTACCAAAACTGGACAGCTGAAGACTAGAAAAACATCACCTGGTCTGATGAATCTTAAATTCCGGCTGAGGCACACAGACGGTAAGGGTCAGAATTTGGCAGCAACAGCATGAACCCACATTCAACCTGCCTTGTATCAACAGTTCAGGCTGGTGGAGGTGGTGTAATGGTGTGGGGAATGTTTTCCTGGCACACTTTGGGTCTGTTAACACCAATTGATCATTGCTTGAATATCATGGCTTTTTTGAGTTGTTGCTGAGCACATGCACCATTTCATGACTACAATTTATTCAGCTTCTAATGGCAATTTCCAGCATGATAATGTGTCATGTCACACAGCAAAAGTTGTCTTAAATTGGTTTCATGAACATGACAATGAGTTCAATGTTTGGCCTTCCCAGATCTGAATCCAGTAGAACACCTTTAGGATGTGGTAGAACAGGGGATTCGCAGCATGAAAGTAAACCTGAAAAACCTGCAGGAATTGCATGATGCAATCATATCAACATGGAACAGAGTCTCAAAGGAATGTTTCCAACATCTTGTGGAATTCATGCAACAAAAACTTGAGGCTGTTTTGAAAGCAAAGGAAGACCCTAGCCAGTGTTAGTATAGTGTTCCTAACACAGTGCTCGACGAGTGTATGTTGCAATGCCAGCCAGCCAGCATGGTGGAAAAAAGGGCTTTGTGCTATGAGTCATGACAGGGTGTGCCAAAGGACCCAAAGACCACAAAATAATCACCAAGATGCCAGAGACAGGAAAACTCTGCACTCAAACAGTCTTCACAGTTTTAAAAGTATAGAGAAATAACTAAATATATGTTAAAAAAAAAAGGTGTAAAGTAGCAGGAAAACAAAACTGAAACCGTGTGAAAAAGAGAATTTACAGTTTACTACAATATACCCAACACCCTCACCATTCGGCACTGATAAACACCGCGCATTAAAACGATCGGAAAAGTTGTTTCTATGACAAAATGGCTTAATAAAGTCCACATAACGAAAACAGACAATGCCACAAAAATATCATATCTAAGTAATTTCACCGAAGACTACGCACAGTTATTACACGAGCTTATAAAATGAAGACAGAGCCTCAAACCTTGTCATCCGCCATGTTCGCATGTGTAGGCTGTGAGCACTGTGATCGACTATGCGTCCTGTTTTGCAGAAGCTAGTTTGAGTTTGATTCATCTGGTCTGGTGTGGCTGCATTTAGCCCAGTAATTTCACTCCGTTGTGTGTGAGGAGGTAGTGATGCAGAAAAACATGTTTGTACACAAAATAGCGTAAATTACAGGTGAGGGACAAGATTTTTGTGAAATAAAATATTTAAATTAACTCTGTCTATCGACAGTTCTGTATCTTAGCAACGTTTTGATGAGATTTAGAATATTTGTTTTATTTTATTTACAGTGACAGTGTGAGGTAAAGTTAACGGCTGCTCCAGTGTGGATTGGCCAGGCAGAAGAGAAAAGGTCTAGGTTTCTATTTCTGTCAGAAGTTTGGGAAAAAATGTGACATTGTGTTGGAATTTTGACTTAATATCTCAAAAAAAATGAGTTATTTGCTTGATATCTTGGCTTATTTTCTCAAAATCTGGACTTACTAACTAACTACAAATTGTGAGAAAATAAAAAATAAGAAAATGCTTATTTAGACTAGCTAAGTTATTGTTTCGACATAATAATTACGATCTAGACATAAGTCAACGTCTCAAGAAGACAAGTCAGTATTTGGAAATAGTCATTATTTGAAATGAAAAGACGTAAGTCAGGGTTTTTGACATTCTGTTGCCATTTATTTCTCCTCTTTCTGGCGGAAACGGGCTTCCACAGAGCTCCACTCTTCTTGCAGCTTTCATAAAAAACACAGACGCTCGAGAGGGAACCGGCGTTGCTACGGCAACCAGCAGAAGGCGAGATGGATGACGCAAGCGGAGGCTGGACCATGACGGACTATGGACGTGGTGACAAGTTAAGGTGGACCAGTGTATTCCTCCTAACACGCACCCTCTGCCCACTTTATTAAGGAGATAATGTGCTTCAGATCCTTTTTGTTCTTTTTTCTGTTCCTTTTGCTTATTTTGAAGAAAAATCTGCATATATTTCTTCTTAGACTCAAACAGCTGAAGACATTACATACAACAGCTTTTGCACATTTGGGTTGTTGCACATTATCCGTGCACTACTGTTGTGTCCCCTGTGCAGTGCTCACGACCACACACACACACTCAGCTTGTGTCATATTACATATATATTTTTTGGACTGGGCTTTGAAAAAACGCCTCAGCTGGAGAAAAGTGATCCCCAGCCTGCGGTGGTTTGACAGATGGAGGTCTTCCACTCTCTTTGTGTGGGCCAGATTGGTGTCACTAATCTCTCCTGTCACGGAGAGATGCGCTGTGTTATAAATTGAATGCAATCTTATTACATTCTCATAGACATGAAAGGTCTGTATAGCAATTAATGTTCCCTTTTTAAAAATTGTTATCTGATTCACCTTTTCTGTGTCGCTGTATGGACTGTATGTCTTCTGTGTTTTCAGGTGAAGCTGTTCTCCTCTGATTGATACTCAGTCGTCCTTAAGGCATCACCATCAGTGCCAGGGGAGAGAGAGCAGTTGAGACAGAGAGAGGGAGAGAGAGAGAGAAGGGGGGGGCTTGTCGCTGCAGGCGTTACTGAACACAATCCAGAGAGCACAGAGAGAGAGGAGGGGTAGCAGCAAACAGCATCACTCCGAAGAGAGGAGAGGAGAACGGCGTAGAGAGAGAAGGAGAAGCTGACCAGTAAGACAAAGAGGTGATTTTGTTTTGACCACTGTTAGTTAGGAGTTTAATAAAGAGGAAGGAGACTGAGCTATCAAGGCTGAGTAAGAGAGAGAAAGGGAAAGGGAATCAAGAGAGGCAAAAGAGAGAGAAAAAGAGGAGTAGAGATCCTGTAATCTGCTTGGCATGCGAGTGTGTCCCCGGCTGGTTGGCACTGCATGCAGCGGCCGGCGTGTGAGTGAGTGCGGGCGAACGGTGGGACAGTTTGGACTGGAATGTGTCTCAGCTAACCTCAGGAGAGTTCAGGGAACATTTACCTCACCATGCTGGGGAAGGACTACATGCTCGCCATCATCATAGTCAATTATGACGGTGAGTACACCTCTTGCTCTCTCTCTCTCTCTCTCTCTCTCTCTCTCTCTCTCTCACTGTGTATCTTTATCTCTCTCTTTCTCTCTCTTTTTTGGCTATATCAGTCTATCTTTGCCACTGTCTTTCTTCTTTCTTTCATCTTTCTCTCCTACTCTCTCTCTCTCACTCCACCTCTCCTTTGTCTCGTCTCAGAGCAGAAGGCAGTAAAAGGAGCGAGAGAGGGGGCTTGAGTTGCTCTGTTCTGCAGGTGTTCACAATTGAAATCCCCATTGTGTACCATTCACTGATTCACTGTTCATCCACAGCAGTAGTAACTACAGGTGCTGTGTCATACCAGGCGAATTCAAACACTTACTGAAACTCTAGTTCAGACAGCTGAGTTAGTTCCTATTGCTCTCCCTGCATGTGTGTTCCATTATTAAGTCCCTCAAAGACTCTAATGACTGACTTGGCTCATAACATCTCTGAACTCCCTAATGTTAATACGGTGTAAACAGACCACCTGTGTAGGGCTGTTTCTGAAAGTGATCCTATTGGCTACAGGAAGCTAACTGGTCACTGAAGTGTATGTGTAATGCACTCCTAGGGCATCAGTCTATATTATTAGTCTTTTATTACAACTCTTTAAAGGGGAATTTTAAATTTCTGCGTAACTATATCATTAAGGTGTAAATGAAGTCATTCAGAGTAGTTGATATGAAATTGTTTATTGTAGAGTCATTTACCAACTCAGATTTCTTTACAGTGGTGGTGATAGGAGCCAGTGGTCTAATGTCTACAATGTAAATGCAGCCATTTTATTTACCATCCAAAAGGACTAGCGAACCTACACATCATTTGAGTTTTAAAATATAAAGTTGAAAATGAGGATAAGAAATCATATGTGAATACAACACTACAGTTGAAATTTTGAACTGCAAATCTATAATTAATTTCAGAAATCTGTAACTTGTAACACAAATTGCGCATGTGTGATTCGTTGGTTACGTTTGCTATTTTTTATTCATATGTGTGGTTTGTAGATCTCCTCTCTAGCATGGAAGCTAACTATACATATATTAGGCATTAGTGGCATTAAAAGCTGACATCTGGTTCCAGTCACTACCACTGTGAACAATTCTAACTCAATAAGCTTCTCTAGAACAGAGCATTTCACATCAAACCACTCTGAATGACTTGTTTACATCTTAACCAATTGATTATGCATACGTTCAGAAACATTAGTGGAATTCACCCTTTAAGACTAATAATTATGAGAGTGAGATACTTAACTGTGGACCCACATACAGAGTGAAAGGGGTTAAGCATTAGATAGATGCAGCATTAAGCTCCTTCGCTTTGTGAGATGCTGTAGGTGAACAGAGAGGCAGTTGACGGTTTAATGTAATTGCCTGAATGTACTGAGTAAGCAACTTGGTTAGCTCCGCTAAGTGTTTGTGTGTGTCATCTCAGAGACTTTCCCCCTAGCAGCATTTGATTGCTGTGCTGTAGGTGGGTTGTCTAGGTAACTGTTGCCCCTAGGTTCATTCGCACAGCTAGCTGAAGCCCCTGGAGGATAGGGGCAATATCTAAAGTTCTGTGTTTCACATCCAGTTGGATGTGTAGAAAATGTTCAAGGGAAAAAAACGTAAGTCAAAAACTGAGGATTTCAGAGCTTTTGAACACTCAAGTCCATTTTGTTGTGTAGAAGCACTGATGTACATATTTCACACTCACTAGACTTCCCTTCTTCTCTAAGCAAAGCAGAATCTGCCTGTGCTCTGCACGTCATCCCTCCTAAAATAACCTCCCATACATGCTTTGAGTGAGAGAGACATAGAGTGAAACCTAAGATAACCTTTCCAAACAAAAAGTTGTTGGCCAGGTTGACAGGAGGAATACTACAGATGCTGCAAGAGAGTTTTGTTTTCTGTTTAGTGTTTGATGATATGACAACAAATTATACAAAACATTAATACAATCAATATTATACTTATCATGATAAATACATTTAGCTATTTTGAGAATAATGTGGATATTGTCAGCATGTCCACAACACTGACCAACTGCATGTTTTATTAAAAAGCTTTCACCATTTTGTTGGGAGATAAAATCCCAATGTAATGAGTTCATGAAACATGGACTGTGTTTAATTTAATGTAGTAGTGCACAGATGAAATATTAAATGCCAAAAAAAACACTTGGCTGTTTTTACCCAATTTTACCCCAAAAACCAATTCCCACCCGCTTGGTGTGCCTTTATCGTGCAATACTACAAAGATGGGAGGGTGAGGGCTAGCACACGCTTCCGGTGTGACATGTGAAGCGCCATTGCATCTTTTTTACTGCCACTAATGCAGCGTCATTGGACAGCTCATCACACTTGGAGATCGCAAACTGCCAATCCTGCTACATCAGCCAACACAGGCCCATGTTAGCTAGCATTGAGTGATGAGGGGGAGGGAAGGCTAACCTTCTCACCCACTGAAAGCAAGACCGATTATTCTGTCTTGGACACTCAGCCATGAACGGCTGTGGAATCAACAGAGTTTTGATAGTATTTTTAAAATATGCCACTGCTGGCATTTTATGTCTGTTCCAACTTATCAGACCTCTATTGTGCATCATGAGAAAAAGTTTTGTGATATGTTGTACATTTTTTTTGCCTATATTGCCCACCCTACTTGTGTTTATGAGCTAACTTTGACAATCTTGTGCTGGCCACCAAGTTTGAATGGATATATATTGTCTCTCCGTTCGACTTGGATGAAGGCTGATTGATGTTTTGATCCTGCCCCTTAATCCCCTCAATCTGATCTCCCTTGCTCCACGGCACAGGGATTACTCTCCTCCAGATGCAGTCATTCACGTCAGGGAGAGAAAACGGTGCCCTCTTTGGATATTCAATCTCATTCGGTCATTAAGCCTCTGTAGTCTTTCTTCTCATGTTCCTCTGTCCTTATGTTCTTTATTTAGAACCTATTCCATAACTTTCATTTACATCTTTCTCTTTAAGCTCTCTCTATCCATCCAGTCTTTTCTCTTTTAATCACTCATGCGGCTCTTTCTAGCCCCTACCCGGCCCGGCCCCTGTCAGGTTCGGGGCATTGGAAGGATTGGACGAGGAAAAAGCTCTTGACCGCAATCAGAGTGATCACGCTGTCTCAATTACAGCTGTCTCAGTAGACTCGCGGGAGCCAGGTTGTTGAGTGCTGATTGGCCACTTGAGAGCTTTCTCCCACCTGGCAGATTCGGTCTGACTGAACACTTTCGTTGTTACGGTAAAGGCGTCTACAATGGCTGCTTAGACATGCCATTGAAATCAGAGATTCAGAATGAAGAGGAACTAGTTGTAATATCTTTACTGCTTTCTTTCTCTGTATCTTTCCCATGCTTGTGGTCTCTGTTAGCTTAAAGTTCTTTGTGGTATTGGGCATAATTCACTGGCAGATGTGGACTACTAGAATCAATACAGTGAGACACGTGAAACTGTAGAGTGCAGATTAGCACTGAAGTGTCAGACTTGAGCCCTGTTTGAGCTCGAATGGTTTTACTTGGTGAGGTGTCTATAGTTCCCGTAGCTCCCGAGTTTGACAAGTAACACTTCCAGAGAAAAGATGGCATGATACCACTTTTTCTTTTCTGATACTGATATTGAAACCTTGAGTATCAACAGATACTGATATAACTTTTGTCTTCAAAAATAATGTGCTTTAAATATAATTATTTAAATGGGAAGCACTTCACTTAAGATGTCTAAAACTTCCATGCTCGCACTGCTTTACAGAAATACAGTCTACAGCTAGGTAGTAGCTGCACATTGCTCTTATCTTAATCTTAGTCTATTTGTGGCTACAGTTGATTTCCTATCTATCATTTTTGCAAGTATTGAGTCATCACTTATACTGGATATAATATTGGTGCTCTACACCAGAGTGAATCAGCTGCTGTAGTTAGCTGAGTCTCCTCACTAACAGCTGTCTTGTTTTAATCGACCTCATGGTAATGTAATAACAAAGCCTGCCAATAGATGTGGCCGTGTGCTGTGTTGTTATTGTTATTGAGAGTGGTGCCTGTAGGGTAACGCTGACGTGTGCATCCAGGCTATTTGTGGTAATTTGTGAAAATTGCACAGATACTTTAGCCTGTATGAATTAACCTGTCATATCCCTTACAAATTACATTACAGGACCTACTCTGGGAAAACTAATCCAGTTTGAATAGTGCTTTAGTCAACACTGACAAGATAAGGACGATGTAGTTTCGGTACCAGACGGCTTGTGTTCCACAAGAACATCTGGTCACTGGAAAACTGAACTGCAGAAGCAGGCATAGTTGAATCTGCTTGCTTGTGACGGCTCCGACTGCTTGCCTGCCAGCAGGACGTCCTTTATGAGTATTTACCAGTTGCTCATGAATCTCTGTTTGAACCCCTGCATCCCTTTTGATCACACCATATCTGACTAAGAGCAGCTGCTTTTGAGGGCCTGATCACGAAATGCAGGTCTGGTTCTCCCTGGGGATCATCAATAATTTACAAAGCTTCTTTCCTTCTCTAGCTCTCTTCACTTCTTTAGCTCTCCATATCACTCTCTCTGAGGATTAATGTGTGCCCTTATGGACTCCTTTTTGAGATACACATCCAAAGTACACAGTACTTACATATTACATACATAAAACTTTCTGAAGATCTGTCTTGTTTTTTTTGTTTGTTTGTATGTATACACTTTCATGTGCAGAAGTATTGAGAACTTAGCTCAAAGTTGTTCATATCCTATTAAGGGCATTGCCACAAATACAGTTTATAATACTTTTTTAACAGTTTTTTAATACTTTTTGTGTGTTTTTGTGGATTAGGGGTGTACTAGCCATTGCATCCCTGAACTAGAATCTTGTTTGGAAGAAAGCAGAACATGGTTTTAAACAGATAGTCACTGAGGCATGAAGAAGCAATATGTTCCATCCCTTAAATTTTTTATGTTGCATAGGTGACGTCTAGTAGTCACCAGACTTTTAAACAGTGGGCGCAGTTTGTTCATAGGATAATGTCTCAGCATTTTCATATGAATGTTTTCTGAAAACGCATTGTTCATGGATTGCACGCTCTAACGTGGACTAGCACTGTAAAATGAAACTAGCATTGAACTACTCTCATTTTCACAGGAAATTCACTTTTTATAAATCAGAAATTTTCATGTACAATCATTTTAAGATCCGTTCCATGTGTACATGTGTTTTATAAATAAGACCCCTCGTGCTTTTCGTGATTCTCACTTTATTCAATTTCACACTGCAGTAGCTTTGGTTACCTTTTTGTATTCCTAGCATAGTCTTTGTAATTGTGTGATTTTTCGCTGAAATTTGACAGATATTTCTCTAGATTTACCCTGAACTTTTTTCATCTTGTTTTTTATTTCAGTTGTGTGTATGATTCACAGTATTCACACCTATATTATTTTAATCACCCTCTTGTTATCTGTAATGTAGCACCATTTAGATGCATGTAACCAACGTCACAGTGACAGCTAGCTGGGCTAGCTGGTACAGCCTCCACACAGCGGGTTAACAATGACAGCGTTCCATATCCCCCTCATATACATTAAGAACACTTCATTTTTTAGAACTTTCATTTAAAGATTAATCAAATACCTGCAATATATGTCATATGATTAAAATATGTCAGTTTTTGTTGCTGAGAATTGTCAGTTATCAATCATAAATTATTTTGTTGTCTAAAATATTTGCCAGTGTTTGATACATCGTCTTTCTCTAGTCATATTAATTTTAATGCATGTCTTTTTATTTTGGTTGGAAAGCTCATTCAAAACATTGAATTTTGTTGAATTAATTGTGTTTGTATCAATTTACCTGCCTTTCTAGCTAATGTTGCAGCAGGCCCTTCACTCTGTTATAGTTAACCCTGCTTATGGGGAAAGTTCTAAAAATCACTCTTACTCTACTTTTAGCTTAATTGTGCACAAATGGGATGTGGTCAAAACAAAGTTTTCTTTTGTAGCAGTGATGTGTAACCAAAATATCACATTATGACTTTCCTACATGGAATATTTTTAATCATTTGAACTGGTCCTCTGAATATTTTGCTTAATTCAGTTAATACTTGGAAAATTTGCTTGGAAATACCACAATTCCAATACCAATTGTGTCACCAAAGCGAATATTTAGTGCTATTTTACTACTATCAGCACAACCTTGGCTGGAAATAATATTGCGCAAGTGTGGTGTGTGGGTATTTAAATTTACACTGAGCAATGAGGATGGATTCTCATTAATAAATCATAATACAGCCGAAATGGATGCTCAGCTGTACAAGGCTTGCGCTTTGCAGAGGAACACTTTTGTTGTGTAATTTCAGACTGAGCAGATGTCATACTGGGGCATATCACTGACAGCTTGAGTGACAACATGGATTATTATGTAGTGCTGTTCTTGCTTTCCTTAATATTTTCTCATATAGACACAAAAACAAAAAAGCAATAAGCACTTATACCTGCACATCTGATACAAAAATAAGTTATTAAAGCTGCCAGTCGCAATAAAAGCTGGGGCTTGTGGCCTCGAGTGTACATACTTTCAGGCTGAAGCTGGACGTTATGGATTTTGCCATTTCTCCAGCCTCTCTCAGACTCTGCTTTGTCACGGCCTACTGACAGTACAAACAGCATGCCGGCCCAAAATACTAAAAACGTCACGACGACACTGAGTGGTTATTATGGGCTGTCAGGAGAAGAGAGGCTGTGTAAAGCTGGAGAAGAACAGAGAGGAATTCGAGCTAGCCTTGATGGATGCTCCCTGGGGAGGGGGTGGAAATCCTGTTAGAACACACGCACAGATACACACAAACGCATACATACACACATTTAAACATCTAAGAGTAAGAGAGTGCAAAGACTGCACTGAGAAAAGTGGAGGGAAAGTGAATCATTAGAAGCAGCCAGACTCCATTTTGACTCACTGCTGTAATTCAGGGATTATTGACCACAACACACTACCCAGGTGTGGGCTTACGTAACCACTTTGTGCTTGTGTGTTGAACATGTGTGTGCAGGCATGTCTATATGTTTGTCTTCTCTTTCATCTCTGAGAAGAGGATTAGTGTGAGTCTGACTTGTTTAATTGAAGTGAAGTGGATTTGAGGTGGTAAAGTTGGGGGTTAAGCCTTCATTCTACATGGTTTAGGATTACAGAGCTGTCACTACTGTGACTCAGACCGTCACTCAGTCTGAATCTGTCAAAGCTCTGCATTTTGACCCAGGAGCAAAGCTCTGTGAATATCACCTCCTTTAATTGAGCTAATGGCATTATCAGTTCCCTTGTTTAACCACAAGCGTATAGCTTTTACACCAGGTCACTGCCTCACTGAGAAATGCAGGCTGCAGGTTTGTACATTTTGGGCCTGGTTTTGTGCAGGAGTTGGGGGTTGTTGTTAAAACCTTTGCTGCCTACCCATCATACACTGGTAAGTCTGCAGTAATCTTGTCACCCAGTCCCACCCTCAAAAGTTGACTAATGCTATGTGACATTAAGATTCTGAGATTTAGACTGGACATTTTATTTAAAAAAATATTTACCTTGTAGGTGTATAGTTAGCAACATGTGTTGTCATGCATAATTCACATTAGCAACTCTCTTGCCCAGGGGTGCTTTCCTGAGGTCCTTGAGGGCTGAGGTCTAGCACAGTTTGGTATTTGCTCTACTCGTACATACCCACTAAGCCCACTAAACCTGGCAAGTAACAGATTGGTTGAATCAGGTGTGTTTGGGTTCCAGACATCCAGGACCAGAGTTGGGTGCCCTTCCTCTAACCCTTGTAACAGCGCCACTATGGATGTAATAATCCAGTGTTTCGTACTGTATGAAATTGTATGGCAACATGTAATAAAAAAATAAATAATAATAATAATAATTATTATTATTATTATAATCTTTATTTATATATCACTTTTCATGATGGTGGCAGCTCAAAGTGCTTTAGACAGGTGATTAAGCTTAACAGTAATACAAGAAATTAGTATTCATTTAAAACCGCCAGAGTTTTAAAAGATAAAAACCAGGAGATGTAGACTTTTAATTAAACGCTAAGTTAAAGAGATGTGTTGTTCACTTTTTCTCAAAAGTGAGCACAGCTTGACCGTCTAATATAAGGTGGAATTGAGTTTCACAGTTTAGAAGTATAATAACTGAAAGAGGGCTCACTGTTTTTTGTTTTTTTTTTTGTTTTTTTTTTGGAAGATATTTGCAGAAGACCAGTATCTGCAGGTCTAATATTGCATGCAAGAACATAAACAGACAGATATTCTGTGATGTAAGCGAGTGCTAGGCCATTTAGAACCTCAAAAACTAGTAGCCGAATTTTAAAATCTATCCTGGAAGATACAGGTAGCCAGGAAGCGATATGAGCTTTCTTTTTTTTGTTAGGATCCCTGCTGCCTCATTTTGTACAACAAGTTTTCTTACGGAGCCCAGTAAGGGAAATAAATGTAATCAACTCTGCTTGTAAAAAATGCATGAACAAGTTTCTCTGCATCGCTCTGTGATAGAAAAGGCTAAACTTTAGCAATATTTCCCAAATGCTAAAAAACTACTTTAGTGACTGTGTTTACAGAGCTCAGAGTCTAAGATGAAACCCAAGTTTCGTAGTACAGGTTTGGTATATGAATCTGAAGAGCTGAGCTTCCCATAAAGCATTTTTTTTCTGAATGTTAATACCAAGGTATCAGAGTTTCAGTTTTTTCATGATTTAGTTGTAGAAAATTGTGTGACATCCTCTGAGAAATATCTGACTCACAGCTGGTAAGCCTGTCAGAGTCTTGATTATCAGAAGGAATTGATATCATGTTTCCTAATGACTTCACCTTGAGGTAGCGTACAAAGAGAAAAGCAAAGGCCCTAAAACTGAACCTTGTGGGAAATGTTGCTTTTTTTGCTGAATGATTATCCAGTGAAACTAAGATCTATCTATTCACTAAATATGATTTAAACCATTCTAAAACTGTGCCCGAGAGGCCTACCCAGTATTCAAGATGGTTGATTAGAATCTTGTGATTCTTGTGAATCTTGTGAACGGTATCAAAAACCACGCTTTTGCACAACGTACCTGAATAGCATTATTATTATTTTGTGGTTAGTGTGTTAGCCTGGGGCTCGAACATTAAATCAAAACACTGTAAAGCACAACCTTTGTTTCGAATATTGTACTTTCATAATGTTGAATCCTAAAATAAAAAAATGGAATTGTATTATAGGTATAACAATTAATGATTAATAATTAATGTAAGGCACATTTTAGCCACTTGCTATAGTGAAAAATGCATTGAGTCAAAACACCACTGTATTGTATCAAATTCTGTCACACACTATCATGCCATGAACATGTCGGTATCACTGCTGTGCTGAGAATGGTCCACTGTACAAATAATATCTGGTTAGCAGCAGTCTTGTGGTCAAAAACTGGTCAGTGATGAATGGAATAGTAGTGAGTAGTTGTACACCTTTATAGTGAATCTATAAGTAGGTATATATGCTATATGTGCTATGCCTGTATATCTATAAGGTAGGCCTGTACATGCTGTATTTACAGACTGTATCTTAGATCCACTGTAATCAAATTAGTCTGTACTTGTGGTGATGGTTGCACCCTAATTGTTACCCAAAGCTGAAAATACCTCTTCTTTTGTTCAGCAGTGTGCTCTTTGCTGCCCATATAGAGCAGTGATTCCTAACGCTATTCCTAGAGTATACTCAGCTTTGAACTTTTTTAACTGTTTTCTCTGCTTCAGCTCACCAGCTTCAACTCAGGAAGGACTTCTTAATTAGCTGATTGGTCAGATCAGGTGCATACAGTCCCTGTACATGCATGGAATACATCTCTCTCTCATTAAAGAAAAAACACATTGAAACTAACTTAACATCTGTCAGATGTATGTGAAATATATCACAGGCTACCACAGGGAAATGCAGTTAATGTAGCAATTTAGTGGACAAAAAGTAAGTGCTCCCTGTTCACTGAAAGCATTTTTAAGGCTTTTAAGGCTCCAGAAATGTATTAAAGTCTTTTTTTGGAGATATCTGCAATTCTGCCACAGCCTTGAAGCATGTAACATCTGCAATAGTGCATTCCTGGCTCTCATAGACCTTATCTCATTGTAGCTTAGTTAGAAGATCTGCTGTCTTCATCAGCTGAACAGACTGGGGATTCCGTCCTTTGTTCAGACTGCTGTATGAGCAGATGTGTGAAGGAATATTACACTCACGTACTCTCTCAGATTCTTTCAGGTTTTCTCTTATTCTTTCTGAGACTCCCTTGCTCATGCTCCTCTTGTGACTTTTAATTTCTCTCTGTTGTTTTTTTCTCTCGCAAATATAACACTTAATATTAGTTAAGATCTTGCCTCCTACTTCATGTTCTTTCCCAAACTCTGTCTCTCTTACTCCCTCTCTCTCTCTCTATTCTCTACTCTCGCTTTCTCTCTAACTGCCTCTGACACTGTCTTTCTCTTTGACTCTCTCTGTCTCTGACACTCTCTCTCTCAGACTCTCTCTCATCCTCTGACCCCCCTGCCCGCCCCCCCATGCCCTCACTGTGAGGACAGCTTTGTGGCGTGGCTCTGAGAGGCATCCTCACTACCCGTGCAGCCTCAACCTCGTGTCACTACTGACCCACTTCCTGTCCACACACATACGCACTCAGTGCCGTCCCCTCCAGCCATCCAAACTGTGTTATTTGTGGAATGTGAGTGGACTCTTCATGCATCATGCTAAATCATTCCCTCAGGCTAAAACTCCTTGTCATAACTCAATACACACAGCTGCTCCATCACTGCCCCTGATTCATAGCACTTATTGACTGAGGCAACGAGGGAGTGAGAGACAGTGAGGGCTAAAAGGAAAAGGCTGAGGTTGGATCATGTGGTCAAAAATGGTGAGCTGCAGTGGATAGTGACCTTATATTTGGCTGTGTTACATACAGGCGGATGAGAGTGCTCGCTCTCTCTGTCACATGTGACCCTGCTCTGTATGTGTGTTTGTTGTGCCTGCAAGCTAAGTCTGCTCTTTTCTCATGTTTAAAATGGCATATTCTGTGTCTCTTCCTTTATTTTTTGTTCTCATCAGCTACTAATGTGTGCATGTTTGAACAAAAATTAAGGAATTAGGAAAATTAAGGAATTATTTCTCAGATTACAACATAATATATACCATATTAGTCTGTTACAATTATATTACTTTATATTATAATTTTATTTTATTTTAATTATATTATTATTATATTATTATTTTACAATTATATTATATTTCAATTATATTATCTATTATATTACTATTGTGTTACAACATACTATGTACCATATTAGTCTACAATATCAGTTGGACAGTCCCACAGTAAAGAAAAAAAGGTTAAATATTCAGACCTTGGATATTTACAGGGATTATGTTATGTTTTTTTAAAACCCAATAATTGAAATAGTAATAAGATAAACATATAAAAAAAAATACAATTTATAGGGTCATTTCTATTGGGAGGTGAGTGTCCCAAACCCCTAACCCTGGAATTTCAAGTTTTTTATATATCGCAGGTTTCGGAACAAAACCTCGTATCTCCATTATTGTCATTTTTCATTTTTAACCTAGTTTGAAAAAGGCAGTTGCCCTTTATGTGGTCTCAAAATTTCATGATGAACGGACCAACAGAAATTGTGCAGAATTACTTGGAAAAATATATTTCTCCGTTCACTTCCATGTTATGTGTGTAGAGTTGTTCAAAGCTATGTATGCTATTTATGCAATGGCTAGCATTTTTAAGTTCTGTGCAAAATTGATGATGCAGTCACTAACAAAACATTTAATGAAGTTTCAGTAGTGTTATGATTGTTTGATATTGACAAAATGGAATGTTTATTCATTTATTTTAATAAATGTAATTAAGATATATGGCAAAATGATTTTATTCTGAAGTCTGTGTTTTTCTAAGCTGTTTTTTCACAAATGAGAGCTTGTAGCTTATAGTTGCTTTTGTGTGCATCAGTTAAAGAAATGAAAATGGCAATGAACCACATGAGCAAGATCATGAACCACACCAGTCACAAATGTCACGTTCTGGCAAGTAGCTGCCTTAGACAGTTGCCTATGTTGTCAATACCAGAATCCATTTCTGGCTATAGATACACTCTGTCTGATGCATACAAGTATTATTAGTATTACTAGTAGTAATACTAGTATTAGTAATATGTCAGATGTACTGTGGTTCAAAAGTGGAATCACTAGTCATATAAATAATTTTTATTAATGTATGCACAGTAATATACCATGTGGTTTCAACTATAAAAAACTACACAACAGAAGGTACTTTTTAGATGTCTTTTTTATTATTTTGAGAACCACATGTTAAATGTTACTTTTTTTTTTACAGATGATATCTGGAATGATCAGAGTTTAGCGTTGGACTCTGACCTGCCTCCAGGATGGCGCACCATACGGGACAGCTCCGGCACCTACTACTGGCATGTGCCCTCCGGCACCACACAGTGGCAGCACCCCTCATTCAGCACAGAGGAGGAACACAACACCATCGACGGACTCACAGCCAACCAGCTCAAAGTGAGGGTCCTCTCTCAGTGTGTGTGTGTGTGTGTGTATGTGTAGGTTTGCAGGTATGTGTAGGTTTGCAGAGTATGATGTGGTCTGTTTGTTGAAAATTCCTACTTTTGTGTAGGAACTACATACACGTGGTGCAGATTCTCATAACACTCTCAGGGCTTGATGTATGAAGCCCTTTACACCAGTTTTGATCTCAATTCAGACTAATTCTGCCTGTATGTGTAAAACTAATGAGCCTAAATGTTCAGATGTCCTCATATGCATTTAAAGGAGGATTGTGTAAAACATGGGAGGATCATGCAGAAAATGGGTGGAGATATTGGGCAACTAGCGGTGGCCAATTTTGTGATGAATTTTCTCCACCTTTTAATACCAAGTGTAAATTTGGGGCAGTCTTTCAAACATGTTTTTCTTTCTTTGTGCTTTCCTGGTGGGAAGCAAATAGCAGCAGCAGTCATAGTGCCTAAAATGAAATTACTTAAAAACTGTAAGTTAAAAATGTCCAGAAATAAGTAAAATTTTCTTATAATAAGCTCACAACAGTCAATCAATAAAATTTTAGATATATCAACTATATTTAAGATCATTTCACTTGCCAGGATACCAATTTTTTGCAGTGCTCCCAGGCATACTTAGGCAGGATCAATACAATACATAACATACATGGAGGCACAAGCCTTGAAGACGTACTGACAGAATATTTCCCTTCAAAGTAACATTATCAGATGTACATATGCGAGAAGAAAATGTGTCTTGATGCCGCGATATGCGCTTGTAGGCCATATAGCTGTTTCCCAAATAGAATTCTTCTTTGTTTATTGGATGTAGAATTTTTGATGGGAAATAATTTCTCTTCATTTCTGAACTTTCTTTTTCTCTTTTGTCCTGAGATTTTTGAAAGTTCCACTGGTTTATTATGCCTTTTAAACCCTGTGCCTCACAAGCTTACAGTAGGAATCCTGTTCGGAGTGCATGATTAGTTTAACCTTACTAAACTAAATGTTAATTTTATGCGCACTTTGAAAGCATATTGCAGTGGCATCAAGTCATATTTTGCACTGTGCCTGTCCCCCAGTGTGACTCACAAACACACCTAATTTACATGTACGTGGAAGCATGCGTGGGAGTCGTGAGTGTGACAAAATCTGTGTAGTGAGAAAGACTAGTGTGTGGGAGTGTATGGATGTGTGTGTTTATATGTGTGCTTGTGTTAAACTCTAGGCTAATTATTCAGTAACTACTGTAAAACTCTGTAAGGTATGTAGTTATGAGAGAGAAGAATGAAAGTTTGGGGTTTAAGTTTAAAACGTCTCTCTCCTCTCAGAGTGATGGAGCAGATGGCAGGCGTGAGTCCAGAGGCAGGCTAACAGAAAGGCCCATGACCTCACTCAGTGACCAGTGAGTTCTCTCTCTTTGCACTGTCAGCAAAACCACTGCATGCACAACACACATGCATACCACAATCAGAAGACCATTTTGTTTGCTTTCAGCATGCATTAGGGATGTGCATGGCAGTAAATTATAGCCCTTTCTGTACCCGTGTCATTGACACCCAACTGGACCAGGTTTGACGGATACTGCTAAATTTGAAACCCGAACCCACTCTGATCCCACTCGCACGCATGAACAGAGATGGATTATCACAGACACAGTTTTGTAGTTTTGCTTTGCTTTGTTGCTAAGTACTTGAATTGATCGACAGACAAAAAAATTCTATGCTGACTGACATTGACTTAAGTGGTGTAGAGACGTACCCTGCAATTTGTTTTTGGCTAGCGGCTGCTTTCACAGTCTCAAACACTACGCTGTACATGAGAAAGGTGCTTTTATTGGTTGTAACGACCAGGTCATAATGTTACCACAGTGTAGACATCTCTGACTCATTTGGAATTTCAAAATTTAAGTTCCTCTTTTGCAAGGTTTCTTTTTATTTCACCCATTGTGCAGTTTTTCATACTAAAATATATTAAAGAGAGAGAACGTGCAGGAGAGGACTTGTAAATATGCAAAATTTAGGTAGGCATGTTCTTTCAAATAAAAACACATCTACTATGTAAAAAAAATCACTCATTAGAAAACAGTGCCATGCCCCAACAAAGCCTGGTGTTGTTTGTGAAGAATCATCTGGTACCCTGCCCAAAACCCAGTATTTTGTTGGTTAGCAGATGTCTAGTGTGCATTCACATTTGCTACCTAATTTCAGTTATTTTGCTTGTTTTTCTAAGAAGTGCTGGTTTTTATGTTTTCTCTTTTGTTAGCTGCTATAATGAAGCCACTAGCCTGCTCATTTGACAGCAAAAACACATGGATACACCTGAGGGAGAGGACCTGGCACTCCCCTCAGCAGCTGCCATCTCTACTGGCTGCTAATAGTGCCAGGAGCCCTACGTTGGGCAGACTGTTATGTCTGTGTGTGTGTGTGTGTGTGTGTGTGGTCATTAATTTAGCTCTTTGTGAGGACCAGCTGTCTGCAGAATGCTACTAGAAAAATATTACATTTTTAATGTTGTGTGAACATTTGATTGGTCCCCAAAGGAATTTATCTGTTTATGTAAATAACAAAAAGACCGTAAATAACAAGATTTGCTTTTGGGTAAGTTGGGGGAGGGGTGATGTTAAGGTTAAGGCTGGGTTAGGTGTAGCATAGAAGCATTTTGCTATAATAGAAAACAAAACAAAGGAAATATACCACAAAAACAGAAATACAAGCTTGAGAGTGTGAATGTGTGTGTATGCGTGTGGGGGGCCCTGACCGATATGAAGATTTTGTGGCAGATACTGATTTGCTGATAGAATTCTGGACTTGATAGATTCAATATAAGGCCAATAACAGATTGTCCAATAATTTTAATTAAACAGAGCATTACTGATAAGATTGCCAGTTGACAGAAATGTTGGATATGTCTATCTTTTCTCAGTGGTCACTTTTCTTGAAGTCATACAAACAGAAGCAGAAGCACATGGCCTTAAAAATACATGAATATTGTAGCACTGGGGGTGAAGGCACCCATTATTTTGGTTTCTGTTAATTTGGATTTGTTTTCTATTGATTACCCCATTTTTAATTTTTTTTATCAGTTCTCCTCATAGAAAAAAATGTATTATAAACATGTTCTCTGAAAGTTAGTTTTGGATACATTTTGCATTTTTTTTAAAACCATAATTGGATTTTGTGTGCAGGTTTACCAATTCCATTGTTTATTTCAGGAGACTTAACATTGTATTACAACTAACCCTGCGATATAACGTTTGTACTTTAGCCTGGCTAGCTCTCTCTGTGAGTTTTTTAAATGCTTCATAATGAATTATGCACACTGACGTCACACCTGTCAATAATGTCTTTTGTTAGAATTGTATACAAACCCATACTGATCTATCAGAAGACATTCTGCACTGTATGCCTAACAGTCTGTGCCTCTGGTGGGAACTCATACCTGCAAATAAACTGAATGTTCCATGAGAATCTACGAGTTGTTGTAATGTAACAGTTTCACAACAATAACATTATGCAAAATAGAAAAAAACACAGCAGGTATAGTAAACACACTGAATTATGTGTAACACCATCTGCAGTTTGATTTTCAGCAGGTTGAATGTCGTGCCATGCTTGAGTACTTTATTATTCTACTATTATTAGTCTGTCACCCCTTGCCACACCTCCACCCCACAAAAACCAGTCACTCAGCCTGAGCAAATAGAACTGTGAGGTAGTGAGGTAGCTGATGCTGAGCATTTTATAGGGCCATATCTTCAGTTGAAAAGTCTGGGACTGTTCTATTTCATTCATATAAACAGCTATGGATAACATTAGTCGTGGAAATACATTAAGTGTGCACACAAACACCAATACACAGAAAATGAGCTATTGTGAGTCAGTCTCTTCTCTCTAGCAACCACTGAACAGCCACCCACTTAGCATCTGCTGGAGCACAGCAGGACAATGCAGTGAACATTTTTTCTAACGAAGCTTCAGTTCACAACCAACCCAATCAAAAAAGTGAAAACGAAAATGTTGGATGAAGATAGTTGTGCCCCCTCAGTGATTTCTTTTATGCATTCGATCTTGCTACCAGGCCTGATCACGACTAGAAGTTGTTGGAAAAGACAAAGAATTTGCCATCTTGCTAACGTTAGCTTGATTGCACAACAGAAGCATCCTAATCCTGTCCTAATAGTGTGACCTTTCACAAGCATAATAAATATCATTTGACATTAATAACACACTCAGAATTTTGCTCTTGTTGTGAAAACTGAGTTGTGTGCTACAATTTCTTCTTATAATGATGTTTTGGCCAGTGTTCTGCAATAACTTGTCAGCTTTTCAAAAGTTGCTACAAAAGAAAGTATTTGTATGCAAAGCATAGATAGATCTTTGGGGATTGCAGTTTTAGTTAATGTATTTAAGCCACATGCTAACGTTTTCTCTCTCTTCCTCAGAGTGTCCTGGCAGGAAGAGTACTTCTGCACCAACATGGACCCAGACTCCAAGGTACCATTCCACTGAACCTCCTTCATCATATTGTCAAAGTCCAAAAAAATAGAAGCTTTTTTCCCCCATTGTTATTGTTCTACATCATTTGAGCACAGCAGCTGTCCTTTATATTGTATGAAAATTTTATGATGAACGGAGCAACAGAAATGCTCTAAAATTACTTGGAATAGAACCTCTTTACATTCCGTTGCATTAAAAAAAATAAAGAACATTTTGCCCTCTCCTGTGAAGCTGCCATTTTGGAGATACTCGTTTTCCTTTGGACAATGACAATATAACTAAGCAATAGAACGTGGGATGATAGTAAGTCTATTTGTGATTATGCTCAACCTCGGGTGTTCTATTGCTTTTATACAACCGTTCAGCAAAATGAAGAAAAATGTAAAGCGAAGGAGCCCCAAGCATTGTATCAAATGTGTTGCAATATTGCAAATTCCTCCCTCTACAAAAGTATTAACATTTTGCTTTACAGGTAGAGCCATAAAACTGTTGCAATATCAGTTTCAGCTCAACTTTGAGATTTACAAGATTAACCTGAATTTCCTTTTGTACTAGTCAGTGAGTAAAACATTTCACAGCCCATCTTGTTTTTTTAATTGTATTCTTTTTGTTTCTGGCTAATTCCAGTTTGTTTGGTTGTTCCAACATCACTGCTGCAGACCAAAATCTTGCTTAGGAGCAACAACAGGTTCAGAATTTGATGTAGGGCTGCTCTCACACTCTTCTCCAGAGTCTAACCAAACAGGCTGCAGGTCAAATATTATCTTAAAGATGTTACCTAATATATTCCTTTTTCTGTTTTTGTAAGCTCCAGCGTGAGTTGTTACTTAGCAACCAGTACTCAGTGGAATGATACAGTGATTGTGAAAAAAGGCTTCTTTGTTGGGACTAACTGTTGTATGAAGCTCTGTATGGGTCTGTTCTGTCACTTAGTGCACATGTTCAGTTGAATTGAATGAATGTTGAACAGATGCTGAGGTAAAGGGTAAAATATGAATGCTTTACTAGTGCAGAATACAGATGGTAGAAAGCGTGAGAAGGTGAGATTAAGGACAGAACATGGATCAGTTTGTGTGGATGTCATTTAAGTATGTATGTGTGTGTGAAGGGTGTATACGTGTGTACTGACCTCTAAAAGGATGAGTGAGGAATTACTAAGGGCAGAGCTCCATTAAGTGCGGGTAAGAGGATCCAGGTCACAGTGATGACAAACACAAATAGCCTCAACAAAAAGTCATATCTGGGGTATCGCTGGAAAGAATTGCATGTTCCGATGCAACACAGATTTTGCCTTTTTATTTATTTATTTTTACCTCAGCCACTAGCAGCCAGCTGGTGTGATTTGTACTGTGTCAAAATAAATAATGAACACATATTTTTGGCCACGTTTATGATGGGGCCAAGTCTGTTGTGTTAAGGAATAGTACTAAATTCACTCCATAACAAAAACAATACAAAAAAGTCCAAATTTAAAGTAATCTTACAGTCTACAAGCTTTTCTTTAGTGCTTTCTAAAGACATTATAAATAACTGAGGTTACAAATCTGTGTTTGTGTGTGTGTACGACAGTGTTTTGCGGTACGCTCGCTGGGCTGGGTGGAGATACCCGAAGAAGAACTGGCTCCAGGGGAAGAGCAGCTTAGCGGTCAATAACTGCATTCAGCAGCTCTCTCACAGCAAGGCTGAGGGGCGTGACGCTGTGGGCGCCTGGGGAGAGGTGAGTGTCCTGATCATCTGAAGATATGGTACTGTGTTTTGTAGCAACACAGTGTTTAAAGGGTCCATGTAATAAATATGCAATGTTTTTTTTGCTTTTTTGAGATTAAAGAATTTAATGTACGGTGGAAATATTCTTAGTTTCAAAAGCTGTCCTTCACCTACCCTTCCTCAGTTCATACAGTTTATGTAGTAAGAACTAAGCTGCAAAAAGCCTATGAATAATTGATCATGGTTATGATGTTGCAAACATAAGCACATTTTAAAATGACTGTGCATTCAGCCTATAGCAGTATAGCTATTTCAGTCATGTTAAGGGAGTGACTGCAGACAGTCTGTAGAGTTATTGGTGCAGAAGATGAGGGGGAAAATGATAAAATGTTGTAAATTTACCATGGCAACTTGGGCCACTGAGCCAATTAATCTTGAGGCCAGAATAATAGAAACATATTTATTGTATGTACATTGTATTTACAGTTAGGAAGCATGCTACAGTACCAAAAACCAGCCAGGTGTTGCTTTGAAAAAAGAAATATTTATTAAAAACTTTACATTAATAAGAACATTGCTATTGTGGTGACCACGGTGGTCCCCCCACTGAGCTGGTCTACCCCGATGTCATCCAGTGCAGGTTATGTTATTAAGTACTGTTTAGTTACTTCCAGTTTATTGAACAACTTATTTTCGTAAGACCATATTTTATAGTGATTTTAGCAAACTTTAGACCTCAGACCAGCATCTATGATGCCAGGCAGACCAACTTGACAGGGGGACCAGCAAAGTCACCACACCGCCACATTAACCATCATGGTGGTTACAGTTCATGAATTGCAACAAAATCTGATTTGTCTGGTTAGCTCCATGTCTGACCAAACAGGTCGTATTTAATATGCACTTGTATTTAGAATTTAATATGAACATATTTAATATGAACGTGTTGATTGTGATTGAATGTAATGGGTAAGACTTCAGTTGTCGTTTCAGACACATTCTAGAGACTTTTGAAAAATGTATGTATGTATGCCTCTGTTTGTGCGCATGATAAGGGTCAGGATATGATGATGGTTCTGAAGAAGGACACACTCAGCCTCCTGGACCCTGTAGACCGCAGTCTCATCCATTGCCAGCCCATCATCAACATCCGAGTGTGGGGGGTGGGCTGCAACAGTGGCAGGTCAGTACTGTAGGTAGATCTTCATTTGTTCCTATCTTTCTTTTTACCATTTCTTCTTTTCCTCTGCTCATTTGCCTTCTCTGCTACTAACTCACACTTTTGGCTTTTATTATTTCTTTAATTTCAGTCCTTGTTTTTGTGTCAGTGTTACTGCTGTCAAACTTCCATATATTAAAAAAAAATCTCAAAGTTCTCTTAGGTCTATTTATTTACAGAAACAGAACTGAAAAGTAAGCCCCCCATGGCTGTAGACTTGAAGCATTTATAAGACAGTTTTCCTGTTTCAATAGTAGAGTGCAGATGAAGGGCATTCATTGTGGGAACAAGAGGGTCCTTGATTGCAGACCTGCTTGTGTCACCACAGCTCTTTGGGCCAGCTGACAATGTGATCAGACTGTTACATTAGGTGCTCATGTGAATCAGAGTACTGCTATTTTTGGTCACACTCACCAGTGTTTCCAGGAAAAAAACGAGCCACATAGCCTGCCTGATATTTATCATCCAGACCCACTTAACCTGCTTTTACTTGGCTTTGATTCATATGCCTGGAAAATTGTGTTACATTTTTAGTATATGGGACTCCATATAATAGCAATAGGGCAAAGTAATTGCATACCCTGACAAATTGATGCATTGATCATCATCATGTCATCATGTCAACACATTTATTCCCAACAGTGAGTAAACCAAAATACAAAACTGTGTTGATGTAATATATTTTATTCAGAGGGAAATTATGTATTATGATTTGAATCAAGTAGATCAAGCGTAGCTAGATCAATCAGTTTCTGCTTATTTTTCCCGTCATTCTTAACAATTAACTTTCTTTTCCTTTTTTTTAAACCGCCACTCGTGAGTACAGAGACAGGTAATTACTGCACCTTTTTCTTTCTTAACCAGATCAAGTGAACATGTCATTTGTGGGATTGCAAGCTTGCATATCACGTAGCCTAGTGTGGGGCTCAGTAGTTCTGTTGTATTTCATGGCCTTGTAGAATTCTTTCATTTTCTTACCGTCATGCTTTAATTCATGTACCTTTGCTTGTCCGAGTGCCAGTCAAGTGGGAATTAGAATGGTGGTGTTGGTTCTTTCCTTCTCTTTCCTGTGCATGCCCCAGTGAACCTTTCCTGCAATGAATTTCAGAGAAAAACCTCCATGTCCCAATTCCCAATCCTTGATGCTCTTGCCTACCAGCAAATGCACGTCATTCAGTGCTGCTGCCCCTCAAATGCAAATGACTCCGGCCTGACAGACCAATCAGAGTGTCAGTATTATTGAGTGATGTTTTGAGGATGTAATTCATTTTAGGCCAGGTCCCACTGGGCCTCCTCCGAAGTGAATCCTGACAAATCCATGCAGATTTAATTACAAGCCACATTGATTAAATCCCTACAGAGCCACACAGAGGACACACTGATGTGTAAATTAAGTTTTAATACAACAGAAAGGGAAGAAGCCTTTGCTTTGAGTTGGATAGAGCGGTATAGCTTGCTGGGTCACGTCCAGCTGATCGTCCTTTGTTGCATTAAAAGGTCAGGCAGAGTGTGTTACGCAGAAAGGTCAGAAACATCAAGGTCAGTTCTGGCAATGTGAAATAGATCTACTATATTTACTTCCTACTCTTATCACTTTACACCCAAACAAAAGGCATCGATTAACTGTCAGACAGAAAAAAACACCCCAACCAGAACTGGAACTTTTAACAACGTGTTCATAGTTGTGAACTGTGATGAACTTTTCAGCCTCTTTGGCTTCAATCAAACAACCTGTGAAACTGAGAAAGCAGCAGAATGTATATCCGTATAGGTTGAAAGGTTTTACATTTATTTCTGCCAAATGTACACAAAGACTTTACTGGCACATTATGTAATACAGTGCAGCAAAAATGAGTCATATTATTTGCAAACCATAGCCTTCACACTGTTGAACAGCAGTCACAGCAGAAACACTGTGGGCTTGTGGTAGAATAAAGCACAGTCACTACAGTTTCTGCATGGTTCTTCACACATAGACTCAACACAGAGCAGCTGTCAGAGCATATAATGCAATTTAAAAGAATGGCCTTTTCCTCAGCTATAATGTTCTGGTGCAGTAGCTAAATTTCCAAGACAATGTGACCTTAACTTATTAGGCTATATTATATTGCAGACATCACTTCACATGTTCGGGTACTGACAACAGCATGGTCAAAAGTTTTAACTCAGTGTTATCAGTCAAACAGAAAAAGCAGACAGGGGTCTCTAAATCATGGATTTCTCACGGTCCCCCTTGACTTAGTAACAGAACACAAGGCATTCGGCGAAAAGGTTTCAGCAGGAAATTACTTGCCATCATACTTGACTTTTAAATGACTTGGACTTCTGACCGTAGCTTTGGATGAGCATTTTCACTGAAATTTAAAAGATTTACATGTTCATTAAAAAAGAAAACTTTCAGTGCAGTTCAACTATGAGCTTTTGTTTTTATCAAAAGCAGAAACTTGGTGTAGCGTAGTGGGTAATACCACTGCCATCCAGGTAAGAACCTGGTTTGGTTAAACTGAACGGCTAACAACTATACATTGTTTGATTATATGATTATAATTGATTATATGACCAAAAACCAAAAAGTTAACAAAATGACTTAAATATACATATATGTCCCAATATACCTCAGTAAGTCTCGAAAGCCGTCGACTTCCCCACATCCTTCTCTATAACTTTGAACACGTGTGATTTCCTCACACGCTGTTCATCACACTTTCTCTTGGAGAACATGTAGGAAAGTTGTCTGTGTTATTGCTTGCAGATATGTACTTTCAGTATGGTACATTGTTGAAGTTGTACTGTCGTTCTCACGTAAAGTGGTCCCAAACACCACTATTTATAGCTGCATGCTTTATTTTTAGTTGGCTTGCCTAGCAGAACCAAATGCTGTTCCCCTTATGTGTACAGTTCAACAATGTTCCTCAATTTGAATGATAATCCCACCTATTCAGGTGGGAACTGTTGTTTACTGCAAATTAACTACATTTAAATAACATTATTTTAAACGATAGCAGTGGTTGAACAGTTTATTTTAGGTTTAACAGCTTCTATTAGTAATCTATTAATTGTTTACATCCCTAGTCTGAACACTAGATTAACAATGAAACTTACTCATGATTTTAAAGAGAAATACAGTCTAGATTGTCTTTGAGTTGTTTGAAATCATTTTTCATTCTGCATTTAATTATACAAGTTTCAAAGTTGGGGCAATTCATATGTCTGCCTGGCATTTCAGAGTTACAGTTACACACAGTTAACTGGTACACAAAACTGAGGGACTCTAATTAGCATGAGCTGGAGTATAGACAGAGACTGGAGTGTTTTTGTCCTGAGATCTTAGGACCTTCACCACGGCTCACTGCCTGTTCTAGAGGAGGATTCTCCCTCTCACTCTCTCTTTCTCACTCTTTTTCTCTCTGCTGAGTAGAGGAATTCATTTGCTATTCTGTTTACTGTTTAACTTCAGTGTTTTCGCTTAATAATTGAACAGCTGCTGGTGCTTGGACTTCCACAAGCAGCAGTATGCTCATGTGGACCCAGGCGGTGACCCACATGAGGCACTACTCACGCTACATTTTCAGCAGTTTCAAAAATATCCAATTCCAGACAGCATTCTCAGATCCATGCATCATAGAGGAGACACCAGTCGGTAAAGAACCACAGCCATTTTTGGATTATCACTGCTTTCTCACTAAGTACAGGAGGGGGACAGAACATTGTATTTGGGAAATGCTGAGCATCATGTCTGTCTGCATGGATCCTCTTTATTTATAGCACTCAGACATCTGAGCCTACTGTCTGCAATCAGCTGGGGGGAGGCAGCTGGAGGTCAGTGTAAAGACACACAGTGAATATCAGGTGTCATAGAGCGGAGTGATGGAGCCTGTTAGGCATCACTGTATAGCTTGTTTTCTGTAAGTTCCTTTCAGCTCAGTCTGTTTCATCAGGACCTTAAAGATCTGTTGGAAATGAGGTTCTGTATTATGCTGATGAAGCTGTGTAATTTCATCCTTATGGTGTCGCAATAGACTTGGGCTGTGTTCTGTTATGCACCATTTTGGAGTCTGCCATTTCGTTGTGGTGTCTAAAAACATACAGTACTGTGCAAAATTCAAAGACCACCCTTCTTTTATTTAACTTCCAGTCTAATGGTCATTATGTACAAATTATTCATTTTCAGGAGATATTTGTGAGGAGATTAGATATAAGATAATCTTTCTAATCACTTGCATAAGGAAGGTCAAAGGAAAATAAGTGCAAAGATAGGATTTTCCCAATTATTATTGGGAAATTATTATTATCCAAAACTATTAAAAGATACAGAAAATGGCTTGGTAGACAACAAAACTGTCACAATCAGATAAACAGCTTTCTTATCTTATCTTATCTTTAAAAGAGAGAGAAGAAAATCAAACACCTTTCACTTCAGATCTGAAAAATCCACAGGTGCTTCTGTCCATCTTTCCACTATGCGAAGATATCTCAACACTATGGGTCTGAAAAGATGTGTAGCTGTCAAGAAGCGGTTACTGAGAAAAAAAAAACTTCTATGTTGCAGATTTCTTTGAAAAACTAAAGCAAGTATCCTGGAATAAACAGAAACTGTAATAAACGTCTGGACACATTAAATACTGAAATATTTTATATTATTTTCAGTTGTTGTGGCATCTGTTTTATTTTGTGATGCTAAAAAATGAATAACTTGTACTTAATGCCCATTTGGATTGGAAATTAAATACATTTTCCACTGTACTGTACTTCTTCACAGTAGTGAAGAATATCTGGTGCACTCTTACAATCCCACAATGCACCACGATAGGTAGTATGCCCTAGCGGATACCCATAATGCACTGTCGTATGCAACAGAGTGTTACTGCTATGGCAGAGCGATGAACAAAGCCATATAACATTGGTGTGCAAAACCGTTGACACATTAATTTCCCTATAATAATGTCCTGTCTAGTGTCCCTAATTTTCTGATAGTGATTAGCACACCATTTCTGTTCATTAGTGTACTTCAGTGCTCCTGAGTTTTATTTTTAGTCATTTTAGTAAATAGTGATTAGGGGATCATAGTGAACACTAAAGTGGAGAACAAACGTATTCTTGTAAAAATATTTATGTCCACATGCTGGATCTTACTGAAAAACAAAGCAATTCTGAGAACTACTTTTTAGTTTTAGCAAGAATCAGTGTTGGCCTCTTATTGCAGTCGCTCAGTTTTCATATTCATCTCATAAATAGCTTGCTGACATCCCTTTATTTTCATTAGTTGTTACTCTATCTGTGGCTCTGTCTTTAACGTCTCATCAGTCTTTGAACGTAGGTCATAGAAGTCTAGACAGAGGTGCTCTCCTCCTGAAGATCTACCCAACCCTCCTCTAACACAGTCGGCTAATCAGCCTTTACAGCTTCTTTGTGGTAGATGGAAGTGTGTTAGACTAGGGTTTCCACAGAGCAGTAGATCTTCAGGGTTGGGTTTAGGCACCACTTGTCTCTCCTGAAGCTCTGAGTGTATATGGAGTGATGAGTATCGGCTCTGGCCTGTTATTCCACTGTAGGGATTTTGCCTTCGTGGCCAGTGATAAGGACACCTGCATGCTGAAGTGTCACGTGTTCCGGTGCAACGCACCTGCCAAGACCATCGCCACTGCCCTGCACGAGATGTGCTCCAAGGTCAGGGTTTGCTTCTTGTTTTTGTGAAGCTCATTATGAGGGGTCAGGCCTTCCACATGAAACACAATGAATTGAATGGTTTGATGAAGCTGGAGGATTGAAGACAGCACAAAGTGTAGATTTGTCATGTTTGATTGTAAAAACACATTTAGATCCCCAAAGTCATCTTATTCATTTCAACACTGTGTTGAAAATGGCTACATAGTCTCAATTTAGAGGGGAATTGCATTTTTCAAAATTTCTGAATAATTCAGTGGTTGAGATGTAAATAAAGTTATATTGGTTTGAAATGAAATGGTTAATTATAGAGAAACTGAGTTGGAGTGGTGTTGATAGGAGCCAGGGGTTATGATAGTGTCTTGTGAGTTTTTCTATATAATGTTGATGATCATAACAGTAAAAAAAATTAAATGTTAAAAAATGTGTTTTATTTTGGTACTGTTTTGCCTTACAATATATTGTAAAAGATATGTTTAAGACCCAAATCATATCTCAAAACTACTGAAAAACAGTGTCTCAGGACAATGCTTTTGTCTCAGCTTTCTCTGTGACCTGCTTTTTGAGGTATTAAACACTTCTGAACTCTGATTCCTATTACCACCGTAAAGAATTCTGGCTTGGTAAGTTTCTGTAGCATGACATATCAAACCACTCTAAATTAATCTGTTTACATGTTATGCAGAAATTTTGAAAAATCATTAGATTTTTATTTAAAGACCTTCACTATTACTGTATGTGAAAACCTCATATATTTGAAATTAATTTATTAATTTATATTTAATTAATTTATAGGAGAAGGAAAAACTCACAACCTAGTTATTAGCTTTTTGTATGCATTCTCAGATCATGGCAGAGAAAGCAGCGATCCACCCATCTATGGCACGCTCAGTTACAATGGAGAGTATCTCCCCTGAGGACCTACCTCATCAAGGTACCAAGCTCAGACAATAGGCCTTCATAATCTGGATATATGGATTGTAAATCTATTTAAATACATGATTGTTTTGGTTATTTTTTTGTGTGTTTGAGCATATGGTCCACTTGTCTCACATATGCATGCTATCTTTTATGTGTTTTTAAGTCAATTTCCTGGATGCAGTGAGGCAGAGGGTTCAGAAATTTGACGTGGAGTACATTGGGAATCTACCTGTCTCCAGAGCAATGGGTGAGTCTAGGCACAGAGCAATGGGTGAGTCTAGGCACAGAGCAATGGGTGAGTCTAGACACATTCAAAATCTCAAGCCTTCATAATAAATATGTCCACATTTGAGAATGCTTTACCATGAGCTTAAATTTAGCCATGAGGTTAAATTCAGCCTTTCATTCAGTGTTAAATCTGATCAGAACTAAGCCATGAAAACTCATTTCTAATCTGCCGCTTTGAGCTAGGAGCCTACAGTGCTGATAATAGAGTCGGGGCAGAACTGCAGAAGATAAGGAAGTGATATTCAGAGATTGAACAGACATGGTTTAGGGCACAAAGACTGGGCAGAGCTTTCTTTATCCTGAGTAAAAATGCATGGTCACACAGCGAGAAGCTCTGCTTCGCCCAGGGTCAATGTGGCATTACTGTGTCCCTGGGCTCCGCCTCAGCGTGGGCTGCACTCAGAGAGAACAACAGAGCGTTCCTCAGCCTCTGCTAAACAGAGCCATCCATCATGCTCCCTGCGGATAGCCCATGCTGTAACGACTCACAGTGTGTCTCTGAGCAACGGTCATGTACAGACAAAATGGGAGATAAAGACCTACATGCTCAATGACACTGCTGTGGTACAGCCTCCCATATCTTCCTTCCTGCTGGTGCTGGTGGCAATTGTGCTGATCTGACAGCAGGTTTGTCAGTTTGCTAATGGTAGAGAATTGGTCTGAACAGTCCCTCTAGGAATTTGCATTTTCACCCAACGCTCACAACATTTGCAAGTGTTCACAATTTTGTCCCGTCACCATATTATTTCCACATTTAAATGTGTAGATCGTGCTTTCACAATTTATGTAAGTGTGAGTCACTCGTGCTATATGCTAGGGGTGGGAATCTCTAGGCACCTCACGATTCGATTCGATTACGATTCAGAGGGCTGCGATGTGATTATAAAGCGATTATCGATGCATCTTGATGCATCTTTTTTTGCTATACAGGATCTCTATTTTCTTACTGTCTGAGGACTTGGTAGTTTTAAAACAAAGTATTTGTAATGATCCATAATGCATTTATGTCCAATATCTTTTATTAATAAATCAAATGGAAGTGATGTGGCAAGTGAACTAGAAGGCTCTCATTCACTGCTATTTGGAGCACATGAGACGCTGCTGCCACTCATCTGCGATAAAATGCGCTGTTACGGTGGCATAAGATCCAGTGGTAATAGATGTCCATGCAGCACATTACAGCTATTCTACTCGTTTTCTTTACTGATTTTATAACTTCGGTTTTGGTCTCGTTGTAGAGAGCGGTGGGATCTCTGTGTCAGTAAAATATCTTCGAGACAGGGCATGTGCAACATAGCGCGAAAGCCCTGGTTCTCAACGGCTGAGAACTGGCCTGCAGACTGCAGGTCACTCAGCAAAAATTCTTGCCTGGCTAGCAGCGAACGAAAAGGCGCAGATTTAAGATGAACATTTGGAGATGAATGGACTTATTGCATTTATAAGCAGTGCAGTTGGTTTCCTGGTACGTTAAATCTGCAACGAGAGACTGTCAAACACTAAAAGTCGCAAAGATGGAGTCGCTTCTCTTTCGAATTTTCCCGGTCCACCTTAAATGCTGCCGCATTTACATTCAGCGCCTCAGGCAGAATTTAAGGTGGAACGGGAAAATTCAAACAAGAAGCTGGAGAATGAGAAGCGACTTCAGCCTCATAAAACAGTCGAACGATGAGAGACATTTTACAAGAAACTGTTCTACTTTTAAGGAAACGTTTTCTGGCGGAAAGGGGAGGAAAGCGGCTATAACTAGCTAAAGGTTGAAAGGACAAAATGGCTCTTCTTATCATGTGGGTTGTGACTCCTGACCTGACCTGGCTTTTGATGCAGAGGGAGCCGGTCGGATTTCTCGCGCATCCAGTTGTGTATTTGTTATGTGCCGCCACAGAGTGTCTGGGCGCTGCACTTTCCCACCTCCAAGTTCCGCCTTTTGCGTTCCGTCAACATTACGTTAGAAATTAAATATTTAGAAAATCGTTTTTTGACATTTGTGATTCGATTCAGAATCGTTCATGTCCGCATCGTGATGCATCTAAGAAGCGTTTTTTCCCGCACCCCTACTGTATGCTGTTTGGGCAGGGGGCAGAGCGGTATATTCATTAATCCCAGTTTTTTAACACTAAAAACACACCCAAGCCTACTTCAGAGGCACACGGAGCTACTGGATCTTCTGCCAAAATAAGTTTAAGAGTACTTTATTTTACTTCTTTTCCCCATCTTTCCTGAATATTTGGCTGTAGAAATACGGTGCTTGTTTCGCATATAAGCAGCTTCATTACCTTATTTTAATATAAAATACTGAAAACTCTGTCTGTCTGTATGTTCCCGTTTCTCAGAGGGACTTAATTTCCATTGTGTTTCTCCCTTGTTTTTTATCAGAAACTAACTAGGTTACTAGTTACTAGCTTTATTGCAAAACCTAAAAAAAATCCCATGCAGATATTACTGTAGATATTGAGAAAAGCCCACAAAAAAACAGCAGGATCCCAGTGTGACTGATAAAGGAAACAGTATCTGCATCAGTGTAAAAACATCAGTCATCCTGGAGTGCTTATTTCATTTAACATAAAGATAAAAAAGAAGCACTGACAGTCACACAGTTCAATGAACAGTCAGACTGTCTATGGTACTGTTTCCGTTGTTTAATTCAATTAAATTCAGTTCATTTGTATTGTGCTTATTGCAACAGTAACTGTTGCAAAGCGGCTCTCTGCCACCAACCCCTCTTGTCAAAGATGCCAGTGGCAGGAAAACTCTCTAAGAACATGAAGAAACTTTGAGAAGAACCAAGACTCAAAGCCTGTCCCAAGTTTAGATACAAGAGAGCAAGTAAGATTAACAGAATTGTTCAGGATTGTAGGCTTTTGCTTGGCTGTGTGGGTCATATAGTTCTAATTATTTATTTATTTGTGTTCCTGGCAGGGATGGAGGTGCTGAACAGAGCCATTGAAAGCATCATGCACTCCAGAGACAGGGATGAGTGGGAGCCCATTGTCATCCGTGTGTCAGACACACTGCTGTCTCTATGGAGAGGAGAGGCAAGTACCACAGAGTTTAGGAGAGCAGTAGATTTAATAAACACATTGTTTTGTAAAGCAGCAAAGCTTAGAAGCCATTGTTTTTTAGGGCCATACAGTCTGTTCCAGACATCAAATAGGTCCACATTTTTGTTCTAACCTAATTTCTAGAACACCTGTGCCAGGTGTTTAGTGTCCTTAATGGCTCACTGACCTCCTTGCCCCAGCACACCTAATCCAGTGCAGGAAGGATTGATAATGACCTGATAAGCTAGATCAGGTGTTTTTTAGAAGGGAGGATAGTTTAGGACTAGAATTGCAAACCATTCCACTGTTGGTCAGGATGCTCGTGTAATTATTAGCTAGATTAGGTATGTTGGGGCAGGAAATAGTTGAAACTGTGCATGACAGTGGATCCTCAGAAGTAGGATTAAAAAACACTAGACTTTTTCAAGGTCATCTGAGGAACAAAGCATCTTAGTTGCTCTTTCGTGCTCTTATTTTCTTGGATTCTTCTCTTCAGGATGGTGAGGACCCTTTCTGGGAATGCCAAGTGCGCTACTTGACCTTTCTTGGTGTCGGTCATGACACACACACATTTGCAGTGATAGTGGACGCCGGCACACAGCGCTTTGAGTGTCACGTCTTCTGGTGTGAACCTGATGCTGGGATCATATCCGAGGCAGTGCAGGCTGCATGCATGGTGAGAGGCACTGAATTTAAACCATTTTGAAGTACTGATCCAGAACAATGTGGTCTCTCCACAGTACTAATAACTAACTGATATAGCCAGCTGATATTAGCTAAACCAAGATGTAACAAAAGCTCAGGGTGCCCTGCACAAAATAAGTGCAGTATTATGTAGTAATTTCGTTGGTATGATTAAAGTATTAGGTCTTGGATTTTATGCAGAACCATCCCACATACATTTGTGTCCCCAAACATTTGACAGACATTGTAGCTGCAGCCGGGGTGGAAAATGCTTAAATAATTGTATACTTTCATATTATTATTTAATTTTTATTTTTGAAGAATTGTACTTTAGTTGAGTATTACTGAAGTTGAATATTAGTACTCTTACTCATTTACATTCCCAAGAGTAAAAACAATTTTTATTAAAATGTCCAACCAAATTCGTCATTGTAAAATTTCACTTTGCAAGAAAACTTTTAATTTATTTGTTTAAACAATTACTTTTATATACTTACTGAAATATAATTTTTGGCTCCATACATTGTAATTGAGTAAGATTTTGACAAAGTACTCGTACTTTTATTAAGTATAATTTCTCTGTACTTTTTTTCACCCCTGGCTAAAGTGCCATTATATACACCTTAGGCTCACTGAAGAACCGTAGCTTCCCTGTAAAGTCTTTGTGCTTGTTTGGCGCCCTCTGTAGGTCCAGTACCAGAAGTGCTTGGTCGCTCAGACCCCACCCTTGAGGTCGAAAATGTGGCGAGCTGGCTCCAAAGTCAAACGCGCCAACTCCATGGACGGTGCCACCTTTCCGCCCTGTCACCAAGGACACACGACACCTAAAATGGCCTCCTCTAGTGTAAAGAAGGGCATGCTGGCATTTTTTGAGACGTTCAGAAATAAACCATCCGCGGTGCCTGCGCCCTAGCAACAGAGCTCAGGGGAGGGCTGGGGGAGGGCATGATGGGTTTTGGGGGGGTGGCATGAGGAGGACAGGAATGAAAATAGAAAAGAGAAGGAGAAAAGCGAAAGGAATTATCCAGTTATCTGAAGCCAGCTTTTGGTTTCATTTTATGTTTAAAAAAACTGTTTACTTTCCCCAGGACAACCTTAACAGTACACGGAAAAACCCGACTACACCGGTCTCTCCTGCAAGTACTGTGTTTGTGTGAATATACATATCTGATTACAGGTTGGTGGAACATCTGTTACAGGAGAACATTGAGGTGCTGTGCTCTCACATTCCACTCGTGTTGAGGGACAACCAACCCAGATAAGTGTTGTCTTTTTTTAATGACTCCCCTAGGAAAGTCTTAATCCTATTAGAACAGAAACCTTGAGAATGGTATTAATGTAGATCAAGTGGCAACTTCAGCACTGCAACTACCTGCACCAATGTTAGAAATTTAGCAAAAATGTATCCCACCACCAGAAAAGATCTAGATCCCACTGCTGTAGAGCATCAATCCTGGGAACAACAGGATATTGTGCAATAATGTGTCCATCAGAACTGATTCTCAGTATGTGACTTCTTCTTGATACGTATCAATGTATAGACTAGCGACCTAATTCTGCTATGATAAATGTTTTAGAGGTTAGAGATTTTCTGTTTAGGCCTCTCTTGTGTTCAAACAGTGGCTCGTGTTCAAATAGAGGAGCTTTCGCTTCTGTTGGCTTGATAACTGTCATCCTGCTTTTATAAAGGATGACATCCGCTGTTCTGACACATTGCCACCTCAGATAGCAAATCAGACTAATCACATGGAACACTCCTAAATATCCCTCAGCCAATGAGAGGTTGATTGACACCACGTTTAATGTTCCACTGCAACCAAATCCGTGGTATGGCCCGTGTGCTATTTCTGGAGGAGACAGTGTTTTGAACACGTTTTTTTCAACTTGCTTACAGATATTGGGAAAAAATCTCCAAAAATGAATAAAGGTCAAAGAAAGCATTGTTTGATCAGATTTCTGTTGCTAATTATCCCTGAAGTTTAGGCACAGTTGCATGATTTTGTACATGCTTGAGAATGCAAGGCTTTGCAATGGGAACCTTTAAAATCCAATTATAGAGATTTACCGGTTATGGCCAAGGAATAACTTGGATATGTTACAATAATGAACCGTAGCTGGCACGAGTCAAACACTTGATACAATCATGTTAAACACCAAAAACTAAAACGCTGAATATTGAACTATTGTACTTTGGCAAAGTAAAAAACCTTGACCTTTTCCACCTCCACAAACTGAATGTATAAAATAGGCTTTCTGAGGGCACTTGACCTTCACGCATGTCGATTTGAGATGTCACTCAGCCACTTGTATGCCCACTGGAATGGCACTATGGAAAAGTTGTGATGCTACAACTTATATATGCAACTGCTCCTTTCCCTTAAAAAAATCTTGTGTTATATGACAAACCAACTCAGGTCTCCTTAATGCTAAGACACCAGTGGAAACTTGTAGGAATGGAAAACACTTCCAGCATGTAAGACCTTCGTTCATTGAGAAGCCTTGTCAAGAGAATTTTTCAGAGATACTGTCATTAAACTGGTCATGTAGCTCTTTATACTCTCTGTAAAGAAATCTCCCTCTTATATATTTGCAGTTATTTAGCACAGAAATAGGATGTCATGTATAATTGGAGTTGTTTTTTTATTGTTATTGATATTAAGTTGATAGTATTTTTCGCACTGATGTACCAAACTGGATTACACTTGTAGTGGTTTGGGTTGGGACAATAAAACTGCTTGAACCTCTTGTTCTTCCTCTTCTGTTATATTTACAAATCACATTTACAAACCATCAGTCAATTACAGTGAGTTTTCATGTTCCATTAATATTTCATTCACTTGGTTCTATAATTAAAATCGGACACAGTTGGACTATAAACAGCTTTCTGGGTTTGGGGAAAAATGTCTTCTGATTCCATCTTCATCCATTTTCTTCAGTGTGAAAGCGCAGATTCCTGTAGATATCTTTATGTGGGAGAAAGAGAAGCACTGTTAATAACCACTCAATGTTCACTTTATTAGAAACACCTACTCTGTACTTCCTTTCATTAGACACTTTACCTTATAGATCCACTAAATAGGTATATTACAAACTGTAGGCCATCTGTTGCTGCACCATTTGTTGCCACTCTGTAGCCCATTCATGACAGGACAGCTACTAACTATTACTTGGGTAGTGATCATTCTCAGCACAGTCTCGGTAGTGACTTGAGTGTGTTGTGCTACTACAAGTGTATCAGGCACAGCACTGCTGCCAGAGTAATCACAATGTGTGGATGGCAGATACGTAGTCACTAATATCAGCAAGGTGGACATATAAGATTGGTGATTCTAATAAAGTATATAGAGAATAAGAATTCTTGCCAAAGTGAAATGCAATCACCAGAGTGGAGAAACGTCAAATACAGTGCATAGATGACATTAGTTTTCCGATGTGACATACAGAACGTGTTTCAAAATGAAAGCAGTGCCACTACTACATTGTTTGTACCTCTTCTGCATTTGCATTTAAAATCAAAATTCATGTTAGAATTGAAAACAATCCACCTTGAAATTTAACCAAGGCACAACTATATTACGTTCCACTGTGAAATGCACTCATATCAGTGAAAAACGTGAAATGCAATGTACAAATGAGATCGCATTTAATCAGTGACATGCAGGATGCAGCAAAATGAACAGTACAAGATCCATTACATCCCTTTAGTGGATTGATAACATTTCAAGTCAGACACAAATATTCCGCATTTCATTTTTAAATGCATGTGTTCCGCATGCCACTATAGAAAAGTAATGTCATGCTTGCATTGTAGTGATTGCAGTTCAGTTTGGCACAAGCTCCTCTTCATAGGAGTATGCATGTCACACAATAAGTTATGGGTTTTTTTTTGTTTTGTTTTTTTCATATAGAAGTGTTTCAAAATTCGATAATTTCAGCTCCCTTTGTGTTGTCATCTGTTTAAAAAACAAAAAAGTTACTAAAACAAACTCATTTGCAGTAGAGAGTCAGCTGATATGGCTCATTCTGTTGAATTGGATCAAAGTCGGAGTTCAGAACACATTCCAGGCTTTTAACTGACTTGGACTTTAGACTAAAATCATTTTGCTTTGAGTGACACTGTATCTTACTTATATCTATTGTATTAAAATAAATCACTAGACATTCCATTTTGTCACTATGAAACCAATCATAACACTACTGAAACTTAAACAAATGTTTCAGTAGTGACTGTTTCGGCAGTGACAATTTTTGAGCAGAACTCAAAAACGCTAGCCAGTACAAGCAAACACAGCTTTGAACAGCCATACACACATAAAATCATAGTACTTTTTTCTTAGAACATAAAACGTTTACTAAATTGCAGAAAGCATGTGTTTCAGTATTGACGATTCTTAATGTTACACACTGATTTTCAGACTTTGGGACACATTTACTTCAAAATAATGGGATCTTACTGCTCATCATGTGGCCTTGAGGGACAGGGATGCAGTCACACTTCCTGCTCTAGAACGCAGGGGTGTGGCTAAAATAAGAATCTATAACAAAATAAGACTAAAACTGTGTTTTGATAGTGACATAAAAATGTAGGACAGCATTTTCTTAAAATGTATTTTTAATTAAAAATAAACTGATGATAAATATAAATATTTCAACTTCACTTTAAAAGACATGAAAATTATCTTTTTAAAAACAACATCAAAAAAAAATGTAGGTCTTGGGTTTAATTTTTTATTGTATGGTCTGAATAATTCATTGTTTTTTTATATAGTTTTGTTTACTGTGGGAAGGCTGTTTGAAATAATTCAGTAGAATGGTCCATATACAGATTGACAAAAAGAAAATACATATAGTCCTCTATCCTCTATCTTTCCTCTGTGTAGTCATGCAACATGGCCTTTCTTTATATGCACCATTCAAAGCTTACCACTTGAAGGTCTTGATAGAGATTCATACACATCTGCTTCTGTTTGAGGTCCATCTACAGCACAGGGGGAAAAATAAATAAAATATACACATTGCTCTGAAGACATTGCTTGAAAGCAGCATGACTACGTATATGGTACACAGAGCTACAGAGGTCATTTGCTTATAATGTGTCTTTAATAGAGTGACAGTTTTTGAACGTCAGCAGTGCAACAGTTACCTCTTCTGATTCTTTGATGTGGGTGATCAGTCGAGTAGAGTCCTGCAGTGGTTTCTCTATACGCCTGTGTTCTCTGAAACACATCAGGCCGCCTGGCTGACGCTGGCAGCCTTCAAAGATGAACGTTAGCGAGAAATGAAACTCAGACATTTCACAGAAACAGTGTCCATTTTCTGCTTGGACACGTAGTTCATAGCATAAAAGCTGGTGAGGTTCTGCTTAAAGAAATGGTTCTCAGTGCTGATGGTAGGGAGCCTGTGCACTGCACATTTTTATTTACAAGGTTCTGACATACTTGGTTCCAATCATCAGGCAAGTTTTAGTTCCTTTATAAGCTGAGCCTGGTGTCTTGGAGGCAGGAAATACAAAAATGCAGAGCACTGATAGCACTGCCTTAAATATATGTTAAAAAACATTACTAAGAGTATGTAAATGTAAATAAAATAAAATCCAAAATGTTACAGTTTAGCTTTTAAACAGAATAAATATACTGAAATGTATTCTTAAAAATAAAGAGACCATGAAGGTGCTTTGATACAATCCCACTGAACCACATTTAGTTCCCTAAAGAGCCTTTCACTGGATGGGTCTTCAAAGAAACTTTTCTGTAAATGAGACTGGTGAGTGTGAAGAACCTTCACATACAGTTGTATGCAACAGTTTTCTAAGTGAGAGTAACACATCCTCTACAGAGATCACCTTTCTACACATTTTAATATATGATTACTGCTATATATATATGTATATATATATATATATATATATATATATATATATATATGTATATAAGAATTAAACACCATCAAAAATTAAACGTGAGATGTGCTTCACATTTTATATTTTTTTATGTAGATTTTTTACTAATATTAAATTCAGCAAATAAACAGTAGTCATAGTTTCTAAGTTTGTATATTTGTATGTCCAAGTTTATAAAACTGTGAAACATATATAACATATAAAACATGTTGCTGAAACTCTGCTTGTCTCCTTGCAGTTCTTGAAAAACCTTTTTTAAATAATTTTTAAAATTATTTCATAAATATTAAGCCTCAAAGTTAATTAAATGGTGAATGTTTGAGTTGATGGGGTCTTAATCACACCATAAACATTAATTTCATTCATTCATCCAGCTTTTTTCCCTTCTTTCTCCCAAAGTAAAACATATTGGCCTAACCCTAGAGTCACATTTCTGATATAAAACAAAACCTCATACGGCCTACTGGTTAATCTTACTTGCTGGGACAGTTCGTTACAGTAGCTGGTTGCTGTGAAACCTAAAGGACACCTACCTAAAACTGACCTCTGCACTGGACAAAATTTAGTATTTAGCACTGACCTTTATACTTAGACAGCAATGCTTTTTTGAATAAGAAAAAGATGATTTGTCCTAAAACATGAAGTACATCATGTCAATAAGTTAATAAAAATAAATGCCATAAAAAAGGCATTAAATTTCACTTTCTGATAATGAAGACACTCTCCTACAACACTAATTTTATCTTTTAAAACAAATTATGAGTAACCTGTTTATGTTCCTTGAAAATCATTGCTTCTTTTCATGTTTTCTAAGATAGAACCTTATAATTCCAAGCAGAAAGTGAGTTCTTAGGATTAGAAGGTTCTATCTGCATTTGACCAAAAAACTCTTTGAAAACATTTGATAGGATTTTGATATTGCACATTTGGAATACATTTAGAATACATTTTTTCATTTTTTAAACAATGTAAATATATTTATATACACAAAAGGCTGTCAGTGACTATTACCTTGATTTTAGACACAAGTGTCTCCCAAACAGGCAGAGAAAGAGCAGCAATGCAGTCACACTGAGCCACACTGCGACAGCAATGCTAATGAGAGACTTCTCAGCTACTGAACTGCTCAGTGTGGTAGGAGATGCGCGTTCTTTTGTGTTTGTAGTTTCCACTGTTGTGGTCATCAGTTGGGAGTCATTTGTTCCTAGAACTGAACACACTCTTAAATGGCTTTATCTGAGACAGTGTTAGTAAAGACATACCAAACACACGTTAAGGGAGTATATCATAAAGTAAGAATGGAAAGAGTGGAAAATTAATCAGATTATCAGATAAATTAATATTATATTTACAATATACAATATTATGTTTACAATGTAATTATTTAAAATATATTGTTCCAGTGTATTGATATATATCTTTATAATATCTTGTTTCAATAAGTATTGAACTAAGTACCATTTAGTAAACTGCAATAATTATATATATATATATATATATATACACAGTAAGTCAATTTTGGGCCATTTCTTTTGGTCCATTCGCCAAGAAATTTACACACATTTTCAGTACATATATAAACACCACTGACTGATAACTGCATTCAGAGCTTTATTTATTTATTGAATGATGTATGTGACTTTCTCCTTCTATTACGTCTATTAAAGAAGACAGAAGGAGAAAGTCACATTCAAGTTATTGACTCCAGTTACTGACTAAAATAGAAGAACAAACTGAATGTTGATTTCTTACCCTGTTTAATTTGTAGATAGACTTTTTGAGTAGTCAGGATTTGCTTCGGAGAGCTTAAAACACATTTGTAGAAGCCAGCATCGTCCTCCTGTAGGTCACTGATGACCATGGAGAAAGTGCTGTGCTCTGAACTTCTTGCTGGAAAATGAAATCGTCTTAACTTGGTCGATAGACATTTCAAAGTTGGTGTGACAGTACCAATCAGCTGCTCACAGTCCTGGATGTTTTGACACTGGTACCATTTTAGCACCAGTGAGGAGTCCAAACTGCGTCTTGGTTCTGCATTACATGCGAGTTCAGCAGTTTCTCCGACAGCAGCGCTGATGTTCAGAACAAGCTCTGCTGTAACAGAAGCATTATTATTTTTTTATATCATTATGTACTTTTATGTACTTTAATGTCCAGCTTTAATACTTTAATCTACTATCACCAATGTCAACTTTACTTACATAAGATTTGACATTTCTATATATCATAAATAAAAAGAAAACTAATACAACTTTTATAAAGAGGGAAAATCAAAAGTCTTACCAGAGTTCATTTGAACAACTTGCAACAAGAGCATAAGAAGCAAGAAATAATAATAAATCATTTTGGTCCCATGTAAAAAATGCTGATGTCCACAACAGGGGGACAACTGAGTCAATGTCAGTAAGCTTCCTGTGGGTGAAGGGTGTCAAATGTGCCCAAGGTAATAGTGTAAGAGTCAGCTGGAAAAAGTGCAATTCATTGCAACAGCGAAGTGATGCACAGTACACACTTAAAAATGATGGTTCTTTAAGGGTTCTTTAGTAAAGAAAATGGTTCTACATAGAGCCATGAACACTCAAAGAACCCTTTGCATGATTAAATGGTTCTATGCATGGTGAAATGGTTCTTCAGATTGATTGATAATGTGCTGTAGATGGTTCTATATAGAACCTTTTTGAAAAGGGTTCTATATAGCACCAAAAAAGGCTCTTCTATTGTTACGATGCCAAGCTTGTAACAATAAAAGAACCCTTTTTGGTGCTATATAGAACCCTTTTTAAAAAAGGTTCTACATAGACAATTTCCATCAATCTGAGAAACCCTTTAACAATGCAAAGAACCCTTTAATCAGGCAGAGGGCTCTTTGAGAGTTTATGGTTCTATATAGAACCATTGTCTTTACTAAAGAACCCTTGAAGAACCATCTTTTTTAAGTGTGTAGATTGAACTTACAGATTTACTTATTTACACATAGGCCTAAATAGAGGAACATCAGGGGTCCACAACTGCCCTCCTCTGGACCCCATACTAGGTGAGCCAAGGCCTTTTTGTGCTTTGTCTCATCTAGTTCACCTGATTTAACTCATTAAATAAATAACAAGCTCCTCATGTGCTGGGTCAGGAGCTAAAGTAAGGAAAACACACAGCTTCAGCACTGGGAGCCACTGACCTAAATTAAACACTTGTTTATTCATTTGTTATGAGTAGAATTAATTGTAGTAATGCTCTTTTTACTGGGCTTCCCAAAAAAAACATTATAACTTGTACTAGATCCAGCAGCATGGATTCTAACAAAAACAAAAAAGGAAGCTCTTTTTAAAGTTCTTTTAATTTTTAAAGCTCTAAATAGCCTTAAAACACCTGTGTTACGTCAGAGAACATCTGTGTGTTTATATTCCAACACATGAAGATTCTGGCCTTGAGCAAAGAGCTCCTGTAAATTACAGACAAGTGGAGAGGCCTCTTTATGCTATTATGTTCCTGAACTGTGAAACTCAGTTCCATCTTTATTAGGCAGTCTGTACACTTATTGTGAGATAAATTTCAAAAGTTATCTCTTCAGTTTAGGTTTTAATTAAAGTTCTACCCCTTTATTCATATTTTTCATTTGATTTATGTCTCAGTTTATTTTATTTAATACTCTTTCATTCACTCCATTTCATTTTTTTTTTGTTGTTGTTGTTACTGAATGTTGTCACCTGTCTGAAAAGCACTTTGAGCTGCTACCTGTATGAGACGTCCTTTACAGTTATGAAGTTAATTATTATTTTTATTAAATGTAGGCTTGCATTTTATCACATGTCCCAGTTAAGTCTATTGTGGCTTTAGCTGAATAAATGTTTTGCTTGATATTGTTTCAGAGAAAGGCATTTAATAGAAGTGTTCAAACCATCCAGCTGAGGGTCATCACTGTAGTCTATGACTTGACACAGCTTAATAGTGGCTTGTCTGTCTCTGTGATGATGTCAGAAACACACGTCTTCCAACTTTCTAACACCTTTCAATATCAGTGAGGCAAAAAGTTTAGATAGAAAAGAGGGGGCACCCGGATTTGAACCGGGGACCTCTTGATCTGCAGTCAAATGCTCTACCACTGAGCTATACCCCCTCACGACTGACACCGTTCACTGTTAGCTAGTTGTTTCTACATGAATCCTTTCTGTCCGCCAATAGGTTTTTTAAAAATATACATTTATTCTTTCAACAGTATTAAGGCTGACATTTTGTTTTATAAATGTAACAACGATAAAGCTGCACTTAAAACTGCAAGAACAGATCGCCGTCAGACCAGATGTGACGACAGATCTTCACCACATGATAATCGTAATTCCGGAGTCGAACAGGAAGCTGCCAAACCGCTTTAACACAGAACTGTTTGAAGGGACTCCTCAGAAAATGGTACCGTGATATCGACTTAACTTGGGCTGATTTGGTATCATTAATTAACCGTTAGTCATAATGTATTTAGTGTTACTGATTATCCTCGCGCTGATTTTATCAGATGTGTGTTAACGTGTCTGACGAACGCGTTTTATTCGTGTTTAGTGTTCGCGAATAGCCGCTAGCCTTTAGCATATCAGCTAACGTTAGTTACTGGTACTGTTAGCTGTCGAGCTAACTGGGAAACTGTGAGAAATGTGCAGCTGGTTACGTTTACATTCAGATTTTATCACATTAATGTACATAAACTCCATTGCTACCGTGTTTCTGAGAGGTTGTTTTATGAATGGTCTGTTGTTTAAGCAGTACTGTGTTAGCTTTAGCTATTTGTGATGCGTCATTGTGTTGCTGTTAGCTAAGAACTTTCTGTTTTGCAGCGCGGTGTAAACCGAAACAGAAATTATATCAGAAAACTGGTCAAAAAGTACATTACAACTAAATTATAACAAGCGGAAGGATATATTTTATCTGTAAGGATAGCAATGTTAGCTAGAGAATACTCTTATTTGTTTTTTTACATGTCAGTGTAGCCATAAATGTAGGTTGTTGTGGAGTGACGTGTTTCCATAAGCATCTTTAAACTTTAGCATGTATAAATTTATATTTCATTATGTTTTTTTTACAAATACAACATGGAATACAGGAATATGAGTTAAAAATAAGGCGAAGAAACTAAATTCGCTAGTACTGGTCAGTCCGCGATATCATGTAGCATCTTATTTAACTCGGTCAAATTTAGTTTAATTTAGTCTAGTCGTTAATATTACATCCGGATATTTAGCGTGAGGAATGAAAGACCAACAGCATCAAGGCGGCTAAACTGATCTACCCAGTAATTTCGCTCCGCATGAACGTCGGAACCAAACCCCATGTCACATACAATTAAAGCAACACGAGCAGCTCTCTCTGATGGGACTCTGGTTAAAGGGAACAGGGATTTCAACTTTGGACAAATTCTGGGAAAAATTAGTTTGTGCTGTTTAACATTGTTTCGTCCTTTTTACAGAACACTCGTGGTCTTCGCTCACAGCTAAAGGACAGTGTCCCAGTGGCAGGTCTTTGTCCGCAGGCAGGACCTTACGGTGTACAAGACACACTTCGTAGAGGGTAAGGATGATTTAGTCTTAGACCGGTTAGTAGATCTGAAATTGCCTTTACTTTCTTTTACATGTATTCATGATCACTGTTGTGTCTTCAGGTTCTCCAGTGTCAAAAATGAGCTTCTCCCAAGTCATCCTCTGGAACTTTCTGAGAAAAATGTGAGTTTGCTGCCTTATGTTGTGCTCAAAAAGCTCTTGGTGTGTTCATGCTTTTTGCAGTAGCAACCAGATATTCTTACTGTGAAAACTTTCAGCATAGATACTGTTGTTTATTAAATCTACATATAATTACTTTATCAGATATGTGATTATCTAGATACACTTATAACATGATTTTGTGAATTTGTGTAATTTTTGTGAATTGTATTGTCTTATTGCTTTTTTCTGTTTTGTGCCCATAGTTCCAGCTTAACCAGGACAAAATGAATTTCACCACACTAAGGAACATCCAAGGACTCCATGCACCACTGAAATTACAAATGGAGTACAGAGCAGCCAGACAAGTAGGGAACCGTTAAATTTTCCATTACATCACATTATATCCAGTACATTAAATATAAATAGTGTATACTGAAAAGGATTCTGTAGTTCAAATAGCAAGTATAACTGCAACCAGAATTTTATACTGTACCAATAAAAAGTTGATAACTAGAAAGAGAGTGTACTGTTATGAAAAAAAAATCTGGAAGGTCAGATGCTGGACAGTTTGTAATTTTGGCACTTCACAAGCTTAAAACATGTCCATAATTTTTCAGATTCAGCGTTTGCCCTTTCTGCCAAGCTCAAACCTGGCTCTAGACACACTCAGAGGCAGTGATGAGACCATTGGCTTTGAGGACATTCTTAATGGTAAGAATGATGTCTGTCTAATCATGGCTCACTCATTTCATATTACCTTATTGTCTTATTTTTTCTTGTTATTGATCTGAATGAGATGGTGTGGACCATTCTTACTGCAGTTAGAAAGCAAGGCCCTGTTCATACCTGCTTGAGTGTTTTGATCTGAAGTGTCCAGTGAGATGCGTAGTCGTTTACACCTGCCATTTTCATGCATCTCCAGTGATCACTTAGAATCTGATTTTGAGAGTAGAAGTATTGTGGAGTTCTTGTTTGTATAAATATAAGAGCTGTTAGAAAAAGATCAGATAGGTTGCTAATGTAACTTCTAGACAAAAGAGAGAGGAGACAATGGAACAAGCTATACTGCTGCTCTTGTCTCTGCTGTGATGAGGCAGTGGATTGATGTGATCCTTTGATGCTGTTGATAACACGTCAGGATGCTGTAGCATTCACAGTATAAATGTTATATGGTCTAGTGATGCACCAGAGCCACTTTTTTCCTTCCAATACCTGCTCCTCAAGTATCTGCCGATCCTAACTTCCTCTAAAGCATGACTTATGAAATTAGGTTTTCTAAAACGGAGAGTGCCACAAACTTAACGTGTTTCTCAGAATGTTTTGTCTTTTTATCGTGACGGAGCGCACACTAGACAGAGAAAGAGTATAACGCACATGATGAGTTTCAGCTATGAATAAGAACGAAAAATCCCAGAGGGAGTTACAAACTTGATTGAATGCCATTTACTGGTTGGTTTGAATGTTTTCGGGGTGAAGAAAAAGTTGCTGAACTCTCTGGCATGATTTGTCTTTAAATGCCTTTTTAAAATCCCTGCTGGTCATGCCTCCCCTGGAAATACTAGTGTTATAGATTTTGCAGTGAACGTTTTTAGTACTGATTTCAAGTATGAAATAATCCCACGCTGCCAGCATGTTAAGCTCTATCGACTGGCACGCATGCAGGTGTCACTCCGTGGTGTGTGTGCATCAGAAATTGGTTCATGGTATCTGTGCTCTCTATTATCGATGCTGTAATTAAGTGCCAGTATCGGAGCCGATACCAATACAAAGCACTATACTATAATCAGTCGTATGCATCCCTGATCACCTCAAAAACTGCTTTGAGTGATCAGATCACAGTGCAATTACATTCACACCTTGTACCACGCTCTATCCACTTATGATGTCGCCCAAAAAATGATAATGGCAGGTATGGACGGGGCCCTAGTCCTCAGTGGAACTGGAGTAACAAACTGTCTCACTTTCTTGCTTTCATGTCTAATCTGTTTATGCTTTTTTTCTGCAGATCCTGCACAGTGTGAGCTTATGGGAGAGCCTCATATTATGACAGAGTATAAACTCGGGCTGCTGTGAGTTTGTGAGCACACTGACTGGTTTCAACTTGTCCCTTTAGATTATGATGAGCTTGCTTGTTCTGTTTCTAATAAAAATCGAAATATGTTTATGATGTTTGAGAATGAAACTTCTTACACTTCTGTAGCACTTCAGCAGTGACTGTATTTTTTTAGAAATAGGTCAATTTTTTTTTCTTAAAGCCCACTCAGAGTAAGTAGACAGATTAACACAGGGTGTCAAACAGAGTTCCTTCTGGGCCAGAACTCTGGCAGAAATTAGCACTTTCCCTCTTTTAACACATCAAAGTCCAACTCCTGAAGGCCTTGTGAATTAGCTGACGAGCTGAATCAGGCACGTTTAAAGAAGAGGAATACTAAACTGCAGAGCTGTAAGCCCGCCAGGACTGGAGTCTGACACATGTGGATTAACGCATTGTGAGTCTGATTGTATTGCATACATACTGGAGACAGCAATAACGTGTGATTATGATGTTAGGCAGTTATGGTTTTTCAAAAGTTCCTTCCACCTTCTAGACGCATCATTAGTTGGGAGTTTTAGTCTTTAAACCACATAACGTAAAGCTAGAGAGTCCTTAACAAATCATACCTTCATATTTGGGCTATTGTACCTGAAACGACAACATAACTGGTTCAGTGGATGCAGAAAATCAGATGGAAACAAGGAATGCTTTTTTTGAGCAACTTTAATGTACAGGATATTGTATTTTTCTTGAACTATTACTGGTTTGAATATACTGATTGTTTTAAAGAACATTTTTTTTTTTTTTTACAAATTCACTCAACATGCTTAAAACTAAAAACACAAAATACAAAAGCAATAAGCTAGGCTTATTAAAATGTCAAATATAAATGTTTTTATAGATACACTTAATGTATCTATCTAATATGATTAACAAAGGTTAATGTATAACACCACACAGATTTATGTTTTGAAATGTAATTAGAATACTGAAAATTACAGTATTTAACTATTTACAGAAATAAAAGCATAGTTATGTAAATAAAAGTTAAGGTCCAATTCCCTTAGTCCAGCTTCTCCTCTTGGAAGAAATCTGCGGCATTGAGGTGTTCTTCAAACTCGTCGTATTGCTATATGGAAGGAAAAGAGATGATCACATGACTGAAGAAAAACATACAAAAGAGAGCACTGTAGTATAACAAACCACGCTAAAGGCAGCATTTGTATGAGGCAATGCAGAAAAATATACAACAAATAATTATGAATGTCAACGTGAATACGTTTCTCTCTGTGACATTTCTGATTGAAATACGGTATCAGGGAGGGCCTTTAACCTGTGAGAAAACATTTTTGAGGTGGGCATTTTAATGGAAAAAAGAATTTGCCTTGGTATGGTACAGTCAATCATGCTTAATTGACCAGGGACTTGAACTAACAAGATAAGAAAAAAGGTTCATTTTGATTTCAGGTTAACCTCAAATTTGATCTAGGATCACATTTCTCACAAACAATTATGCTCTTTCTAAATCTATAACGTGATCATGCAAGTGCTCTGGAAGTTCATGGCTGAAGGAAGCGAAAATTGTATCTCATTCTCCCTTATACAGACTTTTTTGATCATGCATCCTGGTTACTGTGACTGTGACAACATTCCATACAATCAGTGCTGCAATCAAAAACATATGCTTCTATATTATACATAATACACTGGGGTCCTGTGGGGTTCTCTGGTATAGCTCTGGTAATTATAGCCCTGGTTAATTCATTTGGCCTCATTCACCACTCTCTTCCAAGTTTTTTCTTAAATTTGTTCTTGAGAAACTCAACCCATTGGTGAATACCAGAATCTTCATGAAAGCTGTGAAAGAGGCTTTCAAGAAAATTTCTTCCAAAGAATTGTTAGTGAATGAGGCCCGTTGTTATTTGTAGGAGCAGTGGCAACCTTAATGCTGCTTCTTTTCATGCTTTAATATAATTTAATTTAGTAGAATCTTAAATATTAATGGCAAATAGGCAAAGACAGGTTAAAAAAAGTACTAGCATGAAAACAAATGATAGTGGGATTGAGGAGGAAAAAGGTGAAGTGCTATCAAATAATTCTCTGCTTGGCCCTTCGACCTTAGTTGTGTTAAATGTCAGCTGTGTTACCTGTCAGTGATGTTAGCAAAGCCAGTGACTTAGACAGCTACAGGTTCTCATAATACCTTGTATTAATAGCAAGTGAGCGTTCAAATGTAGTAAATGAAGCCAAACTATGAACCTATTAGCTAACAGCTCCAAATCCAACTTTTTTTTTTTCTCAATTTTCTCCCCAATTTAGTCGTATCCAGTTCCACCCACTAGTTAGGACTCCCCAGTCACACAATACCACCAGCGCTAGGAGGGCAAAGCCAAACACAAGCTTCCTCTGAGTCGTGTCAAGCTAACCACTGCATCTTTTCAAAAACGGACAGCTGAACAAGCTTGATCCAAGCAGAGGGCACAGTAAGTGCTCTGGAAGTTCATGGCTGAAGGGAGTGAAAACTGTATCCCATTCTCTCTGACAATCTTTTTTGATCATCCATCGTGGGCACTGTGACAACATTCCATACAATCAATCAAATGATGCAATCAAAAACATGCTACTATACTATACTACGCCGGGGTGCCCAAACTTTTTGTCTTAGGAGACTGAAGTGCAAAGTTTGTGGATCAAGGACCAAAAAGACAAAATATTATTCAAGTAAAGAAGGTAGGTAGATTTCATATTGAGTTTTAAACATATAGGCCTATATATAACATACTAAATACATAGTAAGTAATGCTATACAGTACAGAATACTAAGTAAATATATAGTAAAATATGTTCTCTAATAGGGGGAAGGGGTGGGGATAGGGTGACTTCTGGTGACCACATCAAACATCCTCACAGCCCTGTACTATATTAATGAATGCACTACTAATTGTGGTGGAGCACTATTTTAGAATGGTAGTTTGCGGCTTTGGACACAGACATAGACTATCATCATTACCCTTTACATTATTGCACATGCATCTATTCTTCCTATTCAAGATCATTTCAGACATGCGTGTTGTCACTAGGCTGCACATGTGAGACCTACATGCATCTTTGCTGACCAAAGGCAACAAGAATTAAGTTCGCTTATGTCTGTAAAGCAATAGTAGTCACCATAAGCTCACAGGGCTTGAATACAGTAGTCTGTGGTCCTTAAACCTGTCCACAGGGCCCACCAGTCAGGACATATTTTTAATCTATCCCAATTCCGAAGTGGGTTCCAAGAAGAAATTTCTACCTAAGAACAGTTGCTAAAGCCCATTGTTATTTGTAGGAGCAGTAGCAACCTTGATGCTGCTTCTTTTCATGCTTTAATATAATCTAATTTATTAAAATCTTAAATATTAATGGCAAACAGTCAAAGACCCCCTTGACAGGTGAAAAAAAACCTAGCATGAAACAAATGCTAGTGGGATTGAGGAGGAAAAAGGTGAAATGCTATCAGATATTTCTCTGCTTGGCCCTTCGACCTTAGTGGTGTTACCCGTCATCTAATGTATATTTTTACCTTTAACCAGTGATGTTAGCAAAACCAGTGACTTAGACAGCTACAGATTCTCCTAACACCTTGTATTAAGAGCAAGTGAATGTAGTATGAGCATCAAGTCAAAACAAACTATGGACCTGTCAGCTAATAGCTCCAAATCGAACTTTTTTTTTTTCCCCAACAATTTTCTCCCCAATTTAGTCGTATCCAGTTCCACCCACTAGTTAGGACTCCCCAGTCACACAATACCACCAGCGCTAGTAGGGTAAAGCCAAACACAAGCTTCCTCTGAGTCATGTGAGGCCAGCCACTGCATCTTTTCAAAAACGGACAGCTGAACAAGCTTGAAGAAGAACGCTAACTGCCAGTTCTGTAACTGCCATCCTACCACCCAGAGAGAGCGTGCACACTTGGACTCCAGGCCACGGATGGCTGTAGTAGCACCGGGGATCAAACTCGCAATCTCCTGCAACTTATACAACTCACTTCTCCTACATTAATCATTTTCTCCTCATCTGTTTTTGTTGAGGTGAAAAATCAGCAAGATGCGATGTGACGCATCCAAAATAGAAATGGGCAGGGTGTGGACATCTTCACTGATTATAAAGGGACTGTTCTAGTTTTGTCGTTGTTGCTTGCTCACTTTGCTTACTGTTAGGACAAGAACTCCATAAATCACGATTCCAAGAACTTCATAAATCACAATGTCATTTCAGGCAACACTGTTTTACCCTTCACTTGATTGAAGCCATACGCTTTAGACAATGCGACATTGCTCTGCCATATGCTAGGTTTTTATTAAATGTCACCACTGGACCAAGCCACCAGCTGTGCGCTTTTAATGGTATGTGCATTGAAGAAATAAAAACGGACACAAAAGATTCTTTCTGCATTCTATTCATACACACACCTCATTAATCCAGCCTGCTTCCTGCAGTTTAGTGAACACCTTGTTGACTGTGTCCTTCACAGGCTCGTCTTCTTCTTCCTCCTCCTTCTGTTCCTCTCCCTGTTTCTGAGCCTCCAGTGCAGTGCGGCAGCGCTCAAACAGATGGTATTTGAAATGCTTCAGCGCGTGGTACACTTCTGTACGGCTGGCACACACTGAGCCGACAAAGAAACTCTACAGTTTGCAGGAATACAAACAGATGTTTTTTCTGTTAGAAACTTAAGTTACAAAGAAAGCTATTCGGAATAAAAACCACAATACTTAGGTCATAATAAAGCATTTCAGAACAAAACATTCAGAAAGCACCACTCTCTAAATGTTTTTAAAACTCCAGAAGAACACAGCTCTGAATGCAACAAAGCAATAAAATCTTAAACAAATCTCAAACAAATGTCATTACAAATCAGCGGGTGCTACCTGTGAGTCATCGGGCATGAACTGGTCCTCTTGCAGGGTGTTGCAGTGATACAACTGCCCAGAGAGACGCACATTGAAGCGGCCATGTCTGTGGAGCTCGCAGGCTTCGCAACCTTTAGTATGAGTGTTTACCATGGTAATCCGCACTTTGGGATAACACTCCACCCGCTCCTTATGGGGAACAACTCACATTGCTCAAACTTTTCATTGCTGAAACAATAAAACTGTGTTTTGTGCAGGCGTGTTTCTTACTTTGTAGCGGTCTTTCCAGCGGCTCCGCTGCTTCAGGTTTTCTAATCGTGGGAGCACCAGTCGCTCATCAAAGTGGTGCAAAGACGACTTCATCTCTTGTGCATAACGCTTCGTCCGCTCACCATCTGCAATGATACACAAATCAATTAGAAGAACAAATCTTTTTGCCAGAACGCACCACCTTCATTGTTTCCAGCAGAACAAGAGAGGAAATAACAGCAGAAACGTACTGTAAAGAGACTCGAGGAAGGATGCGTCCAGTGCGTTGATCAACAAAGCTTTGACCACCACCTGAAAGTGGGTGAACTGCGATCCAGTGATGACTATGAAAAACAACAAAGAATGAGTTGTTAGACCAGTTAGACCATTAAATACGCTTGGAGAAGAAATGACATGTAGTGTGGAGCACATGAACATTAATAATTCACACAATAGTGGGAAATCACAAATTATGCGATGAAGTAAATATACCCTACACAGCAGTGTGGTTTTGTCTAAAAACCAAAGCTCAGCAGAATGCTAACAGGTTAACCCCTTAAAACCCCAGGCTTATTACATACTAAGGCTTATTACTAAGTAACTACAGGGTCATAAACGCAAGTGTGAGCTATTCTTAGGTTATAGAAGTGTGTAATAAAACGTTGGGCCTGCTGGTGAGCCCTGACCATGTAAGGGGTTAACATGCTCCTCCAATAACATTGGAGGCTTTAAGTTGAAATATTTACTCAAAGATTCAAAGTAAAAATAGATATCAATGTTTAGGCTAGACCTATCTTATGCAGTATTAGATCCAGTGTAGGAAAACAAATGTACACTTCTGTTAGCATGGTGGAAATCCCAAAAGGCAGCTAGTGGGTATTTTGAGGAAGTTATATAGATAAACAATGGCTGCTCATTAATTAATTACAGGTTTGTACATCAAACTGTCACTGAAAATAATCCGTGTAACCACTGTGAACAGAACACAAACCAGGGACCTGTCCTTTACATTCTGAACCAGAGGGCTTACACTGGCGTGGAAGGTGAGAGAGGAAGTCCTTGTCCTTTGGTTCCCCCACATCCTCCTCTTCCTCCCCCTCTTTCTTTTCTTCCTCCTCTACGATGAAGTCTTTCAAGCTGTCACTATCTGCCTGTTTTTCCTCTTCACTGCTGTCCATCAGAGGGTTAGCATCCTCCTCACTGGAGCTGTCTTCAGAATCTACAGCTTTTTCTTTGTCTTCAGCTTTGTCTTCTTTAACTTCTTCCTCCTCCTCCTCCTCTTCTGAACCCTAAACAGGAACAGAGATGGAACAAGTGGTGGAATAGACCTCTGAAGTATGTTTCGTGCCCACGTAACAAACTATGTCTAAGCAGCCTTTCTCTATGAGAAAAAAATTTATGGTGTTCTCCAAAATCACCGCTATCGCACACTGTGGTAAACAAAAATGTTTCAAAGTTGATATGTTTTGTCCTGTGTACAGTTTCCCCCCCTGAATGTTAGTGGATCCTCTGAATTGAAGAGGTTGTTCAGTAGTTGAAATGCAAATATTGTTAGATCCATAATACAAAAGCAAGAAAACACTCATGCGCATTAAAATGATGTGGAGTGAAAGATACATTTACTGTACATCATCACCCTTAACACTGTTATATGACAGCTATATGATAAGCTATTCATATTTGGACTAATTAACAACCTTGTAATTCTGAGGATCCAGTAATATTTGGAAGGAATAAATGTTCACAGGGCAAGTTATTCTCATCAACTTGACGAATACTGGGATGTTTAAAATGACTCAAATTTAATGTTTTATTTTTTTAGATATACAATCAATGATGTCTGGCTGCATAATGTAAAGTAAGCCTGAATTATTTAATTGATTTTACATTGAACTTCAGAAACATCTTCCAATTTCACAACTTCAGTGAACAAATTCTTATTACCACAGCACAGAAAGGTTTGAAGATGTATCTTTTTAAACTCTAAAAGATTTTTTTTTACAACTTCACAATCGTTATGCTGTCATCAGACTAAGCATTTTAAAGCTAATTATAAAAATATATATTTCGCAAAATGTAGTGTTTTGTTATTTTCTCTCATTACCATTCACTTTTTTTTCTTTTCACTTGTGCCGCACACCGTTTTGTTGTTTTGGTTCACATTCTTACAGTTTGCAAAGAAAACACTGAAGTATGAGTTTCAACAATTGAAAGTAATACACACTATTTTTTTCTAATTAAAAATGTGAAAAAAATGATAAAAATGCTGGTAAACTTTAAAATGGAAAAATGAACTCCACAAACTTTTAGTGTTCCAACTGTTCTACTAAATAATATGAAAAATTTTATTTGCCTGATGCCTATAACACTCAAATGTCTATGGATATGTTTTCAGGCTGTTTTGAGAATGACCTGGGCATGACTTTGAAGAACGCCATTATTTTTCCTACATAGAGAAAAAAATGAAATCCTTCTCGACTACACCATGGTAACATGGCTTCAGAGTCCTGCACCAAACAGCCATAACACTAAAATCACCACCTTCTTTCTACACTCATTGTCCATTGTATCAGCTCCACTTACCATATAGGAGCACTCTGTCCATCTGTTTCTCTGCATACTTTGTTAGACTCCTGTTACCCTGTTCTTCAGTGGTCAGGACCACCACAGAGCAGGTATTATTTAGGTGGTGGATCATTCCACCTGTGTCCACTCACTGTCCACTCTATTAGACACTCCTACCTTGTTGGTCCACCTTGTAGATGTAAAGTCAGTGACAATAGCTCATCCGCTGCTGCACAGTTTGTTTAATCATCCTCTATGGTCACAGGACGCTGCTCACAGGACACTGCTGGCTGAATATTTTTGGTTGGTGGTCTATTCTCAGCCCAGCAGTGACACTGAGGTGTTTAAAAACTCCAGCAGCACTGCTGTGTCTGATCCATTTAGACCAGCACAACATACACTAACACACCACCACCACATCAGTGTTACTGCAGTGCTGAGAATGATCCACCATCCAAATAGTACCTGCTCTGTGGGTTCTGCGGTGGTCTTGACCATTGAAGAACAGGTAAAAGGGAGCTAACAAAATATGCAGAGAAACAGCTGGACTACAGTCTGTAACTGTAGAACTACAAAGTGCACCTATATCGTAAGGGGACCTGATAAAATAGACAGAGAGTGTAAAACCAAAGAGGTAGTTTTAATCTTAGGGCTGATCGGTGTACAAACTGAATGTCAGCTCTTACCGCCGTTCTGCGCCTGCGCCGCGGAGTGACTGTCTTCCTCCTGCGCGCGAGCTCCATCAGTTTATTCTTTCTCTCTCTCCTCTTCGCAGCTGCTTCTCTGGCTTCCTTCAGCTCCGACTCTCGCTTCTTCTCCTTCAGAGCTTCGTCCTCGGAGTCGGGAAGCTTCAGGCGTTTTTTCTGCTGCGCTTTTCGGCGAGGCTCGGTTCCCACGTCGCTGTCGCTGTCGCTGGACTCGCTCGAGTCGTCCTCCAGAGCCGCGGCGCTGGCCGCTCTCTTCCTCCTCCGCCCGCGGGACACGGCGCTCTTCCCTCCCGCCTCGCTGCTGCTGCTGCTGCCGCTCCCGCTCTCCTCCTCCTCCTCCTCTCTGCCGCTTCCTCGCTTAGGCCGGTAGGAGCTGTCCGAGCCGTACGAGCCGTCGTCGTCGGACTCTCTGTACTCGCTCTCCGAGCTCACGCTGGTGGTGCTGTGGTACGACCCTTCGTCGCTGTCGTCCAGCAGCTGATCCAGCATGTTCACCCGAGTCTTCCTCCGGTCGATGCGGGACTTGGGCTGCTCGGCTTTCCGCCGCATCCCGAAGAGCTTCCCTACACTCTTAAACATGCCTGCAGTGATAACCTGACTGAGACCAGAGAAACGCTCCGCTGTTAGGCCATTTGCAGTCCGTGCTCACATAGAACTGGCTGCTGTTTCACTGCGAGCTAAATTAACTTAGCAACTGCGTACAGTTTTAAACGAGAGCATGCATTAGTGAAAGAATCATAAATAAACACGCAGTGACGTACAGCACTGACAGCTGGTTGTGTTTTTCTAGTGTGTCTTTTTAGCTGCACTGCTAAACCACAAGTCCCGCGTTTGCTGAGGGGCGTGTGTGTGTTTTGCTTTTGCAGTTCTACGCACTTCCTGCGTAAACCGCTCCTGTAATCAGGGCAGGCGCCATCTGGTAGTGAGGAGAGCAGCTTCACTGTCACAGTACAGTCTTTCTAAAACATTTAGGGGCCCTAAACGACATCGGCTCGAGGGGCCCCCACTAGAGCTGGGCAATATTAAATAAAATAAATAAATTACACCACAGTATCTCACAATAAGCTTTTCTGATCACATCGTGGATACTTAAAATACTTAAAAATAACTTAAGAACTGCAGATTTAGTGCAGCACAGTGTGTGTTGGATACAATTGGATACATAGCTTTTGATGGTATCTTTCAAATGTAGCACTGTTCTGTCTATTCTTACTTATCACGTCAAAAAAAAAAAAAATGACACATCATGTTTTGCAAAAAACCTTGAAGTGTCTTGATATTGCATTTTGCCATATCACCCACCCTTAGCCCCAAACCTTGTGACATTATTTTGTGTGGAATGGTGAAAATAGATTTGAATTGATAAAATTCAGTTTTGTCAGATGTTTAATGAATGCATAAATAGAAGCTTCAAACAACAAAATGTTCTATATAAATGAAAAATAAAGTTAAAAAAAGTGTGTTAGAATGGTGCCTCACTTCTGCTTTCTTGATTTTATTTTTTAAGCAAAGTTGTCAGTGATGTCTTCATAATAGTTTCTGACAATATTAGACAGTAGTAGACAGTATTAACAAAAAACAACTGCATACTCTTGGGGCCACTTGTAGCTTGGGGGCCATAAGCGACTGCTTGTACCACTTACAGCAGGAAACGGGCCTGATAGCAGGTCTTGTTGCAATTTTGTAAATGTTTGTTTTTTGTTTTCATTGTATTTTTTTAAACAGTTGTCAAAGTTGGACATCAGCTTAAATAAATAAAAACGATAAGGAAACATGTTTGAAATCTTTATTTTATATGGCTGCTGCAGTATAATTAAAATACACTATTCAGATAATCCTAGTAAAAAGGAGGAGAAACAGTTACTTGGTTCAGTACATTTTATTATATATTTAACAGCAGACATTCCATACAGGTAAGATTTATATAGCTCTGGTTTTCTGTTTTTACAATGATTGGACATATGTTTTATTATATGCAATTATATCATATTTTGATCATTTATGGCACACGACTGAATTTGTGAATTGTGCATTTATACAACAGTCTATATTATACATGGCCTATAAATCTACTTTTATCAATTTGTAGCATTTCAAATATTATGACCAGATGAAGATTTCACCATCAGAGCCTGAAGATAGTAAATATTCTCCTTTATGGTCAAAAATGACACTCTGAACAGCATCATTGTGCCCTAACAGACTGGACATGTGCAAAGATGCCACTTGCACCAGCTTCACTGAGCCATCGTTACTCGCGACTGCCAGCACCTGTCCATTTGGACTGAAGACCACTTGGTTGCTGGGCTGTGGCCCGGTATCCACGGTCACCATGGCTGACACATTCCTCACATCCCATAGTTTCACCACACCATAGGAGTCACAGGAAGCCACGGTGTCTCCCAGAGCATTGAAGGTCGCACTGTTGCATGAGTGCTTGTGGCCATAGAAGGTCTGAGCACACAGTCCAGTGCGGGCATCCCACAGAGAGAGGGTCTTATCAGCAGAGGAGGTGAGGAGAATGTTGGAAAAGGGCAGGAATGTGATGCTGTTCACAGAGTCGACATGGCCCCTCAGGGTGTAGCGGCAGCGCTCACTGTTCAGGTCCCAGACTTTGGCTGTGTTGTCCATGGAGCAGGAGGCCACAAAGTCTCCACAAGAGTGGAATGAGCACCCCCAGGTGGCGTGTGTGTGGCCCTCCAGGGTTAGCACACAGCGGCCTTTGGCAAAGTCCCAGATCCTCACTGTGGTGTCACCACTGGTGGTGGCCAGACAGGCCCCACTGGGGTGGAAACTACATGAAGACAACCAGTCAGTGTGGCCCTCTCCGGTCATTATCATCTCACCTTCTGGCATCCCCCAAAGCCTCCAAAGGTGATCATCACTGGCAGAGGCCACAACAAATTTGCGAGGATGGAGCGCAAGACAGCTCACAGCCATAGTATGAGCTTTGAGGGATCTGGTCATGGAGAAGCTGGATACTCTGGCGCTTTGAGCAGACAGGGCTTTAATTTGGGGCAGGAAGGGATTAATGTGTGTGCCAGCAGGGAACTCAGAGTCCTTTGGATGTTTAGTAATGGTCTTGGTTGGATCTTTGGTAGGGTTATAAAGAGCTACCCCATCACCTGATGGTCTGGTACTTTGCTCTGGACTGCGCTGGAGCTTCTCTAGTCCTTTTTGAGACTCTGTGGGTCCTCTGCGAGTCCCTGGTGAGGAGTGTGCATTACGTAAGGTGCTGTCCAGGTTGTGAACTTGTCCAATGACTCTGTCCCTTTCAATACTGACCAGCATCTTCTGCCTCAGAGCTGTCTGGTACTTCTCTTTCAGTTGTCTCAGAGCAGGTTCATAGGATGCATAGTGTTTCTTTAGCCGTTTAATGTCCTCGATCAGCCTGTTCTTCTCTTGGACCACACGCTTATGCTGCAGGCGATGGAAGTCCCTCTCCTTTTGAAGCTTTACAATGGTCTCTCCAGCTTGCAGTGCGGCCTGCTTATAGCTGTCTCGCTCTCTTTGCACATTTTTCAGCTCGTTATCTAGGAGCTGGTTGTGGGTGTAGAGGTCAGGTACGAACCCCACCTCGTCTGTTTTGAGCTTGCCTTTTTGTAGCATCTCAAACCACTCTGTTTGGAAGCAATCCAGCGTTCTGCTCATACCCATTTTAACAAGAAAGTTGCGGAGAAAATCGTCCACCACTTCAGGGATGTGGGTTACTGGCTGCTTGGCCGAGCCTAGCCGCTCTGTCAAGGGTACAGACTCAGAGGCTTCAATGCGGTCTCGTAATGCTTTAACTGCCGCTTCCAAATCCTCTTCTCCTTCAGTTACACCCTCTTCTTCGACAGTAATCTCCTCATACTCAAACCCATCCTCGGAATCCTCTGGAATGGAGACTTTCTCGAGATAGTACGGCCCATCAACCGACTCCTCTGCTAACTCGTATGCTGCCATCTCCCACTCTGCTTACTTTGTTTGTTAATATGGCTTGTGTGTACTGTTACCATGGTCACGGGACCTGACAGCGTTTTTTTTCCCCCGCATGTATTCTGACATAACCCCGCCTCCTGCGCTAGGATTGGCTAATAGACCATCTCACAAGCTGCCTACTAACCAATCCCAGCACAGGGGGGCGGGGCTTCTCTGAAAACGCGCGCAGCAGTTTATTGGAAACAGCTAATTTGTGATGAATTGTTGTGGAGTTTTAGTTTTAAACGCGCTGCTGTTGGCCTCGTATTTTATATGCACCAATAATTCGTACGCGCTTCGTTGCAGAGCAGAGATGAAAATGACAAACTGTTTCATTATTTTAGCCCACAAACGAATACAGACAAAAATCACTACATTTGAAAATGACGAGTCGCGAGTCCACACTCTAATCAAAAGCTTCATAATTGAAGTCTGCAGTTGAATAATATTATTAAAAGTCCACCCTTCCATAGTTACGTATGTTAGTCTTTCTTTCTTTTTTTCTTTCTTTCTTTCTTTCACTGCCTGTTGAAAGATGAGAAAGAAAGACGAGTTTGGGGTTGCAATATCTCTGTTTGTACAGCAGGGGGCGCGCGGGCCTCACGTTCACATTGGCGCTGAGCCACATTCAGCACCGCAAAACATTTTGATCACTTTCTTCTGTTAATGTTCTTATTTTATTTGGCAATAACTCACAAGCGTCTCGAGTGTTTTTGGGCAAGAACTTAGTGTAGGCTGTGATACTGAAGTAAAAGTTAATGTATTAGCAAGTTCAAATTACAAAGTAAAGAAATTCTGGATGTTAAATTTATTATATCTTCAATGTTGTTGTTTTTCTGGTGAAGCATCATTTCTGATAATTGTGGATGCATCTAATTATTTTTTATTATTATTATTTTGTTTCTTTCTTTAATTCACTACAGCTTTTTACTTTTAAGTTTTTTGAAACATGAAAACTAGAGTTATATCATATTAGAATAATTGTTTGTTTATCATTAAAATACAGTTTTAAAATGTTTGGCAGTGTGATCTTCTTAAAGCCAGTGAATTGACTGACTGACAAAATGGGTGGATGAATGAATGAATGATGTCTGGACAAATGAATAAATGGAACAAATTGGTTTTACAGGGTGAGAATCATGTTTAATGATTTTAAGTCTATACTGGAGAGACAGCTTAATGTTTTCATGCTTGATAAATGTCCGGATGAGGGAACAGGTGGGTACAGAGAAACAAAAGATGGAAAACTAAATAGAGTTTTCCCTTCAGCCGTATAAAAGTCAGATATAAGAGTCACCCTCGGAGTCTGACACGTGTCTCTGAACTTCTGTGCTCTGTTGAGTTCTGGTTGGTATCACAGTAAGGGGGGAAGTAGAAGCCGGACTGATGAATGCTGACCGGGTCTCTGCGTCCAGCTGATGGCGTCCAGCCTTTCTTTGGTCGTCCAATCAGACGAAGAGCCTGCGAGGCTCAAACATCAGTAGCCTACAAATGTCAGAGTGAACAGGGGGGCTGCAGCGCAGGCAACAAGTCCATAAGGGAGTGAGAGAGCCACTGTCACAGCCCCCCATGAGCCCCTCAGACATGAGTATGAGCGCTCAGGCAGAAGATGAGCTCCGCGACCAGGCAGACTGCAAGTGGAGATCGCCGACTCTGTTCTCCTCCTACTGCATCGAGAGCATTCTGGGCAGGAGAAGCCCCCTCACAGTCAGACTGCTGGGAAAGCAGAGCGTGTCGGCGCCGCTGAGAGAGGAGGAGCGCGCCGCCTCAGGCCCAGGTGAGTATCAGTCCGGAGCGCTTTAGACAACTTTTACACATCCTGCATCCAAAAATAACCCGACACTCACACGGATTACAGTCCTGGACTACACTGAAATGATGAGACACCACTGGAGATTATTTTTATCCTCCTAATATTGAAATAACACCTGCAGTCTGGATTTAACACAAAGTGCTGAATTAAAGGGAAACTCCGCCGGATTTTCATAAATTCTACCTAATTAAATGGCGGAGATGTCAAAAAAGTAATTCAGAGTGATTTGGTGTGAAATGCTCTGTTCTGGAGAAACTTAGAGAGTCAGAACTGTTCACAGTGGTGGTAATACGAACCAGATGTCCACCTTTAAAAGCTCCCTTACAGATATTTAACACACGACGTGGTTAGCTATATGCTGTCTGACGTCTGAGATATTGTTTTATGACAATTTTGTGATAAAGTGTTGGCTGAAAATGTATTTCACTCTAGTTATTTTAACCCATTCGTGGCGGAGGGATACATTGTGACGCATTTTTCAGATTCATGACTATTTTACCATCATCAACATTACATATAAAAACTAACAAGACTCGTGTAGGTTCACTGGTGGTTTTATATAGTAAATAAAATGGCTATTTTGTGATTTCTGTTTTTTATCACCACCACTGTAAAGAAACACGAGTCTGTAAGTCTCAAGGACTGAATTCTTCAGAGATTCAGAACAATTGGTGGAATTCTCCTTTAACGCGTACGCTCTTTATCTAAGTCCAGTGAACACTTAAGAGTCACCGATTTAACTGTAGCTGAAGTTAACGGTTCTCTTCTCTCTGTGCAGCAGCTCCAAAAACACGCTCCCCGCCTCCACCGGACATGCACGTCCCCCCAAAACTGCGCCGCCCGTTCAGTCCCTTACACGCGGCTCACGCGCACGAAGTCGAGCCAGAAGACGAGAGGCTCGCGGAGAGCGCGCGCGAGAGTTTGAAGATCAGCCACGCGCCTCCGGTCAGCATCAGCCGGAGTAAATCCTACCGCGACCTCGGCCCCCTCCAAAGTCCCACCTGCAAGAGCGAGTCTGGAGACGGAGCCGCAGCCGGACCCGGAGCGTGGCGCGAGAGTATCGCGTCCCCGGGGCGCGAGGAGGAGAGCCTGGAGGACGAGCAGGTGAAGCTGAGGGACGGTGAGGAGGGCGCGTGCTTGTCGGCGGGCAGTGACGCCGAGGACGGGACGCTGAAACGAAAGCAGAGAAGATACAGGACTACTTTCAGCAGCTACCAGCTGGAGGAGCTGGAGAGAGCCTTCCAGAAGACACACTACCCCGACGTCTTCACAAGGTAGACCGGAGCCGAGACACGGGCCGCGTCCCGATATGTGTGCACTGTGATCTAGTGCACCTAGCTGGCGTGTAGGACTCGGGCTGAATAAATAGGCTGCTGGTGGTTCTGAAACTAAGATCTTATGGGCCCCTAATAATAATAATAATAATAATAATAATAATAATAATAATAATGGACACCTCCAAAGGAAAATGATCTTAAATAAGTAACAAAAAAGAAAACACAAGTTGCTTATTTACTTGTTGTTGCTAGTAAAGTATAAATACTTTGTTATTGTATCTAGTGATGAGTCATAGGTCTAAATCAGATTAATATAAGTAGTCCAATGAAGACATCAGGGGTCCGACGAGACCCCCATCACAACTGACCCACCTGCACTGCTGATGCTGTTGTGGAACCATTTAATGAGCCAGAATTCTCTTCTAAGCTCTAGCTAAGTGCTCTAGTATGAACCCAGGCGTTAGGGTTTAGGGGAGTGTTTCAGCTGTCAATTCTGTGCACTAGTTCTTGCTGAAACACAAGGATTCTGGACAGAATTCTACTAAAAGTATTGTAGCACCCAGACTTTAGGACGGTGCTCTATGAGGACTGTAAGTAAGTCCTGTAGTGGCTACAAGTGTTTTGGTGGCCAGAATTCTGCACACTAGCTGTAATAACTTCGACATATTTGCTGAGCGGTCTAGTCAAGTGCACACATATTGGAACACAGCCATATTATCATTTTGTCTCTATGGGTCTAGTTTCTTCATTTTCCAGCCCAATTTCTGAATTTGTGAGTTTGTAAGTTGCGTTTGCAGTTAATAAGACCAACATTGGCCCATATTTATCAAAGTTCTCAGAGTGAATGCTGATTTGGGATCAGCTCATGTCTTTTACAATGCACTCCATGACATGACTTTAGATTAGTCATGTTACTCTGAGATGCTTGATAAATGTGAGACACTGATTGTAAAAGTAATTAATTGAAAATCTATTATTCATTCATTCATTCATTTATTTATTTATTTATTTATTGCTGGTAATAAGTTAAAAGGCATTATGGTGTCCAGAAATGAGGGTCAGTTTTGTGAGGGTGAATCGTCCTCCAGTTCGCTCATAACAAAAGGGCGCATCAGTCAGATGTATGATTGCACAGTAGTCAGATGACTGGGCTACAGAGAGGAGAACTAGTGTAATAAAAGTTTAATCATTCAACCAATACAATGCATTAATGTGTATAAATGTTAGAAACATGTAACTCACTGAAAACCCACAGCTTTAACAAGTTCACTAATTTACCCCCTTTACGCTTTCTTTCTTTCTTTCTTTCTTTATTTTTTTTCTTTCTTTCTTTCTTTCAGAGAGGAGTTAGCAATGAGGCTGGATCTGACAGAGGCACGCGTGCAGGTCAGTCACATTTCTCATTTCTCTGTATTGACACTCTTTTACTGTCGGAATAATATGAAAATCAATTCATTTAAACGGAAATAAATGGAATCCCAAGGAAAAGCGGTAATTTACGGACACCACTAAACTGAAACTGAAGCTGTGAGTGCTTGGTGACAGAGAGGCAATAAAATATATTTTACACATATTTCAGGTCAGCATTTCGCACATAAACAGGGCAGGGATGTGATGAAATATAAGTGTTTGGGATACATATTCAGAATACAGAAATTCAGTTTCTGTATTCAGTTCTATTTTGTAAAGGCAGTATTCTTTTTACATTTTATACACTTTATAGTCAAGTTTGTGATATTTTGTTATTGGGATATGGTGAATTGTTGGCTTAGGTTATGAAAGAGCAGTGGAATTATGGGAGCAGCAGAGGACAGAAGCAGGTAATGAGAGACAATATAATGTTGAAAAATTTGTATTAATTCTTATTTTAATTTGAATAATTAAAGTTTTCAAGAAACATATTATCAGAAGAATCACATAAATAAAACTGCCAACCAGTAACAGCGAGTAACAGTGTGAATTAAATGCAGATTTCAGCATGATTCAGCAAGATTTGAACATTTTTCCCATGTACTTTATCAATTTGTATTCTAAATGTATTCTGAATTTATTCTGCAAACATTACTTTGTACTAATTTAATATATTTAGGACAGCGTATTCACTATTTAGGTATTCAGTCTTCACAACTATTTCAAAGTATTGTGCCCAACTCTGCACATAAAAACACACCAGAGTGAATGCCTAGTATTTTTGGGGTTTATTTGGTTATTTATTTCTTCACTGTTCCTTGAAACATTTGAAAGTGTCTGCTAAATGAAGAAATTAATAAATATATAAATGTGAATGATTATATTTTGATTAGTGAATTCTGACGTGTTCATCACTGGAACAGATTTATGCAGATGGAATATAAGCCGTATTAATAGTCATCTCACCCAAGTGTGATACTCATCCCTTTCAATTTGATCAACCTCTGTCTCAATTTAAATCAGATTAATCAATTTAAACAAGTAGAAACACTTTATGAACAAGCCTGTTGTGTTTCCTTTTAACTTTTTGAAGAATTCAGTGTTGATTAGAATCTATTATCTAGATGTGCTTCACTGAAGGAACTGACGAACATTAAAACTCACACCTGACTGAATAAGACATTCTCTCTCTAGGTCTGGTTCCAGAACCGACGTGCAAAATGGAGAAAAAGAGAGAAGGCTGGGGTCCAAGCCCACCCGATGGGTCTCCATTTCCCTGGACCCATCACTGCAGCACAGTCTCTGTGCCATTATTTGAGTGGGGCTCCGTTCACCCCCACCCCACATCCAGCCATGGAGTCAGCCTGGCCTGCTTCCCTCCATGGACTCACTCAGAGCCTCTCCAGCCCCGCCTCCCCCCACAGAATCAGCTCTCTGCTCGGGGCAGCCATGTTCAGACACCCGGCCTTCATTGGGCCCACATTTGGAAGGTGAGCGCTGTTTGGTAATTTTCTATTAAATAGTGGCTCCTGCTTTAAAGCAATGGTCAGAAATCAAATGTACACAGTTTTCCCCCTTTACCTATCCACTCACTTTGTAGCTGATGTTTGGTCTCTGAAGTTTCTACAGCTACAAGGCAAATGTAGCTATAGTTTAGTTGTTGAGTAATTTCAGACTTGCTTATGTAGTGTCCAATATAAGCTGTATATGTATGACATACTGCTATCTAAGAAATAGTCAAAGGTACCTTGCTTAGCTAAAACAGTGTAGCATTCATCTTGAAACCTGAATTTTCTCTGCACGTTTGTCCAGTTTTATAGATAACAGCATGTCATCCAGTGTCAGAAGCCACATAAACAAGTCTACTTGAGATTACTTAGCAGCTTAAAGTGGTTTGAGACACATCTGTGATGATTTAGCTATGCAGTTTGCACGATGCTAACAGGTGGGCATAAGCTTTCATTACTTGTTAGCTGCATTAGCCTCATGGCTCCAGTGCAAAACTAAAGAAACAACCTTTTATCAAATGCCTTGGCTGATTAATTGACAACTGAGTGAAGAAGAAAATTGTATACATTTGATTTTTGGTATTTAAGTGAAAAAGTTTAACTCCTCAAAGGATCTTCAAATCGCCTTTTTGTATTCCTGCAACACTGTATATCACTCTGAATTAAATTCCTTGTATTTTGGCCTCGTCTTTTTTTGCTGACTAACTAATAACATCTCTCTTTCTTTTCAGGTTCTTTACTAGCATGACTCCGCTGGCGCTGCAGAGACTGCCCCTTCCAGCCATGGAGAGTCTGCTTCAGTCTCCCCCCCACATCCCTGAACCACCGTCCTCCTCTTCCTCGACTCCATCTCCCTCTTCCTTGCCTGTGGATCGCCGTGCTTCCAGCATCGCAGCTCTGCGGCTCAAAGCGAAGGAGCACTCAGCTCAGCTCAGCCAGTTCAGCGTCCTTGCAGCTGGCGCAGCTGGAAAGGAGGCCTGATGTCTCCTCCGTCTTTCCAGCCAAGGCACGAGACCAAAGCTGAACTGCACTACAGTATAGAGAACTTGGAACCTTGGAACTCTGGAACTCTGGCAAGCTTTACTGACTAAAGGAGCTTCATGACGGCTTTTACCGATGGATGCAATGCCAAAGTTTCAATTGCAGTGAAAAAGACTGCTCCCCCATCAGACACCTGCATATCTTATAGTTTATTCAAATGGTGCATTTATAGTATTGACAGACAGAATATGGGTAGAAAATGCCCTAATGAGTGGTCTTCTTGTGTTATTAAACATTTTATATGTTTTGTTAAGGTTTTGAGCCAATAATGGGGAAGGAGAAGTGAGCACTATTTGTTTTCTATGGATTCTTTGTGGTGAGGACACCCCAAGGGACCCAAAGAAGCCTTCTTTCAAGAAACATCTTTTGTAAATTAGATGTACGATCATGAAGAACCCTTTTCAAGTTTAATGAACTTCCATGTAATGTTCAAATAGTTCTATACTGGTTCGAGGTTTTTCCTGGAACCGTACGTCCAAGCCAAAAGGCATTTAGGAAACTTTATTTATAAGATTGTAACTGCTGAATGAGCCAAGGAGAATGTGCTGACATGAAAGAAAAATAAAGCTGTGATAAATTGAAGCTGTATTGAAACAGATGGTTAAAAACGGGAAAGGGGCTGCAAATGTTAAATAATAAGGGAATGGGTGAAGAGGGCCAAAAGATTTTAGAAAGTTTACAAGCCTAGATATCAACAGTCAAACCTTTCCATGTTTAACTGCTGTATACTTCCAATGTTACCTGATAACAGTTTAACCATTTGTTTTAATACCTAATAATTAATTACAAATTAGTAATTAGGGCTGCAAAAATGTATTGTTTGTTAATCATTTGGGCATTTTTAGTTTTCACATTACCGATATTGCAGAAGGATGCAAATGAGCTATCTAACTAATTTTTCACTGTTGTATTTATTTACTTATTTATGTTTGGGCAGGAAGCACTAATCACACATGATCCAGATCAGTTTCTATGGACATAAAGGAAACAAGCAGTTCATTAGGTCTGAATGTTGGTGAAAGCAATTCAGGCCAGTCTTGAATCTTGCCACATCAAGGTTTCATGAATATTTTTTCAATATAATGCAAAGCAAATTGCAAGGCAAATTATAGTTTACAGTGGTACCCCCCGGACAAATGACATATTTTGTTGATTTTCCAAGTGTAAACATGTTAACATCAAAGGGAACTTAAATATGGCATTTTTCTGCACATTGTAATGCACAATTTTTATTTATTTGGTAAATTTAACCTATTGGCAAAAATAAAACTTGTTAAATGTGCTGATGTTTGCTAAGGACACATTTATGTTTTATTTGTTCTTTCAAATTGTTAAATTCCACATTTGTGTCTTAAAATGTGCAGTGTTCTCTGTAGTGGATGTATTAACTTATTTACACTGAGTAAATCAATAAAAACATTTGACAAAAATTTGATTACAACCATGTATCAATATAGTACAATATGCTATTTCTATTGTGTCTACTTTTAATATACATTAACTTGAATTAATACATATATTATAGCAATATCTTAGCTAAATATTAATATCACCTTTTTAAATAATTACTCCAGCATTCAAAACTTTGTAATCAACATTCAAAGGTTTGGAATTACAAATTTGTTGCTGATGCAGGCTCTAATGTGGTGCTAGTCTTTAATAACTTCACAATTCACAGTTTAAAATTGTAGATGTTTCTAAAATAAACATCTAGTTAAACATTAAGAATGAAGTACTAAAAAAATGAATATCTAGAATTTATCATAGTTAACAAGTGGCAAACAAGTAACACAGCAGATAAGTTATCTTAATATCAAAATATCATAAATTGAAAATAACAAGATTTCCCACCTGGGCAAGCACACCATACTATATTCAAAAGTTGTTGGGCAAGACTCCTAATGCTACATGCACTTACTTCACTAACAAGATTTAATTGTAAGACACTGTGGACAAAAGCATCTTCCAAATGCCATGAATGTAAAAGACCTATAATTTAAATAATTTTGGTGTTCCCAGATATTTGATATATTAAATAAACAATTTAAAAATAACTAGATTAGTTTCATATTTCAATCTACGCTGTTTAAGTTATTTCTGTATACAAAATTACAAAAAAGATTGATTAGAAGCTTTTGAATGGCAGAGTATATGTGGTGCTATGGCCCATTATTGGAAGGTGGTGGTCAGTAGCTTCAGTTCCGACGGGCTTCACTTTTTATATGCTCCCTTAAAAACTAGCTGATGCTTCAAATTAGGTTAGTCAGAGGATAATTGTTCTACCCCAGCCTTGTAGATGAAGTTTTTAGACAGAGCAGGAGTGTCAGTGTGTGTCAGTGTGGTTGATGATGTTATCAGAGAGCTGAATGACAGGATTTGTAGCCTCAGCTCCTTTACTTGCGTCCATGTAGTCTAAATTTGTTTCGCCACTATTCACACACATTAAGAAGCTTACTTTGTTCTCAGCCTCCGGCTTTGCTTTGTCCCCCACAAAGGGTGGATATCGGGGTGAATGGTCTCTCCTTGTAATCCCGGACTTCTTCCAGCTGGCTTAATTCCTCCGCACTTAAGTCATCATCCAATTAGTTTGGTGTATAAAGTGATTTGTCATCTCATAGACTTCCATTCAAACATACAAGGGAAGCACTTTGTCCTATTAGTAACTACGTTCCCTTACATCCAGCTAATCTGCAATGCAATGAATAATAGGAACTGATAAGTACAAATCCCCCTCAAAGGAGGTCTTACATAGTGTTTTGTCCAACATGCTATTCAGTGCAGAGCATGTGAAAAGGTGCAGGGCTTAACATAATCAAATGAATCTAACTAATCTATCAGGGTGCTCAACTTCAAGCTAAAGCTGATCTCTGGAAATGGACATTTTCAGCAGTAGGATATTGTTGGTGCGAAAGGAGCTGGTGACTTATGGTGTGGAGTTGAGGTATTATGGCCTCTTATTGAAGTGCAGGTGTCTCTCTGTTTAAAGCTCCTTAAACAATAAGGACAAAAGAGTGTAACAGCTAGAACAGAGTTATAGAGAAGTTTAGATGAACCGAGGAACCTGAAGGCTGGTGCCGGCCACAGTATCTAAACCCAATCCAACAAATGATAACAATGATCTTTTCTAGTATTGAGTGATTCAGATTCATACTTTTCTCTTACTCTTACAGGCTGGTTGAAACAGCACCATACAAACCAGACATCCAGACATAACAACATCTATGAAAAGATCTAGTCAAAGCCTCTCTTGAGTTTGATATCCAATCAAACAGAAAGAGACAGCATTGACTCAGTATCTTGGAGGGTTACTGACTTTCTCAGCAGGTTTAACAAAAGTAAGACAGTTTTCTCCACCTTTCAGGGATGGATTACTGAACAGGCCAGTAGTGCCAGTACCCAGGGGCTTCTAGCTGTCAGAGGCCCAGGGGGCGCCTCAAAGAATAGGGCTTGAGATGGCTCAGACCTGGGAACAGTCCACTGTAGATGTATACATCAGATGAACAAATCACCCTTGAATATGTACAAATGACTAAATAAATGAAATAAATGAAGACACTTCAAGTCTTATATTGTTCTTGCCATCCAAACATGGTGTTTTAACATTTATCCTTCAGTGTGTGCAGGGATACCTTTTGAATTATGACTCAGTTTGGCTTAGTTGGAAAAAGAGAAGAAATCATCATTCGAGTTTGTCTTTTGTCTTTAGACATACAGTCGAATGCCAAAGTTTGACCCCCACAATCAAATTATATATTTTTTTTAATTTTCAAAGTGAAAATAAGTTCAAATCAACAGAGAACAAACAACTGTACAAACTGTAGAACAAGTAGAACACTGCATATTAGAGAATAAACAATTCTGCATTGCTCAAAGTGAACACAAACATGCACTATTTCTTTTTATTTAGAAAGAGTGTGGCATAACAACTAACAAGCCAACAGCAAACAGCTCTTGATACAGATAAACAGAGAATGAAAGCATATCATTCAAGACAGAAAATGTCCAAGAGTGATTTTTCTCTATTGTAAAATAGACTAAGGACAGGAAAAAGTAAAAAAGATACACTATCTTTTTTTTTGGTTCTTGCTTATTTTGAAGAAGGAACAGTGAGACATATAATACACTTTTCATATTTTCCCAAATAGTAGCTTGGAAGAAACATTCATAATTTTTAATGTAACTTAACATAACACAGTTTTATTGAAAGTAATTTTGCATTTCTGCTTCATTTATCAAGACAAGTGAAGTGCAGCTGGCATGTGGTGTAAAATAACACACACACACACACACACACACACACATATATATATATATATATATACATGCAGATGGTTCTTTGAGTGTTCATGGTTCTGTATAACCCTTGAAGAACCATCTTTTTTAAGAGTGTATGTGATGGTCAGGGTTGCTGAAGAGAAATCTGAAACCAAACATGTCCTTCAAACCAGCTCGAACTCTTTTTCGAAAACAAGAAATTCTTGTTACTTTTTTATGTTTATTTTTTTCTAATGAGATGTGGTGTTATACTGGCAAACACATAAAATATAAAAAGATTTTAAATACCACATTTGAAATGTTATATATGAAAAACTGCACTAAAGCTCTTTCTTTGTGTCTTTGCTTTGTCTTTATCACTTTGATCTTCACCACAAAACTGCTCAACCAGTGCTTCTGTCTCTCCTCTGTTGAACTGACCACATCACTTGCTCTCTCTCTCTCTCTCTCTCTCTCTCTCATGGTATTGAAGCTCTCAATTGTCTCCACTATTGCTTCCTTTGGTTTCACTCAGTGCAAAGTACTGCATGTTAATTCTCACCCAAATCACAGCAATAGCAGGGATCTCTCTATTGGCTTCCTTCTGAAGAGGAGCAATCAGACATAATGGAGTGCTTTTAAAGGCGTTCAGTCTCGTTCAGCGCCGGTCCGCCCAACCCCTAATCGTCTTTAAACACATTGGGGTTTTTTTTGTCTGTGGAACAAATTCCTGTTATAATTTGACTTAAGTATATTTGAAAATCACATCTCCTTTGAGGCAGGATGATTGAAATCAAAACCCTTTCACGAGCACTGACATTTTGACACCTCAATTGAAATTTTCAGTTTTGGATAAATAGTGGTCATTTATGCTTTTGAATGGGATAAAATTATCCACAACAAAATGAGAGCTCAGTGGGAACTCACACCTCTGTTTTCAGAGTAAAGACTGAAATATTAATTCTCATGAGGAATCTGAGCTGAGCTTAGCTTTATCGTTCCTTGTGCTTGGAGTAATCTTTAATTACAGCTTTCTGTTATAAAATTCGTCTTAAACCCAACAGCATCGAAAGCTTCCATAAATACTCTCTACATTTTGGAACATCAAAGTCTCAGTCAGGACGCTTTGTTTAGACAGAAACACCACTTTTGATTTGTTCCTGCCTGGCAAGAGAATTTCCTCCTCATTGTGACTCTAACAGTTAGCATGACATGATGCTACAGTGAAAAGGATTTCTCAAAGATCAGATTTTTTTTTCTGTGCTAAAGCCAAACAAGCTCTCATTCGTGAGGACTTCAGGAGCTGAACTGAAGGCCTAAATCATTTGAATTGAATTGCACAGAATGGGAATGATTACATATAAAACATCACTGTAGGCCTTCTGGCAGTCACTGACTATCCAAGTGTACTGACTAACAAGCAGTAGTCATACAGGTTTCGGTCAGTTGTTAGAAATAAAAGACAGCAGAGGCAGATCTATGTATTTGTGCATGGCGCGTGGGCAGGTCAGTTGCCTATTGATGTCCAGAAAGGCCAGTATACTAGTGAGCAAGTACACAATAAATTCAACACTGTTAAATTAACCTTTAGTTATTTCTACAGGGCTGAATCAGTTAACAGGAGTTCCTAAACGGGTGATTGCACTGCGCAGTCTGACAACCGCTGAGATATTTGCCTCTATATGGAGGGTGACTACCTGGGAATTTGCAATCAGACTACAAAATAGGACCAATCACAGAGGTAAGAGAGAGGAGGTGGTAATGATGGTGAAATAGGAGCGCAGTCTCAGGATAATTCCAGACATTATTTTAAAAATGTTAGGAATAATTGAATAAGAATCAGTATAGCGAAGAGGCCATATCTCACTGAATGGACCTGGACCCAACTGAGACCGGACGGAAACACTATTCAAACAATTTTCATCAAGGCCTGTTTTGGAAAGTGCACACTGAAGTCATATGTTCATCAGAGTGAGAGGTAGTCCTGATTGGTGTCACTTGGGTTACATTCATTCTCTGCATGGATTTTAGTAGGGAGCTCTCTCTCTCTCTCTCTCTCTCTCTCTCTCCCGCGCACACACACACACGCACAGATATATATATATATATATATATATATATATATATATATATATATATATATATATATGTATATATATATGTATATATATACATGTATATATATATACATATATATATATTCAGCAGGACAAAATGTTGTATTCCCATTTTTGATGTTAAATTTTTTGACAAGCCCTTTATATTATGTTGAAATTTCATGGTTGGATGAACCAATCAAAATGCTCCAAAATGACTTGGAATAAATAATTTCTGCATTAGCTTTCATTAAACGTGAAGAATGTTCACTGATGACACTGATGTGGTGGTGGTGTGTTAGTGTGTGTTGCGCTGGTCTGAGTGGATCAGACACAGCAGTGCTGGACTGAGAATAGTCCACCAACCAAAATTATGCAGCCAACATAGTCCTGTGGGCAGCGTCCTGTGACCACTGATGAAGGACTTACCCGAACTGTGCAGCAACAGATGAGCTACAGTCTCTGACTTTATATCTACAAGCTGGACCAACAGTGTAGGTGTGTCTAATACAGTGGACAGCGAGGTTCTGTGTGGATCCTGATCATTAAAGAACATGGTAAAAACGGGGATAAAGTCTGCAGAGAAACAGATGGACTACAGTCTGTAATTGTAGAACTATAAAGTGCTCCTGTATGGTAAGTGGAGCTGATAAAATAGACAATGAGTGTAAAAACAAGGAGGTGTACTTGATAAAGTAGCCAGTCAATGTATATCATTGCTATTGTAACAAAAGCTTGTGTTTCTGCAATTGGATCTTTACAGGAGAAGAAAAATATTCAAAGCAATTTTGGATCATTTATACTGGCCCATTTGTCTTGAAATATTCACACAAAGTAAAGGGCAGCTGGCCTTTTCAAATTGTGTTAAAAAAGGAAAAAAAAGAAAACTGTAAATTTGGTTTTGATTAGGCAGTGAAAATATTTAAGTTCGCTTGTCATTTCAAAACAATGCATCTTGTTTAAATACAGCAATTCAATTACATCTTTTATGCATCATGTGTTTTGTCCTAGATTTCTTCACAACCTCACATAACAGGAAAGAAGTGAGGGAGCAATTGTCATGAATTGTGTGAGCAGATACAATATGATACAGATACAAAGTGATACAAACCTGGTCTACATGTAAAACTGCTCTGCTGTCTGCCCATTCGCAGTCTGTGTAGAGTTTATCAGAAAGACAATATGAAACACAGCATGAGTCTTCAGTGTGAGTGTTCCCTGAATAGTCAGAATCACCAGTGTCAGTTCTTCAGTTTTCATCATTATTCTCATTTTACTGCCTCACCATGCACTGTGACAATGAATAAATATTTGAGTCGGTCTGATATGCATATTAAATGTCAGTCCTGAAATGCTCTTTATAATTTCACCATAAATGGATGCAGCTAAACAGCTGTAGTCTGAATGGACAGATATATATCACCAAAACACTTTGAAACATAATTTCTATGTACAGACCATATGAAATAGGGAATGGAATGGAATTGAAACTGTTTACATATGACAGCAAACTCTTTCATTTCACAAAAGCAAGAGAAACTTAGTTTTCCATGATAAGCGCCCTTTAAAGTGAGCTCTATGATTGCTAGGAAACTAATGTGCAGCTGAAGTAATGTAGTTAAGAGAAGGAGTTGAAATGTGGGCCAACATATGAGTCCTTTCAGTAACTGTTACCACTGAGATAGCTAACGTGACAGCATGGCGACTGTGGTGCCTTGTGTCGTAGACATCCGTTGGTTAAAGTTTGCAAATATCACTCTGTGAAATGCAAACTGTGCAGCAACAGATGAGCTACTGTCTCTGGCTTTACATCCACAAGGACCAACAAGGTAGGCACTTCTAATAGAGTGGACAGTGAGTGGACACCTTGTTTAAAAGCTCCAGCAGCACTGCTATGTCTGATCCACTCGTATCAGCGCAACACACACTAACAAACCACCATCATGTCAGTGTCACTGCAGTGCTGAGAATGATCCATCACCCAAATAATACCTGCTCTGCTGTGGTCATGACCTTTGAATAACATATAAAGTGTTAAATAGGCTTGTGTTACACTGAGAGGCTGCCACTGCAGTAGTTTGGCAGCAGTAGCTAATGACATGACCTAGATCAGATGACATCAGGTTACCACAACGGCAATGTGCTTATTAATGTCAAGTTTTTAACTAATTCATTTTTCAAAGCATCATTTTCGAAGCATGTTGGTTAGTTGTACACACAATATATATATAAGATAAACGTGTTTCTATTATTATGGCCACAAATTTGGCTACACCTTTGAAAAGGGTTCTTAGGGTAAATGGAATCATGTATAGAAGCGGGACAACTTCAAGACTTATTTGGTATTAAATAAAAGTAATATATCATGATGATGATGATGATGATGATGATGATACTATTATTATTACTATTATTATTATTTAGAACTCTTTTGCTTAGGGTGTATTAAACTTGGTAATGGACACACACACCCCTGGGATCTGATTACACACAATTAAAGATTTTTTCTGCAACCATATCTATAAGCCAAGAATATTTTAGAAACCTTTGTTCATGTACACACTGTTGATAATAGTTCATAAACATGTTTAATCTGTGTAATTACACCAAGAACACATGTCCCTGCACTGTGCACACCTTCCATTAAGATTATTCATCAGTCAACCAAACTCAGTTCGTCTTGCCTGAGTTAGTATTACAGCATTAAAGCTAAATCTGAACACTAAGTAACTGATCTTTCTTTCTTTCTTTTCTTTTCTTTCTTTTGTCTTTCCTTCCTTCTTTCTCTCTCCTTGATCTTTTTCTGACTTCCACTATTCTCCATTTATCCCTTTTTATGATCAGTGTCAGTTTTAGCGAAGTCGAAATCATCCTCGGTTATTTATTTTCTGTTTCCTGATATTGGTTTCCTGTTCTCCAATTTTCTGACCATTTACTTTTTCCCTTCACCATCTGTGTATCGCCAGCCGCTTGCTCATTCTCTTTTGCTTTAGAGAAGCTCATTTGATTTCTGATATGATCCCTGCTGGGTTTTCAAGCATTCCAGAAGGTGATAGTACACAAAGCCTCCATCATTCACCACCACATCTCCTCCAAAAGTAAAATGACATCACTATGTCTTCAGGGAACAGTATCAGGATGATTAGAGGGAGCTTGTCAGATATCTTTTTGTGAATGCTGTTAGATGGAAGCTGGTCTTGAGCCTCAGCCCTAAAACTTGCCTACTGTGAACTTGATTAGGTCCTTTGATCTCTGGATCCATTTCATGGGTGGAAATGTATTGTATCTCCACTCTTAAAAATAAAGGTTCCTCAACGGTTCCTGCCTGGAGCACATGGTTCAATACCTTTAACTGGTATAGAAGGTTTACATTATGTGGAGAAGCTTTAAACTTTATGAAAGTTCTTCAGTTTTGTGCATTTCATTTGCAGAAATGAAACAACATCCATTGAAAGATTCTTTAAGAAACTAAAAGAGGTTCTTCTACGACATTGCTCTGAGTAACCCTTTTTGGTCTTTTTTAAGAGTGCATGTACATCAAACCTCAATGGGTTGACAGGAAAGACTTTGTGTATGTTGTCACTGTCCAAAGAAAGGCAAGTATGTCCAAAATAGCAACTTTACAGGAGAAGGCAAAAACTATTCTTTACTTTTAATGTTAATGTTCAAATGTTAATGGAAAGAGTTTTTATTTCAGACAATTTTGGACCAGTACTATTGGTCCATTCGTCATGAAATTTATGCATAAAGAAAAGGGCAGTGGACTTTCTAAAATTATTTTAAAAATGGAAAATGGAGATATTTGGGGGTTTTTGTTTGTTTGTTTGTTTTGGACAGCGACAAAATATTTTTAATGCTATGATTTAAAACTGTAACCTTGTGGATATATGAGACATTTTGCCACTACACTATTGCCTGTTTGTGTCATTGCTTTCAGCCTTCTTTAAAACCTCACTAGGTTTAAAATTGAACGAAGTTGCATTACTTAGTCAGGAGGAAAGAAAATGCTAAAATCTGATGTTCATGGGTTACCCTGGAAAGCCTAGAATAATTATGGGAAAGTCAGAGGTGTTGTGTCGGATTGTGCAGGAGTTTATCGGACCACAAACACAAAATCAACATATATATGATGAAGATATGATTACAATAGTAAATAACTCACTGACATTCTTGTTTAAGTTTTAAATGATTTCTCTTTGAATACTCCTTCAATGTACTCACAATCATCAGATTCATCCACCCAGGGAAGGGGTGCAAAGGGGTAGAAAATGTTCTTACACAAGTAGCGTAAATTACACATTTCCACCAGAGAGGTCTCCAAATCCCCAAATCTTACATAGCGTAGCTTTTAATATAACTATTTTTCAGGTTTGCATGACTTCGACTTCAAGTTTATCAGACTTCAGTGAATGCTTCTTAAGTCACTAATTCAAAAGAAGTTGGTTCTTTATTTTGTCAGAAAGAACATCATTTTAAGGCTGTTAGAAATGGAACATATTATGGAGACAGATCTGCAATTGACCTGCTTGCATTGCTTCTTTTGACCAATGGCATTTTGTACAAACCATAATATTTTATACACTAGTGAAAATTACTGATTGAAGTTCTGATTGAGTTTGTGATTCCAGAGCTTAAGAGAGATGTTAGATAAAAGATATTTATTTTCAGATTCACCAGGTCTTAATTGTTGAGGCCAGTCATATCAGTCAAATAATAAAACTATCTGTCTTAATTTACCCATGTAACAACACCAAAAACTCATTTAGATCTTTTTCCTTCTAAAATGTGGTTGAAACTTAACGTCTTCAACACAGTGACTGTATTTTGGATCACCAATTGCACACCAATTTGAGTATGTTTCAATTACTCTCTGTATTTTGTAGAAGCATTATTAAGGTTCTCTAATACCAAACGCCCAGCTTTCTTCATCACCCAACTATTTTTCCATTGGCTATTCTACAGGTTAAATGTCAGCACCTTATCACCTTTTGTGAGACCGTTACAGGCAGGGACCGAGAACAACTGAGCCCTCAGCTCACTCTTTATGGCTCTTTTTCCTCTCAATCTCACTCCTTTCCAAATCAGTCTCCATTGTAGCAAATGACACCATTTCGCTAAGATGGAATCATTTCAAAAGCGATTGCCAGTCTTTCAAAATCAGAAGCGGCAAGTCAATCAGCTGGAGCACTCAAACACACTCTAGTGTGATTATCCGCGAATGGGGAATTTTCAGGGTTAGGGGTCCTAAAGCTCTGGGAAGGTTAGTTAACACGCTTCTGTTCAGTTCTTTTCTAGTTCGGAATGAGACAGTAATGGCAGCGGGTCATGCCAGTGGGGGAATTTTAGAGTAGCCATTGCCTAGTTGATGACAAATTTAACACTTGTTTGAAAAGGCCTGGATTCTTATGCAAAAGAAAAACTCACAACTTGAGAGAGGGGCGAATATCTTGATATTGGAAAAGCAAACCACTAATCCATCAGCCTGTTCCAGTTCCAATACAACCTTTTGAAAATCCCATCAGTACAGCATTTCCCATGTAAACAAGTCTCTTCCACTGAAGAATCATAAGCATTTCAAATGTTTCATCTGGTTCAAGACACAATCTTGGAAGAAAATGGCCTTGAAACGGGTTTGTACCGCTCAGGCTGAACACAAATATGTTTCTGCGATTGACATTTGACTCCATCTCATGTATATATATAAGCATACAGTGACAAATTGTGTTCAGCTTCCTTCTATCTAGTGAGGAATGGGGCAGAGGGGAGATGGCGAAAAAAAAAAAATCAATTCCAGCACCTGTCAGCTCATTGGGAGAAAATAGCTCCACAATTGCATAATTGCGTCACTCAGCATCTAATGCAGTGAACATGGACAGCCCTGCAATGCATTCCGCCCCATTTAACCCAACAAGTGAGCCATGTTTCACACCAAAGCCCATTCAGAGCAAACCACCAGAGGTTCTCTTTCGCTTTTGCGGGTTAGATTTTCTGAGAGCTTCTTAAAAATATATTTGATTCGATATAGTGGTGTCTCGATTCAATACATTTTTTTGATATAACAACAATAAGGAGTGGAAAATGTGGCTTTTGTTTCCATTTACTCATTTATTAGAGCATTTGACATTATAAACGTACAATATCTGAAACAAAAGCTGTGCTTTATAGTGTCCTGACCTAACACTCTAGCCACAGGCTAGTATGTTATCCCCAAGCTAACACACTAACCACAAGCTAACATGCTAGTTACGATACAACAATATGATATGATACGATGTCTTGATACAACATGATAAATAACTGAATAAGAGAGCTTAAAATATATACATAAACCACAATACTGATTCATTATAAACACTGCATCACTCAGTCTGTTAAACTGTTATGTGTGTGTCATTATACTATATCCTCATAAATGTACAATGACAATGTAGTTGAAAGTTGAATTTAACTATATAACAGGGCTGTGAAAATGTATCATACTGTTGTGAACCACTACTGGCTGGCGTGATCTCTAGAAGCTAGTGAGGCGTGGCCAGGAGGATCATGGGAGGCACGCACCCTCTGGAAAAGGGACTATTTGTGTTGACATGTTGTTGTTCGTCAGTTAAAGGTATGTGATGTGTATTTAGTGTATTGTTCTGTGTTGGAGAGTGAGTTTATTTAGTATGGGTGGGTGGTCACCAATAAGGGTGAAGTTGCATGGTTAGTGGTGACCACCGCCATGAGTTCAGTACTTTGTATGTGCCCATTTTCCCTGGTGTTTATTAAAGAGCACTTCTCGTGGTGAAATCATGGCCTCTCCTGTGTTCTACTCTATGGAGGCACTACAACACTACTTTGCAATATATGGCATAATAATCCTGTGGCAAAAAAATACCAGTGAATGTCATTGGAGGTTATTTTAAAACTTAAAAACGCTCTTCACTCTTGCACATCTCATTTACAAAAATGGTTGAAAAAAACATCAATTGAATGTTTTTTTTAGAGCACCAAAAGTGGTTCTTCTGGAATCTCTCTAAAGAACCCTTTTTGACACCTTTATTTTGAAGAGTGTAGATGCTGAAGATCTAAAATCTGAACCTGGTTGGTTGATGTACTATTTGGTCTTGCTACAGCCTTAGAATCTGCACTGTTGGCTAGGTAAGACTGTTTGTTTGAGCCTGTGGTTGGTCAAAATTAGTTTGACCACGATACCTCAATTTACTCAGGAAGGTCTCCACTTTTTTCTGAACTTTTCTGCTTAGAACTCTGTGGACCGACCAAAAATATGGTCTTTGATCCTTTTGGCTGCAAACACCAGATCTATGTCCAATCCAGCCAACCAATGGATGTAATATATAAGCTCATTAGATAAGCTGAAGCCTTGATTGCCTGGCGAAGGAGGCCTGTTCTTGCCTCTCCTTTATCAACCTCCATCTATTCATCCATTTGCCCTTTCATTCACACAGGATCATCACTTTCTTTTCTCCTTCTCCCATTCCCTGCCCCTCATCTTTCCCAGCTGCTGTCCGTGGGTAAACTGCCGTAATTGCCATAATTTGTTAAACACCATGGCAACCCCTGTTAAAGCGAGAGGTAAATACGCAGCTCTTTGTGTGCTTGTGTTACTTCTCCTGGACTAGGCAGGGGCGTACATGTGCTAATGCATATTTACTTTCACTGCTCTCAGAATAGCAGCCTGCTGATCGGGACTGTAAAGGGGTGTCCAGTGGTGCTAAATCGCACCACTGATTAAATAGTACACTGCCTTTGGACAGGGCGCTCTGCAAACAGACCCAAATATGCTAACTGTCACTATGTAAACGTCAAGCATGCTTTTCTCTCTCCTATAAAGGAGGGGGAGGGGCGTCTGAAAACATGCCCTCTTCATCTCCATGATTAGCTTTCTTTGCCTAATTTGTCTCCATTCATTATCACTAGGCAGCATTCCCATGCACAGGAGAGATTTGAAGGCGGGGCCAGTTGTGCAACAGGTATATTATTAAGCTCCTTTTAGGTGACAGTCTGTTTATCTGGTCAGATTCTTGTGCTTTCTACAAGTACACTCTTAAATATCAAGTTACAAAGAAGCGTTCTTTGGAGAAATGCAAAGGAAGAACCGCTTTTGTTCTTCAACCCCTTAAAACCCAAGCCTATTACAGCCTTAAGTCTTATTGCTTAGTAATTACATAGGCTACAGTGCAAACTGGCTGAGTTATTCTATGATTACAGAAGTGTGGAATGAATTTTTGGGCCAGCTGGTGGGTCCATTTAAGAGGTTGAAGAAACCATTTTTGTAAATGAAATATAGAGTTTTGAAGAACCTTTGAGCCCCACCATGAATTTGCAATCACAAATTCACATGAATTCATCCAGTCCTCTGAATATTTGCAAGAGCTCACAGTTAAGTTACATCATTTCAATATAAAATATTGTAGCATTTATTGCTATTAAAGAAGGAGATCCAGCTTATGAACAAGTTGTTGTGCTTTATTAAATAGCTGTAGTTGGCCACAGCCACACTGTACAATAGCAAGGTTTTTGGCTAACAGTTAGCTTCACACACAGCTCTGGTCTGAACTCTCTTGCTTCTGAGCTCCGACTGACCCAGTTCTTCCTGTTCTAACAGATATTTCTCCCATATTTCCCCAAAGAAAGCTAGCTTCACCTTCACAATAAGAGTCTCCATCAGAATAAACCCAGAGAATAACTGCTGTAGAACAATCAACCCAGAATAACATGTGTGTGTTTCATAAACATGCTACAGTATTTTGAACAGTCCTATAGCATTTTAATGTTGAGCCTGTAGCCTGTTGTTTGTTCTTGTTTTTCAGAGCAACTCTTAATTTCCCCTTTGTTTCTCCCTTTTTTATGAGGCACTAACAGGACTACAATCAAAACAAATGGAATATATCAGGCTTACAATCATCACAGATTTCTACAGCTTTATGCAAACACTGAAAAGCCACTGAAACAAAACAAACATTTTAGACTGCAACGGTCATAAAGACTGTAAGATTCTGGTGAGGCTAAAGTTTAAAGGACCTCCATGTAATGTAAAAATTCTATACCAACAAAATATTTTTAGAATTGTACAACCAAGCCAAGAACCATTTAGGAACCTTTATTTTACCTTTATGTAGTGTAATTAATTGGTGTCCTTTGGCCTACTGACCAGGAACATCATGAAGAGTTACAGACTCTTTTCATCTGAGGAAATCTGATCTCTGGCTGAAAGAACCTGAACATGTTTGCTCATTGCTCAGGGAGGACATCATAACTGTCAAGTTTTTGTTTATGGATGCTAACAGGTGGACACTAACAGCTCTTTCTGGCTGATCATCAGACACCGGACACACAAATTTACTGTCTAGTTTGCATTCTTGGATTCTGTGCTTGTTTCATTGAGCATTATTGCGATCATGTCAGGAAACTGTAAAAACAAATCAAGCTACATTAATCTTTTCATTAGGCCTGAGCATAACACTCTAACTCTTATCTCTGGTTAATCTAAACTACACCAAAACCGAGAGAGATCTACTGTGGTACAGTTTTTTGTGGGATATGTGCTCCAGTTACCACTATGGGGAACCAAGAGCAGCACTTTAGCTACCATAATAACCACAAGTGAGTGATAATTAGCATGTAATTCATTCTGACATACCTAATTTGGGTTAGTGGACCATAACTACCTACATAAATCTGACATGTATACTTTTAGAGCCACAAAGTGATCCAACAGTGATCATAAGCTCTGACTGTTATAGCTTGTATGCAAGTGTGTGTATGTGTGCGTGTGTGTGTGTGTGTGTGTGTGGTGTGTGTGTGTGTGTGTGTGTGTGTGTGTGTAGGTGATGGGTGGGTTTGGGGGGCTTCATACGATTGCTGTTGACAGCCTGCACGAGGTCCAGGTCTCCATTTGCAGGCACTAGATTAGCACCATTATTTCTGACCAACATAACCCACCTGTCCAAATCCTTCTGTTCCGGAGGTCACCCCCATATACACACACTATACACAAACAAATCACTTCCAGCCCCTAGAGCCCCCCTCCCCCGACCCTGGTTTGTTTTTAGACAATGTCAGAACATGTGGCCTATCCATATGTAATAAGAACTGTCATTAACACTTTATTTGAAGGCTGCCTACATAGGGACTTCACAGCACATGCATAAGCATTGAATAATATATAAAGCTGTACTTGAGTATTTATAAACAGCTTATGCCTGTAATCGCAAAAAGACAGCATTTTTTCTGAATTAACATAAGGACCCTTAAACTGTTCCCTTTATAACACTGTTATGAAGCATGATGAAGTTCATAAGGCAAAGGCCTAATTAAGAACACCATATAACCGTTCTATATATTTCTACTATAGTCTACTGTACAAATGTATAGCTTCTGTTAAGGAGATCTGTGTTGCTGCAGATATGAACAGCTAAACCAAAACAATACAATATAATAATATGATAAATATTATAACTTAAGTACTTTTACTGTTGATGCTTAAGTACTCAAGTACTAAATTAGAAATACAGACAGTGACTTTTATTGGAGTAATATTATGCTAAAAGATTCTTTACTTTTACTCAAGTACAGGATTTTTGTACCATATTCATATTGTACTATATTGATACACTGTAAAAAATAAGAGTCAGCTCAACTCAAAATGATATAGTAACTGATTACAGGGCCTTTCTTGAGTTGCCTCAACTTGAGGACACAAGAGTTCACCCAACTCAAACCTCTTAGCTGAGTCAAAAGTTCAATTTTTTTTTGTTCTGCATCTCAGATAAATAAATAAAAGAAATTTGTGTTTTACACTCAACTTCTCCAATAGCCAGGACTCTTTCCGTCACACAGTCATAGTAGATATTTTTTTCTCTTGAGTACACACTTACAGATGCTAAGGCATTGCTGGGGTTCAAACTCACAACCTCCTGTTGAAATGGCGGTTTAGTCCATTGCACAACTAGCACACATACTGTCTCTGATTTTGTGTCCTTAAATATTTAATACACTGTAGACATTATTTCCTATTTTAACTTTGAGGTGTTGCATTGTCTTATGTGGTGCAACTGTCTAATAATTTGTCCCAACACCGAGAGGCTGTGAGTTTGAATCCCTGCAATGCCACAGCTGTCTATGAAGCCCAAAAAGAAACCATGCCAAAGGGGCCTGTGTGATAGAAGGAGTGTCAGCTAGTGGGGAATTTGAGTAAAATGTAAGTTTGATTTTGTTTATCTAACTGAAATGCCAAACTAGAAACAGTAGCTTTGAGAATTTTTGACTCAACTAAGAAGTTTGAGTTGGGATCCAACTCAAGAAAAGCTATGAAATCACTTACTATAAAATTTTAAGTTGAGCAGACCTCTCGATTTTTTACAGTGTATGGGAAACATATATGTAAATTATTACTAAATTTTGAAGGCATCAAACCTTCAGTTGAACTGATATAAAGGGGCTCTTATCGTATGATGTGGTTTGAAAACATCCTGCAAAATTCATCCCAACACCTCTGACTTTCACATTTTTATTTCAGGCTTTCCATGTCAACTCGTTGCAGCGCATGCAAACCATATTTTAATGTGTTTATTTCTCCTGACTCAGTAATGCTACTTCTTTCAGTTTTAACATTAAAACAGTAAAGAAATAATTCCCCATTTTTCTCTACCTCAGTTGAAAACCACAGCTGTCTCAGAGTAAAATCTCTGTACATTCATTTATGCTAAAAATAAATGTTTTTGTCTTCTCCTTCACAGTTACCAATTTGGAGATACTTGTTCTTTTCCTATTTTTTTTCTCTGTTTTCCTTCAAATTCAGAACATTTGTGTCCACAAAATGGATCAAACCAAACACAGAAACATACATAAATGTCCACTCAAAGCAAATACACAAAGCTTGCGCTCCCTTCTCATAAGCAGTTCCCCCTAGAAGAAAGACATTGTACATCTATTTTGGTGAGCCATTCATCACAGAGAAAGCATTCTCCCACATGACAGGACATATCTGACAAATTTGGGACAACACAGAGATGAGCTCTGGCACTCAAGCAATGGAGTAATGTGCATCTGCAAACATATATGTTGACAAGGTCAGGTTCACTTGAGAGATGATTGTGATGTGAAATTAAAACCTCTTCAAACATCTCTATCCAAAGCCTTCACCTTGAAAACTAACACGTACAGCATGTATGTATGTTTTAGGCTCTGCAGGCTTGACAAGTGTCACAATCCAGCATTACTGTCCTTCTGTTTGTTTATACTACATGCTGTATTCACTCTTGAAAATAAAGATTCCTTAAAGCTACACCATGTAAGATTGGGGATTTGGAGACCTCTCTGGTGGAAAAGTGTAATTGCACACATTTTGTATCATCAATTGTGTTTCAGGACCCCACGGGAGGATGAATCTGATGAACACGAGAGAGTTGAAAGAGTATTCGAAGAGGGCTCAGTCAAAACTTGGTGAAGGACATGTCTTTGAATGAATTATCTAACAGTGTCATCATATCTTCACCAGTATAATGTTGATTTTGCATTTGTGACCTGAACATTGAGCCGGACCTTCTTTGTGTGTCTGTATGTATGGCGTTAACACATAAGACGTATGATGTGGTTTGAAAACATCCTGGAAAATCCGTTCCAACACCTCTGACTTTTATTTTGTTATTGCAGGCTTTGCAGGTCAACTCGTAGCAGCACATACACACCATATTTTAATATATTTTTCCTCCTGACTCAGTAACGCTACTTCTTTCAGTTTTAACAAAAAAAACTTACTAAGTTCTGCTATTTACAAAGTTCAATTACCGGTGCATACCCAGGTAACAGTGCATGTGTGAAAGGAGCTTAAGTGTCCTTGTTTGTAAAAGTGATGTGAAAGAACCATTTTAAAGTTTAAAGAGCCTCCCTGTAATGTACAGTCTTTAAAAAAAGTGGTGCTTCAAGGGTTCTTTAGTAAAGAAAATGGTTCTATATATAGAACCATGAACACTCAAAGAAACCTTTGCATGATTAAAAGGTATTTTGCATCAGGAAAGTGTTCTACAGGTTGATGGAAAATGTGTATGAATATGCTGTAGATGGTCCTATACAGACAGTATCTATACATCTTCTACTGTTGCAAGCTTGACACCATAACAATAGAAGAACGCTATATAGAACCATTTCCAAAAAGATTCTATAGAGAACCATCTACAGCACCTTTTCCATCAGACCAAAGAACCCTTTCATGATGCACTGAACCCTTTAATCATGCAAAGCGTTCTTTTAAATGTTGGTGAGAAACATTTGATTTTGCAGTTGAGTTTTCAGAGAAAAGAGAGAGACTGAATTTTGTCCATGATTCAGACATGAGGGAGCTTATGGCTGTTTATGCTGAGGATTTCACTTCTTGTTTACCAGGGATTTCGTCGCAAGCAGGAACACGTGCAACCTGGTAAAATACAGTTTAAGGGTTGTATGTGTGAACGACACAAAGCCTGAACATTACCGGTAAAAGCATCACTTTAATGTCCAGAGTTTTATGTGTGAAAAGGGCTACAGTGTCTTTGATGCAGCTAATGGTGTCCCTTGTAGAGAATCTTCAGCATTCTAAACATGAGTGAGTGAGTGAGTCCACAAGGTGCTTTGCAACTAAAAATGGTTCCAGAGAACCATCCAGCACCTTTATTTTTGTAAAGACTGTAACTGCTCTCTCATAAAGGCCTTTAAACAGGCATAGGTAAAGCTAATTCTGGATTGCTACTGCTTTGTTTTAGTGCCTGTCTGCGTGTCTGATTTAAGTATCTTTACTGTCTCTAACTCAGTTAGGTTTTACAGTCTCTCAAGTCCACCAGAAAAGCGCTCACAGCTTGAGCATGTCACCTGTCAGTAGCCTCAATAAAGAGGGTTGGAGAGAGGGTATAGTGAAGCGAGAGGGAGATATGGTCTGATGAGTGACAGCTCAGACCCTCTGTCCTAACGAGGTAGACAGGGTGACAGGAGATGGTGGCGGTGAAAGGATAATTCGAAGGCAAACTTTTAAAGGAGCCAAAGAGTCAGTCTGTAGTACAGAGTTAGGTTTAACCCTCCAGAGTATAAACATAAACATACACCTTGAAGTTCCTTGTTTAAGTATTGCTCACTTGCAGTTCACTGAAAAATGCATAGAGATTCTGTCAAAAGTGCAGATTCTAAATTTGACACCACGTTTGTGGTTGTAAGAAGAAGATGAGACATTTTAATAACCCCTTAAACTCTAAGGACACACCTGCAGGTTTAGACTCGCATTCTTCACTCTCATAAAAATGTCATTGCTGACATATAAGAACCTCCAAACTCCATTTGTTATTAAGATTTTTGTTACACTATTTAAAATGTTTCTCTTTACATTGTCTGGTCATGGTTTAACAGGAATAGTCCAAAGTAACACTCTTAGCAAAAAGGGTTCTATTTAGTACCACAAAAAAAAGTTATTGTATGTAGCAATAACAATAGTGCAACAATAGTTTAACAACAGTGTAAAAATAGTGGAACCCTTTTTGGTGCCATATAGAAACATTTTAAATGGTTTCTTAAAAACCATTTAACAGGTTTTCCATTACAGAGAAGAACCATTTAAGCATTCAAGGGGGTTCTTTGTGTTGTCATAGTTCTACATATGATCATTGCCATTACAAAAGGATACTCTTAGCCAAAATGGGTCTATATATCAGTGAAAAAGTTCTTTGTCTTGTAACAATAGCAGAACCCCTTTAGTGCTATATACAACCATTTTCAAATAACCATACACAATATGTTTTCCATCATTATACCATGCAAAGAACCATTTGTTGTTGTTTTTGTGTAATATGCTGAAGTTCTACATATACTTACTACTTTTACTAAGAACCTCTTTTTTGAGGGAGGACTTTTGAAGAACCCCTTTTTGGGATGTACTTGAAATAAAAATCTCATTACATTCATTTACATTGAAATTTAATTTTCTCACAAAGTTCTCTTACAACTGTGAGGGTAGGTATTACAGAATTATATATAAATAATATTTATATAATCATAATAGTTACTGAATAACATATGGTAGTTACTGGACAAGGACACTTGGAATCACTAAACAAACAGAGGCTAAAAGTTATTGTTGTGCACAGTGTCTTGTTCCGCAGAACATTTGGCCTCGTTCACCAACCGCTCCCAAGAAGAAATTTCTTCTTAAAACCCACTTACGCAGTTTCCCCGAAGTTTCTAACATTCACCGATGTTTTCTTATTTGGGATTTGTACTTAGGTAAGAACGGAATCTACACACACTCAAGAGCACGAAGATGTGAACAAGTGTGCTGTTTAAGGACACGTCATAAACTGGCTTTGTACTTAATTATGAAGTATTAATTATAGAATCACATTTAGACAGTACAGTGAAACTTCTAACCCCTAGACTTCTAGGGGTTAACCATTACAGTGACTGATGCCATGCCTCCTCTTCCTTAATGAGCACGATGTAAGTCAGCGCTGACTGACTCTGCTCCTCTACTAACACTGCTAATTAGATTCCTCCACAGTGTAGAGCATGTTAAGTTGGCCCCACCACTCATTAACCTCTCGGTCCGCTCATCCAGCCACTGAGAGCATGTTTCATCAGCTCCAGCAGCTGAGACACTGTGAGGGGAGGGAGAAAACAAGGAGGGAGACAGAGTGAGGGAGTGATTGAAAGACAAGCAGTTTGACCGTGGCCTGGGAATGCTCCATGTCATGGGGGGTGGGGGTGTGACGAGGTGCTACTTTGAACACATGCCCAACCGCCACATACTGAGCACAGCACTACGGCTGGGAGGACGGTATGGAGGGGGGGGACTCTAAGAGTCACTGTGTCGGAGCTTAATGGCCATCCGTTAAAAGGACGCAGACACTTAAACTCTCTGATGTCACATGGTGGGGCTTTTGGCTGTAAGCCTATGAGTTATATCTTTATTACTGAAAGAAGCGAAGAGGTGCATCTAGTTTCAAATAAGCAGATGCAAATAGGCAGCTATTTGCACTTTCATTAGTAATGAGACTGAAGAAATGTTGACTGAAACAAGTACCTTTATCTCAACAAGTGGCTTAAAGTCTATGTGCATTATGAAATAAGGGTGCTAAAAAGGGCTCTTTGGAGTGACTCTAAGCACAAAAGCACTTGATTCCCTAAAGAATCTTTTACCCCTGAAATGGCCAGGGCCTACTTGCGGGTGCAAAGGTTCCATAAACTGCTGTTGGGCTTATCTATACAATAATACTAATTCTCTCTCATTCTTTTTTTGTAACAAATTCACCTCTGGTGTACAGCCACCAGGACTTGCAGCCAAAGGAAGGCCATTAAACCCCTGTAGAGGAGGGGGCGCATGTTCGGGCAGTGCGCTCATGGAACCCAAACTCGCTGTGCGTCTGCAAATCCCCAGCAATTCCCCTCTTATTCAATACGTTCAATACAGCCACCTGGGACAGCTATAGTGGCAAGAGAGGCATGCTGGCACTGCCAATGCAATAAATCAACATGCCACAGGACCATCTCTCCACCGCTCTGCCCCCCCAAACCCTCTACCCTCCCACACACACACTCAATGAAGAGCAAACACAGTAAAAATAACACAATGCCATGGACATTACATAGAATGAATATACAGACCACATGCCAACTCGGCATTCCTTAAAGATCAGCGGTTGATCAAACACAGCCCAATGCTACTGTTCACTACTTGTGAAAAGATTTTTAAAAAGGCTCTGTGTAAGGCCTAAAACAGTTTGAATTTGAGTTATTCATTTCCATGTCTGTTGCTTTGCAGTGCTGTGCAAAAGTCTGAGACCACCCCCCTTCATTTATTTATTCTCATGTCAAAGTACATGAGGTAGACGTCTGGGGTCTAAGGCAGTTGTTTTCTATTTAGTTTTGCTCTGGGTAGTTTTGGTTTTCCCAAAACCAGCTCAATCAATCAAAAATGTAAAAATGTGAGCACGGGGTCTGTACAGCGGGGATTGGCCAGTGTTCAGACAGCACTTCTTAAGGATCACTTCTGAGAGCCAATATAGTGTTTTTCATTGGAATATGAAAAGCTTTAACTGATCTTAGATCAGCATTTTCACTTTAGGAAAGAAACACCAGTGATCACTTGCATAAAACATCTTAAATATTTGTTCTAAGTTAAACACTTAAGGGACAAATGAGAGTCTAAAATATTCACAATTATGTTGGGTTTTTTTTCCCATGATTTTAAGAGGTATTACCCACCACACTTAAGGTAAAAAGAAAAATTAGTGCCAGAATTCCCTCAAGATGCTTTATGCAAGTGACCAATTTGTATGATTTATGATGGTCTTTAAATTCCTATTACATCAAAATAACCAGCCCATGAAGTAGTGGAGAATGACAGCCCTGTCTGACCTGCCGTCTATGATCCAAACATTAAAAGGGAATTTATTGATTGTTGTAAATACATGTAACACACCCAGTGATATTTAATATGGCGGGCTGGCAGGCTGACTCAGATTCATCAGCAGCGTGACTTCTCAGAACATGCCCGACATCATCCACAAATGACTCGCGCACGGCTTTTCTAGAACATGATGAATGAGATGGGGATCAAGGTTATAACATTGTTACAATATCACTTATGCATGTCTCTCACCCCCAATTTGTTTGCTTCCTGGAAACCCAAATGGCACAATTTGTGGTTCTGAAAACTAAGGGCGCATAGCTGGTGAATATGAACGGGCACAAGGTGTCGAGGAATGTCCGTGGTCGTCATTTCTCCGGCCGGACCCACCTCTCCTTGAGACCCTTGGCAGCCGAGTTATAAGCGCATATGTGGTTTACATTTTCACGACAGTTGCTGCCACTATGAGGATAATCAGGCTAATTTAACTCGGCAGCGGTCTGCCAACATACCTGTGGCTAGAAGCCATCCATTGTAAACTTCACTTAATTGCTAGTCTCCAAACTGACCATTTTAAATGGTCTTTGGGGTAGTTACACATTGTGTACATGTAGAAAATGGGACAAGGGTCAGCTTTAGAAAAGTACATTTTAGAAGTGTTTGACTCAACTTAAGAATATCCAACCTTTAAGCAGTTCTTGGAAAGCTGACATGTTGATTGATGGGCTTTTGGCTGCCTGACACAGCTGCCAAGGTGAACAAACATTTATGACTGCTATTCTGCCATTAGCATCTCATGTCTCACCACTGTTCCAGCCCATCACCTCTTTTCAGGAAAGCATTGCTCTCATTCTTCCATTACATAATTGTTCTGATACCATTTGAGATTTACGCTACCAATCATGTGTTAATAATGTTTCAGATCATGGAGAGCTGATATGAGGAACATGACAGCCTCATACTTCCTCAGGAGGGCCAAAATATTGTCTATACACCAACAGCAAAAAGTGGAATAGTCCTGATCTGTCTCCTTAAACAACATGTCAGAATTCTAAGAGAGATGTAGGCCACGCCATAAGGGAACAACACAGTTCTGGGGAAGACCTGGTCTTTCTGAGAAAGAATTCCGTCCAGTGGGCTCGTCCAATTGGAGCGCCAATGAGGTGCCAAAAAGCCACCCTATTAATTTAGATAGCAGCTTGTTCAACCCACTTCCTCGAAGCTGGTGGCACCTCAAGCCACTTCAGAGTTGCAACGCAGCCTAAGGCCACTGCTAAATGTGGCCGGTGAGTAACTCTGGCAGGTAATTGTGATAATCTGCTCTGCTAAATGTTCCACGCTGCGGGGATGCCTCAGAGACACACTAGGGTGGCTGACTGCCATTTTACTTCTGAAAATGACACAAAGCCATAGAAGTGAGCTTGTGGTGCTGACAAGGGCCTTTTAAGACAAATTGGTGACCCAAATTTTGCCTATGGTGATAGAAATGATTAATAGATGGGGCTCTTATTTAATCAACACAGCTGATGTGGCTATTTTCATCTTTTGCTGACCTGCTGCAGCAAAGGACATGGCACTGGAGGCTATATCATATATACATTTCTATCATAATATGTCAGTGTGCAGTGTTGATAACATACACATGCCAAAATATGAACACTTTTCTCTGGCTTCCTGTGTATATAGTGCAGTTTATTAATTAATCGAGCAATATTCTAAGGGCTTATTGGAGAACCCACTTATGTTTCTTTAAAGAACCTTGAAGAGATGTGTGTGTATGAAGAATATTTTTGAAGAACCTACACATTGATCCTATAGATCTTCTATCACTTCAAGATTTGCCCTCGATAACTGAGATCATTTAAACTGGACACACCCAGGCTTGACTACTGCCAGCCCTGTTTAATCTAAATATCACTTAAACAGAACCTTTCCAGCAATGTGAAGTAGGCTAAAAGGTTTCAACAAGCAGCACATTATCAGCCATGGTCAAAAGAAATTCTGAAAGAGATGTGAAAGAATGTTATTGAAATATATCAGTATGGAAAGGGTTACAAAGCCATTTTTGAGGCTCTGGGACGTCAAACCACAGTAAGAGCCATTATATTCAAATGGAAAAAAACTTGGAACACTGGTGAATCTTCCCAGAAGTGGCTGGACTATGAAAAAGAACACAAATGAACATTTTAAGGAACTGCTCAGCTCAGATAAGGTCAGTGTTCATGATTCCACCACAGGAAAGAGACTAAAATTCTATTTGTGGGAGAGTTGCAAGGTGAAAAACCACTGCTAAACAACAGGAACACAGAATTTTGTCTCACATTTGCCAAAAACAGCCTGATTGCCCCCAAGTCTTTTAGAATAATGTTCTGTGGACTAATGAGTAGAAAGTGAAGCTTTTTGGAAGATAGAGGTTCCATTATATCTGGCATAAATCTAACATAGCTTTCGACAATAAGAACATCATACTGACAGTCAAACATGGTGGTGGTAGTGTGATGATGTGGGATGCTTTGCTACTTTATGGCTTGGCGACTTGCCATAATTGACAGAACTATGAATTTATCATTCTACTACACTCTTTAAAAAGAAGGTTCTTCAAGGATTCTTATGTATATAGAACTGTTACGACCTGGTCTAGGAACCTTTTTGAGATCTGACACACAGCAGGTTAGTCTGTCTACAGAGTCTTGATCATCAGAAGGAATGGAAATGTATAACTGGGTGTCATCAGCATAACTATGAAAATTTATATTATGTTTCCTTACAATGTCACCTAGAGGTAGCATGTACAAAGAGAAAAGCAAAGGCCCTAAAACTGATCCTTGGGGGACTCCAACAGGGGAAACAGCAAATCTGTTTGATGAATGACTGCCTATTACCTAAATATGATTTAAAACATTCTAAAACTGTGCCTGAGAGGCTGACCCAGCATTCAAGATGCTGGATTAAAATCTTGTGGTCAACAGTATCTAAAGTATACATACGGTATATATACATATACATATATGCACAAGGAGTGGCCTAATCAAAGATCTGACCTGAATCCTAGTGAGAAGCTGTCGCAGTAGGAATGAAAGATTAATTGTATTTACATCCAAATTATCATTTGAAAGTGTATTTTTCAAATTGCAAGATCTCAAATTTTTATTATTGCTTACATTAACAACAGCATTGTCTTAACAAATTGGGGAACGAAAGTGGGGAAATTAACACAATAACATGGAGCTCATTATTTGCTTTTAGATGAATCAGACAAATAAAAAAAAACAAATATGACATCTCAATAGCAAATGGCAGACTAGCGCACTACATTCAGCATTCAAACTTCATGCCAGAAGAACTAAATTTGCTGGTGTTCTTGGCCAAAAAAACAGGCTTTAATCTTGTTTTATAGAAAATAATTGCAGTTAAATTAAATATTTTCTCCAAATTGTTCAGCCCTATGTCATAGGACTCTTAACGAGCAGTTCACGCTCAAAAGCCCTCCACTGTGGCTGAATTAAAGCAATTCTGCAAAGATGAGTGGGCCTCCACAGCAGTGTAAAGACTGATCTCCAGTTATAGGAAGCATTTGGATGAAGCTGCTGCTAAAGGTGGAACAGCTAGTTTAGGGGCATTTTTTTACATGGGTGATATAACTTTTTTCCGTCAATAAATGAAACGATCATCTATCATTTCCTCATGTCGTATATTAAATTCTGAAAGCATTTAGTGTCACAAATACACAAACAATAGAGGAAATCAGGCAAGTTGTTTTTCACAGCACTGTATAAGGCTCTTCGACTGATGTGGACTTGCTTTTGTTTGGTGAGACGTTTTAAAAACAGGTGCAAACATACCACAGCTGATTGTTCTGTAACCTCACGACAACAGAACGTAGCAAAGATGTCAGCAAAGTAATGGATACTGCAGTAGGACAGTATCCATTGACAAGAGAGCTCACATGCTGTTCTCCCGCTGGATTTCTCACCTTCTCCCTCCTCAGTTTGTAAGGGTCAAGCATTTAAAGTGCTGCATCCATAATGTTGCCCATAAAAGTGTTCAAATGAGCAGTTGTGTAGAAAAATGCTAATGTCATCTTATATGAAGAAAACACCAATCAAACACCTAAACACTTCACCAAGATCAAAGTCCCTACGTTGTGTGACTCTCAGCCTTAGAGAAAGAAAAAAGGCACTGAGAAATCACAACAGCACTGTAAAGCTACTGCAAATGATAAACAGTTGGATAAATCAACTGAAGTGAACAAATGGATGGATGATTCATTTGACTGTCAAATAAATCATCATTCCAATAAAGCTACTCTTTATTTTGATAGTCCTCACAGATTTTCTATAGATGTTTAAACTGTTAATAAACTAATTGGTAAAACACAGCTGGCTATCAACAGTGTTGGAGTTAAGGTTAGGTTTAGGATTAGGTTTAAGTCAGGTATTAAGGTAGGTATTAGGTATTAAGATATTAAGTCAGAATTGTTCGCAGCAGTAGTGATAGGAACCAGATGTCTCAAGAGTTTAAGGCCTCTAAAACCTATATCACAGGAAGTTATATACTCAGTCTGATGTCTGAGACATTGTTTTACAGTAGTTTTGAGATAAGTTTTTAAGTTTTCTAAAACATATTTTAATCATTTTTTCTAGTCTGTTTATGGTGTAGGGATATATTTAGAGTGTTCTAAGGCAAAATAGTCCTCAAAGAAAAGTCTTTTTTTTTAGATTTACCACTATTTTGCTATCATCAACAACACATATAAAACCTCAGAAGACTTGTGTACATTGGTGGTTTTAAATATTACATAAAATGGCTATATTTATGTTGTAGACATCAGGATCCCTGGTTTCTATCACCACCGCTGTAAATAAGTCAGAGTCAGCAAGTTTCTCTACAAATGAACTATTTTACATCAAACCACCCTGAATGACATTGGTTACATTTCAATCACTGAATCATGCAAAAAATTGGAGGAATTCCCCTTTAAGTCGACAATTTAATTTATTTACACCTGCAGGTTAGGATTCTCCTTATATCCTCAGATTGGAGTTGGGGGTTGGGGCAGGTAAGAGGCAGTTGTCAGTTAGAGACAAGTGGATCTACAATGCATCTATGAGGGGTTCTCAAAATAAAGTGTTAATGCATTCTTTAAGCCAACCCTCCAAGAACTTTCAGTAATAATGAGTATCTCTCTACACGTCCCTTCAAGAGCCCCCTAATGCAGCTACTACACCTCTCTGATAGAAGTGCTGTGGGCTGCTGACATCTGCTGGTCATATGATCCTCATGCAGCCTAGAGATGTGATTTACAGCATCTCTTATCAAATATTCTCACATTTTCCTACAACCACACATTCTGCATAGAACCACAGTTCTACATAGTGTCCCAATACACTCTGTGAAATAGTGTTTTCTAGCTATAATTTTCAAACGTTTCTGAATATAAACCACTTCATTTCTATCATTTTTTTCTGCAAAGTAATAGTGATGCATGATTTGAGAGCAAGTGAGCAATAAGGGGACTTACACTCAATATGCAAATATCAATATAACCTCAGTTATTGAACACTCTTAAATAAGAATCCTTTTGTAAAGAAAATAGTTCTATATAGAACCATGAACACTCAAGAAAACATTTGCAAGGTTCAAAGATTCTTTGCATCATTAAATGGTTCTACAGAGTGATGGAGAATGTGCTGTAGATGGTTCTGCATATAGAACCTTTTTGAAAAGGGTTTTATACAACACCAAAAAGGGTTCTTGTTGTTATGATGTCAGCCTTGTAACAATAGAAGAACCCTTTTTGGTGCTATCTAGAACTCTTTTCTATATAGAACCATGTAAAATACATTCTCTATCAATCTGAAGAAACTTTTCATGATGCAAAAGAACCATGCAAAGGGTTCTTTGAGTGTTTATGGTTCTATATAGTACCATTTTCTTTACTGAAGAACCTTTGAAGAACCATCTTTTTTAAGTGTGAATAAGTAATCAACATGAGTAAATAACAACCTAATGAAGTGAATAAACACACACACACACACATTTTCTAAGCTGCTCATCCTTCTGAGTCTCAGGGGGAGCAGGAGCCTATCCCAGCAGTCAGTAAATGAACAAACACATAAAATTAAAATGAAAAAAATTAATGTCATTTGACTGGAGCCCTACAATGGACTGGCAACCAGTCCAGGGTGTATCCTGCCTTCTGCCTTAACCCAGAAAGATAAGCAGCTTAGATGATGTGTGTGTGTCTTTGTGTGTGTGTGTGTTTGACTGGAGCAGTAAGGAGCCTGTGTGGGTGAGTAAGTAAGTAAGTAAATAAATACAATAAGTTTCTTTTACTCTCTGGTACGACACACATGGAAATTTTAGTTTATAAGATTATAATCATAAATAAAAAGTTTTCATTATTTGATTCTCCATTGTTTTTCATTTAATTATTACTTCAAACTGCAAGGTGACAGAAAGTGTATGGTTGCAGTTGTTCCTGCTAAAGGTTACACAGTTATTAAGTTTAGAGGGCAATTACTTTTTACATGGATGATAATGGGTGTTGCCAAACTTCTTTCTTTCAGTGATTTAAAACTTTTTAAAAACTGTGCTTTTTTTATATTTCCTCATATTCTCCCTCCTCCATCAGTAAAATAGTCTTACTACAACATACACTGAAAAAAAAGAAAAGTCAAGTCAGCTTGAAAAATCATGAGAAACTTTCAAAGCCCATGCAGGTCACATGAGTTCATTCACCTTTTCATTCTTTCTTGGACATTTAAGCAACTTTGTGGTACCTGAGTGGGACAACCATCTGCCTACCTGCTCATCAAGCAATCGTGAAGTTCAAATCCCGGCAAGAAAAACTCAGAAGAAAAAAGTCTCAGAAGAGGAAGGCTTCACCCCCCCTGGCTGGGGGCACTGTGTCATCAGGTGGCTGAGAATTAGCAATGACTAAACTGGACAATGAACTGAGTAAAGGCTCACCAAAGTTACACACTGCTGCATTTTTCTTGGTTTCATCCCATGCAGACAATAAATGATGTAAACTCTAATTATCCTAACTCATACACTTTTTACTTACTCATTAGACTTATTAATAAGCAGGTTTCTTTTGTGTCTACATCGGAACAGTTTTAGTGTAAGATGAACCTGAATCACAATTTCTTGTCTTTTTCTTTTAAGCTAAACTCAGTGGTACATTGAAAGGTAAATGCTAACAGCACTATCACTTACTGTCTAAACCATCACATTTCAATAGCAAACAAAAATTCAGTCAGTCAATAATATGATCAAACTTCAGGTGCCTGAGAGCAGATAACATTCCCTCTTTTATTTCCATTATTTAGTCATTTTTACATATTATTTTAAGGGGTTAATCTCAGTTTCTACTTGAGTTTGAGGGACCTCAAAAGACGATAGTAGCTCAAGAAAAAAAAAATCAATAAGAAATATTAATCAAAAATGATCAGACAGTTGTTTATTATCATTTGTATTTAAAAGTAAAAACGAATGCATTGAGTCGTCACTAGTCTAATTAAACCATTAAACCATCTAATTAATGCCATCAGGTAACTCTACAGAATCTTTTGTGTGCTCACATTTCATTTTTATTGCTGTATAAGTAAATGAATTAGAGTGGGGCATGTGATCAGACTGGGCCCCCAGTGATTTCCCTGTAGCGCAGAGCGTCAGAGGTGAGTCTTACTGTTTTAGTTCCACTCCTCCTGCGTTAGGATTGGCTGGTTGTGTCTCTTCTCCTGCGCTTTGATTGGCTAGTAGTTCATCTTTGCCAGAAGTTCACCGCACTCCCAGCCAATCATAGCGCAGGAGTCGGGGCTTGTCCATAGTGAGTAATATAAAAACACAGCGCGTGCCTGAGGAGACCTCTGCGTGGAGAAACCCAAACCTCCAGCATGGTGAACAGGAGGCGACACGGTTCACGCGCACATTCACATCAGCGCCGCAGCCCTCCACCAGCCCAGGTAAAAACAGACCGCGCCTTCAGCTCCTTTACGGAGTTTCCTGCTGCTGTTCTTCATCCTTCTGTACAGACACAGTCCGCGGCGGAGATGATTAAAGGGGAATTCCACTGATTTTTCAAAGTTTCTGCGTAATTTAGTCGTTGAGCTGTAAACAAAGTCATTCAGAGTGATGTTTAAGGGTTCACTGTAGAGAAACTTACCCACACAGATGTCTTTACAGTGGTGATAGGAACCAGGTGTCACAATGTCTACAACACAAAAATATAAAATATACAGTTTTATTTACTATACAAAATGAGTGTCTTTTGAGTGTTTATAAGTAATGTTGATAATGTAAAACTGAAAAAAAGACTTCTCCTCTCAGCCATTAATGGATTAAAACACATTTTAAGTCAAAATCTTAACCGAAAACTAATAAAATAATCTCCAGCTTTAGGTGGCATATTCTTAGGCATTTCATGTTAGAACTTTCTGTGAGGGAGCTTTTAGAGGCATTAAACTCTTCAGACGTCTGGCTCCTGTCACCACCACTGTAAACAATTCTGACTCTGTAAGTATCTCTAGAGTGGAGCACTTCACACCAAACCATTTGAATGACTTTTTTACATCTTGATGATTTTTATTATGCAGAAATTTTAAAAGTGGTGGAATTCCACTCCTGTGCCTCAGTGAGTTACAATACAGTAACAAGTTAGACTTTTTGTAGCTTAACTCTTCATCTTTTGTCAAGTCAGCTTCAACGTATAACAATAATCTAGCTTTTATCACTGACAACTCTTTTTTGAGTTTTGTTTAGGTTTAAGGCTGCGTGATGATATCACAATCATATTGGTATCTACAAATAATTGTTTTTAGAAAATTATCAGCATTTGATAGATTTTTACATTGCACTCATAATTCATTTCAAAATTTAATGATGCATTTATTGTGTTGTGGAGGAGCAGAATGTTTAGGTGACACTGGGCTGCTGTGATAAAATGTATTTATTTGTGTATTTTACTGTACATTTTATACCCTATTAGCATTTCTCTGTAAGGCTAATCTAAGTAGGTCTAGACTCAGTTTCTACATTTTAAATTTTAATGTATCGGCTTCCACAGATATGGACATAAAAAATGTAGGATATCAGCATTGGCCTTGAATTCACATATCAGTGCATCCCTGGTGAAGTCAAAAGTCTTTTCCAGTGATTCACATTTTAATAATTATGTGACTTTTTTTAATACAAATTATTTAAATATATAAATAATAGTGTTTGGAATTCTGGACCAGTGCCGATATCTAATATTTTTCAGGTACAAATCAAAACTACCTGGATTTGCATTACAGAGAAATATAACCTTTATTTATGTTGTTTTACAAAATCAGTAAAATGAATAAAATGCTGATATTTTATCACAATAACCCAACATCACCAAAAATATCTGCACTTCCAGACTGCAATCAGTACATCATCAACTACTGGTTTAAAACATAAGTTAAATCTAATCATCTGTTCGATGCAGATGAATTTGATTTGACAATGATCTGCTGACATGGATATGATTCCAATATCATTGTGCATCCCTAACAAATAAATACATACACACAGTTGTATGCAAAAGTTTGAACTCCTAAGTCAAATGATATATTGAATTTATAAGTCAAAATAAGTAAAAACATCCTCTACAGAGAACAAACTTAAATATGTCATTTTTTCTGCAAGTTGTAATTGACAGTTTCTATTGATTTGCAGAATTTAATATACTGGGAAAAAGGAAACGTTAAATATAAAATGCGCCATAACCATTGCTCAGGCCACATATTATATTTTATCTGCCCCCCAACATGCAAGCAAATAAACAGTAATTGTGCATTAAAATGTGCAGAAGTGTTTGCTCTGTAGACGATTCACTAATTGTCACTTAGAAAATCAACAAAGCATATAATTTGACCATGTGACTGGAAGACTGTTCCAACTAAACCGCACCTTCAGTCTATTACACTTAATACACGTAATGAAGATTATCACTTTATGTGTACAAAAACTTGTATAAAACTTTACTGAAGTATTATTACATAGTAACTCTTTATCCATTTAAATTATAGATTATAGTTCATGTTATGTGTGTGTGTGTGTGTGTGTGTGTGTGTGTGTGTGTGTGTGTTTAATTGTAATCCAAATTAACTGACAAAAGGCAAAATGAAATTTTTAATTTTTAATGTTGGATGCTGTTTTTACAGTACTTGGCATTTGTATACACTGCTTGAACATTCATTCAGGTCTGATTTGTAGTCATTCCTACAACACATGGTCTTCTGTGATAATGCTGTGGAGTAAATCAATAAAACTCTTACATAATATTTGTGTGCACACGAGTAGTTTGCTCATCCGAGTCAGCTCCATCTAAGACTTGCTCTACCATGCAGTGGCCCACAGTTAACATGCAGTGGGGCACAGTTAGCATGCAGTGGGGCACTGTTAACATACAGTGGGGCACAGTTAACCCCTTAAATGGCCAGGGCCCACCAGCAGGCCCAAAGTTTCATTACACAATTCTATAACCTAAGCATAACTCAGCCAGATTACATTGAAGTCCCTGTAGTTACTGAACCATAAGCCTTAGAATGTAATAAGCCTGGGATTTTAAGGGCTTAACATGCAGTGAGGCACAGTTAACATGCAGTGGAGCACAGGTAACATATAGTGGGGCACAGGTAAGATGCAGAGGGTCACAGGTAACATGCAGTGGGGCACAGATAACACGCTGTGGGGCACACTCATCAGTATGAATTTGCACAGTTATTTTATTTTGCCTCTCTTTGTACAACCCCATTTCCAAAAAAGTTGGGATGCTGTACAGAATGTAAATAAAGATAGAATGCATTGATATGCAAATCATGTAAACCATATTTTTAAAGGAAAATTCTACAAAGACAACATATCAAATGTTGAAACTGAGACATTTTATTGTTTTTGGAAGAACATATGCCCATTTTGAATTTGATGCCAATAACATGTTCCAAAAAAGTTGGGACTGGGACATGTTTACCATTGTGTTTCATCACCTCTTCTTTTAACAACAAGTGTTTGGTAACTGAGGAGACCAACTGCTGTAGTTTTGAGAGTGAAATGCTTCCCATTTTTGTTTGATATAGGATTTCAGCTGCTCAAAAGTTCGGGGTCTCCTTTGCCGTTTTTTTCATTTCATAATGCACCAAATGTTTTCAGTGGGTCACAGGTCTGGACTGCAGGCAGGTCAGTTTAGCACTGTGGTTTGTCACTGTCTTGCTGAAATAATCAAGGCCTTTCCTGAAAAAGACATTGTCTGGGTGGCAACATATGTTGCCAAAACCTGTATTTATTGTTCAGCATTAATGGTGCCTTCACAGATGTGCAAGTCACCCATGCCATGCGCACTAATGCACCTCTATACCATCATGAATACTGGCTTTTGAACTGTGTGCTGATAACAAGTTGAGTGGTCTTTAGCCCGGAGGACGCAGTGTCCATGATTTCCAAAGAGAATTTCAAATTTTGATTTGTCAGACCACAGGACACTTTTCCACATCCCCTCAGTCCATTTTAAATGAGCTCAGGCCCAGAGAAGGTGGCAGCATTCCTGGATCCTTTTTATATGACAACAAACTGTTTTCACAGACTGTGGTTTTCAGAAGTGTTTCTGTGCACATGCAGTGATTTATACTACAGAATTATGTCTGTTTTGAATGCAGTGCTGCCTGAGGACCCAAAGATCACAGCCAGCAAATACTGGATTTTGGTCTTGTTCCTTACATACAGAAATTTCTCCAGATTCTCTGAATCGTTTAATGATATTATATACCGTAGATGATGAAAAGCAAAAGTTCTTTGCTATTTTATGTTGAGTAATGTTATTCTTGAATTGTTTGCTTGTGCAGTCTTTCACAGAGTGGTGAACCCCTCCTCTTTACTTCTGAAAGACTCAGCCTCTCTGGGATGTTCTTTTTATAGCCAGTCATGTTACTGACCTGTTGCCAATCAACCACCAAGTGTTTTTTTAGCATTACACAACTTTACCAGCCTTTTATTTCCCCCTGTCCCAACTTTTTTGGAACGTGTTATTGGCATCAAATTCAAAATATACAATATAATCTCTCTGTTTCAACATTTGATATGTTGTCTTTATACTATTTTCAAACATAGGGTTTAAATGATTTGCACATCATTGCATTTTGTTTTTATTTACATTTTGCACAGCGTCCCAACTTTTTTGGAAATGGGGTTGTAATTCTGTAACGTTATGAAGATATTTCAATAGAAAATGCTTTTAGAAGTACCAGTTATCCATATGTTTACAATATATGGGCCTGTCATCTGTGTTGTTGTTACAGTGAAACTACATATTTAATTGAAATCTTTATGTAAACTGTGACGTTTTCCATGTTTATCTTCAACACATTTGTTCTTGTCCAATGTAAAGTTTATGTAGTCACTGTGTGGCTTGTTTGTGTTAACTGTACGACATGGTTTACATGACATTTCCATGCATCTAACCTGTAATAACTTCTGCACACAGAACTATATGTGACAGGACAACTCTGTGTGTCTCCACTTTGCCCATATTGACCATAAACAGGGTTTCAACATAAAATATCCAGATCCTCAGCCACTGAGTGCTATGAAATGCCTCTCACTCTTCTTGTTTGTCCTCTATTGGCTGTTCTTAGGATGTTCTCTCAACAGCTGATGGTCCAAAGGCCACTGACAACATCACAGAGTTAGAGTACATGTACATATTCTGTGTATTTATTGCGTGTCTGTGGAGCGTTTGTCATTGCAGTTTCTTATCTAATTCCAGATAGGAAGAACTGAGTGAACGAACATAGCAGTTATGTCAGAATTGTTCACAGTGGTGGTGAGCGCTACCATATGTCTGAATGCTTCTAAAAGCTATATTTATTTATTTTCCCAGATAGTTATTACATGAAATGGTTACTAATGTTGCCCGCTGCCTGAGATAGCTTCGAGATAAAATTTAAAACATATTTTTAAATCCAGTCTTAGTGGAATGGTACATGCAGGTTGTTATAAAGCAAGATAGTTCCCAAAGAATACTTATCTTTTTGGATTTACCACTATTTTACCATGATCAACATTATATAGAAAAACTCAGGACACATACAGTCATGTGGAAAAAGTAAGTACACCCCTGGTTTCGGTAACTGGTACTGCCCCTTTTGATAGAAACAAATTTATGTTGGCATTTCCTGTAACTGTCTACCAGTTCCTGGAATCTACTGGAAGAATTCTTTGCCTATTCCTTCATGCAAAGTTATTTTAACTGTACAGTGGTTTAGGGACTTCTTGCATGTACAGCCTGTTTCAAATCCCCCCACAGCATTTCAGTGGGTTTCAGATCTGGGCTTTACTAGACTCAATTACTTCCTTTTGAGCCATTCCTTGGTGGATTTACTAGTATGTTTGGGATCTTTATCCTGTCGAAAGGTCCACTTCTTCAGCTTTAGCTTTTGATCAGATGGCCTCACATTCTCCTTGACCAGGCCCTGATGCAGCAGAGCAGCCCCAAACCATAACATTTCCACCACCATGCCTTACCATTGGTATGACACTCTTCTGCTCAAATGCAGACTCATCTTTGACTCATCTGTCCAGAGCACATTGTTCCAGAAGTCCTAGTCCTTGCCTAGATATTGATTAGCAAACTTTAGCCTTGCCCTGATGTTCTTTTAGACAGCAATTGCTTCATCCTGGTGCGCCTCCCATGTAGGTTAAATTTGTGCAGTCTCTAATGGTACTTTGACATCCACAGTGGCAAGAGCTAATTGCAGATCCTGTGATGAAATTTTGAATTTTTCAAAGAATTTTGAATTTTTCAAAGAATTCATGATGAAATTCAAAATTTCATCATGAATTCTTAGAGACTTATTTTTGCATCTTATGGTCTGCTCTTGGGTTAAATGTGCTGCAACAGCCTGGCTTAGACATGTTAGCAGTGGTTTTAAATGTTTTCTACTTGTAGATAATCTTCCAGACAGTGGAAGGATTCATTTCCAAAATTTTGAAAACCTTTTTTAAACTCCTTCCCCGACTCATAGGCATCTACAACTTTCTTTCTGAAGGCCTCAGAAAACTCTTTAGATCTAGACATGATGATGCCACACACTCCAATAATGAAGAGAAAACCAGACCTGATATCTGAGGTTTAAACAAGACAAGTTCTTCCCACATATTCTCTAATGGTGTTCTGATCATTCGCACCTGATTGGGTGCACCTGATTTCAAATTGACACATTTGAAGAAGTGAATTATATAGGGGTGTACTTACTTCTTCACATGACTGTATGTAGGCTCACTGGTTGTTTTGAATAGTAAACAAAATGGCTATAATCTGAACTGGTTTCTCTATAATGTACCATTTCACATCATACCACTTTGAATGATTCTGTCTGAATTATGCAGAAATTTTGAAAAAAATCTAGGGAGTTGCCCTTTCAGTCTTATACCTGGTGCCCCACAGCTCAGAACAGTTTCATGTATCCCCTGCCCCGGAGAACCTGATTCAGCTTATCAGCGAATTATCAAACTCTTCATGAGAAGGAGAAGGTGTGTTGAGGCTGCGAGTAGTGCTGTGGCCTAGAGAAATTATCTTTATGGCAGTAGGAGACTGTATCATTAGTTATGGCCATTTAAATGCTTGGCAGACTATTATCAGGTCAGAGCACGCAGTCCAACTCTGCCCAGCATAATCCTGCCTCTAATGACCTGACACAATATCTCTCTCTCTCTCTCTCTCTCTCTCTCTCTCTCTCTCTCTCTCTCTCTCTCTCTCTCTCTCTTTCACTCTCTCTGCGGAAAGTAAACACTGCTGAAGGCCAGACCACACTGACCCAACAAAGGCCAGCATGCCCAAACACTGAGTTGGTTTGACAATGATACCTGGGTGTCATTGTTGAAAGTCTGTAGGCTATTTTGCTCATTCACACTGATCTAGAATGTTCTCCACTCTCACACTGTTCTAGATTGTTCTCACCATTCACACTGTTCTAGAATGTTATCCCAATTCATGCTGCTCTAGAATTATCTCCTCATTCACACTGTTCTAGAATGTTATCCCAATTAATGCTGCTCTAGAATTATCTCCTCATTCACACTGTTCTCCTCCATTCACGCTGTTCTAGAATGTTCTTCCCATTCACACTGATCTAGACTGTTCTACCCATTCACACTGTTATAGACTATTGTCCTCATCTACAGTGTCCTAGAATATTTTCCCAGTTCTAGACTGTTCAATATTTTTCCCGGTTCTAGACTGTTCAATTCACACAAGTTTGTTTTGTTTAGCAGTTTTCTTAACATTCTAAAACTACTGCCAACCCCAGAATGTTGGTGTTTGTCGATGTTTGCTGGGTTGATTTCTGTTAGACACAATTCAGGTTTTACGTTTTCTGTTTGGCACTGGAAACGATGAAATCCATGTAAAATCTCTTTTGACAGACTCTGAGACAACCAGCAGTCTTTGCTAAAGCATCAGGCTCTGATTCTGATGTCCCTCATGATAAGCTGACCTTAGCCCAGGCCCGGCGGGGCACTCCTGGTAAGGCCAATTCTCTTTTCCTCATAGGTGGACTGATAGATTTCTTGGTAGAGCTGAACTTTGTTGGAACATGGAACAGTGTGCAGGGCAGAGACTGAGGTGATGAATGCTGCAATCTTAAAAATAAGGGTTCCAAAAAAGGATTTTAAAGCAATGCCAAAAAAGAACCACAATTGATTCCCTAAAAATGGCTCTTTTAAAGATTTTTTCTTGTAAATGAGATGTGTGAGTGTGAAGAATCTATTTAAAGTTTAAAAAAAACTCTACAAAATGTAAAGGTATACCAATTAAGATATTTTCCTAGAACCATATGTCAATCAACCAAGAACCATTAAAGAACCTATTTTTTAAAAGTATATGGAAACAGTGAGCTTTCTAGTAACGTCCCTTCTCCTCCAGCTCACCGGCCTGTGAGAGTCTACGCTGATGGAATCTTTGACCTCTTCCACTCTGGCCACGCACGAGCTCTAATGCAAGCCAAGAATCTGTTCCCCAACACACACTTGATTGTTGGAGGTGAGCTACACACACATAAACAGCTCACAGACACACTGACTACCAGCAGAGAAACATGAGTCTTCTGCCTAATTTGAAACATTTACACCAGGGGTGTCCAATCTTATCTGCAAAGGGCCTGTGTGGCTGCAGGTTTTCACTCCAAACAATGATTCTACTTCTTTAATTAATGGTCAGTCTTCAAACTACTGATCATGTGAGCTCCTGCTTGGTTGGAATGAAAACCTGCAGCCACACCAGCCCCCTGATCTACACCAGACAGCCCTGATCTACACCAAGTTTAAATGAGGCCTAATAAAGCTTTGACTTGCACTGTAGAAAACAAGCATATTTAATCATATCTGTGCATATCTGTCTCAGTATGTAATGACGAGCTGACACATAAGTATAAAGGCTACACAGTGATGACTGAAGCTGAGCGCTACGAGGCCCTCATCCACTGCCGCTACGTAGACGAGGTTGTCCGCAATGCCCCATGGACCCTCACACCTGAGTTCCTGAAGAGGCATAGGGTCAGTAGAGTGCTGTGCAATCACATTCCTCAACCAGCATACAACTGTGCATTTTATTGATTATTGACACTGTCAAGAACTGTCAGCCCAGAGCTGGTTGGTGTCTGATGCCACATTAACAAGATTTTCAAATGCTTAATCTAAATTTACTGACATGCAGCAGTTGTTTCATTTATACAGATTGACTTTGTAGCCCATGATGATATCCCATACACTTCTGCTGGATCAGATGATGTCTACAAACATATCAAAGCAGCAGGTAGGGACAGACCCTGCATTTCCCTGAACCAGACGTTATATGCAGCTATGAATAACACAAAACTGTGACAGTGTGCACTGTGGCAATGTGACAAATGCATCATGGAGAATAGATATTCTAGTAATTATGCTGTTATGCAATGACATTTTTTGAACACTAAAGTTTGCAATCAGCACCATCAACAACTCACTCCTGCACTTTTCCTGCCACCTAGCTCTACTGTTGTCAGAAAGTTGTGCAACAACATTATTTTAGTCATAATTTTTAGATGATGGACCTGGCTTAATGCTCACTCACGTTTAGCAGGCTGAAGATTCACCACCGTGCTGTTAGCACTCAAATAGCTTTTGCTGCTTCACATCAATGACATTGTGTGTCTTTGTTCTTCGTTTGAATTTTGTTTTAATTTTTTTTGTTTTGTTTTTGAGAATATCAAGTCATGAACCATTGTGAATCGAATCGAATCATAGGCAGAGTGTATTGATACATCCCTATTTATACGTTTTCTCTTACATTTGAACTCTAAATTTTGATTATCAGTCATCTTTGTTTAATTTTGAGGGAGGTAAATAATTAAATGGACCAAATGTCTCTGGTGGGTTTGTGTGTCTGTTAGGAATGTTTGTAGCCACTCAGAGGACAGAAGGCATCTCCACCTCTGACCTTATCACACGTATAGTCCGAGACTATGACGTCTACGTCAGACGGAACCTCCAGAGAGGCTACACAGCCCGGGAACTGAACGTTGGTTTTATCAATGTAAGAATCCTTAAATATACTTGTAGGAAAAACCTTTAACCTTTGTTTGGCTTTTTTTGTACCCCATTTTTGAGTTTTACTAACTTTTTGCTGACTTCACATTTACAGGAGAAAAAGTATCGTCTGCAGAACCAGGTAGATAAGATGAAGGAGACGGTGAGGACGGTGGAGGAGAAGTCCAAACACTTAGTACACCGCGTAGAGGAGAAGAGCCACGACCTCATCTTCAAATGGGAGGAAAAATCTAGAGAGTTTATTGGGAACTTTCTGGAACTCTTTGGTCCTGATGGAGCGTGGGTGAGTGTATGAGGGTGCTACAGTATGAAATGGACATCCACTCCTTATTCAGGTCCTGACCTATTCAGTAATGAGATTTGGAGATTTGAGGCTGTTTCTGACTACTTTCTTGTATGAAGTGAATAAGGGACTTTAGGTAGATTACAGAACAAAAATGTCCAGTAACCTTATTAGCAGAGGTGGGTAAAGTGGCTTAAGCCCATGCTCAAATAAACCTATTGGTACTTCAGTGAAATAACTAAAAAAAAACATACATTACCAAAAAAAAACCTGGGTAGAAATTGTACAAAAGTGTAAAAGTGAAACTGTAGTGAAATGTCTTAATACATCCAGAAACTACCAGCACAGGAACCGAAGTTTGGATCTGATAATCACAAATACATACTAAATCTGAAAAGAAAGAGGTGTGAGCAACCACAAAGCAGTCTACATGTTTTCAACAAAATGACACAGAGAAATTACATACAAAAAGTAACTTTTTACTGTCGTAATCAAACGTTAATGACCAATGACAATTGAGAATAAAGTACAAATCCATCCTAACCTTGTTTAGTACCTGTAACTGTCTTGATGTTACTAGTTATTTGCTGCTCCAAGTGCTGTTGAAAAGGCTTGTAGAGCTCCGACTCAGCAGCCTCAAAATGATATCGTTTGTTGACATGGAGACCTCCTAGGCCTGCCCCAGTGATCGTTTCAAAAGTTCTTTTATAATTCAGTTAAAACATTCACAGATAATATAGGGATTGTTTGAAAAGCAAACTTACCATTTACAGTTAAAGTAGCCCCAGTAACAATATACTGATCTTCAAAATAGTGATGCTTAAATTTCCCACAATTTAAAGTCTACCAGAGCCAGGTTTCAAGCAAATGTGTCCTGGCTGTTGGACATTGCTCATTGGATCAGTGTTTGTGACTGACATGGAACTGTTGGAACTAAGTTTGGACTGTTTATCTATCTGTGTGTGGTCACTGTTGCATGTTCTGCTGTTTGTCTCTGACCTGCTCTGTTTGTTACTGATATTTGTATGGAGCACAGGTTAAGCTTCTCAGGTGACTGTAAACACTATATTGTAGTCAAAAGGTGCATCAGGACAAGTGTTACAGGACTGGGTCATATAACATATTCTGCTGATATCAACCCAATATCAATATCCATGGATACCTAGGAATCAATTGTAACACTTCATTTACATGTATTGCATACTTCCAATGTTAAAGGGAAAATGAACAGCTTTTTAAAAAATGTGTGCATAATTAAGTGTTTGAGATCATTCAGAGTGGTTTGATGTGAAATTATAGACTTCACAGTGGTGGTGAAATATCTGCCTGCCAGGAATGGATTTTAAAATACACTTTAGACCAAAATCTTTTAAAAGTCATAGACCACTGAACGTGTGCGTCATTCCGTAGTGGCTGTTGTGCCATATTTGGATTTAAGCTTGATTTCTCTATGGCAAAAATGAATGTTTTGTCCTGTGTGCATTTTCTCCTGAATATCACTGGATCCTCTGAATTACGAGGTTGATAAACAGTTATATTACTAATATTGCTACATGCAAGCTAATGCTGCTATGCAATTTTTGTTATGTCACTAAGCTACACGGAAGTAATTTGTATCACTTTGTGGTTTGTCAGTCTTCTATAAGGATGACTAGAAGAGTATTAAAAGATGTGAAAACCACTTTCAGTCGGTCATATTGCGCAGTGTAGCTTGAGTGCAGGTCAGCTTGTAGGGCTAAGTAACCACACTGACAATGCATGCTAGTTTGCATGTTTTTTAAGGAGGCTGCCAGTCTAATGATGTCATTCAGTGTGCAGTAGCATTCACTTGCATGTAGCAATATACATATTTCACTCTTTAATGACCTCGTAATTCAAAGGATCCAGTGATATTCGAGAGAAAAATGCTTATAGGACAATACGTATCAGCTTTGAAGCATTTTTGATAATCACAGGATGCGACGGGCAATTTTTGAAAACCCCATTCAGTTTTCTTATAGAGAAATTACTTTTAGACCTGGAGTTCCTTATATGGGCATAAGAGCATGGCGTCGACTACAGTGGTCTATAAAACAATGTCTCGGGCATCATTGTCGTTCACTTTGATCTCTGAGATTTTCTACCACTTTCCGCTGTTCTTTTGGCAGCATATGATCCAAGAGAGGAGTGGTCGTGTGCTCCAGGCTCTGTCTCCATACCAGTCTCCCCGCAGCTCACCCAGCAGCAGCCCCACTAGAGGGCGCTCTTGCTCTCCCCCAACCTACTGACCCCTATCACCACCAGCTAAAGGAGCCCCCATCTTTAGCAGTGAGGGAGACAATGAGAAGCAGTAAATGTGCACACATACACACACACACACACACACGTATATACAGAGGCACTAAAAAGTATTTGGACTCTATAACCCTTTAACCATTGGTGAAAGTCTTTAGTTACTTCATAAAATAGTTAGCAAAATCATATTTGTTTCTGAGAGAAACACTTTAAGCACATCAAACTGATGGTAGAGTTTTTGGCTGACAAAAAAAAAAGAATTCTAACCGGACAGCACTAAGATTTCTGTAAAGTGCAGATGTGGAAATGGCTTGGGGCTGTTTCTCTTGTGTTTATGGGATCAATAACTCAGAAGCATTCAAAGACATTTAGGGTGCAAAGCTTTAGAAGTCTGCAAAGAAACTGCTTAAACAATAATGATCTGAAACACACCAGCCATGTTTTCAAAGTATACTTTGCCAAAAAATGCCACTCGGTTTTATGTTTTGTCTCCTCACACAATGAACTCAATATATTTTGAAGTATGGAACAAATGTCCAAATACTTTTTGTGACCACTATATTACAAACAGTGAAATCCAAAAGTCTGAGATCACATTTTTCACTGAAACCTGGAAATAAACAGCAGCAAATTGTAGAATCCTGAAAAATTTAAAACAAAGAAAAGTTATGACAAAAATAAAGAAGAACTAAATTCTGCACTATTTCTAGGTCACTATTTACACTGAAGCAAATTAGTGAAACTGACCATTTTAAGGCCTTTGTACAAAGATTTTTTTTAGTTTTAAAAAAAAAGATTTTTTTAGTTTTATTCCTTCCTTTGAAACACGTTTAGACGGCTCCCAGCTGGGTTTGATCTACTGATCAGAGGCTTTTGCTCAGACTTATGGAATTCATGCCAGCTCAAGTGCACATTAAAGCAAAAAGGGGACCAAATACCAAATACTAAGAAATTCTGAATTTTATTTAAACATTCAAAGATTCTACTTTCTACTTAAATTGTCATGCTAATAGCATAATTTGTAATGAAAAACTCTGTATTCAAAAGAATGCAAAATAGACTTTTTAGTGGTCTCAGACATTTGGACCCCACACACACACACACACATACATATATATATATATATATATATATATATATATATATATATATATATATATATATAGATATATATTTAATAATAGACAAGTACGCACTCACACAAAACCAGTTTGCTGCATTCCAGTTTCACTTACTATTTGTTTAGAACTAAGCACTGCCTGTGAAATTACATTGACACTACATTGTAATTTTGATACATTACTACTATGATTGGTATTTATTGATGTGATTTTGTATTTATTGATTCTGTTGAGTAACTCAATAAGGTGTACTTGAATGAGCTCCAACATTTGTAATGGTATGCTTTTAAAAATGGAATAAACCACAACTCTTGACTAACAGCCATCCACAAACACAATTCCTCAACATATTCATCAGAAAGAAAAAGTGTCCAATATCAGTTCATGAACTCATTTTTATTTGTCTTGGGACCTCTTAAAAACAGAACTTTCTCATAGCAGAGAGTTTTCCCTTTTCCATACATACCTGACTCAACTCATCACCTAATTTATGAGCTCTTATTGAGGTTAAAATGGCAGTGTTTGAAAAAGCTAAACAAATACAGCGTTTTGGAAACACTGCTTTACAGCAATAAACATTTCTGTGTTTAACTACACATCCCTATAAAAATAAAGTCATATTTCTTCAGTATAGTTATTACTACTGTGTTCTACTAATTCCCCAGTGGCCTAAAAAGAAGTGATTTTATTAGGCACAGCAGTTAAGATGATTAAGCAAAGCTTAAAATGATGAAGTCACCAGCAATGGTGACGTATCCTTACCATATGACCTCGCTATAGACCATCACATGGGCGAGCTGAGATGGCTGGACATTTAAACTCTGAAACGCTCTTTGATTACAGTGCTGTTCTGTTAGTTAAAATGACCAGACTAAGATCACCCCTTAAACCCTGAGGGTCTGTATGTGGGTCCTCACTACAGTTTCTCATTTTCATAACTACATAATTTACATACGTTACCATGCTATAAGTCAGAGACTACCCTTTCATTCATTTAATATCCAGTCAAAACATTAAATTGTTCATTTTCCAGCATCAGGGAAAACGGCAGAAAAATCTATTTAACAGAGGTGTGTGCAAGACAATAATAAATATAAGACAATAATTTTTTTTCATTATTTAATATGTTCACTCTTTGCCTTTGTTACAGCTTCAGGAGACTTGCTTTCAGTTTTTCAAAGAAATCTGCTCCTTGTAAACATCTCCAAAGTTCAGTCTTAGAAGTTGGTTGCATTTTGTGCTTCTCATGATGCAAGTAATTACAAACACATTGAGGTCTGGACTCTGTTTTGGCCAGTCAATTGTTCTAACAACACCAGTGGCTTCTTTGTTTAATAAGTATGTTGTGATCTTCTCAGCCAGGCTGGATTGTTGTAGACATAGTTAAAAGAGTTTTTTCATTGCTTTAGCATTGTACATACTGCCTTCTGTTATTTCCAAAGATCTCAAATTTAAACTTCTCAGTCACTCAACAGTGGAAGGATTGAAATATTTTGATTGGACATTGAATAAACGAATGGGTGGTCTCTGATTTTTGCACAGTACTGGATTAGTTTTACAGTTACTGAATAATTCTTGAATAAATATTATACTGTGTCATGGAGTGTATAGATTAAAAACTGAGTACTAAGCCTAGGATTGATGCACCTATTGCAAATAACTATGCATGAATATGAATTACAGCTATTAAGCAAGCCTAAGCACTCTCTGTAGAGGAGGAGACATTCAAATTAGTTCATTTCTTATAGGGAATCTTTTATGTATAGCATTATAGTTAGTCTTAAACAAAAATGACCTGTTTCTGTACATGAACTGTAACATTTCTAAATGTCCCATCAGCAATCTATAGTCCTGCGCACAATCAGAAGTCTTTACAATATTCAGTGGCATCACTGAGTCTTGACCATTAAAACAAAGAATGTACTGACCTGAATCTGCACTCAGTTTACACTGGGAGAATGCAAAAAAACAACACAAAGGCAAATATATACATATCTACTGCATGTCTGGGCATTTTTGTTACAATCTGACAGGGAGTTTGAGCACAAAAGCTTCCCAACACACCACACAGTATTTCTCTAAGGCTTTGGCTACAAAAGAAACTTTCTTTGTATTTTTTTAACTGAAGTCATACAGTACAGTAGTTCTATAATCTACTGCAATCCATCAAAACTCACTCGTTATGTCTGCATGCTTAGCATAAAGTAAAATACAGTACTCCCTGCAAATAGACTCCATGATAAATAACTTAAAGCATTAATTTAGTGACAGAGAGCACAAATCTGCCTTTGGCTCCATAGTGTTTCCTCTTACGATTATTTGAAATGCATGCTGCATAATAACTGCAAGTGACTAGATTTCCCATGAAAAAGCCACTCTGCCTGATCTTCCACTAAGCCACACAAAGTGCATTTATCCCATGATATTTCAGCAATAGAATACAAAAAGCAATATTTCTAAAGCAAATGGACAATAAATGAATTCAAACCAAACTATTAAACAAGAATAGCTCTTTGGTTGGAACTTGCTTTAGATTCAAGCATGCATACAAATGTGAAGCTAGTCAGGGCAGGGCAGGAGGATTTTAGGTCACGTGTTGACTTTGAATGTGGACGCATCGCGTGGGTCACTGCTGGGGTTGCTCCAGTCATCAGCCTCTGGCCCTAACTGGTAGTGTCTCCACGCTGACTTGTTGAAAACCGGAAGGCGCTCAAAAGACTCGCTGGATAGTGCCTGAGGACAACAGTCAGAAACTGTCTCTTAATTTGTCACATCTGTTTGGAGTGGTGCAGTCTGTCAGAGCTCACATAGAGTTTGGAACAAGTTAATGTCTTGTATGATTTGTGTTATACTGAAAAATGTCCCACCATCAGGTTACACATAAAATCATCAGTAATAAATTAGCACTTGCTCAGAAACTTGGAAACAGCTTCCCTTTTTTTAAATCTTCTGAATAATGTTAGATTTTTACAGTTAAGTAAGAAAATATAAAGCATAAAACTATATAGCATATAATCAAACTAACACTACACTAAAACTTTGAGTACAGTTTATAACACTCCACTCTGTGTTCTTCATGTTCTTATTTGGTACACTGTTAAAAAAGATGGTTCTTCAAGGGTTCTTAGTAAAGGGAATGGATATATTTAGAACCATGAGCTTTCTTTTCTAAACTATTACTACATGTATATAATTCAATCGTCTTTTTTGTTCATTTTACAAACCTTAAAGTATCAAATTGCCTAATCAGCTATATTGCTTCCTAGTGATCTGAGATACTGAGCTGTAATGACATGAAATGATGTACCACCCTATTGCAATATGCCACTCAACAGGTGTCTACAGTTACAGAGAAGCAAGCAAAGCTTACATGTTTCTTGTGCTTACTTGTGTTGTTTGTGCCACGTGTCTCAGTTAATGCATTTACTGCCTTGTTTTATTTACTTATATTTGCCTCAACCCAGTTGACATTCTGCTTGTCCCAACAAAGTCAGTTTATTACCAAGGTAAGACTTTTTATCAGTTGTCATTTCAGTTTTGTAGTTTTTGGAAAAGGAAAAATACTAAGATCTAAACACCTTTCAACAAACCTGATTTCCAAAAAAGTTGTGACAGTACAATTGCTAATAAAACAGATAGCAGTGATTTTCAAATTATGTCTGATGTGTATTTAACTAAATCAAAAAGTGCAAAAACATGGTATTTCATGTTCTACCTAATGAAATATATCATATTTTTTGCAACATTAGAACTTTTGAGCTGTACACTGGTAGCAATCTGTACGGTGCTTTACTTCTTTGGCTCAGAGAACACAACCTCCATTATTTCCCTAAACAGAAATAATGGTCTGAAAGTCAGTCCATTTCAGATGAGTTCAAACCCAGAGAACTCAGTGGCCTTTCTGGATATTGTTGACATATTGCTTCTGCTGTGCATATTACAGACTTAACTTGCATTTGTGGATGCAGCAATGAGCAGTGTTTATTGACAACAGTTTGTCAAAGTATTTCTGAGCCCATGCTGTGATATTCATCACAGAAATGTGCCATTTTTTAATGCAGTGACGACTGTGACAGTCACAAGCATTCAGTTAAGGTTTTCAACCTTCTCTTTTACATCCAGATTTCTCTGGGTTCCCTGAATCTTTTAATGATGATATATGCTGTAGAGGGTGAAATACCTAAGATCCTTAGAATTACTTTTTGAGAAATGTTGCTCTTAAACTGTCTGAAATGTTTTTGCTGAAACATTTTTTGGCAAAGTGGCCAGTCTTAAAACATCCTTGCTTATAAAGGACAAAGCCTTTCCTGGATGTTGCGTTTATAGCCAAGCATGGTAGCATCACTTGACTAAGATGTTTTGGGACATTTCACAATGTTCCTAGTTTGAAATTGCCACTGTGTTGCAGGCATGCTAAAAAATTAAATATCTTGAATAAAATATCTTTGTACTGTTTGTTTAAATACAGGTCAGAGTGGATTAACAAAACACTGCTTTCTGTTTTTATTTACATTTCACATACAATTTCAACTTTTTTGGAATTGAAGTTTGTATTTAATATGCTACATTACTGCAAACAGATAAAAAAAACATGCACACAAACAACATGCGCAAAAAAAACTGAAAAGCTAGAAAACATTTGATAGGAAGCTTAGTTTGAACTAGGCTAGGCTTATGTGCTTTGAAGAAAGGATAGTCACACCTTTAGATAGATGACTGCATGAGTTCCTACACCTTCCATAGAGTAGAGGTTCAGGTCTCCCTGGAAGTACCGCGCATACAGTCTGGAGATCGGCAGGCCATAACCAAAACCAGCCTGCAGGAGAGTAAGACTGTTACCACTTCAGCGCACACATACACACATATAGCACTGCACTGCTTGGGGTGTGGGTTACCAGAGGTGCAGCTGTCTGGGAGGAATTCAGTCTTGGTGTGGGAGCCGTGGAGTACATGTAGTTGAAGAGACGGTCAATCTTTCTCAAGGGAACGCCACCTCCCTGGTCACTAATCTGTGAAAGTATATACAGCACTTATGCAACATCAGGAGTATATATGTGACAAACAGGCCACTCAACTTTGAAGACCTCGTTGGTGGAAATATTTACCTTCACGCAACATGTGGAACATTTTGTGACATCAGTTATGCTAAGGACCCATTGCCCAACTGGATGAATCTGATGATTGTGAGCACGTTAAAGGATGATGTAAGTGAATTATCTACTATTGTCCTCATATCTTCATCTGTATAATGTTGATTTTGCATTTGAGTTAATACACAAAGACTGAAAAAAGTCTGAAAAACCCCTGCCAAATCCAACGCAACACCTCTACATTTGCATTTGACAAAAGGGGAGTATTGTCTTTCCTTCAGTAAGATTAAGGAGCCATTATGTCGGGACACAATACAAGTAGCATTCTTAAGTCAAAGCAGTTACTTTAATGGAGAGATCTTCTTTTCCCAGAGTGACAAGCGTCTTCACAGGAGGGAGTCCTTCCCGGCTGTTCTCATGAAGCTCCACTGTAGCTCGCATGGAGTTCTGCAAATAAAGCCAGTATTATGAACCATCGTTAGTGCCTCTGTACAAATACAGAGTGAGACCAAAACACTGTAACCTGAGTTCACTTGCCTTGAACAGCTCAAAGAGCATGTGGAACAAATGGGATGGCACATATACCACCTGGATGGGCCTGTTTGGCTTCTTGGCTGAAAGATATTGGATCACATTGATAGACAGAAGGTGTGTTGTTGTCATAGGTACACGTGAGGCATTTACTTCTTTAAACTCTAAAACTTTCATTACAACCTAAAGATTATTATAAGGTATAAGTGAGGAATTCAAGTCTGGAACCATCCAGGTATGCAGGATGGTGTGTTACGTTGCTGGTGCTGAAGTTCCAAGCAACATATATGTGACGTGAATGATGACACCATGCTAAATTATTTGCCTTTTTCCCATTTTTAATTGTTTTTGATACTTTACATCAAACCAAACATGTTATACTGCACTATAATGAGGCGAGAGACAATATCTAAATATAACTGACACATCAGACTGCTGACGCACATCTTCTCTCTGCTCTTTCATTCTAGACACTTTATGCAAATTAACTAAGGGGCGACCAATCAGACAGCTAATATGTGGCACGTTAACTGACTGTGTCACGCACAGTCATACCGTAAGATTTAACACTGGAACACTCACTGAGTGGGATATAACAGTTGATACAGCGTTATTATTACGTTAGGGGCTTTTTTAAGTTTAAAAACAGAACTGGCCTCTTTGCATACACTTTACCTTAGCTTGTGTGTGTTTTAGTGAACTGTTGTTGAGGAAATTGATTGAACCTGCTATAATGAAAATGCATAGTTAATTTAAATAGTGCATGGCTGCTGCAGGTTTTGATAATATATTAATAAAAATAGAAAACAAAACAAGCACACATGAGTCTTTGCTACGCTCAAATAATAAAAAAACATTCAGATCTCTGTCATATTATTAATGTTTTTAGCAGTTGGAGTCCTGAAATCAGGGGTTGCTGCCACCCCTCAGCCATGAACTCCTCTGTTGTCAAATTCGATGTTACTATATATGTTTCTCTGTCTTTGCCATAATACAGCACAGAAATAAGGTTCAAACATGTCCATCTTATCATGAGATCATACATGACTCACATCTGGAGTTATGACGCTATAAAGAGGGGCTGAGATACACATCATCTGCCTCTCACCATGTGTAACTGGTGGATTTGTGTGTGCATCTACATTTTGTGTGAAACTGACCAATGGACACTAAGGACTTACTCATCACCCTTCATTCTTAATTTAGTCGACATCGGAGACACGTGACATGGCATGCAAAGAGTTTATAGCTGCTAAAGTTGCTGCAGCGTTACATATGGGTATCGTCTTATATGCAATTGCCTTCAAAAGCGAAATTATATGCAAAAATTGAGAAAATGCACTTAGAGCTCAGGGGTTAAAAGAAGCTGGGTTACTCGAAGCTGAAATGGCACTGACACTGGGAGAAATCTTTTTCAGTGGTTAATGTGTTCAACTTGAGCTTTTGTTCTACTGGGAAAATGGCTTATGCCAGTTATTCTTTCAACAAGCACTGTTGTCTTTTATGGACAATGGTGGAAACATTTTTGGGAATTACCAAAAAATAAATAATTAAGGCAAAAGCTGTGTTGCCATTTCATGTGTTACTGTGATGCAAAAATGGCCATACTTATCAAATCGCAAACTTTGTATCGCATTACACCCCTAAGAAAACGCACAGATTCGTATTTTATAACAAGCTACGAGATATAAATGAAACAAGAACTCACTGTTGAATTCACTGATCTGTAGTTCGGGTGCCCTTGTGTAATACTGTTCACACAGCATCTTTGCTGTCTCATATGCATCTGAAAAAAAGAAGGAGATATGAAACAGCTAGTCAAAGAATTTAAAAGACCATGCAGCTAAATCACCATTAAATCAATGTTAACCTGTCTAGAGTAACAATGACTAATGATAAATGAACACCTTCTGTATTACCACAATCACTAATATTAACCATACAGTCACAGGTTGTGCTTGCAGTTATTGCTTTTTTCTCACTCATGGCTCAAGGAAACGAGCAAAGAAATTCTGTTGAAAGTGGATTCTGAATTTTCAATCAATACCACATTTTGTTTGCAGGTACAGGAGAGGATATTATGTAAGGATTTGAATCTGATGAAATACACACATCTTATTTTGTGGAAAAAAAATCATGACATTGAAACAAATGGAAAAGTTGGAACTAGAGATTTGAAGCAGTCGATATGGAATGTAAACTGATTGTAAAGGTTATTCATTATGTAACTATGTCATTAATTGTGTAATTAAATACAATTTTTATAGGAAATATAAAAAAACTGTAATAACTAGACTTCTAAGGGTTCAATGAACATTTGCTACAGTTTTTTTAGTGGTTTATGTGTTCATGAGGAAGCTCATACCTCTCACTACCTCAACCACATTGCAGTTTGGGTCAATGCCCCCAATGTGTTTAGGAGGTGCAGGGTTGATGCCATCGCCAAAGAGGAGAGCTGTAACAAGACATACTTAAATTTGATCACCATTTTATATTGACACCTAATACATTTCTGATTAATCTTGACTGTGTTTCGCAGAAGCATCTTAGGACAGAGATAATTCTAAAATGGTAGAGCGACCATCACAGTGAACACATGCTCTACCAGTTAAGATGATCTTAGCATTAAGATGTTTTTGGGAAACTGGGTCCTGATGTGTTATAAAAATCCATATGATGTTAAAAAGACAACTATTTATGATCCATATTACGAAAGACAGTGTCACTGATGTGTTATAAAAATCCATATGATGTTAAAAAGACAACTATTTATGATCCATATTACGAAAGACAGTGTCACTGATGTGAAGCACCACACTTGTTAAGCACCAAAATCTACTTGAGTGCTAAAAGTGCCCCCTTGTGGAGAATCTACAGCCTGCTAAATGTGAGTGAGAAAGTGAATGAGTTACAAGCCAGTTCCATGCTTTGCATCTAAAAAGTCAAACGTCAAGACAATATTTTGGAGCTACTTTTACACCTTATATAACGTGAGACTATCTATGTAATATATAATAAGCATTAACTTTGATATAGGGGCACATTTCAAATTTAAGGAGACATACAAGCATTTAAATGAAAAAAATACATTACACTGCCAGGTATATTAGATTTGCTAATCCCATATATTCTCAATTGAAGCAGATTGCAAGATGCTAGCTCTCGCATTTAAAGGCACCTACTATGCTGATTGATGAGCATGCGGAAAGAGATGCGACTGGTGTAGAAGCGATCCAGGAAATACTGCACGTTGCTGCTGATAAAAGGGTCGAACCCAAACTTCTCCTTGTACTCGATCACACCCTGCGCCATGGTGGGAACCACATCATTGTGTCTGTTCCGGATCTGGATAAGAATGTCTAGGAAACTGAATCAAAAGAACAGTGGAAAAAAGCGCATCTCAGGAGAAGAGAATAAAAGGCCTAAGCATCAAGAACATTTTAGGGACTACACTGTAATACATGAACTTATGGACGCACAAGCTCTCTACCAAGACATGCTGTTATATGCACCAAAACAATAAAAAAGGATATTGAAATCTCAATCTTAACAGTAGAAATAAAATACATTTCCTTGTGAACTCGCTTTGGTCACCCACAGTGCATAGTCCTTTAAAAAGTTTTTCTTACATCTTATTTAATTATTTTTCACTTTTTCAATTATTTTTGATTCTAAATTCAATCAATGCCAAGTTTATGCTTGAGATGCTTTATTATCACATGAATTAGATGAAATATGTGTATAATCTAACTTAGTGGAAAGAAAAACTGTTGTTTACATTTTTGCCTTGTTTTTTATTTTCTTTGTTAACAGCGAAACATATGGAAAAGGGTGGAAATGCCAACTCAAACCTGACTATACAGAATGTGAATCATAAATTTAGACTTGTAAGGGTTAACCCAACACAATATTCTGTAGCTTTTTAGTTTAGGTCTCTACTGTGAGACAAAACTCACTCATTGAGGGTGCGAGGATCCTCTGGACTCCGGTTCTCATATTCTAGCAGCTCCTCAAAGCTCTGACTGTACCTGAAACAGCAAATTAACCATAACCCCAAGAGTTCAAAATGACTGCTCTTAGGATATAATACATTTCCACGATACTCTGGATAGTTCATAAAAAAACAGATACTCTCTTGCTGATACACAAAAGACACAGCAATTGTATCTCTTATGAAAAGATCAGATCCTGCCTGATCTTGTGGCCTGGATACATATGGAAGATCATTCTCTTGTAGGTATGTACAAAGCAAAGGCCAAAAATATACTGTATTAGCTTGAAAAGGAAGCATAATCAAGAAGATGAAAACCCCATGAATCCTAGAATTAGCTTCACAAGCATGGCCTGCTATCCATCTTTCTTAAGGATGCAATGCCTAAGGGGAATTAGGGGGATCTATTAGCAGAAATGGAATATAGTATACAAAACCATGTGTTCATTAGTGTATAACCACCTGTAACTACAACTCATGTGTTTTCATTACCTTTGAATGAGCCCTTCAGATCTACATAGGGAGCAGGTCCTCTTCCCATAGAGGCCGCCATGTTGCACTGCCATGTTTCTACCGTAGCCCAGAATGGACAAACCAAACACTGGTTCTAGAGAGTTCCTTTCACGTTTTTACATTGAAGCGGCAGCTTGAATTTGGTGTTGCTATGGTACAGGTTGGAAGATGTAGAAAGAATAAAAATCAGTGGTTGCTGCCGGTGCTGGTCCAAATTTTGACAAAAGGAGGATCATACTCACCGCTAGATGCCACTAAATCTTACACACTGCAACTTTAATTATAGGGAACGTTGTTAAATGTTGCCACTTACCTTTCAAGTTGTGTCTCTTACACCAATGTAGGGCAGCTGAATGCATTTGGAGGATATTTAGAGGATAACTGTCCAATTCTGTGACCTCACACTGTGTTTCCCAATCCAATCCTCAGGAACCCCAGATGGTCAAAACACCCAGCAGGGCTGAACAATTCAGGGAAAATATCTAAGGGTCTAGGCCTATTTTAAGTCAAGAAGACCAGCACATCCTCTTTTTCTGGCAGTACTGTCGTACTGCCAGTTAGTTGTGAATGTGTTGCTATTCTGATTAACTCGTCAACAGACAGTTTACAAGCCCTGTTATTGGGTTACACTTTCCCAAATAAAACTTCAGACAGCATTGATGATAATGTAAAATATAATAAATAAAAATAATAAAAACGGAAGCTCTTGCAATATGAACATTTTTGCTTCATTGAACCTCCAAGCTGAAATTTCGATATAAAAAAAAAATTAATTCATCTTTCAGCCCTAAAACCCAGCTCACAAAGCTTCCAAGCAATCAAAACCACTGAATACCCAGTACTGTCATGCAAAGATCTAGGATAGAGCAAAATTATGGACAATCTGCATTTCTCCAAAAACTGGATTGGGAAACGATGGCCTAACACAGGCTTATTGGCTAGTGTTGCTTTGTATCGACATGGATAACCTAAGCAAGCCCTCACAATTAATAAGATCATGGTCACTTGTGTTCTCGTGGACCCCTGGCCATGGATGGCTCTGGCTTTGCTGGAAATCCAACTTGGGTTCCAGCGTTAGCTGAGCAGACCCTTCAAAGTTTTATAATTGCTTCTGTACTCACCACTGTGCTCACACTCATCACCACCCCCGCCCTCACTGAGCCCCGCCCCCTCACCAGCTCTGGACCAACTGGACAGATGGCTGACTTAGCAGGTTGCCAGGCAACAGAGTGACTTCTCTCATAGTATTGGCCAATCGAACTGCCAGTTCTTTCCTCAGGAACATGTAGGCCGTCTTCTCACATGCATTTTCTCTACCTAGACAAGCGAGAGAATGTAGAAGTAATACTTCACTGAAGTGTCACTTCATTGTGAGTGAGTTAATATATGCCTATGTGTGAATGTGTGAATGTGTGCTTGCTTTATGCTTTACTGCTGCACCTCTGCTTCCCCTCAAAGGTCAGGGGCAGAAGGCCTTGCCAAGAAAGCGCACCATGTGATGAAGGTTGATATCAGCAAATACTTTACTATGTTTAGTTGATTGATTTACCAAGATTACTTGAAGAGGGGACATAAAAGATAGTGTGTCAAAAAACACAACACAGGTTTTGTCTTTACTTTCAATTCATATTCAGTCATATTCATAACTGCAACTCAGTAACAACTTAGACAGAGTTGATTATGAACTAGAAATATAAAATGTAAACTGATTTACTTTAAACACAATTTGAAGCATTTTGAGAAGAAGTCCTCTATGTGAATCAGATCTGTTAGAACAGAAAAACAGAAACCACACAGAGCAGCATGTCACCACAAATCAAGCTGGAAACTCTCCAAAGTGTGAATTTTTATGTTATGTAATTTTAATAGCCTACAGTCATGAAAAAGATTCTTCAAAGGTTATTTAGTAAGGACAATGGTTCTTTGTAGAACCATGACCACTCCAAGAAACATTTGCATGATAAAATGAAAATGCCTGGCGAAACGGTTCTTCAGATCGATGGAGAAGGTGTGGAATATGGTTCTATATAACTGAAGAATTTAATTATGCAAATGGCTCTTTGAGTGTTTGTGGTTCTATATTGAACCACAGTCTTTACTAAAGAACCCTTGAAGTACCACGTTTTGTGTGTATCATGAAGTTTTACAGGTGCAACTTAAGCTGGGACCTGTAGATTTCTTTAGTATTCTTTAGTTTCTTTTGTTTTTTCTGCCTTTGGTACACTGAAGAGTTTTAACTTGTGCCTCTGCTGCACTATAGTTCAGTGTTTAAAGTATTAATATCGTTATATGATTCCATTCTGCTTCTATATTGTTGGCAAGTTCCAGGCAGCTGTTCAGTCACTCCAACCCCACACTGAGCCCTTTCACTGTCTATTCAGTGCTCCAATAAACACTTTTACCTGCAAGACCGGAAGACTCAGACAAACATGTTTAGTTTGTGCAGCAGTGTGCAGCTCAGTGTCCTTAAAGGGAAATGCCACCCATTTTTCCAAACTTCTCAATATTTCAGTCCTTGAGATGTAAATAAAGTCTTTCAGGGTGGTTTGATGTGAAATGGTTCATTGTAGAGAAACTTCTGATCTGATTTCTCTACAGTGGTGGTGAACCAAGGGTCGCCATGTCTACAACACAAATATAGCAATTTTATTTACTACCTAAAACCACCAGTGAACCTACGCATGTCTTCTGAGTTTTTATATGTAATGCTGATGATGGTAAAATAGTCATAAATCTGTGTTCTTTGGGTACTGTTTTGCCTTACAACACCCTGTATGTACCCCTCCGCCATGAATGGATTCAAATGAATCAAAATACTTTTGTAGCCAAAACATTATCACAAAAAAATGTCTGAGGTAGCATATTTATAACAATGTCACGTAATAACTTTTTTGAAGGAAGTTTTAGAGGTGGACGTCTGGTTCCTATCACCACCACTGTGAACAATTTTGACTCAGTAAGCTTCTCCAGAACGGAGCATTTCACACCAAACCACTGGGAATGACTTTGTTTACATCATTGTTTTAAAATTTTGAAAAAGCCGTGGTGTTCCCCTTAAACGTTCACTTCGTTGCCTCGCCCTCAGCGCCTGACATGTTCCGACCTGCTGAACTCCGCTCTGCTCAGTAAGAAAATAAGCCTGAATTCCGCTCTCAGAGTATGCAGACTAGTGAACGGACTCGAAGGATTCACTCTAAAGACTCCTCTGGTCAACACTAACTGTCCACTGTGTCTTTAAAACCGCGTTTCTTAATCCTAGCAGTCTTTCTGCCTCTACAGCGGCTCGCAGCGTGTCTGTGGGTCATAAGTTGCCTGAGGCAAACTTCTGAACACACTACTCACCGAAATCCAGAAACTGTTTGATGGACATCGGCGAGGGCGAGAACCTGGAGTAGTACTCTATTTTGGGTGTGATATCTTTCAGCAGGAGGTTTAACAACTTCATGATTACGAAACACAGCCGAGGTAACAACTCGCTGTTGACACCCAGAAGTGCGGCTTTCACCGAGCGACCCGTCCGTTCATTCGCGGTCCGTAGGAAAAGCAAGAGATCCCAGCTTTGTGTCCATTTCGTCGCCTCTTCTCAGCAGAGTTACTTTATTACATTTAATCTCACGAGCTCGTCTGAGCCTCCGCGCGTGACATGACAGTGTGTTTATGGAGTGTCGCTGTGGGCCAGCAGGGGGCGCGCTTCCCCAAACACAGACAACATCAACCGTCAGCACACACAACAGCCTCTAATCCAACATAGACCCCATCATACAGCTATCACACAGCTATAATAATCATATGAAATTATACTGAAACTATAGAGATAATTCTACTGCAGCTATAAGAAATATATGAAACTCCACTATAGAGTTATATGGAGCTACACTATAGAACACACCCATCAGCCATAACGTTAAAACCACCTCCTTGTATCTACACTCATTGTCCATTTTAACAGCTCCACTTACCACACAGGAGCACCTCGTAATTCTACAATTACAGACTGTAGTCCATCTGTTTCTCTGCATACTTTGTTAGCCCCCTTTTACCCTGTTCTTCAGTGGTCAGGACCCCCATGGACCCTCACAGAGCGGGTACTATTTGGCTGCAGTGACAGTGATGCTGGTCTGAGTGGATCAGACACAGCAGTGCTGCTGGAGTTTTTAAACATCTCAGTGTCACTGCTGGACTGAGAAAAGTCCACCAACCAAAAATATCCAGCCAAAAGCATCCTGTGACCACTGATGAAGGACTAGAGAATGACCAACACAAACTGTGCAGCAACAGATGAGCTACTGTCTCTGAATCTACAAGGTGGATTGACAAGGTAGGAGTGTCTAATAGAGTGGACAGTGAGTGGACAAAGTATTTAAAAACTCCAGCAGCACTGCTGTGTCTGATCCACTTAGACCAGCGCCTGAGGAAGATCCACCACCCAAATAATACCTGCTCTGTACTGGTCTTGTGGGGGTCCTGACCATTGAAGAACAGGGTAAAAGGGGGCTAACAAAGTATGCAGAGAAACAGATGGACTACGGTCTGTAACTGTAGAACTACAAAGTGCATCTATATAGTAAGTGGAGCTGATAAAATGGACAATAAGCGTAGAAACAAGGAGGTGGTCATAATGTTATGCCTGATCGGTCTATATATATATATATATATATATGTGTGTGTGTGTGTGTGTGTATTATATATATATATATATATATATGTATATATATGTATATATATATATATATATATATATATATATATATATATGAGCTAGATCATATATTACTATATGACTGTTATATTTGACAATTTGAAAGTACCTTGAAGTCACATTGATATTACTATTTATTGCTAATGTTTTAGCTTATAAAGTGAATATTTTCAGTACCTCTCTTGGTGATGAATAAAATAATCAACACCAATAGATGTATTTCATAATGCTTCCCATAATCGTGAACTAGGTGTGGCCTATGAATTTTGAAACTGTTGATAAAGTACTAATATTCTTGATAATCTCTTAGGCAAAGTCTAACTATGTATTTCCTCAATTAGATCTCTTTTAAGCCATCTTAAAATGGAAATAGTCCCTCCTAGGTCTTAGTCATGCCCTACATGGCTTTATGACACAATATGTTTATGACTCTTGGCAGATACAGGGAGTTCACTATTATAATTAGATGTTACTGACTTATGAACTAGGTTGGGAGTGGTTCTCTTACGAAGCATGTTTGTAGCTATATGTAGATCATTGATCACTCAGCAGTGCATTTGGTGCTCTACATCTGACACACGTATATCTGACTTGTGTTAATTAAGAATGACACAGCTGCAGTGCCTTTACAGTGCAGGAAATGGAATTTAAGTAGATGGGTGTTCAAATAAAAAGCAAACAGCAAAAATAGAAACTAGTTAATATATATTTTTAGAAACAGTGACATCTTTATACACAAAAGTTTATTATAGTTTATTTATATGAGAGAACAGTGTTGTAGGGTTGTTGACAAAGTACTTGGGAGACTATAGCTCAGTTCATTTATGCCTGTATGGGGTTATTGCCTATCCAAAATTTTAAAGAGGGACAATGGAACTGTTAAAAAAAACACAAACAACCAAACACAAAACACCATGTAACCATGCTGTAAAAAGTGGAGCAGGGCAGTAGTTGATGAAGGTTTGAATTGATGTAAAATATTGCTTTTGTTTACCTAAACTAAAATGTGGCTTAGATTAAAATCTATCTTAAATTAAAATTCAGCTGAGTATGCCAAAATTCTTCTCCTCACCTGACCCCACCAGACCTCTTATCCCCAGCCTAAAAGCAATGGAGCACCCTCTTAACCTCACAACATAAGTGCTAACTTGCCATTGCATGCATGTTTACACACACAAGGGGCAAAAAAGGCAGCAATAACACACTGTAATACTTTAGTAGTAGGACCACAATGGTAGAATAGTTCAATTCAGATGTATGAATAATGTTGGAGGTCTTTCTTTCTTCTTGCACCCAGAGACCTGTGTGCTTTTGTGATACTGTATACTTGGTGTATATGCTTTATAATGACAAGCTGAAATGAACTGAAAATGAATACTGGAAGGTTAGAGGTAGAGATTCACAATGATATCGGAAACATATCAGTATCGGTAGATGATTGCTTAAAAATATCAGTATCAGACAGATCTGACTGATATTTCAAATTGATATCTAATGACGTATTTAGTGGAAGACCAGAACATTTAGTTGTTGCTAGGCTACTGTGCTAAAATATCTGCATTTTATTCATTTTACTGCATTTTGTAGCCCAACAGGGTTACCATCAAGGTGATTCTAGTCCCAATTTCTACATATTATATGTTTTTTTGTAGCAGCATTAGCATTGACAGATACGTACACAATAAAAATATATCGGATATCAGCCACAATTTCCATATCGGTGTGTCCCTAGCAGGGTTGGGCAGAATACTTTGAAAAAGTAGTGATGAATGGCTGAATACTGAATACACCATCTTAAATGTATTCAGGTATGTATTCCATTACAGTACATAAAAAGTAATGTATTCATACATTTAGAATAAATATTGTTAAAGCATATGGGAAAACTCTGCTGTAAGTAAGTTTGAATTATTCGCTGTTACCGGTTTCAGTCCTTTCATGTAATTCTTCTCTTCATGATTCATGAAAAATTCACTCATTTAAATGAAGTTACAAAATTCTCAACATTATTTTGGCTCTCACTGCCTGCTTTAGTCCACTGCCTGCTAATTCCACTGCCCTCTCATGAACTAAGCAAACAATTTGCTGCATCCCAATAACAAAATCTTGTGAATTTGACTATAAAGTGGGAAACCATGTAATTTTCAGTTAATGAAATTATGTAACTTGCCATGAAACTCACGCAAGAGTTCAGTACAACACTGATGCTAAGCTTGTCACTCATGAACATGTCCACTACTCAGGAAACTGTTCAGTTTAATCCTAATAACTGATCATCACATTGGTTTATCAGTCTACTCAGGCTTTAAAAGAGCTCTGTAATGCTGAGATTAATAGCTAATCATCACATTGTTTTTCAGTCTACTCAGGCTTTAAAAGAGCTCTGTAATGCTGAGATTAATAGCTGATCATTACATTGTTTTTCAGTCTACTCAGGCTTTAAAAGAGCTCTGTAATGCTGAGATTAATAGCTGATCATCACATTGTTTTTCAGTCTACTCAGGCTTTTTTTTTAATTTAATGGGTAGTGTTCTCATAAAAATGTAAAGGGTAAGTGTATTCTGAATACTGCCTTTACAAAATATAACTTGGACTGAATACCGATATTAAACTTCAGAATATGTATGCCCAATAATTCTGTTATGTCTCAACCCTGATCCCTGGTTGGAAATTAAGGCCTGGAAGGCAAGCAATAAAGTGAAGTGATCATTCTATAAGAAAAGTTATTTCCTGAACTAGTGAACATATAAAAAAGTGAGGCACATATGCACTTAAGACTTGTGCTTAAACTTATAGCACTGCTATAAGAAATATTGATACACTATAACACTTTTTCAACAAAGCATTTTAAAAAGGCATTGATACATTTCATAAATAGATCTCTCTCTCTCTTTCTCTCTCTCTCTCTCTCTCTATCAGGCTGTGTGCTCCTCCACTGAGTTAGGGCACAGGCTGATCTTAACGTTCATCTCGTTGTCGTTCTCACGCGGGTCCAGGTTGACCGGCTCATACATGCGTCGGTACAGCATCCGGGTCACCAGCGTGATGACGAACAGCTCCACAATCATTAGCTGCTGACTAAACGCTACAGAGAGACAGAGATTATAGTATTAGACTCTGTGCCGAGCTGAGTTCATTCATTGCAGTCTGCACATAATACTACGGTGTTCATTTTAGAGCATTCTGTACAGAATCACATTAAAAGTAATCTAACACTAGTTAAATTGCTGGTGTTAATCAGAGTGTAAACTACTTAACACAGTGAAAGAGATGTTTAATAGAAACAGCATGTGCCTACAGAGCACTCAGTCGTTAGCTGAAATACCAACCATTGCACTATAAAATGATTTATCCAAAGTTATCAAAATTGATGGCGCTTCTTTTGTTTGTTTTTTATTTTAGAGAAGGGTTTCTCAACCACAGTGGTCCTCTGGCCTATACTTAGGGGTTGGGGGGGTGGCATGAGCACTTAGAGGGCTGGTGATGGCACTTTGTCATAAAATTAGTAAAAATATATAATTATACATAAAATATATATTATAATAAAAATGGCTTTTCAGTTCAACCTAAAAATACTTCATGTGGTAACAAATAAATAAACTAGTTTTATTCAGCCTAAATAACTACTTTGAATGAAGGATTCTTTCAGCCAAAGTAATTTTTGAGTTGATTAAAACTATTTTTAGGTTGAACTGACAAGCCATTTATTACAGCAGAAGCAAGAGAGAGAGAGAAAGAGAAAGAGACACTCACTAGATCCTCGGGCAACGGAGGAGAAGGGTGGTGAGCAGGCAATGACGCCATTAACGGCCAGGATATTGATAATGGCTGCCTGTAACTGGCTCAGAACAAAGACCAGCTAAAAACATACAGAAACAAAGTTCAGATAGTCTGTTCACACCAGGGACTTGTCATTAAGGGGGAACTCCTCCAGTATTTTTAAAATTTCAGCACAATTAATTGGTTAAGATGTAAATGAAGTCATTCAGAGTGGTTTGGTGTGATCTGTTCTAGAGAAACTTAATGAGTCAGATTTGTTCACTGTGGTGGTGATAGAAACCAGACATCTAATAATATTATTAATCTGAATGAGAAAACAAAGGCAGACTGACCCCACCCGTGTGTTGTCAGCAGGCAGTCTGCACTGACACTGACCTGATACATGGCATACTTGGGCATGATCTTGACGGTGCGCAGTGTGTTGCGTACATGCATGAACATGATTCCTATAGGCCACAAGCCAATGATTGTCAGCACTCCTACAAATAAGTTTATCCAAAGTGCAACTCCATATATACTCAGCTGTGAATGAATAAACACAGAAGGAAAACATTGAAATAACATTTATGGAGGACCAACACTCATTTATTCCTACACTAGCTTTCCTGTAAAACCTGCTATTTATCATATTCCCTGCATTTTCCTGGGATGGACACTGAGAAATGCAATGGAGTGAACGCTTGTATGCCTTGTTCAAAAATCAGATGTTCTGTAATGATTTCATTTCCAGTAAGCATTGAAGTCAATGTGAATTGAAATCATAACACATTTTCCTTCAGCACCATGACGTAAAACATGGCATCATGTCAGGTCTCTGAGCTAGCTAAGCATTTTCTCCTGATGATAGATGGGGTTGCTGGGAGGAGGAGGTCAAACATGATATTATTGGTTAATATTATTTTTTCCCAGAAAACTTTTTCTGGTATTTGACATTAAGAATTACACTTTATAGATTAAGATAAAACTTTATTTTCAGGAACACATGTTGGGGCTTTATTAAGGTCTTGTTATTCATCCATAAAGCCCAAAATAGACACCTCTAAATGATTCATTCAGTATGCTTCATTCATAATGGCCTGTATTACTGTATTACTTTTGGCAGATGTGCCAAAATGATAAATAAATAAATCAAAAGGAAAATCAATAAAAAAATGAGTAACAGAAAAGTAAAAAGAAATAAATGCATTTGGGACATAAAACCATAAAAAAATAAATACATGTTTTATTTATTTATGCATTTATGTATTTCTACATTTATTTATTTATGTATTTATGTATGTATTTATTTATTTACTTTTTTATTTATAGATTTTAAATTTATAATTTAAAATGTATCATTTCTTGGATTTTACATTCATTCTGTTGACCTGCTATTTAGTAGTGTCTGGTCCACACTGCAAGCTAACCTCAACCAGTAGTTTGGTAGAATTAGGTTAGTGTTGCCCACATCTTTAGCACAGACTAGAGAAAGAAATACAGAAACAAATAAATACAGAAATTTAAAAATCTGAAATGAATAAAATATAAATGAATGTCAGCATTTCTGCTTATATGTATTTACTTATTCATTTATTTATGCATTTCTAACCTACTTTTATCTTTAGGTTACTTATTTTATAATTTTTAAATTATGGTTTTTATGTCTAACATTTATTTATTTATTCATTTAATTTCTTTCTTTTTTTATTTATACATATTCTGATTAATGTATGTATTTATTTATTATTTTGTCATGTTTTGTCCCCCAAATAACTGGAGGTCTGTTGTATGAAAATCAGTAATGAATGTCTTATTGGTGTATAATTGGCAGTATTTTGTTCCAACAAGTTCTAGGTAGCATCAAGTGACTTCCGGGCTTTATTGCTTTAGAGATAATAAGAGTTCAATAAGCCACTAATACTTAAAGGTGTGTCCCATATGAAGTGTGTAGAGTGTTAGTTATCAATAAATAGAGCCTAAAAAGATTTAAACAAGGTTTTAATAAGTGAGTTTGCATCATAAAGTCAGCACCTTTTCGTGCTATTTTTATTCCAAAAAGCACTGAAAACTCTTCCATACAAGAGTACAGTTTACCCACATTTGGTTATGTAAGTGGGTTAAGTAGCTTGTACTTTGGCTACCAAAAAGCAATGACATCAGCACAAAACAGCTTCTGAATACGGGATGCAAATTTACTTATTGACAATGTGTCTATTTGTGCTTTAACCTCTAATTAATGGAATATGGAGCACATCTTGAAGTATTAGTGACTTATTAGCTTGTATTAGTTCAAATGCACTAAACTCCAAACTCACTTGATCCTACCAGGAGCCTATAGAGATAGAATGTAGCCAAATATTACTAAAAAGATGTAAATAGAGATGATTACATGCTCAATAATTTGCTCAACAAGATCTTTATCACATGTTTATGGGGCAGTTATGAGTGATTTTCGAATTATGTACTAATACAGTTCATAATGAGCTTAGAGTACAGTGATTAAATCGTTTAGAATTATCTTATTTGGGTTAAAAATAACAAGACCTTAATAAATCCCCAGAATGTGTTCCTGACAATAAAGAGTTACTAAGAACATGCTGTTAATAAGTTATAAGTTCATTATTCATTCTGTGTATATTACTTAACTGTTCACTAAGCATCAGTTCTTACTTGGTAACTGATTAAGTAGTTAGTAATTACTATTGGAGTAGTTTAGTAAAGGATAATTTAGCTTGTCATTGGTTTAGAGCTGAGTTGATCATTAACTGTGTACATTTTAGAGGCAGTGAAATACTTTGATAGAAAACAAGAGTTTTGTGTTTTAAATGACACGATATGATGCACCATAACTAACAAGACCAGGGACATGAAGTAACAAAGCAAAATATGTTTCACACAGTGATTAAATTAAGTCAGAATCTACCTGTGTTATTGTTAGCCTACACACTCCAAAAGAGAACTTTACTGTTTGGTCAAGAGCCTCTTGTGTGTGTGTGTGTGTGTGTGTGTGCAGCATAAGAAGCTCACGTACAGTTGAAATATCAAAGATTCCATTGGCCCATAATGCAATACAGAAGATGGAGAACACGGTCCTCAGAATGGCGTACTGCAGAGACCCCAGCTTTAGCAGGAACAGCAAGCGCCTGAAGATGATATTAGTGATACATTAGTGTCTTATGTCTCACGGCCTAGGAGTACATGCTTTAACAATAACGTTAAATGTACTGTATCATGGAAAACATAATTTTCCTGACTTTTTTTAAACTAGTCTGATGTATGTAAACATTGCAAAGGTTTCAAAATGTACCTTTCACGCCCCACTACATACAGTCCATATATGAAGCTGCTGGTTTTGTGATGTCATGAAAAACCAGTGGACTTACATAAATGTATAACATTAAAACTTCTTGTTTCTACAGTCTTTGTTGATCTTTTCAGCTCCACTAATTGTTCTTTTATCACTTTGAAGTTCTACAATTACAGACTGTAGTTCATCTGTTTCTCTTCATACTTTGTTAGCCCCCCTTTAACCCTGTTCTTCAATGTTCAGGACCCCCACAGGACCACCACAGAGCAGGTATTATTTGGGTGGTGGATCATTCTCAGCACTGCAGTAACACTGACATGGTGGTGTGTTAGTGTGTGTTGCGCTGGTAAGAGTGGATCAGACACAGCAGGGCTGCTGGAGTTTTTAAACACCTCAGTGTCACTGCTGGACTGAGAAAAGTCCACCAACCAAAAATATCCAGCGGCCTGTCAGCGGGGTCCTGTGACCACTGATGAAGGACTAGAGGATGACCAACACAAACTGTGCAGCAAAAGATGAGTTACTGTCTCTGACTTTACATCTACAAGGTGGACCAACAAGGTAGGAGTGTCTAAGAGAGTGGACAGTAAGTGGACACAGTGTTTAATACCTGCTCTTACTATGTGAAGAAGTAAATGTACCCCATGAAATGTTTCTTTTGTTTTGTTTTGTTTTTTTGTTGTTTTTTTTACTTATGCAGACATTGTTTACCAGTTTCTGACATCTACTGGGAGAATTTTTTGCTCAGTCCTCCATGTACAATTCTTTTAACCGTGCAATGTTTGAGGGGTTTCTTGCATCTACAGCCTGTTTCAAATCGTCCCACAGCATTTCCACAGGATTCAGATCTTGTCTTTGACTAGACCTTTTCACAGCTCTTCATTTTTTCCATTTGAGCCATTCCTTGGCAGATTTACTTGTACGTTTGGGATCATTATCCTGTTGGAAGGTCCACCTCTTTAGATTCAAGATTTTGACAGATGGACACACATTCTCCTCAAGCACTCTCTGGTTCGTGAATCTTAGTTGATTCCATGCTTTACAGTAGATATGAGGCTCTTCTGATCAAATGCTTTCTTTGGTTTTTGCCAAACGTGGCTTCTGGTGCTGTGGCCAAACAACTCTATTTTTGATTTGTCTGTCCAGACCACATTGTTCCAGGAGTCCTGGTCCTTGCCTAGACATTCAGTAGCAAACCTTAGTCTTGGCCTGGCGTTCTTTTGGACAGCATGACCCATGTGGGTCAAATTTGTGCAATCTTTTTCTAATGATAGATGCAAGCACTTTGACGTCAACAGTAGCAAGAGCTTCCTGTAGATTTAGGCTTCTTAGAGACTTCTTTTAGCATCTTACTCTCAGGCTAAATTTAGTGAGGTGGCCTACCAGTGGCCCAGAGTTGGCAGTGGTTTTAAGTCTTCTCCACTTGGGGATGATCTTCCAGACAGTGGAATGATTGATTTCCAATATTTTTCAAATCTTCTTAAACTCTATCCCAGACTCATTGGTATGTACAAGTTGCTTTCTGAAAGCCTTAGAGAACTCTTTTGATCTAGGCTTGATAATACCACACACTCCAATAACAAAGAGCAAACCAGACCAGATATCTGAGGTTTAAATAAGACACATTCCTCCAAGATATTCAAGGTATACGCACCTGATTTCAATCTGACACATTTGAAGTAGTGATATATGTAGTGATGTACTTACATTTCCACATAAGAAAAAGTGTCACTTGTTAAATTATATCACCTTTATCTATCAGCACTGTTTAAATAAAGACCTGTATGTCCAAATATGTAGAAAAAGTCTAAACCTTTGTCTGAACTATCTTTTCATGGGTTGTTCTTACTTCTTCACGACTGTATGTATAATGATAATGGTAAAATAGTGCCAAATAAGTTTCCTTTTAAGGACTATTTTGCCTTACAATGCCTTGCGTGCTTGTCTCTGACAAAAAGAGTTTTTAAATATACACTTTAGGCCAAAACTGTATCGAAATAACTACTGTGAACCAAAGTCTTGGGGGCCATTCAGAACATTCATTAACCATAATCCTTTCACCACCAGCACTGTGAACAATTCTGCCTCTACAGGCTTCTCTAGAATGGAGCATGATCTTAATGCAGAATGTTATGCAGAAATGTAAAATCTGTAGAATAAGGCTACTGTAACTAACTAGGCTTACTCATTGACTGTTTTCAAGTTATGCTAAAGCCTCAGCCTTAAGGCTCTCAAGGATACTATATCACTATCACTGTCCCAAAAAAAAAACATTTTTTTTTTTATTTTTATTCTTCTACTTAATTTGAACACAGCAGCTGTCCTTTACACTGTGTTAAATACTCCAAAATGCCTAAAATACAATCTCTTCATATTAACTTACATTAAAGGTGCAGTGTGTAAGATTTAAAGGGATCTAGGTGCAGAAATGGTATATAGTACACACAACTATGTTTTCATTAAAAAGCTTAGAATGAGTTTTCATATCTACATAGGGAGAATAATCCTTTGTCTATAAATCCCACCATAGTGCATATTTATTGGTAGCTCAGTACATAAAACTTCAGGTAGGATATTTTGATAGTTTAAATTTCCTTACCGAAAATACTACAAGTATTAAAAATGTGAGGCATCTGGTTCAAATATTCCTGTTTCACCTTACACCTGGTGCAGCAGTTATAAACTGCAGGATCATTTAAGGTGGAATGGGAAAATTCAAACAAGAAGCTGGCAAATGTACTTATTAGAAAATGTTACCAGCATTGAAAGAACAGGATGGTTTGATCGCCTAAATCAGCTTATCAGGTGGACGTAGTGATATTATGTTGAGTCTGTACTGAATTAGCATCAGAAACACATTAAAACACTGAGTTACTAAGCTGTACTAATGAAATGTGCATGCTTGGCAGGATGAATTTTGTGTTATGAGATGTTTGAGAATCCAAATTTTGACAAGTAGAGGATCTTACTTATTATTTAGCACAAGAAAAAGCAAGGGAGGCTGAAGCCTCACTGCCAAAGAAGCAAAAACATGACATGACAGCCAGCCAGCATAGATTTTAGAAAAGGGAGGGTTGAGTTGGTTGCAATCTGCAACCTTATCACAAGAGGTTACACACTGCTTCTAGATAAAGAATGTTGTTGCCCACTCCTGTAAAGTTACCCTTTTGGAGATACTTGCTTTTCTGTTTTTGGACAGCGATGATATTTAAAGAGGCGTGTCACTGTGTCATTGAAAATCTAAATTATTTTTTGGGTTCCATGATTTGTTTTAGTTAAATAATTAAAAGAATATATGTTCATTGGTATCAAAATGTAATTTAAAAAAAGCTTTTGACCTGTGTGCACACAGTTGCTGAACACAGGTCTATGCTGGCACCAGAGTGGGTTTACCGTGTAATAGGCACTGGGGGCAGACAGGGGCAACAGCAGCAGCAGGGTCCCGTGCTAACCTTGATCGTCTTCTTCTCAGAGAACCTCAGGAAGGCCTCTTCGCCCCCACACTCCTCGAACAAGAGGATTAGAAACTTGTAGATTACGATAGCAAAGTATCTACAGAGAGAGAGGGCAAGAGAGAGAGAGAGAGAGAGGACAGGATATTACACACATCATTCTGCACACACACACACACACACAGTGATCTGGTGTAATATTTAATAGAGATTCTGTTATACTGTCCTTGGTCATTACTTATTACATGTTATAGGTCAGTGACCTCCTTCTCTTGACATTCTAAAGATTCTAAATAATTTCTTACGAGTTAGAAGTCATATCTGTGAACATAGTGGCTTTCGGGATCCACAGTCCAAGGCAACACATGGTAGAAATGACCTGCAAGAGGCAGGAACACCAGCGTCAGCATGTCAAACAGAATATCAAATTAAACATAGATCCAAGTGTCTTGGTTTCTATTGTACATATGTTCAGTAATTTGTGTATTTGGATAAAATATAACTTTCAGGTTTCGCTGTTCTGGCTCTGCCAGTCTAGTCATGCCATGGCAGGCATGGCAAATATACAGAGGGGTCGAGTAGTCTAAATATCTGGGATTTTTGTATTTATTTAAACTTAAAAATAGACAACATACAGTTTTTTTAAAAAATAAAATAAGGAAGAAATATTAACCATATCCATCCCTGGTGGAGAGGTACAAACTTGTGGGGTCTGTGCCAGCTTGATCACTGTCATTAAAGCAAAAGTACCAACTACTCAGAAATTCAGGTAAATATTTTAAAGATTCTACTTTTCACTCAAATTGTTATGTTGATAACATTATTTGCAATGAAAAAAAAGGTATTAAATTAGAAAAGATTGCATTTTCACCACTGGTCTCTGACTTTTGGACCCCACTGTATGATATCACAATACTAGAGGAAATTTTCACAATACATGATGTCTATTGCAGTTTCATTTGGTTTAATACGATAGAACAGACACAGTGCACCAGTACAGCTACATTTAAAAACTTTCACATACTGCACAGCACTATATTCAGCTAAGCAAGGTCAATTTTGTTCTCTTGGGTTTGTGGCATCATCAGCATTCAGAAACAATTTCACAACAATTTTGTGAAACCTTAAAGATAAAGGTGCCACAAAGGTTCTTTAAGTGATGCTATAGAAGAAGCACAATTGTTTCCCAAAAGAACCAGATGGGTGAGTGTGAAGAACCTTGTAAAGGTTTTAAAAGCCTTCTCATGATGTAAAGGTCCTTTACCAATTCAACCCCTTGAACAGCCAGGGTCCACGGGTGGGCCCAAAGTATAGAACACCTCAGCCAGTTTGCATTAAAGTCCCTGTAGTTACTGAATAATAAGCCTTAGTATATGATAAGCCTCTGATTTTAATGGGTTAAGGATTCTTCCTAGAACATTTACATTATTTGGAGGTTCTTCAGACTTTAAAGAGGTTCTTCACACTCATACATCTCATTTTCAAAAATGCTTCTCTAAAAAAGAACTTTCACATAATGTAAGTGTTCTAGGAAAAACCCTTAAATTGGTAAAGAACCTTTACATTATGGTCGCCATGGCATTTATATGAGGATTATGTACAAGGTTGGTGTGTGAACTCTTACTGGTGCAGCTCCAATGATCCATATGATGTTGGTCTTCTTTGGGTAGGGCACTTTTTTGTAGATGTACACACACATCTCTAAATACACTATAATCGACACCAAGGTCATGAATGTGAGGATGGTGTACAGAGCAATCCCGAACAAACTTAAGTCTGAGAGAGAGGGAGAGCGAGAGAGAGAGAGAGAGAGAGAGAGAGAGAGAGAGAGAGAGAGAGAGAGAGAATTGTTCATTATTTTATTCATACCCTGTCAACTTAAATTAGTTGACTTTACTTGAAAAAAATCATGCAAACCTATTGCCACATTTTCAGTGATTCAGACAGTCCAGTCATTTTAAATAGTTTCTACTGATCTGGCAGTACTTTACTTTTTCAAGTTCTGCTTCCTCTTGAATTAGTTTGGTTAACTTGAACCAAATACTTTTCTTTGTGTACATATTGACATCAATTAAAACAGGTCCATGCTATTAAATGGACTGATTTGTACAGTAAGGAATAAATGGTTTAGATCAGACTAGAATCAGTCATTTGTGAAAACTTTATTAGCATATTTGCTATTCTGTTAGCACTCATGGCTCCAGACTGAACTCGAAACACACCATCATGGTGAGAATAACACAAACATATGAAATGCATTTAGACTTCGCATTAAACATAAGAGTGCGCTGAAATACAAAAATAACAGTTTGCAAAGAGAATTATATTCAGAAATTAGAAAAATAAGAGTGAATTAACAGAAACCAACAAAACTGCTAAGAATGCTAGGAGGCTTTTTGGGCACAAGACTCTTCAGTGTGGAGGACATATCCAAATTAACTGATAAGACAAGAAATAGTAAGTGTTACTAGATTTGTATTATTTTTGACTAATAAGTGAATCCAAAAGAAATATAATTATGTTTTACAGTATACAGTGTTCTACTTAAGAGGCAAGATCTTCCTCAACTTCAGCTCACAAACTGCACAGTTCAGTCCTCCTGAACATTCACACAGTGTGTCAGTTGCCGAGCTTTACCACACCAGAGAAAACATCACCCAGGCCTGCATGCCAGACTTTAATAATGCTCAGTATGAAAGTTAATTGAGTGAAAAATTGCAGCAAGCAACACAAATATATCACACAAATAAAACAAGACCAGATAACAAAATAACGCTCAAGTTACAGGCATCTGAGGAAAAATAAACTCTACAATAAACTGTCAGTGATTGGAGGAATGTTTATTAGTTTCACAACCTGCTCACACAAATCCAGCTGTGAGATCAGTTACACTGAAAATTGTAGTGTTATTTCAACACTTAGAGTTCATTTACGCTACTTTTTAACACATTCTATGAATTTAGTTCAGATTGCAGTCCCACAGTAAATACTAAAAGCTATTTTAAAAAAAACTGTGAGGTATTTACACCAATGTCACTAATTGAGATATAAAAATATATGATTTGTATATATATAATATACATATATAAATATATACAAATCATCATTTATAGGGTACCTTCCATTGGGCTGTCCCAAAACTCCTAAATTTAACTTGTGAAAATAGTGCTTATTAGTACTTGTTTTTTAATGCTGTTTTTAAAAAGTTCTTTTGATTTCTTTTTTTAAATAATTTCAAAAATGGCTTTAGTCCATAGGCGGAGCCTTATTTTAGCCACACCCCTGCATTTTAGAGCAGGAGGTGAGACTGCATCTTTGTTCCTCATGGCCACATGGTGAGCAGTTATATCCCATTGTATTGAAGTAAATGTGTCCCACAGTCTAAAAATCAGTGTGTAACATTAAGAATTGTCACTACTGAAACATGTTTTCTGCAATTAAGTAAACTTTTTTCCTTTATTTTATATATGTATAACTGTTCAAAGCTGTGTTTGCTAGTCACGTAAGTTCTGCCAAAAATTACATCATGCTCAAAATTAAAATGGTCACTATCGAAACAGTCACTAGCAAACCACTTGGGAAAGTTCCAGAGGCGTTATTATTGTATTGGTAGTGACAAAATGGAATATTCATTTGCTTTAATAAAATAAGCATAATTAAAGTACAGAGTCACTCAAAGCAAAAGGATTTTAGGATTTTAGTCCAAGTCAGTTAAAACTACAGAACATGTTTTGAGCTCTGCCTTTGAGCCAATTCAGTAGAAGAAGCTATACAGTGCCACTCCACAGAGTGTAAAAAGTACACTGATCTGTGATCAAATCTACATTTAACAGTGTTGAAGTTTAAGACTGTTTTGAATGTACACTCATTTCTCAGTGTGTTCAAGAGGCACGACCAAAAACATTGCTGACAGACAAACTTGCACAGCAAGGAACACTTAATCTTGCTGGCTGGATCAAGGATCAGCCCCTTAGCTTTGACCCAGCAGGAGGTCACTATAACCTAAAAGCTTCTTTTGAACGGTGGATAGATGACCGCCCAAAAATGCAAACAACATTGCGCACAAGCCAATGAGAAGCCCTGAGTGCCACAATATAGTAGCGATCAATCAGTTCCAAGATGGATGATCACTCTTAGGAGATCCTGGAGTATTACATGTGCTTATGAAGACTGCTAAAGTTAGACGACAACATAAAACACAGCCACAGTGGGGATAATAAAACGGTAATTACTGTAATAAAAAGTAACAAACACTACAACAAAAAAAGAAAGAAAAGCTAATTAACAGACACTAACAAAACTGAAAGGAATCTGCATTCAGTGCTACAGTGTGGTCGACTTCTACCTTCACCTTCAAGTTTAATCAGCTCCTTGTAAGAGTGATGTGTTTACACTCCGTAAAATACCACTCTCTGTGTTTGATTAACACTCTGTGTGTAAAAATTACCCAACACTAAAATTTGAACTCACTGTGAAATTTGCTGTGCCCTCAAATTCTCAGTGTATCATGAAAGAACAGAAACATACGCTGGCTTTGAGACGACTAGAGAGTCCTGCTTTATGTGAAGATACATGTATATTACAGAACATGATTAGCTTTAGTAGGTTCAGCAAATTTGAATTTGACTTCATTCATTAAATTTTACAAAATGTCATTCAAGAATCCCTTCATATTTCCTTTACTACTAAAGCACAGGCTGGTTTATTTCATTTGCATTATGAGCTGTGAGTATGCAGACCTACTTTATTTACAGGAAAAGCTTCATTTATAGTACCTATAATTAAAATTACAGTGCAAGTCTATAAAACCAGGTGAACTTGGTGCCACCATCAAATGTAATCTTTGCTCAAAACCTGCAGTGATATTTCCTTCAATCCTATTATTCATTAAAGCAAATGCTAAGATAAGCACAACTTAATATGGGTCACTTACAATTAATGACCTCCACAGTCAGCGGGCGATCCCCTAAACATCTTGGATTGATAGTTCCGTTCAAATCATCCATTTCAAAGACTGACTAAAGTCCCTCTCAGTGGAAAGGAGAAGAGCTAGTAATGAAGTGTAGATTCCCCAGACTTGATGAATCCAGCTGACTGATCGAGGAGGGAAGCCTTCCAGCGCTGAACGATGTAAACTTCACCTCTGAAAGTGAAAATGTGATGAGCCCGTTTGCCGGATGGGCAACAAAATGAGAGGAACCTCCTCCTATTTTGGCGTTATTCCCACCCGTTTTACGGCAAGCCCCGCCTCCTGCGCGCCGATTGGCTAGTACTTACTTCGCTCGAGTGTGAAACTAAGAATTGACCAATAGCATTAAGCCATACTCGAGTAAATGTACCTTTCCAGAAAACAACCTGAGCACATGTACAACGTTATCAGGTCAGAAAACGACTGTTAGTGGAACTTCTCAGTGTATACAGCATTTCCGGTGCTATTCTTCTCTTTTTTTTTTTTGATGCTTTTAGTCAAAATTAAAATGATCAACTTCAAAGTACGTAGTAATTGCCCAGCTCTGACGACTAGCCAATCATGGCACAGGAGGCGGAGCTTATCGGGAAATCAGTGTAAGTGTGTCACTGCGTCTTCCAGTAAAATCCAATAAAATGCCACACTTCACTTTCTTTGTGGCTCCAGATTTTAACGGAGAGTGACTTCAGCTTCATGCCTTTTGGCATAAAACGATCCACCACCAAAACTGCGTTGACAAGTTGTAAAGAAATGTAGAGAGATGTTTAGTTAGATTTGTGTTGGTCACTTTGTTTTAAAGCCCTTGGTTAATATTTCAGTCAGGTGACTCATAGTCCAAGACATGAACTTTGAAATAGAAGCTTTTTTGTTGAAAAGCCAATGGCAATAAAGCTCTCATATAATGAAAGAACATGAAGAGTAGATCTTCTATCATGTGCTACCAATTCATACTGAACACTAACAAATCCCAGGAAATCCCAGAAAAATCATTAGCCATTGTTATGCTTTTCAACCAGCTTGGTCAAACTGGTCATGCAGGTCAACCAGCTTGGTCATGCTGTTCGACCATCTTGGTCAAGCTGGTCAACCAATTTAGTCAAGTTGGTCATACTGATTGACTAACGTGGTCAAGCTGGTCAACTAGCTAAATCAGGGGTGCACAACTCTGGTCCTGGAGGGTCAGGGTCCAGTGTGGTTTGGTTGTTGCCTTACTCAATCACACCCACTAAACTTGTTAATTAACTGAGGAGTTGAATCAAGTGTGTTTTAACAGTTAAATCACCAAATTCTACTGGACACTGGCCCTCCAGGACCAGAGTTGTGCACCCCTGAGCTAAACCATCAAACTCAAAGAAAAACGTACCCTGTGCTGTTCAACCATCTAAGTTGGTTCAACTTAAAAAATGTGAATATGGCATCCAAGGAATGTTATTCTACAAAACATATAAACAATAAGAACAACAAACAAAATCATGAGTGTATCAAATCTTGAAAACAAATATGGACATGTCTTACCAAATAGTGCGCCAGTCCAACAGTCCTACCCTAAATCATGTTCCAACAAAACCCACTCATGGAGAGACCTCTGATGACTAGTGTAGAATCTCCATCTCCTGAGGTTACATCATGGCATTTCTCACCAGTGATTCTTTCTACAGTTTCAAGGCTATGTTTTAGAGAAAACACCAGGCATGTCCTTTCCATGTGTTGATTTTTCATCGGTTCCCCTTGACCTGTGCAGTCAGTATCTGTTGCTCTTAGCTATGCAAACATTCACAGACAGTAGAAATGGCATTGATTTTGCTACATTTAGGCAGAATTCTATGGTTTCATCCCAACTCAAATGACTAAACCAAACATTTGAACCAATGAAATGACTGGTAAAGCATTAAAGCCTCAAAAAACAGTCACTTTTAAGTATACATTTCATGATAAATTTGGATTAAAGTACCTCCTAACTTTTGAACGTACAGAGGTATACATTATACACTAATCTGTTTCTTGGTAACATCAAAGCTTAGTGGTACATGGTCATTAGGTCATTCCCCTTTAACATGCTTTGTCATAACTCATTCAATTTCTGCTGCACTGCTGTGCACCAGAAGAAACACACCCTTACTATGCTGACATCCTCCTCAGAGATAATCACAGGAGAATGTGAAACAGTAAAAATCCTTGTTGAATAAAAAGTTTAACAAGGTGACAAAGGTCAAGATCATAACCTTAACTCCAGTTCATCATTTTGTTCTACGAGAGGCAGAAAAGGAAGAGTTGCCTGTCGCTGTTGATCTGGAATCAGCTTGGTACTTTCTTTAAGGAATACGTCAGCATTTTTCAGCCAGATCTCTATCTGTAGTATATGATCAACAACAATGTTGACTTATGAAGTAAATAAACAGGAAAGTCTGTTTTGAGAGAGCAGGTTTTCTGTTTTTTTTCTGTCTACAAAGAAATTCTTGTTAGTGGAAGCTGACCATAAGATACTGATGCAGTAGATAGAGATTAGGATGAAAATACTGATGTAGTCTACTCCTATAAGTTAAGATTTGGCTAGTCTCATACTTGTCTGATGCAGCTTTGTTCATTTTTGTAAAATCTCCAAGTGGACAATTTTGATAAGTACTGGCTTATCAAAATTCAAATCTCAAATGTTGTTTTCATCAAACTGTGTTATTTTGAGATTGATGTTTCCATTTTATTTCAGTCTGAAACTGCTTTGCTCCTAGACATCACTTTAACTTCTTAAAGGGCCAGGGCCTTCCGGCGGGTTCAAAGTTTTATTACACACTCCTATAATGTAAGAATAGCCCCACCAGTTTGCATTGTCATAAGTCCCTGTAGTTACAGAATAGTACACCTTGTATGTAATTAGTCTGAGATTTTAAGAGGTTAAATATGTTCCATTTTTATGCATTCTTTCATCACAATAACCATAATAAGTAACAAAGTATTATTGTACCTGATTTAAGGAACTAGGTGCACTTGTCAAAACTCTGATGTAATCTCATTTCTAGCCAATGGACATGTGAGTCTAAAGCTTGAGTTGATTAAGATGACTGTTATCAGTTCCTGAAGAAAGCTGAAGAAAGATGTTGAGTCTGCTTTAGTAATTATTGCATTATAACACTTGACACAGGCATTTTGCTAGAAGCTATCCTTAGATCAGCCCAGAATAAAGATTCTGCACAAAAAGTCATCAACACTGAGGTCTCTGACCCTAAAATGAATGGTAATCTGAGATGTTCTCACGTTTTCTCTGGCTGTTAATGGTTGTCTAGAGTGACTTTGTGTCTCCTTTTTATTGCGTCAGATAGAACCACTGCGTTGATGAGTCGTAACATGCACATATAAGACATATTTGTACTCCATTCAGGTTGTTGACCTTGTTATCTAGTAGCCACTAAGACTGTTAAGCACCAAACCCATCTCCAGAAAGTTAAAAAAGTTGGCTAGTTGAGTCTTTAGAGTATGATTACAGTATGATATGATATTTGCAGAAATTTACAGCACTAGGGGGAAAAGCTGTTATGTTATGTGATGTCTGGTCTGGTTGTGCTGGTTTTGATGGCCCTGAATCTTCAACTAGAGTGAAGTGGCTGGAAGGGGCGATGTCCAGGATGAGAGTGGGGTCAGCTTTAATTTTGCTGACGTGCTTCATTACCCTGCTGTTGTAGATGTCCTAAAGCATTGGCAGGCTCGGATTTCTTCACAGTGGTGGTGATAGGAACCAGGGGTTGCCATGTCTACAACACAAAAGTATTCATATATTTGTCTAGGCTGTCTGTTACCTCTTCAAAACAGTCCAGTTTGGGGATTCAAAGCAGCCCTGTAGCTTTTCAATGTCACCACTGGTCCAACTCTTCACTGTTGTGATGACAAGCTTGTTGGTTTTGAGTTTCTGCCTTTATGTTCAGGATTCTTCAGGATTCCTGAAGTTGTAGGCGTTCAATAAATATCAGTAAATGATGTATGGTCCTAACTAACTCCATTCAGTACAACTAGATGATTAAAGAGAGTCCAGACATCACAAAAACATACATGACACCTGGAACATCAGCACGAGACTCCTAACTAGCAAAAAATGATTGGGCCCCAACAATTGCCACTTACATTAACATTATAACATTATAACAAAATGCATGCATTGTCAAAAATAGTTTGTACATATCATCAGTGCTTGAATTGTTGCACAGGAAAAATGCCTTGATACGGCTCTGATATGTCTCATAATGTGATTAGATTGCCTAGACTGCAATATTCAGATTTTTTTTCAGATTATTTTTATTACCCTGGTATAAGAAGCCATTGTGAATTATCAACTGCACCTATGACTATGAATTTCAACAGCTGGTGACAACAAAATTACATTATGGACTTTGGTACATTTTATACCTCTAATAAAGATGAAATTTAAATATAGGGGGGCTGATTTTTCGCATTTGTTTTAACCAGCGTAGTGGTGTCCTTGCACCTTGCCCATCCCACCCCCCACCCCAGAAAAAAACAATCCCTTCATCTCAAGTATTCATATTGGTTGATACAGTTTATATATGCCTAATATTAGACCTTGATCATTGCTTTGACTTCTGGAGTTGTATTCACAAAAGTGAAAGAATTTCCAGTATAGTCCCGCTCCAAATGAGTAAGAAGAAACCACGTTTCCCATTCCCACCCTAGCCTTGCATTCCTAAGGCTTGGATGCAAGAACCATTCAGGTACCCACGCATTAACATACTCGCCACGTATCATGCTGTGGGAAGATAAAGAAGGTGACAAAGATATACTGTGGCATCTGCCACTTGGTCCATGTTTCAGAAGGGGCTTTAGGGGTGTGGCATGCAAAGCCCCCCCCCCATTAAAAGGACATCAGTTTTAGATGTTGGTTTAAGATGTTCACTGTGTTTTATTCTGTTGGGCTGCGGGTGTGCGTCTACCATAGAGAGAAGTGACCTTCCCTGCTATTCCACCGGTTTTTCAGTGGCATTTTCTGTAGAGCTGAAAGATTAATCATTTTTATGGCAAAATCCCAATTTAAGAGAGTGCAATTATCAAAATCGCAAGATCTGCAATCTTTAAAACTTTACATTAAAAACGTTGTCTCAAGTTTTTAGAAATTTAATGCAATAAAGTTGTGAAATGCCTCTAGAGTTAGACCAATCAGAGACAATCAAACCTGCATGTGTTGTGACAGCACAACCACAACTTACTGGCTGTCTGGCACACTCCTGGCCTCAAGCCAGGAAAAGTGTATATTCTGGTCTTCTCGGGAAAAAAACAGGTAATAATATCGCAATTTAAATCAAAGTCGCATTATTAGTCACAATAATCACAATATTTTCCCAAAATCATTCAGCCCTACTTTTCTGCTTTGTTCAATAAAAGAGCACTTCCTTGAGTAGAAATAATGGCATCCTCTGGTTCTTCTTCACCACTAATGCCACAACACTATTCTGGACCTAAAGCTGCTTTTACTGAGAAGGTTATAAAAGCTGGAACAATTAACCCATCAATGTTCATATCTGACATTTGACATTTCCTTTGGGACATATGTTCTCTTAATCCTTCTGAGCACATATCTGAAGAAAAAAATTCAACCTGTCACACCATATGGGTAAAAAGTGAGTTTTATTGTATTAAATCTTTTAGTCAGATGGGACTACTGACTTCAGGTCATTCTATAGAAATGTCCACTTTTCTATCTATCCATAGGTGTCACTGGTGTTACCAGTCCTCACTGGTGTTTCATATAAGAAAGGTAACACCAGTGACAGTAACACCAGTGACATTTTTGATTAAAAAAATGCACTTTACAAAATGGCTGCTACTGAGCATCAAACCACATGTTGTCAGTCATGGAATATCCCCTAAAATATGTCATTTGATCCATTTGTATTCTATTCTATTTATTCTGTTACCTCAGAATAAAGTAGGTCACACCAGTGACATCAACTAAAAGCTTCATATGAAATTAGAACATTTCTGATAACTAAAAAGACACAGTGGACTTACCATGTGCTTTTTTCATAGATCCTCAGAAAACAGGTAAAAGGAAGTGATGTCATCCGTGTGATTTTTATTTCAAAATAAGAGATTTTTTTGTTACGCAGTAACACCAGTGACACGACTCCTGGGGACAACAACTTTCATTATATATTTTATAATATTTATTTGGCATTTGTTTTCTTTATGTAATTTAATTTATGAATTCCATAGTCATGTATAGATTATTGTATTTAAAATTGCAGAAAAACGTGTTTTTTTCTTCAAAATATGGTGCTCACCCTTTACACATGACTGTGGGGACGAGCACTTCTGTGGTGCTTGGAATTCTAGACAATTGATTTAAAAAACAATATTGCTAAATTCATGGCTGAAGAAGGTGTAATTGTTAAAATAACTTACTGCTTTATTTTAAAATATATATAAATTGTAACCCTAACATGGTTTTTTAAGTGTAATATATCTCTAAACGCTAGGGACACAAAAATGGACGTTTCTGTAGAATGACCCCTTCATCTAAACTACAGAAAGTCCAAATCTGATTGTGAATGAAAGTACGAAAATGTCATTAAAATCAAATAAATAAATAATTGTTCATTCAAGATACAACTATACAACATAATCACTTCAGACCAATCAGAACACGTTCTGTGGGACTTTACTTATCATACTAAATGTACCTGTTGGACATGAATGAGTTAATGTGACATTATCAACAAAAAACATCAAAACAACAACTTGATTTTCCAGCGCGCGGAGGCGCACAACTCTCTGTAGCAAAGGTGAACTCAGTTTGCTTCTACCGAGTCTCCACCCTGCAGGGCTCGAAGAGCGTGACCGGGCACACCCGCCGATCTACACGTCATATTCACTGAGAATCTCCAGCACACAATCACTTAAAGATCTGCGGACGAGATCAGCGTCCGCCGAGCGCGCCGTAGTCTCAGCGCCGCTTCTTGGGTTTCGTCCCCGGCGGTGGGAGACGGCACTGCAGGCAGAGAAAGTGAGGAAGGCTGTGAAAATCACTGCCCGGCCACAGACAGCATTCACACACTCACGCACGAAGAACTCGTATGGCCAGGGCGACCTCAGGCTCCGTGGATCGCGGCAGCGCCGTTTGGATGGTTTCAGCTAGTTTATGATGGTGTTGTTAGTGGGCTAGCCTCAATTTCACTCGTGTTTGTCACGGAGGGGAGGAGGTGAAAACTACCCGCCGCCATCTTTTGGAAGTGACTGGGAGTGGGGAGTTAGCTTTTAAAGCTATAACATTCATTGGCCAGGCTTTGGGCCTCAGCTGCTCGTCATATTTGCTTATGAATCACCAACCTGCAAACATAATCAACACTAACGGTTCCGGATAGTCTAAATCAAACGACTCGGCAACGCCACAGGGACTGTCGCGGTGCTGAAGGAATAAACACGTCCAGATTTGAGTCCAAATCTGTGCTCCACTCTCTCTCAGCGCCCAGCTGCTTTCACCCTGTTCCTCCTCCCAGCACAGCTGTGTGGGCTAGTTAGCCAGATAGCCAAGTTAGCAGCCTAGCTAAGATTTCTTCTGTCCGGAGTCCTGCTCTTCTCAAAAACTGGCCGTTTGGACAGGTAAGGATGTCCGAGTAACTAAACACATTTTGTGCTTGTGTGTTTACGCTGTCAGCTTTTTGAAAATGACGGAGACATCTTGACCCAACAGTTAGCTGACGTGCTAATACACCAGTCGCCTAGCTAAGCTAGATAGCTAATTGCAGTAGCTAACGTTTGGCAGCTGTAAACAGGGATGGCGAGGACAGCTAGCTGTTCGGCAAGTTAGCAAATTAGCTGCTCAGTTTGTGCTCAAACGTTTCATTTGACATAGTAGTATGTAATTTGAAGTGTGGTAGGTAGTCAAGCCAGCTAGCTGAACCCGTTGTTTATAACCAGATAACTTCTGTTATTTTTGCCATCAGCCTCTTGTTTCAAATGACATTCCTTTTCCAACTAGCACGGCTAATAAGGCACTTTCTGTTTGTGGGCTAGCTTGCTAATATTGTAACTTACATGACTTTCTGAAACTTTAAGATGAACAGAGTTAATTGGTTTGGGCTAAGTTATGCTAGAGTTTAACATGCCGGCTAAATAGCCAGGTCACGTTATTTATTTTTATTCAGCCAAAATGTGCATAACGTGACCCTCTCCCTGCTTTGAAAGGTTGAGCAGTTTGGCACCAGCTCGCCTTGGTAATATAAAAATCAAGTTCATCTGCTTAAAATTTCGTCTGTGAAACCCTCAGTGATTATTGCCAGTATAACTGTCAGATATGCGAAAGCTGTGTACTATTCGCGTACAAGAAAATGCTCATGGACTCCTATTGCAACGGCACTCCCTGCTTCTCTCACACGCCTGATCTTGGCATTGAAACTGTCATTATTAGTCAGGTAGACGAGGCAGCCGTAATATTTTGACGTTGGCTTCAGTAAACCTGTTTGTATGTATGTGGCGATATGATAAAGAAAACGCGGCTGACATGAGTAATCGGTTTAACACTGAGCGGGTATTCCTTGTAAGCGCATTCACCGCTTACAGTGCTCTGACGTGCGCTGCATTCCTCATCCCACTGTGTTGACATTGCGTAACCGACTGAACTGACCAGCCAGCTCTGTGCTGCCTCATGATATCCTCTAAATAGGCATCATGTTTTTTGTATTATTTACAGAACAACTGATACTCATTATATTTGTTAACCGGGCGGAATTCTTTGCGCGTGCTCAAATTTAAATGGCTTCGTTTTGTTTACTTGCTCTGGAGAAAGCTGCACAGGTCGAGCGTGAGCTAACTGGGAGTCAGGAGACTACCTTCTTTACACCGTCCAGTATGAATTTGTTTTGGCTGTGTAGGTAAAACAGGTACACCACAGTCTTCTGTAATGAACTCATCTGCACTTCTGCAGCGCCTTTCACATTTAAAGTAAGGGAAAATTGACTTTTTTTATCTTCATGTTTCTGGTCATATTAAGCACAGTTGAATATACCATACAATTTAAGAACAAAGTTCTTGTTTTCCTATAATATTCAGTCAAAGTGTAGTGCCTTTTCGTTGCCTCAGACATTGAGTGTTGAACACATCTCCAGGTACCAGTGATCAGGGAAAATATTGACCAGTAATATTCTGTTTTACTCCCCAAACCCCCCCACCCACCCAATCTTCAGCCCTATACCTGTCGTCAAGTAAAATCATTCAACTCAGAGACCGTCTCTGATACTGTGTTTCACTCACGAATACATCACGGAACAGAAGAAAAGTGCGATTTCGGATTCACGTTAACCTTAAAAAAATATGACACTGGACACTGGAAAGGGCATAATCTTACAGTGTAGTTTTCAAAATGCAAAATCAGGATGATGAAGATACGATTACATCCGTCGATAACTTACTTATATCCTTGGAATACAGAAGTTGTAGCTGAGTTCTCTTTGAATTTTCTTTCTACATTCCCTTATTCAACAGATTCATCCGCTCATGGGGGCCTGAAGCACAACTGACGTAACAAAATATTCTTCTGGACGTTGCCACATTTCCAAATCCCAAAAACGTACATAGTTCACTTTTAATTTGTTGAAATGGCTGCTGCAGTAGTCATAGTAACAATGTGGTGACATATTTGTGATATTTGTACACACAGCCCATGATCTGATTAGATTCAAGATATTGGGTTCACGGTTTGGTATTCACACAATATTTTGAACAAAATTTGAATGAAAAAAATTTACTATAATCATGTTGTTGAGTCCATTTTTTATAGTCCTCTGAACTACATTTAAAATAACAGTTCACTAAAATTTAACAATCTTGTTGCTTTGCTGCTCCTGTGCGGTATTAACAGTATGAGGAGACTAATATTGCTCTTCTCTGATACAGCGGTAACTTGTGATTGTGACTTCATCAAAATAAACAAATCTGCTCAAGCAGTTACATGACAGAGCTGAGTCAGAGGATGCCTTACGTGCATAAGGATGACTGCTTACTTATTTGAGATGATTCATCAAACTTTTTGCTCTTCGTTGGTATACCAAACTATTATGGCAGATTTCTTGTCATCTGTTAATTTAAAGTGCCTCCACGTGTTTCCTTAGACATTGCTGCTATTTAAGTTTCAGTGGCCATATGGAGAGCAGTGCAGTTTGTTGCACTGTGAGGCAAGGTGATGTGGATGCCTGGCTTTATGATGTATTCAACTAAACTAATTTATTTTTTCCATATAATAACAATCGCTTTTCTTTCTAAAGGCTTATGTTGATGAAGCTTGTTGTAGGTTAGTCAACAATTTTGTGGCTTAAAAAGGACAAAGCTTTTGAATACTAAATAGAGAAATGAATATCGACATAAACAAATATTTGAGTATTCAGATTATTCAGGCCACTTCACTGCAAAGTACTGTTCAAGTGCGATCTGATTCAGAGGAATCAGAAGATACTTCAGAAGTCCTCAAAAGAAAAGTTGTTGAATACTTGGGCTTCCACCAGTACACTGTTCTGCACAGTTTACAAATGGAAGAGATGCATCACCATTGCTACTGTCCCCAGGAGTTGTCTTACAAAGATTAGTACAAGAAAGAAATGGCAGAACCCTAGAACCAGTCATCTCGGTTATTTACATATGGTGTAAAACAGTGTTTAGAATTATGAAGGGGGCCAATGAATCAAGAATTTCTATAGCACACTGTTAGGGTGTCTGTCTGTGATCTCAAACCTAAAAAAGTTTGTCATGTGACTTGACAGTGATGCAAAACAGGAGAAAACAGCCAAGTGGCTAAAACAGGAAACTTCATGTTTTATAATGGTCGAGTTCTCCCATCAATCTCATCGAAGTGCTGTGGTGTGATCTGAAGCAGGCATATCAAAAACATGTAAATGGAGATTCTTTTTTTTTTCTGTAGGTCTACAGAAAGCAGTTGGTTGAGGTCAGTTCCAAAGGAGGTTCTACTAGTTACTGAATAAAATTAAACAATTAAACCATACATTGATTGTTCAGGGGCGTCCTTGGATGGCTGTATAGAATCAGCTGTATTTGAGCAGGAAAATCATCAAATTGTGCTGGATGAAGGCTTCCCAGGACTAGAGCCCCAAAAATAAACCTAAAAAAATTATATTGCATGTTTGTTAGTGTTTCTATTTATTATTTGATCATTTTTAGGCAGTTTAGGTTTCTAGATAATGACATTAGTCAGTTTAGGTTTCTAGATAAACATTTCTCATAGCTGTATTTGTCAGTTTTTTTTAATTTCTGAAATATTGGTCTTTTTAGAACTGTACCCAGTTTGGGGTTTAAAACGGTTTTATACAACCTTACGCCTGAAAACATTTTAGCAGCCTAGTTCCAATGGGTTAGTGTATTAACTAATTTTAATATTTTATGCTTTAGTTAACATAATTGCCCTAGTAGCTTGATGACTTGTATTCTGGTCATTATAGCTTCAATTACCTCAGTTCCCACACCTGAAAGCGTAAAGGCCATAGTTCATTTATTCAACTACACCTTCAGTGGAACAGTAACAAGTAGACCCATAGTACTTGCCCCAACTACTCACAACACTGAACACTAAAAGTTAAGTATAAATGTGTAAACGTTTGTTAGGTCTTACCATAAGACACGAGACATAAGCACAGTTGTTTAGAGAATACTGTTTATATTCCACTATCATTTTTAAATGCAGTTTTGCTTTCTCATCCTGTGCTCATTCCAGGAAGTCTTTGGGAAGTCATTTTTGTCATATCTTACTTCAGAATCATGTGTGTGCTTAATGTGCAGTTATGTGCATGTCAGTATGAACAGAAGGAATACCACAGATATCTGAGATGCCTCCATAACTTAAGTCACTGAAGCAAAAGAAGGCTAGATGATTCACCTGTATTCTCTACAGGACTCTTTTCTTGAATCCTTTGTGAGTCATGTCAGTCTTGCTCTTCTGTATATATTTATGAGTTATGAAAATATTATTGGTATTTTAAGTGTAGCATGAATGGGTTGATTAAAAACAAGCCAAAGGTCATTGGTTTTGACGCAGCAAGTCATTAGACGAATTTACACACAGAGTCTTCCTTGTTTTCTCAGGTGCTCTCATGAGGAAATGTGGAAGTGACATTTCTTAGCAAAGTCTTTCCATGTCCCTCCTCCATAGATCTAACTCTGTCAGTGCTTTGTAAGGTTTACCCAACCACCAGCCAATAGAAAAAGGATGAACACCATAGTTATCCCTTTTGCAGGTGGTCTTAGCAAAGCTTTTACTTTGTGTAGCACTGCTGAGATTCAGTCTGCAGCTAGAGTTGATTTAGTTGAAATCCAGATTTTGATCTTAGTTGTTTAATTTTTGTTTTTGACAGTACAAGCGCTGTCAAATTTAGCATCAGCAGTGTAGATTTGTTGTATTACACAGGAACTACTGCTTAGCGTTATGACATGGCACCTTAGCCTTCTCGTAAAGGGTCTTTGCCAGGCCTTGATGTATTTGTTTCTGTGTTTGCATTTCAAGTAAATTTCTTGTCAGTTCAAAATGTACCAGTATTGCTGTGTCCTCGAGAATAGACTTTTATTCTAAAATCTGTGATCAGTTCTTTAGCCTTGTTGGTACTAATAGGTTGTTACATCACAGTGACTTTAGATGAAAGAAAAGTGTTTTAAAATGCATGTTTTCTAAAATAGAGCACCCTCGTCTTGGTCTTGACTACTTGGATAATACAGAATCCTGCATCCATTGTGTACTTTTTACACATTTTGCACAACACTCACCAGCTATTGTTGTTTTTGGGCCTGTCACAATTATAACATTATCATCCGATCGCAATTAGTTGAACAGACTGCAGTTGTTTTCCAAAGTTGTCAGCTTTTGCAAATTATGTGTATGTTACAATTTGTACAATTGTATGTTAGAATTTTTTTATTTTATTCATGAAAGTCCAGGAAATCGAATAGTATATTTGAATTTATGAGTGTTTTAGATTCTCTCTAACAAAGTTCTCAATGTAAGGACTTAACAGCAATAAACATCAAGCTCATTGTACACTCTACTGTAGATTTAATTGAATAAAACTTGCAACATAATTTAGTGAATTTATCGTGTTTATCTAACTTGTTAGCTAACTAATGGTTCACAAGCTTGAAAGTTTCAAGATAAAATAAGTTCCAGTGTGACTAGGGTAATAACATTAGCTGAGGTAATATATTACTAGTATTTGTCTGTTTATCCTAAAGACTTTTGATTGACTTTTAAATGTCACCAGGTTATTGTGGTCTGGTTCTAGATTTATTTTAATCCAGTAATAGAGACATGCTGAGCTCTGAGACAGTCAGCAGGGCTGGAAATTACAGACTGGCCAAGAATTTCATGGAAATTCTTTCAGTTGGGTGTGTTTTTGTTTCTTGTACTTGTGCAGAAAAAGACAATGAAATTGTTAATTGCAATAATTTATATGACAAATAATCTAGTTAATTATTTTTTTGTTCTTACAGGTATGTAACCATCTTTAATTACTCAAGCTCGGTATGTCTGTTTTTATCAAGTCTAACCCTGTGATGCAGTCAGCATCCTTGAACTCAGTTGGTCACTCAATTAACAAGTCAATTTAAATATTTATTGGCATTGATGTCAGTTCCATTATTTCTCTAACAGAGCAGTTGAATGGCTTTTATTTGTAGTCACTCTCCTCACCCTGTCTTGTGACTCCAGCTACTCTTCTGTTATCACGTGTTTTAGTGAAATAGATGTCAATTTTTTTATTATTATTAAAACAAAAACAGACTGTAGTGTGAGAGCGCCTATGTCATCACAACCCTCTTAACCTAGAGCTGTTTTAGATGTTATTTAAGTGTACATTTAACACACAATTTAAAAAAAATAAATTGGTGAGCATCACTTGTTCTAGTTATGGAGGGAGATGGGCAGCATGATAGCTGATGGTTTAGATGAAAAAGATGACATGATTGAGTTGACCTATGGTATGTTGGGGATGAGTAGCGTTAGAGGTCACTGATTACAGAACTGCTGTGTTCTACGTAGTCCATACTTGGAGCACCAGCCTGTCAGCTTCAGCCGAGTGGTAAAGTCTGCATGATTAAACTGCTCCAGGGATCTGGATCAATCTCCCAATACCATAATACCCAACTCTGTAGCATGAGAGGTTGCTGGAATAGGCTGCTCATCCACTAATGGTGTGAACATTTTTGATATAGTGTTTTAAAAAAAATGCTCCTCTATTTCTTCTGAGTTTCTCTCATTTGTCGGCTTTCATGGAAAACACTGAGTGATCAAAACTAGACATAATGAATTCCATTACTTTTTTTGGTTTTAGTCTTACTTTGCACTTTGACTGCATCGTTTGTGGATTTTTTTGGCATTTTAAAAATGAGGCTACAGATTACTTTAGCCTTTCCTTCTTCCTTCTGATGTTTTGCTGTACTCTGCATATCGAGAAGGACAGCATGTTGTCAAGTGGTTTCACACCTGTAACAGAAATGGTTCCAGCCTGTTCCAGAAGTTCCAGTTGCAGCGTCACTTAAGTGGCCTGGTAGTTTTGTATCATCATTGCTTATATTAATATTCACTAACACAGGTTAGCTTTTTTTCCCCTCAAAATAAAATTCTCAGCCTTTTTTGCGTGTAAAAATACACATTTTTTGTCTGTATTTCACTACTGGGTAAATATTTAATCAGTTATTTTAAAAGCTGTGCCTTTTCCTTTTCAGACTTGAGTGTTGCAGTGATTATGATCATAGGGTTATGGGCCATTCTGTCTGTTTAGAGACCCTCTGTGTCAGAGCCCAGTATACAGTTCACTGTTTCCTGCATTTAATTACTCTTAAATGTAATATTTCCAGACTTTGAGCACACAAGGTGATTAGGCAGTCTGCTTTGAATGTCATAGAAGCTAATCATTAAGCAAACCCGGTCACTCTGAATTTGAGCCTCGGCTGCTGGCTTTTTTGTGTGGTGGTGCCTTTATGACAAGTCGGGTCAGTAGGTCTGGGGTCAGTTTGTAAGGTTTAGAGGATTACAGGGACCCCCTGGTCTGTTCACTTCCAGGAGGCACAGCCCTCTTGGGGATAATCCTACAGGGAATCCACTCAGATCGCTGGTCTGCATGCAAATACTGAGTGTCATCTTTTCTCTCCATTTGCTGTCTGTCTCTGTCAGTCAGACTCATCAGTGGGATAATCTCACTGCAGTAAATGAGTGTGAGCGCACAGCCATCTTAATTTATTTATCACTGGACACTCTTCCCCAGCAGTTGCAGTTCTGTAAGATGGATAATCTTAGCCCATTTACTTTCACAGTTGTACCAACACATGTTTAGATTGGGGTTGATTTAAGTGCGGATAAGCACTGACCCATGTTAGGAATGTGATTTTCTTCTTTGTATTCATGGAAAGGAAACACTTGGAAGCACTTCTGATTTATTTACTAGAAGGCTGTACTGAGTGCAGTGAAAAGCTGTCACATCCAAATGTATATTTCAGTTATTTGAACAGTGATGGATTAGTGAGCATGTCTCTAATATTCTTATTTTTTTTCACTGTGTGTTGTAGGTCCCTATGCGTACACTGCCTCCCTCTGGCAGATGAGTCATCAGCGGGGGCTTGCGCGTCGCAGTCGCACGGCCAGATAGTCCCCTGCGAGCGCGGCTGCCTCCCGGGCTCGCAGCATGCCCTCCACCAACCGGGCAGGGAGCCTAAAGGACCCCGAAATTGCAGAGCTCTTCTTTAAGGAGGACCCTGAGAAGCTCTTCTCTGACCTGCGCGAGATCGGACATGGCAGCTTTGGAGCTGTGTATTTCGTAAGTGTTCGGCCCTCCGTTTCCATGCATTTCCACTTATTTCAGTGTTTATGGACATTATGGCGCAGACAAGTAACCGCTACTAAAGTGTCAAGGTTTTTACCTTTAATTTTCCTCCAAACTGTGAGTTTCATATTAAGATTATCTTTGGAATTTGGATTTTTGATTTTATTTTTTTGCCATGGACCGTCCTTCCACTCACAGATTACACTGTTTGATGCAGCAGTGCTGGTTTAACTTTTTTTTTATGTCCCCCTATTTTCTTGACCAATATCCTTTCTGTTTCACCTCTCTGCTTCATTCTGTTTGAGATTTCCTCCTCTTCTAAAGCTTTAGGTGTAGGTTACTCTAACTAAGAAAACTGTTTTAAGAAAATTGTTTTTTTTGTTTGTTTGTTTTTGTTTTTGTTTGGTGCCTTTTCCCCACAGCTTTTCTTTATTTCTGTCTTTCCATGTCTCATAAGGACTCTTAAAAGGAAATGCACAACTGTTTACTCCAGCTTCTTTTTTTTAACCTGCATCAAACAAATTTCGTAGACATACAAACATTATATTTAGTTTTTTGACAAGGAAGACATACAGTAGGTGTAGAACGTCTATGTATGTTGCCCCCAAAAAAGGCTTTTTTCCCTTTTTATTTACAAAGTGTAAGGAGTATGGTGAAAACACATTTTTCTTGGCTTACAGATTTCAGTTTGTTTGGTTGCACCTCGTCCAACTTTGTACACCTTGAGGGAAGAATTTTTCCCTGTTCTTTCTTGCTTAATTGATCAAGCTTAGTTAAAGTGTGTGATGGCCATTAAGGACCTGCCCTCAAGTCTTTCCAAAGATTTATAATGGGATTTAGGTCACAGCACTGACTAGGTCACTAAAAGACATTCACCTTCCTGTTCTTCACCCACTGTATGTTAGCAGTGTGGTTGTAGTCATGAATCATCTTCCCATTTTCATGTTCCTGACGGAGAGCTATGGATTTTCTTCAAGGATTTGTCACTGTGCTTTACTGTATGAATGGTGTCTGCTGGGTGGTAAAATGTGTTGGGTTTTCACCAGTTTTGCAGGCTTCCCTACATTTTGGACTCATACACACCAACAGCTGAGTCAAACACCACTAACTTTTAACAGGGCTGTAAAGTATGACACGTTTGCTCATAGTTGTAATTAGTTAAATATATACCTGGAACCTGTTTCATGTCTATCATATCAAGCACAGTTTATCATTTAAAAGACAAAATAGTTATTTTACTGTAATTTCCCATCAAAATGTAGTGACTTTTGCCTGGCTGTAAATGCATCAGCGTGCAGGGAAAAGTAATATGAACCGATAATGTCATATTTCGCTTCCCTCTCCCACCACCTCTAGCTGTCATCATTTGAAATGCTCATGTAGCTCAGATGGCCTCCGTAATACTTGGAAATATGGAATATGTGTTATGGTTTCCGATTTGCGTTGACTTTAAAGATGAAAATGAGAAGGTACAGCCTGTGTGGCTGTAATTGGTTATTGCTCTAGCTGGTGTTAACTAAAAAGATTCTTTCCAGTATCATAATATGATGCATCTATTGTATGTAAACTAGCCATCGCAAGTATGACTTGGCTTCTGATGTATAACCCTTGTATCTTGGTACAGGCACGTGATGTGCGAACCGCAGAGGTGGTGGCCATTAAGAAGATGTCCTACAGTGGAAAACAGTCCAATGAGGTGAGACATCTCGAGATTCTCACCTGCAGTAGTACTGTTAGAATCAACCAGTGGCAGTTTTGGCCATGCTTATACTGGTGAAATAGACAGTGGTACATTTGCATCACATGTAACAATTATAGCTTGATCATACCAAATTACATTTTCACTGTCTTAGCATTACATGTGGGCTTTTAAATTGTCCTCAAGTATTTGTTTCCAAGTATGCACTCACTCATTTCCTATAATCTAAAGCGGATTAAACAATTGTTTAAAGCTTTAAGGTGTGGCATTGTAACTTTTTACAAGCCATATAAAAAGATCATTGACCTAGTGTTATGATGCTTAAGGTCACTCAAGTATAACACGTCAGAACAAAAAGGTCATTCATAGCTTGTCAGCCACAGCAAAATTTTCCTTAAAATTTCGGATTAGTGGTAATCAGATAACAGTATAGTCTAATAGATTTAAAATAATGAACATGGTTGATTGCAGTGTATTTACTGTTGTTTCTCTTTTGCCCCAGAAATGGCAGGATATAATTAAAGAAGTAAAATTCCTTCAGAGAATACAACACCCAAACAGCATAGAATATAAAGGATGCTATCTACGGGAACACACAGCATGGGTAATATGAGCTTATGTTTTTTGTCTAATTTTCTATTATGTGTGCACAATCAATTTTATTTTATTTTCCACAATGTAAAATTCGGAACATTCCACTTTTCTTCTTTAGCTCGTGATGGAATACTGTTTGGGTTCAGCCTCCGACCTCCTTGAAGGTGAGCTGTAAATTTCGACCATATTTATTCATCAGATGAATTCATTGCAGTTGCTTTGCATTTTCCAACAATCCAGATATGTTTTAAAGCAGGATTGTCTTTTTCATATTTCCTTCAGTTGAGAAAGTAGCTTTCCTGCAAGATTAGCTTGCTTCCTGGTTTTGACACATATGTCTATCTTCTAACTAGTCTGAAAATAAATCCAAAGTAATTAATCTCAATATTGGAGCACATTCAGCATTAAATAAAAAAAGTTCAGCCTCAACAAAAAGTGGGGGAAAAGTGCTTTCTTGGCCCCCTATAGGCTCAGCTCACAGTGGCGCTATGTTAAATATTCTGCTAATATTAACTATTCTTTTCCTTTCAGTAATTTATTTTTTTATTACTGACAGGGATTTTTTAATTTTTAATTATTTTTTTTTTAATTCACAATGTGTGGCTTTAATTTTACCCATTTGATTCACTTCACTTTTTCTCAATTCAGTTCACAAAAAGCCCCTTCAGGAAATGGAGATTGCAGCTATCACCCATGGTGCTTTGCAGGGGCTTGCCTACCTTCATTCTCATAACATGATTCACAGGTGGGTGTGTTTGTGTGTGTTTGTGTGTTTGTGTGTGTGTGTGTGTGTGTGTGTGTGTGTGTGTGTGTGTGTGTGTGTGTGTGTGTATCTACATTCCATTTTGAGCATACCAATTTGTCTAACGTGTTTTACTTTATATCTAATGTCTCTTGTTAAGTATCATAATCATTCCTATTTTCTCTGTGTTGGACTTTTCTCTGTGAATGTTACTCACTTATTTCAGGGATATCAAAGCTGGGAACATCCTGCTGACCGAGCCTGGACAGGTCAAACTGGCAGACTTTGGCTCTGCCTCCATCGCCTCTCCAGCCAATTCCTTTGTGGGCACGCCATATTGGTGAGACCACAGGCTGTTTGTGTCATAAAATATATCTAAGTGCTCCTTTTTAGTAGCCTCATTATTTGGAATTTTTCCTCTCTCTACTCTCAGGATGGCCCCAGAGGTGATTCTGGCCATGGATGAGGGACAGTATGATGGAAAAGTGGATGTCTGGTCCCTTGGGATCACTTGTATAGAACTAGGTGAGATGACTCCAAGCTAAATTCTGTGTATGCATGTCTGTGTCTGTCTCTTAAGGGTTTAGACTGAAGCCTTTTGTCTGACATTTTTTTGATCTGCCCTTCTTTCTTAAGCTGAGAGGAAGCCCCCTCTGTTCAATATGAATGCGATGAGTGCCTTATACCATATAGCGCAGAATGAGAGTCCAACTCTGCAGTCTAGCGAATGGTGAGTCCAGTCTCACAGTAGTTTGTTGCATCTGTAATGGGCCAGTAGTCCAAGATCAACATCAGCTTGTTCAAAACAAGGCCAATATAAAAACATTTTTAGCCTGTAATCATTGTGTTTTCTGTTTTCCTAGGACGGATTACTTTAGAAACTTTGTTGACTCTTGCCTTCAGAAAATCCCCCAGGACAGACCGCACTCAGAAGATCTGTTGCAGGTGACCTCTAAATAAGTCTCTCCTACCTGTATTAATATTACATATTTAAGAAACCCACTACATGAAGATGTGAATGCTTATTCAATGTTACAGTGCTTTTGTAGGCTTTGGAATCGCCAAATTCACCTACCTTGTGGATTTTTTTTTTTTGAGTGTCTGTCTTTTGCTGTCATCAGAAAATTTACACAATCCATGACAGCAATGCTGAACAGTAAAGCCAAAGCTTTGACTGAACATAAATTTGATTTGTTCATTGATTTTGACATTTGAAATAGCACTATTGTGCTGTTTATGTTTAAATTAGCTCTTCAAGAGGAGTGTGGTGCTGCATTTCCTGCTGAATTTTTCCTGAATGTTATGTATGTGTTAATGAAGCATTTCAAACGTTCCAGTGTTCACGAGTAAATGCAAATATTTCTGCAATGCTTTTTTTTTATTTTAAATTCAATATAATTATGTATTAATAATGCTTCTAATTCAACTTCTCTGCATACAGCATGCCTTTGTTCAACGTGAGAGGCCAGAAACTGTCCTGATTGACCTGATCATGCGGACCAAGGACGCGGTCCGAGAGCTGGACAACCTGCAGTATCGCAAGATGAAAAAGATCCTATTTCAGGAGGCCCACAATGGGCCTGCCACCGAGCCCCAGGAGGGAGATGAGGTTAAACACTAACCTCTAAATGTTAACAGGCCTAAGTGGTTTTGTATATATTAGCACAACTTAATACATGGCTCAGGTTTTATGCTGTTTTATGTTTTACCATCTACATAAGTAATAACTTTATTTCGCACCGTGTTTGCATGTGTAGGAGCCAGAGCATGGTGCTGGGCGTACAGGCACAGTGAACAGCGTGGGCAGTAACCAGTCCATCCCCAGCATGTCCATCAGTGCCAGTTCTCAGAGCAGCTCAGTCAACAGCCTGCCTGATGCTGCAGATGACAAGAGTGAGCTGGACCTGTTGGAGGGAGACCACACAGTCATGTCTAACAGCTCCGTCATACACCTCAAACCTGTATGTTCACATCACTCCTCCTGAGACAGCCCAAGTGTTTCACTCCCACACAGTGTCCTAAGAACAATATTCATTGGATGCAAAGAAAATCTTACACTTTAACAGTTTAATTGGGCCCTTTTTTGTTTAGTGCCATTTCTGCAAGGAATAGCAATTTTCAAACTAATCTCCATGTAATTTTTCACATTTGTAGCATAAATTTGATTAACATGAACAGTAACTTTTACTATACTTAGACCAGAAAACCAGTTGACTTGAAACTGATGCATAATAGAAGCCAGTGGGACAGTGATTCAGTGTGTTTTGAGTCAACTGGGTTGAAAAAAAAAGATCAAAACGATAAAAATGATCGTCCTTGATAATCGACTACATGATACAAATGTAGCAGATACAGATTTTGCTGTAGCCGTAGGGTTTTTTTTTATCTGCCACAAAGCCACAATTTTAGCATTCAATAAATAACGTTATTTTTTTAATTACTGAATCATCTTACAGGTTTTGTTCTCTCAAGCAGTAGCTCTAGAATTTAACACATGGTTAATTCTGAGAACATTCTGAGATATTCTGGAAATAGTAAATTGCAGGCATATTGAGATTTATTTATTTTGTTTGTGCTGGTATTGACAGGAGGAAGAAGAAGTTTACCATGATGACTCAGAGGCACGCAGTCGTCCATCTGAGGCTTCGGCAGCTCCAGCACAACCACCCCAGCGCAAACATCACCGTAACCGTGAGCACTTTGCAACCATCCGCACAGCCTCACTGGTGAGTCACTGCACTGTTTAAAATCACAACTGGAGTAACTCTGGACTGTTTTTTGTCTTCACCTCCCATCAAATTACATAATGGAGCCTTCAGTGAATCTCAGTGTTGGTTTAGAGTTCAAAGATGGGGAAATACATAAACAAGACTGAGTAAGTGATATTTGTACAGAATGTTAATCACTAGCCCTTTGCTCCCCAGGTAACAAGGCAGATGCAGGAGCATGAGCAAGACTCTGAGCTGAGGGAGCAAATGTCCGGCTATAAGCGTATGAGACGGCAGCATCAGAAACACCTGATGGCCTTGGAGAACAAACTGAAGGCCGAGATGGACGAGCACAGGCTGAGGCTGGACAAGGAGCTGGAAACCCAGAGGAATAGTTTTGCTGCTGAGTTGGAGAAACTGGTCAAGAAGCACCAAGCAGCCATGGAGAAAGATGTAAATGTGCATTAGATTGTCAGTCACTTCATAGAACCTCTTTCTGTTTTGAGTGCTTTAGATACCCTCTCAAAATAGTTAATCTTGGCTAAAAGACAACAGATCACGGATGTGTTCATTAAGTATTGCATATTTATATGTGATTTATTTTACTCTGCTGTTCTCTTGAAGGCCAAGTCATTTGCCAATGATGAGAAGAAGTTCCAGCAGCACATCCAGGTTCAGCAGAAGAAAGAGTTGAGCAGTTTCCTTGAATCCCAGAAACGAGAGTACAAGCTACGCAAGGAGCAACTGAAAGAGGTTCCAATTAATGCTTTTTTATTTCTCTCTGCAGCTGTAGTAGAATGATATTAGCAATACTGAGAAGTTTTTAAGAGTAACCCAGAAAAAACTTTCTGCTAAATAATGTTAATCTGTGCATTTTGTGCCAGTGGGTTTTGTCACTTTGGTCAGTAATTGTGCAGGAATGCTGGTTTGCCTGAGAACATGCTGCCTTCTTTATATACTTTGTCACTTGTTTCTCACAATGTGCTCAGGAGCTGAATGAGAACCAGTCCACACCTAAGAAGGAGAAGCAGGAGTGGCTATCAAAGCAGAAGGAGAACTTCCAGCACTTCCAGGCTGAGGAGGAGGCCAACCTACTCCGTAGACAGCGCCAATATCTGGAGCTGGAGTGCCGGCGCTTCAAACGCCGCATCCTCATCGCCAGACACAATGTGGAGCAGGACCTTGTTCGAGAAGTATGTTCAAGGTTTAGCATAAACAGATATTGAATGTCATTAAAACTAAAGTCAGATTTTGGAATGTGCCTTAATATACTGACTTAAGCTCATGGTTCCCAACCCTGTTGTTTTTCCTGCTTTAACACACGTGAACAAGTTAATCAACTAATATGCGTTTCCTGAATTGAAGTGGGTGTTTCACTGCAGGGCAGGGTTGTTCTAAGATAGTGGCTGGTAACAGAGCATGTGAGTGGAGTGGAGCAGCAGAAATTTCCACTTCTCACTCAAAGCCTTTCTGTAATCAGTCCACTTCAGCTCCGCACCAGGCTTTCTATTTTCGCTCCTCGACGCTCCTTAGCTCACATATCAGAGAAACCGCTCCGTGTCTGCTACCGCTCCATATGTCCCGTTCTTATGATATTTATTTTATGCCCTGAATGTATTGAAGACACTACGCACTTCATTTCATGACTTGTGTAGTTTATGGCCATTATTAAACGAAAAACTAGTTGGACATACTGTACTACACAGGCTTTTTTCAGAAGGTTTAGGCGTGAAACAACGGCCCAATCACAAGACAAACTGTGCAATATAGTGCTCTGTTGCTGTCGTGTGCAAGCTGTAGCAGTCACGCTGCCTCGTCACTCATTGCACAGAGGTAGTCAGTGAGGGGGAAAAAAGGACTGTCTGGCTTGTGGGATGGAGTGATACCAGAGCGGTTTCTGAGCAGGAGACAACACTGTGCTCTGACCAAAATCGTGTCGCTCCGCTCGCCTCTCTGCTCCCACTCCACCCTGCTCAAATGCTCTGGTTGGTAACCATTAACATTTTATGCATAATAGATCACAGGATTTTATTAAAAAAAGGTCCATTGTCTTGCTCAAAGTACTTGCTCTTTTACACTGCCTCTCTGAACCTGTCTTTTTCTTCTGTCGGTCCGATGCAGGAACTGAATAAGCGTCAGACACAGAAGGACCTGGAGCATGCCATGCTGCTGCGGCACCATGAGTCCATGCAGGAGCTGGAGGTGAGGCAACTGGGCACCATCCATAAGATGAGGACTGAGCTCATCCGCCTGCAGCACCAGACTGAGCTCACCAACCAGCTGGAGTACAACAAACGCAGGGAGAGAGAACTGCGCCGCAAGCATGTAATGGAGGTTCGCCAGCAACCTAAGAGCCTGAAGGTGGGTGAGACAGATATTATGAAAGAAGGTATGACGAAAATTGGTTAAAATCGAATGAATGATCAATTTCATCTCCTTTCTGATTTCTTTCTTTTGCTGTTATTGTGCTCTTTGTCTGTGTGTACCACCACCCCCCCTTTTCTTGTGTGTCTTTCTGCTGGCCTTTTTGTCTCAGTCCAAGGAGCTGCAGATCAAAAAACAGTTTCAGGACACATGTAAAATCCAGACGCGGCAGTACAAGGCCCTGCGGAACCACCTACTGGAGACCACACCCAAGTCAGACCACAAGGCTGTGTTAAAGAGACTCAAAGAGGAGCAGACACGCAAACTGGCCATCCTTGCTGAGCAGTATGACCATTCTATCAATGACATGCTCTCCACACAGGCTGTAAGTGAAGAAGGAGGGGTTGCACATGTTCATTAATCACTATCAGTTGATCTGTAATATTGATGTTGCTGTAATATTCATATATTCATACTTTATTCATATTTCAGACCACCACTGTCTGCCAAGTCCACGAAATGTAAACCTGAACTTAATAACGTTGCAAAATAAGGCCAACCTAAGCTACTCATGGTGAGCTAAGTTAGCCAGTTAACTACAGCTTGCTAAAACTGAATAGTTAGCTCCACTGACAACGGTTTGATTTGGCACTTTGGCTCAACTTGGCTCTCACGATTCGTGCAATGTTCGTCCACCTCCTGTAACCAGCGTTTCAAATTAAAAGCCCTCTGCAGAGTTTTGTAATTGGAACTTTATGGCATTTTATAAAATGCTGAAGCAGTGCCGGCTGCCACTGCAAAATATATATATATTGGGCACACTGTAGATTTAGCCTAAGAATTTCCAATAGTGATTCACTATTTGCAGCGCAGTTTAGTTCAAGACTAGACTAAATCTGTCTAAATCTGAAGCCCTAAGTGTTTACCAGTGTATTAGATGTAATGCAAGGTATATCACAACTGCACTATGTAGCTGACTAATTGCAGAAAGATACTTTGTGTAATCCTAATATGGAGTATTGATTTGAGGACAGTGAGTGTACACAATGAACTGTGCTGCAAGCGGTTTGTCTCATAGGGTATTCGTGGAAAAATCAAGATGCTATACAGTTATTATCATTTATGGCAGCAACCTGCATTCCGTCCCCACCCTCTGTTCTGCACCTTAGTTGCGATTGGATGAGGCCCAGGAGGCGGAGTGCCAGGTGCTGAAGATGCAGCTGCAGCAGGAGCTGGAGCTGCTGAACGCGTATCAGAGCAAGATCAAGATGCAGACAGATGCTCAGCATGACCGCGAGAGGAAAGAGCTGGAGCAGAGAGTCTCACTGCGCAGAGCCCTCCTAGAACAGAAGGCATGTGACTACTAAAACCAAACTAAATTTCCCCCGCCACTGCATGGTTTTGTGTTTTTTTTTTTTTTTTGGTGCAGCTGTTGCAGTAATCTGACCTTTGTTTTGTTTTATTTCTTCTCCATCTCAGATAGAAGAGGAGATGCTGGCCCTGCAGAACGAGCGTTCAGAGAGGATTCGCAGCCTGCTGGAGCGTCAGGCCCGTGAGATTGAAGCGTTTGACTCGGAGAGCATGCGTCTGGGCTTCAGCAACATGGTGCTCTCCAACCTGGCCTCTTCTGATGGCCACAGCCACAGCTTCCCAGGGGCCCCTGGGGGTTGGGGCTCTCAGCATGGGGCCAGCTCCCAGGGGCCGCACTGGGGAAGCGGTGGTTCTGGGGTAGGGGGGCATCATGGCAGCCACCATGGCCACCACCACCATCACCACCCTAGTCAGAGCGGCTCCATCCAGCAGCCCTGGGGCCATGGCTTGCCCTCTGGCGGGCCCCCTCCCTGGGGTCACCACAGCTCTGGGGGTAGCCAGCGTTCAAGTGGTAGTGGTGGGGGAGCAAGAAACAGCCCCCAGGCGGTGCGGCGGACCTCGTCAGGAGGCCGTAGTGACCAGGGGATGAGCAGGAGCGCCAGCATCGCCTCTCAGATCTCCAACGGCTCGCACCTGTCCTACACGTAAGACCGCCCACACTCTGCCCACTACATCCCGCCTCACACTGTTCCACAATGCCACAGGAGAAGGGGACAGGGGTGCATCATAGTGGGGGCTCAAGGGGGGAATCTGAGCCCTGAGTGTCATCTACTCTCTTTCTCTTCCTCTTCCATGTTTTGTTATTTCCCTAGTTTTCAGAACACCCTTCTGAATTTTTGCACCTTATATGTAAGGACATATGTTTTTAAGGTCCTGGTTATGAATGAGAAAAGCTCTTAAACATTCAGCTCAGTTCAGTTAGCTGACACAGTTGATCCACATAATGTTTTTTGAACTTTGTGGAGCACAGTAAAGCTTCAAAAGTCATTTTAGTGGTGCATTAAAATTGAGTGGAACAGAATGGAAGTATGTGAATGTGTTTGGTGCTGTTGCCTCAGTATGTTGAGCATTTACGTTATGCTGTTTGGGCTGACTGCAGTACGTTTCCTGACAGGAAGTAAGGGTTTTTGTATGTAAATCTGTCATGGGTTTTATCATGATCTTGTTTGCAGGTTAATGCTTTCAGTTCACCGTCAGAGAATTGTACAGTCTGTGTGTCTTGTCGTAAAAACCTTTGCAGTACATGTGGTAAAACACATGATGTGGTGTTCAGATAGAACTGTTTTTAATGTTGGCATACTTTTAATAAAAGAGGCACAGAAGCTACAGGATGTGGACAGAGATAGGAATCATTTATGACTTGTAAAGCCAGTCATTTTTCGGAAATCGGTCCGTTTCCACCATGGCCCATAATTAAAATAGCTTTAGAATGCACTTGATTTTATTTCTTTCTCATGAATGCTGTGCCGTGAGTGAAATTAACAACTTTGGTTCATTTTAAAACACTAAGCACTAATATTCTGAAACATTGTTATGTTCTTTTTTTTTTTTTTTGTCATCTGGATATACTTTACTATTTACAATGCTGTGAGAATCCCAGAAAAATTTGGCAGTGATGTTCTTGTTTCTATGTCTTTTGCCAGATTTGGTAGTCTTGAACAGTTGTTATCAAAGTTCCTACACAGTGCTGGTTTTCAGTATAAGCACATTATAAGGCCAGGATTGATCAAAATTGTCAAGGTACCGTTTCTTTTAACACAGTTTATCTTGCCATGTTGTCTCTGTATCAGGTTGCTTATGGGTCCAGGCAGCCAAAAGAGGAGTTGTAAGTGTGAACGCAGAACAAGATGTCGGTTTTTCAATTTGTTTTGGGAAGTCTGAATGTAAGTATATTGACATTGGAGATGGACAGACCTGGTATATGTAAAGCTAAATGGGTACAGAAAGGAAGAAGACAGGAGGATGGAAGGATGGACCCATGAGTTTGTCAGTGTTTAGCAAGGTGTAGAAGGGAATCAGAGAAGTAGGGTTTTGTCTTAGACTGCACAAATGGAATGTCAGGAAAAAATTGACCTGTGTAAATATGTATGTATGAATGGATGTGGGTTATGGAAAAATTGACTGATATCAGTCAAATATCAGATTTATATTTAGAATGCCAAAGTTAACACTCATCCCAGCTATGCACAAGGAAGCTTTTATTGTCTGCGATGAAACAGACAAAAAGGCCATTATCTCTCTCATTTTGTCTGCTGTTCGTTTTCCCCTTTATCTCTTGGACCTCTGATGCTCCCCTTGCCCCTTCCCCAGGCCTGGCATCAGGGCAGAATGTGTGGGTTTGGGGGTGGGAAGGTATGTTTTGGGCAGGCTTGCGACCGCTGAATGTTTTTGCTGGGGTGAGTGGGTGCCGCTGCTGTCGCCCCTACAATGCCTTTGTCACTTTCATGCCCATCCCAGAGCTTCGGCATCTGCCGCCTAACAGCCTCCCTCAACCGAGCATTTATAATGATGTGTACAAAAGTGATAAAAGAAGAAAAAATTAAAAGTCAGAAAAGCATATATAACAGTGTGATATGTCAAAGAGATATAGTGAGAAGACAGCTTTAAGTGGGATGTATAGGAAACGTTTGTGTATATTGTACATTTAGAAAATTTAAAAAAAGGAAATATAAAATTATGAAAGATAAACCCAACTAGATAAAGAAAAAATAACTGCTTGAATGTGAAGACAAAAAGAAAAACCAGCTTGGTTTATAATTTTATTTAAAGAAAAAATATCAGGCAAAGTCTCACAGGGATTAAGCACAGCTGAAACACCTTTGATTCACCCCACACCTCCACAATCCTAATTAGAATTTTCCCTCCACTGACAGTGTCGCTATTCACTGTATGTCTGCCTGGATTCTGTCCCTCCTATTTTCTCTTGTTCTCTCATAGTCAGTGGCCACAGAGAGATCTGTGAAGTTTACTTTTATCACATTTCTTAAGGGTTTTATCGCATTCAGAATGAGATGAAGCCATAACTGCCATCATGGTTGTCAAATTATTTTGACTTTTTTGATCTCTGCTAAAGAATGAACAGTGACCCAAGCTCTGAATGCTTAAGTGTCTATGCTGTCATCTATAAACTAGCTTGGTACATGTTGTGTGCATGGCATCACTGATTACATAGAGATGCCATTAAGCTCAACCTTAACTAGCCTATATCGCAAGCCAACTGAGCCATTATTCTTTCAGGCCTCAAAGGACCTGGCCAAATAAAGGAGAAACTAAACTAACCATGGCGTTCTGATGCAACATGCCAAAACCATTTAGCCATCTCATTGCTCTGTTGGTATCCACAGAGCAGCCATAGACATAAAAATCTTACAAACGTTACACAAATGTTACACGAGCTCATCTGTTTATTACGCCAGGCCTTTTAAGAAAGGTCAGTCACCCTTGTAAGAAGGTCCATCCTGCCTGAGTGCTGGAGCTGGACTTCGCAGTATGTTTAGAAGAGAGAGGAGGTGTGCCCCCTTGTAGAAGTGTAACCGATACAGTGTCACATTGGAGCCCTTATTATACCCATGTTTTAATGACCCTTTTCAAAAGTGTGAGAACAAGGGGAATGGGCAATAACAAAGCAAGGGGTACGTCTCTGTACAGTGTGTTTACCAGTATTCCTTCAAATGCTTTATTTTAATGGTCATTATTTTCCTTTTTCCTGCTTCAACATTACCATAACAATCCATATATAACCTGTATTAAAATGTATAGATTGTGAAAAGCTGAATGTTGGAGAGATTACAACAAATGTATGGCTATTCATAACAAGAAAAAAACTGAATTAAAATGTAAACAAAAAAATTCTGAAACCGTTAGGGGACAAATGTAATGTTTTGTTTGTAATTACTCCTTTTGTTGGCAGAGGGCTACTGGATCAAGAATCAACTGTAATAAAGTAATTTTAGTACATCATGGTCCTGAAAAATTCTTTGTGGGAGGGAGAAAACCAACAATATGTTTTGCGATGTTTCAATTAATGCACAGGCCTCCTGAAATGGGGTGAAGTGCTAGTTTTCTTTCTTTCCTAGAACTATGTGTTGAAGGGTCTGTTGCTCTGTCGGACTCTCCGAGTCTCAGTCTTTGCTTTTGCCCCCACTGGCTTAAAGATAAAAGATCCCCATCAGTGTAATCTTACAAATGAGTTTGTTCAGCTTAGGTGGGAAATCACTAAATTGTGCATGACTGGAAGGCAGTGTTATTAAGCCCTGTGCCATTCAGGATGTTTGAGTGTTCTGTAGGTAGTATTGTCAAGAAATTGGGTCCTGCAGCCTGAAGAAGCAGCAGCAAAATGTTCTCAAACTGCTCTAGTGGACTGTAGGGTTCAGTACAGTCCTTTTGTGCTGGGTCATATTTGCTGCATCTGCCCTTCTTCATTTTACATACACACTCAGCGAGTGTATGATCTGTTCCAAGTGAATGTGTCGTGCTCTTCTTCAAATGGAACCAGCCCTGAATGAACTGAGAGTTGTCTTTGTGGACCAAAGACAGGCCTCTCTCTCCTGAACATGACTGCTCTCCTCTTTCTGGGTAACACTGTACATGTCCTTTGCCTGAGACTTTGAACAGCACCCTGTCCAACAAATCCTTCCATGACAAAGTTCCTCTCCTCCACTTTGAAGAAATCTCCCACAGCCCGAAAGTATTCAAGCACTGCTTCATGACTCCAGGACCCAGTGCCTCCATGTTTCTCCTGCATGAATCCGCAGTGGCTTCCCTGAGTTGTCAGAGCCAGAAAGAAATAGGGACTATTCCGGAAGAGGGATATGGGCAGGGTTGAAGAAGGAGGCAGGAGAGGGTCATCGCTACTACATAAACAGAGAACAGGAACAGCTACTTCATCTGCATCTCGCAAAGGTTCATTACGATCCCAGTAACCCACCCAGTCAAACTTCATGGATGATCTTGATCTCTGCTCTCTGCCCTGGTCCAGTGTGTCCATCTCACTGTTATCTTGCTGCCTGGCTGAACAAAATATGAGCCTCTCCATATCTTGAAGGGAACGGGAGCGGAGGATTGTCTCAACGTCCATAACTGAGCTTAGAGCCGTTGCGTACCTGCATTCAGAATCAAATGGAAAAGGCAAAATCTAATGCAAAACGCTGTGCTGGAGTTTAAATGGACGTGCACTTTTTTTTTTTTAATTATAATTTTTCCCATCATGCAAAATCCAGTGGTATAGATGTAAAACCAAGTCATAAAAAGTGGTTTGATGTGAAATAGTTAATGGTACAGAAACTTACTGACAATGATTTCTTTAGTGGTGGTGATGAGAACCAAATAATAACTATTTTATTTGCCATCCAAAACAACCAGAGAACCCATGTCTTCTAAATTTTTTAATATGTTGGTAAAATAATAACCCATACATCGATTTTAAAAATACATTTTAATCTAAACAATCACAAAACAATGTCTCAGACATCAGGCAGTGTGTTTATAACCACTTACATACGTAATAACTTTCAGGCAGGGAGCTTTTAAAGGCATTGAACACTTTGGACATATGGTTCCTATCACCACCACTGTGAACAATGCTGATTTTATTTTCTCTAGAACAGAGCATTTTATGTCAAACCACTCTGAAAAACTTTATTTACATCCAATAATTTGGCAGACTTTTTGAAAAATCAGTGGAATTTCTGTTTAAATCAGGTTACTCAAGTGCATCTGTATTCCTATCTAAATTATTTCTTAACAGATATATAGTTTCTAAATGCTTTATCCAGGGAACTAGTATTTAATTAACAATGTCATAAATACTTAATCTTCTTAACAATGGTTTACACTTATTGTAATTTCAAGTATTATTTTTGTTACCTGCTGAGTTGCAGTTTGCGGTAGAGCAGGACAGCCTCATTATAAAGCCAAGGGAGCGGCGTCTCAAACCACGCTTGTCCATGGAACACTGGTGAAATACAAGCTGCTGCTACCAGGTAAGAGGATGATCCATATTCCCCAAGGTAAGACAGCAGCAGGCCAGAGCCAGAGCCTTCACTGACGGCAAGCAGGACAGAGGATGGATGGCGATTTCGTAAATATGCTACTGCCTGCACCAGGTCAGAGGGATCCCCAAACTGCTGGTAGCGTGGAGTAGTAAGTGGACAGCTACCATGGCCACGGCGACTAAAGACCACAGGGTAGAAACCCTGTTGCAGAGCTAAGCAGCATAAGCTGAGCAAGTGTTGTGTGATCTTCCCCAAAGCATTGGGGATCAGAATGATGATGGGTGGGTTGCTGGTATGGCAGCCTAAGACTCTTCCTCCAGGAGGACAGTCCTTTTTGGCCTGACCTTTCTGGTCTTTCAGCCCAACGGCCCAGTCCAGAGCTATAATACCTCCATCCTGTAAGAGTAAATTATCCCTTTTGAAGTAGACTCCACCATCTTCCTCTGTGGGCCACATCAAATTGAAGAGAATCTGCAGATGGGGGTCTGTCCTTGGCCACTTAGCCACTGGGGAGTGTATTAAAATGTGACAGTGCTGCTTTATATAGTTGGCCAAAGCTGTAGGCTTGCAGACCAATTTGACTTCTGACTCTTGGTCTCCAGGAGTATTAAAAAGAACAGGGCGTGGAAGCTTTAGTGTCCAACAGGTTGTGATCCATATATTCCAAGCCACCAGCCTCATTCCCTCCTTCACAAAATAACCACCTTTATCCCATCGCAACAGTAGAGAAATCAGGAACAAAAGTAAGAAAGGCCAGAGGCAGATGAAGTCCCACATGATAGAAACAACAAGGCTTGATTCTAAAGCTTCAGGCTTAAACAAAAGCCTAGCAGAAGCGCAGGTGCCTTAGTGTTCTTCTTCTTTTGGGTGTACTCTACTGTGGTCCAAACAAATGGAAACCGAGAGAGGGCCTCTTAACTTACATGCTCTGTTACCTCTCACTGGACTCTGTTCTTCATGTTTTTCGCCTCCTTGTTCAGAAATCATTAGCAACATTGATCAAACAGGCTCCTTTGGCTGAAGGAAATGAAACCAACCAAGGTAACAGATGAAAGTGTCTTGACCACATCCTTCAATCCTTGTAATTAACTTACAAGCCTATTCTAAGATCCGATCAGAAACGTAAGAATGACTATAATGAACCACTGCGGTGGCAAAGGAGGTGAAGGACCTGAAGAGTATTGCACCTGAGCAAACTTTGCACTTAGATTTTTTTTTTTTAACGTGTCCATGACCATAAACATTCTTGTTACTTCTGTAGAAATCAGATATTGTGAAAACCTGTTTCCTCTAGGTTGACTAGGGAAACAAAATAAAATTAATAATTTTTGTTTTTCAGTATTAATAAATGATGTCAATCTCAAAAATACCTCAGTACTTTGACTGCTGATGTTCAAAGTGCATTGCTTCAGGTCCACAATCATTTTGCAGTCTCCCAGAAGTTTTACATTTTTATGATCATACCTTTTGAACATCACACCTTTAATCTCACTGTGTTAGTTCAGAAGCAGACTTCTTGAAATAAACAATATTATCTGCATATATAGTGAGAATTTTGCTTGATAAAATGACTTAAAACAAGTAAAGCATATTGAAATAAGTAAATTAATGAAATATTCTAACAGCAGTCTTAAAGTGGGAAATAATAGACTAGATTTGTGATGATTTCACTTGCTAATTTATCAGTTTTTGCAGTTTGGACAGTGATTAGTTGGATGAGGTGTGTTTAGATTAATGATTAGCTGTAGAGATCAAAATCAGAGTCTGGCAAACCTTGATTTAGCATAATGAATGAAGTGTATGGGAAAGCTTGTGTCACTACAAAAGCAGCTTCTAACAACTTGCTGATGGTAGTAGTCTAGTTTAAATGTTGCGAGGGATGAGCCATTTTTCTCTTTTTTCTTTATGTAGGTGGGACAAATTTTTTTTATAACAATGGTGCCATATATTACTTTAAAGTGCTTCTTAGCAATGAAGACCTTGTGTTTTGATAATATAGTTTAGTAGTCTTATGTCGTTTGGCTCACCTGACCTGTGGCCATTCAGACAAAACTGCTTTACACAACAGTTCAGGCTTACTTCTGTGCTTTTTTCAGCTAGCACATCATAGCTTATGAGCAGCAACTAAAAACTGAAATCGCACAGAGTGAAGAAAGTGGGAAAGTGATTTTTTGATGTAAGTTGCATTCCTTCTGTGCTCTCATCTACGATAGATTGTATAGAATGATTCCCTGTGCCTGAAAACACCATCTCACAGTGGCTATCTTGCATTGCTGTCCCCTATTCGTTGTTCGGCGTTAACAAAAATATTACTGTTAGAATTATTCTAGAAATACCTGCTATTGGAACTTTGTATTACCCTTTATATTTATGGTGTTGTTTAGGAATGTAACAAATACCTTAAGCCACTGCACTTTTCACTGAGGCATTTCCATGGGCCACAGTGTTGTGGCAGCACCTCATCAGGACACCCAACTCCAGGTGTTTTGTCACAGATGAAAAATTCATTTTAAGTTTGGACAGTGTCTTGATGTATGGTGGTAGTATGATGGGAGACTGATTGAGGGAGTAGGAGTGACCTGGGGCTGGAGTTCTGGGCGACTTCTGCCTTGGAGGTACAAGGCCGGACCGCCCTTTTGGGACAGTGGTACAGACAGAATTGCGGAACAGGGAGGAGATGGGGTGCTGGTGGAGTTTGCAAGATTTTCATCACGAGAAATGAAAAAAAGGGCGTTAAAGTGGAAGGAGTAGTGGTTTCAGGCATGAATCCTCCCCCAAAATCTCAGGAGCTATTCCATTCTAAGTCCACAATGATGTGTGGGGACACCAGAAACTTTTATTTATTTATTTATTTATTTTTACAAAAAGATGTTTTATTGATATCATTCTCACAAATGATCTGCTACAGAAAACACAAAAGTCAACTTTTTATGTCTTTGGTTTTGATATTTCACTTTTTTTCATATTTTATTTATTTTTTAAATAATATTTACATTTTAAAATGTATAACCAGAGCCGCATGAGACATCTTTCATGTTGGTCAAAGATGGATAGGTGGGGCTGTGTGAGTCTGGGTGCAAGAAATGAAAGGGTTGCTTTTTAACACAGTACTGTGGGAGCCACAGCAAGAACATGTCACAGAGTAGAGATGCTTGGGAATCCGTTTGTACTACAAAGATATATTCTATAGCTATTTGGGTCTGTCATAAATACACCTTAGGTTTCTCTGCATTTTTCTGAGATGATTTGTCATGAAATGGCAGACATAAATGATGTAAATGGGCCTTTAAGGTATAGTCTGCTTTATTTCAGCCTAAAGTTCAATCTTACTCATTGAGTTGTCTCAACCATCACCGCTGTATGACAATTTGGGCTGTGTGGTCCAGACTGATTTCACTATAATGCATACATGAAATTTGAGACACATTTGTTTCTTGGCTCTATGACAGGTGTTGTTAGTAGACTCCTAACAATGTCTGCAATTTTACTGAACTAAGAGCAGCTGTATCAGATGTTTTCATGAATGTAGTAGTGTTCTATGTTACTGCAGTAATTACATCAGAAGCAAATAGGACAAGAAAAAGAGGAGTCTCCTCTAACATTCACTCCCCAACAAACAGTGTCAGTAAACTTGAGTTATTCACACTATTGACTTAGCTTAATGGGGACGCCTGATGGCTTTACATTGAAGTACTGTTGAGCAGCAGAGCAATAGCAGTTACACTACACACAGTGCACTATATATTTAACACTTGGAATATGCAGGGGTTGTAAACTTGCCATACTTTTTGCCATGGCAATATACTATCAACTTAGAAAGTGTTTCCCAGATTCCCAGCTTCTTCAATTACTTAAGCTTTGTTTTCTCATGTAGCACAGCACTGTGCAAAAGTCAGAGACCACCCTTCATATTTCATTTCCAGTCAAAACTGCCATTAAGTACAAGTTATTCACGTTTCAGGAGATAATTCTAAGGAGATTAGACATAATATAATCCACTTGCATAAGGAAGGGGGAAGTCAAAAGAAAATAAGTTAAAAAAAAACATAAGTTTCCAAAACTAGAGTTAAAAATCTGATTAAAAGATGTAGAGAAAATGGGACTCAACCACACAATACAACCAGCAACTGTCGCCATCAGATAAACAGTACTTTCAACTTTGAGAGAGAAGAGAAAGTCAAGCTCCACTCTTGCTTCAGATTTGAAAAAAAAGTGATTCTGTCCATCCTTCCACTGTGAGAAGACACCTCAATATAAGGACAAATAGCTGACAAGAAGCCGTTACTGAGGAAAGTTAATAAACAGAAACAATTGCAAATCGAACCAAGAAGCAGCTGGTGTTCTTGGAATGATTGACTGACGACCCCAGAGTCCAGACCTCAACATCATCAAACGTGTGAGGGATTTCTTGGATTGGGAGAAGCTGAAAATGTAACCAACTTCTAATACTAAACTTTTGTGGTGTGGAGATTTCTTTAAAAATCTGAAAGCAAGTCACTTAGAAGTATCCAAGCTGTAACAAATGTAAACTGTATTTATTTTTGAATTTATTTTGTGAATTTTCTGTCAAACGTTTTAATACTGATACCTAATGGCCTTTTTGACTAATTTTTGACTAATTTGGAAATTAAATGATGAAGTGTGGTTTCTGACTTTTGCACAGTACTGTATATCCAGGTCAACATAGTTCTGGAAGGTTCATACAGTGGCTCCCACAGAGAACAGGTCAGGTTGAATATGACTATTACAAAGAATTAACTATTAACTGCAGGGGAAATCTATAATCCTGTAACATTCTTCAAGTTCACACTTGTGTAGCTTATGTGCAGTAAATGTCCTTTAAAATTATTATGTGTTTGAAAACATGCTGTAAAGCATGAGTGATAGCATTAGTAAGATCCATCATTTTAACTTTGACTATTGCTCATTGCCTCAATAACAGAAGCTGTAAGTAGTGAATGCACTTTAATAGAAACTCAATCAATGCTATGGTAGTGTGGTATACATGGGTGCATCTATTAGGAGTCGGTGGGGACTGGGCAGTGTGTACAGGGATGACTGTGCTTTACTAAATCGGTCAGACAGTGCCGTTGGTGTACTTGGAGAGTTTATTCTCTAAGTCACAGATTCGCTTCTCTTGAGAAAGAACTGTGGCCTTCAGACTTTGAATTTCCTCCACAAGCTTCTCCAACAACTGAGGCTAGTGAGCAGACAGGAAACAGGAGAACAAAGGCAGAGTAAAGAGGAAAGCAGAAAGATGGTGAGGGAAAGAAAGAGAGGAAAAAGAAAAAAAGGGATTGGTTTTAGAGACAATAGTGGAGAATGAAAAGGTGCAGAAGAGAAGCTACAAGAAATGGAAAGCAATTGAGGGGCAGGATAGATCAAGCTTGTGGAAGGGCCGTACAGCTCTGAAGGAAGGTTCTCCTTTTGAACTGAGACTGAGAGGTAATAAAAGTGATAGAGAAACAGTGTACTCACTGGCAAACTGCTCCCATCAACAGCAGACAAGCTCCTGCGAGGTGCAGGCCTAGAGTCCAGGACATTCTTCTTAGACACTTTTAGCTCTCTGCTCTTTGGTGGAACATAGCCGTCCCTCAGGGAGATCAGGATGGGGTCTTCATCTCGGCCATCCAGCCACTCTTCGGGCTCCAGTGCTGGGTCTGGACCCACGGTATCTGGGTAGAGATCATCCTGGAACAGATCCGACTGGCAGGAAGGGAGAGAAAACATTAAACAGAAAGAAGAGTCAATATGATGTGTATCAGAGGCCAGTGAAGACTGAGTAAATGCCTTAAATTGAGCTGTTCCTGTGATATTTCAACATTAATCACTTTTGTTTTTGTGCTTAAACTGTTATTGAGTTGTGATTGCAAGAAAGTACTTACCTTTCTAGGGACTGTCATTATGATAGGCTCACATTTCCTTTCATGGAGCTTGAATAACCTGAACAGAGAGAATCAAAAAAGGATTTAATCCTGAGTGAAAGTGTACCATTTGCTGATGTTTTCTTTTTCTGTTAAATAATGTTTTGAAAAGACATCTCTTGTATTTGGATTCACAACTAAAATGATAAAATAAAAGCACTTGTTCATACACTGAGTTGCCAGTTTATCCTGTATACCTATCTTACAGTGTTCAGAACTGCATGAATTCACTTGGGTGTCTCTTCTACGAAATGCTGAACTTGGTCAGTAATGATGTTCAGATATGCCATGCTGTTCAAACGTTCTTCAAAGAGTATCATGGGCCCTACACATCACACTGCCACCACCGCCGGGGCTGCTGACGTCAAACAAGATGGCTTCATGGAATCTTGTTGCTTGAGTTAAATTCTGATCCTTCTATCAGCATGATGCAAACCTCCTCCAACCAAGTAGCTTTTTCACAGTCCGAAGCAGTTCAGCTTTGATGTTCCTGCACCCAACCAAAAAATCACTTTCTTGTTTTTCACTGATATTCAACGTGGTCTTTCACTGTTGTAGCCCATTCACAGGCTTGGAATGTAATGCATTCAGAATACAGAAATTAAGTATCTGTATTACGTCCAAGTTATATTTTGTAAAGGCAGTATTAAGAACATAGTTAGCTTTTACACTTTTAGGAGAATACCTACCCACTAAATAAAAAATGCCATCTTTTAAAGAAACACAATCGATATTTCTTTATTAACCATTTTAAAATCAGCTGATGGTATGTAAAGACAGACTCTAAAGAAGAATTCAAAAGACAGCTTCTTTACAAACACTGAAGGTCCTGTTAAAACCTATGTAAACTGATAAATCAATGTGATTATCAGTTCTTAATTTTAGTGGCACTGGGCTGCACTAAAGCCTGAGTAGACTGATAAATCAATGTGATGATCAGTTATTAATCTCAGTGTTACTGGGCTCTGCTAAAGCCTGAGTAGACTGATAAATTAATTCAAAAAGCAAGTTATTAATCTAAGCATTACTAAACTCCTTTTAGGCATGATTGAACTGAACAGTCTCCTAAGTAGTGGACATTTCATGAGTGATAATCTTAACACTGACGTACTGGATTCATGCATGTTTTGTGGCAGGTTGCATATGTGTCTTTAACTGAAAATCACACGACTTCCCATTTTATACTCAAATTTGCAAGGTTTTTTTAATGAGGATTTGACCAATTGTTTGCTTAGTCCATGAGATGGCAGTGGGATTATGGGAGCAGTGGTAGACTGAAGCAGGCAATAGGAGCCAAAAAAATGTTGAGAATTTTGTAACTTCATTTAAATACATGAATTTTTCATGAAATGCATTAACAGAATAATTACATGAAGAAAACTGACAACTAGTAACAGTGAGGAACAGAGTGAATTAAATACAGATTACAACAGCAGCTGTAAGTAATCCTAACAAGTTAAAGTGTTATTCCATTGGCAGATCATTTTGCAGACAACAAGAGAGATGACATTTTTTGCAGTGCTCCAACTATCATGCCATATCACTAAGGTCACTCATTTTGCCTGACACTCAAATGAACTGGTGCTATTAATGATGGTCTGCCTGATTTATACCACACACTGCAGTCATGGGATGTATGATTTGTTGAAATGTAGAATTTACACGAATTACTAATAAACTGGCAACTCATTGTAGCTGCACTGCCATGCTACAGTACATTCACCCAACAAAACACCTACTCATATGTAATCACTCATGTCCAGCTGACCTGGCAATCTCACATTTGCTGACGTCCACTCCTCTCTTGGGCATGAAGCCCATTCCTCGCTGTGGCTCCTTGCTACTGTATGTGCTGAGGTAGTGCACATAGGGAGGCTCCTCTGTGATCTCAAAATACCGAATGCTGCTGTCCCCCTGGAAGCAGAGAGACAGATAGAGTCAGACTGAAACACATTTAATACTGGGCACCGGATTAAAATTATTCTTACAGAATGCTAATCCACTGACACTTACTTTGCCACACAGATATACCATGCTAGTGTCTGGATCATAAAATGGCAGTAAGACCCCATTACTTGTGTCCAACTCCAAAAGTGCAATGGGCTCCTCAAAATTTGTCTACAGAGATAAAAAAAATAAAATGGACTATCTGAATTTTGTACATTGAGAAATACATTAAAATATGATTTGACCCAGATGTGTACAGAGTGTGTGTCTAACCGGGTCCCAGAGACCAAGCTCTCTCTGGCTCATCCTGGTGAAGCCCGTGGTGAAGATGTTGCCCTCTTTGGTGAAGATCGCTCTCATCGGCCTGATGCCTTCATGTGGTGACAGTCTCTCCTGCAGGAACACAAGACAAGAGAGCTCAGAGCCACACAGCAGAAACTGTCAGCAACACACGTGCATTTCGAGCTGGTGATAAATGACAAAACTACTGTTTTGAAAACTACACTTCCCACATTTCAAATATCAGTTAGGGCAGTCTCAAGGAGTGGGCAGCCTTGGGTTGAGTTAACAATGTAAGGCTCATCTGACGTGTTGCGATTAGAGATTACATAATTACAAACTAGCGTATTACAATCTAAACATCTCACTGATACAATTCACAACTGGAAGAATTAATGCCCTACTACTATTCTTTGCTAATAATAAACAAATAAATAAATAAAACTTTTAAGCCCTATTTAAACTAACATGTCTATTGTGTTACTGTTCAAATTTGCTGGTAATACACCGGCATGTTCAACCACAGCAAACGTTGCAGACGTCTGGCTGAATTTGACTCACAGTACAGTTCTGCGTTAGGGTCTAAACTTTGGCCTGGCAGCATTGGGACGTAATGTGTGTGGGGGTATTACTGATTCTTGCATAACATCAACTTTCCAAAATACTATTGGTTAAATGTAAGCTCCCTGGACAAAAATCCCAAGAGTCCCATCCATCATTTTTTCTTTATTATTTGTTTACATATCCCCCTGTCTCAATAGCATCTGCTCAGGAAAGGACTACACCAGTCATCTATTCATTTTATGCCACTCTTAGAGTAAATGGTTGCATATTTCAGTGGAGTTTGAATGTATGTGTGCCTATTTCAGCATTTCACCTACTGCTGCAATTGACAATACTAGAGAAGAAATGATGCATCCAAATAATGTTTGGTCCAGAGAGCGTATTTCCATGTGTCTGGCGCTTCACAACATGTTACAATGAGAGGCCTGAGGTGGGCAGTATGCTTGCCACTTCAAAGTGATGACCCTGCTGCTCCACGTTCAAGTCACTCTGTCAGAAGGGTTCAATTCCAGTACTATAGTGCAACAGCACTGCCCCCAAACTTATACAATCCACATGAATTTGGGCATGAGATCCTTTCACTCCCTCTCCATACTCACCGCCACCACCTCTCTCTTCCTGGGATCACAGACGCGAAGACGGCGGTCTTTGCAAGTGGTGCAAAACAGGCTTCCATTGTAGTTCCAGCTGACGTTATAGATGAGGTCTGGGTGATCGTCCATTGTGATCAGAGGCTCTCCAGTGCCCACATTCCAGATGATGATCAGATTATCACTGCCTGTGACATACACACACTTATAACTACAATATACTAGAGTTTCAGAATCTTAAAAAGTTTTGTTACTTTTTGATAACAAAAAAGCAAAGATGAGAATGCAAAAAACACAAGGTCCCACACCAGCAGTGAGGAGAGTGTTGCGGGCAGTGGGGTGCCACATTACAATGCCCACACGTTTGGAGTGTCCCTCCAGCACTACAATGGGCTCGCTGATTGGCCGGCATGGAGTGTGGTCAGGAATCTGCCATACCTGCCGAACAAGGAAACCACAGTGTCACACTGAAATATGCACACAGAACACTTTCTCAAAGAAAGCTCATGAATTTAATCACTTATTACAACCCAAACATAAGAGAAGTGGGGCAGCAGCTTGCAGTTTATATCTTAATCAGTTATAGAGAGATAAATACCAGTCTATCTCCATGTATTTAATTAGAGTAAAAAAATCTTTTTTTTTTACAAAACTGTCTAGGCCTTGTCTCCATGGAGCTGACCTCTTTGCCTACAAGCTCAGGGGAACCATGTACTATGAATTCCTCAAGGTCAAAGTAAGGGCTAATTATGGGCTAAATATGTTCTCTGAGCTCAGCTGAAAACAAGCATGTGTTATATGAGTCTTTTCTTCAACAACACAATGCAGCTAATGAGTAATCACTGCCAACTTGCTACACATCTATTGGGACAGCATTGTGCAGCCCCTTAATGTTACCAGGAAAATTAAATGAATGTTGTTTAAATATGAGCGCAGGCCCGCTAGAAGTAACAGCTGCAGTGAGCCTTCTGCACCAAACGTGCATAGAATGCATGCCTTTCACATTTGTAATGTAATGTAAGATGAAGACATTAACATCTTGATCTGTACATTATCTCAACCAACAGAGTTTAGATGACTTAAATATAAAACTATTTTAAATAGTTTACAGGTGTACAGGGTGGGAAATATTACAATATTTATTGTTATAAATTATATTTATTACATTATGATATGATTTTCTGAGCATCAATGTCTTCAATACTTAAGGAGAGCATAATTAGTCATGGTTTATTGGATTTAGTGTACAGAAGTATATTGTACAAAAATCAACATATTCTTAATTTTTCTGTTGGTTCTTTTTTGTCTGTTCCAACTTATCAAACCTCAGAAAAACCAAACATTGTGATGCGAGAACTGCAATATTATGTATTTGCCAAATGACCCACACTTATGGTCTAAATATGTATGATATACATATTAGAGATAAATACGTTACAGATACAAAACTGGGCATTGGTATTAGGCCGATATCAGCAGAAATTGCTGGATCGGATCCAGACAGAAGGAAAAAAAAGAAGCAGATCCGATTGTGTCACAATTCTTGTCTAAAATATCACAGAACTGCAAAGTCAGTCACATTATAATATCAGTAACATGATAACATGGTATCAAAAATGTAGTGAAAAGGAACCACTTCAGCACTGAGTCAGGGTGTTTAACAATGTACACAAGTGTGTGTGCATGTATGCATGGGGAGGATGGGGTTATGTGTAGGCTGAGTTCACATTACTCAACTTTAGCCCTCCTGCGAGCAGATCCTATCTGCCACCCCATTAGTTCATATGACCCAGTTCTGGCTATGTACATTCCGCTAAAATATGTTTATAAATACCAGCCTCGTCTCACGCCCCCTTAGTGCTAGTCACCCTGAAAATATGTTCTCTATGATCTTTTCTTCCAGTGTAGGTAGTCAAGTGTGCAGTGAACACATGGCATCCTTTCCTAACTTCTTCTGAGTACTGCAACAGATATAGGTAGTACAGCTATACAGGTACAGGCATTGTAACAGGAGTTCTATTCACAATGATATGTATTGTATAATGTTTTTACCATTGAGCAATATGGAGAAGTTAGGTAAAGACAGGATGAAAGAAAAAAACTACCATAGCAGTAGTGTCTTCAGATCCACTGGCCAGGATATTGTCATTGTGGGGACACCAGTCAATATCCAGGACAGGCCCAGAGTGTCCTATGACCAAGGGATAGTTTTTGTCCACACGGCCCACCTGCAATGTACAACACCAAACAAAGTAAAGAAAAACAGCAGAAAACAGCATAATCACCTAAATAATGTCATATTTAAGTTGTATAGATTTCTGGAACTGTGTGTGTTGTACAAAATACAGCTAGTCGTTATAAGCCATGACGGATTGTGGAATTTCAGTTGGCTAATTCATGTTCTACTGACATGTCACAGCTAAATGAGACAATCATTGTAAAGTGTTACATTAAATTAGGTAAATATTCAACATTATATGCTCTCATCTACAGCCATTCACATCAGTAGGTAAATGTAACATTGGGAGTCTTGTCCAAGAACTCTTACTGGTACTGCACTGATATTCTCGCCTGAATGAGGTGCAGAACCTTCAGTTTTCTGTATGTGGGGTGGTGATGTCATCCACTGTATCAGCTATTTGAGTGAGTTGAAAATAAAAAATTCCTAGTGCTTGAGCGTCAGTGCACGTGTGAGCTAAAATGGAGCACTAAAGTATCGGTTGACTTCCAATATCAGAACGCTAATTTTACATTTTCCCATTTATCTGCAAATAATTCCACAGATGTACTCTGTACCCCTAGTCTAGTCATCATAATTTACACCAGGGGTGCCTAATTCTGGTCCTGGAGATCTACTACCTTGGAGAGTTCAGATCCAACACACCTGCCACTAATATTCAGATGCCTTTGAAAGCCTTCAGTACCTGGATCAGGTGCAGGGTGGTAGATCTCCAGGACCAGGATTGGGCACCCCTGATTTAGACTGACAATTGAACGATTTTTCAATACAAAACTGTGCAAATGACACCATTCATTGATTTCCAGTGAAAATGGTCTTTGAGTAGAAGTTATAAATGTTTTAGTATCAGGAAAAAAGAGGAAAAAATAGAAATTGCACAAAAGCCTTGCTTTCAGTTTTTCAAAGAAATCACAATAGATGTTTTTCACACCTCCAAAGTTCAGTCTTAGAAGTTGGTGGCATTTCCTGCTTCTCACTATCCAAATAATCCCACACACATTCAGTGATGTTGAGGTCTGGACTCTGGAGTGGTCAGTCCATTGTTCTGAGAACACCAGCAGCTTCTTTGTTTGGTTGGCAAATATTCTTCCTTTTTGTCTATTTTCTTTTCTAAATAACAGCTTCTTGACAGCTACACATCCTTTGAGACTCATAGTGCTGTGTTGCCCTCTCACCTGCAGATGTTCTCATATCTGAATCAACAGTGGAGCGCACTGAAGGCTTTCATCTTTAAGACATATGAAAACTACTCCTATATGTTAAAGATGAAAGCTTTAAGTACTGTTTATCTGATGGTCACTGTTTTGGTGGTCTACCAGGTCTTGCACGGTTTCTTTTGATAAAAACTCCAGTTTTGGAAACTCCTGTTTTTTTAGCTCCTCTTTCTTATGCAAGCATATTATTTTATATCTAATCTCCTCAGATATCTTTCCTGAAAAATGAATGAGTTTGACAGGAAAAAAATAAATAAATGGTGCTCACTGACTTTTGCACAGTACTGTAATTCTAGCATTTTTAAAACAACCAGAACACAACAAAAGATCATTAGTGCTACGCATCACCTCATTCAACAAGGCTCAGACAACTTCAACATAAAATTATGAATTATAATTACTTACAAATAGTTTACAGATGTTTGTCCATCTACAATAATATACACTCAGTCAAACATAATCTTCAATGTACGTATGTATAGATTACAAAAACAGTACAGCCTATTGCGTTATCTCTGCTATGCTTGGCACACAGCAGTGTTTGGATTCAATCAGCCCCAAAAGTTTAGCTGTGATCAGAGTCTCAGAGCAACATTTTACGCACTTAGCTTTTGTTTTTGATGCTATCAACAAGTCTCTACTTTCTGTGGTATAACTCCCCACCCCAGTTGTCAGAATTCCACCAATTGCTGTTCAGTCAGTGTGAACACGTTTCTTCCCTGGACTGCTCCTCCTTCAGCCACTCCCCTCCCTCCCCTCCCCGCACTACACCAGTGTGTATTTATAACCCTGTGACGAGGCGATGAAAAGGGAGTTTTTCTTTTGACCTGCCTGGGACTGGACGCAGGAGAGAAGGCAGGCAGGGTATTAATAGTGTGTCTGTTCAGCCCCGCTGATATATGCTCATGTCTCTGTGTAATGAATCTGCATATGGGGCTATACTAACAAACTCTTAACACTTACGACAGACCCCCACCTTCCCTAAACAAAGGAATCTGCACTTATACTCCAAATGATAATCAGTGAACATCCTTTCCAAATAATCCTCTAATATGGACACTGGTCTGCCATGGACATCAGAAAATAGCCAGCTTCCATATATGGAACTGTAGAAACATTTTGAAAAACAGTTCTATTATTTTATTTTAGAGGTTTATAGGTTATTTTAGGGCAACAAGGAAAATTATCAACATGCCAGCTGTGTTTGTCTAATCTTGAATGTCACTGCTTTTCTTACAGTAAATAAAGAGACTAAATGAAATATTAATTTTCCACTGCTCAGATTCACGTTCGAGAGACAAATGAGTCAAAGAGGCATGGACAAACATAAAGGCATGGAAATATCCTGGTGAATGTGCAAAAAAGGAAAAGATATAGTTAGCATCTAAATGCAATGACTAATCATAAGACCAACCCTAAGTAGAAAAAAAGTCAGACTGTTTTTAGAAGTGTCAAACAAGGCAATTTTTAGCAATCCACCATGGTGACTAGGATGGGCAACAGTTCATATGCTAGCTCTTCACAATTTACACATTCTAGTACCAGCACAACCATTAAAAAGGCTGAAAAAAGAAAAAGAATGATACTGCCCAAAAATATGGACATTATATTTGCTAATATTGCTTTGATCATGGTAATCAGGATCAAATTATATGACAACACCACAGATATGTTTGACAATGCCGGTATATTAGATTTCTGGGGCTGCACAGTTTTGTAAAAACAGCTGATTTATTACATATTAAAATGCAAACTTTCAACAATTCTATGTTAAAGGTCTTTTTAACCAGACATTTAAATGAGACATCACTCCCAACTAAAGATTCAACTTAGACATGTTACAACAAGAACAACAAACTGTGCCATGATGTAAACATCCAGAACGAAGACTGAAGAACGCTGCTCTCAACACCAAGTTCAGTGCTGGACACACTGCTTATACACTGTATATCCAGAAGTTTGTTGACACCTGCTTATGCAGCGTTTCTTCTGAAATTAAGGGTATTAATACAGAGTTTGCCCCCATTTGCTGCAGTAACCGCCTCTTCCAGGAAGGCTTTACACTAGATGTTGGAACATTGCTGTGAGATTTTTACTGCATTTAGCCATAAAAGCATTAGTAGTCAGGTACTGATACTGGGAGATTAGTTCTGGAAAACAAACACCACTCCAACTCATCAACTCTTCCCAAAGGTACTAGATTGATGAACCTCATGACTGATGTTGCCTCTGAGGCTAATATAATATCTAAAAACTGCACTATGAACTATAATGAATGGTCAGTTAAACACAATTTTCTATTCACTCTCACTTCTTAAGTGTATTGGTAGTTAATCTGACATGTAAAGCCTTCAGTTTTGCTACTGTTTTGGCTTTATTAACCTAGACACCAAAACATAACAATGAAATAGGAGTAATTCCACAATATTTGCAAAGTTTAAATACAACAAGCACGCTGATTCCACTGAATATAAACAAATTAAACATTCCAGACATGTATTCTTTAGTTCCCAGACATAATTAGGCCATGACAGCTTCCCTCTGGAATACACAAAACATGAGTACAGCATAAATGGTTAACATATTTTGCAAGAACCAATTCTGGTTCGCCACCATCTTCATGGCACCTAAAACAGCTCCACTTTGCTGATCTGGAATCAGTCCAGCAAAAAGAGGCAAAAGACTTAAGATAATTAAGATCGTTAAAACATGACATACTGTAAATCTGCATATGTGTCCTTAAGAGGCACTTATTCCTGTGACACAATAGAAGTTGTTGCCTACATTTAAAAGTTATTCACAATTCGAACTTGCACGTCCTCCAGTGTATGCACTGGCATATTTGCCATTAATCAGCTACATACTATATATAGCCTGGAGGAATAAAACAACCTAGTGTTAATTCCTTTTTGACCTTTTGAAGTCACCACAAGTATTTCACATTTATCATAGCTGTACAAAAACATTCATAGCAGGGAGACCGCAGGTGTCCACATTTGGGGCAGTGAACATAAAGTGTTATTCTTTTGCAGAAAATGTAGTGACCACTTAGGTGTCCACTTGATAATACTATGTCCAAGTTATCTTAAACAGTGCTAGATTCACTTCATGCTTCCATCTGTGGGAAAAAAAAAATATTTAAAGGTTGGTCTAAATCTTGAGAAGAAAATGTAAGATTCTGAGCAGAACCAATGCTACTTCACATTTGTCAATTCTAAACATATTCCAGCACAGGCATTCATCCAGGAGTTGATTTTGATCTCACATGAGACTGTTTATAGTCAGCCGACATCCTGGTTGGAGATTTAAAAGATTAAATCCATCAATTACAGAGGCAGAAGTCAAAACTCTTTTTCTGGGTAGTGGACAAATTGGTCAGTATAACAGACCCTCGTTTTAAACTTGAGAATAGGGACTTGTGCCCTGTGTTACAATATGGATTCTCTCTTTTCTTGTATGTAAAATAGAAGCAGAGTGGGGGAAGGGTGTCCTAAATAAGAGGTGATTGAGTTGAGCTGAGCTCATGCTTCTGAACGAATATACTCACAGCTACAACCATGTCAGTGAATGCATATTAGTACTGAATGAGATTTATTGCAGTTTCAAAGTAGACCAACCCAACATTTGTTGGATCCACGGATTCTTCTTCTAAAATCCTTTCTAAAAAGCACTTGCTTTCATCAGTCTGACTCTAAGCTCAACCTCTGAGTGCACAGGGACTTATTGTTATTATTACTTCACACAATGTTCTCTTATCTTCTTACCTTTGACAGAGGTAGAACCAAAAAGGCCCCTCCTCCGCTGGACTCCACTATAACAGCCAAAAACTTTGGGTTGACTGCACAGAAGGAGCTGTCCCACGTCACCTTGGAAACTCGAATGTCATCATAGCTCTGCTCTGCCTTCGCAGCCTGTCCAAAAACATGCCGGAACTTACTCTGGCGCACAATACTGCGACTCATCACTATAAGAAGGAAACAGAAAAGAGATAGAGGGTTAAAAACAATGTTGAAAAATGTTTTTTCATGAAACTTCAGATAATAGTGATCATAATTAGTCATTAATAGCACCTAAACATTTAAATATTTCTTCATTTGCATTGTTGATATTAAATGGGACAAATTGACATCTCATTGCCTCTGTCATTCTTCTTACTATTATTGTTCACGTTCAGGACTTACTAATAAAACATGATTACTTATTTACTGAGTGATGGAATTTTAACTGCCAGTTCATTCGTGCAGAGGCAGACATTTTAAACCCTCACTGAAGTATGGCTGAATCAGCACCATAACTTCCAAGATGACTGCCTTTGCTTAGAAAGAGCAATCAAAATGCCCTAATGTGCTTAAAAACACCAGGTCTAGGACAATTTTGCTCTTTTCCCTGCTAAAGCTTAATTTACTTCTTATAATCCTCATATGCAACATTTATTTTTCAGTCAGCGTCAAACTGAATCCGAGTTTACTAACAGAGAGTACAGCAAGCTTTGGTGAGATATTGAGATATTGAACTGCCAGGTCCTGGCGGGAACTACCATGGGTGAAGAAGAGGTAGTGTTGAACAGTCACTATTTGCATATTCAAGAACTCAGAGGTACAGTACAAAAGCAGTGGTCTTTCCTTCACCATTTATTACCAAAAGGTTTTACCAAGTATGATTACTCATTATGCTATTTATACCCTATTCACTACTTAATCATCAACTCAAGCAATGGAATTCTGGCATGGCAACGTCCTTCCACTGACAGTGACATTAAAACTACTTGTGATCATCTTAAATGTACTCCTCAGTGGTGCAATTATTGGGATTAAAACAGAGTCCACATGATGTAGGACTTGTTGCAATGTGAGTTCGGACTGTGCCTTTGGTAGTATGAGAACAGACTATATGACTGAAGGGGGGAAGACTCTGAGAACTTGGGTTGGAGTTTTGGGCAGCTTTTGCTTTGAGCTAGAAGGCCAGATCACCCTTTCCCCCTCATTTCTTGATGAACGGGGTAGGACTGAAGGATAGAACTTGGGAAGTTAGAGGAGATGGGGTGGTGGTGGGGCAACAGGAAAGTAGAGGTGAGAAATCAGTTTGGACGACTGGACAGAAGAGGGACCTCAGACATGGTCAGTTATTCTGTAACTCAATTTTGTATAAAAAAAAAAACAGTAGAGCTTGGTTCAAGTTTTCCTGTTTGTATATGTGAGATGAATATGGCCACAGCCGTTATCTGAGAAGTCTAAACCCTGACCTGCATGCAATGTGTGCACTTTTGATCAAATATACATATCCTTATTTCTCTCTCAATGAACAGGCTGGCAGTTTCTCCATACCTACATGTGGCCAACATGTGGTCTATTCAGAGTACTTTGTGAGTACAAGTGCAGTGAACTGACAGAGTGCTGAACAAAGCAATACAGTTTGACAGGTTGCCAATACGTGCCCTTATGCTGTTGTTGCTGCCTAGCTGTCACACTACTGTGCTAAGCCATCATGAAGTTATTCCGGGAAGCTTCCCAAGACCACGACTGACAAAAACAAACAGGACAGACATTCTGCATCACTAACACAATCGCACCCTGAATAACTTGCCCAGGGGACAAACCATGGACAAGCTTTAGCTGGTGAATGATGGTGAAGTTATTCTGGTAAGCCTTTCTGATTTATATTTAGATGTAATAAACAGCCAGATTAAAGACAAGTTGTGTGTAAGTGATATGCTGCTGCCTTTTTCCAACTCTCAGCAGTGACACACTTAAGAGCCACCCTTGTAGCGGAACTGGGTCTGCTGGAGGCTGATTCTGCTGTAGAAGCCGAATCTCCTTAGACTGCAGCAACTTCCAGTGTTCCAGCCAGAGTGTCTTCTCCCTGGAGAGAAGAACCCCTCTCTTGTGTCTCTAGACAGAATGACACGGCCATTTTCCTAATATAGTCATGCTAAACTGCCTCTCACTGCCCCCTACCCCCCACCCCCATTTCTTCCACAGGGCACAGCCAGCCTCTTACTGTGGGTCAGTACGAGAAAGAGACCCTCATTGTCCCCACTAAGGAAGAGCAGGTTTCTACAGCCACACAATACCCTCCCCTCTCGCACACACACACACACACACACCTGCCCATTAGCCATAAATACTCCTGTGCTAACCCCTCACCGGCCCTGCCTGGAAGCACAGCGGGCTCCATTAGAACAGCCCGTCAATGTGTGACACCCCGAAAACAACTGCGCAACCACGATGCCTCCAGAGCTCGGGAACGCGCACGGCGTGACGAGGCAGTATTAAAAGAGCTAACTACTGAAAAAGACTTTCCTCTATACTCCTCTCTTACAGCCATTCAGAATAAATGAAGTCGCTCGGCTTACCTCAGTACTTTGGAGGAATACACAGCAGGACTCGCTTCTGAATTCTCCCTCTGCTCCGCTCTCTCTCTCTCTCTCTCTCTCTCTCTCTCTATCTATCTATCTATCTATCTATCTGTCTCTCTCTCTGTTCAACGGCTCTTCTGCTCTCCGGTTTGTGTCCCTTCACTCTCTCACAAACTTGGACGGACTCGCGGGACTCCAGTGCGAGTTCCACCTACAGAAAAGAGAGAAGCAGACTGTGGGGGTCTGGAGAGGAGGGGAGTCAAGGCGGTCCTGTCTATTTTCGACCCGGCTCTGTTTCTCCCATCGCCTCTGACAGGGCTATAGATTGCAGCGGGAGCGCGCGGCCAGGTCAGGTGACGGCGCGCGAGAGCACTGCGATCCTTTTGAATGCTATTTGTCTTTTCTTTTTTTTTCCTTTTTTACCTCAGGACCGTTAGGTTTTGGAGTTTAAGAAAAGTTATATACGAGTAATTTATATTTTTATATATAATAAAAACTCATTTTCATACAATCTAAACATTGGCAAACAGCGCGGGGGCAGCGCTGGGATTGATCAAAATCAATATCACGGATGTTTTTGTCAAATACATCGCGGTATTTGATGATACTCGAGTGTGCATTCATAAAGTTAATGAACCAATGTTTCTTGAGTACTACAGGGGTAACTTGAGGGAAGGTGCCCTCCATGATAAAGATGCCCTCTTATTTTCTCTCCTGACCCACTGACAGGGTTGCACAAAATACTTTGAAAAAGTAGTGATGGCTGAAGACTAAATACACTGCCCTGAATGTATTTAGTAGTGTATTCCCTTACAATATATTAGAAAGTGACATATTCAGAATACATTTAGAATACATATTGATGTTTGTTTTTTTTTTAACTTTCTCACTGTTCCTCGCTACTGGTTACTAGTTTTCTTCGTGTAATTATTCTGTTAATATGTTTCATTAAAAATTCACTTTAAATAAAGTTCTGAAATTCTCAACACTTTTTCTCTCTCAAGACTGCCTTTTGTTCACTGCTGCTCCCACAATCCCCCAAGCAGGAGTTTGATCATCCCTCAAAAGAATGGATTATCACATTGATTTATCAGTCAACTCAGGCTTTAGCAGAGCTCAATAACACTGAAATTAATAACTGATCACATTGGTTTATCAGTCTACTCAGGCTTTAGCAGAGTCAGTAACACTGAGATTAATAACTGATCACATTGGTTTATCAGTCTACTCAGGCTGTAGCAGAGCTCAGTAACACTGAGATTAATAACTGATCACACTGGTTTATCAGTCTACTCAGGCTTTAGCAGGAACTTCAGTGTTTGTAAAGAGGTTGTTAATGGAGATCCTCTGTAGAGTTTGTCTAACGAGTCTGTTTACTACATGCTGTGCGCTAATTTTAAAATAAATTTGCAACTGATGGGGCAAACCTAGTAACCAACACATTCACTGAATTGATATGGTCTAATTCTTAAATTTCATCTGGGTCAGTGCTTTCATGGGATCTACAGGAAACTTTTTGTGGTCAAATGATCTATTTTTTCCTATACGATAACCATGATCTATGCATATACACTTGCACAGTTGTGGAAGAAATGTATTTTAAAATATGATTACAGAGAAAGCAGTGTATTTGATTTTAGAGGAAGAAAGATTTTTTCTTCTGATGTGAAATTGGAAACTTAAATATTTGAAGAAGTGTCTCCAGACAAGGGGCAAAAGGTCTTCCTTAGCATATTGCCCCCCCCCCAAATTTTTTTCATCATAAAAACATTCTTTTTAAATGTTCACTCTATTTCCAAATGGCTAACTAACATTAGCATTACATGCTAGTCATAGTGACTGTGGGCTAGAATTAGCCAACATTTTAGCCGTCTTGCTGGTGAAGAGTTGTACAGCTCTACAGAGGCAAAACACCTGATTTGTTGTTGTATAATATTATACAAAATGACAAAATAACAATACTACTACTACTACTACTTAATAATAATAATAATAATAATGCACCTACCAATAAAATGTTGATTATTATTGCTTTTTTTTTCACATAAATCTGAAAACCCCAGTTGCCCTTTGCTGTCTGAACATTTCATAATGAATGGACTAACTGAAAATTACTTGTAGTAAAATCTCATTACATTATCTTATTTTTTTGTTGTTGTTGTTTTTCTGTAAAGGTTGCCATTTTGCAAATAAAGAGTCTTGTTTGGACAGTGATGATATGGATATTTGCATCTCAAATGACAGACATACTCAATCTTTGTTATTCTTAAATTTTCTTTTAATAGTCACAGTTTAAGCACAGAATAAAAAGAAAACATTTACGTTTCCAGTCTTACAATGAACAGAAATAAAAGAAAAATTGCACTGTACATCAACCATACAGGCGACCCTAAGTACACACTCAGCAAGCATGCTTCCAGAGTACAAACCACAGATTAAAAAAAAAAGTAAAACATAATAAAAAAGGTAAAGTGCATATTAAAAACTCCCCCGTCTTTGTTTATTTTACTAAACAAAAACCCAGAAGGGAGAAACTGCACTTAAGAATTGAACAGACAGAAAAGGTGCACACACTCACATTGAAGTATAGTCATACACATCCATAAAAAGTAGGCTATACATACATACATACACACGTCCACTGAGCCCCATAGATCTACATTCTAATAACACACCCCCCCCCCATTCTCAACTGACCAACATGCATACTAATCAGACATCCAAAATAACTTTACACTCAATTACATTACATTCACCACAGAATGTATTTTACATTTATGCACCCATCTCACTTTGTCTCACACCCATACATACACACAAACAAAATCCCCAGAGTGGAGAATTTCAGCTCGGTGAGGAGCATTCTGCAGTACGAGATCACAGACTGACAGGTAATTGCAAGTTTATCACTGTGTAATAAACTAGCTGACAGACGCTGTGCAAAAGTATGGATCAGTCATAGCACTTCATTGTTTTTACAGAGCAGCTATTTCCTACTGACGGGTCCGGGTTAAACCTGCCCATCAACCCCATCAGAGACATGAGCTCGATACCGACACCCTCTCTGATCTCTGCCTTCTGATTCTGATCTCTGTGTGTCTGACGATAGGCTACAAACCTACCCTGCAGTTGTTTTTTGATTTCCGGTTTTGTAAGGCCCACTGAGGTATGTGTGGATAAAATTACATTGTAAGACGCGCACGCAACAAATAAGCACACAGACAGAGCCTGGGTCACATGGTGTGGTAGGGGAAGTTCGAGGTCCGTTTTTTCAGCCTTCTCAAGGGGTGGGTTCTCCCATACTGTTGCCGTGTTGCCACAGGTATTATGGCAGGGACTGGCACAGGAGTGTATGATGGGTCCTGCACCTTCTCCCGCCTCCAGCACTGATTGGACGGTGGCAGTGAGGTGGGGGCCTCGTCACTGTCACTGTGCTCTCCTTCTCCAGTCTGGTGGTCCTCCAATGTTTTATCTGTGCGTGATCCAGCAGAAGAGAGATAAGACGTGCAGGTGGAAGGGAGAGAGGGCGTGCGCCTGGGCAGAACCCGCTTCTTTTTTGAGGTATCATCGGTAAAAGAATGAGGGCGTGGCTTAACGGTGGGCGGGGACACAGAAGCAGGACTCCGCTCCAGCTCGCTCAGATCACTAGCGGACAGTTCCAGGGAACCTAGCTTTGCTAATGAAGCCGAGCGCTTTATCAGCGAGGGTGGTGTCAGGCCGGCTTGGCGGATCCTGGCCTCTACTTCTTTGGCTCGCTCTCGAACGCTCCGCCCCTTTCTCTGTTCTTTTCCAGCCCATGGCTGGCTGAGCCTCTTGTCTGATCTCCCGCTCACTTGGCAGAGGAATGCGCCCAGCTCTTTCAGCGTCTCCCACGTCTCCCTCATGTCCACTACCAGACGAGGTTCTGAAGGGCAGTCGGTGCTAGTCTCCTTCTCTGTGACGCCCTCTAGCTGAAGAACCACTGCTGGAGAAGAGCTGGATTGAGTGGAATGGCTGTGCCTTGAGTGCAAAAGGCTAGCATCCTCCTCTAAAATTCCAGTGTGTCCACACTCTTCTTCCCTGAGTCTTATTTCGCCCCCTTTTCCCATCCCCTCCTCTATAGGAGAAGCTTCCTCCTTCTCCATCTTCTCCTCCACAGTGCTCTCAGGCTGATGGTGGTGGGCTGACACAGTGCTTGGATCAGGAGTGAGGTCTGTATGAGATGAGGTGTCCTCAGTTCTGTCTCTGCTGCTGGTGCTGACAGTGGAGCGGATCGAAGGACACCCGAGAGCACATGATAGCAGCATGGACGAGGAAACTTCTTGCTTCATCTTCTGTTCTAGCTGCCTGGTGGCTCGCCGCACTGTACCCTTTGGCCAATCTGTTTGCAGAGCCTCTCCGAGCACCGCCTTCTCCGTATCAGCTCCTTGTGGTGTGCTTTTGACTAACTCCTCCTCCTCCTCCTCCTCCTCCTCCTCGGAGCTGCTGGAAACATGCTGGCTGGTGGAAGGACGAGGAAGAGTCACGCTGTGCCTTACGGGCTCCAGCTCTGAGACCACATCATAAACTGAGACACTGCAGCTCTCCTGAGAAGGTAAAATAGAAACAGAAAAAGACAAGGTGAGGGACTGAAAAAGTCCTAAAGGTAACCAAAACTCAGACTGCACTTTGACCACCAACATCATAATGGAGATGGAGTGCTCCATGCAACATTCTTGTTCACCAGAAGGTGGCAGTGAATGACATGAGTTCAAACTCAAAGCATGTTAACAGTGATGCATGGAATGTCGAGACATTTGATTTTAATAGAAGGTTGGCACTTACTCTCAGCAACACTACTCCGTTGCTGCAGAATAACGATAGAGCATTTAGAGAGATATACTCAAGTACATATTGTGCATTCAATTTATGCAATTTTTGGCACATTTTGTCAGTTCTAAGGAAATTCTGACAAGGATGTCTACCAGTTCTTTGAAGATAAAGACTGAAATAAAGATTAAGCCATAATGTATGCTTAATAAATAGGTTGAGCCTTATTAAATAAAGTTAAATCCTTTTAGAATATGCTGTTCTGACAGAGATAAGACTCAACTGCGCATTGACAAAGCAAATGTGAAAATGTTCTTTAGATACATATTTTACCTGTTTTTGGTCCTCCTCCCTTTTAACAGGGTCCTCAGAAAGCAGCAGCTTTGACTCCTGGTTGGGACTTCTGTCTTGGGGTGTCTGCTGCACTGTTTGCTCAGAATTCCCGCGGGTTTGCCCCTCCTGAGAGAGGCCAAGGAATTTCTCTCTGGCACTGAAGAAGTCGATGCGGTCTGTGCTTAGAGCTGATGGAAGCGAAGTAGAAAGCCCCGCTTCCTCTAATGTGGCACTAGGGTGATGGTGGTCATCATCGCTGGTGTGACCGAGCCCTGCACAGTCTGCGTCTGTGTCAGGCACTTGCTGGCTGAATTCTTGCCTATGATGTTCAGGCACCTGTATGAGCAGCCCTGCTGCTGAGGCAGAGTCTGGGTCTTGTCTGCTTGGCTCTGGGGTTTTGCTCCTAATAGACTCTGTTCTGGGCACCTGAGGACCACATTTGTCCTCAGCCTTGAGAGAGGAAGCCTCAGGTTGTTCACAGCTGAGTGGATTGGTCTCTATGTCTGAGAGAATCCTGGGGGACGAGGCCAGGTGATGTAGGGAAGCTGGTGGATGAGGTCGGCCCACCGAGACAGTCTCTGCCACATCTGGCTGGACCTCTGGTACCACTGTAGCTGCCCAGGGTCTGAGGAGTGTTGGAGGGTCCTCAGCAGCAAGACTTTCCTCAGAGTCTCCCAGGCCGTTGGAGAAGGGGACCTCCTGCTCTCCTGATTCGTCCTGGTCCTTTTCCCCTGCAGCAGTTGTGGAGGTTGGGGTGAGCGTCTGGAGCAGCTCGTGGAGTGAGGGCGAGGCCTGGGTGCTGCTTTGGTTGCGGGGGTTGGAGCGGCCCAACGTTTGTGCCACAGGGGTCTTCATCAGAGGCTCGTGGTGCTCGGACAGGTCACTGTCTGAATGCGAACGCCACAACTTGTTGTGCCTCTGCTTGCTGAAGAAGGAAGTGAAAGAGAGAAGGAAGTGCAGAAGAGAATAAAAAGATTATTTTGGTACAATTCAATTATGATTCAGTTATTTAAAAAAAACACACAGAATATGACTGGAGGAACTACAAAGGAATGTGGTCCTGGAGGGCCAGTGTCCAGCAGTCTGGTGATTGTCCTGCTGTTAACACACCTATTAAACCTGGCAATTAGCTGCTGAGTTGAATTAGGTGCATTTAAAGTAGGTAAAACAAGAATCAGGCTTAGCAACCACAGAAAAAAAGCTTGTACAGTGAAGTCTGTGTGACATTCACAACTATTTTTTACTAGATTAAAATGGTTTTATGGCCAAATTAAAGAAGTCATGTACTACAACCACAGCTTTTCCCAAACAGCACCATTATTATGTTCTTTTATTTCACTAAGGTTGAGTTAAAACACAGCATCAGCGTCACTTTGCTTAAGCTTCAGTGTTGGGGACCGTAGCAAAATTAAGGGAAGAAAAATGTGCATAAACGCTTTGCCAAAAATAATCTTAACATTACTGGATCATGATCATCAATGCCAGTTTACACCCCTAGTGAGAACAAGAAGAAAGGGGTGGAAAACATACTAGGCCACATTTATTTCTCTCTTGTACTGATTTATTTCTAAGGCATCTGGTACGTCTGTACCTCTGATACCACTGTACTTCCACCCAGCTTTCAGCCGCGGTGGGATCGGCTAGGGCCTTGAAAGACATCCATTTTCTAAACTGAAACCTATACACTCTGTACAGGCAAGTTCTGCAAACACACTTGAGCGACAGCACTAACACTTGAGCACTTTACACACATACTAATGAGTCAGATCCAGGCAGGGTGGGTTATTTTACACTCTGGCTCTTATCAGTGAAGTAAAAGGCTCATTGGAACATACACACCACACAGCATTTACAGTGTCAATATGATTGTGGACCCTTTTGTAGTGCTCTATATGAGCCCAAAGGCATCAACACATTAATAAAAATTCAAGGTGATACTTGGAGAAAGAAGTGTTAGAGGTTTTTAATGGATGGGATCCTATGCAAACAAACACGCGTGCCCAAAACTATGCCCCACACACTCAAGCACTCTCCCTTTGGACGTATAAGTGAGACAGTGGAATGCAGCCAAACAGCTACTGTAACTCTGAAGCAATCAGACACACCAAAGACAGAGATCTTCTTAACTGTATTCTCTAATTAAAAGTGGCATATTATGTTGAAACAGGACTGAGAATTATGTAACTATTTGTGACATGCATGCATAATTACTTTCCGGATTACACACTTACAGAAGAGTCTGCGCTCAGGTGAAAACATGGAAACATATTTTGTATTCTGTTTAAATGTAACTTTTAAAAGATTCTGTTAAGTAAGCTAGTCAGAGCTCTCCGAAGCTGCCTTCCAACTTTGTATAAATGCAAATAAGGTGTATACCTAGCTAAGAGAATGCCCTGGTACTCCTCCAGCTGCCTCATGAAAGAAGGGTTCGGCTTGGTAACGGCCCGGCGCTCCTTTACGTATTCAAAGGCCTGCTCCAGGTCCCAGCCGTACTCCTTCATCGCGTAGGCGATCACAGTGGAGGCCGAACGGCTCACGCCCATCTTACAGTGTACCAGACACTTGGCCCCTGCTTTCCTGCAGACAACAATTTAATCATTTGTTATGGATGAAGGAAATGATGGTGCTCTCAGGTGAATTTAGCAATGGCCATGATGTGGTTTTGGTTCAAACTTGATGGAAAAAATTAAAATTAATTACATTGTTATCAATAATTCTACTAGTAATGTTATAACTGTGAAGAGTATTATTAAGAATGGTAAGAGTGACAGAAACAAGAGAAGGGGCGCAAGATGAGTTGCCAAACAGACCGCAAGAAAGAGACCAACACGCTTGAGCAAGCCTGTGGTGCTACTCTATTAAATAAATCGCTTATCACGACACGCTACTTTTTAGCTATATCATTTCCCGTGCCAGAACCCAGTATTTGGCAGCAGTCACACTTACTTGGCTCTGGAGATGAATTTATAGGTGTCATTCCAGTAGGCCAGCAGGTCTGTGGCCTCCTCATCATATACGCGGATGTTATGGTACTCAAACAGGCCAGGGAAGAAGTTATCAATCTCTCGTGTCACATTGAGGATGTACTGTATCCTAAGCAAAGAAAAAAGGGGGACACTGTTTGCTGACATGTTTATGTAAGCAGTCAACAGCGCTGCGCGATATATTATCTATACCGGTACATACACTGACATGCTGTCATATTACTTAACATAAGCAATATATGTGATCGAAAATGAGCACTATATCTACAATATAATGCCCAAAAAAGCAAATGTTCCTATTATAAGGAGGTTTAATTTATTTTTTTAATCCATTTTGCGCACTTTATTCATGGTATCCAGGACTTGAGTGTATTCAATTCACTTGGCGACTGTTTTGAAAGAACAACTTTCTGATTTCTTTCTGTTTTTCTTGTATGTAATTACAAGAGAAGAAAACAAAACAACTGAATCAAAAAACAAGTTGTGTCATATTTTTAAGACTCTTCTAGCCCAAATTCGCAGCACTTCATTAACTTTATTAATGAAAACAAATCATTAAATATCATCACATATATTGAAAATATTATGATACTCAATTTTATCAATACTGCCCAGTACAAGCATGTGTTGGGCTCAATAAAGGAGTCTAGCAGTCTTACCCGCTGTTTTGTAGCTCTTCTAGATTAGACGCATTCCACTCCGAACCCTTTAAACAAATACAAATAGATTGTTATTGTTTACATATGACGACTGTTACTGATACTGGTAAAACATTAAACAGGGATCTAAAAAACATGCAGAATTTTAACTGAAAAACTGATACTGAAAGAACGACTCACCAGGTACACATGCTCAAAGATCTCAGTGGGGCTGTCCATCTGACCGAGGATGACGATCATCTCATTATCAATGTACTCTTTAAACTCTCGCAGGTTACACACCATCTGCATCTCCAGCTCTGTGCGGATCTGTTATTATTCAGATGCAGTTAGTGTTCAGTTAGTCCAGGAAGGATTTAATCAAGCATATATGGCAACCCATTTTAGAGTTTACTGACAAAAAAGCGGCAAACAGGACAGCATAATAACCAAGATCTTTTGGGCCTCAGTGCACAAAAAATATGGCACCTCATTCAAAAATTTCCTTTAGTGAATAAGAAAAATGACAATGTAATATTCTTGTCTTATGTTGTTGCCAACAGTTGATGTATATTATTAAAGGTTTACAAAACAATCAAATTACACAATTTTCCACTTACCCCAGTGTAGTTGATCAGCCAAGAAATGTGTGGTGTCAAAATTTTGATTCTTTAGTTTAGTGCTGGAGCTACAAGGCTAACACTGCTAACAAACACCAGAAGTCAACAGTCACCCAAATCATTTCCAGAAAAACAACTCCAAATCCTCTCTCAAACCTACTCAAACTGCATCCAGGTCTTCATTAATGTTGCACTTACCAGTGTTATTTAGGACACAGCATGACTTGCTGTGAACTATAACAGTGAACAAAAACTTGTCAGTGCAGCTATATAGATGCTACAGATTACGTTTACATTTTTTGTTGTGTCTTTTATAAACAACTGTTCAGTTTGAAACCCAAAAAAACAAACATGATCAAGCATCCATGACTGTGTGACATGCAGGAGCCAGAGAGACGGAATTCAGCACAACACTGTTTTCCACGCTTACTGCTGCGTTCAGCTACACTGTGAAGTTTTGTTCATTTTTATAGTTTACAGTAAGTCATGCTGCGCCATGAACACATCCACATATCTGTTTGACCGCAATGACGACCTGGATGTGGTTTGAATTTATTGAAGAATTCACTGACTTTTAGTGTATGTTAACAACGTTAGCCTTGTAGCTCCAGTGCAAACTAAAGAAGCAAAATTTGGTCACCAGATGTGTCTTGGCTGATCGCCTCCATCTGGGATAAGCGTAAAACTGTAAATTTGATTTTTCACCAAAACATTCTTTGAAGCTGTAGCTAACCATGAGTCATGGGTGCAAAGATATAATAAGTCCAATGAAGTTATCGGGGGTCTGCTGTATGTATACACAGGGGTATGCATGAGTGAATGCATGTCTAAACAAACCTCTTTAGAGGTGACATTTTCCAGGTCTTTCTGCATCATGATCTCCCTCAGACGAGTCTTGATCAGCCGCTCTGTTCTCTCTCGCTCCGTTGGCCTGCCGGTACATGACAAATAGTCTTTATGGCATTTCCGCTTAGCAGTTGCTTTACCACAAGCTCCAACTGAGATCTGTAAAGCACTTTCAAAGGGGCCAGTAAAAAGGTAAAAACTGCAGTAATGAGCAACTTTCAGAGCTATATTTCATTAACAATTCCAGACATCACATAAAGTGCAGCAAACACAACCACAGACAAAGCTTTCAACACATCAGCCTGTTAAAGGAACTACTTATTGGGGCTCATTATAGCAGGCTCAGATAATGTGACCACAAACAGGAAGTGTAAGTGAGCTTGTCTGTGCTGTGCTGCATTGAGAGAAGTGACTGTCTGACTGTTGCCCTCTTTGCCCTCACTTTTGCAGAAGTGTTCATGCGACACTCATGCCAAGGAAATGCCACAAGTTCAGATTCACCTTCCGCATGGGCAAGTTCGCTAACCGCAGTCTAGCACACAATGGCGACACACATACCATGTAACCTGGTTGTCTGCGCCAATTACCCAAAATCTGTTCAACTAGATGTGCACGGAGTTAGTACAAAGCTATTCTTGTGCTACTTTTAGTCATTATATAACGACATAACTTCTGTTGTGTTCTTCAAACTCAACAGAACATAGGAGTGGGCAATATACCCGTTCATCTGGTATACTGGTTGAAATTCTTCTAAAGGTATTAGTTTTGTCATAACCTTTATACCTGTATGCCACAAATAAGCACAGGTAGTACAACATACATACATGCTAATGTTATGTCATTTAGCTGAATGGCTTAGTCAGGGGTAGATTTTGGAAATAGATTTGTATGCAAGGATCAAAACGTAACACCACAAAAAAGACTGAAACCACTAACTTATCACAGCAAGCACTTTAAATCAGAGATGTTTGGTAAAATGAAAAAGTGCACCTACACATTGGAGAAGAGCACGGGCGAGTCGGCCCGGTGCGACTGCACATCCTGCATGGCATTCCACTCGTTGATGTGGGTCTGGTCGGAGGACACACGGCTCTGATAGTAGCTGACCCAGGTCAGAAACAGGCTGCCTGGGAAGTAATTATGGCAGCGCGCCACCTCACACGCCTTGTGGAGGGACTGCAGGGCGGACCTGAGGAGTGGAGCAGAGAGAGGGATTAGAGTGCTGTCACTGATTTGAGTGAGGAGAAGGAAAGAGGGAAAAAAGATAGATGGCAACAGAATAGCAGGTGTTTTGTAAATTATTAAATCATTAGTATCAAAAGAGGAGAACAGCCACCTACCACATGGCCTGGACAGACACGGGTTTGAAAACATGGATCCTGTTGTCTGTGGACACACTGAAACCCCTGTGAGGAATGAAGACAAATTACAAGGGTTCAACACTGACACATTCAGAATATTTATTTATTTATTTATTTATTTATTCATTTTTAACAGCGCATGTATAAAACAGCAGTGCGACATGGCTCACATACCCATCTCCATCCAAGTGGATCAGTGTGTCACTCCAAAGGGGAAGCACCAGGCCTATAGAGCAGGAGCTACACCATACAAAATATTAAGAATTATGTATGACAATCACCAGTTCTTTAGAATTTAAGCCCTTAAACTGCAAGGACCTGCATGTGGGTCCACTCTCATCCTCACTCTCATAACTTGCATATTAGTTAGCCAAGTAACATATATTAGTTTCATAGCAGTTACAGAGTAAATTAAAATAATTACTTTAGATTAATAACTTAAAAATAAGCTTAGAGTTTAAGGAGTGAAACAGTAGTGAAACCACATACCTGTCCGAGGGGCTGAAGTCCATGCCCAGCACCACACTCTCCTCTGTGTCCTGTCGCCCATTCGTGGACACTACGACCATGTAACGTGTGCACTGAGGGTGCACACTCTCCAATCGCACAGCCTGCCAGGCAACACAGTGTTAATACACTGAATCAGCGGCACTGGAGAGACAATTCCCGCAGATCTGAGGTCTTTCACAGGACAGTATCAACCTCAGTATTTGCATTTGTGTGTGTGCATGTCATTTACCAGGCGGATGTTGTCCTCTGGCCGTAGCAGTGTGAACATGGTCTGCAGGTGCTGCTGAAGGTCCCCTACAGAAGTGTAAATAAGCATAAACTATTAATTCGTTCATGTGTGTACCAAATACTTACTCTCACAGCAAACAGTGTACACCTACATCTTGTTGCTGATGCTTACTACATAAATAAATAGACAGACAGACAGACAGACAGACAGACAGACAGACAGCAGAATCCCCAAAATGGTGACTTCATACGAGAAGCTGTCAATGTAAACTGTAACATAAAAAGTATGCTATTCTTTTTCTTATAATACAAAAGAAATGGTCTTGCCACAACAATTAATAAAATATTTTTTTTTTGATGTTTTGACAGTCTAATAATAGAGAATAGGGCTGACTACACTATATCAATTATACTTTTAATCAAATAATCTACACATTATTTTTATAATTAATGAACTAATCTGAGTTTATAATAGGCCGAACTAAATTAAACACTATCCATAGTTTTATATTTGAAAAATACTCCAGTGGAAAAAAGATGAAACATTGAAGACTTGTAAACATTGAAGCATCATTAAAATATTTTTTAACACAATGTGAAAACAAAATGTGTGTGTCCATTAGGCTTTTCTTACTGTATAACATAGCAGTAGTAAAATTTCGAATATGCATCATCATCATACAAACTGCCAACTAATCACTGATTTAAGTAGAAGTAGTTCTAGCAAGGGTTGCGCAGCTGCTTTTTGATACCTGCATGTTTGTTGCGCTGTCCTGTGGCTCGCGAGGAGCAGGAGGAGGACGAAGGGGAACCATTTCCTCTTGGGAGGAAGAGTGCAGCACCTTTCACCGTTAGGAAGCTCTCACTGATGCTGTGAAGGCAAAACAAAGCATTAAAACCTGTTTTAAAGTTCGGCAGATACAAAGGACTTGTGAGCAGTATAATGTTTATAGTGTTTGCAGGCTTTTGTCTGATGTCTAATCTGATGGGCATTAAAAACAGGAACTTGTCATTTGGCATAATCATCTAACCAGAGGCTTTATAAACACTACTGAAAGTAACCTTTCCTGAGATACTGTGGTGAGATTACAGAACATCAGACACCCTATTAAGCATTGAAAAAGAAAAACGCGATAGCTGACAGTGAGAAGTGAGAACTGTGGTTTGCCATCCTCCCTTTGTCCTTACAGTGTTGGGCTGTATTGATAAAAATTTAACATGCCAATATTTTTCATTAGATGTTACTAGATTTATTTTAATTAGCAGTTGGCATTAACTCTTTACATGGCCAGGGTCCGCTGGCAGGTCCAAAGGCTTATTACATGCTTCTTTAACCTAAAAATAGCTCAACCAGTTTGCACTGAAGTCCCAGTAATTACTGAATAATAATCCTTAGTATGTTATAAATTTCGGATTTTAATGGGTCAATAAAGATGCTTCCTGAGTTCTGCTACTTTATGCTAAAAGAATGTTTTACGAACATGACATAGGCTGCTGTGATTGGATATTATTTGCATTGTTCATTCAGCCCACACAGTGTGAACTTTCGGAAAAAATAAAAAAATAAATAAGAAAGAAAGAAACAAAGAAAGAAACGGTTAATAAAAATCTTCCCAAAGATGCTGTGAAAAAAAAATTTGTACATACAAATTCATAATCGGTGCACGCTTATTTTTAACTGCTCTTTCAAAACTATTTGAAGCACCCAGAATATAAGAAAACAACATTAAAAAACGTTCCTTGTTATGTACCAATACCACTAAAACTGAAAATCAACATACTGGTATACCAGTATATCTACACCAGTACTACTTTGTTTTGATGTGTTTTCTGACCCTGCTAGAGCATATGACACTCTGGATGGGAGTTTTTTGGGGACATTGTCTCAGACACTGAGCACTTTGTGCAGGACATAAATAAGAACAAGCTGTTCCACTGAGGCCTTGTTTCCTCATCACTGCAACAGCTGGGGGATCAGAGAGAGCAAGCAAGCTGTGTGTGTGTGTGTGTGTGGGTGTCCAACATAACTTTTCTTCCTGAAATCAACTGGTATCACACTAGCGGACAGAACAAGCAACAGGAACTGAATAGCAGCCATAAAGGTGGGAACGAGACTGTGTTTGGAATCATTATGGGTGTGTGTTTATGGTTCAGGTGTCAAATGTATAAACATATGTTGCTCCAAACTGTTTCAGTAAAGCAGAAGTCAAATACGTTTTAGACTCCTTTCCTAAAGCTGTTTGAGGTCATCTGTCAGAAAATCATTAGATTCCTTCCATAAATAAAAGTGTTGGCTTGTGCCCAAATGGCTTCACATCTAACATCTGTCAAGACTGTAAATCTCCCTCTACGGTCAAAGTAATAATAATATATCACTGTATTCTCACTGGTGAGTCTGCAAACATAAACAGCTCATGGTTTCCATGAAAGAAAGCAACTCATTGTGCAGCAACGTGAGACAGTGGATTCCAGCCTGCTCTGGCCACAACACATCAAACTCAATGCCAGATTCCTATGATCTCAATAACCTCACATGACTGCCCTCCGCAGCCTCCTCCCGCACTCACTTATTTAGCCTACGATTTCACCCAGCGGCAGACTGACTGCTGAGGACAGTGACAAATGAGACAAGCTGAGAGAAAACACGAAGTATAAAAAGGTATCAACTTCCTCTTTTTTTATCGGAATCTCATGGTGGGTGATACGGCAAAAACATACATTTACAGTACTTGAACACATTTTTACGATGTACAATAATGTTTCATGATATTTTGTTTCACATTAAAAAAAGGGTATAACATAAGCTGACAATCAGCTTTATATATGTGTATATATATATATATATATATATATATATATATATATATATATATATATATACACACACACACACACACACACACACACACTATATAGCCATAAATGCAGTTATGCAGTTACATCTGTAGATGTTTACAAGCTCTCGCCAAGAAACATGTAGTTGTTCAGTGTGTCTGAATGTACTAACAATACCCATGGTATCCTCAGAAAAGCAAACGGTGGCATAATTTGTCACAATAATAATAATAAAATACTGTCCTGTTGCTCAACATTATTTGAATGCAGACACTGAAATAATTTGAACCATAGATCTAATCACCACGGTGCCACTAACATCCTTAATTGTGAGTTATTCAATTGCTCATTTCCTTTCTCTTACACTTTTTTAATCATATCGCTTTTTGATCTGTTTTAAATGATCTGTAAGTCACACTACTTATTATGTTACTGCTGCACATTAATTTGTTTAATGCTGTCAGAGTACTACTACCAAGCTTGGCAGAGAAAAACTATGGTGCATGAAGTGTGGCGATGCTAATAAGGGTGTGGGTCTGCAGGATGTCAAGCTTGTACACTGTACACAGGAAAGGGTTGGGAGTGGTGATAAAGAGGTGTCATGCACAACTCTGTTTTGATCACATACAATATTGCCATGTGACCCAAAAGAACACAAGCAGCAGAAATCTCACACCTGTCTATACACACCCCTGTTTATTACGCAGGAAAGGCAGAGCTCAAAGTAAGAGCAACAAAATCAGACTTTGGACTGAGGAGAGAGACAGACAGAGAGAGAAAGAGCGAGAGACAAAGAGAGACTCTAAAGCGAGTTTCTTTTTAGATGAACCAAAAGGCTATATCAATATGAATCAATAATAGAAAGGAGATGAGCAACTAAATAACTCACAAATAAGAATTTTGGTGATATGGTGAGACAGAGAAAGAGAGACAGGCAGAGAGAGCACGAGAGAGAGAGGGAATTTAAAGTAAATCCAGTATCGTACAAATGAACAGGACAATTAAGCCACTTCATTACCAGACAATGACACAGAGGTGAAGGAAACACAGGAGAATGAAGGAAGTCAGTTTCTAAGCAAACTCTTGTCAACATCATCACAGCACACACCCTTACATGCTCCGTCACGCTCCTGCTTAATGATTAATAGGTGAACATCAAGACAGGTGAATGAGTCATTCTGAATCTACACTTAAGGGAATCCCAGTATCGCCCTCTTCCTCCAGCCACGCACTTCTGCTCGCAATGTTACATGCTGAAACCTCAAACACTAAAACCTCAAAACACTTCAAAATCCATCAAAACCATGATAACCTTAAATGAGAGCTAAGCCCACACTGTAAACAGTGAGGTGGGCAATATGACGACATTCAATACATAAATACATAAACATCACAATATGCTTTTCAGAGCAGATCATCATTTCCTAAAGAACACTGTTCCATTAGTAGAGTAGTATAAGAAATGCTAAAAAATACTGTACTGTTTGACAGGCTTTTACACCGGACACTTTCATTACATCTGTTTCGACTTTCAATCAACCATCAGAACAACTAAACATTGTCAAAAGTATCACTAATTAAGAGCATATCTTGAAAATGTCCTCTGATGTTATATTTCATTAGTAAAGAGCCATTAAAACAAGGACTTCAGGCAGCCTCTCCTTACAGGACTCTTAACAAAACTCAGTCCTGTGGGCAGCAAATCACGAGGCAACAACCCTGAACTTCACGAACCAGGAACAAAAGAACAGACGGAAAGTGGTGTTGCTGATTATCAGCTCCGTCCACTTACAGGCAGCTGATGCTGTTCTGGGAGATCAGACACGGTCTGGCTCTCGCAGCTCTCGCGGCTCTTGTTCCGCACCGACAGGCCACAGCCGGCCGCGGCGCCGCGCTCACACCGCCCAGAGTCATTGACACACACAGAGGAGCCCCGCTCCTCTTCCGCTCCTCTCTACGCCTCCTTCAGACCTCCTCAGGTCTCCTCAGGCGAGTGACAGGCTCCGGCTTTACCACCCGCTCCACACAAGCACGCCGGAGACCACCGCATCCATCCATCCGCCTGGCGGGCTTTACTGAAGCGCGAGACGGAGCTCTTTCGGAAAAGTGGAGGATTAAAACGGCGCTTTTATCGCGGAGAAAAACAGTTTATGGTTTTCTTCTAACTATAAACACATTCGAGACGCTAACAGGCTCGTCTTCCCCTCCGTTTCACACTCACACTGTTCCTCAGAGATCAAACTGAAGGAGAGGAGGAGGAGCCCTGCGCACGTGCTCAAGCAGGCCCCGCCTTCTGACGTCACTCACTACAAAACCTTCTTAATATTACCTTTTTTAATCACTCTTCTTCCTTCTTAATGTTATTAATGCCTCCTAATTCTATTTCTTTTCGATTTTCCATTTCCGTTGCCTAGTTTATTAGGAATGACTAACAATTCTTTTTCTTTCCTTTTTTCATTTCTATTGTCTACATATGTTTTTCTGCCCTTCTCAATGTGACAAACTGTCCCAATATTTTTTCTGGGTTTACTGTCAGTTCTTAAAGAACAATGACCGACTGTATGTTCCACTGAAAGGAGAGAATTACTAGTCTTGTTTAACTGAATCAGGAATTTTAAGTGCAGCCCAGTGTGTGAAATGCTGATTAAAAAAACCCACCGTTTTCTATTTTTTTTTTCTGCATTTGTCATTAATAAACAGTGTTAGATTAGTTTAATTTGAATATAGCATAAACGCTGAACACTTGTAAAGTCTGTAGGCCTGTTTCAGCATCTAATAGGTTCAAGCCAGAATCCAAACAACTGAAAAGCAAAACTGCACAATTTTATCATTGTGTTCATGTTACATACTGTATAAAATATAGCTTGTAGTTTTTTTTCCCCATCAGACTTTGGGTGGTGATGAAATAATTCATTTCAAGAAAACAAAACAAAAAAGTCAAAGATCACTGTAAATCACACTAAAACATAAGTCCAAACATTAAGAAAGTATCCAAACATTGTTTCAGTAAACACACATATGTAGCAGTGTTGAATACTCAAACCTTTATTTTATAACAGGCATGAGTTCAATCAGATGTGTTTGAGCAGGAAAGTCACCAAACTGTACTGGACAGTGGCCCTCCAGGACCACAGGTGTGCACCCCTGCTTTATAAGAAGCTTTTTTTGTCTAAGTAACGCTGCAGCATTTTTTGCAGCAAGTGAAAGTGTTATGATTTCAAAACCTCGTCATGAAGGGTGTAATCTATGAGCTTGACAATCTAGCTACACAGTTCAGACTCAATCACGACCTTCCTTTCCTTCATTGTCCTCGACAGGTCAGAGTGGGGACATCCTGGGTTCTGGAATTTCACTTAGCCTACAGATGAATTAGTCTCAGTCCAGAGAGGTATTACAAGAGGATGGGCCAGATCTCTCCCCATGAAGCCCGCCTGCCCTTGCACACACTCCCTTCTTGACCAGACTGATGAAATTCAAAACCCAGGGTGAAACCCAAGGCCTTTGTAAACATTTAGGCTGCCTCTCGCATGACAGTGCCATGGCAATGTCAGTGAGTTTGAGCTGTAGTGATGGTAACATACCATGAAAAACACAAACAGGGTCTTAGAGATGGCCACTGTCTCCAGTTAGAGACCTGACATTGTTTAGAGTGCACAAGGTAGAGGGCAGGAAGCAGTGCTGCTTCTCAGTTAGGCCATCGCCCTGCATAAAAAGGAGGAAACCATAAACAAGCCTGCTCTGGGCCTTACCACATAAGGTTCAACCCTCAACTCTGCTTACCACATGCATAATATTGACTAGCAGGATCGATCTCTCATCATATGTAGAGAATAATCAATAAAGCTACACAGGATAAGGTGCTTTTGAAGATTATTTACTGCAGACTTAACTGACTGCTCTTATTACCTCATAGTTCCCATTGATGAGTTTACCAGAATGGCTATGCTCAGTAAAACCTAAACAAAGAGGAAAAGGTGAGGAGAAAAAGGCTATATTTGGACAAATCCAACTGCTGGCTTTTGGACTACTGGGCTATGCGAAACTAATAACAGTGTAATTTTAACCCCTGAAAACCTTGGTACCTGTATGTGGGCCCACACATTTTTCTCATAATTATGTAGCATACACGTTCGTTTTATCGCTGCTCCTGAATAATGTATAATAGTTACTTAATAATAAGTCTTAAGATTAATAACTAAATAATAAACCTAGGGTTCACATGGTTACATATTATATACAACATTAAAATATGTTCATGTTACAATGCTGCACGTTACTGAACTCACAATGCTTTTATTGCCCTGACACACCAAGCTGACCGTTGCCCATGGTTTTGCTGTTGGCTCTGGTCAACTCTCATCAGCGTCATTTTGACTCAATGACTCAATGAGTCAAAGTTGTTAATCATCGCACGGTGAGAGAAATGAAAGACAGCATGTGATTGGTATAGCGTAGTGCCCATGTGTCAAACACGAGGCCCGCGAAATTAATTTTCTATTCTTATTTCACCCTGAGATGCACTACAGTCCTCAGCATGCACTGCAACATGGTGTGCATTCCGACCCCCCACCAACAACAATCTATGGGCCAACGGTTACACAAAAAGAAAAGATGCCTGGTGTCTAGTTCAAGCAAACAGGCAGTTTAAAAAAACTACCTACAACTATTTATTTTTATTTAGAATTATTTTGAATAAGTATTCAACACCAATTTTGCTGTTGCAGTTTTGGCATATTTTGAATAAACAGTGGCCAGTTCAGGTCATGGCAAAACGTTAAGTAAAAATGAAATAAAAACACAGCTGGCCCACGGATTTGCTGAGATTTTTTAATATGGCCCTTTTAGTGGTTGAGTTTTACACCCCTGGTTTAGTGGGTAACTGCTCTGCCTTCCATGCTACAGATGGAGGTTCAGTCCCCCACCTGGGCAAGCACTCTAAGCTATACCAATAAGAGTCTTTGGGCAACACTCCTAATACTACCTGTGTAAAAAAATGTAATCAAATTTGTATGTCGCTCTGGATAAGAGCATCTGCAAAATGCCACAAATAAAATGTGGAAGTAACGTCTAGACAGTAAAGCAGCGTCACCTAAACATTCTTCTTCGTTATCAGAATGAAATATTAAATATATTTAATAATAGGCAATATTATATCAAACCTAATCATCAGTCTGATGTTGATTTTTTTTAAAGCAATTACTTGATGAAACCAATAAAATTCCAATACCATCATCATCACGATGACCGGATCTACCATATTTGCAAGCTGGGTGAATGTCCAGGGGCACCCAACTACTGGGGGCACTGCAAGTTCCCCAAATAAAATAAAATAAAAGCCTGTATCTAAACAGCTAATTTCAGTTCAGTTTAGATATTTTATGAGGAGTTCCTGCAATATCACAGAGCATAGCACAGAATAGGCTATGCTTAGATTGAGATCCTTATTCTCTTAATTTAAAGTTTGGTGATTTGTTCATTCTTCTTGATCTATTCACAGTTTAAATTATGCAAAGACCAGTTGGATAAAAAATGTATTAAGAGGACTAAACTACTTATTATAGGTTGAATATTGTTCGAACACCTATGTTGTTTCATGGTACATTAAGTTCTTGGCTGAATATTTTAGTCATGCGTTTGGTCTCACACTTCTTACATTACCATCAATTATCATATAATTATAAACATGTGTTAACCTCACATTTTAGTAGCGACAGTGAGCTGATGGATCACTAATTTTTGTCAACAGTAGCAGTTCAGCCAGGAATGCAATATGTAATCGTGACCTTCCTACTGTAGATCAACCTAACTACTAACACTATAGTCCTAGAAACTGTCTCTTATACAGTACATTTTAAATAAAGAAGTAAATTAATTCATTAATTAAATTTTCATGTGAACATAAAAACAGACATTAAGGCCACACCTCCAAACCTACATTTTTATCAGCATGAACTCAAAAAGAAAAAAAAACATTCAGACAGGTGCCAAACCCATTTGCACCACATAAGGTCAAACTGTTTCTATGCGATTAGAAACTGAGGCTGTGGACAAAGTTGGTGAGACGACTTACTGAAAAATTGTAGGTCATTTGTATGTATTCAGGTGCTTAGAACCACATTCAGGTGCAGGCAGTAAATAAACTGTGTGCCCTGGAACACCTGCTAACCAGGAAGTGTTGTGCTGAGTTAAAAAGCCTCAACTGTTTTAGTCCCAGCCTGAGAGTACATGTGGCGACACCTGTCAATACTGCATATATATTTATAAACAGATTTAATGTAACAATACTTCCATTAAGATTTCACATTTCTCTTATACTTTTACCATTCCTAAAATGTTGTATAGAGACTCAAATTTTAAAATGGTATGAAGTAAAAGTAAAATAATTTCACCTCTCACCCTGAACAGCTCATGGCAAAAATGTTTATACATAAATAACTAAGAATGATAATACAAGCAAGCTGGACTGGTATTTGGTATTCTGGGCAGAAAAACATGTCAAAGACAAAAACAGTATCTGGAACTGTTTTCAAACAGATTCAGCATACCCAAGCATGGCCATTTTCTATGTAAAGTTGTATTGGAATGTATTTACGTGTCCCTTTTCTGTGTCTTCTGTGGTGGAGTGGCAAAAGAAGCAAATGTTCACTACACTGTTCCCTGAAATGTGGTCTAGAGACTGCATAAACTCTAGCCTACAAATATGTGACACACAGAAAAAGAAAACATGCAATAAAGAGTCTGGTTTGTGTGGTGTTACCAACTTAAAGTCCACAGAAAGAGAAGAAAGTGCAATGTCAAGCGGAGAAGGAAAAAAGGGGATGTCAGCACCGACTATAATCAATACCGCAAATGTATGTCTAGGCGCAAGGGCTGGATCAAATCATTTGAACACTCAAGTATTTGTTTGTTATGTTGACCTTCATTTTTCTATGTCGTATTCAAACGCTTTATTCCTTTTTTTTAAGCCATAAAAATTGTAGCCTAAAATAATTTCAACAGCAAAGGCCTTTAAACAGCACAGCGATTGTTAATTTGTTGAAAGTTCTAAATATAAATAAATGATAGCCAGTTTAGTTAAACACGTCATAAATTCACATCAGGCATCTACACCTCATCTATGCCTGCACACAACAACCGCTTTCCACACAGCCATTGAAGCTGAAAGAGCAGAGATGCCTCAGAAAGAAAGCACGCGTGGTTGAAATGATCAGACAACGAGAAAAATGCTCAGTGCAAAATCTGTGATAAGAGGCTGGTATAGCATTGAGGTATGAAAAGTTTGATGAATCAGCCTAAATTTGTAAGGTACAGTGATACTTATCTGAGTACCGCAATCAGTGCCATAAAGAGTAGTTTGTACTGCTGAATCAGAGGCTCCACACACCGTTAGGATCTGCTCTGCTACCACCAACAAGATCATCACAGTTAAGCAGATTATTATTTTAAATATAGTTCAGCAAGCTTTAGAAATTGGGAGTGTGTGTTTTCAGTAGATCTCTATGAAGTTGCAACTGGTGTGAACTGAAACATAGATTACAATGGAAGCGTATCTGTTCCGTCAAATAAATGACTAAATACTCTTCAAATATTATTGTTCTGAAGGATGATTTTGAGAACAAGTATCCCAGTACATGTTTAGAAATACCACTAAATACCTCAAAGCTTATAAAATGCTGTTAGGGCCAGCCCTGCTAGACACTATAAAAGACCCATGAAATACATTTAATACACATTTTGTGATCTAAACAAACAACCACACAAACAAATTCATGGGTTTCTTTCTCAGATGCTATTTACAAGTTGTAGCACAAGAATTAATGTGCTGAAGTATGTAAAAAGTTCAAATAACATTTAACAAAAGCACCAGCAAGATCTGATTGACTTGAGATCTTAAGGTAGTGCTTGTAGAAACAATATGCTTCAGTGACAGTGCTGTCACTGGACCAAACATGCTCTCAGATTCTATCAACAAAAATTCAGTAATTAATTCTCTATGCCCGTCTTACAGACCATGCCAAATGCAAATCAACATGGCTTATTTACTTAGAGGCATTACGTTACATGTGAATGTAATCTAATGCCTATGGAAAAAAACGTCATAAATAAGATCCATCAACAACATCCTTGTTATGTAATCTTCAGTCTCACAGAACTATTCTCTTGCTCTCTACAGCACGGCATTGCTTTGCAGCATGTTCTTGTTGACTGCCTAAACTCGCTCATAAAACGCAGGCGTCTAAAATAAGCTCCACTGACCCCTCTGGTGGACAGACGCATCCTGCTGCAGGGATCAATCTGAATCTGCTGCTCCATACAAACTCCTTCAGCTCTAGTTCAAAACTGTATCAAAGCCTTATTTCAAGCTAAGGGATTACCATGTAATAACTGTTTTTATTCACTCTGAAATAAGTAACATCAATGTTTACCTATTCATTTATTCATTCTGGCTCCTTTCAAATGAACTGAATTTCAAGAATGACAACCCAAGTATAAGATTCTATGATTAAACTGAGCACAGGCTCAAATGAATATTAATCTTCATTTATAATATTTACATAATTTATAATATTTACATAATTTTACCTCAACATTAACTTGAGCAGAAGCCTTTTTTTATCACCAATCTAAGCAAAGCCTTTTCCTGATCTCAGATTATTGAAGCTTATATTAAATAATATAAATAATATACTAAATAATATTCCCAAAAGCCCCAAAATCTACCTGGGTTTCACTTCTAACAGTAGAACTAAAGCCTGAAACCTGAAAGCTGTGTATTACATGTGTTGTAGCTACCAAGAATAAAAAACCCTTTGCATTTATGACAGAATTAATGTCTACAAGTAGTGCCAGCAACAATAAAACTGTTAGAAAAGTCAAAAGAATTTAAGTTTTGTCATATGGATAAACAGCCATTAAAAAGCCCTGAGCCTTTGGTTTTATTAAAGGAATTGTTCATAAAAGAAATAAGAAAATAATTCACTTACTGATTTAGTTAATCAGCAAAGACATGTTTAGTCTCCAAATTTTGCTTCTTTAGTTTAAAATTGAATCTACAAGGCTAACATTGCTAAGTCACCCAAATCTTTCCCATAAATGCATCCCTAAAACTTCTCTCAACTTGCTTAAACTGCATCCTGGTCTTCATTAAGATTGTGCAGACTTGTTAAAGTGGTTTGAAGCACAGTATGACTTACTGTAAACTATAAAAATGAGTAAAACTTTACTGTGCAGCCAAACGCTGTGGTCAGCTAGTTTAGGAAACAGGTGTTGTTCAGAACAATGCCAGCACCTCTCAAGCTGACTCTCTTTCAGGTACACACACCAATTTAATTTTTCACTGAACTATTCCTTTAAGGGGAGTCAGCAATAATCCCTTCCATTAATTAGACGGGGGGGAAAAAAAAACAATCCTCTTATAGGTTCTGAAAGAGTTTAGGAAGTAGGCCAATTGCAGGGTGCAGGAAATTCTCAATTAACAGCACTTTGCTGAAACTTGAGTAAGGATGAGACCGGTTTGACTTGCTTGCTCAGTGTGACCATAGACTCAGACAGAAGGCTGAAGCTGCATTGTGATGTCAAATCCTCTAACACAGTAGACACTAAATATTATGCAGCAGGCTGACATAAAAAAAAACAACAAAAAAAACTCACAGGTGTGAAGAGGAGAATGTTACTGTGCTGTTTTTGCTTTTAGGCAAATACGTGTGATACTACAGTTCATTCACATAGCCTGAACAGTAGACATATTAGCATACCATTAGAAATAGACAAGAGCTCAGGGCCCTCCCAACTGAGCGGAAATACTGTATAAACTGACTAACGTCTTTCATTCAAAGCAATAGCTGTGACAAATAAGAGTAAGAGATTATGGACTGTAGAAGTGAGCTTGTGAGTCTTTGTAACACCCCAGTTCTTTGTCAAGGTTTGAAAGGAGGAATCCTTGAGATGTACATATTATGTGAGGGATAAACCAGGACGGGATGTGCAGTTATATAAAAATAATCCATGATGGGGTGGTGTGATGTGGTTGTGACGCAAAACTCATGGCACAATGAAACCCATAGAAACTGGCCAATGATTACACTAGGGGGTGGACAATGTGATGATATGTTATCATCATTTTGACTATAATTATTGTGATAAATTATGGCACAATATACTTTTCTTAGTATAACGGGGCATTATCAGCACTTCTGATAAAACTATATGCATCACAAAAAAAGACCAGTTCTAAAGAGCCCGTAAATAATGACAATAACAACAACAAGCAACAAGAAGCTGATTGGCTGCCATATTATACCAAATTTCATTGTATACATTTGATCCGGTTTTGGTTTTGCATTGCAATTTAGTAAGTGCACAAAGCACCTTGCATGACATACCTACGTCCTGTCATCACCACCCACGTGGGCTGCGCCTCCCTATACTTAACATTGACTGGTTTGTAGAGGAGCGTGGGCAGCCTTTTCCATTTGAAAGGAGAAAAATTTTGACTTTTGACTTTTTCTTCAGACCAAATTACATTTAAATATTTCGTCTCCTTCTCCCTCCATCTGTTTCTGTGGCTCATTTTACTCCTCTTCCACTTATTTTTCCTTCTTCTATTGGTTAATGGGTGATAACAGCCTGCCTCAACTTCCTGTAATTGGTCAGAAAGTCCAAACCATCCAAAAAATTGTTTTCACATGGTAAACCAACCAAACCATGGTTCAGTTTGATCCAGACCAAGACCTTCTCTTTCAGCCAGACCAAAATTTGGTCCTTTTGAAAAAACGACACACAGCACCTTTCACACCTGCTATTTTGGTTTGAACCAAACTGAAAAGTCTGAAGGTCCAGACTTCACAGGTTGGTGTAAAAGTACCCTTACACTGCATTCAACTTGGCTCAGAAGTAGGAAGCAGGAGCTTGGAATTACATTTTTGACCTCGTTCGAGCTGCAATAGTGATCTAATGCTCTGGGGAGAACATGGACACCTCCATGAAAGAGTAATGTAAGGAACAAGCTATCCAGCTAACATAGCGATATAAGTGATTCAGTTAAATGTTCAAACATATTTACCTTCTCAGAACAATGAACTTTATGGTCAGTGTTGTAGATTTAACCAACCGCTATGTCTGAATGTTCACCGATTCAAAGCAAATCGTTCTTTACTACTATTGACGGTGTGAGCAGCTCAGAGTTGAGAACACCATCCCAACCTTGCCGACCATCCCAGTCGGAGGTGGGAAATTGAGTTACGAGCTTCAATCGAATGCAGCATTTATGCGTAACCTAACTAAACTATTTGCAAGAACTGTAACAACTAACATTTAACACAAGTTACTAGAGAGTCAGACTTTTAAACTAAGTGTTCATATTGAACTGCAGGATTCCACTGATGGTTAGGTAGGTCTTCTTTGACATCTCAAATTAAAAAAAAAAAAATAATAATAAAACAAAACACATTAAAACTGTGTATTTCACTAAGGACTTTTGATTTATAAATGTGATTTACTTTTTAGCTTGCACTATTTTTCAAAGCACTAAGTTGCAGAGACTTAGTTAACATATTTGTCCAATCACGATCAACCAGGCTATTGTATAAATGATAGAGGTGTAACAATTCACAAAGTTCATAGTTTGGTTCAATAAGACACAGTGGTGAATCAATCAGATACATTTTGCAGAACAGCAACAATAGGGCAGAAACGTGCCTCACATTAATATGTTCGATGTTTTGTTTTTCAGTTTATTATAGCACTGACCAATATAAAAGTACAATATTTAAAAACAAAAATTGTGCTTTATAGTGATCTAATATGCTATATATAGTGAAGCTAACATGCTAGTCACAATAAAATGTGACCTGCTGTGATACAATTTGATGTCAAATCTGTAATAAATGACTATATCTACTAACAAAACAGAACTAACCAACAAGTGACCTTGTGAGAGTTTATACAAAACCTGTGGCATCACAGTTCCCTTCCATAAGAGAATAGTCATATTTCAACTGTCATTTATCTGAAACAAGTCACACACCTACAGCCCTACACAGGTCACACACCTACAGCCCAGTAAATGGAAATGCAACACAATACAATGCAATTAGGAGCTTGTGGAAGGGGAACTTCTGGGTCTGAGCAAAATGGTTCCAGGTTTGAACAATAGAAATGTGGCTTTTGGGAACATAGAACAGAGAAAACTAGCCAATAGCACTTGCGCATAGATAGGAAGCATTCATAATGACTGCACAAAAGAAAGCCTACACAAGACCTTTTCTTACCTTCTGGGCTGAGATCGGCGGTCTTCCTCTCCACTGCCAGACTCCTGATGGGGAAAAACACAGCAATCAGAACCAGACATTTACTTATCAATAAAAAAACAATAATAACCAAAACTAGTGACAAAGAAGCTGGTTGAAATCAAAGGTGCACAGAATAAATTTTTATTTCAGTTATAATCTGTATATTACCAGGTTTCTGCTAGTAATAAAGCTGTAACATCTGAACAGAAACCAACCTTGTGACACCCTGACTGTTAACTGCAGAGCGATTCTATTCTGTAATACTCCAAATAAATATGTTGTGATCTGTAAAAGGTGACCTATAACTCAATCGATTAAAATAAATCAGAAATGAAAATGAAAATACCTTCCTGATGAACTGCCAATGATTAACCTGAGAAGTCAGTTTGCCTGATGATGTACAAGTTAAATTCTCCTACTGGTCTCTCTTACAGTGAGAAACCAAGCCTGATGAACATGTCTATATATACACTTGATATTAAGGTTGTATTAAGGATGCACATCAGACTCAGCCAAAATCGGCAGATTTTTGCTTCAAATACACAATCAGCCAATTTACTATCTTAATGCTGACTGATCTGTGTTGCAGCTTTATGATGACATGCGCTGTATTTGAATGCTGCTACACCTATAACATTACTCAGTGTGCTGGATAGCCAGTTGCCTCTTACTTTCAATGTAGCACTTTATTTAATTCATATTATTTAAAAAGGAACAGACTAAAAAGGCTACAGATAAAAAGGCAACTAGTGGAAATGTAGTAGCATGTTTCATGTGTTCATTCATATACATGGGCACCTAAACAAATTTAAATAACATGCTTAACTTGGCAATAATTGTGTATTTGCTTGTGAAATCATCATATATCATGAGAACAAATGCAAACAAGCATGAATACACAAAAAAAAACCTTTGCACTGTATTGTATATAAAAAAAATATAAAGTCATGTTTAGAATCTTAAAGGAAGGATTTTAAAGGAATTTTCACTGACTATGTTCTGGCATGATCTGTTATTGTTCAGATAAAGGACATTTTTATTAATTGGCCTTTGTTTTACCTCTGATTACTCAACAACTTGTCAAAATTATTGGTAAATTGATTGGTTTCTAGTTAAATGATTGTGACAGCCCTACTTGTGACTATGTGCATTCATTTTTCTTAACAGTTCATTAAAGATTTAATGGAATCATCAAGTTGATATTAAAACAGCAATAATAACAATAGAAAATTCACTCTCCCCTGCTGACTTCCAAACCATTCAGAGCTCGGTATGACACTGCTTTGCATACAAACCATTTGCATTAAAAACCAGAGTGGGATGGGTGCATCTACACCTGAAAAGGTGACGCAGCATTTATGCATCTAGTTAACCTCACACAAGCTCTCAAACACTCTTTAATATGGTAAACTGAGTGCGGAAACCTCAGTTTTAGATAAAGAAACACAGAAACTAAGTGAATTTACACTCTTCAGTCTGTAACAGGGCTCTCCCTAAAGGTAACAGACCAACTCTCCCTAAATAATCTACCTTACCTCAAGAGTCAGACTTTCCTGTGAGGCAGAGTATTATAACTAAAGATAAACAAACTCTAATGCATGCTAATTTGTCTGTGGATAATAGAGTGGGCAACGTGGACAGGAAAACCTCATTACCATGGTGTAGGACTAAAAAATATGAAACATCATAATTTTTACTTCACTGAACAGATATTATAGTTCACCTAGGACCATTTTTTATGCCAGTGAATTAGCTGACATTTAAACTATCAAACTCATTCATTGCAAATCATTAAATTTAAACATAACATTTCATATAATACTAGGGCAGAGCTTACATAACACTACGCAAAGTCCTTCACAGTATGAATTCCACATCGTAAAAACATGCAGTCGTGTTTTACTGCCCAGCCCTGGGGAAAAGATCATATGCTAACCAGAGCCTGCTCTGTGCACTACACAGCTTGAAATGATATCAACGGGCAGGTTTTTCTACTGTTTTAATACACTTAATACTTTGTAATGTGATTCTGTATTATAGTGGAACAAGAACTCAAAGCTATTATTTCTTATGGGTTTAAACCTTTGGCTGGGCAATGACACCACACAATACAAAGAGTTACAGGGTATGATTTGAAACATGAGCTGTCAGATAAGCCATTTCACCCCTTAGCCAACACCCATGTGCAGTTTTGTGAAATTGTGAACAAGCGAGAAAAGATATATGAAATGCAATTTTCAATCTGAGGAAAAAAATAACTGTTTACTTGAACTGACAAGCTTATATGCTTTAATAAATTTTCCCCCTCAGCCTTTGTGCTGAACACAACAAACTGTACGTACCTACCTGTGGAAACAGCAGATCGTTGATATGTATTTGCGTACAGCACCATACAATACCATGTTTTGCATTATGAAAATCTGTCAACCTGCTAAAATTGAAATCTGTGCTGCTATAGGTTTGTTCCAATCTGTGCAGTATAAGAAAACAAAAAACTTCCCAACGTAACTTAACATTATTGCAAGTTTATTGGTTCAGTACTGCACAAGGCTTCATAATTCATGTTTGGCACATCAGCTACAGATAAGCTCACATTTCCAGTTGCTAGACTGTTTCAAAACTCTTTTGACGTAGGCAAATCCAGAGAAGTTGGACCGTGCAGCATTTCAAGGCAAATCTGCAAGTGTCTCACAACACGCTTTCACACGAGACGTCTTGCTGAAGTCACATGATATGTGAAGCTAGAGGGAAATACAGCGGACTAACTTAACCTGATTTTGCTGTTTATCTCTGAGAGGGACTGTTATCGCAGACCGCTGAAGTATGGCTGCAGTAGCTATGGATTCACATATTTTGTATAGCCCTCTGTTTCCCATTTAGTTTGTGAACTTCACCTGAGAGCTCATTCAGTTTTAATTGCTGACTGTGGACAACACTGATATCTCAAACAAATGATACTCTGACGCATACTGGCTAGGCAGTTGAATGCATTTCAATTAGTTTAACGACAGCAAAGCCAAAAATCACCAACATACAGTATTTAGACATTTTAACCACCTTAACCTTTGGTAAACTTTATTTGGATGGTAGACTCTCAGTGTGGATATAGCCAGGTAAATTACAGTCTGTGTAAAATAAACGCCACTAGCTTGACATTTTCCTAACATGATGAACACATTTGTAAGAAAGTCACAAAGCACTTGTCGGAGCCACTGCTGGTTACATTGCTTAAAGTCACATAAAGTGGTATTTGTAGAGCAGAGTAGACTCGGTCTATCATGTGTTGACAACAGACTATGTATATATATATGATATTTCTTTCCACAGGAAAGTAGCTCTTTATTTATAAATTTAATCTATTTGTTTTCCATTTCATTGGCAAAGGAACAGCACTGTATTAGCCTACTTTTGACTTCCTGTACGTTTAGAGAAAATATGTGCTCTACGGTGTCTATGCGAAAACATCATCGCCTCCACTTTCACAGTTCATTAACTACAATTAATAAACGAGGCAAACTGTCTCAGTGATGTTTTAGGGCTACTAGCTTTACACCAAATGCACGCAGGCTTGGCCTGTAGGCCTGGCCCGTTCAAACCAAACAGCAGTTGTTGTGTGAAACGCGCTTATTCTGCTTCATGACAATCACAAGACTGGCCGTTTACTAAGCAGAACAGATTAAAGCCTCATTCACTCAATAACTGCTGTTTTAAGGTGGAGAAGGAAGGCTGCCGCTTTCAGATGCCCGATAAGCTGCCACCACCAATGCAGCCCACATCGCTGCTCCAGCCCTGCAAGTGAACCGCTGCCACACTCAACCTGCTCCTCAAAACGGACAGATCAGCTGAATCGCCCCATAAACTGTACACATTCTGTCACTTTCGCCGTTTTTCATTTTACCACTTTCACCCGGTGCCAACAATGTAATATCAAACCAATATTTCCGCGCATGCGTGTTGCTGAGGGCTAATGGACCATCGGAAAAAAAACAGCGGAAATGAGCCCAAAACTACCGAGAGGTGTCGGGCTGAAAGAACACCGAGACGACGAGAAATACTCACCGAAACGCACGGGCTGGACGTCGCGCTTGGAGTCGGCGACCTCTGCACAGTAACCAACGCCATTCAGGCTCCGGGAAACGGATACCTGAGCGAAACTAGTGCCGGCGAGACAGACATAATTGTGTGAAGAGAAACGAGCCGCGAGCGGATCCAGCCCGTCCGTTGCTGCTGCTGCTGCTGCTCTATCGCTTCCTTTGTACGACTGTTCTGCGCATGCGCCAAACCGCCAGCTGTCAAGCCTCAGTCGAGCCTTTAGACCAAAGACTGAGCGCTAAACGGCTGTCTGACCTCACCGTGTGGGAACAGGTTTCTTATAAAAGGAAATGCGGCAGTTTTACTTTTCCTGAGTAACCCAGACGCGCCTTGAAAAGAAATAGACAGAAAAATGCATAAATGTAACCCATTAATGTCCATTAATGTACGACTAAAAATGAGATATCACTGAATTTGACCTATTAAATCTGTTTTGGTTGCAAATTTTAACAAAACAATAGAAAATCCAGACTTGATTGTGAATGAATGAAAGTATGAACATTTCAAATGGGCACCGTACATATTCAAGACAACTGTACAAAATTCAGTTTAGATTAGACGTACCTACTCTTTGTGTCTACAGTGGCCAACAAGACAAAATAGCTTATGTCGAGAAAATGGATTCTGTTGCTGAATCTCTAAAAATCTTTAAAAAAAACTATCTTAAAAAATAACCCAGCAAACCACAGATAATTATTATAGATTAGATTATTCTTAAGAAGTATAAAAATACATGTTTTCTCGTTGCCTGAGGGAATGGTAGGTTAGGCAACTTTCTGGTGGGCATTTTTTTAGTTTAGTTGTTGGTAGAGGTGGGTGATATGGTAAAAATATAATATTGAGACACTTGATACACGATATGTGGCTAAATTTATTTTTTCAGACATCTGGCCAGTGGGAACAGAGGGAAAAAAACCCCAGCAGTGCTCAATTTTTAAAAATACTATCAAAAACTGTGAATATAGTTATTTTTATTCAGTATTTGGATGCTGTGTTGCATTAAATCCAGTCAAATGGGACTAATTTTGCTCTCTTTATAATGAAGCGTGCAATTGGTCAGTGTTACTGACTATATCACAATATATTCAGAAAAGCATATCATATGGTGACATAATTTATCACAATAAAAATATATATTATCATAATGTCCAGCCCTTGATACTGGACTATGAATGGGTTATAAACAACAAAGAATGTGATTGAACTCGTGATTGGTGTTTTATTAGTTTAGTAGTGCTTATAGTGAAATATCTAAATTGCAGGCTGTTGTAGAAAATTGGATAAAGAACAGTAAATCAAAATGAGTCTTCTGGTCTCTTGAATGTGCCCGCTGTGATAGTAAATGACCTACCATGCTAACAGGAAATGGATTTTTAGTCACCTTCCCTCCTCTGATGCTACAACAACCCACTTTAATGCCACCCATTCTTGAATCTGTCTACATAAATAAAGCAATTTCTCCCAGGAATCAGAAAATGAGTATGTATATATCTGTCTGTCTCTTTCTAACTGTTATACAAATGCACACTTGAGATCAGCCATACAGGCTGTACTATTCTCAGAATAAACTTTCAGATTGGTGACAAATGCCAAGACATCACAGAACAAGCTAGCTGACAGCTATTCACTTCTGCCCTCTCTTGCCCCAGCAACAAATCTGACCCTTTCTCTCTGATGTCTGTCTGCTCCTGACAGCAGGAATCGAGAGTAGTCCGCCTCTGAACTCTCCTCCATCTGTCCACCCACCCTGAGCAGTGTGCAACTCTCTCTGAGTGGGATTAGCAGAGAGAGTAGGGGAGATAAGATTAGGATTACGGCAGGGATAATAGCGTTTGGGTTTAACACTGAATCAACAGGAAGAAAGCAATTCTGTTTTTTTTTATTTGCAAATTCTGAACATTTGGGTCAGGAAAATTAAAATGCATACATGAGATAAAATTCCAATAAAGTGGACCAACATAATGCACTCCCTGGTACTTTTCCTTATCAACAAATGACACATTTGACCAGATGCCATGTGATGGAGACTTGTAATTGGACTAACAACAATGTTTTAGCTAAACAGTTGCATATAACAAGATCACTTACCATACAGCAGATACTTTAACAAAAACAAATGAATGTTGGTCTTTACCTTTGAAACCTATAGGAAATGGAGATTTATACACATACATCTATAATATATATACATATATATATATATATATATATATATATATATATATATATACACAACAATGATTCTTTTTTTTGATGTTTTTCTTTTAAGATTAATTTTGAAAGTTAGAGTGTAGGATATGGGCCTTTTTTTAACAGGCTACATTTCTGTAGGCCTGCTGGAGTGTACACATGCTAAGTATCAGAGGTTGACTAGCATTTGAAATAGACAGAAAATAGTGAGGTACTTTCTTACTAAGCGTCTGTTAGTTTGATCATTCATTCATTCATTCATTATTCAGACGCTTTCTTTACTCTTACAGCACATTGCTGTCTTCCTCACACGCGGCTGTGACGTTACTGAGAACAAACATGACAGAGACGACTGCTGCCATCTTGTGGCCATCAATTCAACTGAAGCACAGTAACGCCGGACTTCTGTTAGTCTGCATGAACTGGCATCGCCGTCTACAGCAGATGGATCACGGTGTCCACTTCTTGCGTGCTGGGGGAACATAGCCCTCTTCTGAAAGCCGTTTTAGCCTTTCATCCAAAAAATGAATATTAGAAATTCCATTTGAAAAAGAAATAAGTTACTAAATGAATAGAATCTGATTCTAATACGTCAAAATTCAACTGACACGTCAAAAAACCAAACGTCCAAATTCAGCTTTAACTTGTACATATATGAACAAAATTCGAGTTTCGAGAATTCGATTTTAACTTATTATCACGTGAATTGTGAAATGCCATGAATTCTTACTGGTGAGAACTATACCTTTACCTGCTATGTTTTTATGAAATATTATATTTTATCATTATATATAACTATCATTAGATATCTATAATATAATAACATGATATAACTATAACTATAACATTATAATATTGTCTGCTAGTAAAAGTTGAATTTTGACATGTTAGAATTAGATTTTTTAAAGTGTCAATGTTTTACTAGCATTAATAACATTTAATGCTAATGTTAAATGAAATATTTGACATCAAAATATGGATTAAAAGCTAAAACATAATGCTTTCTTCACGTGGATCACGTAAAGATATTTCTATTTAGTTAATAACACTTTATCGGTTTGATGGTTTACATTATTTAAACTCTAAATGCCTAAAACATTTCTAACTGTATATTTCGGCGTTACTTTTGCGAAACTGCGATTCTAGTTCGTCAGATAGTGTCAAAGGCAAAATGGCAGCCGCCGGCGGTAAACAGTGAGTAGCTTACCAGTAAATTAAAGTGGAAATGTACATTTTATGCGCTATGTTGCGACTGTATTAATAGCTTAATACAAATTACACAAGCTGACTTAAATGTTTATATATAGATATTTAAGCCAATTATTTTCTGTTACGAGATCTTTTGGTTTAACTCGGTATAGCGGAGCCAAAATGGCTAGCTAACAAGGCTAAAGCAGCCTGCGCGCTTTACCGAGGCAGCTTAGCTTAGTTACACTTTCCAAAACCATTTACAACATTTTACTGCCTGTTAATGGGAATAACTAACTACATAGATAAATATGCGACATGATAACTTTAAAATGCGTTAGTTTGTTGCGACTAGCAAGCTAACACGTTACCCTGACGTTTATTTCATTTGTGAGTATTTAAAGACTGAAGTTGAATGTCGGTGATCCAGACGGATTACAAGGCCATTCCACAAATTAGTGCCAATTAACTGACCTAGATAGTAAAAACCGTGAGGTATTGTAAATGACAAAAATAAAACAGGTAAATATAAAATTTGTGAAGCTTAAAATCGCTGCGTTAAATGTTTTTCTTGCTATTTTCCCCTCTACTTCGATTTTAGGTATGGGCTCATATTACCTCAGAAAAGCACTTCCAAATCCGCCTCGCTCCCACGACCTTCTATATTTGGAGATGACTCGGATGAGGAAGTAATATACAATATTCCACCTTCCTTACCTCATATTTTGGGCTCATTCAGAATCCTGACTGTGCTTCAACACTTTTTATTTTTCATTATTTCATTCACAGACCTCTGTTGGTGAGACTTTACAGAAGGAGGCAATCAAAAAGAAAATGATGAAGCAGGTAAGAATGAGATTAAGAGCAGTCTAGCCTCTGTAGAATGAGCCCTCCTCCTTTAAAGAGTTGTTTTTCTGGCACAAAACATTTGTCATAAACGGTTCAAGTCATCTGATAGTTAGAGCTGAATCCTACTAATATGCCACCTAAGTATGGAATCTGTATATTAATACTTTTTAATTTTGACACCCATGTTAGACCCGTCTTGAGATGCAGAAGGCTCTGGAAGAGGACAGCAGTGTTTATGAGTATGACAATGTGTATGATGACATGCAGAAACAGAAATTTGAGAGCAATAAGAAACTGCTAGGAGGTACCGACAAAAAGGTATGGTTGATTAAATGTAATTGATATTTATAGCAGTATGGTAGTTTATTTATATTTTATGTTAAACAGCATTTAGCCATTCATATGCTTTTATATCTATATTATGAAATATACCCAAGGACATTGAATGTTTACTTTCTTTCTTCCATTTCCTGATTTTTCACAGCACAATGTAGCTGTATTTTTTTAATGTGTATATAAGCTGTGATTGCATCAAATATAGTAGAAGCTGAACCAGACTGATTAGTTTTAACCTTTTAGCCCAAGTACATAAACCAGCTAATGCGTGCTGTAGAAGAGAGAAAGAAAGAACAAGAACGGCGTGAAGAAAGAAAGATCCAGAAGGAAAGAGAGGCAGAGGGGGAAAAGTTTGCTGATAAAGAAGCATATGTCACGTCAGCATACAGGCAGAAGCTCAAAGAGAGACAAGAAGAGTTAGAGAAGGAGAGAAGAGCAGCAGAGATAGAAGGTAAGATCTTGTCACGCCAAAGCTTTCCCATTGTTAAAAACTGTCTTTCATAAACAATAATTTCTTGAACATTGCTGAAAACCTTCTGGAGATATATAGTAAATGACCCTTGGTGCAGGATTACACCGGTGTTATCAATGTGTAATCCAACCGCCCCCACCCCCCCCCTCCCCCAACACCTATGACTAACTTCAAAAATTTTTATTACATTTTAATACACAATTCTATGCTTAAGTGTTAATTTTTAACATTCATGATAACTTTTAAAAGATGCATTAAGGGGAAATTAACTTAATTTTGGGTATTTATTTTCCTTCCCCCAGCTGCCTTGGATGTAAAGAAGCAGAAGGACCTTAGTGGATTTTACAGACATCTCTTGAATCAGACAGTTGGAGAGGAAGCTATTCCTGATCGGAGTGCTGAAAGGTTAGTTATGGACAGTGGCCACTTAGTGCCAAAAGTGTGGCTCATTATGACTGGTTTAAAAAGCAAAATGGATTGTATTTAAGTCTTTTAAAATTGTTTAAGGTATGATGGTGTAAAAAAAATGTCTAATTGCACCTTTGTAGGACTGAGACTTACGAAACACTGTATGCAACATATCAGCATTAATGACCATCTTTGTAATTGAAGGAAGCACAACTGTAATAACCTACTGAAACCTGTACTTTGTCACAGGCCAGAGAAATCTAAGGAAGAAAAGTCTCCGGTTGTGAACTCTCCACAACAAGCCAATGACAGTGAGGAGGAACCCCACACTGATGAGGACCAAAGGACCTCAAAACCAGAGTTTAGCAAGACAAGTGTCAACAGCAGCCACTCTAGGAGGCACTACCGCCAGAGATCTCCTTCCTCAGGCAGTGATGAACGAGAGGAGAGGAAACCAGAGAAAGAGAAGAGGTGTCACAAAGAAAGAGAGAGGGACAGAGCGAGGGATAGAGATAGAGAAGACAAGCATGGCCACCGAAAAGAAGACAGGGATCACAGAGGAGAGAGGGACCGACACCGGGAGGAAGACAGAGGACGAGACAGAAGGGACAGGGAGGACGACAGAGGACGAGAAAGAAGAGACAGGGACGACGACAGAGGACGAGAAAGAAGAGACAGGGAGGATGAGAGAGGCCGAGAAAGAAGGGACAAGGAAAGAGACAAAGAGGACAGACATGGGAAGAGGAACAGAGCAGAGGGCAGCCCAAAAGACAGAGAACATGACAGGAACGGAGAGAAAGGGAGGGATCGAGACAAACACAAGGAGAGAGACCATCACAAAACAGATGACAAAGAGAAAAGAAAGGATGCAGAAAAAGAGAGGGAAAAGAAGACCCAAGGAGAGGGGAAGGAGAAAGAAAAGGGCACCCAGGCTGAAAATGGCACTCAAAGTGAGGCAGCACAGGCACCCAGCAAATTTGCAAAACGCAGTTGTGAACAGACTGTGAGCTCCGCCAGGGAGAGGTATCTGGCCCGACAGATGGCTCGATCGGCTGCAAAGCCCTACATTGAGAAAGAGGATGACTAACATATGCAACTGTGCTTTACTGTGATCATTACACATATTGTGGATATTTGGATGTTGGTACCTGAACAAGAGTTTGAGCGAAGTGTTGAAGTGTAAATGAACCTGTTCAAATATTAGTCTAGATTTCACTGCAGTTGCTATTCCTTCTAGAGCTGTACAGTAAATAATACCTGAGTGTTATGATAATTAAAGATAAATAATTGTGGGTAATTTTTGCTAAAGTTGTTCTGAGAAACTTTGTCTCATTAGTGAACAGCATGAAGGTGTATCCTTATATGGATATAGAACAGTCATTATTCCTGTTCTCACACTCATCTTTCTGCAGAGGGTCAGGAGGATTAGACATCAAGGTTGCCACTATTATGATGAATTATGTTAAAACATCAGCTAATGTTATTAACTCTAATCAAGCCACATGAAGGCCATTTGAGAACTTGACACTGAAGCAAGCCTGTGAATTTGGCATGTGGTTTGCACTATGCCAATTATTGGCGTTTTATTGTTCATTATTTGTTATTGTAATAGCACCAGTACAAAACTAAAGAAGTGAATTTCAATTACTAATGCTTGGGCTGATCAGCTCCATTTGAAGAGGAAGAGCTGTGCAAATTTGTCAAATTATTCCTTTAAGTGTTTTTGGTGCAGTTTTTAAAAATGAGTCTCCCAGGTTTAGAGTACCTAAACTCGCACCAGTGAACATACACATCTGACTTTGTCATGTTAAATATTAAAATGGTGGGAAATCTGAAATGTTTTCTTTGGGGAACATTTTTCATTTAAATAACCACAATCAACAAGCAAGACAAGTGTGCATCAGGATTCACAAGTTTATTGTTCATAACATCAACCAAGAGCAATAATATCAGGTACAACAGGGTCATAGTTTCTGATGCAGTCTTGATTCAGTTTTCAAAGCCAGCTCTTCTTGGATTAAAAATCTGGTGAGAAAAACAAGTTGGATCAACCACTCATACAAATTACTACAATTTTAATTTTGAATGCTTCCCATATCAGATAAACTGAGTGTCACCACTGAACAATCTGCCGGTAATTCCAGCTTCTCAGTTTTGTTTTCATCACAAAGGGTTTACTGGACAGTAAGCAGCAGGAGCTGTACATTTACCTTGCCATGCAGTGTGCTCCCACACCATCTGCAAACAATTGAACAAAAAGTTAATAACAGATCAAATACACTCAAGTATTTAAGGAGTCAGTAAAAGTGTTCAGAAAACCGACGATCACCACTGAACATTCTGCCGGTAATTCCAGCTAAATTCAGTTTGGGTTTCATCACAACACCAGCCAATCAACCATATGGATCCATTTATGATTTGGATTCCAACCAAATCTTAAATGGATCCATATTATCTAAAGTGCAGAGTCATGCAATAAGATAGGTCCATATAAGATGGGACATATAGGGGCCCCCAATACAATCATTATTTTGTCACTCAAACATCTATTATAATTCATAACATTTAGGTCTAATTCATTGATTGAGAAACAGTCACAGAGGTGTGATCCAAAATGGTACACTGTATTTACAACTTGGCGATGGGAACCAAAATCACTATGTACACAGTACAATTTTTATTTAACATCACATAACAAGTGAACCTACAAATCTGACGTGAAGCTAAATAGTGGGAAATCTGAATGGGTTTTCTTTAGGGGACATTTTACCTTTAATTGAACACTATGAATTAATTTGTTAAGTTTAAGTTATTAGACACCATACAGGTTATTTGTATCCACAGAATGTAATGAATGCACAGTGGTCCATTCCACATAACCACTCTGACCGTTTGCCTCCAAACCATTAAATTACATGGAATTCCCCTTTACCTGCACTTTCATGGGGCTCTGTATATTTACGGAGTCATTTGAGGTTAAGCCAAAGTAGCGCCATCACTTGCCTTGTTAACACAAGTAAAGGTGAGCTGTTGATTCGAGATCCAGGAACACCTCTCTGCCCTGTAAGAAAAAAGGACTATTACAAGACTGCATAACATTAGCCGGTACTATAGGTGTTTATTTAGGTCTCTCAGATTAACTAAGGTAAAAAAAAAAATCGTCAGTTGTCGCATAAGACGGCACTTCCTATTCAAGGTTTTCATCACAGAGACATGATCAAATCAAACTAGCCCCAAGAGTTCACTTTAACACCCTTCAGTTTCTCACCTTTTTACTTCAACTAAGTCCGAGCCACTCGTCTCCTCCCTCCCCTGCTCTTCACACTGCTGGGGCTCTGGAGGAAGGCCAGGCCAGTAAGGCGAGAGTCCTGTGTGGACAAAGGGAGCACCAAAATAAGGCACAACATGCTTCCAGAAGTTCAGCGCCTACATGTGAAATTTTACCACACGTTCAACTGAACATTAGACAAATTAAGACCGTTTCTCTCCACACTCACCTCGGACAGCGTTACAGGCTCCATGCATCCACGTGTTTCTCACAACTCCTCACAAAATAAACGTCATATCAGCTCGTGCGCTCGGAAAGAGACCAGTCATGAGCGAGGAATATTTCATCGATCCTTTTCTTATTACCAAATCGATCAACTCGCGTTTTTATGGCGCCGTGAATCATTTTACCGCACAAGTCCTCCTTACTGCTCAGTATGAGGGAGAGAGAGAGAAGAATGGCCGACCTGTCGAATATATTCGAGTCGGGCGATGACGTTCTACTCATACTCTGTTACGAAGCCCGCACTCCTGATGTCTACGTCATTGACTTAAAATGAAATTATACACACACACGTATATAGATATATATATACACACATAATTTGACACTCAGTTTATCTGATATGGGAAGCATATAATTAAATTTGTAATTAATAATTCGTATGAGTGATTGATCCAACTCACCAGATTTTAATCCAAGAAGAGCTGGATTTGGAAACTGAATCAAGGCCATCAAAAACTGAGACCCCATTGTACCTGATATTATTGATGTTATGAATAATAAACTTGTGAATCCTGATGCACAAACAAAGAAATACATGCATCAAACATTCATACATAAACTTTAAACTTTCTGAATCCTAAAGTGGCAGTTCGACCTCAGTAAGGGCATCTACAACAGCTTCTATTGCCATTTTTGTCTTCATTGAAGAAAAGCTACTCCGTGTATGTAAGAGTCGGTAAAAGCGCCACTGACACTCAAAATAAACGGCTTATTTTGCCCCGTTACGTAAAAAGCGGCAAGTCGGCACCAGTAAGCGTCGGGCACCGTGTTTAAGCGCAGACTATTTACATATATCAGGCGTAAAGGCACAGTAACAGCAGTAGCTTGTTTAATTTTAAGGGATAAAGAGAGGTTGGAAAATGCATAAGAAATGTAGGATATTAAAAAAAATCAACTCTAAGAATTATGTTTAATCAGTGGAGAAAATCTGATGCTAGTATTAAACTTTTATTAAAGTTTTAGCATTCTTTAAATAACGCGTAAATGTGAGCGAGGAGATAATTGGATAAATAAGCATTTTCTAAAGCCGTTTCACACAATAATGTATCTGTTTTGACCTATTAAGGTTGTTGTCCACTTCATTTTCACTTGTAAAAAATGCATTAAAAGCATCCGGTGTGTGGGAGATGGACACAATTCGTGCTGAACGTGGTGACGTCTGATGACGAGTTATGACCTAAGCTGCTAATAGCTTAGCTTTGCTTGCTAACTACGTTTCCCTCCTTCGACACAAGTTAGCCAAATGTCTGAAACCTGAAACCGAGTAAACGGCGTACTTAAACTGTGTGCAAACAGTCCTATGAAACATCCACCATCTGAGGAGACCAAGAGAAGCACTTACGAACCTTGCTGAGAGCAGCGACCGCAGCGTATACGGTGAGTATCTGAACGGCGTTTGTTTGTTGTCGAAATCACATTTTGAATCTTCGCTGCTAGCGCGGTAGCTGATTAGCCAGCGAGTTAAGGCGTGTGGAATTCAAAAGTTCCGCTGTACTGGATGGTAATTCTTACATAGTTATGCTCCCCCGGTCAGTCAGTGTATATTTTATACAAGTATGGTCTACAACTTCGGGATTTCCTTATATTGTTAAAGACATGTCCAGAAGTTGTCCACATTTGTCAGCTAAAAGCTAATTTAGCTAGCTCACGTCAGCGAGGTAGCTAGGTTAGACGGCTAGTTCACAAGCACATGATGTCGGTGCCGCTAACGTTGTGTATCTAAGTGTTTTCGCTTGTTTTGTCTAAGTACGTGAATCTGATAAAAGTAATATAAAACGTAAATATGCATTATTCCACACCAGGGACGCTAAGTGCATTAAATTAAGAGCTGCAGCATAACAAACAGAACGAGTTACAGCAAAACGAAACTGGCTTTGGCCGGCGGATATTTGCGCACACTGGTTTTCTCAGGATAAATCCGGTTACAATACACGTTTTTGAGCGGTTCAGGCCGGTAATTAAATTACAGGTAGTGTTTGTTGTTTCAGTGACGTATCTGAAACCAGTGATACCAATGTTGTCTAACGTATTTAGCTAATGTTGCTATGCCAGGCAGCACGAGCCGTCAGTCAGCACAGCGGCGTTGCTATCATTAGGCCTGTTTCTGGCGCCCACGATTATCTAACTGGCACCAGTTATTGCCTGGTTAGTCAGATTGGCACGAAGCTTAAGTTACCTTCTTATTTCAGTTTACCTTTCCACCTTAAATGGTACAGGGGCAAAAATGCAACTGCTGCCATATTTAAAGGTGGAATGGAAAAATAAGACGCTGGCGAGTAGGAAGCTAACTAGTTAGCTTCGGCCTCGTCAGAAAGCTGGCTAACTTTTAAAAGCATTAAAATTACATTTTAGTTACAGGTCAGCTGTGTAATCGCTCCATTTTACAGAAAAAAGTGCATTTTGTAGTGTGAGCCATGCTGTAGCAGCGTTTGTCTTACATTAAATCCTCTAGTTTAATTGTCATTCTTTAACCAGTTCACTCACACGTTATGTAGCAAGGAGCTGTGCAGTGAATAGTGAACGATTTAACGAACTAAACTGATCAGTACACTGTTTTGGTTGTTACAGGTAACGTTAGATGGCCGAATGGCTTTATTTCAAACATAGTCAAAATATTAACCAGCTAACTTTGAATGTGACAGTAACTGACCTGTGTGTGAAAATGTGTAGGATTCCAAAACTTTGGTGATTTTTGAAATGAAAGTGCGTTTACTTGTGTGACTTTGTACTTTACCTCTGCTGGCTATTGGCTACAGAAGAGCTCTAGCTACATATATTCTTGCTAAATCCGTTTATTTGTGTAAGTGTGACACATCATGAAAAATGTTTTAGAAACGTTCTTTTAAATAAATATTTATTTGTCTTTTGGGCAGACATATGCAGGGTCTATAGCAGCAAAAGATGTTCAACAAGTCGTTTGGTGCCCCCTTTGGGGGAGGAACAGGAGGATTTGGGACTTCATCCACGTTTGGACAGCAAAGTAAGTTGAGAATGACTAAGATTTTTACTAGGTCGTCTGAATGCCTTCTCTGAGAAGACACGGGATTAAGACAAAGTTGCAACTTAAATGGTTTACTAAATCTTTTACTAGAACTTTTTGTCTTCATAATCGACAAAAGAAATGTAAGTGTGCAGGGATTAAAATTAGTGGTATACATTTGCATGGCAGAAAGCCTACTGAATGAAATGTTTTCGAGGCATGAATTAGTTTTGAAATATTTGTTAAGGTTCAAAGTAACAAAGACTGGATTCGCCTTTTGTCCAGTATTTTTCAAAAATAGTGTCAGTAGTGCCTGATGTCAGTTTTGTCTTACAAAATGGGTTGTTTCAGAATTGCATCAATTGCACATCCTATCAACAGTGGAAATATGCCTGTATAGGGGCAGCTCAGAAATCTGTTGTTTTGCTTTAAATTTCCAGACAGTGGGTTTGGAACAACAGGTGGCTTTGGCTCCTCTGCTTTTGGGACCACAAACAACACAGGAGGTCTCTTTGGGGCAACTCAGAACAAACCTGGTATGCTGTTTTATCTAAATACTACTGCTGTGTAGGGCTGTACAATATTGACATAAAACATGTTTTTTTTTTGCTCGTTTGTTTCTTTGAAGCTGTTGGGTATCACAATGATTGAGATGTAATAAATTATTCGTAAGATAATCAGCTACTTACATCAGAACTGAAAGCACATTGTTTTTCTGCACTGAAAGGCTGAGAAACTGTCAGCATTACCTCAACAGCTTTTTCCAAAAACTTTTAGTATATGTTTATTTTTATATAGGCATACAAGCACATCTAGTGATGTAGATATTGTAGGAGGCATATACAGATTGGATTCTTGTGCTGACTGCTAGACGTATGTTTGCGTAATTACATAGTCATTGAATCTTAATATGAATAACAGCAAGATGACACACTGGAACACCAGGGGATGGTGGTGTTAAATTGAATTCAGATTTAATTAGACAACTTCTAAACATGATTTCTGTTCTGTCTAGGTGGGCTCTTTGGGTCCAGCACGTTCAGTCAGCCTGTCACTTCCTCTACCAGCAGTGGGTTTGGGTTTGGTGCTGCCAGTGGCACCTCCAACAGTCTTTTTGGAAGCACCAACACTGGAGGTGGAGGACTCTTCTCCCAGCAGGGCAATGCATTCGGTGCCAATAAACCTGCCTCTTTTGGCAGTAAGTTCAGATGAATAAGTGTGATGAGTGGCAACCAGAAATGTAATGATAATAAGTAAATTAACTGCGGTGGTTGTGAAATTTGCTTTGCAGCTTTTGGCACCAGTACCAGTAGTGGCGGGCTGTTTGGGACCACCAGCACCACTTCCAATCCATTTGGAGGCACCTCAGGGTCCCTGTTTGGTTCGTCAGGTTTCACTGCTACACAGCCTGGCACAACAATCAAATTTAATGTAGGTCACATCTACTTTTGTATGGTTTGCTTTGTTCTGCATCGTTCTGATATGTTCTAGGAAGTGCATGAGGGTTTCCTTATTTAACCGTAATTTTTTTTTTAATACCTTGTGAAGCCACCAACTGGAAGTGACACAATGGTCAAGAGCGGTGTGACGACCAGCATTAACACCAAACACCAATGCATCACAGCCATGAAGGAGTACGAAAACAAATCCTTAGAGGTGAGTAGCAACGCCTACAGCATTTTTCATTATAGTTCTCTATATTTGAATTTGATTACTATTAGGTTGATGTATTTGAGCTCAGCACTTGCATCTTTGCTTTGTAGGAGCTGAGGTTGGAGGACTACCAAGCAGGCAGAAAGGGGCCCTCGAACCCAATGGCAGCCAACACAGGTGGCCTGTTTGGGACTACAGGGGCAGCTACTCCCAGCACTGCTGCTGGACTCTTTGGTTCCTCAGCTACAAATACTGGCTTCAGCTTTGGCCAGAATAAAACCTCCTTCGGCACCAGTAAGTTAATGTATCTTTTGAAATGTAGTTCAAGATGGTGCTTAGAGACAAAGGTAGAAATTTAGTTATGTAGTCACTCTGCACATTTGCCTACTGTGTTTGCATACATGTTGATCTTGCAGGCTGTGCATTATGCCCCTTTGTTCATGTACCCAAACCATGTGGTATCTAGCTTGAATAATATAGTCATGCATCTGTTATCTATTAGGTATCCCCAAACTTAACTTGTGCTTGTTAAAGAATGCTAACTAGTGTGATTTAGAAATCTAATAAAATAACTCTTCTGCAGGTACAAGTGGCTTTGGTGCAACCACAAGCAGTTTATTTAGCCAGCCACAACCTGCTAATAGTCTCTTCAAGCCCTTCGGCCAGGCCACCACTGCCCAGAACACCGGCTTCTCTTTCGGAAACACCAACACCATGGTAATTAAAATCGTAAACTGTAATTATAGTAAAATTTGTAGATGCTAATAATCACATTGAATTTTATTTTTTTTATTAGATATGTCAAGGACTACAGACTGTTGTTTAATTCTGTTTTCTCCGTGAGCAGGGCCTGTTTGGAAGTACGGCTGCCACTCAGACTGGTGGGCTGTTTGGGAACACAGCGAACACCAGTACGGCCACAGGCTTTGGCACAGGCACAGGCCTCTTTGGGCCGAACAACACTGCCTTTGGGAATGTGGGTACAATGCTAATTAGTGGAATAACAGGAACTTTTGCAATATCAGGAGTTCATGCTCATTTAGTGAAAGTGCATCTTTGTGAAAGTATTAGTCCATATGTTCTTAACTTCTGCAGTATTGGCATTTTAATTGAATTGAATTAGTTGGATGATGGTTCATCTGATATGATTACCTGTGAGTTGCAAGATGTAAACTTTCTACAGTGCTGATGGTGAAATCAACTCTCTTGTTCTTATAGAACTTATTTGGAAATAAGCCTGCTGGTTTTGGCACAACCACCACCAGTGCACCCTCCTTTGGTACAGGTACCGGCCTGTTTGGCAACAAGCCCCCCCTGACTCTGGGAACTAACACAAACACCTCCAATTTTGGTGAGTCACTTTTGTATAAAACACAAGGGGTACTTTCAGACCTAGTTCTTTATTTGTTGGTAGCAAAGTATTTTTTGTATGTTTTGATCTTAGTATCATGTTGCTTCTAACTGCTAAAAGTTTGTTCTTAATATATTTTAGGATTTGGTGCCAATCCTGCTGGAGGGAGTCTGTTTGGAAATAAAACTGCCACGGGTGGCCTAGGGACAGGTCTAGGAACAAGTTTTGGAGCAGGTAGAAGCTGTGCATTTTAGTGCATGCGTTTCTATTTATAGGTTATGTATTAGAGCTTTCCAGAAATCTTTTGTCTGGTTTTATGTGTATTGCATCTGAAAAGCTTCTGTTCTCTTCCTTCCAGGTGTAGGCACAGGACAAACATCTCTGTTTGGAAACAACCAGAACAAGATGGGTTCAACTCTGGGCACTGTAGGGACATTTGGAGCTACTGGATTCAATACAGGAACCAGTGCACTGAACTTTGGAGCACCACAGCAACCTGTTGGTAAGTATTGCACTTGAACACTGTGGGCATTAAAAACACCTTGGGTCTCTATAAACATAAAGTTGAGCCCCAGTCTAAAAAATGTCAAGAATCAGGGCCCACAGATGTGAAAATTGGGTAATTTATGTGTTTCTTGTTCTTCCTTTCAGCCCTGACTGACCCCAATGCGGCAGCGGCCCAGCAGGCAGTGCTGCAGCAGCAGATTAATGCCCTGGCTTACGCACCTTTTGGAGACTCGCCCCTTTTCAGAAACCCTCTTTCTGACCCTAAGAAGAAGGAGGAGGTGGGTTACCAATTCTCATCATTACTTTGATTTAGAACTTTTCGCATCATAAGCTTAAATGCGGTTGGTGTGACTGCGTTGTCACTGATTCCCTATCTTTATTTTAATCAGCGTTTGAAGCCCACAAATCCAGCTGCCCAGAAAGCTCTGACAACCCCCACTCACTACAAGCTGACCCCTCGTCCTGCAACACGTGTGCGACCCAAGGCCCTCACCTCCTCAGGCTCTGCCAAATCTCAGCTCTTTGATGGGCTAGATGATGATGAACCTTCACTAACCAATGGAGCCTTTATGCCCAGGTAAAGGACAGCATTGTACAAATGCTTAACTGTATTTTCATCTGTAGAGAGTGTATTGTTGTCATAATGTGACAGTTTGTGAAAGTGCACTAGCTGAAATGTTCCTTTTGCCTGTGTGATTGTAGGAAGAGCATAAAGAAGCTTGTGCTGAAGAACCTGAATGGCAGCAGTCTGTACAGCAGTCCTCTAAACAGAGAGACTGATGACTTGGCCTCTCCTTCAGAGTACCCACAGAATGGACTCAGGTCAGATTTCATAATCAGTTAGAATGTCTCACCCTTCAAAGTATTTTGCCATAGTAAATTTCCTCCAGGAAAAGGACATCAGAAGCTCTCCAACTTTCCTGTCCTCTTTTTGTCTGTTTTCTGTTGATCTGCTGGCATGATGCTATCAGAAAAGCCTTAGTAAACTATGATTTAAACTTGTGTGCAGTTTGAGATCAGATGCGGAGGAAACCAGAGATGGAGAAATAGAGAGGGGAGCAGAAGATGATCTGGAAGTGTCCAAATTTTACACAAATCCCATTGCAAAGCCCATCCCACACTCGCAGCCCAGTCCCTCACTGCAGGATACTATCACTGAGCTGAACATGCGGAGAGGTGTCAGTGCTCGCAATGGATTGGAGCTCAGCAGTGAGGAGATCTCTTTGGGAGAGGACTCAGTTCAGGAGGACAGAGATGAAGAGCTGGAAGCCCAGAAACCTCCTCACCCAGCTGGTAGGATTTTTCCTTAGACACACTTTAAAAGCTTTTTTGTCTGTTCCACAGAGTGATTCCATGCAATGCTTGTCCGTTTTGTCCAGAAGCTTTTGACATCAGCATTTTTTATTTTTATTTTTTTTCCTTTCCTATGTCTGCAGGTATTGTTCTCAGCCGAGTGGGCTACTATACAATTCCATCAATGGAGGAACTTGGAAAGATGCTGAATGAAAATGGTGACTGTATTGTGGAGAACTTCACTGTTGGCAGAAAAGGTACCTGACACAGTAATGGAGATTTTCATGCAATTTTTTCCCCTTCTTTATCGTTTTCTTTTCTCTAGCTAGGCAAAAATGAAGGTTTTACTGATCATGATTGTGTGATCTTGCAGGTTATGGGTCAGTTTTTTTCCCTGGTGAAGTCAATCTGACAAACATGAATCTTGATGAAATTGTGCACTTCAGACGGAAGGAGGTAATTGTCTACCCTGATGACAAAGACAAACCTCCTGTGGGAGAAGGACTTAACAGGTCAGTATATTTCCACTACAATTTTAGTTTTGACCTTTCTGAATTTTAAGGACCTGTAATTTGGTTTTACTTCAACCTGTGACACTGTATTATTCAAGAGATTTCAATCTGACTCTCATATATGCATCATGTTTAAATATAAACATTTGTCTTTAATAGACGAGCAGAAGTGACCCTTGATGGTGTTTGGCCCAATGACAAAACCACCTGCACACAAATCAAGAGTCCTGAGCGTCTCAGTGAAATGAACTACGAGGGACGATTGGAGAACGCCTCCCGCAGGCAGGGTGCTCGCTTCCTGGAGTATCGGCCTGAGACTGGCTCCTGGGTATTTGAGGTAAGAGGCAGTAACATTTTCAAGAAAGTATTCTTATTAGCTCATTCTTCATTTAAGTAGAACATTTTAAGGTCTGTTTTTAATTAGACATGTAACTAGCTAATTATTGAAGGGTTAAAATCCTCAGTACTGCAAGTTCCAATAACAAGAGTTTGTTAGTTACGCACTCCACAGTAGTTTGAGAGAATTAGTGTAAGGAGGCTAGATATTGAGTATTTGTGAATTTATTAGTAAATGCCCTGTCATGTAATGTTGTTAGCCTACAGTATCTTTGTGTAGGATGTGTTCTGATCCTCTGTGATTTCTTCTGCACTATTTGTTGTTCCTTTTATTCCATGTTATTTCTTAAAGATGTTTCAATGTAGATTTACTGTCAGATGTTTTGTCTGTGCGTTTCATTTTATTGACTTTCCTGTACTTGACTTGCTTTGATGATTTATCATAAAACTTTTACTTTGGCAGGTGGCCCACTTCTCCAAATACGGCCTGCAGGATTCGGATGAGGAGGAGGAGGTTCCCCCAGCGAAGACTGACCCAAAGAAAATGAAAACGACGATTCAGCCCGGGCTGCAACAACTTCCACCGACCCAGCAGCAGATGGCACCCCAGGCTCAGGTAGACTGAGCAACACACTGCGTCTGACACACACTGGGTTCAACTATACCTGCTTTGCCTCCTGGGCCCACATCTACATTTGTGATGCGAGTCAATAAAGCTGGCTTGTGGTCGTTAATGTCTATAATCAATGTTATCAATATAACATTTTATGATTGCAATGTACCACTTTCACATACATAAACAGTTCATATAACATAATGTCTAGTGGGATGGCACGTGTGCTACTCTTTTCAGGGGCACTGTTTAATCAGAGAGGCAGCCGCTCATGCTAAAGCCTTAGATTCAGTTTTGAGTCTACTAACTTTGGTTTCCAGAAGGGATTTTATTTTATTGTAGTCCAGTTACCTAATTCATGAGGTATGTGTTCTGTCTTTCTTTAATAAACATTTGAGAGCGTAGTTTGCAGATTACATTAAATAACACATTACTGTAATAAACCAAGCTAACAGTAAGTAATATAATAATCATGAGAGAGCGTCTGGATGATGCTGTCATGAACTTTAGGATGTATTTGAAATATTGTGAGATGACCAACCTCACATGCACTGATGAATGTATTTGGAAAACTATTTGCCAACGTATTGTGTGAAATTGATGCAGTTTTTGGATTATATGAGGAGTACGCAAATACATGTATTGGTTCTTAAAGTAACTTTATGTAAAGTAAATTGAGTGTGCCTCTAATGACAAACATCTTCCCGAGGTTGTAATGCTTTTTAAAAATGTTGCAGTTTCTAGATTTTCAGAAAGATTAAATGAATGGAGTGATATGAGTGTGTGCCTTTGATTAATTTTGTCATGTGTCCCATCAACAATAAAATTGCAATAAACATTTGTGTCAGTCAGATTCATGTGTGCGTAGAAATGCCTGCAGCCTGTGGATAATTTTTACTTTTATATATTGCCTAATATAATACTGTGAAGTGACTTGTAGTTATGTCTTTGTACTGTTGAATACATATTCAGTGATCATACAGAGTGTACATATGTAAAAATATGTACATCTCAAATGGTGTGTCTTTGCACATATTTGCGTAGAGCACGGCATTGTTGGAGCTTCTCAGTCGTGTGTCGGAACTGGACAGTGACATGGCCGACATTACCCAGGAACAACATGCAGATGGAGTTTTGTGTGAGGAGGATGAGGGTGCTCTAGAGGAGGATGCTAAGATGGCACTAAGGGTAGAAACCCCTGCTGAGCATGAGCCTGTCTCTGCTTCCAGCCAGATCGCCTCTTCGCTAGGAATCAACCCTCACACCCTTCAGGTAATGTATATTTAATGGCCTTCATATCCCGCAAATAGTGCAAACTTTATTTGATATTGCATCACACAGGCAGTGCACAGTCAAGCATATGAGGATGCTCATGCATCTTTTTCCAAAATGATGTTTCAAAACAGTGAAAAATGTTTTTTAATGTAAGTTTAAAAAGTAAGTTTGTTTAAAAGTATTTAAAGTAAAATGTGTTTATGTTGGACCATTTAGTCTGTTCACCACACACAACGTAAAGGACAGCTGGCCTTTTAAATTATTTTAAAATAAATAAAAAAAAATTACAGTTGCAGGTTTTATCTGACAGCACTGTCACCATAACCTTCTCCCACTTTTGTGTACTCGTGTGCTTTCTTCACTGATGCAGTGTTTGTTTTAAACAGATTATGAAAGCATCTCTCTTTGCTGGGGATGATGAGTGTGACCCGTTTCATGAGCAGCTGCCTCAGAAAATCTTGGAGGAGGTTGCGTCTCCCAGGGTTTTACTTGGTAAACCCCAAGGCGGTCTGTCAGGTTAGCAGAGTCTAAAATCTTGAAATGTGGAGAACATTACTCTTGATACGGTTTATGAAGTTTTTATTTACTGATCTGAATCATATTGTGCCTTTCCTGTCTCTTCCTCCCTGACAGTGGGCAGCCTTCTGCAGACCAAATTCTTGTCAGGTGGAGGGCTCCTTGCCCATCTGCCAGATGTTCCTTTTGGAGGGATCCCTCAGAAGCTCAGTAAGCCAGCAGTCTCGGACACACCATGGCCCTCGTTGGGCCCCTCCTTCCTCTTGCCACCTCCAGTTCCAGAAGTCACCCTGCGTACAGTAGGGGCTCGCAGGCTGGAGGGCCCTGTGTCTCGGGAGTGCTCAGTTACTCTGGGGAAGGGGCGCCTGCTGATGGATGCAGCACTGTACATGGGTCGTTCCTTTAGGGTCGGTTGGGGCCCAAACTGGACACTGGTGCACTGTGGAGATCCGCTCAGCACAGCGCAAGAGTCAAAGGAACAGGCCGCAGATACCATGGGATTCGGCTTCTTGCCCAAACCTACAAAGTCCAGGCAGTGAGTTGAGCAGCTGTTTGGTGGTCTCTGAATAACGTGATGAACAGTAATCTCATTTACTAAGAGCTCTTGGCTGTTCAGTTTCTATTTGATTAAGCATATGCTCGAGAATTGCTGTGGTTGCTTATGTACTGCGAATATCTTTTAAAAGTATGTCTATTAAATGTCTTGCTTTAGTTGTATTTATTTCTTTTTTTCAAAGATAAATATTCCTTTATGCAGTTTTCCGTACCTTTTTGTTGTGGTGTTTTTGCAGGATCACTGAAAGCCCCTTTAAAGTACATGTAGAGCAAGTGGTGGGCATGGAGCCCAAGAAGACGACAGAGAGCATAGCTGTCTACCACCGGCCACTGGAAATTGGGCTCAAACACAGCACTATCAGCACTGAAGATGCTTGCCCCTTCATCCAGCCCGAAAAAGGAGTGGAAGCACTGCACGAATATGCTCAGTGGATTGTGGAGGTCAACAAAGAGACAGGAGATGGTAGGATGTGGCTCCCCTTACCTCTTTACCACTCCCAAACTCAGGATAACCAAAGTATTGAAAATCACTAGTGTTACAGAATCAGAGAACATTTTTTTTTGTTGACAAGAATGACATTTATTCAGACCTGAAAAGGACTCTTCAATTATATCATTACTTCCTGCCATTGAAACTGTCCATTCTTCCTCTGCTTTCTGTCAGCTGTTCTGGGCCACTGGCAGCAGGTGTGGACCCTGTGTGCGGCTTTATGGGGCAGGCTGGGAGATCAGGACTTGGAGGCTGAGCACAGCGGGAATTACCAAGAGCAACTGGCTCGCAGGCGGAGTTTCTCTCGCTGGCTGGCCGAAAGCGCGGCCCAGCGGATCCAGGAAGAAGTGGGCCAAGCTCAGCCACACAGCCAGGTGGAAGCCATCTTCAGCTATCTGACTGGCCACTGCATAAGTGAGGCCTGCAGACTGGCTCAGAAAAGCGGTGAGAACAAAAGGAGGAAATTGTTACAGTGTACTGTTGGGCTGTGCTGTGATTCTGTTGTGCGTACTATTGAGGCAATCGGTTCTTTTCTTTTGTGGTTGTGCGTCTGTAGGAGACCATCGTCTATCTCTATTGCTGTCCCAAGCAGTGGGCTCTCAGTTCAGCAGAGACCTCTTGGCTCTGCAGCTGGCAGACTGGAATAGAATGCAGACAGACTCCTTCATTCAGGAGGAGAGGCTCAGAATTTTTGCCTTACTAGCAGGCAAACCTGTAAGTCTCTAAAGTGTGTGTGCGTGTGTGTGCATAAATAAAAACTGTATATTTACACTAGTATGGAATACTTAGTATTGTTTTGAAAGTTTTATAGTGTAACTATTATTGAAATTTAGATTCTTTCTTTTTTTTTCCTCTTTTACATGTAATTAAGTAAAAATTATCATCTCATATTTTTCAGCTATAACTTTTATAGTATGTTTCAAATTAGAAAATGTGTTAAATCACTTCTTACTTATCTTACTACCTGGTTTCAGGTGTGGGAATCAACAGACTGCTGTATAAATGTGTGTTCTGAGCTGGACTGGAAGCGCTGCGTGGCTGTGCACCTGTGGTACATGCTGCCTCCCACTGCCTCTGTAGCAGATTCTCTTGCCAAATACGAGGCTGCATTCCAGGTAAGAATCTTTCATGATAGTCATGTTACAGCAAAGTTCGATATCTGATCAGGGACTAAGGTGTACACACAATGCATTTAAGTAGTGGAGCACTTCTCCTCGAACAACTGTTCCTCCATCTGGAAAGAACCTCAAACCATAACCAACAAGACTAAAGCTAAACCAGTAGCTTTTATACAAGATTTGAAACACAATGGACATCTCTCCCCTCTCCTCCTGTTCTGGCTTCAGTCTGTCTACTACACTGTCAGCAGCCTCTTCATGCCTCACTCCCACCTGCTCTCACCTCCACAACACCTACAACCCACTTGCATCACCATCACTAAACAGCAGGTCAGCTGTGTTCTTGGGAGGCAGAATGTCTGGAAAGCAGTTGGCCCCGATGGTGTTTCACCTGCAGTGCTCGGCACTGTTCAGAACAGCTATCTATCCTCGCTGATCTCTTCAGTCAGTCCTTGACCCAGTCTGTTGCAGCTGCTTGTTTTAAGACTTCTGTCATCGTACCAATTCCTAAAATGCAAAAGATCTGTCTGCCTGAATGACTACAGACCAGGACTGAGGGTTGCACTGGTTTTGCGCAAGTTTATACTTGGATTTGGGCATGAAGTCTTAACTAAGGACTTAGTAAACGCTAGTTAGTTTCAAACTATCCCTTTTGCTAGGTTTGATTGCACTGTAAATCCCCAAGTCAGGTCTTAACTAGTAACAACTAAGTAATGCGTACATCACTTTAACATAACCTGTTTAAAACCAGTCTATAAACCTGCTGTCATGGAAACGCGACAGCGGCTTGCGCTGACTTTTTTAGCGGAAAAAATATCCACCCTAGAAGAAAACAATGTTCAAGTTGCAGCTGCTGAGTCTCACTGAGATGGAGCTGTGTTTGTTTAGCTTCATGCTCGGAGTTAAAACCAGGGCGATGATTAGAGCTGTATGTAAAATCACAGCATATAGTGTTTAGAATTTTTAGCTTAGTTAACCAAAAAAAATCATGTTTTTGATCTTTTTGTGCTTTCTGTGTGATTTCTAATGGCTTTCCCAAACATACACCTGCTGAGAGGGAGATGTAAATATTTAGTAACTATTAAGCTCAACTTTAAAGCTAGTTTGTGTGATGTTTTGATTTAGTGTAAAAACCTGGCATTAATTTGGCTCTGTACTACATCTTGTAACACTTGGCTGGCCCTAACACTGAGGCCCATGTGTTGTTTGTAGACTGTAGCTCTGCTTTCAACACCATTATTTCTGACCTTCTACTAGAACAACTGTGGCAGCTCAATGTCCCCTTTTAGCAAACTTAGCAGAGACCAAGAGTGAAAGCCCTAGGGACTCGGACCGCTCGCCCCCTCCACCTCTTCTTTCCCCAGGCAATCATTCTCCTAAACAAGGACCCTTCTCATGGGTGCATATGCACTTTATTATACTGCTGTAAAGTACATAACCACCATATATACCATGCCATAATTTTTTTTGAATGAGTGCCTCTGCCACTTTCCCCTACTATAACAAGTGCACTGCAGTAATTCAGTATTTGATTGTAGCTGTACTTATCTCCTGTTGTACATCCTTTTACTTGCAGGTTGTTTGTGTATTGTCTATTTTATGTTTATATGTAGTGTTCATTTTATGGAATTTAATTTTATGTTGACACCTGCACCAAGAGAAATTCATTGTACACCTGGTACATGGCGAATAAAGATTTGGATTTTGAGCTGCACTAATTCCATGATATGCTTAGAAAAACTTATGACACATTGTGATGTAATTAGCACATAAGTAATAAATATTGTTATATAGCCATGTCCTATTTTAAAGGATGGATGAAATGGGTACACAAATCAGTGCCTTTTTGTCTGAAACTACTATTTGAACACTTTTGTTTTAAAGGCATTCATTGTTTGACAGTGATGTGAGGAACATCTGTGGTTTATTTTTTTGCTGTCATGTTGTCAGGGTCTGGAGGACGGGAGGAAGTATGCTTGTGCACCTTTCCCTCCGTATGTGGATGACACAGAATTGCTAGGTCTGGATGAGGAGATGGAGGACACAGAATCTAAGAAATCGCTCTATGACATCTGCTTCCACCTTCTCAAACTCTATAGTGTCAAGTAAGGAACATGTTTTTTTGTGCATGCCTTTAGATTACTATAGGTATAGAGCCTAACCAATCCCAGTTGTCTTTGAAAGTCTGGTCCAACAGATCTGTCATTTTGAGGAATTCTACAGATTTTTTTGTTTTGGAGTTGTCAAAGTATTGCTGTAGAACTGCTTCTCACTTGTCTTCTCTTAATTAGTTATGGTGGACTTTTGAAATTCAGTCGGCTTCTTCCTTTTTCTCTCAGGCACTACAGCCTGCAGCAGCTACTGGATCCCAGCACGGTGACTGCAGATCAGCTGGACTACAGGCTGAGCTGGCACCTGTGGAATGTGCTGCAGGCTTTAAACTACACCCACCTCTCACTGCCACGTCAGGGCCTCCTGCACGCCAGCTATGCTGCTCAGCTCGAGAGTGCAGGCCTCTGGGAGATGGCGGTTTTTGTTTTGCTGCATATCCCTGACTCCGCGTAAGTAACGAGTCTTTAATTTCAACAGAGCTTATCCTGAGCTGCTGATTTAAGGAATAGTTCCCCTAAACACTGCGTACATGCTTAAAAGCAAATGAAAGCTGCATATCATATATTATCTCATATCGGTCTAAAAATGCTGACTTTGGTTAGAAACTGGCCATTGTTTAAGTAAAGTAGACGTTAACGTGCCATTTTTGAATTTGTGTGCTTTGTTGTGTAGTGTAGTAAATGGTTAGTTTTTTTTTCCTTTGTTGAAGTCTTAAAAAGGTACTAAAAAGCATTGTTTTTGTTTTTAAAAATTATGCAGTGGCCCTGTAGCCTTATCTGTAAATAATTAATTCTTTAAGTAAGTAATTTTAAACAACTAAGCTTTGCTGATCATTCATATATTTGGGCCTGTAGACTTCGAGAGCGTGCTGTGCGAGAGATGTTGAACCAGCACTGCCCCCTTGAGGAGACTGAGGAGTCTGCAGAGAAGGAGCGTTTTCTTACAGACAAGCTGCTGATCCCCATACATTGGATCCACGAAGCCAAGGCCATCCGCGCCTGTAGGGATGGAGATAAACACAGAGAAGCGCTGCACCTCTACAAGGCTGGCCACTGGAATCACTGCCACCGACTAGTCATCCAGAACCTGGCCTCAGGTTAGTACTCAGTCATGAAAATCTCACTCTGGTACATAATGATGGCGATAGCCTTCACTCTAACGGGGAACTATCTTCCTTTGTTCTCACGGTGCTCTTGAAGACTGCATCATTAATGATAATCATGATTACCTGATGGAGTTCCTGGAAGGTTTGGCAGTGCCTGAGCGCAGCGTACAGATCCAAGACTGGGACACGTCAGGCCGGGTCTACCTGGACTACATCCGCGTTATTCAGACCCTCCAAGCCATTCAGCGGGTACCTCAAACAGCTAATTTATTTTTATTTCTAGAATTGCTTTGAATACTACAATGGAGTAGGCACAGTGGGTGTTACTCCAATTACTCATGTTTGTTGTTGGCCTCTAAAAAATTTTTAAATGATTTTTTTATTTGTAACTCCTATTTTGTGTACATATAGATGGAGAGTCCAGGATATGAGCTGGAGCGTCTACACACAGATGTAACATCTCTGTGCAGCAGGATTGAACTACTTCCCTGCTCTAAAGCCAAAGACAGACTTGCTCAGTCAGGTCAGAGATGAGTTTCCATGGCTGTCTTTTAACATGTCTGCATGATCTTGCTTATTTGGTTATTTCTAGACATTGTTAACTTTGGTCCTCCAATGTTTGTGCTTGCAGAAATGGCCAAACGTGTGGCTAACATCCTGCGTGTGGTGCTAAGCCTTCAGCAGGGTGGCGAGGGCACTCCAGACCCCCGTCACATTCCCTTGTGCCACTTGGCCCCCCACATCGGGCGCCTGCCCATGCCCGAGGACTATGCTCTAGAAGAACTTCGCAGCCTCACCCAGTCCTACCTACGGGAGTACATTGTTAGTCACTGAGAGTCAGGACATCATCTGGAACTGCAGGGCTTTCTTAACTCCTGGGCAGTCACCATTGGCAATCTTCAGACTTCAAGTGCTCTGGGTTCAGCTCTTTCAGACTTGTGGAATCCTAATGGCCCATAAACACAGACACAAATCTTCTGGATAAGTCATTCCTGCGTGTGTTTGGTTTCTTGTATGCTTAGATATGTGCGCCTGTCTTTGATAAAGTATATTTTGAAGAGTCTTCTTGATAAACCTCTTCGGCCATTGATCTGTAAATGGATAATTCCCTTTGAAGGGGGTCCTCACCAGCTTTTAGATGATGTCAATTGCAAGTTCAGAATCACAGTACTACATAAAACATCTAATTTGAGTTCAAAAGTTGTGTAGTGTTTTGGTGGAGTACATTTTATCGTCTGAGCTCCTGATGGTGCATAAACCGTGGAAACGTTTAGCTGTTTTTCCTTTGAGGATGAGTATGCGTAGTTTACTGACTTGTAATGCGAAATTATTGTAGATGTGGGTTTTAGTCCCTTCTCTCAGAGTCTTTAAATATTTTTGTCAGTATGATCCAAAAGAGTGAGGACATGTTGGTAAAACGTTTGCGATTTGGAATGAGTGCTGGTCTTTTTAAGGGTGAGGATGAGGAGATGAGATGGGGTTCAGCTTCATCTAATGAATATCCTCGGTTTGCACCAGTGGTGACACAGTAAAAATGTAAATTGGTCATGAATATCTCTATTTTTGTAAGGTTTTGTACATATGCCAGTCAGCAAAACCGCATTCTTAAAAGGTTTTCAAGAGTGTGACAAACAAAAATAAGTGAATAGTGCTCCAACAAAGCAGGTGATTCTAACGCTATACATTACTTTGAGGATGCTGAGAGAGAACTTAATATATGGCTGCAATTTTTTTGCTCATACACACATTATACATGTGTTTATTAGAATTACATCACAGCTGTATTGTCCTTTTCTAATGTCACGGTAAGTGCTTAAGTTCTTCAGATCAGTCCTGCAATAATGTGCCGTTTCCCTTCAAATGTATGTTTTGAACTCTGTTGAAGCCTCTGTTCCTTCAAGGTCTGGATGTGTTTGTTGCGGTCTGTGTTTGTTGCTGTGCATGGTCGTGCAGATGATTTTCTTTTTCCCTTTTCTTTTTTTTTAAACAGAAAATAAAATAAAAACAATAATTGTACATTTTTGGTCCTCATTTGTAATGTTTGAGTGACGAGTGAAGCTTGCTCCTGCTTTTTACCCTGCACAATAACCTACACTCTTAAAGATGGTTCTTCAAGGGTTCCTTAATAAAGGGAATGGTTCTATTTAGAACCAAGGAATTCTACACAGAATTCTCCCCAGACTGATGGAGAATGTGTTGTATGTGGTTTTATGTAGAACCCTTTTGAAAATGGTACTATATGGTACTAAAGTGTTCTATTGTTACAAGCTTGACATCAAAACAATAGAGGCCCTTTTGGTGCTGTATAGCACCAAATACAACACATTCTCCATCAATCTTAAGAGCCATTTAAGCATGAATTGGCTCTATACAGAACTCATGGGCCTAAATAGAACCATTCCCATGCTAAAGAACCTTTTTTAGAGTGTGTAACTGTCCCATACAAACTACACAAGTCTGTTTATTTAACTACTGTACTTCAATCTTCATCCATGAATTAGCTTCACTGATTTGTCAACAGCCTGAAAGCAGCTCGTTATTCCCGGTGTGTATGTGTGTTTTCCCGCGCTCGCTGGTTCCTCCACCGGTTAGTTACCTCACACGGAGCTGAGCTAACGGCTCGCTGAGCTCGCGCTGCCTCAGTCTCTGTGCGGTTGTTACGGAGATACCTGAAGACTGCAGTACGTCCCGCCTGGCGGCCGAGTGAGCGAGTTCTTTGACCTTTTTCTGCTGGAAAAAATGAATCTCCGGAACCGCTTGTTCCCGCTGCAGTTCCTTTTCGGTTTCAGTATTTTTCCAGGTAGGAAATACACCGTTCATTTTAAGTTACTGACAGTTATTTCCACCGTTTCACCGCCACTGTTGTTATATCGACGCGAAGTTTTGAGTCTGCAGTCTCGGACCGACTCGTCTGTAGTAACGTTAGAGCTGCTTCTCCGTTAATTTTCTGAAGTCCAGTTTATTCCACTCTGCTTTTATGCTTTATTTTGAATATTTGTGTGGTTGATAATCTTCGTTCGGATTCGAAGTCTGTCAGGCGAGTTTTGTTGTTGCTTATGTGGAAATGATATGGTTTAACTGTTATGCGGAGCGTTTGGCGTTCAGTAAAATCTGGTGAAATCCCAACGAAGCGAAGCAAACATCCCTATAGCGCTGAACACCATCACTTCGAGAGAATGTGTTCGTGAAGTTGATGTGCACGTGAATTCATCTCTGCGGTGAGAGATTTTGAGTTACTCTTCTGTGCTTTCTTCTCCGTATCAGAGATTATAATCTCCACAGTGCTGGTCCTTCAATGATCAAGTACAGTCAGGTCCATAAGTATTTGGACAGTGACAGTTGTGTATTTTGTAATTTCGCCTCTGTACACCACCACAGTGTATTTTAAATGAAGCAGTCAAGGTGATTTTCAGCTTTAAGGGGTTTAACAAAAATATTGCGTTAGCCGTTTAGGAATTACATCCATTTTTTACATAGTCTCCATTTTCACAGGCTCAAAATGAATTGGACAAACTAACAATTATAAATAAAGGATTATTTTTGAATACTTGGATGCAAATCCTTTGCAGTCAGTGACTGCCCGAAGTCTGGAACTCAATGCGAGTTTCCTCAATTGAGATGCTTTGCCAGGCCTTCACTGCAGCCACCTTCAGTTGCTGCCTGTTTGTGGGTCTTTCTGCCTTCAGTTTTGTCTTCAGTAAGTGAAAAACATGCTGGGTTGAAGTCAGGTGACTGACTCAGTCATTTGCCTTAAGAAGCTCTTAGGTTGCTTCCGTGATATTTTTTGGGTCATTATCTATCTGTACGTTGAAATGTCATCCTATCAGTTTTGAGTAAATCTGAGCAGAAAGTATAGCTCTACACACTGTAGAATTCATTCTGATACTTTCAGTCAGCAGTCACATCATCAATAAACACCAGTGACCCAGTTCCACTGGCAGGCATATATGCCCATGCCATAACACGGCCTTCACCATGTTTCACAGATAATGTGGTATGCTTTGGATCATGAGTCCTTCCTTTCTTTCTCCATACTCTTCTCTTCCCATCATTCTGGTACAAGTTAATCTTGGTTTGATCTGTCCCTCGAATCTTGTTCCAGAACCAGGCAGTCTTTTTTAGATGTTTTCAAGCTAAGTCTATTCTGACCTTTCTGTTCTTGAGTGGTACCAGTGGTTTGTATCTTAAGGTAAACCCTCTGTATTGAAGGGTTTACCTTAAGGGGCTTTTCTTCACCATTCCCATTACAGAACTGACTCTCTGTGTGTTTTTCCTTGCTTTCTTTTCTTTGCCGAGTTGAACAGCTGCCCATCCTGCGTGTCTGATGCTGCTGCCTTGATCGGGTGCCACTGCTCGCCGTGCAAACCTCACCCTCACAACCTGACCCCACTGATGCTGCTGCTGCTGCCTGAACTAAACTAATCAAATTAATCATTTGCTCCACCTGTTTTCCCTGTTTTTGTACTATAATACTTTATACTAACAATGTTTTACTATCCGGTGTCGACCAGAGGAGGATGGGTTCCCCTTCTGAGTCTTGGTTCCTCTCAAGGTTTCTTCCTGTTTCTCTTAGGGAGTTTTTCCTTGCCACTGTCGCCACTGGCTTGCTCATGGGGGCTTGGACCCGGATTTCTTTCTGTAGTGCTGATTTCCTTGTAAAGCTGCTTTGTGACAACACCTGTTGTAAAAAGCGCTATATAAATAAACTTTGCTTGCTTCACCACAGAAAGAATTCTGCAGTCATCCATTTCAGTTGTCTTCCATGGTCTTCCAGGCCTTTTGGTGTTGCTGTGCATTTCGTCTTATTAAGAATGCACCAAATTGTTGATTTGGCCACTCCTAAAGTTTCTGCTATCTCTCTGGCAGGTTTGTTTTGTTTTCTCAGCCTATTGATGGCCCCCTTCACATCAACGCCTCTTTGGACTGCATATTGAGAGTTCCCATGAACAGCTAATAAATCAACACTAACTATCACACAAGGCATCACAACTTGGAAACAACTCCAGACCTTTTATCTCCTTAATTTTGTCATGAAATAATGATGAAACACACCTGTCCCAATACTTTTGAGCCTGTGAGAATAGAAGGACTGTGTAAAAATGGTTGCAGTTCCTAAATGGTTAATGCAGTATTTGTATTAAACCCCTTGAAAAATTAAAGCTGAATGTCAACACTTCAATCACATTTTGATGGCTACGTTTCAAGTCCATTGTGGTGGTGTACAGAGGCAAAATTACAAAAATTGTCACTGTCCAAATACTTATGGACCTGACTGTATGTTTCAATAGAATCTCTTTCACACCAGTGCTCTTTAGTCGTATCCTCTAATCTCCTGGTGATTTCTGTATCTGAAACTATGTGCATGGCAGGCATGTTATTAATCAGACTGGGCAGATTTTAATTATTAGTTCACTGAATTCGATACACAGCCTGTAGCTGGAACAGGACTCATTTGGGATTGCCTTTTACAAGTACTCAAACTGCCAGTAAATAATTAGTGGCTACAACTCACCAAGGATATGAATACAGAATCTGGCTGTTTTTCAGCATTCAGATGTTTCCTTATAGTTTTCCATGGGACTCATTCAGTAGTAACTTCAGACTATACTGGCATACTACAGAGAGCTCCAAAAGTATGTGGACAGTTGTTTTCTCGCAGTTATTTTATTTATTTGAATAAGTCAATTCAAAAGATTTCCCTCTTATCAGAAATTGGGAGTTTTTACAGCTGTTTATCACTTTCATAGCATGACAATGTTCGGAAAGAACAGACAGTAACTCACATTAAATATCATCTTGTCATTTGCATTTTTAAATGCTGACATATATCAACAATCATCGTGTATCTCTGTAATGACGATCTGCCAGGTTTGTAGCTACTGCAGGCGTCTTTAATTCTTGCTTGTTTCAGAGCTTTTAGAATATGAACTGCATGCTGTATTGGATTTAGATCAAGTGACTGACTTGGCCTGTCAAGAATTTGCCCACTTTGTGGCCATGAAACCTCTGTAACTGCCTGCACAGTGGGTCACATTTTGGGTCATTGTTGCTGCGTGATAAAGCATTGTCCAAAGAGTTTTTGAGATATTTGGGTGTTCCTCAAGAGCCAAGAGGTTTGCAGGCTTTAGAATGTGTCCTGCAAACTGCTACCACGTGACCAAGTCCCAGTTGCAGTCGTGGATGTCAAAGTAATTTCACTCCCTTTAACATGTTGTAGCAAAGTGGCATCCTTTTTTGCATTCTGCCATGTCTTTTTTTCTCCACTACTCTCCATCACTGTGGTACATGCGGAAGTGTCATTTATCCTTAAGACTGTGTTCCAGGACTGAGGAGAAGTCTTTTAGAGAAAGTTTAAGTAACTCCCAGCAACTTACTGGTGTATATTGGTATCTGTGATGTATAATTGTGTAATGGTCTTTGTCACATATCTGTCTAGTTGAGTGTTTCTCTGCACAAACAGAATTAGGCCTAATTACTTTACTGATTAGGAAACCTCTGTGGAGTTGAATCCAGTGTGTTGGAGCAGGGGAATCATTAGGCTAGACTCTGCAGTGCTCTTGGGCCTCCAGCTCAGGGGAGTGAAGAACTGCCCATAGAAATGATACCAGCTCCTGCTGACTGTAGAATAAATAGTGTTCATGAGAACCAGCAGCAAGTTTATTTACCTTTGAAACCTCATGAGATCCTTTCCAAGCAATATCTTTGTACGCTCATCTCATCTCCTATAATAATAATATAATGCTCTAATATAATAATAATGCTCTAAAATACCCACTTCAATTAAAAAGGGTTTGTTAATTAGCTGCTTAGTTGGATCAAGTGCAGGGAAGACACTAAAACGTGCAGGGCAGGAGGAACTCCAGGACCAGTGTAGAACACAGTGTGGAAGTGAGCAGCATCCTTTCATACAGGTTTATACAAAATGTCATCAGACATTCATGATGTGCTCTGTAACCCATGGATTCTGTTTTTCCCAAGTTACTGTAGAGTTTATCCTAAGGAATACTTCAGCATTTTTCAAACTAATCTCTGCCTACTGCAACCGTACTGTGCCATTGATTACCATAGACAATAATTTTGACCCTTTTTACTTAGAAAAGAACTGAAAAATGTTTCACTTGATACTGTATAGGCTACTTATAACAGAACCCATAAAACTGTAGCTCAATACTGTGAATAAACAGGACTATATGATGTGAACTGAAACCACAACCATAGAAAATCTTACTAGTCTTACTAAAGCCATTCCTATGAAGCTTTAGCCATCTTACACAATACTGGAACAACTACAGTAAAAAGGAAATTCAGTTCCTCATATCCATGTGCAATCACGTGCTGTTAATGTAGATTAGTTTTCTAAAGACACGTAAATACAATATTTTTTTATACATTTTACATATTTCATACATTTTTTATACATTAAAATACATACATTTGTCTATGGTAATCAACCAGATGCTGTAGATGCAGCAGATAGACATTAGGTAAATGTAGAAAAATGCTGAACTATTCTTTTAAATGCTTAACCGTTACACCTTTCCTGTTGTTTTGCTCTTAATGGGCAATTTGTGCAGCCGGTTTGGTTTCAGAACACCAAAGAAATGGTCTTTTATCTAAATGAATTTAGGATTGTATTGGTCATTCTTGAGTCCATGTTTATTATATGTTTATGTCCTCCTACCCGTCCTCTTAGAAAAGCCCTTTTGACAGTCACTACTGTGTGCAAAATGGTGACCTCTAATCAGGCCTGTGCACAGATAGTTTGGGGGCAGGGGCTCAAGGAGGAAAAACGGCACATGAACACAAATAAAATTTATTTTACTGCATAGTATTAAAAGTTTTACCAAAGGCAACCAAAAACACTAACATTAATATCTGTGCATGGATTTGAATCACGTCATGCAAAGCTTTGAAGTTATTCACTCCACAAGATCTCATATAAACTGTTTTTACAATAATTAAAAAAATTGTTTAGCAAAGTTTAGCAAATTTTTAACACCCCCTGTTATGTTTGGTTGTTTTTCAAAATAACCGAACCTTTGCTAAAGATATTATCAGTCTTTTATTGGTGGGATGTCTAACATTGTGATAACATGTCTCCACAGGCAGATGGTACTGCATCTGTGTATGTGCCTGCTTCTTATTTAATATGAGTTTTGGGATGTATTTACTCTCCAGACTAGGGTTTTCCCAAGATTGACTGTGAGTTTGGGAATGTATGAAAGTGAAATGTACGATGAATGTATGAAAGTATGAAAGATGAACCTTCATGGCGCCTTCATGCTCTGCAGATGGCGGCCTGTTTTTTTTTCCTCTTGTTCTTCATAGCCAAATACATCTCTCATCATCTTTACACCAGCATTATGCTTGATTACTCGTGAACTTCTCAGCCACCTAGGTTCACCTCTCAGCTGCCTCCAACTGTTTTATTTTACACAGTGAAATAAAGAAAAAAAAATAAACAACAAAAAAATGGACTTTTTGGAGAATTTGATGTGACAGTGATGATTTGTTACAATAGTCTTTTTCCAACTGGTACGTTTATCAGGGTGAACTATGTACATTCATTGACCATGTTTGTTCGCATAGCATCAGAAAGTGTTTCAGTTACAACAGTAAGGGATTTTTTTATACCGAAAAGTGATCTTTGCCCATGACCCAGAAGGATAAGCAGCTTGGAAAGTGTGTGTGTGTGTGTGTGTGTGTGTGTGTATGATCTCCTATGAACACGGCCATCAAAACAAGACCAATGTATAATATTACAGGCCAGATCTGTCAGCTGGTACTGCATGTTTTTGCACCAGGAATTAATGCAGTCTCTCCTTTACAGTGTGTGCTGTTTCTCTTTGTCTGAACTGATGTTTGTAGAAAAGAGCTGAGCACACTGGTCCTGAGCTCCAGGGAGCAGTAAAGACCTGCTACTTCATTAGTGCCCTGCTGCTATAGTAGGCCTATGTGTTAGCATGTTTTCAAGAGTTAACATCTTTCCTAGAATTCAAGATCATAGATACTGAATGAGTGAATGGACTGGAAAGCTGACTGGAAGATCAGTATGAAAGAGCAGCATTTAGCACCATAGGCAGGATGGCCTGGATAGGTTGGAGTAAAAGAAAAAGTGCATTAGACTTTGCAGTGCGATTGCAGCACTCAAACAGAGCCCAAGGGGAAGTGTTGTAGTAGTTTTCTCATTCATCACAGAGCCTGGCATCATTCCACCTTGAGCTGCCGGTCAGGTCCTGCAGAGTTTATAGCTTGGAACGACTGTTTGACGTTAAGTTGGCTCATGGTAAGTAGATAAACAAGCAGAGGCTACCTATTTTATGTGCTCCACCATTATGCTAACATAATGTCACAGCGTATTTCTTGTCCTTGTACCGGGTTGGCACACGCTTCTCATATATATTACAGCCTTTTAAAGAGGAATTCCACTGATTTTTCAAAATTCAATCTGTATGACTCAATCATTGAGATGAAAACAAAGTTATTTAGAGTGTTTTGATGTGAAATGGTGCCTTATAAAGAAACCTACCAACTACAATGGTGATGATGTCTACTAAACAACCAGTAAATCCACTTATGGTTTTATGAGTTTTTATATATAATGATGATAGTGGTAAATCAGCATTACATATAACGTAAAGTAGTAACTTACTGCTGTATGAAATAGTACCTGAGGTACTACTTTACCTTTACCTTTACTTAGCGTCCTGCATGTATCTCTCTTGAGATACTATTTTACCTTATAATGTTCTCCATGTTTCTCTCTGCCATTAATTAATATAATTATTATAATTTTTTTTATTTATTTATTTTGGCAGCCTTTTTACAGTCATGTCCAATTCCACTTGGCTGGGTCTCCCCCAGTCACGCAATACTGTCCTTCGAGATATGTAAAGCTGGTCACCGCATATTTTGAACTGTTGCTAATGCAATGTCTTTGGACAGATCAATGAACTTGCTAACAGCTAACAGCTAATTGGCTAGCATTGCGCTGAGTGATGGGGAAAGGGAGGGCCATCCTACTCACCCAAAGAGCGAACCAATTGTACCTTTTTGGCGTTCCGGCCAAACTATTCTAAACAACTTTGCTTACATCTTAACGATTTAATTCCACAGAAATTTTACAAAATTGCTAATGGTAGAATTCCCCTTGTTCCTCTTAAAATAACAGCTATGCTTGGTAGGGTTTCACTGATATGGGAATTCTGGGCTGATGCAGATTTCCAATGTTGTTCACGTATATATGCTGATGTCGTTATCAATGGTGATATGTAAACATTTATTAGCATTACAGGAAAATGTAACATTTATTTGTAGATGCAGTAAATGCAGTAAAATGAATGAAAAACTTTAGCGTATTACACCAGTGTTGCCTAAACCAGTGGTGTCAAAATGATCTGCAAAGGGCTGGTGTGGCTGCAGGTTTTCGTTCCAGCAAAGTAGAAACTTACCTGATTTAAGAGACCAACTGATTTAAGCAGTCGAATTAGGTGTGCACAAGCGTGTTTGGAATGAAAACCTGCTGCCACACCAGCCCTTTAAGATTGGACACTCCTGGCCCAAATATCAGTTTGATATATCAGTCAAATATCTACCCAGTGCTTTTTTTTTTGTAAATATCCACAGATACCAATATTCAGATGTCATTGTGCGTCCCTAATGAGACTAGATGTTGTTCACCATTGAAAAGAAAAGGTGCCACATAACTAATATATAAAGGCATGTTGCAGACATTTGAATGTTCTTCAGTACAAACAAAACTACCCTTAGTATCCTTTGCCAAAGAAAACTGTTCTCAAAGAGGAGAGAAAGGCAATTAATCCTGTGATACTGTCTGTGGTGTTGCTACTGTTATACAGTGTTATGGCACCAGGCTTTGTGTGGAGAGACAGCCTGCAGTGAGGGGAAGTGGAAAATCACTCAGGCGATGCACATTGTTCCTCCTTTGCCCTCACCTTTCAGCAATCACAAATCAATGCCATCACCAAGCACATCTCATTAAAGAAATAATGGTGTTCTTTGGCGTCCATCCTCAGTGTATGTTTCTCCAGCTGTTTGGAAACAGGGTATTAGTGAACCTGTCACAGTTTTGCATTGGTCAGTTAACTGTTTAACTAAGACAGTTTCACAAGCAGAGCAGTTAAGCCATCATTCTCTCTCTGTCTCTCTGCAGTATGTTGGAGTGCTCAGGGGAAGTATGCGCACAAGCTGATGAAGGACTTGTTTGCTAATTACACCAGTGCACTGAGGCCGGTGGAAGACACGGACAACATTATTAATGTCACCTTACAGATCACTCTTTCCCAAATCATCGATATGGTAATGGTACCTTGTGTGGTGCTTTACATCTGTCATACTGTCCGTGTCTATTTTGCACTTTTAAACAGTGCCTGGTTCAATTGACACTATAGGTAAAGTTAAACAAAGGTTATTAGAAAATGTCTTTGTTGTTGATCTTACACTAAAATTATGAGAGAAATCTAACCTTTCATTTCGGTATATTACTTAATTGTTGAGTCTTTTATAATGCTGGATGAGGTGGGAGGACACATTAAAGGGATTTCCTCCTCTTCATCTCACTCCGCAGGTTTTCAGTAGGGTGTAGGTCATGAGCCAGAGATGGTCGCTGCAAAAACTTAATTCTATTGTCAGTGAACCGTTTGTTGCAGTTTTGGGCTTCAAACCAACCATGACCCAGCCTCCTGACATAGTCAACCAGGTTTACATCTAAAATGATACCATGTATCTAACAAGTTCCAGCCCCACAGCATCATGGATCCACCACCATACTTCACATATATTCTTTTCTGACAGGCAACCTATACTTTTGTACACTTTTCACTTATCAAAGAGCCATTTCTTAATTATTGTTCTGGCAGTGGAGCTGAGAATTTTCAGATAATACGTAACTGAGAATGATCATAGTGTTATATTATGAGACAAAATTATTACATTATTACTTTAGGGAAAACAGAACTTCACTTAAATTTCTGAAGATATTACATGTAATTTAATGAAAATGTAATAAATGTATAAAATCTCAATAATGTAATAAGGTATTGTGTTATTAGTAAAAGATTATTGCATCATTGGTCAATGTATTTCATTAAACCAAGTTATTACATTAGTTATGTGCAAAATTTATTGTATTTTTATGAGGGTAATCACATTTTTGGGAAGTTACAATGGTGATCAATAAAGGTGCACTGCATTTTCTCTCTCTCTCTCTCTCTCTCTCTCTCTCTCTCTCTCTCTCTCTCTGTTTCGTCTTTCATGGATGAGAGATAAAAAAATACACAAGGGGTCAAATCTGAACTGCATTGTCTGGTCAGTACATAAAGTGCTTCTAACAACATGTTCAAATTATTTTGCGCTGGGGACCAAAGAAATAATATTGTGCACAGAAATTGGAACAGGCTGAGATGATTACTGTAAAATACTTGATTATAGGTTTTTCTGTATTATTTTCCTGTTACTCTTGTGTCTTAAAGCACATGTGTTTTGTATCAGGATGAACGGAACCAGATCCTCACCACGTACCTGTGGATTCGTCAGGTCTGGTTTGATGCATACCTCACCTGGAATAAGGCGGACTACGATGGGCTTGATACCATCCGTATACCTAGTAGTTATGTATGGAGACCAGATATAGTCCTATATAACAAGTAGGTCGGACGGGTATTGAGTTTCATCGATTTTGGTTCTGCCTGCCAGTCTCGCCCATTAGCCTCACCATCTCCTCTGCCTACTTCCTGCTACTGTTTACCCCTGTGTTGCCGTGGACACAAGCTGGACACTTTCCCAAGCTATTATTTACTGGAGTGTCCAGTCAGCGTATCTGCTTCTGTATTTCATCACCCTGCTCTGTTTTACTGCAAAAATATAGCTATAAATAGATGTACAGCTTCTTATTGCTGGTAAATAATGTGGGGCAGTGCTTTACCTTTAGGGAACATGGCTGCGCAGGTGCTTAGACAGGTGTGGGGAAGTCATTTAATCCCTGATAGGGATAATCTTTTTAAGCATGAGCTTTGCTGCAGGACGTAAGGGATTGGATACTAAAATTTTAAATCCCTCTCAAAGGAGAACAAGGGAGCCAAAGTGCAAAATAAATCTCTCCAGCAACTATGCCAGATTATGTTATTGTCTGCTAATGCGTGATTTTTTTTTTACAGATGTCTGTCTTCTCCATTTATATCTAAAAACAATAATCTTAAAAGGAAGTGCATGTAAAATCCAGGGGAAACACCGTACACACTTAATCCTTTCCTCACAGAGGAGGTTATAGGGGAGCTCAGGACACAAAGCATTTTGTTTTTTCCTAAATTATTTTTTTGGTTAAATGATTTTTTTATAAGAACAACCTGCATCTCTGCTGCAAATGCCTATCATTTGTGAACAATTCAGACAAAATCAACACTAGTGTATTTTTAGAACTTACCCCATAAGCAGGATTCATTGTAGCAGACTGAGGGAGTAGTTGTAATATTCACTATGAAGTCTGGTAAAATGGTGCAAGCACAGTTAATTCAATACAATTCAGTGTTGCTTAAACCAGACAAGCCTTGTAACCTAAATACATAAAATACATGGATCAAAATAATTATGACTAGTATAAGACTGTATGTCAAATGTGGCAAACATATTTTAACTGCAAAGTGGAAAAGCAAATACCACAACAATAACATTTAAGTATATTTTATTTGCATGATATCTGTAGTATGTGTTTATGAATATGTAGATAAAGATTATATTATATAAGGGGAATATAGACTTTTTTCATTGTATTCATTGGGTGGTTTAGCTGTAACTTGGCTCACTGATATGAGTTATATGCTTCAAAAAATGCTGTATTAAAGGCACCAAGAAGGAGATTAAATAAAACCAGGTGTGAATTCTGTGACTGACACTCAGGAAACAAATACGCATATAATAGAAAAGGTTTTATGGTATAAAAATAGACAATAAAAATAGTAAATCTCAAGAAATGTATGTCAGATGATGTTGATTTAGGAATATGAGATGGTGGCAAAAAGCATGTTCTATGTGGACCTGTTTAACTACATGAAAATCTGCATTTTTATTGTGCTCCACTCTCCTCGTCTCTTTAGACTGCATTTTTTATAGCATGTAGTTTAGTTTTAAAACTCATTTAAGGTCCAGAATTGGACTTTAACACCACTGCTGTACCTTTAAGGGTGCATTTACATTGTTTGTACCTTGATGAACAAAAATACATGCACAGTACCCTTTTTCTCTGACAGTGTATTTTAAGGTTGGACAAATAGTTTAAGCTGTACACTCATCTGTTTTTTATGTCCCTTGAGTGCTCCATGATCCGAGATGGCACTTTATTTAAGTATTTACAGTTTTCATTTTCCTAAGAACTGTAATAATAATAATTTGTAATCACACTTTGCAGGGTTTTAGGTTCCAACAAGAACGTGGCAAACTGAGAGTCTGCTTTTAGGTGGCAGTTCATTTTTCAATGCACTGGTTAATTTGTAAAATGTCTTAAAATTGCAAAAATATTTTTAGGAGAATAGAATCTTTCAGTGCTATTTGTAGAAAAATGTAATTTACAAAAAACTTTACAGATGAGAAATGCTCTAGGAGAAATGCTGATTGTTGGTAAAATGTTGGAGGCCTCTCAAAGAAGTGCTCATGCACTAGGCACTTGAGATCTACTTAATGTGAGGAATGATATTTAATCCAGAGTTTTATGCATGGTCATGAAATACAGAAACAGACACATTAATGTTTAAAACAAAAAAGGGAAATAGTGTACAGTTCTATAAAGTGTGCACCATCTCCATCTAGTCTGCTTTTGTGCCCTGGCAGCCTATATTTTCACTTTACTTCACTGCCCAAACTTCATCCTCAACCGTCCATGCACTGCTTATTCCAATGCTCATCTACAGCCACAGGGTTTCCATATCTGTTCATCATTTCCCTTTTAAAACTGGCACACTGCAAGTGAGTATCTCCCTTTTTTTATCAATCTCTAGTTGAATAGACGTATTTTGTGTATGATTATTCTCACCATATCAGTTTTAAAAGGCCTGTGTCTTACATATTTCTGATATAAGGTCCACTTATGATATTTGTTTAGGTTTACGTACCAAAAACAATTATTATTCTTTTTTACATAACTATTTTCCAACCTCTCTTTATCCCTTTAGAATGAAACAGACTGTTTGTGTTACTGTGTCTTTAAGACTGAAGTATATAAATGATCTGTGTTTTGATTGGCTGCCCTGCCTGGGCTGAAACACTCTATATTACATCATCATGAATGAGCAGTCTAATGTGCTGGATGCGTGTAAATGTGTATAAGTGTGTTTGTGACATCACAAAAACAATGAATTAAAAAAAAAATTCTGTTTTAGTATGAAAGCGTATCAGTATTGAAATTAAAATGAAAATGTAATATGTACAAAGGCAAAGTATTTGTATGTTTGCATTTAAATTTCCCACTTATATATGCAAAATGCTCAAAATGAAAATGTCAATTCAATAATGCCATTTTTGCCATTTGGTATACTCGTATTGACTTTTCATTTACACAAAGATTTAGAAGCTTTGTGAGTAGCTTTATTTAAATTAAAATGTATTTCCAGAACTGCATATTTATGCTTAATGTGGTTTTGCAACAATGGTATCAAAATAATAATTTAAATGTAGTTTTCTCTCTTTAATAATGCATTTAAATTGCATTATCAAAGAGAACACCAAGCTAGAAAGATGGCAAAATTCAAATGTAAATAAGAAACAGGGCCTCTCCTCTTTGCAAATACATATTCTTGCCTTCAACCAGATTGCATTTTCATTTTCATGGACTTCCTAACCTGCATAAATATGCTGTTCTGAAGATTATTTATTTATTAGTTCTGATAAAGATTACTTGAAACTGTAATAAAAACTTTAGTCAAATGAAGCAGCTAATTCTTTTCTGTCCTTTGTCTGGGTTGCCTTACATCACAGTGCTGACGACCAGTTCTCCAGCTCCATGGAGACCAACGTGGTGATCAGCTATGATGGCCATATCACTTGGGATCAGCCAGCCATCACCAAGAGCTCCTGCAAGGTGGATGTCTCCTTCTTCCCCTTTGATGCCCAGCAGTGCCGCCTCACCTTCGGTTCCTGGACTCACAACGGGAACCAGATGGACATTCTCAATGCTATGGACAGTGCTGACCTGGCTGACTTTGTGGAGAATGTTGAGTGGGAAGTTCTTGGAATGCCGGCAAAGAAGAATATTATACTGTATGGTTGCTGCTCAGACCCATATCCAGATATCACCTACACGCTGCAGTTGAAGAGGAGAGCTTCTTTCTACATATTTAACCTCCTCATTCCATGTATGATGATTTCCTTTCTGGCTCCCCTGGGCTTCTATTTGCCAGCTGACTCGGGAGAAAAAGTGTCCCTTGGGGTTACAGTACTACTGGCCCTCACCGTCTTCCAGTTGTTAGTGGCAGAGAGCATGCCACCCTCTGAAAACGTGCCACTTATTGGTGAGATTTCACATACGTATTCATTATGTAAATTATGCTGACTTATAAAGCGTCACTTAAACTATAAGGTTATTTTCTGTGTCATATAAAGCAACAGAGAGCAAACATTACAGAATCTGCTTACCATGCAGTGTCATACTGTGTTGTAATGTGTTGTCTTTAAAATACTAAAAGCAGCTTAAACATCAATGAAAATCTGTAGGTGCTGTGAATAAGACGGTCCAGGAATATTGCAGAGATATAAGCATTCAGCCAGGAAGACTGGATAAAAATTCCTAAAACATGAATAGAAAGACTCATAATTGGCTACAAAGGCATTTGCAAGGTGTAATATCTGTCAAAGGGGAGTTTGCATGTTCCCCCCATATCTGTGTGGGTTTTCTCTGGGTGCTCCCACAGTCCCAGAGTCCAAAGACATGCAATTAGGCCGACTGGAGATACTAAACTGCCCCTAGGCGTGGGTGTGCGTGAATGTGTATGTCTGTGTGTCTGCCCTGTGATGGACTGGCGACCTGTCCCAGGTGGACAAGGGGCATGAGTGAGATCTGTTAAAGGTTGTGTTACTAAGTAGAGTGTACAAAAATGCGCATATGCCACAATTATTATAATTATCCACAGTTTCTATTTCTTTTTTTTCTATTTTCTAAATTAAAGCTGCACTATGCAAGACATTTTGTGAACATTGAAAAAGTAGCATTACTGAGGGGAAAAAAACATGCTAATATTGTCTCTGTGCACTGCTGTTTACTTCTTTTCAGTTTAAAAATCACCAAAATAGGGGTGCCCAAAGTGTTGAATACAACTGTCGATACTTGATACTTGAAACTGATACATGTTTCAGTTTGAATAAATCCACCCTGGCTTATTTGCATCATGTCATTAAAAACTTGCTGATGCTTTCTGAATATTTAGCAGCAATATTTAGCATTTGGTAGTGCATGGTATTTTAGTAGTTTGCTTTTTTGCAATGCAATCCCACAGAAGGAAATGAACATTAAAAATTAATATCTCATAAGCTAAGAAGTGTGCCCAGAGGTAAAGCAACCCAGGATAAGTTCAGCAGCCGGATAATGCAGTAATTAGACTGGATAATGCAACTGGCACTGTTACACTGCTGTAATTCTTTATTTCCTAGGCTGTAGTTATCTCATTATAGGAGTCTCAGGGCAGTCAATAATGAACATTCAGATAATATATTGTAACTGCGCTCTTGGGACCTGATAAGCAATAATCCCCTGGCCTCATAGTGGGTATTTATGATTGCATCTGGTCAGTGCTATGTGCTCCGTGAGCAGTCTGCTGTCGTGGTCTAATCAATCCTGTTGTATTCACAGGCAAGTACTACATAGCCACAATGACCATGATCACAGCCTCCACAGCCCTGACTATCTTCATTATGAACATCCATCACTGTGGTCCTGAGGCACGACCTGTGCCTGAGTGGGCCCGCCGCTTCATACTACACTACTTGGCCCGAATCTGCTTTGTGTATGAAGTGGGTGAAAGCTGTCTGTCAGTCCAGACCGAGAATACTGCCAAGAGAGGAGCCAGCTGGACCGTCAATGGCCAGACCAGAGGGGAGGAACTGGCTTTGAAGACGAGAAATGTCGTAGCCAGTGAGGCTAGTGATTCTCAGAAGCTGAAGGACCACAAAGAAGAAGTGGAAGATGACCTGAGTTCAACCCTGTCACCGGAAGTAAACGCAACAGCCTGCCCCAGTAGCTGGAAGGATGGGGCTTTTGTGAACATTGATTATGGAGATGTGTCAGGAGCGGTAGGTGGGTATGGAGGACGAAGAGGAACAGGTGGAGGGAGAGAGAGTGAAAGTGTTGGAGCTGTGGGAGGGAAGGACTCAGTAAAAAGGAAAGAGTTGCTGCTCAAGGGCCAGTGCATATGCCATCACCAGTCTTTGCTGAGGAACATTGAGTACATTGCCAACTGTTATCATGACCAAAAGGCCACACAGAGACGGAGTGGGGAGTGGCGTAAAGTTGCTAAGGTGATGGATCGCTTCTTCATGTGGATCTTCTTCATCATGGTCTTCCTTATGAGTTTGCTCATCATGGGAAAAGCTATTTGAGATCAGCCATTCAGCTGCTAGAAGCCTTGTCAAGCAAATGACTTTTCGGACACATCACTAAAACTAGGTTTTGAAGGAGCTGCCAGGAACCACCGGCCTTTTTTAGTGAATTTCAAGACTGATCTGCTTGAAGAACTATGAACATTATAGCTATTTCGACTGACCAAGTGGAATATCTGCAATGTTGTTTTCAAAGGTGCTCAAAGAATTTTTAACGACCATTATTTGCTGATTTTGTCATTTATTCTGTTTGTTGTCCCCATAGCTAATGTTCTTTTATGTGGGCTATGACTGTTAGAGCCCTACCTTTTTTTGTAAAGATGCTGTGTTGGAGTGTAAATGAGATAAAGAGCACGGAATGGAGCCAAACATAGTGTTCCTGTTTTTGTATTTTACATTATAAAATGGATAGTTTCAGTCCTAAAATTGATTGGCTGCACCGTTTGTTGTAAAATACTTGATACATGCACACATGTGACTGCCTCACAATTTAATCCTGTATTAATGCAACGTTATGTTTCTTGCTTGGACCACTGAGCCTATACATACATGGAACCAGGCATCAGTGTGGATAAGGTCCTGAAGCACTACTAAACATACCCTACATAAGAATCTTGTTTAGTTTAAACTTATTTTTTCACCAGCTAGAACTAGGCTGACCAGTTATGCAAGTAGCAGGCTTGGAAGCACCTCAATCAGTATTAGGCTTTGAATGGAAGTATTTACTGAAGGATTCACTGTGCGACTGCTACATGCACACTAAACTATGTTACTTGCATGTCTTTAAATGTCTATGTTTTGATAGATCTGCCATTGGTTGCAATAATTCCAGTGTGGGAAAATCAATGTGCGGTATCTTTAGCTTGATGCTTACAGTTAGCATTATTGTTAAGGTGGTAATTTGATAAGAAAAAGGTACTTTATAAGATGAATGTTTCTGCACAGAACATCATGCTATATTATGATATGTGCATTGTTTCTATATTTCATCATATTGTATGGTGTCTCTGTTTTATAAAAGCAATATGGCACTGAAGGCCTTGCGTGACAATTATTTTACCATGGGTAAGAGGGTTTTAACAATCCTAGGCTTGGGCGGTATTCACTTTTTTATAAATCTTCTAACCGTCACCTAAAAACTACCATGGTAAACTGTGCTTTTGTGCCATCTCATCCTGCATTTATATAAAAATAAAAAACAGCTAATTAAACAGTTCTGTTCGCTTACACAATCACCAAATGAGTGAATGCAGTGCATGATTTTCAGTCCGTCATTCAATAAATGTGAAAACTGCTTTATGTTACAAATTCTAGTAACAGGAAATCTGTTCTGTGGTGTTAGCCAAGCTAATAATCGCTTAGTTAGCAGACAAAAAGTGCCACACACCACAGCACAGGCTCACTTCTAGCTAACTGGTGTTCAAAAGTCACACATTCAGAGATCAAAGACTCATATCTGAGGAGAGCACAGCGTCGAGTGGCTTGTACAAAGTTGAGTGACATCTGAAAAAAAATGTGTTCCAAGACTTTGTCCTACATAGTTTTTCCTGATCTTGATTTAGCAGCACATTAAATGGAGAAAGAAACCATAAACGACACAATACAGCCAAGGGAACCATTTGACTCTACTGTGGAAGACTTTGAGGTTAAAAGCATTTGTGAAGTGATTAGAGGATGCTTAATTTTGAGATGGGAATGCATGTTGGCTACAACTGTTTTTTAGGCAAATCTGACGGACTAATTTATCCTTGGTCCTCAGTAAAATTCAAAAAGGAGGAATGTGTTTTCTAGATAGATGTGGAAAAGAAATTTGACACCATCATAATTTTGAAATGTCATCATTATTTTTAAACATACTTTATTACCGTTATAACCTAAACAGCACCGCTTACTTGTGATAAAATTGCTGTAAAGTGTAGCCTCTTGTTGCTGATTGCTGTATTCTGCTGCCTGAGAGTGTGGCGTTCCACAGACTGCCTGTTTCTGCATGTGAGCCATAGCACCTGTTTACCACAGTAGACTTGCTTTGTATATACAAAGACATATAGTATTTGACCCGTTGCATAACTGTCTACCTGCAGCTGAAACATATGTTGTGTATGTACAATGCCATTAAATGCTCAGATATATGGTTTAATTGCGGTTGTACTTTTTTAACAAAGCAAAATGAGTGAAAACTGGAGGAGATTTCACTAAGTACGTTTACATGCACTCAATAATCTGATCTTAATCGGATTTCTGCAGTTACCTGATTATTCAAGTAGTTGTTTAAACAGCATACTCCAATTTCTTAGATTGGTCTAAAGGTCTAGAAATCTGATTAAGAAATTCAATCCAAAGAGAGCTGGATTTTAGCTTAGTAATCAGATTTCTCAGTCAACACGTGCAAAAAGCAGACCGTGGTACCGGAAACAAGCAAGCAGCATTGCCGCAAGATGGCAGCAAAACACTTTCGGAGTGACGCTGAAACCAAGCCCCTGCTTGACGAAATGAAGGTCTATGTTTATAATTTCCAGTAAAGTGGAGTGATGTTTTAAAAAAAAAGCTGTGGTATGAAGTTTGAGGTTTACAATATGGTTACGTCACGTCTTCTTCTGTGAGTTTATTGGCTCGTTGCAAAGCAGAAATCCGATTACTGCCTGAATCATGTACACCCGGAGTGTTCACATTATCTGATTACTCAATTGCATGTAAACGTTTTGATCGGATTACTGACAAAATCTGATTTTCTGCAGTTATCGGATTATTAAGTGCATGTAAACACACTCACTGCTTCTGAATAATCTTATAAAAGGTTTAAATTGATTAAAGTCCTTGTGGAATGAAGATTGATCTCTAATCCGTGGGCACTGCTCAAGGTGCTTGTCAAACAAAAAAAGAGACTTTAACTATGACATATAGACACTCTAGATACTTATTATAGAGGCATTTACGATGTTTTTCAAAAGGCATGAACTTCTAAATGGAATTTATGGTCACTACATAATGAATTTAGTAAATTAAACATAGTTGATAGTTCAAGTAGTTACTTTAAAATTTTAAAACTCAACGTTAAATCTGTGTTTGTGGTCTTCTCAGTTATATTGATCTTTGTGTTTGTGAGTGTGAAAAACAGGAACAGATTCATCAAAACAGTGTGATTCCATGTCGACAGGAGTCACGGATACAGTTTTGAAGTTGAGGCCAATTTTAACATAAATCATCAAACCTTCCTTTGATATATTCATTATTCCCTCCACTCAGTCACATAACCTTCTGCTTTGTGTGCTGTCACAGCAGCCATAAGGTTAATTAGAGCCTGCTTTCAGTGGAGAACTGAGGGGGGTACGATTGCTGTGAGAATGTAAACCTCTTTCACTCTGTCTCCCACCACATGCACAAACAGGCCTTATCTGTCCAGCTGCCTCTTTTCTGATAGCAGAGTTTGCACAAACTGCAAAGTAAAGCCATCAGCATGTGCTGAAATTTCAAGTCTAATACCAAATTAGCCTGTTGACCTTGAGAATCTTCTTACCAGCCAGAATATACTTCGTTTTAGTCTGATTCATTACAATGGGAGCTGCCAGTCTTAGAGGAAAGCTCTGGCCTTGCAGTTTTGCTGCGATTGCAGTACCAGGGCACTTGCTGACTCACCAGGATCCTTTATTTAAGTAATCGCACTGTAAGTGCTCTAGAGTGTTATGGCTAGATAGTTTGACCACCACAGTTAGGCCCGTGCCAATAGACCAACAGGTTTGGGTAAAGCATGATAAAAAGACAATGAATGATCATCAGTATTTTATTTATGGCCAAGACTTTTTTCCTTGTAAGATAAAAGACTGTAATGAATTTCCCAATTTGAAACACCCCCAGTTATAAACAGTTTGGGGCCAACTTTTAAGATACACCAAGTTCATTAATCGGCAAACTATGACTTCAAACAACAATGTCCAATTGAGATAATTTAGTCTAAGTTCAGTATTAAAGGGCCCATATAATGGAAAATTGAATGGAAAATGTACTGTTCACTCCCCAGTCCATTCAAAAATGACCTGTTTTGAATTCATTGTGATGTCACAACCTTTTTGAACAAAAAAAAAAAACATTATTAAAGCTTCAGAATAAACTGTTCTCTTCCCCGTCCATGCAGTCCATATATATATAAACTAAGCTTCAAAATGAGCCTGTTTTGAATTTGTTGTTTTTTGTGAATTCAGTGCAGTTACATATATTCACCTATTTAGCCTACAGCAGGATAGTCTGCTCCTTCATGTTGGAGTATTTCAGCCCAGACTTTTTAAAATTCTGAACAGTTCTGAGCCAGTCAAAATGCTGTACCGAAAACGTCTGTTCTAAGGGACGGAGAGAGGTTGGAAAATAGTCAAGTAAAAATGAATTACGACTAGTTTTTGGCACATAAAACTGCAGACATATCATAATTGAACCTCAAGAAAAATTTAAAACAGAAGACAAATGTAGGATAAGGGCCCTTTAATGTGCATCATGCACTGGAAAAACTCTTGATGTCTCTCATTTCATTCTTACAATGAATAGGCATAACTCATGTGGAATGAGAAGAGTTTTTTATTGTCCCCCTTTTAACCACATTTTGAATGTCTTATGTGCCAAAATACAGCATGAGTTAACTAATTATCTCCCTAGAATGAATCACTGCCTGAACTCTACCTACATATACTTCATCTGAGTGACTCCAAATGCAAAAACCAAACACAAGATGGTGCCAAAATCACACAGAATTTCTCACCACACTAAAATAGTTTGCTGACAACACAAAAATCAAAACTTTGGGTTTCGTGGACACTGACACTTTTTTAACAGAACTTTTTTTAAACAGTTCCAAAATACAGTATCTTTGTCTTTAAACTATGGCAAATGGCAAGAGAAAATCAGATGCCTCAATTAAAACAATGAATTAATAGAATGCATTTGAAATTATAATAATATAACCAGGTGAGCTGCTTGTCTTTTGAAGTACAAAACATAAAATGTGTATCCATCACTGTTTGAAAAAAACATTCTCCATGATAAAGTTTGAATGCTCACACAAATTGTGTACAGCAACATTTCTTCTTAATCCTGCTTACGGTGACCCACTGCACTGTTTCTAGTATTCTATGACTCAGTCCAGCTCTGAAGCAGCTCTTCAGCTGATTATGGAGGCCTTTATTAACTGTATAAGGTGTGATGAGAGAGGGAGTAGCTGAGCGTGTGCAGTGCTATAAATTACCTCGAGTAGGATTAAGAAATGAATATCTGAGTATCTGTCTGTGAACTGAAGCTCAGTAGAAGATGGATCTTGCAGCAAGACAATAACCCTAAACACACCAGTCCATCTACCAAAGAATGTGTTCTGCAGTCAAAATCCAGACCTTAATCCACTAGAAATGTTCTGGCAGGTCCTGGAGTGTGGAGTTCATGCATGAAAGCCCACCAAAAATTCCTCTAAGTGAATGTGTGAGAATTAATGTTTGGTTGAAGTCTTTGCTGCTCAGGGGCGTCACACCAGATACTGAAAACAGAGGTCCACATGCTTTTTGCCAACAAGGACATTTAATGTTGGATTGCTTTGTTCTATAAATGAATAAAAAACTATACAATTGTTTGTGCTATTAGTTGTATTGGGTTCTCTTTCTCTGACATGGTCATACTAAAATATAATTTTCTTCTGTCTGAGCCACTCTTATGTGGATCTAATCCTGTGTTTTGCTTTTTCTGGGCTTTAGATCACAGATGGCTTGACTTTCAGGATTTAGTGATACAGCTCAGAATTCATTAGTCTTTCAATGATTTTAAGCCTTTCAGGCCTTGAAGCAGCAGCCATTATACACTCTTCACCATGTTTCACAGTTGATATTTTGGTGTTGGCATGAAGTTTGTTTTGTCTTTAAACATAGAATTATACATTTACCATGTAGTGTTGTGGAATATCAGCACTACTTTTTCTTTTAGAGAGCAGCCGTCAGTGCTAATCTCCCATGACGTAGGCTCATGAACACAGATAATATCAAGAGCTGGAGATGCCTCCAGATCATTAGCTGTTGCAGTAAGGTTTTCATCATTTGTTTAAGGATTCTATAGTGTGTCTTTGCACCAATCTTTGTAATGCATTGACTCCTGTGAAGAGCTGCAACCTTTTCTAGACTGATTTTTAACTTTTCCATATCTGGCTACATTGTTCAGTAAAGATACTGCAAGCTTTTTGTTTCAATAAATATTTTATATAAATACACTATATTGCCAAAACTATTCACTCACCCATCCAAATAATTGAATTCAGGTGTTCCAATCACTTCCATGGCCACAGGTGTATAAAACCAAGCACCTAGGCCTACAGACTGCTTCTACACACATTAGTAAAAGAATGGGTCGCTCTCAGGAGTTCAGTAAATTCCAGCATGGTATCGTTTTACAGAGATACAGAGACAATGGGACTCCTAACAACCATGCCAAACCTACTAGACCATCAAAACTGTCTCCCAGCATGGTATCGTGATAGGATGCCATCAAGTCCAGTCATGAAATTTCCTCGCTACTAAATATTCCGCAGTCAACTGTCAGTAGTATTATAAAAAAGTGGGAGCGATTGGGAACAACAGCAACTCAGCCATGAAGTGGTAGGCCACGTAAAATGACAGCGGGATCAGCGGATGCTGAGGCGCATAGTGCGCAGAGGTCGCCAACTTTCTGAGTCAATCCCTACAGACCTCCAAACTTCATGTGGCCTTCAGATTAGCTCAAGAGCAGTGCGTAGAGAGCTTCATGGAATGGGTTTCCATGGCCGAGCAGCTGCATCCAAGCCTTACATCACCAAGCGCAATGCAAAGCATCAAATGCAGTGGTATAAAGTGCCGCCACTGGAGTCTAGAGCAGTGGAGACGTGTTCTCTGGAGTGATGAATCACGCTTCTCCGTCTGGCAATCTGATGGACGAACCTGGGTTTGGCGGTTGTCAGGAGAACGGTACTTGTCTGACTGCATTGTGCCAGGTGTAAAGTTTGGTGGAGGGGGGATTATGGTGTGGGGTTGTTTTTCAGGAGTTGGGCTCGGCCCCTTAGTTCCAATGAAAGGAACTCTTAATGCTTCAGCAGACCAAGAGATTTTGGACAATTTCATGCTCCCAACTTTGTGGGGACAGTTTGGGGATGACCCCTTCCTGTTCCAACATGACTGTGCAAGGTCCATAAAGACATGGATGAGCGAGTTTGGTGTGGAAGAACTTGACTGGCCTGCACGGAGTCCTAACCTCAACCCGATAGAACACCTTTGGGATGAATTAGAGTGGAGACTGCGAGCCAGGCCTTCTCGTCCAACATCAGTGTCTGACCTCACAAATGCGCTTCTGGAAAAATTGTCAAAAATTCCCACAAACACATTCCTAAACCTTGTGGAAAGCCTTCCCAGAAGAGTTGAAGCTGTCACAGCTGCAAAGGGTGGGCTGACATCATATTAAACCCTTTGGATTAAGAATGGGATGTCACTCAAGTTCATATGTGTGTGAAGGCAGACGAGTGACTACTTTTGGCAATATAGTGTATATAAACATCAGGTCTTATTTTAGGAGACATTTTCACTTTAATTTTTTTTATAACTGTACAGTAAAGTCAGAGACTGCCTTTCACTTATTTAATTTCCAGTCATTACTTGCAAGTTCTTCATTAGATGTAAAATAATCCACTCTTTTAAGGAAGGAGTTATCAAAGGATACGAAATTAAAAAACAGACGATTTACAGAGATACAGAGACAATGGGACTCCTAAAAACCATGCAAGACCTACAAGACCATCAAAACTGTCACTATCAGATAAACAGCACTTAAATCTTTTATCTTTAAGAGAGAGGAGAAAATCAAGCTCCACTCTGTCCATCCTTCCACTGTGAGAAGGCAACTCAACACTAAGGATCTGAAAGGATGTGTGGCTGTCAAGAAGCTGTTATTGAGAAAATAAAATAAAAAAAAATCTGATCTAAATCTAATTAGTACTAATTAATTTCTAAATTGCCACAGCAAAATTAACAAGAAAAGTTAAGTAGCTGAATAATTAAATTGTTATTTTTAACCTACTTGGCAATTTCAGAAGAAAAACAGTAAACAGCAGAGGTACCTAAGATCCTATGCTTCCCTATTGTGGTGTTTTGGAATATGTTTTGCGAGTAGTCCAGGTGTTGAACCAACAGAACAGAATGAAATTACAAATATCCTTCAGTGTAAGTAAAAGCACTTTTTTAAAAAAAAATGATCCAAGAAGTACAAATCAAACAAAGGTTGCTAAAGTTACATGGCTCTAGTTACTACCCACAACTAGTAACTACCACACAGTATCTACATCTTGGAACTGGATGCTCATTAGTAATCTCAAAAAGTACATGAAAGACATTAAACCTGTAGGAAAAGTTGATTAAACAAGCTGTTCTCTGGCACTGATAGTAACAAAGCAATTAAGATCTAATGACTCAAATTATCCTTCTGTAATTACCCTCTGAGTAGATGAAAAACACGATAACAAGGGAAGCAAAAACATTCAGCTGTTTTTGGTCCAGGGATCACTTTTAATTAATATGAATGAAAACAAACACTTCAGCTTGACAACCTATTAAGATAATGAAACTCCTTTGCTTTGATTTGTGTATTTAAGGTGTCATACATTCCTCGTTCCTTAATTTCACACACACACACACTGGGTCCCTCTGCCTCATCATGAAATAGGTATATATATATATATATATATATATATATATATATATATATATATATATATATACATTGGAAAGATAAAACATTAGAATCATTGGGCAACACAATAAACTAGACACTGGACTGGCCTGTGCAAAATATATATATATGTTTTTATATATATATATGTATATATATATATATATATATATATAGAGAGAGAGAGAGAGAGAGATTTAAAAACATCTCTCAACCTTGCATTGTTCATATTTTCTGGTACATTTTTGCAGAGTTTAGACGCAGTATCAGATCAGCAATCCTAGGGAGCCTGCCTTAGCTGAGTGAGGCAAGATGGCAAGAGCTAGGCCATTAAGGGTTTTCATAAGCAGGACATTGTAGTCAAAGTGAAACTTTACAGAAAGCCAGTGTAAACTGCCACAAAACACCAGAGTAACAGGTTCTGAATTTCTTTATCTGGTCAGCACATGGGCTACCACAGTCTGAACTATAGTTGGGGCCCATTTAGAGATACAGCAGGGCAACCATTCAGTAACAGTAGTCTAATCTAGAATTTATGAAAACATGAACTAATTCCATTAATAATATGTTTCATTTTCCCTGTTTCATACGTGGGATTACACAGTTGTTACAGATTTACAGAGGTGTTATTTAGATGGAATTCATACAATGTCTCTAATCATGTAGCTTTTGACTGCACAGAAAAAAAAACATTAAGGCCAAGGATACAATCTGCAACCATATTTTGAGCAACAATACAAATCAAAATTTAAAATGAAGAAGTTTCTGACTGTTAACACTTTCATGTCTGTAATACAATCTTCCATTTTGTGTAACTGAGAGAATCTGGCTGAACTTATAACTGTGCATCATCAGCATAAAAGTAAAAGCCATGTATGTGAATTATGTGTCCAAGGAGCTATAATTTTAGCAAGAAGAGTAAGGGGCCTAAAATAGAGCCTTGCGGTACACCACATTGCACTGTTTTTGGTTCTGAAGACCTCCCCATTAACACTAACAAATTAATAGTCATCTGTCAAGAATAGTGATCTCCAACCCTGGTCCTGGAGAGCTACCTTCCTGCAGAGTTTAGTTCCACCTGGTACAGAACTGGAATGATTCATGCTGGTTACTTAAAAAAGAACAGAACTGTTGTGCAGCAACTTTCTCAAAAGTCTCAAACATTAAAAAGATTAGGTTAGTTAAGGAATGCTTTTACAATGGCTAATTTGATAAGCGTTGGGTCCAGACTGAGTGATGAATTAATTATATTCAGTAAAGGTTCCTCAATCAACAGTAATAATTTTAGAGGTAACCAATAGTTGGTTACTTCTGTAGAAGTATACTCTGTCAACTATGTATGTGGTTTATCTACAAGACACCATCATGCTATGAAGCTCATTAATCCCGGTGGAACTGAACTCTTCTACAGGTTCTTGGAAAATGTGGCCTCTGGACTGTTTATAATCTGAAACTACAGCAGCATATAGTGGATTATATATAGTCTGTTGCTTAATGATGGTTTCTGACTTGCTTTAGAGTTTTGAGAAATTACTCCTGCTGAAGGCTGGAGGAATCCAAACATCATAAATTCCCCAGTTATTTGTTATTCTAGGTACTATTTTAAATAATGCAACAATCGTGTGTTCTTATTATTTTTTATCAAATTAGAAAAAGAAGCAGGTCTGTTAGTGAAGAACTGAAGACCTCCGGTTTATTTTTTTGGCATCTTCTCTCACACTGTCTAAAGATTTTTGTCTGAGGGCACATGTTTAACACACCATGGAACAACTCTAATAATCATTGATTTGGTATGAAAAAAGGTTCTACAGTGTCTAAGGAAGACCTTAATAATGTATTTAATCCATAAGACCTTTGATCAAGCTGTCTCACAAGGCACACCCCACTATATATGCAGGTATAGAAATCTTTGTATGGTGCAGATGGCATAAGCATGGACTTTTTAGGTCAAGATTCAACTCTCAGATTGAGGTGAAATAACTTTAATATATAACATTTGGACATTAGAGTCTTTTTCAATGTTGAAATTACATTGTCAGGGTTTAAATTAATATTTTGTTGCTGCATCTCCAAAACTTTACAGGAGAAGAACAAACATTCTTAACCTTTAATCATAATTAATGGAACAATATTTTTGCAAATTAATTTTGGACCATGTACACTGGCCTGTTCATTAAGTTAATGTTACCACAATGCAAAGGGCAAAACGAAAATGAAGATGTTTTGTGTAAAAGTGACGACATATATCAATGACTGCATGACCACCAATTTAATGAGGATGACAGCTGCTAATAAACCTGAATAAACCCTTAATTTAACTGATGCTATGCAGAAACAGCTCAACATAAACAGAAGCTGGAAATGTATTAAGGTAATAATAGAGCAATAAAACTTTAAAAATAATACGACCAGCACTTTTGACTAAACCATCCTAATAAAGAGAGGAAAAAATAATCACAGTTCATTAAGAATATTGTAGAATATAATAGAACAGGTATCTCAGTTTTTCCAAAATAACTACAATGTTTAAGTAATTAAGGTTCCAAATCCAATAGGGCTGATTAAGCTTCTGTAATTATCTATGTTTGAGCAGATGAAAAACAGAGTAACCCAGGGAACAAAGAAACACTGATATTTTAATTGGTCCATAGGAAGCTTTTAATTGATATGAATGAAAACAAACAAACCTGCCAATTAAGGAAATTAAACTCATGCCACTGGAAATAGTCTATTTAAGACTCATACTAATACGCTGTACGCTTGTTTTTGAACATGAATTGAAGGCATGAATTAAGGTGAGATGTTTTCACAGGTGTAGTGAGTCTGGAGCAACTTAATCATTACATTTCAGCAGAAATATAAAGTGTCTTGTCCTTTTTTATTTAAACCTTTTCATAGATTTCAGCCAAAAAGCAGAGTGTGAACAAGGTGTTATTGAGGAAAAGGTTTAGGTAAGACTGCTTTCATTACTTATTACTGCATTTATTGCTTTTACTCATCCTTTATAATTTATTAAGTGGACTATGATAAACAGATAAACAATTTCACTACAAATTTAGAAACTTCATACAAATGTGTGTAAGCAATAAATACAGTAATGACTTCTTTGATTGTAGTATACATGACAGACCTTCCTTACAACCATATTAATATAATACATGCCACTTAATTATCCTTTTTGCTTTTCCTTGTCAGAGGCAGAGCTCCAGTTCCTGATTCACCAAAATGAACATGACTGAGCCAGTAACGTTTTTCATCATTGAGGGACTGAAAGATAAATACATGATTCTATTTGCTATTTTCCTTACAATATATGTACTCATTTTAGGGGGAAACAGTATGATTATATATCTGGTCAGAACAGACCCCAAATTAAACTCGCCCATGTACTTTTTCCTCCACCATCTATCCTTCTGTGATATGATCTATACATCAACCAGTATCCCAAACATGCTTTCGGGATTTCTAGTCGATGTCAAGACCATTTCCAAAATGGGCTGCTTTGCGCAGATGTATATCTTCCTCTCTATGACTGTAGTAGGACGTGGTTTGCTGACAGTGATGGCTTTTGACCGATACTTAGCCATCTGCCATCCTTTGCGCTACGCATCAATCATGACCAGGAGGATTCGTTATCTGCTCATATTTTTAGCATGGCTGTTTGGGTGGTTTATTCCTTTTTCTGCCCTGATCTTAGCTTTGCCGCTGCCCTTCTGCGGGCCCAACATAGTTAAGCACATCTTCTGTGATCATACCTCAGTCGTGCGCCTGGCTTGCACTGACACTACAAGGAACAGCATAGTATCACTAACCTTTGCTTTATTTGGCATTATTTCTACCTTCCTGCTGATTCTGGCGTCTTATATTTGCATTGGGAAAGCCATCAGCAAAATGGGCTCAGCCGAGAGACTGAAAGCTGCTGCTACTTGTGTGTCTCACCTTATTGTAGTCTGCATCTCCTATGTGTCTGCGTCCTGTGTGTACATCTCCTACAGAGTGGCCACGTTTGACCCAGACGTGCGTTTGATTATTGCTGTGCTTTACTCTGTGCTGACGCCCCTCCTGAACCCCTTCATTTACAGCTTGAGGAATAAAGAGCTGCAGGATGCGCTGAAGAGAGCCTTCTGCAGATACAGCGCGGCCTCTCATGCAGTCAGGAAAACTGTGCCCTCTATATCATCATGACATCATGGTTACAAAAATGTACTATCAAATGTTGTTGCGTCTTTCTGGGTTTACAGTTGAGCTAAGCCAGGGAGAGTCATACTGGAATCAGCCCATTTCTCACTGGACTGACTGCCTTCCTCATTTCCTAAAACAGTCCTTGGCAAGAGGACTGACCCACAGCTGGAGAGAGAAGCTCAACCAGAGTCCATCTCTGAAGAATCAGAGGAAAGAGTTTCACAATAACATACTGTAAATGTAGCTGAGCTGTTATTACTTTCACATGTTAATATGTATAGATGGAAAAATTCTGTGGCTCATAAATATACTACTCAATCAATTTCTAGACTGATTGTTGACTCACTGCTACACCTCACTTGGGTGAAAATGGAGGATTTTTTTTAATTATTGTGTGTTAATGTCATTGAATCAACTGTTCCGGTTTTCCAACTGAATGTGTGTTAATGAAAAGGTAGTGATTTATCTAAAACATGTTTTTCTCTTAGATCAAAAAGTACTAATCAAACTCCAAAATGAGACCTGATGAGAATTTGCATTGTCCACTCTATGGTATCAAGTATTTATTAACTACATAACCATTTTATCTGTACTCATCTTTCAATCCTTTTTCACTGTGTAGTTTATATAATGTTGCATGGCTGAGGTGCTGGTCAATGCTGAATTAAACTTAACTTTTGACAGTTGTTTTCCCTGCTGTTTTGTGGAGGCCTTTCTTTGTGAGCTTAGTGAGTCTGGTATTTATTTTGTATCAGTTTGATTTTTAAAAGAGATTTTAATATCAAAGTATATCTTTTAACCTGCAAAATAATTTAAGATTAATATTTAGCATGTCTGATAAATGCAATTCTGTATTTAGACTTACATACACTACCACTCAAAAGTTGGATTCAGTGTTTCCAATAATATAAAGCCAATTTTGCTGCATGTACATGTTGTTCCAGTATGATCTTGTAGTTTTATGCAACATTGTAGGTCACAAATAATGAAATACAAAACATTAGGAAATATTAGAGTTCTGCATGGTGAACAGTGCTGTATATGACTCCAAAATGACAGAGAAAGCTACATAACATTGAGAATAAGTAGTGATCATGATCAAATCTTGAGGTGGATACTACAAAAATCGGAATAATCACAATAGCTCATTATAGCTTATTATTTCTCCTTCAGTACTTGAAATATCTAATGATGTGAAGCATCTAAAAATACTTGTTGCATTATTTATGTTTGCATATCCTTATTGCATAAATTACCATTGAAAAAAGAACAATAAATATTGAATAATGCAAGTGATTCCACTTTAGAGCAGGAAGCTGCTGCCGCTGTTTGTCACTTTTAAGTTTTAAGATCGACATGGTTGCAAAAGCATAAAACCTTTGAATTAAAGTAGACTTTCGAAACACCAAAAAAGTCAAATTAAATTGATAGCATTTATCAATTCACAAAAACTCTGTTGAAGTTTGAGAGTACCTCATTTTAACTCAAAAATGTGTAACAGGTATTGTCTTATTTGCATTGCATTGGTCTGGAAACAGCAGTAAACCCCCTTTAGACTTGTCACTGAATATGTTTAGGACATATAAGACTGGTTGACCAGGTGGTCCCGCTGGCAAAGGAACATATGGAGGAGGCCCAAGAGGTACAACAGTGTGCCTATCCCTCTATACCGGTACAACAGGCTGGTTCAACACAGGAGATTTTAGCTGGGAGACCAGGCAGGAGGCCCTTAGGCTGTTATTTTAAATTATTACATTAAAATTATCACATTCATTTTTTCTGTGCTTCAACCACTTATATGAGCTTTTGCCCTGACTGAGGTCTCAGTCTTCAACTCTTACCACCTATCCAGAGAGGTTAACTTAGGCTTGTGAAGGCCCAGTTTGTCTCCATGCTTGACCTCACTAAAAGCTATTGTCATGTGGCTCTCAGTCTTTTCCATCTTAGGGGCAATAGGCAGCACTAGGTTCTTAAATTCTGTGCTGTATCATGCTATTAATTGTCTATACTAACTCTAACCTTATGTTCAGATAATGACTCAGCAAGTGAATGTGATACATAATTGGAACTGCACTGGAATCTCATATTATCTCATAGAATCTCAGATATATTATCTTTTAATGTGTTGTTGATGTGTCCCTTGTTGTATCAGTATGGCTTTAGAAACTTACTTTGAGAAAAAGACGGTCATGTTTGAAAACCAAATCATGTTTTTTTTTGTGTGTGAGGTTTTAATAATTTTTTTTGAATGAAAGTAAAAAACTTGCAGGTGCATTATTTCAAGGTAAATAAAAGGCCTGAGATGCCTTAGACTAGCACAGTTTTGTGATTAAACTGCTCACACACATCTGATTCAACTCAGAAGTTGATTGCCAGGTGTAGTAGGTGTGTTAGAGCAGGGAAATCACCAACTGTGCTCCAACCCTTCAGGACTTAATTAGACACCCCTGAGAAGTCCTCTTTGTAAGTTTGTAAGTCCTCTTTGTTGCACTGAAACTTGAAGAACTGGTTGACCTTGCCATGGGACATTCTACTGTTTCCACTATGATTATTATGAAAACAAACTATCACAAAAAATGAAGAACATTTTGTAAAATGTAAAATAAATAAATAAATAAATAAATAAATAAATAGATGAATAAGCAAGTGGTAGTTTGGTTAGGGAACAAATTAAAATAATACAGGTTTCATGGGTTTGCACTATGAATTGAAAAATATAAAATATAATTTACACTTTTAATAGAGCTTTTACAAATGATTGACTTTATGATTTACAATTACTACATGGACTGCATGATGACAAAGATGATGGGAGTTCTATTTAATCATAAATGGTCAATCATTTAATAACAGTGTGTTAAGTGCAATAAAAGTGAAACTTAAACCTTTTAAATGATCATTCATCATATATTTTGTGATCAGATTTTAATACATTGTAAATATCTTAAAGTTTGTTTCATTAGACAAGATATATATTTTAGACTTTTTATACATACAGCATGAAATTTGTATATTAACTCAACTGATCAGACAATATATGGCTTTGTTAATATTTATCCAAAAATAAATAGAGACGGACAAAATAATACTTTATCTCATTTAATCTGGTAAAATGAAACCGCTCTAAAAGAAGCCACCAACTAGGCAAATGGGACACATTTTCTGCACTTGGTAGTCATGTATTATAATATACTAGGCTTTATATCTCCCTGTCTCTGTACATTTTGTCCATATGAAAAATAATAATAATCTTGCTGCTTACATTACTAGTTTATTAACACATACTGCCTCCACTACCTACATTAGGTTTCCTTCTTTACCTGGTCATTACATCCCCAAAGACAACCTGTCATGTAATGTGAGACTTAAAACTGTCTGCCTATGCAATGTCTGTGTACATAAAAGATAATACATTAAAAGATAAATATTGCCGTTTGTACTTGGCTGTTTAAAATCGTTTTTGTAACACTGCATTCACACACTGCATGTAAATAGACAATGCATATTCAATTAATTCAATTAATTAAGTCATTCTGGAATCACTTTCCTTTTCCAAGGAATCTGCTGAAGCCACTGCCTTATTTCTTTGGTTTGAAGTCCGTATATGATGGGGTTAAGAGCACAAGGAATAACATAAAACAAAACACTGGCCACTTTTCCAAGTTCTGCATAAGCAGGGAAACGATGCAGAATGATTGCAGTCATTCCACATCCAAGGATAATGAGGTACACGATCAGATGCGTGCTGCACGTTTTCATAGCCTTACTCTGCAGAGCACTGTTTCCACTCTTTACACACACAACAGCAATTTTTAGGTAAGTGAGAGCAATGCATGACATTGATGTGCCCCAGAGCGCAACAGAGGTAAACAAGCCGACAACCTGATTAACTAACAGGTTCTCGCAAGACAGTTTAAAAAGAGAAGCGTTGTCACAGAACGGATTTGAAATAGTTGAACTACAGTGTGATAGTCTGATACTGAGGCCCAAAACAATTCCAACTGGTACGATGGCTATTACCCATGCTAATGCAGTCAGTTTAACAACCATTTTGTTGGTCATTATACTGTTGTATCTTAAGGGGTTGCATATGGCCACATACCTGTCAAAAGCCATTATCATTAATATGGTGTGTGCACTTGTACTAAACATGTGAATACCATAAGCTTGAATCACACAAGCGACATAGCTGATATACCTGTCTGATTCTTCTCTAAAAATGTCTTTGAGCAAAGCAGGCACCACTACAGTAGTACCAAGTACATCATTCAGAGGAAGGTTACAGAAAAAGAGGTACATGGGTTTGTGCAAAGCTTTCTCCACCGATATCAGGGCAATAAGCCCAATGTTGGATACCATTATGAAAAGGTACACTAACAAAAGAAGAATAAACACTGGATAAGCAGATTGATACGTGACCCTCAGTCCTTCAATCTTAAGAATTTGGTTTGTATCTGTTCTGTTTTCCATCACTCTTGCAAACCTGTAGAACAAAATGAGGAAAATGAACATTATATTGTCAGTGCAAATCAGTTTTCATTTTTGATTGCAAAGCACACGATTACGACTCAAAATTTCACATCGTTTATCTGTAAAATACACATATACATCTTTTAACAGTATCTTTTAACAAAACAAGTTGAATTGAGGTTGATGTTGAATTTGGATTAAACATTACTATTTTTCTGCTATTATTGCTCTTTAAAACTGTAAAAGATTTAGATGTTGATTTTAACAACTGTTCCATCAGATCAGAGATTAAACAGTAATTATATATTAATATCTTCGTTGTGTAACACCTTATATGATCAAATGCACAGCATGCGCAGCCTTCCTTAACTTGAGAATCAAGAATAGGCACTACCACTGAGGTGATCTCTGCAAAATATATACTGTAGCAGTATCTCCTGGTGCTTTCTGACATGACCCCATTGACTGGTACAATAATATTAGTAACAACAACAGCAGAGTCCCTTGGTAGTTTTGCTGTCAACTGCATAGTTCAAAACATCACCTCAGAGTTGATAAACAAGTCTCAGATTAGTGAAAGATTTGTGGAGCAGACTTAGCCGAGGCACAACAGAGGTATTATTACTTGCCTGTATTTGACAAGGACAATAGATGTTTAATTATCTATATAACTGTAAGCTAAAGAAAACACCTGCTTTCACGGAACCCATGGTGCACTGACAAATATACTTACAGGTTTGAGCAGTATTTTGATATGATATGTGATACAAAGTGTTATTTTGTTAATGACACTGAAAGGAAATCTCATAGTTCCTTATTTTCATATTTTGAAAATACTCAAAAAAAAATATTTTGGTCCTTCCTCTTGGAAAACAGTTTGCAGCAGTGTTTTCAGCTATTTGCACAGTCAGTGAGGAAATGGACAGTAAGATGGGAATCAGATGTCTGATATATAGTTCTATGAACAGACAACAACTTTGTGTAATTTGTTAAAGTGACAGAAACAGATAAATACTTAATTTCTATCATCTTAACAGAATTTAATTTTATTTGTATAATCCTAACTTTATCTAAGTGATGTTAGTGTCATCAATAATGTGTTTCTGTCTAGAACAGTGATATTGATTTCCAGTCCTGGAGAGCTGGTGTCCAGCACAGTTTGATGATTTTCCTGTTTTTTGATTTCTGATTAAATAATAACAATTAGCAGGTTTTGTATGTATGTTAGAGCAGGAAAATTGCCAAGCTGTGTTGGGCTCTGGCCCGTAGACTGCATATGCTCTGGCCATGCAGGACCCCTGTTCTAGAAATGAGATCCAATCAAAGACACAGACAATTCACCTAAACTTTATCCATGTTCATTTTAGATGCAAAGCACTTTATACACCTGGCTCACTCACTCACATCTAGTAGGCTGAAAAAGGGGCACTATTAGCACTGAACTAGTCTTCATTGAAAAAAATGATGCATCAATCACACTTTATGTCTTTGTTCTACAGGAAACTGTCCAAGCTGAATGAAACTACATTTGTGGGGAACCATGGTCCTGGAGGGGTGGAAGCAAAAGACAACAGGACAGATGGAGACAATATACATCCACTAGGAAATGTTGGTGCTAGTCATGGTGTCCAGGACTTCTGTTTGCGTAATGATGTTTAATGAACATGGTTAATAAACATGTTTCAACACATAATCAACATAATAAACAGCTGCTTTTTTTTGTTATAGCACAATGGTCCATCAAACCAATTGCCTGCCTCAACATTTCACACCCACAAAAACAGTAGGCCATTTTGCAAGTCAGTCAAACTAGGCTGTTCTTGGCTGGGCTGAGTAACAAGACTTGTTACCTTGCGTGCCTATTAAATAGTCCTAAACAGCCTAAAGAAAAAACTGTTTAAAAATAAAAATGAGAACATGTTGTCAAAAGGAAAAAATAACACTGATCAGGGATCCTATGGGAAAAAAAAGCTTACAGATCAAAGTAGTCAAAAGAGAAAAGCAAGTCAGAACAAACGCAAGTCAGAACAAATGACCCACGACCAGGCAAATCACATCCAAAATCAATACTGGTGTGCAGAATGCCACTATAGAATGTACAACTTATTTCACTTTGTTTCAAGTGAGGTACAACAGCAAAAGGCCATGTTGGGTGCCAATGTTGTTAGTGAAGGACTGGGAAGATTCAACTGCTAATTATAGGTCTAGTGACTCTGGAGCAACAAATGAAGGCACTGTTGAGTGGCAACGCCAACTCTATGAACAGAAAACCTGCCTAGGTGCAGCCAGTCTATATGGACCTTAATTTTCATGGTGGTCTAGGTATTTAACCAATATTTTGAGACTGATTAAATCCCTAATGTCCCTAATGTTCAAATCTCACACATCAAAGTTATTTCATCTTAATCTGAGAGGTGAACCTTAATCTAAAAAAGAACTTCCAGTTATTAACAAGTTCACTGCTGATGACAAAACCCAACGTCACTGATTTATGTGATGGTAACACTGACATATTGCAGGAAGTCCATGCTTACGCCATCTGCACCATACAAAGATTTCCAAACCTGCATGAATAGTGGGGTGTGCCTTGTGAATTAGCTTGACCAAAGGTCTTATGGATTAAATACATTATTAAGGTCTTCCTTAGACATTGTAGAATCATTTTTTCATATCAAAACAATAATTATTAGAGTTGTTGCATGGTGTGTTAAACACGTGCTCGAACAAAAATTTTTAGACAGTGTGAGAGAAGATGCTGAAAAAACAAGCTGGGGGTCTTCAGTTCTTCACTAGCAGGCCTGCCTCTTCTTCTAATTTAATATAAAATAATAAGAACACAAGATTCTTCTATTATTTATAATTGTACCTAGAATAACAAATGGCTGGGGTATTTATGATGTTTGGATTCCTCCAGCCTTCAGCAGGAGTAATTTCTCAAAACTCAAAAGCAAGTCAGAAACCATCATTAAGCAACTGACTATATATAATCCACTATATGCTGCTGTAGTTTCAGATTATAAACAGTCCAGAGGCCACATTTTCCAAGAACCTGTAGAAGAGTTCAGTTCCACCGGGATTAACCAACATGAATTATTCCAGTTCTGTATTGAAAACATCATAATACAGAGTCAGTGCTGGCTGAGAGTTCAAGGACTTACTTGCTGCCTCAAATTTTGACAATATCTCACTAGTATTGTTGGATTTGATTGCAGTATTTGTTGTTAGAGACTATGATATATTAATGGAGATGCTTGAAAATATGCTCAATTTATATATGTTTTTGCTTGATTAAGGAGTCTTTGTTGATCAGTGGTCTCCAACTCTCATCCTGTAGAGCTACCTTCCCATAGATGCTAGTTCCAACCACAATTTGCAACACGTGCTTCAGCTAGTCAACCTCTTTGCAAGTCCTTGATTGGTGGGATCAGATGTATTACAGTTAAGTAAGTGGCGAGGCAGCTTATTGGACACAAGGTGGTACTAAACTCTGCAGGAAGGTAGCTCTCCAGGACCAGTGTTGGAGACTACTGCTCTTGACAGATGACTATTAATTTGTTAGTGTTAATGGGGAGGTCTTCAGAACCAAAAACAGTGCAATGTGGTGTACCGCAAGGCTCTATTTTAGGTTCCTTACTCTTCTTCCTAAAATTATAGCTCCTTGGACACATAATTCACATACATGGCTTTTACTTTTATGCTGATGATGCATGGTTATAAGTTCAGCCAGATTCTCTCAGTTACACAAAATGGAAGATTGTATTACAGACATAAAAGTATGGATGACCAGAAACATCCTGCTTTTAATTTTTGATTTGGAAGTATTGCTGCTCAAAATATGGTTGCAGATTGTATCCTTGGCCTTAATGTTTTTTTTTCTGTGCAATCAAAAGCTACATGATAACATTGATAATGTTTGAATCCCATCTAAATTACAACTCTGTAACATCTCAAGACTGTGTAATCCCACTTATGAAACAGGGAAAATTAAACATATTATTAATGAAATCAGTTCTTGTTTTCATAAATTCTAGATTAGACTACTGTTACTGAGTGGTTGCCCTGCCATATCTCTAAATGGGCCCCAACTATAGTTCAGACTGTGGTAGCCCATGTGCTGACCAAATAAAGGAATTCAGCACATGTTACTCCGGTGTTTTGTGGCAGTTTACACTGGCTTTCTGTAAAGTTTCACTTTGACTATAAGGTATTGGCCTAGCTTGGGCTTATCTTGCCAAACTGAGGATTTTTCCCTTAACACTGCGCTGCTATAGTTACCTATGTTAACATGTTATAGAATGTTTAATATTTGCCTGTGTGAAGCCAGTCAGGTCTACCCAGTTGTGGAAGAGGTACTGAAAATCATCACATTAAAAAATGATTACTGATTGTATATAACTTTAGCACAATTTTTCATGTAGCAGATCAGAATCTGTAAAAGGTGGTTTTATGTTCAGATATTCCAATTACAATTGAATATTTGAAAAGCACAAGTTAACTACTGATGCTGCATCACATCCTACTCACAATTCAAACATATACATTAAAGAAATAAGATGTCACATAAATATAGTAGACCTATAGTCAGAGGTATAGTATGCAATATATATATTTTAATGTTGAGCAATTGATATTTCCAATAATTGCATAAACATATGAAGCACAAATAATGAAAAATGCACCAAATAGTAATAGAATGTTTCTAGTCACTCTCTTTACTCTTAACTATTGTATGTAAAACAATATCTAACAGAAAATTAAGATCTAACCACAATTCAGTTCCTGTAGTGACAAATCAGAAGTACATTCTGAGTCTTGTTATCACAGAGTTTGCATTAAAACCAATTCAATCTGATGAGTGTTGGTGTTTGGGAATGGAAAGTAAATTCTGACATCCATAAATTCTTGTGTTAAGACAAAAATTCCTTATTTCCTCTTTCAATCACACTTTATTTTTATAGACCCCTACACATCATCTACAGATTACTTAATTGTTACCAGACTGTGCTAGGTTGACATTTAGATTTTGGGTTTAGGTTTGGGATTTAATAGAATGTATTACATACTTCATGTTCAGATGCATTTATTAGACATTTAATTTGATAACAGTGTTAGCATAGTTTAGACAGGTGAATATCTATGAAGCATCTACAGTGGACCATTAGAATAAAATGTTGCTTCTCTTTTTTAATTCATGGTTTGCTTGCCAGTATTTTCAGTGGTTTACAATACATTTGACATGATGCAGTCTGCTGTGTTTTTGAGAATGCGAAAATTCAGAATTTTACCGTACTAATAGAGGTTAATCTCAGAACCATCTGAGAATCAGAGAAACCAGTACAGGACAGCCGAATGGAAACAAGACATATGGAATCCACATTAGACATTTGTTATATGTATTTCATGATGATATAGAGGGCACAGTTTTCCTGACTGCATGAGAAGCTGTGCTGTATCTGCAGAAGGCTCTCTTCAGCGCATCCTGCAGCTCTTTATTCCTCAAGCTGTAAATGAAGGGGTTCAGGAGGGGCGTCAGCACAGAGTAAAGCACAGCAATAATCAAACGCACATCTGGGTCAAACGTGGCCACTCTGTAGGATATGTACACACAGGACGCAGACACATAGGAGATGCAGACTACAATAAGGTGAGACACACAAGTAGCAGCAGCTTTCAGTCTCTCAGCTGAGCCCATTTTGCTGATGGCTTTTCCAATGCAAATATAAGACGCCAGAATCAGCAGGAAGGTAGAAATAATGCCAAATAAAGCAAAGGTTAGTGATACTATGCTGTTCCTTGTAGTGTCAGTGCAAGCCAGGCGCACGACTGAGGTATGATCACAGAAGATGTGCTTAACTATGTTGGGTCCGCAGAAGGGCAGCGGCAAAGCCAAAGAGATGGCTGGAACAGTAAGAGTCCATCCAAAGAGCCATGCTAAAATTATGAGCAGATAACGAATCCTCCTGGTCATGATTGATGTGTAGCGCAAAGGATGGCAGATGGCTAAGTATCGGTCAAAAGCCATCACTGTCAACAAAGCACGTCCTGTTAAAGCCATCGAGAGGAAAAAAATCATTTGCACAAAGCAGCCTACTTTAGAAATGGTCTTGACTTCAACTAGGAATCCCGAAAGCATGCTTGGGATGGTCACTGTTGTATAGATCATGTCACTAAAAGACAGATTGTGGAGGAAAAAGTACATGGGCGATTTCAGTTTGGAGTCTGTTCTGACCAGATATATAATCATACTGTTTCCCCCCAGAATAAGAACATACATTGTGAGGAAAACAGTAAATAGAATCAAATGTCTGTCTTTGAATCCCTCAATGATGAACAGTGTTACTGACTCAGTCACGTTCATTTTAGAAGACCAGCAACTGGAGGAAAAAAAAAATAAACCAGAAAAGAAGAAAGAACAAGTTATACTTAAGACAACAGCTTGAATTCATGTTTAAATTAAAAGTTGTTGAAGAAAGTTCCCTAAATTTAAACCTACACAAAAATCTCTGGAAAGTCTGATTCAAAACAATAAGCAGAAAAGGAAGTGGATTATTTTTAGAAATGCATACCTGTGAAAGTCTCAGGTCATGTTCAAATAAATTTAATCTTACGAAATGAAGGAACAAAGTATGTATGAGGCCTTAAATATACAAATCAAAACAAAGGAGTTTCATTATCTTAATAGGTTGTCAAGCGCAAGTGTTTGTTTTCATTCTTATTCATTAAAAGTGATCCCTGGACCAATTAAACAGCTGAATGGTTTTGCTTCCCTTGTTATCATGTTTTTCATCTACTCAGAGGGTAATTACAGAAGGATAATCACCTCTCTTGGATTTGAATTTGAGTCATTAGATCTTAATTGCTTTGTTACTATCAGTGCCAGAGAGCAGGTTGTTTAACCAACTTTTCCAACAGGTTTAATTTCTTTCATGTACTTTTTCAGTAGGATTAAGGTACTAAATTAAGATCACTAATGAACACCCAGTTCTGAGTTGATGAGGACCATCTGTGGCACCTTATAGATTCTGGTAGTAACTAGTCGTGGGTTTTCTTTTCTCAGTAACAGCTTCTTGACTGCCATACAACCATTCAAACTCTGTCTTCTCACACTGGAAGAACACTGTTTTTTTCTTCTTTCTTAAAGATGTTAAAAATCGTAAGTCTTGAAAAGATTGCTTCTATGGTGCTCATAGAAGTGAATGCATTACAAAGATTGGTGCAAATACACTCCAGAATCCTTAAACAAATGTTGAAAACCTTACTGCAACAGCTAATGATCTGTAGGCACCTCCAGCTCTTGATATCATCTGTGTTCATGAGTCTGCATTATGGGAGATCAGCAATGACTGCTGCTCTCTAAATGAAAAGGTAGTGCTGATATTCCACAACACTACGTGGTAAATGTATAATTTTAGATTTAAAGACAAAAACAAACTTCATGCCAACACCAAAATATTAATTCAGCTGTGAAACATGGTGAAGAGTGTATAATGGTTGCTGTTTCAAGGCCTGAACAGCTTAAAATCATTGAAAGACTAATGAATTCTAAGCTGTATCACTAAATTCTTCAGCAGAAGGCCATCTGTGATCTAAAACCCAGACAAAGCAAAATACAGAACTAAATCAACATAAGAGTGGCTCAAACAGATTTTATGGCCATGTCAGATTCCTAACCTCCCAGTTGAAATGCCCTGATATAGCTTCCTTATGACCATTCAAACAAGACAAAAATATACAATAGCGTAGTCAGATCTTCATCTAAGTTATAACAATAGAGAAAGAGAACCCAATACAACAAATAGCACAAACAATTATACAGCTTTTTTTTTATTATTTTATAGATCAAAGCAATCCAACATTAAATGTCTTTGTTAGCAAAAAAGTATGTCAACCTCTGCTTTCAGTATCTGGTGTGACCCTTTGAGCAGCAAAGACTTCAACCAAACATTAATTATCTCACACTGACTTTTCTGAGTTTTCCTGACATAACTGTCTCCTTTCAGTGATGTTGGTGGGCTTTCCTTCCACACTTCAGGTCCTGCCAGAACATTTCTATTGTATTAAGGTCTGGATTTTGAGTCCAGAGCGCATTTTTTGGTAGACTGACCAGTGTATTTAGGGTTGTTTTCTTGCTGTAAGACCCATCTTTTATTGAGCTTCAGTTCACAGATGGATGCCCAGATATTCATTTTCTAATCCTGTTTGAGGTAGTTTATAGCACCACATTTGTCTAACTATTCCCTGTCCCATCACACTTTGTCCAGCTTATAAAGGCCTCCATAATCAGCCGAAGAGCTGCTTCAGAGCTGGACTGAGTCATAGAATACTTCAAACAGTGCAGTGGGTCACTGTGAGCAGGATTAAGAAATGTTGCTGTACACAATTTGTGTGAGCATTCAAACTTTATCATGGAGAACGTTTTTTTCAAACAGTGATGAATTTTATGTTTTGTATTTCAAAAAACAAGCAGCTCATCTGGTTATATTTATATAATTCAAATGCATTCATTCACAATTTTAACTGAGGTATCTGATTATCTCTTGCTATTGCCCTAGTCAAAGGTTTTGCTGTACTCTTTGAATCTGAATTAATCTGTCCGAAATTGAAATTTTGGGGACACTGGGCCAAAAAACAAAATTTTGTGCCTTTGAATGAAAGTAAACTGAAAAACTACAAGCTAATGAAAAAACGTATTATTTAAACATCATACTGTTGTATCTTAAAGGGTTGCATATGGCCACATACCTGTCAAAAGCACCAAAGAGGTGAAGACAGTAAGCTTGAATTACACAAGCAATGCAACTAATGTACCTGTCAAATTCTTCTTTATAGATGTCTTTGAGCAAGCTAGGCACCGCAATAGTAGCTCCAGTTGCATCATTTAGAGGAAGGTTACAGAAAAGAAGATACAAGGGGTCCTTTTGGACATGTAGCTGTTAGGCTCAGTAAGAGAATTAGGATGTATCTGGATTTATCTGCTTAAAGAATACACGTAGCTCATGAGGTTTTGACGTGAGAAGAAACTGTTTATGCCTCATCATGCTAAATCATCACATCATACTACACTCAGCGGTGCATGACGTACTTAGAGGCCGTTACGGTCCTGTTGAGATTGGCTGCGAAGGCGAGCTGTGGGGAAACAAGTCGTCGTGGTCGGAGTGTTTACGTTTGCCTTGTGAGACCCGCCTCCTACTGTAAACCTTTGGTTAGTGAGGTTTCACAACCTGTTATTATTGTTTGCAACGAATTATCACCGTTTATTACACGTTGATAGCACTGTTAAGATAGTATTTACAGAAATGTATGAGTTAAAATGTGGCCGTTAACCTGATAACTAGAGCTAACGTGAGTGCTAGCAATTCTACAGTTAACGTTGGTTCTTTGATTGGTTAGCTAAGCCACAAATCTAATGTTATGGCGCTACCTAACGTTAGCTAACGTTTGAAAACGTTGAACTTTATTACTTGAGCTTTAAAAGTTAGTAAATTGTTTGGAATTTTGTAATTCCTGCCTTGACATTTAGGTTTTAGATTTGGTTTCATAGCAAAGCAAAGCTAGCTATCAAACAAACATCCGAATCTGATGAATCTTATGATCCATTGAAGGGTTGCTGAGGTCCAAAATGGTCCTTTTAAGGCATTGCTCCGTAAAAAAATAAAAAAAATAAAAAAATTCCTAGTTAGTAACGTCTTTAATAGTGTACTTCTAGCAGGCCAGACACTGAAGAGCCAAAAAAAGGTTATAGGACGCTCATTGCAACATCTCTTGTATGTTATTGCATGTCACACTGCTGATGCGTCCTAAATATTTTCTGGCGACACGCCTAGAAAATGATCATGTTCTGCTTATGGCTTCTGTTTTTTTGCCAGACAGTGGCACCAAAAAACTCCTGCAAAGTTTTGCTTGAAAAATGCATGTATGAAACGGCAAAGAAGGAGAGTTTGGAGACATTCATTGCTGGGGAAGAGGGGGACAATGAAAGCCTGAAGCATTATAAAGGAGGAGGAGACAGTTCACTGGTTGAAAAATGAAAGGGAAACCTTAACACTCAACGTGGTGTCTGTTTATGAGAAAGTCTAGTTCTTCAGTAAAGGGTGCATGTGCAGTAGCTAGACCAAGCTGGGAAAAACAGTTTCCAGTGTGTTATTTGCAAACTCTACAAACTATATATGCATTTTTGTTAGATTTTATCAGTGATTTCAAATATCTTTCTAAAACGATATGTGGCTTTCACTTTTGGTTTTAAAGGTCTCTCCTGTAAAATTCAACGAGGTAGAGGCCTTGTCTTATGACATGAAATAACTAGTATTGCCAAGGTGGCCGCCGAGTGAACAGACTTTCAAATAAGGACTTTGCTTCAGGTCAGTAGGCTTATTGTTCTGCTGTGTCATTTTGAGGCATATCACTCTATTTGTGAACTGAAAGCTGAGCCAGATTACAGTATGCAAGTTAATATAGGAATAAAGTTTTTATTTCATCATTATTCCATCTCATGCTACACTTCACACATCACATTAAAAGTTCAAAAACCACCAGTTTTAACCCCCTAAAGTACAACATGCAAATGTTACTCATTACTCATTTCTTATTACTACTTAACTTAACATATTAGTTTCATAGTAGTTACTGAGTTACTTACAATTGTTAATAATGCTGAATAAAAAGCCCAGTTCAATAGGTAATATTCAATAACTACTATGAATTATTTGGTAGCTGCACTCTCTGAAAAACCTTCCAGGGTACAAGCACTATCACTATGGTGATGCCATCAAGGGTACATCTCCTTGACTCCAGGCTTTTTACTTCATTTTTCTACTTGAAAGACTATGCTTAAATATGCTTAATTTGAAGCAAAAATAAATGTAATGTATCTTTAAACTCATTTAAGGCATGCAGTTGTACCTTCAGGGCCATGTTATACCTTTGAGGATATGTTTAGATTGTTTGTACACTGAGGGACTAAAATGTACCTGGACAGTACCCCTGGACAGTTTTTTGACGGTATACTATACAAATTGCCACTATCATAGCAAAACCTTGTTTTCCTGCATGACAACTTTACAAAAGATGTTAAAAAGACTTATTACATGTTACATTAAAAATTATTTAATGAATTCTAATGTAACAAAATGACTTGAGTAATTTAACTTAAGTAATTTAACAGGTTGGGAGGCAGTAAGAAAGCCATATAAGCAAAATAAGAAAAAAAGACTTTCCTGGGCCAAGAAGCACCACCAGTGGACTACTGAAGACTGGAAGAAGGACTTATGGACCAGTGAAAAAAAGTACAAAAAGATGGCTACCTTGATGAGTTAAAATTTTTTATAAAGTTTTGTTTAAAATGATTTTATGATTTCTTTTTTGTCTCAAGATGTTTATTTGTTATGTGCTTTTAATTGCAGAGTATAATGACACATTATGTACATGTACGTGGATGTACTGCAAATTCGAGGCAATGAACTGTGTACTACACTTCTGGGGTGAGTAATGGGTTGTGTTTAATGTCAATGTGTTTGTAAGTAAGTGAGGGGGGTCATGGGTGAATAAAAGAGGAATTACACTGATTTTTCAGAATTTCTCCATAAATCTTCATGATATAAACAAAATCATTCAGAGTGCTTTGGTGTAAAATGATCCTTTCCAGAGAAACTTACTGAGGCATACTTGTTCACAGTGGTGGTGATAGGAACCAGACGTCAGAAGTGTTTAATTTGTCTAAAAGCCATATAACATTAAGCTTTTACATGAAATAGCTTCGAATTTGATGCCTGATGCCAGAGTCATTGTTTCATGGTAGTTTTGAGCTTTTGCACTAAAAATACGTACAGGGCGGCCAGATGCATTTTAAGATATGTACATGCTTGGATAGATGCCTGCAGGGAGATAGAAGACAAAATAGTTCCCAAAGGAAACAAGTTTTTTTTTTATGTACCGTTATGTTACCCACATCAGCATTACATATAAAACTCAGAAGACATGTGAAGTTTCTCTGGTGGTTTTGGATATTAAATAAAATGGCTATATTAGTGTTGTAGACATTATGACTCCTGGTTCCTGTCACCACCACTGTAAATTGAAATGTCTCGGCGAGTTCCTCTACAATTAACCAATACACTTAAAACTGCTCTGAACTGAACTGTGGAGAAAAGTTGAAAAATCGGTGGAATTTCCAGGACCATTTTGGACCTTAGCAACTCTTCAATGTATCATAAGATTTACTCTTTACTCATTCAGATAAATACACTGATTATTGTCTTCATACATGTCATTCATATCCTTGACTTTTGATTGACTCGGCATGTTCAGAACATGAGCTCTGATGCTGACTGGTAGCTGTATCGGATGCATTTGAAGTTGGAACCATACTTACAGTAAAATGTTTTAGAGCTGAGCTGTGCAAAAAATGCTCAAAAAGAAAAAGAAGTAACTCACAACAGCAGACTTTGATAAAAAAAAAAAAAACATGCAAATAATAGTGTGTTATATGACGGTACACTATCATTTGTAGAAGACCTGGGTGTTGTGCTGGAGAGGCCTAATGGTTTTACTGGGAAGGCTGCCACACAAAGAAGCGACACAGCGCAGTTGGACAGAATGCAGCTACAGCATATGTTTAGATTCAGGATACGTTTACATTTAATATTCTAAGTTACAGTCCTCATATAGCTTTATTAAAACGTTTTCGCACAGCTTTTAGTGAACTTATCACATTTTGTAACAGTTAACTAACTTTTCACTCTTTGCTGTTTCACTGTTATGTTCAACTCTGCCTAACTGAAAAATCTGTATCACAGTACTGCTTTGAGGCTTGAGCTGACGTTACCTGTAACTAGTTCAAGTGATGAGTGCACAACGGTGTCACTGAACAGGCTTAACCATTTTCCTTTGTTGCTTGAAAGTTTTAGAAATGTACTTGCCTGATCAGCTCGTATATCATTATTCAGCTATGTAGGCCATTTAGAATTAAGGTTAGGCCAATATGTGTGCTGAATAGTGTATCTACTATGTTCTAACTAGGCCTGGGATTGATAAGTAAAGAGGAATAAGGAAAGAGAACTGACAGAGAACTATAGAGGACTAATTTAACTTTAAACAGCTAGCAAAATAATGTTAAATGATATAGGCATCAGGTCCCTTTTATGGTTAAAACTATTGATTTTTATGGAGCATTAATAGTAAAAACATAGGCTAATCATTCCAGGGAGGATAAAAATAGTTCACAGGACAACAGTAAATCTGTTTTAGGATGCTTTAAGACAATGAAGTGACATAAACTCAGAAACGTGCCAGTCATTCATTCATGCCAGTCATATACATAGTGTATAATGCAGAAAGCTTTAGCCAATGATTTATCAGATGTCACCTAAACATTGAAGGCATGCCCCATTTAAAAATCATATAAACTGTGAAAAAAAGGGAGATTAAAATAAATGTGAGAAATGGTAATGTGATGAAAAATATATATAGATGAATAACTGATATAAAGTGATTTTTTTATTTTATTTTATCATTTGGAGATTTTAGTAAATAATTAAAAGCTTTTTAAAACTATAATTTCTATAATTCATACTTTGAGATCTGCAACAGTTTCAAACGAAGGTATGTAATAGTACTGTAAACAAAAGCCATTCGATATTTTAGATGGCGAATTTTCAAATTCAGATGTCTTATGCCATTACTTGAATTCATTTCTCATTCAAACCGGAATATAATTGTTAGATTAGTTGATTAATTGAAAAAATAGTCAATTGATTAACCAAGTATTGAAATAATCATTAGTTGCAGGCCCATAGCTAATTACTTAAATCACGCAGGCCAAGTAATTCCTCTCCTCTCTCTTGCTCTTTCTCTCCCTCTCTCTCTGTCTCTCTCTTTCTCTCTCTGCTAAGGGATGATTTCCTGTTCTTATGTTATTCAACAGTTAGCTACCCATGATTACATTCAGTGTGGAGAGCTGAAGACATCATTGCATACTAGTATTCCTATAGTCTTTTTGAAACAGTCTTGTTTTTCTGGTCAGAAGAGTTGTAGCTTGTTATTTTAAGGCAAATGTAGGATCTGAACAATTATTGAAGACCAGGTACCACAACCCCACTATGGTTCCCTGGATTGATATTATTTGGTTAGTGAAAATATTGGATCAAACATTGCAGTTTAAATTCAAATTGTCCTGACATACTGTACCTCATAAACGTCCTGTATCAGGCATTGTGGAGTCTTCCACAGCCATGCCACCCTAGAACCACATAACAACACATCTGATGAAATTTATCCATGGTCTTCGGCACGCTGTAGTTGAACAACAGCATTAAGAACAGGAGCAACTAGAGTGTATTTGCTTTGTCATAATGGACGGTTTAATGACAATCCACAGTTTTTAAATGTCTTCCTTCTATCATATTTACTTTTTTTTCTCAGCCATGTTGAGGATTTTGTTCTCAAAGCTCATGGCAGTAGAAGGAATTTGACAGAAATCCATATAAATGTGATAATAGTCTCCACACTATGGTGACCGCCTATGATGACACAGCTATGTTATCCGAGAGAACTGTGTTTCTCAAGAGTTACAATGCATACCCATACCATAAAACTTCATCCACTATGTTTATTTCTTTGTTTACACTTCCTCTACAACATTTCCAATATAAAACATGTAACTACTGAGTTATATATTTACTTCTTCAGAAACTGTTTTTGATAATTGTCAAAGATTGCTGCTTACAGAGTAGGTCTCTTGTTCTTTTCATTGACATTTACTAGCATTTTTCTGCCATCAACAGGGCAAGAAGGAGGTAGTTTTTATGACTTGATGCAAAAACAGGGTGGTTTGTGGTTGAATTTTAGGAGGGACAGTTAGGTGTTTCAGGCATAAATTTCTTCCAGACGGTATTATGAGAGAGAATCCAAATTCTCATATTCACACTTTTGCAAAAACTTGATGAGCAGGCCTTGAGCATGAGCCATCACCTTTTCATTTAGTCACCATAACAGAATGGACTTAATGAGTGAAAAATGTGACAAAGATTAAACTAAGTAAATATGCATTTTGCACAGGAATTACATTTGACATGTCATTTGTTGATTTTGCTCTAGGTTGTTCCAAGGATTTGTCCATGCAACAACATTGAAATATTTTTCTGTGTTTTATGATTGTATTAGAAAAAGCTATATGTAAGTAAAAATATTGTTACTCATTTGACCAAAAGTAGCCTAATAAAACAACGTACCTACTGCAATGTAAAACATCCACAGAAAAGAGCAAAATTACACCTAAAAGAATAAATTTCCTATAGTAGGAAACTGTAGTGCAAGTTAAAGTATTATCATTGGAATATCACAGTTTCAAAACTAGTACAAGTTACTGTGAGTGTTATTAACAATTTCATGTCAAACCACAGACAGAAGTTCTTTCTTTTATGGTGTATAAAGATTCTGGTTATGGGATCACCCTCTTTAAGTGTAGAATCTTCAGCAGAGCATGTCTAATTTCAGTAGTTTGCAGGGCATATATGACAGGGTTCAGAATACCTGGGCCAACATGGAAAAGCAGCGCAGCTCCTTTCCTGTAATCTGCATAACCAGAGAAACGATGGAGTATGATCATGGTTAACGCAGATGTACACATGATGACATAGACAGTCAAGTGTGTGCTGCAGGTTTTCAAAGCCTTGCTGTTCAAAGTTTTGTTTTTACGATTAATACAGACAGCTGTTATTTTGGCATAAGTAAGTGCAATGCATCCCATAGAAGAGCTAAGGAAAGCTACTGTGTATATCAGGCCATATACATTATTAATGTAAGGATTTTCACATGACAGTTTGAACAGTGATGCATTATCACAGAACGGATTTTCTATGAATATTCCACAGCGATTCAGCCTTATTGTCAGAGCTAACAATATGCTCACACAGACTAGTGCTACACCCCAGGCTGATGCAGTCAGTTTAACCACCATTTTGGTAGTCATGACAGTTGTATAGTGCAGTGGATTACATATGGCAACATATCTGTCAAAGGCCATAACCATGAGTACAGTGTGAGAGGCAACAACATACAGGTGGAAACCAAAGGCTTGAGCAACACACTCAGTATAACTGATGTAGCGTTCAGATTTTGGCCTTAAAAGGTCCCCAAGCAACCGAGGGAAAATGACAGAGTTTCCAAATGCATCATTAAAGGGAAGATTACAGAAGAGAATGTACATAGGTTCATGTAGGCTTCTTTCCATTGTTATGAGCAGAATGATTCCAATATTAGCTACCATAATGAGCAGATAGAAAATGAGAAAGAAAAGAAATGTAGGATACAAGGTTTGTTCAGGGACAACCAGTCCCTCCAGCTGTAAAAAAGGACTATTAAATGTCACATTTTCCATTGAGAGGTGATACGACAGCTGTTTGAAATAAGAAGAAGGCAATAAGATGTTGGAAATTTCAGTTGGTTAATAAGCAGAAACATATATTAGTGAGCTTTAAAACTTTGTTGTTTTATACATTTCTGTTCTAAATATTTAGTCCTCATTCTTCAAGATACATGATTCTTTCAGTCCTTATTCATTGAGAATTCCAAAAATGTTTTTTTTTTAATATAAATTTGTTGTGTTTATATAGTTGTTATATAGTTATACATGTAGTGAACAGCTCTATAGCTAAGTAATTAGGGCAAAATCACTGAAATTTAAAATGTAACAGCAATAACAGTTATTTTTTAGCCTTAAGAAGTCATTAAGATGTCTTTACATGGTAAAAGTTGGTAAAAAAACATTTTGGGTCATTGTTGTTTCAGTATTAAAATAATATGGGCAAGTCCAGCATTGATTATTCATTTTCTGGTAAAAGAACATCAACATCAATGTAAAACAACAGAACAATTATTTTAGACACCTGGCCCTCCATCCTTATATTGACATGCTGTTTAGCCTCAAAAGAGCCTAGGGGATGTCTAAGGGAGTGTCTTTACCACAGGTTGTGTTTCAATCTAAATATAACTCAAAACGTCTGATGTTGTGTAACAGTTCATTGGCTTATGCACAATGTAGAACACAAAGTTTAGTTACACAGATGATTTCATTGCCTTATAACATATTCCTTTCTCAAGGAAACAGTATGACGTAGGATATTAAAATGTATTACCCAACATTTCCATACTGAATGGTTGACTTGTGAGACATTTTACCATTTCATCAAAAACATTAACTCATTTAGAACTTGGTGGCAGCAGCGCATCTCAAAAAAGTTGGGATAGGCCCATGTCTGCCACTGTGTAGTTTCCCTTCTTCTTTTCACAACAGCCTGTAAACATCATGAAAAGACCAGTTGCTGGGAGAGGAATGTTGTCCCATTCTTGTCTGATGTTGAATTCTAGCTGCTCAACAGTCCTGGGTCTTCTTTGCCGGAGTTTTCGTTTCATGATGCACCAAATGTTTTCTTTTGTTGAAAGGTCTGGAATGGGAGAATATGTTGTTCTAAAATATCTATATACTGTTCAGCATTTATAGTGCCTTTCCAGATGTGTAAGCTGCCCACGCCATAGGCACTAATGCAACCCCATATCATCAGAGATGCAGGCTTCTGAGCTGTGTGCTGATAACAAGCAAGTCCGTCTCCTTTTGAGTGTGCAGGATAAAGAAAAAGAATTTCAAATTTGGATTCAATTCATCTGTCCATTTTAAATGAGCTTTGGCCCAGAGAAGACAGCGGCGAATCTGGGTTGTGTTGACATATGGCTTCTTCTTTGCATGATACAGCTTTAACTTGCATTTGTGGATTGCATGGCAAACTGTGTTTGCAGACAGTGATTTCTGGAGGTGTTCCTGAGCCCATGCAGTGATTTCTAGTACAGAATCATGCCTGTTTTTTTTAATGAAGTGCCGCCTGAGGGCCTGAAGATCACAAGCATTTCTTGTCCTTTGCATACAAGGATTTCTCCAGATTCTCTGAATCTTTTGATGATGATATGTACTGTAGATGGTGGGATATCCAAATTCTTCACAATTTTACTTTGAGGAACATTTTTCTGAAATTGTTTCACTATTTTTTAACCACAGTTTTCTGCACATTGGTGAACCTCTGCCCATCTTTGCTTCTGAGAGACTCTGCCTCTCAAAAATGCTCTTTTTTATACCCAGTCATATGAGTTAGTTGCAAATTGCTCCTCCAGCTGTTTTTTATTTGTACCAATTACTTTTCCAGGCTTTTGTTGCCCCTGTCCCAACTTTTTTGAGATGCGTTGCTGCCTTTGAGTTCTAAATTAATTAATGTTTTTCATGAAATGGTAAAATCTTATATGTGTTCTGTGTTCTATTGTGAATAAAATATGGGTCTATGAGATTTGCAAATCATTTCATTCTGTTTGTATTTACATTTATTTACATTTTACACAGCATCCCAACTTTTTTGGAATTGGGGTTGTAGCTGATAGATTAACAGATTAAGGAAATAATCATTAGCTGCAGCCCTAGTACTAATTATTTTTAGATTTCATCGAGGCCTAGTTCTGACTGGTTTTTAAAGTTGGCTGCAGGGCATGTCTGTTTGGTGGCTGTCTGTCTTCAACTCTCTCTCCAGCACACACACAAAACACACCTCTCAGCCTCTAAATAAGAACATAGTCCAGCTGTTGTGTGTATGTAAACGCAGTTTATGTTTCTCATTATCTTTCATAAAATTTGAAATTACATGCTTTGTCTCTTTTGCTCTCTCTCTCTTTCTGCTTAGGGATAATTTCCTGTTCTTGTGTTTTCCAACCGTTATAGTAACTACCAGTAATATCATTCCGTGTGAAGAGCTGAAGACATCATTGCAGACTTGTTTTCCTATAGTCTTATCAAAACAGACTTATTTTTCTGGTCAGAAGAGTTATAGCTTGTTATTTTATGGCAAATGTAGGGTCTGAACAATTATTGAAGACTAGGTACCACAACCCCCCCTATGATTCCTGTGCTGATATAATTTGGTTTGTCAAAATATTGGATCAAACGTTGCAGTTTAAATTTTAGTTGTCTTGACATACTGTACCTCATAAACTCCCTCTATCAGCCATTGTGGAGTCATCCATGGCCATGCCACCCTAGAACCACATAACACCACATCTGATGGATTTCTTCATGGTCTTCGGCACGCTGTAGTTAAACAACAGCATTAAGAAAAGGAGCATCTAAAGCGTATTTGCTTTGTCAAATGGGACAGTTAAATGACAATCTGCAGTTTTTAAATGTCTTCCTTCTATTATATTTCCTTTTTCTCAGACATGTTTTTTTCTCAAAGCTCATGGCAGTAGAAGGAATTTGAGAGAATTCCCATTAAAGTGAAAAGTCTCTATTCTATGGTGACAGTCTCTGATAACTAACTCCACTATGTTTATTTTTTTGTCCACACTTCCTCTACAACACTTCCAACATAAAACATAGAACTACTGAGTTATATATTTACTTCTTCAGAATCTGGTTTTGATAATTGCCAAGGATTGCTGCTTACAGAGTAGGTCTCTTGATCTTTTCATTGACATTACAAGCATTTTTCTGCTATCAACAGGGCAAGAAGGAGGTAGGTTTTTTGAATTGATGGTTGAACATTAAACAGGATAGTTAGTTAGCTGTTAAAGGCATGAACTTTCTGCCAGACTGTACACTGTTAGAAACAAAGGTTCTGTGCAGGTACATATTTTGTTCTTCAAGGTACAAACAATGTAAATGTACGCTCAAAGGTACAACAGTAGTTTTAGGGTCCAATTGTGTACCTTAAATAAGTTTTTCCCAGGTGAAAATTATGTATTTGTGCTGTTTCACAACCTAATGTTCGAAAACAGAACAAATAAATGAAATAAAAAGCCTGAAGACAAGACGGGGTGTGTAGAGTCAATACGATAAAAAAATGTATAATTGTGGTACAATTATATCCTCTGACTAAAGGTACTGATACCATTGTGGTTACCACCCCAGTGACAAGAAGGGTCCTGCCTCAGTGTCAGTTTAATACCTTTTTTCTGAGACTGTATTATGGGGGAGAATCCAAATTCTCAAATTTACATTCACACCTTTGCCAAAACCTGACAAACAGGCCTTGAGCATGAGGCATCACCTTTTCATTTAGTCAGCATAACTTTAAACAGAATGGACTTAATGAGCGAAAACATTTGACAAAATGTAACCTTAGGTAAAAATGCATTTTGCGCAGGAATTACATGTGACATGTCATAATAATTTTGCTGTAGGATGTTCCAAAGAATTTTCCGTACAACAATATTGGATAATTTGTCTTTATTTTATCACTGTATTAGAAAAGGTCATATAGAAGTTTAATATTGTTAGTAATTTCACTAAAAGTAGCCTAATAAAACAACTTGAGTAAAAATTCGTATGGAGTCACCTTCTGCAATGTAAAACATCAGCTGAAAAGAGCAACTTTAAACTTTAAAAAGAATACATTTCCTTGCAAATATACTGGAGTGTAAGTTAAAATGGTCTCATTTGGGCCAGCTCAGAAAAGTAAAACTCAGAATTAAATACACCTGAGGATCTGTGACTAGTTACTACCTAATATAGTTTGGTCAAGTATACATGGACAGCATATGCAGCAAAGACAGAATTTCACAGTTTTAAACCTAGAACATATTGCTGTGAAATTTATCAATTTCAATTCAAACTACAGAGAGAAATTCTTTTATTTATGATATATGAAATTTCTGGTTATGGGATCATCTTCTTTGAGCATAGAATCTTCAGCAGAGCATGTCTAATCTCAGTAGTTTGCAGGGCGTATATGACAGGGTTCAGAATACCTGGGCCAACATGGAAAAGCAGCGCAGCTCCTTTCCTGTAATCTTCATAACCAGAGAAACGATGGAGTATGATCATGGTTAACGCAGATGTACACATGATGACATAGACAGTCAAGTGTGTGCTGCAGGTTTTCAAAGCCTTGCTGTTCAGAGTTTTGTTTTTACGATTAATACAGACAGCTGTTATTTTGGCATAAGTAAGTGCAATGCATCCAATAGAAGAGCCAAGTACAGCTGCTGTGTATATCAGACCATATACATTATTAATGTAAGGATTCTCACATGACAGTTTGAACAGTGATGCATTATCACAGAACAGATTTTCTATTAATGTTCCACAGCGATTCAGCCTTATTGTCAGAGCTAACAATATGCTCACACAGACTAGTGCTACACCCCAGGCTGATGCAGTCAGTTTAGCCACCATTTTGGTAGTCATGACAGTTGTATAGTGCAGTGGATTACATATGGCAACATATCTGTCAAAGGCCATAACCATGAGTACAGTGTGAGAGGCAACAAGATAGATGTGGAAACCGAAGGCTTGAGCAACACAGTCAGTATAACTGATGTAGCGTTCAGATTTTGGCCTTAAAAGGTCCCCAAGCAACCGAGGGACAATGACAGAGTTTCCAAATGCATCATTAAAGGGAAGATTACAGAAGAGAATGTACATAGGTTCATGTAGGCTTCTTTCCATTGTTATGAGCAGAATGATTCCAATATTAGCTACCATAATGAGCAGATAGAAAATGAGGAAGAAAAGAAATGTAGGATACAAGGTTTGTTCAGGGACAACCAGTCCCTCCAGCTGTAAAAAAGGACTGTTAATTGTCAGGTTTTCCATTGAGAGGTGATACGACAGCTGTTTGAAATAAGAAGAAGGCAGCTGGATATTGGAAGTTTCAGTTGGTTAATAAGCAGAAACATGAACTTTAAATCTTTGTTATTTAATACATTTCTGTTCTAAATATTTGGTCCTCATTCTTCAAGATTCGTGATTTTCCGAGTCCCCATTCTTTGAGAGTTCTAAAAAGTATTCTTCTCCAAATATTTATTTGTTGTATTTATACAGTGTACATATAGTGAACATAGATATATTTCAAAATAGCTAAGTATTAAGAGCAAAAGAACTGAAATGTAAAATGTAACAGCAATAACAGTTATGATCTTTTAGCTTCCCTGGATGATTAAGAAGTCTTTACATGATAATAGTTGGTGTGAAAAACATCTTGGGTCAGTGTTGTTTCAGTATCGTAATATTATGAGCAAGTCCAGGTTTGATCTATTAAATATAATTTCTGGTAAAAGATCATCAGCATCAATGTAAAACAACAGAACTATTATTTTAGGTCCCTGTTCCTCCATCCTTATATTGACATGCTGGTCAGCCTCAAAAGAGCTTATTGGACATGTGACGGAGTGTCATAACAACAGGTTGTTTTTCAAATCTGATTCCGTTCTAAAAATAACTGAAAACCCCTGATAATGCGCTACGGTTCCTTGGCTTTTATACGCTGTAAAACACAAAGTTTAGTTACACAGATAATCTCCTCACTTTAAAACATATTCTTTTCTCAAGGAAACAATATAATGAAGGATATTTAAACATATTATGCACCTTTTCTATAATGAATGGTTGACTCAAATAGTTATATAAAATAGAAGCAAGAATGGCTGAATGGGTTTTGGACACCAGCAGCAAAATCTTAAGGAAGAATTACCTTTCTTTGAAATTCTTTGTGGTAACATCAAGATAAAAAGTCTTGAAGTACTGTTTTTATTTGAGTTTAAGGTAAATAATTTGATTGTGATGCTGCATTTTTTGTTGTTTTTGTTGTGTGCAGCTAGTGTTAATATTATCTGTATGCTAGTACAAGCTGCTTGTCACAGTGTCCAGGCTTTGTTTTATTAATTTCATTTGATCATATCTGACATACTAATGACAAAGTTTTTCATCCCCCTGTCCGTTCTAACTGCACACGCTTTACTGACTTAACTTAATCAGAAACAGCATCATGTCTTATATTATAAATGCAACATAAATTATGAATTTGAATAATAAATGAGTGAATTTGTATTAATGACTTATGCTAGGTATAGTAGATAATAATCTCATTTTTTATTGTTTAAAGCGTAACTCCTCAGATTTTTCAAATTCCCTGTATAATTCAGTCATTGAGATGTAAACAAAGTAATTTAGAATAGTTCAGTGTGAGATGTGAAATGGTTAATTGTAGAGATCTGAATTTTTTGGGTGCTATTTTGTCTCACAACTCCCTGCATGTACCTCTCTGCCATTAATGTATTTAAAGTTTTTCAAGTTGTAAAAAAAACTTTTTAAGCCAAAATCTCATCGCAAACCTAGTTTGAAACAGTGTGTATAGAATGAGGCAGTGTATCTGTAACCATTTTATGTAATAGTATTCTATGAAGTATCTTTTAGATTAATTGAGTTAATAAACGTTGGATGTCTGGTTCCCATCACCACCACTATTAACAATAAAGACCTCATAAGTTTCTCTATAACAAAGCATCAAATTGGTGCAATTTCCCTTTAATCCAAAGTACTACAGAACAATACTGCACAAGTTTTCTATTAGCTAAGCATCTGTCTTAAATATTACAAATGCATTTATAACATTCAAAAATAATATAAACTGTGACAACAATTCAAAATAAACAAATTATTAAATATGTGCTAGAACTGAGAACAGGAAAGGTGATAAGCTAGATAAGGAAACTAAAAATAATATGAAGTTATTTTTATTTCATTAACAGTTTGTAGATTTTAGTGAATAATTAAAAGCTTTCTATAATTCTTGTATTCATTTACACTTTTGGTTTAGCAACAGATTCAACTGAGAAATAAATGTAACAGTACTGTAAACAAAAGCAGTTTGATATTATATAATATTAGTAGATTTCAGTGGTGAGGTTTCAAAGATGTCTTATGCCATTGTTTGAATTCATTTTTCACTTAGTTGAACAGTTTAAAAAAGTGTTGATAGATTTACAGATTGTATAAATAGTCATTAGTTACAGCCCTAGTGCTAATTGTTTTTAGATATTACCCAGGCCTAGTTCTAACAGCTTTGTAAAGATGGTTGCAGTGATATACTTGGTCTGCTTGGTGTCTCTCTCTCTCCCAGTCTTTCTCCACCTTCCATGTGCACACCATGCACACCTCTCACTTTCTAAAGAAGCACATAGTCCAGCTGTTGTGTGTGTAAATGAAGTTTAATGTTTCTCTGTCTCATCATCTGTCATAAGGTTTGAAATTGCATACTATTTCTCTCTTACTCTCTCTCTTTCTGCTCAGGGATAATTTTGTGTTCTTGTGTTGTTCAACAGTTGAATGAACTACTACTGACAACATTTAGTGTGCAGCGAAGGCCAGCTGTGGGGAACCAGGTCGTTGTGGTCAGAGAATTCATGTTTCCCTGTGAGACCTGCCTTCTACTGTAATCTTTTGGTAAGTGAGGTTTCATAACCTCTTGTTTTTGTCTGCAAAGATTTATCATTGTTTATTATACGTTGATAGCACTGCTAAGATCTTATTCACAGATAAGTAAGAGTTTAAAGGTAGCGGTTAACCTGGTAGCAGTACTACTGTTAACGTTAGCTATTTGACTGGTTAGCTAAGCTACAAATCTTATATTATGGCAGCTGGTGAACATTTGAAAAGGTCGATCTTGAATTTTATTATCTTTCATCTTAAAAAGTGAGTAAATTGTTTGGAATTTTGTAATTTCTTGTAATTTGGTTTCATAGTAAGCCAAAAGCTATTAAAGAAACATCTGAGTCTGATGAACCTTATGATCAATTGAAAGGTTGCTGAAGTCCATCGCTCCATAAAAAACATTTTTTCCCTCTTAGCAAAATTTTTAATAGTGTCAAAAGTTAGCTGCCCAGACATTTAAGAGCAAAAAAAAGGTTATAGGACACTTATAGAATGCTGTGTCTTAATATATTTTAGATATGGATAGATATGTTTATTGTGTGTGACACTGCAAGAGATGCTGCAACTAAATCTTAGCTAAATTGTGTGGCAGACTGTGCGACCTCAATTACGCTGATGTGCGCTAATTATTTTCTGGCAATAATATTTTGCTTGTGCCTTCTATTTTTTTGATAGACAGAGGCACCAAAAAAAACAATGTTTCGCTTGTTAAAAGCATGTATTAAACGGTGAAAAAGGAGAGTTTGGAAATATTCATTGCTGGGGAAGATGGGGCAATGTGGAATGCCCATTCGTCAAAGTAAGCCTGAGACAGAGACATTATAAAGGAGGAGGAGACAGTTCACTGGTTGAAAAATCAAAGGGAAGTCTTAACAGCGTGGTGTCTGTTTATGAGAAAGTATAGTTCTTTAGTAAAGGGTGCATGTGCAGTAGCTAGACCAAGCTGAGAAAAACAGTTTTCAGTGTGTTATTTGCAAACTCTACTAATTATATATGCATTTTTTGTCTGATTTTAACAGTGATTTCAAATATCTTTCTAACACGATAATGTGGCTTTCACTTTCGGTTTTACAGGTCTTTCCTGTAAAATTCAACGAGGTAGAGGCCTTGTCTTATGACATGAAATAACTAGCATTGCCAAGATAGCCGCAGAGTGAACAGACTTTCAAATAAGGACTTTGCTTCAGGTCAGTAGGCTTATTGTCTTGCTGTGTCATTTCGAGGCATATCACTCTATTTGTGAATTAAAAGCTGAGCCAGACTATAGTATGTAAGTTAATATAGGAATAAAATTTTTATTTCATCATTATTCCATCTCACGCTACACTGATTACTTTTTAGACATGCATTCTAGCAGCAGTCACATTTCAAGATTTTGGACCAAAACTTCTTAACGCTGTTTGAACATTGTTGTATGCTGTTTTTAGAGCACATCACATTAAACGTTCAAAAAACACCAGTTTTAATCCCCAAAAGTGCAAAATGCAAATATTATTCATTATTCATTTTTTCATTACTGCTTATTTATTATATTGCTTATTTTTTTATAGATTATTTGCACAGGAAGGTACAGTAAATACAAACAAAAAACAACAAAAAATAGAGAGAAAGGGCTTTTACAAAGTACTTTCCCCTCAAAAAAAAAAGATTATTAAATTACTTAAATAAAAAACAAACTGACAATCACAAGAAAAACACTAACACACTTAGAGTGAGTGGATGAATTTTAAACTGTTTTTTGAAGCTGATGAGAGGCTGATGAACTGCCTACCAAATGAGGTGGTAGGCAGTTCCAAATTGAAGGCCCTCAATGTGAAAGTGTAACCTGTGTAAGTGACATCCTAAAGAGAGCTGTTTGAGAGAGATTAGATGACCTTGTGGAGTAATGATGAACAAGTTGTACTGGAAACTGTTTTCAAAGTAGTCAGGAAGAAGATTGTGGGTAAAAAAAGCTTTTTTGTGCCATTCTGCATTTGAGTTTTCTGATGACACCAATATTTTTTGCTACTTTATTCAAAATTAAGGAAATATGTTCTTTCCAGCACAGTTTGTCATCAATTTAGTAATTTAGTAATGCACCTGAGTTAATATGTGACTGGACATCCAGACTGGAGGAAGATCGATGCTTTTTTTATTTTTAGGGAAAAGCATATATGAACTTTTTTGATGTTGAGAGATAATGTATTAGCTTTAAACCAGTGAATAATGTTTAATTGATCATTCTGAATTTATAGATGAGATCAATTTATGGCCATCTTTATCAGATAGGATAGGTGTCATCTGCAAACAAAATAAAGAATACATTCTTTGCTGCCAAGTAAAGATCATTAACATACATTCAAAATAATAGGGGCTCCAGTAATGACCCTTGAAGAATTCCACAATCTATATTCTTCAGACTGAAGCAGGAGCTCTTCCATAAGACATTTTGAATGCCATAGTATTGTAACTTTCGTAGCAGGATACTGTGATTAACTGTGTCGAATGCCTTGAAGAAGTCAATAGACTTCTATGGTTATTTCACCGTTATCGAGTGCACTAGAAATTTTCTCAGTTAGCTGAACTAGGGCCATGGAGGTAGAATTTTTTTCTGGAAACCATACTGGTTGCAATATAATAGTTTGTATTTAGTAAGTTGACAGATGAGTTGGTTGTATGTGAGTTTTTCATGAACTTTGGAATTACTTGGAAGAATAGATGTAGGCCGATAATTTGAGAATATTGTTGGGTCATCTGATATATATAATGGGATAACTTTTGCCCATTTCAGTTTGTCAGGAAACATGCCAGAGCTTAAGGATTGGTTGATAGGGTGAAATAATGATGATAATGATGGGAGACATTTCTTTAATAACACTGGCAGGAAATCATCCAGACCAGCAGCAGTGTTCTTGAGTTTGTTTATAACATTGTTTAGTTCCATTGAAGTTGCAGGCAGAAACTTGAAAGCATTAAGTGCTGGTAAAGTGTCTGATAGAGACAGCAGAGTATCGGGAATTTTTCTAGCTACAGAAGGTCCAACCAAAAAAACATTGAATACATTAGCAACTTTGCTTTGATTAGTGAGGACAGTATTGTGCATTTTAAATTTGAAATCTGTTAGCATGTATAGTCTAGGTACACCTAGTCATGAGTTCATTGATAACTTACTGTTGTTTTGCTTTTTTGAGTGTGTGCTGTAACTTGTTTTGAAATGTAGCATATTTTCTGTACATTAACGGGGTAGGATTTGTCAAATAATCTCTGTAACGCTTGTGTTTTTTACTGCTCTCTTGTGGGCATTGATCCAGGACTTAAAAGGTTTGTTAAGATGCTTCTTTACAAATAAAAATGACTGATTCATCCCTTGAATAATGATCTCTCTAGATGCAGAGTAGGCACACTTTGGGTTTAAACATCATACTATGTACAGTTTGAAATGTATTCACTGAATTTGTTAGTGTTGCTTACTTATTCTAGCTGTGTGTATAGCTGTAGTTACAATGGAAAAGACTGGAAGGTGATCAGAAATATCAGCATATGGTACATCATCGGTACTGGATACTGCAGTGATGCTGGAGTCATTGTTTAACAGCAGTTTTGAGCTAAGCTTTTGGACTACAAATACATACAGGTTGGGTAAATACATTTTGAAATATATACAGCACAGATGTGAGGCAGCATAATTCCCAAAGAAAACCTAAGTTTTTTCTGATGTACTGTTATTTTACCACAATAAATATTACATATAAAACTAAGAAAAAAGGTTTGCTGGTGGTTTTGGATAGTGAATAAAATGCCTATGTTCTACGTTGTAGACATTATGACTCCTGGTTATCACCACCACTGTAAATAAAATTGAGTCGGCAAGTTCCTCTACAATGAATCATTTCACAAAAACGCTCTGAATGATCTGATTATGCTTACAATTTAATAGCTGGAAACATGTTGAAAAATTGGTGGAATTCCCCTTTAATGCAGTTGAGGACCTCTGATTGGCTCGTTTTTTTAATTTACTCTCATCCCGACAAATACACTCATAATTCTCTCTTTTTCTGCATAGGAGTAATTTCCTGTTCTTGTGTTACCCAGCAGTTAAAGTAACTACCAGTGATTACATTCAGTGTAAAGAGCTGAAGACATCATCACATACTAGTTTTCCTATAGTCTTATTAAAGACTATCAAGCGCACTCTGCCTTGTTTTTCTGGTCAGAAGAGTTGTAGCTTGTTATTTTAAGGCAAATGTAGGATCTGAACAATTATTGAAGACCAGGTACTACAACCCCACTATGGTCCACTGGATTGATGTGTTTTGGTTACTGAAAATATTGAATCAAACATTGCAGTTTAAATTTTAGTTGTCCTGACATACTGTACCTCATAAACTCCCTCTATCAGCCATTATGGAGTCTTCCACAGCCATGCCACCCTAGAACCACATAAGAACACATCTGATGGAAGTTCTCCATAGCCTTTGGCACGCTGTAGTTGAACAACAGCATTAAGAACAGGAGCAACTAGAGTGTGTTTTATGGCACAGTTAAATGACAGTCTGCAGTTTTTAAATGTCTTCGTTGACGATTTTTTTTCTCAAAGCTCATGGCAGTGGAGGGTATTTGACAGAAATCCCTATACATATGAAATACCTATGATGACATAGCTAAGTTATCCAAGAGAATTGTGTTTCTCAGGGGCTACAATGCATACCCATACCATAAAACTTCACCACTGTGTTAATTTCTTTGTCCACACTTCCTCCACATTTCCAACATAAATCATATAAGTATAGTATATATCATAAATAGTTATATATTTACTTCTTCAGAACATGTTTTTTTGATAATTGTCAAAGATTGCTGCTTACAGAGTAGGTCACTTGATCATTTCATTGTCACTGCTAGCATTTTTATGCCTTCAACAGGACAAAAAGGAGGTAGGTTTTATGACTTGAAAGCAAGCGCCAGGTGGTTTATGGTTGAACATTAGAAGGGATCGTTAGCTGTTTCAGGCATAAACTTTTTGCCAGACTGTAGTATGAGAGAGAATCCAGATTCTTACATTTTTATTTACACCTTTGCAAAAACTTGACAAGCAGGCCGGGAGCATGAGTTATCACCTTTCATTTAGTCAGCATAACACTAAACAGAATGGCCTCAGTGAGCGAAAACGTGACAAAGCTTAAACCTAAGAAAAAATGCATTTTGCACAGGAGTTACATGTGACATGTCATTTGTTAATTTTGCTCTAGCATGTTCCAAGGATTTGTTTCTGCAACAATTCTGAAATATGTTTCTGTATTTTATAACTGTTAGAAAAGCTATATGTAAGTAAAAGTATTGTTACTTGTTTGACTAATAGTAACATCAGTTGAAAGGAGCAAAATTACACTTAAAAGAAAATTACAAATCTATCAAAATTACTCATAATGGAGAAGCTATGACTATTAACTAACTAGTATATTGTTGGTCAAGAACTGTATATGGACAATATAGACAGGAATATCACAGTTTCAAACCTGGAACAAGTTACTGTGAGTGTTATTAACATTTCAGACAGAAATTCTTTCTTTTATAATGTATGAAAATTTTGGTCATGGCATCACCCTCTTTGAGCGTAGAATCCTCAACACAGCATGTCTAATCTCAGTAGACTGCAGGGCGTATATGACAGGGTTCAGAATACCTGGGCCGACATGGAAAAGCAGTGCAGCCCCTTTCCTATAATCTGCATAACCAGAGAAACGATGGAGTATGATCATGGTAAATCCTGATATCCACATAATCAAATAGACAGTCAAGTGTGTGCTGCAGGTTTTCAAAGCCTTGCTGTTCAGAGTTTTGTTTTTACGATTAATACAGACAGCTGTTATTTTGGCATAAGTAAGTACAATGCATCCCAAAGACGAGCCAAGTAAAGCAGCTGTGTATGTCAGACCATATACATTATTAATGTAAGGATTCTCACATGACAGTTTGAACAGTGATGCATTATCACAGAATGGATTTACTATTAATATTCCACAGCGATTCAGCCTTATTGTCAGAGCTAACAATATGCTCACACAGACTAGTGCTACACCCCAGGCTGATGCAGACAGTTTAGCCACCATTTTGGTAGTCATGACAGTTGTATAGTGCAGTGGATTACATATGGCAACATATCTGTCAAAGGCCATAACCATGAGTACAGTGTGAGAAGCAGCAACATACATGTGGAAACAAAAGGCTTGAGCAACACAGTCAGTATAACTGATGTAGCGTTCAGATGTTGGCTTAAAAAGGTCCCCAAGTAACCGAGGGACAATGACAGAGTTTCCAAATGCATCATTAAAGGGAAGATTACAGAAGAGAATGTACATAGGTTCATGTAGGCTTCTTTCCATTGTTATGAGCAGAATGATTCCAATATTAGCTACCATAATGAGCAGATAGAAAATGAGGAAGAAAAGAAATGTAGGATACAAGGTTTGTTCAGAGACAACCAGTCCCTCCAGCTGTAAATAAGGACTGTTAAACGTCAGGTTTTCCATTGATGTACAGTGATATGACAGCTGTTTAGAACAAGAAGAAGGCAGTTAGATGTTGTAAATTTCAGTTGGTTAATAAGCAAAAAGTTAACCAGGGAGCTTGAAATCTTTTTTTGTTTTGTATATTTCTGTTCTAAATATTTTAATGCTCATTCTCCAGTATTCATAATTCTTCAAATCCTTGTTCTTTGAGAAACTCTAATATTCATATATCGTATATTTTTTAAAAAAAAGCTAAGTATTTAGATCAAAATCACTGAAATTAAAAATGTAATAGCAATCACAGTTATGATCTTTTAGCCTTCCTGGGTGATAAAGAAGTCTATACATGGTAACAGTTCATGTGAAAAAACATTTTGGGTCACTGTTGTTTCAGTATTATATTAATATGAGCATGTCCAGCTTTGATCTATTTATTGTCCTTTTCTGGTAAAAGAACATCAGCATCAATACAAAACAACAGAGCAAATAGTTTAGATGCCTGGCCCTCCATCCTTATATTGACATGCTGTTCAGCCTCAAAAGAGCTCATGGGACATCTAGGTGTCATAACAGCAGGTTGTTTTTCAAATCTGGTTCCAATCTAAATATATCTCAAAACCCCTGATATTGTATTACAGTTTCTTGGCTTATACACACTGTAAAACACAAAGTTTAGTTAAACAGATGATCTTAAAACACATTCCTTTCTCCAGCAAACAGTGGTTAAAAACTGATGATGCAAGCAAAGGGTGGTTTAGGTTGAATATTAGAAGGACGCAGTTTCAGCCTTAAACTTTCTGCCAGACTGTAATATGGGGGGAGAATCCATTCTCAAATTGACGTTCACACCTTTGCAAAAAATGTACAAGCAGGCCTTGAGCATGAGGCATCACCTTTTCATTTAGTCCGCATAACACTAAACAGAATGGACTTAATGAGTGAAAAATTTGACAAAGGTTAAACTTTAAAAAAGTAAAAATGCATTTTGCACAAGAATTTCATGTGACATGTCATATGATAATTTTCCACCAGGATGTTCCATGGATTGCAGTATTGCAACAATATTGAAACTTCTGTTTTTATCACTTTATTAGAAATAGCCAAATATAAGTTAAATATTTTTACTCTTTTGACTGAAAGTAGCCTAATAAAACAACTTGAGTAAAACATTAAGGTTTAGTAACCAACTGCAAGGAAAACATCAGCCGAAAAGAGCAAAATTAAAGGAGAATATATTTTCTTTCAAAAATACTGGAGTCATTTAAACATACTCAGAAATATACAAATCTATCAGAATTACATACAACTGACAAACTGTGACCACCTAATATAGTTTGGTGAAGTATACATGGACAGCATATGCAGCAAGGACAGCAAGATTACAGTTTCAAAACTAGAATAAGTTACTGTGAATTTTATTAACAATTTCAAGCCAAACTATACACAGAAATTCTTTCTTTTACGACGTATAAAGATTCTGGTCATGGGATCACCCTCTTTGAGCGTAGAATCTTTAATGGTTTGCAGGGCATATATGACAGGGTTCAGAATTCCTGGGCAGACATGGAAAATAAGCACAGCCCCTTTCCTGTAATCTGCATTACTAGAGAAACGATATAGTATGATCATGGTTAATCCAGATATACACATAATGAAACAGACAGTCAAGTGCATGCTGCAGGTTTTCACAGACTTGCTTCTCAGAGTTAAGTTTTTACTATTAATACAGACAGCTTTTATTTTGGCATAATTAAGCGCAGTGCATTCCAAAGAAGAGCCAAGGAAAGCTGCTGTGTGTGTGAGGCCATATCCATTATTAATGTAAAGACTCTCACATGACAGTTTGAACAGTGATGCATCATCACAGAACAGATGTACTATTAATTTTTCACAGTGATTCAGCCTTATTGTCAGAGTTAACAATATGCCCAAACAGGCCAATGCCACACCCCAGGCTGATGCAGTCAGTTTAACCACCATTTTAGTCATCATTATAGTTGTATAGTGTAATGAATTACATATGGCAGTATATCTGTCAAAGGCCATAACCATGAGTACAGTGTGAGAGGCAGCAACATGTTAGCAATGACTGGGAAACCTGGAGGAGGTGATCTAGAAGAATGGCCTGCCCAATCTAAACCCAAATGGTGAATTGTTATTGGACTTCGGTGCTAGTCATGGATTGTCCATAACAAGCTCCAACTTCAAACACAAGGACGTTCATAAGTGTACTTGGTACCAGAGCTCCTTGAGTCAAAGGTCAGTGATCAACTTTGTTGTTGTTTCATTTGACTTGGGACCATATGTTCCGGACACTCGGGTGAAGAGAGGTGCTGAACTGTCAGCCAGTCACCATCTGGTGGTAAGTTGGATCAGATGGCAGAGAAGACTGGCAGTTAGACCTGGTAGACCCAAGGAAATAGTGAGGGTGTGTTGGGAACGACTGGCAGAGGCCACTGTTCAGAACGATTTTAACTCCCACCGCCGGGAGAACTGTTCTTATGTGCCGGAGGAAGTAGGGCACATGGAGTCCAAATGGACCCTGCTCAAAACCTCCATTGTGGAAGCCACCAGGCATAGGTGTGGCCAAAAGCTTGTTGGTGCCTGTCAGGGCAACAACCCAAGAACCCCCTGGTGGACACCTGTGGTGAAGGAGGTCATCATGGGAGGCAGTGGCTAAAGCAAAATCCAGAACATGGGAGGAGTTTGGAGAGGCCATGGGAAAAACACTTTTGGTTGGCTTCAAGGAAATTCTGGACAGCTGTCCAGGGACTCAGAAGAAATTGGAGTGGCTTTGCTCAAGCTGTACTCAGCTATGATGGAGAAACTCCAACTTTGAATAAGGACATTGTCGGTCAGTAGATGGAGAACTATAAGGAACTCCTAAACCTGAGAGACATGTCTCTTCTAAACTCCTAAACCGGACACGTCTCTCAGAAACTCCTAATCCCAAGAGACAGGATATCCCTTCTAAACTCCCAAACCCGAGAGATGGGAGTCAGGGCCAAAGGCCATGGGCTTCAGACTGCATTCCTCTGGCGAAGGTCACTGAAGTAGTTGGCAAGCTCCTTTGTGGCAAAGGACCAGGAGTGGATGAGATTTGCCTAGAAAATGCTTTTGATGCTCTTGAAGTTGTGGGGCTGTCATGGCTGACACACCTCTGCAATGTCACATGGACCTCGGAAACAGCATGCCTGGACTGGCAGACTGGGGGCTTGGTCCTAGGGGCCTGGCATCTAGGGGGTAAGTCCAACCGATCAGTGGACTTACCTGCGATGGACTGCCGACCTGTTCCTGCCCTCTGCCCATTAACTGCTGGGATAGGCTCCAGCTTCCCCCACGACCCAGAAGGAGAAGCAGCTTAGAAAATGTGTGTGTGTGTGTGTCCTTTTGGCTCCATTACATGCCTACAGTGTTGACTGGAGCGGTTTGCAGCTGAGTGTGAAGCGGTTGGTATGCGGATCAGCACCTCCAAGTCTAAGTCCATGGTTTTAGCCTGGGAAAGAAGGTAAGGGGAAAGAACCTACCTCAGGTGGAAGAGTTTAAGTATCTTGGGGTAGGGGGCAGCAGTAATTTGTTCGCTGTACTGGACTGTAGTGGCTAAGAGGAGCTGAGGCATAAGGCAATGCTTTCCGTTTACCGGTCAGTCTACATCCCAACCCTCACCAATGGTCATGAACTTTAGGTAATAACAAAAAGAATGAGATTGCAGGAATCAGCAATGGAAATTAGCTTTCTTTGCAGAGTGGTGGGCTACACTCTTACTTTATAGGGTGAGGAGCTCGGTCATCCTGGAGGAGCTCAAAGTAGAGCCACTACTCCTCCACATTGAGAGGAGCCAGTTGAGGTGGTTCAGGCCTGATTAGAATGCCCCTGGCCGCATGCCATTGGAGGTTTACCAGACACAACCTACTGGGACTAGGACCCACTGGAGGAATTATATCTCCAAGTTGGCCTGGGAGCGGCTCAGGGTTCCCATAGAATAAGATGGAGGAAGTTGCGGGGGACAGGGTTGTCTGGGATTCTCTGCTTTCCCTACTGCTACCTCAACCCTTGCTTGGCTTAAGAGGATTAAGATGATGATGATGATATTGAATTTGAATATTGAATTGAAGTTGAATATTTAATCATCGTTCTTCAAGATTCATGATTCAAGAACCCATTCTTTGAGAAGTCCAAAAAGATTTTCTCAAAATGTATATTTGTTGTATTTATATACTTTGCATGTAGATATAACATAGATATATCTCAAAACAGTATTAAGAGCAAAATCACTAGAATTTAAAATGTAACAGCCATAACAGATATGACCTTTTGACCGTTCTCAACTCATGCTGATAACACAGCCCCTGCACCATTCTCTGAACCTCTACCACAAAGGGTTCTGAAGGATCTGGTTGTCTAACTACTGGAACTGTTGTAAATTCCTGTTTTAATTCGTGAAATTGAATTCTTCTATCAAAGTTGGTACTGGCCAGTTCACGACTGCCTCAACCTTGTGGTCATCCATCACGGCCTCATTGGCGCTGATAATATATCTTGTGAAGGAAGTGGTTTAGAGATGAAACTTGCATTTCTCTCCTTTAACAAACATATACCAGGTGAACATGTTGTTCATGTTGTTTGAGATCAGAAGAGTAGATTAAATTGTCATCAATGTGGCAATAACAAATTGTCCAATCATATCCCTCAGTACGTTGTTAATGAAGGCTTGAAAGACTGGGGAAGCATAACTGAGGCCAAATGGCATTACCGTATACTCATAGTGCCGCCTAGTGGTGACAAAGGTAGTTTTCCATTCACCCCCCCTTTCACTCTAGATAAGTTATAAGCACTTCACAAGTCTAATTTGGTGAAAATCTTTGCTCCATGCAATTGCTCTAGGGTTACTAGAATCAAAGGGAGTGGGTAAGCATACTTTTTTGTAATTTGATTCAAGCCTCTATAGTCAATACAAGGTCTAAGGCTACTATCTTTCTTTATAACAAAAAAAAAAACCTGTAAGCGACAGATATGGAAGGTCTAATGAAACCCTGAGCCAAAGCCTCTTTGATGTATGTCTCCTTAACCCTTTCTCTTCTTGGTTAAGTGGATAAAGACAAGACTCGGGAAGGGAAGAATTCTCTGTAAGGTGTGTGGCCAGTCATAAGGTCGATGTGGAGGTAGTTTGGTAGCATTGGACTTGCTAGAAACTTCCTTGAGGTCCTTATATTCAGGAGGAATGACAATGTCAACCTCACCCATAGGACATAGGACAAATCATTGCATTGTTTTTATTTACATTTATTTACATTTTACACAGCGTCCCAACTTTTTTGGAATTGGGGTTGTATTCTTTGACCTAATTAAGAGTAAATGCAATATCAATTATGAATTTGAATAACAAATGAATAAATTATTATTAATAAGTCTTGGTAGAGGCATTAGATATTTATCTAATTTCTTATTATTTAAAACGTAACTCCTCTGCTTTTTCAAATTTCCTATATAATCCAGTCATTAAATGTAAACAAAGTCATTTAGAATAATTCAGTGTGAGATGTGAAATGGTTCATTGTAGAGATCTGAATTTTTTGGGTGCTACTTTGCCTTACAGTTCTCTGTTTGTACCCCTCTGCCATTAATGTATTTAAAAAAAAAAAAAATACTTTTTAAGCCAAAGTCTTACTGCAAACCTAGCGTAAAAAGTCTAGAATCAGGCAGTGTATTTGTAACCATTTTATGAAACATTTTTTTATGAGGTGTCTTTTAAATTAAAGTAGTTAAAAAACACTTTGGATGTCTGGGGCTGTATAATAGAAACTTCTTTTTGTCTTAAGATCTAATGAGATTGTGTCTGCAGTGTCTGGGGGTTTTTAAAATGCGGTTAGGAAAAAAAAACATTAAAGCACCGTTTTTGATATAGATAAATGTAATGTCATTATGCCAGTTCTGGTGATCTACGCTGCCTGTCACTGCATAAAATCATAGAAACACACGGTCAACACAGAAGTTAAGACACCTCTGTTGTTGTCTTGAAGTTAGGATAGAATTTAGGAAAATTTGTCTATTTAGGATGTTTCTGTAATACTGTTATCTTCTCTGGAGTTAGAATAAGATTATGAACTTAAGAATTGTTGTTCTGTAATAGCTTCTGTCTTAAATTAAGTCCTAACTGAAGTTGTCATGGTGACTAAGCAGATAAGATTTCAGACTTAAGAAGTTTCTGCTATACGGCCCCAGGTTCCTATCACCACCACTGTTAACAATTCAGACCTAGTAATTTTCTCTACAATGGAGCATCTTAAAGATTGAATTAGAAATTTTGAAAAATCAGTGCAATTCCCCTTTAGGTTAGTCAGTTAATTAAAAACGTGTTGATAGATCAACAGATTATAGAAATAATCATTAGTTACAGCCCTAGTGCTAATTATTTTTAGATTTCCCCCAGGCCTAGTTCTAACTTCTTTGTAAAGATGGTTGCAGTGTTATGTCTGCTTGGTGGCTGTCTGTCTCCAGCTTTTTCTCTCCCTGCCCTTCTCTGCCTTCCACGTGCACACCATGCACACCTCTCACTCTCTAAAGAAGAACATAGTCCAGCTGTTGTGTGTATGTAAATGTAGTTTATGTCTCTCTATTTTATCATCTGTCATAAGTTTTGAAATTTCATACTATTTCTCTCTTACTCTCTCTATCTTACTACTCGGTACTATCTTACTTTTCTGAGTTATAGATTATGATTTATGGAGGAGGACACCATTATTCAAGGCCAGGTACCACAACTCCCATATGTTCCACTGAATTGATAGAATTTGGTCACCCAAAATATTGGATCAAACATTGCAGCATAAATTCCAGTTATCTAAGCCTACTCTACCTTATACCTCCCTGTATCAGCCATTGTGGACATTGACCTTGATACCCTAAAATTTCTCTATGGTCTTCTGCATACTGTAGTTAAGCAACAGCATAGCTTTTGACAAATATCAAGGATTGCTGCTAACAGAGTAGGTTTTATGACTAGCAAGCGCCGGGTGGTTTATGGTTGAACATTAGAAGGGATCGTTAGGTGTTTCAGGCATAAACTTTTTGCCAGACTGTAGTATGGGGGAGAATCCAAACTCTCAAATTCATATTCACACCTTTGCAAAAACTTAACAAGCAGGCCTTGAGCATGATCACCTTTTCATTTAGTATGCATAACACTAAACAGAATATACTTAATGAGTGAAAAATGTGACAAAGCTTGAACTTAAGAAAAAATGCCTAATTAAACAACATGAATAAAAAATTTTCAGTCACCTACTGTAATGTAAAACATCAGTCAAAAAAACAAAATTAAACTTAATTAAAAAGAACATATTTCCTTGTCAATATACCATAGTGTAAGTTAAAGTATTATCATTGGAACATACTCGGAAAAGTACAAATCTGTCAAAATTACACATAACTGAGAAACTGTGACTAGTTACAAATAGGCTGACGAAGAACTATATATGGACATAATAGGCAGTAATATCATAGTTTCAAAACTAGTACAGGTTACTGTGGGTGTTATTAACAATTTAAAGTCAAACTACAGACAGAAAACCTTTCTTTTTTGATGTATACCGATTTTGGTCAAGGGATCACCCTCTTTGAGCACAGAATCTTCAGTAGGGCACGTCGGATTTCAGTAGTTTGCAGGGCGTATATGACAGGGTTCAGAATACCTGGGCCGACATGGAAAAGCAGCGCAGCTCCTTTCCTGTATTCTGCATAACCAGGAAAACGATGGAGTATGATCATGGTAAATCCAGATATCCACATGATTAAATAGACAGTCAAGTGTGTGCTGCAGGTTTTCAGAGCCTTGCTGTTCAGAGTTTTGTTTTTACGATTAATACAGACAGCTGTTATTTTGGCATAAGTAAGTGCAATGCACCCCAAAGAGCCAAGTAAAGATGTTGTGTATATCAGGCCATGTACATTATTAATGTAAGGATTTTCACATGACAGTTTGAACAGTGATGCATTATCACAGAACGGATTTTCTATGAATATTCCACAGCGATTCAGCCTTATTGTCAGAGCTAACAATATGCTCACACAGACCAGCGCAATACCCCAGGCTGATGCAGTCAGTTTAGCCACCATTTTGGTAGTCATGACAGTTGTATAGTGCAGTGGATTACATATGGCAACATATCTGTCAAAGGCCATAACCATGAGTACAGTGTGAGAGGCAGCAACATACATGTGGAAACCAAAGGCTTGAGCAACACACTCGGTATAACTGATGTAGCGTTCAGATGTTGGCTTGAAAAGGTCCCCAAGCAACCGAGGGACAATGACAGAGTTTCCAAATGCATCATTAAAGGGAAGATTACAGAAGAGAATGTACATAGGTTCATGTAGGCTTCTTTCCATTGTTATGAGCAGAATGATTCCAATATTAGCTACCATAATGAGCAGATAGAAAATGAGGAAGAAAAGAAATGTAGGATACAAGGTTTGTTCAGGGACAACCAGTCCCTCCAGCTGTAAATATGGACTGTTAATTGTTAGGTTTTCCATTGAGAAATGATATAACAGCTATATGAAATAAGAAGAAGGCAGCTGGATGTCAGAAAGTTCAATTGGTTAATAGACACAAACATATCTTTAAATCTTTGTTTTATATATTTTTGTTCTGATTATGTTTTCCTTTCTCTTCAAGATTCATGATTCTATAAGCCCCCATTCTTTGAGAATTCCAGATCTTGTCTATTTTTCTCTATTATGTACCAGCGATAACAGTTATGATCTTCTAGCCTCCCTGGGTGATTAAGAAGTTTTTATATGATAATAGAAAAAGTTGGTGTGAAAGAAACATCTTGGGTCAGTGTTGTGTCAGGATTAGAATAATATTAGCAAGTCAAGTATTGACCTGTTAAATTGTCATTTTTTGGATAAAGAACGTCAGCATCAATACAAAACAACAGAACTACTATTTTGGATGCCTGGCCATCCATCCTTATATTGGCATTCTGTTCAGCCTCAAAAAAGCTCATGGGACATCTGAAGGAGTGTCGTAACAACTGGTTGTTATGCAAAGATAGTTCCAGTCTAAATATGTAATTGAAAAACTCCTCTTTATGATCTTGAGTTGTATTTTCTTGGCTTACACACATTGTAAAACACAAACTTTAGTTACACAAATGATCTAATTCCCTTAAAACACATTCCCTTCTCAAAGAAACAATTTGACTGAGGATATTCAAACATATTATCCACCATTCCCTTACTGAATGGTTGACTCAAATAGTTAACAAACTGCCTCACTTCACTTGTACACTAACCTTATTTAATTGAGGGTTACAACAACATGAATTTGGCATGTTATTTTTTTGTAATTGTTATAAATCTTTCCATCACATTGGCTCATAATGGTTTTTATGGTTTACACTGATTATGCAAGGTGCCCTCATACTGTCTAAAATCTTGTCAGTTGATAGCCTTTCATCCCCAATCTCCAAATGCATTGTTCACTCATTTCAGTTCAGACACGCACATCAATGATAATCATTATTATTGTAATAATTAATGCCCTTTTAGGTATTTACTTGACAAGTGACAGTTAACAAAATTGGAATTTGTGTTCTTTGATTATCTTTCATAAAATTAAGAGTTTGTGCTCTTATTTTTGACACGTACAGTAGAAACCAAGAATAGCCAAAAAGTTTTTGGACACTGGTAGCAAAATCACAAGGATTACCTTACTTCAAAATTCTTTTTGGTTACAAGAGTATGAAAACTCTAAGCACTGAAGGTTTTCATTTGAGTTTAATGTAAATTATTTGGTTGTGTGTGAAGCTAGTAATGGTAATATCTGCATGCTAGGACAAGCTGCTTGTCATAGTGTCCAGGCTTTCTTCTATAAATTTAATTTGATCATATCTGAAATTCTAACTGCACATACCTTACAGGCTCAGCATAAGCAGAAATAGCATCATGTCATGTAGGGGTGGGAATCTCTAGGCACCTCACGATTCGATTCGATTACGATTCAGGGGGCTGCGATGTGATTATAAAACGATTTCGCGAATGCAGACCACGCCTTGGTAAGTGAGATAATGAGAGGAGGGGAACTCTGAGGAAATTTTGGGCTGGAGTTCAGTACGGCTTCTGTGGATCACGAGAAGACCGACCCCCCTATCGAAGATCAAGTGCGGGCGTGGACAAGGTGGAGGAAAAGGGGAGGAGGAGGGGTGCGAAATTTCGTCACGAGTAGGAGGAGCAAAGGACTGGTATTTATAGGAAGCTGAAATTGGGAAGGAGGAGTTTAGGCGTGGTCTTTTCCTCAAACTTCAGTTATGTCATAACTCCATTTTGCGAATGCAGACCACGCCTTGGTAAGTGAGATAATGAGAGGAGGGGAACTCTGAGGAAATTTTGGACTGGAGTTCAGTACGGCTTCTGTGGATCACGAGAAGGCCGACCCCCAAAAATTCCGGATTAGATGGAGGCCAGCCGTTCGTGAGCTTGGCGGAGGTCCTGGATTTGCTTTCGTATGTAGCTGTGGTAAGCTTGCGAAGACCATCGTCCAAGTAGTTGGACCATATGGTCAGGGAGCCCTTGGCGTGTAGCAGAAGAAGCTGCTCCGATTCTGAAGGAATGAGCAGAAAATTGCTCCGGAGGGTAACCTGATAATGAAAGAACTAGGCATAAGAGTTTGTGGAACCAGCGACGGGAGACCACAGTGCCGGTTTCTGTAATGAAGAGTGGGTCTGATTGCTGGGCGTTTGAGAGAGCCTGAGTTGGAGTAACTGTGCCAGAGGTTCATATGGACTCAGATAAGAGTTAATTTTAAATAAGTATAAAGGTATGCTTTTACCATATTGGTTTGTTTTGCTGTGTTTGATATTGTAGATAATGGTATCTGAGTTTAACATGTGTGATGATGTAAAGTACTCCTTTACACATCACAATATAATGACTGATTGTAAACACTTACCTGTACTTACTTGAAGACTGGTTATCCTTGCTTGCTTTAAGGAGCAAAGAGAACTGAACGGGTTCACCTGTGATTTACTTACCTGGGTGACTCCATCCTCTGTAGAAGAGGAGGGAAGGACAAAACCTGTAAGAAAAGGAAATTGTTTAATAAGTGTACACTGTATTGTGAATGTGTTAATGACATCAAATGTAACTGTGAAGAATAAGTGAAGAACATGAATTATTTACAGTTGAATGTAAATATATTCAAATATCGGGAGCACTTGTTTTAACCCAGGCCAGTAATGGTATATTCTAGGGGAGGAGCACCCCTAATATAAGCAGCATTACTGGGGGGTACAGGGAAAAATCCGTTCTTTCAGCTTGGTGGAAGATTGAAGGTGATGCGAGTAGAAGACCTGTATGACTTTGCAGTCATTGGTCTGTTGCATAGTTGTAGAGACTATTTTCGTTTTGTTTTCGTTTGTTATGTGTGCAAGTGTAAATATGTAAATAATCCTGAGTGTTGGTGTGTAAATAAAGGTGACGGGGAGAAGAACTCTTGGACCAGCTGTATTTTATTCCAGTTACTTGGACCACTTGCCTGACGCTACCCATAAGGTGTGTCCCCTGCCACAGCATACTGCCGGGTCGTGGGACGCACTTTATCACAACATGGTTAAGTCTGATAGGCAGGGCTGTAGAGCAGGGTTGAAAGCTTCTGTTTGAGCTGTATATTCTGAACATCTCAGGAAACCGAAGAAAGCGAGGAGAAACAGGGCTTCTAATGTAGTGGATAGTTCTTTAGGGAAGAGACCAGCGCGGAGTATCTGAATGCAGTGGTGGAGGATGTCAGAGGTTAAGGGCAGCTGACGTGGTGGAAGGTGAGGTTTGTTTCTTTGGATTCCTTTTAGTAAAAGTATAATCTGAGGGTGGTTAGCCATTGTGTGTTGGGTTCCGTTGATAAGCTTCGTAAAGAAATTGATCCCGGCTAAATAGACTCTTAAGGTGGAAGAGCGAATGGCTAAATATGAACTGGCAAATGTGAGGTAAGCAGCTGTCGTTGACAGATTGTCTGAAAGGAAATGGAATGCTGTGGAGTGTGTGGAAGCACTGGAAAGATTTCCATCCGGACCAATAGGTCAACAGGGTACAAGGGGCAACCGCGCTTAAGATTATTTCTTGAGCTTGGAGGAGGAGCTGAAAGAACTGCTGGTCAGTTGGAGGATGGAGTCTGAAAATGGAGGAGTCAGTGTCGGATGAGGCTCTGCTTGAGGTGCCAAGGCTTTGAATTTCTGAAATTGAAAACGAGAGAGAGAGTCAGCAATAGCATTCGAATGGCCTGGGATGTGAATGGCTCGAGGGAATAAATTGATGTTCCTGTCTGTTCATGTCCCCAGAGAGAGAGTGCGGCTATTACGACCGGGTAGAGTTCCCACAAGGCAGAGGAATTGCCTGATTCGAATGAAAGCAAAGCGGAGCCAAAGCCTATTGAGGGAGCTGCATCAGTGAATAGTTGCAGATCTTCAGGGACTAGGATAGCGTCTTCATAGAAAAAAGAGATGCCATTCCAGTGCTGGAGGAGGAAGAGCCAGAAGTGGAGTTTCAAGATACATGCATCATCCAAGGAGAGGCGGTGTAGGAGTGAGGGAATCGAGGAGGCAATGCTGAGGAGGTGGGAGATAAAAGAGCGTCCTTGAGGTATTATTCGAATTGCGTAATTGAGATGCTCAAGAAGGGAGAGGAGCTGCAGCTTCGAGCATCGGGGCTGCAGCACAAATTCTGACATGGCTGTAGCAACGTGATCTAGCTTATCGGGTGGAAGGGAAGCCTGGAACAAGACTGAGTCCAGCTGAATGCCAAGGAACTCAAGAGAGGTAGATGGACCCAATGTCTTCTCCGGAGAGAGGGGGATACCGAGACGCTGAAATGCAGACGAGAGGGTACAGAGGCCATACGCAGGTGGGGAGGAAGGGGGGGCCACCACGAGGAAGTCATCGAGGAGGTGAAGCACATAGGGTAGTCAGCAAGTCATTCAGCAAGATCCAACACAAGGCTTTGGCCAGAGTGTCAAAAATCTTGGGGCTGCTCTTGCATCCGAAGGCAAGTCGAACTGCAAAATAAAATCTGCCATCCCAGCAAACTCCAAACAGATGCCAAAAATCAGGGTGCAGAGGGAGGATCTTAAAAGCCAAGACAATGTCAGCCTTGGCGAGCCAAGCTCCATGGCCGGCCTGCTTGATGAGCGAAATCAGAGCTAGGTACATACGCAAATCCTTGGCAATAAAAGTTGCGGTAGGGATATTTGCTTCCAATTTGGGAGGAAGCTTCGAAATCGCTTGCTTGACGGTTGGCAGCAAGTACAACTAGACGGAAAACGGGTGGAAACATGTAATATGGTTTCTCATGTTTATCGTTTCCAAAATATTTTAGTTCAGTGTGACACAACTTACATATAGTGTGGCTCTTGTCCAGGTCCTTTTCCTCTTTAACTTCATAGAAGCCAAAGTGCTTCCATACGCTAGCTCAGGGGTCGACATACGGCTCTTTTACTGTCTTGATAAAAATAAAATAATCCTCCTTTGCAGTAAAATAAAGCTGTGCTGATTGTTTTAGATGTCCTTAAACACTGCTAATTCACCATCCTATAACCCTGAAGGCTGGCGTGCAGACTGCAGGTCACATAGCAACGCAATCTCATCTAGCAAGTAACATCAGCTAAGGAAAAGCCGAAGAGAGAGATTTAAGACGAACATTTGGAGATGAATGGACATTTATAAGCACTGCAGTTGGTTTCCTGGTACGTTAAGTCTGCAACGAGAGACTGTCAAACAATAAAAAGTTGCAAAGATGAAGTTGCTTCTCTTTCGAATTTTCCCGTTCCACCTTAAATAGTGCTGCATTTACATTCTGCGCCTCAGTCAAAATTAAAGGTGGAACGGGAAAATTCGAACAAGAAGCTGGCGAATGAGAAGTGACTTCAGCCTCGTAAAACAGTCAAATGTTGAAAGACGTTTTACAAGAAACTGTTCTACTTTTGAAGAAAAGTTTTCTGGCGTAGATGGGAGGAAAGCGGCTATAGCTAAAGCTTAAAGCAGGGCTAAGTAAGTCTGCATTTTTGTTTATATTTTTAGCCTATACTAGGACTTTATCACATACTGAGACATAACTTACTGGACATAAAATGTTGTGGCTCCCAAGGTGGTTTGATTTTTGTTGAAAGGACAAAATGGCTCTTACAATTTGGATTATCGACTCCTGACCTAACCTAGCTTTTAATGCAGAGGGTGCTGGTCAGATTTCTCGCTCATCCAGTTGTGTTTTTGTTATGTGCCGCCACAGACTCTCTGGACGCTGCACTTCCGCACTTCCAAATTGCGCATTTTGCGTTCCATCAACATTACGTTATCAATTAAATATTTAGAAAATCGATTTTTGACATTTGTGAATCGATTCAGAATCGTCCACGTCCGCATCGCGATGCATCTAAGAATCGATTCCCCCCCTCACTCCTAATGTCATATCTGTTTTATTGATATACCCTGCAACTTCTGAGGAGTTGTAGACATAATGAAGGGTAAATGCAACACAGATTATGAATTAGAACAATAAATAATTGAATTATTTTTAAAGAGTTATTGTACATATTCTCACGTTTTGTGTGACGTCACACTGTATAGTCGCTGCCATTTTGAGGACTGAATCAGGGAGTGACTATGCTTGTATTGATGCCTTCAATTTGCTGTGCTTTGTGAAAGATTCACCCGCAAGACGCGACAGAAGCCGAGAATGTCGAGAAACTACACAGACCTTTAATTCAGTATTTTTTAAACTCCAGGCTTGGAGCTCCTGCACTGTATAGTTTAGTGTTTTTCTCTGCTGTGCACACCTCGTTCAGCTCAAGAAGTGATTAGTTAGCTAATAATATAAGGTATTTTAAGGGCTAAAACAATTATTCAAGACCAGGTACCACAACCCCCCTATGTTTGTCTGGATTGATAGAATTTGGTTAACCAAAATATTGGATCAAACATTGCAGTGTGAATTCCAGTTATCTTGGCCTACTCTACCTTATACCCTCCCTGTATCAGCCATTGTGGACATTGGACCTTTCTCCATGGCCTTTGGCATGCCATAGTTCAACAACAGCATAGCTTTTTCTGCCATCAATAGGCCAGGAATTATGACTTGGTTTTATGACTTGCAATGATGCAATAACAGGGTGGTTCATAGTTCAATATGACAAGGGAGTATTTTTAGGCATAAACTTCCTACTGTAGTATAAGGGAGAATCCCAATTCTCAAATTCCCATTCACACCTTTGTAAATATTTGACAAGCAGGCCTTGAACATGAGCCATCACATTTTCACTTAGTCGCCATAACACTAAAGAGAATGGCTTCAATTGGCTTAAGACATAAAAAGCAAAAATGCAGTTTGCACAGGAATTACATGTGACATGTCATATTTTAATTTTGCTCTTGGATGTTCCAAACAGTTGTTCATGTGATGCAATAACTAAAAGTAGCTTAATACAAAAAATAATAGACTCACCTGTAATGTACTGCAATGTCAACTGAAAAGACCAAAATTAAACTTGAAAAAAAAATTTATCAAAATTTTCTACATACATTTCCTTATTAAATACATTAAATATGCTTGAGTGTAAGTTAAAGTGTTTTCATTTGAGCATACTCAGAAAACCTATCAAAATTACATACAACTGAGGAACCGTAACTAGTTACTACCTTATATAGTTTGGTGAAGTATCCATGGACAGCATATGCAGCAAAGACAGTTTCAAAGCTAGAATAAGTGAATTTTATTAACAGTTTCAAGCCTGAAGATGCATGAAGATTCTGGTTATGGGATCACCATCTTTGAGTGTAGAATCTTCAGCACAGCATGCCTAATCTCAGTAGTTTGCAGGGCATATATGACAGGGTTCAGAATACCTGGGCCAACATGGAAAAGTAGCGCAGCCCCTTTCCGGATGTCTGCATAACCAGGGAAACGGTGGAGTATGATCATGCTAAACCCAGATATCCACATGATTAAATAGACAGTCAAGTGTGTGCTGCAGGTTTTCAAAGCCTTGCTGTTCAGAGTTTTGTTTTTACGATTAATGCAGACAGCTGTTATTTTGGCATAAGTAAGTACAATGCATCCCATAGAAAAGCCAAATAAAGCAGCTGTGTATGTCAAGCCATTTACATTATTAATATAAGGATTCTCACATGACAGTTTGAACAGTGATGCATTATCACAGAACGGATTTTCTATTAATATTCCACAGCGATTCAGCCTTATTGTCAGAGCTAACAATATGCTCACACAGACTAGTGCTACACCCCAGGCTGATGCAGTCAGTTTAGCCACCATTTTAGTAGTCATAACAGTTGTATAGTGCAGTGGATTACATATGGCGATATATCTGTCAAAGGCCATAACCATGAGTACAGTGTGAGAGGCAGCAAGATACATGTGGAAGCAGAAGGCTTGAGCAACACACTCAGTATAACTGATGTAGCGTTCAGATTTTGGCCTTAAAAGGTCCCCAAGCAACCGAGGGACAATGACAGAGTTTCCAAATGCATCATTAAAGGGAAGATTACAGAAGAGAATGTACATAGGCTCATGTAAGCTTCTTTCCATTGTTATAAGCAGAATGAATCCGATATTAGCTACCATAATGAGCAGATAAAAAATCAGGAAGAAAAGAAATGTAGGAAACAAGGTTTGCTCAGAGACAACAAGTCCCTCCAATAGTAGTAAAGGACTATTAAAGGTCAGATTTTCCATTGAGAAATGATATGACAGCTGTTTGAAAACAGTGGAAGGCAGCTGGATGTTAGAAAGTTCAATCGGTATATAGACACAAACATATCTTTAAATCTTCTGTCGTTTACATTTGCATTGCACTGACAAATATTGTCTTAAATATTTAGTCCTCATTTTTCAAGATTCATAATTCTTCAAGTCCCCATTCTTTGAGAATTCCAAATAATATTGTTCCTTCTTGTTTCTCTGTTTTGCTCTATTATTTAACAAAGGTAACAGTTATTATCTTTTAGCCTCCCTAGATGATTAGGAAGTCTTCACATGATAATAGAAAAAGTGTCAAAAAAACATCTTGGGTCAGTGTTATAGTATATTATAATGTTTCAGTATTATAATAATATGTCAGCATTGATCTATTAATCATCAGTCATATTCTGGGAAAAGAAGATCAGCATCAATACAAAACAGCAGAGCAATTATTTTAGATGCCTGGCTCTCCATCCTTATATTGACATTCTGTGAAGCCTTAAAAGAGCTCATGGGATCTGAAGTGTCATAACAACATGTTGTTGTTCAAAGATGGTTCCAAGCTAAATACGTAATGAAAATACTCAAAACCCCTTTGTGATCTTGTGTTACATTTCCTTGGCTTACACACATTTTAAAACATAAAGTTTAGTTAAACAGATGACCTTATTGCCTTGAAACACATTACTTTCTCAAAGAAACAATTTGAGGAAAGGATATTCAAACATATTATCCACCATTGCCTCACTGAATGGTTGACAGTTTACAAACTGATTCACTTAACTCGTACACTGACCTTATTTAATTGAGTGTTTCAACAATATGGATTTGGCATTGTTTTTTGTATAATTTTTGTTTGATGATTGTGGTTTTTATGGTGTACATTGGTAAATAGCATAATATCTGTATGCTAGGGCAAGCTGGTTGTCGACGTGTCCATCCTTTTTGCTGTCATATGGTCATACCTGACATACTAATGTTAAATTCTGTTTTTTCATCCCCTTGTACGTTCTAACTGCACACACTTGACTCACTGAACGTATCCAGAATCAGCATCATGTCTTACATTAGTTATATATTCTGCAATTTTTAATATTTTTTAAACGTAATTGAGGAAAAATTCAACACCTGTTATAGCTTTGAATAATGAATAACAATTATTATGAATGAATTATTGAACGTGCAACAGATTATCTATTTCTTTTTATTTATTAAATGTCTTATATTATCCAGTCATATAGTGACATAGTGGTTAATCTAAATTATTTGAGCACTGTTTTGCCTTACGGTGCCCTGCGTGTACCTCTGTGACAAAAATGTATTTTGAAAATATGTTTTAAGCCAAAATCTGATCTCAAACCTATCGTAAAGCAATATTTCTAGAATCAGGCATTGCATATGTAACTATTTCATGTAATAGTTTTCTGTGAGGTAGCTTTTAGAATCAGTTAGTTATTAAGCACTTTAAATGTCTTATTTCTGTCACCACCACTGTGAACCATTCTGACCTGGCAAGTTTCTCTAGAAAGGAGCATTTTAAAGATTGAAATAGAAAATTTGAATTCTTTTCTCCAAGTCTGAGTGACGAGATAAGTGACGTAACTGTACTGTCCTACGGTGAACTCACCTCTTTCCGTGCCTCCTAACAACTTTGGCGTGCAGTATTATTCGATTTCCATTGGACTTCATGTATTGGAAACGCCACAGTTGGTCTCTGCGTTTAGTAGGCCAAATGTTGTTGTGTTGCTGCCGTTCGGTTTTAAATTTTAATTAGGTGTTTTTTGATATGCTGCTGTTTTATTATTTTTAACTTAAGTATGTGGTTAGTAGGCTATAAGCCAATCTGAATGTGTCATATCAGTCATCATTAATGACTGTGCACTCCCACAACAGTTTAGCATGATCCCACAAGATTCTGGCACTTTTTACCTTCTATAGAACAAATACAGATAATAACCTGGCATTATATTAATTCCATGTGAATCAATATGTTAGTAAAAATGCCATCAAATTTGTGGAAAAGGGGTTTCTTAACCATTGTGTGGTGCTCGGGTCTGTGGGACCCATTTTCATTGTTTACCAAAAGACAAAAATATGCAAATTATTATTTCAACCTTAGATTCTTTGGCCTTCATTTTCTGTGAAGAACATATACTATGACACATTTTCACGCCCTACACATTTATATTACACATGCGGTGTTGGTGTGAACCCTTCACAACAAATAAGCCAACGGCAGTGCATAGTTTCTGAGCTCTACAGCTTGGAAAATTGGCTGAGAGAATGGCAATGGGTCGTTTCCTTCACACACTGCCCCAGGAAGTTCGAAGCTGGTGGGACTGAATAGCCAAGAGCCAAGAGAGAAGGGAGGGCAATGCACACACAACCTGGAGGGAGATCCCCCATCCCCCATAATGGGAGATAGAGGTAGAAAGGACCACATAGAGGACAGAACAGTCTCATCCAATAGGAACAAAAGGGCTAGGCAGCCCCTGCGGTGAACTTATGCCAACTGTACTTGGCATCCAAAGCCCACATTCTAGTTGGATTGTCACTTCCAGGAGCCTTTTCCTATGTCATGCCCCACATGAAAACTGTATGGATGGAAGGAGGTTTTGAGCTGTCTTCAATACCAGTTGCACAGTCATCCTGCCCCTGGACTTTGCACTGCCATGGCTCTGTTTTAATGGTGACACACTAGTGTTCAGATTATTATTGTTTAAGCAACTTCTTTGCTGACCTCTGCAGATATGCATCCAAAATGCCCTTTGTACACAGTTCATGATCCCATCAATGAACACAAGCTCACTGACACCATTGTAAAAAAAAAGCAACTTTCACATTTCCACCTGTGTGTTTTACAGGACCCTTGATGTGGTCTAGTAGGAATTCTTTACCAGGCAATATGTACACTCTGGCCCTGATTTACCATGGGTTTGTATGTGTAAAACATGTACACACTTGACAACACCTGTAAAAATGTGCATGCTGATCTACTAATAAGGTCAAATGACCAAAGTAGCACATTCTGTCTGTTTTGCATTTTTGACTCAGAAAACAGAATTTTCTTCCCTTTAGACTGCATAGTGCTCCTGCCAGTCTCCAGTGGCTGACGGATTTGTGCTTTGCCCCATCAATATGACACTGCTGTCTATTTAGATGGTGTGACTGTATGCTTAGGACATTGGACGGAACATCTGTTTGACATTTTAAAGGTAATAGAAAGTCTGTGTTTAGGCTGTCAGCCCAAATGTTCTGTCAACTCAAAAAAAGTGCTATTTAGGGCTTACAGCCTGGGGTTCCGAATTACGCAGCAACTCCTGAGGCACCAGCCCTCAATATCTTGTCCTTCTCAGGTATGACCAGAAAAGAGTGAGTCTGAAATGGGCCAAAGAATCTCTGAAAGCATTCGGCCAGCTCATGACGGCTCACTACCAATCCGGACTTCAGTTGCCCCATCATTATACAGACAGATGCCCTAGACACTGGACTGGGAGCAGTCCTCACTCAGGACTTCAACAGAGAAAGCATCCAGTATTTTACATCAGCCAGAAGCTGTTCCCTAGCAAACAAAGGTATGCGCATGTATAACAAGAACCCCTGGTCATGAAATGACTGTTAAAGTATGCAAGTACTACTTTTGCCCCTGACAGTGAATAAATGTTATTTATATAAATGTATGTTTGAATAGGAAAATCATCAAGCTTTGCGGCATTCTGTCCCTCAAGGACTGGACTTTGCCACCCCTGTTTTAGAGTCTTACTTAAAACTTGCTAATTTCTAACCTTTTCCAGACAAGCTTTCTAGGTTTATGACTGCAGGTCTATGACTACAGAATCAGGGTCACAAGCCTGATATTTATTTACAGTAAGCGTGCATACAAATAATTTTGTGGTGTTCTGCAAACGAACATTCAATTAAAGAAGGCAACACTAGCTTGCTAATGACTTCTGTTACTCACTTACACACAACTGACCAGAGCTTAATTTAATTACCACTAATTTGGGACTGATGTGTCTCAGACTGATTCAAAGGCCTTAGGAGACAAATAGCACCAAACCAAGAAAGAATACTATGAAAGACGTAGACGTACATGTTTTATATACTAATTATAATTATCAGAAAATTAAATGTGCCTTGAATGTTTACAATTTTTTGAATGATGCGTAGTAATTACATCCACTCTACCCTGAAATAGACAGAAGAGAGAGAGAGAGAAAGGGCTTAAAATATCTTGAGATTTTATTATGAGCTCCCCTCATTAGTTAAAAGTCAAGCACATGATAAACATTCATTAGCTTGTAAATTTGAGTCCAGGGGGGTAATTATTATCTAGCATCTTATGAACACCTATTTTTAGAGCTAATAATGGCTGTGCTACAGTTTGTCTTCCACTGTGGAAACAACTTGTCACAAGTGTCTCATTAAGAGCTCAATATTACCTATTACGACATTGTTTGCTTGGGCAGGGTGCAGTTTGTAGCACATTCTTGACAATGCACAGGCTGCGTCCTGAGCAGACTGTCCAGTATGCATGAACATCCTTCATGTGGATGTCTCTGTTCACTTGCACTTTATTTATTGATTACACACAGCGTGGTATCACTGAAGGAACTTAGGCTATAATAAATTTGGCAGGGCAGGCTCAAAACAAGTAACTCCCCAACCCCGGAATCAGCTTACTCTGGAAGACATCCTAGAGGAGTACCTCTATATGTTTGAGGCTATAGCAGAGTGTGAAGTCTGAGACGAAAGAAGTTAGACTGAGATCACTGGCCTCTACTACACAGACGCAGTTCAACTGGCATACTTCTCCCTTCCACAATAAAAGGCCCAAGATTATACAAAGCTCTTGGATGAAATCCTCACACAAATAGGGACAGTATCTGCCCCTGCAGCAGCTGAATATCATTGCTGTATCTACAAACCCGGTGAGCTTCACAGACAACAAATGTGCCAGCTGCAGTGCGTAGTCTCTGAGCCCTAGAGCTTGGACAGTTGGCTGAAAGAATGGCAATGGGTCATTTCCTTCACACACTGCCCCAGGAAGTTCGAAGCTGGTGGGACTGAATGGCCCAGAAAGCCTACCAGACACTGTACAGGCCACACAATGTGCCAAGAGTTCTCTCTCTTTGTCCCTCTAAAAGAGAAGGGAGGGCAATGCACACACAACCTGGAGGGAGATCCCCCGTCACCCTATAATGGGAGATTGAGGCGGAAAGGACCACATAGAGGACAGAACAGTCTCATCCAATAGGAACGGGAGGGCTAGGCAGCTCCTGCGGTGAACTTATGCCAACTGTACTTGGCATCCAAAGCCCACAGTCTCCTTGGGTTGTCACTTCCAGGAGCCTTTTCCTATGTCATGCCCCACATGAAAACTGGATATGGATGGAAGGAGGTTTTGAGCTGTCTTCAATACCAGTTGCACAGTCATCCTGCCCCTGGACTTTGCACTGCCATGGCTCTGTTTTAATGGTGACACACTAGTGTTCAGATTATTATTGTTTAAGCAACTTCTTTGCTGACCTCTGCAGATGTGCATCCAAAATGCCCTTTGTACACAGTTCATGATCCCATCAATGAACACAAGCTCACTGACACCATTGTAAAAAAAAGCAACTTTCACATTTCCACCTGTGTGTTTTACAGGACCCTTGATGTGGTCTAGTAGGAATTCTTTACCAGGCAATATGTACACTCTGGCCCTGATTTACCATGGGTTTGTATGTGTAAAACATGTACACACTTGACAACACCTGTAAAGATGTGCATGCTGATCTACTAATAAGGTCTGCAGATGATTGTGTCTTTCAAATGACCAAAGTAGCACATTCTGTCTGTTTTGCATTTTTGACTCAGAAAACAGAATTTTCTTCCCTTTAGACTGCATAGTGCTCCTGCCAGTCTCCAGTGGCTGATGGATTTGTGCTTTGCCCCATCAATATGACACTGCTGTCTATTTAGATGGTGTGACTGTATGCTTAGGATATTGGACGGAACATCTGTTTGACATTTTAAAGGTAATAGAAAGTCTGTGTTTAGGCTGTCAACCCAAATGTTCTGTCAACTCAAAAAAGTGCTATTTAGGGCTTACAGCCTGGGGTTCCGAATTACGCAGCAACTCCTGAGGCACCAGGCGCAAGAGCCATAAAAACAGCCCCCGGCCTGCCGAAGCAGATATGTGCCTTTTTGGATTTGCTGGGCTATTACAAACAGTCTGTTCCTAATTTTGCCTCAATATCTTGTCCTCTCAGGTATGACCAGAAAAGAGTGAGTCTGAAATGGGCCAAAGAATCTCTGAAAAGCAGTCGGCCAGCTCATGACGGCTCACTACTAAACCTGCAAACTGAAATCCCGACTTCAGTTGCCCCATCGTTATACAGACAGATGCCCTAGACACTGGACTGGGAGCAGTCCTCACTCAGGACTTCAATAGAGAAAGCGTCCAGTATTTTACATCAGCCAGAAGCTGTTCCCTAGCAAACAAAGGTATGCGCATGTATAACAAGAACCCCTGGTCATGAAATGACTATTAAAGTATGCAAGTACTACTTTAGCCCCTGACAGTGAATAAATGTTATTTATATAAATTTATGTTTGAATAGGAAAATCATCAAGCTTTGCGGCATTCTGTCCCTCAAGGACTGGACTTTGCCACCCCTGTTTTAGAGTCTTACTAAAACTTGTTAATTTCTAAACTTTTCCAGACAAGCTTTCTAGGTTTATGACTGCAGGTCTATGACTACAGAATCAGGGTCACAAGCCTGATATTTATTTACAGTAAGCGTGCATACAAATAATTTTGTGGTGTTCTGCAAATGAACATTCAATTAAAGAAGGCAGCACTAGCTTGCTAATGACTTCTGTTACTCACTTACACACAACTGACCAGAGCTTAATTTAATTACCACTAATTTGGGACTGATGTGTCTCAGACTGATTCAAAGGCCTTAGGAGACAAATAGCACCAAACCAAGAAAGAATACTATGAAAGATGTAGACGTACATGTTTTATACACTAATTATAATTATCAGAAAATTAAATGTGCCTTGAATGTTTAAAATTTTTTGAATGATGTGTAGCAATTACATCCACTCTACCCTGAGATAGACAGAAGAGAGAGAGAGAGAAAGGGCTTAAAATATCTTGAGATTTTATTATGAGCTCCCCTCATTAGTTAAAAGTCAAGCACATGATAAACACTCATTAGCTTGTAAATTTGAGTCCAGGGGGGTAATTATTATCTAGCATCTTATGAACACCTATTTCTAGAGCTAATTAATGGCTGTGCTACAGTTTGTCTTCCACTGTGGAAACAACTTGTCACAAGTGTCTCATTAAGAGCTCAATAATACCTATTACGACATTGTTTGCTTGGGCAGGGTGCAGTTTGTAGCACATTCTTGACAATGCACAGGCTGCATCCTGAGCATACTGTCCAGTATGCATGAACATCCTTCATGTGGATGTCTCTGTTCACTTGCACTTTATTCATTGATTACACATAGCGTGGTATCACTGAAGGAACTTAGGCTATAATAAAATTGGCAGGGCAGGCTCAAAACAAGTAACTCCCCAACCCCGGAATCAGCTCACTCTGGAAGACATCCTAGAGGAGTACCTCTATATGTTTGAGGCTATAGCAGAGTGTGAAGTCTGAGACGAAAGAAGTTAGACTGAGATCACTGGCCTCTACTACACAGACGCAGTTCAACTGGCATACTACTCCCTTCCACAATAAAAGGCCCAAGATTAAACAAAGCTCTTGGACGAAATCCTCACACAAATAGGGACAGTATCTGCCCCTGCAGCAGCTGAATATCATTGCTGTATCTACAAACCCGGTGAGCTTCACAGACAACAAATGTGCCAGCTGCAGTGCGTAGTCTCTGAGCCCTAGAGCTTGGACAGTTGGCTGAAAGAATGGCAATGGGTCGTTTCCTTCACACACTGCCCCAGGAAGTTCGAAGCTGGTGGGACTGAATGGTCCAGAAAGCCTACCAGACACTGTACAGGCCACACAATGTGCCAAGAGTTCTCTCTCTTTGTCCCTCTAAAAGAGAAGGGAGGGCAATGCACATACAACCTGGAGGGAGATCCCCCGTCCCCCCCATAATGGGAGATTGAGGCGGAAAGGACCACATAGAGGTCAGAACAGTCTCATCCAATAGGAACGGGAGGGCTAGGCAGCTCCTGCGGTGAACTTATGCCAACCTTTTCCTATGTCATGCCTCACATGAAAACTGTATATGGATGGAAGGAGGTTTTGAGCTGTCTTGAATACCAGTAGCACAGTTATCCTGCCCTTGGACTTTGCACTGCCATGGCTCTGTTTGTATGCCTCTGTTCACTTTCACTTTATTCATTGATTACATATAGTGTGGTATATCGCTGAAGGATATTGTTATATGTGTATAGCATATTGTTTATTTTACTTATTTTCTCTAGTTTTTATTTATTTTACACTAAATTATTAAATGATTATTATTATTCATTTATTTCTAACAGTGGATAAACTGAAAATTTGGATCTGGAAGAATACAATGTTATTTACATTCAGATAACAGGCCTGTATTCAGTACAAATAGTTAAAATAGACATTAGTACAGTAGTTAAAACTATACAAAAATACAAATGTTGTTATTTCGGTGACATTAGTGTGGTGTATCACTGAAGGAACTTAGGCTACATTCACATAACAAGCCTTGTTGCCCAATTCCGAGGTTTTACTCACATTTTGTCTTTCTAACATAATGGTTTACATTCATGTAGGTATATGACTCAAATCTGTCAATAATGTGAATAAGCCTGTCCTGAAACCCACATAAGCATGTCCATCATGAACAACAAGCAGCAGAACAACATAATAAACCTTTGTTATGAAGATAATTTGCTCTAAACTGCTCATAGTAGTTATGAAGACAAAAACAGGTCAGGAACTTTGCTTTTACACCGTTTACTGGTACCAACTGTCCTGGTGTTGCCTACAAACACTTTGTTCTGTTGTTTAGCCCTTCTGTAGTTACTTGCACTGTGACTCTATCCCTATAACATATTGTTTATTTTACTTACTTTCTTTAGTTTTTATTTATTTTAGACTAAATTATTAAATGATTATTATTATTCCTTTTTTCTAACAGTGGATAAACTGAAAATTTGGAGCTGGAAGAATACAGTGTTATTTACATTCAGATAACAGACCTGTATTTGGTACAAACAGTTAAAATATACATTAGTACAGTAGTTAAAACTATACAAAAATACAAATGTTATTTCAGTGAAATTATCCCAAGTAGCAATGACAGTAAATTAACCCCAGTAAAGTTGCTCATATAGCCTATTATTGTACACGGAAATGGTGCTTATCAGTCATCAGGCATTTCCTTCTCAATGCTGACTCTGGTTATTTAAGCATTCCCATTCTGTTGAACCTAACGGCTGCATTTGACACAGTGCATCACCCGACTTTGTTGGAGTGCCTGCAAAGTCTTTTGGGTATTACTGTCCTTACACTATCTTAGTTTTAGTCTTCAGGTGGGGTCGGTACTTGGACAATTTTTACTTAGTACTTTTGTGGTTACTTCAGCATGGCTTGAGCCATCATTTATACGCTGATGACACTCAAATTTACAGCTACATAAAGTCCACCCACTTTGATTACTTTTGTTTGCAGAACATTAAATCATGGATGCATGGTAGTTTCCTTAGACTTAGTAATGATGGTGGGTCCCAAGTCTATTGTTGACTCAACTCACTATGTTACCCTGTCTTTTGACAGTCCCAGAGTTACTTCATTTGTACAGGTTAAAAAATGTCCATGTCATCTTGGACAAAACACTTTTGTTTGACTCGCACGTTAAGAAAAGTAGACATATTAGATCATCTTTGGTCATATATTGCATTTGTGGATGCTTAGTGCCTTATGCATGCATTTATCTCTTTGCGTCTCAATTATATGCTCTCCTTATAAATGCAGCAGTGCAGCCACTTTCATCTACCTCTGTGCATTATCATACTAAACCCAAACTTGAAGAGCTGTGCTGGTTACCCGTGTCTTACCAGATTTCATGTAAAGTACTACTTCTCACCTGTAAGGCCGTATATGACACTGCTCATGACTACATATCTGAATGTTATATCATACTGTCTATCTCACTCCCTCTGTTCAGGTAGCTCTGGCCTTCTAGTAGTACTCAAGACCAGGCTTCGTTCTGTAGGTGAAACAACTTTTTCCTTTTTAGCTGCCTGATTACATACAAGCAGAAGATAATTTGAAGTTTTTCAGATCTCTTTTTAGATGCATATTGTTGCTAGATAGTTGTTTTATTGGCGTCTAAAATTAATTATGGATGTCCACACCTGTTTCTGTTCTGTATGTAGCTATTTTATTGGGGGTGTGTGTAAAGCTCTTTGAGCTCTTGGGGAAGACGCTGTATATAATAAAAAGTAGAAACTAACTGTGAATGACTAAACTGCCACAGTATATAAGTATTGTCATTTGAATAGACTCAAGCACATACAAAATGTATTTATTTACATGTTTTTGAAGACAGCACTTATAATTTAAAATGCAGCAGAAGGACTCAGTTACATTCAGCACCATAATACCCTGACGGTCCCGAATTCTGTCCCCTGTTTCCCAGCCTCCGGCCATCCACACCAGACTAAACTCTCCTTTCACTCATTAGGAGTGACACAAGAGCATGAGAGACCCCTCAGCCACCAGACAGGAGGCAGCTCTCACTCCTGCCTACCAAAGGCACAGGCTTGCATCACCATCAGAAGCAGTGCCTCTGAATACTTTGCCAGCAGCAGCTGCAAAGCTTATGCATACGCCAAGCAGAGCAGTGTTACAAGGCCCCTTGCCAGTGAAAGCCGCAAAGCTCTTGTACACAAGAAACACACACTTTATTACTACCATACTCCAAAAGTAGAAAGGTACAGGAAGTATCACAGGTTTGCTCATCAGGAAAAAACTTAGGAATTTGGCGTTTTTCCACTCGGCCTTTCCCTTGCATTTTTACAGTGTGCGTGAACGTGGCCCTAGCACCCCTTTGAGATTCGCATGCTATGCTGCCCTTTCAAGATTCGCATACAATGCTACCTCCACAACTGTCTTATAAAAGTTGAAGGAATTGTCCAGGGTGCATACACAGTGATCAAGCATCTCCGCAACTTGGGATTTCTGAAAAATTGAGAAAAGAGTTGCCTTCTTTGTTCCTCATCAAAGAATGAGTTTCTTAGGCCTCTATTTGAAATGTTTGTGTATGTGCTTTTCCATTGCCAGGCAGAAACACATTATGGAAACAGTCTGCCTGATATATCAAAGTCAGACTGTCTGTGCTTACAAAGCAATGGTAGCAGCAGCATCAGCGAAAGTGCCTCTGGACTGAATATGCAAACCTCTCCAAAGGTGGTTCATCAACCAACATGTGCACCTGATGGAAGACCACCACTCACTTAGGATCATGGCATGGTGCCGCTCCAGTGTGGTGTTATGGATGACTCCAAAGGCTTTTTAGTGGGCACATGTCTGGGTTTGGTGACACTCCAGATTGTAATAAATACTGTTGCTTCTTTTAAGTGTTGGGAAGCAGTATGCAAAGGTCTGAAAGTGAAAGGTGATCTAGATTTGGTTTTGGACGCTCTATCTGTCCCGCCTTTCGAATTGACATAATTATGATATTGGCTCGTTTTCACAAAAAGAATTGGCAGTTTGACTGCTTTGTCTGTCCATGAATCATGCCTAGAGTTTTTTGCTGACACGTGACGTCTTATGCTAAGTCCCAGTCCATTGTATTACCCCAAGATTATTACATTGAGCTTTTTAAATTTTTTTTTTTGTATTTTAACCTAATTATCTCCCCAATTTAGTCGTCGCCAATTCCACCTGCTAGTTAGGACTCCCCCAATCACACAATACTATCAACGCTAGGAGGGCGAAGGCCAACACAGGCTTCCTCCGAAGCCAGCCACTGCTTCTTTTCGAACTGCCGCTCACACGATGTCATCGGACAGTTGAACGCGCTCGGAGGAAAGCACCAACCGCCAGATCTGTTACGTCAGCTAACAGACGCCTACACTGACTAGCATCGCGTTAAGTGACGGGGGAGAAGGAGAGGCCATGCTACCCACCCAGAGAGAGCGAGGCCTATTGTGCTCTCTTGGGCTCCTGGCTACGGATGGCTGTAGCATTACCAGGGATCGAACTCGCGATCTACTGATGATAGGGCCAACGCTTAGACGGTTGCGTCACTCGGGAGCATTACATTGAGCTTTAAATCTCAGGAAATTGATTTAATTGATTTTGCCTCTTTGGTTAGGAAGGCTGTGCATTGGTTCTGTCCTTGTGATCAGCGAGGTTGGTGGTATACAGTTTTACAAAGTAAGAACTTGAGTTTGAAATGTGTTCTACAACCCTGGTTTTACCAATGAAGAATGAGAGTTCTTACTACGCTGGCCTCTGCTGATCTTGGATCAGAAGCTGAATAATTATCTAGAATTACGTTGTTGGGCAGCATAGAGATTGTTATAGACCTCAGAGGGGAGGTCTATAACTATGCCTCTGTCTGCCTAAGGCCAAGACCTCACTTCGAAAGGTGGTGGAAAAGTTTAAACTCAGTGGTGTCGCATGAAGACTTCATTTATAAAGCCAGGGTTGTAGGACAACCCATTCTTTCTCAGTCTTTGTCCTGAAAGATCACTGTCCTGCATAGTGTAATATGTGCCCAGCTCTGCCACATTAGTTAAACTCAAAAAAAGGTTCTGTAAGTATATTATGAATCAGATTTGATTAATAATTGGTCATTATGTGATGTAAAACATAACATTTAATTATAAAAAATGTTCATAAATGAAACTATTCCAAAACACATTCCACACAGATTACCAATTATTTCTATGCTGAATAGTTAGCTCAAACAGTCTAACCCTAAAAGGCCCAAGCCTAGAAGTGGCCATGTGGACACATCACGCTTTTTCTTTAACTGCAGTGTAGTGATACAGTACACTGTCTATACATGATTTATATTGTCTGATTCAGCACAAACTCAGTTTTTCAGTAATGCCAGTTATTAATGCAAAGGATGCACTAGAACCATCTAGGTCGCTGGAATGAGCTGTGATGGCAGTCACATTTAGAAATGCTGTATAATATACTATGATATAATATGCTTTTTTATTTCAGCAATATGTGATTGTTATCTGTTCATGCTGTAAAGAATCTACATATTGAGTGTTAGCTTCTCAAAAAGGTTTGTCACCTAAAGCACACTATTCATTTACTTCGTATGAGAAAATATTTCAAGCTAATTACTGTTTCATTGTTACATCATGGAAAATATCCCACCCCTTAGGCTGAAATCGGGGGAAATGAGACTGATTGTTAGCTCAGATAGTTAGCACAGATAGCTCAGTGGTCCATGCGATTAAGGAGAGTGGATTTTTTTAATAGTAATTGGCTTGAACTCAATCAGTAAGTGGCAGGGCAATGTCACAGTACATTAAGAAAGTGCTGGATCAAACGCCAGCTTGCCAGAGTTTTTGTGCTAGTCATAATACTATGTGTTGTGGAGAATCTGTTGTTTCTCTAAACACATTGTTGAAAGCAATGTTGCAGAAGAGAACGTATATAGGTGCATGTTGGCTTTTTTCCATTGTTTCATTTGGTACCCTAAAATCTTGTGGTGTTTCTTTAAAAAATAGTTTACGTTAAAAAATGTAAGTTAATATTACTTTTAGTAATATTTTTTGTCTTTTTTTTGTCAATTTCCAAAAAAGAATATTTCTCTTTGTACTCCTTTGCTGAATTAATAAGATTTAAAATTTACATATAATGAACATATACACAGGGTATCGCCCTGATGATTAAAAAGTCTTTACATAGTAGTTTAAAAGTGTCATGCATTCGGCTAGTCAGCCAATGAACTACATTCCCCGGAATACACTGGGGAATCAGGAGACGGAGCTATTTCCTTCGCTGGCCAGTAATGACTCGGACTCCATTTCCCAGAATCCTCAGCCAGCTCACATGACTCCGCAGAGATCCTCATCATCCTATCACCGTTCAAGATCACCTGAATACTAATGCTGTGCACCTGTGTATTTGTGTCATATGACATAGACAGTATTTTAGCCCAGGGCTATAGCTAGAATCATTGCGAGGTATTGCTTTCCTTTGAGAAACTACTGAGCGTTCTTCCTGTTGTTATCTATCATGTGTATGACCTTCTGCTTTCCGTTTTCTCTGACTCTGTTTTTGGATTTGCCCCTGTGTACTTTTGCCTGGTTTATTGGATTTGTTGTTTTGACTCATTGCCAGTTTTTTGGACTTCACTCTGTTTTCTCCTTGTCTGTTATGGTAGCCCTTTCTCCACTGCTGTTTATATTGGCACTGACCCATGCCTGTTTGCTGACTACGTTACACTTGCCTGAGTCCACAAGTAAAGCTTTGATTGTGTTTTTAACCGCGAGCGCCTGCTGACTGGTCATATGTTACAAAAAGTTGGTGGGGAAAAACATATTAGCTCAGTGTTGATTTACTATTACAGTATTATTAAAAAAAAATTATATTCATTGTCCATTTCAGGTAAGAAATCTAAAACTATTTATCTGTCCCATTAAAATTGCTGTAAAGTTTCAGCCTGCAAGTCCTTTTTCAATGAAAGTCAAACAAACAGGACATACACTCAGCTTTTAAACAACCAACACAGGTGATAGCCATTTGTGGTGATTTCAGGTGGCCACACCTTTGTGCAACTTGGCAGGGAAGAGTAATGTTACTGGTGGAAGTGAAAGATTGGTAAGCAGACCACCGCATAGTTGTTCAAAGGCTTCTCCTTGACATCTGACTGAACTCCTAGAAAAAGACAAGATCAATGATAAGTAAATGTAAATCAACTATACGGTAGCACTGTGATGGACTGTCGACCAGTCCGGGGTGTTTCCTGCCCTCCGCCCATTGAGCACTGGGATATGTTCCAGCAGTCCCCCCGCAACTCATAAGGATAAGCAGCTTAGATAATGTGTGTGTCTACTGTAGCATCAGTGTAAAGTAAGGCACAGGGGAGGCCATGATTCCACCGAGAAGTGCTCTTTATTAAATACCAGAGCAGAAAGGCACATACAAAAGCACTGAACTCAGGGGGAGGTCACAACTAGCCATATACTTCACCCTCATGGTGACCACCAATCCACACTAACAAAACCCACTCCCTGACACAGAACAACACAATAAACACATAATGCAATAGCATTAACAACATATAAGTCCCTTTTCTGGAGGACGCACGCCTCCCATGAGCGAAAGGTGAAGAGGAATAACAAAAAAAGTAAAAATGGAGATAGTTGAGAAACTTTGTGAGATCTGTCTTTTTTTCCTAAAAAAAGTTTTTTTTTTTCTAAATGTTTTAGCAGTTAACGCCACAAAAATAAGCGATAACGTATCCTGTCTGTATAATAGAGCTGAAGCAGTTTTCAACATATACTTTGATCGTTTGCTAACTTAAGCTAGGCAAGTTATTGATAGTCCTCCTTTGGGATGTAAATGTTTAACTGATTAACCACTAACTGACTAATAAACAATTGGTCAACCAATGCTGTTGGTAACAAAAGTATTAATTTAATTTTATTTCATTTCCAATAAGCAACAGTTCCCATTTGAACTGGAGGGTTTATCACAGAAGTTGAATAATGTTTCTGAATTTTATGCGTGAAGACGCAATAGGCCATAAGTTCTGTTAAAAATGCCAGCTGAAACTGAAGCACACATATAAAAATAGACCATTTTTTGAGCAAACATCCGCAAACATCCACAAGAGCTAAGACAGACAGCTTCGCAGAAATTGCGAAGAATCACAGATGGGTGGACAAAATTATAGTTAAGGACATGGTGGACAGTGACAGTTTTAGAGTGACATACACTGAAGTACACTGAGCCAAAACTAGCCCTGATTATGCTCATCTGAACGAAATGAAATGAGTTGTATATATATATATATATATATATATATATATATATATATATATATATATATACTTAAATAAATAAATAGTAAAGTTTTCCCTTAAGTAATGATAACTAATCTTAAATAATGGTGTGGCCTACACGTGCTTTGCTCTGCTGTTTAGCCTTTCTGTAGCTGCTTGCACTGTAACTCTATCCCCAAAACATAAAGTTTCTTTCTATAGTGTCTAACAGTGGGTAGACTGGAAATTTTGATGAAGGAGAACCACATTTCTTACATTTACATTCAAACTTTTGTAATAGCTTAAATATCAGGCTTGTATACAATACAAACAGGTACAATTGATGTTGGCTTACAAATTAAAATTACACAAAAAAATGTTGTCATTTCAGTGAAATAAACTGAAGTGGCAAAAACAGTAGCTGTACCCCAAAGAAAGTAGCATTAAAAAGAAATAAGGACCATATATGTAGCTCTGTGGGTACTAATATATCTGTAAAACTACAATCACCTGGCAGTGTGTCACAGTCCACGTTCTTTCACCAACAGAACGGAATGAAGTAATAGAAAAATAACTATTAGTGAATGACTAAAATGCAGCAGCTTATGTGTGGTCATTTGAAAAGACTTATAAAAATGCACATCAACGTTTTATTTTAGTACAAGTAACTACTACAGTACTAACCACCTCTGTTTAAGGGCTGTACATTGACAGAGTGTAATCTGTTTTTAATGGAACATCCTCATCATAACTGCACCTTCTTTGAGTGTAGAATCTTTAACATAATGTGTCTGATCTCAGTACACTGCAATGCATATATGACAGGATTCAGAATGCCTGGGCCGATGTGGAAGAGCAGCGCTGCCCCTTTCCTGTAATCTGCATAACCAGAGAAACGATGGAGTATGATCATAATACAACCAGACAGCCACATGATCAAATAGACAGTCAGGTGTGTGCTGCAGGTTTTCAGAGCCTTGCTGTTCAGAGTTTTGTTTTTACTGTTAATACAGACAGCTGCTATTTTGGAATAAGTAAGTACAATACTTCCCATAGATGAGACAAGTATAACTGTTGTGCATGCCAGGCCATATACGTTATTAATGGAGTCATTCTCACATGACAGTTTGAACAGCGATGCATTATCACAAAACGGATTTGCTATTCGTGTTCCACAGCGATTCAGCCTTATTGTGAGACCTAACAAAATACCTACAAAGACCATTGCCACACCCCAGGCTGATGCAGTCAGTTTAGCCACCATTTTAGTCGTCATAATAGTTGAGTAGTGCAGTGGATTACATATGGCAACGTATCTGTCAAAGGCCATAGCCATGAGAATTGTGTGAGAAGCAGTAGCGTGCATATAGTAACAGAAAGCTTGAGCAACGCATTCACCATAACTGATGTAGCGTTCAGAACTTGGCCTTAAAATGTCCACCATTATCCGAGGGATGACAACAGAGTTTCCGAACACATCGTTAAAGGGAAGGTTACAGAAGAGAATGTACATAGGTTCATGTAGGCTTCTTTCCATTGTTATGAGCAGAATGATTCCAATGTTAGATACTGCAATGAGTACATAGAAAATCAAGAAGAAAAGAAATGTAGGATAAATGTATTGCTCAGAGACAACCAGTCCCTCCAGTTGTATAAAGGGGCTATTAAATGTCAGGTTTTCCATTGAGAAGCGATATGACAGCTGATTGCAATAAAAAAGCAGATGGTGGTTAGAAAAGTCAGATCAGCACAATCATAAATCTTTTAGGGTGTCTTTAAATGTACTTTTCTAAAATGAAAATTAGTATATATTGGTACATGTCCTTCATCACAATAAAAAAACAGCTTACTAGACATTCACTCTATTAATATAATTTACCTGTAATGAACAGATACATATATATAGGCTATATCTTCCTGTGTGATTAAGAAGTTATTATATGGTATAAGAAACAGTTGGTCAGAAAAAATAGCTCAGTGTTATTTAGGTGTTACATTAATATGAGCAAAACACAGTATTGACTTATTCATTGTCCTAGCAAGTGATCTTCGGAAACTGATTCAAAACAACATAACAATTATGTTGTGTCTGACCACCCATCCTTTTATTAACCTCCTTTTCTGGTTGTGACAAGCTCACGGGACTGAAGGAGCGTCACAACAACAGTTTGTTGTCTGCAGTGTGTACCAACCTGGATATGTAATCATGTAGTTCAGTGTTTGTCATTCTTTGTCCTGAAGGAGCACTGCTCGGCATAGTTTAGTATTTTCCCTGATGTGACATATTCAGTTCAGTTTCTTTTAGTAATGGCTTCTACTTAGATAGTGAATTTAGATTTGATTAACTAGATTTGAATCAGTTTTAGTGGAGCAGGGAAAACATGAAACTATACAAAGCAGTGGTATTCCATTCCACGACCAGTTTTTCAAACACACTCTGTGACTAGTACCCTGTTGTGATATAAAACATAGCATATTATCCACATACTTCATGCAGTTTTTCTGTACAGAACAATTACAACAGTTAACTTTTGTCTTACACTGTAAGTGTTTTATATCATCTGATTCAGCACAAATTCATTGGGTGTTTTGGGTCTTTCAACATCAGACACCCTCTCTTGTGTTCAAGTAGTAGTCCATGCAGTCCATGGTTCACCTTTCTTGATCCACAACCCTCTATAAGTGTTTTCTGCTGCCTCTATGGCTACATTCACATTACAAGCCTCATTGCTCAAATCTGATTTTTTGCTCAGATCTGACCTCTGACATTATGGTTCACACTCGTTTAGGTAAGTGAATTAAATCTATCATTAATGTGAATGGTCTGAGTGTTCTTATTAAGGTCACATGGCCATGAATTGGATACATATCCGATCTAGGACCACATATGAAAGTGGCTCAGGTCAGATTTGAAAAGTTGTGTGTCCACACAGCATCCAAACATCAAATCTGAGTTACATTAGGGCATAAAACTGGATTTATGCCCCTTGAACCTGGTAATGTGAATGTAGCCTTTGATGTCCTCGATTGCCTTTTTCTTTGTGATTCCTCTGAGACCCAACAGGCTACAGGCCTTGCTGCGGGAGTGTGCTGCAAACCTCTACAGCCTACTTCAGTAGGCATACATTGAGCTCCCCAGCCCTGTCTGTGGCACTCCAGGACCAAGTCTGAATATTTTTGTCTCTCTTCCGCTTGTTGACCTCCTCCATTCGGTCTTCACATGGCATAGTCAGCTGCAGCGTGACCACGGTTCTTGGTACTTCAGATACCAGGATGTAACAACAATGTAACAACAGGCTTGCCACAGTTTTCCTTGCAGCCATGAGCTCTAGTCAGTAATACCATGTGTTGTGGATTTGTTTATTCTCCAAATACAGTGTTGAAAGGAAGGTTACTGAAAAGACTGTACATACATGCATGTTAGACTCCTTTTATTGTTACATACCATAATGAATACATAGAAAATCAGGAAGTATAGTAATATAGAATATAGGTTTTGCACAGAGACAGCCAGTCACTCCAATTGCAAAACACAACTATTAAATGTCTAGATTCCCACTGAGATACAGTACAACAACTGTTTGAAAAAGGAGGCAGAGGGAGGTTAGAAAGGTCAGTTCAGCACAAACATAAATCCTTTAGTGTATCTTTAAATATATTTTTAAAGTAGATTTTACTTTTAGTAAATATCTGTTTATCTGCTCATTTGCTATATTAAAATAGTTTACATTTAATCCACATACCATTAAAATTGTCTTGATGTTTTGGACTACCAGACTTCTATCAAATGAAAGTAAAAGAAACAAGATATACTCATGTTTTAAAAAGCAAACGCAGGTGATGGACAATTGCAATGATTTCAGGTGGACACACCAATTTTTAACATGCTAGGGAAATGTAGAGGAACATCAGAGAGAAAACCCTCCCTACAGCTATTAAAAGACTCCTTTTTGCCAGCAGACTGAACTCTAGGGAGAAGACGATCAATAATAAGTAAATCGATCAACAGTACAAATGCACGCACAGATTTAGAGGAAGGTGGAGAGAGGGGAGAAAGAAATAAAATGGTGATATCAGAGATTTTTTTTTCACCAGGTTCATCACTAAATGTTTTTGTTTTGCAGCAAAAGGAAAAATAAGTCTGTATATTACAACTGAAGGTGATTTAAACTTGTATTTACTGTACTATCACACAAGTGTATAAAATTATAAAGAAAGACATGGTGGTTGGTGAAGGTCTTAGAGAATTGCTGAGATACACTCAGCCAAAGCTAAGGTCATGTTCATTTTAACTGGAGCTAGTAACGAGTCATAAATATAGGTTTAGAGCTTTAGAGCCTTTAGTAGCCCATCACTATATCCATTCATTTCATCAGTGTTTTAGTTTTTGATCATATAATCCTGTATATTTAGCTCTCAGTCTCTCATCTTAAGCAAATCCAGTTCTAGTAAAATATATTTCATACAGTTTTGGGCCACTTACTAAAAAAATGCTACACTTGGCCAATTCGTTCTCTTTGTCAATCTGGATTATTGGTTCATATTAATGAATCTTACAAAGGTACATTATCATGCTGTATATCCAGATTAAGCCCTGCTTAAGGTTTCCCTTAAAGTGTGGCCTACAAATACTTTGTTCTGCTGTTTAGCGTTTCTGAAGTTCCTTCAACTAGAAGTGGGTACATTTGGTAGAATTATACATAAATAAAGATAATATTTCAGTGGTAATTATCTCAAGTAGCAATTACAGTAGCTTTACTCCCCAAAATAGTAGAATAAAAGTATCAGCACAAAATGTAGTTCCATAGATTTAAGACTGCAGTTTCCTACAGTGTACAACAGTCCAGGTTCCTTCACCAACAGGACGCAGAAAAAAAAAGAAATTTGGAACTGATTATGAATGACTAAAATGCATTAGAGTAAAACTTGTTTCCCCACAAATATAATAAGTAGTGTAAGTTTCGTCATTTGAAAAGACATGCATACAAGTAACTGAGTAAATGCAACTAACTACTTTCCACTTCTTTTTAGGGGCTATACATTAGTATGTGCAGCATCATCACATATAAACAGGCAAAATTAGAACCACTTTGACTGTTATTATTTCAATGTCAAGTCAAACTGAAGAAGAAATCCTTTCCTTTTTAATACTACATGAACATTATCATCGTGACATCAGTTTTTTTGAGCATAGAATCTTTAACATAAGTTGTCTAATCTCAGTGCACTGCAGTGCGTATATTACAGGGTTCAGAATACCTGGGCCAATGTGAAAAAGCAGCGCAGCTCCTTTCCTGTAGTCTGAATAACCAGAAAAACGATGGAGTATGACCATGATAAACCCAGACATCCACATGATCAAATAGACGGTCAAGTGTGTGCTGCAAGTTTTCAGAGCCTTTTTGTTTAGAGTTTTGTTTTTAGTAGTGAGACAGACAGCTGTTATTTTGGCATAGGTAAGTGCAACACATCCCAAAGAAGAGCCAAGTACAGCTGCTGTGTATGCCAGGCCATATACATTATTAATGTAAGGATTCTCACATGACAGTTTGAAGAGTGATGCATTATCACAGAATGGATTTGCAATCAGTGTTCCACAGCGATTCAGCCTTATTGTGAGACCTAACAAAATACTCACAAGGAGCAGAGCTGCCCCCCAGGCTGATGCAGTCAGTTTAACCACCATTTTGTTTGTCATGATAGTTGTGTAGCGCAATGGATTACATATGGCAACATATCTGTCAAAGGCCATAGCCATGAGAATAGTGTAAGATGCAGTAGTATACGTGTGGTAACAGAAAGCTTGAGTAACACATTCACGATAACTGATGTAGTGCTCAGACGTTGGCCTTAAAACGTCCACCATTAACCGAGGGACAACAACAGAGTTTCCGAACACATCGTTAAAGGGAAGGTTGCAGAAGAGAATGTACATAGGCTCATGCAGGCTTCTTTCCATTGCTATGAGCAACACGATTCCGATGTTGGACACCATAATGAGCACATAGAAAACCAGGAAGAAAAGAAATGTAGGATACAGGTTTTGCTCAGAGACAATCAGTCCCTCCAATTGCAAGACAGGACTATTAAATGTCAGGTTTTCCATTTAGAAACAATATGACAGCTGTTGAACTAAGAAAGCAAGTCGAAGTGTCTCTTTAAATATATATTTTTAAAATAAATTACTTTTAATAAAGATCTAGTGCCGATCCTTCATTAAAATAAAAAAATATATATATTTTCCTTTATTAAAACAGACTGTATCCCTCTGGTGATTAAGAAGTCTTTCCATAGTAGTAGAAAATAAAATGGTGGGAAAAACACATCTTAGCTCAGTATTATTTCAGTGTTACAGTAACATTACAGTACAGTAGCAAGACTCAGCACTGATTTTCAGTTTCCATAAAACAACAACCATATTATATGCCTGATCAACCATCCTTTTATTTGCATTCTGTACTGACTCATGGGACTTCTGATGGAGTGTGGTAACTGAGGTGTGGTGACTGGAGCACGTTCCAATCAGATGTGCAGTCATGTAGCTCAGTGGTTCACTGTCTTGGTCCTGAAGTATCACTGTCTTGTATAGGTCAGTATTTTTCCTGCCCTGACACATTTAACCGAAACTGACATTGCACTGAACTGAAAAGTTTTTTAATTAGATGATTTGCATCATGGTTGGGGCAGTGAAAACATGAAAGTATGGTAGTGGAATTCAGTCCCAGGACCAATGTTAAGAAACACTAGCCATGTTTACATGCAGCCAGATAATACATTAATAATTTGACTCATAGCTCAATCAGAATAGAATACATCCATGTATACACCTCAGTTGCAATAGACTAGTCCGATTGAGGCCATTCGGAGTACAATTTCTGTCTGATTGAATGTGGTGGCTAATCCTGTAAATAATCCGTTAAATAGAAGAACAATTAAATTCCCTGTTGGAAAGTTTAAGTATGCTCTGTGCATGTGCGTTCGCATAGCTAAGCATGCGCAGAATTTTAGATTGGATTACTCGTAGTGCGAACGCAAATGGACATTTTTCAATAGATTGTGCAGTAGAGGGTGCATATAAACACCTCAGTCTTAACATATAATCGGAATGTGGTCAGTCGGATCGGCAAAAACCTTTGTATGTGAACACAGCCACTGATTTAGGTCTCTTTAAACAGACTCGGTTACTGGAACCCTGTAGATCTTCAGTGTTTCAGTTTCTTTGGCCTTCATGCAATGTAAAACATAGCATTTAATGATAGGACTTTTTTAAAACACAAAAATGCTATAACACACACACACACTACCCAGTATTTCTGTACTGATTTGTTAACTCAAAATGTTTAACACTTTAAGACTAAAGCCTAGAAGTGGCCACCTGGACATATGGTTCCTTTTATATGTAAGGTACTGCCAAAGTACACTATCTACAAATGTTTTAGTTCATCTTATTCAGCTCTATGTGTTATAGGTCTGTGACCATTTTTGACTGTAGTAGGCATTTTAAGTTTATCTTAATGGTAACATATACTGCTGTCTAGCTGTTCAGGACACATCACACTCCAGACATTCCTCAGTTGTTACCAGCCTACTTATCAGTGCCCTCTAAAAGCATGTTTATTTTTTCATTAACCACACTGAAGAAAATCTAAATTTTCATTCACTGGTAAGATTAAATGCTAATATAGCAGTCATGTTTTGAAACGTTGTACGGGAGGGCCTCCAAAGCTAAATCTGCTGGATGGTGTATTTAAATCTCTGATTTGCTGCCAAGTGATGACATGTCAGCATGGCTGCTGCTAATTGTTGGGCTCTAGAGGTGCTGTTCCTTTTGGAGCTATGGGAAGGGAGATGCACAGAATTGGTCACTACCAGGGGGAGTTGCCTTTAAAAATGATGCATCCAAGAGGAAACGATTGTGCTTTGCTTCTGATGCAGTTTCCATTGTTTTCCTGGTTCCCTGACCAGTTATTGGAAAAACTTCAGTCATGAGCATTGTCCAGTGGCCCTTGTGTCAGATGTTGTGCAGTGTCCTGTGGGATACAGTTTAGAATCAGTTGTGGGAGTCAAGTCACCTATTTACAGAAGCTATGTCTGAAGGTTTTATATCTGTCACTGAGGGAGAGCCAGAGGTCTGTTCTGAAGGACACTGGTGCTCCCCAGTCTTTGCTGCTTGGGAGAATCTATTTGCCAGATTATACTTCTGTCTTAATAGAAGGTGTTGGGAGAGAGTATGTCTCCGTACCATTGAGTATTTTTTGAGTTCAAATGGGCGTTGTGCCTTCCCTGGCTGTTAAAGGCATTAGCTTGTTATTAGAAAATTATCTTGCCAGTGAGCAGGTTCGTATTACCTTGGTAGTGAATGAAACATCTCTGTGATGACAATAAGATAGAGGCTCTTGAAAAGGAGTTTTTAGAAGTTTTTTTCTGCATGTGTCATCACCTGTACAAAGTAACCAGTTAACTTCAGTAGACCCAAGCTGAACCACCTAGTGTCTGAGGTAGTAATGTTAGAGATGTCATCTACAAAATCAGACAATTGTGGGATTGGCTGATACTATGTTTGCTAGTTTACTTGGGGAATGTAGTGGCAAGCAGATTGATAAAGAGGTACTGATTGAGGAGCAGAGGTGATTCATGTACATGTACTGAACAAGTGCCAGCACAGGTAAGGTAGTTGGATGACCCAGTGTATTAGAGGCTCCATGCACAGATAAAGATAATCAGAGGCCAGAGTACTTACAAGTGCTCTTCTTTTATTAAAGATTGGTACACATTATTTACCTTGTGTGAGAGAAAAAAAGCAAAAAGGTAACAGAAACAAAATGATTAAAAGAATTTACGGGTTAGAACAACCTCACTGATAATGCTATCAATGATCAACAGTTCTAGTCACAAGGAATACTAGCTATCTGAGGATTTTAGGTCAGAGCTTAACAGGGCAACAGCTCTGCATCCTCTCTCTCTGTGTATGACTCTCTCTCCAGTACCATGAATCCCCCCCCTCTAAATCTGGTATCCCCTCCTACACCTGGTCAGGAAGATACCACATCTAAACAAAGATGGGGTAACACAGATTCGTAATACAGAGCAAATAAGTCATCGATTCCAACATGTATATTAGTTCATTCACGGCTAGCAATGCTGATGTAGTGTGTGTGTATATATATATATATATATAGTTAGGTACCTTTAGGACCACAATTTATCAATAACATGCTTCTAGCAAAATTTCTCTCTTTTACAGGTTCTCCCCCTCCCATGGGCCATGGTGGATCCTCCCAGGCCTAGCCAAGGGGGGGGGGATCCACACTCAAGTGTGACCAGGTTCGATGGAGAATAGGCTGACATGGGGATTTAGATGAGGCACAAATGTCACATCCGTTGCGGCTAGGCCACACCACCTTACGGGTAATTATAAATTATTTCTCCAAGGCCTGTCACTTAATACCCGTGATGATGTCAGTTAAACCTGACACATCACCAAGCACTTACAAACCAGTAAGAATATGTATATATCGTGATTGATTATTATATTGTTTGAATGTATACTTACCTGTAGTGAGTCCAGGTGAAACCAAGTTTCCTGAGTCCGGAAAGCGGAGACGTCTCTTTCTAATGTTGGCCACCAAAATTTGTTCCGGACTAAAGCTACCATCCTCTGAATACCTGCGTGAGCAGAACTGGGAGAGGTGTGTATTATTTGTAACAAATGAGAGCGAATACTCTGTGGAACAAATACCTTGTCTGGTGGGAATTCAGTGGGTATGGGATGGTTGTTGTGGGCTTCCTGTATTTTCTGCCGGAGGAATTATAGGTTCCTTTCCCCTCATCCTTTGCTCTGGCCCGTAAAGTGGAGATAAGGCATCTGCCTTGATGTTCTTGGGTCTAGGTCTGTAAGTCAAAACGTTTAAAGAAGAGAGCCTGTCTGAGTTGAAGTCTTTTAGCTGACTTAGAATATTTAAGGTTTTTGGGTGAGCTGCGTGAAATTGGGCACCCTCAGCATTGTAACATGGTAGTCGAATACGCTCTGGTTCTGCCCTGCCATGCCGCTGCTGGATGCCGCCGACCGTCAGTACTCCGCTGCTTTTGCTGTCCTTGCTGATCGCCGCCGCATCGCCACCTTGCTCACCTCTTTGGCTGCCTTCTCAGCCATCGCCTTCCTCAATCAGCTGGTCTTCTCTTCTCCTTCGCCGTCTGCCACAGAGTTTATCAATCTTCTGCTCAATCTTTTCTAGTCCTGACACTAGTGTAGTGTGGTACAAAGGAAAAGTCAGGATTAAGCCATAAATTCTGCTCAAAACTGTGCTCTTTTATTAAAGAACAGGGCAGAAAAGCCACTGAAACACAATACAACTAACAAGGAGATGACCAAGAGCCATAGGCTCCCTTCCCAAGGTGACCCCCCCTTACACCAAACAACCCACATCTCCAAACTCCCCATGTCACATAGAACACATGCACATACATATATTCAAACAAACACAAACAGCAACGACAGCAAACATCTATAACAAGGATGGGGGGGGGCACACAGTGCAGCTTTACATACCACAACCGTATGCAACAAGGAGCAGTTGGCGGCTGCCACAATGTTATCAGCATTCTAGCAAAAATGTAAATTTGGCTCAGTATGTCCAGTATCTAGCAGCCCAGGCACTTGTTTTACTGTTAAGAAATAGATCGTTTAATTGCCTTGTAACATCCATTCACTCTTTGTCCTGGTCTTTCTGTGTTTGCCTTTTTCTTGGTTTCCTAGTGCTGTGTGTTTGTGTTTATCTGCCATGTGCTTTTGTTGTCATGCTGGCTCCTCCCCTGTCCTGCCCTGTCTTCACCTGTTCTTTGTCTCCCAGCCCCGCCCTCTCATTGGTCTCAGGTGTTTCTCATTTTCTGTTAGTATTTATACCCCTGTGTTTGCTCAGTCCCTTGGTCTTGCATTGTGTCTTTATACCCTGTTGCTGTTGTCTGTTTCTCTCATTGTTGGTTTTTGTTTCTTGTTTAGTTCTGTTTACTTTGTTTGATTTCATCATGGACACCTGTGCTACTGTTTTTGGACTCTGAATTGTATTTTAAATAAAAGCAACTCGCATCCTGCCCCAATGCCTCCTACGTTACATGCCTCATGTCCCGCATTAGAAGCAAAGCCTCCTAACTCCTGCCAAAGCTACACCTAAAACTTTCAGTATTTTTTGGGCTTCAGAATCTATTTTTTTGTTGTCCAATGAGAGTGCATCTGATTCAGTCTCTGAACCTTTTATTTGAAATGTTTTGGTCTCACTGCTGAGGGAAGAGATCAGATTATAGTTAAAATACTCAGGGATACTCCAGTTTATTCTCTAATCAGTTTTGCCATTTTCTGACAGCTGCTTATGGGTCTGATGGGTGAATATAAGGGATTGAGTTATGTGTTTGTGGAGTTCTGCTGCACATAGTTCATATTCAGTCTACTTTAGTGACAGGCATTTCAAGAGTTAGAATTTATTTCTAGTTTCCAATGAAAGGTGATCACTTTATTTTATGGAATGATTCAACTGGTAGGAAATAGAACTCTTTAATCAAAGTTGTAGATGAGCCTGAATGTTCTCCTTTTAATTGATGAGGATGTTTCCTGTGTGCCATGACTCGATCACAGTCACTGAAATTTGCAGATCAAATACACTATTACAGAATGTTTATGGGCTCATTTAAATCTGAATCTGAGATGCCAACTATATGTGAAATTGTACCGTTTGGGGATTTATTTGAAAGTGAATCAAAAGAAGCAGATAGTGAGTCAGTGTCAGAATGTTTATCAGAATGGGTACTGATGTGAAAATGGACATTTAAAGAAAATGGACTGCAGTGTAACTCAACATGTTCCTGTTAGCTATTGAAAGCAAAATCTAGTCCATGACCATGTACTGTCAGGACATTTAGAAGTACAAAAGACATATTGGATCGTACATTATTTTTTTTGGCCAGGTTTAAAAGCTGACATATTGAGGTACTGTTGTGAAGAAATACATGTTATATTGCTGAGGGCATGTTATTGAGAATGTATACATACATACATACATACATACATACATCATCTAAACCGCTTATCCTTCTGGGTCGCGGTGGGGTGCTGGAGCCTATCCCAGCTGTCATTGGGCAGAACGCAGGATACACCCTGGACAGGTCGCCAGTCCATCACAGGGCATATTGAGAATGTATTTTCTATAAAATTTTCCATATCAATGGTGTGTTGTCATTACAAGCGAAAACAGAGTGGTTGCTTAGTGAAGACACATGCTGAATCAGAATCAGAATCACATATACTGAGCTGCGGCAAAAATATCTGGCAAAGAGGAGCAACGCTTTGCCAGCAGCTAGCCTAACAGCTAACATCACTGCCTCTTGTTTCACATTACGTGATTATTGTCTGTGCATTCTGTAATGCGTCCATGTACAAATTTTTAGGTTCTCAAAGAAAGGCTGCCATTTTAATTAATGATAATGTATTTCTAGGTAAATACCATTATTTTTTGGGAAATATACCCTGAAGTTATTTCAGGTGAATACAACTTTATGCAGCATGGGTAGGGAAACGTAACATTACTGGAGGAAGGGCGAGAAGAAAGCCTACCTCACACCTTTTAAAATGCTTCTTCTTGCAAAGAGGCTGAACTCTGTGGGAAAGAGAAAACCAATAATAAGTAACCAACACAAATGCAGGCACACACTGAAAAGGAGGGGGAAAAAGAGGAGAAAAAAATTAAAAATGGAGAAATTAGAGAAACATTGTGAGCTGTATAGAGCTACGTAAGTATTTTTTTGTAAGTTCATGACACTACATTTACTGCAGCAAAAGAAAGAAACAGTAACCTGTTCTGACTTTGTTACAAATTAAATCGTTTTCAAGATGTTGAAAGATCATTTGACAGCTTATGCTGAAGCAGTTATTAATAGTTTCTTTTTCTTTTTAATTATCACATTTTGTATTGAAGTATTTTGCTCAAATAACAGGCCTGTACAATAGAACCTAAAATTTCATAATAAGTCAACATAACACTGCACGTTGTTGCTTGAATGATTGAAAATTAGGACAAACTTTGGCCTTAAAACATAAAAAAATGTTTAAATTATTGCTATTTATTGCTGCATTGTTTTTTTTTATTTTGCTCTGTTCCATGCACTTTTTTCATGCAACAATATTGAAACATTTGTCACTGAAAAAATGAAAAATCTGAAAAAAGTAGCAATAACAGTGACTTTCCTGCAGTATACAGCCAGATGCTGTCACCAGTTGGGCCCAGTTTCCCAAAAGCGTTTTATTGTTTTAACTGGTAGAGAAACTGTTCAGTGTGATGCTGTCTCTACCATATAAGAATAATCTTTGTCCTAAGATGCTTTTGGAAAACTTTCACAGAATGAAATGAAAACAAAAAAACATTTGAACTTACTCTGAATGACTTAAATACAATAGAGTAAAATTTCTTTGCTCACAAATATGATATTAGTATATAGTAGTATTGTCATTTGAAAAGATTGAGAAAAATACAGATCCAACCGAACTTGAACATGTAACTGAGTAAGGTCTGTTTAGGGACAGTACACTGACAGCATTTGCAGCATCATCACATACAAATGGTCAAAACTAGAATCACTATATTACTACAAGGTCAAGACAAACAGGAGAAGAAAATCCTTTATTTAATAGTACATGAACATTCTCATAATGGCATCAACTTCTTTGAATGTAGAATCTTTAACATAATGTTTCTTATCTCAGTAGACTGCAGTGCATATATGACAGGGTTTAGAATACCTGGGCCAATGTGCACAAGCAGTGCAGCTCCTTTCCTGTATTCTGCATACCCAGAGAAACGATGAAGAAGGACCATGATAAACCCAGATAGCCACATGATCAAATAGACAGTTAAGTGTGTGCTGCAGGTTTTCAAAGCCTTGCTGTTCAGAGTTTTGTTTTTACTAGTAAGGCAGACAGCTGTTATTTTGGCATAAGTAACTACAATACTTCCCATGGAAGTGCCAAGTACAGCTGCTGTGTATGTCAGGCCGTATACATTATTAATGTAAGGATTCTCACATGACAGTTTGAACAGTGATGCATTATCACAGAATGGATTTGCTATTTGTGTTCCACAGCGATTCAGCCTTATTGTCAGAGCTAACAAAGTACCCACAAGGAGCAGAGCTACACCCCAGGCTGATGCAGTCAGTTTAGCTATCATTTTGTTAGTCATAACAGTTGTGTAGCGCAATGGATTACATATGGCAACATATCTGTCAAAGGCCATAGCCATGAGAATAGTGTGAGAGGCACAAGTATACATGTGGTAACAGAAAGCTTGAGTAACACACTCAGCATAACTTATGTAGCGTTCAGATGCTGGCTTAATAATGTCCATCATTATCCGAGGAACAACAACAGAATTTCCAAACACATCGTTAAAAGGAAGGTTGCAGAAGAGAATGTACATAGGCTCATGCAGGCTTCTTTCCATTGTTATGAGCAGAACGATTCCGATGTTGGACACCATAATGAGCACATAGAAAACCAGGAAGAAAAGAAATGTAGGATACAGGTTTTGCTCAGAGACAGTCAGTCCCTCCAACTGCAAGACAGGACTATTAAATGTCAAGTTTTCCATTTAGAAACAATATGACAGCTGTTGAAATAAGAAAACAAAGAGAGATTAGAAAGATCAGTTCATCACAATCATAAATCAGGGATCTTTAAATATTTGCTCTCTTTTCAAATTTATGTATTTAACATAAATTTTACTTTTAGTAAGTATCTTTTCCATAGTTTCATTAAAAATTTCTAATTTCAAAATTATATACATATGTATACATTTTGCTGTATTAATATAATTTACATGTAACAAACATTCACAATTACATCTAGAAGTCTTAACATGGCAGTAGAAACAGTTGGTGAGAAGAAACATCAGTATTGTTTCAGTGTTACAGTAACATGAGCAAAACAGCACTGATCACTTTCCTTTTCTGGTAAAACAACTTCAGGATCGATGCAAAACAACACAACAATTATATGCCTGGCCAGCTGTCCTGCCGTCCCTTTATTGGCATTCTTTTGTGGTTCCAACTGCTCATGGGATTTCTGATGAAGTGTTGTGACAGCATTGTGTTGTTTGCAGTGCTTAACTACCTGCATATGTAATCCTGTTCCTGATTTATCTCTGTCTTGTGTACTTAAGTATTTTCCCTGCTATGGCACTCCCAGTGTAACTCAAGAAAGGCTTGTTAATTATATGATGATTTGAATCAGGTGTGTTGGAGCAAGGAAAACATATTTTGTGACCCGTTAATCGTATTTTTCAGCCTTTTTGCCTTGATACAGTGTAAAACATTGAATTACATAAATGTTTATGACTGTTTTATAACACAGTCATTTCTTAACCAGCATATGAAAATTTGAATATAAATACAAATCAATATGAGAAGAAGTAAATTTTTCACACTTAGTACCTAGTATTTCTGTTTCTGTTTGCTCAAATTGTTTAAGAAACAGTTGACCCACTTGACTCATTCTGAGGATTATGCACATTTGACATTGTTTACTTTACAAACTGTACATATATTACTGTACATATAATTGTTTTTAAGAATGCACTCAATGTTATGTTTATTCATGTGTGTTGATGCGAGGGCTCTTGATGTTTTGTATTGTATATGTAATGGCAAGTTCCAAATAATAACAACCAAGCGTTGTTCCTTCAAATGAACCTAGTTTATTAGAAATGTTTCGAAATACTGAAAAAAGAAGAAAAGTTCTTATGCTGAATGTATACAGATTTTTCCTTTTCAGTCTAAAAAGTGACAAAAAGTAAAAAGCATCTTAAGTTACAGACTAGTTTCTCACAGATCTTTTAAAGAACTCAAAATTAAAGTCACATCACCCTTCCACGTAGTTCGTCACTTATCTGGTCATTGATCTCTGAAGGATACAATAGCTGAATAGGTCACAACAAAGTCCTGTGGGAAGTACTCATGACCATATGAGTCCATCTCCTCCTGGGAACATTTCCATAATCCATCCCATTTTCCATGTTTTTCTTGGGATTTATCCTATCCAGTGATGTCTATGTCTTCCACCTTTAGCACATTGTTAGTAAATGTGCAGCGCTAATGGGTTCATTTCAAGTCCATCATGTAGTCTTTTTTCCATTGATTCCAAAAGCTAGCAAAGAGTATTTGTCTATATTTCCATCTTTGTGTCACCCCCTCTTTTCTTAGATTGGACATATGTGTAATGGAACAGAAACAGACAGTTGCTTGCGGTAAAAATAAGAAATCAGGCTTTTCTTAGAAAGGGCTTGACAATGCTTGTAATAAAAAAGACCACTGGGATAGACTCCATCACCCCCCGCGACCCAGAAGGATAAGCAGTTTCAGAAAATGTGTGTGTGTGTTCTAAGGTCAGTCTGCTTTATTGATTTCTGGCTTTTTTTAAAGTCCTGGTTTGCCTGCTTAAATGAGTAAATGACTATGCATATTTATCTTCTTGCAGTGAAGCATTTCAAGGCTAAGAGAACTCTCCCTGTTGTTAGATCTGATGTTAACCATAAATAAACTGGCCACTGAGAGCACAAATGAAGAGTGCAATATAGGCCTGTGGCATGCACCTGCCTGCCGGGCCCCGATGACGGCCACAAGAGTGCAAATCCCAACCACCGCAGAGGGACGCAAGTGACGGCGGGAGGAGGAAGTCAGCCGCGAGAATCAAAGTAGGGAAAACTAGAGAAAGGAGAATCAGAACAAGGAGAAGGAATCGAAAGGAGAATCAGAACAAGGAGAAGGAATCGAAAGGAGAATCAGAATCAATTCTGCCCCTGACAAGGGGTCGAGCTGCGCCCCCCTTAGTTCTGTGTGTGCCCCAGTATAGCTGGCAGTCTAGAAAGGCTCTTGTCCCTCAACAACCTTGAAAAAATGTATTTGTCAGTTATACAGTAGGCTCTGTACTTTTAGACACTAGATCCTCCCTTTCCTTGCATAACTGAGATCTGGTCATTACACAGAGATAGAAATCTTCAGGATGTACTTTATCAAGACAGTAAAAGATACTGAAATTAAATGCATAAAGTGTGAAGTTTTTTTCTTTTGGAGGTCTGTGTTCAGTAAGTATTGAAATTACGTCATCTAGTAATTCTTTGCTTTAAAAATAAAAGTGGAATTGTAGTTTAACTCAGGTATCATGATATATCTTGGAGCATTTGGTGACATGCATAAAAATACTTACAAGCATTTGTACAAGTAAAAGTTCATTGCTGGGATTAAAAGTTAAACTGAATAGTCTATAAAATTGCTATGTCCTGCCATGTAAAGCACTCTGTTGCTAGTACAGAATAAAATTTAACACACACAGAAAATTAATTAGTTCAAAATTGGATGTCTTCTTTCAAATATGCATATTAACGAGAGGATTCTTTTGTATATTAGCATTTGAAGACACCCAGAAAGTACAATCAGATTTTATTTAAGTATGCTTACATTTATCCATCTATGGTAAAGGGCTATACCTGGACAGCATAAGCGGCACAGAAACAGTTTCATGGTTTCAAAACTAGAAATAGTTATTGCTTATTATAACAATGGCAACTCACACTAAAGAAAGAGGTTCTTGAAGATTATCATCATGGCGTTACATTATTTGAATGCAGAATCTTCAGCATAACCTGTCTAATGTCTTTAGTCTGCAAAGCATATATGACAGGGTTCAGAATGCCTGGGATAATGTGATTAAGCAGAGCAGCTCCTTTCCTGTAGTCTGCATAACCAGAGAAACGATGGAGTATGATCATGATGAACCCAGACACCCACATGATCATATAGACAGTCAAGTGTGTGCTGCAGGTTTTCAAAGCCTTGCTGTTCAGAGTTTTGCTTTTAGTAGTGAGGCAGACAGCTGTTATTTTTGCATATGTAATTACAATGCATCCCATGGAAGATCCTTTTAAAACTATAGTATACACCAGGCCATATACATTATTAATGTAAGGATTCTCACATGCCAGTTTGAACAGTGATGCATTATCACAGAATGGATTTTCTATCAGTGTTCGACAGTGATTCAGCCTTATTGTCAGAGCTAACAATATGCTCACACAGACCAGCGCTACACCCCAGGCTGATGCAGTCAGTTTAGCCACCATTTTGGTAGTCATGACAGTTGTGTAATGCAGTGGATTGCATATGGCAACATATCTGTCAAAGGCCATAACCATGAGTACAGTGTGAGAAGCAGCAAGATGCATGTGGTAACAGAAAGCTTGAATAACACAATCAGTGTAACTGATGTAGCGCTCAGACGTTGGCCTAAAAATATCCACCATTAACCGCGGGACAATGATGAAGTTTCCAAACACATCGTTAAAAGGAAGGTTGCAGAAGAGAATGTACATAGGTTCGTGTAGGCTTCTTTCCATAGATATAAGCAAAATGATTCCAGTGTTAGATACCACAATGAGCACAAACACAATTAGGAAAAACAAAAATGTAGGATACAGAGTTTGTTCAGAGACAAGCAGTCCTTCCAGCTGCAAAACAGGACTATTAAATGTTAGGTTTTCCATTGAGAAAAGAAAATGACAGCAGTTTAAAATCTGACACACAAATATAAACCACCGCCTTTCATTTGAAATTTCAAAATATTTTGCTTAGCAGTCAGTTGTGCTTATATCATTTACATACAACATAAATGTCTCAGTAGAAGACAAAACATATACTGAACAAGATCATTGAAAGGTAAACTGTTTCAGAGATTACAATTTTGATATTTTAGCTTCCCTGGATGACTGAAATATCTTTACGTGGTAGCAGAAAAAGCGTCTTCAGTATTGATTCAGTACATCTCATTAATACAACCCTAACAGTTGTAGTAGATGCCCTGCCAGCCATCCTTTTTATTGACATTCTTCTGCTTCTGAAGAGCTCATGGGACTTCTGACGCAGTGTCATAACAACAATTCGTTGTTCAGTATATGTAATCATCTAGATATCTTTAAACTGGCTGTGGCTAAACAACTGTGTAATCTCTTGGTGCAGTGTCTCGATCTATATACTCTGTAAAATGCAAAGTTACACAAATAATTTCAGCAACTTATTTGATGATTAAATATTATTCCATAACAAATTCATATTCATTTCTCAGGGAGTGAATACATTTGAGTGTATTGTACAAATTTAGGATTAGGAGCAATCCAAACAGGATCAAAGGGTCAAGGTACAGGAAAACATAAACCATGGCTCAGAACGTGCTTGGGAAACTGAGACTTTGCAAAGCTACTTGGGAAGGAGGTGCCAAGAGGTTTCTCATTTACAGCAGTTGGCTGTGGTGTGACTTTGTTGATTGTGTCAGCATTACCTTCTCTAGCACAGAAGAAACGGCACAATCCAAACATCTGGCTGGTCCAGGACTTTCCAAAAAACACAAAATGAGAGGGCAGTTCTATTGTGCTGGGAACAGTGTTATTAGAGGCCTTGAGCAATGCAGAGAGCTTTAACTACCATTTAGCCTGGACCTCAACTGTGAGCATACCTAATAATCCCAGGAGAGACTGTTCAGACCTTTTCCAGGCACTGTTCCTCTGTGAATGGTATGGAGTTGTCCACACTGTCACAGCATTACGATAGTGAGATTGGCTAAAGTACATTTTACCCACAATCACTTTTTGTACCTTTGTACTAATATTTCAACAAAATAAAGTCTTTAAGTCAGTAACTTCTTATTAATACCAAACACCCCTTTTTGCTAATGATGCAACACACAGGATGTGCAATGATATTGTGACGTTAGCGAAGAAAAGACACAGGAAACATTGCACTTTAAAGGTGGCTGGACTGGTCACCATTGCACTTTAAAGGTGACCAGTCCAGCCACCTTTAAAGTGCAATGTTTCCTGTGTCTTTTCTTTCTTGCACTGGTAGTGGGCAGGTCACTTCTAGCTATACAGTTCTACTCTATGGTAGACATCAACCCAACACCAACCACCCTACAGCCCAGAATAGTACAACCAATACTTTGCGTGTTAAGCTAACAACAACAACTTGCCTACAATAAATGTCTCTGCTACTGCGAGCGCTGCGCCTCCTGAGTAGAGTCTCTTCACATGGCTGTTTTGCAAGGCCATGCCTCCCACACTCCTATGGTACGAGTGCCTGTGAAGTAAGCTAGGCAGTGTCAGTGGTGGCTGACCTCCAATAAGTAGCTACTTTGCAAAGGTTTACTTAAGACAAAAGACAGGCCAGACATTTTTCTTTACCTCTACCACTCAATAAAATAAAACACTTGTCAGTTGTAACCAGGCTGTATCTGGTTCTTTCCTTTACCTTGCAGTTTAATCTTGTGCGTCAGCCTTGTGCATGTATGTCTATGGATGTACTATGGATTTACTGTCACCCCAACAGTGAAGTGAAATATCTGCTCAGAAAGCCAAAATTGAAACTATTCTGTGGTGTTTGGATCTGTAGCCAATGCTAGCTGGCTTCTCTCTTCTAGCTAGCTTAGGTAGTGAAATCCAAACACCCCAGTATAGGTTTCCGTCTAACTGCTCCACTGTTACAAATCCAGACGATCAGTGTGAGCAAAGTTTACTGATTGGGGTTAGAGTATATAAGGCAAAATCATACCTATTCTTTAGTAGCAAAGCTGTAGCATGCTGTGCTATGCAAACATGGTTGTATCGTGCCTCCAACCACAGTATGGCCTCAGTTCCTGTATACTGCTGCCTAAAATCACCCGTTTAGAGATAAAGACTCACACCATGAGAAAGTACATTGGAATGTCTGGTGTTGAAGTGACAGAAATATAAAAAATAGAATTGTTCTGTGATGCTTTGAGCTGTACCTTGCTGGGCTATGCTAATGCTTGCGAAGTTAGCTGGCTACAGGTGCAACCCACCACAGTACCTCAGTGTCAGTAACTGATGTTCAAATAACAACCATTTAAAGTAGTGTTTCCCAACCAAGTTCCCAAGGCCCCACAGACGGTGCACATTTTTCCTTCATTTCTAAGCAGTTTGAGTTGGGTTGGAGTAAAAATCTGGACAGTCTAGGGAGGGCCTGGGGACTGGGATTGGGAAACGCTAGTTCAGAGAATAAAGATTCCAAGGATATGCCAAGAGACTAGTTTGGAGTGACAGCCAAAATCAAACATGTCTTGTAGTGTGTTTAGATAGTAGGATGTTAGCAGTTAGACACTCTTTTGAGTAAACCACACAAAATTGTAGCCAGTAATAGTTTAATAGTAGATTCTGGCTGGTATAGAAATTTCTGGTTACATACACTTTTTTGTATACATTTATTATTGAGGGTCTCAGGATCAGCTGTATGAACAGAGCAAACTAAATAACTGTGTATAAAGGTAGATAAATAGCTAATTAGAATACATAAAGCTCCATCAGGACATCACCAGATGTTTTGTATCTGAAATGTATTTTCAAGCAATTATTACAGAAGCACTGTAAAAAATCTACATAATTTGCAATAAATATCTGTCAATGTTGCCGGTAACTCCTGTGAAATTGTTGTTAATTGCTATACAAAGAATTATAGTATTTAACACCAATTTGTAGCTTTGTCCTGTAGGTAAAAAGGCACCACCTTTTTACAGTAATATTGAGGGTAATGTGAGAGTACACGTGAGCGCTGACTGTGTTTTTTTTCCTCAAAGGCTTTTATACATCTTTTGCCTACAGTCTTTGTGGTTGCCATCTTTGTACCAGGGTCCTGGTTCATTGCAAAGAAAATTATAAAATCATCCACATGACCTTTAATGCTCAGCATCCATGAAGAACCATGTGAAATATGGTTTTGCAGATTTACAGATGCTGTACCTATAATACACACTTACTTAGCTCTAACAATCAGTGTAAATAAAATAGTACAACTACTTCACATCAGCTAAAAATACCTTGTATAGGTTATTAAATGCTTAAAACAAAACCAACCGTTTCTCTGTACTTCACCAAACACATGGTCATGTATATACCTAAACATCACACAAACATGAATACTGATCACTGCATTCTCTCCGTTACATAATCCTATTCCACTTTCTGAGTGCAAAGTTTTTATTCCCTTTCTGAAGGGCTCAACACAGTCCAGCATTTATGCACATATATTTATGTTTCAGGCAAGGACTATCAGCACTCTTTTATTAGGAATGTATTAGAGATTATTTTTATTATTTTTTGAGATAATAAATGTTAGTGGATATTTTTTATTTGCTTTCTTCATGTTCTATTTATTCTTGATTTTTTGGAAACCTTTATAAGCAGTGTACAAATATCAAGGAGAACCTAATGTCCCAAGTTCATATTCAAATCTTTGTAATAGGTTGAATAGCAACTCTTATGAGCATGAACAATGAGGTTATATTTTAAGCTAGCCAAAGGCAGCTGCTTTGAGTGAAAGCAAGGATAAAATGTTGGCTTGTGACATAAAAAAGAAAGAATTTTACACATAATGTATCATGTGACAGGTGTTTTAGTTTTGTTGAGTTTGTACTTCGTCATGCAACAATTTTGAAGAGTTTTCTTGACAATGTGAGAAAATATGTGAAGAGCAGAGCTGGAGAGAGCAGCCTAAACATACATGCAAGTAAAAACATTGTTTTGTTAGTGAAATTACAACTCAAGTGAAAATACAAGTAGTCTATCACCAACTTGAGTAAAAGTAAGAAAATATGAGGTTAACCTCTTTAATTCTGAATATCCTATAAAATTACAATCTACTGCCATGTAAAGCATTCCAGTGCTAGTACAGCATTAGTGGGAGCATTATATTGTATTTTTATATTTGAAAACACTCCAAATCCATCAAGTACAAATCCATCAAAACTTAACTTCTTAAAATTCCAGGCTTATTACATACTAAGCCTTATCATTCAGTAACTACAGGGACTTCAGTGCAAACTGGCTGAACTTTTCTTAGGTTATAGAAGTGTGTAATAAAACTTCAGGCTCACCGGCAGGTCCTGGCCATTTAAAAGGTTAAGTATATTCACATGTATCTGCCTCTGGTAAAAAAGGGCTGTACCTGGACAGCATAAGTAGCATGGAAACAGTTTCACAGTTTTATAACTAGAAATAGTTATCACTTATTATAACAATGGCAACTCACACTAGAGAGAGAAGTCCTTGAAGATTCTCATCATGACATTATCTTCTTCGAGTGTAGAATCTTCAGCATAACCTGTCTAATTTCACTAGTCTGCAGGGCGTATATGACAGGATTCAGAATGCCTGGAACGATGTGGAAAAGCAGAGCAGCTCCTTTCCTGTAGTCTGCATAACCAGGAAAACGATGGAGTATGATCATGATGAGCCCAGATATCCACATGATCAAATAGACAGTCAAATGTGTACTGCAAGTTTTTACAGCCTTTCTATTCAGAGTTTTACTTTTGCTAGTGAGGCAGACAGCTGTTATTTTTGCATATGTAATCACAATGCATCCCATGGAAGAGCCAAGTAAAGCTGCAGTATATATCAGGCCATATACATTATTAATGTAAGGATTCTCACATGACAGTTTGAACAGTGATGCATTATCACAGAACGGATTTGCTATTAATGTTCCGCAGTGATTCAGCCTTATTGTCAGAGCTAACAATATGCTCACACAGAGCAGTGCCACACCCCAGGCTGATGCAGTCAGTTTAGCCACCATTTTGTTAGTCATAATAGTTGTGTAGCGCAGTGGATTACATATGGCAACATATCTGTCAAAGGCCATAACCATGAGTACAGTGTGAGAGGCAGCAAGATGCATGTGGTAGCAGAAAGCTTGAATAACACAATCAGTGTAACTGATGTATCGCTCAGACGTTGGCCTAAAAATGTCCACCATTAACCGCGGGACAACAATGGAGTTTCCAAACACATCGTTAAAAGGAAGGTTGCAGAAGAGAATGTACATAGGTTCGTGTAGGCTTCTTTCCATAGATATAAGCAAAATGATTCCAGTGTTAGAAAGCATAATAAGCAAATACACAATTAAAAAGAACAGAAATGTAGGATACAGAGTTTGTTCAGAGACAAGCAGTCCTTCCATCTTCAAAACAGGACTATTAAATGTTAGGTTTTCCATTGAGAAAAGAAAATGACAGCAGTTTAAATTAAGAAAGAAGGAGATGGAGTTTTGGAAGGTCAGTTGATAGATCAGCAAAAATACAAAACACCGCCTTTCATTCGAGAGTTGGGAAAATTTTGCTTTGCAGTCTTTTGTTGGGTATGTTTCATTTACATACAAAATAAATATCTCAGTAGCAGACAAAGCATGTACAGCCCAAAATCACTGATAGGTAAAGTGTTTCAGAGATGACAGTTTTGATATTTTAGCCTCCCTGGATGACTGAAATGTCTTTATATGGTAGCACAAAATGTCAGCAGAAAAAAACATCTTAGTTCAGTTTTGACTCCGTACATCTCATTGATACAACCCTAACAGTTGTAGTAGATGCCCTGCCAGCCATCCTTTTATTGACACTGTTCTGCTTCTGAAGAGCTCATGGGACCTCTGATGCAGTGTCATAACAATTTGTTGTTCAAAGTGTGTAATTATCTAGTTATCTTTAAACAGACTGTGACTAAACAATTGTGTAATCTCATGGTGCCGTGCCTCGACCTGCGTACACTATAAAATGCAAAGCTACACAAAGTTGATGTTATCAACTTAATATTCCATAATACAAATTCTAATTTATTTCTCAGAGCATGAATAAATTTGAGTATGTAATACTAACATTACACAATATTCTCATATTGAATACTTCACATATAATAGTGTCCATTTAATTTTCTTAGAATTCCACTCACATTTCATATGTATTTTGACATAATCTGGTGGTGTGATAGCGCTTGTTAATTTATGATGGTTATGTATATTGATTAAATAAGTTGATTTTCTTATATCTCACTCCTTACAATCATTAACCCCAACTGAAAATTTACTCTCTCATATCAGTTTGGAGATTCACTTGAATGATGATTATTATAGTAAAGTGCCAAATTGTCTATTTGCATGGCAAATAAGAATGAAGTTCAAGTTTGTGCTCTTTGGGATTGATGGTTTTTACCACATAAAATCACTTTTTATAATCTTTTTTAAATCTCTCTGGACTGACACAAATCAGATAGGAACAATCCAAATTCTTTAGGATCTGCACTGGCATCATTACCAAGAATCAGAATACTGAAGATGCATATAATTCATAATAATTAAAGTGCACAAGTAGCAATTTTGGTGTTGGGTAATTTAGTTCACTGATTCTTGAGATAAGGGACAAAACATGTCCTATACCGAAAAGTCATCATTAATTAAGAAATTATCAATAATAAAAACATTGTGTATACTCATGAAATTAATTTAATACATTTTTAAGTAATTTCATTAGAATTTGCAGGCACTTGGTCTGGTTCCATGTCAAAGCTTGTATGATCACAATCAACTATTTGTACATCTGCATCATCTGCATCAGTTGTTTGTGAACTGATGAAGGTTTTTGTCCTTTTTCAAAAAAATATGCTACTCTTTGTTCAATCTATTGTGTTTATATATAAAAACAGCAGCTGAACTACATGCAGTGATGTCTTTTTTGCCTAAGAACACTGACTATGTATGCTTAATATTAAAAACAAATATACAAAATTAAGGAAATTCGAAATTAGATTTTTCAAAAGAGTGTAAAATCAGAACAAAACCGTATACAATGCATTTCATCGTGGTCCGTGAACCTTCTGTTCATTTGATTTTCATTTTAAAAACCAGTATTGAAAAACGGCAAATTGGTCGATTCTCATTTCTGGTTCTGTTCTTGTCAGTGGAAAAATCACGAAATAGCTGCGTTTTACAGTTTCACAAACTAATCATAAAATCGAATAACAAACAAACAGCAATGGAATAAAGGTTCGTATTCTAATGATCCACGTTTAAAATTTCCCATCATTAGCGGAAATAAACGTGCAGAGGGCAGGTGTGGAAGCATAGAAATCAGGCCTGTGGTTCTGGTGTATCTGGTCAGCTATATTACTTTTTGCATAAGCGTTTGTATATTTGACCTGTACAAACTCTATAAGAAAGAAACAATATACAAGAGAAACTGAACTCCCACCATATGACTGGGGCTCCGTGCTCCCCAGATCGGCTGCTGAAGCGCTCAAGTTCAAGAAGTTTTCTGTCAGTGTTGTGCAGAACTCCCCTATGCGTGTGCGTGCATCATACAGGCATATGGACACTAGATCACAGTCTTTCAGACATAATGACCAGTACTGTAGCATCTTGGTGAAAAAGGAGACTCAGGAGAGACTGTCATTCTGCTAGAGAAGCGCTCTTTATTGACAACAGCAGAAAAGGCTCATACAGGGCAGCCCGTTAGCAATGAAGGTCACCTCTGCACCATCGTGGACACTTAACCCAACTAACTAAACACGCCCTCGTTATCACGCCTGAAAAATGTTGAATTCCCTCGTTTGATTCAGACCATCATTAAAAAACCCTCACAGAAGCAAACTGAACACAGAGTCCTGAGCTCTGAGACCCCCAGCACAGCTCTAACGTGCCTCTAAAGCTCCTTTCCCCCAAAAACCGGAGGCAGAGCCGCCACCACATGATTATAAGATCACTATGAACCCTCATGATCACAGGACAGCGCACGTGGCGGGAGTCGTGTTGCATGTCAGCGCAGTTTTTTTTGCTAATAGAAAAAAGTCAACAAACTTTTATAAAACTTTATACAGCCTCCCATAATACCAGATCTAGGCTGACCTTTTCAACACTCATGCTTGATCTTCCTGTCCTCACCATTTCTTAACCGTGACAGCCTGATTTCTGAACTCGACCATCGGTGCACTCTGCAGTTTATTGTTGATTAATTTAAATCAGTTAAAATCAACCCTTTATTTCACTGCTGTTTGTTTGTTATTTGATTTTATGATTAGTCTGTGAAACAGTAAAATGAAGCTATTTCTTGTTTTTCGACTGACAATAACAGAATCAAAAACGAGAATTTACCCATTTGCCGTTTTTCAATACTGGATTTTGAAATGAGAATCTAGTGAACAGAAGGTACACGGACTCAGCTTGGGAAACAGAGACTTCGCAAGGCTGTAGGCCGAACAGATGGGTATATATAGGAGAAGAAATCAATCCTTAAAACACAGGCAGAACCACCAACAGGGGCAGGAGTGACAGGAACCCAGTCAGGGTGAGTTTCAGTGATGGAGTTGGGTTAAGGAAAGGGCCAGTGATGCAGCCCAAGGGTGCTGGGTCAGCAACGGAGACCAGGAGCACTGGCTCAGCAGTGGGGACAGGCCAGGCGTGCACTGAGAAGCTGGCTGTGGAGTCTTCCATTGGACTGACACTGGTTGAGCAGCTTAGAGACCTAGCACAGGAGGAACATTCCATAAAACCGGCACTGGAGCAGCTCTAGGAGCAAACAGTGGAAGAACAGCTCTGGAAGCCAACACCAGAGCTGCACAGGAAGTTAGCACTGGAGGAGCAAATGCTCCAGCTAACTGTTTTTCCCAGTGAAAGCTCTGTTATTCAATAAAAATCACACTCCAACACTGCAACACTCAACTTGACAACGTCCTCTTGGTTGGCTGGAAAAAAAATGGCAGGAAATGGGTGCCTTGCGAGGGCCACGTTTTATTGGTGCAGAAGGGGGTGGCAGAGGGTCAGGGGATTTCACATAGTTGTAGTTTTTTATGCTGTGGGGGACCAGGGACATATGATCTGAGGCAATTGCAGTGAGGGACTTAAGGCCTACTCAGTGGACGGGGCATGTCATGAACATGATCCACCAAAGTCACAACATTTATAAGGGCTGTAGCTGAGATGCTGATCATAGCACTTTCACTGGTGTATTAAAAAAACCTTAGCTGATTCTTAGGCTTTCCTAAGCCATGCGTGAAGAGAAGTGGCATAAGAAGCCATAGAGGTAGCTTTCCCTGAGGAGACAGAATCCGTAGAATGTCCAATGTGAGGCTAAGCAGAAAGAAATAAATCCTATACTGACATGGATTGTTGTGTTGTAAGCCAGTACGACTTGTGAGTGATGATCATCCTGGTCACTGTGTGACAACTATTCCACCATCACAACACCTTGTTTGATGTCTGAGGTGATCGGCAGCAGTCTGAGTTGCAGTTGCAGCCACCGGTGGTACAGAGGTATGAAAGGGGAAACTACATCAAACAAGGTGTTGTGATGGTGGCACAACATGGCCCTAAATACCTCAGTGCCGTTGCTATCACAATGTATTATGGCCCAGTTGTGGAAGTCTCCAATGTTTGCATCTGCCAGTGGGATCCTGATCCACTTGAAGCTTTTAGATTACCCATCAATGGCTTGTGATCTGTGATGATGAGTAAACTTGGGCAAGTGTCAATAGCCAAGATGTTTCAAAAAATGACAAACATACCAAACATACTAAAGAATGAGCCAGGTGACACTTCAGTGGCTTTCATTTGAGGCCACATACACAATGATGTTGCTGAGATTAATTAAACATTCCTGTGAAGTTCCATTAAGTACTAGAAATCTGGAGGGGCATTAATGCTTGTGGTTCTACAATGCTTACATAAAACTTAATACAAGCCACACTTGTACTGCCACTGTCAATGGAAACAGGAATCACTATTTCAGACCGAGGGGGGGCAGTGACAAGGGATAGAGTGATAGCCGTACACAGCATTGGAACATGGTGTTGTGAGGTGAGAAATGCACAGTAATGTCCTACTGTTGGAAATGTGCATGAGTTACAAAGAAGTTTTTGTTGTATTATATGAGAAAGTCTTGTCCCAAAATCACAGGGTGACTGGAGGTGCACATATGAAAACCATGGGACTAGGTAATGTCACCAATATGTTGCATTCACCAGGGCCATAATAAAACTTATCATGTCTAATAAATGTCCAGTCACTGAGGAAATCAGTTTACTAATGGGTTAAGAGGCCAGGCAAGGAATAGTTTTACAGCACCCAACAAGTAATCAGTTAGAGACCAGAACTAGTGTCTGATGGTTAGAGTCTGAGAGAGTAATATGGAACTTAAGGCTGGAGGGATGGATCCAAACCAGTCACAAAACATTGATACATTGCATAGGTCTGTGACTCTGGGCCATATTGGTGAAAACTATCAGCCACTAACTCTAGAGTTACTCTGGAATACGCCTATGAGGGCAGGCATACAAGTGTGTTTAAAAGTAATTGAAAAGGGGGTTTCTCCTATATATATATATATATATATATATATATATATATATATATATATATGGGTATGGTAATATTCACTTGCTGAGGTAAAATTTGTCAGTATGCAAATTAAGGGTCTAGCTACTAGTAGCTTTGCTTTTTCAAACTGTGTGGATTAAATATCAAGATCAACATCACAACACAGAATCCTTAAACTAAATGGGTCTACTCCCTCGCAAACAAAGGGAGCAGTAAGTTCACTTTAAAATGGAATTGGTGAGTGCATTGTCGCTGTGTACGGTGCAAACAAAGGCACATCAAATTTAAATCCTTCATTATTTAACAGCAGCTTTAGAAATGAAAAACAATCCCAGCATACCACTTTGACAGTTACTAGTTATTGCCCTTCATCACTTATGCCTCAAATTTTGTAGACATCTGCTTATCTAACGTTTCCCTCTGGAATCAATTTTTTGAGTTTGGTGATTGTTATTTTTCTATCAAAGTTGTTTCTCCTAAGAGGTGATACTTGGGTTGCAACAACTGTTTGACATTAATATTGTCCGTAATAATGAAAAACTCTGGCATTGAATCTTTTTACTGATTACTTTGTTTGATGGCATCTGCATTCCCTATTTACATCACTTGATTGAAAAGAAAACACATATGACATAGACTACAGTACAGGGTTATGCATGACCCAAAAAGTTAAAAAAAAATATGAGAACATCAGCATCTGTAGAAAACACATACAAGCAGACAAGCTCAGCTTGGTGAATAAGTGCTAAAACCATACGAAACTGTGGAATGTAATGTAAAAGTATGCTATTTTTACTGTGTGTTTGGCCTCCTGCCCACATGGAAACAACACTTTAGGTCACTGATAATTTAGTTTTTGAAAAATTCCCTGCAGAGTGGAGCGTTAAAAAACATCATCTAGTGGACAGATGTTTTTAAAAATGCTGACATCATGGCTATTGTTGCTCCTCATGTGGTGACCATTCTTTAAGACACTGCATGTCTGACAGGGCTGTTTCTTTTTGCTCAGTAATCACCGATTTAACTGAAAGATGTTACCAACCACTCAAACTAATTCATTTATTTTCACTTAAGCATTACAGGGAAATTATTTGAATAGCAAACCAAAGTTCTTTTAGAATCAAACTACCTCCAGCCCTTTCTGCTTCACTTTTACTCCCATTTAGTTGGGGTAGTCCATAGTGGTTTCTTTTATTTTTTTCTTTCATTTTCTCATGTTACTAGTTTTTATATAGTTTCACCCCTTAAAACCCTATACTTATTGCATACTAATGCTTGTTATTCAGTAACTACAGGGACATCAGTGGTTATAGAAGTGTAATAAAACCTTTGGCCTACTGATGGGCCCTGGCCAGTTAACAAGTTAATAGTCCATCATGAGGCTGTACTCTTGGCATGCTTAACTGTTTTGGGATGTCCTTGTGAGTGTTTAGAGAGTAATTGGGAGTCCAGTGGTGTAGTTGGATTTGCAGATTTTATGATTTTTTTCAAAATATGCACTGTCAGAAGGAGTCGCCGGCCTCCTGTGTGAATATGCAAGGTGTGTTGACCGTCCATATTCATCATGGCTACATTATTTCCATAGTAGTCTATGAAGAGCACACATCAACTCATTTTTGTCTTTCAGTTTACTTATTTTTGGCAACAAGTGAGTTGATGTAGTATGTTTTATTTAAGCAGAAATTATGTACACATTTGAGTCAAGTAAATTCAATGCACTTTTTTCCGTGTACCTGTCAGTAAAGGCCTGGTCAGAAGCAAGACAGAATAATGGAGACTGGCATGATTCCAAATAAGATACACTACATATAGTACTGGTTTGTGTTTTTATATTTATTGGTTTGAGAAACTTGAAATGAATGAAAAATTTTTAATAACAGTATTACGAGTAAAGCAGTAGTGCTCCATACGCACATTCAGAATTGTTCAGAATTTACTTACATGATGACATATGCAAAGCAAAGGCTATGAATGTCAAATATCAACATTCACATGCAATGAGTTTAATTTATATCACAGTAGATAAATAGTACATCAGTGTTCTAGAGCACTGCTAGAAAAACCAAAGAATTGAATATGTAAAACAGAAATGCCTTCATCAAAACATGCTTCCAATTCAAAGCAATGATTATTATTTTGCTTCTGAATGTTACTCTTATTTGTTTTTTTGAGTTTATTTTCTTTCAGAAAAAAAAAACAATTACTTAACCCCTTTATTTCCTCTGAAAAGTTTAACTATCTTGTTTCTTATTTCTTTAGTTTGTACACCATATATAATAGGATTCAAAAATGGAGGCACAACATAAAACAGGATACTTGCCATTTTCCTGTTTTCTGACAAGTTAGGTAAGCGATGGAGAACAATTATAGAGAGTCCAGAGACCAACAAGATAGCATACACAGCCATATGAGTGCTGCAGGTTTTCAAGGCTTTGGTGTTGAGTTGTTTGTTTTTGCTTGTCACACACATTGTGGCTATCCGAATATATGTTATTAATATTGTTCCAATAGAGGAGGAAAGCAGTACTGCAGTGAAAAAAAGTCCATATATGTTATTGATTGATGTGTCCTCACAGGACAATTTGAACAGTGCTGCATTGTCACAGTAGGGATTAAAAATGGTGGAAGTACAGTGAGACAGACGTGCAGTGAGGCCTATCAGTATTCCCACCAGAACTACTGGCACTCCCCAGGCTGATGCAGTCAGTTTAATCACCATTTTGTTGGTCATGATGGTGGCGTATCGCAAAGGATTGCAAATGGCTACATACCTGTCATAAGCCATAATCATTAGTATAGTGTGCGAAGTTGTAGAAAAGAAATGACAAACATATGCTTGAGTGATGCACTCCAGATAACTGATATAGTGGTCTGAGGGTTCTTTGAAAATGTATCTCAGTAGTGTTGGCACAACAACAGTGGGACCTATTGTATCGTTCAGTGGCAGGTTACAAAAAATGATGTGCATGGGACTATGTAGGCTCTTTTCAAATAAGATCAAGATGACAATGGCAACATTAGACACCATTATCAAGACGTACATCATGAGCAACAAGATGAAAACAGGATAAGATGACTGAGGGGCCAGTTTCAGCCCCTCGATTGATAGAGTGTGGTATCTGAATGTTAGATTCTCCATTGCTGTTCTCTGATTTCTCAAAACCTGTAATAGACAGTTTTCATTAACAGTTATGGAAAATCCACAGTAATGGTCTTTCAGCACAATAAATTATTTGTGTCTGTGTATTATACAGTAGGAACATCTGATGTGTGAATATGTTTCAATATTACTGCAATAGGAAAGGCCATAGTAAAGTGTGAATTATTATTTATGTGGAAAGTATATGAAAAATTCATGAGAATATGGTTTGTTTGACTAATTTAGTCTCAACTTATATTGACATTCAAAAAATGCATATGAATAAAACTTAGTGTTGTGCTCACCCTTCCAACTGAGCTTTAAGTTCAAGATCCTGCTACTGAATTAACACAAGTAATTAGTGTCATTAATATCAGTGTCCACTTCAGCTTTGTCCTTCCAGCTTTCCTACTTAGATCTCTCTTTTTGCTTTCGCTTCAAAGTCTGAAATGCAGTGTGAGTGACGTTCTCTTCAAAACAAATATGAGACAACAAGAATGACTGTCATAGCCCAATGTCTAAAATGACTGTCATAGCACAGTGTCTAAAATGACTTACATGCTGATGAGTATACAAAGATGCACTTTCCAAGCTGCTTGGTCACTAATCATGTCTCATGACAGAGCTGAATGTAAACGCATGAAGTCTTGTACCACTGTACCTCATACCCTCCCCACTGTGATCGTCAGGACTGCCAACATGACTTTCCCTCCTCTAACAAAAAGTGCGTATCCCTTATCTTTTATCTAGTGGGTTTCAGTACTGCTGTCGAGTGAAAGCTGGCTCATAGCAACAGTCTCCATGTATGACAAGTGGCCCCTTGAGTGTGTTTCTTTTTTTAAACCTGCTTAGAATAAAACAATGTAAATGTGTCAAATATTCTAGAACGCTAATATACACCATTCAGAGTTCTTGTGTAACATGGATAAACCACTGTGCACCAACTCCTGATGCTCTTGTTCAGGTCACCTTCTCTAAGGTCCCCTGGTCATTTTCTTGTCACAGCAGTGGTGTGTTTTTTGCCTCTCTTTCAGCAGTGCAAACCAGCCATGGCCTAGACCACTGGACAAGCTCAACCCAGCACACCACTGTCTTACTCATGTTCCTGTTAACTTCCTAAGCACAGCAGACCTCCAGCCATTACCCCCTTTCTTCTGTATCAACTTCACAGTACCCTGGCTAGACCACTGGGGCTGGAACTTGGTCAAAGCACTGTCAAAGAGCTTCTTTTAACACTGTTAGCTGCAAGAGTGATGGGTTTTCAGTGATGCTGTTAAGTGAAAGCTGGCTTATGGAAACAAACTCCATTAATGGCAAATGACCCCTTGAGTCTGTGAGTGTTTTAACAATTCTGATGTATCAGATGTTCTATACTTTAAGCTAGTATACACTATTCAGAGTCCTTGTTTGTAACATGGATATGATTGGCTTTTCATGTTTAAAACTTCAATACATTACCGTACTTTCATTCATTTTCCAGGAAGATCTGTCAGCATAATAAAATCATTTCACTTGATAGAAATGTCTTAGAACAAGTATAAAATGTCTGAAAGTAAGTAAAATAATCTTATAATATTCTTATCTTCACAATAGTGGGGAATGGGGAATATCACATGTATTGACTAGATTTAAGGTAATTTCACTTGTCAAGATATATTTTTTGAAGTGCAAACAGGGTCATTAATATGGATTACATTGTTAATTTAATATTGACTGGCTGTTGTCTAGAACACACTTTTAAAAAAGGTATGTTGCGTAGTAGTAGTTACTACCAAGGCTTTTGCACCAGTTGTAAGAGCCTGTCTGTGTGTTATTTGTAAACGTTATGGGCCATGTGCATAGAAAAATGCAAATGCACTTATCTTGTTTGTGCATATGCAACTAGGCAAAGGCACAAGCCACTAACACATTAACAAAATGTTTCTCATCAGAAAAACACTGTTTAAATTCTCAGGACCAGATGTATGTATATAAGAAAAAAACAATGCAGCTGCAACATAATGTGCTACTGTTTTATTATTGTACCCTACAATAGACTGGTGACCTGTGGATTTCTTGGATTTATTCAAAATTTGAAATATATAACATAATGTTATCAGCAGAGAGAGATATTGCATGTTTATGTGTTTGATTGTAATGTATCAGATTTTATTCTGTCTAACATTCTGTGCCAGAGGTTCTAGCGAAAGGGCAAACTATATTGGTGACCCTTGTGTACTTCCTCTAGAGATGTCAAACGGTTGAGAGTGTAGGCCATTGGTTACTACAGCTACTGAAGGATTTGAAAAGATTACACCTATCATGTTAATGAAGTTTCCACCAAGCCCAAATTTCTCCAGCACCTTCTACAGATAACTCCAGTCTAATCAATCATAAGCTTCTGCATCTGTATCATTCTGTATCTAAGGACGGTATTGCACTGGTCTTCCTGATGTTTGGTCTCGTTTATAATGTGGAATAAACAGAGCATATTATCTGCAGACTCTTGCATATACTTTTCGATCTATAATTTGAGCATCATGTGTGATCTTTCCTTTTTTTTGCTCCTAGGATGATTAGGGCAATGTTCAAGTTTTTCAAAATATCCCTTATCAGCTGTTGACTTTATGGCTTCATGTAGCACTGGCCCAAGAACATCCCAAAAACAGAGAAGTAATTCTGGTGGAATGCCATCAATCTCTTTTTTCTTTTTTGAGGTCTTTAGTGCTACATGGAATTCGTCATGTGTCAGTTGACCAAGTTGTTCTGATTTACTAGCTGTTAACTATGGAAGATGCAGCTCTTGAAGAAACACTTGACAAGCATCTGTACCTAAATTATCTAAAGAAGTATCACATGATTGATGATACTCATACTGTTATTTGTATGGTGGGTTTGTAAGTGAAAATATACACAATTTCCCCACAGCTTTTTAACAGTATGTTGTGTATGTTTTTGGTTGTCAAATGTGGCCAATAAATATATTCAGTATATATTCAGTCCTGGCCAGAAATACTGGCACCCTTGCAGTTTTATTTTTCCAAAGAACTCACAAGTTGACATTAAATAATTTGATTCACCCTAAAATCTCAAAAAAGTGGTATGGGCAAAATTATTGGCACCCTCCACTTAATATTTGGTACCAAACCCTTTGGAAAGAATAACTAAAATCAAGTGCTTACCTAAGCCATGAATGAGTTTCTACAGCTCTTTTCAGACCACTCTTCTTTTGCAGTCAGCTCCAGGTCTCCCAGATTTGAAGGGTGCCTTCTCCCAACTCATCTCATTACTGGTGTTCTATGGGGTTGAGATCTCACTCATGGCCACTTCAGAACAGTCCAGTGCTTTGTCTTAAAACTATTTCTGGATGTTTTTTGCTGCGTTCTTTGGGTCTATCATGCTGACAGGCCCGTGACCATGACAGAGTTAGCTGACAGTAAACTGACATTGGGTACTATGTTGCTTTGGTAGAGTTTAGATGTCATGCACGCATTCAAGGAACCCAGTGCAAAATGAAGTAACCCCAACACATCTGTGAACCTCCTCCATGTTTGATCATAGGAACTGTGTTCTTTTCTATGTTCAGAGAATTCTTTCCTCTTCTTTGGCTTCTCTATGCTCAGTGTGGTACACACAGCACCAAGGTTGACTCACAATTTTCCTATTTAAACTGATTAAAACTGTGATTTCTATACGGCCTACAACTGTTACTTGTCAAAGTTTGTGGATTGCCGTATCATTTGGAAAAACTGCAGGGGTGCCAATATTTCCAGCCATGAGTTAATTACTTACTTACTTACTTACTCACTTACCTACTTACTTATTTACTTTACTTATTATTTATTTATTGTATCAGGCCAAGATTTAGCTATGGTTCAGACAAAAAAATTCCAAAAGCGATTCACCATCGGCACATTAGAGCCTTAAAAACTAGGAGCAGAATTTTAAAATCAATCATGAAAGAAAGAGGTAGCCAGTGCAGTTCTTTCAAAGAATAAGTGGTATGATCTCTTTTTTGTTTCTGTTAGGATCTGTTTTGCTGCATTTTGTATGAGTTGTAGAGGATGGATTGTTTTCTTAGGGAGCCCAGTAAGAAGAGCAATAATCACCTCTGCTTGTAAAAAATTCAAGTTTCTCTGTGTCACTCTGAGATAGAAAAGGCCAAACTTTAGCAATATTTCTCAAATGATAAAAAGCTACTTTAGTGACTCTGTTTACATGTGGGTTAAAGAGACCTTGGAATCTAAGATCACAGCCAGGTTTCGTACTTCATGTTTGATATATGAAGCTAAAGGGCTGAGCTTCTCACAGAATACAGAGAGTTCTCAGTATTTTAGTTTTTTCATTAAAAATATCTGATGCACAGCTAGTTAGCCTGTCAAGAGGGTCTTGATCATCAAACAGAATTGAAATACATAATTGAATGTCACTAGCTATGAAAATTCATATTTATTTACAGTAATTTCTGAAATCTCCAAACGGTTTGCTGCTCTTTTTGACCTGCTAGCTGATCAGTGGTTTATGATGGTGATGTAGAAACAAGCCTGATAGTTCATTACATTAAGCAATCACACAAATAGCGATATGATGTCTGCTATCTTTGTGGTTGTCCACACCACCAATGACCAGCACTTATTTCAGTAATTTCTGCCAAAACAAGTGTTTTGATTATCTTTATGCTAATAACCTTTGTGTCTTACTAACATCACCAATGACCAGGACATAATTCACTTATTGCTGCCAAGAACTGGGCCATGGTACTGATATATAGTCAGAGAGTGGATAATGGGCCTTAGGAGACATTTATATTCTTCCTGTCTGTTCCTTTCTTTTTCAGACACAAACACACACAAATGTGTATCTGTGTGTGTGTATATATATGTGTTTGTGTGTGTTTGTGTGTGTGTGTGTGTGTGTGTGTGTCATTTTTTTTAAATTTGACCCTAAAAAGTATTCCAAAGTAGTTTTTCCAAAGGTTCCTCCAACCTTTGCCATAAATCATCAGATGGGTTTGTCTAGTCTTTGAACTGAAAAAAATGAAAACTTTAGTAAATATAAATTTAAATGTCAACTTTCACCATCGCATTCACAGTCGCATTCACAAATCCTCTTTCTCTTTATTCTGGAATATTGACAGCTTTTATAAGCAGTGGTTACATTTCTGACGAGAGAGAGTACAGTTTAAAATTCAATAACACATTTTTATATTAACTAAAATTGCTTGCCTTGTACACTGTAAAAAATTGGGGTTTTTAAAAAAAAAAAGTGGAGTTATTTGAACTTCAACAATAAGTTGACAGAACATTAAACATATTCTTTTTCGGTTAATTTACAATTCAAAATTCAATTAACTTAAAATTTAAAGCAGAGCAAACTTTTTGAAGTTATATTTTTTAAACAACTTTTTTCTTTTTTTACAGTGTGAGCATGAACCACGACTTTGCATTATTTGTCAGCATGGGGTGCAAAACTATATATGACTCTATAAGTGAGGACTTAACCAAAGTCTAGGTTGAAGACAAAAACTAAAGAAAAAGGAAAAAGGAAATTGCATTTTGCATAGGAAATATCTTATATGAACTTAGTATTTTAATTTTGCTGTATGGTGCTCCAAGGCCATTCATGAAGCAATATTGAACCATTTTTCAGTTATATTACAATATCAGAAAATATTGCTATATGTGAGCAGCATAGACAACATAGAAACAAGCAAATACCACAGTTTAAAGACAAGAACTAGTGTGATTGTCATCATAACAATGTCAAGTCAAACTGGAAAAAGATTCTTCAGTGATGCATGAAAGTCTGTCTCATGGCATCACCTTCTTTGTGTGCAGTATTTTGATCATAACATGTCTGATCTCAGTAGACTGCACTGCATATATGACTGGATTCAGAAGGCCTGGGATGATGTGGAAGAGCAGAGCAGACAGTTTCCTGTAATCTGCATAACCAGGGAAACGGTGCAGTATGATGATGAGAAGCCCAGACAGCAACATGATCAAATAGACCGCCAAGTGTGTGCTGCAGGTTTTCAAAGCCTTGCTGTTCAGAGTTTTGTTTTTACTGGTTAGACACACAGCTGTTATTTTTAGATAAGTAAGCGCTATGCTTGCCATGGACGAGACAAGTAGAAAGACTGTGAACGCCAGACCATATATATTATTAATATAAGGATTCTCACATGACAGTTTGAACAGTGATGCATTATCACAGAACGGATTTGCAATCAGTGTTCCACAGCGATTCAGCCTTATTGTGAGACCTAACAAAATACCCACAAGGAATATTGCCACACCCCAGGCTGATGCAGTCAGTTTAACCACCATTTTAGTCGTCATAATAGTTGTATAGTGCAGTGGATTACATATGGCAATAAACCTGTCAAAGGCCATGATCATCAGTACAGTGTGAGAAGTAGTTGCGTACATGTGAGTACAGAAGGCCTGAACAACACATTCAGTGTAACTGATGGTGCGTTCAGACGCTGGTCTTAAAAGGTCCACCAGCAACCGAGGGATTGTGATAGAGTTTCCAATCACATCATTAAAAGGAAGATTACAGAAGAGAATGTACATAGGTTCATGTAAATTCCGTTCCATGGATATGATCAGGATGATTCCAATGTTGGTAACCATAATGAGCACATAGAAAATAAAGAAGAATAAAAAAGTAGGATACAGAAACTGGTCAGGGACAACAAGTCCCTCCAACTGCAGAATAAGACTGTTGAATGTCGTGTTTTCCATTGAGAAAGGAAAATAGAAAATGTTTGAAATAAGAAGAAAGCAGTTTTGTGCTAGAAAGATCCCTTGGTTTATTAGCACAAACATAAACCAGGGATCTTTGAATATTTGGTGTTTTTTTTTAAATCTCAGTTTCTTTAATTGTTACTTTTAGTGTATATCTCATCTTTTTGCTTCAAGATTTAAAACATATTTTGCTTAGCATTCCTTTGTTGCCTTAATATCTTTGCATATAATGTAATGATAACATAGGTTTATCTCTACAGAAACGGAATTATTAAGAACAAAATGAAATCCTCAAAGTTTTCTCGTGGCACACCGAGTTAGACAATAATGGCACACTGAGTTAGACAATAAAAATATTAGTTGCATCAGTGTTATCAGTGTTATTTCAGTACAACTAACTACAATAAGCAAATCTCAGTTTAATGTCCTAGGGTAAAAAACGGTGTTGTACATGTTACAAAACAGCGAAACAGTGTTATTAGACCCTTGGCCATCCATCCATTTATTAAGATCCTGTTCTGCCCCCAAAGAGCTCAAGGGAGTCTTGATGCAGTGACATAACAACAGTTTGTTGTTCGAAGTTTTACCAGACTGAATATGTAATCAGTAGACCTTTTCAAACAAACACTGTGGCTAAAGTCATGTAAGATCTTCTGTTTCAGTTCCTTGGACCAAATATTCTATATTGTCAATATCACATTGTACATTACATGTATGTATCATCTTAAACATTTTACTTAATACAGACTACTTTTTTTCTACTTTTTTTTTTTTACATGTACAATAGTACATGTAAAAATTTCTAATAAAGTAATGAGTCATTTTATACTGAGCTCAACTTGTTTAGTGGCTCATGATGGGGATGACCTTAGTTCTGAGTTGACATCCTAAAAGTTGATGCAAAGCTCAGTGCATAATGGTGGGCACTATTGTACAGTGGATATAGTTCACTCTCTCACACATTTTGAACAAGCACATGACTGATGGTCATCATAATTTTATTGGTTTGTTTCCCTGTTATTCTTGTGCATGGTGGTTTTGAGTGTTTTTACTTGAGAAAATGTACATGATTCCAGCTTTTTAACAGTGTGTTGTAAATGCGTCTGGTTGTTAAATTTGGCCAATAACTGCATTTGCTCAATCCAAGTTTTAAACAACTATACTAAATGTATTTTCAGTCACATCTTTATGTCTTTGTGCAAGAAAACACAGTTGAGCCAGTACTGTAACAATTTTCATGTGCCTTTACTCCTGCACTTTTTGAATGCTCGAGAATGACAAGGATATTTGAAAGCAAGGTAAACTGTGCAGGCCAGCTCATCAGCTACTGCAAGCTGTAGTTCTTTCCTGGATTTAAAAAGTACTGCAGCGCAACACTATATAGTCTTGCTGTCAACTAATCACTTGAAACTACAAATGGTGTAGCTGAACATTAATATTGAAATGGAGCTGAACATTACCGTTTGTGAGAAGATGACTGACAACTAGGCCATTCAAGAGTAAAGGTCTGTGTGAGTGTTCTTGATGGTTGTAGTGAGCTTCATTTTTATTTTTTTTCATGATACTCACTGAAACTGCTATTTATCAGAAGTAGCTCATATTTTGTCAATATGAAATAAAGTGATGTTGTAGTATCCAAGCTCTAGGTGTAATCTGACGTTGCAGGATTGGAATGTTTAAGTGAGGGGGCCCCTCGTCCAAAGGTCCCTTTCCACTTTAGTTCCAGATGAATGAGACTATTCTAAGAAGGACTATATGTTCCGTCTCCTTTTTCCGTAACAACCACCCTATATAAGCAGTAGGTCATACTGCTCGGGAGGGGACACTTCAGAATTGGCACGGATCCCCTCTCAGGTACTTTATAGTGCTTGATATGATACTGTTTTACTTTGTAATAAACATCTTATACAAGCAAGGCGGTGTCAGCGGAGACTTCTTCATCATCTTCGCATCATCGCTATTTAATAAACAACAATGTTAAGGAAAGTTTCGGCAGTTCATACACGTCAGCATCACTGGGGACATACATTACAGAGTCTTATTTGCAATTGTTCCAGTTAAGTAGTTGTATTCATTTCTAAACTCTCAATACAAGTGGCTGTTCTTTGTGACCTGCAAGCAAATCAGTGGCTTGTGACTACAAGGCCAAAGCCCTGATAAATACATGTAAATAGTGCTGTGATTAACAGCAATTAACAGTCAGTTAGAGAAGCCAGCAGTGGCTCGTCTGTTACCTTTGTGGCTGCTCACGCCACCAATGACCAGCACTTATTTCATTAATTGCTGCCAACAGCAGGTGTTTTGGGACCAATGTTTAGTGTCACAGAGTAGATCCAAGGTGACACAACACATTTTGTCTGTTGATTATCTTTTTTGCTAATGACCTCTGTGAACTACTCACATCACCAATGACCCAAACATAATTCACTTATCGCTGCCAAGGACTGGGCTATGGGACTGATGTATAGTTGCAGACTGGATCATGTCTTATTATTAGTATTATTTGTAGTTATCATCCAGCACCTGGTTTGGCTGATCAGTACTTCATTATGTCAAATTAGGAGTGCTTGTGATGAAATGAAACAAAGCTATTTAACAGCTGAGGGTGTCCTAAAATCTAGAACCAAACTTTGTTCTTCAAACCACTTCCCATGATATCAACGAGAGTGCCATGGATTTCACTTTTTTCTCAGGTTTTTGAACCCCTGGTTTATTTCACTAATTGTGTTTTTAATGATTTATGGCCAGTTTCCCAGACCAAGATTTAGCCTAGGCCTAGACTAAACAGAATTTCCAATTTCCAAACTTGTTTGACCCAGACTACAGCTTGAATGTATTTATATAAACTCTTTAAATCTTTATGGATGTCAAATCTTTTAAGTAAAATGGCTCTTGGTTTGGGTATGGATCTAGGAAAAAAATGCCAAGAATGCAAATAATCTTGAGCTTATGTAGAAAGAGTTTTTGTGGTGGAAAATAGTTTATTTTTAATGGTTTTAAAAACACTTATTTATGTCACAAAGGTAGGTCACAAAGGTCATTAGCAAACAGGAAAATTAACAGATGTGTCTCCTAAGACCCCTGATCTCTCTGTCTGTGTGTGTGTGTCTGTGTGTTTATTTCAGCAGGTAATAAAGTCCACTCATCTCAGAGCCACCAAAAGAGAGACACAAAGGGTCTAAAATATCTTGGGACTTCATTATCAGCTTCCCTCATTAGTTAAAGGTTAAGTATATGATAAACACCAATTAAGTTGTGAATTAGCTCCAGGGGGATTAATTATTATTTGACATGTTAATGCAACACCTCATCTTAGAGCTCATTAACTGCAGTGCTACACTTACTCTTACTCTGTGGAAACAAATTGGCACAAGTGGCTCATTAGGAACTTATTATTGCTCTTTATGTTATTTGCTTGATCAGTATGGTTGGTTAATGAAAGCATTGGGACAAATGTGATGTAAGGATGTTCCTGAGAGTGCTCAGGCTGTGCCTTTGGTGTAGTAAACGTCCTTAATGTCCATGTGTCAGTATTCAATTGACCACATACATATCAACAGACAGAGAGATAGCAAAGGACTGTGCAATATGTTGCATATGTTCAAAAACATCAGAATTTACAAGTCTTTATCAAGACACTACTGATCAGTGTCTGCTGTTTAGAGAACTAACAGAGACAACGTCTCAAGGCCTAGTCCAATAAACTTTAAAATATCTCACTTAGTTTTCAAGCAAAGATGATGGCTTTATGTTATCAGGCTAACAGTTCTACTTATGATACTGTTGGTTTGGCTTTGGCTACTGCTTGCCCTTAATATTAGGTCTTTGGCTTAACAGGTTCTGGTTCCCACAAAAGCCTCTTGATCTATTAAATGACACTATATAGAGCACTGCATAGGGCTCTAGTACCAAGTCGCAAGTACCTTTAGTGATGCACTTTAGTTGCAAGGTGTAACCCTGAAACAGTGTATTTTAATTGATGTTTTGATTCCAATTTTTGGATAAGAATAAGAGAAAAACGTATTAAATACTTTCAGGCACGAGTTGAGCTATTTGTCGTTGCTGTTTGGAAAATTGTGCTTCAAAAGAATGTTCATTGAAATCTGGGATAAACCGTGCCACTTCTAAAGTGTTGAACTGAACCCCATTGAACTTTATTCTTCAGATAATATTAGAGTCATTGTTAATAAAAAATGTTTTTACTGTAGAATACAGCTTGACTGTATTTATGCACAATCATAAAAATAACAGTTTCTGAATGACTCGTGTCTTGGGTGCATGGTTTTTTGAAAAACCCTTTAATTGGTGTTAAATTATGAGATTATGCAGAAGGACCTTTGTCATGGAAAAGAGGTTTTTAATACTTTCAATATGTTTTTTATATTCACATATCTCATTTACATCATGTACAGCTCTTCTAAACATCTGTGAAGTGCAGTAAGATCAAATAGCACTTGATCTCTAGGCACAAGGCCTAGTTCAATAATCTTTCTCTCCTTGTAAGGCAGCAGGATAATGATAATTATGTGAGTAACCTATATTTTGGAATAGGTCCAATATGCATAACCAAACCATTTTAAAACAGCTTTCTTATTTTTTTTAAATTATTAATCACTTCATATGATGATGTCATTAAATCAGACATTGTATGTCTATCAATTTGTTTTACTTGCATTACTGTGAATTCAGAGCTTAAAAGAAACATACATTGTTGGAGCTGGATGGTGCTGTAGGGATTTAGATAAGGTGTATACTGAGCAATACCTGTCTGTTGTGGTCTTGATTGTGCGTGTAATACCTGGCTGTCCAGAGCCTGCCTTGGAATGAGCCCAGGTCATCAGATGATCCATCAGCTCTGTAGGCACACAGCTTTTGTGTGCAGGACAAAAGGAGGGAGTCACTTAATTTTCTTCAGTTCAGCTTATATTTTCATCCATTTTTCTGAGGGAATTAATAGGGTCCAGTTCCCCAGGACAAGTTTCCATCATATACATGTGAGAGAGTATCTGCTTTGATATTTGTGATTCTGAGATCCTGAGATTATAAGTAATCTTGAAATCAAAGCACATAAATAGGGTCGTCCTTGCTTGCTTGGAGTTCACTTTCTTGGTGGTTCTCATATAGTTCACAATGTGATGGTCAGTTAAGACCAAAAATTTTCCTTGAGCACCCTCCAGCCAGTGTCTCCACTCTTCACTGCTTAAAGTTTTCAGTTCCCCACGTTGTAGTTCTGCTCTGCTTGTGGAAGTTGGAGAAGTAGCACTTGAATAAGGTTTATGTCAATTTTCTTAATTTTGGGATAACACCTCAGAAGCATTCATCTCCCCTTCAGACTATGGACTCGGATCAGGATGCTTGGGGGTGGGGTGAAATGCTCCTTGTGTGAGATGGAAGATGGCAGCAGCAAACTTTGAACAGTTCAGTTTGTGAGGTTCACCTTTCAGGAGTGAGCTGAGGGAGGCTGTAATGAAGCTAAATCCACAAATTAATCCACAGTAAAAGTTGAGTAAAAAATCCAATAAAACATAAGAGGGCTTTCATTGTTTTGAGAATCAACAGAGATTTTTCTCATTCATGCTTTCCACTTTGGAGCAGTTATGTACCTGGGGTTAGGAGATGGCTGTTTGAAAGAACTGACTTTTGTTAGCTAATATAGTGGACATGCCTAACATGTTCTGGAAGATGGATTTTTTAAGCCATATGACATCACCAGGTACTCATAATAGCTGTTGGTGGTACTGAAGGCCATCTTCCACATATCTCCTTCTGGGATATGGATGTGATTTTACATACTACAGTGATTCACACCTCTAGTAGTGCTCACCCCTGAGCTGCCTGATGACCACTGACCCAGGGAGGAGGGGGTTGAAATACAAAAAGAAAAACACTACAGAGGCAGGATTGGTCTTCGAGCCTCTTCTATGTATTCCTTACAGTTTTGATCTAATAAAAATTCAAAATCATTACACATGTCAGACATCTTTTAAAACTCATGCAAAAACTGTGTCGATCACTGGTGTAAAGCTCTATCATGGGTCACTGGTTATGATCTTGGAGGGCCAGGGTCCAGCACAGTTTGAAGATTTCCCTTTTCTAATACACCTGTTTCATCCTGGCAATTAACTGATGAGTTGAAACAGATGTGTTAAAACAGGAAAAGCATCAAGCCTCTGGACTCTGGGCCTCAAGACCCAGAAAGACTCTAAATGAGCCCACAGTCAAGATTGGATAAGGTGATAATCAGTTATTTGCCAAAGAAAACAGTTTTGAGACATAATTCACAAGAGACAAAACAACTCTGCATATTTGCCAGAATGCATTTCTTTTAAGAGTTAATTGTGTAAATGCACTCTTTATGTATGTTGCATGAAAATTCTATGAATCTGTTTTGTGAAGTCAGTGGATTATTCTGTTTGCAGGAAACATTTTGCCTTTTAAAGGCATTATCTTGTCATTTTGTAAGAAGGAGAAAATTGATTGATTGGCATGTATGCTGAGATGATGATATTTTTGCTGTTGTGCCCAGAGGATTTGTCCACAAGGGCTTGAATGAAAACAGACTCTCAGGGACTATGTCTTACTTGCAAGACAGAAATAAAAGCCAGTGTAGTGTGGAGGTGGGACAGAGAGTACTCAAGACTACTTGTGACACATATTATTTAGTTAGTGTACTTTTTTACCCTCATTTATTCACAAGGATGGCATTGAAATAGCATCCTTTAGGTTCAGCTCTTGAAACTTCACAATTTTTGTCTAATTCAAACTAGTTAATCATATCTCATGCACGCTAACTACTCTAGCATTTCATTGCTTTTGCGCATGGAGTCTCTCGACATCCCTCAGACTGGCATCTTGCCCACCTTCATCATGGGGGTTATTGCCTACTGCTTCATCCTCACCTGCAACCTCACCATTTTACTGACCATTGCTCTGGACCACAAACTCCACAAGCCCATGTATATTCTCCTTTTCAATCTTCCAGTCAATGATCTGATGGGAGCTACAGCTCTTTTTCCACAGCTTATTGCCAGCATTCACCTGCAGAACCGCAACATCTCCTTCCCAGCCTGTGTGTTCCAGGCACTGATGGTCCACCTCTACTGTGGCGGAGCTCTTATCATCCTTACTGTTATGGCTTATGACCGCTATGTGGCCATCTGCCAGCCACTACATTATCACACTGTCATGACCCCCCGCAACCTGAGGAGGATGACTGTAGGCATATGGGTTACTGATGTGGTCTTGATAGGGGTTTTGTTCATCATGCTGACCCCTTTTAGCTTCTGTCAGAATCTTATTGCTGATATGTACTGTAACAATCCCTCCATTATGAAACTGACTTGTGAGATCGCCGCTGTCAATAATGCCTATGGACTGTTCCTGTCTGTCTTTCTACAGGGAGTATCTACCATTGTGGTTATATTCACCTACATTCAGATTCTAAAGACCTGTCTGCTCAATAAGCAGGCCGACACTAAAAGCAAGGCTATTCGGACCTGTGCAACACACTTGGTAGTGTTTATTGTGTTTCAGGTCACCACAATCTTCTCCGTTCTGTCTCACAGATTCAGTCAAGTGTCCCCCTATCTGCGGAGATCTGTGGGCATGTCCATTTTAGTTTTTCCTCCAATCCTAAATCCACTTATATATGGCCTCAACACTAAAGAAATAAGAGAGAAAATAATGTTTCTTTTTATCAGAAACAAAATAACCTTCACCAAATGAATTGAAGAGAAGATGCATATATTTTTTTCCATCCTTTGTTTGAAATGTTAATGTTTATTATGTAATTCTAGTGTAGATCAATAATAGAACATTTATCAAAATAATAATGATGACTTTTAGTAAATGTTTGTATGCAAATATGCTATTCTGCTTAATGATATGCTAATTATTATTTCATATGTTGGAAGAAATAGAGACTTTAAATGTGACGCTCAGTTCATAAGAAGTTCAAGTTCACAAAATAGTAACTTTGAAGCACACAGTTACTTGACAAAGCTGAATGGGAGGCATGATATTGGCCTTCACTCAAATGTACAACCTTTTGGGCTTGTAAATTTTAATTAGAGATAAATTGTTGCATACTTCTAAAGTGTGGATTTGAATGTTATTTTTCAGCTGAGATAATCCTGCTTTTTTGCATCCACTGTTCATAACAATTCAGTAAAAAAAGTTCTTCCCACAAGTCCAGAATCACTGTTTTTAATAATATAAAACCATTTTGTTGAAGATACATATATAAAATTGTTCTCCTATAATACTAACACTCTATAAATCTAAAGGCTTCAGTTACATTAAAGGAAGCTGTGAAAAATAAAGAAGTGTTAGATGTTTGCAGAATGATGAACAGAACCGTGGATGTTTCTGTAAGGGCAATTACACCCTTTGTACATCTTTAAACAGTAGTATATGTGGGTATGCATTTATTTTAAGTTAACTTAAACTGTCATAAAGCAGCTGGTACAGAAACATTCAAGGAGGCTCTAAGTAAGCCCATTTGCAAGGATGGTTAAACTGATGCTCCTAAATGCGATGACTAAATTCTAATTGTTTTAATGAATGTATAAGATGTAGACAAAGAAATAGCTTCTGTGCATTTAAATCCAAATAAAAATAAATCCTATGGCATGCTCTTGCTTGTTTCAGGCATGCATTTTGCATTGGTTCTATTGTGACTATCAGTCTTTGCCTCAGCCACTCTATCCACACCAGTGTTAGGGGAAGCACGGAGCAAACTAACATTACAGTATTACAGTAATGTGATTATATTTCTCTAAAACACAGTAGTACACAATACAGTATGAATTATAAAATCACACTATAGTTATTGACTTAATAGGAATTGCATTACTAGCGTTACTCTTATGTCTCAGAGCAATCTCAGTTACACACAATGAATTTCATTTGTACAGTCACTTTATATTTGTTATCCGTGCTTGTTCCTGTATGTGCTTTGCAGACGCATGTTTACCATGCAACAGCTGACTGCAAAACTCTATTTGAGAACATGAGCAATACAAGTGTGGGAAGCACTGTAAACACAGCAAGCAATCTGTCGAAGCATCTAACCATACTAATATGAAACTGATAGATAAAAATCCCCATGCTGCAGAAAATAGAGACTCATCCTCAGCTACACAGGCCAGCCTTGATTTTCTTTCAAAAAAAAAGTTCTGTAAGCTTTATAAAGAATTTATTTTGTGTTATCTGGTGAGTAGATTCTGTTTTTATTGTTTATCTAGTATGACTGACTTTGTTTAGATTAAAGTACTTTCCTATTGGTCCAGATGTGTAGGGCTTTTAGAGAGTAATGTAGAAGTAACATAATGAGTAATTAGATTACATTTCCTGTTTTAATAATTAAAGTTATTACATTTTGAGAGAAGTAATTAGTAATTTATAATGGATTACTCTTTTGAGTAACTGCCCCAATGCTGGTCCAAACACAGGAACACAGTTTATCTGAAGTATGTATAAAATATGCTGCAATGGCTATAGCTTACAGGATTTTGTCAGTTACACTCTCACTAGGTATTCGCAATGAGGTGTATATACACACACACAGGTATGGGTAGCAAACTTTTATCAAGCAAAACGCTATCTAGGGACTATTCACCAGTCGCAAACAGTTGCCTACTCTACATACAATCACAATAATGAGCTTTTTTGTGTAGTTGCTGTTGGACTAAAAGAAAGTTTGTGAAGTTCATGACCACATTTTCAAAAGTTATTCAGTTTTTTTAAGCATTTAGTGGCAAGTTAACAAGATTTCACTGCATGTTTGCTGACAGGCATGCTACTGTCCTTCACATGAGTCTGTTTTTGTTACTGCACCATTCTAATATTTGCCTGCGCTGACATTTCACACAAGTTTTGCATGTCAGTCAAAAAAGCCCTTCCTTTCAAAGTAGATCATTCTAGGCCACATTGACTCATGAAACATAACAGACTTTCTGGCAATTGTCCAAATGCCTTGCAGTTTCAAGTATTCCCTCCATCCATGATCAAGCAAATCCTTCTGGGCAGGGTGGGTTGAGGCAAGCGATAGCTGAAATTGCACATGGTGGTGCAGGGGTTGGCAACCCAAATGTTAAGAAGAGCCATTTTGTCCTTTCAACAAAAATCAAACCAGCTTGGAAGTCACAACAGTTTATGTTCGTTTCACCATCATGGCTGTATGTATGTCTCAGCATGTGCTAGTGTCCTAGTATAGTCCTAGTATAAGACCATAGTATAAATGAAAATACAGACTTGCTCTGCTCTGCTTTAAGCTTTAGCTCAGCTGTAGCTGCTTTTCTCACATTTTTGGCAGAAACATTTTACGGAAAAGTGGAATAGTTTCTTGTAAAATGTCTCTTCACGTTCGTTTTTTTACGAGGCTGAAGTCAGCTTCTCATTTGCCAGCTTCTTGTTTGGTGTTTCCTGCACACCAATCTGTCCACAAAGCCATGGATGGAAATACTCTCTCAGGGTCAATGTCCTACCTGGATAACAACAATAAAAGCCTGTGTAGTATGGATGTGACATTGGATGGTGTAAACTGTCTGGGTACAATACTCATGCTAGATTTTATTTAGGATTAGTTAATGTACTTTTGGCAAGAAACTCTAATTTTGTAATGTGAAGACAGAATTTTTCTGAGACTCAAATGGCAAGAAAAATGGCACATGGGTTACTGATGTGGTCTTGATAGGGGTTTTGTTCCTCATGCTGACCCCTTTTAGCTTCTGTCAAGATCTTATTGCTGGTATGTACTGTAACAGTCCCTCCATTATGAAACTGACTTGTGAGATCGCCACTGTCAATAATGCCTATGGACTGTTCCTGTCTGTCTTTCTACAGGGAGTATCTACCATTGTGGTTATATTCACCTACATTCAGATTCTAAAGACCTGTCTGCTCAATAAGCAGGCCGACACTAAAAGCAAGGCTATTCGGACCTGTGCAACGCATTTGGTAGTGTTTATTGTGTTTCAGGTCACCACAATCTTCTCCGTTCTGTCTCACAGATTCAGTCAAGTGTCCCCCTATCTGCGGAGATCTGTGGGCATGTCCATTTTAGTTTTTCCTCCAATCCTAAATCCACTTATATATGGCCTCAACACTAAAGAAATAAGAGAGAAAATAATGTTTCTCTTTACCAGAAACAAAATTAGTTTCACAAAATGAAACATGCAAATATATTATTCTGTATATTCCCATGCAAAAGTACTAACCTTTATTTCACATGATACTGAATGAAAGTGTGCTTTGAGGACAATTGATGTTCTCTGAAGCAATGAAAGATTGGTCACCTTAAGCTATTTAAAAAAGCTACAGTCTCTTTCAAAGGTATTAGAATGGCAAGGTCAATTCTTTTGGTTTTGCAATACACTGAAAACACAGAATTTCAATATTCTTTTTCTGATATTTACGTGTTAAACAATTTAGAATATGGTACCTTTGGTGGCAGACCATGCAGTTTTGATGATGAAAGTAATGGAACAGATAGTCTCGAAGTGAATTAAATAACACTAAATTAAAGTAAAGAACACTAATATTTGGTTGCATATTTCATATTTGGTTGCATCAAGCCAGCGACCCACTGACATCACCAAACTGTTGCATTCTTCTGTGATGCTATTCCAGGCTTTTAATACATGACATGGGGCCCTGCATGTGGCCCCAGTTTCTTGACTGACTGGGGTCCCCCTTCAGGAAACCCACACTAAGCCCTCATATGAGGCCCCGCATGTGCCCCCAGTTTCATTACTGACTGGGGCCCCCCTTCGGGAAACCCAAACTAAGCCCTCATATGAGGTTGCCACCACAGGAGCCCTGACATGAGGCCCCGCATGTGCCCCCGGTTTCATGACTGACTGGGGCCCCACTTCAGGAAGCCCACACAAAGCCCTCTAATGGCATGTGCGGGTACCCAGGTTAGGGTCCTATGCTGGCGGCCTACACTAAGCTCTCATATCAGGGCTTATGGTGGGCTGCTAACATGGGGGCCCTAACATTGGGGCCTGCATGTGGCCCGGTTTTATGACTTGGTGGGCCAAATGTTTAGTCCACATGTGCCCATCATTTCACATTATATGTAGGTAACCCACTCTTAGTGCCCTGTATAATGGCTAAGTGTGGGTTTGGCTGCAGTGGGGCCATTACCATTGTCAATATATGTAAACATTACCTCAACGTTATGATGTAACTTAATATCTGTTCCAAACGTTGAATGTTAAATTTGCTCAAATATAAACATGACTACAAATAATTTTGTTTATTAAAAATCTTTATTCTGACAGCATCCTAATAACCAACTTAAAAATTCAGCAGTTACGTGTAAACTACAATCAGGATCCAAAGCTTCCATGTGAGTGTGAGGTACACAACTTCATGCTGCAGACGAATGCCCAGTGTCCAGAAACTTCTATCCTCAGACACTTTCTATCCACACAAACCTCAATCAAACACACACTCATAAACACTGTGGAGGACAGGGCCTGCTAATATGAAAAATAAATAAAATAATGAAAAAACATAAAAATAATCATACAAATAAGTGTAAAAACAAGTGCACATATAAATAAACAAATAATTAAAATTTGACATTAACGCCTTAATCATTATTTTCAGTATTTATTACTCAATTTGTTTATTTATGTTTTTCATTGTCATTATGATGATGAGGGGCTTTGCACACACTAATAATTTATTTATTATTTTATTTGCTTTCCATATTGGAGTCACATTTTGTCTCATTTTGGAGTCACATCTGGCAAATAAATTTCATATTAAAGTGACTTACAACAGTCGCTACTGTTTTTTTTCCACTAGACTATGACAAAGTGATGTGGTGGCATGCAGACTTGAGCGCAGGGAGGTATATGAAAATACAATTTTAGACAGATTTATTCTAATATTGTTGTATTTTTTACGCAGACCTGATTTTAACTATACAAATATAATGTATATTTAAGCCCATTTCTCTTGTTGCACGAACCAAGAATAGACTGAATCTAAAAATGTTCTACTAAATAATTACAGTGCGATGTAATGCAACTCTCAAACTGAAGACAATTATTTTTTAGCTAATCCATAAAATGTGTCATTATTATCATTGTTATTATTACTGTTATTATCCAGAAACGGACAACTATGCAGGCTACCTTCATCTTTTCCTTCTGGTTTTTGCAGCCAGCTTGTTAAAAGGGCAACTCGACTGTAACCATCAAAACTATCTCAATATCAAAACATCTCAATAATCCTAAAGATATATGACTTGGTCATCATTAATCAAATAAAATATTCAAATGGTGCCAAAAACTATGTAACAATAGTTTCTTTTCATTCTATTTTTTGTGGCAAAGGTCGCAATTTGAATCGATGTAAGAGATTGGATTGCTGAAGAAATTTGTTCAACCGGGAGTGACTTTAACCTCCCCATTCCACCTTAAATGATATAGCAATTACATTCTGTTTCCTATACATGTACCAGTATGAAACTGCTGCACTATTTAAGGTGTAAAACAAAATTCAAATAAGTAACATGGCAAATACAGCAAGCAGTAGGTGGTAAAAACAGGGAGTAAAATATAAACATAGCTAAAGTCATACTTTTCATTTTTACGACTACAAACTACATTTATCTTTTTCAGTTAAAGAACCAAGTTCATAAATTGTCAGTTAGCTTACTAACTAGCTAGCTAATTTAACCTAACGAGGCTATCCAAGGAATAAATTTAAACTTACCAAACTGTCTTTGTTAAAGTCTTCTCTAAATGCCATTTGCCTCTTTAAATCATCACAAGGAAAACACTTGTTTATAATAAAAATTCTATTTGGCTGTCTGAGTGTTTTTACACTTGCTCTCTTTTTCCCTCAGCTTCTATTTCCACAGTTTAGTGGTTACATCGCTATGCAGCTGCAACCTTCATTTAATCATTTATTTTGGCCACACAAGGTTCTTAAAGGAACAGGCTTTTAAAGGCTAACTGTTATCATGAGATTATTATCTTTCAGGTTTTTTTTATTATTTTTAATACAGAACACACAGGCAGAATGGGGCACATACAGCACACCAAACTCAAACAAATTATGTTTATATGTTGGATTATCTGTGCACTAGCTGCTGTGTACTGACCATTCAAATCCTGTAAGGGCACACCAGGGGCTAAATGATGTGGACTCAGTATGGAGTAACCCCCAGTGGGCCTATATTAGGTTATCTCTGGTGTACTGCGGTGCACCGCCCACTCAAATCCATTGAGGGCCCACATTAGGCAAAATAATGTTGCCCCAGTGTGGAGAGGCCCAAAGCGGGCCTGTGTCAGATTATCTGTGGAATAGCCCAGTGGTGTACTGCCCAAACAGAAACGCTTTAGGGCCCACTGTGGGTTCAGTCATACAGGGTTATCTGTTGGCTAGCCCTAGCCCACGTAACCCACAGATAGCCCTCAATGGGCCCACATGGGTATGTTTCCATGATTATCATACACCAATCAGGCATAATATTATGACCACCTCCTTCTTTCTAGGCTCTGTACTGGTCTGAGTGGATCAGACACAGCAGTGCTGCTGGAGTTTTTAAACAGTGTCCACTCTATTAGACACTCCTACCTTGTCAGTCCACCTTGTAGATGTAAAGTCAGAGACGATAGCTCATCTGCTGCTGCACAGTTTGTGTTGGTCATCCTCCAGTAAGTCATCCATCAGTGGTCACAGGACGCTGCTCACAGGACTCTGTTGGCTGGATATATTTGGTTGGTGGTCTATTCTCAGTCCAGCAGTGACACTGTGGTGTTTAAAAACTCCAGCAGCACTGCTGTGTCTGATCCACTCAGACCAGCGCAACACACACTAACACACCACCACCACATCAGTGTTACTGCAGTGCTGAAAATGATCCACCACCCAAATAGTACCTGCTCAGTGAGGGTCCATGGGGGTCCTGACCACTGAAGAACAGGGTAAAAGGGGGCTAACAAAGTATGCAGAGAAACAGATGGACCACAGTCTGTAATTGTAGAACTACAAAGTGCACCTATATAGTAAGTGGAGCTGATAAAATGGACAATGAGCATAGAAACAAGGACGTGGTCATAATGCTATGCCTGATTGGTGTTTAGCTGACTAAGAATAATGTGGTGATATGGGTGGAAAACACTACATGAATTAAAGCTGTACTGTTGCATAGGCTCAGCTACAACTTAAGTGTTAATTTGAACATCAATCTTTGGCTACGATTTTGCTTTTTTACATTGTTCATTGTAAAGAATTGTTTGTTTTACGTTACATTTCATATAAAGACTTACAACATCATTACAAACCTATGGAAGAGCATTAAACTTTCCACCAGAGGGCAGTGTCGTAAAACAAATTACCTCATATGCTCAGCCCACACAGAGCTACACTGACCATCTGATGTGCAAATGTATATAACACATTTCTGAATTTAGCAAAGGTGATCAAAGCACTTGTTGAGACCACAAGTGTGTGGATATGGTTTGTATCTTTGTAGGGTGGTTAGTCATTAATGTGCTCAAATCTTTTTTAATTTTCCCAGTATTTCTGAAACACTGTGTTACAACGTCACCAATGCATGAACTGTAGGATATGCACTTAGCTTAGTACTGTCCCCATGCAGTACAAAACTGCAAGTGTGAACTTTGGAACAGGATATATATTCCCTACCCAATCCATACCCCCTGCCCCCAGTTTGATCTGCATGTGCACCACTGGGGCATCACAGTCATTTTAAAAGTGAGGGTGACACAGTTTTCAGTATGGAGCCAATCACACACTCAATTAAAGGGATGTGCAATGTGCAAAAAAAAGTGGAGGACAGTATCAATTGTGCGTGAAAGTGCATGAGTCATGTTTCCCGCGTCCTTCTACAGGTCTGCTATACCCTTGCCACCATCACAAAGGCATACCATACCGTACACATGCCTATCTTTTTAAGTCATTGCATTGTATTAATTGATTTGATCAGGTAAACATACACATGTCCAAAAGTATGCGGACACCTGAACATCACATCCAAATGTCCTTGCTGAACATCTCACTCCAAAACTATCAACATTAATATGGTGTTTCTCCCCTTCTGCTTAATGTTGGAACCTAGCTGCCGGAATTTGCTTCCATTCAGCCACAAAGCATTAGTGAAATTAGGCACTGATGTTGGCAGTTCCAATTTATCCCAGATGTTCGTAGGGTTGAGGTCAGAGCTTTGTGCAGGCCAGTCAAGTTCTTCTAGGATGTTGGATTGGAAGGAAGAGGGGCGTCAGGCATGCTCCCCCATAATTCCATTTTGCAACTTCAGACGATGGCTTCACCCTGGTAATATGAGAAGAGACTGTATGACTGAAAGAGGGAAGAGAACTCTGAGAACTCTGAGGAGTTCTGGGCAGCTTCTGCATTGAGCTAGAAAGCTGGATCCCCAAGAACTCTGATTTAAATTCAGAACTGTTAATAGATTTGGATAATATTCAGCTGTATGAGGAGCAGAAGTCCCTGGCCTGCAAGAGGTAATTCTGATGGATTGTCATGAGAACTGTAACAGTTTAGTTAGATAACTTAGTATGATTATATGAGTCAGTGGAATATGGAGGAGCTACATTCAGAATGAAGGGTTGGTCAGATGAAGAGATGGACTGCTTGAGTTGGCCCTTCTTATGGTGCTTGGTAGTGAAAGCAGCAGAGGTGGTGAATTCAGGTCTAGAAAGTAAAAATCCTCTTTAGGACTTTGTTCCAACTGCCTGGACACCTCTGCTGGTGGTTTGATCTAACTAGAGAAGCCAGGCAGTTGGAACAAAATCCTGGGAAGGATTATTACTTTCTGGACCTGAAGTGGTATGTTGCTCTTGAGGGGTTCAAGATCAGAGAAGATGACAGGAAGAGTAGAACATTCTGTGAAATAACTTGTTTAGAAGATTCAGGACATCTAGTTCTAAACTCTAAATGTGCAGGCCAAGGGTGACAGTGGCAAGAAAAAACTCCCTGGGGCATGAAGAAGGAACCTAAACTTAACAGGGGAACCTATACACCTCTGATTGACAACAGATTAAGCAAGACTGTGTTAGATGAACACAAGACATTAGATATGGGAACATGGCAGGTAAAGTGTTAAATGAGTGTAAGGTAGATTATAACTTCTTGAAACTGGATGAACGTCATGTAGGAATTAGCTATTAAAAGGTAATGGCTGAGTATGAAAGTTGGTGATGGGTGTGGTGATTGCTCCGTTATCACAGTGGATGAGTTGCTTGTAATTCAAGAAAGCCAGAGATGACGAGGATGAGGCATCGAAGTCAGCAGTTTGAGGGGAGGCAAGTCAGCGATGGCAGAAGCACAGGCAAAATTACTAGTAGATCAGCAGGTTCGCATGGGCACAGATAGCCTCTTCACAAAACATACCAATGCCGGTCCAGTCAAAGGGGGAAAGAGTAAGACCAAAGGCCCACAACGCAGGCGTCACCAGCGGAGCAGATGGAGCAAAACTGAAAGATGTTCTGAAGGGGTGTTTCTGCAGTAATATTCAATTAGTGGTTGTGCTGGGGAAGTTTGACCGCAGATTTTTTTAACCAGCATGAGAGTAAGTGGGACAAACAGGGTCAACCCATCTGTTTCAGCTGTGGAGAGGCAGGCCATGTCTCCAGCTTAGAAAAATATCAGGTTTTTAGAACCCAGACAGACAGTGCCCTCAGTCCCACTACAACAAGCAGCTCTGATTGAAGAAACTGGTCCACAGGCAGTGAAAGCAGCAAATGAGCTGTGTATTCCAAAACTCTGCATGCCCTGGTTGACTTAACACCTAAAATGACATACTAAGGCTTATTATTCAGTAACTGCCCTGACTTGCAAACTGGCTAAGGCATTCTTAGGTTATAGAAGTGTGTAAAAAACATAGGGCCAATTAAGGGGGTTTAAAGGTGGGAGGAGTTCCATTTCAACACAAAGGCTTTATTATTGTAGCTCTTTTTATGCACCCAGGTTGTGCTATAACAGGCATGAATGTGATTTCACAATGCTGCAAACAGACTGCACAGGGAGTACATCAAGGGGACGCTGGTTTTAGGGTGCTAGCGTCTTCTTCAGTAGGCCCAGACCATTTGGTGGGTTTTATGGGCACTTGCCCAGGGGTCCAAAACCACTAGGCGGCCCAGGCCACTAAGGGGCAATTGTAAGAAAATCTACACGGCTGTTTTGACTCACGGTGGGAACTTTATTAGTGGCACAGCAGAAAAAAGAACTAATTTGTCATTATGTTATGGCCGATTATAATCCTGAGGCTCTCCACATCTTTCCTAAATGTCCACTTTGTTACACGGTCTGCCATTACCTGGGTCATGTTTTCAGTGTTCTGCTTGCAAACTTCATTCTGCTGAGGGGTGTCCTGCTTCTGACTGTATAGCATCTACAGCAACTTCCACAACTGCAGAGCCTCCTGTGTTAAGAAGCAATTCCTTGTGCATCTGCACGCCTTCATTCGACTTCAGCCAACACTCTGTTCACATGATGAAAACAGTGAATTATTGACTGAAGCCTATATTGTCTGCTCATACCCATGTATATTCTCCTCTTCAACCTACAGGTCAAAGATCTGGCTTGCATCTGCCAGCTATTACGTTACTACACCTATCATGACCCCCACCAACCGGATGAGGGTTTTTGTGGGCATGTGGTAACTGATGAAGTCCTCATGCTGACTCCTTTCAATTGTAGGAAACATCAGTGTTATTAATACCTGTGGGCTGTGACTTACTTCATTCCTACATGGGGTACAATTCATTTACCTACAGCCATATGGAAATGTTTTGTCTTCCCTGGTCAAACTGGATGTTTGTTGTTTTTCTAAGTGAAAACATGTTAACACATCCTCTACAGAGAACACACGTGCACATCCTAACACACAATTACTCTTTATTTATTGAATTTAACACATTGGAAAAGAATAAAATAAAATGTGGACAAATTTTACAACATGTTTTATGTTTTATGTTTTATTTTTTCCAACATGTTAAAGTCAGCAAATAAATAGGAATTATGCATTAAAATTTGCATCTTTAAGTTCCCTGCAGAGGACATGTTTTTACTTAGAAAATCAACAAAATGTAATTTGACCAAGCAGTGCTGCTGTCCAACATAAACAAAATTAGTTGCTGAAAATGAATTCAGGAAATCACTGAGAAAACTATAAATCTTTTAAACATTGTTTGAACACACGTGATGTTTTTCTTTCTTCATTTGAAATATTGATTTGTTGTTACATGAATTGATGAACAGCTTTATAGAAATAATACTATAGTATAATCACATGCAGTTATACTTCTGTTTATTTGATATGATATTGAATAAAAGAGTTCTGAGTAAGAAATCTTATGCTCTATAGGACAAACTAATGCAGTTCATTGGAGGCACAAAAAAAGAAAAACAAATACATTAATAACATTAATAAAATAATATTTTGTGTTTTTCTGCCTTTTAATATACATGACAATAAGAAAGCAACTATGAGGAGGTAAGATTAAGAGTAGCTGTCTGGAAATCTGCAACAAAGTACTTTGTCTCTATCTTGTGGTCACAGTGCTTACAGCAGCCTTCACTTTAAATCTCAGCAACATGTACATTGGTTTCTTAATCTTCAGAAAGCTGAAGTACCCCGTGAAACCTAAACCATCTTACTCCGTAAGGCATGATGTGAATAGTTAATCATGTTTCTTTGAAATCTGGAGGGACGTGTCATATATCTATTAATTATAACTGTAGTGTTTATTTTGACATCAACAAACTTTTAATTTCAAGGTGAAAGGAGTGCAAGAGTGAAAGTACAAGATGTTTTAAACCCATTTTCACTCAAGGAGGACATTCCAGCAGTTGATTGTGAAAGAAACGTCTGATCCTGAACTAAAAAGCCCGCCCTTTTTTTTTTTTTCTTTTTTTTCTTCAAGGAGATTAGAGTCTGCTAAAGTTGTGGAAAACAAAGTGAAAGCAGGATAGACTACATTTCAGCACCTCCACAGTAAGTGCACTCCTGTTAATACACATGTGCTTGATCTCATTTTGTTATGTTTGTAGTCTGCATATGTTTCTGAGCTGCATATGTTAATGAGTAATGTTGCTAAGTAATGACTTTCTTCGTTGATCACCTTAAGGTTGGACAGGAAATTTAGCTTTCAAAGTGTCTCTTACTACACTATTGCACACATCTTTGGTTACTGATTTACAGTTTTTTTCAGTATAAGATATACTCTCTAAAAAAAGACCATTTAAATGGTCCACAGTGTAAACCAGTGCATGTAATTTGGCTTCCCAGTGGAACATAAAACAGAGGAAAGCATTATTCAGCAACACTGACTACAGTATGTGAACTAACTTTAGTGAAATGACTATGTAGGTTTATGTGTGCATGCACATGTTTTTGCTTTGTCAATTCTTAGAGAAGTCAACTAAAAAAAATCTTTTCATGGCTGAATATATGTTTCATGTTTTGTTTTTTGGCTTTGGGACAGGTTTGTCTTCCAATGAAATATTACTAACATTGTGCAATCCACTTACCTCATGACATTAGCACTAGTTTAGGGAGCAAAGGTCATTCCATAACTTCTGAAGTCTGAAGTCACGCCTCTTTTTTTTGAACATTTAACCCTTTGTTGTATTGACAGTCATGACAAAGCAGGTGTAATTTTTAAAAATGTGATATTAATTATTTCTCTTAACTCATTGAAACAAAGTGGTATTTTTTTTTCAATGTGCACATTTTAAGTAAATGAGGAAATTTTTTTTGAAAACAAAAACAAAAGTGCAGATTGGAACCTGTTGATACAGACTGTAAACTAAATGTAATACAATTCTTCGAGTATCGAACTATGTAATGTTGTGTTATTACATTTAAATAGTGTAGCAAAACAACAGTAATAACTTCTAAGGGTTAACTGCTTTGTAGAGCTCAGCTTGCTTGCAGGAGACCAGTAAGTGACTTTTTACAACACATGATTCTGTGGAGAAAGAATCTGAGTCATAGTAGGGAGTTAAATTCTTTGTAGATGAATAAAGACAGATAGATGAATAGATAGACTGATTCACATTTACGTTCAGTCATGTGTGGAATATAAAGTATTGCGACGAAAAATTCTGTGTGTACAGTTTGGGGTGTGTTGAATTGAGATAAACATGAAGTGCCAAGAATAACTTCCTGTTGTTCCTAAAATGCTTGAAATATGGAAAAAAACATCTGCTTACTGGTATTTGGTTTACGTAACATCTCCAGGATTGTTAAAAGAGAGCACTGATGCAACTTATTGTGACATGTTATCTACAGCATGTTGTGCAACAGTTAAGAAACCCAGAAGCCTTCATTGTGAAGATTGCTGGCTCTGGCCTTTGGGGACACTAAGCAGGATTTTTTTGGGGTGCTCCCATCTTGCTAGCTGATGTATAATACATTTTTAACTGGCTAACTGAGTGTTGCTGTTGATTTGATACTCATTTTGGGTTCTAAGAAGCCACAGCTGTGTTTCTTGGTCAGAAAGCCTGGTCAGAAAGCCTGTTTAAGTTGCTTCATTAGACAGACCCTAACTGGACTACTTCTTGTTGTCCAACTACAAACCATAACATTAAAACCACAAAAACAAAACATGCCTTTATCTTTAAGCTGTTTCTCCTTTTTTTCTTCTCCATTTCGGCTCATGGTGCATACATTTTTTTTCTAAGACATGTTGCTTTTTACCCACTCACTTGAGCATCTTAGACAACATGGTGCAGTAATAATCCAGAAGTTCTTAGGTGGCTGCAGGGCCCTGAGAAGCTGCTTATGTCGTTTATTAGATAGAGCCAGCGCTGGTTGTACTTGAAGTGTAATGTTCCAAACATGTTAAATGTTTTGAGTATCCATCATTAAAGCTTTAATCAAAGGTTGTCAACACAAAATGTAGCACAGTATCACCTACATGTACTGCACTGTTGAGTTAGCATCAGCCTTTAGAAGGGAAGAATACTTTGAATTCAACAATTGGACACATGAATACAAATCACAAAATAGTGAAAAGCAAACAGAGTGGCTTCTTCATAATCTGTGTTGCCAGAATATAGCCTCTCCACTCTAAACATTTTCTGAGAGCAGTTAGAAGGGAATGCATGAAGGGTGAGTGTGCAACAAATCTGACTCAACGCAGCCACTGTTAGTCAGGCATTTTTACCATTGCTGACTGGAACAGATCGAAATTTATTGTAATCAGTTCCAAAGAGAAACCTGTTGCAGATACAGACGTCTTTTGTGAAACCCCTTATGGGATGAATCGAGCAATGAAAGTCAAAAGGAAAGTCATAGACAATTATTATTCTCTGTTTATCTGGTCTTGGAAGTATTTAGAAATTAGAGTGTTGTAATAATTTGGTCAGTAAACAGAAAACAGATGCTGCTTTCACTCAGTGGGTGAATCACAGCCCACACACATTTTGAGGTTGAAAAAATGTGTTTGAGTCATAGATATATTAGTAATCTGTCATATCAAGATATTTGGTGAGAGAGATGAAGATATGATGCTGCAGACAGGTAGAGTACTGTGTGTAAAGCTTGCCTACAGCCCTAACAGTACCAACATTCATCTGTACTCATATTAAAGGTATGACATCACTATCATGCTTTAATAAATTTCCATGAGCCTTGTTAAACCCGTGTGAATGTGTGGTGGAGAAGTATGGTAAAGGTAATTACTGTATTAAAGGTATATGCAAGATTACCACAAGATTTCCACTGTAAATTTGCACAGAATTTCCAAAATACATCAGTGCAGCTCTGTTCTGCCAAGCACAAGTGTATAACCCTAAGCCTTTGAAAATCAAAGGTCTTTGAGTTCAAAGGTCCAAAAGGATTGTTTCAGATAGGCATCACAGCTGACATTAATATAGTTTGTATTTCACAGATTGTGCTTGACTGTGACTTGATAAGGAGAAGTGATGACAGCTACAAAGCCACAGGGAGCCATACAGAGGGTAAAACCTTGCAACCTCTTCAACAATATCAAGGTGAGATTTACAAACACCTGTTTCACATTAAATTTATGGTGGATTTATAAGAAATAACTACTCTGGACTGTGTCTTGGTGGACTGTACCAAAGGTTGGTAGAGTAACCTAAACCCACTCTCCAGTAGTACTGTTACTTGTAAATGAATGGCTCAAGTAGAAGTAAAAGTACAATAACTTTGCAAAAAACAACTTGAGTAGAAGTATAAAAGTGTACTACTTAGCGGTAGTACTGAGAAACTTATACATATACATACTGCAATGAAACATAACCTTGTACATGTATAAGCATAAGAATTAAAGTTTTCGATTCTTCTCTTTTTGTGATCCTTTCGGTCTAAAATAAATGCTAAATCTCAAAAATGACAGGTGTAACCAACAGCAAAGCAGTCTAGATGCCATTGTCAATGTAATATGATGACAATAAATACACAAAAAAAGGGAGTAACCAAATTGTAGTGGCAAAAATGTAACTAAGTAAAAAGTAGATTCCTTGGTGCGTGAGTACAACGCTGTTGTTAGAAGAAAACCTTGTATCCATAAAATGCTAACTTCACAGGAAAAGTAATACTTTTAGTGTAAGTCAATGGAACCAGACTTTTTTCCACATCATTTTGGGCCGTTTATTTTGGTCCATTCTTCATGAAATTTACACACAGTGTAAAGGTCAGCAGGCATTTTGAAATTATGTCAAAAACTGAAAAACGACAAAAATGGAGATATGAGGTTTTCTTACGACAGCGGCGATATGTAACTATGTAACTAGTCTGGTAGCCATTATATCCAATAAAACCTAGAAGAGTGTTCAATTATAAACTCCGTAGTGTATTGTACTGTTTTTGAAGCACAACTGGAAAGCTTCTGTGGTATCACACCATTCCAGCAAAGCTTAACCTACATACATTTCCTGACTTGTGTGATGAGCGCCTGGGGGATTACTGTTTCCTGACTTTCATTGCACATCCTCACATTGTTCCTAGTCGTTATTACATGCAATACCCCATTACATGTTTTGTTGATTTTGTAGGTGAAAATGAGTAAAAACGTCTTCTGCAAAGAACAAACTTAAATATGAGATTTTTCTGTACATTTAGTGCACAATTTCTGTTTACTTGCTGAGGAAAAAAATGGTGACGCTTTATTTTGAGTGGTCCTGTTTAGATGAAATAAACAACCAACAGACTTTCAGTAATAAATCAACAACATATCAATGATGTAGCAGCAGTAAATACATCAGTAGATTATCAAGAAACTTTTGATTAACTGCGCGAGTAAAACCTGTTTATAGTTTGCTAAATTAAGTTGTTTTTCACTTTATTTGGAGTGTACAAATTCATATCTGTAGGATTAGGATTAGGACCAGGGTGAGGGTTAGAATAAGGTTTTGGATCAAGGTTAAGGTTAGGATTAGGGCCAGCGTGAGGATTAAGATTAGGTTTTGGATTGAAGTTGATGTTAAGGTTAGGATTAGGGTCAGGATGAGGATTAAGATTAGGTTTTGGATTGAGGCTAAAGTTAGGGTTAGGATTAGGGCTAGGGTGAGGGTTAGGATTTGGTTTTGGGTTGAGGTTAAGGTTAGGATTAGGATTAGGTCCAGGGTGAGGGTTAGGATTAGGTTTTGGATTGAGGTTAAGGTTAAGATTGGATTAGATCAGGGTGAGGGTTAAGATTAGGTTTTGAATTGAGGTTAAGGTTAGGATTAGGGCCAGGATAAGGGTTAGGATTAGGTTTTGGGGTCTTCTTTTTGAGGCCCTTTAGGAAGTACAGACGTTGTTGTTCTTTCTTAACAGGTTCACTGGTGTTGGTAACCCAGCTCAGATTTCTTGAGAATTGTAGTCCTTGGAACGTTACACTTTTGGCCTGGTTTTTCTGTACTATTGATGTTAATTGGAATAGGAGGGCTTGTGTTTCTCCTGAAATCCAGGATAAGATCTTTTTTTGGAGACATTGGCAGCATACACACATTTGTGTTTCAGTTCTTCTTGCTGTGCCATGGAATGCTGCAACTTGCCCAGCTGTTGGTGTCTGGCTATCTGAAGGGCTCCATATCCACCATAGAGAAAAGATATGGCCTCTCTAGTCAAAAGTCTGGACTGCTTGCATCTTTCAATGAGGTAAGCAAGGAATGTCAAACGAAGGTTCCCTTATTCCCTTTTCGCTCATCAGCCTCTTTTTATAGCAATTAACTATTGGCACCCTTGGTAAAGAGACAAAAATGCCATTTTATGTTTAATTACCAGAGTCTAAGACTGAAATTATGAGAGGAGTCTAACTCAAATTTAACGAAAAATTATGTAAGAAAATGACTTACTTAGAACGAGGTGTCATAATTACTGGCAACCCTGCAGTTAGTACTCTGTGCAGTCTCACTCTGCCAACATGGCAGCAGTGAGTCCTGTCCTTCAATGCATGATGAAATTGGAGAATGCAGCACAAAGAATTTGAGACCATGATGCCATGTATCCCAACCAGGTTTCTAACAAGGTTCCCAGGGTCTTTGGAGGAAAAACCCAAAACATAATAGATTGTCCACCACACTTAGATCTCAGCATGAGGTTCTTTTCTGTATTACCATCCTTTCTTTTATGTCAAGCCCAGTTTGAGTGTTTGTTGCCCAGATGCTCACTTTTGGTGGCATAGAGTCAGTCTCATTTTGTACTTTTGGAGACTTAGTGACCCCAAAATGCTACTATCTTCTGCAAATCTCCAACTTCTGTTTTTTCCCTCTAACCGTCCTCCTCTCTGTGCATGGAGACAAAATACTCACTTCTCTTCTAGGCAGGTTCACTACAGTCCCAGCTGCAACAGTGCATTTGGGTATTTTCTGGGTATTTTTATATTCATTATCTGATTTATGAAGGTAGACACACTTTTAATTTCATTTGTTTGTTGTCTTATCGTCCTCATGTTGATGAACGGTTGAGGGAATTTTTGATCACCTCATATTTAACAGGAAGTCATGGATGACAGCTTAGAAGTTCCTGAAAACTTTTTTTTAAAAAGTTACATGTAAATGGGAACATGCTACTTTTTGTATGTATGAATGTGAAAGGGGTGCCATTCATTTTGACATTTTTTAATATAATTACTCCTTTTTTCTAAGAATATATTTATTTCAATTAAAAGACTGATTATTCATATAGGTTTAGAGTGTCACTGAGGTATTTACCACAAAGACATTTTTATATGACTTTTTATCCATCTTTACCAAAGATGCCAGAAGTAATGAAGCTGACTGTTTAACTCTAGTGATTACATTTACTGAAATTAATAAATTATTAATAAATTGTTGAGCACTTGAGTGCTAATGTAGGGTTAAACCAGAAATGACTCCCTCTTTTCTGAGGTCCAGTGAAATTCTCAGCATGTATTCTCAGTAATGTCTCTCAGTAAGTCAACTGTGAAAGCTGTTGGTTGTTGCGCAGCCAGGATTACTTCATATGCTTTGGAATGAAAACTGACACGATTTTTGAAAATTACCAAATGTAATACAAACAATGGGCCTTATTCACCCACTGTTCTTAGGAAGAAATTTCTTCCCACAAATACAGATTTGTGAAGATTCTGACATTCACCAATGTCTTCTTATTTGGGGTTTATTCTCAGGTAAGAACAGAATCTACACTCACTCAAGATGCCAACAATTCTGCAGTTTCAAGAACAAACTTGAGAAAAAAACTATTGGTGAAAGATATTGGTGAATGAGGCCCCCAGTGATACAGTCACTTCCGAGCACTTAGTCTCAACTAACAGCCAAGCATAGAACTTGTTCCAGATCAAATTTATCTGTGTGGTGTAGCACACTTAACCTTACCAAACCCCAGCCCAGTCTGGTAAACTATCATTATACACGTGGCTGTTTCTGTGCCTGCAGGTGGGAAACACACTGTTCATTGTGTTTGTGAGCTTTTTTGGAAGCCGTGTACACAGACCCAGGTGCATTGGGATTGGAGCAATGATAGCAAGTATGGCTGCGTTTCTCATAGCGCTGCCTCACTTCATCAGTGGAAAGTATGATTATACAAAAGATGTAAACAGTGAGTGGCTAACGCATGTTTTCAATAATACTTTATTGTCTGATTTACTTATTAAAATGGCTCGTTATCTCATTCTTATAGTGAATACATTTCTGTTCTGTTAGTATGTGTAACCAAAAGCCTTGATATTTTTACTTATTGTTCCAACTACATTCCTTTGATTGACAGGCACAGCTGAAAATACTTCTGGTCTTTGCCAGACAGGAAGCTTTCCCCAGACATCCAATCAGACATGCTCAAAAAACGAGGAAGAGGCCAACAATGCAGTGTTTCCCATACTCCTCCTGGGCCAACTGCTGTTGGGCATCGGTGGTGTTCCTATACAACCCTTTGGGATTTCCTACATAGATGACTATGCAAATAAAAAGAATTCACCAGTCTATCTTGGTAAGAGTACTTAACTATCCCTGCATCAGTCTTGGTTACAACGGCATTCCTTTCATAAACAGCACTGTTGTCCATTCCCCACAGGAATACTGTTTGCATTAACTGTGATTGGACCAGCACTTGGTTACTTGATGGGGTCGTTTCTGCTCCGTTACTATGTTGACTTCAACTTACCCCTTAGTAAGTGGCAGATCTTCATTTCATGCTAACCCTTGTAATGTGTCCACATTTGTAAGAAATACCTGACATAATTAAATCCCACAACGCAACACACTACATCCTATAATTCCTGCAAGCTGGAATCATTGTGGTGTAATTAAATTAGCTTAGTTCGGTAACATTCATACATTCATGCATACATACATACATACATGCATACATGCAGCCTATACTATTCCACACAGTTTTATTACCAGAACATACTAGCACTTCACACCCGGTCCTTGTTCCTTCTTATTTATATTATTTAGCACACCTTCACATTACTGCCTTAAGACAAGTCTAAACATTATGCCTGGATAAGTGAAAGTATCACTTTATAGGGAGAACAAGTTTGTCAGCTGTTTGCTGACAAACCAGAAGCATTGGAGGGTGAAGCAGAACAACCAAGATTCAACATGTTTTGTGGAATAGTGCATTGACACATTCATTGTTAGAGATCTAGGGAAAATAATCATAGAGGGACCAGTCTGGGCCTGTCTATGTAAGTGCGCATACGTAAACATGCACCGCACACCCCCAAAGATGGTCTGAGAGACAGTAGGAGAATTATCATTTTTAAATAACACCTACACTTTTTAAAAGTAAAGGCAGTAAAAAGGCCTCTTCGGGGTGAAGCCACAAAGAATCTTTCAACTGATGGATTTTTGAAGAACAATTTTTGTAAATACATTCTTTAAAGAACCATCCAGACACCTGGAAGAGTCTTAAGCAAACATCTGGGTGACCCTCTTCAAATGACATGTTCCTCTTAGCTGAATTTAACATATTGGAAAAAAAATACATAAATGTGGCCTGTGGCAAAGTTTTGTCATGTTTAATATTTTGTTTTATTTCTTGCCCTGGAGTGGCAACCTGTCAAAGGTGTTTTCTGCCTTCCGCCCAATGACTGCTGTGCGTGTGTATGTGTGTGTGTGTGTGTTTTATTTCTTTTACAATATGTAAAACTCAGCAAGTAAATAGAAATAGTTCACTAAAATCTGCAGAAAAATGTCATTGGTAAGAGTGTTTTCTGTAGAGATTGTGTTAACTTATTTTGCCTACAACTAAATAAGAACCTTCACATTATATGATGCTTTTTTAAAGTAAATATAAAGGTTCTGCTCCAGTTGATGTTTTTTCCTTGAATCATAAATCCAAGCAAAGAACCACTGAAAAAACTTTTTCTACTACGTTGATTGAAAATCTGTTTCAGCCCGCCCCCCCGCCAAAAAAAGACAAGATTTTATTGTAAGCAGTTTTGGACAATTTCTGTTGGTTCATTCATCACAAAATGACATTTTTCCACAGTATAAACAGCAGCTGGCATTTTCAGTTTTCAAAAAATGTAGGAAAAAATAAAGATATGGAGATACAAGGTTTTGTTCCCACAGTGATATGCAATGACAACAAAACTGATGAAGTAGTTACTCATCACAGTGTATATGCAGGTCAATAAGCTAATGATGTCCTGTCTGCACTTAGATGAACCGCCAAAGAGAGATGACCCCAGGTGGGTTGGAGCTTGGTGGCTGGGCTTTCTTATAGCTGGAACCTTCCTCTTCCTTACATCCCTGCCGTACCTGTTTTTCCCTAGGAGCATGACTACAGAGGTATGTTTGAGATGTCACCCATTGGTTCTTTTCAGCTCTTTCTGTTTTGTTCTCATTGTTGCACTGGTTATGTCTATAATAGCAGATCTAAATCTTACTCAACATTATGCAAGTGGTATCATTATTAATTCCAAGACGTGGATGTCTGTGTTTGACATCACTGCACTAGACACCAGGCTTCTCTAAGAGAAACTAGAAGCTAGCTAGCTGGTTTTATGCCAGACAGATGTTTGTACAAGAAGACGCAGCTTTGTTATATAAACACTTGCTGGTCCTGCTTCACATGAGAAGTGAAAGTAACGCAGGAAATACGAGACACTTGAGGATACCATTAGCGAGAATGCTTGCTTGCCAACTGTTGCTCAACAGAATGGAGGATTGAATATCATGCTAACCTCCCATGGAAAGACAAGAAATGTCTATGCATGCAGGCATGATACTGACGCAAATCCTAGAGGGGAACAGATCCACCACCACCCCCAAACCCACAATTACCATACTTTTTGAATAGAGGCTTTTACCTCACTACAACTATTGTTAGTTTTTTTTTGACACAGTTATTTTGACTGACTATTGTTAGTTACTTTGCACAGATTTTTTTGTTGTCCATTGGAAACCATGAAACACAAGTAAATAGAATTTTAAAAATACTTTCTGTCTTTTTGTCTGTCTAATGATGTATTTGACTGTCTGTCTGTCTGTCTCTCTTGTACTTAAGCTAAACTGAAATCAAGGTTGACTTTTCCTATGATTTTTTTATAATTATTTGTAACCTTTGTTCAAGCTTACCTTTTGCATTTTTCTTAGCTATTCATGCAGCATATGTGGTCTCTCAAAACCCACAGCCAACTATAATCATACTTTCGCAAACCCACCATGCAATAAACCATCTTTCATGAAACTTGCTTAATGAATCTCACATAAATAAGTCACAGAGTGCCAAATTTTTACGAGTAACTGCAGAATAATCCATTGTTTATACGGCAATATTCATTATTTTTTTGGCTCTTAGTGTTGGAGTTATTTCTCAACTGTTTGAGCCTTTTACTAGTAATGTTTTCCTTTATTATAACCTTAAGGCTATAATACAAGGAAAGACTTCAGAGATTAAAAAACAGGATGAAGCTGCTGAAAGAAGAAAGAAAGCATACTTGGCAAATGTGAATTGTTAAGAAAAGATAAAGTTGATCTAATGCCTGCTGACACAAGATGAGTGTCATTTAAAGTTGGAGTAAATAAAAAATATGTAAGTATAAGCTTAGTGTGACACTAAGACTATATGCAACAGTGAAAATGACCGCAGTGACAGTAACTTCACTGCAGACAACTCATAAGACGACCAAAAACCCCACAGAGAGTAGTCCTGAATCATAATGAATGTTACTAAAAGTACTTCCCCCTAATTCTCTTCTATGCTCTATGACCTACAATATGATTTCGTTACAATAATTTATTTTTTGTCTCTGCAGGAAACCACAGAGACCCCTGTGGAGCCCACACCAGAGAAACTAATACAAGAGAAGGAAGCTAAGCCAGATACGACACATGAACTTTCTCTGATCCAGTTCCTCAAAAGTAGGTTTAGTCACCATGTTTGTGTTGGGCTGACCAAAGTCTGCAGCAGCAGACCTGAGCATTAAAGTTTCATTTAAGTTGACTGAGTAGATTTAAATGCCTACTAAAGACTGAAAGCACAAAAGGTCCATCTGACCTACATTAACTGATAGTTGGCTGAAAAACACACCGTGTATTACATACATGTTTATTTTAGGAATGACATTGTTCAAATGTCAACAAATAGTCTGTCCTTTAAGCAAGTGAGTAAAGGAACAAACACAGATTAGGACTGCTTACTTCACTGATACTACAGTAATTATGACAGGAGAAAAACATGCCTCTCCCTTTTTCAGTAAAAACAATGACAACAGCTAACCGTACTAAAAGGAACGACTCATCAAGGTACAAACAATGTAAATGTACCCTCAAAGGTACAACAGTGGTTTTAAGGTCCAGTTGTGTACCTTAAATAAGTTTTTCCATTGGAAAAGTATGTATTTTTATCTTTTCATGACCTAATGCTTTGAAACAGAACAATAAAATAAAAAGGCTGGAGTTGAGACGGGGTGTGTGGAGTCAATATAAAAATATAATTTCAGTGGTTTATGGTACTTTTTGAAAGATTACAGCAAGTATCAGTGAGCGTTGTTCAAAATTCAGGATCATTCCAAGAGTTGTTGTACCCTGTTTTTTTCAGTTTTGAAACATGCCTCCTATCCTACAACTAAATCAAAACAGTCTTATTTCCTTGATGTTTGTCACACAGTGTCACGTAGGGTCATGTTGATAACCGCGGTTATAGAGTTCATAACAAAGATTATGTCTTCCCAGAGCGCCGAGTGCCACAGCTGAATGAGTCCATTCAGTCACTTGAAAGTGTTTGAAAATTTTGAAAAAAAAAGTCTTTAAAATTTGCATCATTTCTGAATAGACTATGTTAAAACAGAAACCTTATAATGGCAAACTACCCTAAAACATGAGCTGAAAATCAGAAGGCACATGTTATCCTCAATTATCTGCCTCACACAGTGAAATTAATGTTGGTAATTTCTTACAAAGCTGCTCTTTGGATGCTAACATTTTGTTGCTCTTCTTTCACAGATTCTCCACAAATCACGGTGAGAAATCTGAGGAACCCCATCTACCTTCTGGTGGTGCTGGCCCAGGTGAATCTAGCAGCCATGGTTGCTGGTTTGGCTACCTTCATGCCCAAATTCATTGAGAGACAGTTCACACAAACAGCCTCCTTCTCCAACATCATGATTGGTAAGCTCACAAAGTTACAAAGGCTCAATGCTACGTTTATTCTCAGTACTTGAAACAAAGGATGTGCACTTCCCTCTATTCTTCATAAGCAAACAGTGGCAGGAAATTTGGAGCTCGTCCTACCATTCATCTTAGTTCAGAGTTCATAAGACATGTATAGGACTACTTTTTCTTTCCTGAGTATCTTTCTTATCAGACATAAAATGCCCACGTTTCATCTTATCTCTGAAGTAGTTCCTTAGTGAGATAGGAAAGTGGGAAAAAGTAAAATCACCTCACATCTTCTGTGCAATCAGTGTTTTTTAGAATTTCTGAAGTACTGAAGATTTAGCTTAAAAACGTTTAAAAAATAAAGGTTGCCAAAAGGGTTCTTTGGAGAGATACCATAGTTACCATAGTTACCATAATTATTATTATTATTATTATCATCAGTAGTAGTAGTAGTAGTTAGTATAAATGTATAGAGTAGCATAAATACATACAAAAAGAATGTTTAATTCATATTTTAGTCTTAAATCAACTTCCAACTTCATTAACTTACATTTAACAGAAGAATTACAAGGGGTTTTTATTGTGATTGCATTGGCATTCCTGCTGAATGTGAGTAAAGTTATTGCAAAGTAATATAACTGCAATCTAATTCTACATTCCCAGTGAATTCATTTGATAACTATTGGTCTATATTAGAATAATAGTTATGGTAGTTACAGCTAAATTACAACTATCCCTTTTCAGTGTATAGCATTCATGCTGCGTCAGGTTTTCAGCAAAAAATTAATGTGAAAAATTTTGGGATTGCTGATTAGCTGATACAGCTTGTACTGTGGTTTCGGTCTCGGTTTAAGAATTGTTACACACGTTATTTACGGTGGTCACACTGCGATAAAATATTTCAGGAGAAAAAAAGTTTTTGTTTTTTTTTTTAGTAGGCATTTAAATCTACTCCATTAAATTTCAGCACAAAATAGTCATTAACCATTGGCCAGTTCTTTGTTGATTAACATAAGGACTATATCTGTAAGGCACATATCAGCTCACGCCAAAACAATGATCCTGCAAAGTAGAACCAAATGTTTAAACATTAACAGATGTTCACTGGGGAAATGAAGACTTTGTGAGAAGAAGAGTGATTTGAATTACACAACGTGGGTGCTCTTTCGCCTACATTGCATGTGCAGGTCATAAGGAACAGTTTTCATGAGTAACATGAGTGTTTGTGTCCTCAGGTGGTTTCAGTATTCCCTCGGCAATGCTGGGCATCATGGCAGGATGCATGATCCTGCGCAGATTCAATCTGTCTGTTAGGGCCTCTGCAGCCATGTGCAGCACTGCTGTACTGATAGCTGTCATTTTCGCTCTGCCACTCCTCTTCCTTGGTTGTTCCACACATAAGGTTGCTGGGATCTACCCTGCCAAGTGAGTATCCCTCAGTCTTGATGTTCCAAGCAAGATTCAGTCCATTATGTTCTTAAACCACTTGCATTGCCATAGAGAAACACTGTCAAAATCTGTCATTTTCTCAGAAAAATAGTGATGAAGCAATAGAAACCAAGATCAAAACTCACCAGCCTGTCTCCAATTTGTTGACACCATCAGTACCTGGAAATTGCACAAAAGCTGGCAAGCATTGATAAAACAGGATTTAGCTTGTCACAGATCAGAGGCTAGCATCTCAGACAAAGGAATGTTTCTGGCCTCAAATATTTGGACTTTTTAAAGTTCCTATAAACATGAGAGCACAGTGTTAGAGGACTGGAGAGAGAATGATTAGATTAGTTTTAAGTGGGGCAAAGTCAGAAAATGAAAGTTCACTCTTTAACTAGGTCAGCTAGCTCTTCCTCTCAGAATGTTGTCAGTTCTATTTCTGTTTGACCCAATTTTCTCTTTGTCTGGCTCTGTATCTCTTGCACTAAATGTTTTTATGGTTATGTCATGCCTGCACTCTTACACAGAAAAGGATGAACAGAATTTTACTTTGGTAAAACCAAAGGCGAGCGCTTAGGGCAGGGATGGGGGACTATCTTTTTTGTAGCTAATAGCTGTAGCTGCTACAGTTTTATGAAATGTAGCTAATAGCTGTAGCTGCTACAGTTTTATGAAATGTAGCTAATAGCTGTAGCACGTACAAATTTTTGTGTAGCTATAGCGATAATTTTCGCTACAATTTCGCTACAGGCTTCAGGCAATCTGCGCGAAATCTGAATCACAGAACGTGGTCGTTAACTGGAATAGTGGCGATTGTGCAATCCTGACTGGGCCGCGGACAGTTCGAGCAAACGGGCACGCGCTGATCACCCCTTACTAGTAGGCTTAGCTCAGGGGTCACAACCGAAATGTTAAGAAGAGCCAGTTTGTCCTTTCAACAAAGGTCAAACCACCTTGGGAGCCATAACATTTTATGTCCGTTTTAAAATCATGGCTGTAAATAAGTCTCAGTATGTACTGATGTACTAGTTCAGGCTAAAAATATGATATAAATGAAAATGCAGACTTACTTGGCTCTGCTTTAACCTTCAGATCAGCTATATCCGATTTTCTCATACCTCAGTCAGGAAACTTTTTTTGTGAAGTAGAGTTTCTTGTAAAATGTCTCTCAACGTTTGACCTTTTACGAGGCTGAAGTCAGCATCTCATTCGGTGGCTTCATGTTCGAATTGTCCCGTTCCACCTTAAATGGTGCCTGAGGTGCCAGAATGTACTGCTGTGCCATTTAAGGTGGGACAGACGACAGACGACTTAGAGTCTGACAGTTTCTGGTTGCAGATTAAACAAATAAGGAAACCAGTGGAGTGTAACTAAGTCTTAAGACATCTCAAAATCATCAACGTTCGTCTTAAATCTTTCGTTAGCCACTAGCTAGGCCAGACATTTCTGCATTGCTGTGTGACCAGCAGTCTGCGTGCTTTGTTTTACTGCAAAGGAGGATTATGTTGTTTTACCTAAAAATCTAGTGCAGCTGTGGACCTGCAACAGGGCAGTGAAAGAGCCACGTGTTGCCGATCCCTGGTTTAACTAAAAGTAGCTAAAAAGTAGTGCACTACTTTTCAAAAAGTAGCTAAAAAGTAACAACTACTTTCTCTGGAAAGTAGCTACAATTTTGGGAAAGTAGCTACAAAGTAGCTAGCTACTAATTTTTCAGTAGCTATCCCAGCTCTGCCTTAGGGCATTCTATGGGCATAGAATATAAGATGATTTGTTGTATTTACATGAGTGCAGGTATTGCAAGTGGTGAGAGGTAGTTATAACACAATGAGTTAAACATAACATATAAGAAGGTCTTTTGCTTTTCACAAAACAGGCAAACTGTGACATGTGAAATGGTTTCTCCACCTCATTTTAGGAGCTAAAACTTTACAAACTCTTTCACTCATGACTCGGATCTTTGTAACTCTGTTTGAGCTGATTTTGGTCCACACAAGACGAAGCACAAATGAGCCGATTTTCAAGTGCAAACAAGATCTCCTTTGCTTCTCACAGAACAAGCAGTGACACAGAGCTACTGTCTGTTTTGGAAAAGTTAAAGTAGTTTAAAAAGCTTCATCGCTTCATTCAGAAGCTGAAACTTTGAGTGCTTCCACACAGGTTTTAACTTGCATGTTTGTAGCCCAGAATGTGCCCTGTTTAAGCTTCTTTTGGAGATTCCGATCCTTTTGACATCTAATAAAAAGGTCTGTTTGCTGGAATGCAGCTGCTCTGTCATCGTTTGTGTTCCCACGCATGCCGTGATGGTCAGAGTTCGTGTCGTTGCTGAAAGTTTGCAAAAATCGGAGAGAGGGTGAATAAATTAATGTTGCGTTTTCAGTGTACCAAAAATCATGTTTGGTGTGCAAGATATCGTCAGTTATACGCATTTGAATAAATGTATTGTTGTCTAAATAAATTACACAAATAAATCATGCTCAGTGTGTAAATACCTTTATTGGTGTGAGTGGTCTTACTGTGTTTTAGCTGGAACAGGGAGTGAAACTCTGCTTTCCCATTTGCAGGACAATGGTGCTATCCATTCTGCTATCCAACCACGTCTACCAATGATAGAAGCCTTGGTCTTGCTAGAAAGAAAAAAAAAACTGACTAACAAATTAGACATTATATATATAGTAAATTTCAACAATTTGAGTACCAGTACTATTTTTTCAACCCAAGTATCGTGATGCAGTTTTGCATCAATTATTATACCACCCTGACTTGTTAGTACTTCTTGGAGAATGTGGTGCAGTTTAAGGGCTTAATATTCTTGTACTTCCTTATTTTTGTCAAAATGCTAAAACAATGGTGTAAATATCATTCATTCCTGTTTTTCAGTCAAGATGGCTTCCAGCAGTGCAGTCTGGATTGTTCCTGCTCTAATGAAGCCTTCAATCCCGTTTGTGGTTCTAACAACGTGGAGTTCCTATCTCCCTGTCATGCAGGCTGCAGCGGGATAATCCAAGGAACCGAAACCATTTCGGTAAATTATGTTCAAAATCCTTCCACTCTGAAGTGTCATGTTAACACTTAGGCTATGAATAGTTAGCTGGTATTGAGAAAAATGAAGCCTGATTTACGGTTCACTAAATGAATACAAAAATGCTTCTCTCGAGAAATAAATCCAATATATGCCCTACTCAGTAAAATGTTCATTGGTAACAGTAAGGGGTGAGATCTTTCCTGGAAGAAAACCTTATAGAGATCATAGGTTACTGCCATAACGGGCATTAAGGCCTGTTTCCTCCGTGCACAGTTTGAAGTCTCATCATAAATACTGGAAATGTGCTCAGAGTGCTCCAGCCACAGTCAGACAGTTGTGAGTGTGACCACATTGTAAGCTCACCAACCCCACAGACAAATGTGATGTAGTAATTCTAATTGTACACATCTGTTGAACTGCTCGTTTGCAGTCTAATATAACTTAGAGCTGTTTAAAACGTTTAAGAGGGCATCATCATGACCACATGCACTTTTAGGTTCATCCAAATCACGATTTGCATGATTTGTTGTTCTCTACCATAAGCTGCCAACACAACGATTTAACTTAATCATATCATACTAAACTATATTACATGCCTCTCTGATGTTCAACTTTCAATTAAAGCTTCTACATAATTCAATCTCTGTGATGTAGACAAAGTCATTCAGAACAGTTTAGTTGTAAAATGTATCTTTCTAGAGAAACTTACTGACTCAGAACTGTTCACAACTGTGGTGATTTGAACGGTAACACTACTTGAAGGATGTATACGTTACACATTCATAACATTTTACATAAACCTTTCATAACGTTCATGAATGTTTAAATCAACATTTATAAAGTATACCTGTTTTACATGATATTAACATGGACTACTCATTTTACTGAGATACATTTTCAAAATAAAGGTCCTCATTTTTTATTTTCAAAAAGTATAATATTTTCAATGTCATAAAAAAATGACCTCGCTTTATCCTTTTGGTTGTTAAGTGCTTTGACACTCAGGCATGTTTCACCTATACTTTCACTTTCTTTTTAATTGTCTGTTTTTTCTTAAGCATTTGTTGCTTTGCATGTCACTTTGCTATATGGACAGTAAATTCCTCATATATATGCTTAGGAACAGTCATTCGACTGAATTTTAGTGTGATGGTGTGCCTAAGTGTCCCAGCACTTAATGACCAAATGGGTAAAGCAAGGTCATTTTTATTTTGGCTGCCCAGAAATGAGGCCTTGTATTGAAAATAATAAACTGTTTCAAAATAAAAAATGAGAACTTTTATTTTTAAAAATGTTTCTCAGTAAAATGACATACTAGTCCATATTAATATCATGTAAAACTTGTATGCATTATAAATGTTGATTTACATGTTCATGAACATGTTATGAAGCATGTATGTAAGGTGTTATGAATGTGTTATGTAGATACCCTTCAAGTAAAGTATTACCGTTGGAACTAGACGTCTGAAGAGTTTAACACCTCTAAAAGCTGTTTTACCATTATCAACATTGTATATAAAGACTCAAAAGACCTTTGTAGGTTCAGTGGCCATTTTGGATTGCAAATTAAATGGCTACACTTGTATTGTAGACATAATAACTCCTGGTTCCTATCACCACCACTGGAAAGGAAATCCAAATCAGTACATTTTTCTGCGATGAATCATCTCACATCGAACATCTTTAACTTCACTGTGATCCCCATCACTCGCTACCTCAGGACATAGTGCAGGAATAAAACAACGTATCATATCTCTATCTCCATTTTTGCCGCTAAACCAAACAACCTGCTGGGATTGAGCAGAAAATGAGATAGCAACCTTCCACACATTCCAAGCAATGGGGGGGTGGATTTTGCTTATGTATGTTAAAATATTTTTAGTTTTCTTCCTGGGCAGAGTCAAAGCTATTCAGGCTTGGGCATGTTGTGGATAGGTTGTGTTTTCCTCCCCTGTATGAACCTGTTAAAGCATGTCTGTCTTAATGTTTGTGATTGACCTAGTAAAAATCCTCTTCCTGCTTCTCTAGAACTACACTGACTGCAGCTGTGTAGGGTCAGACATTTCTCCAGGCCATGCTGTACCAGGGCCATGTGAGAACGGCTGCTCTAATCTCCTAATCCCTTTCATGGTGCTGTCCTCCTTCACGTGCTTCTTAGCCTCCCTCTCCCAGATTCCATCCTTCATGATGATTCTCAGGTTTGTGTTCTGCACCATGCCTTTCATACATTTCATTTGATTTCAGATTGTTTATTAGCAAACATCAAGGCCACATAGTGTGAGAGATATGACACCTAACTCTTCAGTAGCTGCCCTGGTTCTCTGCCAGACCAGCCTAGAAACTGACAGCACATTTTAAAATCAGTTCGCCTAGTTTAAATGTTAGTTACATATCCTTACCAAATGCTTAAAGGGAAATTCCACCTTTTTTATTTATTTATTGTTACATTTCTGTATTATTCAATCGTTGAGCTGTATACACAATAACTCAGAGTGGTTTGATGTGAAATGGTGAATTGTAGAGAAACATACTGACTCAGATTTCTTCACATTGGTGGTGACAGAAACCAAGCATCTCAATGTCTACAATGCACCTATAGCCATTTTATTTACTTTCCAAAACAGCCAGTGAACCTCCATGTGTCTTCTCAGTTTTATAAGTAATGTTATTAATGGTAAAATAGTGGTAAATCTTTCTGGTTCCTATCACCACCACTGTGAACAATTGTGACTCTGTGAAATTTTCTAGATCAGAGCATTTCACATCAAACCACTCTGCATGACTTTGTTTACATCTTAACCAATTCATTATGCATACATTTTAAAAAATCAGTGGAATTCCCCTTTAACATTGACACTATAAATTACATTTATGTCATATAGGTTGCCCATAATTTGCTTTACCATTGTCTACAGAGCATATGTTAGCCGTCTTGCAAGCTAGAAGCTTAGCTTTTAGTCAGCAATAACTCTTGTTACTAGGCCTGGAAGAGCTGCTGGTGTGCTGCCTGTGTTTATTTGTACTACTTTAATAAGAATTTGGGAAAAAAAGAGTTGAGCCTACAACTCAGCTTACAAAGTCCAGCTATTACATACTGCTTAGCCATCAATTGGATCATGTTTTAGCAAACCAACAAAAAGACAGAAAAGCAAGCTGAGATGTCAGAGACACTTAAAACAAACATCAATATCAATAGATGATGTGTAGCATTACAGTGCTACAGCAAAGTAACCTGAATATGTATAATAGCTGACTCAGTGATAACTCCAGTCCACTTTAGTTGTATAGTCTCCTATAGATAAAGGTTCAAATTCAGCAAGCATAAGGGTTAGGATTAGCAGGGTTAGGTAAGAGTTAGGTTTAGGTTTTAGATTTTAGGTCAAGGTCAGGGTTAAATGCAAAATGAGCATGTACAAAACATCAAAATTGGGCTTTCCTACTTCCAGTGAAACCACACAGACAAAGCAACAGTGCAATCCACCATACATTAAAATACACAATACAGTGTAATATACCGTACAGTAGAAGGTACCATCTAAGCCAGAGAGAGTAAGTTACAAGTCAGTGTCATGAGTTTCTGAGATGCTTTGCCTTTTAAAAAGCTCCAAGCAATAAACAAACAAGAAAAAATGAAGGAAGCAAAACGATCTGATAAGATTAGATCAGAATGCTCAGAAGATCCCTCCAAAACTGGATATTTTGATGCAATTAAAAATGTTTTGCAACTGTCCACGTATTTACATGGTACAAAGCGTTTAATGGCGTCATTAGAGATGTTGAAAGAAGTAATGCTGACTGTGGTTGTTGTGTGTGCCCGTAATGCCTTGCGTGTTATCTTAGAATACAAGCAAACTCACAGGCAGGTTCTGGCATGACATGAAGAATCACTTGATATATGATCTCACCTCGGGCATCTCAGTCACCGCTTCATTACTTTTACGTGTCACTCTCTGTCAAACCTTTGGCAGCGGTAGCTTTCACCTTTTTCAGGACAATCCACAGCGCTTTAACTGAGCTTAAGAGTGAATTTATAAAATACATTTTGTTCCTTAGAAACCTGTGAATACAAAGTGAACTGTGACCCAAATCTATTGAGCAGGGGTGCCCACATTCTTTGATTGTGGGGGTTGAAGTCGAACATTTTTGGTGGGCTGGGTGGCAAAAAGACAAAATAATATACAAATGAATAAGGGAGGTAGATTTCAAATCAAGTTTAAAAAAGTATTTTATAACAAAATCCTGTTATTAAAATACTGTTCAAAATCTAATTTTAAAGGAAAATAAGAATTTCACAAGTTATATATAGTAAAACAATATGGAAGTTCTCATTGGATGAGGGGTTGGGGTTTCCTTCTAGTTGGCCAAACCAAACATCCAAACTTTGACCCATGGGCCTGCTATAGTCCTGGTAAAGAGATAAGCTCTACTGAGATAAAACAGTAATATTCATAATGTTATTCAGAGTGGAGGCACTTTTAACTTTATCTCAAAGGGAATTTATTTTAGAATTGGACTTCACGAAGAAAATATATTCAGTATAGCTTATGACCCATAGTGCATCACAGCCAGAAATTTACATTAAACATGAAGATTGTGGAGCTTTTGGAAAGCTAGGCTTCATGATGACAGCAAGTGGTTTAGTATAATAATTACATGTGCTGTTGTAAGTAAGAGAAGAAAAGACTCAAATATTCTTAGCAAGTTTGTTACACACAGTTACCTGGCAATTTAAGATCATAAATAAATAAGTAGTTACATGTTTCATTAAATGTTTAGGAAGTGTTCCCATGTGAAATGTTGTTAAAGCCCTCAAGAGCAAAAATATCTGACTCACTAGTGCTCGACATGCCCATGCAGGCCTGTGATGAGAAAAAACGAGCTAAAGTGAAGATAACACACTCCAGAACAGTTATGAAATAACTGAAGTTAGAAAGAAACTCCTCACCCCTCCTCCATCCTAGCTGACTTCCTGTGTTCCCATTTTGTCCTGTCACACCACTGTTTCTCCTGAATTCTAGCTCTCAGACTTTCAGTGAAAGCAGAAACTCCAGCCCAACTCTCCAGATTACAATGACTCCTCATACTACAGCTTTAGAATAAAAGCATGCACTGAAAACTAATTCTCGTAAGTTGTATTATTTCAATATAAATATTGCAAAAAAGGAAGTAAGCTGAAAGGCATATTTTGTATTTTACAATATATATATATATTACTCCTGAGTAAAAAAAATCAAAAACATGATACCTTTGCTTTTAACACATTGTAGCTCATGCAGAATATGGCTTGGTGTTGTCATAGTAAAATAAGCATGGATGTTTCTAAAAAAGACGTCACCTAGAAGGCAGCAACATACGTGGATCGAAAATATGTTTATATCTTTCAACAATAATAGTACCTTCACATATGTGCAATGCCATGAGCACAAATACATCCACATATCATGACAGCCTGGCTTTTGAAATTTATGCCGGTAACAGTCCTTTTCTTCTTTGTTCTGGAGAACACATTACTTCCATAAACAATCTGAACAGTTGACTCATCAAGCCACAGTGCATGATTCCACTGTGCAAGAGTTCATTTCAGATGACCTTGGAATGAGTTTCTGGACATTGTTGACATTCTTAGCCTTGCTCTTTATGTTCAGAGATTTTTCCAGATTTCCTGAATCTGTTGATGATATTATGAACCATAGAGGGTGAAATGCTCCAAAATCCTTGCAAATGCTCATTGAGGAACATTGTTCTTAAACTGGTGGATTGTTTGTTAATGTATTTTTTGGCAAAGTGGCTAGCCTCCACCCATCCTCGTAAAGCACTAGGCCTTTCTGGTCCTTTTTTACCAAAGCATGATTTAAGTCTTTTGAACATATTGTACTAGTCCTCAATTGCTCATGAAGCCCAACTTTTGAAACATATTTTAGGCATCAATTTAAGAATTAATGTATATATACAAAACACAATGGAGCTAAAAAGAAGTTCAGCATTAAATATCTTGTCTTTGTAGTGTTTTCATTTAAGTATTTTAGGTCAAAGTATATTTACAATTGCTTTCTGTTTTTTGTTTTGTTTTTTTGTTTTTGTTTGCATTTTACATTCTGTCAGAACATTTTTGGAACTGAGAAATTTGGCATCTGAGAAAATGATATGTAAAGCGACTTATTTGGGAAGGAACCATTTATAATAAACCAATAAATAATACGTTGTGATTTGATGCATGTCAGTGTGTTATTTCAAGAAAGTCCAATATTTACCGTTCAATTAAATTATATAAAATCAGATGCTGCTGATGGAATTGAATAAATCTATGCAATGGCTGCAGAGTACCAAGACATCAGGAACCAAACTTGTGTCCTTCTAACTGTATTCCTCTTCTAGCTTTTAATACAAAACAGTCTTACTACACTGTATTAGCTCTAAATATTAAAATAAAAAAACATTTCCTTGGCTGCTTAAATATTTTGAACAGTACAGGAAATATTATGTGCACATACAAACACTTATTCAGCTTTCACTTCAAAGACAAAAGCTTTGGCAAACAAGAACATCTTGAAGTATATTGTATAATGTGTAGGTAAAATATATTATTAATAGTATAAAACATAATCGTTTTACTTATGGTGTAACAAGAAATAAAAATTAGACATCAGGAAGTATTTTTCTAAACGTGACATTTGTGCTTTTGTCTTCTATCTACAAAACTATTATTTGTTTGTTTTCTCACTGATTTTGTCGTGACTGTCCTCCAGGACTGTGACACCAGAAGACAAATCCTTTGCTGTGGGAATCCAGTTCATGCTCTTCAGAGTGCTCGGTGAGTGCCAAACAAAACAGAGATACTATAGACTTAAGTTATGAGGAAGCTGCCTTAAACTATAGTAGCAGTTACAGTGATCAGACAGTCATCCCATAAAATGGCAACAAGATGAATGCATGACTGACGGAAAGTGATTATGTTTTGTTACTGATCTAACTTGCCCTCTTTCTATTCACATACCTGTTCTGTGTTGTTCTGCTTTCTTGGCATGAGCAATTTTTTTTTTACGGTAATCATAAACAAGCTTGACTTGACATCTGTCAACATCCATTGAACCATTCAAGAGTATGTAGAATGAGAAACAACAGCTATGAGAATGTAGGTATTATGGGATGAGCAGTAGGTCAGACAGGTGCAGTAAGTTTACTTTCATTTGTGTGCAGCACTTTATTGTCTTTAAGATATTAAGCATTAAGATATTAATTTAAGATATTAAGTATTATTTGTTAATGAAGCATTTTATCTCTCTGCTATTTCTGATGTCAACAATGCTATCTGTCTTTTACATCATATGAACATGTCATGGTGTGGATCAATAGAAATAAAGCTGAATTAATTGGGATAAAATCTTCTTACATTAACTTACAGTGCAATTAAAAATATTGTGCCTCTGTGAATCTACATACACTCAGGAGCACAAAGGTGTGAACAATTCTGTGGTTTAAGAACACGTCACGACACGTGAATCTGACTTTTTCTTAGGACCTTTCTCAAGAACAAATTAAAGAAAAAACTATTGGTGAATGAGGGCCATTTATTTCCCTTCCTGTTATTGTTTACAAGACAGTGACAGTGCTCTAAAGCTGAATATTTCTCTAATCAGTAGAATTTGCTGATATTTGTTCCATTGACAGCATTTCTTCCTGCTCCTGTCCTGTATGGAAGTGCCATTGATTCTACCTGCATTCTATGGGGGGAAAAGTGCAAGAAGAGGACCTCATGCCACTACTACAACTTAGATCTCTTCAGACAACGGTAAGACCACCACCTTCTCCACTTTTACACTGCAACACTTTGGCGTTGAAGAAAGAGCTGTGGCACTGTGAATTTATGATTCATTTTAATGTAGATTAAAGAAAAGAAACAGTTCATGTATTTTATGTTCACAGTGATTCTATGACACATTTTAAGATACATTCTTATATATAACAGTTCCAGAAAGGAGTACTGTGACAAATAAAACTCAAGACTACTTGAAATTTTACGTTAACCTTCTGTATAACTTGTTAGATTTTATCCACTCACTTGAATTAAAAGTGCTGTTAAAAAATCACCGGTTTTAGTACTGCATCTCAGTTAACTCAATACAAGCAAAAAAAAAGTTTTTGCTTTTTTCAAGTTTATAATACTCAGTTCTCCAGAATTATTCATTGCACATTTCCACCCACAGACTATAACTCCCCCTATTACTGTTGATGATCAGGAAGTTAGACAATTGTGACACACAATTGTGACACTCACAAAGTTACATTTTTTGTGTCCAAAAAGGAACACAAAAACACAGATGATCTGTGTTGAATTAATTCCTCATGATCAGACAGATGCTTAGATCATTTAGTCATTTCACAGCTTTAGAGTGGCATCACTTAAGACAGGAGTTTGCCTCCCAGTGATGCCTCAGCCCTCTGCGGTCAGAAGTCAGAGTAGGGGAGGTGCTCACTCCCCCAAGCTCTGTGTAATAGGGGGAATTTTAAGCCTGTGGTGGGGGGGAGTGAAAATCTTTCAGCATATAAGGAGCAAATTCTGACTGTATTTTGTGACATAATTTGGATGCAGTACTAACAATGTAAGACAGTACACTGTTAGAAATAAAGGTTCTGTGCAGGTACATTTATCATTCATCAACTTACAAACAGTGTAAATGTGCCCTCTTAGGTACAACAGTGGATTTAAGGTCCAACTGTGTACCTTAAATAAGGTACATATTTGTACCTTTTCATAACTTCATATTTTAAAACAGAACAATAAAATAAAAAGCCTGGAGATGAGACGGGGTGTGTGGAGTCAATACAACTTAGAAAACATAATTTCAATGGTTATGGTACAATTATGTTCCCGGATTAAAGGTACTGAGATGTACCCTTGTGCGTACCACCACAGTGACAAGACAGTTTTTGTTTTCTGAGAGGGTAGAACTTTTAACTGAAATAACTTGGGAAATTTAAAGAAAAGGCTATGCAGAAGCTTGACTTTCCAGTTGACCTGACTTGTAATTTTCTGCAAAAATAATAATTCACTGAAGCAGTGTTTCCCAAACTGGTCCTCAAAGCCCCCCAGACAGTCCCATTTTTTCCTTCATCTCTATGTGTTCTGAGTTGGGTTGAAGCAAAAATGTGACTGAGTTGGGAAACGTTACTCTGAATAACTTTCTTTAAAGCAGTACTTCTCACACTGGCCCTCAAAGCCCCCAATTCCTCCAATCCAACTCACAACACATAAGGATAAAGGAAAAATGTGGACCGTCTGGGGGCTTTGAGGACCAATTTGAGAACCATAGCTGAAGAACCATATTTTTTAATGAGGTGTGTGAATGTTTTTAACCCCTTAAAATCCCAGGTTAGACGCATCCTAAGGCTTCTGGACCTACATGTACTACAATGCAAAATTATTCTTATTTTATAGTAAAAGTAGAGTGTAACAGACGTTTGGGTCTCCAGGGGGTCCTAGTGGTTAAAAGGATAAAGCTACCTTCACATAATGTAGACCATACAGAAAGCAAAGAACTTTTATTTATGAGACGAACCACTAACGTATCTCTCTTTTTCAGATTCTTGGGACTTCAGATTTTTTTCGTGGTTGGCGGCCTGGTGTTTTTCATTCTCTCCTACGTGGTTCTGAAGCGAGCCGATTCAGCCCAGCAGCAGCAAGCCGAACAAATGAACATCATGGAGAAAGGAGAGGATAAAAAGGAAACTAAACAGCTTATAAGCCAATCAAATGGAAAGTGTGAGAAACATAGCGTTGTGTGAGCTGTAGCATTAGAATTCATCTTTAGTAAGCATCAGGTCTTTAGGGGCATCTACGATGCAGCACTAACCTGACTGACAAGGCGTTTTTATGAACCAATCCAAAATGTGAGGACTGCTCTAAGACTACTGTCTAAGTAGCCAACATAGATCATATTCTACATTACATTCAAATCCCTCAAATGTGGAAGCATGTAGCCACTCCCATAACGTGCACTGCACATGCTACTATTGTGTTAATAGTACACTGTGTCTGCATCTGTGAATAATACTGAACCAGCAGCAAATTCACACTGTGAAGTCATTACAAGTGCTTATTCTGAGGTGCAGTGAAGATGAGTCTTCTTACCTATCATTATGGACAAATGTGGTTTGGAAAGCCTGTTTCAAACCTTTTTTGTATTTGCTTTTGTTTTTGAATCAGCAAAATGAAAGGATGTTTGGTTGGAGTATGCGTATAATACAGAAAGGGCATTATTAAGGCTACTGTGATGAGAGTGCTGTTAACTCCTATGGGGAAGATATATTCCATGCTAGGAATGTGACATCATTGTTGAGTGTTTTCTCTTTCTTTGCATTTCATTTGAAAAATGTAACCTTTCTTTTTTACCTTATACATTGAACTATATTTGAATGCTTCTTTGGAATTTGCATTGTATGCCAACATTTTACAACTGAACTGTTTTTTTTTATATTCTTTTTTATACATATACTTTTTTACATGTGAAATAAGCTTTTGAACATTGCCTGTTAAGCGTGACCCAAGTTTCTGAAACACATACACGCACCAGTCAACTGGAAAAAGCTAGTTGACTCTACATTAATCCAGTATAATTTGCCAGCAGAAAATCTGAAAATCTGCTGAAATAAAATCACATTTTCAAGAATATTATCAGAATACTTCATTTTCAAGGCATCCCAAGTTATGGATTGGTTGAAAGCTCAGTTTCCAACCAGAACGCGAAATGCCATATCTAGTAACCAAATCAAGTAAATACTGACGCAGCTTCTATGTGGAAATAAGGGTGCATCCAATGGCAAGATTTCATGACTGTACTTGCTGGTGGATGTTTTTTTCTGTGTCATTAACCATGTATGCTTCTGTGAAAGTGTTGTATAATCTTGAACGAAAGTCATTTATTACACAGCTTTTGATACCAATTCTAGCCAGTTCTTTGTCTCTGAATCTGAAAAAACTATAAGCTATAAACATGTGACCTAGTGAAAGGCCCATTCATGGTTTTACAGGAGTGCCTGATTTCCTTGACAGAATTCAAACAATAGAGTCATCGGTTTCAGGAGATCAATTGCTGAACAGTTGTTCAGCCTTCATGGTGTAGCAGGTGATTGAATATTATGATCTCCTGTAGAACTGTGGGGGAAGAGGGATTCATATTCTTAGTGGTTTTGTTATAGAGTGTCACTTCTGCTCTTAAAAATAAAGGTGCCAAAAAGGGTTCGATGCCAAAGAAGAACCACTTTTGCAAACATTCTATACCACTTAAATAGTTTTCCTAGAACTGAATGGCCAAGCCAAGAATCATTTATGGACTTTTATTTTTAAGAATATAATAGGTTATGTAAGAATACCGTAAACTTTTAAGGTCATAGTGCATGACGCGGGGTAGTAAGTTTCTGATGTTATGTAGAGTAGCCAGAGATAGTTTGGGGCAGAGAAAAGCAATCCTCTTCTTGGTTTGCCAGTCCGAAAGAGAGCCTACGACCTCCGTTTGTTAAAAACTCAGAAAAGTTGGTTATTAAACAAGCTCTGCTCGATTAACTGGAACTCTGTTACAAAAGCAGAAACAGTTTAGAGAAAAATCAAATTTACACAATTTCTCACTTGATGAACTCAACTAGCCAAGACATATTTGGTGTCTTTATTTTAGCTAACAAGGCTAACGTTGCTAACAATCACTAGACGTCAGTAGTCACCCAAATCTTTTCCGTAAATACATCCCCACAAATTCTCTCAAGCCACTCAAACAACATACAGGTCTTCATTAAGGACTTGTAGTTCTGGGTTAGTGTAAAAAAATTAACAAAACTTCACCTTGTAGCTAAACGCAGCAGGCAGCCACTTTGGACAACAGATGTTGTAAGTAAGTAAGTAAGTAAGTAAAGTTTATTTATATAGCGCTTTTTACAACAGGTGTTGTCACAAAGCAGCTTTACAAGGAAATGAGCATTACAAAAAGAAGTCCGGGTCCGAGCCCCCATGAGCAAGCCAGTGGCGACAGTGGCAAGGAAAAACTCCCTAAGAGAAACAGGAAGAAACCTTGAGAGGAACCAGGACTCAGAAGGGGAACCCATCCTCCTCTGGTCGACACCGGATAGTAAACATTGTTAGTATAAAGTATTATAGTACAAAAAACAGGGTAAAACGTGAAGGAAACAATTAATTTGAATAGTTCAGTTCATGCAGCAGAAGCAGCAGCATCAGTGGGGTCAGGTTGTGAGGGTGAGGTTTGCACGGTGAGCAGTGGCACCCGATCAAGGCAGCAGAGGCAGCAGCATCAGCAGCAGGATGGGCAGCTGTTCAACTCGGCAAAAGAAAGAGAGGAAAAACACAGTCAATGGGTGATTGATTAATTTGAATTAGTTTGAATGATTGATTGGTTCAAGTGAATAATTTTGAATAGTTCATGCAGCAACAGCAGTAGTATCAGTGGGGCCAGGTTGTGAGGGTGAGGTTTGCACGGCGTTGAACAGCAGGAGGCTCAATGTTGGTAACCCGGTCCAGAGGGCTGGCGAGCAGTGGCACCCGATCGAGGCAGAAAAGGCAGCAGCATCAGAACGCACAGGATGGGCAGCTGTTCAACTCGGCGAAGAAAAGAAAGGAAAACACACAGAGAGGAAAACACACAGAGTTAGTTCTGTAATGGGTGACCGATCACAAATTACAGTGTTAGCAGAGACTCTGGCAGGTATAGAACTAACAGGGAAAACTAATTACCAAAGGCTTGAATATACAAGTAGGTTTTTAGCCTAGACTTAAAGACTGAGGCTGTGTCTGAGTCCCGAACATTAACAGGAAGACTATTCCAAAGCTGGGGGGCTTTGTATGAGAAAGCTCTCCCCCCTGACGTAACTTTATTAATTCTGGGTACTAATAGTAAGCCAGCACCTTGTGATCTAAGTAGGCGGGATGGTTCATAGTGAGATAGAAGTTCACTCAGGTACAGCGGGGCGAGTCCGTTTAGTGCTTTATAAGTCAGCAAGAGAATTTTATAATCAATCCGAAATTTTACTGGCAACCAGTGTAAGGCTGATAAAACTGGGCTGATATGGTCAAACTTTCTGGTTCTAGTAAGAACTCTGGCTGCAGCGTTCTGGACTAGCTGAAGCTTGTTAATGCTTTTGCTGGGACATCCAGCCAGCAGGGCATTACAGTAATCTAGCCTTGAAGTAATAAATGCATGAACTAACTTTTCTGCATCCTGTAGAGATAATGCATTTCTCAATTTAGCAATATTGCGAAGATGCAGGAAGGCTGTTCTAGTAATATTAGTTATATGTGTGTCGAAGGACAGATCAGGGTCTATAATGACACCAAGGTTTTTTACATATGAGCTTGATGCAACTGAGAAATTGTTAAGTTTAAGTGTTAAATTAGACAGTTTGTTTCTAGCTGCTTTTGGACCAAGAAGCAGAACCTCTGTTTTATCTGAGTTTAGAAGGAGAAAGTTACTCGACATCCAGTCCTTTATGTCTTGTATACAGTCTTCAATCTTGCTAAGTTTAATTCTATCATCTGGGTCGCTTGCTAAATATAACTGAGTGTCATCGGCATAGCAGTGGAAGTTTATGCCGTGTCTACTGATAATGGTGCCCAGTGGTAGCATATATAAAGTGAATAATACAGGTCCTAAAACAGAGCCTTGTGGAACACCATATTTTACTTTTGTGAGAACAGATGATTCACCGTTTATATTAACAAACTGATACCGATCAGTGAGGTAGGACCGGAACCAGGAAAGAGCTGTTCCTGTTACCCCTACAAGGTTTTCTAGTCTGTCTAGTAAGATAGTGTGGTCTATTGTGTCAAATGCCGCACTAAGATCGAGGAGGACTAACAAGGACACATGATCTTGGTCAGAAAATAATAATAGATCATTTACAATTTTTACTAGTGCTGTTTCTGTACTATGATGTGGCCTAAAACCAGATTGGAATTTTTCATGTATTTGATTCCTATGTAAAAAGGAGCTTAACTGTTTTGATACAACTTTTTCCAAGATCTTAGATATAAAGGAGAGATTCGAGATGGGTCTATAATTTGAAAGTTCGCATGGATCGAGGTTAGCTTTCTTAATCAGCGGTCTAATTACTGCTAGTTTAAGAGATTTTGGGATGTACCCAAGGCTAAGAGAAGAGTTTATTATTGACAGAATAGGCTTGGTTATTTCTGGCAGAATTTCCTTGAGTAAACCTGTAGGAATCGGATCTAGCATACAGGTAGATGATTTCGCGGAAGAGACTATTTTAAATAGTTCATTTTCTTGGAGTAAGGTAAACGATTCCAGCCTCTCTGCAGGAATTATAATATTTTCAAGATTGAGGCTAGCATTATGGGGAAGCAGGTGCTGAATTCCAACTCCCCTGCAAAATGACCCTCCCCTTCATATTCACACACATTGTGTAAACATAATTAAATTCATAACAACAATCACGAACATATCTATAGCGTCCATATACCTGCGTGATGTGCGTGCACCCAAACTGGGTTGTAATTCAGTAGCTGTGGTTTAAAATGGCTGCCTACAGCTTTCAGATACACAGTTTTTTGTTCTGTACTGACAAATATGGAAATATTATTTTCAAATGTAGCAGCATTTTCAGAAATTTGGAAAACTGTTGGTCTTACATTTATACACATAATCTACTGTTAGAACATTTTAAACTGAAATCTTTCACTTTCTGGCAGGGCTCATGATTTGGTCTTGCTCTTTTGAATTGACCCCTTCAATATATTTCTAGTTTAGTACTTAAGTAAAAGAAATATCATACCTCTCAGTAAAATCTACACTATATAGACAGAAGTATTGGGACACACCTCTTAATTATTGGGTTCAGGTGTTTCAGCCACATCCATTGCTAACAGGTGGATAAAATTAAGCACATAGCCTTGCAGTCTTGATAGATAAACACTGGCAGTAGAGGGTCGTACTGATTAACTCTGTGACTTTAAACATGGCACTGTCATAGGATGCCACCTCTGCTACAAGTCTGTTTGTGAAATTTCTGTCCTGCTAGATCTGCTCCTGTCAGCTGTAAGTGCTCTTGTTGTAAAATGGAAGCATCTAGGAGCAACAACAGCTCAGCCATGATGCAGGAGACCATGCAAACTCACAGAGTGGGGCCAGTGAGTGCTAAAGCACACAGTGCCTATCCTCTGTTGAATCACTCACTAAAGAGTTCCAAATTGCCTCTGGAAGCAACATCAGCAGGAGAACTGTGCATTAGGAGCTTCATGAAATGGGTTTCCATGGCCGAGTAGCAACACACAAGCCTAAGGTAAAAGTGCGCAATGCCAAGCTTCGGGGGAGAGTGGTGTAAAGCCACCGCTACTGGACTCTGTAGCAATGAAAAGAAGGTCTATAGATTGATGAATCACTCTTCTCAGCCTGATGGACGAGTCTGGGTTTGGCAAATGTCAGGAGAACGTTACCTGCCTGACTGCTTTGTGCCAACTGTAAAGTTTGGTGGAGGAGGGATGATGCTATGGGGTTGTTTTTCAGGGTGGCCTAGGCCTTCTTAGCTCCAGTGAAAGGAAATCATAATGTTTCAGCAGACCAAGACATTTTAGACAATTGTGTGCTTCCAGCTTCGTGGGAACAGTTTGGGGAAGACCTTTTCTGTTCCAGCATGACTGAGCCCCAGTGCACAAAGCAAGGCCCATAAAGTCATAACTGGGTGGGTTTGGTGTGGAAGAACTTGACTGGCCCGCACAGAGCCCTGACCTCAACCCCATCAAACATCTTTGGGATGAACTAGAACAGAGACAGCAGTGTCTGACCCAACATCAGTGTCTGACCACACAAATGCTCTTCTGGATGAATGGGCAAGAATTCCCACAGACACACCCCAAAATCTTGTAGAAAGCTTCACAGACGAGTGGAAGCTGTTATAGCTGCAGAGAAGGGGCCAACTCCATATTAATGCCTATGGATTTAGAATGGGATGTCATAAAAGCTCCTGTAGATGTAAAGTGTAGGTGTCCCAATACATTTATCCATATGGTGTATCTGAAAACAAGGTTGCATCCAGTGGCAAGGTGTTATATGTTACTTACTGGAGTAAGTAACTGTCGTTAACCATGTGTAGTTTTATAAAAGTGTTGCATAATATTTTATGTAGCTTATGTAGCTTCCCTTGATAACAGTTCTAGCTACTATAGCTTGACAAAAAGGCTGAAAGACATACTTACGACAGCTGTTAACTTTGAGAATGTGCTGACACATGGTCTAGAACACATTTCTCCCTGCTGAGCTTCCTTTAAACACAAACCAACTCACCCACACAAACCCGTACATATTTGTTTTTAGACTTTGTCAGAATGTGGGGGCATACACATCTAGTATGTGTTATATACAGTACCTTTGTGTAATCATAATAATATGTCCCTTGTGCATTATATACAGTGGGGTCCAAAACTCAGTGGGGTCAAAACCAGTGAAATTTGGCATACTTTTCTAATTTAACACAAAAACTTCATAACAAACAATGTTCTCAGCATAACAATCTGAGTGAAACATGGAATGTTTGAAATATTTACATGAATTTCAGACTTTTTTAGTATTTGCTATGCCCCCCTTTTACTTTAATGACAGTGTGCACAGACATCCAGAACAAGAGTCAGGATCACTGCCATACCATTAGTCATAATCATCGTGCTAGGATTACATTCAACGTTTTGTGCAGCATTTTGTGCTGAGTTTTATTCACCATTTGGCCAAATGAGCCCCTTCTTTGTTTCTTGTCTATAGCTAAACAGCATCAACAGCCCAATCGATTGTGCAATAGCTTCTGAGGAGTAGATCAAATCCAGCTGAGAGGCATCTGAACACGAGTTTCAACAGAAAAGAGGACTCCTTTTCGTACAAAGGACTTTACATGGTCAGTCTGCTTAAATGTGATTATTTCTTCTTTGTGAAACTATATATGGAAGAACTAATGTGTAATAAGAATTTTCTAAGTCTAAACCTAAACCTTATCCTAACTTTAACCTCAGTAAAAAGATGGTTTTACACTTACAGTTTTTGTGGAAAATAAATACACAGTCAGGACCATTTTGATTATATTGTAGGTTAGCCTTGTTTCTCTGAGGTTTTCTTACATAGTCAGGACATTTTTGCCCAGAAAATGTTCCCACCACCACGAATCCACCCCCCATACACACACAAACAGAGGGGCACATAATGACATCCTGTTATCATTCCAAGCCTACAAGCATTTTCTTTCATCGGCTCTCTTCCTCTTCTCTGCCCCCTACCTGTTGTCAGCTCCAGTCCACCCTCAGGTTCACATACACTGCGGTTTTCTCTGTACGCAATTCATATCATTTGCTAATTAGCAAGCTTAAGTCTTAAACTGAAACAGATGTATTACAGCAGGGAAATGTGCTGTGAAGACAGACTTCCCGGACTGGAGTTAAGAAACACTGCCATGAAAATGTACTGCATCATTATCATGCCAGGGTTAGGCTGACTCCAAATGTTTGCTCTAGAAAGCTTCACCAACCATTTGGCCAAATGGGCCCCTTAGCTTCTTGTCTAGAGCTAAACTACATCAACAGTACAATTGCCTAGACCAGGGAATGGAAAGGCAACCTGGTGTTGAGAAATAGAGTTAAGAAACACTGTTTCATTATATTAATTAACTACCAGTGATTACAAAATCCAGGAATGAAAATTGGATTCAAATCTGATTAGAGATCAGAAATAATAATAATAAAAAAAAGAATCAGTTTGTAGTGATGTTAAAAAGACATCGGCCATGTAATTGTACTATTTACAAGTTGTACCAAGAAATTTACCGGAGGGTGATACGATAGCAAACAGGCCTGGTTATCTGTGTAATGCATACTTTCACATAATAAGGCTTATATTAAGGGAAACGTTAACGTTAAAAAGGCGCTTCAGTCACTTACAACACAGTTCTCGAAACACTGCTCAGCACGCATAAAATGATGCAATAAACGAAAGCATACTGTTGATTAGCAGTGATTAGAGGGCTAAGATTGCAATGACTGTTATGATTTGTTGGCTGAAATACAGTGACAGACAACAGTCACAGACAACAGACGTCATCATCTTGAAAATGCAGCTTAAAAAATTTCCGCCAGTATGATTGAGTAGGCTTGTAATCAATCAACAGCCGTTGTGCCATGACTAAGAACCTGCATGGAACAGAAAATGATGTTATTCATCGGTAAGAGTGGCTGTGAACAAGACACATACCCACTCGTTAGTTTACTAAATAGTGGTGGAAACACATACATCAGTGAATGAATTTGGAATTTTTCTTTTCTTTCGCATCTTTATTCTGCGTCACTACTCACCGCCTAAATGTGAACATAAACCAATGTGAGCTGACTGCGAGGCTGAAGTTCTTATTCGTAGCCGTAGACATTGGAATAATGTTTTGAAAAGTGCAGGGGATGAGAAAAAAATAAAAACTTGACTAAGGTACACATTTAGTTCTTAGCTGTTTCTGTTCTGGAACAGTTAAGGATGATTACGTTCTTAGTTCTCCTTTTTATTCCTGGAAAAACATCATTTATTTCTGGTTTTTGTTTTCTTCTAAAACGTTTAGAGCCCTGGGACTGACACTGTTGCTTTTTTTAGCACTGTATAAAGTCCAATGCTAGCTTGTTTCAGCAGAGGACAGTCCTGCAATATATGCTTGACGTATTCAAGCCCTCCAGTGTTCACTCGTACCTGCAAATTTTCCATCAGTCTATGAGTTGTCGTGTTAACTGCTAAATACCAGATGAAATCTGCACTAGCAATACCCATGTTGGACTATCTGTTTGTTTACATGTGAAGTAGGCTAAGGAGGTTCATTACATGCCGTGATGCTGCCAGGAAGATTAAGAGGAATGTTGATTGCAGAAAGTCAGTTTAAAACTGAAAGTCAGCAGCTGCAAGCAGTTCTCTATTTTCTTAAACGCATTTCTTTTTCTTTAGAGAGTTTCGTTCCTTCTTCAGGATAAAACCCCGCCTTTGTGGTTCAAGTTATGTCTTTGGGAATGACGAGATTACAATCACTCTGAATAAAGCTTGATGGTGGGAATGTACAAAACACCACAGCTATTTTGAGGCAAAAACTACATAGGTTTACTGATGCTAGCAGTATATACCAAGTCAGTGGAATGATGGACCTCTCACTGAGGTCAGCATAATTAGAGGGAGTTTTTAAATCTTTCTGTGGTATTTTCCTGAGTAGAAATAAAAGAGTGTGGTTATATGTTATTTAGCACAATAGTGGGACAAGTTCTACGGAAATTAAAATGAAGTACATGGATAAAAAAAGGTGAAACTTTAGAAGGTGGATTTGGCCATCTGCTCAAAGAATCAAATAAACATTCCACATATCTAATGGGAAACAGATGCAAACATCATCCACATAGTGAATGGAAAATGAAAGTCACAGGCTAATTTCTGTGACACTTCCTGAACACATCCTAGAACACAAAACAGATTTACCTCTTCTTCAAAGCGTCTTCTTTCTTTCAAACTGGGAATTCACAGAAGAGAAGTGGATGGAGAGAAAAGAGGCTGATGATCAGAAAACATATTCAATCCCCAGGACTAATGTTGAAGTGCTAAAAGTCAAAGTGATAGTGATCTAAATGAGAATGAAATCCCACATCTCCATCTCTAGACATTCCACACTGTTTACTCTTCTTGATGTAAGCGGAACAGGAAACCTATTCAGGGATTCACATATGGTTTAGTGTGAATGAGAGACTTTCCCAAATGATTCATAATATACTTGTGAAATGACTGATCTGTGAAACTGATAAGCCAAAGTGAGACAGCATGGACGTGGCAGGTTACGAAATTATTAATTTCACTTTTCAGTACTTAATATTTGGGCTTACTTTTCACTCTTACCCTTCCAGTACCTGATCCTGAATTATGTGATACCTGTATCAAATACCGACACTAACTCTATCTAACCTGAGGTGCCTTGAAAATATGATATTTCTACAGTTACTCTTTATAAATGTTTTACTTTTGTAAAAGCAGTGTTCTGTACCAAAAATAAAATACCAAGCTTGAATCAATGGCATTTATTTGTTGGATGATTTATACACCAATGAGCCAAAACACTGTGACCAAATCACAAATGAAGCAAATAATATTGTTGATAAAACGGATACTTTTGGTCCTAAAATCTGATTGGGTGAGCTTCGTTCAGAGCTGTTGTAAAATTTATGATATATGCACACCTATGACCAACTGTATATTACTGTGCTGCAGCACAAAAAACCTTGTGCCGTAAATGGACAAGCAATTCTGCTTGTATGGATCACAGAGTACCCTGATGAAGTAAGGACTTTTTTTTCGGTTAAACTGAGGGACTGGCGACTTATGTTCTTAACTAGAACTAGGCTGCTAGGTAAGCTAGCTAACAGCCTAAACAACTCCGTCATTAACATCACAGGCTTGAATTAAAGTACTTGTGGTGCGATTAACTGTAAAACTGCAATATAAAAGTTTAAAAATGTCACTTGAATTCATTACACACTTCAAATGTTCATGTTTCAGTCAGAAGTAGCGTCAAACGCAGGCAGAATCCCAAACGGCTCCATACTCCCTAAACAGTGTGCTATATATGAAAGTCCCAAATGACTATTTCTTAGCTATATATTGCACTGTTGGGGCGCAGGATCCAGTATTTAAATTCTTATGTAGTGCACTATGTAGGGAACAAGGAGCTATTTGAGATTCAGCCCCAGCGTGAGAAGACGGGTGCCGCTGGATTGGTGCTAAATAAGAATCATGGTGGTAATTTGGTGACCAAAAAGTACTTATAAAGCAAAGGTATTTGCCTTAAACAGTGCTGTGTTATCATATGTTCATTGCTGTACAACAAAAACTTTAAAAAATCATGAAATGGCCGCAATATACAGCGATGGAAGGCCGAATGTTCTCCTCATTCGGTGGTCCATGGTTGCTTGGCAATGATATCATACTCTAAAGGACCTACATTTCTTGGTGCAATAGTTGTTTATGTTGATTATTATTAATAATAAATGATTTACTGCCAGACAACTGGGTCAGAGCATCTCCAAAACAGCAAGGCTTGTTGGCTAGTCCTGGTCAGCAGTGGTAAGTACCAACCAGCTTCGAATTGACAAAAGGGTCCTCTGCGCAAGTTATTAAGAAAATTCTTAATGAAAGTTGGGGAAATGATGTGTCACAACACACAGTGCGTCACAACCTTCTGCGTATGGGGCTGCGTTGGAAATGGCCAAAATAAAAGCTTCCTCAGCTAAAATTAAAAGCTGAAGCTGGAGGTTTCCTCTTTTTGGTGGTAGCCCTGCTGAAAAAGGACCATTAGAAACCATTAGGATTAAAACCTAATGCTTTTGCTTTCTAATGGGAAGTGGCTTAATGGTTTCCAACCACTAGTGTCCTGTAGAACACCTTTAGATCACATTAGAACACTACCAAATGCAATTAAAATCAGCCACTGGTCATCTGTTAAACCATTAGCATCCTTTACACTGTGATATCAACCCATTAAAAAAGCCAAAACACGTTACAAACTCATCAGGAACCAACAGAAACACAATGGTTTTTATGGGTTTTTCAGCAGGAAGAACTGATACACAGAGGCCAAAAAATCAGTACCACAAAAGATTAGCAGCAAGCAGAGGAGTACATTTGGAAACGTTTTATTATTAAAAAATCCATTCGTGTTGGATTAAACGGACTCTGCCTTTTTAGATGTGAGCTAAAATGACAGCTAACCGATAAAACGCTGGATTCTGACAAGGACTTGTCATCTTACACAAGGCATTTTCTCCTCAGTGGATGATGTGCCAGCAGGTTAGTTTGGTGAAATATTTTCACCAAGTGCATTTACTGCACTCAATAATCCAATCATAATTGGATTTCTGCAGTTATCTGATTATTCAAACGGTCATGTAAACACCATACTCCGATCTAAAACTGGACTTTAGTTCCATAATCAGATTTCTCAGTGCATGTACCCAGATAGCAGACAGTTCTGGGCCGATTCTGGCTCACATCCGTGAGTGTTGGTTGACTTCCAGATGGACATTAGGCATGTGGGCCAGAATTGGGCCAGATGCTGAACAGCTGTGTATGGTTTTAACTTATATCTACTTTTAAGGGCCAATTCTGGCATAAATGTTGTAGCCCAATAGTGTGGATAAAGGAAGAGGGACGCACCTTAATGCTGTGACAGACCAATGCTCGTTGATTTACGTCTCAGTACTTTTGGCCCAAGTCTGGCATATCATAGGTGGCCCATTACTGAAGTTACAGAAAACAGCCGACACTCACTGTAAGGGTTAAAATCCTCATTTAACTCATTTTTCTGCCCAAGTTTATCATTTTCAAATGGACAAGCCAGTAGCCAGGTTTGAAGAGAAGACGAATTCTCTTCAAGAAGACAAAGAACAAGAGGGTAAGTAATATACTTTAAAATCACATGTACATACATTAACATGATTTGTGGTGTGTAAGTTTATTTCAGTGAAATTAACTATTTCGAATTATTGTTCCAGTATGGAAAATGAAAAGTTATAACTATAGCTAATAATGCCGTTTTGGCATAACACTGGAAAAGCACAGGCTAGCTAGATTAATGAAATCAGTTTAAGGTTTAGTTACGTTATCCTTTGTTGCTAATTCGTCGTGAATAATGTTAACTAACATTCCTTTTAGCTAAATGTTTGGAGTAGTTAAATAGTTTGTGGTTTGCGCGTTAGCTCGGAGCTAGCGCGTTGTCTTGACAGCAGTGTTAAGTCCTCTCATCAGCACACATCACCCTTCTGTGTAAGTCAGTAGAACCAGAAGAAAACAGTAAAAACAGGTGCTGTGGTTGTTCACCTCAGGTGATATTTCCTGGCTCATATCATTGTCAGGACAGCTTTACATTAGTTCGACCTGTAAGTAGCTTATTATTGATTATGGGTTTCTTAATGTTTATTAGAACAAAACCTTTCTTGTTGATCACAGATCTTGTGGTTGTGGTCATTATTGTTTCTAAAGTAAAACCCATCTATTCCAGACAAGCTGTTATTGGGGTTCTGTGACTGCTTACAGTGGAACAACCTCCAAAGAGACAGAGCACATTCAGTCTGTAGAGGGGACTGCTGGAAATGCTGATTGTGATGTTGCTCAAGATTGTCAGGTAAAGAGATTTGTTACAGTGCAACACAAAACCTGTGTTATCTGGAAATCCGTTAAAAAAGTAAATGATACCTGAATGCTTTTCCTTTTCCTCAGGCATCAGGAGGTGGACAGGTTTTGACCAATGTAGAATTTTAGGAATGTTTATAAATGGAAAGTTTTTACTTTAGAACAAGTATTTTGAAAACTTTTATTGTTATTAATATTATTTAGGTCACTGAATAACTGTCATTATGTAGTATTTTAAATACATCTTTGAACAACAAATCACTTCAAACTTCAAAAAGATTATTTATTATATATTACTATAGGTTATGTAATTAACCAAAAACATACATTGCTTGTTTTATCTTGTGTATTCACTAGCCATTGTATGAGGTTAATTTACAAACACGTCTTGTTTTGTGTGTTTGCTTTTGCGCATCAGTATTTCTTCTACTTTGAAAATGTTTCTAATTGTGATACACAATAAACAATCTGAATACATTCTAAATGTTTTTGCTTTTTGTTTTGTTTAAGGGATTCTGCACTGGTAAAAAAGAATGTATGAAAAACAAAGCAAAATTATCATAATATACCCACGTAAGCTCATGATGGAACCGCTTTCTAAGCCCACCTCTTACTGAACAGGGATCCAATGCAAATCCCAGAATGGGCCCATGTTTAACATAATATAGAAAAAAATCATGCATTTAAAATCATTAGCGATACAGCAGATTATCAAGTTTTGTATTTGTGTACTAAAAAAACCTCTAGTAATTATTGCATACAGAATCAGAAAGAAGTAGCTGTCAGGTTTAGCCTCTACTTAAGTGGCCTTGGTTTAAAATGAATGCAGAAATATTATAAGTGTATTTATGAATGTGGAAAACATTATTTTCTTTGATACAAGGCAGATGGTCTGCGGAACGACCAGCGGTATATGTCCTTGAAGATATACACAAAGACCGCAGATAATGACCTGTCACAATGGTCAAGATTTCTGTTTCTATTCATTTAAACACAGTCAACACAGAGTTTTCATTCTGAAATGGCTTTTTTAAAAACTATCGATTATTAAGAATAATTAATAATGTTTTGCACGTTCTGCAATAAATGAGTGTGGCATCCTGCAGGGCTACTTCTGGGCCAGGGAACAAGGTGGATAGTCAGCCGTAATTGTGTGCCATACATGAGCCAGATCTGGCCCAGGGACACGGACAGAATTGGGTCAGAACTCAACCAAGAATGTGGCCCACAAGTGGGCCAGATACATTTTGCTAACTGGATATACTCTTATTCAGATTTCTTTCAGATTTCTCAGTCTGCGCATGTGTGGAACAGACTGCTTTTCCAGAAATAACCAAGCAACAATGCCACGAGATGCAGCAAAACACTTTTGGAGCGACACTGAAACCAACTACATTCTTGTAGTAAGGATATATGAAGGATTTAAATATTCTTCATCTTCTAGATATGTATGTTCATATTTTCAGGTAAAGTGGCATGATGTTTTAAAAAAAAGCCACGGCATGAAGTTTGCATTTATGTCACGTCTTCTTCTGTGAGTATATTGGCCTGTAGCAAAGCAGAAATCTGATTAATGCCTGACTCATGTAATACATTTTTACATTATTTGATTACTCAAGTGCATATAAACGTGTTGATCGGATTACTGACAAAACCTTTTCTGTGCTTATGCATGTAAACACACTCGCTGTTTCTGGACCTAACTATCATCACCTGGACCAGTTAACGCTAGCCTGGTTAGCAATAAAGCCGCACTACATCTACCTTCTGCATCATGTCCTTGGCGGCACGCTCACGTTTAGGCACCTGAATTTTAGAGTGCCACAGTGTAATATACGTACTTACAAATAACTGCAAAAATATTAGATTTTATAGCCCTGTTAAAACCTTTCTCCACCCTACTGAAGTGGAACAAATAGTGATTTCAGTTCTCCAATACTGGCAGCTCAAGTACTTGTGCACATCCTTAGTATCAGCACAGGACCAACACTACATCTAATATTGCATTAAATTTAATCTGTGTAGTAAGAGAGCGCTAGCACTGCATAATTAACAGATTAAGTAGCAGTGTCAGTAAGTGCCAAACACAAATCATAGCTGTGACTTCTGTTTGACTATTTTTGTCATCCACCCCAACTTCGCTCTAGCCTGACCTGTTCCCTTTGTTGAGGGCTATTGTGAAATGGGGCTCATGTGGAGCCTCTGCTGCTTCCTGTTTAAGAACAACACATGCATGTTTCCTTTGACAAAGACAGTCTGTTGTGTCTGGAAAGCCTCTGGATCTCTAAAGAACTCTGGGGTGTGAAAACTTGTTCCTCTTTAACGACTTACAAAACCATTTGCAAGCTGGCTGCACCCTATTATTCTTATTCCTGACAGACTTTAAACTACTTTTCCTTATAAGGACAGGATGCCGTTACTGTCAGGACTGCTTTGGAGTTAACGCACTTTTGACCTGCTTTATGAAGACACATGCAGTGGTCACCCTTTGGGGTCATTTAGATTGCAGATTAATGTCAAGGGCTTACAGAGCATGACATCTGCAAAACAAGCATGACATTATTCCTTACAGTCCTAAATCAACTCAAATACCCCACCAAAAGTTGTAAAGGGGCAAAGCTGTTGTGTTGAGAAGGAATCTCATATCACCAAATGCTTATCTCTAACCAGTGAAACTGGTCCCAGATAAGGCTGTTGGCCTAACCCAACCACACTGAATCAACACAGCCAAGCAGCAGCAGCAGCAGCACACCACCACGAAAAGCAAACAAAGCCTTCTTCTCCTGCTAAGCTTTGTATGAGTGTCTTTTAGAGCTTTACTCCAGAATGGACATGTCCATTTGTTGCTATTTAAAGGGGAATTTTACCACTTTTCCAAAATTTCAGCATAATTAGCTTGTTCAGAAGTATAAAAATTTGCACAGAGTAAAGGAAAAACAACAGTCCATTTTAGAGAAACTGACTGATCTCTTGACAATGTTACTGATAGGAACTGAAGGTTGTGATGTCGGCAGCATAAAGTTGCCATATTTTTTGTTATCTAGACAATGAATGCATTGTCTGAGTTTTACATGTAAAGGATTAGTGTTATTTTTACTGATAATACCCTGCATGCATTTTGGTGGAGTAACCAAAAGATTCTAGTTTGTACCAAAAAAGGCCAAATACTATTATTAAACTGAAATAAACCAGTCTTTTAGGCATCAGGCAATGTATTCACACTCACTTTGTGAAAAAACTTTGTGAGGTAGTTTTAGAGGCTCTGGACGCTGGGTCCCTATCACTGCCATACAATCTAGAGTTATGTTTTTATACATAGAAAAATACTTTAAATTGCTTTGTTTATTTCTAAACAAATATATAGTGCTGAAATTCTTCTCTAACATGTGCAGGCTAAACATTCTGCTCCTCTACACTCTAAGAAGTGATGTGTTAAATAAAAACACACTTACTTGTTTCCTGTTTTAACACATTTTTGTGTCATATTGTTTTTCTGGCTTAGAAGCAACACAAAATGTGTTATCAGAGAGCACAGAACTATTTCAACACTTTTTGTGTTTAAAGTAACTCAAAATGTGTCTCCAACTGAACACACTCATGTGTCTAGTTAGAGACTAGTATGTGTTGTTTTTTTTAACACATCTGTTTTTTGAGTGTAACCTTCTCACAGGCTGGAGGTCGTTGTGGCTTACATGCTAAACAACATAATGTTTCTTTGGCACAGTGTTAAAGATTCCTATTAAGATATCAAATGAGAAAGTTTCATGCACCAAGAGAATGTAGACCTTTTGTAATAAGATTGGACCTGTCTTTTGGCGCCCTTTGGTGGTCTTGGTAGGCATTACACCTAGTGAGGGTATTGTTTAAACACATGGAATTGGTCAACATCCTACCACGTTAAAAGGAAAGTGATCTCTGCCCACTTTGTTTGTCCATGGTTTATGTCTGTTCACTTTCACTTTACTGCTTTTCCTACTTATCACATCAGACCGAATATTTACACAGTCTATGTATTCAGAGGTAGGGACACAAAACTGACAGAGAAGTCAGACAAAAGAATAACAGTTTATTGCTCTGAAGGAGCCAAGTAAAGCAACTGTATGTTAACTTGAAGTTCTAGTTGGATAACTGAATAAACTGTAATTGTACATCTACTGTAAAAAGTATCAAACACTAGTCTTTCATTAGCTTGAGTAACTGTGAGCTTGAGTAACTTTCCCACCGTGCTCCTGTGACCTTATTGGAGCAGGTCCATTGTGGGAGGTCTGTGTGCTGTTGCAACCTCAGAGACCCCTTGTACGCACATCTGTTTTTGTCTTTTTTAAATGATTTATGTCGGAACAGAGCCCACACTCCAAGTCACAGAATAAACACAACCAGCAGATTCTTACCAAATAAGAAAGGAGCAGAGACACCGAAATGTAGCAAAAATATGAGGGAACTTGTAAAAGGTCGACAGTGTGGCACAAACATGGTAAAAGTAGAAAAAACACAAACCACTATATTCTGAACTATATTCTAGACTCTAACACTGGGAAATTCTTCAGTATAAAGGGTGCAAAATGGTTCTTGGCTTGGATTTATGGTTCTAGGAAAATGCCTTTTATTGAAATACATACTTTTTAAAAATCAAGGTGCTACAAAATGTTCTTTGAATAATGCCACACAAGGATCTCACTCAAGAATCATGTCTGAAAAAGACATTTGTGAGTGTGAAGAACCTTTTAAAGTTTATAAGAACCGCCCCATTGTGTCATGGTTCTATGCTACTTTAAGGGGCCATTCTAGAACCTACAAGTTCTTTAAACTTTAAAAAGGTGGTTCACATTCACACATCTCATTTATGAAAATTGTCCTCTAAATAATCATCTTTGAAAGGTTCTTTAGGGAAGCACATGTGGTTGGCACCACTCTAAAGAACTCTTTTTGGCACCTTTATTTCAAGAATGCAGTAGAACTATTACCTTAGACGGAGGTTTTTTAAACTTTGAAAATCACCAAAGTCGTTTATTCTTTAAAGAACCACCAAATAAAAGGTTCTTTAGGGCACCAAAAATGAAAAAACCCTTTATTTTAACCCTTTTATTTTAAGAGTGCGTTACGCAAAGGTTTTTTTAAACTTCAAAAAGTCTCTTCACCCTCAGCTAGAATATACAGTTCTAGGACAAACCTTTAATTGATATATGATTGTTCCATTATGCTGTGGTTCTTTAAAGTTTAAAAAGTTCTTCATACTCACCCAACTCATTATAGAAATGGTTCCTTAAAGAACCAGCTATTAAAAGGTTCATCAAGGAATCAAACAAGGTTTTTCCACAGCATTGCTCAAAAGAACGCTTTTTAGCACCTTCATTTTAAGAGTGCAGTAGAACTATTACACAATGTGGAAGCTCTTTAAACTTACAAAAAGGTTCTTCACACACTCCTAACTTATTTACAAAAACGGTTCATTAAAGAACAATACATTAAAAGGTTCTTTAGGGAGCCAACATGTGGTTCTCTGATAGAATCACTCCAAAGAACCTTTTTTTCATCTTTATTTTTCAGTGTACTTATCATGCAAAAAAAATATGGCACATAGCTTTCAGATGAAGTACAGAATCAGCACTCGTGTGAAAGAGTGGTTTGAGCTCATAGTTCAGCTGGATGTGCTAGTTTGAAGTGCTTGCGTTCATTGTTCCCTGCTGAACCCACAGGCCTGTAATGAATTTTCCATCCAGCTCAGGGAAAAGATTCCTGAGGCGCCTGAAACCCTTCCCAGAACAAACACAGTCATAGGCCTGCCTGGAAAAGGACAGGCTACTTCTCCAAGACCATTGTTTACTTTGGTCAGCTTCCTGAGTGGAAGAGGTCCTACTATGCATTTACTTTGAATGATCACTGCCAAAGGTGGCTCTCGTTCAGGATGCAAGAGATACATGTCTGTGAGAACACGACTGGAAGTTCTCAATGGCTGTTATATAAACGATGAGCCAGTCAGCCAGACTTAATGGCTTCAGCAAGGAGTTGGTCTGATGCCTTTCATTTTGAGATGTATTCGGGTAAAGAAGATGTGTGGGAGAGAGCACTACTCATCAAGTAAGACTTCTGATCTTTATTTTGAAGTATTCACATTTGTTCACATTTTTGCAAATTCTGAAAATGTCCACTTTGTATTTAGTTATGTAAATCAAGTCACTTCCACAGCAACAATCACACTTACCAGCTCTCTTTTAATCTGGTTGACAATGTTAGTTTTTCTAGTTAACCTCATAAAGTCTCATAAAGACTCATATTTTCCTTTTTCTTTAAATTTAATATACGATGACTGTCCATTTCAGTAAGTACACTTCCTTGTATTTACACTTTTAGGAGAAGTTTGTAGTTCAACAATTACAGACTGTAGTTTCTCTGCATACTTTGTTAGTCCCCTCACAGGACCACCACAGAGCAGGTACTATTTTGGTGGTGGATCATTCTCAGCACTGCAGTGACACTGACATGGTGGTGGTGTGTTAGTGTGTGTTGTGCTGGTCTGAGTGGATCAGACACAGCAGTGCTGCTGGAGTTTTAAACACCTCAGTGTCACTGCTGGGCTGAGAATAGTCCACCAACCAAAAATATCCGACCAACAGCGTCCTGTGACCACTGATGAAGGACTAGAGGATGACCAACACAAACTGTGCAGCAACAGTCTCTGACCTTACATCCACAAGGTGGACCAACAAGGTAAGTATGTCAATAGAGTGGACAGTAAGTGGACACTATTTAAATACTCCAGCCGCACTGCTGTGTCTGATCCACTCGGATCAGCACAACACACACTAACACACAAATATCACATCAGTGTTAATGCAGTGCTGAGAATGACCCAACACTCCAATAATACCTGCTCCATGGGGGCCCTGGCCATTGAAGAACATGGTAAAAGGGGGCCGACAAAGCATAAACAACAACTATAAAGCGTATAAAATTAAAACCATCTTCATTCGGTCCTTGAATGGCGCAACATTTTCTTGTCATTTTCTTAATGACCACTACTCTTATTGGCTGCATGTCCAACTTTTTAAGCTATTTACACTGAGAGCCAGCTAAGCATGTCGTTAAAAAGATATGTTTAATGTAACACCTTGAAATAGCTTTGTAAGAAGCTCTTTACCTGTTTGCCTGCTCAGATAATGGTAATATCTGCTAGCTTATGTAAGCACCAAGCTAACAGCGATAAATCGTTATATTTTATAACAGCTCTCTAGACTGACAGATATTTAAATCCTGGCTGCAATATTATTAGAGCCTTTTAGCTCAGCTACATGCCCAGCTTACTCTAGTGAGAACAGTATATGGTCCAATTAGCTTAACAAAAAAGAGTCAGCTGAATCAGTCAATAATAGAAAAATGTGATGTTTTTCGATATCTGACATGGCATCACTGTTTTACACCGTCCTGTCAGTCAAGGACATCCATAGGTGAAACTGCAGCTGTGATGGTAAAGTACAAAGGCTGGGTGAGTGGGTGTGTGTGCCATGCGCCCTGATCAGAACCGCGAGAGCCAGTGAGAAGATGGGGCCTGAACCCCAAACACTACCGAGGGACGGCAGCAGGAGGACGTCAGCCACCAGAGAGGGGAAGGCAACGACGACGGCCACGAGAGGCACGAAGGCAAGACGCGAATCCTGAACTCCGCTGCCCAGGATCCACTTCCTGTTCCGCAGCAAGGCCACTGGATTACACCTTATGTAGATCCAGGCGGCCAAGCTGGGGAGCAGGGGCTGCAACAGGAAGGCAGAGCAATGAGCTCTCTGTCTCTCTCAACTCAGGTGCTCTCATCAGATCAGATCAATACCAGCTGGCTCTCATTAAGGGCAGCGTGAGCACCTTTTAAAAAGGACTGAAAAGTCTAGCGTTGAAGCCACTGAAAGGTGGCCAGCTTTTGGTTTGAGTTGTTTGTTTGGAGTGGAAAATAAAGTTTAAAACAAAGTTAGAACGGCCGCTGCAGACGTTTCTCCTGCCTCCAGCATCCTTTTCGGTCCTTTTTAGTCCTTTTCTCAAAACCAAGCTTTTCGGCTCTTCAGTCTTTTCTGCTGCTTGTCCCTCTTCTCCCTCTCTCTGTTCCATCTCCGCTCTTTTTAAAAGGTGCTCACACTGCCGACGCCAGTTCAGCATCAGCTGGCTCTCAATAAGGGCAGCATGAGCACCTAAGCTGAAAGGGAACAAGAGCTCATTGCTTCGCCTCCCCACCACCACCCTTGCTTCCCAGCTCAGCTGCCTGGATCGAATGTAAGGTGTAGTCTAGCGGCCCCGCTACAGAAGAGGATACAGGGCCTGGGTGGCGGAGTTTGGGATTCGTGTCCTGCCTTTGTGCCACTTATGGCTGTCGTCGTCATTCCCCCCTCTCTGGTGGAAGACATCCTCCTCCCACTGTCATTCATGGCCCTCGGCTGTGTTCGGTGTTCAAGCCTCGCCTTCCCATTTATGAACCCACATTTCAGTTCCTCATTCTTGTTACTTATATATTAGTATCAGAGCATTGTTAAATAATTTATAGCAGTTAGTGAACAGCTTAATACTGCAAACTAAATAAGTCTAGGGTTTAAGGTTTAAAAGTGACACTGAGCTTGAAGACCTTGAAACTGAAATCAGATAATTCACTTACCCAGAAACAAAAAGTCATAAAGGCAAATGGGCTGTTGATTTTCTTTTTTTGCTGAGCTCACAGTCCTCAGCAGAGGCAATGTAAGTAAGATGCATCATTCATGTGTGCAGCAGCGGTCACAGTGAAACCACAAAGAGCAAGTGAACTACTCCTATAAAGTTTTTGTGCCTCGCCTCAGGTTATTTATATGCCCACACAAAATGCACAGCCATTATCATAAAACACCATGCACACACTTTTTTTGTATTTTTTATTTGTCTCAATATACAAATTCAGATGATTCCTGTTGGTAAATATACAAATGGGACCGTCAACCAATAAATTTGTATGTTTGCCTTAAGCATGTGTGGGATTACATTAAATTTGAAATTAGAAACAAAGCACTGAAATACAAAGCTCAAATATTTCTAATCTGCAAGCTTCATTTTTAATTCACTTATAATCTGAGATTTCTGGTATGAAGGGTGTTTGCCAACATGGCAAAAAGAGGGGAAATCTGTGAGCACTTATGAGGTATTATGCAGTATAATGCATATATAGCAGAAAGAAAACAAAATGGGACAAATATACTACTTCAGCTAACTGTTCATCTGTTCCATCTGAAATGAAAGCCTGTCTTTGTTTAAAGGGCCCATATCACAGGAAGAACAGAAAACCAAATTCATGTTAAAGTTATAAGGACTGTTTTAGACTGAACTACTTTTTAAATGAGGCAAAAACAGGTCAGCCAATCAGAACGAGAGTTCATTTAGACACAGTCATATGCAAAAGTTTGGGCGCCCTGGTCAAATAACATTTTTTGTTGATTTTCTAAGTGAAAATAAAGTGAACACAACCTGCACAGAGAACCCACTTCTGCACATTTTTATGCACAATTCTTGTTTAATTGTTGAATTTAACATACTGGAAAAATTATGGCGACATTTTATATTTTATGTCTATTTTTTCAGATATGTTAAACCAAGCAAATACATAGAAATTGTGCACCAAAACTAACAGAAAAATGCCAGAATAGAAAGTTTGTTAACTGTAGAGGATGTGTAGCTTATTTTCATTTAGAAAATTGACAAAACATATTGCATATTGGTCTTAAAGTGACCAAAGTAAATTATGACTGTTTTTGGTACATAAAACCACACAAATGTCATATACGGATCTAAAATAAATGAAAACTGTAGAATAAGTGCACTGTTTTGCCTAGAAAAAGGGTTTTTTTGCATTAGAATGTTTATGTATGTTTGTGGAATCTCTTTACATCATATATGCAAATGCAAATGTGCTTTGGAAGAATTTTGGTGCACATTTGATGAAATTGGCCACTTTCATGTACTTTAAATGTGATAAAACATAAACTGTACTGTGACAGCTTTGAATATGTTCTTCTTTAAATCAAATGTTAAAGTACAGAAGCTCATAACATATGTGGTATATCAACATTGATATATACGTGTGTGTATGTGTGTGTGCTGCTCTCATACACTTGCCAGGTCACGTGGGTTTAGGATCTTTCCCATTAAGAGAAGTGTGCCCGATGGCTCATCTCGAACCAAGAAGAGGAAGGGGCGGTCCACACGGTAAGAAAGGGCCAGTGACTGAACACTGCCAGTCGGAGTGGTGCTGGCATACTGGCTACCCTCTGGAGCCGTCTCCATGACGACTTTGTGACGGACTGTGCTCAGCTTCGCAGCCTGTGCAGAGATTTTGATGAGGTCTGTGTTCTCCAGCCATTCAGAGAGCCCTTGAAGTGAAAATGCAAAAGGAAGACACAAAAAGTAATGCATAATAACACATTACAATACTGTAAAAGAGAAAGTGAGGAGAAAGAGTTAAACCACAGTGAACTACATGCAATTGACCTATCCATGTTGTGCGTTCCTTCATAGCAACTGTTGCTAAGTTGTATATGCATTACAGAACATTGGAAAAAAATACATTCAGAATACATACAGATAAGCACAAGCTAATTTCATCAACAGATTTGTTATTCATCAGTTTGATCTTTCGTGCATCTGTACAATCAAAGTGGTAGAACTACATGTAAATTTGAGTGTAATGTTTTTAAAGTGCTTGTGCACAACTAAATATATTTAAAACAAATTTAATTGCAATTTAATACACTTTTCAAAAGATGTGATCTTATTTTTTATGCACGCACTCATAAAAACAAATGCTGTGACCATTAACGTTTCATTTATTCACATAATTCTAACATTTTAAGACATTTTGTTTCATTTTTTTCTTTTCTTTTCTAATAACCATGCACTACTTGTTAACCCCAAACGAGGACAATCATTGGCTCACAAGCAAATGAGCCAATGCTTTCCTTTTTCTTTTTATTTTCTATTGGCTCACTATTGAAACATCTTTAAAGATCACAGCGCTTCATGTACATTATACATATATCTAATGGCAGACTGAGGGGTGTCTTTGCAAATTCTATGTTAACTTATATGTACAGTCTTTTAGATTCCTTTTATATAGATAGGAATAATATACACATTCGAAACAAGCAAACCAAATGCATCTGTCTGTCTTACCCAGCCCAGAGAGAAGGCCCAGCAAGTCTGTGCTGTAGCTGAGTTTAAGCACAGGAAGGGTGAGCTGCAGATGAACTGAATGAAGAGTGTTGGCCAGGTCCTGAACAAACTCTGCTGTCAAAGCCTCCTCAACCAGAGTAAAGTTCTGAGTCACCTCATCAGGCAGGAAAAAGTACATGCTCACTCCATCCTCCATGGGAACCTGCACTATCTGCAGTGAAGAGTGTAGGACAGACAGACTGTAAGCTGGTCTGTTAATGTAGATTAATTCATTCAGCAAAGCACGTAAATTTGTATTATTTTAATATGTAAAAGTATCCTCTCCACAGCGATTGTAACTTTCCAAATATTCTTTCCACTTTCAACATGCATTATCTGAAAACGGTCTTCCTAGTCTATAAACCAGAAAATCTTACTCTCAGGAAAACTCTAGCACTGCTGTTTACTACAGATGATACGTTTACTACAGATGATACAATTCACACAAAAAAAATGCATAAACTGCATAGCAGCAAGCACCTAACTGGGTGCCAGCCAGTTATGCCATCTTATTTTGTTGAGTGCAAAGCCCTCTGCCCACAGTCGGTGGTAACCGAACCCTTTTCTTTAACTGTCTCAACCATCATACTTGAATATGTACTCTATGGTGTTGTACATATCACTGCCATAACAGTACATTTCCATTTTTGTTTTGTTTTTTTTTAATTTTATGAGAGCACAGCTATGTGAAGTGAAGCACACTGCAGAACAGAAGCGGTATCCACACCACTGCCACACCACATGCGGTGCATTTCTGTGTTGCAGTGTGCTCCCTTTATATTAGACATGTGCAGCAAGGAGCATAGTTTTAAGCTTCAAGTCTATTGTTGCCACTTTCCTCTGACAGCTTGTGCAAAACACTCCCGCAAGGAGCTGATGTAAAAGCAAATGTTCCAAATTAAATGTTAGCCTAATTTGTGCTGTTTCATATTTCCTGTTCAATGACACGTCATGCAGTAGGCTAGCCAAAGTTAAACAAAGTTAGTCTAAAGCTAATAGAAAAACTCTTGCTTTTCACTGGGATATTAAATTAAGCATGAACGTTATATGGTAAAGGCTATATGGTTCGCCTCCCTATGGATACAACAACACTATCTCATAGTTTTTTTTTACAGTCTTTTAAAGTGTGGCTCTACTGTTTTGCTGGTCTATTCCAACTTGTGTAATCTTCATTATCATCATCTTGCTCAAGTTGTAGAACACATGGTATTAAACATACCGTGCAGCCAAGGTCTGAATCAATGCCCATCTTGACTGGATAATTCGATTGCTGCATTACTGCAATGCGAGCTGGTGCCTCGCCATCCAACCGGAACTCATCCATCTTACCCGCCTGGCTGAACCTGGTTATCCATTTCCCTACAATCAAACCACGTTCAGATATTACTCAAACATCTTTGTTTTTTTTTTGGTGCATAATGTGACAAGAAAATCACTGAAAATCTTCACCATTAATGAAGATCAGTGAACACACACACACACACACACACACACACATCATCTAAACACCCTGGACAGGTCGCCAGTCCATCGCAGGGCAGACAGACAGACAGACATACACATTCACACACACACTCACACCTAGGGGCAATTTTAGCATGTCCAATTGGCCTGACTGCATGTCTTTGGACTGTGGGAGGAAACCAGAGTACCCGGAGGAAACCCATGCAGACACAGGGGAGAACAGATCACTGAACAATGAATCTTAATTCAACAAAACAGTAAAGCACTGAGTAACATTTATAGTTCAATCATTGACAGAATTAGATCTCTATCATTAGCACAGAAGAGTAGTAACCAGTCACATTTACTCAGTTACATGTACTGTAGTAGAAATGTGATGGATTTGTCCTTCTCTGAGTATTTACAAGGTAAGAATACTTTAACTTAAACTCAAGTATATTTGTGAGGAAAATTAATCTACATTTCACCGAGTTCCATTTTAGACATTCACACTAAGTTTTTAATACCTGCTTTCTTTCTTTCCTTCTTTCTATCTAGCTTACTCACTCGTTTGTCCTGTTACTCACTCACTCATGTTTAGCAGCTAAATATTCTCCACAAGGGGGCATTATTAGCACTCAAATAGTTTCTAGTGATTGAGAAGAGAAGTGATTTGCATCAGTGACACTGTGTGTTGGGTTTAATTTTATTCCGTTTTGCTGGTTCAGAATCTTGATTCCTTTGCTGTGGCACGTACCAATCAAATGCTGTTTTTTATGTGTCCATGTAAATCAGTGAACTTAATAGGCAATCTACCTTTGAAGTAGGCTGCTCCCGCAGGCACTACATCAGAGTTACGTGGAAGAGGAGTTGCAAGGACACGGTCCACTTTACCGCCTGTCTGCTGTTTGAACCAATCGTTGACAGACTTTTGGTCCCGGGGTCCACCCATGAGCGTTTGGGGGCGTTCCCCGTACTGCTTCTCCACTGCGTTCAGGTACTCCAGCTTGAGACGCAGTTCTCCAGAGAAAAGTAAAATATAAAAAGGTGCATGAATGACATTAACATAACTTATTTATAAATGATGTATCATGTAAATAATAACACAATAGGTATAAAAATACAAGAAGTGTAAATGTTATGCATCAATGATAATTCAACTACGTTTCTTTTTCCGAAATAATATTCTAAGGCCATTTTTGAATGCAAAAATCCCTCAAAAATATATTCTTATCGTCTATCTTTTACTACTGTGTAAATGGTTCCTCTAGTCACATTAGTGTATTCAGTGCATCTTTTTATTTAATTCTCAAAAGTATTACCAAAATAATCAAAGTTAAATCAGAAATTTATGAGGCACTGAACTGTTTCGTAAAGAACCATAATTAGATCAAATAATTGCATGGACAGATATATTCTTAACCTTTACAACTTTTTACATCCATCAGTAGTGGTCTTCTCAGAACTATAATTTTTCAAGTACACTCACTCCTGGCCAGTAAGAGGCGCTCTACAGAGCTGAAGCCCTTGGCGGAGGCTCTTAGAGAGGTCAGCAGGTCTCTGAGAGTGTCATGGAGCTGGATGTCACGCAGGTTGTGGTAGCGCAAGACCCGTTGCAGCTGCTTCTCTGCGCGCTCTGAAGCTCCTGAAACAACACAACAACGAAAGTGTCCACATACAGTATGTCCAGTATCCGGTATTATATCTGGTATAAACTATGTAACCTGAAGCAAAGCATAGGTTAGCCACTGCAAGCTTTGCAGTGACAATTTAAAAAAAACACTCTTCAAAGTAACTGACACATATATTGATGTCTCTGTGCACAGTCATAAGCAAAAGTTTGAACACCCCTGGCTAATTACATGTTTTGTTTATTTTCTAAGTGAGAACAAGGAAACGAGTCCTCTACAGGGAACTTAAATAAGGTATTTCTATTTATTTCTATTTCTATTATAGTTTTAACACTTTGAAAAAAAACCCATAAAATATAAACTTTTATACAGGCCACATTTTCTGTTTAATTTTTTCCCCAATATGTTCAATCCAGCAAATAATCAGTAATTGTTCATTAAAAAGTGTGTTCTCTGTAGAGGATGTGTTAACGTACTTATTATCACTTCAACTAAACATGTAATTTTACCAGATGTGCCTAAACTTTTGCAAATGACTATACGCTAGCTCAAGAGAAGTAATGGTAGCTAAATGCATGGCCCTGCACCAAAAGCAAATCCATATTATTCAGTGTGTGTGTGTGTGTGTGTGTGTGTGTGTGTGTGCATTGATGTCAATCAAACACCTAATCTGAAATCATGTAAATGTAATACTTACTATGACTTTTAATTGTAATTTCAGGCAACTCTTGACACTCTGGCAAGAGTGACGCTTTTTTGGCTTGTTTAGTCAGACCTACAGTTCTAAAAGGCGAGGCTTACCCATGGAGAGCTGTGTGAATGCTGCAGAGATGCTCACTGGGGACAAGAGGACGCTGGCCTTGGGGTCGCGGGCAGCCAGCTGACGGAACAGGTTGTAGCCGAAGTCAGACATTGCAGCGGCCAGCTTTGTGCGCGGGGTGGTGAAGAGGTCAACTACCTCCTCCTCACCGCCACCCTCTTCTGCATCTGTCTGTGAGAGGAGTCACAGGGTCACTGCTAGGGTCATCACAAAACCAGAATTTTGACTTTGATGGTTCAGATGGTTACAGTCTAATATATTTGGCTTTCACATTCAAATGCAGTCTGTTTATCATTACAAACTTCTCAAATGTTAAAATAAATAACTAAATAATTAAAAAAATGGGCTCTTGCAACAGGTGAGGGGAGGGTAAGATTAAGACAAGGACTGCCAATATATTTTAACATTGATTACACTGTGCTTAAAAGAAATTTACAATGAGTTATACCTTACATTGACTGTTTCTAGAAGAATAAGGTCCCTTTACCAAATAATAGAGAGAATGGCAACATGGTGTTAGTCTATTCAAATGAAGAACTGAAAAAATCAAAAGTTAGTGTACTGAAGTTAGGGATGCACTGATTTGGAAATTGTGGGCCGCTATTCTGATGTTTTTCATGTGCATATCTGCCAATATCTGGGGGCAGGATCTGGAGGTTACAGGGTGGACTTACCTCCTGAGCACTGGAGATGGAGAGAAGACCCCAAAGACACAGCAGCAAGGCTATCCTCTTCATCATGGAGCTGTAAAGAGATGCTACACATAATATACAGAAACACTCATGAGATAATGCAATGTTCTGTGTGCATCCCAATAAGTGTCTACAATAAAAACACAGCTTGCCAGTTTCAGCACCTCCAGCTTCAGTGAACTGCATTTGGAATCAGAACATTGTGTGATCTGTGATCTCGCTTGCTTGGGCAGAACCAGACAAGTACAATTCACAAGCAGGCCAGTGCACGTTATGTGAGTCAGATGAGGCCAATTTAGAGTGAAATTATACTTGGAAAAGTTGAACTTGATGTCTGAGGTTTGCTTTTTGAGTGCCAAAAAATCTGACTCACTACCGAATATTTTGGAAAGGGCGCAGCATGGCCTTTACAAAAGCTTTGATGTAATTTAGCTAAAGATATACTTCAAGGTGGATTCCCTACAGCATTTTTCAGCAGAACTCTCTCACTCCTTTTCTTTGTGCAGAACATCTGGTTGTCATTGAGGTTGTCTAAGTTTCCTACTGTGAGAGTGGAGAACGTCCATCATTTAAGCAGAAACCACATCTGACTCTAAGTCTCCCCAACTCATTCATTAACCCTCACCCGTTCCTTCACCGCCAGAATAACTTCACTATCAGGATGTCAGGTATTACTGCCACTGAATTTTCCAAAGGAAACAGTTGGCAACATGTTCCACTTTGAAAATTCATTGGCACAGGAACAGATCTGAAAGCAAGAATCCACAGACGTGGCTACTGTTTGGAAATTCCTACAATTTGGCTCCACCATAATGAGATATGATTGCAGTTCAAGGCAAAATGGGTCCCTGAAAAGTGATATCTTAAAGAATTAAGAGGTACGTGGCAGAGATGGCACGACACAACATTTTTTCTGATACCGATACCTGACTTGATCTGTTCTTCTCCTTAAAACTACGAAAATCAGCTATTTTAATGGAATCACTTCACTTGAAGAAAATAAGCATCTACAAGTAGGGTGTCATTTTCAGGTCTGTGCTCCCTCTAAACTGTAAGTACAGAGCAATGGTTGTATAAATCAGTTTGAAGCTTTGACACCTCTAGATCCATGTTACAAACACAAGTCTGTGGCCACCTCACTCGTGCATTCGTTGCATTTGTAATGTAGCTCCATTTTTCCCGTTTACAGAAAGTTTTTTAATGGCTCATCAAGTCATGCAGTAGGTTTATCATATCACATTGTACTTATTTAATTAGTGAACCAGCAAAAGTGCTCTCGTTTCACGTACAGCAGAAGATCAAATAAACACAGTACGACTAGAGCATTTAAGCAGTGCACTGTTACATTCCAGTGACAAAATACAGAAGATGAACCGCAACTGCTTTTTAGTTCCACAAAACGGTTTCAGTTCAAACGTCAAGCAAAGACATAGCGGTTTCAGTGTATAAAGGACAACTAACTTGTATTTGTACTGTTTAATAGACTAACCTGTTTTCTGCTAGGTCTTCACTGCTCCTCCGTGGCACCGCTCTCCACGCCAACTTCACACATACACAACTTTTCCAGCCGTTCAGACCCGCCCTCAGTCTGCTGACGCTGAGAAGGTGGTCTGCTGCTCCGAGGGCTCGGTGTGAAACGAGCCTCTGCTGAGGTAAACAGTATGGCTGTTCGATTCCAGACACTGGGGAGTCGACTCCGACTCCGATTCCAACAAAAGAAGTGGATTCCGCATAATAATCGATTCTCAATTACAGAAATCAAGACGTAGACATAGAGAAGGAGATACAGCAAAATAGAAAGTGGGCTACAGTTGATACCACATCCTCAGCTGTTTTTCGGGGACGCCTTATATCAGCTTATTATAGGACCTATTTCATTTGGAGGGCTAAAGCTAGCCAAATTAGCTTAGCTGTTAGCTATCAGGGTCTAGGCTAAACTACCTGATTTTCCTCCGTCAACTTTGGGTGGGTTGATGTTTCTGCGCTGGCAAACTGGATTAAAAGCCACGTTTGGTTACATTTTACTTTGTTTTCCACTATGACCAAATTAAAACACTGTGAATCTACTGATGAATGTTTTGTGAAAGGTCGCTTTTTCAGGCAGGCTGTCTAAGCAGAGTCTCTTTCAGTCACAGTAGTGTGCGCGCGCAGATGCGGGAAGACTCGAACCTCTTTGTGTGGAATCTGTGTGGAATCAAAGCTTTGGAGTCGACTCACGATTCCCAAAATACCTGAAATCTGAGAGTTGAATCTTTTTGCGATCGACTCCCAGCACTAGTACAGCCTACTGTCGCTCGCTGTTGAATTCAGTTTTTACCCAATGTGCTCAGGTGCGCTGGAAACGAGAAAGCTATAGCTGTTATTGTTGGATCTGAGGTGAGTAAAATAGGTTAAAACCAGTAAATATTTTCTTACTTTAGTGAAATGAGGACTTAAATAGAAGTTACATTTGTCTAAAACAAACCACAAGGTCCGTAATGCAAAAGAACTCGATGCACTCAGAAAACTTGTTAGGTGTTCTTCTCTTTCTATTATGAAAAACAGGGTGGGTTAGCACAGGGGTCTGTCAGCAGTGTTCATTTCTGGGTCAGTAGGGATAAATCTCACAAAAATGTAACAGGAAAAAAATAGCCCTCTTGTCAAGAGCTCTGAACGTTAAAGTCTGTTGAAGTCTCGGGGAACATATCAGTAAAATATTAAAAATGTTTGTATAATGTTGAACATGAGTGTTATATTAAACATCCAGCAAAGCTGGAATTTAAAAAAATAAGATATAAATATGATACAAATACGGCTTAAAACCACTGATAAGATCTATCGGAGAACTGTGTGGGCGGGGCTAATGAGCAGCTTGATTGACAGGTCACAGATGTGCAGACAGATGGACAGACAAACGAACAATTGGATCGATAAAGCAACGCGCCAAGGAACGGACAAACAGAGGTGCAGAAGAAAGGCCGGAAAAAAACCCGACAGACGAAGCAACACGTGAATGAAGGAATGGACGGACGAACAATGTGTGTGGAGAAACGTATGAATGGGGGGAAGCAGCTAGAGACAAGTGGTCTAGCTCACTAGCTTTTGGTTATGCTGGATTAGCTTTAGCTTGCTAAGTTTCTCTGACTCTGAAACGGTTTCGTGTGGGCAGGGCAAGAAACGCAGTCCAGTGATTGGTTAGGGGAATGATTACACAAGCGTTACCCAAGATTAGGACTGTCCAGTTTATATCAAGAGGAGAGAAATATGGTGAAATATATCAGTCATTTATTGGTCATTGGAACATTATTCATAATAAAGTGTGATGTTTTAATATAGATTAATAAAAGAAATTTAAAACATATATTTGGATAGGTAAAGTGGTGGTTTTATTTTTACTATTATCGTTCATGTTTTTGCATTTACAAGCCAATTCATGCTCATGTTGTTTTTACCCAATTACAAGACAATTATAATAAAAATGAAACATTCCTAACATTTAATTGATTATTTAAGTGAATGCGTTTACATGCACTTAATAATCCGCAGACAATCAGATAATGTGAAGCCCCGGGTCTACATGAGTCAGGCAGTAATCAGATTTCTGCTTTGCATCTGGCCAATAAACTCACAGAAGAAGACGTGAAGTAAGCGCTGCTTGCTTATTTCCGGGAACTGTGGTCTGTTTCGCACATGCGCAGACCGAGAAATCTGAAAGAAATCTGGATAAAAGTACACATGCACTGAGAAATCTGATTACTGAGCTAAAATCCAGCTCTCTTTATCAGATTTCTTAATCGGATTTCTAGACCTTACTCCAATCTACGAAAATCGGAGACAACTATTTGAATAATCAGAAAACTGCAGAACAGTGGCATCGCTACATTAGTATCTTCCTGTACCTGTTGTGTAAATGCCAGTAGGCTACCTATTTCTCCTAGTAGTCTTCATTTGATGAGCGCAGGGGGGATGACACCTTAGCGTTCGTAACCAAGTGAGCAGTTAAAAACAATCAATGCATGCTCAGTGTGGATTTCAACATCATTTAGTCTGGAAAGGACCAAAACTGCTCCTTCAATCCAGAGAGGTTCAAGGGAAAAACATGGCTAACTGCAAGTGTAGCTAAAAACACTCTTCTGCTTTCCTTGCCTGCAGCCTTGCTATGCTATCACCTGAATTCATTAATGGATTGGTGGACAAGTTTGCGCAGATGAAAGGTTGTCCTGCATCTTTTCTTTTCGAGCAGTGAACGTCACTGGTGAGTCCTTCTGCATTATTACAAGGTGTGATACTCCTAAAGCCCGGGCAGCAGTGAGCAGACCACAATGATCATATACAGGTAGATATCTTTGGATTTGTAATGTGATGCTGTATAACAAGGTTTTGTGAGATCTAATTGTTATCATATCACTCATATTCCCATCTCCACTTCCACTAGCTCCTGCACCACGTTACGATAATTTGTGAATTTGTGATTTCATTGATAGAGTGTGTTTGTGTTGGATCTTTCATCAATTTGCCAATAATCCCCCTAACGTATCAGCTAACCCCTTTTTGGGGCTGGTTGGCACAAGTGAATGTGTATTACATGAAGTCATAGATGCACTAATCACAAAATAACATGTTCCACACATTTATTTAAACATTACATTTTAATTGCCACAATTTAGTACACTTTCTGACCATTTTAAGGGAGAAAAAAGTTGACCACCTCAAAAAATTCAGGTTGACAGAAAAAAAGTACTGTGCCAAAATGAAAAATTATAGGGTATAGGGTAATCTCTTTGCAAATGCTGGTGTGTTCATGTCCATAGAATGTCCATTGTATAAAACTGCACTAGCATAAAGTCATCAGAAGGCTTGAATATGTAGTTATTTTTAACTCCAAGCCTTGTGGATTCCTTTACAACTGACTTTACCATATGCATGTCAGGTGTAGGCACAGTGTGTGATGGACAGGTCCATGCTTCTCTGTGCTGCTCTTAGGCTGTGTTCCCCCACTTTCTAATGTTTGAGGAGTCGCTCTGTCTCCTCACATTCATCCGACGCATCATGGAGCATGTTATCCCAGTAAGGGTCATCACCTTGTGGTGCATCAGTTGGTATATTGCTGCTTGATGGCCTCATGATCTCTGGGTCGTCACTTAGCTCGACAGTTGCTCCAGGATTTGGGTTGGTGACTGTGCCAACGAAGAGAGGCATGTGGGAGACGTCATCCACGATGGCAAAGATGAAGGGCATGTTGACCGCGAAAGTGGGGACTGTGCGCACCAATATGACAGAGGTAGTCGCCGAGGCCTCTGCGCCCTCCTCATTCAGCTCTATGTTGGAGGCATGCTGCACACCAGAGACTACTAATGGGCCCACTGCAATGCCAGACAGGTCTGGCCCAGAGAACAGAGACCCCAGACCTGAGCAAGAAGGGCAACGACAGATTGAATATCAGATTGCATGGAGAAACGTATATTATTTGTCGGTTAGCTTGTAATGTGATGTGAGTGTCATGTGAGTGTGAAGAAGCTTTTTTTTGAAGTTTCACAAGAGCATGACCTTTTTAAAGAGATGCTGGCTTAAAAATTCAAAAATGTATCAAAGGAAAAATCTCTATGAGGCTCTAGATAAAGTCTCTTACCCATCTTTGTGAGTGCTGATTGCAAATCCTGTTTATATTCAAGTTTGATCTTTGGCAGTTTGACAAGCATGGTTGTCTCACTTGGAAGACGTTCATACAGGTCTGTGATGTTGAGATTAGCAGCTGCTCTTGAAAGATTCTGTGATGGCGTGGGCATGACCACCAGAAAGCTTGTATTTTCTTTGAAAGGGAACCGTGCAACCTTTACAGGAGATGGAAGTGCAGCATAATCCATCAGATGCAATGAACATGCAAAAATACGTATAAGATACAAAAGCTTTGAACACAGATGTGTCAACAAATCAAATGCATTCGATAGACGATGCTCATTAAACAGTAAGAGGAATGAAGTCACAGAGCTTAAGATTAATCAAATAAAGCAAAACTACCTTTGTGCCTTGCTCTACATCCACAAACATGCTGAGTGGATATTTGGATCCTGTCATCATGTCCACTTTTACAGCAGTTTGTTTGTCAATGTAGAAGAGATCCTTGGCAGTATAGCGTGAGTCAAAGCGGGATGTCCACTCCCCTAAGGGCAAGACATAAGGGCTCACTTCTACATTGTTAAGGTATAGGTATAGATTTGCAAAGGTACAAATTTGTGTTGACCAGTACATTTACTTTACAGAAGTTAGTGGACATTAAATCAATAAAATCAATAAGTCATGTTGCCTCATGTGCTTTTGCAGCCCTTTTTGACATGACAAGGACTTAGAAGGACTATAAGATCAAAATCATGTAAATTGTGGATATATTTAGCACACTGTGATGTTGTCTTGATTTGCCAGTTGTTTCACATATTTGTTTAAATTCATAACAGTGTCAGTTACTATTGTCAGTTATCTAATATGTATTTCTTTGTGAGTTCTTTGCTAGATATCTGACAACCAGTCAAGTGGCTTACCTTTAAAATGAACAGCATTTATCAGCATCAAGACAACGCTGGGTGGAAGACTGGACAAAAAGTTGTTTATATGACCATTGGTGGCCGCCTCAACCCACTGATTGACCTCCTCTACAGAAGTGAGTGGTGTGGGTTCTGACTTGAATAGCTGAAGGGATTTTTCTACAAAGTCCTTCTTCAGGACAAAATCTGTTCGAGTACACAATCAGTGGGGTATCAGTTGCTGCTAATGGAACAGTATTTATTTAGTGCTGTTGCTGTTTACCACACTTATATTCACCTGGTTTGAGGTAGATACGAGAGGCCACTTTTATGGCCTTGGCAATTAGTTGTTCTTGGAGGCAGCTTAATGTTTGATAGTAGTCAGGTAACAGGCTTGCATGCAAAGCTCCTAGTAGGTGCTCCTCTGTCTTGTTCACGGCACCTGTTTAAAAATAAAAAAGCTATGTTACTACACAGATATTCAAAATTGTGAAAATTATGAACATATATGCACCATTGCGTGGTCATACCTAAAGCCAACTGTGCAAGAGCAAGAGAAACGCTGAGTGGAGACAGGACAACATTTGGTTGCTCAGGTCCAGGCTGCAGGTTCTCCAGAAGCTTCAGTCCCAGTTTAGCTACAGCACCAGCAATTGCTTGCTGACTTTCCAGGCTTAAGGCATCACATTCCTTCTTAACCTGATGCGGTGGACTAGAGCCATGAGGAGGAGAAGAGCTGACAGAGGCATTGCCCTCAGGAGACACTGTACAGACCTTACCCTTGAGGCAGAAGAGGGGATAATAGGTAAGTATGCTGAATGAGACTCATGTCCTACAGATTATATTTAAATATATTAAAATACTAAAATGTTTTAGTTACATTTCCTTTTAACTGCTTTTTTCCCATCAGATACACTTGCCAATTCTATGTGAAAGTTGTGAATTTTGGCATTTTTTGGGATGGCAGATAAGCCAAGTAGCATGTTCAGGCTAAGCTACTGCAATAAATGGTCTGGGTCTGAGGTCAGGTTTTGATTATTGTTAGGCTAACCAATTCCCTAAGAGCTTGCTGATCAACATATACTATTTTAAACTGTAAGACTGGTAAATTTCCTCATTAAATACTAATTTTTTAAAGTGATACTCGTTTCCTTGTGCTTTGATGCTTTTAAAACACTTCCATTTTCTCTACGGAAAGAGATGGATGTTTTTATGCAAACCTTAGCTTACACTTTTTGATTCATTTGACCACTGAACCAAAGATTTGGTTCAGGATTGCCGTACATAAGAGGCAGCATCTACCCAAAATTTTAAAGTTGGTAAAAATGGGTAAAACTTGTGGCTTTGAACATGACTGTTGGTGCTAAGCATGCTGGTTCTACCCTCATCCAAAATAGCTGTAGGCTGGGTTCTTTTGCATAACGTAGAGTTTACCAAGAATGGTGAACATACCAGTGACCAATAATCCTGTAAATGAAAACATCCAGTCGTTGAAAGGAGAATGATGAAAATTCTGCAACTAAGCAGGTGGACCACAACCAGGCAAATCACATCTAAATCCAACATTGATGAAAAGGCTGCAACACCCTTGTTGTCACTAAAGAACAAGGAAATGTGCAACTAGAGGGCACAGGAGTGTTAAACTGAAACATTGAGGAGTGCAAAAAATGTGCCTGGTTGGACGAATCCAGGTTACTTTTGCCTCCTGAAAAGATCAGAATTTGGTGTATGTGAAATGAGTTTGTGTTATACTGTTCGGTGTCAACAGTACAGGCTGCTGGTGACAGTGTGATGATGTTGGAAATGTTATCCTGGCATTAAGGCTCCGGATACCTATTGAAGAACATCTAAACAGTGTACCTGAATGTTATTGCTGGCGAAGTTCACCCCCTATCCACATGCAGATATGCAATTCCTCCAACATGAGAATGCATCACATCACAAGGTACGTTTTATCATGAAATGTTTCCAGGAACTTGACAGTGAGTTTTCTTTGCTTCAGTGGTCTACACAGTTCTCAGAAACCAACCTCATCCAGCATCTTTGAGTTGAGGTGAAAAGGCTGTTCATAGCATGACTTTCCAACTATTTCATTGACAGGGGTGTCCAGTCTCATCTTCATAGAGCTGGCGTGGCTGCATGTTTTCAGTCCAATAAAACAGGAGCACACATTAGTTGTTTGAAGACTGAGACCAACTTGTTAAACAAGTGGAATCAGGTGTGCTCCATCTTTATTAGAATGAAACTTCTGGCCCATTGCAGGCAAGATTGGACACCCTTGGCATAACACAATCATTTCTGCCTGTTTCCAGCATCTTGTAGAATCCATAATGAGCATGAATTCATGCTGTTCTGAAGGCCATAGGAAGCGCATGAATTTGTGAATTCAGGCTAAAGGGGGCATAGCTCAGTGCTACATAATAAACTGGCAGCTCATGTGTTATGAAATGTATTTCTCCAATACACTTGGTTTACTTGACTGCCAGCACTGAGTAAATTATAGACTATTTTTGTAAATGTAAACCTATAATATAATATAATCAAAATAATAATAATATAACACAATAATGCTATAAATCTAGTTTACATCATTGTCTATATATTGCATGCAATTCTTTTTTTTTTTTGTTTGTTTTTTTTGAGGGGGTCAAGATTCACACAAGCACAGGTGAATGTATCAATGAGTGCACCTGGTCTGACTTACCACCAGTCCATGTCCAAAGAGACACAGCAGCATCAGCAGTGAAGGATGGAGCTTCATGTTCTCCATGTTGACCTGTGAACAGAGTAAAACGATTTTTGCATTCAGTATGCGCTACTGTTCACTGTACAAAAGCTTAGAACTATTTTTTTAAATTATAGAACATTCCTAAAAAATATATATTTATATAGACAAGATTATTGTAACATGCTAGTCCTGTGCAATGTCACAGGTATAAAAAATGAGTCAGAAGCTAGGAAAAAATTCAGAAGAAAAAATACTTTCTTCATAAATAATTAAGAAAGCTGTGTAGCATCAATAAAAACATAAAAGAATGTACTGATACTTAAAGAATAAAAATAGATAATCATACTATTATTAAAGCAGTACATCTTGGTGTTATAAACACAAACTATTAACAACATTAGTAATTTCAAACTTCTGAATGGCAGTGTATATTTACAGTTCTCTATGCCTGCCTCAAAGTTCTACAGATCAATTTTGGAGAATGTCTGCTTCTGCTGTGTGCTGAAAGGAATAGTCTCATAACTTTTTTTTCCCTCAGAAAACATCTTTTCCAGTTTTTTAAACATTTGTATGGGTTTTTGTAACTTTTATGAATTTTTGTGGACCTGGACTTCCTCCAAAGCTAAGGAAATTACATCCCATCATTTTCTCAATGGTATAGAACTGCATCTCAACATCATCATTCATATACTTGTTTATTTTAGTTGGAAATCTCTATCTTTATACTATCCAGTTGTATGTGTTTCCATACCTGAGAGGGAGAAAAACAGAAAGTGAAGGCACATGACTACCAACTACATTTAAATGAGTATATATATATACTTCCTTCACCTAAAATAAAAAGTTGTTTCTTTGTTGAATAAGTGTTACTTCACTGAATGATTTGGAACACTACTATAACAACAATGCAATTCTAGTCATGACTCAGGAGTATAGCATGTTGATTACTTTTAAAAGTAGCATTTTAATCATAGCATTTTAATATCAAAAGCTAAAATTATACACTACATGACCAAAAGTATGTGGACACCCCTCGTAATTATTGAGTTCAGGGGTTTGAGCCACATCCTAACAGGATGCTAACAGGTGTATAAAATCAAGCATATAGCCATGCAATCACCATAGACAAACATCAGCAGTAGAATGGATTGTATTAATGAGATTAGTGACTTTAAATGTAGCTCTGTCATGGGATGCCACCTTTGCCACAAGTCAGTTTGATAAATTTCTGCCCTGATAAACCCCAATCAACTATAAGTGCTGTTATAAGTGTCTTTTGTTGTATGACTCACTACCAAACTTCCTCTGGAAGCAACATCAGCACAAGAACTATGTGTTGGGAGGTTCATGAAATGGGTTTCCATGTTCGAGCAGCTGTACACAAGGCTAAGATATGCGCAATGCCAAGTGTCTCCTGGAGTGGTGTAAAGCACGCCACCACTTGACTCTGGAGTAGTGGAAACTTCACTATCTGGCAGTCTGATGAATAAATCTTTGGATGCAAGGAGAATGTTTCCTTTCCAGAATGCATAGTGCTAACAGTAAAGTTTGGTGCAGGAGGGATAATGGCCTGGAGCTGTTTTTCCGGGTTTGAGCTTAGCCCCTTAGTTCTAGTGAAGTGTATATGTTAATGCTTCTAAAGCTACAGTATACAAAGACATTTTGAGAATATTATGCGTTTCCAACTTTGTGGCAACAGTTTGGGGAAGGCCCTTTCCTTGTTTCAGCATAACTGTGCACAAAGCAAGAGCAATAAAAACATGGTTTCTCCAGTGGCCTGCACAGAGCCCCAAATTCAATCCTACTGAACCCCTTTGGGATGAACTGGAACCTCAATTGTGAAGCAACATCACTGCCTGACCTCACAAATGCTTTGACTGCAGTCAACTCCATATTAATGGGATGTTCAAGGTCATAGTAGGTGTTATGGTGGTTATGGTATGTCCACATACTTTTGGCCAGACAGTGTATGTCCTGACATATTGTATTTTACAGCTCTGAATATCACCAGAGAAGATCTGCCATTTTTAGCAAAGCTGTTTCTGTGCTTAGAGCAGCTCTAAAATCAACTCACTTTGCCATGTCTAACCAAATAATGAAAAATTTCTCATGAAAAAGTACAAAGTCCTCAAACAGTAAGGCCAGTGAATTTGGAAAGTCACTGCTCGGTTCGTGAATTTGAAAACTGCTCAGTAGTAATATCTTGTGTTCTAGGGTTGCTTCTATCTTTGCCTCTTTGTATGCACAAGTATACTTCAAATATCAATAGATTCTTTAAAAAAAATTTTCCTTCAGTTGTTTGGCAATCACTGTTTTTTGAAAATCATAATTCTGCCAATTCAGAGATGACCTAGTATTCTGTTAATTCTGTGATGAACTGAATCATTAAAAAGGCACTAAAAAGGTTAATGTAATATTGTAAGTTCTGATGATTACAAACATCATAACTAACCCACTGAAAGTTTATGCTATTTTGTCCAAAAAAGCATTACAAAAAGCCCAGTTAATAGAGCAAAAGGTCCTAATGTTACATAAGTTTGGTAAATGCAAACAAAAGAGATTTTCAAAATAAGAGCATACGCCTTTTTATAAGATGGTTTGTAGTTTTGTTGGAAGCTATGTTACAAGTTACAAGAGTCTGAAAGTTGTATCCATGTGACAACCACCTCACTACTCTAATCACATGCACATAAAACAGAACTACAATGATGTTTGCATTTGCAACGTGCAATTTCTCACTTCGCTGTTGCACAGGGTCAAGGGGCTTAAACAGAGTGGTAGAAGCACACATGCTTTCTGCAATGTGATTCATGGCTTTGAAATTACCTTGTAATATTTATACAGTTAGAAACCTTTGATAGAAGAAGTTTTTATAAGATAATCATAAATGATTTGAAAAAGAAGTATGATATTACACGAAAAACATTAAATGATAAATGATTATTATATTAGATATTTTACAGATAATACTAGCACAGACATCAAGGCACCAGAGTTTAAGCTTCTCCTCATGGAAGAATGTATTTCAACCCAGAAAGTTTGTGTTTTGCATTTTTGTTGAAATTGCTGTTTAGATATGGAACTGGAAGATGCGTAATGTCAGACACATTTAAGGTCCCATGTGAAAGGCTAACATTTCTTATGTTGGTCAGGGTGCTGTAAAGCTAGCCAGCAGTCAGAGGCATTTTGGAGACCAAAATAGGAGATACAGACTTACCAAACCGCCGTTTGGACTGGAAAGTGGTGATAAATATAGGGCAAGATGAGTGATGTTGCTCCTGGACAGATCAGTGTGGCTCTAACACATCCAAGCACCCCACTGCTGGTTAATGTTTTATCACCCATTGATTCATGCCGCACTACTTAGTTTTAAAAATATATGTCAATATATCCTATCCAGAGGTCAAACTTATAGAACCACCCGACACCGTGGCCAAGTATGTGCATACTACATACAAACCTTAGGCAAGGTACTAAGGATTTATTGTATCTTCATATCATACAGTGGTGGCAAGGTAGTTTCAAAGCTGCAATTTATTTATCTTACGTGCTCTGGACTGTTGCCGTTCTCCACCCACGCAGGACCTTGGAGCCTCCCACCCCCATACAGCTGCACTGCAGGCAGGGGGCTCCACCTGCAGAGTCATTTCAGGTGACCAATGGACACACTGGCAGAACGTGTCTTGCTGAAAGTGTGCTGATGCATCAAAATCCAATAAAAGTCCCTTATCAAAATATTCACTTGAAAAAAGTTTATGACAGATTAGACTGAATAATTATGTAAGATTCACTGAATCACTTTTATCAACATAGTTCCTGTTCATCTCGGGTCAAATTAATAAAATACTTCCTGAAACAACATGCATAAGCAGCCAGTTTAGCATTGTAGTAACTCATCATTTGTAGCTTTAATAATTATTGTGTGCATCAGTAATACAGAACACAAGTGGTTTACACACACACACACATACACACACACACACATATATTTTGTAAGCCACTTATCCTTCTGGGTCACTGGGGGTGCTGGAGCCTATCCCAGCACTCATTGTGTGGAAGGCAGGACCCATATGAAAAAAAATACATGGACTTGGTATTTTTATATATACATGAAATACATTTTAAACACATTGCAATCTATGCCAAAATACATTCCAAACACTAAAATGTATTTCAGAATATAATGGCATATTAACCCAATATAATTTAAAATGTATGGATATACAAAAATAAATGTACGTAAAAGTATTTATCAAATACGTTTAAAAATGTATGAAAATAGTCAAAATACTGTGTAATGTGCTTCACTGTTTGGAATACCTTTTGAAGTGAATTTGTTGTATTACATACAACTGAAAAAATAGGAACAAATACAAATAAATGCATTCTTAAAATATATCTAACAAATAGGTTATTTCATACATTGCAAAGATGTATTTCATAAATATATGTGAAATATATGTTTCTTCCATATGGGGAAACACCCTGGACAGGTGAACCTTTATTATAGGATTGCATCAGTACAGTTTGTGCTTGGTTGCTTTATATATCTGTGGGTTGTATAATGTTGCTAGTTGTGATTGTGAAATAGCTTAAAACATAATAAAAAAGCATTGGAGAATCCTTGGTGTGATGTGGCTAAGGACTGGCCTGCGGTAATATGACCAAAATTATTAACCAAAATTATTTAAGTTTGTGGAATCACTGGAATGCCTAAGGTCATCAAAACACCCACAGAAACTACTATGGAACATATGAGGTTTGCAAGATCCCCCAGCACCCAGTAAAACATTCTGATTGGTCAGAGGGTTGTGATTTCAATTTCAGAGAAGCATCACAATAATGATGAATAAACAATATATTGTGCAGCACTATGGTTCACTGAAAAACAGAAAATATCTGGTTAGACATGATTATTAATAATTTAGGCTTCAGGTACTTGGATGCAAATATTTCAAAAAGTAAATGCATTTCGATACCTAAAACCTGATGTTATGAATGAATTAGTCATGAAAACACACTATACTTTTTGTAAATACAAAAACTGTAAATACTTACAGCTTTATAATAACCAGTAAATTTGAAAGACAGCAAGATGTGTGACACACCTGCAAGCAGCAAATTACAATGTCTTAGCACTCCACCGTACCACTCCAAACACTGCTACACGTCTTTTAGTCTGCAACGATGCAGGCTGCATATGCATCAAAGGCCTCTTCTCCACTGTACACAGTGACATTTCCAAACGGACACAATTCGTAGCTCATAGCTCAGCAATGTTTCCTCGACACGGTTCATGGTGGGATGTCTTAATGGCATAGCTATTCACTGATTGGTTCTAAGTTTACATCAAAAACAAATAAGTTCAGTGTGCTTACACAGTCGGCAAATAAATAAAAGCAGTACACAATTTTCAACACATTATTTTATAAACGTCAGACCATCAATCTAACAACAATTGCTGAATGTTTAAAGGTGCTGCCAACCAGGGGAGATGAGCTTTTTGGCATTAGCTTAGCATGCTAACAGTTCTGCTCACCACAGAACAGGTTTGATTCTGGCTAAAGGCCACTGCACAGCAGATGCATCATGTCATTTCAGACAGCATATAAAATTCAAAACTATTGTTTTTAATAAAGGTACACTCACCACTGACACATGCAGTCAAAGCATACTAGCGCTCTGCAATTCTGAGCATGGTTCAATTTCTGCGTCACAGCATACTACCTATGATTTTGCCACAGAAATCCACAGAAGTAATGGCTAAAAATTTACACAGAGAAGAGTAGTCAGCCTTTTTAGAAAAACATACAAATGCTAAACCTGTTTTGTGATGTTTTAGGCTGTAGCCTTCTGGGCTGAGCCAACTGTGCCACATACCAAAGTAGAGGCTTGGTTCCTGATGCTCAAATAACACATATTTAGAGGATAATGTCTTATATGTGAGAGCACAAAGTTGCGTGACTGGTGTTGGCGTGACAGCTGAAATCCAATATGTTCTATGGCACAGGTCAACAAATGTTCTTATCCACAAAGGGCCGATGTGGTTTCAGGTTTTCATTTAATCACGCAGAAACACACCTGATTCCATTTATTTAATCAGTTGGTCTCCTTCTTCAAACACTTGATTAGTTTTATAAGGTGAGCTCATGCTTGGTTATCATGGAAACCAGTAGCCTCTCTGGCCCTTTGCAGATAAGACTGGTCAGGCCATAAGCCTGTTAGCCATCAGAAAGCCACTATTATGTGTAGTTTTTCTTCCTGGTCCTGATTTAGCAAGTCTCACAAGTCCACACCAGCAAGAAACGGCACATTATGGCCCTTCAGTGGAAAAGAGATCAAAGCAGGTGGAAATTGAGAATATACAGATATACAATATGCACTGCAGTCCACAAGTATGACAGGTCATTACTTATATAGTTTAGATGAGAAAATTAGAATGTTCAAAACACATTAATAGCCCATATCCTACAATTTTTGTGTTTTGTTTTATATTTACTCTGAGATCTTCTTATAATGCTTGTGTGTGTTTTTATGTACCAAAAACAGTCATAATTTATTTTTCCATACATTTTTCAACTTCTGTTTTTTATGTGGAATTAAACAGGGTGTTTTTGTTGCTGTGCTTTTTAAGAATGATATGTGTTAATGTTTTGATTACCCTGTTTTGCACCTCATTCTGAAGGCAGTTTGGACCGAAACACTCTTTATAACTTGAGCATGAACTAAACTGTTGTAAGTTGAACAGGCAGATATTTGTAAACAAGTTGAATTTTGTGACATCACAAGTACAGTAAAGCAAGCTGTTTTTGCAGCTTAGTTCCCTGCTGAAAAAATCCATACTGGTCTAAGATAATCTCTGCTGGTTTATGCTGGTCTGGTGCTGATTTAGCTGGTCACTCAGCATGGTCGTACTGGTTGACCAGCATACCAGCATCCAAAACACAACATACACTAGTTTTGCGGGTAACCAGCATTATGCCATTGCTGCTGATCAGTATAAAAGCATCTAAAACAAACACAGACTGGTTTTGCTGGGGACCAGTCATGTTGGTATATGCTGTTTTTTCTAGCAAGGTTTCATATATGAACTGTATGGACTGTGGAGTGGATGGTATGTTTTGATAGCTTAACAGTGTTTCTGTACCATTTCAAACTCTTTCAAGCATGAATTTCAGAAAAGTGAGGAAAATTCACCAGCATAGACCAGCTGTTTTGTTTTGGATGCTGGTATGATGGTCAACCAGCATGACAATGCTAGGCAACTAGTTTAACCAGCAGCAGACCAGCATAAACCAGCTTAAACTAGCATAGAATTCATGCTGGTTTGTGCTGTTTTTTTTTTTCTACAGGGATTGGCCCTGGATTAATTACATTAGCAATTAATTAGCTGGAGTAATTACATAAGATTCACTGAATTACTGAATTACAATGACTTACAGCATAGCTTTGGCTCATATCAGCTCATATCATTGTCTTATTCACAAAATGACAAAATGTGTGTTTGAGTTTTAATTTGAAGACTTTTTACTTTAGTCTTTTCATCAGAAAGTGAAATGCATGCTCAGTGGTGTTGAGTGGATGTGAGGTTGGAGGCTAAAGTGGAATAATTAGTGATTCTTTAACTAATTGTAGAAGAAGGTTTAGCAGTTTTCTTGTTTAATTAGTGGGGCAGATTCAAATTGTTAGGGACATCCAGTCTCCAGCTTCAAAAAATATACAGAGAAGAGTACAGTAACCAAAACATATACAAATTTACAATTTAGTGTTTGTCTTAATGTTATTTAATCTATTGAGATTCCATCCTCTATTAAAAGCATACTGTCACTGAACAACAGACTCACACATCTCTACACACTGTGATACAAGTGAGCAATAACCAAGGAAACCTGTTTAATACTTATCAGACAGGGCCCTCTGCTGGTGGAATACTCAAGTGCATATAATCTGCAGCTTATAGAGCCACTATCAATAAGCAAATTTGCTAAATTTAAGAAATTAGAATGATTGATAATATTTACCAGCAGGGCATTATTAATGCATGAGCTTACCAGCGCTCAAGTTCAAGGCCTCAGGCTGGACTGGGCCCCAAATGATGCTGGAATAAACAACAAAATATAAAAAATTTGATCACTGCAATTTATAACAAGGAAATCAGTTTGTGTTGTGCTGTGTTCCTCAGATCTTTATTGGGCTTTAAGTGTGAGAGGGGCAATGAAAAGCAATAAAAAAAAACAAATAAAAAAATATTGATTGGTGGTCCTTATGTTATATACTTTGTGTAATCCAACAAAAACAATAGCTCTGTTTTAAAGCATGGTTAATCCAGGTTAATCCATGGTTAATTATTTAAATTCCCTTATATGAATTATGATACAGCGATTCTTCTGTTAACGAAGTGAGTTGAGGACGATTGGCATTCATGTCATGAAAATACAAGAAAAATAAGCAAACTTATTTAAAGGAGATATATTTTACTCTTTTTTCTCCTTTTTTTTCTCTTTAATATACTTCCTTGGACTTTTAAAAGACGTATGTGATGAGTGGGGAAAAAACACTTTAATTCAGCTTTTGTATGGTGTGTTTTAACCTAGAATTTTCTCATCTGCACTGTAAACGTAAATTAGTCGATTTTAAAGAATCATGCGAACTTATTTCCTCATAAAAAATGTTACTCAACAGTTTCAAAATTAAATAACTTATGAGTTATAACTTGATAAGTTATAGTTACTTTCTATTTCTCAGCAAGATTAACTCAAACACCTCAATAATTCTTCTAATGGTTTCATCTGAGCTGGTACTCCTGTACTTTTTCAAGTTCTGTTTAATCCTGAATGTTAGATTAACTTGAATACTCATCCCTGTGTTTTAAAGTGTACTGGTATCAATTGAAACAACTCCATTATTCTCAATTTGGTTCATACAGTAATGAACACATAGCTCAGATAAAACAGGAGCCACCCATTTTAAAAGACTAAAATATTTTCATACATCTTTGCCATTTTGTTCAGAAACAGATGAAGACTGATATTTACCACCTTATAGCATTCATGGATCCAGGCTAATCTGGTAGAACTGAACACAAAACACCATTATGGTGAGAATAACAAAACCCTGTGAAATGCATCCAAACATTTTAGCATGAAAATGCAATGACACAAAAATAACATTTTGCAAAGAGAACTAATAAAAATGAGAAAAATAAAAGCTAATTAACAGAAACCAAAAAACAACACTCAAAAAATTTTGTTTTATTTTTTCTAATATGTTAAAATCTGCAGAAAAACATAAACTGTGCTCTAAATGTCTATGTATGTTTCCAATAGAGGATGTGTTATTTTCACCTAGAAAATCGATGAAACATGTAAATTTCACCAGGTATCTTCAAACTTTTTGATACGAGTGTGTATATATACAGTGATGTGGAGTCTGTGACATCCCAGGGTTGGAACATTCAGGTTTTTGAAACTAAAAAACTTAGGGGAAGAAAGCCCTGAATGATTCAGGGGGCCCAGAGTTAGACAAAGACCCTGGAACATGCCAGAGAATATAGAGTATGTAGAGAAGAGCAGATAATGGGAATGGGGCCCATTGTAATCTTTTCTCAGGGGGCTAGGATTTCTAGCCTGGCTACTACCAAACTGTGCTGGAACATCATCCCTCTAGGATAAGAGTTGAGTATCCTGGGTTTAGATCATAAGTAGATCATAGGTAATTGTTTTCCTCATTCCATCATCAAGGGCTTCAAGATAAATCATAGTTTTTATACAATTTAGCAACAGTTTCCATGATAAACACATCATAAGAGCTGCAGAGACAGAACAGATTAAATTACCTCATACACACAACACTAGAGAAATGTCATCATATTGCCAGTATAAACCATCAGAAGCCTAATGAGTGCTTCTCTGCTCTGGGATTAAACACTGCTCTCCCATGTTTAACCTTTATGCAAAATACATACGTGCACAGCTCAAAAACTACTCCTTATCCTGAACTACAAGCATGTAATAATGCATCAAACACATTAGGATTGTTCTCACATCCAGTATTGTGTTTTTTTTTTTAATTCATTTTACCATTTCATGAAAACTATTAAGTCATTTAGAACTTGATGGCAGCAATGCATCTCAAAAAAGGTGGGACACAATTCCAAATTTTGATTCATCTGACCACAGAATAGTTTTCCGTTTTGCCTCAGTCCATTTTAAATGAGCTTTGGCCCAGAGAAGATGGCGGCATTTCTGGATCGTGTTGACATATGGCTTCTTCTTTGCATGATACAACTTGCATTTGTGGATTGTATGGCAAAGTGTGTTCACAGACAGTGATTTCTGGAAGTGTTCCTGAGTGCAGTGATTTCCAGTACAGAATCATGCCTGTTTTTAATGCAGTGCTGCCAGAGGGCCCGAAGATCATGAGCATCCAATGCTGACTGTCAGCCTTGTCCTTTGCGTACAGGGATTTCTCCAGATTCTCTGAATCTTTTAATGATATTATGTACTGTAGATGGTGGGATACCCAAAGTCTTCACAATTTTACATTGAGAAACATTTTTCTGAAATTGTTTCACAATTTTTAGATGCAGTTTTTCACAGATTGCTGAACCTCTGCCCATGTTTGCTTCTTAAATATATATATAAACTTTCCTCACTTTATTATCCTCACCTTTTTTTAAATAAAGCAGTTTGATGTAGTATGTAAACATTGTTTTAAAACATACCATTCCCTCCCCAGTCCCTGCAGTCCACGGAGGGACACTAAGCTGCAAAAACAGCATATTTTGAATAGTTTTTGTGATGTCACCAAAATCACCACATTTAACCAAAGTTGTGTTCAAAAGAACACAAGACAGAATACACTTCTGCACATTTTAATGCACGATTACTGTTTATTTTCTGAATGTAACATATTGGAGGGGGTTGACATTTGGCTATTTAAATGTTATAGCACAATTTATATTTTTATATTTTATTGTTTTTAACAATATGTTAAACTCAGCAAACAATAGAAATTGTGCGCTACAATTTGCAGGAAAATTCAATATTAAATGTGTTCCCTATAGAAGTGTATTTTTTTTTACTTAGAAGATCAACACAACATGTAATTTGATCAAGTATGTTCAAACATATACATACGACTGTATATCCACCTAATCAGTCTACAGCAGTTCAGCTCTGCTTATTCACCTTAAAGTTATGAGAAGAGTCCCATTCCAGAATGCTTTTTGAAAGAGGCACAATGTAGGTCAGCCAATAAGAACAGAGGTAATTTACATATTTTGGTCTTGAAGGCACAGTAACAAAAAAAACTTGTACAATTCTAAGGGACTGAGAGAGGCTGGAAAATGGTCATGCAAAAATGAATTAGTAAATAGTTTTTAGTTGTAGTGTAGTTTTCACAGTTCATCTCAATGTAGAGCTACAGATTCTTCGTTCTCTTTGTTCTGTGATTGTAGACATAACAGCAAACACATGCTCAATCCCAAATGTTGGGATGTTGAATGAACAGTCATCTATAAACATATACATATTAATGCTGAAAAATAAATTGTTCTTTTACAGATTTCACCCGGTCTCATTATATAAGCCGTTACAATTGGTTGAGAAGATTTAACACAACAAACAGCAATCATGGTGAAGGCGAAGGAGGAGCCCTAGCAAAGACTTTAAACAGCCTTGTCAGTATATCTGGTTCGATAATATGTGAGTGAAAAGTTCATGGAAGCACAAATAAAAGTCCCTGGACAGGTGTGTCATGCAAGATTTTACAACTTTCTCAGACTAATGATAAGAAAGGTAAGAGACAAGCCAGCAGTCACTCAAACACTTGCATGGTAACCTGAAAGCAGCAAGAACAATGGTTCCACAGAGAACAATTAGCAATGAACATTACTGCAATTATCCCATTCAAAACTCTTCTGCTAAAAACAAGCAGAGATCCGCATCTAAAATTTGAACACAAGCATTCAGACAAATCAGAATTATGTTGGAACAATGCATCTCTGATCAGATGAAACAAAAATAGAATTCTTTGGCAATAATTCAGCTCATTATGCTTGGTATGATCCCAAGAACACCACATCCACAGTGAAGCATGAAGGTGGGAGCATCATGATATGGGGCTGCTTCTCTCTGAATGGAATTTGGGCATTACACATCATTGAAGAAAACATGAATGGAGTAGTGAGAATCTAATCTAATGGAAACAAATAGCAAAAATACATATCAAAACCTCACATCTCTATATTTTTGTGATTTTATTTAACTTATTTTTTATGCCATTTGGAAACACTATATGTCCTTCACATTGTGAGACTATTTCATAGCTAATGAACCGATAGAAATGGTTAACTGACGTTTCTTCCTTCTTATTTTTTGCAACAATTTTTTTCCTTCTGCAATTTTAACTATACAAGGTTTCATTTTAAGATCAACAATTTATTAGATATTGCGAATCATCAACACTGATAAACCAAAAGTATTAAACAGACTACCATTTCTCATTGTGTTCTCTTGTTCATCTCCTGCCTATCTAAGGTTAAACCTGCAACGAAACACTTGCTCATCCAGAATTCCCACAAATTTGGGATGTTGTAAAGAAACTTCATCCTCGCTCTCTCACAGAGCCCCATTGTGCATCTCTCAGCAGGCCTGTTCGCCTCACGCTGTGTTGAGTTTCAGCTAAGGCAACAGTGGATCCTCTATGTTTATCTCCTTGCTACTCCTCTTCTCACACTACACACAGACAAGTTCTTCTCTTTACCTTCCTCTCTCCCTCTTTCCCCTCTTTATCTCTCTTCATTTCTCTCCACCTTCCTCCCCTCTCAAGTCTTCTGATTCAGAGCCACCTTTGTGATTTTTTTTTCCTCCACGGTATATTTCCTCCAATTACCTAGCTATAGTAAATTATAGTGTATTGTTACTGTTTCTTGATTTTGACCATGTTTTGGGTTGAGGTCGGCTTAGATGGTTTTCTCTGCATTTTTTCCAACTATCCCCCCCTTGGAGAAGACCACCTGCTAGCGACCCCCAGTTAATTTGAGAATGAGACCCATACTCTACGGTAACATTTACTGTTATTATTCAGCAACTACAGGGTCTTCAATCTAAACTAATGAAGCTATTTTTAGGTTATAGAAGTGTGCAATGAATCTTCGGGCCCACCGGTGGGCTAATGACATGTTAAGGGGTTAAGTATACTGATCTGTAAAATACCCGCAGTTATAAATAATGGACATGATGGACAATATTCAGGAACTTACTAAATATAGCACATTAAGACAAAAATGGTCATGGCTTGTCTGACATCAGTCATCCATTGCCTGATTTTCTCAAAATCTGTCACTGGGTCTCTAAATCACTATTGTACAGTGGTACAATGGCCTATTACCTAGTCTCAGCCTCACAAGCTCCACCCACTGGGGGTACGAAGCATCTGATATCTACTGCAGGAAAAGCTATCGGTATCTAGTTGCTAAAGTTGCATTCTGATTGGCCGTCCACATATATCCACTTTATGGTTGGTTATTTTACATGGTAGTCAGAACAGCCCTTTTCTGTCAGAGTTGCCACTTCTTGGCTACATTAAGCGACAAAACACATTTTTTTACACAGTTATTCAGAGTTTTTCCGCCCTTGTTACAGTTTTTCTCGATTGCTTACAGGTTATTGCAGGCTAACGCACAATTTAGAATACGTGAGGTATTGTTAGGTATATCAGGTACAGCGTGATTCAAAAATATTTATCCAATTTCAAAGCCATATTTTTACAACCGTGAGGCACCGAGGAACCAGTCATCAATTTAAAGATGGGGTCATAGAGTTTCTGACTGTCAAAGGAAGATGGCTCCCTTTAGTCTGTGAAGACATGGTGACCCTTGAGCAGAAAGCTTTTGCGTTCTCCACTTCAATAAGACTGAATCCGTCATAACTGTTCAACGTGATTTTCGTCGGCAGTGAACCTCCAGCAGCTCAGAGCGTTCGTTGGTGCCAACAGTTCCAAGAAAAAGGTTGTAAAGGGAAGAGCCCTCGATTTGGTACTCTACTTCTGGCTCCCAAGATCACCAGATCTCATGCCATGTGACTTTTTTTTGTGGGAGTATGTTAAGGATTCTGTTTATGTGCCACCACTCCCGACAAAACTCTATGATCTCCGAAATCGCATTGAAAGAGCCATGAGTACAGTGACACTCGACACGCTCAATCGAGTATGGATGAATTCGACTATGACGTTGATGGTGTCCGTACAGTTGGAGCAGGTCAAATCGAGCGCTTGTAAAATTACATAATAAACTTTATACTCACTTAAACCATTTGCAATTTATTGCACTGTTCTGTAATGATTTACAAGTCAAATAAATCATTTTGAAATCAGATGAATCATTTTGAATCACCCTGTATTTTTTACTTGTGTCAATGTAGCAAAGTTCTGAACACTGTTCACTGCATTTTTCTCTTATTAAAAACTGCTTGCACACTTGCTGTAGAACAATTAACATCTTCACCTCTAACCACAAATTTCATGATAATATCTCATGAAATCATTTTCAAAGATAAAGACAGAAAATGCATACATTTGATAATTAGTTACAGATCTCAGACTACAACAGGATAAACATTACAGATCTTATCTTCACTCCTGTATCAGTGAGAGAATAAGGAAGAAATAAGGTCAAAGTTTTATTTCCCATCTATTTCATATTATATAATGAATATAACGCAAATAGGTAGACATAAACATGTGAGTCTATTAATGTGTAAAGCATGAATGCATGTTTTACTTTATGTAGTAAAGCCACAAATTGTGTTTTGTATGAACTGGCCACATCTTCCAGCATTCAGCCAATGAGCTTCAAGACAGCATTACTTAAAAAACAGCAACTATAGGCACTGCACTACTACCTGCTGCGAGCAGAAAGAAGAAGAGAGGAAGAAGAAGAGTGTAGGGACAGAAAAAGAGAGGAACAGTATTCTCTTGGTGTTAGTCTTGTGTGACCCTGTTGAATATTCACCCGCCATATTCAACACATCTAAAAGAATGCATTTTTCTCTCTTGCTTTTAGAAGGTCTATGAGCACACACTGTGTCAGCAGACAACAATGTTTCACTATGCCTTTAGGAAAATCATAGTCAGGAACTGCCAGGACTGAAGAACATATTCAAGAAGATTGTAGAAAATTTAAAGAACTAGACTGACTAGACTGCACACTGTATGTGACATAGATCACCTTTTTGTAGAGGTGAGAAACAGGAAAAAAAATCATTTATTTACTATTAATGTATTTATTCTTGCGAACAACACATGGTAAATGCTTCAAATAAGTCTTCTGTCGTCCGCTGTCCTGTCTGAAAGCATGGTGTATATTTTGTATTACTAGTGGGTTTTATTCTCATGTAAACACTAAACACTAAAAAGCACAAAAAATAAAGCCATCAATGAATAGTTTAATTAGGTTTATATGAAGTTTTTCATTGTCTCGTGTCAGCAAATCTGCAATTTCTTTAGTCCAAAAACATCAGCAAACTCACTGAAACAACTGTTTTCTTAATTTCTCTGTGTAGTATGAAAAACCTGATTTGTTGGAGGAATTCATATGATAGTTCATATGATAGATGGGTTTGGACTTTTGATGTGAATATTTAATTTTTAAGAGTATGTTTTTATAGCCAGAGGTTCATTTCGCTCTCAACACGGGACAACTTGCTGAATATGTGTAGTGTTTTGAGAATGTGCGTAAGCATTCAGGAGCAGAGACACTGTACCCTTAAATGTGTGTAAGCAATCAAGAAAAACCTTAAATGGTGTGAAATGTGTGTGAAAAACGAGCAAAAGCAATAAGAAAGCATTGACTTTTACAGAAGGAGATTTCTCTTGTGCTAAGAGGGTGACCATGAAGACTAAGCGGAACCCAATTACATTGTCTTTTAACAATACAGAACAACTGTAGTTAACACTAGTTACCGATGTAACTGTGGTTATGTAAGTAGTGGATGACCACCAGGGTGGTTCTTACTGAGTGGGTGGTTCTCTAGCTGTACCAGCTGTAGACCAAGAAAGTATGGCAAACAGTCACCTTTTGACACCAGCATGTGATGCAGTCAAGCTTATATTTAATCGAGTTACACTGTAGTCTTTCTCCTGAACCAGGTCTCTCCTCGCAGACTCTAAGTGACCAGGAACCCTGGCGGTCATTTATTACTCACACAACCGCACTTATATATGTAACTAGAGTTATGTTTTATATTTCTGACCACCAGGGCAGTTCTTACCAAGTGGATGACTTATATCTACAATGTCACGAGGAGTGCCTCAACTGCAGCCTGAACCCAGGGACAAACTGCCGGTACTAGGCCAGTTGAAGCAGGGGAATGTGCATAGTAACAAACCATGTGGCCACTGCACAGATGTCCACCGGAAAGACACCTTTCAGGGCAGCTCAGCAGGATGCTATGCCCCTAAAAGAGAGTTCAGTAGCTGGTGTGGGCAACAAACAGCCATCATCCTCATACCCCAGTTTTATCACATCCCCTAGCCCAGGGGTCTGCAACATGCAGCTCCAGGTCTTTTGCTGCCCTGTTGTGGCTTGACAGCAGAATTCAATTTTTAGGTAAAAATAAAATAATCCTCTACTGTAGTAAAATAAAGCGCTGCTGATCGTTCTAACACAGTTTTAATAATAAATGGTCTTAAATGCTGGAGTTCATGCAGCCTGTAAGTGCTAATTCACCAACCTTTAACCCTGAGGGTTGGCACACAGACTGCTGATCACCACAGCAATGCAGACAAGAATCTTGCCTAGCTAGTACCTAACGAAAAGGCAAAGATAGAGATTTAAGATGAACATCGATAATTTGGAACTGAATGGACTTATTTGCATTTATAAGCACTCAGCTGGTTTCCTGATACGTTTAATCTGCAACAAGCAACTGTCAAAGTCGGCTTCTTGTTCGAATTTTCCCGTTCCACCTTAAATGGTACAGCAGATATATTCTGACACCATTTTAGGTGGAATGGGAAAAATTGAACAAGAAGAAGAAGGTTGAGAGACATTTTACAAGAAACTATTCTATTTTTGAAGAAAAGTTTCCTGTCAGAGGTGGGAGAAAAGTGAGTACAGCTGAGCTAAAGCTTAAAGTACAGCAAAGTAAGTCTGCATTTTTGTTTATATTATATTTTTAGCCTTTACTAGTACATTAGCACATACTGAGACATATTTACAGCCAAGATGGTAAAATGGACATTAAATGTTGTGGCTCCCAAGGTGGCTTGATTTTTATTGAAAGGACAAAATGGCTCTTCTTAACATTTGGGTTGCGAACCCCTGCCCTAGCCAGTGGGAGAGCTGCTGCTTAGAGACTGGAAACCTCATCTTGACTCAGAGAAGCATACAACATCTGTTCTGATCTGTTGTGTGAAGCCCTAGCTGTAGCAGTGACATCCTCAGCAGTGATGTCCTCAGAGCCTGAACTGGGCATAGTTGGTCCCGTCTGGGATCACACTGGTCCATGTAAGGTGCTTGGGTAAGAAGGCAGAGTAAGATCTCAACAAAACATATGCATCATCCAGGCGCCACTGGAGACACATGAGGCTAATGAAAAACTTACAGACACACTCAGCCATAGAAAAAGCGAGCTGTCTTTAAAGAAACACTTAGGAGCAGCCTTGAAGTGGTGGATGTGTCTATCATCACCACCCCCCTTCATAAAGGAATCAGCCACACGGTCATGCCAGTAGACAGGAACACACTCGAGTGCCACAGTCTGAGGGCTAACAGAAACTCTGAGGAGATGCTCACTCTCACTCATCTGTGACACTCCAGGTCCAGCCCGAGGCTTTTCAGCCAGCTGCTATGCCACTAACGAAGCCATCCCCGAGCAATTACCTGCATGGCAGCTGTAAGCCCTGAAGTTCCAGTAGCGTCAGATATGGCACCAATGAGCCCAGCGTGAGGCTATGGATAGATTATAGGATCACTAAAGCCCATTCCTGGGCCAATGATGTCATCATAAACCACATAAAAAAAGTCCATCCTCTGGAAGTCAAAGAGTCCAAAAGAGTGTCCCTGCATGAGTCAGACAGAGGCATTTTTGCTAGCCAAACCTGCCGTCAAACATGTATAAGAGTGGCTACCAACCGACCCATGGTTTGAGTTGAATAGTCCAATAGTTGAAAGGGCTGTATTCAGGAGTTCCTCTATAGCTCCAACAGTCCAAGTGCTCTGCAGCATGCTATACAGGGCGAGGAGGATAAAGGACAACAAATTAGTTAGTCTCCCTAACTGTATTGCAAGATCATGGGCCGTCACAATGAGCTTGCCAGTGCACCTGATGGGTTGGGGTGCAGCACTTCGTAAGGGAAAACCTTGTTAAAGGCAATACAGGCATCCATCGCCAGTACAGGGGCTAGCCCATGGGTCTCCACGTCCACCATAGAGGGGAGCATTCACCCGCTGTGGTCTGTCTGGGCTTACGCAGGCGAGACTTAAAGGTGGCTCTAAACTCAGTAATAAAATTCTGACAAACAGGCATGGAAAATTTCTCCTCTGTGGCTGTGCATTTAAAAAAGCCCCAATGAAGAGGCAGTTTGAGGCTCTGAAGTAAGCTGAGTGCCTCTTAATGAACTCTTAGCCTGGGCAAAATTAGCGGGAAATGTGTCTTTGACACTGCTATGGAGAAAATGTTAAACTACTCCCTCATAGCAGACAAAGTGTGCCCTGTGGGCTCCAGTGGGGCTATAGGGTTGTTCTGGCTAGCCATCTTGCTGGTTAATGCCCTTAATAATGACTTCATTTGGGCTATGTCCAAGGATAGTGAATCCACCTTCTCAGTCAAACTACAGATGGACTCTTTGTCTCTGTCGTCTGCAGCATGTCTGATCCTACTGTGGATTTGCTTTTCTTTCACAGCTCCTCAGGCAGCAGTATAATGGTGTAGTTCATAAAAGGATCAACCAGCGCTTCATGGAGATGATCCAATCCAAGGCAAGATGGGCATAAGTCATGGCTGTCAAGTGGCTCGAGAATATTAGGGCATTGAACACAACTGCCCAGGAGGGACAGGTTTTTAGCCACGGAAGGCTGTGTTACACGACTGCAAACCTGATGAGAGGAAGTTTAAGACGTAGCTACTGTAAGCTAACAGAGAAGTAGTAGCCTGTTATCTCTGTTCCGTAAGTGTCCACTTCGACTAATGCATCGTGGAGAGACGCAACTGGCTTACCTCGCATGGTCTTCAAGTCGGGTAGGCCTGGCTACTCAAAAGTACCTTGTAGCTAATAGCGCTGTTATATCAGCTGATGTTAGCAAACCTAGCTCGTTTGAGGAGGACCGGCAAGCCGTAACAGATGCCTAAGGCTTGCAGTCTAGCTGAGACAGAGGCAGACGCCAGGAAGTAGCAACAAAAACTCAGTTTCTCTTGTTTCCGAGTGAGCCTTGCTAGAAAGGAAATCTATAACTGGTGACAGCTCCACTTACTGGTGTGAAACAAAGCCACCGGGCACAGACCTAGCTCAATCACAGCATGAGAGGGCTTGAGCAGGGCAGGCTGGCCGAGCTGAGTAGGGCAGGCTAGCCGAAGCTGAGCACTGCTGATGGAGCAGCTCAGATGATGATGGCTTGCTCCCGAAGTTCCAGAATGTCAGTAAAGAAACAGCCTGTAGAGGACGAAGGTTTTCAAAGCTCAGACAAAGTCACCAGGCTGTGCTGAGTTAACAAATTACTCGGTCCGAGAAGGGAAGGAAGACTGCATTGTGATGCGAGTATATAAGCTCGGCTAGGTCACACGCTGGTGTCACGAGGTGACTGTAGCTGTGTCCCAATTCAGGGGCTGCATCCTTCGAAGGATGCGGTCTATGAAGGCGTGTCCTTCAAAGGCTGTGTAGATCGGCGAAGGCTGAACTGAAATGAGACGGTCTGCTCTACAGCGGATTTCCTGTTTGCGTCACAGCGCCGCTGCTCCTGCCCTTACTGGTGCGTCATAAAACGCCACTCTTGTCAAGGTTAAAGTTCTTTAAAGACGGAGCCAGAAACCTTAATTTTGTTGTTTTATTTTTTTTTATTTATTAGAGCTGGAGATACTTCCCTCTGTCTGCTCCTTGCTCCCTAAAACAAAACAAAATCGCTTCAGGCCTTATTGGCTTTTTTAACATTTGTATCGTTAGCTATTCAATTTAGTTTAAACCCAATACACACATTTAAAAGGGTCCTCAGCCGCCGTTCACTCCTCTGCTGACGCTGCCATGTTCTCGAATCTCCGCCGACGCGCAATGAACCTCGGGATATGTTGGCTGGCGAAGGCCTTCAAATGCGGCCTCCGAAGGACGCAGCCCCTGAATTGGGACGCAGCTTGTTTGGTATAGGTGACTGTGTCTGTCTGCAGCTGGCTCAGCTGGAGTACATGTACTCTGTCGGAAACGCTCTGGCGGTCTGAAGATACGAAACATTTTCAGTTTATCTGTATGTGGACAGTAAAACATCGATTCAGAACACGAGCACTGCCGCTCTACTGTTCTGTTATCTTGCTGTTTACAGGTCCTGTTCTAACTGGCCTGTATCGATGTATTCAGTGTAATAAATCTCATGCCACAGTGCACAAGTTAATATTTTCTGACAGATCACACTGCATGTGCGCGTGCTTAGTGAGTGTGAGTGAGTAAAAGAGAGAGAGAGAATGATAGAGAGACCCCGACAAAGAGGCTGAGTGATAGAGAGAGAGGGATTGTGCGCGCGCACGTGTGTGTGTCTGTGTGTATGTGCGCGTGAGTGACGTTGCTCGCTCGCGCACCTCTTCAGCTGGTGCAGCGCGCGCTCCGCACTGTTTTCTGGCAGAGATACTCCGAACATCACATAATGGTGGTACCTGTGTTTAAGTACATCTGGGGGGCGAAAAATGGACTCATCCTCTTATGCACTCCGTTTCTTCTTCTTCCGCTGCCTCTGGTTATCGGAACGAAGGTATGAAACACTCACTTATACTCAGCTTTTACCTCAGAGTCGTGGAGTTAGAGACGATAGCGGGTCTCTGTAACTGGACTCAGATCTTGTAACGGCACCGCGACAGTTGATCCATAACCTGATAAACGACGACAGAACATTGAACAGACTTTGAGGCGAACAAGGCAGGAAAAAGAACGATAACTGTGGTGAACTTTTACTTTTCTACTCTTTTTGGCTAAATCTGAATCTGTGAAAGCTGAAAGTGTGGTTTAACTCGGAACACGTGGTTGGAGAGAGTTGCTCCGACAATGAGAGCTGAGTGCTGATGCCGGCTTAAAGCAGCGGTTAAAGGGGAAAAGTGTATGGAGCCAGCCCCCCAACAAGGCAGTGTTTGTCTAAGGGGCTTGAGCAGTGACCACCCTCTGTTCCCCGTAGCCCCCCGTGTTGGCTTTACTCTTTGTTGTCCTCATGAAACACTCTTCTCCGGCAGACCGTGGGAACTCCCTAACCAGCCTGTCTTTGCTGGGATTCACTGGTTGAGCCACTCTATTCTGCCTCTGAAAAGTGGGCCTCCATCTCTGGAAACCTATGGAATGTCCAGCTCTGCATTAGGCACCAGGATCAGTTTTGCAAATGAACAACTGCCCAGTTAGTTTCTTTCAGATTTGGCTCTAAGTGACTGAATAACTGGGGGAACTTTGCACTTTCTTGTGCATCAGCTGTTTATGTTAAATTAACTTTTTTACCAGTGAACATAAAAATGATTATTATTTTTTTTTGTTTCAAAGTGAGCAACAGAATTCCAAGCAAAACACTTCACACCAGTTCTGTCTGTTTCTTTATTTATGCACTTGTAAGGTAAATCATTGTTTTACTTTATTGATTCATTATCAGAGGTAAGATATGAGGATGAAGAACCCTTGTTTTGTTATTAACTTAAAGGCCACCCTGACTGACAGGTGACGCTGACAAGACGTGGACTGAGTGGGAAAAAAATTAAATGGGGATTTTGGTCTGAATGTTATGCAAGATTTTAGGGCTTAGTTAAACTACCACGACTGAAATGTGCTTATTGTAGTACCTGTGTTAACAGCATGTTCACTGCTGGACTTTCCTGTCTTGGGAAAGTTCGTGACGTGATGTGTGATTCATAAACTCGACCAGAACATTTATCAAAAATCTGGCCACCGAAGGACTCTAAAATAAATAAATTACGCTCTTAATGTTCAAGGAAAAACCTTCAACTGGGTGTGGGATAGAACCTTTACATATGTGGAGGTTCTTTAAAGTTCAAAAAGGTTTTTTCACACTCATCTACAAAAATGAAACTTTAACAGTCCTTTAAAAGGTTCTTTAGGGCAGTGATTCTCAATCAGGCTGTTCACTTTTTTTTTAATCCCTGGGCCACTATTCCTTGGCCACACCACCACCCCTCCTTTAAGGAAACATTGATTTTAATTAATAATTAATTAATAGTTAATTAATAATTAAGGCTGTTCACTTTTTTGCACTACAATGCAAAACCTAACTGCACATCGTAAAGAAATAATTAAGTTAATACAACATAAAAAGAAATTTGGAGTAACTTAATCTGAAAAATTCAAACTAACTCAGAAATGAATTGTTGAGATAGTGACTCAGTCATTTTAAAATATTTCTTTTTAGCATATTTTAAGTTAGGGCAACTTTATTTAAATGTGTTATAGTCACTATTTTTATTTAAGTTGACAGTACATGCAAATGCAGACAGGCCAATAAGGGGTTGTTTTTAAAGATTGGTGAAAATGTAGTGTGCCTGTGTTGTTTTGCCCCATTTCTACCAACATATGCACATTTATAATGAAGGACTGTTTACTCCATGCATTAGTCCTAGTTTTAACCTATTCAGAATTAGCTATGTTAAAAGTCATGGATGCCAAGCACATGAAATAGTCTTGATGTCTATCAGGAGTAGCTGATTGCCTCAGCACAAGTGCAATATATTCTGAAATTTTGTAGCTAACAAATGTAAAATGTTTACATTTAAATGATTTGGACTTTTCTCATAAATTTATTTGGATGAATTCAGACAATCAAACAGGATCTTTAAGTTGAAACAGCTTATTACAAGGTAGTTTAGACTTTTCAGCTACACTTGATCAATGTTTGGTCAATGCAACCTTCTTGAGTGAAATCCACTTCGTTCCTATTGGCTCTTGGTACCATATATCTGCATATATATTTGTCTTTCCACCTTGTTTACCCTACCTTCCCTTGAGTGTATACTTACTTTCTGAACTTCTTTCTCATCACTGAATTCAAATAAGCATTGAGAAACCTGAGTTACCAAGTTTCCACCTGCTGAGTGTAGTTTTGTGGTAGTGAAATACCACAAAAACTACTTTTGCGCTCTAGGCTAATCTGTCAGTTTTTGGCAAGATGGTCCGAAGTAAAATTAAGTTGGACATTGTTATCAGTGTCTGTTATTATTGCGATTTTGCCGTATAATCTGAACTTGTTACAACGATGGCCTAGTTAAGCCTAGCAGGGAATTAAATTTACAGTTACTTAGTTGCATTGAGTTAGTATAACTACAATACAAATAACTATATAACTATCAATATAACTATACTCCAAAATACTCATTTAAGATCAACAAAATGAATGCAGTTCAGTTTACTCAGTTTACTTAAGTGTATACAACAATAAACACATGTTTTGTTCATACTTAGTTCAGGGAATAATTTTTGGTCAAATGATTTGAGTTATTTAACTTAAACTCTCAATACTTTGAAGGCTTCTGGTGAATGAGAAGAGGTTTTGTGTTCTGTGCCTGTCAGCTCATCCTTGTGATGTTCTGGTTCTTTCTAGGAGGCTAGCTGTGCGTACGTTATTGGGCTGATGGCAGTGTACTGGTGTATGGAGGTGCTGCCGTTGGCCGTCACCGCTCTCTTACCTGTTGTGCTCTTCCCTTTATTTGGTGTCATGGAGTCCAAAGACGTAAGTTCTGGCCCCTTGATACGCACACCAGTGCTTTGCAGTTTATAACTATAATATAAGTGTATAACTATAATAAATGCTATAAAAGCCTTACCAAAACCTTTGATATACACCACAGTAAAGAGTTTATTGTGCCCATCATTAAGGTTATAATGTCAGGTGCTTGTGCATGTAGGTGTGCATGCAGTACCTGCAGGACACGAACATGCTGTTTTTGGGTGGGCTAATGGTGGCCGTGGCTGTAGAGCATTGGAACCTGCACAAACGCATTGCGCTGCGAGTCCTGCTCATCGTTGGAGTGCGGCCTGCTCTGTGAGTGACTGGCACAGTAACCGTTGACACATTCGGCGCTGTTTGTACATCGTTCTGGATAAGAGGGCCTGTTTACTGAATAAATGTAAATATAAATGGGGTGTAAAATGCATTAATGCATAATGAAGGTGGTGATTCTACTGTGTTGATTTTGAAAGGTTAGAACCAACTATAATTGACTATAAGAATATTCAGTGAAGTATAATTAGCATTGTATCGTGACTAGTGTGCCAGCTTGTGGCTAGAGTGTTAGATCGGGACACCGTACAGTACAGCTTAGTTTCAAATATTGTACTTTTGCTCTAATAAACTGTTAATGGAAACACTAACAAGTCACATTTTCAGCCACTGTTTATTTTTGCTGTATCAGAAAATATATCAAATCGAGGCTTCACCACATTGTATTGAATCGAATCCTGAATTCTGTGAATCGTTACACCCCTAGGCTTGAGGTATTGTTTTATTGTCTGTATTCCATGGATATGTAAATTGTTGTGTAATGTCAGTGTTGACAGTGCACAAAATTTTATATCCATTTGAGGTTGGAGATTTACACCCCTTAGTCAATCATATAATATTTTGTGTCTGGGGCTTTGCGGCAGACAAGGGCATGTATATGTGTACGGCTCAAGGCTTAAATATTTATGGCAAATTTGATTGGCAGCATGGTGGTAATTCATCTGAAAGATAACACAGGCTGCGTGGTGATATGCAGCATGTTGAAGCCACACTCAGTTCAGTAGTATTCTTTATATACTGATATCTTTATTGTCACACGTAGGAGTGTAATTATCAGTGTTGTCACTATATACTTTTGCTTATAGATAAGCAAAAAATTCACTGTGAAAGCAAGTTCGGGTGTGTAATGTGTTGTGTAATGCAATTCTGCACAGGCTGATGTTAGGTTTTATGGGTGTGACGGCCTTCCTGTCCATGTGGATCAGTAACACTGCCACCACAGCCATGATGGTGCCCATAGTTCAGGCTGTACTGGTCCAGCTGAACAACACAGCAAGAGAAGAGGAACCTCGGCCTGTTCCCTCTTCAGAGAATGATGAAAAGCAGTCAGAGAAACAGGCTGATGGCCAGGGTGAGTGGAGCAGGCTGACCTGTGCTTTAAAATACATGTAATGCAGTTATAAGCATAGAAGCATCATCTCTTTTATGTGGTTATGCTGTGTTAACTATCCTTGTACTGCCATATAGTACACATTATTTATTTTTCAGCATCAGGAAAAAGCAGAAAACATATTTAACGAACATTACAAAGAAGTCTCAATGTATAAATACAATATCAAATTTTTCAGTATTTAATGTGTCCACCAGTTTCAGCTTTTCAAATAATTATGCAACTTAAAGTTCAATCTTAGAAGTTGGTTGTATTTTCTGCTTCTCATGATCCAAGTAATCCCAACAACAGCAGCTTCTTTGTTTGTTTTGCAAATGTTCTTCTTTTTTGTCTATTTGCTTTTCTCAGTAACATCTTGACAGCAGCACATCATTTTAGACTCATAGCCTTGAGTTGTATTATTTGTGGATTTTTTTCAGATCTAAAGCAAGAGTGGAGCTTAATTTTCTCCTCTCTCTCAAAGAAGAAAGTATTACATACTGTTCATATGATGGTGATAATTTTGGTGGTCAACCAGGTCTTCCACAGTTGTTAGGAGTCCCACTTACTCTGTATCTTTTTTCTTCTGTCTTTATTTTTTGCTTATTTTCCTTTGATTTTCCCCTTTTTTATACAAGTGGGCTATCTTATATCTAATCACCTCATAAATATCTCCTGAAGAATTAATAATTTCGACTAATGGCTGTTTTGACTGCACATTAAGCAACTGCCTACTGATTTTGAAATTGCACTGGACACCTGTTTAACCTCTCAAAATCCCAGGCTTATTACATACTAAGGTTTATTATTCAGTAACTACAGGGACTTCAATGCAAACTGGCTCAGCTATTCTTAGATTATAGAAGTGTGTAGTAAAACTTAAGGGGTTAATCTGTATAGCTGTGACATCCTTGGCAATGAAACTCTTGAGTACTAGAGTGTGCAGTATTGACATAGTTAAGTTCGTTATTAGAAACAATCTGAAAGCCTGTCTTAAGGGTGCAGGTGAACTGTCAGTTTTTTATTTACCAATTTTCAAGTGCACATGACAAAGCAGCTTGAGAACCACTGGACTGGTGCAATGACCATTTACGGTGTTCATTGTATGTGAGCTTTTGGTAACGTGTCACTCTTGTCTTTTGCAGTTGTTCTTAATGGCCTCAGTTTTTCCCTGGATGCTGAAACAGTGGAACAGTGCAGGGAGGCTGAGGAGAGGCTGAGGATGTGTAAGGGCATGACGCTGTGTGTGTGTTACGCTGCCAGCATCGGCGGCACTGCTACTCTCACTGGAACTGGACCCAACCTGGTTCTCACAGGACAGATGAGCCAGTAGGTCCTCTGCCTCTCTCTTTTCCTCTACTATTTGTACTAGGGCTGAATGATTAATGGAAAGTACACATGGACTAAAGTTCTCCGCCACTGTGCTTGAATTCCAGCGTGGAGTTGGGGTCGTATAATACATGCGACTGCGCTGCCTTGAAAAAGCACAGAAATTAATAGGATATTTGTTTTGTTTTCATATCATCATCACAACCTTTTGGACTAATTTGGCAATCATTTGACAAAAGTATGCCGCACACACTGGTTAGAGACCAACACAGGAACGATTGATGACAAGTTTGAATTATAGATGTATTAGATATTCTTTATGGCTTTCAAAGTTGTGCTTGGACTTGTATTCAATTACCAGACTACCTGTTTTTCTGAAATGGGTCACGATATGCTCCACAGCTGTCATCCATCTGGCTTGTAGCCTACAGCTTGCTAGGCTATGTTTTTAACAGGGCATCACCTGGCCTGGTCTTCCGTGACTGTAGATTATGAGTCAGGCCAGAAACATGTTGCACAAAATTAAAAGATTCAATAATATTTAAAAATTCTGAGGTAAATCCATTACTAGCATCATCTTAATGGATGTTAAAATCCCACCCTAATAACTCTTTGTCGAAATCAAGTACAATAGATGACAACAAATATGAAAATTCAGATAAAAAAATACAGTGTGACATAGGAGGACGGTAGACTACAGAACACAGCACCGATCTTTGAACTTTAAAGGCCAGCAGCTCAAAACTTGCAAATGCACCCAGAGACACAGGTAAACAATTAAAGGTGAACAGTTTAAATGTCTATAGTCCAATGGGCGCAATTCAGAGGGTCAACAACTCTCTCCTCTCTTAAGCCGGGTTTCGACTATCAACATAAAATCCAGACCATTTGAGGAAATAAAGTCATTCAGCATAAATGTCTTATTTGAAAGCGATCAAGCATTAATTAGTGCTAGTTTCACAGCTAAGCAATACTCCAGCTTCAACGGAGATACACAGGAGATTTTTCACAAATTATTCTAGTTAATACCTCCGGATCTGAAGAAAGGTTTCACTGGAGAGATGCAGGGAAGTAGATCAGACTGAACGGGATGCAGCCAAACATACCGGGCCTTCAGAGAATGCTGCAGAATCGAGCAGCCGAGCTGCCTGAGCATGCCAGCAGAGAGAGCGAAAAGGCCCGGTTCACAGAATGTCCACGACTGTTAATTAAACAGCTGCTTCAGCCGGATCAAAGAACCTTGTTTTTTCCGACACTGATTTCTCCGTTTAGACTGTCGCCCATAGCAGTGAAGACAACAGATATCTGGGGGGACTGTCAGCTTCAGTAAGGATGGGGAAAAGGCTTTTTGGGATTTAATCCAATGCTTTGAACCAGATAACAACGCAACATGAGCTCTAATATAAAGCAGAGTTTCCCAATCATAAGTAACGGCCGTATACACTTGACACAACAGAGACACAAACAATAAAAACATACACATAACAGGTAGGAGAACACCTGAGATGTCGCTACGCACCGATGCCATCTTGGAGGCAGTGTGCAAAGGACAGAACTCTGATGACTCGGGCTGGAGTTCTGAGTGGCTCCTGCTTGTTGGTAGAAGGCCGGACTGCCCCTTTTGGACAGTGATAGGACTGGCACAGACCTGAGGAACAACAGTGAGAAGATGGGGTGGTGGTTGGGATTGTTAAAAGTTTGCCATAGAAAATGGAAGGTAAAGATAAGGAATTGAACAGAAAGGTGAAATTTGGTCCTCCCCAAATTTCAGTCATTCCAGAACTTCATTTTTGAAATCAAGGGTGTTAATAGGGAGTTTGTCCCCCTTTGCTGTTGTAGCAGTCTCTACTCTTCTGGGCAGACTTAGCACTAGACATTGGAACATTGCTTTGAGGATTTGATTGCATTCAGCCACAAGATCATTATTGAGGTCCAGTACTGATGCTGAATGATCAGATCTGGATCATAGAAGCCGCTCCAACCCACCCCAAAGGAACTGCATGGTGTTCATCACTCCAGAGAACGCAGTGCCACTACTCCACAGCCCTGTGCTTGGGGGCTCATGTAAACCTGCTCTCCTGCACTCCTTCAAGTTCAATATAAAAAAAAGATTAATCGTTCAGCCCTAATTAGTACTAATACTGCAATTATATTACTAAACATTGCATTTGTTATACGCCTTGAAATATATTATAACACAGTGTTGAATCGATAATGTGATTTTTGAAAATGTTTTTAAAATGATCTACTTTCTATAATCTACTAATCTTTTTTCAAATTTCATAAATACCTTGATTCATCAAAAGATCTGCAAAATATTCATCTGGAGCTGTGATTTATTAAGGTGCTAACAGCTCACACCAGAAACAGTGTGAATGGTTAGATGATCTCATTTGCATATTTCAGCCTTTTGCAGTGTTTGTTTTGCAAAAGCCAGTGAAATCTCCCTAATAGAAGTGTATGTCGACACTACTGGTGGCTAGATTTTTGAAGACTAAATATTTATTTGTAACAGGGCTTTATGTGGACATTCTAAATCTTTCTCAGTCTTTATTTGTCTGAAGTCTTGGACTCTGTCCTCAGGCTCTTCCAAGACAACCCAGATGTCATTAACTTTGCCTCCTGGTTTGGCTTTGCCTTCCCGAACATGATCATTATGCTCCTGGCGGCCTGGGTTTGGTTGCAGTTTGTTTTCCTGGGCTTCAAGTAAGTGTTATCAATTGAGTCAAATATCAGTTTATGATGAGGCCTTTAGTTACTCACTGCCATAAAATTTCATTCCAGTTAACTATAAAAATAATCTTAACTCTTTCAGCTGTATTTACTGGTGTGTCTTGACACAGATTGTTGTTTTCTCTTTCTCATTTTCTCTTTCACTCTAGCTTCAGAAAAACATTTGGCTGTGGCACTGTGAAGACAGAGAAAGAGATTGCTGCATATAATGTGATCCGTGAGGAGCATCAGCTACTGGGGCCCATGTCCTTCGGCGAGATAAATGTTTTAGCGCTGTTTATTCTCCTGGTGGTGCTGTGGTTCACACGTGACCCAGGCTTCGTGCATGGTTGGGCAACACATCTCTTTAATGCAGAAAAAGAGTATGAATTTGTTTTTCACAATCCACAAACAACCAAATTCAGCTTTTTTACAAGCCTGGTTCTGCAATATGTTTCTTAATATAAAACAGGAGAAACAAAAATGTCACCAATACCTGGACTAAGAGCTTGTGTGCCAACTGGATGTGTTGACTGAACATAACACAACACATTCTGTTTAATAGCCTTATTATTTGCATAAAGAAATTTGTACCCTAACCTTCTTATCTTATCTGTCACTGAGCGGAATACAAAATAAGCATCATCGTGCGTAGTGTATAGGTAAATGTTTTATAGGATGTTTGCACCGATAGGTTTGAGCCAAGACTGAAACAATGTAAACTGAAATATCAAGTGTCCTCTAAAGCACTAGGTGTCCAGAACATTGTCGTAAATTGAGATCCGAGCAAACACTGAAAAACACCCCAACCTAAGAAACTGTTATCTGAAAACATGGAAAAAACTAAACAAAATAAGAAAAAAGAACAGCATGTCTCTTTCAGGAAAACATGCCTCTGAGTGTGGTGAAGTAAATGACAGGATTCACAAACAGGTTGATCTTTAGCCTGGTGCACCTAATATGTCCCCTCTCGTATCAGATGATGTGGCGTATATCCTCTTATCTGGGTCAAATGTCCGATGGTTTGTGAATGGAGTTTCCAAGAGGAAACTATAAGTAAACAGTGGCTGTGTACATAGCGGTGCAGTTGTCAGTAATTCAGCTCACATGTTCTCACGTGCATTTTTAAAACTCTTCAACTCAGAATATTTTTCTGCATCTGGTTAAAAAGCTTTTCTCAGTATTTCACCAATGTTTTTCCTCAGCATTTGTAAGCATGTACCACTGACATTTGATGAAATAGGGAAATTAGAACACATACTTAATGTAAAATACACCCTAATTACAAGAATGTATACAGCAGTCCATAGCACATTTACTAAATAGTTCTCTTCATTGTGACGTAATTTTCTGGTAGCCTCTAATCAATGACCCTCCTTTGCACAGATACGTGACCGATGCCACTGTGGCAGTGTTTATAGCTGCTCTGCTCTTTGTGCTGCCCTCTAAACCCCCCTGCCTCTGCTCCTGGAGGTCACAGAGCTTTGACACAGGTGAGGTCAAATATCAGCTGTAGGTCTCTGTGGACCCATATAGTTGAAATCCATTGTTTGTGTTAAAGCACTGAGTTCACTTGTGTAAGAGTTTAATGTGCCCTGTGTCAGGTCCCTCAGCGTCCCTCAGACAGTCCATATTTCTATTCTGTTCCAACTTCCAACACGCAGTCACTGGTTTTGTACTGCGCTTAACAACCTGAATCAGGTGGTTTCATAAAACAGAAACACAGATTGGCTGGAAGTAGGGCTGCATGATATATTGTTGTTAATTATTACCACAAAATTGGGCTTCACAATCCTGAAATCAGACAAGTCTACAATATGCAAATGAGCCTCTGACTAATCACTGTTTATTTTATTGTGAACTGTCAGCAATCATGGGTGTTTGGACAAATCAAGGCATTCATGTGATCCAACAAACATAAATTATTTTGGTCAAAAATAATAATGTCACACTGAGGGTTCATTAGTGTGTTTTAAATAAATTGCAAGGCATATCGCAGTGTAGCAGAGTAATTGCATTATGGTATTTTCTTCATATCAGAGAACCCTAACTGGAGGTCCTTGATGACTGGATTGGGAAGCTCTGAGTTATATTATGAGCATTCAGAAAAATAATAGTATGTGTCAATCGTATGGGTTCTGTTTCAGTGCCCCAGTCTGACAGTGAACCCAGATCAGCATTGCTGACCTGGAAGGTGGCCCAGCAGAAGATGCCATGGAGCATTGTGCTGCTGCTTGGAGGAGGCTTTGCTCTGGCTAAGGGCAGTGAGGTAAAATGCCCAAAAGTTTGGAATCACTATTTTCAATAGTATAAACCTATTTTGTTAGTATATAACCTATTTTGTGACAAAGACATGTAAAAATACTTCTAATGTGAAAGTTTTAATAATTTGAATTTAATAAAACAGGAAGCTGTTAAAATGTGTGCCTAGAGCATGAAAAGAGCTGTAGATGATTCTGTAGATTCTGTAGCTGATGATTCATCTGCAGATGATCACTTGGAAAGCTCTATAGCTTTAAGAATGGAGTTATAATAAAATCAACATCCAGATATCCTTGTATGTCAAAGATGATCAAATATTCTATAATTAGATCATTACAGTATATAATTTATCAATTAATAAATTCTTGAATTAACCATCTAAAATTTCCTGTGGTGTCTAATACTAATATACTAATACAACAGACACTGTTCAAGTTATTGTAGAATAAAATAATAATAATAAATATAGAATAACAAAAACTATTAGTATAGCAAGTAAATCCAGATTTTTGAGCAGTATTGTACCTTCTGTTCTCACTTTTCTGCCTTCTCTCCTCACCTAAAGGACTCAGGCTTATCTTCATGGCTTGGAGAGCAGATGTCTCCACTCCAGAGCATTCCTCCATGGGCCATTGCCATTATTGTGTGTCTGATGGTAGCCACTTTCACCGAGTGCACCAGCAACGTGGCTACGGCAACCCTGTTTCTGCCTATACTCGCCTCTATGGTACAGAATCAATTCCTTTCTCTTAAACATACCCGCACTGTATGAGGGGTGGAATGAACAAAAATGATGAAAATTAAATAAAAATAAAAGCATATGTGAAATAAAAATAGTCACAGATGTTTTGATAAAAATCAAAAAGTCATTTTTGGCCTTTTGGAGGATTTATAATTCAACTCACTCAATTTTTGTTACTTTGTTAGTTTTGTTACATGGCTTGTTTATCTTTTAATTTCCTTCCTTTTCACCTTTCACTGTCTTGTGGTATTTGGTCACACAGGTAAAGTAAAATAGCCCTGACAATGTACATTTGTTATGTTTAATTGAGTAAAACACATAAATATGTTTAATGCAAGTCAGTGACTAGATTGAAAAAGTTTTGCTTTCTCTGCTTTGGGAGGGTTATCTGACCTTGTGCAATCAAACTGACCAAAGTTAAATGATAAATGAGGGAATTAACAAAACTTAAACTTTTAAATTATAAATGCTGCATCATTCCAAAAATATATTAAAGTATTGATTATGTTTATAAAATCATTTGACCACCATTTTAGTTTTCAATTTCCTCTTTTTTATTAAAGAATATTTATTTCCACCCTCATACAAAAACCGCCTTGATGATGAATGACGGAAGATGGTTTTTATTAAATCACCATTTTAAGTCAGTAACAGTTGATTTTATCTGATCACATTACAAGTTATAACTCAAAAGGCATTTTCATAGCCCCCATTTTCGTTGTTTCATTTTTGTCAGTTTCACCCCTCATTACACTGAGCTTGGACAACTACAACAATATTTCTGATTTATTTAATTTTAATTAAGCTTTTAAAGACAAACCATACCAAAGAGCACTGTGACATTTGGTAGCTCTGAAATCATTCAAATGTGAAGTTAACCAGTCACTAAATGACATTAATTTATGCTTAGTATTGGTTTATTACATTTATTTGTGACACAGAACACTGCTGTTACTAAATCTAAAATATATAAAATGTGAAATGGTATAAATATCAGGATTTACAGGATTTACCTATTGAGTATCTGTACTCTGTATTGACAGATATTTAAATATCAGTTATCCGTATCAGAAGGGCAAAAGTGATATCAGTGTGTTCCTACTTTTTAAGTTTAAACATTTGTGGCCTCATTCTGTCCAGACTGAAAGAGAATATCAGTTTGTCTCATCAGGTTGAGACACACATTTATGCACACATACTTCACAGAGGGCTTCAGAGCTACACGGTGACTCCAAAAGACCCCACTCACTCCTGCATGCTGTAACACACAGCCTTGTCTCCCTTGGGCCCCCTTCCCCTCCCTTTGCTCACCTTTCACCCTTTTTTGCTGTTGTGAAGCTTCTGGCACAAATCACCATTTCTTAATGAACTGAAGAGAGCCCATGAATAGGGAGATTTGTGCAGGACCTGAGCTGAAGTGACTCAGACGGCAGAGCGTATGAAGATCTTAATATCAGGGAAAGGGAGAAAGAAAGAAGGTTCATTGAGGCTAATGGAGGGTTTAGCCCCAACGCCAGCAGCAGTCTCAAATCTGGCACCAGAGTGTGCGCTGCACTTGTTCCTCCGTCTGCGTAACAAAGGGATACAGGCTACAGAGCAAGCTCTTGTTTTTTTTGTACTCTCATCTTCCCCTTCAGTCCATCTCCATTTCTACCTGAGTGGGTTTATTTCATACTGCCAGCCTGTTTTGGATGTCCACCATGACCCCTAGCTTTACTGGATTTCAGTGACCAGACATTAAGCCAGGAATTCTTGTGCTTGGTACATTTAGATTTGTGAGAACTCTTCACAATTACGGTTATTGGAACCAGACATTCAATGCATTTATTGTCTCTAAAAGCTACCTCACAGGAAGCGTTTATATGATATGGTTTTGAATACCCTGCCTTATGTCTCTGTCAGTGTTTTACGATAGTTTTGAGATCAGATTTTGGCCTAAAATGTATTTTTAAAATACACTCATGGTGGTTAGGTACATGCAGGGTGTTGTGAGGCAAAATAATCCCAACTAAAACATATTTTTTCAGATTTACCACTATTTTATTATTTTATCTTCATCAGTATTACATATGAAAACAAATGTACTTATAGATTAAATATATAAAGACATGTTTTGGTTCACTCAGTAAAACCACCGTGAATTTTGACGATTTAATTATGCAGAATTTTCTAATTTCTCTTTAACCACTTAAACTTTAAGGCCTTGTATGTTCAGTTCCTCACACTCATATTAGACTTACACTCATATTATCATACTACATATCAGTGAGCGAGTAATAATAATAGTTACTGAATAATACAGTTTAAGATTAATAACTGATTTATGAACTTGCCATTTAAGGGGTTGAACTAATGCTGTATAACTAATGCCAATAATCTGTTGAAATAATTTTAAAACAAGTATGATGATTAATTGCTGTTGCAAAAAGCTACCCACTTTCCACTGTTTAATAGTATTGCAAGGTGATTTCCACAAGTAAGATTGATTTGCAACCTTTTATGTAGTCAGTGGCAAAGTACCAGCCAAACTGCGACACTGAAACAGGACTGTTTCCAATAAGATAGTTGTAATAACTATACATTAGATATTTGGTCAGATATTCTGTGAATGAAATAAAATACTTACATTTTGACATTTATTTTCTTTACAACTTCCTAATTCTAACATTTTCAAAGCCAAATTATTTGTTTTAGAAATAGAAGATTGAGCTAACTAATTATCTTTCTTTGTCAGGCCCAGTCCATACATGTGAACCCACTGTACGTCATGATTCCTTGCGCCCTCAGCGCATCTTTTGCCTTCATGCTTCCAGTGGCAACCCCTCCAAATGCTATCGTCTTCTCCTACGGTTATCTGAAAGTGTCTGACATGGTGAGTGCGAGCAAAACATAAAGTGATTGTAAGTAAATACATACCCAAATCTAAAAAAAGTTAGGACTGTAGGAAAAATGTAAATAACAATGATTTGCAAATCGTTTTTGACCTGTATTTAATTGAAAACAGAACAAAAACAAGATGTTTCAACTAGTTAACTTTATTGTTTTTTGTATATACACACTTACTCTAAATTGCTCTGAACTCTGATACTCTTTTAGAGTATCAGAGTTCAGCTCAGCAAAGAAACATACAGACAGTTAATTTTGTTTGGTGTGACTGGATACAATATATAGTGTTAATAGAGTACAAACAGTGACTCTGGAAGGCCTACATATTACAGCGTAACGAAAAAGGGAGAGCCAGTAGGTAATTTTCTAAGAAGATTAGACATAAAATAATTCACTTGTCTAAGAAATGGTAAAATCTTCCAAAACTGCAGTTAAAAAAATATTAAAAGATGTAGAGAAAATGCCCCAGGTTAGAGTGTTGTTTTAGATCTAGAAAAAAAGCCCTAGGTATTTCTGTCCATCCTTCCACTGTGAGAAGACAACTCAACACTATGGGTATGAAAGGATGTGTAGCTGTCAAGAAGCCATTACTGAGGAAAGGAAATCAACAAAAAGGGAGATATTCTGCAAATCTACCAACGAAGTTCGCTTTGCTGGTTTTCTCAGAACAGCTCAGAGGTGTGAGCTGCTTTTCTCAGACCTCATCATCATTGAAAATGTTTGAGATTATTGAATTATAAGAATAAGAATGTGCAACCAACATTTAAGACTAAACTTTGTAATTTTAAACTTTGTAAATTAAAAAATGGATATACTAAGTACTGGAAATGAAGGTGATGTTTGACTTTTGCAAATATACATACATATATATATATATATATATATATATATATATATATAACCATAAACAACAATAAGATGGATTTTCTACTTTTAAATTTTAGAATTTGAAAGATTTTTTTTTCTGTCCTCAGGCCAAAACAGGTATTGTGATGAATATCATTGGTATCCTGTGCATCACGTTGGCGGTAAACAGTTGGGGCAGAGTTTTATTTAGCCTAGACACCTTTCCCAGTTGGGCTAATGCCACAGGGGTATGAGAGAATGGACAACTCATAGTCAACTGATCAGACCACGCACAGCAGCCTCCTCTACAGCGCTTAAAGCTCAGAAGATGAGGGTGCCACCTTCATCACAACACTGCGGGGTTTCACCGGAGAAGCCAGCAAGTCCTCACCTGCACTTATACTCTGTGACAGTGTGCATTACATGCAGTTTATCAGTATCACTGCAATATACAAATCAAAGTGCAGCAGCTACTGTAATGATATGGCAGTGACAGCAATGAAATTACATATCATTTATTACATAAAACTTAAGAAGGATACTCATGGAAGCCTATGAGAGCTGAAATCATGTCTGTATAAGATTTCTATGTGTTTCTATTTATCAGTATACATGTAAAGAATACATATTTTTTTTCTTTAAATACATAATTTTTTTTCTCTACATAATTACAGACTCAGGACAATATAGTGTATAATATAGTGTTGATCATGTAAAATAAAATATAAAATGAAACGTTATTTCCATCGTTGTTTAGACCTATACTACATCAAATGTGATATAATTTTGGACATATTAAAAACTTATATATCATGTCTGTGTGTTCTCTTGTTAACATTGATGCCGGCACTTTTAGTGCTCAAGAAGACCAGCATTGTCACAGACTGTATATTGCAGGGATCCAAACAGATCCCATCGTAATTTTTTAACAGAATGTCTCCACTGAATGTGTATTTCAAATAAAAGATTTTTAAAAGCACTCAAGTTGTGGCTGTAAACGAGTAAATGAGGCCTGTTGTGCAAAAGGATAGCAGAAGTGCTGCCCTCTGCTGGTCAAGATGAGTAAGCCTACAGAATGTTGCGCAAAAGAAAGCTTCGTTGAAGCACAACGATTTTATTTAAGCATACACGAAAGTCTCGGTTAAAGAGATCGAGGGGAGAAAATGTAATTAGCAGCAAAGTAGGTGGTAACATAATATTTACACAGCACAATATTTACCTTATTCCTCTGGTCAGAATGTGCCTATAAATTACTTAATTTGCTTTAAGGAGAAAAATCTGAATGTACCACATTTTCCGCTAATAACAAATGTACACTAAGATTAGCGAAAACATGTTTCACATATGTAATGACTGATACATGACTGTTCCGCTTTTTACCCTATTTCGTCTTGTATGTTTGTTCCCTGTTGTTATAAAATACAACGTAAAGTAAAAAAAAATCGCTGAACTTTCCCTTTACTCTGCAGAACTCCGCCCAAACTGCGCCGTCATCACAGACGTCAGCTTTAGCGACAAATATGGCGCTCGGTTAGACAACAATGAGTGGGTTTCATCTTAAAACGAACAAAATAATGGTTTTACAGTGAAGTCCAGTTACTTTCACTACTGTAGTGCACATCTACACGGTTTTATCGAATAGACGTCCTTGAAACCCAGATGTACGAATGGCTGGCGTCCTGGAAACAGGTCTGTAGTCAGTTAGCAGTGGTGCTAGCTGAGACTGTCGGGAGATTTTAAAGCTCATGCAAACTTCTAGCTGGTAAATATGAACCAAAAACCTTGTCGACAGTCACTAAACTTCTATTATCCACACAGAGGAGCAAGCGAGGAACCGCTTCCAGTCGGAGTTGGAGTTTGTTCAGTGCCTGGCCAACCCGAATTATCTGAACTGTAAGTTGAGCCGGAAACGCTTTTGGTTTCATTAGCTGCGTTTTCTGTTATCAGTGTTAGCTGCAGCGGCTAAACCTCCGTGTGCTCTGTTGATATAGCAGAGCGGCGCTAACAGCTAAACTATGGCTTCAAAACGGCTCTTGACCGAGTGCCGTTAGCGTTGTAACTAGTCTCAGTTATGGGTTTTCCATCCCTTTTTGTGAATTTTGAAGGAAAAAACGACGGAAAAGCCAGAAATTTGATGGAATGCCTCAACGGCGTAAAACCGCTTTTACGTTCGGTTAAATTGGAAAAGTTGGTTTCACGATAAATAAATACAAACAGCGAGCAGCATCGTCTCTGTGGTGAGGCAGGTGACTATTATGTGTATTACCGTAGCCTCCCTGGACTGTGGTGTGGACAGTGAGGAGGAATTATCTATTCCCTATTCATATACTTGACCTACTGTGGATAGGGAATGAAGCCTTGTAGAAACTGCCATAAAACCTATTTTAGATAGATCAGCAGTGGCTCGTTATTTTGGGATGTCCCTTCTTTTTTTTTAATAGAAACCATTTTAACTAGGAGGGTCAAGCTGATAATGGGATTAAATTGCTTTAATGGGACTGAATTGCACTGTTTTAATGTGAAGACAGTGATTTGGAGCAGCAGCATCCGGTAAACTAATGTGCTGAGATAGGAAGCCTGTTTCCTTGACCAACACAAGCATTCTGTGGGTAGAAACAACAAAAGACTGATGGAACAGTCTTAATAACCCCCAGAACTTACAGCCAACCATGACAAGTTGACCTGATCCCTTTTGTAGTGATTAAATATTACTGTCTATCAACTAACTCCACCCCCCCCCCAACCCAAAGCACCATAGATTCAAAGATTTCCTGACCCAACACGCCTGAGTCAGCTCATGAAGGGCTTGATAATCAGTTGATGAGCTGGATTAGGTGTTTTAAGGTGAGGAATAGTTAAATCTGTGTGGAGTTGTAGGTCTCCAGAAGCAGCTGCAAAGCTCGCCTAATTAACTCTTTAGCGAACACGGACAGGAAACACTAGCAGCCGTAATAAGCAAAGTTTACCTATTATACTTATTTTATACAGTGTCTGATTTTACACACGTGACAGGACCGCGGACTTGTGTTACATTAACAAATATAAAACACTGCTCATAAGGTCGGATATGTCAGTGCGATCCTCTCTAGCACTAATATTCTCAGTACAAAGGTTGAGACAGGTCACGGCTCACTGAGGGGAACGTGGCTACGTGTTCAGAAGGCCTGTCACCCCAAATCAGTTGACCAATACAGAGTGCAAGTGAACGCCCTCTTCTAAGACCCACCCCCTGTTAAAAAGTGCCACAAGTCAGAGGCAAAGAACAATTCCAGAAGCAAATAGGTGTCAGCAAAATCTGCAAACAGAAAACAATTAAAGCAAAAGCTGTAATACATTTATGTCAGAATAAGTGAAAAATCTGTAGTAACCCTTTAAAAATTTAAGTTAGATGTAACTCTCGTTATTTGTATTTGCAGCATATTTTGGACATTTTCATACTTAATATTTTGCTTGTGGATTTTATTTTATTTAAAACTTTGGCACAAAATTAACTCCAAACACTTTAAAAAACAAAGAAAAGATGAAATATTTTAATATGTAAAATAGTAAAAACAAGACTGCAATATATATGTAAACCTATGTTAATACAGCTTTATGGCAAAATGGTGATAAATGTGGGTCACATTCGAATTTCTGCTTTTTATTTTTTTTTGGCTAGCTTTTTGTGTGTATTTTCAGTTCCACCTCAAATAGAGCAATAACTACCTTCTGGCACCCATAGTACTTGAATGTAACTGCTGCACCATTTAAGGTGGAACTGGAAATTCGAATAAGATGCCAAGTTTAACATTACCATGTCCACTGCCACAAAATCAAAGTAGACTACTTCAGATGCAGTGGACTAAATAGTGAAAGGTGATCGAAGGAGGAAACGTGACCCTCACTTTCCTTCATTATTACAACTCTACTACCACCTCCCTATTGTTTTTATCCAAATTAGTCTTTCTGCTTTACTCATAGAGATCACTAGTTGAACCATCTCCTTCTCAAGAGTTTCTTTACCTGTCTTGTCACATGATGTGCTGGAACCCAGACAAATTTCACTGTAATCTCAACATAACCATGTGTTCAAATTTCATTAAAGGTATTCTGCCTGCTACAAGATGTTTGTGACTGTATATAGGGCTGTCACGAGCAGGAACATTTAGCTGAAGATTAATTCATTATCTTTTCTTGTTCTTTGCAGCTATTAAAATACAACCAGATTGGCTGTTAGGAACATAATGTTTGGAACAAAGGCATAATTCTTTTTTGTAGTTGCCCCTGTACTCCACAGTTTTATATTTGTACTCATACTCACATGTGGTTAAAGTGCACATTTCTTCCAGCTAAATGTGGACAAAACAGAGGTTTTCATTGTTGCTTCAGAAAAGGTTACCCGCCATGACTAAACAAAGTATTGGGCTTCTCTCTTCTGCCGCCCACACTAGCTTGCGTAGTTTAGGGGTTATTTTTGATCTGTCCTTGTCGTTCGATACCCATGTTAAGCAGCTGGCCAGGTCTTGTTTTTTTGTCCGCTTAAGACATATATCAGTAAACTGAGATGTGTAGTTTCAAATGCAGAGCTACAGGTGCTTGTACATGCCTTATTTCATCTTGCATTGATTACTGTAATGGTCTGATTTCCTCGCTTAGTATGTCATTCCTTAAAAATCATCTACAGGCAATTAGGAATGCTGCCGCAAGACTTTATTTATCGTTTGCTTAGGTTAGTTAAATTTACTGTCTACTTTACTGTTAGTTAAATTTACATTTTTTTGGTGCAACTGGATTAATAGGTAAACTTTGATTTAATCCACATTTTAGCTTAATTCTTGCTAGTGCAAACCACCCATTAATTTTTAAATTAGTCTTTACTTTGCAGAACTGTTGTATAGACCAGTCGAACACTAGAGGCAGTGTGTTGTTGTGAGTCACAGCCGTGATGTTGCTTGTCTAAAATGCTACCTCTCGTGTTCCACTGTTTAATGCGCTGCTGCTGTGGAGAGAGAGAAGCATTGGTCGTAAAGCTTCTCAGACTTATTGTAGTGTATTTTGCTTGAATACGGCATTGGTTACTTATTCTGTTCTGACCGTTACTACAGAAACTAGTTCTGGAAAATAGTGCTAGTTACTTGATGTACATTGGCCGCTGCTAAGTCTAATGTCCTGTTACTATTTCACTGTTACTAAGGCAGTAGACTAACACTGTTAGATACACAATCACTCATGGCATCAGTGTATTCCATCTTTTTTATTTGTAGGAGGAATTTATCAGTGCTTCTTTATAGAAAGATGCACTGGTAAATAAAGAAGCTATCAAGGGTTTTCTCTGTGGATAGACTGAAAGACTGCACTAATAGGTTAGCTGTCGGTTCACTGGATTTTTGCTCGATTGCATTTGCTGGTCCTTGGGTAGTTTTGGATTTTGTTGATTTGTATTTTTCAAAAGTGAATGAGGACTGAAATTAGAAACCTAAATACAGTATTTTGAATATCTGAATATTGAATTATTGAGTCTGAATTTGTGAACACAAACATATTTGAATATAAATACCTGATTTTTGGAAACCTGAATTTTAAGATGCAAATTTCTGAATGCTGAAATAAAACTGCTTCAGATTTCATGGAGCTTAGTTGGAATAAATTAGAACTTTTCAAATCAATGTATTTCGATGATTTCAGTGGTGTTCAGTGCTTAATATTAGGAGTTCAGTACCTTTTAGAATTCAAATTAAAATTAGTCAGTTTTACTTTCATAATTTTCCAACATTTCATTATCCTTTACAATTACATTTTGTTTCTGTGCCTTACAAGCTGTTGTAAATAAACTTAAACTGTCGCTGTAGCACATAAAATCTTTCTAAACCTGACTGAAATACTCTTTATGGCTTCCTTATAGTCTTGCGTGTCTGAAGTTAAAATGCTAAACACTGAATTTCTTTTCAAATGTAAATACAGGGAGATTCACTCAAAAGAGGCCACAAATATTCTGTTGTAGCTCCAATTAGGATGAAGCAATCTGAACCAAAAAAATACACTACATACCTTGACGTATGTGTAATCGATTGCATTACATGCGATGCTGGAAATGATCTCCGTTTTCTGCCAGACACGTTTCGAAGTGGCGCTTCATGTTCCTGAACGTATCAGCAAGCATTAGAGAGGTTAAACATTGCAACGGCTCTCTGGTGCCTACCTCATCGCTCCGACACAGGGGCATCCCGGCTTGTTCGAAGCTCCATATACTGAGGAGCACATTGCTCATTGTTTCGTTCAGATTGCTTCATCCTAGAGAGAGTTATTACAGAATATTTGGGGCCTCTTTCGAGTGAATCTCCCTGTATATGCCTTGAAAAAAGTAAATTAGATGCGTAAATTACAGCTTTACTTTTGTCTTTGCAGTTCTTGCTCAAAGAGGCTACCTGAGAGAAAAACCTTTCGTGAATTACCTGAAGTATTTACTTTACTGGAAAGAACCAGAATATGCTAAATTCCTGAAGTAAGTGTTCTTTTTATAACTGCTTTTTTATGTTAGTGCATGTATACGTGATTCCTTTTTCTTTTATTATTTTTGTTGTGCTCTTTAAAAGTACTTCCTAAAGGTTTGATTTTTGTTTTTTGTTTTTTTGTCTCTGCCTTGTTGGTGTTACAAAAGAGTGTGACTTGTCATTGCTGGCATTATATTATACATGTACAAAATCTAATCCTATTAAATTTAATTTTCTTTTAAATGGTTCATTTTATTTTCAGCATTTATTGAGCTCATGGTGACAGGATATTAAACAGCCAATCCCTTTAATGTATCTGAATCTGATTAGTCATTTGTGAACACCCCCGCCCCCCTTTCTCAGGTATCCTCATTGCCTGCACATGTTGGAGCTGCTGCAGTACGAGCACTTCCGGAAGGAACTGGTGAACGCTCAGTGTGCGAAGTTCATCGACGAGCAGCAGATCCTGCACTGGCAGCACTACTCACGCAAACGCACGCGCCTTCAGCAAGCTCTTGCCGAGCAACAGCAGCAACAACAGCAACAAGCACCTCCTCATGGCAATCCTGCCTCCAAATGAAGCCTGCTAGAGGCGTGAAGGTAGTCTGTGCCCCACGTCTCTTATTCAAGGCATTTGTATAAATAATGTACATATCTAGTGCATTTTTTCTATGTGGTGATGTTGAAAGTAAAAATTTGGATTTCCTGCTGTCAGACTTACATACAGCATGCCCATTAAATCCAGTCCTGAATCCTCACTGAGGAAAAGTGTGCTTAGTGAGGTTGTGAGAGGAAAAATTGAAGAACAGATGGTTTATTGTTTTTTTCAACGGGTGTTAGACCTAAAAGCAGCAGCCAGTCTGGCAAAACTGTGACACTGTAACACCTAAGCTTTTTTAAATATTCACTTTGTCTGCTTAAAAGGCCCATATCCAAATTTGCTTTTCCTTTATTTTTTTCCTTTCGTTCCACTTATGACCTCAGCCAGCCACCTCATTAAGTACATCTATGTTTTAAATATTAGGTTTTTCTATACTGCATTACAGGTTATTAGGTATACATATTTGATACAAGCATGTCAGAGGTGCATCCTGCCTTCCGCCCAATGACAGCTGGGATAGGCTCCAGCACCCCACCGCGACCCAGAAGGATAAGCGGTTTAGATGATGGATGGATGGATGGATGTCAGAGGTGCTGATTGAGAATGTGTGCTTTTTTTCTTCATGTTTAATTGAAAAATGGTGCTCTACACTCTTGATGATGGTTCTTCAAGGGTTCTTGAGTAAAGAAAATGAAAGAACCATGAACACTAAAAGAACCCTTTGCATGATTAAAAGGTTCTTTAACCCTTTTCAAAAAGATTCTACATCGAACCATCTACAACACGTTCTCCATCAATGTGAAAAACCCTCTGACGGTGCAAAGAACCCTTTAATCATGCAAAGTGTTCTTTGAGTGTTCATGGTTCTATATAGAACCATTTTCTGTACTAAAGAACCCTTGAAGAACCGTCATTTTTAAGTGTGTGTAGTGACTGAGTACTAATGTGTTGGTTGGATTGTCAGGTGCCTCTGCTGTTCTTATGTACTATAAAGACTTTTGTAAGAGTTTCTGTCTGTTCTTTTTTTGTGTCACTCAGTTTATCTATAGATAGTATACAGTTACGTCATTAAGAAGACCATGTCACCATGTTGGTAGGCAAGCTGTAATTGTGCTCTGATAAAGCTTGTCTCATCACCATTACTGCAGTTATAACCCTGTAGTTGCATTTAAAAAAAAAAACAAAACAAAACAAGCAAAATAGACCAGAATGACCTCTAAAAAGATTTAAAGACAGGTAGACGCTTTAGATCCAGTCTCCAGGAAGCTAAATTTGTAAATTGAATCCGTATAGCCTGAACATCTCCAGAGTTCAGAACATTGCAGTGCGTGATATTTTATAAAAACTAATAAAAGTGGCTACCAAAGTTCTTAAATAATAAACTAATATACAGGGTGTCCCAAAAAAATTGACATCACTTGAGATGTGAATATCTGAGTAACTACATGTCCTGGGCAAAGGAAATTAAATAGGCTTCATGTTGAACAATACAAGATTAATTTATCAAAATTCGAACAAGAAATTAAAAGGGATGTAGATTTTAGCTTCACAAATGTAATTTAGCATCTCCAATCAGCCTAACTGCATGTTTTTGGACTGTGGGAGGAAACCCACGCAGACACGGGGAGAACAAGCAAACTCCACACAGAAATGACCCTGGTCGGCCGGCCGGGAATCAAACCCAGGCCCTTCTTGCTGTGAGGCAACAGCGCTACCCACTGCGCCACCGTGCCGCCAACCTTCATTCATATCTACTTTATTAATAGAAGGTTCAGTTGACTTGTATGTTCAGTATGTCCTCTTTTGATAAACTGCAATAACACTGTTACACACTGCCCACCATTTGTACTGGGAGACACATCTTGTTTGATGTTTAATAAATTTAGAAATGAACAAACATGAACCACTAAGATTAGAGTGTATGTATATGTATGTGTGTGTGATATACGCCAACCAGCCACTTCATTAAAACCATCTCTTTGTTTCTACGCTCATTGTCCATTTTATCAGCTCCTCTTACCGTATAGGAGCACTGTGTAGTTCTGTTATTACAGATTGTAGTCCATCTGTTTCTCTGCATACTTTGTTAGCCCCCTTTTACCCTCTTCTTCAGAGGTCAGGACCCCCATGGACCCTCACTGAGCAGGTACTATTTGGGTGGTGGATCATTCTCAGCACTGCAGCAATATAGATGTGTGTTAGCGTGTGTTGTGCTGGTACGAGTGGATCAGACACAGCAGTGCAGCTGGAATTTTCAAACACTGCGTACAGGTACAAGAGCTCATCTGTTGTTTCACATTTTGATAGTCGTCATCTAGTCCTTCATTAGTGGTCACTGATCAGTGGAGCTGATGAAATTGGCAATCAGTGTAGAAACAAGGAAGTGTACTCAATGAAGCGTCTGCTCATGTATATCAGTCAACCTTTATTTAAACTCATATATTGAGATTTACAATGTAGATGTGTGTTCTATAAAAACAAAGATGTAAATGTAAATTTATGGTAGTAAAAGTTTAGCGAGGAAAATAAAATAAGACCTAGGACAAATAGGAGACCTAAGACAAAAAGGAAACTCTAAAACAAATAAGATTTACAAATCAAAACAATCAAATGAAACTATTAAGCGATTAGTGATAAAATAAATAAAACAACTGAGTAGGGTAAAAAAACAAAAAAGAAAACAATGCTAAAACAATATTAATGATAAAATGGTAAATTATGAAAAATATATCAAATAAATCACACCAAAAAAATCAACAAAGAAAACAACTTAAATAAACCAAAAAATTTAAAAACCCTATAATTTTTTTTTTTTTCCCAAAGGCAGTTCATAACTGGGCATGTAAACATATGACATAAACATAAATCTACAGACAACAATAGAAACATACATACATACATACATCATCTAAACCGCTTATCCTTCTGGGTCGCAGTGGGGTGCTGGAGCCTATCCCAGCTGTCATTGGGCGGAAGGCAGGATACACCCTGGACAGGTCGCCAGTCCATCGCAGGGCAGACAGACAGACATACATATACAATCACACACACATTCACACCTAGGGGCAATTCAGCATTTCCAATTGGCCTGACTGCATGTCTTTGGACTGTGGGAGGAAACCCACGCAGACACGGGGAGAACATGCAAACTCCACACAGAAATGACCCTGGTCACCCGGCCGGGAATCGAACCCAGGCCCTTCTTGCTGTGAGTGCCACCGTGCCACCCATAACAATAGAAACACATCTTCATAAATAAGAAGTGAATAAATAAATTGGAATAAAATGCAGGGTCAGCACAAGACTTAACATGAGTGGTCACTGATTAACCTGATGGCCTCCTGCACAAATGGCCCTCCGTCAGACAGATCAACAGGGCAGCAATAATGGTAGCCCAGGGGCAAGAACTGAGAAGCATATTGGAGGATATATGAAGGGTCATTAATTAGATAAATTAACTGCTCTGTTGTTCATGTAATAAAGTCAGACAAAGAACACAGAAGACCAATTATTTTGGAGCAAACAGATGTTATACTCTGTTGACAATTCTTATATTTTACTCTTAGGGAGTGACATCAGCAAATGAAGGAGAAAAAAACAACACTCTCAATAAAGGAGCTATTCAAAGTCCACGAAACAGGTGAACTCGTGTTGCTGGTGTCTTTTTCAAAGATTGCATCACTTTTCTCTTCAGATTTTATCGCCTCTTAAAAATGAATATAGCCATTCATTGTGTGTGTTTGTGTGTGTGTGTGTGTGTGTGTGTGTGTGTGTGTTTGTGTGTGTGAGTGTGTCAGTTTTTAAGGGTTGCAACTTCTAAAATCCACAGTCATCTCCTTGGTTGTTGGGATATTCTTATCTAAGCATAATGGATCCCACCACTCTGTAAATTCCTGCAAGATGGGAACATGTTCTCGCTCTGATCCAGAAAGCCAAGACAACAAAACTGTATCATCTGCACATTTATAATATGATGATCTTCACTGGCACTCCCACAGTCATCATATACAAGATGAATAGCAAAGGACACCATACACCCTTGGCATGGACCTTATCACAGCACAACAACAGAAGAACCCTTTTTGGTGCTAAATAGAACCATTTTCAAAAAACCCCTATACAGAACAATAAACAACACATCAATCTGAAGAACGATTTTACCATTCGAAGAACCATTTCAGCTTGAAATGATTCTATATAGAATTAATGTTTCTAAAAAACACTTGAAGAACCATCTTTTTAAAGAGTATACAACAAAGGTCAACCTGGCTTGCGGTTTTATTCATATGAGCAGCTTTTAAAACACCTAGAGACACTGGCTGACTCAATAATGAGAGACTGTGTGAGCTTAAGTCTTGCTAAGACTTGCTTTAAATCCAAATGAAGTATACCTGAGGTGTCTGTTTAAAATGTAGTAACCAAAGAAAAATTGTTGAATCTGGTGTCTGTAAGCTAGCTTGACGCATTTAATGGTAGGTTTAACCTCTTACACTGTAAACTTAAATGAGTTTGTATATGAATTATAGTTACTTTCTCATTTTCAGTGATCCACACTACTGTAGCAAGTAAAACTTAAACAGCCCAATCATTTTAAATAGTTTCCACTGATCTGGCAGTACTTTACTTTTTCAAGTTCTGCTTCCTCCTGAATTAGCTAGGTTAACTTAAATCATATACTTTTCTTTGTGTACGTATTAACATCAATTAAAACAGGTCCATGCTATTAAATGGACTGTTTTGTACAGTAAGGAAAAAATGGTTTAGATCAGACTAGATTCACTCATTTGTGAGAACTTTATTAGCATATTTGTCATTCTGTTAGCATTAATGGCTCCAGACTGAACTGGAAAAACACTATCATGGTGAGAATAACACAAAAAGAAAACAAACATGTAAAAAAAAAGTGGCTGAACTGATTGAAACAATCGTTCATTCATAGTGTTTATTTAGGTTGAAAAAACTAGGTAATGTACTTGTTACCACATGAAGTATTTTTTTTTAGGTTGATCTGATGAGCCATTTTTTACAGTGTAAGGATTAGACTATAAGTAGATTTGTGTTAATGATTTTAACAAATAAGTAAAGTAAATTTAAAAAAAAAATAAGTTAGTGCAATGATTTGGTTTCACAGTGTATGAACTTCTACTTTAATAAACTTGTTCTTCTAACATACTGATAATTATTTGTGACTTTTGTCCATGGATCAATTAAGTGTGGTTTGTCAACCTAAAGTACCATAAAACATCCCCCCAATAAATGTCAAGTAAATGACAAATAAATAAAGAAAAATGTCTTCAGTTTGCCAGTACTCAGACTGCACTGGACATACTGAGTCAGAGTTGTTCACAGTGCTGGTGACAAGAACCAGACGTCCAACACATTAAATGCCTCTAAAAGATACATCACAGAAAGCTATTACACACAGTCATTGTGAACCTTTTGCTTGGCATTTGAGGCATTTTTGCAATAGTTCTGAGATAAGATTTTGGTCTAACACAAAGTGGGTATGTTGGCCTAACATATTTTTTGTCTATTTATGGTGGAGTGGTGCATTCACACATGGTGTTGTAAGGCAAAAAATATGGCTGGATCTCAAATGGCTCCCTGCTTCCTATACATAGAGTGCTGTAAGTTAAAAAATTCTGGCTTTTCCAGTATGTAATAGTGCCCACTTAACTGAATTTCAGATGGCTATTTGTTTGATATATTATGCACTATTTAAGTCCTGGAGCCAATATTTTAGTTTTTACATAGTGCATTACATAGGTAGTAGGGAGACATTGGAAATTCTGCCTATTATTTTACTATTATCAACATTATATGTAAAAACTTAGAAGACACATGTGGGTTGACTGGTCATTCTGGATAGCAAATAAAGTGGCTATATTGCTGTTGTATCTATCCATCGTGACCCCTATTTCCTATCAACACCACTGTAAAATCAGGCTCTAATGTCTCTAATGGCTTCCTACTCACTAAGTAGTGCCCTTAATAGGTTCTAAAATTATGTCTTTTACATTCAAATAGTGGAATAAATGTCCAAGAGATCCATTTGAGATCGAGGCATAGGCTGCGTGTCTCCCTACTGGACACTGTTGGGTTGTAAAAGTCATCATTTTTATTACCTATGTAGTGCACTATATAGGGAGTAGGGAGCCATTTGAGATTCACCTCAAGTCAGTAGGTGGTGAGCACGAACGTACTGCACAAGCGTGATAGGAAACAGCACCCCCACCTGGTCGTGTTCATGAGAGCATCCTCTCCGCTCGTGCTGTGATGGGATGGTGATGCTCGTGGCCCTTTAACGCAACCTGAGCTGACCAGCTATATGTTATGAAATAACCTCGTGGAGCAACCTAGCCTCTGTGAGGGTCACTCAGGGCAGGGACAAATTATGCAGGAGGAAGACCTCGTTAATGGTTTGTGTACAGTTCAGCTCTCCGCCTGGTCGGAGTATAACTCCACCACACTGAGAGTTTCTCTCACAGCACCTCCAGCTCGCCCTCACAGAGGCAGCGTTCAGAAGAATGGACACCAAAACAGAAGCTCAGTCAAACGGAGTCTCAGCCTCGGAGAAAAACGCCGCTGCTCAGGAAACAAGTTCACAGACTGCCTGTGGAGGATGTGGGAGGAAAGTTCGTGGCTGGATACCTGTGAATTACAAAGAAGAAACCGTTCAGTTACTGAAGTTAGCTGGACCAGTGGTATGACAGCAACACAGCCTGTGCTGTTGATTTGAAAATGCTAACACTGAAGTGAATTTGTTTTTCTAACGGTTCTCAGTCGGGCTGTTTAATGCCATCACCGCCTCTTAGCTTTTTCTTATTATGTGTAAAATACTAAGCACATGTAAACTGATACACCGTTTTCTTTCTTTCTTTCTTTCTTTCTTTCTTTCTTTCTTTCTTTCTTTCTTTCTTTCTGTCCGTTTGCCTTTTAGTAGTACACAGTACATGGTATTATGAGTAGTATTCATTTTAGTGTGTAGACATAAACTACTGTTCAGGTGTTTTGAATCACACATTATAACTTCTAATAATTATTAATACATTTGGTTATTTTATATACAACAATAATAACTTTAATATACATAATATTGTACATTAGACCAGTATTTTTGGTATTTTGGGATCAAGTTTACTACATGACAAATCATGTAATATGATTCTCTGCTTAGAGTCATTTTTTGTTAGGTTTTCTGCCTCAAGATTTAATCATCACTTTTACAGATGAGGCGTTCTGGATCCTGTACTCCTTTTTGAGTCTTTACAGAAACCTCTGTTCATCTCTCTGGATCTAAAACATCGTTTGTTTGTTTTTTTACCACTAAAGAAGTTGTGAAGTTGCACAAGAAACAAATAGGAATAATTTTATTTACTCACACATTGAAATGATTTATTGTTTTTCCTTTATTGAAAACGGTGATTCCAGACTTTTGAATGGTAGAGTATAGAATTAACGTAGGCTAATTAATCCACAGTGCTTATAGAACAAGTGCTGTATATTTAGAGGTGATTTGAAGCCATCTTCTAATTCCTGACAAAAAAAGGCATGAAATAGTGTGTAGCGTCCAGCTGCTTGTTGAGATTAATTTCTAATGTCTGCATTTCTCCCCACTTACAGTTTATCTCACAGTTGATGATCTTCTTGATCAACTTCGTCAGCACTGTGTTCTGTGGACACCTGGGGAAGACAGAGTTAGCTAGTGTAGCGCTGGCCATAGCTGTGAGTAAAACACAAATTTGTTTCAGATTAAATCTGTTTGTAAGGATGATTATAAGCACTTTAGCTTATGCTTTCTTTTTCTTGTTAGGTTATTAATGTCACAGGCTTGTCCATTGGTGCTGGACTGGCATCGGCATGCGACACACTCATTTCTCAGGTGAGCTTCCTGACGCTGTCATTATCTACTGTATGATTTTTTTTCATATTTTGCCAAATGACGTTAGAGACACAACAGTGTTTATGTGGATAGGTTAAACTGTTAAAATATGACAGGTTTAATAGTGTATAGTCCCAAGAGTGCAGTGAAAAAGCAAACATTAACAAAAAAAGAAAATATTTTACTAGGACAAAATGATTCATTTATGTCACATCACCTTTTGTTTTTCTAGTGTTTGGCTTTTTTCTCTTTTTGGCTACATTTTCCTGTGTAAAATGACCCATTTGACCGCATTTGTCTGATCGCATACTCCAGAATCTCTTGTCTGTCTGAATAATTGTGCTAACACCCCTCATTACTGAACCTTACTCATTTTTATTGTATTTTGGTTTGATCGCTCTTCAGTTTTCTCTGAACCCTCTGGAGACATAATATTTCTGTGGCATTTATAAGTAAAGGTAAAATTGTGGTGTCTTTGCAGACATTTGGCAGTAATAACCTGAAGAGGGTTGGGGTGATCCTGCAGAGGGGCATCCTTATCCTCCTGTTGTCCTGCTTCCCCTGCTGGGCCGTACTCATCAACACAGAGCCCATCCTGCTGGCCGTCAGACAGAGCCCCAGGGTGGCCAGGTATGTGCTGACACCATGACTATTCACCAGTGGCTTTATGAAAGTACATTTTAAGTGCATACAGTACGTTCTTTACTTGGTTTAATCAGAGGTGTGTAAAGTAGCCTAAATTAGTACTAAAGTAAAAGTCTTGTTACTTGGGTAAAATAATGATACAAGTAAAATTACTTTCCCAAAAATGTTTCTGAGTCACAAAGTATCAAGTCAAAAACTTTTCAAGAAGTAACTTCTAAAACAGCTGTGGAACTTCTTAGTAAATGTGGCATCTGTCAGCGCAGGAGCTGACAATTGTTAGGCTCTAGTCTTTTTTTTGGGACTCCTGGATCTAAATTAAAATGTTAAAGCTCCAAACTCAAAGCTGTGACCAGTCACAAAGCAGTACAGCTGCCAACAAAACATGATGTAATTAAACTCAAAAAGGAATCAGTAACTAAACATGAATGGCTAAAATGTAACTGAGTAAAAAGTAGGTAGACTTAAATAATAATTTTGATGTGTTCTCATGTAAAAACCAGAGAACCGATTGACCCAGAGGTCAAAGGGCAGTTGTTAAATTCCATAAATAAACATTTTTATATCACTGTTGTCGGAAGAAAACATTTTATCTCCAAAATGGTAACTTTACAGGAGAGTGAAAAAACATACTTTACTTTTAATGTAAGTCAGTGGAACCAGACTTTTTTCCAAGTCATTTTGGGCCATTTCTTTTGGTCCATTCGTCATGAAATTTACATGCAGTGTAAAGGTCAGCAGGAATTTCGAAATTATGTCAAAAACTGAAAAACGACAAAAATGGAGATATGAGGTTTTCGTACGACAGTGGCGATATGTAACTATGTTACTAGTCTGGTAGCCATTATATCCAATAAAACCTAGAAGAGTGTTCAATTATAAACTCCGTAGTGTATTGTACTGTTTTTGAAGCACAACTGGAAAGCTTCTGGGGTATCACACCATTCCAGCAAAGCTTAACCTACATACCAGACTTTTTACCTTTTTAGTTATTTTGGGCCGTTTCTTTTGGTCCATTCTTCATGAAATTTACACACAATGCAAAGGACAAAAGGCATTTTTACATTATGTCAAAAACTGAAAAACGAGGTTTTGTTCCAACAACAGTGATATGTTATATGACTATATAATGCAAAGAACCATTACACTCTGATAGTATGTACAGGTGTGTGGATGAGACAGATCTTAACAGAGCTGTTCTTTAAAGTTTTCTCTAACTTTTAACACTGTAAAAAAGTAATTCTAACTCCTGTTGCTCTTCCGAAACCTTATCCTATATTCCTGTGCAATCAGGTGGGAGCCTATGAAAACTACACAGATTGTATGGCTTTACAGCTTAATTATCATAATTTTGACTGAATAATTCACGAAAGTGTCTTACATAAACGTGTTTTAAATAAACATTAATGGACATAATTCAGCGACTCATTGGCTTCTATTATAAGTGTATAATGAGTCACTGGTTTTTGTTTTTTAAGTAAGTACAGGGAAATACACTATTATTTAACAGCTGCATTTTACAGACCCAGAATATGAAGAGTTTTTGAAAAGAACAACAGCTGACATATAACGGAAAACACATTTTTATTTCACTAATAAAGGTGGTATTAATCATAATGTAGTTTTTTATTTCTTTTATGTGTAAAACCCACTCCTAATAACGTATATCATGAAAAAAATGTTGTCTGTAATGCATTTTGGAACAAAGCCCTTATATTTATAGATAAGGTTTAATAATGCTGAAGTGTTGCTTTAATAGCATTTTGACGTGTATCGTCAAAATTGCCATGACTGACCTCATGTTTGTTTACCTCCACAGTCTCACACAGCTGTATGTAAAGATATACATGCCTTCTCTGCCTGTGAGTTTTACCTTCTCCACACATCTCAACAGAACAAACAGAACTGTGATGTTTCTTTTTTGAACAGTTACTATTTCTGCTTCTTTTTCATGCTGCAGGGCTGACTTTCATGTATTCATTACTAATGACATTTTAAAATGGATTCAGTTGAAAATAGTGTTACTTCATCTAAATCTGTGATTTGTTCATTTTACTTTCTTTGTCTTCTCAGGCTGCTTTTATGTACCAGTTGCAAGCTCGATACTTGCAGAATCAGGTAAAGACTTTCCACTGTACAAAAATTATGTTGAATATATATTCCAGTATGTTCTGTTTAGACATAAAATATTGTTATACTGCATTTTCATATGACATGAGACTGGAGACGATACCACTTTTTCAGTCCTGATAGCAGTGCTGATGTTGATATTGAAACCTTGAGTATCGTCCTAAAATGAAACTATGCTGCTTTTATAAAACTACTAGGAATAAAAATTGACCTTTTGTACCTTTTAGTTCATGTCCCTGTTCATGTTATGCATGGTTCCATATATAACACCACTTAAAAGACATAGATATTCTTGCTTCTCCATCACAGTGTATTAAATTTCAGCAAATAAATACACTGCTCAAAAAAATAAAGGGAACACTTAAACAACACAATATAACTCCAAGTAAATCAAACTTCTGTGAAATCAAACTGTCCACTTAGGAAGCAACACTGATTGACAATCAATTTCACATGCTGTTGTGCAAATGGAATAGACAACAGGTGGAAATCATTGGCGATTAGCAAGACACACTCAATAGTGTGGTTCTGCAGGTGGGGACCACAGACCAATTCTCAGTACCTGTGCTTTCTGGCTGATGTTTTGGTCACTTTTGAATGTTGGTGGTGCTTTCACACTCGTGGTAGCATGAGACGGACTCTACAACCCACACAAGTGGCTCAGGTAGTGCAGCTCATCCAGGATGGCACATCAATGCGACCTGTGGCAAGAAGGTTTGCTGTGTCTGTCAGCGTAGTGTCCAGAGCCTGGAGGCGCTACCAGGAGACAGGCCAGTACACCAGGAGACGTGGAGGAGGCTGTAGGAGGGCAACAACCCAGCAGCAGGACCGCTACCTCCGCCTTTGTGCAAGGAGGAACAGGAGGAGCACTGCCAGAGCCCTGCAAAATGATCTCCAGCAGGCCACAAATGTGCATGTGTCTACACAAACGGTTAGAAACCGACTCCATGAGGATGGTATGAGGGCCCGACGTCCACAGATGGGGGTTGTGCTCACAGCCCAACACCGTGCAGGACGCTTGGCATTTGCCAGAGAACACCAGGATTGGCAAATTCGCCACTGGCGCCCTGTGCTCTTCACAGATGAAAGCAGGTTCACACTGAGCACATGTGACAGACGTGACAGAGTCTGGAGACGCCGTGGAGAGCGATCTGCTGCCTGCAACATCCTTCAGCATGACCGGTTTGGCAGTGGGTCAGTAATGGTGTGGGGTGGCATTTCTTTGGAGGGCCGCACAGCCCTCCATATGCTCGCCAGAGGTTGCCTGACTGCCATTAGGTTCCGAGATGAGATCCTCAGACCCCTTGTGAGACCATATGCTGGTGCGGTTGGCCCTGGGTTCCTCCTAATGCAGGACAATGCTAGACCTCATGTGGCTGGAGTGTGTCAGCAGTTCCTGCAAGATGAAGGCATTGAAGCTATGGACTGGCCCGTCCGTTCCCCAGACCTGAATCAGATTGAGCACATCTGGGACATCATGTCTCGCTCCATCCACCAACGTCACGTTGCACCACAGACTGTCCAGGAGTTGGCGGATGCTTTAGTCCAGGTCTGGAAGGAGATCCCTCAGGAGACCTTCCGCCACCTCATCAGGAGCATGCCCAGGCGTTGTAGGGAGGTCATACAGGCACGTGGAAGCCACACACAATACTGAGCCTCATTTTGACTTGTTTTAAGGACATTACATCAAAGTTGGATCAGCCTGTAGTGTGTTTTTCCACTTTCATTTTGTGTGTGACTCCAAATCCAGGCCTCCATTGGTTAATAAATTTGATTTCCATTGATGATTTTTGTGTGATTTTGTTGTCAGCACATTCAACTTTGTACAGAACAAAGTATTCAATGAGAATATTTCATTCATTCAGATCTAGGATGTGTTATTTGAGTGTTCCCTTTATTTTTTTGAGCAGTGTACAAATTGAACACTAAAATTGGCAGATAAAGGCCATATTTAAGTTACTGTTCTGTAGAAGATGTGTTAGCTTATCTTCAATCAATAAGACTTGTAATTTGACTAGGGGTATCTGTATTTCAGGCCTGAGTTTCACTCATCAAATTAAGGAAGAAAAATTTGTTCTGATTTCTGATTCATGCTGACGTTAATATGAGCTATTTTTAATTAAAGTGCTGCATATAAGATAAGAATCTAAAACTAGATTATCATGAAGAAGATTTTTTCCCCTCTGATATTGAATCAAGAATTGTCTGCCAAGATTGGCCTGATACTGATATCTGGCATTGGATCTGTGCCATCTTCACATGAGGCAGCAAGAAAATGTTGCTTTTACACAATTTACGTTGTTATAAATTTTATGATAAAGGCAGTTCTACTGTCCTTTAGGGCATCATATGGCCTCAGGTCATCACAGGAGCTGCTGGAAACATCCTGAATGCTGTGATAAACTACATCTTCCTACATTTGCTTCATCTGGGTGTAGCGTGAGTAATTTTGCTCCAGGTTTACTTCTAAAAATCTAGTCTCTTGATGCGTCCTACCCATAGACCCCTTTTTATGTATTTAAAGCAAATGTGGAAAAGCAAATAAATATCTTTTTTTTTGTTTTATTTGGTGCTCTCTGTGAAATGATCTGTTTGTTGGTCCACAGTGGTTCTGCTGCAGCAAACTCCATTTCTCAGTGTTCCTTGGCTGTGTTTCTTTACGTGTACATCCGCTGGAAGGGTCTACACAAGGCTACCTGGGATGGTAAGTCAGCAAAATATGTCTCGATCTGTGTAATATCCACTCTTGTGTCCCTTTTCAGATATTCGGATAACTCTCACACAGTTCATTTGTTAAAATCTGTTCTTTCAGATGTCAAACATGTCCCACACACTCTGCTTATAAGATTTGCAAGTCATGTCACAAGACTTGTTTAGAGCCAATTAGATTAGACTTCACAGAACTTCTCTTATTATTTCACCAGATTTACAAAGTTCAGTCAGGCTGAGATGCACACACATCTTACTTAGGAGAATTATTTAACAGCACACATTTTTTCCCATTTAATATTTTACCTAAGGTTGGTTTACTTTGTGACTCTTTTATGTAATTTGGAGGAGCTCAATTAATGAACGCTTAACTTGACCATGTGATAAACCCACTAGTATTCAGCAAGTACATTTAAAGGAATACTCCAGTATTTTTCATCCTAATCTTTATCTGCTGCATGGAATCCCACAGTTGTTAGAACAGAAGTTAGAACATAACAGAACTTCTTGACTTAAAATCACTTATAATAGAAACCATTGGGCAGTTGCTGAATTCATAAATAAAAGGTCGAATTTTGTCAATTTTGTTTGAATATAACACAAATTTGAAATTTCGGCTGTTATGCTTTGATAATACAGGTCTTAGATATGAGACGGACATTGAATAATGTCTTATCAACTGTTGTCACAACTGGCTCAAGACCATAACAAATAAAAAGGGAGCTTATCATTACAACAATAATCTTTAATATCGCCATGAGGTCACTGTCAGCTTGGTCAAAACACAAACAAACAAAATCAAAACTTAAGACATAACCCTAACACAAAACCCCAAAAAACAAGAGTTTAACATGTTGAATAAAATGATAAAATATAACATTTAAAGGTTGCCTTAACTTCTGCACAGGTCATATTTTATGTTTTATTTTTTACAATATCTTAAATTCAGCAAATAAAGAGTAATTGTGCATTAAAATGTGCACTAAAGCGTGTAAAGTGTGTTCTCCTAGTTAACTTTTAACAGGTTACATTAATAAACTGATTCTTGGTTAGTCAGTAATGTTTCTGTTGTATTCTGATGTATTCAAGTATTTAATGACAAATAACATAAAAAGACAAATGTGTAGTGTGTAGTTACAATTGACTCACTTTACTATCTAGAAATAAGACTAAAAGTCTTTCTTCAAGGGTCTTTCTTCTTCTTCTCTCTTTTAAAAATCCTCACACGCTCATTGACACTGACAGGCTGGTCTGGAGACTGCCTGCAAGAGTGGGGTGCCTTCATCCGCCTGGCCTTACCCAGCATGCTAATGATGTGCGTGGAGTGGTGGACTTACGAGATTGGAGGATTCCTGGCAGGTCGAGAATCTTCTGTCTTTTTATTCTTTAAGCTTTATCACATCTCCATAATCTGTTTTCTGCTCACTTGATGTTCTTCACTCTTCATTATTCTTCATTGTAGGTCTCATCAGTGAAACTGAGTTGGGGGCCCAATCTGTTGTCTATGAGTTAGCCACCATCGCATACATGGTAAGACATTATGGTGCCTCACAGTTACTGCTAAATAACAGTCAGTCAAATGTATATTAATAATACATACATGTAAATTAAGCAATGCTGTTACAGACATTTAAATGTATTAAAACAAGCATGTTTTCACTAAAATGAACACTATAAACAAAGGACTCAAACATTCACAATGTAATCAATTAATAAATCTCTCAATCTTGCTTTTTCTCAGCTTGTTTGTGAAGAAGAGTTCAGAAATCATTCAAAAAACAGCTTCATCACAAAACAAACAACAAACATTTCAAGCTGCATTCACTCAAAAACAATATTCCTTATTGTAGATACTGTATTTACATTTTTGTTATATGCACCATTTGTTAGTGATGCACCAAAATGAAAATTCTGGACAATATTGGCCAAAACCCAAAACTGAAAAATGATGAGTATGAATAAGAACAGTTTCACATAAAATGAACTTACTAAAGTTATCACAGTATATACAGTATGTGCCACAAAATCCAACATCCTTGACAAAGAGAAAGTTTGGTCAACCAAGGCAATAAATTTAATAATTCTGCCATTTGTGAATTTTTTCATCGCTTGTAAAACTGTGGCTACAGATGGTGTTAGCATGCTAGCAGGCACTTTATTTTCCATCTTTTTTTATCTCTATTATGTTTTGCTGTGTTGTACACATTGAGTGTTTTCAAGTGGAATCAAATCTCTCTTGATAATCGACATGAGCAGAAATTACAGATTACTCGTCTTGTGTCCCTTGTAGAATCTGTGAAAGAGGTCTACATGACTGATTTTCACTATTTATTTACTGCTGCTCAAATTGTTGAGATGCTGTCTGGCACGGGAGAGTGGAGGGAATAGTGTTTTGAAACTGTTTTTATTACCATTAACATTGTTTGTGAAGTTTTAGGTTTTGACACTTCGTTGTAGACTTAATTTACTTTTTAATCTAAATACACAGCCGTTTTTATTTTTTGGCCAAAAACTCAAAGTTTCATTTTTGACCGTTTTCTGACGAACATTTTGGTTTGGCAGAGCTTTCAAGGTTTACAAGGTTTTGTTCTGACAGTAACTGTAGTGCGTTACTGGACCTGCTAATTAGTTCAGAGTTTAAGAGGTTAATGCTGTTATGTTATCTTTTGTTTGCTTTATTTGTCATTGTATTATGTCTCTGTGGGCCACCGTATGATATGGGTACCATACTCAAGGCTACAAAGCAAGAGGCACAATATGTGGGAATGCTTCATTTTCAATTTTAGGTAAACAAAGCCATTGACATTATAATTGAGCTAGACATTTTAGGGCAAAATTGTCTTATTGCAACTTCCATTCTTTCTATACCACTCTTCTAGCTTTTGTACTTTCTGTGGCCAGAAAGCTTAGTTAATTATACTTTTAGAGAAGCTTAAGCAGTACTTGCTGTAGTGTGAAAGGTCAGTTAGCATGTTTTGTAACAGCATGAAAGTAGACATTTAATCCTTTTTTTGTTGATATGAAGTGACTAACAGGTGCTACATTTCTGTTTTTCCTGCACCACCCAAGACATCATCTCTCTGTTTAGACAAAAGGTTTTATAACGAGAAGGATTATCCTGTTACTCAAGCAAAACAGTGTCATGTTGTCTTCTGTCTAGAGTGCATTGTCAACCCTTCATTTCTGAGTTAGTGCAGCTAAGTAAATGATTGAGAGAAATACTGAGATCTTTAACTTAGGTCAGAGATGTTCTGATGAAGAATGGCTCAAATAAGGTTGAAAGTCTGATGTATAAAAATATCCAATCCTCATTGATTATTATATGTAGATACAGTATATTACAAGATTAAATGTTCCACAAGCTAGTTTATTCACAACTTGCAAACTCGCTAATGAAAGTGTAAATAGCTGAAGCTGCAGCTGCATCCAACAAACAGAAAATGTAATTAATAAATAAGACAAATGCATGTATTCATATACTTCTAAACACTCTATTTACGCAAATTCCAAAAATGAAGACATGAGAATGAGTTAACGTAGTGGCACAATGGCATTCTTTCAATGAAATGAAATAAAACGTTACAGTTATTTTAAAACTTTGTTCAAAGCCCCTTCATAAATAATTTGATTATCGATTAATTCACTGAGCACTTTGGTCTTTTCCTCATCAGTTTCCTTTGGGATTTGGAGTGGCAGCCAGTGTAAGAGTGGGCAATGCTCTTGGAGCTGGAAACACAGAACAGGCCAAACTCTCCAGCAAAGTGTCCCTGGTATGTGGAAGTAAGTGGAAATCAACTTCTTGTTACAACTAGTCATTTTCTAATATATTAAGTCTATTTTTTGTGTAATTGTGCTGATATATCAAATGTAATATAGCAGATTTCCAATGTTCTGCTTATCTTGTAAAGCATGTTGAGATTGTAAACTTCCTATATCCACAGTTATCATATCCACTATCAGAACAAAATCTCCAAAATCATAATGTTACAGAAGGAAAAAATGATTGACTTTGAGTGGAAGTCAATGGGAAAGGTTTTTTGTTTTTTTTTTTGCTTATTTGCTGTCTAACCTCCCAGAGTGACCAAACATTTATTGGTGGTCATTTTGCTTGCAAATGTAAATGTATCAAAATAATGACTGTGACTATTTTACAAGAAACATACAGGCAATTAGGACATTGTAATTAGGGCAGTGCAGTGCAAAGCACAGTTATCAAGAGAAATAGCTCAGTGAACCTGTTTGGACATGTTATTAGTGTTGTTGTGCTCAGTTGTTATCTACTTTCTTCCCTTCTAGTCTTGGTCTCATGTGTAGTTGCTGCATTTATAAGTGGAACCAAGGACATCATTGCATACATCTTCACCACTGAAGAGTGAGTAAGCCAAAGTGTTCAGTTTTACAGAGTATGTTAGTCCAAGAAGGAAACCCAAAGGTGTTTTAGCTAAGCCTAGATTAAAAAAAAATTATTTACCTATAAAACCTCTCAAATAGAGATTATCTGTTTCAGTAGGCCAGAGATGCTTCATTCAGTAAGCCTAAATAGAAACATTATAGAAGTGGATATAACATGGATATAACATGATTATATATACACAAAACCTTCCACACGTTGCATGCAATTACACGTTTCCACCAGAGAGGTCTCCAAAGCTCCAAAATTTGCATAGTGCAGCTTTAGGCATAGCCTAAAGCATAGTATGACCTTCACTCTTCTGAAGTGCTTCACAACCCTTCAGTCATCAGTATCTTATTGCTCTTTCTCTTACAGGGATATTGTGCACAGAGTTTCAGGAGTCATGGTTATGTATGGCTTCTTCCATCTGTTTGATGCAATTGCGGTAATGAGCTTAGTCATTTGCCATAAACCAACTTGAATGCAATGAATGAATGTAAAAATATGTTTTGGTTTTACTTAATTCTCAAATTTGATTCCACATATCAAGTTCACATTGAAATATATTAAGTAATGTTTTGCTTAGAGTTATTCAAACTATATAGATTTTAATAAACTGTTGATAGATAAAGTTTTTCTTTGTCTATAGTGTATTACAGGAGGTATCGTCAGAGGTGCTGGAAAGCAGCTGCTTGGTGCTATGTGTAACATTGTTGGCCACTATTTTGTGGGCTTCCCACTTGCAGTGTCCCTGATGTTCGCACTCGATATGGGAATAATTGGTAAGTAGCAGCACATCAAGTGCTAACACTAAAGGATACTTATGTTCAAGTGAAGCATTGAATATAATTAATATAATTATATAATTGACAAAAGGCTTCACACTCAGAAATCCTTGCCATGCTAATCTGATGTGTTTGTTTACCTCTCCCTTCTTCTTTTTTTGCCCTCACCAGGTATGTGGACTGGCTTTTTTGTGTGTGTCTTCTTGCAGTCTGTTTTTTTCATCATTCTGATTTGCAAACTTAACTGGAAAAATGCAACTCAGGAGGTAAGTCTTCTGTAGCTCTGTTTTTACATGTCTATTTTTTGATTTAAGAGTCTACTACTATGCTACAATGATTTAAAGGTTTTTTTGTTTGAATAAGTGTGACATCTTTTGGTGGTTGGTTGCCTTTCAGGCTCTGGTGAGAGCAGGTGTTCTGCCAGCTAAGACAAAAGATGAATCTTATGCCATGGAAAATAAGTCTTGTAAAGAAGGTAATACTCACAGTATACTTTGCTTCCCTGCATGTAGCACTGATGAAGAACTATGTCTCAAATGAAACTCATCATACAGGGTTCCCGCATTGCAGGAACACCTGTTAAAGTCTGAATTTTACTAACTCAGTTTCCATGGCTTTCATGGATTATAGAAAATGCTTTTGGAAAAGTAATGAAATTTTATTTCTTTGTCTCTGGTGTACAGAGGTGTCAGCCTGACAGCTAAGCTAGCATTAGCAGTACATGGTAGCTAGCCATAGTGAGAGTTTCTGGTAATGTTCTTCTTAAAGGAATATACCAGTACTTTTCAGTCTAATCTTCATCTGTAGCATATGGTTGAGTACCATAGACAATAGTAAGACATAGACATAATTCCAGCACTTTTTCGTGACTCACACACACTTACACACTTACAGTCACACTTAAATTTGAGAACCACTGGTAAAATATGTTTTTGTTGATTTTCTAACTAACATTTTCTCCACAGAGAACGCACTTCTGCACATTTTAATGCAAAATTACAATTTATTTTGCGGAATTTAACAAAGAAAAAATATATATGTGTAAATTGCAGCCGGCACAAAAGTTATGGCACATTTAATGTGTTATGTTTTACTTTTTTCCAAGAAGTTAAAGAGAAATCATGCTTGAAAATTTGCAGTAAAATGCCATAGTGAATTTTGTCCTCTGTAGCGGATGTTTTGACTTATTTTCACTTAGAAAATCAACAAAACATAATTTGACCGAGAGTGTTCACACTTTTGCATATGATTGTATAATAGCCCCTTTACTATTAATATATAGAAGCCTTTTGGCTTCTAAGACAAGCATGTTTTAAGTTTTGAGTTGTCTTGTCATCAAATTGTTGCTGTTTTTCCAAATTATTGCTTTAGTAAATGATTACTTTCTCCCATCATTTCACTGTCTATAATCATGTCCTACCTAACTATTAGCAGTTGACATTAAAAGCAGCATAGTACAAAAGCAGTACACCACATTTAAAGTACATGTTCAACTCTGCTTTCATTGATGTTGTGAAAAATACAAGTTATGGAGGTTTTAAAATAGGTCTTTGAGAAGTCATGGAAACATTTTGGAATTTTGTCTTTGGAGTGTGAACCTTGTTTGTCTCTCCTCACAGACGAATCTCAGGGAGCACAGCCTGATGGAAAAGACCAGATTCATGAAAAAACTGATGTGGAGGGCCAGGGCGAACATGAAGAAGGAACTGCAGAGGATGGCGCAGCGGTTATTGTAGGTGATGTGCTGACCACCAGGCAGCTGGTTGTTCGTCGAGGACTTGCTGTTTTTCTAATGTTGCTCATTCTCGCTGGGGGGATCGTGTTAGACATACTTCTAACAGATTTCCTCAAGCGAGCATGAGAACTAATAATTCCTCTGCCAAAAAGTGACCTTTCTCAACAAGACACAGGAAGGGTGGAAATGCTATCTTGTTTTCTAGACCAAGGGTCAAACACTCTCTGGGAAGTTGAAAACAAGGAGCGCAACCTTCAGAATGAAGTGCTTAAGTCAGATCACATGAGGGTAACCATTTCAGATGTATCAAATCGCATCAGTGAACATGATGCTGTAAGCTGTGAAAACATAAGCCAAAGAGCTGTTAAACTTGAAGTCATGAATCGAGCAACTTTGTGCCCAAGTATTCTGCTGGAAGATTTGTAAACATGCGGATGACAGCCTTTTAAACTAATGCTAAATGTGTGCATATTTGCAGAAGAAATTTTACTGCACTGCAAAATTGAATAACCTGTTGAATTCTGACTGACATTTTAGTTTTATTAGGATCTGACATGAATTCTTGTTACAAACTTAAAGGGGTAGTTTAATTATTAAACGGTTACCTTGATAAACAAATAAGATAATCTTTATATGTATATTCATATACACACTCATTGGCCACTTTATTATTACACATGCTTTGTAGCTACACTCTTTGTCCATTTTATCAGCTCCACTTACCATATAAGAGCGCTTTAGTTCTACAATTACAGACTGTAGTCCATCTGTTTCTCTGCATACTTTGTTAGCCCCCTTTTACCCTGTTCTTCAATGTACAGGACCCCCAAAGGACCACTACAGAGCAGGTATTATTTGGGTGGTGTATCAAAGGTGAAAAAATGAGCTGGTAAAATGTTGAACTACTCCTATAAGTTACTAGAGGATTGTTTTGCAAATACTAGTAATTGCCTTGCTAACTTTAGAGAGTGGCTGTTATTATGACAGATATTATGAGATGGAGTTGCTAAACTAAGATTTGCCAGAAAGGGAATTTTTATGCTTATTAGGTATCAATGAATGTAATTGTTACTTTTGAAGTGATATTTAAAAAAAAAACAATTATTTAAAACATTTGATTTGTACTTTAACTTAGACATTTACAAAAGACGTGTAAGGTAATATTTTTTGCCTTGTCTTACGCACAATTTTTATTATATTTTCTGTGCACTTGTTTTATGCTTAATTAAACAATGAAGTGAGTAATTAAGCATGTATTGTATTTGAGAACATATCATTGGAGGACTGACTGTAGACAAATACAGATCATCATACACATTCATCAGATATGGCTTCAGGGCCCATATAGTGTAGAAACAGGAAAAAAGAAACAGTTTAATTTCAATGAATTTCATTGATAATTTGGGATCACTACACTTGAGACTGTCTGTCACCCTGAATATTTGACCTCCTCAAAAAATAAACCACATTGTTCATAATGGCATATACTATGCAGCATTATGAGTAGTATCACAAAGGCAAACTGACAGACTACCTCAAGTGTCAACTCACTAATAATTTACATTAATATCTACTATACAATCATATTGTTTATGAATGTAATTGGACAGCATATAACAGTTTCCTTTTGCACCTGATATTGACTAAAACATTTAAAAAAGGAACATAAACTAAAAATAGGCATAATGGTATCTGTCCCTCTTTGCAGTATAACTAGCATGCAGTCTCTCAACTGGTTGTGAATGAAACTTGTCCTCTCTAACATAGCTTTGCTCCTGGGGAGAAGCTAGACATATATTTGTATATGTATACTGCAGCCAATGCCAGTATAGAATGGAGTGTAAATGCATTCATGCATCGTTTAAGGGGCATTCAGTCATGCTTCTTACCTGTGTTTTTAAAACATGAGGTTAGAAAGCAAGGAGGAGTTTCTTAACACTGGTTTGGTAAACGTGCTCAGCACTGGCTGAACAGCATATTCCTCCTGATGGCTTTGATTGAACAGGTAGCCGTATGTGTTGAAGACTGGCATAAATTGTTCTGAAATAAGTTCCAGTGGAGAGCGGTTAACTGGCTGTAGAGTTCGGGAAGCTAGCAGGGGTAGTGTAGTTCCACAAGTCCATGGTGAAGTTACTCCTAACTTGGACGAAGGGCTCTGGTGGGGGGCAGGTCAGGTGGACCACGACCCCGACTGCCAGAATCAGGACAGCAGTCAGGAGAGTGAGCCCTCTCCTCAGCACCAGCTGCGGGACAGAGAGCAGCTTTTTGGGCCGGCCTTCTCCTCCTTCCTCATCCTCCACTCCAGCATTTCCACTTTCACCTTTCTCTCGATTCTTGGTGCTCACTAGAGCGTACCCACTCACTTTAGAGGCATCGCTTACCGACTGCACCTAAAGTGGAAAGAAGAAATATATTTCATAAGTTATTGCGGTAGAAAGATGAAATCTCTGATCTTGCAATTATTTGATTAGATTATGTTTTGTAACAAAAATGATTTAATACAGCACACCCACAGCGCATTTCTGTCAGATTCAGAATTGGATTTAAAATATACACTGAATACACACGTGACTGGAGACAGCAGTGAAATATTGACAGTAAAAAGAAATGTACATTCTGCAAATTAATTATTGGGATCTTTGGTAAAGACTGGTAAATCAAGGTCCTGAAAAAATGTCTTTGTTCAAACTTTGTTCAAAAAATGTCTTTGCGCAAACTCACACTGAAATTATGAGAAAAGCTGACCTTTAATCAAACTAAATTTAGTGTAAGAAAAGTAAAACCTTAGCAAAAATATTTTTAACAATACTATGTGTCAACATTATCTCTGCATTAGTACCTTGTGCAACCTCCTTTGACAACATAAAGTCTTTTCTTATTATGGTTTTTTAAATGCATTCAGGTTATTTAAGCATTTTTGTGTGGATTTGGAAATTTTGGATCATTGCTGGAAAATCTAACCACAAGTTGTAGTTTTTTCGCAGAGGCAGCCAGATTTTCATTTAAAATCTCAAGGTACTTCAGTCCATGATACCATGTATCCTAACAAGGTTCCCAGAGCATTTGGAGGAGAAACTGCCTTATAACATCACAAACCCCCACACCATACCTAAAAGTCAAGCTGAGTTTTTTTTTGTATAGCCATCCTTTATTTAATGTCAAACCAACCTTGAGTGTTTGTTTGTTTCATCTGACCACAGAACTCATCTCCAGTCAAAGTTCCAGAAGCATCTAGCAAACTCCAGGCGCTTATGTTTGTGATTAGATGTAAGAAAAGGCTTTTTTTGTTATGCCTTTCAAATAGATTGTTGGCACGGAGGTGGCATCTAATTGTAGTTTTGGAGACTTGATGATCTCATAATGCTACCATCTTCTGCAAATCTCCAACTTTAATCCATTTTTGTCTCTTTAATTATCCTCTTCACTTATCTCCACTTCTAGAAATATTCATTATAGCTCTGGTTGTTTTAAACTTCCTAATTATTGCCCTAACAGTGGATATGGGTTTTTTTCACACATGAAGGTCTGCACACTTTGTCCGATTTAACTTTATGTATTTTTTTTACTGACTAAGGGAATTGGGCCTGTGTGTCCACTCATATTTATAGCCCAGTGAAGCAGGAAGACTCAGATGTATGTAATGTTAATAAGATGAAATATACATGGAAACATCATTTAGTTCAGACACAGTTCAGACTGTAGTTTTTCATGAATCATAAAAAAAATTCTTGGATGAGCTTGAGCTAATTAACCGCAAAGACCTTTTCTGTGACCTTTTTTAACCCATCTTCACCAAGAGTGCCAATAATTATGGAGCTGACTATATAATTTGAAAAAAAAGCGAATTGTATTTTGGCCAAAATTGAATGCTATTAGAATTCATTATAATTGTCACTAACATTTCAAAACGGATGCAGTTGAACTGACAACTTCAGATCGCTGCAAAATTACCATGAAGGCGAAACATAAATTCAGTGCATTTCAGTGTTTGGTTTTTGCATCTCACACATGATAAAAACAGTCAGTGATCTTGCCTTTCTGATAAAAACTCACCACACTTCCTCCATCAGCCGTTTGCTCTAGGCTGTCCTGTCCTTCAGGAACCACAGTGTCAATGACTGGTACACCAACAGGCCCCTTCTGCGCTACACACGCCACATTTGCATTCTTTCCAGCACGTTTCTTTGCCTGGAGTTAAAGCATGCAGAAGCTAAGACCAGGCTTGAGCTCCATACTCCAGACAACTTACTCAGTAACACATTTTATAAGTTATGAACTTTGACTCAGGAGAAGAAGCAGGAGAAGTTCCATTCCTCGACCCATACCTGCTCTGTCACTTTTTGCCAGTTGAGTTTGAAGATGAGTGTGATGAAGAAGAAGGCTTGGATGATAACGCACACCAAAAGGCCGAGTGTAAGGCCTGAGGAGTTAAAAAACAGAAAAAGAGAAAGTCATGGTTTTGATAAATATGTGAAGATACGATTCTTTTTATTGTCACATCTATATTTGGCCAAGTTCAATATGAATTCATCACACCACAGGCGTGACAATCCGACTGCAATTGCTGGGCTGTAGTGTGTTCATCAGTTGCCAAAAAATGAACGTGATGATAAAACGGCTATATTATTGTCGGAAGATTGCGAGTCAGTCCAAGACAGAGTATTTGGCCTCGCTATTTCTGGGTGGGTAGGATGGCCCTCCCTCAGTTAGCAGGCATCTGTTTAACTGTCATAACAGAATTGGCAGTGGTGGTGCTTCACATGTCTCAGAGGAAGCATGTGTTAGCCTTCGCCCTCCCAGCTTGGTAGCATCATGTGATGAGGGGATACCTAGCTGGATACCAAGCAGGTGGAGTTGGAAATGACTAAGATGGAGGGGGTCATTATATATTTAGACCACACTGGCCTTTAGCGGAAAGGTTTAGACATCCATGATTTAGACTAGTACGAACAAATTCTGTGCCATTTTGCCAATTTGACATGAATAGGTTAATAATCGAAATCGAGAGCGCAAGTGGTATTTAAAGAAGGGGGATGGAAATGTGAGGAGTGGGAATTACCCAGAATCCTTAGCTCTGCAGCAAACATCAAGGATATTCCCAAAGGTAGGCCGATACAGTAGTAACAGATCAGGTTGGATATGGCTGCTATCTTTTGCTTCCCTGCACCCAGAAGAATCCCTGAACTCACACACTAGTGGAAAAGACACAACAGACAATGCTGTGTTACATCATAAAGATTAGCAAGATATCATAAACAGTGCAATTCAGGCATCATAAGAGAGAACACTTGGTTATGAAATGATCAAAGCTAATCTTTATGGCACAATCAAAAGAGGGAAAAGCTTTCCTTATGACATCATTGAAAAGTGAACATCATTACTATAAAAGACAGAGCCATAATAATATACAACTTCCAAGAGACAGGAATGACGACTCACCACAAGGGCATCAAAAAACTGTAGGAAAACATAGAAGGTCAGATTTTCTGAGACAATCCCAACAATGCTCCTGAGGGAAAAACAAAAGCAGAGAACGACTTTATTTCAGAAACACCACTCCATATATTAATTTAACCTTATGTAAGATCTCTTAATTTAACATGAATGATCCGCCACAGTTTTATAGTACGATAAAGCTCTAAATCAAAAAGTGAGAACTGCTTTATGTAATTAAGTAAAAGTCTTCCAAAGTACAGATCTTCCAAAACAATATGTAACAAAGTATAATCAGTCAAGTAATTTTCCACCCCTGCATGATGACGTGTTTTTTAAAGACTGCTTATTATTTGTGGCACTACTAACTTACTCATCAGAGGTGAAGATAAAGCCCATCACTGATTTTGTGGACCCAAGTACAATCCCCTGTAATACTGCTAATACTCCTGAAACAAAAAAACAGCAATGAGATCCTTTGACATGGGTACTTAAAACACATTCACAGAAACAAAGCTACCATAGTAAATTGCAAAATAAAGTCCTCAGACTATTTCAAAGGTAAATATAATTTTTTTAAAAACTCGCTCAGTCAGTCAGACAGTCAGTCATTCAGACATCAAACAGTCAGTCACTCAGGCAGTCAGTCACTTAGTATCGCAGTTAGTCACTCAGTCAGGCAGTCAGTCAGTCACATAGTATCGCAGTTAGTCACTCAGTCAGGCAGTCAGTCAGTCACATAGTATCGCAGTTAGTCACTCAGGCAGTCAGTCAGTCACATAGTATCGCAGTTAGTCACTCAGGCAGTCAGTCAGTCACATAGTATCGCAGTTAGTCACTCAGGCAGGCACTCAGTCACTCAGGCAGGCACTCAGTCACTTAGTATCACAGTCACTCGGGCAGGCAGGCAGTCACTCAGGCAGGCAGTCAGTACCATAGTATCACAGTTAGTCACTCAAGCAGGCAGGCAGTCACTCAGTCAGGCAGGCAGTCACTCAGTCAGGCAGGAAGGCAGGCAGTCTGTCAGTATCATAGTCAGTCACTCAGGCAGGCAGTCAGGCAGGCAGTCAGTAACTCAGTCAGGCAGTCAGTCACTTAGTATCACAGTTAGTCACTCAGGCAGGCAGGCAGTCACTCAGGCAGGCAGTCAGTCACTCACATAGTCATGTTTAGCAGGCTGAAGATTTTTTACCATAGACACTCAAGTGGCTATTAGCACAATACAGTGTTTTTTAGAGCTTCATATCAGTGATACTGTCTTTGTTATTGTACTATTAACTATTTTCTGCCAGTAAAATTTGTGTATTAAAAAAAAACCCTGAATTGTACCAAAACAGTTGAATTGAACTGAATCATGGCAAAATTTGACAGTTCATGATGCATCAATATGTTTCTTAAGGAATCATAATTTAACCAAATCATCATGGTGTTAAAAAATGATGTTCTTGTGTTAGTAAAGGAAATGTGTGAGTGCTTCTCCAACCTGAGACAATGAGGGTCACTTTGCCGGTGATGAGGGCTCTGGTGGTGTCTCCTGCCCCCAGAGCATTACCCACACGTACACAAGCTGCTGCATGGACACCCAGAGGAAACTAGATAGAAATATGTCCAATTGAAAACACTTTTTCACCAAACAAGCCTCATTTCCTTCCCTTGTTAACCTCTTATTATTCAGTTGTTAATCTTAAGACTTATTACTCAGTAACTATCCATGACTCATTTGAATTACTAAGAAAGTAATATGTACATTATGTAGTTATGAAAGGCTGATCTAGTTACTTTGCATTACCACCATTACAGGCTGGCCTTGTGATTCACAAATGTTTTTAGTTTTTTTTTTTCTGTCTCTCAACGCTGGGCATAATGATTAGCTTTAGAGGAGAGGTCCAGGAAACATTGTGGCCCAGTGAGTGAGCTAAGGACCAGAAAATATGACTGTCATTCTATGGCTGAATGTAATGAAAGCAGAGGTTGCCTGTTAGGTCAAGTTAAACTCAAAACAATTAGTCATTAAACCAATAGAGAATCATTTTTATTCCACTGTTAATTTTCAAAGAATACATGCAATATATATATATATTTTTTTTATAAATATAAAAGTCCTACGCCTCAGTTTTGTATAGATTGGTTGATATATATTTGCCTTTAAAGGGGATTCAGAGTGGTTTGGTGTGAAATGCCCTGTTCTAGAGAAACTTACAGAGTCTGAATTGTTCACAGTGGTGGTGATAAAAACCATCCAAAGAATTTAATGCCTCTAAAAGCTACCTCTCAGAAAGTTATTATATAACATGGTTAAATTCATAAATTAGACGGATTGTATAGATACTGTTGGACATACAGTACAATACAATAGGCATATAATGAATTAGTAATATCAATAAGCAAATAATAAAAGTAACATTAGTCCTTATTAGTCATCAGTCGGTTTTGTCTTACACTACAACAGTAACACTGCACTTCCCCTCCCATTCCCATCACAGCTCCCTTCCTCTCTCATCACCTCATGACCTCTGTTCTACAACAACTGCAGAGTCAGAGCCTCTGCTGGCTAATGGCTGACAGGCCTGTGCACAATGATGGACAGATCAGCGGTGCTGTCAGCATGTGTCTGTCAATGAGTATTAAATCAATAGTTTGCCAAAAATCCCCCTTACTGCAAATGTAGTTGACCAGTGAAGACATGGAACAACGTTACTGACAAGTAATATACAGTTAACTCCAGAATTACTGGCATCCTTCATGAAAATGAGCTTAAAAAATAATATATTAAATAAACCACACATGCAATGAGTGATATTTCATGCTTACACAAAAAGATAAGCTGCATATTTATATTTTATTGTTTTTTTTTAGTAACGGTGTTTTTTTGTTTTTTTTGTTTTTTTGGAAAACACTGATTTTTAAGCCTCCCCTGGCAATAATTTCTGTAATGCTTTCTGTAATATTTAACAAGGTTGGAGAACACTTGTTGAGGGATCTTGGACCACTCCCCCATGCAGAACATTTCCACCTCCTTGATATTCTTGGGTCTTTGCGCGTGGACTGCCCTCATCAGTACACACCACAGGTTTACAATTGGGTTTAAATCTGGAAACTGGGAGGGCCAATGCAAAACTGTGATTTTGTGTTCCTGCAAACATTTCTGTTTAATGTATGTTTGGGCTCATTATCTTGCTAAAAAGTCCACCCACAGCCAAGTTTCCACCTTCTGGAAGAGGCAGACAGATTTTGTGTTAAAATCTCCTGGTATTTACTGGAATTCATTTGCCGCTGATTTTCACAAGAGCCCGTGGACCACTAGCAGCAAAACAGCTCCAGAGCATCACTGATCCCCCACCATATTTGTCAGTGGGAATTATTTGCTTTTAACTGCATGCAGTCGCTTTTTTCCACTAAACATGATGACAGTGTTCGTGACCAAAAAGTTCCCTTTTGTCTATTCTGACCACATCACACGAGTCCTTTTGCAGTTCCAATGACCTTTTGCAAAGTCTAGGTGCTGCATTTTGTGGCTTGCTCTTAGGAAAGACTTCTTTTGTGGAACTCTTATAAACAGCCTCTAATCATACCAGGCATCTGAGAGTGGATTATGAAATCTGAAAACCCCAAGATTCAACTAAACTGCACAGTTCTGAAACTGATCTTTGGGTTCCTCTGTACCTCTCTTACTATCCTCGTCCTGGCATATGTTCTTCTTTTCCATACTTTTCACTCTTTATTCTCGCCCTAATTGTACTCAATGGTAGTTTCAACTGACTGCTTCATTTTTTTATAACCATTTCTTAATCTGGGCAGGTCCACAACCTTGTGTCTCATTTGAGCTGAAAGCTCTTTGGTTTTACTCGTGCTAATGGACAACAAAGGGATTTTACATGTGGGTAATCTCATATTTATCCCACAGGGAAACAGGAAATGGGCACTGACAACAATGAAGTTCCTAGAGACTAGGAGCAACATTTTTTTTATTTCCTAAGAGATGCAATTTATTTTTTTTATTGGAAATATTCTTTGGGGGTGCAAATATGTTTGCCATGTATGTTTTTGAAAGGATATGCTATTTTTTTAAAGTGAAACACTCTTTATTACTAATTACAAATTATTACTATTAGAAAAATAAAGCAATTTCTCCAAACACTTTTGAGGAACATTTGAATCATTAAATGAGTTGTTTATTTTATATGATTGTTTTTGCCCCCATTTTATGAGGGTTGCCAATAATTCTGGAGTTGACTGTAAGTTTGTATGCATCTTTGCATCTTTGTGCAAGTCTAAAATCATCACAGACTTGACTCAAACCACTTTGAGTTATAAATTCAATTAAACTTGGTTTCTCACGCTGTATGACTGATAAAAAATACTAATGGACAGAGAGCTACTACTGTTTTTACCTGTACGTCCACTTTATAGTATCACAAAAACACATAAGTAATGAGATTTCTTAACATGGTATGAGGCAAGTATATGATGATTTAGAAAAGTGCTAAGCAATAGATAATAAGCTTCCATTACTTGTTTTCTACCTGAGCCTCTTAGCTCCACTGCAAAATAATGAAACAAACTTCAGACACCAAACACGTTTTTGCTTTTTGACTACACTTTGGATGAAGGCAGAATTGGGTAAATTAGATTTTTGTAAAATAAAATAAAGGAACAACAGGCGGTATTTTGCATCCTCACCATGTATGTAATGGCTCCCAGCTCCAGCAGGACATGTTGGGCAGCCAGGTCCTCCTCCCCCAGCATACCTATCAGTCAGAAAGGGTGGAGATCAGGAGTGAATGGTATTTTTACAAGCTGTGAGAAGTAGTCAGAAGTACTGAATCACTAAGATAAAGGAGATAACACTGACATAAGAGATATAACAGTGTCATAAAAACATTGTCTTGAACACAGTCAGATTTAAAGCGTGATGATGTGTGACATTATGTGATATCAAAGGCAATATTGTCAAAAGGTTTTAAAGCAATCCAGCAAACTGCAACGGTAGTCTTAATAAGTGAATGAAGAAAGATATTCACATTTGATAGACACTCTTATCCAGAGTGACTTACAATTTAATCATGTTAGAGAGGGAGGTGAATGTAGCATTAGAACTCTTGATAAACCATGGGAATCAAACCCCAGTCTCCTGTGTGGAGGGCAGAGGCATCACTATGCCAGACCAACCAAGATACTTGATTATTAGTGCAAAAGTAAATGTATGTACACTGTTGTTCAGTGTACAGTAACACAAAGCCAATTTGGTTGCAGACAAGTGTATAAAGTGTATAGAAATGCTAGCCTTGTGCATCTTCACAGCTTTCAGATAATTAGTAAGACATAAGGAGATGTTATAATAAAAATTTTAGACATTTAAAATGTGTCCAGAATGATGAACAGAGCTGCAGAAATGATGAGACAAAAGATATGAAAGTTGTAGAGCATTGAGAGTGCAGGTATAGTTGAGTATGAGTATGAGTGTCTTTGTTTGTTCTTGAATTGCTGAATAAATCATGTAAAAATACCTTTTGGTGAAACATTTGTAATATTTAAATCTACACTGTATATTATTGAATACAATATAACAAAAACTGATATATTAAGTGTTTCCAAACTTTAGAACTGCAATGTACGTATACCAGCATACCTGCAAGGAAACCTCCGATTTCATAGATCCACCACTCGAAGCAGAGCATGAGCGTGCTGGGGATGGCCAGCTGCATGAAGGAGTCCCACTCCTGCAGTGATGCTGTGGACCAGCCTGCAGGGGGCAACACTTTCATTCATCAGTTCACTCATTCATGAAACACTGCAGATGTAGGTTAAACATCCATATCAGCAATTCCTTATCTTTTAATATTATTATAGCTGAGGGGCAGCACGGTGGCGCAGTGGGTAGCGCTGTCGCCTCACAGCAAGAAAGGCCTGGGTTCAATTCCCAGCTGGGTGACCAGGGTCATTTCAAAAACATGCAGTCAGGCCAATTGGATGTGCTAAAATTGCCCCTAGGTGTGTGTGTGAATGTGTATGTCTGTCTGTCTGCCCTACGATGGACTGGCAACCTGTCCAGGGTGTATCCTGCCTTCTGCCCAATGACCCCACCGCGACCCAGAAGGATAAGCGGTTTAGATGATGTATGTATGTATGTATATAGCTGAGTCACTCTATACTTGGATATGTTTCATGTGTGTCTGATTTGTCTTTGTTGGGTATGACTACATCTTAAAAAGCACATGGAGAGGCAAAAGCAAAAGCAACTAAATTGACAGTTACTGTAATTAACAGTTTTAACACTTTGGGCCTACACACCACATGGCAGCCAACATTTATTTAGTGTGTTTTTTCTTTTTGGAATTACATTTCAACATTTGCATAAAATTTTACTACACTTTTATTAAAATTTGATCAGTGATAGAGTGATATTATTGACCATAAATCCACTTTTTTTAACATGTATTTGGAAAAGAAAGACAGAAGATAACTTTCAGTCCTCCAAGCATGATGTCTCATGATGGAGCAAAACATTTATTATTGAAAAGGTTTTTTGTTGTTGTTTTTGTTGTTGTTGCAATAAATGACTATTGACTATTGTGATTTCTTTTGAAGAATTTCAATTTTTTTAATTTTTATAAAAAAAATTTTTGGGAAAAAATAGAAAATATGACTTGTAAAACCTCAAACTGAAAAATAAGGTTTTAAGGTATATCCTTATTATCTTACATATTTTATTGTCTAATTTCTATCTTATTTTTGTATGAAATTTAGACTTCTTCCAAATGTGAACAGTTTGTTTGGGAATCATCATGTGATCATGTATTAAAGGGCTCATATCACAGAAAACTAAATTCCCCTTGTTTTTTCTAATAAAGGAGTTTGTAAGTAATATGTAAACATTGCCACAGTTTCAAAACATACCATTCACCAATCAGTCCACACAGTTCACATATGGAAACCATGCTGCAAAACCAGCCTGTTTTAAATTCATTGTTTCTGTGATGTCACAAGTGAAAAAATACAGGGCAGCCAATCAGAACAGAGATCATTTACATATATCAGTGTTAAAAGCACAGTAACAAAAACAGCCTGTTTAATTGTAGGGGATGAAGAGAGGTCATATAAAAATGAATTATGACCATTTTGGTACATAAAACACACAAATGCTATAAGTGGACCTCAAAGGAAAAAGATACAAGAAAAATGTAGGATATGGGCCCTTTAAGATAATTTTTAAAAAATGTATATTGAAAAAAATGTCCAAAAGACATTACATGTGCCCCCAGTTACAGAATGATTAGCTAAATGTTCCTCAAATCCTCAGTATATCAGCTCTAACACATGACTTTAAGACTCTTTCACCCAAATTCAAAAGACAGTACTGTCCACTTTGTGGAAAATTAACACAATTAATTAGCCAGTCTAAATGAAACTGAGGGCTGCCCCCTCCAGCACTCACTCACTCAAGTTAACTGTCAATCAAAAACTAATTGGTCTCCTCAGTGTGAGGCACTGTAGCGCTCTGAAGAGAATGTGGTCCTAATTAGATAAAAGGAAGAGGCTGTAGCCCAGAGCGTTTTAATAAGAATCCTGCTTATGTCTCTCCAGATTCAGACACTAGGGGTCAGACCAGCCCTCTGTATAACATATGTTGTGTTGTTTTTTGTGTGGATTGCTCACCACCCCACGTCCTGACGTGTAGCTTTTTCCAGCGTATGTAGCCGAACAGCAGGAGGCAGATGGAGATCTGAGAGATGCAGCTTGCTGCAGCAGAGCCCCTGCAGAAACACACACACTGAAACTGTATACCTATTTACACAGTGGTCTACAAACACCCTCTATAAACAGCTGAAGAGTAGCTCTGAAAATGAGTTTACACATCTTCACTATGTACTATGAAAAATCAGATTTACCTGATTTTTGACTTAACTTAGAAACAGTCAATCAGCCAAGACATGTTTGCTTCTTTAGTTCAGAAATAGAGATATGAGGCTAATGTTGTTAACACTAGAACTCAGTAGTCACCCAAATACTCAAAATTGTTTCTGTAAAAAACCCCAAAACGTCTCTCAACCTACTCTCAACCTAGTCTAGTGTCTGCTGCATCTGTAACATACAGTCAAACAATTATTTTAACCCATTCCCCTGTTCTCAGTAAAGAAGCACAAACACATTGACTCAAAACACTCCTATGATAAAAGTCAGTGGGAAGCTGCTTCAGCGTCTGCCCATTGGCCTCTATCATAAGCACATTTTCTGTTCTTTTCTGAGTACAGAAATATTCTTGTCCATGGTAACTGATCACAGATACACAGAGCTGTGGACAGTGCCGATAGAGACTAGGTTGTGAAATGCTAGAATATTCCTTTAAAGGAGTATAAAAAAGTGTTGCCATGATGAAAGGTAAGTAACTAAAAGCCTAACTATAAAAGAACAACTGCGATATATTCATAAATTATGTTCAAAAGGCAGTTAAAGGCAGAATGCGTAAGCACACCTACTTTACTCCCAGTCCCATCCAGAAGATGAGAACGTAGTTGACCGCTACGTTCACCACATTGGCTACAGCTGCAGTGTACATCTGAGGCAGAATAATACCCTGAAGCATAAAAACACCAGCGTGTTACTGTGCAGTCAGAACACTCATGCTGTCTTTCAGGACATAAATCTTAAAAATCAAAGCGCTGTACCTGATTCTGAAGATAAGCCACCTGCAGCTGGTGCAGAAACATGGCCTGAGGACATGAAGGGAGGAGAGTTACATTTACATTTGTGATTTACAGTTGAATTATGTTACAGAGGTAGGTGAGTGTAGTGTTACTAGTCTTGCCCAAGGATTCTTATTGATGTTACAGTGCATCTCAGCCCATGCAAATATACAAATATACTGCACCATTTAAGATAAATATTGGTTTATACACAAGTGTTTTTATTAATATAACATGTCCACAGTAGCTTAAAGTGTCAACAGCTCAATAGAATAAACAACTGTAATAAATAAATAAATAAATAAGCAAACCTTTAAAGTATTAATTGTTTAAAATGTGTAAAACAATTCTTAACATCTACACATTCATTAAAATAAATACAAATAAATAAATAAATAAACTGTACGTTGTGGTTTCAGTTTAACCATTTTCATTGCTCTCCGCAAGGAACTCCAGTATTTACATCCAAAACCTGCTTCAGTTAATTAATCCTTCATTAAATTACATCAGTTGTTACTGATAGAGTTGAACCAATCCAAGTGCAGTGAGTCAGGAACTGAAATTGTGTTCAAACTGTCTTATTCTAAAAAAAGATTTGTATTTTATATTTTAAAAATACAAAACATTATTGTTACTTTTTTATGGTAGTTATGTTTATTTGCACGTATGTGTATGTTATATAGTGTTTTACTGGCAAAACACTCCAGAGGAAATTGTATTGAATTGGAATTTTCATAGCTGCCTAAGACTTTTGCACATGTTTAAGGTTAAGAAATATATCACTGTTGTTGGAAGAAAACCTGGTATCTCCAAAATGGTAACTTTACAGGAAAAGCAAAAAACCTACTTTACTTTTAATGAAAGTCAATGGAACCAGATTTTTTCCCCCCCGAGTCATTTTGGGTCATTTCCTTTGGTCAATTCTTCATGAAATTTACACACAATGTAAAGGGCAACAGGTATTTTCAAATTATGTCAAAGACTTAAAAACAACAAAAATGGAGATATGAGTTTTTCTTCTGACAACACTGATATGGATTTTAACATTCAAAAGAGTTTATGCTGCCTTACACAGCCTAATGAAGCTTAGGCTGAAAGGTAAATGTTTCTGTGTTACGTGCTGCCTTCCAAATCAGTATTTACATGTTTAAAATACTGAGAAATTATGACAACTTTCACATATCTGATACATATTTTAACATATTTGCGTGTAAAAATGCTTTTATTTTATTATCTATAATATTTCATAATCATATTTATTTCTGTATTTATATGATTGCTTTTTATTATATATTCTTACAATATAATCTATTGTTAAATGCACCTACTAAAACACACAGAAACACACAGATTAAGCTCAGATGAATCATCACCATCATAAATGCAGCCACTTACAGGAACAGCTGGCAGGAAGGCGAGCACATACAGCTGTGCGATTCTGAGGAGGAGAACAATGACACATTATATCAAACTCAAACACAGTAATGTCTCATAATCACACATCAATTACTGTCACATTAATAATGTCCCGCAGAGCAAAATACAGGCTGGCTTAAACTCATATCTGTCTACTCACACCTTCAGTAATGAAGCCTCCTAGGACTGAATTACTTTTCGACGTCAGCATAGAGCAGGCTTCAGTTCCTGACCACTCAACTGGTCAGAAGTCCGTTTTAGTTCATTGTGTCAGACTTATCACACAGAAAAGTCCATCATTAGATAGATAGAACTTTATTGATCCCGAAGGTGTTTCAGTAGCAAGACATATAATTGCACATAAATGTACATATACTATGCAGAAAAATAGAAAATAGAAATAAATCTAGACATAAGTTAAAGTACAAGAGACATAAAAAATAATTATTATAAAAATAATACTATAAAAATTAAAAAATAATTATTAATATAAAATAATTATTTCCTGTCCCTCTTCTAAACCTCAGGTCTGGGGAAAACTCAAATTCCTTCAGCAGTTCAGTACTGTGCTGATCTTATTCAGAGCTATTTTTGCTTTGAACAAAGCTTTAAATAGAACGTGGGCTGGAAACGTGAATTTGAGCAGGTGAGTGATTAAAACGTGGTGTTAATTACTTCACTGTGTGTTTGGAGACCACAAAGCACTGAGCCAGTTCCCAACACACAGTAAGATGATTACATAAATGATGGACCTTTATATGACCTTTACAATAACACTGCACCTCAAACGCTTCAGTCTCTACCAGTAAACGTTGGTTTTGGTTTATGAAGGTATGAAAAATCCTCAACTTTTACAAATGTCACCAATGTTCTTATTCCAAATGTATGAGATTGGCAGGGAGAAATATTATTACTGGGCTTTTTCTTGCAAGTTTTAAAATGCTGACTCATTTGTCGTACAATGGGATTGAACTGGGCCAGAATGTAGGTCACAGCTTATCCTAATACAGTTCCATTACAGTGACATCCCAAGACTCACAATATATACTGTAGCTCCTTACTTACGTAGTTACATCTATTTATTGACCAGTCACAGGTCAAGTAAATACAGTTCCATAAAAAAGTATTTGCCCCCTGACTTTCTCTATTTTTGCATATATGTCACAGCGAATGCTTTTGGATTGCAGAAATGTAATACTAGACAAAGTAAATGTTTCAAAAACAAAACACAAAAAACATGGTGGTGGTAATGGGCAGGTCTGGGGGTGTTTCACTGCCAAAAAAGCCAGGTGTCCAGTGTCTTTTTTGCTTCTGTTCTGTATCAGATAATTCTTAAGGAGAGGGTCTGTTCATCTGCCTATCAGCTGAAGCTGAAACATAGTCAGGTTGTGCAGCAAGAAAATTATGCACATCGTAAAAACAAATCCACGTCTGAATGGCTGAAACAGAAATGAAAGCAATGTTTTGGAGTGGCCTTCTCAAAGTCCTGACTTTAGAGACCAATAGAGACACTGTGGCAGGATCTTAAATATACAGTTAATATTCAAAAACCTACCAACATATCTGAATTAAAGTAGTTCTGCAGTTCTCCACAACAATGTGAAAGGCTAGTATCAAACTATGGTATGTTGTAGCTGTTGTGGCTAAAAAACACAAAACAAGTCTTTAATTTTAAGAGGGCAATTACTTTTTCACACTAGTGAGCCCCATGTCAGATATCTTTGCTCCCTGAATAAATGAAATAATTTAAAATGTTCCATGTTTTCAAAAAAATCTTTGTTTAAAGATCTACAAGCATTCACCGTGACAGATAATGCAGTAATCAAGTAAATCAGGAAAGGGCAAATACTTTTTCAGACCACTGTATATTTCACTCTTAACAATGAAGGTTCCTAAATTGTTCATGGCTTGAATGTATGAGAAAATCTATTACTTGATATTACATTAAGTGCTCATTATTATGCTCATTAAAAGGTTCCCCGAGGGAACCAAAAGTGTCCTTCTGTGACATCACACCAAAGAACCTTTTTTGGTACCTTTATTTTGAAGAGTGTAATCAATCAAGGTAGAAATGGTGAATCGTTCTTTTAAATAGTCTTTCGATTATTATCATTAGCATCATAATTGCCTGTTTTTAGTCCTTTTAAAACAGACATCTCACATATGATCATCCTCACCTGGCCACCTCGGCCTCTTGCTGCATGGCCAGCAGAATGGACTCGGAGTTGATGAGGATGGCCCAGCATGGCAGACAGAAGAGCAGCAGGATCAGAATACTCCTCTGCAGAATCTCCCCCACACGCTTCAGGTTTTTACTGCCAAACGTCTACAAACACAAACACAAACAGTGTAGATATCTGTTTTATAATGTACGAAATCTGTGTCCATGATAACATACAAGCTGCACAGAGCCTTCCTACGACTTCCTTCTGTGACAGTGTTGTATAACCACTTTATTGATTTCAGTTGTTTTGTTATGTAAACACTGGACACAAAACAAAGGCCTGACCTATATGTCACTTGGCTGATAATATCGACTGGTATTGACGACTGTGTTGGTAAAAATGTAAGAGATAACATGCTGATAATTAGTGACTTTAAACACAAAACACCGTCATGGTTAATAACACAAAACACGTCAACTTTGTACCCAAATTTAACATTAAAATAACATCCAAAAACCTGATAAAAATAAGAAAAAAAAGATGTAATGAACAAAAACCAAAACTGCACAGAATTATAGGTAGCTCAGTTCTCAATGAAAAAATATTATATAATTATTGTTATTTATTCAAGCTCAAGATATGTGACAATGAAAAACTGACAATCATTTCTATCAGTAAAACATATTTTATAAACTATAAAATTAAGATCTAAATATAAAATTATATCAGCCAATGTTATCGGTTATTTGAATTTTTTGCCACTTAAAATTGTTTTGTTATGTAAACTCTGCACACAAAATAAGGGCTTGACCAATAGGGATCATTCTACCGAACTGGTTCATAGTCAGAGCTGTCTGACTGAGACTTTTGACTAAAATCATTTTACTTTAAATGACCTGTACCTTAATTATATTTATTTGATCAAATTAAATGATTGGACATTCCATTTTGTCACTAACACAACAATCATAACACTAGTGAAACTTTAAAAATGGTTCAGTAGTGACTGTGTCAGTAGTGACAATTCTGGCTGATTTTGAGCAGAGCTCAGAAATGCTGGCCAGTACATGAGTAGCAAACACAACTTTGAACAGCAGTTCATACATAAAATTATAATATTTTTATTACAACAAAAATGTTTACTATTTTATGTGTTTCTGTAGTGACAATACTTAAAATTACACAATGATTTTCAGACTGCGGGTCACATTTACTTCAAAACAACAGGATCTAACTGCTCACCATGTGGCCATGAGGGACAGGGATGCAGTCTCACTTCCTGCTCTAAAACAGCTTAAATAAGGCTCCGTCTATGGACTAAAACTCTTTCGGGGTTTCGGTAATGACGTGAAAACTTTTGTTTTTGTATGAAATAAAAAATGTTTAAAAAATGTAAATATTAGAAATTATGATAAATCTAAATGTTCATCATTTTAAAAAATACACTGGAAAACTACAAACAAAAACTTCACAAGTTGAAAGTTAGGGGTTAGAGTTTGGGTCAGCCTGCTCCCAAAAGTACCCTATAAATAATGTTTTTGTATATATTTTGTAGATTTTACCATCTCAATTAAGGCCTTGGGTTCAAACAGATCATAACATAATCCTTCTAAATATCTAAGGTCTGATTACTGTTTTCCTAATGTTTGTTTTAGTGTGAGACTGCAGTTTGAAGTATTTTGTTAGAACTGTCGATATATTAATTGGCATTATATCAGTTGGCTGTATATAATATTAACCAATATTGGCAACTCTCAGTTTACTTTGGTTTGGGATAAAATTATGGCGATTTCACATTGATAATTAGTAACTCCATATAAAATCATATCAGCCAGTATTATTAGAAATTTTAGCCCCTTAAAGTTAAAGTATCAGTTTTGGCTACAGAATTTTCACATCAGTTAGGCTCTACACAAAACTCCCTTCAAAGCACATTTTGTGATCCAGTAGTTTGTGTAAAGATTAGAACATCAGTACTTTAACTATGTTCTGAAGCTAATTGATCTTAGCAAGCTAATATTGCAGTTCATTAGGTCAGCTCACCTGAGACACCAGAGTGTCGCATGCCAGGGCCAGACCACATCCTGTCGCAGCTGTGGTCACATTGATGGTCTGAGAGGAAGAGAGATATGAAACCACTCAGTTCTCTTATCACGCTCCTTCCTCTCTTGGAATGCATGCATTGAATTTTCATCAATTGCCTACTGAGGGCTTGAATAAAGATTTTCTAAAGCGAATTCCTCAAGTATTCTACTAGTCTAGAACTGCAAAAGCTGGACTGCTTTGATGTGGAGGAAATTTGACACCACACGTGTTAAGCTACTGTTCACACTGTTGTTTTAACTGTAGTATGTTGATTTAGACATGCTACTGTATTCACTTCTCAAAATATATGTGACAAAAAAGGTTTTTTGAAGCAAATCCATTGAAGAACCACTTTTGGTTCCCTTGATGGTGGATGGCTTTGTAAAGAAAGTTTAAAGATCCTCCACATCATGTGAATGTCCTATACTAGTTCTGTACTTGTCCTAGAACCATGTAAAGATGGACTTTAAACATTTATATTATGGCGGATCTTTAAATAAGTCCATATCCAGCGAGCAACCTGTAAAGCCAGTTTATTTTACCTCATGTTACTGAACCTTTAAGTCAGTTAGCTCCTGATGCTTTCAAGTGGTCTAGCTGAAAGTTTGACAGACATAGCAACAGTAACTAAGGGATGTGGAGAATTTTGCAAATGGTCAATTCTTCCTCCCTAAGACCATAAACAGTACATTGCTCCACTAAAACCTGAACCTGAAGCACTATACTTACAAATAAAGGTGGCAAAATGGGTTCTTTGGAGCAATGCTATGGCAGAACTACTTTTAGTTCCCTAAAGAACCCCTTTTAGCTTAGCGGTTTCAATGAAAGTTTTAAAGAACCATCCACGTTAAGGTCACTTTTAAGGGTGTACTAAGCAGTGCCTTTAAGGCTGTGCTCTCAGAGGCCATAAAATGTTATCTTTGATGACAAGAAGCTGATGTATCAGCACTCTGTAGGTGCAGGACACACATCTTTTAGGACCCAGAGTCAAGATACAGTAAGAAAGCTCACTGAAATGCATTAAAAAAGAATTAAATGCTACGGAAATGGCTACAGAACTAGCCCACAGGAACCACAACTGGAGTCGTAATAAGAATTAGTGTACGTTACTGCAGAGGCGAGGGCATATCCAGCCAGCTCAGCATTCCCCAGGTGACCAACAAATATGGTGTTGACAAACGGCTGAAGGAAGCTCAAGATCCGGGAAACAAGCTGAAAAAGAACGAACACAGAAACATCAACACATGACAGTTCAGTGGTAAAGTAGTGTGGGCATGTTCAGTGAGCAGGAGAGGAAGGTAATTGTGGCAGGACAGAATTATTTAGATTATTAACTACTGCCTTTAGACTACTCTGTCAACTTATGGTAAACCAGCCATGAAGGAATAGAACAATTTCCCTGTCTGTTAGATAAGTGGGGTAACAAAAAGCAGTACAGGCATGGTAATGGAGTTCCTTGCGAAATCAGCAGATTGCCTCAGCGATAAAGAGAGGGACTGACAACGAGCACTTGGATATGTGACTTAGTAGCAAGAGACAGATCTAAACCGGTTAAATACTCAAAGTCTCTACTGCCAGTGTTTTCACAAGAAAAACAGCAGAGTGATTTAATGCATCAGGGAGAACTGTGTGAAAAATATACACGCTGCAAAGAGATGCTTGAAAAACAGACATGCTGCATCAGCAAGGACAGTCACAAATCAGCTCACCAACAGGACAGATGCACACTTGCTAGACAGATGAGAGTGTAGTTAATATGCTAAATAATCACTGGCTCAATAAGCTAATATACTGAATCATCACTGGCTTGTTAAACTAATACATTGTACTGTCATTGCCTTGTTAGGCTAATATAGCTTACATACTCTCACACTTGCAAGCCTTAATTCAGGTCATTTAATTCCAATATTAGCTTAGCAAGATATGATAATTCAGAATATTAGCTTAACAAGCCAATGATGATTCAGTATATTAGCTTAACAAGCCAATGATGATTCAGTGTATTAGCTTAATAAGCCAATGATGATTCAGTGTATTAGCTTAACAAGCCAATGATGATTCAGTGTATTAGCTTAATAAGCCAATGATGATTTAATATGTTAGCTTAACATGCCAACGATGAATCAGTGTATTAGCTTAATAAGACAATGATGATTCAGTATATTAGCTTAACAAGCCAATGTTGATTCAGTATATTAGCTTATCAAGCCAATGATGATTCAGTATATTAGCTTATCAAGCCAAAGATGATTCAGTATATTAGCTTAACAAGCCAATGATGGTTCAGTATATTAGCTTAACAAGCCAATGATGATTCAGTATATTAGCTTAACAAGCCAATGATGATTCAGTATATTAGCTTAACAAGCCAATGATGGTTCAGTATATTAGCTTAACAAGCCAATGATGGTTCAGTATATTAGCTTAACAAGCCAATGATGGTTCAGTATATTAGCTTAACAAGCCAATGATGATTCAGTATATTAGTTTATCAAGCCAAATATGATTCAGTATATTAGCTTATCAAGCCAATGATGGTTCAGTATATTAGCTTAACAAGCCAAAGATGATTCAGTATGTTAGCTTAACAAGCCAAAGATGATTCAGTATGTTAGCTTAACAAACCAACGATGATTCAGTATGTTAGCTTAATAAGCCAATGGTGATTCAATATGTTAGATTAACAAGCCAACTAACGATTCAGTATATAATCTTAATGAGCCAATGACAATTCAGTGTGCTAACTTAAAGACCCAATAATGATTCAGTATATAATCTTAACAAGCCAAGGATGATTCGGGATATTAACGTAATGAGCCAATTACAATTCTGTGTACTTGCTTAAAGAGCCTATGAAGGTTCAGTATGTTAGCCAAAGAAGATTCAGTATATTAACAAGCCAATGACAATTCAGTGTACCAGCTTAAAGAGCCTATGAAGGTAAATGTAAAGAAGCCAATGAAGATTGTGTATTAACAAGCCAATGATCATGCAGTATATTAGCGTAACAAGTCAATCATGATTCAGTGTATTAGTGTAACAAGCCAATATTATGCAGTATATTAGCATAACAAGTCAATCATGATTCAGAGTATTAGCTTAACAAGCCAATGATAACTGAATATGTTAGCTTATCAAGCCAATGATAAATGAATTTCATAGTTTAACGAGTCAATCGTGGTTCAGTTTGTTACCAGAAAGTTTGGCAGCAAGAAAATATAAGTTTGTCAGACAACAGGTAAACAGAGTAAACCAAAAACACAAGTGCATTCAGAACAAATCAGACCGATAGTTACTGAAAAGTACATCACAGCCAAAAACAAAGGAGCATCATGCACCAGAAACAATGCCTAGATCAGGCCTGAGCTTCTGAATTTGCAGGAAACTGGTTAGGGATGTCACAGCGAGGCCTATCACACTGAAAGTGGTCCATGGCTGAAATAATCATTCAATGACTTCCAGAAGCGTGCACAAAGCTGGCAGGCTAGAGAAAAAGAAGCCATTACTTAAAACTTGTTATCTCAAAGCACCCAAGTGTTCCAGCCCAAATGCTGCTGAAACTATTGTGACCATAAGAGCCAAAATTCAGAAGTTGTTTTGAATGCCAAGCAGTGCTTTTGGCACTAGTCCAACACAGGGCATCTCTCAGTTAACAATGATCATATTTCTTGTTAAGTGAGTTGGACTTAAATTTACTCCTATTTTGTTCAAGCATCAATTTTTAAATAAAATATTCAACTGCTGTTCTCAATCGGAGGCAATACATCTGTGCATCCCATGTAGGAGCAGTCAAGATCCACTTGTAAACAAATACACATGGACTGATGAGTGTTCATGACTAAATCGGCCATAATTTCCTTATTACTCAGCCAACTGTCACCAAATTTGTTTTGTTGTAATCCTCCCCAGCTGTGTTTTTAAACATATGATTTACATGGTGCTATATGTATAATGCGCCTTGGTTTCCAACTGGTGGCTATACAAGACCTGTCAGAATTTACAGAAAGAAGCTGATACAGCCAAGTGAAGTGTCAGAGTGAAGATATATTTATATTTATATTTATCTGATGCTTACAGACAGTGATGGAATCTCTCTTGAGCAAGGTGACAGCAGATCAAAAGACAAGCGTTTATGATCTAGATTTTAAAAATATGATTTTTAGATTTTAAAAATTGTTAAACTATCTGTCACATAGAAGATGTACAAGTGTATTTACAGTCCAACGGTAGAACTCAATCAGAGTGCTATAGGAAATTATCAGAAAGTGCAAAGCAGATTTCTTTGCAGCTATCCAGGTTGCATGGATTGTTCTCGGCTGCTTTTATATCTGTTTCATATCTGTGGATGAGCTGGTTAGCTGTCCACAGCAACAGAAAAAGTATTCAGTCTGTGAATTTACTGCAAGTTCCAGTAAAAACACAGTAGCCTCACACACATCAGCAAATCTATAAACGCGTGAATCATTTCTAAAGATCCTACACATAACAATGCAATAAAACCCCCAGAACACAGTAAGAAGTGTTACATTCTTTAAATAGTATACTTTTGGATGGGCCATTTTTTAAAACTGCCACTCTGTAATTGTACCAAAGGCAGTCCAGCAGTTCTGTTGACCACCCCAAAAAGATTAATGTATCTGGCTGAATCCAATGCAGTATCTTTGTGTGTACATATCTATGGGTTTGTGGTTAGAAAGCTCAGGAAGGCCATGTGCCTGAATATATTAATTACGCCGTGAATATATGAGCGCTGTCTGAACTTTGATTACATTATAAGAGATGAGACAGATGCATAGCTAATGCAGTGTACAGATAATCTGAAAGCAATTTAGTGACAGCTTGGTAAAAAAAGGCACAATTTTCCTCTTACCCCAAATGTTGTTGACCAAGACAAGCTTAGTGGCTACACTTTGCTTCTTCAGTTGGACAAAAATATGGACAAAATTCAAGTTTCAAGACAGCTGATGCTTTTTTTAACCAAGCAATGTACTTCTGTCCATCTTCTTACATAATAGTGTGTCAAGGTGTCAAAAACCATCAGCAAGTCTACTTGAGATTACTTAACAACTTCATACCGTTTTAGGCAAGTGCAGTTTGGGATATAAGGCTATAAGCTTTCTTTACTTGTTAGCTACATTAGCCTCGCAGTTCTAGTCTCCAATAGTGTTAAAATAAAGAAGCAAACATCAGACATCAAACCCATCTTGGCAGATCAGCTATATGTGGGAAACTGTGAAAACCATTACTTGAAGAATGAGGGAACATTAAGCTCTTCCAGCATGCAAAAGTAGCAAACACATATCTGAAAAGTCTCAGAGCTGTTTCTGTTGCGACAACAGCCTTAAAACAATCTGTATACTTAAGTTAATTTTCAACTGTGGTTGCTATAATTTTTGTAATCTGACCTTCTGTGCATGAGTTTATATCATTTATAAGAGCAAAATAGTTTTCTTTCTCAGAGGTGAAAATGTCATAAAAGTGAGGTAGAAGTGAAACTGACTGTTATTCAGAAGGTAACATCAGTCCGTCTGCAAATGATTTTGAACTGGATCCTTTAATTATATCTTCAAAAATGTATTTTGAGCTGGTAAAATAATCAAATGTATCCATGCAGAATTCAGTGGGTGCTTCTGAATGTATTTCAGTCACTTTACATACTGTGCAATGACAGTGCACCTTTCTGGACATCATAATGTTTGGAAATGCATTTTAAATATGTATGGAATTTTAAATTTGTAGCACCACACTGACATATTCAGGTATGTTCTCTTGTCTGCACAACAGGCAAGACTTTAATTTCCAGTCAAAACGGCCATTAAGAACAAGCAGAAAGAAGTTTTTGAAAGAAATCTGAAGGGGTGTTTTTCCAAAGTTCAGTCTTAGAAGTCGGTTGCATTTTCAGCTTCTCACAATCCAAATAATCCCAAACACATTCAGTGATGTTGGGGTCTGGACTCTGGGGTGGTCAGTCCATTGCTCTGAGAACACCAGCACCTTCTTGGTTTAATTGCAATGTTTCTTCATTTTTGTTCATTTTTTCCAGCAACACCTTCTTGAACAGCTACACTTCCTATCAGACTCATAGTGTTGAGTCGTCTTCTCACAGTTAAAGGATGGACACAAACATCTTTGATTTTTTTCAGATCTGAGGTGAGAGCGGAGCTTGATTTTGTCTCAAAGATGAAAGCTTTGGGTGCTGTTTATCTCATAGAGACAGTTTGGTGGTCTACCAGGTCCAGCACAGCATTTGGAGTCCCATTTGTCTACATCCTTTAATTATTTTTTGAACGTAGTTCTGAAACTCCTGTTTTGTCACTTATTTTCCCTAGACTTTGTCCTTATGCAAGTGGGTTTATATCTAATCTCCTCAGAAATATGTCCTGAAAAATGAAGAACTTGTTCTTAATTGCGATTTTGCCTGGAAATTAAATAAATGATTGGTCTTTTTTTGCAGTGTCTTCACAGTACTGTACATATTAATGAAAACTATTACCATGATAAACTGTGATCATAAAATTGCAGTAGAAAAGTCATGCTATAATTAGATAATGCAGAACAGTGCATTCTCACAGTAGCTAATGTACCACCCTAACCTTTATGAATGTGCCTTACACGTGTATGCAGACATTCTTTGTAAATTATATAGCCATTTTCTCTTTCAGATATAAGTAAATGTATCAATAGTTTTATTCGAAAATATCATGTTGACTCATCACCAAGAATAGATCCCAAACCTTATATCACTGACAGGGGTAAAAAGAAAAAACAGAACTCCTAAAAATAGCTACAAAACTATCGAAATATTATGACTGGAGACTCACAATTTCTATTAATGTTGGCTTTTTAAAAATTAAACCACCAGCTGTGTGAGGTATGTGTGAGAATATGTGACTCACCAGAGGCCCAGTTAGGCGCAGAACCTGATAGAGCTCCTCTCTGTAGGCCAGGGGCACCCAGCGTTGGACAAAGGCACAGCGGAACACTCTAGAACTGGGTGCTGTTGCCTCGGCGACCTGCCCGCTGCCCGTGAGGGGGCTCGCAGCCTCCTGGATCCCAGCTTTGTCCATTCAGCCGTGGAAAGAGGGGGAGAGAGGGGAGGCACAGAGAGGGGGAGAGGGAGAGAGAGAGAAAGAACACGAGAACGAGAGAGGTCTTGTCCCGAAGTGAGTCCAGAAACCTTGCTGTCAATCCATGCAGGCCAAGTTACAAAAACAACAAGTGCAAAGGAGAGAGAGAGAGAGAACGGCGGAGAGGGAGTTACTGATTTAGTAAGCTATTGCCTCCAACAACCCAGGGAGCCCAAGAGAGGCAGGCCACAACCAAGCTCTTTATAATTCCCTGTATGAAGCCCAGCAAAACTTGCAAAGGGATGGGGGGGTTTGCAAGGGGCGGGCTACGCGCCCTTACTTCTTCAACACAGCGGTAATCTTATCAGGAATGCCTATGTAAATAACAGGCTGTTGCGCCTTTGATGGGCCTTTGCCTCATAAGTCCCAACATTAATTAATCAGGGCAGCAAGAGAGCGTAGAAAACAGTGTGTTGGGGAAGTGGCTGTGGGCCACATATTGACCCCTGAGGCACTCCATGAACTTTGAGCTCAAGCAGGCCGAGCATTCCTCCCTAACCTGAGCTGGACTTTTGAAATTTGTTGTTTGTACATGTGGTTCTCTCTTGGCTTGCCGTCCCTGCAGTACTACCACATGAATCTCGTCCTCTTGATTTTGCAGATAGAACCAAAACAAACAATTCACAACTGAGAAAATGTGCTTTGATGTTCGTCCATTTATTCACTCATTTCGCATCATCTATAGAACCATCAGAACATCACTGAGTGAAGTTATCAGGTTGATCTACCTCAGACAGATTGCCAAGCAGGTCCAAGTGCCAGGATTACAACACTGCATATCACACATAACCTTTGGCCACAGTGTTCCGAACCGGTTAAACTGTGATGTTTAACCTCATCAACCCAACTGGGCTTGCGCAACTTCTAGTGACCCCAACATGCTTAACACTTCTTGTTACAAGAAGATCATCAGTGTTATAGTATCTTCTACAGAGTGAGGTCACTCATACAGCATTAGACTTTTGTCGTTTGTTATTTTAAATTGGCAAAGGTTTATTAAACTAGGATCTAGAATCTGTTAGCATGAAGTAGTACTGTAATTGAGTGCCATACACAGCAGAAAAGATCACGTGCAGAGGAAGTATTTGACTCTAGACGTTTTTCAGGTATGTGGTTATCTGAGGCAACCTTTGGTTTTTATATACAAGCAGGAAAGAGGAAGAGGAGATCAATGCAGAACATACAGTATAGTAAAAGGAAAGACAGTGGGTGATTAGCAAAAGTGACAGATGTAACCAATCTTAGCTTTTCTCTCATTCTTTGTCTCTCTTATGTACATGCACGTACAAATGGCGTTCAGAAGGCATGAACAAACACTTATTCATCCAACCCCAAACACAAATACGACTCTGATCAATCATTACAAACAAAGATGTAGTTTCTTTAGTGCTCCTCTTACACTGAACTCATTCAATTCCTCTTCACCTTTGATGTATCCACTTTGTTTCATGCCCTATTGCCAGGAAATTAATGCTAAATATCTCATGCCATGTAAGTAATGTGAAAATGTGAAAAAAATAAAACATGCAAACTGCACAGTTGGCAACCTGAAACATATCAGAGAACACTTCAGTCAACATACGATTACCTCTCCAGTGTTAAATGCACATTTAAACTAGACATTGACTGGATTTATTATTACAATCAAGCCATGCAAACCTAAAAACATGCACACACAAATGTTTAAGATTTCCACTAACAAGCAAACTCAAATTTGACTGACTTGCAAAGTCTTTATCAGTTAAATCAGATAAGCTTGACTCTCACCTCACTTCGCACTCTAAACTACCTCAAGAACCTTTGTTTGAACTCTTATTACTGCCCTATCTGTGAAGCAGTAGCTTATTTATAGAATTTATTTAGTATAGTTATTTATTTTACAACATTAAGTCTATCCCTGTCATTCTGCTCTACTAAGCATAAATTACAAAACATATATTTAGCTATACTCAATGTAATTACATCATAGTTTTCATTATTTATTACAATTTCATTTGATGTACATTCTGTATCACAGGTCTGGGTTTTTTGAGTTTCAGTTTTGCTCTTTTTTCATTTTTGCGATGTTAACAAAGGTTAAAAATGGTTTAAAATGTAAAGGAAGATTTATTTCTTTTTGCAAAAAAAAAAAAACATGTATGAAGCATGTATGAAAAGTTTCTGTGGTTTTGTGCATTTACATGTGCAGACACTTACGGGGTCCATATGAAAGAGGTATCCTGTGTGAGATGTGGTTAGCTGCTTAGGGCCTCCAAGCCACAAAGACTTCATATAAAATAATCAACTTAAACTGGAGTCCAGAAATTTATTAAATCATACAGAAATATAGAAATTATAGAAATATTTATAATTCAAGATCTGGTGGACCACCAAAACTGTCACCATCAGGTAAACAGCACATAAGCTTTGGGACCTCAAGCTGCACTATTGGTTTAGATCTGAAAAATCACAAAAAAGAAGGAAATTTGCAAACAAAACAGAGAAAATGCTGGTGTTCTCAGAACAATGGTCTGACCACCCCAAAGTCCAGACCTCAACATCATTGAATGTGTTTAGGATTACTTAAATAGAGAGGAACTGAAAATGCAACCAACTTCTAAGACTGAACTTTGGAGGTGTGGAAAAACATCCTTGCAGATTTCTTTGAGAATCCCTTTGTGCCTATCATTATATTAGCAGAACAAAAATCTCATGAAGATCCCATTGAAAACGTTTCCAAAAAAATCAGCAAAGCATAAATGATGGACTCATCACTAAAACATACATTGTTATTTTTATTCAATTATTATTTATTTATACAGACAATGTTGCTGTATGTTTGTCCTTTATATTGTTAATGAATATTCTCATGTCTCCCATTGCATGTATTGAATTTAAACTTAAGTATTAATAATAATAAGTAATAATTCATTCTTGCACGTAAAATAATGCAATTGGAGTGAACGAGGGCCCCCTAAATGGACTTCAATCTAGCCCCACAAATGTCCAAAACTGGCCCTTATGTAAAGGGATTTTCTCGCACAGCGCTCCCTGCGAGTTCACAGCAATTGAACTGCGCCATCTGGTGGATAAATAAAACCGACTGAAACTGTTCCTTTCAGAACCACAACTGGAAAACACCTATACATCATGTATTATGATCTAAGAACTGTAGGAGCAGACATAACATTTATAATTAAAACAGACTAGATTAAAAGCACCTGGATGAACTGGTGTACATGTATTCTGTACACTCCTTTTTGTGGATTCTAAACCTTCAATCGATACCACATTTTTATTTGTAAGTAGAAAATAAAGTGTAAATATATTATTTGGTCTTGAATTTGACATGAAATGATTGCTCTGCTTACAGTTTTGTTTTGCTTGGAGAAAAAAGACATTCTTTACATTTTTACTACGTGTTTGTCATTAGCTATCATGAGGAACAGAAAGAGCAGACTCAAATCTGTCAATACAGTATTGTAAATGTAACTGCAAGTGCAATTAGTCACATAAGTAGCTCTGTAATAAATTATGTTATTATGTCTTTACATTCACAGCAAAGCAACAGAGGTAACTCTAGATTTCTAAGGGGGTTCATGTTGTGGAATTAATAACTGTACCAAATAAATTCTGTAATTAAGACATTTCCCAGCAGAGAGGACAGCAATAAGTCCTGTTCAGACTGAAGGTTCCTGAGGTGGGTGTAACCAAAGGTGTAACACTGGGTTAAACACTAGGTGGGTGGGAGGTATGAATGGTTAGTCAAACAAAGTTAGAGAACCCACCCTCTTCCAAGTGATATAGTAGAGTACATTAGATAAGTCCAAGTCCAATGGTCAGATACTGCTACTGGATTTGACAGCGACAAATTGTAAATATTGATAATCCAGACCAACCAAGTCTTTTGAGAATCAGGGAGGAGGGGCTAGCAAAATATTTGAATCAATATTTGCAATATCAGCATATGAATACTGATAAATGTATGTACAATACCGTTTAATATATCAGTAAAACCAATATTTTTATTATTTAGTTTTACTACCAAATAATTATTGAGAAGGGTTACATGGCTGATTTATAATTATCGAGAGGGTTGCAACCCCCCTTATCTCCCCTGGAAATTACACCTCTGGGTGTAACAATTCACAAAATTCATAATTCTGTGCAATATTCATAATGTGGTGGTCTCAATTTGAGACATTTTTCATACAGAAAAAAATAGGAAGTGCTTGTGAATCTTCTTTTTTTCAGTTTGTTAGAGCATTCAACATTAATATATTTCATAATAATTTGCTAACCACAAGCTCATAAGTACTTGTGAGGAGTGTGCTGGTCTTCCCTGCTCTTAACTCTGAGATAAAAAACAAAGCAATATTTTTAGAGGAGGGGGCATGTGCCCTTACTGTGGGCATGCTTGGGTAATTTGTATTATACGTCATGCAATATAAACAGTATTAAACTTTATTTGCTCCAGTCTGTTGAATGTATAGTTTGATGCCTGTGAGTATTAAATTGAAATGCTCAAATAGAACAATACGATACATTGTACAGTTACATTCCTGGTAGTTTGGTGTGAGATGAGAGTGAAGTTTAACTGATAAGGTTCATAGCAAAAAGTCATTGCTCTAATGTCCTGTCTTAGTGCAGATAGACTGATATTTTTAGATGACTTAAGTTGAAATTATTCCCAATGAAAATCAGATCTCTGCTAGTATTGGTTGTCGAACTTAGTATCGAACATCTACCAAGCATAATTACAAACTTGTTTTTTTTTCTGAAATGTTGGTAGTTCCACTGGTTATTGTTGATTAAAGCAGTGTCATCATATTTCTGTCTTGTTCTGTTCATTCAGGCTTTGCTGGACGCTTATTATACTTAATTGTAGTATCATACAAACACTTATTACTTTTAATATTTTACACTCCCTGGATGCCATGATGTCAGAAAAAAAAATGTTTTTAAAGAACATCAGCTCCTGCTGTGCTCAAGAGCCTAGTAACATTCAAAATATTCCCTGCCTGTCCAGTAGAGCATGTGTTCACTTATTTTTACTTAGAAAATCAGCAAAACATGTCATTTGCCCAAACTTTTGCATACAACGGTGATATTAGAGTGTTGAATCCAGCTGCTAGACACAGAGGACCTTGTCAAGGTTATTTTATTGGTGGTGACATTGCATTTCTATTTACAAGGAAAACTCACATAAAAATGCTTCATCAAAGCAAACATGACATAAAGCAATACAAGGGAAAGGGCAAATTACAGCAACCAGGAACCACTAGAACTGGACACGCCAAAGATCTGGATCAGATTTCAGAGGAAACAGAATTAATCCGAACCAGTCCAGCGATCTTAAAAAAGATGGCTCTTTAATGGTTCTTTAGTAAAGAAAATGGTTCTAGAAAGAACCATGATTAAAGGATTCTTTGCATCATGAAAGGGTTCTTAAGAATGTGCTATAGATGGTTCTATCTAGAACTTTTTTGAAAAGGATTCTATATTGCATCCAAAAGGGTTCTTCTATTATTATGATGTCAAGCTTGTAACAACAGAAGAGCCCTTCTGGGTGCTATGTAGAACCCTTTTTAACATATTATATTATATAACATATTATCAATCTGAAAACCCCTTTTATGATGAAAAGAACCTTTTAATCATGCAAAAGGTTCTGTAATTGTTCACTGTTCATTCTAGAACCTTTTTTTTCACGAAAGAACCCTTGATGACCCTTTATTTTTTAAGAGTGTGGAACAAATCTAGCCTAAAATGTCCCACATTCACACTGTGTGATGCTGTTAGCTGTGTATTTCTTCCTCTGTTGCAACAGAGTGACTAAATAGTTTAGATGCTCATCTTAAGTGCTTCAGTTAAAAAATATTATTATAAATCATGGGACAGTATGTAAAATGCAATAAAAAAACAGTGCTTTATAAATCAACTTTGGCCTGTATTTTAACAAAAGAACTGTGCAAAGGCAAGACATTTAATGCTTTATCTCATCAACTTCATTGTTTTTTTGTAAACATGCACTTATTCTGAAAAAAACTTGGGTATTACACGAAAGGTCTTGTCCTGTATGAGCAAGGGTGGGCTGAGGCTTGTCACTTGCATCAGTAGACAGTCCAAATGTTTAAGAACAAGGTATTTCCCCTTTGACAGTGCATACTATTATCAAAAGATTTAGGGAATCCAGAGAAATATCTGTGCATAAAAAGCAAGGCGAAAAACCACAAGCGAATGCCCATGACCTTCGATTACTCAGAAGACACTGCATTAAAAACTAGCAGGTGTCTGTGGTGGACATCACTGCATGGGCTTGGGAATGCTTTAGAAATAGCTGTCAATAAACACAGACTGTCGCTGCATCCACAAATGCAACTTAAGACTGTACTGTGCACAGTGGACACTGTATGTTAACGACATCCAGAAACTCTGAAGACTTCTCTGGGCTTGAGCTCATCTGAAACAGACTGATATACAGAGGAAGCATGTATTGTGATCTGGTGAGCCAACCTTTCAGTTTGGTTAAGGAATAATAGCCGTCATGTTCTCTGGGCTAAAGAGGTAAAGGACCAACCAGACTGTTATTAGCGTGAAGTTCACAAGCCAGTATCTGTCATAGCATTGGAGTTTAGTATGGCCCATGTCATGGGTAACTTGCACCTCTGTGAAAGCACCATTAACACTGAAAGAAACACATTTTGAAGCAACATATGCTGCATTTTAGAGCCGATTTTTTAAGGACATCGCTGCTTATTTCAATTTGATGGTGCCACGAAACCTTCTGCATATGTTAGAACAACATGGCTGCATAATCAGAGAAGACAGATGCTCGATTGGCCTGCCTGTCTCCCATTGAAGAAGCATGAGGCATTATGAAGTGTAAAATATGACAACAAAGGCCCCATGTGGTTGTAAGAATGGCAAAAAATTGCATCTTCAACACTGAATCAGTTGGTCCAATCTTCAGTGTTGTTAAAAGAAAAGGTATTGTAACACAGTGGTAAACATGCTCCAGTCCCAAGTTTTCTAAAACGTTGCATGTATCATATTTGGGACAAACACATATTTGCAAAAAACAAAAAAACATTTTTGCAAAGTTCATAAGGTAAAACATCAAATACTGTGTTATTTGCACTGTTTTCAATTTACTACAGGTCAAAGAGAATTAGATTTTACTGATCACTGCTTTCTGCTTTTATTGGCATTTTACATATTGTTCCAACTTTTTTACAAAGTTATAGGGCAATACTGATTTCAATATCAGTACTCAGAGAAGTAGTATCATGATATTTCTAGAACTTCTAAACAGGCTTTTGAATGATGAAAAGGCCACACTGAAACATACAAAATTAAAGTCTCAGTCAACTCTAGGTAAAAGTAAATTATCACATCCACACAGAGAACACACTTAACTTACGGCACTTTTTCTGCAAATTTTAGAGCACAATTCACAATCAGAGTTTAACACATGGGAAAAAACAGAACATGAGTTTTGTACTCATGTATCATCTTTCATAGAAACCACTGTCAACAAGACACCTGGGTGCATCCCATCGGAGCAAAGAGTGCTGAGAATGGGAGGGGCTTATGTTATGCGCATCCCCACGCTCAAAAGACTGGGCCTTTTATAAGCCAACTATAAATTCTAGGGGTTGTGATTTTTGGGGGCTTATGTTTTTAGAGGGCAGAGCGGCAGGCATTAAAAAAAGTTCTGTCAGTGAACTTTTATTTCTTTGAGCCAACGAATCTGTGTAGTTTATAATTAGAGCTCTGTGGAATAATTTTTAACATTCAAACGTACAAAGTACAGAAAACTGAACTGAATCTCAACCTTGACCTTGAAATGAAAAAGCTGTACACGTGGTGCAAACATTAACAACTTAACATCAAAATATGAAAACAAGGCTTTTGGTTCCCTAAAGAACCTTTCAGTAGATTATTCCATAAAGAACCATTTTTGTAAATGAGATGTACGAGTGTGAAGAACCTTTTAAAGGTTTTAAAAACCTTTAACTCTTATAGAACCTTTAGATTTTGTTCTTCAGGTTCTTCACACTCACATCTCATTTACAAAACGTTTCTTTACAGAATCATCTACTAAAAGGTTCTTTAGGGAACCAAAAGCGGTTCTTCTATTGCATCTCTTCAAAGAATGTTTTTTGGCCCCTTTACTTTTATGAGTGTATGTACAGATAGAAATCAGATATGTATTGTGATGCACTCAGATCAATGACATCTCATACTTTTATGTGAATGTCAAATTCCTGTTATCTGAAATGTCAGTATTCATGACATTAGTGTTATGTCTTTATGATATTTATCTCCCCTCGTAAGGAAATCTCAGAAATCCTCCACAACTCATTCTGAGAATATAAAGTGGCCCTGCCTGAGCCACCTTCAGTGTATTTGCATAGCATTATTACAAAAGGTCTGTGACCGTGAGGGAAGGAGAGGTGATTGTGGTAAATCTGCTATAAAGCAGCTCACCTGCAGAATATAAAGACCTGCTGAAAACACTCCAGCCTTCTCAGACTTCTGCTGAGTAACCTTTGGATTCCCCGACAGCTTTGTTAGTCACTGCATGCAGCCTTGGTAAGTAGCTTAAAATGATTTTAGTGTTTCTGAATATTACAGTCAGATCTTCTCTTTCAGAAGTCTTCCTGTGCTACTGTCACATTCCTCCTTTATTCCTAAAAACTGCTTTAATATTCTGTTTGCTGTGGTTCAATTACAACTTACAAAATATTTTGTACAAATCAAAGTCAAAAGATTTTAATTTTTTGAGCAGCTATCTAGTTTGATATTTGAGGAATGTTTGTGATTGAAACAGTTGAACAGAACATGAGAAAAGTGCAGGTTTTATCACATTCTTTCAGGTTGTGATTCAAGACGACAGAGAAGACTGTGAAAAATGAAGCTGTCACTTAGTATCCAGCTATTCCTGCTCTCCTGTGTCTACAGTATCTGCTGTACTGATGGTGAGAAATACATGCAAAGCAGTAAACACTACCCTGAAAATCAAATATACAGTTAATATATGCATTTCATATGCTGAGCAAAAAGCTTGTATCTCTATTCTTGTAATTTTTCCAAATATTTTTCTTGCTTTTTTGCACATTTCAAAAACTACAGTTAAACTGTTAAAATTTCATGATGAACTGACCAATAGAAATTCTCCAAAATAACTCATGTTACATTACCTTCCACTACAAGTTAAGGTTGTTAAGTTACTGTTTGGGAAATACAAAATTTTGCTCAAACAAAGAAGACATGTAAAATGAAATGCTGTATTTACATTTGTAACAATTTTGCAGATGTGGAGTTTTTTGGAGAGAGACAGCTAATGCTTATTAGAGATTTTTAATTTTCTAATAAGCATGGTATTATCATAATATAGCACTGATATTTCTTGTATGTGTAAAGCCCACTCTCAACAAAGTATATTTACAAATAAAGTGAAAATAAGAACATTTTGAAAATGGTCTATACTGCATTTTGGGACAAAACTCTTCATATATATGTATCTTGTTGCTGTTGGAACAAAACCTACGTAGCTCCAAAATGGTAACTTTACAGGAGAAGGAAAAAACATACTTTACTTTTAATGTAAGCCAATGGAACCAGATTTCTTTCCAAGTAATTTTGGGCCATTTCTTTTGGTCCATTCATCATGAAATTTACATACAATGTAACAGTCAACAAGCATTTTCAAATTGTGTGAAATCTAATAATAAATCTTTATTTATATAGCACCTTTCATACATTAAATGCAGCTCAAAGTGCTTTATATATATATATATGGTGTAAAAGTTCATGTTCACAAAATTCTTGAAATATTGAATATAACATCTAAAAACACAAATAGTTGGCAAATAGTTTGTACTAAGTCCACAGCGTGTATGTAATTATTGTATGTAAAATAGCAAAAATAATTCATATTAGAAGTAATTTTAAGCTTTCAAACGCTAACATAGACATTTGTTGTCAGGACAAAACCTTGTCTCTCCAAAATGATAACTCAGGAAAAAAAGTGCTTAACTTTGGATAAAACTTAATGAAAGTTTATTTTAATTTTGGACCATTTCTCTTGGACTATTCACCATGACGTTTTGACACAGTGTGAATGAATATACAAGGTTTAGTCCTGACAGTGAAGATATATATACTATATATATAGTAACTTTAGCTTCTGAAGCTCTTTTGTTTACAAATACTCTAAGCTTCTGTATGCTACTGTCTCACTAATTACCCTCATGGTGCAATACAGTGCTCATCAGCTGCTATCTAAATATTAACTCGTACATCTTACAGAAGCATATTTATAGATCACCATTCCGGTGGAGTTTAAGCTGGTATAAGCTGATTTCTCTGCATTATGTGGAGTATGTAATGTAACGTAAACCCTTGTATACATACAATATTCTTAATTTCGAAGACATTTTACTTGGGTTAAGCTAAATCATTTACATCAGTGTTTCCCAACCGCTGACCTAAAGTCCCCTCATACTGATTCAGCACATGAAAAGCTTGATAATTAGCTCACAAGTTGAGAGCAGAGATGGGCAAAAAAATAACACAAACTACAAAATGCCTCCAGTTTATGTACGAGGATTAACTAAGAAATACTGAAACTAAAAAAATTAGCAAAGTACCGTATTTTGTACTGGACAAATATGTCCAGGGTACCTTGAGATGATTGAGTCCCAAGGATAGGTATGAAAACAACAGCTCTAATTAGTTATAAATAAGACATTCCACCAAAATAGACTATCAAATATTCTAGAAATTACATGTTAACACAGTTGATCAGAGCTTTGTCTGTTATTAGTGCTTTGGTATCTAACACAAAAAAATACATACATAATATAAAATACATTACTCATTACTCCTTATATAAATTGGCAATATTACTTTCATGCACAATGGGGAGGAACTCCTGAATTGGGACTGAAAACACTGGGAGATTATGGGACTTACAGTACTGCAGATATTCTAAATTTGTAAACTGTACAACTAAAGCCTCAGCCTTTTGGTAGTGCAAGTTAATCACTAGATGTATTTACACTGTGTCAGTGTGAGTGCCAGACTCTGTGGATTATCTAATCTCATCCATTGCTTGTGTCTTTCTAACTCTGCCCTAATTTGTGCTTTATCAAATTTAGCAGTTACCATTCAGTCCAATCCATCAGCAAATGAGAGCTCCATTGAGACAGAAGTGAATAAGACTGTGACTCTGAGCTGTGTGGTTCAGGACCCTGTTGATGGAGAGGAACTGCAGTGGTACCGCAATGGAGAACTAGTGAGCCTCAAAGATGAAAACAGCCTGGAAGAGAGTCACCTGTGTGTACATCCCGTCACCACAGACGATAATGGAGCCCTCTTCACCTGCCAGCTAAAAGCCAATGCTACCAGGAAAGCCTCCATCCAGCTGGTGGTCAATTGTAAGTTCAGATGAAAAATGGCTTGAGTACAGATGAAAGTTTCTGGGAGAGCAGCCTCATTTCTCTTAGTTTAGGCCAAAAAGTTTGGCTCCTTTCAAAGTCTTATCTGTTAACAGAGAACAATTCTTCAGGAGCAATCCTCCTTCTGCACTTTTACAAAGAAGGGTTCTTAGGCAGTTCTTGGCTTGGACATCTTGATATATATCTAGGAAAAATATAGATATAGAACATTTACAGCTAAAGTGTCAAACTGATTGGCTTCTGGGTTACAGTACTGTGGAGTTTACCATTCTGCCTCATCAAACACTCATGATTCAGCTCATCATTACATTACGTGGAGGTTCGTTAAAAAAGGTTCTTCACATACCCACATCTCTTTTACAAAACTGGTTCTTTAAAGCTCCACTATGTCAGATTTGGATATTTGGAGACCCCTCTGGTGAATATGTCGTACTTCAGACCCCTTCCCCAAGCAGATGAATCTGATGTTTGCTAGCATGTTGAAAGAACATTAAAGAGAACTTAATCAAAACTTGGTGAAGCGTTTTCTGAGTATGTAAGTGAATTATCTACCTTTGTCATCATATTGTCATTAGCATAATGTTGAATTTGCATTTAAGACCTAAAAATTGACCTGGACCTTTTTTTGAGTCTGTGCATGTGATGTGTAAACAGGTATGACTTTGTCCGAAAAACTCAGTTTTTTTCTCCTGACTCAGTAACGGTACTTCAATTTTAACAATCTTACGTACTTCATCCTTAAAGAACCACCCACTGAAAGGTTTTTAGGGAACCAAAAGTGGTTCTTCCAAAGCACCATTTTTGGCACCTTTAATTTTAGGAATATAACCTTAAGCCTTACTTGGTCTAGCACCCTCTATTTAGCTTAGAAAGACTACTGATAATAACACTAATGCATTTAAGATGTTTATATGGGTATACATTCAATTAATATTAATACATTCAAAAAATTAACAGTATTATTGTGATTATTATTACTATTACTATTATCATTCATTTGTGTGATCTCTTTCAGATGCCCCTGACCTGAATGGAAGTGAGGAGCTACGGGCTGAAGAGGAAAGTGACATTGTTCTGTCCTGTGATGTCCGTGCTTATCCTCCACTAACTGTAGTCTGGAAGAAGGGTGGTGCTCTTCTGGATCTTTCCTCCAGTACATACCACACCAGCAACGATGGCATTACTGCTAAGCTCACCATCTCCAACGTTAAACGTGAAGAACATGAGGGCCTGTACAGCTGCGTGGCAACCTCCTCCATCTACGGAGTCAAGAGCAAGAGTTTCATCATCACTGTTGATGGTTTGTGTCTCCTTAAATAACATATTTTTCACAGTTTCTCACCAGACAGTCTATAAATTATACCTTCTCAGAAATCATGCCACAGTTTATGATGTTTTTCTATGTCTCACATTATGTCATTAGGTTTAATCACTGTTACAGACATAATCATTTTTTGACAAAGCTGTTTCCCAGTATGAGTAATTTTTGGTCATTGTTTATAAGCTCAGATTTTCGAATGTTTTGGAAAACAGCTGCTAATATATCACTGTTGTTGCTCTTCCCTAATACAGGCCTAAGGTTTTTCATTGTCAATCAGGTTAATGTTAGTGATATTATTTCTCTGTAACATGCATTTTACTGGATATTCTTTCATGCCTCATAATTCATATTTTATGAAAGAAGCAATTAAGCAGGAAAAGTTCAGTCAGGGATTTCCAAATTTAAAAAGAGAAATATTGAATTCTGGAGTAGCATTTTAAGAATAATAAAACAATCTGTGAAGATCAGTGAGATGTGAAAAAGGGAATTTCAACAATTAAACTGAAAATCTTTTGAGCTTTGGGAAGAAAGGAAGTAGTATAGTGTCACTTTTAAAGCTGCATTATGTAAGATTTGGAGACCTCTCTGGTGGAAATGTGTAATTGCATGCAGACTCATTATTGCTACTTATCACCAAAAAAATTATACAATTATACAAGTGCAGCTTTAAGTAGTCATGACATACTGCTGTATTCTGAGCATATTATAAAGCTGAACCAGGTCTGCGTTTCAAAATATAATGACTAACCCCTGTGTAAATTCTGCTTTTTGTCTTACAAACAGACAAAGTAATGAAGTTCCCTCTGGGGCCCACGATTGCCGGCCTGGTTGTGGTGGTCTTAACAATCCTGCTGGCTATCTTTTCCAGACGGGAAAGAATTACAAAGGTAACATACTACATTGGTAACAGGAGAATAGCAGAACTTTTTATACATTGTTGAAGACTATAGATGATTCACATTAAACAGATTATTTTAAAATAATATCACAATATTTTAAGACATTTTCATGATATATAATACAGGTTGGAGCAAACAAAATGCACCAGCAAAACATTAGTGCCACAGTTGCCCCTAATTTAAAACATCCATTTTCATGGTTTTCAATATGTTCTCATGAAATTCTTTGTTATGTCTTCTCCTCTTATGTTGAGCAAAAGGGTCTCTTCCTTTTTTGTCTTGCAGTGCTTTAAAAAAGTTCGCCATTAGTGAGCCACCATCTCAGGAATTCAAACCACGGCCGTTGAACTCAGAGGAATACCAGACCGGACCTGCTGGAATGCAAGTTACAGTTACTGTATAACAACACTCAATAACAAATGGGACATTCTCGAAACAAAACATCTCAAATGAAACTCTTATATGCCTAATTAAAGAGTGAAAACACACTCATGACTGTCTGCATCGAGCCCTGTTTTTCAGCTTTGAGGAACATGATGAGGAAAACAAACCATAAAAGTTGGGTGGAAACCTCTTTTTATTCTTTTACAACTTGTGCATCCACAGGCAAAAGACATTGTGCAATTGTTCCCTGAGGCTCATTAAAAAGGTGTTATACATTGACTGCTGCTGCGTAAAAAAGAGACAGTGCCACACTTGCCACGTTCACAGCCTTGTATCTAAATGGCAATATATGGCATGGCAATATAAACCCTATAAAAAGAACTTCTAACGATGATAAATTCCCAAGGTCAAGGTCAAAGATTTTTCCTTGAATTCATTAGAACACCTGCATGTTTTTCATAATGTATTACGGCATCAACAGACGTTTATGAATAGAGGGCCTAAACCTTGGAACTTGCTAAACCAAACATCTTCCTGGGGGCATGCTCCCTCTGGAGGATGTTTTTAATGGCCCCAAAATGTCTGTTCAGAAATAGGTAAAAATTATATCAAAAATCTGAATCTGAAAATCTGTCTCTTCATATTAAGCATAGATTTTTTATGAATTGAATACTATATCTGTATACTTACACAGACCACAGATCAAACAAAGGTATTAAAGTTAAGCACTGCTATCTCCACTCTCTTAAATAAGCTGCTAAATATGTCATTCAAATACAAAGATTACAAATTGGTATAGTCTCAGGTTGTGCAGTCAGAAAGAGCATGATTTTGTTTTGTAGTTGTGCTTACAGGTTTAATGGTCTAGGCCCATCATGACATGTGACAGCACGAAAAAATAAATTTTATGCAACTATTGTTTTTGATTCAATCTCACAAATGAGGATTTATTAAGGTTTCTACAACTGCAGTATTAATTTTAACTGAAAGCTTAAATACTGACTCACTTTCTTCTTGATCACTAACCTTTGTCAGACTTCTTCAGCTCTGTCAGTCTCCTTCAGCTTCTTTTTCTCCCTCTCCTCACCTGTTTAGTAACATTATTTTTATTAAACTCAGATTTACAAGAACTCAAGAATCATTTACTTCATTTTTTTTTAACTGGCAAAAATCTCACCTGACTGACCTCCTATGTAGCTGCCACCTCTTAATTACCATCAACAGACTGAATAATTCAGAGATATAAAACTAAGTTATGGTCAACACAACACCAGTATTATCTATATACTAAAAACAATATATAGCTAATACTGTTGTGACTGTTTCAAAATACTATGAAAACAAAAAACTTGAGAAGTTTATTTAAATTCTTAAAATAGTTTGGTCCTCAGCTCGCTAAGGTTCAAGCTTTATGGCCTATCTGCTTTTCTTTACCTAACGAGATCCTAAACTTAACTAACAAGCAAACTAAAAACTCGATAGCCATCTATACTGACCACCATTTGCACAAATCCGTATTGTAGGTGGATATCTTCACTCTGTAACTACTTACTAATTCATACTGTATATTATATATATCTTGAATCAAGCATAATCTTTATTTTGTTAGCTTTTAGCTAAAATCCTGTCACAGCTCCAGAGATTGTCGACTGATGTTACTTCATAGAGTGAGCAGCACTAGAGACCCTCCCCCAGGTCTGACACAATTGGCTTATAACTTACTATGTCTGATATGATTGGCCTACAATTTATGAGGTCTGATATGATTGGCTGAGTCGGCGCTACACTTTACCCCAAGACTAAACAGCAGAGCATTGCCGTCTCCTGTTATGTTAGAAAATCTCTGTTAGCGCCACTGAGGCAGTGGCGGATTAGAGCAGCAGCAGCGCCTCCCACAGTTCACGCCCTGCTATCACTGTATATTTGAACATGGAGACATTGTGGTACAGTAAAATAATGAAGAACAAAAGCAAAATACTGTTGATGATTTGAACTATTATGTATATTTATTTGGGAGGGGGGTTAATATGTTTAAATAAATATGTCATGTCATGTGTCGGTTGACTGATCTCTGATGCACAAATATTTCTTCAATAAAATAACACAAGATTCTCAATTACTTGTTTACATTCTGTGTGGTTTATGTCTTCTGTGAGTGATTGCAGGGAAGAATCAAATGAAAGCTAAACATCGTATCTAAAAACAGACAATTTCAATGTTGGAAAATATTTCCTGGAATTAGTGCCCTCGTTACTATATTCATGTCATGCACTTGTAATGTGCAACATGGGGTTGGTTGGCACATGTTCTAAGGGTTGGTTGGTGCAACATTAAATGCCTTAGCTTCAAAGAATAAAGCAACAAATGGAAATAAACTGAACTTTTAAACCAAACCACAAATATAAATACTCAACTGCAACTGAATCACATTTTGAAACAATTAAACAACAGAATGTTTAATTTATCACTGACTTGTATTTAGGATTAATAAGAAAAATATTTACTTAACCAATTTAATTTTTTCCCTTCATTAGCCTACATTAAAACATCACAATTCATTATAAACAACCTCCTTTTAATTTAGTGAATTAAACACTGTCTTGTTCAAATAAAATATGTTAAAATAAACTAAAATCTTCTTAAATAAAAAATTAAATATATGGTTTGGGTTATATTGTGTTCATCTTGATACAGACTCGCCCTCAAATGGCCTGCCAACCCTACCATTACGTATTTCAAATCATATTTCAAAATACAGCTGACTGTCATTTTTTCACTCTCTAAAATTCACATATTTTCAGCATTTCTCCTTAAAACATTTCTGTGGTGTGTTTACTCAGAGAGACGTTTTGGTTTTAATACAGAAAAAATAAAACATTCTCCCCATCTTAACAGAATGCAAAGTCTTCATTGTATTCAAGAGTTACAAAGTAACTGGTGATATGAATAAATAGGAAACGATCCGTTTATCATAACAATACAGCAACTGCTGGGATAAATACAACAATGCAGAGCAATGAAGCGCCTCTTCACTCCTTCTTGGCCTAGTTGTCTTATTTTAATTGCGGCATGACGGAATATTTGACCAATCAGAACAATGGGCGGGACTTAGGAGGTTAAACCTGCCAATCATAAAAGCGTGTGTTGCATTTTTGACCAATGAAGAGCAGAGGCGGGGTTTGGGGTGGTCCTGCGTGTCTCGTGTAAGGCAGGTCCGCCAAATTCAAACAGTGAAAGAAAAAAAAGGCTGCAGAGAGTCGCCACAGCAAACGCTACACACGAGTAACGGTAAGCTACCCGTTTAAGTCAACGTCTTTTTGTGTTTCTCTGCGGATAATGTGCACATATTTGTGGGGAAACGCTGTTTTACGCCCACGACTAGTCAAAGTTTAATATGTAACATTATATTTAGCTACGAAGCTGAAGTCAACTTCACATTCACATTTTCCCGTCCCACATTAAATCGGGCAGCAGTTACATTCTGGAGTCGTCGTAGTGTAACTGCTACACTATTTAAGGTGGAACGGATTTTTTTGAATAAGAAGCCAAGCCCAGCTTTGTAAAGTTAGCTCAAGTTAGCTCGCCTACAATTGATGCGACACAAAATGCCATAACGTTAAGAGTAACAGAGACACCCACGAGCTCCAAATGAACTGCACATCTTTTTTTCCAGTCTGTGTTTTGTTTGTATACGATAAAGTTCTGCCAGTGAAATATCTGAAAAGGTGGAACAGAAACTTCGAAAATGAAGCTAACTTTAGCTTTGAACCCTGTGGTTGGTAACTAACCGTCCGTTTAGAGAAGTTAGCCGTTGTCCAGCGCTGCTAACCTGAGGAGAACAGGAACCGTCACTGTCTGACAACTAAAGTCACTTTGTTAAAGTTTAAACCTAAAACAGAGGATACTGGAGTCTGAACTCAGCTAAAATCACTCTGTCGGACCCATATACACCCATAAATCTCAGTCATTCGCATATTCACACCCCGTACCGCTTTGTTGTCCTCCCCGCAGGTTGAGTCTCCTCTTTGTTTAGCTCTCAGTATGGCGGCTGTAGTGAGTGGGCTGTGGCGCGCGCACAGTGTGCTCGCGGACTCGGAGCCGGACAGCTCTCCCGAAGCCCCTCAGCAGAACCTCCGCCAGCTCCGCTCGTCCAGCTCCCTAAACTCTCTCAGGATGTCCCTGCGGAAGAGGCTACCCCTGAAGACCGTTCAGCCCAACACAAATGTCCAAGAGAATCCCACCTGGGAGTCACTCGAGATCAACAAGAAGACGGGCGCTGTGACCCAGATAAGGCGCACTGCAAAGAACTCCATTGGCAGTGCCTATCAGGTACGTTACCATCGAACCCAGAGAAATTACACCCGCTTTATCGGAAACACCAGTTACACCCAACGTGTAGCACCACCTGAGACTGTAGCCCATACGGTGATGTACAGTTTGTGTTGGCCATCCTGTAGCCCTTTATCAGTGGTCAGTTTCTTACCACAGACTGGATATTTTTGGGCAGGGATGAGCGGATCAATACGTAAATATCAGTAATTCAGATCACGTTTCTTGAGAATCGATCCTCACATGACTATCAATACTAGCCGTCCTATAATCTTTGGGGTAAATTAGACCACATTCAGTGTTTAATATCTCTGAATAAATGATTGATGACATTTTTGCTTCATATTTAATTACTTTTCTTACTGTGTGGGTATTGGGATATTCGCTTTATGTGGCTTATAAAGCATTACTTGGTACTGGATTGAAAACAAAAATTAACCCACTCTCCCACTTTACAAAGCAACTTAAGCCTGAAGATGAGGATTTTAAAATGGAAATGTTTCGTATCTCTTTTCTTATTGGACAGGGTTGACTTTGGGCTGATGTTATCTGGCTAAATTGAGAAATCCAGCTTTTAAGAAACACCTCCAAGGGGCTCCCACACACACATATATATCTCAAGAAGGCTACAGTCTCTGTGATTATTTTCAAATAAAAATAATTTGTTTATTTTTGTTGCTCACAGAAATTTCAGAGGAGCTTAGGATCACGTGAGGAGTGTCTGGTAAGGACACCTGGAAAAATCATAGAAGGAGAAGAAAATGATGGTACGACTACATGCACCCCAAAACGGCCCGCGTCTCGCTCAGCAGTAACCCCAAGGCGTACCCCAAGGTCAGCCAGCAAGCGTACCCCTCGGGGAGCACACACCCCAGAGGCTCATGTGAGAGCTGTAAGAACAGGAGGTGGCAGGAGACAGCTGGTGCGTATGGCGGCTCTCAGAAGCCCATTCGCTTCACCCAACAGGAGGTGAGTGATCTTTCTATTCTTCATGGGCTACTGTGTCATGTCATATAAAAATAACTTACTTTAACATACTGGGTGCGTCATATCTTTAACCACGCATCCTCATCTGCAGTCCTCAACTGCATTCTTTAAATCTCTTCTTTGCATTTTAGCTTTCCTCTGAGGTCATGAGGAAGAGATGCATGGATAACATGCAAAGATGGAGGGATTTATGTGGGTTTATTATCTGGGATGTCTCTGCTAACTCAGTCATTGCTTTTGAGCAATGTAATATTTTTAAAATTATTTGCATTCTATTAAACTTACACAAGCGTAGTAATTTATCTGCCAGTATACAATGGGCAATGACTGCAAATCACCCAGTAAAGTATGTGTCGGGCTGAAACACTTCAGCACTCTGCCTTATTAAACACACCTGATTCACCTTATCAGCTAATGAGCAAGACCTTCATGAGCTGAATTCAGAGCGTTAGATGAGGGTAAATGCTAATCTCCACAGCACTTTGGCCCGGGAGGTCCCCAGTTTGACATGCCTCCAGTAAATCCTGGAAAAAGTTTAAAAGCCAGTGGTGTCGGAAAGGATTTCGCAGGAGTTTTCCAGACCACGTCATACGTCTTTACGTTTTAATTACGTTTTAATTATGATTTAATTATATGCTCTTCCGCATGTAATGTGCAAGTACACAATTACACCAAAGGGGTCTGCAAATCCCCAAAACTTATATAGTGCAGCTATAATTCACATATAACAGCCTACACAAGATTTTATGTTCATATCATGCTTGATGAGGTGATTCACGAAAATTTAGTCTGTCAGTTTTATCGTGTGCAGTAATAAAAAAGACGTCTGCATAGAATGCAGAATGTTTATCTGTGCTCTTTATTCCTTCTCCCTCTGTGCTTGCGATGCTTCTAAACACATGTTAGGGAATTGATACATGATAGATGGTGGACTTTAGAATCGTGCTTAGTATGACCAGGGAGATGAACTAACCAAGTAAAAAAGGTCAGTTTTTATTTCAGGTTGACTTTAAAAGAACTTACTGTTCATTTTAATTGAGAGTAATAGCCTTTTTCTTTCTGGAACTTTCTGGAAACAAGAATAGTAGAGGTGCAAATCTCTGATCTTGCGGTTTAGTTTACAATTCTTAAAAATATGGTTCGGTTTCAGATTTCACCACGTTAGCATATTCAAATGTGGGTGGAGAAACTATTTATCCAGTAGTGGAATATGACCAATAAAAACAATCTGCCAAGCTTGATTTGCACCCCTAAATAAGAGCAAAGAGTAAAAATTGGAGATGTATGTGTTGGTTTATGAGTTCTTTTTCTTCTCCTGTACCAGGCAGTTTGATCAGGATCTGGACTGTGTAGCAAAAGGCCTCAGGAGACTAAGGAGTATCTCCCAGGCCTTCAATGATGTCATTAGTAGAGATGACCGGTGAGTTCTTAATGCTTTCTTTAGCCGCAGAATCACAAAGAACGTTGATTTTTCTAAGATTCAAACAGCAGACTTAATAAACACATTTTAAAGTTCTAGTGACTTTCTTTACACCATCATTATGCCTGACTACTTTTCTGCTGAAGAAAATCTCAGTAATTTTAATGCAGTCCACTAACGCGGCAAGTTTCTGCTTGAAACACAGTAGCTTTTCACATCCCTGTATCCTGTTTTTCCAGTTTTTGCCTGGTGGTGGGTCTGTTTCCTGTTTGTGATTGGGCAGGGTGCATTGGCTTTCCAACGGCTGATTGCTCTCACTGCAGCTGCTCTGTCCCCACAGCTCCCTCCTTTAAAAAGTCTCCCTGCCCAGAGTTTAACACCAGGGTGGGGTCTGTTGCTGATTTGGGGCGACTTCCAGGGGCTGTCACATACATATGTTATGCTGCTTAATAGACACAAAAAATAATGGATGCTTTTATTTGTTTTCATGCAGACTTTTTTTTTATTATTATTTTTTAGTAATAATGAATTATAACTGTATGTTTACACCGTACAATTGATTTTTACACAGGTCGGACTGTTAATCACTAAACAATTTTAGTGTTGTACTCAACTATTATGGCTTCATGTGTTTAGGTAAATTCACATTATAGTGGTCTGTCAAAACAAAGCATTAATGCCAGGGTGTTATTTGGATGTGAATGTCTTATTGTACTGTCAGTCTGTATAGCTCCTAGTATTCTCCCCTTATCGCTGTGCTGTGTACCCCACCCCCCTGAATTCCACACATAACTCTTCTCCCGCCAGGATTTTCAAACTGCTCCAAGTCCCTTCCCATGGAAGGAAGTCATGATAATCTGTTACAGACAGACTTGCTGTATATATAGCGAATACACAGAGCGTCTGCTGTTCTCTCATCTGCATTTACCCAGCATTACATGAATTTCTGACCTGCTGGCGCTTTGTCTACTTATGTTTAGTAGTGGGTGTTGGGATGATATTGTATCGTTACTGTGCTTTTCTGAGTATTTCATAAATATCATCAGTACTTGAACACTGACCATCTCCATGCGGCTCCAACATAAATGGTCTTGTTTAACTGGATTTAGTGTAGTGCAGTATGTAAAACACTGAACATAAATCATTGTACTCATAGTTCTTGGTGGCTGTTTTTAAATTCAGCACTATGAGTGCCTTGTGTCTATGTGTCAGAATATCATGCTATGGGTGTTGTGAAATTAAAAGTATAAAAGTTATTGAATATTGAAGTATTGTGATAGATATTTTTCCCACCTATAGTAATCTTGTCAGTGTATTCCAAAATGTAAATAGAATATCGTTCTTTACATGTAAATTAATATAACAAGATTTTATTCCAATTTTATTAATTTTGGAACATATCTATAGACCACTGCAATCGGGTCATCATTCTTTAGTCAGCTTTATTAGAAACTCCAGGTTTAAACTGATTTTCTCTATGGCAAAAATGAATGACTTTGAAAATGCTGTCACACCCTGCAGTTAATGAAATGGTTCCAAACTTAATACATATTATCCTGTGTTCATTTGTTCGAATGTCACTAGATCCTCTAAATTATGACGTCGTTAAGGAGCTGAACTGTAAATTTTGCTAGATGCTGTGCAATGAATTGGCATCATAAAGCTGACAAGTCCACAAAAATACCCCACACAAATCAGCAAGCTTTGTTCAGTGTGGTAGTTAAGTTGCTTCCGCGGTAGAGGAGTACATTAGGAGTAGCTGGTGTTGGTATTAAATAGTGTTGGAGTTCAATAGTAGACAGTTTTATGTGACATCATTTCAGTGTGCAGGAGTGCTGGCTTGCTAATAGCACAGATGTAGCAGTATTCATATTTTGATTTCTTAACAACCCCAATTCTGTGGATCCAGTGACTTTCCCTGGAAAAATGTACGTAGGACAAAATGTATCCAGTTCAGAACCTTTTGGTAAACCACAGGGCAAAAATCCCATTCATTTTTGCCATGGAGAAATCCAGCTAATATGGGTATCAGTACATGACTTTAGAGGTCTAGTAGTCTGTTAGTTTTCACACTGTGTAAATGGCAGCTGGCATTTTCAAATTATGTTAATAAATAAATAAAATGGATATCAACAAAGTTTTTTGAATGGTAGTGGTGAGACCATTAGAACATGTTCTAGGTGAGAGGTTTTAATAGCTAATGTAATCACAGCATTAAAAAAAAATCTTATTTACGAAACTCATGTTTTTGATGCCACCAGACTCTCAGCAGTAACATATTTATTAACATATTCATATAAACAGTGTGATGGACAGAAACATCTAGTTTAGCATACTGCCTTACACCTTGTTAACAGGTACTTAATTCAAACATAACTGACATTTTCGATTGTAGCCTTTTGAACTGGGGATTGCACTTTATTAAGTATGATGAAGCCCTGTAGCATCAAGAGAATGAAGAAGGCTCTGGGGCAGCTGTGACCTATACGTGTGCTGCAAGAGATTGACTTACTCCACCACCCCCTCTGGCCATTTGGCTTCATTTTATCATTTTCTGTTCATGCATTTTAAGTGAGAGTCTGTGCATTTTATGTAAAAGCAAAAATGTAGGCTAACTTCTTTTCCATTTTGTCACCAGCAAATTCACATACGCTCTCATCTCGGAGTGAATATTAAGGTAAAATCATTTCAAAGGCTGATCTAAAGTGGCACCTTCAGAACCAGAATGTTTTGAAATGCATGAAGGCCGAACACAGCTTCATTTATGTATGAAGAACTTATGTTTCATACTAATAAGCAACTAAAATGCTTTCATGGGCTGCTGTACTTTTATTTTTCACAAACTTTTGTGCTTAACTGTCCACTTTTTAAGCAGTAATTATGTGTGCTAATACAGCTTATTTGGCAGTGAATTGCATATCCAAAAACAGCTTGTTCCTCCTTAACCTAGGTGTACACCAGGTCCTGACCGATATGAAAATTGAAATTGAAGCCAATTTAAAGAAGTGAAAAATTCTGATAACCAATATTGTCAACTGATTTCATTTTACATGGTTAGAAGTTAAACAGACTCCAGTAGTTTCAGTTAAACCATGCTTTATTCATTGATATTGTCAATTATGATTCACCATAAATCCCTGTTTTGCTGTGATCAAAATTGGCTTTTTGCAAGTATTTTAATATAACATAATATAATATTGCACTTATCTAACTGTTCATTGTGTGGAAAGAACAGGTAACATTTGCCTACTCACCTCAGCTCAAAACACATAGTTGCTGTCTTGATGGGGTGTGTGGCTTTCATATCTTGAAGACCTTGTAATAATCCTGACAATTATGTTTGGTGGTTGTACAAACTAACAGCATTACTGAATGTGATATGTAACATTTAAAGTGACACTGTCAGTGCTTAATAGTGGGATTTCCTCCATTCTGATAAATCGGTCAGGTCCTTGTGTAAACAAAAACTTCAAGAACTGTTTTTAGTCCCTGTAGTACTAAAGCTCATCTCTTAATCATGTGTGTGCAGGAAGCAGGCCATGGAGCACTATAAAAGTGTGATGACCCAGGGCTATAGCTCCACTCATAGTAGTGTCTCTGGAAAATTGACCAGAGCCTCTATCCAACAGCAGACCCGCCGCATCCGACAGAGAGTGGGCAGCTGGACTGACAGTACGCTCTCAAACATCCACAAAGCCACTTAAAGAGGGACACGGCTTTCTTCTTTCACTGCTTTGTCGTGTGTGTGTGTGTGTGTGTGTGTGTGTGTGTGTGTGTGTGTGTGTTCAAGTTTGGTCTTGTCTGCCAGCTGTGGCCTTTCGAGGAGGTACACTCTTCAGGGTAACTGTCCTCATTCTTTCAGTCCTTTTTTATGTGTATAGGATGAACTGACTATTGTTGTTTGAGAAGTATTCAGTCCATTTTATTGATTTGCTCCGCTACTGTCAGTGTTGTGTTGTCAAAAGCCATCAAATTGTTACTAGTGGCAAATATGCAAAAGATGAATACCAAATTTGTATTAAAAAAGAAATTGTCAGTGTTCATGTAATACGGAGACATTGCAGTTTCACCAAAGGTTTATCCTGTTTAAAAAGGTGTCATATGCAAAGGTTCAAACACCTCAGGTCAAATTATGTTTTGTTGATTTAAGTGAAAATAAGTTAGATATGGCATTTTCATGCACAATTTCTATTTATTATCTGAATTTAACACATTGGAAAAAAAAAACCTAAAATATAAAATGTGCCATATCTTTGGGAAAAGGCCCCATTTTAAGTTGAATTTTTTTCCAATTCGTTAAATTTTAGCTAATAAACAGTAATTATGCATTAGAAATGTGCAGGAGTGTTCTCTGCAGAGGACGTGACTTATTTTCACTTAGAAAATCAATAAACTATAATTTGACTGGGGTGCCTGAACTTTTGCATACAACTGTATCTATATGTTTATATTAACTACACTGTACTAACACTATATTGATATACCAACATGAAGTTGTCCTAATGGTGGGGAAAAAGTTACAAGCTTACTAACTTGTTTTCTAGTTGTATGTTACTGACATTTTAAACTACCTCTTATTGGGGTTTTAGTGTTCTTCATCATTTCTAAGGAGCGATTAGTGTCACACTATATGACTCTTCTGTCATTTCCCCCCTTTTCTATATGCTAAATACTAATTGCTGCATACTGTAACTTAATAATGTGGTCCACACTAAGGGAGAATACATTGTGCAATGGATTGTCAGTGTCAGTTTGACTTTGGGAAATGCTAAATAGCTGCAAATGACTTTTTTTCAGTCTTGTTAAACAGAACAAATTATGCTTACTGTGATTTTTTTTTTTTTATGTGCTTGTTTCATAATGTATTCAGTTTTCCTTTATAAAATGTTTACCTTTTATACTGAAATGATGATCATAATAAAAAGTACACAGTACTCAAACTGTTCATGCAACTATGACTGAATATTATGGTATTTATATATAAAAGTAAAATAATGGGCCTGATAGTTTCACCCAAAGATGTACTATGTTCCCTTACATTCATCTTTGATTCTGTTTCCTTCAGCATGTTAAAGGAAAGGTTTGGCAAAAAATCATATTTACACAACATTTTTATACAGTTTTACCACTTAGCACTGATGTAGTTGATAAAACACATTTTGTATTCATTTTGCTTCTTTAGGGCTAACGTTGCAAACACGTCATCCAAATCTGTTCTGTGAATACATCCCCAAAACTTCTCTCAACCCACATCCTGGTCTTCGTCAAGCTTGCATGATGTGGGTTAGGACACAGTAGGAATTATTGTGAACTATAAAAATGAACAAAACTTTGCCATGTAGTTGAACACAGCACTGAATGTCCTACACAATCTAATTTCCTTTAATGTGCACATACATCACGGGCATATGGGCGCTAGATTACATTTCTGTTGTTTCTATTTCAAAACGTATCTTCAGATTAAAATTCAAGATTACCAGTAAATTATAAGTACACTCTCCGAAATAAAGGTATGAAACCATCAAGGGTACATCTCAGTACCTTTTAGTCAGGGAACATAATTGGACCATAATCCACTGAAATTGTTTTCTAAGTTGAATTGACTCCACACACCCCGTCTCGTCTCCAAGCTTTTGAACCCTTCAAACCACTGGTGTATCTTTGAAGGTACATTTACATTGTTTGTACCTTGATGAACGAAAAATGTACCTGCACAGAACCTTTATTTCTAACAGTGTATAAACAACAGAAATAAATGCAATCTAGGGTCCTTATGCCTATGTGATGTGGAGTCAGCAACAACACCTCTTGTCTAAAGTAGCTTTCTGTTGCAAGGTGAAGTTTTGTTCATGTTTATAGCTCACAGTAAATCGCACTGTGTTGTAAACCACACAGTCAAGTCTGCACTTCCTTAATGAAAACCTGGACACAGTTTCAGCAGGTTGATTAGAGTGACTACTGACTTGTAGTGTTAGCTACATTAACCTCAGAGCTCCAGCACCAAACTGAAGCGACAGCATTGGACACCAAATGTGTCTTGGCTGATTGACAGTATCTGGGGTAAGGGGAAAACTATTAATTTGAACTTCCCAAACGGTTCCATTAAAGGGGACTTATCATGGAAAAAACTAATTTCCTCACTTTTTTAAAATTAGAGTTTGATGTATGTAAACAATATAGGACAGCCAATCAGAACAGAGCTCATTTACTTATACAAGTCCTAAAGCAACGAATACAGGCTGTTTAGTTCTAAGGGATAAAGAGTGATTGGAAAATGGATTTTGACTGTTTCTTATGGTACTTCCATACACGTCATAAGTGAAACTTAAGAGGGAAAAAATAAATGATAATTGAGAATTGTGAAACACTGCATATGAAGGGTTTTGTTCCAAAACACGTTATAGACCACTTTCAACAATTTTTTTCATCATGTATGTTTTTAGGAGCAGGCTTTAAACTACAGAAAATAAATTATACAGAAAAAACTATATTATGATTAAAACCACTTTGTTAAAGAAATAAAAATTAGTCTTCTATTATACATCAGCTATTATTCTTGTTATTTGTTACTTCCAAAATTGTTACAAATGAATATACAGCATTCTGGAACAAAGCTCTTCATATGTTTAATGCATTAAACTACAACCTCTTTGGTACTTTCCAACATTTTATTTTACAAAAGATATCTTCCAACAACATCCATTTAAAGTATGTACAACTATTTACATTATTTTACAGTACAACTATACAGCTTTGGCTTCTTGGCCAGCGAAACTACAGTTTACTACAACTTGTCACCAAGTACAGTTAAAGCAACAGTGAAACAAGACTAAAGCTCTATGAGGCATTACATGCTGTGTGAATACCAGTGGATTCTGAATACTTTATACATAAACACTCACTGTCTGCTGTGTTTCACATGAGAATTGTGTGGGAGGCGATCATGCAAGCAATCTAGAGTCGACCTTTTAAGGTGGCACTGGTGTGAATGTGGAACAGGGTTTGTATAGTCAATGGCTCCCACGTTCTTTGTCAGCTTGTACTTCTTTTTCTTTCAGCAGCCCTGAAAACTCAGCAAAAATAGCAGTCAGTCTTGGAGAATGCATGAGAAGGCCACAGAATAATACAGGCCTCTGCCTGCTGTGCTGCTATAAATAGTGCAGTTCTGAATGCTTACGCACATGGTTACCTTCATAAAAGACCACTACAGCATTCAGTAGACAACATGCACACCACGGACACAAAGGAGAGATCCACGGCTGAGTAGCTGCAGCTCTAATAAAAGCAACTCCTCTTACATTCTTTTTCAAAGCTGCTTTCTCTCGGCTATCTCTAATCCATCATGATGCACCCCCCCTGCTTTCATTCTTCAGCAGCATCACCTCTTTGTTGCTGGGCAATTGGTGAGATCTCTCTGCAGTATCATTATACATCTCCATCACTCCTGGTGGTTCAGTGATGTGGAGCAGTCAGCTAATTGCCTTTGTCTACCACTGTTTTTCCTCTTGTTTTCCGTGAACCTGGCATATAAAGTTAGTAAAAGAACAGATAAGCAGCTCCCTTACATAAGAACAGAATCATGAGATGGTAAAATAATATACCCGCTGAGTTTTATCAGGTACACCTACCATATGCACACTTTGTAGTAGGGCCTGACTGATATAAAATTTTTTGTCATATAACATCATATAATATCCAATAATCAAATAAAACTAAAAAAAACAGTAAAACTGATTAAGCTAATTTAATATGGGCAAAACATTTAGCAGACAGTTAGCTTAACTAACTTATATGATTGTCAGTTGTCAACTTTCTAAAACAGCAGAAATGCTGTTTAACCACTCAAAATCCCAGGTTTGTTACATTCTAAGGCTTATTATTCAGTAACTTCAGGGACCTCAATGCAAACGGGTTGAGCTATTCTTAGGTTAGAAGTGTGTAATAAAACTTTGGGCCCATCGGCGGCCCCAGGCCATTTAATTGGTTAAAACGTCTCACCAGCTTTCTTAGTGTTTTTTTTTGGTTTCTCCTAATTTGTTCTAATTTTTTTTTCATTTTTCTGTTTATTACCACTAATTTTACAGTTTTCCATTAGGTCTCTTCATTAAAATAAACTTTTTGTAAAATAAATGTTTTGTTATTCTCATGCTAAATGTTGGTTTTAGATACATGACTCGTTTTTGTTATTCTAACCATGGTGTTTTGTTAAAATTCACCAGTTCAGTCTGACCATCATCTTAGTAATCTTTATGAAGTGACCAGTTTTCATCACATCCGAGGTATCTGTATTGGTATTGGTGCTTTAACTGATACTGCTAAATCTGCAGAACCTCAGGATCAGCCAGTATTATCAACCAAAATATCAGTCAGGCCCTAATTTAGAGGTTTACAATTACTGACAATTACTGCAGCCCATCTGTTGCACCACTACAATCAGCCACATTAATCAGTGGAAAAGGACCACCGCAGGACCACTGCTGATAATCTGGGTGGTGGACCATTCTCAACACAGCGGTGATACTAGTGTGAATGTTAGTGGGTGTTACTAATGTATGAGGCACAGCAGCATTGTTAAAGTAAAATAGTCACTCAGTGTAGGTATACCTAATAAACTGCCAATTCATTTAATGTGCATTCAGGTACTATTGAAGGAGAAAGAGAACAGGAGTTTTATCAGTTATGAACACTTCACAAGGTTCACGATGATCTTCAGAGAACATGCACATCTCAAGGTCAAGTAACAGACTACGACATTCAGATTCTTGTTTTTCCACAGTATTTGTGCACTTCACCACCTAGCCTCAGTTTTCACTGACAGTAAGACAAAACAGCTATAAGACGTCTGTTTCAATAAATGAGAGTCTTCTATTATTTTGCACTCAGGTAGGTGTTACACTGTAGTGCAAATGATTTTAATCACTAGTCCTCTTGTTTATCATGGACTGCCTGGAAATAATTTACAGCAATGCTGTCACTCCTCTCAAAAGATTATTCCGTGTAATACAGCACAGTAAATCAATTACTTAGTTTCTCACATGGACTTTCACATTTTAGACTTCATTTACAAAGTAACCAAGCTTTTTTTTCTTGCTCAGCACCCTGCTGTAACAGAAAACAAGGAAGGTATTGTCGCTGCCGCGTCAAAACCTTGTGAACATTTTTTGTGAACATTTCATGACCATTAGAGATGGTCCAAAAATATTAGGAATAAAATCACAATATATTAATGTACCCTTTATTATCTCCTTAAAGGTTTTGTTATGACAGTGACAATAAGCTCTAACAGCCACTGGGAGAAAACCAACCCTAACTGCTCCATATAAATGCACCCTCAGCCCACAGTGTGGTCAACAATGCCACAGGGACCCAATCGACTCCTTCCAGAGTAAATGGAGACATAAGAAGCCCTTCTCTACTCTCAGCTAGAGCACATCTCACAATGCAGTGAGGGCTATTTTCTCCAGGACTCTCAGCTGGTCTCATGCAGACCGGCTCATTCAGCCCCTGACAGCTTGTGGAGGCCTGGGTGACGCAGAGCAGCTCGAGTGCGTCAGTGCAAACCAAATGGGAGCTCCGTAAGCCAATGGGCCTCTTGGCTTCTCAGCAGTCCGGCGCAAATGAAAGCCCTGCCACAAATGATAGCCTGCACTGAGCACTGCATGAGTGTTTGTCAGTACACTTCATCAAACATCACCGAATGAAGGATTTATTGAATGACATGGTTTCCATGGCAACTGTGAAACAGCTCATGTTAAACTATGAATTTTGTTCCAGGGGTCGAGGCAAGCCAGCAGCAGGGGAACTGAGCTGTGTGACCCACAAGGACATCTCAGCTAATAACATCCTGCCACTGCCATTTCCATTGTCCTTGGCACTTAACCTCTGCATGTCCAGCTGGGCAAAAGTGTCAGATAAGGAAAAAGTGTATTATGCAGGACTACTATGAACCTTTCACCTCAAAAAAGATTGTTTACAGGCCATTGAATAAAACATCTGATAAAGAACTAACATTTAAACTAAATCTTACCACAGGACTGTCATCACTCCCTTTGGGGTCTCACAAGCCAGACGTCTAGCAATCAAAAACCCTTTTAGGTTTCAGCGCTCATTTCAGCCAAGATCCGCCAGCTACTACCTGTTCTTATTTAGGGGCAGGAGCTTGTTAAAACAGTGCTACCACAAAAATAGACCTGCATGAAACAGTGGTATATAATGGTTTAGTGGCCACCAGGGAACCAGCAAAGAAATGTGATGCCAGAAGGGCAGAAAGTAAATTTGATGCCAATTTGATGCTCAGAAAGGTTCATAGCTGTCACAGTGTGCAGAGCAGGCAACTGCTTGCTACTGGTGACTAGCCAAAATTTGATGAACAAAAACGTCACCAAAGTCATAATGATTTGCAGTCTCACAAGCCAGATATCTATCACCAAAAAGGCTGTTAGGTTTCGGCGCTCATTTCACCCGAGATCTGGCTACTTTGACAGGATGGGACTATTTGACCTACATGCAAACTGATTAACCGTAAAGCACTGTTTTGTGTGGCATGTACATTGCTGTGAAAGTATTTGCCCCTCACCCGATTTATTCTATTTTTGCTAATTTGTCACATTTAAATGTTTCAGATCAACAAATTTTATTATAAGATAAAAACAACACAAGTAAACACAAAATGCAGATTTTAAATGATTATTCCATTTACTAAAGATAAAGATTTACTTAAAACCTAAATCACCCATATGAAAACAAATTGCCCCAATTGACCATTGTCCTGCGCTTGAGCTTTACGTCATGAACTGACAGGCGGACATTCTCCTTCAGGATTTTCTGACAGAGAGCAGAATTTATAGTTCCATCAGTTAGGGCAAGTCATCCAGGTCCTGCAGAAGCAAAACAGCCCCAGACCATCACACTGCCACCACCATGTTTAACTGTCCTATGATGTTCTTATAGTGGAACGCTGTGTTAGCTTTATGCCAGATGTAACGTGATCCATGTCTTCCAAAAAACTCCACCTTTGACTCATAAGTTCACAGAATATTATCCCAAAATTCTTGGGGGTCATCTAGATGTTTTTGGCAAATGCAAGACAAGCCATTGTGTTCGTTTTGGTCAGCGGTGGTTTGCACCTTGCAACTCTCTGATGGATGCCATTTTTGCCCAGTGTCTTTCTTATTGTGGAATTGTGTACACTGACTGTGGCAAGTGAGACCTGCGGTTCTTTAGACGTTTGTCTGACCTCCTGGATGAGTTGTCGATGCGCTCTTGGTGAAATTTTGTTAGGCTGACCACTCCTGGGAAGGTTCACTACTGTTCACATCAAGTTTTCTCCATTTGCGGATAATGGCTCTCACTGTGGTTCGCTGGAGTCCCAGAGTCTTAGCGAAGGCTCTGAAACCCTTGCCAGTCTGGGAGATTTCAATGACTTTGTTTCACATCTGTATTTGAATCTCTTTAGAACGTGGCATCATGTGCTGCTGTTCGAGAGCCTCTAGCCTGCTTCACATTGCCAGACAGGTCCTATTTAAGATTTAGATTCAACACGTCTGACAGTAATCATGCCTGAGTGTGACTAGTGAAATTGAACCCAGTAGTCGATTGAATTAGGTTAACTGGTTGATTTAGTAGCAAAGGGGGCAATTACTTTTTCACATAGGGCCAGGTATTGCTGAACAGCATTTTTCCTTCAGTGAATGAAATCATCATTTAAAAACAGCATTTTGTCTTTTCTTGGGTTATCTTCGTCTAATATTCAGAGTAGTCTGATTATCCGAACATTCACGTTTGAAAAATATGCAAAAATAGAACAAACTGGGAAGGGGGCAAATGCTTTTTCACAGCACTGTAGGGGCAGAAGCTTGTCAAAACGATGCCACAACAAAAGCAGACCTACCTGAAACAAAGTGTTATGATGGTTTAGTGACCACCAGGAGACACCAAAGAAATTGAATAACTTTTAAAAATGGGTTGCCATCAATGGCACTTTTTTTCACTCCACTGACCACATCTTGCTCCAAAAGGCTCATGGTGGCCACAGTGATCAACTGCTTGCTGCTGGTGACTAGCTAGAATTTAGCTTGATGAACAAAAATGTGTCCTGTCAAAGCAGTGCACATTAGTGTGCACACGTGGCAGTGCAGATAGCCAATGAGAGTGTAACTGACAGGACTGTGATAGCTAAGGCCACCTTCGCGTTCAATATATGTAAGACAGTTGTAACTCTGAAGGTGGAGAATTTGAGGCTCAGACTACTCGCTTTCTTTCCACTAAGTGACCCCTTATAGCACCGCTGCAAAGCCCCCTTTCTCCTCGTCCTGATCGTCCAGCTCAATACGGATCTCTGGGCCGTCCTTGTGGGACTCAGGCTGGCTCTGTGCACGCTCAGGTTTGGGTGTGGAGGCCGAGGAGGAGGGTGGAGAGGGCTGCTGGACGGACATGGCACGGCGTAAGAGCGGAGTGCGCTTGCAGGACAGGAAGTCTGGTGAGGGTGACAGGAACTCAGGCTTGGAGGAAAGGCCGAAAGAGCCCTGACGAAGGATCATACGGTTCTTCTTAGAGCGCGAGCCGTGCTCAAACTCCAGCATGGAGAGATGAGCCGCGTAGCCCTCACTCAAGAACTGAGAAGAGCAGAGAGACAAGAAAGATGAAGGGCCAGAAAATACCTTTCAAAGAAAGGGTGGATAGTAAGTATGTCGATCTAAAGATGTTGATCCACCCGGTGTGGAATGTTTTACTCAAGTATAGTGAATACCATTCATATAGCATGCACTTCATGAATTTTTAAAAACGGAAATATGGCTTTGGTTTTGTTGAAATATGAAACATTTTGAATATAACGTGTTTGGTTTGGTATAAACATAATTCTAAATCTAATTCTATACTAAAATAGCAAAGAGAATCTAATAGAATTGCATTGTTGAAAGGTCAGAGATTTACAGCTCTAGTGGACAAAGAACAGATTTGCTGTCTGTTATAGTTGCCTGCCCTCCTTTCATCTCTGCACTGTGATGCTCAGTTAATACTAATATTAAGGTTTATGTGTGGGTAATAAAATGGCATGAGCAGTACCTGACACTGGTGCTGGTGCTTCTTTGATGGCCTTCCAACAATGTAGATCTGAGCAGGCTCCAGCCCCAGAGCACTGTACACAGACATGTCCTTCATAGAGCCATACGCTGCACTGATCTTAATGTGACACTACAGAGCAGAAACAAACAAATTGATTAGAGTTACAATGGTATTAGCCTCTTACCATACTTCAGAGTTTTTACTGATGTAATACTGGAAGGCTAACAATTACCTGTAAATCTATTTGGCTTTTAAGGTCTTCTGCATGACCTAAGCCTGACAGGGTCCGACTATATATCACGTTTTGGGACGATTTTTCACATATAACATCATGCTTAGTTGGGCTCGGTCCTGTTTTCAAAAGAGTGAATTTTTATGCAATAGATTTTCTCTCTCTCTCACATGTACATGCTCTGTCCTTCTCTTGAGCGTTTCTAACAATAACTGTGTTTGGAATAGCTACAGAGTTAGTGGACATGCTCCTGATTGAAAACGGGGATGATTTTCTAGAGTGCATCAGTGCAGCATCTTAGACGATTAAAGGGAAGTGTTTGGTTGGTGAAAACACTGGCCACAGTGTATCTTATGGAAACATATCAGTATCAAAATTAAAATGAAAATGTAATATGTAAAATGGCAATGTATTTGTATTTGTGCATTTAAATTTCCCACTCATATATGCTCATAGAAGTTGAGCACAAAATGAAAATTCTAATTTAATACTGCAATTTTAATTGGCCCATTTGGTATACTAGTATTGACATTTCACATTTACACAAAGCTTTTGAAGCTTTATGAGCAGCTTTATTTCATTTAAAATGTATTTCCAGAACTGTTTATTTATGCTCAATGTGATTAATGTGATGGTGTCAAAATGATTTATTTACATGCAATTTATCTTACATGCATTTTCACTCGCTAATAATGCATTTAAGTTGCATATCAAAGAAAACACTAAGCTAGAAAGATGGTGAAATTCAAATATAAATGAGAAACAGTGCCTTATTAACCCTTACAGAAAAGTCACATATACTTGACTTTTGAAGTGTGCAAAAACCATGTGTTGACAAGTAATCACAGTTTTTTTTTACATGTGAACACATTTTCTTGTCCAAAATGTGGAACTTTAGCAAAGTGGTGCTAAGCTTCCTATCTATCTGTCTTTCTGTCTGTCTGTCTGTCTATCTATCTACCTATCTATCTATCTATCTATCTAAGTGGGACTAACAGTAAATCAGAGGAGCATCGATGCTGTTCTCTGCCAGGTACGACCTGCAACTCCACAAAAATATACTGGTAATAAATACTGTTTGTGCATTATGGATGTGCAAAATACCAGTTTATCCTAGTATGACATTGAACTCAAGCACTTAGTAACAAAGCAAAATACTATTAAACCCTGTTTCCGATAATCCACAATCGGGTCATGCCTTAAAGCTGTGGGTTGGGGTTGGGACTGAGCTTCAGTTTCATGCCCATGTAGACAATTTCTATTTCCTCAGACAATTTAAATATGGTAAAACTGTAAAGTGTGAAATAAACAAATGTACAATTCAAAATATTATCCCCCTAACCCTACTGTGAATACCTGTCTGATATGTAAATATGGGCTGCAGGCTTGATTTAACAATCAATTCCTGTGTTTACACACTCAACTCATGAGGACAATACAAGTCAAGGGGGCACGCAAACTAAAATTCACACACTAGGTTTTAAATGAATGCAAAAAGTAATCTACTGTAAACCTTTGTTGTTTACTGGCCCTCATTTGCAGGCAACAGTTCTGCACCGCTGAGCTTGAATCTCATTTTGGGAAACGGAGGGTGTGTTTCAAATTCAAGTCATTAAATCTTTTCTGCTGAAGAAACAGAGATGAGGCTATAGAGCCAGCAGTTAAGCCCTTTTCCACTCGGCATGCTGCATACAACAAATCAGACTCATTCCACTCAACTATTACAGGGAAACTGTATCTGTGCCAGACATCATTGTATGACTTAGAGCAGAGGGAATGTAGACAAGTCAAGGTTCTTGTTTTTTTTTCCTTATGATGAAATTCTACACTTTTTAGAAACATTTTGAGATTCTTTTTAACTTTTCAAACTATCTACATTCAGTTTTGTTGCAAGTTGTAAAGCAATATCTGCACCACGGCAAGGAAAACCATGAAATGTGACATGTCTAAGGAAAGCTCTGGCAAAGCAGAGAATAAAAGAATATCTAAAAACATTGGGATTTAAAATTTTAGTATCTGGAGTCTAGACTATTTGAACAACAGAACATCTATATTTTCCCAGTACATTTAGTGAATTGCCATACTTCTCCAGGTCTGGAAATGAGTGCTTTTAAATTGTATTCAACTTCATGCATCAATACAGAATTCAACAGACATCTGCAGTCATTTAAAACTGGCTCAACCAATCAGATTTTAGAAGCAGAAATGTCTTTTATAATATGCAATTAAACCTTTGTGTTTGCTGAGTGTGCACATGTGTAAATTACCTCTTTAACCAGGCCTTTAAGAAAGATGGTTTTCTGACGCAGGGGATCGTGGACGAGCCCCTCAGAGAAGAACACCATGCCTTGGGGGAAGTTGTGCTGGGAGAGCCAGGATACCACCCTCTGCTTCTGCATGTCTGGCCGACCAGTGATATAAATGATCAGATAACCAAGGTCCTGCCAGTGTCTGAAACACAGCAGCAATATGGCCTTTGGTAATAGCAGAGTAATCTGTGCCTGAGGAAAATCATACACACACATACACACACACGCGCTCGCACTCCAGCAATCAAACATGAGATAGAGTGTGTTACCCTAAATAACAGCATGGCTGTGACTTGGCCAAAGGCGAGTTAAGAAGAAGCCCTGAATGTTGTATCAAATGTGCTCTATTATTTGCAATTTCTTAAACCAAGAAAGCAGTTAGCATCGTTTTGTGTTACAGATACAGGCATAAAACTGTCACAACACCAGGTTCAACTTTTACAATACTTGGCATATTAGCCTGAATGTTGTTGTTTTGTAAGTCTTTAAAGCATTTCACAGTCCAAAACAAAAGTATTGGGACACCTACACATTACACCTACAGGAGCTTTTATGACATCCCATTCTACATCCATAGGCATTGAGTTGATCCCCCTTTGCGGCTATAACAGCTTCCACTCTTCCATTCATCCAGAAGAGCAATTTGTGAGGTCAGACACTGATATTGGACAAGAGGGCCTGGCTCGCAATCTCCATTCTAGTTCATCCTCAAGGTGTTCAGTAGAGTTGAGATCAGGGCTCTGTGCGGGCCAGTCAAGTTCTTCCACACCAAACTTACCCAGCCATGCCTTTATGGATCTTGATTTGTGCACTGGTGCACAGTCACACTGGAACAGAAAAGGGTCTTCCCCAAACTGTTTCCACAAAGCTGGAAGTGTACAACTGTCTAAAATGTCTTGGTCTGCAGAAGCATTAAGATTTCCCTTTCACTGGAACTAAGGGCCCTGGGCCAATTCCTGAAAATCAACTCCATAGCATTATCCCTCCTCTACCAAAGTTTACACTAGGGACAATGCAGTCAGGTAGGTAACGTTCTCCTGGCATTTTCCAATCCCATCAGACTGCCAGATAGAGAAGCGTGATTCGTGGCTCCTAAGCATATGTTTCCATTGCTCCAGAGTCCAGTAGCGGTGTGCTTTACACCCCTCCCCCCAGTCCCCAGAAACACCCGGACTCAATAATTAGGAGGGGTGTCCCAATACTTTTATCCATTTAGTGTATGTCAGTCACCTATTTCTGAGCCTTCTGGCTCTGGTAGATCATAGTACAGTCTTTTAGACTTTTTCATTTTATGACAAAGAAGAAGACAGGTTAAACACATCAAAAATGAAGATGCAAACTAGAATCAAAAATGTCTCTTCCTCTAATATTGGCATCATGAAAATGCTCATCTCAGTTATATCCATGTCTTCTGACAGCATTTCAGTAAGGTTTAAGCAAGTTTAGAGTACTTCTCTGTGAATCTGCACACATCAGTGTCTCAGAGTCATCAGAGTCTCTCCTCATGTGGTTTTTTCTTAAAATATTATTCATTACTCATCTGTTAAATAAATATCAGAAACACTGGTGTAACCCCAACTAGGCATTCTTCCAAACTTAGGGAAAGCAAATTCAGACAGGACAACTTTGTTAGTTATGTGTAGTAGCCACCCAACTTCATGCTACATGATGCTCTATGCTCAACAGGTTTTAAATGGTCAAAATATACTTGGCCAGGTGTCCATAAACCTGGTAACACCACCAAAGTGTAACCTCTGTGTAGGAAACACTGTCTGGGGCAAGTTCAGAATTTGCTGTAGTCCTGCTATTAAACTCTTTAGAATCTAACCTATAGCCTGCAGGTCAAATATTATACTATAGAAGTTATTTTCTATTTTGGATGTGCTGAAGCAGAAGCAGAGTAACAGTTAGATGCAGCGTAAAGTGAACAGTTACTTAGCAACTAGTGCTTAGCAGAATGAAAAAACTGTGTTGTTACCAAAAATAACAGTATCTGTAGAACGCTTCTCTATCAGTCAGGCCATGTCTTAACTGTTGTTCGTTGTTATAAATTCATATAGGCGCTCACCTGACCACATCTACAGCTCCGGGCCGGACTTTAGGATCACTGCCCATGAGTGAGACACTGGCAGCAAATGAGCCATCAATGCTGAACACCACACACTCCATTCCCTGCGGCAGCACAGTGAGGAAAGCCTCTGCACTCGTCTGGTCACCTCTTAAAAAAGTATTAAAAAACAAAAAGGTTAAGCGTAACTGTACTCAATGTATCTTTATAAGAGTTTATGCACCCTTGCCATGTTACAATTAATGGCAAACTCATAATTTTTCTACTAATAATGGGCCTCATTCACCAATATCCTCCTACGTTTTTTCTTAAATTCGTTTTTGAGAAAGGTCCTAAGAAAAAGTCCACGTCAGATTCATGCTGTTCTTCAACTGTTCAAACTTTGTGCTCTTGAGTGTGTGTAGATTCTGTTCTTAAGCAAGAGAATGTCAGAAACTTTGTGAAAACTGCATAAGTGGGTTTTAATAAGAAATTTCTTCTTAAGAACAGTTGGTGAATGAGGCCCAATGTTCTAGTGAACAATTAAACATTTTTTCAGTACATAAAGTTTTGAATATTGTTGTTTGTGAAGAATATGTGATCACTCACTTCACCACCATTTTGATAGGGTAGACGCCTACAGGCAGTCTCTTATTTGCAGGAATGGTATAGGTCACACGGCCACTGCTGCTGGTCACCTCAGTGTCGAACAGCACCCAGCGACCAGACGCAGGCTGAGTCATCGAAAACACGTCCACCTGAGAGGAAAAGAATGCATTTCACAGTGGCTTCAGATGGAGAAACTATGAAACTACAACGGCCAGAAAAAGCCAACTTGTCCATAACTTGACAAGGTTGATTTACCATTTCGAAATCAAGGACAAAAGTCCCCTGCAGGTAGTCCCCTAGTGCTAGTCACTAGCCAGGTGTCCATCCAGCTGTCTAATTAATTTCAAGTGAATCGACTGCAGTGTTGCAAAAACATTATAGGAATTAGCCAAGTTTCCATTAGCTCTGTACAAGAAAACAAAACTCTGCATGTTGCGTTCGTAAAGCACTTCTGAGAAATATGGATCAAGTTTACAGAGAAATTTTTAAGGTTGAGCATCTTCTTGTCGCTGTTTTGGTTAATTTCAGTTATATTTTACTTCATCACAGCAGGCTGACAGAACACAGCGTATCAAGAAAAGCTTATTTATCAGCTGCAGACACCTCATGTCTCATCATCTAATATTACAGTTATGTTTTTTCCTTTGATAAAAATAAAGGTACCTTTTAATTTGTTATTAGTTCACTGGTACCTGCCACCCTCTGTCAAAATACTGGATATGACTTTATTCTGTTCACATTTATTATTTCTCAAGCAAATGCATTTCCATCCCAATTTCTTACATTACTTTTTATTAGCAAAAGTTTAGGAACATTAACGCTGATTTTGGTGATTTTCTAAGTCTTTTTTTATTCAATTTGCCAAAATACATGTACAAATATGTATATGTATTTTGACAGTATGTGTGCATTACCATGTGCACATGTGTGTTCTCTGCAGAGGACATGTACTTATTTTCACTTCGAACATAAACAAAACTTTTGCGTACAACTGTATGTCATATAAATATCCACAAATAGAACAGTAAACATAAAATGCTAGCAGGAAACTGATTCTGTACCTCCAAGACAGTCACAACACATTCATACAGCACATGTGATGCTTGTAAATGTGAATTCCATCATTCTACAAATAATTCTTCCATAATATTAATTTTAGAAAGCTTGCAGAACCTTCTCGCCTGTGAGGGTGACCATGTCCAGAGGGCCGTACATGAACCTGCCCACGAGCGTCTGTGGGCCGTCCTCCGTCGCAATCACGTCATGCACTCTGTGGTTAGCCGTCACGTTCTGTGGACAGAGATGAAACAGTGACGTTACTAGATGAGAAAAGTGACCTGAAGCAGGGTCAGCAGAAATGCCAGGCACAGTATCAGTACAAGAAGCAGTTCGGTTTGTGTTTGCAGAACAATTTTGCCATCATCTTTACATTCTTGATTGCTGAATGAAAAAGTAAGAGGAACACTCAACACACAACAAAAGCTAAGTGACAGAGCCAACTTAGCTAAGCAGGCCAATGTTAGCCTACCGCACTCTAACAAGCAATCTGGCAGCTGATCATTCAAAGTAGACTCCTACTGCTGAACCTGACGTTTCTAAAACATTAGCTACCTACCTACAGTACTGTGTTTAAGTCAGAGACCTCCCTTTATTTATTTAATTTACAGTCTAAACAGCCATTAAGTGCATGTTATACCTTTTTTAAGAGATGTTTCTGAGGAAATTAGATATAAGATAATATTAAATAAGATAATCCACTTGCATAAGGAAGGTGAAAATCAAAGGACAGTAAGTGAAAAACCTGATCTCAGTAAAAAAAAAAAACATTAAAAGTTATAGAAAAAATGAGACTCCTGACAACTGCACAAGATCTGGTAGACCACCAAACCCATCCCCCTCAGATAAACAGCACTTAAAGCTTTTCATCTTTGAGAGAGAGGAGAAAATCAAGTCTCATTCTTGCTTCAGATCTGAAAAAAATCTGCAGGTGTTTCTGTCCATCCTTCCACTGTGAGAACACAGCTCAGTGCTATGGGTCTGCAAGCATGTGTAGCTGTCAAGAAGCTGTTACTGAGAACAAGAAATAGACAAAAAAGAAGAAAAGTCAAAGAAAGAAGCTCATGGTATTCTCAGAATAGAGTGACCATGTTATTGACCTCAGCATAATTGAAAGTGTTTAATTTGATGGTGAGAAGCAGAAAATACAACCAACTTCTAAAACTTTGGAGGTGTGGAAAAATATCCCTGCAGATTTCTCAGAAAAACTGTAAGCAAGTCTCCCTAAAAGATTAGAAGCTGTAATAAAAGCAAAATATGGTTTGTGAAAAATGAATAACTGATTCTTAGAGGCCGTTTTGACTGCAAATGAAATAAATCAAGGGAGGTCTCTGAATTTTGCACAGTACTGCATAAAAATGACTGCCAGTAAACAGATAACAGATTTAATATGGCTCTTATTCCAGACCAAGTCTTCTGGCATATTTGAAATGGTCTATCATCAATTAGAAACTAAAAAAAAATTACAATTATTTTCTTCTTATTATTTTTTGTCAGATTTGTAATGGCTGGGCAGACAACCCTTTTTGGTGAGCACTACCGCCCTTCTGGGGCTAAGCACCCAAGAAAAGACTAATCTCAATCAGCGTTTTGTCGATGGACTCTTCATTCAACCCCACACAGTGTTCTTTCTGCTTCACTCTGCCCTAAACCATATATTTCTATTGGAGGTGGCTGCAAGCTATCTAGTACAGCACAGTTCTAGAGTAGTTCTGTGCTCTCCTGCACAGTGAGATATGAAGTGTCTTTCTCCTGCACATCCTATTTCAGCTGAAAATGAAAAAATACAACTCAATGGGCATTTTAATAAAGAGCTATGCTACTGTCAAAACTGCTTTTTTCTGGAGGCAGACGAGTAGAGAGGCTACTTGCTGCCACTGAGGAATAAGAAAACCTCACAATTCTCAAGAGATTTGATTTTCAATTTGGCAGCCAAGAGTGTATTTGAAAATTTGCTTTTGTCACTTTTTGTAAGGCTCCAGGCTTAGAATAATGTGTATAAAGAGATTTTCAATGCTCTTCAAGGGCATATTTGCCAGTGATATTCAAGCTCAATCACCAGAATCATAATGTCAAAGACAGGCCTGTCACTGTTGATTACATTAGTAATCAAGAAACCTACATATTATTTAGATGATTATTCAAGTAATCAGAGTTTTAAACAAGATCAGACAATAAAAATGACTTAACTGAGCAACCTTTCAAAGACAAAATACTTTACTGGACAAAGATAAACTAGGAACCCTTTAAAAATAAAGGATGTCTAAAAACTATGTGGCCAAAATGTACATAAATAGGTGTGTCTATCAGACTCTGTTTCTAAGTGAGACCTGTAGGACATTTTAAAATGCATTATCACAATGCAAATTGCCAACTAATCACTGCCAATTCACAGAGAAGGTAAATTGTCCGTTAACTGAATGGATGACAAAAGAGAATACAGTTCCACGTGCATTTACAAAGCCAGTCCTCTGTATCTGTGCGAAAAATTACACAGTAGCATACATGTATCTAGAGAGGTGGAACACAATGTCTTCCCAATGTCTTTCCACTGTTCTCATCACTGTAACAATACTAGCCATAGTTTGCTCTCATCAGTAGGTTCTTTATGTTCATACCGCAATTCCGTATTTATATGATGCAAACCATGTGTAAAACACAAACAGCCCTATTCTGCATTGGTGTACAGAGACTGCTACTACATCTATGGCATATTGTTATTTTCATAATCGTGCATGTTCATCTAATGCGTTGCCTATTCCACTTCCTCCAAGCATTTTTCTGCAAAACATATTGTCTTACAGAGGGCATAAAATTCACTTTGTGTAGTCACGAAAACAACACGATACATAACGCTTCTCAGTCAATCCATATTACTTATCTCATGTCTTTCAAATAGCTGCTTTGGCTAAACACAATGGCTTTCACACACTGCACAGCACTAAATCCTGTTAATGAGGCCTAGTTACCTAGTTATGATCTTTTTAAGAAAACATGCGGTTGTTTAGTGTTCTAGAACCACTGACAATATCCACGATATGCTCCAAAAAGTATATTGTGATATACACTGTCTAGCCTTTTCGTTAAGTACATCGCGTACGTACTACTTGTATCCCCACAGAACCCCTACAGAGCAGATATTATCTGGGTGGTGGATCATTCTCAGCACTGCAGTCACACTGACATGACTGTGGTGTGTTAGTCTGTGTGTGTGTTGTGCTGGTATGAGTGGATCAGGTCCTGTGGGCATCCTGACCATTAAACAACAAGGTTAAAGGGGGCTAACAAAGTATGCAAAGAAACAGATGGACTACAGTCTGTAATTGTAGAACTACAAAGTGCACCTATATGGTAAGTGAAGCTGATAAAAAAGAGTGTAGAAACAAGGTAGGTGTACCTACTGAAGTGGCCGGTCAGCTTATTGTGATGTTTTATCATTATAATGATACTATCATTGTACCCAGACTTACAGGGAAGGGTCCTCGCCCTGTAGCTTTGTTAAGAGTACATTAATGAGTAATGACACCCCTCTAGTGTCAGATAACTAGTAAGCTCTAGTTCAACTTGGAAAAATGCTCAAAATTGGGAGGGACACTTTGGACCTTTTTGCGAGGGAAATGGCACACTGTTCTTAGCTTAGACCTAGTGCAGACTCTAGCAGGTTTTAATGCTGAAAACAGATGTGCTCACTGGGACCATGTCCTCCTCACCTTGTGACCTCATGGACCTCCCATTTCTTTGCAAGAGCCCTACCACCTCTGCTCACTTTGCACTGCACAAAGCACGGAACAGTCAAATCATTTGTTACAGATGTAGCACCACACACTGCATCCAATAATTAATTAAAATATTAATAAATCCTGTATATTTTACTGGAAACTTATCAGAAGCTTATGAGGCAAAAGGAGCTCAAAACTAGTTCAGACATGCAAACTCATGCAGCAATCCATAGAAATCAATGTGTTCTATGAAAAACAGCATGAATCTCAGGCAAAACGAGCTGTAAGCTAACCTTAATGATGGCCCATTAGGTTGATTTAGTGAGATACAGTAAAAAAAAACTGTAGGAACAAATGAATTCCAATCAATTTGCCGCTGCAGCATCTGACAAACCCAGCACAAATTAGAATCTGCTTCAAATCGTCAGGAAGACCTTGCCAATGTTATCTTAGTTAAAGCATAAGAGTAACGATAAACCATGATTTTTGGCTTCAGAGGGAACGGGATTAAAGGTGGAAACAAAAAACACTCAGAAAAGCTGAAAAGCCACATTGCTGCCAAGGACTTCAATTTAGAAAGACCTCCAAGAGATCACCTACTACAAGGTGAGAAAAACTCCCCTTCTCTTGAATGACAGCCAACTCACCCACAACCTCAATGAGTTCTACTTCAGATTTGAATGCACAAAAGGCATTTTCTGCCTTTCTCCACCAGTCCCCCAGCTCCTTCCCCCACCTTGGCTCTGTCACCTCTGCCCCCTGCTCATCTCAGCATCAATGAGCAGGATGTTATCAGGCTTTTCACAGACAAAAAGTGAGAAAAGCTCTCTGACTATGAAGGCCAGGGCTACGAGCCTGTAGTCATTTAGTCCAGTGGGAACAGAGCAAAGTTCTGATGATTTGTTGAAGATGTTTGTGAAAACTGGTGCTAGTTGGTCACTCCTAGTGCTTTAGAAAGAAAGAGAAAGTAAGTCAAGTAGCTGGTCGCCTGGTGTAAAAGCAACCACTTGCTGCTGAACACGCAAAAAACTGGAAATGACGATGGACTTCAGGCGCAAAACCCCCACACCCTCTTAACAGCACTGTGGAGTCACTCAAGTTCCTGGGCCCCACCATATCCAGGGAACTGAAGTGGGAGAGAAACACGGCCTCTAGAGCCAGGACAGCACAGCAGAGAATGTTCTTCCTGAGAAAGCTGAAGAAATTCAATCTGCCCCAGAGTCTGATAATCCAGTTCCACAAAAAGATAATCCAGTTCATCCTCACATCATCTATAACCATCTGGTTTGGTTCCTCGACCTCACAAACACGAGCCAAAGTCCACTGCATAATCAGGGCAGCAGAGAGAATCTGCTGATCTGATTGGACGTAGTCTGCCAACGCTTCAGGACATCTACAACAGCAAGGTAATGAAGCGTACTGGCAAAATTACGGCTGACTCCTCTCATCCTGGACATCACCTCCCTCTGGTAGAAGATTCAGGGCCATCAAAACCAGCACAGCCAGACAGCTTTTTCCCCAGAGCCGTAGCGCTCATTAACCGAAAAGGACACCCTGCACTTTAAATTTAAATTTAAACTGAATCTAACAAACCTCCCTTACTGTACTCTAGTATTACTCTTCTGCTTGTTTGCACGACTGTACAAATGTTAATTTTTTTTTTTTACAAATGTTCGCATCATTCAGTAAAATTCTGCATATAATAGTTATTATATTGCATGTCTACTCAGACATATTGTGTAGATATTCATATTTGATTATGTACAGAGATCCACGCTTCTCTTAGCTCCTTTCTCATTGGCCGTTTATTATTACTCTATTCTACTTATTGTATTTTTGTTTTTCGTGTCCCTTAAGGAAATATTTATCATTAGTCTGTCTAGTCTGTTCAGCATGTTACAAGTCATACATGTGTGCACTCACCAAGACAAATTCCTTGTACATGTAACATACTTGGCAAAATAAAGTGATGCTAATTTGGATTAGCTCATAGAAATAAAATACTACATGGACTTGATGAATAATGACAGTAGTAGTATGCTGCTGTGCTGTTTCGTCTCTCAGAATTCTTTGTGCTGTTCCTCATGCATTAAATTTTCCATCCATTAAAACAGGATTTTTTTTTAGAAAGGTGACAAATTTGTCTGTAGCTTAGGTAACTGTAACTGAAGAAGGACCACAGCTAATTCATTATTAGGGTCATTTGCATCATTAGGGTTAGTATAATGTCACACATAGGAAAAGAAGGATATAATGATTACTTAGGATTTTGTCAGCCAATCAACTCGCTCATCTCACACTGCTTTAAAGGTGTTGGTTGCATGTAGTGAGAAGTGTCTGCGTGCGGTGTGATGGTTAGTGTTTATTGTTGGTTGTTGATGGTTATTGTTTACCCTCAGTTTGACATGTGTTCGTCTGCGGAGCCACTTCTCTCGTGGGCTGGAGGGGGAGATGGGTATAGCGTCTGAGCAGTCTGCTTCACCTGCCTTCAAACAGTCACACCGCAACACCTGAGAACAGAAAGAACTGTTCAGAGACTAATATTCAACAAATTCATTATATTGTCTGTTTCGTTCCATCGGCTCATCATTACAGACATTTGTAAAACTACTTGTAATGCATTATGCGTACCATGATATGGAAAAATACAAAATATGATATGCATTAGGAAGAGCAAAGAATAAGAGAGGAAAGAGAGAATTTAGAGGCTTGGAACTTCTGGCATTTTGAGTCTGTACTATTTTGGCAACAGAATATCTACTTTTTCCACAAGACATGTTTTTGAATTTCTGTACTTTCTACTGGTTTGGAAAAAAGTGAAAAAAAGAGAAACAAAAAAATAAATAGGTCTAGGGGGAAGTGTCAAAAAATTACACTTCAAAATCATTTGAATGGTAATGAAAATAAAAAGCAGTGAAAAGTTGCATGTTTCCTTCACTTTCCTGCGCTGGCACAGCACAGACGCATTCAAGCAGTTTGAGCAGTAGCAGATTAACAGTGGGGGGAAATGTCGGCCACGAGCAAGCGATTTATAATGTCTGTTCACATCAAGTATTGAGTGCGGGTACAACAATTTAGAACATCCCCACTACAGGTTTAATACCACTTAAACCTCAATTGTATTTATGCTTAGTGTGTTTATTCAAAAGCATAAACATAACAGCAAATAAAAAAAGGTTTTTGGCCAAGTTTGTCCTGAATTTCGGTTTCAGTTTCAGCCAAGGATTTTCATTTCAGTCCCTCACTAATTATTATTATTAAGCTGATTTTATAAGTACAAAAAAGAAAATTATATACAATAAAAAAGGAGAAATCAATTTAGACAAATTGTTCTATGTGTAATTAGTTCTATGGAAAAATAATCATAGTTCTTTAAAGAACGTTTTAAAAATGTTAAAGAAAATGACACACTACTACTACTATCTTTTGGGCAACCGTGCATGTCGAGGCCACTGGAAATGAACAGACATTTTTATTGTGTATTTTTATGCATCAGTTTACTTCCTGCTACCTCATAGACCTCAGTTCTTTGCAGAATCATCCCACATAAACTCATAATTTTCCCATCATCTTAGAAACATGGATTAGAGGTAGGCAAAAAAAATATGAAAGCATAATACTACATTTTCACAGTATCTGGGAAACACACAACATATTAGTGAAACAGCTGCAGCACATTTAGAAAAATGCCTGCTATGTGTAGAATGGCTTACTTTATTCTACATTTTTCTGCGCACTACTACACCCTATTTAAACAGGACCAACAGTAGCAACAGGATCTCATGACAACAGAGCAACACCTCTTCTAATAAACCTTTTTAACAAAACATGCAGATGTTCATGTACATTTTGCTCTGATGATACCCATGTTATGCATAGAAAGCTTACTGTGACAAAATATATTGTCATGATATCATATTGGTACATAACCTACCCATATTATGAATATAACTTGCTTTTATTCGAAATATCTCCAGATATCACTCTGACAGTGGCCTCTCCTCCGTCCTCTTGATCTCTCCACATTACTGCTCTCTTTCTCCTTCACCTTCACTTTTGTTCTTCTGTCTTTGACTTCTCATGGGACTTAGTGTCAAAGTCTGCCCCCTGCTCTGGCTCAGAGAAAAATGATCTCCACTCTTCAGTATCTTTTATTCTCATCAATGAATAAGTGCATGTTTCCAGTAATAGTCTGCATTGCACTGTTCTCCCTCCTTCCCTCTATTTTTTCTCTCTTTTTATCACTTGACTTGGTGTTAAGGAAAGATTACTGTTTTGAATTTTTGAATGGCTGAAATCTCCTGCAGATGCTGCTGTGAGTCAGCCTATCCTGATGATATGGAGATCTATGCTACAGTAGAGCACTGCAGATGACCATCGGAGCACAAGGTAATTCATGCATGCATGCATGCCTCAGTGTGTGTGTGTGTGTGTGTGTTTTGGGAAAAAGAGAGATTGTGTGTGTGCACGCAACAGGGTTGACCCTGACATTTCAACATTCAAATGCTCCAGCTTGCCATAAAAAACCCCCAGTGCTGCTCTGAACGCTGTATTCTGATGCCTTGCTGTTGTTCGGTTTCTGACCTTGGTAAATCCAAGGAAGCAGAATGGAGAATATAAAAATTCTGCCTCTGGGCTTTCTGTCTACTCTGAGAACACACTGAGAAAATAAAGAGGAAGCAATGGAAGGGGCCAAAATCAACCTTCTCTGCTTTCTCTGTAGAGTTTAGATTACCTCTTTCTTAAGAGTTGTTTAATCATTTTGTTCTGCAGGCATATTTCAAACCTGCCCTTGAACACTTACAGCCAGGCAAAGCAACTTAATACTACTACCTCAATGCAGTGCTGCCTTTCAAAAGAAGGTAATTTTGTTGATCCCGCATAATTTACCAAAACTGGCAAAACTGCTGTCATACTCGACTCATAAAGGTTTTGTTGATTAACTAGTGTCCATTTCATTTATGCTGGTTCAACCTATTTAACCAGATTTTAACATTCAACTTTGTTTAAAATTGGTAATAATACTGTCCAATCAGTTTAGACCCATGCTCAGCAATAGAGAACATGGTAACGCCAAAAATAATGAGGTTAGGCAATTAATTTAAATATATAATCATACACCCAAAGGAAGGTAAACTAGGAGGAAAGACAAAACAGAGATGGCAAAACAAGGAAAAAGACACGCCCTATATGCAATTAGACAGAGTCAGGTCAATAAATACATTTCATTTTGGTGATTTAACTGTTCGGTAAGGATCTACTTGCACAGTGAAGTGTTGCTGATGCTGTGGCAGTTGGAAGCAAAGTTGTTAGTCACTTTAAAAATTCTGCCTTGGCATATTCCCGCCAGATATACACTGTGTGATTTTAGCCCGTTTTTAAACACACAAACACAGTCACATTATTATTTTTTGTTTTAAACATATATTCAAACATAGGCATTAATATGCATATTTAGTAGTGGTGTCAAACGTTAACACATTAATTATGCTTTAATAACACATTAATGTGATAAATGATAATGATGCGATTTTTTTTTCACCGTTAATGCTTCTTCCCAGTTTGACCCTTCAAACCATCCACAGTTTCAGGCTGAACCTCATCTTGCACTATATGTTGCTATGACTGACTCTTTGACCGTAGCCCTCTTGTTCAAATACAGCTTTTAAATGACAAGTTCCATTGATGGCCCTCTTGATAAAACCAAAGTAATTTACAGCTACTGCCATGCTGTGAGTTTGTTTATTGCATAGTTTGCAAACACGTTGGAATGGACAAAATGCACTAGCAAAACAGTAGTTGAAACATATTTAAAATTGGGTATAAAAAATGACATAAAAAAAGACATAGCTTCTTTTTTATATGCTTGTTTTGCAGCTACTGTACACCATATACAGTTCTATACAGCTGTTTACAGACTCTCTATAATTGGACTCAATTATGCGGTTGTTCATTGTTCTCAAAGTACTGACCATACTCAGAAAAATGCATCATGGCTCAACTGATCACACTAAGATATCATCATGTTTCCCATTCCAAAGTGAGATACACAGTTACATTTACTAAAAAAAAACTTGTTGTATTTTTGCTGTTGAGACAGGCTGTGAGACTGCAATACTTTAGTTCTTCTCTATCTTTAACATTAGGTTTTTACTTGTGTATCTGTCATGTTCATTTCGTGAAGACAGCTGAAGTCTGTTTTCCACTGAAAGGCTAGTACAGAAAAAAATACTTTGAGAAAATGTTTTTTATTAGCCTCACACATTTCAGCATGAGTCTCTTTTTTCTGGAATGAGATAGCTAAAAGCTTGTTAGCTTTAGCTACGTGAGAGCAACTCTGGGCCTACTGGCAGGAGGCTCATCGAGATGGCAAACATGCTGTTATAGCTTTAGGTCTGCAAGAGCAAACACTGCTCTGAAAGGCTTTTACACAGCAGAGACATAGCTGTCTGGAGGATGGAGCAGTGTCGAAAGGAGAGGCTCTCTTGAAATGTTTTTGTTACTGGTGGACAGCAGTTCAAGACTTTGCATTTTTTTACCATTTGCCAAAATTGCTAATAATGATTATCTGGTTCACTCATAGACCATCTATATACTTGATGGTCTAGATAACTGCAAATAAAGCAACAACTATGAGTTGCATGCAAATTCATATTGGTCTACTCTAAATAGCATGTCAATAGTACTCTACAATACTACTGTCTGAAATCATAAAACTACAGTGATGGAAAAAGACTAAACGAGAAGAATCCGGAAGCCAAACTACATCTAGTCAAAATCTGCTACTATTCAATCCCACAATTCCACTTGTATGAAGGGTTATGGCCTCTGCCCTCTAGGACGAATGCACGTGAAGATGTTTGTGTCAGTAAAATTCTTTCACATCAGTCAGGATCAGTAATCACTCGTTGTTTTGCTTCATCAAAGCAGCAGTACAACATGACTGATGTGTGATATATTCCTGTTCATGTCTTAAAAGGTTAAGTACATACCTTTTTGCATTACATGACAATATACAAGCAGGATTTGGTTATAACGGAAAAGTATTGGGAATGCGTACTCAGAATACAGAAATGAAGTACCTGTGTACCAGTTTCTTTTGTAAGGGCAGTATTCAGAGCACAGTTTTACATTATTAAAAGAATACTTCTAGAATACTTGCCCAGTAAATAAAAAAAAAAAAACTACACCATCTTTAAAGGAAAGACCATCAGCTCTTGTTTATTAACTATTTTAAAATCATAGAACAGTATATAAAGAACTTGAGAAACGACTTCTTTACAATGAAGTTCCTGCTAAAGCCTGAGTACCCAAGGCCTGCCCATGCACTAGAAGGAGGCGGCCAAGTTTCTGTTTGTATTGTGTTCAGCTGTGAAACTTTGGTAAACAACGCATCAATGAACAATGTCACTCAACAACTACTTTGGTCTAAACACATCCTTTCAAAATCAGCCAAAAATGCCAAAGAAAATGAGGAGATACAAGGGAAAGCAAACCAAGATGGTGACTGCGAGTGATACCTGCGCTATGCCAAATGCTAATACTATTATTAGCAAGGTCACTGCCAATGTTACTAAAGTTCTGGATGTTAAACTCTCAGCCATTCGCGAGTCAAAATTGGCAATGTATTGAAAAGGGTGGACAGGGCTGAACAACGAGTTTCAGACCTAAAAGCTGGCAGTACAGCCACTGATGGCAAGATTCAAGAGCTCAACTTAGATCTTCACTAAGCGCTGGACTGTAGTCCTTGAAAACAGGAGCTGGTGGCATCTAAGAATTCTTGGTCTAAAAGAAAACTTACTGGGAGATCAGTCAGTCACATTTTTGAAAAGTTGATCTCTGAAATCTTGCAGTGAACAGTAGCAAAATTAAACTGAAGCAGTGTCATTGCACCAGAGCCTGGAGGCCAGCGCCAAGCACTGGACCCAGAGCAGTGTTGCTGCATTTGTACAACTACCAAGGTGGGAATCTTGCATGCGAGAGCCAAAAAGACAATTAGTGTGGATGGGTGAAAAGTTTTCAGTCTCTATACAGAACAGAGGGGCGAAATTGTAGAGATCAGGAGACTTGGTGCTTGGATGAGGTAGCCATTTCAATACCCCGCACTCCAGGGACAGATATTATAACTGATGATTTTAGCTTCGAAAGCTATTAAAGATACCCAGTACTCTGTGTCTGCTTGTAAAGAAGCTAAGGATGGTGGCTTTTCTGTTCTTCTTTTCCTCTCCTTACTATCCAATTTCACTTTATATATGGACACTGTAAAATGAGTTTTTATGGTTAAAAGAAAATGTTATAAGTGCAAGACTGGTGAATAGTATTGGAAAGGGGGCTGGATAAAATACACACATTCTCATCAGTGGTTAATCCCCCCCAAGGCTGTCTGTGAGTGCCGTGGCTCAGCCTTACTTCTGTGGCCTTAACTTCCTTCTGTGGTTTTGGTTTATTTCCTGTGTTCAGAGGGGATAAGCAGTTTTTTCTTTGCTTTTTCTTTTTTCCCTTCTTCTTCCTCAGTTACTTGTTGTTTTATTCTTTAAGTGTTCAGTGATATGGCTACTATAACTGCCATTCATTAGAAAGGAAAGGATCCTGAGCTATGTAGTTCATACAGGCATGTCAGTTTCCTAAATGTGGATATCAAAGTGTTAGCCAACATTTTAGCAACTCATTTAGACTGTGTAATATCAAGTATCATCCGCCCTGATCAGACAGGGTTCGTTAAGAACCAGAACTCATTCAGCAAAATACTAGAATCTTTTCTTCTTCTTTTCCTCTTATGACACAAAAATGCAGATTGTAGCTGTTTCTTGTTGTATAGGCTGCTATACTAGAACTGTTACCTCTGTGTTATTGAGCTCTGCTAAAGCCTGAGTAGATTGATAAACCAATGTGATGAGCATTACTACAGTATCTACGAACTGAACAATCCCCTCAGTAGTGAACATGTTCACAAGTAATAAGCTTAGTATCAGTGTTGTACTGGACTTTTGCATGCATCTCTTGGCAAGTTACATACGTGTCAATAAACTAAAAATCACATAGCTACACACTTTATAGTCAAATTTACAAGATTTTGATATTGGAATATACCATATTGTTTGCTCACTTCATGAGAAAGCAGCAGGATTGTGGGAGCAGTGGACTGAAGCATATGATAAGAGCAAAAATAATGCTGAAAATAAATGAGAGAATTGTTCATGAAAGAATTCATTTTAAGAATAGCTGAAGAATTATATGAAGAAACTGCCAACCAGTAACAGCAAGTAACAGTGTAAATTAAGTAAAAATTACAACAGCAAATTTTTCTCCATGTGTTTTAACAATATGTTTTCTAAATGTATTCTGAATACAGTTCTTTTTAGGTATTGTAATGAAATACATTACTGAATGTATTCAGGACAGTGTATTCAGTATTCAGACATCACTACTTTTTCAAAGCATTCTGCCTAAATCTGTATACAAGATGCTTAAAGGATGCTTGTCATGTTCAAAGTCAAGAAGGGTAACTAAATAGGATTTTGTAGTCTGTTCGGAAAAAGTTCTAAACTCACTTTCATGCCATTCTTTACTTTAAAAAATAAAGGTGCCCAAAAAGGTTCTTTGGAGCAAAGCCAAAGAAAAACCACTTTTGGTTCCCTAATGAACCTTTAAATGGATAGGTCTACAAAGAACCAGTTTTGTAAATGAGATGTGAGTGTAAAGAACATTTTTAAATTTAAAGAACCTCCACATAATAGAAATGTTTAATGCCAATTAAAGGGTTTTCTAAAACCCTGTTCAAGTCAACCATTTAGAAACTGTTATTTTTATATTATAGTATATATTTTTATATTATAGTATATATAGTATGTTGTACCACTGCAAAAAAGTCAGCAATATGTAGCACTCAATTTCAGAGGTAATAACACACTCGGTGTAGTTGGAACTGTTTGGAGATGCAATACTGGCCGTCACTCGGCTCTAACCTGTCTGAGGATGAAGGCCATGGCGTCAGTAGACTCCCAGTAGGAAGCGTGGAACAGTGGAGGCAGCGCTACAGTAGGGAAGGCATTGAGCACGTCTGGACAGTACAGCACATAATCCAGCCGCTTACAGCCCCACCACCTACTGCATACTGAGAGACAGGAAGAGGAGCAGGGAGAGAATGATTGGACTAGACAGGAAACGAAGTAAGCAAAGTGTGCCCACATACCACATAAGGCTGGGGTGAAATGAACACGTACCACTGCTTCTTTTTAGACAGAGGTAAGTAGCACTACATGTACTCAAGTACAATATTGGTAGATCTGTATTTTTCTCCTACTTTCCAATCGTAATATTAAATAGACTCAATTATAACATAGATTTGGGAGGAAATTTGCTTTTTACATAGTTATATTTTATTCATTCCCATTTACTTACATCTGGGTTTTCATTCTGTTCCATTTCATCTGGACTGCTTTGCTGTTGCTCACACCTCTCACTTTTTAGAATAAAAGGATACCAAAAAGTGAAGAATAGTGCCTAACGGACTTCATTTCCTTATGCTAAAGGTTTCTGGATGTAGGAAGCTCAACTACAGTTACACAGCGAACTCAGCACTTGAGGAGACCTGATACGTTTTACTCCTACTGAAGTTGCGTTTACTAGACACATTCACCTGAACTCAAGGCAATAATAAGAGAATAAGCCGCAAGAGGTTGCACATTACAGTGATTGTACCATGGTTATAAAAGTGGTGCTGGAATGACGTGAAGCTTTTATAATATGATAAAATAAACCAACGTTCCATAAATAATTTCATTTATTATTAATATTGAACAGTTTTTCTACATACATTACATTACCATACTAAGGATTATTCTATGATCAGCATAATGCTTTTTAATAATTTGGCTTATTAATACAGAATGTGTTTGGCCATATTAAGGTGTAGATAGAGTAATTTTGAACGTGGCTCAGCCAGTCAACTGAAACTACCTGTTTTATAATTTAAATAAAGTAATAACACTTTTACCTGGTTGTTAGTTTTAGGTTACTACACCCACCTCTGCTTTTAGAGGCAGAATGCTTTTGTCTAGCATTTTTCAAAAGTGCTCCTGAAATCAATATCACAGCACTGGAGGCTATAAATAGTTAACACTGCATTTTTCTATATAAATGTCAGGGAAACGCGAACAGGAAATCCATCACATAAACCTCTATTCGGCATTTATATGATTGTAATCATTCATAATCAGCAGGTTCAAATACACAGTGCCTGTAACTGCTGAAAGCTAGCTCTGCAGACTCACACTGTGAGATGGTGCAGTCTGGCTGGCCGGGTGCAGGTGTGCTGTTTTCAGGGTCAGTCACTGCCCTTCCTGGCCTGCAGCCACCTCCAGGGCAGCACGGAGCCTGAATGGCATCTGGAGCTCCGCTGCCATCCGATGGGTGTTTGACAACTGTGTCAGCTAGAGGGATTTAAAAAAAAGAAAAGGGAGAAAGAAAAAGAAAGGAAATATTTCACAGAATGTAGCAACATCCTGGTAGGGCATATTTGTTTTATTAACGGGTTTAAAAGGGCTGTTAACTCAATTATAAATATTTATTTCCATCATCTCAACATGTCAGCTGTCCTTTGCATTGTTTGAAAATATCAAAGGGAGCCAGTGTTAGTGGCTAGTGCAGGTACAACTTTGACTAACACCATTGACATTAGGTGTTAAGTGGCAATCTGTCACTGTGTTACTTCCCTCTAGAGCTCTAGACACCAACACATAGACTACTGCCCAGGAGAATTTAATTTCAACACACCTGGTCTGCTCTAATATTCAGTTGCTCATGAAGGTCTTCACTACCTGGAGTGGACTAATTTACCTTTAAACTAAATAATATTAAATAACAAGTACACAATGTTTTATTCACTTTTAAGGTTAAAATATTAGGCTATAAGAAACAGCTCGTTTTTGTAATATGTAAAACACATGGGCATGGCTACAGAAATCACTTGTAGTATGAAGTTTCCCCAGCAAAGAATGCTACTAGCACACAAGTCACTATGAACCTACACTAGAAGGAGCTTAAGCACACATGTGTGCAGTAACACCTACTAAAATGACAGGTTAAGTAGTTTTCAACAGATGCTGGGCTACTTAGTATTACATTAATTAATCCACGATTTTCATTAAAACAATTATAAAAAGCACATAAATGATAACCGATGATCTTTGCTTAACTAGAAAATATCATGCTAATTATTTTTAGATACTGCCCAGGCTTATTGAGGATCCCTGCCTTTGTTCTTTGTTAAGTTTTGTCACAGACATTTCTATTCCATTTTTCTTTGTTCTTTTCCCTGTATGCAGTGTTTTAGACTCTTGCTCCATTGATTTGTGTTCCTGGTTTCGGATTATTGATTGTGTACCTGCCTGCCTGTATTAGGATCCCTACTTTGGACTTGGTTTCTTTATTGGTTTACCCCAATAAAGCTCGCTCAAACATGTATCCTGCCATTCAAGGAACACGGGATTTGCTAATGGTTTTGGACTCTTTGTAGTCTTTGTCTCTTTGAAAGCCACAAAAATGTGACAGCATTATGAAGAATGAAGCAGAGGGATAATTAAAAGACTTTACATTGGAAATGGTATAGTCTATTAAACACTCAAAATGCTACTAAGCTATTTGACTCACTGGCAGTCAGTCAGGTTAAACTAAAGAGACATAGATTTGTAAGGGGTGGTGCTGTGGCTAAGGGTGATATTAGCGAATGTAAAATCCATGTTAATTCTGACTGCTGTGAGAAAACCTTGATGTTAATTTCTTCTCACATTGTTCTGCGCAACTCAAATCCAACAGAGTACAAAAGTGCAAGAACCTGTCAGTCGAAATAACCAACATTATTCTTTATTTGACAGTAAAACACAGGAACTCATGGCTAACATAGCTAAACTTGATAAAAAAGATGACAGCCCACGTAAGTTTTGCTTTCACATTAAATGACCTTTTGCATCCTGCAGAGGGCTGTGATGGACACTTCAAATGTCCAGTGATGACTCAAAGTAATTTAGTCTGGAAATATTCTAATTCCCTTCTCTGATCCTGGCACCAGAACTAACAAAGTAGCATGTGTATGTGTGTTTGAGAGAGAGAGAGACAGAGAAAGAGGCAGGGAGAGAGAGAGAGAGAGACACTAAGCTGACTGGCCTGGCATGCAGCAACAGTTCTGCTTTAACCCCTGTGTGAAGCTGCTGTGACCTCAGCTTGGCCGTCTAAATGAGTCTAATTTGAGAACATTTTCTGGCTCAGAGTGCTGCTGGCACATACAGCACAATACTGCTCCTCCAGAGCCCAGGAGAGAGAGAACCTGCGAGAGGCTGTCACTCACCACATTACTTCCATATTTCACATAATTAACTTCGTTCTTTCTTAAGTTTCCGCCTCACTTTCTTATATAAAGAGGTGAAATAAGTACTTACATGCAGGATACTGTACTGTATGTGCGCATATTATAGTGAACAAAGCAACACCGATGCTCCTCGTAGATAGAGTAATACATAGTAAGGATGCATAGATACCATTTATATAACAATAACCGATAGTTTTATATTATTATAATAAACATCTTGTTGTAGCTCATAACAATATCAAATAAGTGATAATTTTACTTTTTTGCATTCTATATATATAGACTTTAGTGTAAAGCCCTATTCAGATGGGATTAAACAAAAAATTCTCTGATTTTCCAATATTTCTGTATAATTAAATCGTGAACAAAGTAATTCGGAGTGGTTTGATGTAAAATGCTCATTTCTAGAGAAACTTACAGATACATAATTGTTTACAGGGGTGGTTATAGGAACTGGGGGTCATGATGTCTACAAACCAAAATAAATAATTTGCCTGAGACAGTGTTTTATGTTCATTTTGAGACAAAGTTCTGGCCTTAAATGTAATTTTTAAAAATCCATTTGTGGTGGAGAAGTACATGCACGACATTTATTTCCAGTATCAAAATTACACAAAACACTCACTATGCATGTTGCCTGGTTATTTTGGCTAGTAAATAAAATAGCTATTTGTGTTGTTGACATCACAAACCCTTTTTTCTAAAGTGACAGTAATAACACTAACAATTAAGGGTAAAGAGAGTTCTTACAGATATGAGTGGAGCGTCCATCACCCAGTGGGTAGCGCTGGTAGCGGGGCACAGGGAAGGGGGGCAGCTGGGTGAGAGAAGGATGCAGCAGGGGCTCCAGGCGTGAGGCGGAGGGGTCCGACGGGTAGAAGAGGTTGAAGATCTGAGAGCAGGCTGGATGCAGCTGGGACACTGCAGAGAGAGAGAGACCAGCAGAGGGTGTGAGCGAGGCTATTAGTGCAAAGGCCCTTAAAAGAATACTCTAGCATTTCTCAACCTAGTCTCTATCTGCAGCATCTGAAGCATATGGCTGATTACCCTGAACAGTCATTTGGACGCGTTTCTCTGTACTTAGAAATGACTCAAAATAGACTTGTAATAGCCACTGAGCCAATGAGCAGGTGCTGAAGTGTCTCAAAATGGTCAACACTGATATTCGACCATATTATATATACAGATGCACAGATAGAGATGAATTTGACATATTGACAAATTCTTCAGTACTGAGCATACCATGCACTTATACTACATATCTATCTATCTATCTATCTATCTATCTATCTATCTCTCTCTCTCTCTCTCTCTCTCTCTCTCTATATATATATAATATAATATATATACATATATATATATATATATATACATATACATATACACATATGAAATGTAATCAAATGTAATAAAACAATGCAAATAATTTGAATCCTATATTCAATTAAAAATAGCATAAATACATTTTCATTAAATCAATTAATGTTTAATTAAATATATAAACTAAAAATAGAACAGAACGTAGGGCTAGACTACAGTGGACAGTGTGTGTGGCTTGGGATGGGTGCAATGTAATCAATAATTATGACTTTTTTAACAAGAAAAAACATGCTATTTATTTTCAAAATATCACTCAGGTCTTGAAAATTTCATTATTTGTGAAAATTCACACAAATAGTTTTTTTTGCAGTATTGTTTGCACTGTTAACGAATGTTTATAAAATCAGAGTGTGTATGTGTGTGTTTGTGTGCATTGGTCTTAGTCACCCTGAAAAGCAGGTAACACAGTTCTCCTCATGGCAAGCACCAGCCCCAGAGGGCAGCCGAGCAGAAAGCAGTCTGAAACCTCAAAGTCAAAGCAACCTGGGTGCTTCGAGCTGCTCTGTTCATCCTGAGACAAACTGAGAGCCAGAGAAAAAACATGAACACTATGTAAGTCCAGGCTGTTTGATTTTTTCATGCATCTTCAAAGCACAATTCAGTACCTTCAATAACTCTAATAGGAACATCACAATAAGTTATTATTGACTTTTTGAATAATAAGTTAATAAATATACAGTTTCACATACCTTTAAAACACTACTGTAATGTAAACACTAAAGCAAAGCCTGTATGTGGGGCCACACCTTAACATTGATTTCATAGTAACTGTCAAATAATTCATAATATTTCCTGATTAATAATAATGGAGGGATGAATAATAATGTAATATATTGTCCTTTTAGGAACAAAACCACCAATCATTTTTCAGGAGAGGGGATCAAAATTCTTTCTTTTTATTGTAAGTTAATGTAAGATTTTATTCCAAGCTATTGGGACAGATTCTATTGGTCCATTGATGAAAAATGGTGGTGTTGTTTTCAAATGGTGCCAAATAATAAAAAAATTAGGAAAAATGTGTCATGAGTTTTGATATGGCAGTAATGAAATAATGACAGTAAGTTCTGTGTCAGTATGTTAGAGTATACTACAGTATCAGAGGGCGCAGTCCAGTTATTTACTATTAAAAAACATTTCATTTGCACTGACAAATAGAATCAATGGATATGTGGACAAATATATGGATTTATGGAATATATGAACAGCTGTAATGAGATTATTCAAATTAATTAACAGTAATTCTGTAAAAAAAAAAAAAGGTCCACCCATGTATTTTTCTGCCTCAATGAATTCCAACATGTAGCCACGGTTCCTCCAGCCATGCTAATGTATTTGCATGTAAAACAGTTCTTCCAAGCCTGGGGAACATTCTTACAACACAAGCATGACAGAATTAATGAGATTACTGAGGGACCTACCGCAATAACGTATGGAGATCAACGCTTTCCTTGACCTTTATGAGGGAGCTAATGGTGACTAACAGAGGTGAAAGCTCAGGTTTAAATTTGGAATTGTCAAATCAAGCACTACCGCACAAAACTGCAGATGAGATTGGAATTGGCAAATTTATTTATGTAGTTAATCCACCTATTTATTAATTTTATTTTGGCCGATCTGTGTTTCAGTTTTAAGATGTAAATAATGAAAGGCGGGCAAGTCCAATAGCACTTAGCACTTTATTTGTATCAAGTAATTTGAGAAAGCTACTGATTCTTAATTTACAAATTAAAACACCAGTTTGGCCCATTAAAGAGCACAAAGCTGTTAAAGAAAACTTTGACTAATACTGTGCTAATTTCATATTTCTATTTGCCTCACACAGTGTGAGCTTCAGGTTTAAAAAGGCTACTAAAAATTAGCCAAAAGAAAAAAATAAAAATTAGTCATCTGTCAGTTTGGCTGTAAAGAACCTGGAACTTATTTTGCTGTGTTGACTATGGGCGAGCACTTCATTTCTGTGGTAAATTGTAGGTATATTTGTAGAGAAATTTCATAAATATCAGTGAAAGGATAATTTAAGTTCTAAATAACAACTACAAGGCTTAATGATAAGTAACTATAAAACTCAATGCAGGTCTGTCACTAGATTTCCTACCACAGTAAACAAACTGATTATGCCATGAAATTACCTAAGTCATAATTATCATCATAATTAACTGAAATCGGCTAAGCAAACTAATAAAAGATTCCAACCTGCTGAAGAAGACTTCTCTCTGACCTCCTGCAACGTCTGCGTCGCATGAGTCACTCTGCTTGCGGATAAGTGGACTGCGGATGCCTGGGCCTGACTCACAAGGAGTGGAGACGTCGATGTTGCTCTTGCTGAGGCGCTTACTGCCCCTCAGAGTGGGACTCAAACTGCTCATCATGCTGGGCTTTTCCTACAACATCAACCATAAGAGAGGTTCAGTCTACCTGGAGTAGAGCTTAAAATATCTGTTTGAACCTAACAGGTACTGATTATTCACAACTGCTCAGTCAGGTTCAGATATTATTTCTCAAATATTTGTTAAGCTCAGATCAGATTCGCATTTTAAATGTTTCTGATAGATCTCACACCTAGTCCACAAGGAACACTAGAGAACAGCACATTATGTAACGTTCATACACACCTTTTAGCCACAGTCGAATTGAGAGAGATTTTGTCAGGCTACAGTCAGATTAGAAAAGAATTTTGTCAGGTTACAATCAGATTTAGGAGAGAATTTATCACTCTACAGTCAGACTGGGAGAGAATTTTGTCTGGCTACAGTCGGGTTGGGAGAGAATTTTGTCTGGCTACAGTCGGGTTGGGAGAGAATTTTGTCAGGATACAGTCAGATTGGGAGAGAATTTTGTCGGGCTACAGTTGGACTGGGAGACAATTCTGTCTGGCTAGTCTGATTAGGGAGAGAACTTTGTCAGGCTACAGTCGAGTTGGGAGAGAATTTTGTTCAGAAGTTGCCATTAAAATTCTGTGAATATTTCAGTAAAATCTCTTTAGATTAACATATATTGAAACATTTTTTTTCTCCATTTCAGAGATACAAGGTTTTGTTACAAGGTTGACAATGTACCGTCATGTGCCCCACTTCCATATCCTTCTGCATCTATACCTGGAGCTTATGGACTTTCCTTCCTCTCAGTCCCAGAGCAGCTGGGCTGTCATCAGCTAATGCAGCAGCTGGTGTCTCTATTGCCCCCCTTGGCACTGCACAGGTGACTGAGCGCTCATTAAAGCATCAGCACAAAGCAGCCAGGCAGACAGTGCTGCTGGGAATCAGTGCCTAGGAAGCAGTTGCCAACCAAGCTGCAGTAACACAGCACAGAGTGCCTGCATCAAACCCACGCTCAACAGGACGAAAAAACTCATTTCAATGCTGATAATTGCTCTAGATTCATTTGGAAGATTGAAACCAGGGTTCTGTCAAGTAATCAACCAGCGCTCTACGTGAAATCATCTTGAAAATCAATTATGTTGATGTCTTTTTTGCAATTTTAGCTCAGTTTTCAATATCAGTTTTGCTTGTTGACATCCTTCCATGCTCTTCTGACAGTACACAATCTGAAACTCATTCTCACTCATTTTCATTGTTTTCATGTAAAGACATCATCTGCATTTGCTTCTGCCACAATGATTTATGTAGAAAATCTGTGTACTACATACTGCTGTTACGTTCAAAGTTAGAGTTAAAATGGTCGTTAGTATCTGGCATATCCGCACTGTTACTATTCAAAATAAAAACATTTATGTGTGACATCAAGCAGATGAAGCTACAGCTTTAGTTTTCTGCTGTGTAAAGCCTCTTAACAGACTGTCAACACTAAAATGATTCTGTAGAGCTTCTTCAGGTTATTTCAGAGTATGTTTCATAAGAGTCTTCTTTAAATTCCACAGATATGACAGTTCCACAAAGGGCAGAAGAGAGGACAGGGAGAAGTGGGATAGAAAGGAGTGCCCTGCCACATTTCAGCAGTGAGGAGGGAGGACAGAAGTGTTCTGAAGGACAGAAAATGAGAGAGGAGGTGAAGAATTTGTCAAAGTAAACACAGATTCATCCCTGATAAGGACATACAAGTGAAAGGCTAGAAACTAAAGTTCAAACAGAGAGAGAGAGAGAGAAAGAGAGAGAGAGAGAGAGAGAGAGAGAGAGAGAGAAAGAGAGAGAGATCCACTGAAAATAATTGCTCATGACTCAAATGTGTCAAGTGGTTGCAGACAAAATCTATAAGATCAATATAATTGCTTTAAGTTTACTTGTTTTGTTTTGTACATTTAACTTATTTGCAGAAACACAGAGAGAGAGAATGAAAGAGACAGAAAAAGAGACAGAGAGACAAAGTAAACAAGAAATAAAGAGAGAGAGAAAGAGAAAATAAAGAGTAGGAGAGACAGAAAAAGACAGTGAACAAGAAAGAAAGACAGAAAGTGAAAGAGAAAGGAAGAAAGAGGAAAAGACAAAGGGACAGAGAGACAGAGTCAAAATAAAAAAGGAAGAGAGAGAGACAGAAAGAGAGAGTGGGAGAGAGAGAAAGACAGATAGAGTGAAAGAAAAAGAACGAGACAGAGAGAGAGAAAGAGAGACAGAGTAAGAGAGACAAACAGAGAGAAAAAAGAGAAAGAGAGAGGGAGGGAACAAGAAAAAAGGAGAAAGAAATAGATAAAGAGAGAGACAGAGTGAACAAGAAAGAAACAGACAGAGAGAGAGAAAAAGACAGAAAGAAAGAGACCAAGACAAAAAGTGAAAGAAAGTGAGAAAAAGAAAAAAGAGAGACAGAGAGAGAAACAGAGAGAGAGAGGGAGAGAAAGAGAGAGGGAGAGAGAAGCCCACTGCCCCCCTCACCCCGGAAATGACTGCGAGTGGAATAATAGTAAAAGCAACAGGACGCAGTGTACTTACTACTTACTGCGTTACCGTTACTGCAATGTTCTGTTCATGCGGCTACGTCACACCCACATAAGCTTGTCATGACAACTGACATAACCCTACATTAATGTTTATAAATGTTTATTCCAACAGACGTCATTCACTATGAAGGTTACACTACGTTTTCATCAGTTAGCTGAAAGTAGTCTTTATGACAGATAACGCCTACTGGAATAAGCATTTATAAACATTTATGTAGGGTCGTCATTTATGTCAGTTATCATAACAAGCTTATGCAGATGTCATGTAGTGCTATGAACAGGTTACCGATTTGCCAGCTTTGTCGGGATTTTTGTTTTACACTGCACTGCAGTCTGGAAATGAATAGAGCACTCCAGCACTTTTAGTTCTTGTAACGGCAAACAAAGCTGAGCTCCAATATTAATATTTGATGGAAATGTGAATCATTTGCAATACAATCTTCACCAAATGAATGATCTTATTTGATGTGATAAACCCCAGCAACTGACATCCATTACACAGCTACTCTCCCCATCTGCCCCCCTCTGCGTCCAAAGCTCATTTTTGTTTGTTTGTTTTGCCTTTTAATATAAATCTAATTTTGTGAAGCAGCGCTTCCTCGTTCTGCTGACTTTCACCATCATATAAACACATTTTCAATCCTTTCTGCTGCTACTTGCTGTTCCAACTGATAAATTAGCTCATTATGACTCAACCTTTAAGCACAGATTATTGCTGTTGGTTTACTCTGCTGTAACTCTGCTGTACATTTGGAATGATTCAAAAGCATTCTAAAGAGGTTTCAAGTTTATATTGACACATAAAAATGTCACCAGGTAGCTAACCTGAACATGTCTTCACTCACTAGGCACACTTTATGTGAATGGATCTTTTTTTCAATACATTTCGTAGCCAACGTTTGTGATTATGATGGTTTTGCCACAACCAGCTCCTCTACCTCAGATATCCCATTCTAACCCCCAACTGTCTTTATGTCACTTCTGTGCCTTTCATACAATCACAGACACACACTATATGTGCAGAAGTTTGTAGACACCTGCTCATCCAACATTTGCTCTGAATCAAGGAGATTAATAGGGAGTTTGTCCCTCCTCTTGCTGCAGTAACAGTCTCTACTCTTCTGGGAAGGCTTTACACTAGATGTAGGGCATCTCCAGTTTGTCTCGCAATGTGTACACAGTTGTCAGTAATGTGTGTAAAGTAGCTTAATTCACTAATTAGAAGGGGTGCCTGGATACTTTTGGACATGTAGTGTAGCTCGTAGCCTATGTTCATATTACAGAACCTTAACCTTAGAGCTCATGGACAACTACATATAAGTTGTATTACTTTGATATATGTAGATGCTAAACGGTCTTCTGCATGTTCTACATTTTCATTTTTTTCAAGTGCGAAAACATTTCTTTTTGGTTTCTGAGGTTAATGTTAGATGTTAGACTTGGAAAATACTTATTACGTATAGACACCTTTATATAACACATATGGGGAATACTGTTATACATAGGTGCTTACACATTGTCACTGTCAGAATAAAATTTTACATCTACAAGGAGAAGGAAAAACTTTCTAAGTTTGTAATGGAAGCAGGGCTGCACAATAAATCATCTTTTTGTTATAATCGCGATATGATTTTTGAAATAAACACATTGTTTTTGCATGACAGTGACAATATATATGACATATTAGAGATGTATGACCCTAGCCTGAACATGGTCATAACTTCCATGGGGACACTGAGGTCTGACTTTGGTACAGCAATGAGACTACTCAGTCAGCATTGACTGGTTCTCAGCTGACCTCAAAACAGCTGTGGAGTCTCTGTTCAAGACTATACCCTGACTGACTTTCATTTCTTAAGACGTATAAGTATGCAACACACATACCATAGACTAACATAGAACAAAGCTGTGGTAAACTGTGAGAGTTTATGGGCACTTAACAAATTAAGCTTGTAAAATGCAAACATCATATTGGTAGTTCAAAATATTTGTGAAGTATTGTGTTTGTAGGACCAAATAATGTAATACTTTACCAATAATGTAATAATGGCCAGAAATGTAGTAAAATAAATGTAATAAAACCTGATAATGTAATAACCTGCCCAACAGTGTAATACAATGTCTTTACTGATAATGTAATAAGATTTTTACTGGTAATGAAATATTTTATTGCATTATTAAGAATTTACTACATTTTCAGGTTGGACATAAATAACACCTGATCTCCTCATTGAAAAGAACAAAAAGCACCACTGTTAGCCGTGTGGTTGTAATTATTAATATTACAACTCCTCATTTTCATCAGACTCTTTTTCCAAATATTTTTTTCCAGACCAGGCAGTCGTAATCAGAACCAGGTCGCGGCTGCTTCTGAAAGAAGAATGAACTTTTGTAAGACTTTGTCTCATTGATGCTCCTCATTTTCCAGGATCTGTTGGTTTCTGCATGCAGCACATAAGCACTGTAGGAGACCTTTGGTAGCTTCTCTAAAAGTATTATATTTTCCATGCTGAAAGTATGTTTAAGCAAAAATGATGAACTTACAAATAAAACACATTTCCATGAATATACTAAAGAATTACATATGGTCAACCCAAACATGTAATAAAGTCCTAATGTAATAAATAAGCTATTACATTATCTATTAAAGTATTATGAAATTATGAGTTAAACCACTGTATTACATTACTGGGCAACTTATGATATTATTGGGTTTTATAACATTTTTAACCAAGTGCATTTTTGGGAATACTACTTACTGGGAAATTATTATAATGTTTCTTCTTCAAAACATACTGCCACAAGCATGATAAAGTTCACTGTTAACTAGCATATTGATGGAATAGTATCATGTAACATTAGCAGGTATATTGGGCTGTATTTTCTAATTAACTGTACGAGTAGCCTTCTTTGATGTTAGCTGGGGTTTGGTAGAAACAGCCTTTTATGTATTTGCAAAGTATGGTTTTTCAATCAGTGAGGAGCCAGCAGCAAATAAGGAAGAGAGAGAGAGAGAGAGAAAGAGAGAGAGAGAGAGAGAGAGAGAGAGAGAGAGAGAGAGAGAGAGAGAGAGAAGGAGAGAGACTAGGTAAAGAGATGTAAAAATACCAAGTAATTTAGTATATTGTTGCTGTCCAAAGAAAAACATTTTTTTTTCAAAACTGACCATTGGTGTCAGTCTGTCTACACATAATCAGCAGTTAGTTTAGTCATGTGATTCCCAGACAATGGACCTAACTAAACTTACGATTCTAGTAACAGCCCTGTGGCAAGTTGCACCAGCTGTGAGTAAGTTCAAACACAGGCTAGCTGTAACGTAAAAGTTTACTAAGTTTATAATCAAACCAAATCATAATCAAAACGAGTTGCACCACACAAACTAGCTTAAAGTTAACTAGTTAAACACCTCTCAGCAGGTTTAAGTCTTGGAGAAACAATCAGAAACCACAAAGAAAACACAAAAATGACCAAAAACATGACTTCTTTGGTTAAGTAACCTAAAAATTCTAAATGCTATTTGCTGTGACTTTACTTACAGCTCCAATCATCACCTGGTTTTAGCATGAAGCAAAACAACCACAGCTCCGCCTCTGTGAGACTCACCCAAAAGGCTACACTGAGGCTACTGTTGTGTCGGGTTATCCAGAAACCATCATTTAAAAAGCTGCACATTTGGTTGTCTTGGGGAAACATTAAAGAGTAAACAGGCAATGGCCACACATACTTTTTATTCAGTTTAACTTGAACACATCGTTTTCTTCTAGGCTGGATATTTTTTCCCATGGAAAAGTCAGATCCAACTGCCATCGCGTTTCCATGGCAGCAGGTTTACTGATTGGTTCTGAACATGTTATCCTCACGTTGAACCGACACATTAGTTAGTTGTTACTAGTTAAGACATGATTTATGGATTTGTGGTGCAACCAAATTTAGTACAAAAAAGTTTGAAACTATTCGTGTTAAGTAATGACTTAGTAAAGATTTTATGTCCAAACTTAAGTATAAACTCTGCAAACCTGGTGCAACCCAGTCCAGATGCTGACACTGTGTGTGTCAGAGTGTGTGTGTGAGTGTGTGTGTGCCAGTGTGTGTGTGTGTGTGTGTGTATGTGTGTACCTTGAGGCTCTCAGTGCTGTTGTTTCTGCTGTTAGATTCAGGACTTCTGTGTTGTTTGTCGCCGCTGAAACACAAGGCATCAAAACATAGCACTCCACCAACACAGTCTGCCACCAGGCACACCTGAGAAAATGACAGAATGTGAGAAAGGAGACAAATATTACACACTCAAATCAGTGTTTGCAAAGACTCTGCCAAATGTGTAATCACAGTGTGAGAAATGCTAATAACACTAATAATGCCTTTGCTTCATTTGATTCACTGGCCTCATTTCTGCCTAATTAACATGTCTGTCTCTGCGCAGAGTTTCTCCTGCCAGGCAAGTGAAAATGGCCTATAAAAATATTTCATACAGGCCTTTCAGCTGATCTAAAAAGTATAAACGTAAACTTATAATATTAGCAAGTTTTAAAATTTTTTTTTTTTGTAGTTGTGTCAACTTTGACATGTTCATGAGAATAACCCATTTGTGACTGAGCTATGTTATGACTGGCTGCACAAAATTCAAAAAAGAGCATGCAATCTGGATGTGGGCAGCTCAGTGGGCAGTAGGTGTGTAAAAACATTCTATCACCGCTGGTGGCAGTTCAGCTGTATTGATTTTGGAATTTCAGAATCAATTATAACGTGTTATTATGCTGTAATTCACTCAAGGTCATGCAGCACATCAATGACTGCAGCACATTGGTGCCAAAATCTCACTTTCTAGAATGACCTTCAGTATATTATACCACAGTGTCATTATTGGTATTTGTTTTTAGCTTTTGAGACTATGATGACATAAAAGTGGATTACCAAGATCACTGAAAACAAGCTGTTTCTGCACCTTTGTTTTCATATACCAACTGTATGGACTGGGTAAAACTTCACTAATGTTTACATAATACATTGAACTCTTTTTTTTTCAAAAAAATAAATGACATGGGTTCTGTAAGTGTCACTCTACCATATTCCACTGGAATAGTATAATAGCTGCTAGTATATAGACCGTTCAATGAAACTATGTTTCTTGACAAAAGGTGAATAAGCATTCTTGTTAATCCATTTTTGTATCAAAAACTACCAGAAATGCCAATAATGAAACTGTGGTATAACACACTGAAGATGCTGCTATATTGTGTGATACTGGCACTGACATGCTGCAGACAACGGAATATCTTTACACCAGTGAAAATATGTCACAGTATAGCATGGCCTTGAGTGTATTATTGATATTTTATAACACAGTTATGTGGTAATGTGACTGACTGAGAGGTATTTTATGTGTGCCAATATGTCCTTATAACAGCCGTATGCATCTCTTCAAGTGTCACTCCACCTTATTTGTAATAAAGCTGTGGCAGCTTTTTTAACAGCTGGTTGCCATTACTACATTAATGTTTTTTGGCGAGCATGTGCCCACTTCAGCCTCAGCTTTCTGTTCTTGGCTGACAGAAGTGGATCCCAATGTGGTCTTCTGCTGTTGTAGCCCATCCGCCTCAAGGTTTAATGTGTTTTGCATTCTGAGATGCTTTTCTGCTCATGACAGTTGTACAGAGTGGTTATCTGAGTTACTGTAGCTTTTTTGTCAACTCTGGCCATTCTCTGTTGACCTCTCTCATCAATAAGTTCGCAGAACTGCCACTCACTGCATGTTTTTCTTTATCGCACCATTTTGAGTTAACTTTAAAGACTGTTGTGTGTGAAAATCCCAGGAGGTCTGCAGTTATAAAAATACTCAAACCAGCTTGTCTGGCACCAACAATCATGCCATGGTCAAAATCACTGAGATCATGCATATTGCAGAAGCCACGTTCTGAGGGTGGTATGGCACTCCCAAATCTTCGTTTTTATTATTGGGCAGCAGATATCAATGTACTGATGTATTGGATGAAGGATGCGGATGGCTTAGATACCCCCAAGTGGTTAATGTTAGAAAACTCAGCTTGTAATTCCACCTCCTTACCTGCCTTACTGTGCTCTAAACTCCCATGGGAAAAGCCTATTTCTTGTTATAGTAGTAGCCCCAACGTTGCACAATCAGTAAAAATTTGGATTCAATTTAGACGGTCATTTACACTCAACAATCCCTCATTATCCACCCCCATAGTTAATAATCACATGTTTATCCCTTCAACATCAGATGGAGCGTTTAATATCTGGTCTAAGAATGGGGTCTCATCACTACAAGACCTTTATATAGATAATAACTTTGCATCCTTCGAGCAACTGGTGAATAAATTTAGTATTCCTAGATCACATTTTTTTTAGATACTTACAGCTACGGAGCTTTGTAGCCGCACCTGTTGACTGTTTTCCTCTTTACCCTCCCACGTCATTGATAGACTCTATCTTCGAACTCGGGAAAGGTGTTAAGCAGTGTACTGGCAGGATATATCAGTTTCTCATCTCTCATAATTTGACAGCTTTAGATGATCTTAAGAGCAGGTGGGAAGAGGACTTGGATGAGCAAATTTCAGATGAGACTTGGCAGAAAATTATTCGAAGAATGTACTCATCTTCAATTTGTCAAAGGCATTTTGTTATACAAGTCAAAGTAGTACATCGTCTTCATTGGTGTAAAGTTAGACTGTCCAAAATTAGACCCAATTTGGACTCCACTTGCGATAGGTGCAACAAGACCCTGCAAGTCTAGTACATATGTTTTGGACATGCCCAAGATTATATCATTTTTGGAAATCTATTTTTTATATTCTCTCTAAAATTTTGGAAGAACCAATAAGCTACTCTCCTTATGTTGCATTATTCGGTGTTGCACCACCAGAAACCCAACTAAATAATTATAAATGCAACATAATGGCCTTTTGTACTCTTTTGGCTGGTGGAAGGTGGAAAGACCCTCTTCCCCCTAATTATTCTCAGTGGATCAAAGAGGTTATGCAGTACCTCAAATTGGAGAAGATGAGATACTCTCTTCAAGGATCTGTACAGAGATTTGGCAGCCCTTCTTGACATATGTGGATAAAACGGAAGCCGAAAATGTAGCTCCATAATATGTATTTATCTTAAGTTACTATATTTCAGTTTTTTGTCTTTTTATTTTTTTTATAAAAGCTGTAAAGAATCTATATAGTTTCTTTTACTGATGTAGGTCTGGTGGGTGGGTGTGGTGGGTGGGTGTGATGGGTGGCTTTGGGGGCATGGAACTGTTGGTCTTTTGTATTTTGTGAAATCTCTAATAAAAAGACCTTGATCAAAATCACTGAGATCTCATTTTTTCCCGTTCTGAAGGATAATATGAACATTACCTGAAACTGCTGGCCCATATCTGCACGATTTTATGCAGTGATAATTGCATTAATGAGTAGGAGTACAGGTGTTTCTAATAAACTGCTCGGTGAGTACAGTTCTGACAGGCTAGTTACTCTTACTGAAGTTGTGGTCATTACTGATTCCACGGTTGATTGTTGTTGCAGGCAAATAAGGCAGAGTGATATCTGAAGAGATTTGTTCAGGGTGCTGTTATTGGGAGATGCTCTCAGCCTATCACACTGTGAGGACAGAATGAACTGTGGTATAATTGTGCAATAATACACAAGAGGGAGTTCTATACCATGAGATAATGGCACTGGTGTGGTGCAGTCACTGGGGTGCTAATATCTCATGGCATAGCACGACCTCAAGCGTATTAAAATTAATTACATAATAATATATAAGAATTGATTCTAACGTTCCAAAATCAATTCAGCTGAATAGGCACCGTCAAGGATTGAGTTTTTTATACCCCTACTGGCCGCTGAGACTACAGGCTCTGAGAGTATTTGCATTCTCTAGTAATGTGTACCTGCCCAGAGAAGCCCAGGCCCTCTGGAGACTGGAGGAAGTTGTGGTAGACCTGATTGGCCTGAGTGATTACTGAAGCCACAGCGTCCTGGTATCGCGGAGCAGCGATGGCGAGGATAGGGAGAGCAGCCAACGGCAGATGGTCCACGCTACTGGAAACACAGCTCTCATCATAGCTGTATGGATTCAAACTACAAAGGAAACAAGAAGAACATTAGGCCCTGAAGTGTTCTTGTCAATAGTCAGGGCTGTATGCATAACACTGACCTCAGCAGGAGAAAAACATTATGAAACTCTCGTAACCTTCGACACATTCAACTGTGCACTGAAACATCTGTTTCAGAGTCCATTGCCAATGTGGGCTGAATACCAAATACAGTGGACACGTCTGCTTCCTCTGAACTTTGTTTTAAGTATTCCAGAAAAGTTCAACTCTGCCATGTCTAGTAGAACACTACTAAAGAGATGGTAACACCGTACAACTCCTCTATTATACCGCACATAATGAGGAAAAAAGTCCAAGTCATTGAACTCAGGATGAGAGTTTGTAAGGCATATAGAGTTAGATATATCTGCTGGGTGATAAAACAACAATATGGTTCTTGTGTTTTTGCTGTATGATGAGCAGCAGGCAATAAAAGCATTGGGATCTTCATTTTTAACTGTAAGAGCTGCTGCACTGTGCATGTAATGTTTCTCCAGAGAGTCAACAAAGTCTGATAAGTTTCGCTTTTAGCGGCTCAGCGGCCACCGTTAACATAATGGCTGGATGACTAGCATTTTTCACACAAATATCTATGCTGTTAGAAATAAATGTTCTGTGCAGGTACATCTTTCGTTCAACAAGGTATAAACAATGTAAATGTATCCGTAAAGGTACAACAGTGGTTTTAAGGTCTAATAGTGAACCATACATAGGTTTTTTTCAGGTTAAAAGTACATATTTGTACCTTTTCATAACCTAATGTTTTAAAACAGAACAATAAAATAAAAGCCTGGAGACGAGACGGGGTGTGTGGAGTCAATACAACTTAGAAAATATAATTTCAATGAATTATGGGACAGTTATGTTACCTGATTAAAGGTAGTGAGATGTACCCTTGAGGGTACCACCCCAGTGACAAGAGGGGTACAGGGTACACTGAGAATATATATACACACACACACTGTGTACTATAGATACTTCTGTAACAAGTGCTATGCAACTGATAATAATCCAGCCATTGTTTAGATTCATTGTTTAGAATCATTTTTTCTGTATTTAATGTGTCCACAATTTGCCTTTACTACAGTTTCCTTTCTTTTTTCACAGTTTTTCAAAGAAGTGTGGAAATCTGCAGGTAGATTTTTTTCCACACTTCCAACGTACAGTCTCAGACGTACGTTGCATTTTCTGTTTCTCATGATCCAAGTATTCGCAAACACAATCATGTTGGTCTGGATTCTGAGATACCCAATCCATTGCTCTGAACACCAGCTGTTTGATTTGAAAATCCTATTTTTCACTTATTTTCATTTGACTTTCCCCTTCCATATGCAAGAGGATTATTTTATATATAATCTCCTCTGCAAGTGGAGATTCTGTTTCCATTTTGACCAGAAATTAACTTGGCACAGTATTTACAAAGTGATATTTCTAAAAACAGCAATCCACACATCAAAATGCTATTCCAGCTTATATCCTTGTATACTTGGTGGTCATGTTCTAGTGCTTGATGACTTTATCATCACCTGAAACAGTACAAAACATCAGCTAAATAAAGCTGTTCAACTAAGAACTGTCAATCATATCACCCAGTAAAGGACTGTTTAACTGAGGAGTGTTTAACTGTTTTTGACCATATTAAATTATACTGGCTGCCTCCTTAAAATGAATATGTGTTGACAATGAAATGTGAAACAGTGGTCAGGCCCTAGTACAAATGAACTGAGGTGATGAAATAGTTAAAATGTGGAAGGTTTCTCATGAGGAGAATGCAGCCAAGGTCTTCAAAAGCATCTTGGCTCAATGACGATGTTGTTGGGTAGAATCCACTGGGAGAAGGCTCAGAGAAGTGGATGAAGTGGAGGAAGAAAGTTCTCATTGAAAGGGGCAAAGTCCCTGTCTCCCAGAGAAATGCATGTCTAATTAAAGCAGTAAAGCTCCTGTATCCCTGATGTTGTGTTTTTCTTCTGATCACGCCTGTGTTCTGCTCCAGAGAGTGGCAGTTTGATTAATAATCGATCATGGAACTCTGCAGAGAGATTGTTAAGCCTCCGTTAGCCTTCTCCTTAGGCATGTGTGTACCAACAGAGAAAGCCATTGATGTGATTTGGTGGAGGCCATTCTCCACTGAAAATAAGCCTTGGCTAGGGGAGATTTTATAGGCTGAAGGTAGAAAAAAGGAAAAACATTTCAAGAAGGAAGAGTTAAAGGATCGTTATAGCTGTAGACCTGCACTCTTAAAGCTGTAGCAGCCAAAAAGGAGTGCTTTGGCACAATGCCTTAGAACAGGGGAGTCAAACACAACCACTAAAAGGGCCATATAAAAAAACCTCTACAAATCTGTGGGCCAGAGAACGTCTGTGTTTTTATTTGATTGTTAAATAACATTTTGCTATAACCTGAGCTGGTCACTGTCTATCCAAAATATGCCAAAACACCAACATTAAAATAAAGGCAGTTGTAGTGAACCTTGAAATGTTACATAATGAATACTTGAAATATTAAATAAATAATAAATAAATAGGCTCACGTTACAATAGGCTACATTACATTACACAGCACATTGTGCTCCAGTGCATGCTGGGGATTGTAGTGCAGTGCGCTGAGAAATGGGCTAATATAACTAGAAAATGAAAATAATTTTGCGGGCCAAATAGGATTATGCTAGGGGCCTGATCTGGCCCCCAGTGCCTTTTGTTTAACACATGGGCCTTAGAAGATTTAAAGATTTGCTACATAATGTAAAAAATCTATGACAGTTAGGACTGCAAAAACAAATATTTTGAAACGTTGTGAATGAATCGCTAATCTATTAATCAGCGTAAATGTGTACTGTAACTGTGGTGATTTGTTTAACCCTAAAATTTTAACATGCCAGTTTAGTAGACCAGCTATGAACAGGCTCCCAGGAGGAGCAGATGGCATTTTGCAACATGAAAACTACGTTTACAAATTAAGTCGTATATTTTACGCTAATTAATCAGTTGTATGTGGTGAGCTAGTGAACATATGTCACAGGGTGAGCTGCTGAATGTTCAATAGTTCTTTGAATTAGACTTCTAAACACTTTAATAGAAACTGATTTGGCTTTGAATATTCCAGTGGCTAAATTTAGTAATGTAACATAATGAGCTTTAGTGATGAGGATAACATTAGCTCATTCTGACGAATCATTCAAGGAGTAGTTCCATTTGTCAGAACACATGGAAAGTTACAATTTACTGACCATTCTGCTCCTTCAGAATCTACACCAGCATGCTTTCTTTTCCAGTGGTTAAAGATAACATTGTGCTTCTGTGGAAAGCCTATGTAGCCTTTTTTGTAAGCCTTGCATATGTTGTATGTGATGAATTTATCCTTCATTTTGAGAAAATGCTCCCAGACTTTACTTCTTTTTTAACTTTCAGCCATTATTGTTCTTTTTCTTCTGCTATCTGCTCACAGGTGACCCTCTTCATGTTAAGTCGTTAACTCACTCTAGGTTGGACGTCATTCTGAAAACAAATGGAAATATCTGTTGTCAATTTATTCATAATCCATTATTGTTAATAATGCAGCCGTAAGGCCAATTACAGGCTTTCATAAAACAAGGCTAGAATCATAAGTCCAAGCCATGAACCTATTAGGAGCTTCATTTTTTAGAGTGTAAGAGAAAGCGCATCACAACAATCCACTGTACCAGACCAAGGTTTTGGTTTCAAAGTTACACTGGGTCTCCATGTCCACGGTTTAGAATATTCAGCCTTATATTGCTGGATATGTACATTTTAACGGGAGCTGGATGTGATGCAGATGAGTACTTCATTTCAAGGTGCATGATAAAACAATGACTGTAATACATGTTTCTTTTGTTTTTCTTGATAAATAGAAAACCACTGACAACTTTTTAACTATTTTCAGCAATTTAACTATGTCTTGGTATACTGTACAGTTTATAAGTAAACAGACAGTTTTAGTTCTCTTTATAGTTTATATGGCAAATACTTTCAGACGTAAAGCTGATATTTACACTTCAACCTCAGTTATCGCTTCTTTTCAAATCCAACACAGTGAAATACAGACCTAAAATAATAATCGTGTCTAATTAGTTACAGACTGCTCTGTATATTGTCACCCAAGTATTTTAAATGTTTAGTGGCAGTTTGCTAAATGCTTACTAAAAGAGGCACTAATCACCAGCAGTCTACCAACACTCTGCACCTGTGGGGGCCAATTTAGCAGGTTGTCTAAGAAGTTCTATGCAAATGAACAAATGTGAGTTTCGTAATTAACTAGCCCAACATAAACGCCTGTTTGGCTTACATGAAAGCCTGTTTCCACCAGCTAGGAGAAAAGAAAAAAATATTTATTTTATTCTTCTCTGATTTTGGTTCAAATTGTGTCTCATTAAGTCAAAATAATGACTTCTCGAGATTTTGACTTAGTAAGACTAAAAAATTAAGCTGAAGAACTGAGTTACTGTTATTTGGGAAAGCAGGTGATTATTTTGACATACATAACTGTTTTGAGAAAATAAGACATTATTTTGACATAATTCATCAAGAATTTAAAGAAATAATTTTTTATTTATAAACTTTTTTTTTTACTTTCTGTTTTATTGGAAAATAGGTATTATTTTAAATTCTGGTTTAATTTCACTCAGCACATCCCGGTCATTTGTGTAACCTCCTAGATACCTTCAGCGCATCGAAGGCTGTCACACATCTCCAACAAAAGCCACCATGTGTGTAAAGTAACAAGTAGCTTTAGCAATGCAGCAACTGGACAGCCAAAAAGAGTGTTTTTCACAATTGTTTGGAAAAGAAAAATGTCAACAATGTTCCTAAATATAGTTAAATACACCAAATGGCAAAAACATACCTAAGGTGAATAAACATCTTTAGTCTAAAACTATTTGGTTTTAGGATTTTGATTTCTTTGATCAAATTAAGAACAATGTGACATGCATAGCAGGCATTCAGATGTTTTTTTTCCCACTGAAAATCAATAAATGTGTTCAAAAGCTCTTTTGTCTGTCTCTGAACACAAAGGCAGCCATGTTAGTACCAAAAATAAAATAAGCTTTTCACAAATAAATAGTGCACAGTCAGTTTTTACTATTAGCCTTGGTAAATTGCAAAAGGTGCTTCATTATAATAATCTTCCCACATCACTGCCAAGAGTAGGTAAAGACAAACTGTGCTGATTCACGTGGAAATGATCCACATATTTGAATTAAGTAACCAGCACATCACTTTTTTCAGTGTATGTAAAACCACATCAGTGAGAAAAAATAAAAAAATAAAAATCATTCTGAACTCACTGAGAGACGAGAGAGAAAGCCTCAGCACAGACCGGCGGGCAGGGTACCAGCCGCACCAGCAGGCCGTCCGCTGCTTCCTGGAAGTGAGCCCGCGCCACCCGCTCCAGTACTGAGGCCAGCGTGGCAGCGTCACCCGCCTTTCCACCTGGGTCACCACCTCCAGAGTCCAGAATATGACCTCCATGAACGACCAGTATCAACAGCTGTGTCCTGCACTTCCTCTGCAGAAGAGTGAGTGCGGACATAGAATTATAGAATTATAGAAAGGAAGAGATGAGTGGACAGAAGAAAAACTGGTGCAGTCAAGGTTACTTGACTCAAAGTACACTCTTAAAAATCAAGGTGCCAAATGGATTGTTTGTTTAACCACTGCCTCAGCAAATTGCTAAAAGGTTAACAATCTAATCCAGTAATAATCAGACATAGGCTTCACTGTATGTTTAAAAGTTTGTAAATACAAGCTCACTCAGCATTTCTTGTGAAAACAAGAGTATTAACAGGACGCGTGTCCCTTTGCTGCAGTAACAGCCTCTACTCTTCTGAGGAGGCTAATTAGATTAAGTTGGAATATTGCTGTGAGAATTTGACTGCATTCAGCTTCAAAAGCATTAGTGAGGTCAGGTACTGATGTTGGATGATCAGTTCTAAATGAAACACATCACTCCAGCTCATCCAGGTATTGGATGGAACTCCCTCGCTCCAGAGAACACAGTTCCACTGCTCTACAGCCCAATGGCCAGGGGCTTTATTAGCTTCTAGTCGAGGCTTGGCATTGCACATGGTGACCTCATGGGTAGCTGCTCAAGAGCATCAAATTCTATTGGCAGTGCTTTCCTGTGGAGATTATACAAGCTGTGCGTCACTGAGCGCCCGTATCAGGAATGAGTACACGTTAATGCAGCTGAATACTGGTGTAGTGTAGTGTAGTGGAGCAATACCTCTGCCCTCCATGTACAGGCTGGGGTTCAGTCCCCCACTTGGGCAAGCAACCTTCACTATACCAATAATAGTTCTTGGGCAAGACTCCTAACACTACTTTTGCATACCTCTGTAGAATGATTAGACTGTAAAGTGCTCTGGATACGAGCATCTGCCAAATGCCATAAATGAATTAACTAATTAGAAGGGCTGGATAGTTCTGGACATACAGTGTATTTACTGAAAAAATTGCGGTAAAACTACAACATAAAAATGTGTTACCTAAATGTCTGTTACAAGCTTAAAATGCCCTGCATTTAGGCTAGAACTGCAAAAAGTGTAATACAGTACTGAATATATATCGTCACTGTCCAAAGAAAAACATGTATCTCCATTTTTGTTGATTTTTATTTTTCTACATCGTTTAAACATGACAGCTGTCCCTTACATTGTATGAAGATTTCATGACCAATATAAATGCTCCAAAATTACTTGATATCAAACCTCTTTACATTAACTTGCATTTTGGAGATGCTTGTTTTTCTTTAGACAGTGACAATGATATTGTATTAAATCCAGTCTGGGTATGTCAAGGTACAGCACCATCAGCTTGGCACTAACATGTCATGTAAAAGCTCATTTCATAATAGCCATAAAACATAACATTAAACACTGTTCTATATTATATTTGGACATCTGTTTAGGTGGGTCATCTTGCAGTGCTCTATGACAGGGGTGTTCAGCTCCAGTCATAATGCAGGCAACAGTGGTTTTGATAATCAAGATGCATTGAGCACTGTTTCATAATTGCATCTTGGCACTTTGACTCAAAAACAAATTGAACAGTGGGGTGCCTAGAGAGTCCCACACCCTGCATAAAAATCATGTACACTCTTGTAACCAACCGCGCTCTATTGTGGAGACACTACGTAATCATTTTCAGACAACAATTCCCATCCACATCCTCTCTAGACCCACAAATGTACCTTAGGAGTACATTTCAATGTCACCTTCAGATGAGAAAAAAAATCAGCAGACTAACCTCCATATCCTCCAGGCCATCCACACTGCTCTGTGGTGCACAACGAGGATGCCTCAGTCTGTATAAACTCTCTGTGGGAGAGAGTGAAAAAACAGATATTTTGAACTCTTTCAGCTGAAAAACAAATGTTGTCCTCTGCAGCAGTTCAGTGGAAGAAGCAGTTCCAGCAGATTGTCAGCGGTTCACTGATGAAAACCTGAGACTGTGCATTTCTGCACCATAGACACTTACTGACAAAATGAACATGGAGGTTCTTTATCTTTGTAAGAGTTACTACCTGTTTTTCATTTTTCTTTTACTATTCAAATGTAAAGACAACAGTAAGGTTTCATCAAATTTAATCACAATAAAATATCTCTTCTTCTACTTACAAACACAAATGTGTTGTCAATAAAAAGTTTAGAGTCTGTACTTCCAACTGTTTGAGTGAGCTCAATGATCTGTACTGTTTCAGTGAGCTATGAATGAGAAATAAGCATTTCATCACGCTTCTGTTATCACTGGTGACAGCTGGGCCCATTTCATGGAAAACAAAATTTTCCTCACTTTTTTAATTAAATGTTGTTAAGGTATTTTCATGCAGTATGCAAATTGTGTTAAATATGGTTTGATGTAGTATTAAAGTTGTTGAAGTATCAACACATGTTGTTATCTACCCAGTCCATACAGTCCACATATGGAAATCTAAGATGCATAAATAAGGTGTTAAGAATTACTTGTGTTTGTGACGTTATGAGAACCGACCAATTGATATATATCCATTTACAACAGTTCATCCGTGCAAAATCACTCTGAAGTTATAAGAAGTGTTTCTGCCTGGACTGCTTTATTAATTAGGCACAATGCAAAGCAGCCGATCAGAACAGGGATTACATCATTTAAATGCACAGTAACAAACAGCCTGCTTTATTATGCATAGAGAGAGACTGGAAAATGGTCATGTAAAAAAAGGATTAAAAATCTATGTAAAAGTACAGTAAATTACTAGTTGCATTACTTTGACAGTAATTTTCTGTACCATATTAACAGAAAATAACAGGAAAATAGCAGCTGCAGTGACTTCAATGACTGAACTTTTTTCTAGACCTTTAAATAGTTCTTTTTGTTAATCTAATCTAAATGATGTAAAAGAAAATTATACCATTCGACACAATTATTCACCATGTTTTACACTGTATATGCACAGAATATCTCAAGTACAGGGACACGGGAATTGGGAGTGCTGAGATGCTGCAGCGACCTCAGATTTCAGGACTGCAACTGCTAAAAACAATAATATTTTTAAAACATATATGTTTAAGTCCATTACAGCTGTTAGCAGCTGTGGAGGCATGGCCCTAAAACACAAGCTGGTTGAGGCACAAAAAGGAAATAGTATGTTGCTACAAGCTATACAGCTGTAGACAAGTGCTGCAAAGCAGCCTAATATAATTTTTAAATGGAAAAAAAAATTATATAATGTAACAATGTCGTGTTTTGAATACATTCACTTTCCCTCTTGTTGTGTGTGTTCAAGTGTATCACGTCAGCATGTGTCTCTGGATGTGACACAAACGATTGCAGCGCCACAAATCAACAATCTGATGGGTCACCTCTCAGCTCATCTCGTTCATCCAGAGAGATCAGAGAGCACAGGATGCACGTCAGCGGTTTGATGTGTCAGTTATATGTATATATTGTACTCTCTCGCTATATTATAGCACAAAATTTCATTTGTTTTGATGTAAATGATCAAAAATATTCAAATGAAAAAAGCCTAATAATTTTGCATGACATCACCGTTCATGTCACTTACATGCTATCTAAAATTTCAGCACCCCTTACTTAAAGTACCTTTCTGTGTCCCTGCTTAAGTTTGCATATTTAAATGCAAATACAGATTTTTCACACAGTTTAACTTCTAATTTGCACAAACATGAATGGGCAGAATAAAACAAGGTTTTTATTAAAATGTTTGGGCCTTTTTAACGCTCAGCTGCTGTCATATCTCATTATTCTGTGTAGTACAGCTGTACACATAATGTAATGTACACATAATGTATAATACATGTATTAGTGCATAATTTGCAGTATTTTATTCCTTTAAATTCTAGATAGTGCCATGTAACTTCTTGTGGTTATTAGTTTAGAGATAATGAGAGCTTAACAGGTCACAAATACTTTGAGATGTTTTCTTCAATCTAAAGTGCAGTTTTCATCATTACTAATTAGAGGGTAAGCAAAGTGCTAAACAAGTTTTCAGAAAGTCAGTTTCCTTCACAAATTCAATACCTCTGCATGGCACTTTTGTTGCCAAAAAAGATTAAATATTTCACAAACATGTCAGCATGTGTTCAATAGCAAAGTTAAATTAGTGATGACTAAAACTGCACTTTAGAAAATGGAACACATCTCAGAGTATTAGTAAGTTATGTAACTCTTAATAACTTAAGTAATGAATGGAAATGAAGCAATAAATTTGAAACTATCTAGAACCTATAGACATGTACTATACAAGTAATAATCAATAATACACAGTAAATAAACTGCTTAGAACAGTCTAATTTGGGCTTATTGCACAAAGAACACAACTTTAATAACCCATAATGTGTTCTTAAAAATAAAGTGATACTCAGTCTTTTATTATTATAGTTTAAGATCAAGCCAAATGTCTATGATGCCTTTTGGAAACGCCTTAATGAGCCCCACCAGCAATTTCCGAAAGTTATTTGTACAAGATTGCTTTTTGGCTGAAAAGAAGATCACTGTGACCTTTTCCTTTCCTCTTCAATCGATAGCTCTCTAAAATGATAGACCTTTACCCATCAGCAGGTCGCTCTTCCCGTTCCTCGTTTTTCCCGACATGTGGCTTGTGACTGTATTTTTTGCTATGAGGATTTTATTCTAATGGCTGCATAATTACGACAAAAATAATAGCAGTGATAAGGTGGCCATTGATTACGGCTGTTAATTGCAACTTAAACAGATTGTGTAATTACACTGTGTATGAATGCCTGTGATTGGCCAGAATGAGTGAACATCACAGCCTTGATTTCAAGTTGACAGTAAAGTTGTATTGGATGCAATTGTCATAGCTGAACTCAGGACAGCTGGAATGAAGACACACAGACCTGTTTTTCTCCAGACCTCTCACGGAACAGTGAACAGGAACATCTAAAACTGGTCATCGAGTTCACAGCAGACACAAACTGTCATTTCCACGCTTTAGTAGAGCACACATGCCCTGGATGCTTTTTATAACTACAAAGCGTATATTTATATGCAGCAGCTGTTTTATTATATAGATTAGATTAATTGTAGCCTCTCATAATCTGCTAATTGCAAAGTCCAAAGCTGCCTTATCAGTTAATGAAAAATTAATGCAGTAGTTGTTGCCGTTTTGCATTTGTGCTCAGGTTGCTTTCACGTTTCCTCAGAGGGGTAACATATGTATGTATAACTGATATTATAACTGCACTGTTAAACCAGCAATATCCAACTTTTTCTAATATATTTTTGAGGTCCACTTATGATGTGTTTGGTTTTATGCTCCAAATTAGTCATAATTCATCTTTGCATGACCACTTTCCAACCTCTCTTTATCTCTTTGAATTAAACAGGCTGTTTTTGTTATTGTGCCTTTAAAATGGACTCTGTTCTGATTGGCTGCCATGTACTGTGCCTTTTTCAAAAAGCAGTCCAGGCTGAAACACTCCTGTAACAATGTGAATGGATGGAGCTAAACGGCTGTAGGCTGTATAAATGGATATACAGTACTGTGCAAAAGTTTAAGGCACCTGAGTAAATTATATTTTAAAAAGCCAGTTATCTGGGCAGAAAGTGTTTCTTTGCTTGGAAAAACACTAATATTAGAATACATACAAATTTAATGTAATTTTATGTATGTCAATGTGTTTGTTTAACCACAATGTAAAAAAGGGGATTTAACATAAAAGTCAATTACCAGACTGACTTAAAATGTCAACTTATTTGAATGTTAAATAATTAAGTTAAATTTAAGTTTACATAAAACACACATTATTAACAGTAGGTTGAGACCATATTTTCCAATACTCTCCTTATTAGATGGCTGTCATATTTGTTGTTATCATCAATTTCTGGCTTGGCTGATAAATAATTTATTATGTTTAATCAGGTGTGCCAGTGGTGGATTTGAACAAATCACTGTGATGGCTGGGTTAATCGAGGTGACATCTGGAATCAAAGCTGTGTTCTTCTAATCAGCAACTATCTTGTCACTTGTTACTGTCTTTGTATTTGTTTATTTGTGTTTATTCTACTACCACATATAGTGTATTACTGTGATGTAATGTGATGTCCAAGCACTGCACAAGACGCTAACACTATCCCCTTTGGCTGAGACAGGGGTCTTTCAGTCACATTTCAAATGTAAATAAAAACACAGCAGACCCTAATTTGCCTCCCGCTGCTTTGTCTATTACATCTGAAATGATCCACTTTGCTTTTGAAGTAGAGGACATAAAGGAAAGGCCAGTCTTTTGGGGTTGGCTTTAACCCGACATGGACACCATGCTACCCTTTCTCTCGTACTGCCTGAGAAACCACCTGACTGGGTAAGCTGCAGCTTACCATGTTGTGGTCTCGGGGCTTTGGCCACAAAACAAGCCTAGACCAGCTGATACTGAAGCGTTAATGGCTGTAATATTCTCCAAATTCAAGCAGCGTCAGACAGTCGGAGGCAGGAGTGTACGGAACACATGTATGAGACAAATAACTTGACAAATTTGACAAAGTTCACGTTGGTTTCTTATTCAATTTTGCGTTCCATCTTAAATGGTGCAGCATATATATTCAGGTACCTGTATAGGTTTCACAGCGGTGTGTAGCGAAATCATCAGAAATTTTAATTAGCCGTTGATATACATTTTTGGCCATAACCCCCTGAGATGAATGGTATTAAACAGTTTGCTTGGGAGACTTACTGTTCATTGCAGCTCAGATTCCATATATGGACTGTATTGACAGAAGAGTGATGAAACGTTCAAACTCTATTTTAAAAAAGTTTTAGTTTCACATTAAATGGACCTTTGAAGCCCTTTAAGATGAGTGCTTTTAAAAGTATTTTACTTCATGCTAACTACTCTCTGCCAATCGATATGAGACTTATCCAGGATCACAAGTAGGCTGCTAAAACTTGTGCCCTTACGGTCACTGAATTTTAACACAGCACTGTATGTGTTTGTGCAAGAGAGAAAAAAAGAGAGAGATGGTGGGGGGGGGGTTGGGGGATGGACATTTGAAGGAGAAATTGAAGTAGCAATGTTTTTATATAAACATCCTCCCTCAAATTACTGTTCTGCCATTAGCCTTCTCCACACGAGCTATTATTCAAATTGCAGGCTGTATCCATGGGGCAACAACAGTTTGTCTTATTTCTATTTTTCTTTGCTCGTCTTATAAATGTTTGATATGGTGCTCAGTGCCCACGTAGCACGACAAAATGGCAATTATGTAGCACACATCAATCACAGGCTGTTACCAAATTCAGAGTGGATCATAAACATCTCACTGGGCAAAACAGTTCAGTTTCAGTGCTGATAATTGCTGCAAATGTGTCTGATGACCAATTATGTGAAAAATCATATTGAAATAAGATACTGGGATGTTTACCGCAGTCTCTGCTCAGTCATCAACCATCATAAAAACCTTCTACGAGTTGCCCCGTGGGGCCTTTTTACTGCAAAACCTCAGAGGCAATGTTAAAACACAACCACTTACACCAAACACATTAGCCGCACAAACAACATAATTACTGAACGTTGATGGCTTTCACACTTTGTGTTGTTTCATAAGCACATAGGAAATAAACAGGCTCACCTTACGAGGGCAGAGTACTCATTACCACAGATGTCTGTGTAGGTTAATGCTGGAATGGTGCTAGTTTTACTGTCTGAGCAGACAGAACTTCTGATAGTGTGAATGCTCACATCCAACAAAGGACATTACTCATTACCCCCAGCTAAAATCAATGTTAATTTACAACATATTGATTTGCAAAGATACACATTGGTTTAGTGTTAAAGAGCACACACGCAAACACAAGCACACAAACACAGCTTTGTAAAGCTGTCTTTTGGAGTATTTCCACTGACTTCAGGCCGACACAACCCAATGAACAGTGCAATGAAAAACATGTTGCAATCTCATAAATATTTCGCAAATTCAGAAAACACTTTCATCAAAATGAAAATTTGAGCTTCATTTCACAAACATGCTGCAAATACAGAAAATATGTGCAACTTCCGAAGTGCTGCAAAAAAATTACAGTAGCTGTTGAATAAGATAACATAATAAGATTAAACTCAAAACACCATCATGGTTGGCACACAGTTGTACAGAAAGGTTTGGGCACCAATAGATAATTAATGTTTCCTGGGTTTTGTTTAACAAGATACTCCTGTAACCTAATAATAACTCCGCCAGTTTGTATTTCATGTAGTTATGTAATAAGTAGAGGATGTGTTACTTATTTTCACTTAGAAAATCAACTAAACACGTCATTTGAATGGGGGTGAATTTTTTAATACAATTGTAACAAAGCATGTGAAATGCATTGAAATATATTTTTGAATAATAAGAAATAACGTCTATGAAACGGACTGTAGATAAGAAAATAAAAGCTATTTAACAGAAACACACAAAAATGCAAGGAATGCTGGAAAGCTCCGCCCCCCGCACTACAACACTCAGAGACACACTGTTCAAGACTGCACAAACTACTGGTCACTTTCCTGAAATGCTCTGCAAACAAGAAACCTGACATTTTTAGACTTCTTAGATGAGAAGCTCGACCTGTATCTGAAGCAATCTGATGCAATACTGTATCTTACAGCAGAATTTCCATATTCATTTGCACACATTTTTACTGAGCAGCCAAACATTCACACATATAAACTAAAGTAAAGATTTCAAAGAATCAAAGTAGAGAATTCAAACATGCAGTGAAATATTTCCCACCCTGGGCGTTCATCCAGAGGAGAGTGTTGTGTTGGTGTTGTGTGTGAAAGGATGCATAATGTTAATATTCTGCCTGTTTTCGGCTGGATTTATGATTATGGCAACATGAAGGAACTCTAAATAGCTCGAAAATAATCAATCCCTTGATCCATGAAATACTAATCATGTCTCCTCTCGAATGTGATTTTTGTTTGTTTCTCATCCTCTTCCTTCTTCCTCTCCAGGCGAAAATTTCGACAGACTTGCATCTCTTTCTTTTTCCTTCTCCCTCTCCTTTTCCCTCATCACAGTTCCAATTCAATACAGATACTCATTCATCAAAGGAAGATCACAGGAGCATTCTCTTAAGCCAATGGTGCTCAGCTGTGTTTCAAATTCAAAGCCCATTTAAAACAGAAAAGACAAACAGAGAGTCCTGAGCTGCCAGAGGAGCTTCCAGCTCAAACAAACTATTTCTTTCTGCCATCATCCCAATTAGAGCTGTCACAATTAATCAATTAACCCCAATTACTTGATTAAAGAAAAAGTAGCGATTAAAATTTACCTTCTCGGTGTATCAGCAGTGATTAGTTGGCAATTTGCATGATTATATGCATATTTTGAATTCTCTCACAAGAACACAGTCTGATGGACACTTTTATTTATATGTGTTTCTTGCCACAAAGTGCTTTTAAATATTTTTTGAACACTTCTTATTTCATTGTTTTCTTGCCTTGATTATTGTGATGCACTGATCACAGGACTTCCTACTTGTGTGAAATGCAGCCACAAGAATATTAACACATCAAAACACAAGATCACATTAGAGATATTTCAGCATCACTGACTGCCTGTTTCCTTGAATCGACAATAAAATTTTATTATTTTGTTTATTTTATATCTCTTAATGGTAATAAAGCATCTCCACACATTTCTGAATGTCTAAACTATGTTCCAAATTATGTATTAAGAGCATCCAGTATTTCATGCACCAAAGATCTGAAGCACTTCACCATATTAAACAAACAAACAAACAAATAAATAAATAAATAAATAAACAAATAGTGAGTGTTCACTTAGCATTTAACTAGCTTTTATTATTTTCCTTTAATTTATGGGCATGTTACTTTTACTTCATTTTAATTATTGTGCTTTTAATTTTTAATTGTTGCATTGTTATCTTTTCCTGTTTTTGCCTTTAATTTATTGCCTTTATTTTATTTTTGCCAGTTTAATTATTTCATTGTTTTTGACTTTTTTGACCTTTTTTCCTTAGTGCACTGTAAAGCACTTTGAGCTTCTTTATAAATGTATGACAGTTTAAATAAAAATAAATAAATAAATAAATAAAATGACATTTTGAAGTTTAATAAAATAAAGTATAAATAATGTATCCTCACTATCATCATCATCATCGTCATTATTATTATCAATCTCGATTCATCATCGAAATAAACAACAGATCACTAGTACTACTAACACTAACACTAATGGACACAATAGTGTACAATCCCGTTTCCAAAAAAGTTGTGACGCTGTGCAAAATGTAAATAACAACAGAATGCAATGATGTGCAAATCATTTAAACCATATATTTAACTAAACACAGTACAAAGACAAAGTATTAAATGTTTAAATTAAGACATTTTATCTTTTCTAAAAAGCACATATACCCATTTTGAATTTGTTGCCAGTAACACATTTCACAAAAGTTGGGACAGGAGCAACAACAGACTGGTAAAGTTTGTAACGGTAAAAAAAACACCTGGTGGAACATCTCACAACTGATTAGGTTAACTGGCAATGGGACAGTAACGTGACTGGGTATAAAAAGAGCATCTCAGACAGGCTGAGTCTATCAGAAAAGATGATGAGGGGTTCACCACTATGTGAAAGACTGCATGGGCAAACAGTGCAACAATTCAAGAATAATGTTTCTCAATATAAAACAGCAAAGAACTTGGGGATTTCTTCATTTACAGTACATAATACCATTAAAAGATTCAGAGAATCCAGAGAAATCTATGTGCAAGGGAAAAGGCCACAAAACAATACTGGCTGGCTGTGATCTTTGGGCCTTCAGGCAGTACTGCATTAAAAACATGATCTGATTCTCTAGTGGACACACCACATGAGCTCAGGAGCACTTCCAAAAACCTCTGTGAACACAGTTCATTGTTGCATCCACAACTGCAAGTTAAACCTCTACCAGTCAAAGAGGAAACCATATATAAACAGGATCCAGAAACGCTGCTGCCTTCTAAGGCGAAGTGGAAAAGTGTCCTGTGGTCCAGCGTATAAAAATGTTAAATTCTTTTTGTAAATCATGAGCACCACATCCTCCGGACTAAAGAGAAGAGGGACCACCATCTGGTTTGTCATCAGTGCACAGTTCAAAAGCCAGCATCTGTGATGGTATGTGGTAGTGCACATGGCATGGGTGACTTGCACATCTGTGAAGCCACCATTAATGCTGAATGATATATACATGTTTTGGAACAACATATGCTGCCATCCAGACAATGTCTATTTTAGGGAAGGCCTTGCTTATTTCTTCAATACAATGACAAACTATATTCTGCATGTATTACAACAGCATGGCTTGTTAGTAAAAGTCTGGGTGCTAAATCGGCCTGCCTGCAGTCCAGACTGTCACCACTGAAAACATCTGTTACACGATTAAGGCCTCGAACCGCTGAGCAGCTGAAATCCTGTATTAAGCAATAATGAACAAACATTTCACTTTCAAAACTACAGCCATTGGTCTCCTCTGTTCCCAAACGCTTACAGGGTGTTATTGAAATAAGAGGTGATGCAACACAGTGGTAAACATGTCTCCGTCCCAACTTTTTTGAAATGCGTTGCTGGCATCAAATTCAAAATGGTCACATATTTTTGAAAAAAAAAAAAACTGATATGTTGTCTTTGTGCTATTGTAATAAATATGGGGTTATTTACATTTTGCACAGTGTCTCAACATTTTGGAAACGTTGTAGCCATAACCTGAATTCATCTGAGCTGAAAAACTCATTTGTTATTTGTATCTTTTTGAGCAGAGGATTTTCAGAGAGTTCACAATAAAACATTTCTGCTTACTTCCTAAATAAATAAATAAATAAATAAATAGTGAGTGTTCAGTTAGCATTTAACTAGCTTTTATTATTTTTCTTTAACTTATGAGCATGTTACTTTAGTATGACATGTTATTTTCTCCACGTACATATCATTTGGGTGAAGTGTGCATTTTTAAAATAGAATGCATTTTCTCCATTGTTGTACAGCTTAAGAATTCCACAGTGTGAGATGACTTCTCACCACCAACTGCAAAGGCTGCAATTTATTTCATGTTTACTGCCAAACACGGACAAATAATTGAGGGAGATAATCCTTCTTCTACCTCTCTCTTTCTCTCTAATTCTCTCCCTCTCCCTCCCTCTCTTTCTCCCTCTCTCTCTCTCTCTATCTCTCTCACTCTCGCTCTCTCTCTCTCTCTTTCCTTCATTTCTCTGCCCTCTCTCTCTCTCTCTCTCTCTTTCGCTCTCTCTTTCTCTTTCGCTCTCTCTCTTTCTTTCGTTTATCTCTCTGCAGTGACCTTCCTGGCTTGATATTCTGAAATACTACATCCACATATTGCGTTTCTGAGCTCTAAGCTCCCAGTAAATCTCAGCACAAATGACAAAGTCAAACACAGAGGGCTGCTGGAAACTCGACATCCACACTTTCAGAGGGCTTTAAGACAGAAGAGCTTTTGCCACTGGAGCCAAAATACAAAACACCACTGCTACTTTCCCAGCAATTAAATCTCTGACCTCCATTCATTTCAATGACAATTCTTTAGGAAATGATTCAGTTCATCATCAAATCTCAAATTTCAGCAGGATTACTTTGTTAAGATTCTGAATTATTACTAAAAATACACCGAATACAAACATATAACACAAAGAACAATTTACACAGTATTGCAATACAGAATTAAAGAGGCTGCTTTTAGTACTTTGCCTTTGAGACTGACATATGTAAATGAGCTCTGTTCTAACTGGCTGCCCTGTATTGTGCTCCATTCCAAAAGCAGGTCATTCTGAAGCATGTCTGTGTGAACAGGCAGAACAAAACTACTACTGTAGGCCGAATAGGTGGATATAAGTTAATACTATGGTTTTCGTGAAATGACAAAAACAATTAATATGTTCATTCATTCATTTATTCATTTTTGCTGCTCATGTTCCAAAATTAGTATTTTATGGACTAGAGAGTGAACAGTACCTTTTGAAACGTTAACAGTGTTTACATACTATATATGACTGCTTGGTTTTCATGATATGGGCCCCTTAAAGCAAAAAGAACAAGAGTGTGTTCTTAAACCTGGCATGAGTGCTCTTTTACTTTTTATATAAGGAAGACAAGTCCTGTACATTGTTTCAAATATTTGTTTTAATATTGCCATTTTCTTCCACCAAAAGTAGTTCCAGCAGCTTGGTAAGATGTTCAGTGATGTTACTTAGCAACCAAGTAGATGTAAAAAAAGCATAACATCATGTGTAGTCTGAACTAACTGTTAACAAAATGGTTTTTGGTGGAATATGTGTCACAATATTGTGATTACTACACTCTGGTTTGTGTCTAACAACACCCATTAACTGTGGTAGAATTAGACATGGTCTTACTTCTTTTTTATTATAACTGAAAATATGCAGTTGAACAGGCACCTTCATTTGCATTGCTACACCCATACTAGCCATATAAAATGTTACAGTTCTTGCTGGACTAGCATAAGACTCCCATGTGTAAAGTAAAACTCTACATGGCACCCTGAAAAGCAATTCAATCTTATTCCCAACATTTATCCACTGCTTTGGTCCAGGCAGGGCAATCAGCCTCCGCTCAGTGAAGCTCTGTTAATGGCCTGTTTGCCAGCCTGATAGCTAACACATGAAATTATGAAATGAATTTCACAACCCTAGGTTATTTCCCTTCATTTGAAATAAGGTGCCACACCGTATTACTCAAGCCCTAAATCAACACAGAGGCTGCAGCGAGGTTAAATGTGAGTGTAAAAGTTTTTAGGCTATGCTGCTCCGCTAGACTGAATTGCAGTGCTTCCCATGGAGCTAATAAGACTTTAGAGAGTCAGCGAAGCAATACAGTGATTATCACACAAAGGCTGAATTAGTCATCGTGTGATCTCCCTCCTCTCTACCTAACTCCATTTAGTTGCACAGCAGAAAATAAGGTGTGTGTCTGTTCCTGGCAGAATAAAGCGAAATGAGTCTGTAAGTTATAGAACCAGATATAAAACTTCTCACAGAAAGCCTTATTTTTATTTTTTATCATACGAACCATTATGTGAACCACATATGAAGAACAGTAACTATAAAATGGGTTAAAGAAACACAGCAATAGCAAACATTACAGATACTGTAAAGAAACCTTTATAGTGGTATTCCTGCTGAAACTTGTGTGGTACAGTAGTGTTATCCACAGTGCAATGCATTTCACTGAATGACCCATTTGTGAAACAGTCTTTGAAACCCATTCACTAGTGGCTACACATGCCAAAGCACTGGCTGTAAATATCAGCCGTAACGTCAATGTCACACTGATAACAATAACTCTATTTTCCAATAATATATCAGCTACTGGTACATAATGACGCTCTATTTTCCACATTTTAGAATAAAAGACATCAAAGACTTGCAATAACACATATGGACTTTTGCAATGCTCTGACCAAAAATGTAACAAATCCAAATTATCTTCAGCTTTACACACACTTGGTATTCTCTGAAGTAGCTCTAGGAGTCTGGGGTGCTTTTCCAACAGTCTTGAAGAAGTTCCAAATACCCTACTTACGTGTGAATTTATAATGTGTTTATATTTATTTATAATATTTTATTTTACATAGCCATCAACAACAGAATTTGTGTATGTTTTAGAAACAACTTTTAAGTACTTAACTCCATGAATTGTAGGGTTATTATTTAGCTATTAATATTTTCTTTTTTTAGATTTAGATTCTGTTCAAGATTTTTTATAGTAACTAACTCTGGAAAAGTTAGAGACCACTCTTCATTTATTTAATTTCCATTCAAAAAGCAAATAAGTATGAGTTTTCCATTTTTCAGGACATATTTCTGAGCAGCTCTGATATGACGTTCCATTTGCATAAAGAAGGGAAAAGTCTGAAGAAAATAAGAGAAACAGGAGTTTCCAAAACTGGAGTTAAAAAAAAAGATATTAACATATACAGAGAAAATGGAACTCCTAACAAAGACCTGCTAGACCACCAAAACTGTCACCGTCAGATAGACAGTACTTTAAGCTTTCATCTTTGAGAGAGAGAGGAGAAAATCAAGCTCCCTGCTTTTTTGAGACCTCAAAAAATTTACAGGTGTTTTTGTCTACCCTTCCACTGTGAGAAGACAATTCAACACTATGAGTCTGAAAGAATGTGTAGCTGTCAAGAACGTCTGAGACTGAACTTTAGAGATGTGACAAAAACATCCCTGCAGATTTCCTGCTGCTGAAAAATGAATAACTTGTAGAAATTCAATAAATGAAGGGGTAATCGCTGACTTTTGCACAGTATTGTATGTTAGTGTTTAGTTTTGAGAAGAACTAAATTAAAGCGTAGGCCCATTTCAAGCCCTCAGGTTTTAAAGTGTTAAGCAAGAGTGATTATGAAAATGTCTGAGATTATGAAAAACATACATTTAATCAGGCTTGTCCCAACTTTTGACTGGTACTGTACTTTCGCTATACATAGAGGTTTCATTTTTTGATTACAGTCTATTGGTAGTTTGATACTCTTCATATTAACGCAGTATATTTTCAAAGACCAGAGTGGACAAGATCATTTGTATGAGTGTACTGAAAGGTAGTGTTCATACCTCGTGAGCGCTCTAAGTGTCCCAGCGTCTCAATCTGCTCCACCAGATCATTGGAGTTCCACTGACTCATTCCCAACAGTATGGCCGTCTTCCCCTCCATCACATCTGCCAACCGAGACACAAACACACTCAAATCACCTCTTAAGCACTACTTAAAACACTGACCAGGTCTGCACACACTGCAAGAACCAATTAGCTTAGTTTACTTCAATGGTTATTACAAAACAATTTCCTTGGCTCACTGCTGTTGCCCTAACTTGTTTATGTTTGCTATTATTAGGTAATGCTGCTAATTAAATCCTTAATGACTTCTTAAATGAGTCATTTTCCATAAGCCATTTAGGTTCATTTACTAAGTGCCACAGTGCAAGAGTAGTCTTGTACCATGTGCACATCCACACACACTTGTTCGTACATAATGTCTGTATGTGGGGTCATATCTATGTTTCACAGTCTAGCCTTACAGTGATGTAACTTTGCAACTTTGTACTGATGCAGTGTAATGCATTGCATTTTAAAATATTCTTGTAATTGCCTTACAGTTACTGACTTAATAAGAATTACATGCGTACCAACGGAACATTAATAGAACAATATTGATTATGTGCAATGCATTGACCTCTTTCTGCTGGCCTCCTTGTTGCCATTCCGCCGTCAGAATCGAAATCGACATCTGATTTTTTTATTAATAAAATAGCATCATTTAATATAAAATTACAATTTAAAATTCAAGGCTGAACCGAGGGACCTCCACAATAGGCTAAAATTGCTTTCCTGTGAAAAGGAATTAAAATAGTGGCTTCAGCATTAAATTATTCAGGGCACAGTTCTTTTTTAATGCCGCTGAATGACGCAATTTCACAGTTGAACCCTTCAGGCAATCCATAGTTCCAGCCTAAAGCCCAGCTATTCACATGCTGTTGCTATGACTCTGCTACTGTGTAGACCTCTCCCTCAAAGACAGCTTTTACATGGCAGCTTCCATTGATGGCTATCTTGATAAAAGATATCTCCAGCTACTGCCATGTCATGAATTTGTTTATCACCGAAGAATGTCAAGTCCACTTACAAGTGGCAATAGCAGTAGTATCAGTAATGTTAGCATCAGATAAGTTATCACAGATAAGTTGGTATTTTTTTTATTAATAATTTATTTATTTTATTAATAATTTATTATTAATAAAATAGGTATTCTGGAATAAAGCAATACTTTGCACTTGACGTACTTCAATGATAAACAAATTCACAACATGGCAGCCACTGTTCCTCTCACTGGATATCAGTGACAAAAACAGGAAACTGCATTCACCTTATTTTCACGTTCACCCTGCATTCAGAGGATCTTATGTTCAAGTTCAAATTGAATTACTTAAAGTAATAAATACATAATCACATCTGATAAAGCTCATTTTGTCTATTTATATAGCTACCATACTTTGTAATTTAAAAAGCCCTTTGCTTATGGTCAACTTATGATACATGCTTAAACAAATAAGCTGCTTAAGCAAATATGATACATGCAATTAATTGGGATTCATTATTTTAATAATTTGACAGCCTGACTTTAAAACATAAATGTCCAATATCTAAATCATACAGGCCTGTCATTGTACATAATTGAAAACATACAAAAACAAACATACTGTTACAGGCTAGATGTGAAAAGCAGGCTAAATCTGAGAAACATTCAAAGAATCCTCAGCGAAATCTTAATGGGCATCTTGGGCTGGTTTTGTGTGCACATTTCTAGGCCATGTCTTCTGAATGACCCTTAAGAGTAAAGGAGAGTAAGTGAGAGCCCAGTGCTCTGGGGAAATATTTCAGACAAACATGGCTGGAAGTTGAGAAAAGTAAACCAAGGAGAGGCAAAAAGAACTGCAGCAGCAGGGCAGTGCCAAAAATAGCTCTCTAGGACACAACAGGGAAAGAAAGAAGAGAGCAAAGAGAAAGAGCAGAAAGAAACTGATGAAGATAGATGGCTCTTTGCCCGCTCCGGACTTCACCTCCAGCTGTGAACTAACTAGGCGCTTCTGAGAGAATGAAATCTGTTATGTCAAATGGACTTCCAGATACCCATTCCATTATCATTCCATTTGCTCATTAAACACTAGCCAGAGGCTGAGGGGTCATTCCACAACTGCAAGACTTGAAATAAAAACATGTCCTGCCACACCATTTCCCATGGATGAACTTCCTTCAGATTTGCTCTTCTGGCTCTGTTGAAAGTGTTGGGACAAGGCTTTAGAGATGATTTTTGCAGAATATAATAGTGCAACTAATAAAAAACAAATAGTACTTTAAACCCTTAAACTTAAGCGCCAAAGCTGTAGCTCATTTTGTAGTCAGCAATTTGAGGTATCAGGAATTTGAGGTTTAAGCTGTTTTTGTCTATGGAAAAAATGAATGGCATTCTTCCTTTCGTACCATGTGGTAAAAAAAAAAATGTTCTAAAAGCAATCCATTTTGTCCTGTGTACATTCTTCCCACGAATGACATCGGGTCCTCTAAATTATGGGGTCATAAAGTAACAGAAAATACAAATATTGCTACATGCATACTTCAAGTGAGCCTACACTACCACACTACAGTAAATCGGACAAAATGTACAGGCTTTAGAATTCATAGTATTAACAGTTCAACACTTATTCTATACTGCAATGTGGCTATACTACAGGGGGTCTTTGCAGCAGGGAAAGGTGCAAAGACCCCTTCTAGACCTTGGGTCAGCACAAGCCAAGAGTTCCATTAAAATACAAATTGGATATACTGTAATGTTCATTTTAAATAATCTATTAATAATAACCTAAATATTTACACAATATTTAAGAAAAATAGCTCTTATTTGTGACTGTAGTGATCAGGTTCAGTAATTTGAATGCAAAATTACTTAAGTAAAAAGTCTTTAGAAATACGTTAACCCCTTAAATGGCCAGGGCCTGCTGGTGGGCCCAAAGTTTTATTTCACACTTCTATAACCTAAGACTAGCTCAGCCAGTTTGCACTGAAGTCCCTGAAGTTACTTAATAATAAGCCATAGTATTTAATAAGCCTGAGATTTTAAGGGGTTAAATAATCTTATGATATTCTTACAATAATCACAAAATGAGAATATTAGATATATTTCATAAATTTCACTTGCCATGATGTCACTTGCATCACATGATGTTTCACCACTCAGGAGCCCAGAGCCCCAACTTATTTAAACAATTCCATCCATGGGGCTCCCGAGCGGCGCAACCGTCTAAGCGTTGACCCTATCATCAGGAGATCGCGAGGTCGATCCCTGGTGATGCTACAGCCATCCGTGGCCGGGAGTCCAAGACAGCACAACAGGCTTTGCTGTCTGGGTGAGAAGGATGGCCCCCTCTCTCTGTCCATCACTCAACGCGATGCTAGTCAGCCCAGGCGTCTATTAACTGACGTAACAGATCTGGCGGTTGGCGCTTTCCTCTGAGCGCGTTTGGCCGTCCAATGACGTTGCTGTTAGCGGCAGGTCTTGGAGGAAGCCTGTGTCAGCCTTCACCCTCTTAGCGCTGGTAGTATCATGTGACTGGGGGAGTCCTAACTAGTGGGTGGAATTGGAAATGAGAAAATTGAGAGCCTACAAGTCATCTGGCTTTGCTGGAGGATTTGCTGCTTCCAGGAGCATTCATCTGACTGCATGCAGATGGCTTCTGTTAACACCAAGCCAGGGGTGATTGAAGTTACTGTAATAGTCTGTAACATTGCTCATTTTTCTGTATATTGCATCTGTATGTGTGCGTCTGCTGTGTTTTGTTTGAAAAAAATGGACAGATCAGTAGGACAGAGGAAGAGAGAGAGACAGACAGAATATAGAAAACAATGAATGCGAGTATACGAATGTTTACAACAAAATTACCCTAAAACAGCTCTCCAGATAGTTACTGGTTTCAGAAATTCTGAGAACTGTGCGCTAGATGTCAAGTACGTTCTGTCACACTGGAGGTGACAAGCACCTCAGGACCATTTTGGCAGCACTCAGCCTGGATATTTGTAATTTGAAAGAAAGAAATTGACAGACAACAATGGCAAATGATGGAAAGGGACAGAGAAGCAGCAGAAATGAGAGACTGTGACATCAAAGGGGGGAAAAAGGAGAACAAAACAAACCAAAAATAATTCTCCCTGCAGACACAAACAGAGGCAGCATACTAATGTAACAATATAAAACATGCTGACAGAATATGACCATACCATTAGAAATACAGCTTCACTTCCGGAGACTGATCATCAGAGAGTCCCCTCTTTTCATTAAAAACAAATAAATTACACACTTCACAGGATGGTATGTCATGGCTTTTTTCTCCAGCTTGTCTGTGGAAGATTCAGTAAGTAGTCAGTGAATCAGTGAACTGTTCTCTGTCATATTAAGGGCTTCTCAAAACTCAAAGACAAGCATGGAAACATCTCATCATATCTTTGAGAATTAGTATACAAATGTGTAGCAACAGAATAATAAGCCAGTGATTTTAAAGCAACATTTCAGTCGAAAGTCAATTTTTTTAGGTTATGTAAGGCTAATGTAGCTACCATGTAAGCTTATATCCTGTCCACACCCTTGGGAAATCCTGAACTTTTCCATACTTTTTATTATTACAAACTTTATTGGTCATGTACAGTGTGAGAAATACCCCCTGGTATTCAGAGGGTCCCAATTTGGCTTGCTAATCCAGGGCTAGCTAGCTGCTTACTCACCATAGCAGTGCAAGGGCCTGCGTCAAATCACTCTTCTACAAATCTCTTGAGAAAACTGTTTTTTTCCAAGTTTTTTTCAGATTTACAAATATGTTACAACATAAGTAAAGTTTTTTCAGAGGTATCCCACGTACAGTCACAGTTGCTAGGCTATGAAGGACCACCTGGGTGAACCACTCTGCTACAGCACCACCCTGAGGCAGAACAGTGCTGCATCTCTAGTTAGTTCAAAATACTAAAGAAGCTCGCTGATTGTGAGAGAAGCATGCTAAACAGTCACAGCATAACGTCATAGTAAGTTTTACTTCAGGGACCCTCTAAAGGTTAATTAGGAGGTCCCTGACCACAACCCCCCCCCCAGACCTCTTGTATTTTGCATCTTGGTGATGCACCGAACTAAAAATTCCAGGCTGAAACTGAATCCAAAATTCAAAACACACTAGGCTGAAAACCGAAACCAAAAACAAAAAGAGAGGTAATGAATACCATTTTCTTTTTGTTTTACTTTGCACTCAATCATTTGTATATTTTTTCGTCAATTCAAAAGCTGAGGCTACACCAGACGCTGATGTGCTTGCAGGAGCTTTCTGTTACTGTTGTTTTGCTGTATTCTGCATATCAAATGGAGTGTGATTTCAAGCGATATCAAACTCCAATTGTGGAGACACTGTAACCTTTGGCACTGTAACCACTCTTGATCCTTGGCATGAACAGTGATCGCAAATTATCTAATGTCCTTCCTAGAAACCAAGTGTAAAATGGTTCCACATGTCTGACTTTTTTCAACTGTTTATCTCGTGCAGCTCAAGCTGTTTAAACACATCTGTACTGACTGGCATGGGGCAGTAAAAGGAACAAAGAGCGTTTTTAATCACTGTTTCCCATTTTCTTTATCATTCAAATCACTAGTTAAGATTTAACTGTAGTTCTGTGTATCTTTTGGAGTTTTCTTTTTTGGCCAAAGATATTTTTTCTCTTTCAAAAACTGGAAGCACCATTTTCAGCGGCTGAAATTTCAGTTCAGCCTTAATTTTTATACAGGTATGTCATACAGTGTCTGAAACCTCATAAGCAAGTCTAATAGAGATTACTAAATAACTCAAGATGGATTGAGGCATGTGTATGATGATTTTGGCATGCAGTCCGCACCATGCTAACGGTTATAAATTTCTACTAAATGTCAGTAAGGTGCAAAACTGAAGAAGCCACCCCGCTAACATATCTCAGCTGATCAAGAACATTTGGGAAAAGCAAAAAAATATTTTTTTTTATTATTTGTATAATGTTATTTTTTGCTCAACAACCTTAAAATGTGGAGGTTTTAGACATTTAAATTAAATTTTTGGTGAAGTACATTAGCCCAACAAACTGAACACATTCCCTTAGTCAGAATACAGTTCTTCTTTTTTTTTTGGGACACATTCCATCAAGTGGTCCTAGAATGTTATCAGATAATGTTGCTACAATGTTCTGAAGAATTCCATTTCAAGGTTATGAAGACATAAACAGCACTAAGCAATTGTGGGGACCAAAACAACAGGTTGTCAAAATGCTGTTACAACAAAATGGCCTTGATATCGCAAGAACATTTTAAAAGATAAGGATGTTTTATAGGAACCATCCCAGAACGTTACTACAAGATTCACTACTTTCATAATGCATTGATATCTTTAAATTATTGAACAAGGTTCAATAATTTAAAGGTTACCCATGATACACAATCAAAAGTGAACATTCTAGTTCCACAAACAAAACTCTCCTGGAAAACCAAAAGGGAAAAACCTGTTAGCATGGGTCTTCCCAAGAGCAATATATTTGTTGAAACCGGGAAGCTAATTGGTTGCATGCCCAGTAATTGGAACGTTATATCATTTTTATTTAATGTCTTGCCGGCGGGTGCCATATTTAGCACTTTATGACAGATAGTGGGGTAATGAATGGGTGAAAAGTGTGGGCCTCATGCCCATGAGAGCCCATTATGATGAGGGGATGCTGCTGACAAATGGAAAGCCCTGCTTGCCTGGCTTGTACAGATGGTCTCATTAAAGATATGGGTCGACTTTCTGCACTGCCATCAGAATGCTGGAAAATGTGCATTCAGTGGCAGCCACCACCATTTCCTCTCTGCTGAACTGATTTTCAGTTGAAACTTACTGAATAAACGCTATATTAAAATTATATTTTCCAGAGATGCCCCACTTTTTTGATTCATCTTGATTACGGGACTAAAAAATAATCAATTCGTAGTTCTCAATGACTATGCAATTACTGTTTGGCATTTTATGTGATGACAATGCCTATTTAAAAACTTCCTACTGGTCCCTTTTTGTAGTAAGCATGATAGACACACAAAGTTATAAGCATTTTTTGCCTGTTTTTTAATATATTTTTATGAGGTGTTTTTAAAAGGGGGCAATTTTAACAAATAACATTATAATTAAGAAAAAAGTTCTTGACCTGTCTAGTCACTCCTATCGAGCCAATTAAGGCCTAGTGAATTGTGTTTTAAAACTTAACACCTGGAGGAGTGTCTAAGCCTTTGCACATGACACAATTACCGGTTTAGTTTTCTCTATTTTTCAAGGTAAACAAATATAAAGTAACTGTGTACTAACTTTTACAGAAAATTGCTACATTTTTTAAATAGCTTGCTGCAGATGTTGTGTTCACCAAGCTTTTGCATATGACTGTACTATTTTGCATACACTGACTATGGTTGCCATTACAGATCTACCATAGCCCTAAAGACAATGAGAAATCTATAAGGATTAAAAACTGGACAATGATGAAAACTCAGCTAAATAAAAACAAAATGAAATCACATGTATCAAAGAAATACATGTTTTCCCAGCAAATACAGACTAATATATTAGTCGTCTATACAGCCTAAGCCTCCAAAACAGTGATGATAACTACATTTGGCACATTTGTCCATAAAAATTCATTGAACTGCTACAGAGTGTGCTTGGCACTTGAAAAATACCATCAGGCAATTTGTGCTTCATGAATAACTGAATTGGTCAATTATGACCCTGCAGGCTGCCACGCAACAGAAAAATGTTTCTGTGAACCTGAAAAATATGATGCTGTTACCTTACTATTTCAGGCCATTCAATGAGGTAGCGAGTTACTGTTTCACAAATAGAAAGCAGAGTTGAGATTGGCATAAATAAAACTACTTTAGACAGATGTGCCAAATTGATGTAATAAAATGGATTTAGTTACGGTATATCCACTTAAGTCTGTTCTGTACAGCTAAGCTAGGACTTCATAGGAAGGTCCGTATTACTTCCAAGGACACTGATTTAGATTGTCAAGTTTGCACATGCCTACTGTTTCACAGAGTTTACTGTAAACAAACACATATTTTGTGGATACCTTCTTACAAATCTTTTGTCAACAGTTATAAAAGCAGTATTCACCCAGAGGATTCTAGGAACATGAGCAAAGCATTCATGCCTTTAGGTAATGCAGTCTGTTTTGCCACAAGCTACAACACATCAAGTATGTTTCATTTTCCAAAAGCTACATGGATCATCAGATCAGATCAGAATTCTTTAATAGCAGCAACCAAATGTATGCTTGTTGTACCTTCCTGGAAGTATTTTTCTAAACTGCAATTTCACATCAAATGCAATTTAAAAGATAACTCTGATTATACTGTATAACCTTGGTTCCCTAGTCTTGGTCCTGGAGTCCCCCCTTTCCCTGCACACTTTCATGTTTTCCCTGGTCCCAACAATTTAGCATGTCCAGTTGGCCTGACTGCATGTCTTTGGACTGTGGGAGGAAACCCACGCGGAGAACATGCAAACTCCACACAGAAAGGACCCTGGGGCGCGGCCGGGGAATCAAACCCAGGCCCTTCTTACTGTGAGGCGACAGCGCTACCCACCACGCCACCGTGCCGCCACAACTAAACATCATTTGAATAAATTTAGTATTACACAGCAACTAAATATTATGTTGCACATTGCACTGTCCCTTTGTTTATGAATCCACACATTACTCTTATTGTTTATTGTTTGGTATATTTTATTTTATTGTTTATCTCTACTTTCCTTTTATATATCTGTAAATAGTGTACGGCAAACCTTTGACTCCTATTCATTTTGCTCTTGCTTGCTCTTTACTGTGCTTTGTACTGCTGCAATAGAAGAATTCCCCTCTGGAAATAATAAAGTGATCTATATATATATATTTATATATATATATATATATATATATATATATATATATATATATATCAAGTTTTTTATATTAGGTGTGTCCTCTCTGCCTTTAGTACAGCTTCCGTTCTTTTTCAGCAGATCTGCTTTCAGTTTTTCAAAGAAATCTGCAGGGATATTTTTCCAAAGCTCAGTCTTAGAAGTTGGTTGCATTTTCTGCTTCACATGATCGAATAATCCCAAACACATTCAGTGATGTTGAGGTCTGGAGCAGAGTGTTTACGAAGCAGGAGTTGAGCGCTATAATTTGGGTGCAGAGCATCAGTCCTTTTTTCCCCACACTGATTGCCTCTGCATGACATGAGTGATGCGGCAGCATCACTGCTACAGCTCGTACACAACAGCCATTCGTGCACAGCGTCGGCATTGCAGAGCTGTTCACCAGATCTACATACTGGAAATTCTCAATCACAACAAAGATCTACAGATTATACATACAGTCAGTCTCATGTCATCTATTTTGCTGTGAGAATGATAAAGAAGATGGTGTTAAAAGCATGTGCATTTGTTTAGTCTACCCTCAGCAGTTTTCTAGCTTGTGAAATTCTAGCCATCGCTTCAAGCCTTTAATTACCGAAAAAAGCCTTTGTAGCACAGAATATTTAACTAGATTTCATTTAATAACAGCCATAAATTGTATAATTAATGAAGCATATAAATAATTAATGAATAAAGTGTGTAGTGTCCACACATTCAAGACAAAAAAATCTGAAGAAAATATTTTAAGAATGTTTCATGAGTAGCAGATGCAGAGCGAGGAGGTTTCTCTGATGTGTGAGCGAGGAGCGATCTAGAAATGAAAAACAGAAAACCTGGAGCAAAGCTGGAGCGGAGTGATTACAGAAATGCTTTGAGCGAGGAGCGGAAATGTCTGCCACTCCACTCACATGATTTAACTAGAAATTAAATGAATGAAGGGTGGTCTCTTACTTCCCCTTACTGACCAAAATCTATTAAATTTAAATCCAGGGCCTTTGGAAGAAAAACAGCCCCACAGTATCACAGATCCACCACCATGCTTCACAACAGTGATGAGGTATTTTTGTGTCCATGCCAAACACATCTCTGGTGTTTGTTGCCATAAATCTCTATTTCGGTCTCATCTGATCGTAAAACATGGTCCCACTGAACATACCAGTAAAATTTGGCAAACTGTAGGCGCTTGAGTTTTTGAAGTAGTGTTTGATTGAGGTTTTGGAGACGTTGTGACCCCAAGACTTAACTAATGTCTGCAGTTCACCAACTGTGATCCATGGAGATTCTTTGTCCACTCAACACCATCCTCCTTACTATGTGTAGGGTCAGTATAGACATACGTCTTCTTCCTGGAACATTCTTAACATCTCCAGTTGTTTTAAACTTCTTAATTACTGACATGGTAGTGGATACAGGCATTTTCAGCTGTTTTCTTGTAGCCATTTGCTGGTTTGTGCAGCTCACACATCATTGCTGTATTCTCTGGTCTTTTTCATAGAGATAGGAATTTGGCCTGTGTTTCATCTCATGTATATTCCCTAGCGAAACAGGATATCATGGCTTACCATTTAAGTGGTCCATATCACACATATATATAAGAAAAATATTTTTCAAGATTTAGTTTCTTCTTTCAATCATTGTACCTTAAATAAAGTTTAGAGTTTTGATAATATTTTGAATGAAAGATCAAATAAATAAGTAATTAGGAATATTTTTAACAGCTTATTTTGCTCGAGATTACCAGGGTGCCAATAATTGTAAATATATACACATATTCATATATATATGTGTGTGTGTGTTTTCTACAAAAATCTGCTGCATTACAATAAATAATAATAATGCATTGAATTGATTAAAAAACGTGTTCATCTTTTCCAAATGCATAAAATACATCAACACAGTTAAGGCTAAGTAAACTAAAATATAAAACTGTTCAGATGAAATACATTTTGTTCACATAAAAATAATGCAAACATTTACATCAGTACATTCAATCCCTTTCTTTTTCCAGTGTGTATGCATCCCACTGTAACATGGGCATGAAGAGCTGCAAGAATGTGATGTAAACATGGAGAAAACAGTAGTACGTGTTTGCCATGCTTGAGCAATGGTGCACACCACTAACATTTTTAAGCCTGAATGGTACATTGTGTGACTGGTTAACTAGAAGAAAAGGGGGCATCTCAGAGTATGTCATCAGCATCTGCACTTTGCATTAGTCCAGTTGGTGGCAATCTCACTCAGGAAAAATGCCCATGGTTGAATTAACACCTACAATGTTGAATTTCAGCTTGCAGTGTCCATTTAAAACCAGCTCGGCACAAATGAACAATTCACTGGCCATTTGCTGTGTGCACCATGAAAACAGAACGCAGAAAAAACATCAATATAGACTAATACCAGACACTGCCACCTACATGAGGGCACAAATGAAACGCAAGCACTGATGGGTAAAAAAGGAAAGATAAATCACAGAGATTCATGCTTAAACTGTGTGATTACACAGCCTAACAAAAGCTGTATGAATTTTCACCTTGTTTGTGTATATTTGATTTCAACATCAGAAATGTTGACAAACTGTATGAACCACTCAATAAAGAGCAGCTTAATGGAATTTCTGAGTTAATAATGACAAACTATAATTAATACATTTTAGGTCTAAAATACATTGACTACATCGAAGCCTTTGACTATGTTGATTGCATAAAATTATGGAATGTCCTCAGGAAAATGGGAATGAAAGAGCATCTCATTGTTCTAATGATAATTCTCTACACTGATCAACAAGAAATGGTCAAAACAAATAATGGACAAACAGGCTGGTTCCACACTGGCAAAGGAGTTAAATAAGGCAGCATACTATTATCATACCTGTTCAACCTGTATGCCGAATGTATAATGAGAGAAGAAGAACTGGAGGAAGACGATGTGCAAATGATACAACACTCACAGCAGAAAATCTGGAAGACCTGAAGGCCCTCATAAGGAAGGTTAAAGAACAGAGTGAAAAGATGAGACTTCAGCTCAATATGAAGAAGACTATGGTTATGATTGGCACTCAGCAGAACAAGGATAAAAGAGCTTGAAAAGTCTTCAAATGCAATGATCTGTCTCTACAAACAAAGATCAGAACTGTCCAGGCTATGGTTGTTTAATGTGGTTCTTTATGGATGTGAAAGCTGGACAATAAACAAGCAAGACAGGAAAAATGCAGATGCCTTTAAACTTTGGTGTTGGCAAAGACTTTTGAGAGTGACCTTGGACAGCAAAGAAGACTAATGAAAGGATCCTCAAACAAATCAAGCTTCACCTCTCACCCGAAGCCCAGATAACCAAACTTACACTTAATCTTGTTTTGGACATATTCTGAAATGAACCAATTTATTAGAAAAGAACTTTATGCTTCTGAAGGTAAAAAAGGAAGAGGATGACCAGCAACAAGATGGATACAGCTAGAGAAATCATGAACCAGCCATTCAGAAGCCTGAAGATCCAAAGAGAAGACAGGGTATTCTGGAGCAACACCATCCATATGGACACCAGTCCGACAACCAACCTACAGCTCAGCCTTAAGAAAGCAGCAATTCACTTGTAGTGTGAGCAGGTACGGTGCTGTGAAAAAGTGTTTGCCCCCACACAATTTCTTCTATTTTTGCTAATTTGTCACATTTAAATGTTTTAGATCAACAAATTTTATTATAAGATAAAAACAACATGAGTAAACACAAAATGCAGCTTTCAAATGATCATTCCATTTATTGAAGACAAAGATTTATTCAAAACCTATATCACCTACGTGATCAAGTAACCACCCCTCTTAACCTTGTGCTGCCCTTGGCAGTAACAACTGCAATCAAATGTTTGCAATAACTTGCTTTGAGTCTTTTACATCACTGTAGAGAGGTTTTGGCCCACTGTTCTTTGCAGAATTGTTTTAATTGAGCTACACTGGAGTTTTTGAGCATGAACTGCCTGTTTAAGGTCTTGCCACAGCATCTCAATAGGATTTAAGTCAGGACTTTAACTCAACCACTACAAAGTCTTAATTTTGTTTCTTCTGAGCTGTTCAAAGATAGACTTGCCTCTGTGCTTTGGATCACTGTCCTGTGGCATAACCCAACTGCGCTTGACCTTTAGGTTACAATCTGACGAGCAGATGTGCTCCTTCAGAATTTTCTGACAGAGAGCAGAAGTCATGGTTCCATCAATTAGGACAAGTCGCATCAATTCGGACAGAAGCAAAGCAGCCCCAGACCATCACGCTACCACCACCATGTTTGACTGCTGGTATAATGTTCTTATGATGGAATGCAGTAATAGCTTCATCCCAGATGTAACAGGACCCATGTCTTTCAGAAAGTTCCACCTTTGACTCATCAGTGCACAGAATATTATCCCAAAAGTCTTGGGGGTCATCTGGATGGTTTTTTGGCAAATGCAAGATGAGCCAATGTGTTCCCTTTGGTCAGCAGTGATTTGTGCCTTGCAACTCTCCCATTGATGCTATTTTTGCCCAGTGTCTTCCTTATTGTGGAATTTATCTTAATTGAGGCAAGTTAGGCCTGCAGTTTTTTAGATGTTTGCCTGGGTTCTTTTGTGACCTCTTGGATGAGTCGTTGATGCGCTCTTGGTGAAATTTTAGTAGGTGCTGCTTTTATGACCTTGTAGCCTGCTTCACATCGACAGATGTGACTCAACAGGTCTGGCAGTAAACATGTCTGGTTGTGGCTACTGAAACTGAACCCAATATTCAATGAATTTGGTTAACTGGTTGATTTATTAGCTAAGGGGGCAGTTACCTTTTCACACAGAGCCAGGTAAAGACTGAACAGCATTTTTCCTTCAATAAATGAAATCATCATTTAAAAACAGCAATTTGTTTAATGATCTGAAACATTCCAGTGTGACAAATAAGCAAAAATAAAAGCAGTTGGGAAGGGGGCAAATACTTTTTCAGAGCACTGTAGCTAAAGAAAAAGAACAACTATGGCTGAAAGCTAAAAAAGATGTGAAGTCTGGGGGCATTTTTTTTAAATTAAGGATAGTCATACACAACATATCATGGCTGTCCAAAAAAGAAAAAAGAGTATCTCCAAAATGGAAACATTACAGGAGAAGACAAAAACGGTCTTAATTTTTAATATACATTAATGAAATGAAGTTTATTTCCAAGTGTTCTTGAAACACTTCTACAAGTAGTATGTAAAGGACAGCAGTCATGTTCAAATGGTGTAGAAAAATAAAAGTACACAAAAATAGAGTTGTTTTTTTTTTTTGACAGCAACAAACTGCAAGTCTGACATAGCTTTTCACAGAAACACAACATTAGATCCAACCACCGGCAAAGAAAATAAGCTGCTGTCGATTCTGGAGCAGAAGAACGGTCAGTAAATGGTACATTTCCCTCCACGCCAGTGTTCTGACAAACTAAAATACTCCTTGCGGAGGTGCAGCACATACTGTAACTGACATATCAGAACGAGTGTTATTCTTACAAACATCAATGAAGCTCATCATGTTACATTACTAACATTATTCACTTGAATATTCGAAGCTGTATCAGTTATTACAATTATCATTATTATTATTATTATTATTATTATTATTATTATTATTGTTCAGCAACTACTTCAAGAATACTGAACATTCAGCAGTGCATCTTGTGACAAAATTGTACACATTAACTCCATATAACTGGTTAATTAGCTTAATGTACAATTATTTTTTAAACAGTTTTCACATTTCACACTTGTCCTGGGAACCTATTTATACATAGCTTAAAACGTTAAACCATTTAAATGATGCTGCAGCCTAAAGAATTATGACAATCTACATTTTTATTATTATGTCACTCATTTTCAGCAAAACAAAGCACCTCATATCTTTTCCATAGTAGTAATCTACCTCCTGGTGAACACCACCTCAGTATGTCAGAACACTGTCAAAGTTAACAATATATTATTAGTCAATTATTTTGCATGAAGATACTTGCAAAATGCAGATACACACATCAATAACTAAGAATTTTACTGTTTTAAAACAAGTTCTTACTATAATCTATATACGGAACGCAGTGAGTTAAAGACAGATCGTAGACTAATTTTGCATAACCATGACTAAATCAGACACAGACAAATATTGTAAACATTTACTTATTAAGCAGACCTTCTTACACTGTGTGTTGGTATGAGAATGTAATGTTAGGAGTCAAAATCAAGCACTATTATTGCTGTAGCTCTGTATGTGTGTATATCAGATGGGAGCTCGAGCTAGTGATTCAGATTCAAGTCACGAGTCGCATGATGACTGACTCATAACTCGACTCAAACTACTCTCAAACTCTATATTGAGGATTCACGAAATTCTGTCTCATTAAAAAACATGAGTAAAACCTGGTAAGATGGTAAATAAAACCTTACGTTTGGAATCGGATTGCAGTCAGAAGTGCAATTCTATAACTGCAATGCTCTCACAGCTCACAGTCGGGTCAATTTCGGTATGGCTTCTGTCACAAATGGGGCCTGGAAATTTGATGCAAGTGCAAAACAAGGCTTTAATTCAGGAAAGGCTGGTGGTGGTTCCATACTGGTGTGGGGTGTGTTCTCATGGCATGGGTTGGGTCCACCTAAACACGTCGTTGACCAGTGACCACTACGTTTCACTGCTTGGTGACCATTTGCAGCCCTTCAAGGACTTCATGTACCCCCAGAATGATGGGATATTCCAGAACTATAATGCACTGAGTTGTCCAGAATTGGTTCGAGGAGCATTCTGGAAAGTTCTGACGAATGGTGTCGTCTGCACGTTCGCCCGACATGCACCCAATTAAGCTTTTATGGGATGTGGTGCAGAGATCCATTCACACCCAAGATCCTGCACCTACAAATACCACAGAGTTGTGGGTGGCTAACCAGATGACCTCACACAACATTCCTCCAGATGTCTTCTGTCCACTTGTGGAATCAATGCCATGTCGAGATGCTGCATCTTCGCTGGGCTAAAGGGGGTCCTACACAATACTAGTTCCTGTCCAATAACATCTGGCATGTCAGTGTATACCATTATTGATATTGCAGTGGTGTTCATGCCTGAATGTGGAATCAATCTCCAGGCTCTAGTGTGTGTGCTCATCACTAATGTCAGTATATGTCAGTCACTGCGTGATCAAACACTAATGTGGTGCTAAGTTAACATCTGAAATTTAATACCGGACCGATAACAATTACTACTATAACCACTGTACTATTACTTTCACGGTATTTCACAGTGTATAATATTACATATGGAGTTCATCACTACTTGCGCATCCATATAATTTACATAATACGAAGAATTTTGACTGTTTTGACATCTTGAAACCTACAGTGTCAAAAGCCCAAATAGGGGCTGCAGCGTGACAACACTTCTTATGTAGGCACACACAGTCTTACCGGTTCTGACCGGTTCTACATCATAAAATCTGCACTGTCAGAAGTGCTTACAGAGCCAGCACTAATCAATAGGGTGAAATGCACCTCTGTCATCTATCTAGACACTTTAGTAAAGCTTTTATTGGTATGTGCCCTGCACCTCTCTGATCTTTCAGCAATTTTCTAACAGAAAGCACTATTGCACTCTTTGTTCATATCCGTCCTGTGTTCCTGAGTCATTTATTGCTTGTGTGAGCCCACCGCTATCAGATGTAGTTTAGGACTCACTCCAGTGTGGATTAGAATAAGCTGTGAAGAGCCTTGAAATTGAACAGAGCTCCTGCGCTCAAATTTGAGAGGTAAATATTAAATGGATAGATTAGTTTTATCCACACTCTAATGATTGCTCAGGAATTTTGAGTGTTGCTGAGAGACAGGCAGAAGGAAAATGAGTGGTGATTAGCCAGTAATTGGCAGAAAATATGATACATATTATCATGCAATAGTTGGTAAAACTTCACTAGAACCGTGCTACATAACACTGATATAAACATGTCATAAACATGTAAAGGCAGATTTCATTTGATGTCATGAGTGTCATGTTTCCATTACCGATAATTGTCATATGTCAATGTTTGGTGTCATGATGGCTAAGTACAGTACACTTCTGTATGTGACATAAGCTGTCATGACATCAAACATTGTGATATCTGTCATGACAATTACCAGTAATGGTAACATGACACTGTTATATTGCTGGACAAAATCTGTCATGACAACTCACAATGGCATATGACATCTGCCATTACATGTTTACAGCAGGGTTCATAAGCAATAGACGTACAACAACTGATACTTTTTATTTGTTAAACAGTGTCTCGATTTGACGACTTAATAGCTTGCAAACCTTCAGGATGATGTCTAGACATATAAGTCCTCAGGTTCGCTTGGTTGATGGTATGGTTGCCTCATATTCCTCATTAAAAAAAAATAAAATAACAGTTGCTACTTCACAGCATTTTAGGAGTATGTTTGCCATATGCTTACTTGTCATTATTACTGTTCTCTCAGATATGAATGCAGCAGCATGTGTTAAAGCAGATGGAGAATTATTTTTAAAGCTCTGACTACATCGAGTTTATCCACAATGAACTGTCTTATTTGACACAGCCCTAACACAGCTCTAACACTAGCCCCAATTCCAAAATAAAATGAAAATTGCTAATAAAAACAGAATGCAGTGATTAGTAACTTCTGGATTACATTGAAAACCATACAAAAACACAATACATCATGTTTTACCTTATTAACTTTTTTTTTTAAATATACGCTTGTTACAAATATGATGCCTGCAACACATTCCAAAAAAGTTGCGACAGGAGGATGTTTACCATTATGTTACATCACCTTTCCTTTTAACAACACTTAATATCCATTTGGGGACAAAAGACATCAAATGTTTCAGTTTTGAACACAGAATTTTTTGCCTTCTGTTAAACAAGTCTTCAGCTTGGCAACAGTAAAGGACCTTCATTGTCGTATTTTGCGCTTCATAATGCGCCACGTTTTCAATAAGAGACAGATCTGGACTGCAGGCAGGCCATTCTAGCACCCACACATTTTAATTACGTAGCCATGCTGTTGTGTGCAGAATTTAGCTTGGCACTGTCAGGTTGAAATAAGCATGGAAGCTTCATCCATTGTTTGTACACTTATAGAATCATGGTAGCATACAGAAAGCTCTGGTTCTGTGTGCTGAAATTGATAAAAAAAAAAGATTTTACTGTTGCCAACGGCACAGTGTACATGACATAACTCATTTGGTGTTGTATGTATCCATGTAAGTAATGTATCTCCAAGCCCATATGGTGATATCCATCACAGAAGCATGCAGTGCTGTCGGCATACAGATGCAGTTTTCAGCCCTTTATTCACAGAATTGAATCTGGATTCCCTGAATGTTTTAATGATATTATGCACCGTAGAGGGTGAAATAGCTAAGATCTTTGCAATTGCTCATTAATGATTGTTGTTATTAAACTGCTGGATTATTTGCTGATGCATTTTTAGTCTTTTATATCCAAGCATGATTGTATCACCTCTTTTGGATGTTTTCTGAACATTTTACAATGTTTCTAATTTTTGGGAATGTGTTACAGTCCTCAGTTTCACAATGAGTGTATATTTACAAAAAAACTTGCTAAGGTAAAACATTACATATCTCGTCTTTGTGCTGTCTTTTTTAAATAAAGGTCAAATTGGATTTACAAATCACTGCTGTCTGTTTTTATTTCCATTTGACATACTGTCCCAACTTTTTGGAATTAATGTTTTAAGTATAGTATTATATTACAGTAGGGGTGGACATTGTGGCAAAATATTATATCTCAATACTTCAACACATTTTTACAAAACATGATATGCATCATGATATTTCATTTGTTGGAGATTTAGTAAGATAGAATCTGTCAACATATAAAAAATACTATAATATTAATGACAGTAACAAAAAGTCTAATCACATTTACTTTTATTTAATGGTTTACAAACCGCACTTCACTCCAACTAAACAGGCATAATTATGCTCACTTTGTAACGAAACGTAGTTAGTTAGTTCTCTTTAAATACTGACGATGTTGACAACATGCTCAGAAAAACATATTGTGGCATAATTTAACACAATATCTCCACCCCTATTATATAGTAACATATTCAACAATTACATTTTTCTCATATTTAGCAAAACGTCATCAGCATTTCAAAACAAGTTGCAAATTGCATGCATGAATTAAACTGCCACTTACCTCGGGCATCAAAGAACTCCTCATCTGAGCTGTCCATTGATTCCTGTGCAATGTTCTGGAGCCTCCAGTGTGATGCACTAAACTTTCGTGAGGGCACTAGAAAACAAAAGAGGGTAATGAACTGCCTAAATGTAAAGCATTTCCCAAATACATATATCTATACCAAGTCTTACCTTTTTAATCTTCAGCAAAAAAAAAATGTTTGTGATTGGCTGACAAAGCCACACTCAAGTTTTTTTAAGTAAAGTCACTGCCTAATTTACACTGTCTGCTAAGTCCAAAACCCCTTACCCTATCATCAATGCATAGTCCTTGTCATCAATGCAGTCAAGTCAATTACACTGTTCACAATTGTTTTATTTACAATTGTATCTAGAACTGTTGTATCTAGAATTATGACCAGGCTTATTCCTAAAAGAATGCTGTCGTACTCCCATTTTTTGTATTAAACTATCCCTCAAATGCCTGCATTTCTCAAGACATGGGCAACAAACTACTGATAGGACCCTGATCTACAACAATGCTGAAACGTTTCAGGGCTGATGCCATTCTTGCTGTTTGTTATTGTGTCTTGTCTCCTGACATTAGAGCACAGTAAACACAGACGAAACCAGCTGAACCCTAAAGAATGACGGCACTGTCCCGGAGCTTCTCTTCTTGTGGAGAAATACAGTTGCGCAAACATCTCCCTAAGGGAGTGCCACTTTGAAGCTGAGCGTGGCTAATTAAAACGGAAAAGCGCCCACGCTGCTGGAGAAGCAAATTGAGAGCCAGCATTGGATTTAGCCAAGCTCTGATAAGCCTGCAAAAGACCCCTGCATTCACGCTGCATTGTTCTGTGCCTCTTTGTAGATACGGCACATTTTCTCCCTTTACATCTTAACTGAAAGCAACGACAATCTGGTTCTCCCCGCCAGACGGCAGACACATTAGCTTCAGAGATGAGAGGGGGGATCTACATGCATGTTCTGAGCCTCGTGCACTCTTCAACAAAGCCCTCAGGCTGGCAAATCCCAACAGAGACGTAAGCCATACTTTTTGATTAATGTTCTGGATTAATGAAGATAAATATGGCATTTGCACAAGACGTGTTTAGTACAGTAATATAACCTGTAGCCTTTCTTAAATAATGGAGACTACTGTGCTTCTAAACTGTAGCAGGGTTACAGAGTTAATGTGATTCATGTTTGGGGCTCAGGTGGCCACTGCCTGGTGCTGGGCAGCATGACCTCAAACATCTATTAAATCCCTGAGAAATACCACTAGCAGTTGTGCTTGAGTATTTCTTTTCATAAGCTCTATGGGGGGAACTTAAACTCATTATAAATTTCACCAGTTCACCCTTATTAGTACTTCAATCTATGACCCTGTGTTGGCTGATGAAATTCTCCAATCGCTCTCCTAAAAAAGAAGCTGGAGCAAAATTAATAGTATTCTACCGGAGTGAATAATATTCCAGTAAAAGCAGTAAGGAATAACTCGTGTACCATGAAGCCTTACAAATTAGCTCCATATCATTACACAAACTCAGAGGACCTTAAGTAAAATCAATCAGCTACACAAGAGTATTACAAAGCATCTTATTTCAGCAGGCCTAGCAATAGAACCACCTTTTCATTTCATGACTTCATTGCCTCTCTCCAACACTCATCTCTATCCCTGTCTATCACCAGGTCTGATTCTGCCAGGTTTTTTGATGAAAGCGATGAGTTTTTAATGGCTCGCTGACGATGGGTCGTTAACATGGCCGCTCCATAATCCCCACGGGCACTTCTTTTTTCCCCTTCACATCTGATGAAGGGTCATTTTCGGCCCTCTAACCTCAATCAATACTCCTCCAGCTCTACTTCATTAGAGAGCCAACCCGCTGGTTCTCAAATCTGGGTGAATGAAAGGGTTATGACAATCCACCTCTCCAAGTGATTACTCACTTGTTGTCTAGTCTAAATGACAAAAATGTTGGTACTTCCACAAAGAAATGGATAGCAATTGCGATGTGATTAGACAAAAGAAGCTGGGCAATTGATGTATTACCATGTAGACGCCTTCACTGAATTGGGTTATTGTGTAAGGATAATACAGCCAGAGAACCATACAATGATTATTTCTATGATTAGTCCAACTACTGACTTTTGTTAATTAACTGAGTAATCTAATGATTAAGTTACTGTTTCAGCAAGAAATACATTTACATAACGGCACAAGAAACTTGAAAAATACATCATCCAAAATATTAAATTGCTTTCCTTTACATTACTGTTTCGCTTATTTCTCAGTTGATACTGTTCCTGAATCAAAAGTATGATTGAATACAAGTTCAAAATGAGTTATTCATTATAACTCTTCACATAGTTAATAAATTAATAATAACTTTACATTTCTTTCTTCTTTTTTTAATTTAATGGTTATTTTTATTCTTCAACTTTTCATCTTTCCTATTCCCTATATTAGCACACATTTAATCATTTCTCATTTTTGTTACTGCTTATATGATTCTGTGTGGTGCATGTCTGCCAAGGCAAAATCTTATATGGCACAAAACATATTTCTGACTTTTAACTGACTTGGGCTACATCCACAACCACATGATACAATACTAAATAGCATGTCAAAAATAGTACACCAGCAACAGAAGGCCATTAGTGTAGTATGTGTAGTACAGTAGTATATGTAGTACAATAGTATGTGGTTTTGGATGCAGCTTTGGACTTTAGACTAAAATCTTTTTCTTTTCAGTCATTTATACTTTAATTATGTTTGTTTTATTAAAATAAATATATTTTATTAAAATAAACATTTTTCAAGTTTCTTGTGTTATGTAAATTTAATTTCTTGCTGAAACAGTAACTTAATCGTTAGATTACTCAGTTCATTAACATTTTTGCAAAGATCAAAGTAAATTAAGTAACTTTTTTGTGATTTAATTAAACCTTTTTAAATGTATGTGTGCTGTGTTTGCAAAAATGTGTGTTATGGTACTGACAGTTTTCAGGTTACACACTGATTTTTAGACTGGTGGATCTAAGTTTTCACCATGTGGCCAAGATAGACGCAGTCTCACTTCCTGCTCTAAAATGCAGGGATGTGGCTAAAAAAGGCTCCTCTTATGGACTAAAACCCCTTGTGTTGCGGTAGTGACATGAAAATGTGTGACAGCATTTTTTGAATAAAGATGAGTCCAATTTAAAAATTAAACTTACGATAAATCATTTTTACAAGTTGAAATTTAGGGGTTTGGGTTTGGGACAATCACCTGCCTAAAGAAAGTACCCAATAAATTATGATTCTGTATTTATCTGGCTTGTTCCTATCTCAATGAATGCATTGGGTACAAATAGTCATAATACTAATTTCTAATGTCTAAACTGTTTTCTTTTCTTTTGCTATGGAACTGCGGTTTGAACTAGTTTCTTACTGGCTAAAGTTATTTTATCATGACCGGCACATTTGTGATTTTATAACTGTATATTTTTACCGACTGTAAGTGTTAAAGCACCAAAGAAAAAGCATATTTAACCAGATTTAACAGGTCAGTGTTATTCTTATCATTTCTTTACTGAACTGCTAAAAAATTCAAAGTTCTCTTTTTAGCACAAACTATTACTTCTTATGATGCAAAGAAACAACAGAAGCCATATTGCCCCTCATGTATGAACTCTACTGTAATCTGTCACTTTAACATTACCAGGCACTTTTTTAAGCAAACAACGCAACAACAGGAAAAAATCCACAGTGACATTTTTTTATAATCGTTGTAATTGACTTTGCTGAATAATTATTGCAGCCCTAATTAAAGGACGACATTATGTCTGGCAATAAATACCTTAGCCCCCTTTGGTGGTAACACAGCTCAATTTTACTTGTGCTGGTATGAGGCAATATTGAGGAAAAAAATCATCTCATTTTACAGTACCACCTCCCTTTTTCCCTTCCCTCCTTATTAGAAAAGGTATTACATTACCCAATCCACATCCACAAGCCGTGGTAAATGCACTTTACCTCCCCTATGAGCTTATAATGAAGCTATTCATCTTCAGGCTCAACTCAGAAAAATGCCCGGGAATAGATGCAACTATAAACAGAGCCGGGATTTTAATAAGTCTGGGGATTTCAGTGCCAGTGGCTGCAGTTACATTGGCATACAACATGCATAAGAGTACAACAGAGGCCAGCCAGCAAAAGCAGGCTAGGCACCGAAGTTTGTCAGAAATTTATGTGAGAGGAGGGATGCCAGGCCTTAGAGTAGAGATCAACAGGGCAAACCAATAGAGCATTTAGTGCAGATGGCTGCCCTAAACCCATCATCAAAGCTGTGTTACAATATATTAAACCTATATTACCTTCAGTTTTACAGACAGGCAAAATAAAACAGCGCTGGTAATATAGTCAGTGACTGTGGCCGCATGTCAGGGCACTGAAAGGGCAGAACAGTGATAATGAATGTGAATTTAATGGCTTGTAGCATCACCCTGTCAGTCTAAAAATGAGCAGAGATTAGAAATAAGGGACGTACAGTATGGACAAAATACCAGTTTTGCAACTATACTGCCATTTATTATGATTAATAAATATTGCCATGCAATATATTACAAATGCACTGATGAATCAATGGTTTGACACAGTTAAAGATTTGCCTGCAATATTTTGATCCCAGTAATTTGCTTTAGTTGCATTTCGGAAAATTCTAGACCATCAGCACAGATGGGCAACATGATATACTATCATTATTGTGATAAATTACATCACAACATGCTTTTTGAGTGTATCTTGGGTATCATCAGTACTTCTAGAATAAAAAACTCAATGTATCATAAAAAGAGCACTTAAAGGGCCTGTAAAGCAGTGTAACTGCAGAAATAATTGCAAAGAGAGCTTTGTAATCAAACGTGTAGTTGGATTTAGCGCACTGTTGTCATAGTTTTGATATTATTTTTTTAAATGTGACACTACTTTGGCTATTCCAACTTATCATGGGTAAGAATAAATTAAATATCACTACATGGTGTATCGTGAAAACTTCTTGAAGTATTGTGATGTTACATTTTTACCATCGACAACCTCTGCAGCCAATTATACCGTTAGCTTGTTTTATTCATTTATTTTTACCAATAGTTTGCTTCTTCCAATTTGTTAAAATTTCTGCATAATTCAACCATTGAACACGTAAACAGAATCATACATATTAGTCAGATTTGTAGTAAAAAAGCGTGGTAGAGAAACTTACTGATTTCTTTACAGTGGTGGTACCGGGGTTGCAACGTCTACAATGTAAATATAGTCATTTTATTTACTATCCAAAATGAACATGTGACTTGTGACATGTGGGTTTTAATATGTAATGTTGATAATGGTAAATTAGAAGTAAATTTGAAAAGTTTTCTTTCTACTTCACTTTAAAATTCCCTGCATGTAGCTCTTTTTAAAAATACCAAAAGCTTATCTAAGAAAACGAAGTCTCAGGCATCAGACAGTCTTTTCATAACCATTCCATGTACTATCTTTCTGTCAGGTAGCCTTTGCGGGTAATAAATGCTTCACATATCTGTTTTCACTGCTGAATGTCTGTTTACATCCCACTGTATTAATTCTGCAATTCTGCAACAGTGGAATTCCCATTCAGCAAACCTCAGAAAAACGAAATATCATGATATCTGTGAAATGGCTTCAATTATAAGATGTGACACTGCAGTAACGACTGACAGGTGATGTAGTGTGCAGATCTAATTGCCCTATCTCATATGGTGCATGCTGACAATATTTGGAGAGATGCTCTCTCTCCTCCTCAGATAGCTCTGCACCTCTGCAGCTTTGTCATTTTCCCCCTCTGATTCATTCAAAGACACCTTGGGGATAATTACTGTTATTTTCCAAGCTGGTCTGCCACAAACATGGCCGGTGCTTAACGACCAACATTTAACACTGACTAACAGGAAAGTAACAAAATGTACTATGTATTTTGTACGCCACAGTGTACCTTTGTCTTTGGAGATTTTCCAAGGTGAAGAAACACCTGATTATTCTGGCAAATTTGGAGAAAATTTGCATATAAAGCAAAAGAAGCCACTGCTGTTCTCAGCAGTCTGCTGGACTGGCCACCCCAGAGTCCAGACTTCAACATCACTGAACACATCTGGGATTACTTGTTATGTGAGAAGCAGAAACCAACCAACTTCTAAGACTGAACTTTGGAGGTGTGGAAAAATATCCTTGTAAATTTCTCTGAAAAATGGCAATGGGTGGCTAAAGCTTCTGCATAATTTTGTGTATATACATATTTACATGTACACATATATACATATATGTATATATGTATGTATATATACATATATATGTACACTGATCAGGCATAACATTATGACCACCTCCTTGTTTCTACACTCATTGTCCATTTTATCAGCTCCACTTACTATATAGGTGCAATTTGTAGTTCTACAATTACAGACTGTAGTCCATCTGTTTCTCTGCATATTTGTTGGCACCCTTTTACCCTGTTCTTCAGTGGTCAGGACCCCCATGGACCCTCACAGAGCAGGTACTATCTGGGTGGTGTATCATTCTCAGCACTGCAGTAACGCTGACGTGGTGGTGGTGTGTTAGTGTGTGTTGCGCTGGTCTGAGTGGATCAGACACAGCAGTGCTGCTGGAGTTTTCAAACACCTCAGTGTCACTGCTGCACTGAGAATAGTCCACCAACCAAAAATATCCAGCCAACAGCGTCCTGTGGGCAGCGTCCTGTGACCACTGATGAAGGACTAGAGGATGACCAACACAAACTGTGCAGCAGCAGATGAGCTATCGTCTCTGACTACAAAGTGGACTGACAAGGTAGGAGTGTCTAATAGAGTGGACAGTGAGTGGACACTGTCTGATCCACTCAGACCAGCACAACGCACACTAACACACCACCACAATGTCAGTGTTACTGCAGTGCTGAAAATGATCCACCACCCAAATAGTACCTGCTCTGTGAGGGTCCATGGGAGTCCTGACCACTGAAGAACAGGGTAAAAGGGGGCTAACAAAGTATGCAGAGAAACAGATGGACTACAGTCTGTAATTGTAGAACTACAAATTGCACCTATATAGTAAGTGGAGCTGATAAAATGGACAATGAGCGTAGAAACAAGGAGGTGGTCATAATGTTATGCCTGATTGGTGGATATATACACTTGTAACTGTAAGTAACTGTGAGTTTTGCAAAGTACTGCACTCTTAGATTAATAATTGCAAAAATTGTATTAGATACCCTGGGCCAATACCAACCACATCAGCTTTCAGAGCTCATGGGCAGACTACGTTTACAATATTCAAATTTGAAGCTCTCTCTGCTCCTTTATGCATGTTTTCCCTCCCTTGCAAAATATGAGCAGCATCTCAGCCCCTCTAAGGAAATGCGGCAAAAGGTCAGCTCACAAAATAATTGGAGGAAAGCCAATAGGTTGATGGTGTTTGCAGTGTCTTGTTTGCCAAAACTGAGAGTTTGCATACATTTGCAGCTTTCTGAAGAAGCTCTTTTTCTGATGCATGACACACAAAAGACACACAAAAAAACCCCCAAACCCTCCAGCGATTAAGTGCAGAAGACACAACAACAACATTAACTATCCATCTCCAATATTACAGCAATGACAGTATTAAAGTGAATGTTATTCTTAAGTTGACAGATGGGAAAATAACCAACTTCAACAGATGAAAAATGGCAGATAAAATTTCTTTTTGTAATTCATGTCCTTTCTTTCAAGAAACTTACCAACAGCCTTAGTGGTGGCAGGAAGCAGTGGCAGAAATCATCAGAAGCAGGAAGACTAGGTTAATCTGTATCATAAATCACTTCTATGTCCCATTTCTTGACAAATGCCTTCCTTTAACATTCAGCTTTGATGAATGAAGTGCACTAAATCAGTGTTTTCAGTTCTTTTCAGACAGATGGAGCTCAAAAACAAAACACACTGTTTTTTGTGCTTTTGAATTGCTTCGTGATTCAAACGTTGAAAAGAAATTTGGCTATACGTGACAAACCTGGACAACTGTATGCAGCCAGGGTTTTCTACTGATAAAGACCATGCTTAGAGGGACATGTGTTAAACAGCTTTCAATATTTAAAATGTCTAATGAATTCTCTCTTTCTAATATCCTCCTTGTGGAGATTACACAGAGCCACAGCGCTGCCCGTAAGGGCAAAGTGTTCTCCTTATGTTGTCATATTAATGTTAGCATGGGCAAAATATGATAAGACTGAATATTCTGGGATAATAAATCATACAGGGAGGTCTAATTTCATTTGGTCAAGTCTAATTAATATATGACTTTAGTCCTGTTTGAGCTGGATTAGTTTTACCTGAGGCGGCACTGTAATTTAAGTGATTATTATTAAGTGATTATTTCTAGATCTGTGATTTTAATCCAGAATCTGCAATGACTGAAGTTTTTACAAGTCTAACAATAATAATTCTACAGTGAAGAACCTTCTGTAACTGGCTGAGGCAGTAATAACAGTCCTGTCTAAACTGAACTCACAGTAAAATAATAACAAAAACCTGCTAACAGACACAGCTACGTGCTGTGACGTTATTGTTGTTGGTATTGATATTGACTGTAGCACCTGCTGCATAACCCTGATGAGAACATCTGGACCATGATGTTTCAATCCAGGCTATCTGTCATAATTTGGAGAAAACTGAAAGCTCAAAAAAATGCATATGAGTGAGAAAACATCTCCCCTTTACACTGTTGCCTTAACAGGAACACACAGATTTTAAATACAGCCAAACTGCTGGAGACCCTCTATAAGACTTTTGTCAGTTATTAAATACGTCTTCCTTTCTTCTTAACCTTCCATATTCTGCTCTCAATACAAGCTGTTGGATAAAAATTCAAATGCATTTCCACAGAAAACTTGCTGTGAAATGCTGTAATATTAACAGTGAGGTCAAAGTTGAAGCCTGTGTTGGAGGTTTTTAACATTTTCTATGACAGTTCTACAAGGTTTTGTCTTTTCATAGCATTTAAATTCTTTTTGAAATTAAGTTAATGTTTCTTACTGGCAAACATTGATCTGCCTTCACTCTCACAACTCTCTATATATTGATGCCAAAGTTCTAAGCAGAAAATGGCATAATGTACTTAATGTAGAATTCAACAGATTCCTTAAAATGTATGCATAATTAATTTGTGGAGATAAAAGCAAAGTCATTCAGTGTGATTTGATAAAGGGGGAAAGCAAATAAACTTCACTAACTCAGATTTCTCTACAATGGTGGTGATAGGAACCAGGGGTAGCAATGTCTACAATGCATATACAGTCATTTTATTTGTTATCCAAAATGACCAGTGAACCTATACAGGTCTTAATAAAGTCATGTACTATTTTTTGTTGACTTATTAATTTGTAACAAATAAAAACAATAAAAATAATTTTTTTTCCTGTAACTGTTAATGCACAGTTATAGTTCATGAATTTAAAAAATAAATAAAATAGCAATTGTGACATGTACAAAAGTGCTGATACTAAAGATGGACCAATCAGAGTATTTGGGGCCAATAGCCAATATCAATCAAAGCCAGGACTGGATACAAAGGTGCAGTTAGTGATTCTGGAGATCAACTGCTGATATTCAAACTCAAAACAAATACACCCCTCCCTTAGTGCTCTTTCAGAAGCTCCACCCCCCCAGATTTATGGACTCATTGACAAAGTGAATGATCCTTATTTTGATTGTCATGTCCATAAAACCCTTCGCAAACATTGTACAAATACCACAATACAACGTTAATGTAAACAACGACACAGCAGTAATCTAACTAGGTTGTGGGCCAGCAAACTGTCGCTACAATTGCTGCTGCGAAGTTAACCAGGCAAAAAGTAAGCTAATTTTACCGAAGTGTCGAGCAGAAACAGAGCAAACCTCCTAATTCCTTTTCATGACATTCAACTCTCAAGGAAGCTAAAGTCAGTGTTTTTTTGGCCAGCGTCTTGTTCTAATTTTCCTGTTCCACCTTAAATGTTGCAGCAGTTCCATTCTGGCATCTCACACAAAATATGGCTCATATGTTTTATGTCACTAATCAGCTCTCAGGACTGGGAGAAATATCGGGTGACTGACAGCCATTTTTGGGCTGAAAATAGGCTGATCTCAATACACAGCCGATCGATCCTTCCATCTCTAGTTTACAACCTTCCAGGTGTAAAGTCTTAGGCCTTAAGTGACTTATTGCTAACACTCCACAAACATGGGCTCTTCTAGGGAGCTGGCTGAGGATCTGAAAATTAAGCTAACTGATGCCTACAAAGCAGTGGAAGGCTAAAAATGATATCAAAGCGCTTCCAACTTCCACTGTCTGAAATGTCATTAAGAAACAGCAGTTAAGGGTAACTGTAGAAGACAGAACACGATCTTCAAGACCAAGAAAATCCTCTAAAAGAACTGCTCGTACTCTGGCCCAAAAGGCAAGGCAAAACAATCATATGACAGCAAAGGACCTGCAGGAAGGTTTAGCTGACACAGAAGTGGTGGTGCACAGCTGTACTGTGCAGTATGGCTTGCAAAAACATGATCTGCAAGGAAACAGTAGAAGGAAACCTTACCTGTGACCTAATCACAAAAGTCAAAGTTCATAGTATGCAAAACAACATCAAGATAAGCCAGAGGCATTTCGGATACAAGTGCTGTGAACAGGTGAGGTAAAAACTAAACTCTTTGGCCACAATCATCAAAGGTATGTTTGGAGAAAAAAGCATTTGAAAAGAACACTTTGCCAGCGGATAAGCAAGAGGTTGGATCTGCTTTGAGGTTGTGTGGCAAGACACACTGCATGGATAGATGGAAGAATGGATTTTACTAACCATCCGTAAATTCTGGAAGCAAATGTGACACGGTCAGTCAATAAACTGAAGCAGGACAATGATCAAAAACATACCTCATCCACTGAGGAAAATCTAAATTAGCTATGTGTAAACACCCTCCCCAAAAGCGCATAAAACTAAGAAGTGAACAGTAGAGAATAACAAATTAAAGTAGTGACAAAGAAATGTTTAAAAAGACATTAAACTAAGAAGGGCTAAAGAGCATTTAAAGGCATTGGCATTAAGCTTTCTGGAACTTAGACAACCAGAAAAACGACATTTTTATTTAATATTGACCACTTTCGATTGAATAAGATTAAATGCCATAATAGATGATGTATTATCATCATTTACCTGTCTATCATCCCTCAGCTTTAAAATACCCTTGTCACAAAAAGCCTAAATACCATTTTGCTGCATGTCTCTGCCACCAGTGTGCTCTGGATTCCCTAATGACCATAATAAAGGGTTAATAAAATTATGTAAAACCACTGCAGTACAAAAATAGATTAATCCAAAATGGCATTTTCACACCCTACACTGAAATGGGAGAATCAGAGAGTTCATTCATAAAAGGTTTTAGATTCAGCACCCCTTCTGATCAAGCACTTCAAAAGCAGCAAGATCCATAATTACAATCCAGCTTCTAAAACCCAATTTTGTTCTCAGAAATACATTAGGGTAATAATCCTTTAGAGAACCCTAATACATACGGCCTTTTACAGGTTGTCCCGCTCTCTTTTATCCGTCACTCAAGCCAAAACACCTGTTCAATTCAAAACAGATAACACTTTAAACCAAGCTGATGCAGAAGGTTCTTAAAGCCGTTGCAGGTACCAGCTCAGGCTTTGGGTCAGTGAGCATATCAGTTATAGAACATCAGAAATCCAACCTTCTCTAAGGTCACTTATCTAAGATCAGACCTCATCAGCCCATGTTGTCTTACTCTAGGCTATGTAAAAGGTATAAAAAGAATCAGATCAGTATTAACTAATCTGACATGCGTGATAAATATGGGCCCTCTTTTTGGGAAGAATTCAAGAAATAAAACTATTACCATTAAAGAAACTTCCAGCCGTAACATACCAGTTCAAATGGCACAAGAGGGTTTATGCAAATTCCTTGAAATTAGCCATCAAGAGCTTTGACTGAGGACTTTGATGTCCATGGGGTGATTATGAAAATTCATCAGAATATTAAAAATTATTATCTTTAATAATACAGTACATGCCCTAAAGCCATTCATAGTTTCTTCTGAAATTAAGAGTATTAATAGGGAGTTTGTTCTAACTTTGCTGCTGTAACAGCCTCTACTCCTCTGGGAAGGCTTTAGCCTAGATGTTGGAACACTGTTGTGAGGATTTGATTGCATTCAGCCACAACAGCACTAGTGAGGTCAGTTGGCTGATTAGTTCTGGATCACAAACATCACTCAGACTCATCCAAAAGGTACTGGATGGGGCTCCATCACTCCGGAGAACACAGTTCTCACTGCTCCACAGCCCAATGAAGGGAGGCTTCATACCCGTCTAGCTGACGCTTGGCACTGGGCAACGTGACCTTAGGTTTATGTACAGCTGCTCCAGAGCATCCTGTTGTATTGGCAGTGCTTTTCTATGAAGACTGAGGGGTCTGGTTACTTTTGGACCTACAGTGTATATAACAGTGCTGCCCAAATATACTACTATTGTGATTATACTGTTGCCTATTGAGATTGCAGTATGCCCTGCAAAACAATGCACTGGTAAACCAATAATATGACATGAGTCATATTATCATCAAATGTGTGATGCTCACCACAAACAGAAAAAACTGGGATTGGTTGGAGGGTTTATTTGCATACTGTAATGTCTCCAATATCAGAACTGCAAAGGCCAATATCACAATAACAATTAACAAATGTGAAGCCCTAACATATGAAATATTTTAGAGGACATTTGTCAAAATCCACATTTTACATGATGCTGCTTTAGTAGGGGTTGACAACATGGCAGAAATATTGTATCACAATACTTCAAGACATTTTCCCCGATACATCATATGCATCACGATATTTAGTTTCTCTGAGATTTAATATGTTGGAAAAGACAAAGCAGAACCAGTAGTGCCACATATAAAAGATACTATAACAATAATAAATTATTATTACAGCTATAATTATGTTTATTCAGTGTTTTACAAACTGTACTGCACTAAATTCAAATATAAACATACCTAATTAGGCTCACTTTGTAATGATACATGTAGTTAGTCAGTTAGTGTTCTTTAAGAACTAACGGTCTCTACAATATACTCAGAAAGGCGTATTGTGACATAAGTTCACACAATAACAATTAAATATCGTCACATTGCCCACCCCTACTGTTAAGTATTTAAAAGTTTATTAGTTGCTGAAAATGTTGTTCTCTTTGCCCTTTCATCAACCACCAGGGTGGACTGGCAAAACAGTTGTGCTGAAACAGATCAAATGGCCACAATACACCTTCACCACCAAAGTTATTCCAAGCGGAATTTAAGTGCCCTTTAATTCACCCCATTGCTCAGTTACATTAAGTCTGTTTTCACTTCCCACCCTCTGACTCAAACTGAACTCATTTATACATCTGAAAGGCTAACCACGATTGAAGTTTCACCTCAGGTGGTCTTGGTAACTAATTCCTCTCTTACATCTGCGCTGCAAACTCAATTTATGTAACTCCAAACAGTTCTGCTTTTAGAATGCACCCTGCCGAGACACTGAGCAGGATTCCCACAGCCTTAAATGGCTTCTACACTTCTCCTGTTTGTAAACCTTTTACTGGGTTATCACATGCCTTGTTACAAAGGGTTTCCCAGTTAACCTGATTATTTATCTTAGTAGACATTAAGATTTGTAGTTATAAGAGCTCATGCAGAAGAACAAGCCAGGGTTTGACATTTAAGCTGTTTTAATACCTAGTCTTCTTTTTTACCAGAGATTGGGTTTCTGTGATATTGTATCTTTTTCAATTGGTTTAGCTGGTTTCACATTGTATGTGTACAAGTGCATCAGATTGTACACATGGGTGTTCACTGATTGGTCAGACATTTGGCTGGGGTACAAGTACTCAGTTGCTTTTACATTAGAGACCATTTTTAACTTTCACTGAAAAAACTGAATGTATTTTTTTATCCCTACTCTGTATTAAAATATAGACGCTTAATATGTTGCTGCTGTCGTTTTTCAGTTTTTGACATAATTTTAAAAAATGCCTGTTGCCCTTTACATTGTAAGTAAATTTCACGATGAATGGACCAAAAAAACAACCCAAAATGACTTGGAAAAAAGTCTGGTTCCACTGACTTACATTAAAAGTAGAGTAGGTTTTTTTCCTTTTCCTATAAAGTTACCATTTTGGAGATACAAGGTTTTCTTCCAACAACAGCAATATGCGAATCAAAGCCAAGCAATATGAATAAACTTTGTTTAATCTCTGCATCTTTGTGATTGAATGGTTTGTCAATTTGATTGTAACCAATCACTGATTGGCCAGAAATACATTTTGTGATACATGCGGCAAAATCAAATGGATTGCACGTCTGCTGCTATTAGCAGAAGCTTGTGCTGCAAGAATAATATGAACCATTGGGTGTGAGTGTGGGTGGAGTGATCACACCAAAAGGACCAAACTAAAGAAGAGGTTCAATCACACCAAACAAGGTAGGTGTGAAAGCACCCTTAGACAGATTTACATACATATACATACATACATCATCTAAACCGCTTATCCTTCTGGGTCGCGGTGGGGTGCTGGAGCCTATCCCAGCTGTCATTGGGCGGTGGACAGATTTAGTGTAACTGAATCTTGAGTGATATGCTGTGCCAACCATTAGAACATGAAAATTGCTGTGTTATCTACACAATAAAATGTAGACCATGAATGTCTGGAGTAACTGCACACCTGCATTACAAAGAGCAAACTGAGGCCAGATGTGACAGTGTGCACTTCCATTTCTATCTCTCTGTCTGTCTGTTTTCTTTGACTGCCATCAGAACCAGCAGTTTCAAATCAAATCTTAATACAACATATTTTAATTCACCCCCAACTGCACTGGCTTCTCTCCTTCAGAGGAGCCTCCCGCAAAACCACAGCTCCATTTCAAAGCAAGGTCCAACTCATTGCTGGGGGCTGTGATGCTGACATCAGCGCGTGAGTGTGTGAAGATGTGGACTCGAGCCAACTTTCTTCAACAGATCTTCCACTCTTTATATGTCTTTCTTTTTTTTTTTGTTGTGAGGCCATTGTTCCAACTGTTTTGCCTCCAAGTGTCATATTATATACATCAAACAGGTCTGCCAGCTGGAGTGGAAGCAGGGAGCGGAGAATGCAGAAATAAGACTGGGTCTTGGGTTCCTGGCTTCAGCAACCCGGCATGATTCAAAGGAATGAATTCCAGCACTAACAGTAGGTGAGCACCCAAAGCTACAGGCCATATTCAGCCATGGTGGCAGGCGTGAATATGTTATGCTCTACCAACCTCCAATGTGGCCTAAACAAGGACCTTCACCCAATTTATCACTTCAGCTGACGATATGGTTTAGCAATAGCAAACAAGCTGTCAGACCATAGAGGATCACTATTATCACTCTTAAAAATAAAGGTGGCATAAAAGGTTTGTTGGAGCAATGCCACAGAAGAACCACGTTTAGTTCCCTAAAGTACATTTTAATGGATGGTTCAAATGGTTCTTTAAGGATCCATTTTTAAATGAGATGCGCAAGGATGGAAAAACCTTTTTAAAGTTTAAAGAACCTCCACATAATGTACCTTAGAAATGTAACAAATGAGGAATTGAGGCAGGGAACATGTGCTGAGTAGCTTTATTATGGGCAATCCAACCTTCGAAGTCATCACTAAACTAGGCACATACATATTCACAAAGCCACAAAACCAGGACAAAGGTCAAAACTAGTGGTGTCAGTAAGACAATCTCAAAGTTTTTGATTCTCTGGGGACATCTGAGTTCAAAATAGAGGTTTTGAAATGCACACTGCCTGTGTAATCATGTCATTAATTCAGCTGGGTCCAATCAGAAGTATGTAGACTGCTTCTGCATGCAATAATACTGATTACGTGTCTGAATATGTGTATAAACTGACGATACGCTGAATTTAACAGGCGGAAAGAAAGAGAGAGAGAGTGATTCATTGTTTGACTTTATCATGCAACCTTTTTTGGAATCAATCCTACAGAGGTTTCACTTTTTAGAATGAATTTTTTAAAAACAGCTGAATGTAAAGCTGAACAAGTAATTACTTTTATATCAAAATCTGAGTGCAATTTTCAAATCAGAAGAGCTGTAATTTTAATTCTATTATTAAACATTGTCTTAAGTTTTAAGTGGATAAATTTAACCTAATAGCACAGAACTCGTGCACTGGCATTCTGGCACACTACCTTCAGGATTCAAGCCTCAAGTCTGACAATACAAACACGCTGGTCTACTTGAGTAAAAAATGACTGAAACTTCATATACAAAAACTAATCGCGTTTAAACTTTATTGGTCAGAAAAAAAGCAATTTGATATTGTCCCAAATCATTTAATCTTAGTTAAATGACATGGAATTTTTTTTAATACTCTGTAGTATTAAAGTAATTCGGACTGCACCATGAAAGTGCTAAATCTTAATTGCTTAGATCCAACTAACCACGCTACACCTTGCACGAAGACAATGACTTCAAACATACACTCTCAGAAAAAAGGTACAAAACTGTCACTGGGGCAGTGACCCTCTTGTCAGGGGGGGTGGTAACCTCAAGTGTACATCTCAGTACCTTTAGTCAGGGAACATAATCGAACCATAATCCATTGAAATAATATTTTCTAAGTTGTATTGACTCCACACACCCCGTCTCGTCTCCAGGCTTTTTTATTTTATTGTTCTGTTTTAAAACATTCGGTTACGAAAAGGTACAAATATGTACTTTTCACCTAGAAAAATGTATTTGGGGTACACAGTTGGACCTTAAAACCACTGTTGTATCTTTGAAGATATATTTACATTGTTTGTACCTTGATGAATGAAAAATGTACCTACACAGAACCTTTATTTCTAGGTTTGTTAACTGCTCTTGACTTGCCAAATCAGTCACCCAAGCTGAAATCCACTGTGCATGCATTTCATTACTGACAGAAAGATTAAGGTAAAAACAAACAGGAACTGAAATTGGCTGCATTACAGGCCTTGCAGAACATCACCAGGGATGATACTCTGTGTCTAGACATGTCCGTGGCCTGCAGACTTCAGGCAGTCATCGAATGCAGCCAAATACTAAACAAGTAATGACAAGACGATTTTGATCTCTGTCATAACAAAACCTAATTTCTCTCACATCACTGTGACTTGATAGGAGAAGGAAAGACGTTCTTAATTTTACGGTAAGTTAATGTGAACAAGTCCAGGTAATTTTGGAATATTTCTTTTAGTCTATTCCTTATAAAATATTCACACAATGTAGAGGGTGGCTGTCATTTTCAAATGGTGGGCTCGTGAGGTTGGGTCCACTGGTCTGCCTAAACACGTCCGGTAACTGGTGACTGCTACGTTTCACTGCTTGGTGACCATTTGCAGCCCTTCATGGACTTCATGTACCCCCACAATAAAGGGATATACCAGCAGGATAAGGCACCATGTCATAGGGCATGAATGGTGTGGTCTGCACCTTCGCCCGACATGAGCCTAATCGAGCATGTATGGGATGTGGTGGAGAGGTCCATTCACACCCAAGATCCTGCACCTACAAATACCATGGAGCTGTGAGTGGCTATCCAGACAGCATGGCTCAAGATCCCTCCAGGCGCCTTCCGTCTACTTGTGGAATCGATGTTATGTCGAGTTGCTGCACTTCACCGGGCTAAAGGGGGCCCTACATAATACTAGCTCCTGTCCTATGACTTTTGGCTCATCAGTGTATAAAAAAGAGCTGTGATTTTTAGATGGCTCATCCAATATAGATGTAAGTAGGCTCATATTAAAGCTGACATTCTGCACTTTAATAGTTTTCGTTCCATTTCAAATTCAATTTGCAGAGCATGGGTAATGAAAACCGTGTCACTATCCATTTACACTGTATATATATCATATGTACAAAACCCTTTTTTATGAATCATGATTCTCTCTCTCTTCACGTATTATCTTGTGTGTGTGCTGCTGGATCTTCCTGTCATCTGCCATGTCTCTGTAACAGACAGGTTCTGACACTGGGGATCAGTCCTCAGAGAGTCGAGGCTGGAGAATCCCTGTTGTCTGGAAACTGCAGCGGACAAAGGTGACCGTGAATCTACGTCACCACATCTCTGCCTGGCTCGCACACAGATTAGGAAGCTAGCAGCTTGAGATATCCCTATTACATCTCACCCTGGTGTTAGAACTCTGAATTACCAAGAATTACCACCAATTGTGTTGCAAGTATTCCATTTCTTCTTAAGTCAGTTACAGAAGGCAGAACAAGGCAAGACACGCAGTACACATTACTATATGCCTGTCAGGTAATTTGGGCAATTAATTAATTTTTATTTTCAATTATGATTTCGGCGATTATGAGAGCAAGATAACAAGATAAAACCATTATTGTGCCACATTCCATTTTGCAGTAATGCTCGTTATGTTATAAATCCTTACCAAGTCCATACTCCTTTCCGTTACAATGGCGCACTTCTGCACCCTCACTAAAAGCCTAAACTCATCTGATTTGTTTTGGTCTAATTTATTTTTTAGATACGTTTAGTAGTTTTCAGTAGGTTGTCGTAAGATCACAGCTGATCTTACTAATTTTGATCTTTTTTATTGATTATTTTTATATTATATTTATATTTTATTTAATTATTTATTTATCTTTTTTTACATTTTTTTTCAGTTGAATTATACTTGAAGTTCAAGGAAATCCTGTTAAAAAAAATTTTAAGTTTAACAAATGCATGATGTGTCTAAAGTCAATGAATAATCATGTTAAATGATCATGATCTCAATACTGACCAAAATATTAATGATTATGATTTTTGCCATATTCGAGCAGCCCTACTTTTATGTCTGTCAGCTTTGCTCAGAAATTAAATTCAAAATTTTACCTTTGTTTGTCAAATATTCAAATATGATGGCAATGTCATGTCTGCTAAATCCACAAGTGTCAAGCAAATATCAAGCGTCCCCCAAAAGCTCATAAACCACTGGTTGTTAGCATGTAGCAGTGGTGGGCAGTATGGCCAAAAAATTATATCATGGTATAACTGAAATTTCTGATTGTTTAAGTATATATAAATATATATATATAAGCAGCACATTTAGTGAAGTAAATCTTAAATGTTTTTATTAAAAAAGTAGTAAAAACAGGACTAAATGATACAAAGACAAATGTGTGGTACAGATATGTAAGCATGCAGCAATGTTAATGTTGTTTCATATTCAGATTCCTCAAACCATTTGTCTCATATTTGCCTGCTATATTCCTTTTGCTTACATCTGTGACCGTCAGACACTGCCACTACTGAAATTACAATTAATATTTCAAGTCATTCACACATCAGTAGCAGATGGGACCAGGCCCTGAGACCATGGTGTTGTTTGATGCAGCTGATCGAGGGAACTGATACAACAGGTAGTTTGAGATGAAAGGGAAGCATGTCAAGCAGGCTGGTGTCCATGGCAGGTACAAACTGGACAAACAGGACTAAAATTACATCAGATTGTAACTGACTAAACAGCAGGAGATGAGGGACTGTTGAAACATTCCTCACTCAGTCATTCAGTTAAACGGGAGTAACCTCAGAATGTTTTGCACTGCTTGTATGTTGCATTATCTGTGCTTATTTGTGTCATACAGACAAATACAAAGCACAAAGGTTACAACAAAACTAATACCTTAAGAAGAATTTCAACACGTATACCAGATGAACTGGTACATCACTCACTACTAGCCTGGAGTCACGAGATGACTGTCAAATAAGGTACATAGGCCTACTTTTGACACATATTTTAGGTTAAAATATCCAAGCTAATGACGTCTCATTGTCATTGGCTAAATCAGAAAGTGGCTGCATATGTTGCAGAAATAACAAGAACACCGGTGTGAGGCACCAGCATGTAGTACCCCAAAAGTCCTAGAACGCGTGCACTTCTCACATGCCCACAATGCTCAAAAGACTCAGCCTTTTTAGCTAACACAAGGCTGTTCTCACTCTAGTTACTAGAGTTCCAGTAGCTCCTCCTTGTGGACAATCTTGTTAAATGTGAGTGTGTGAGTTATAAGCCATGTCCATAAGATGCATTGCAAGTAAATATCTCAAACCTTAGGCAGTGTGCAGCAGCGCTTAGCCAAGCAGCTAAGCATGAAGCCTACCTCAACAATGTATAAAAGTTCATAATCATTAAATCACTGCTGTGCAAAATGTCTACATTTAACATGTCATTAAAAGTAAAGGTCTGAAGCAGACTATTCATTTCATTCAGCTCATATGAGAGCCTATTTCTGCCTACTGTTATTTAGCTTATAAAGTAAATGTATCAGTTTGTTCAGAATAACTGAGTTTATAGAGCTGTCAGATGACTGCAAATATTTCCATTTATTTTAAAAAGCCAAAAGCCAAAACAGACAATGAAAATTGCTGAAAACAATGGCCATCATGTGTAATAATGCTACTAACTCCTTTGTTGAAACATATTAGGTTGTAGCACAAGTAGGTTTATACATTCAAATGTGCATTTTGTCACTGAATTTGGTGAACATTTTGACAGCCCTAATGTACAGCTGAACAATGAATTGTTTTTATATCGAAATCACAATTTGAAATAGTGTAATTTTCAAATCACAAAAGCTGCAATTTTAATATCCTACATTACTGAACATTGTCTTAACAAGCTTGGAGTGGGGAGATTAACACAGAGCTTCTGAACTGGCCATCGGACACAGTACGTTTAGCATTCAAGACTCAAGCCTAAGGGAAAAAAGGTCTAGAGCTACATTTATAGAAAATATTCTCATTTAAATCACAATCGCAATATTGGTCAGAAAAAACACAATTAGATATTTTCCCCAAATCACTCAGCCCTAGTCTAATGCCTTTTGAGTTTAAACCTGAGTTTGATGTTTAGTGGCACTTTTCTGCAACGCTTTATAAGAGCTATAGCTGCGCTTTGTACCATCTGCTACCCAGAGACTCTCTGGGGGTGCAGCATGGAGCTTCTAGTCCCATGTGCTTTAGCCTTTAGATGGCTGCAGCAGTCTTTCTATGCTTTCTTCTTTTAAGTAAACAGTTTAGAAATTTTGATGAATTTTGATGAAATTTTTAATGTAATACACAGGCTCTACACTGCCCTCTGGTGGAGTTCAAACATCTCATTCTTCTTTAATTATTTTATTTAAACACTTCACATGCCAATTTGCACATAAAATAATATGCACATCTATATATATATATACGAATACAGACTCTTCCCTGTACACACTTTCTTATGTGCCTCTATAACCTCAACACATACTGTGCTCTGTACTTTTATAGTTTCAGTAGACACTTTCTAATATGTGTATATAACTTCAGTAGATACTGTCCTCTTTGCCTTTATACCTTTTTTCATTTGTGCAATCACAAACACATCTTGAGGTATTCATGCCAGCCCTTCACAAGATATTTCAAGCTGACAGAGAAGTGAGGACGAGCAGAGAGAAAGTGAGAGAGAGAAAGAGAGAGATGGTGTTGCCTCCAAGCTCTTCAGGTGTTACAAACACTGCAACCCTGACTGGTCTTTTTGGTGGCAGCACAAGCTTTTAACACTTCAGCAGCGAGAAGAAACTTGTTAGAGTGTATCAGCTCACAGTATGACTTCGCACAACAGCGTGTGAGCATGTGTGTATGCCACACATGGTAGTCTTCAACATGCTTTATACTGAAAAAAAAACCTAATGCACTGAATTTACCTGACTCAGATGAGCACATCATTTCCACATGAATATAACATACATATCTGAATCAAGCAATTTCAATACTTTCTAAAGAAAGAAGGGCGAGTATTTTGTATTTTCTATCTCAGTCTTCTTTTGTACGACACAAGACATAGTTCAATCAGACAATCTTCAAACCATGTCATCACTCCATTTGTTTTCTAAGAGAAAGCCATAATTGTCCTTGCCTGCCTACCTCCCAAAACAGAACAAAAGCTTCAGACGGCACAGCTGTCCTGTCATCAGTAACCCCATCAACAAGAGCATCATATACAAAACATAACGCCGCCTTTGTGTCTGTAATCATGTGCTATCACACATGTACTGAGTGGGCCTGAATGGAAGTGGACACTGGGTTTAATTAAGGCAATTCAAACACATCTGACAGGATATCGCTATTTGATGTTCTAAATGAGATATGCCAGAAAAGATTGTAATAAAGATGATCAGATATGTACGTAGGCTATTCTGCCTCTGCACACTTGTGGTAACAAAATGCTCTTGTGTCTACAAGAGTATTTGGCTCAGAAGGTGAGCCAAGTGCTCCAAGTGTCAAACAAAACACAATGAATGTCCATACCTGAAGTGCTTGTGTCTCACTTTATAAGGACATGGAGTTCAGGTCTCAGAGGTATCAGATGTAAATCAAGTCAAAGACCTTTTCTTCTTTCATGAAAGCATGTTCTGTCTTAAAGGAATACTCCAGCATTTTTCAGCCTTTTCTCCATCTGCCCATCAGCAACCTACAGTCATTTAGAACTAGGGGTGTTACAATTTCAATATAGTATTAAAAATACAAAAAAATACAGTTCAAACAGTGAACTGAAGTTTAAAACTATACTGCTGATATGCCCTCTGGGCTATTCAGATGGCCACTCACAAGTGTTGTCAGAGATGCAGTCACTTGTTTAAGTGTTACAGTTTAATTGTGCTTTTGTGGCTTTTTGATGTTCACCTTTCAGTTTTGGGAGGTTAAAAAAGGTTTTACGTGAGGAAGTTCAGGAACTGTATATGAGGAAGTTTTGTATTGTTTATTGCTCAGTTGCACTGTTTTATAAAATTGAGCCCTTACAATCATGCTTATTACATAACAAAGCTTATTACTCAGTAACTACAGGGACTTCAGTGCAAACGGTTTGAGCTATTCTTACATTACAGAAGTGTGTAATAATGCTTTGGGCCTGCCGCGGGCCCATGGCCATGTAAGGGGTTTATAGTTTGCACAAGGACGTACTAATCTTATTTTTTTATTTTTTTTATCCGAACCTGATATCTTTGTAGTATATAACATAATTAGAGCGTTTCATAATACAGACTTTTTTAACACACTGTCAAAAATTGATATAGAAATCATTTAAGGAGTTGTTAAAGAAATACTTGATTTTTGTGGCAGATGAGGTTTTTCAGCCTCATCTGCCACAAAAATCAAGTATTTCTTTAACAACTCCTTAAATGCCCCAGGACTCACCAGTCAGTCCAGTCTACCATTCATGCCTTTTATAAGTTAAGAATCAGATGATTTGCAAATGATGTAGTAAGCCTGATAATGTAATAGTTACAACGTGTTTGTTTCTGAGGAACAATGACTTCATAAGGTAAAGAAAATGGATGCATGGTTTATTGCTGAAATGCTGGTGTAGCTAATTCTCCACTGAAATAATACAATTCTATGTGATCTAAACTTATGAGCATTTCATCTCAGTTGGTACAGATGAATTTTTATGTCAACCAACTTTGAAAATCGTCACTGCTCTTTGTCACTTCCCTAAAATGCACATAAATCTTTTACAGGTTCATGAACGTTGACAGTTCTGGGTTCACAACTGTATCTCTTTGAAATATTGGCCTTCTAAGGTAATAAATGAGGGATATAGTGATATAGTATAGCGCTGCTGTGATGATTATGTTATTCATTGTTCCCTTGTGATGTAACCAAGTACACTTGACAAATTACAAGAACCTGAAGGGTCACCAAATTCTTGGTGGTCTTCAAAATTTATGCACTTTTTCCCCAGTGTATTGTTCAGGAACTGTATATGAGGAAGTTTTGTATTGTTTATTGCTCAGTTGCACAGTGTATTGTCTGTGTCCTTAAAAATATAGGGTAGGACAGAGTGGTCCATTCTTCTGGTCTGTTCTTTGAGTGAGGTTTAATAAAGCAAATGCACAGGGAGAACCTACAGTGTCATTCACTGTCATCAACTAAGGGTGGACGATATGGCAAAAATATAACATCATGATACCTGATGACAGTTACACGGTATATATGATGAATTTCATTTTTCTGAGGTTTGCAAACAGGCTGCAACAGAAAATACACATCAGGAAAAGTTACACATTTAACAAAAGCTGTGAAAATGTGTGGATAAACTGTGCTGATACCTTGTAGCTACTTGCTACAATGCATTTTATGCAGTTACTATAATTGTTTATTTACATGCTCTCTGCAATTTATGATCTATAAAATAAATGTGTTTTTACCACATAGCTGTTCAACGTTGTAGTATTTGCACACTTCACATGTAAAAAATGTGAAAACGTGATTACTTGCGGTTTTCATACACTTTACAAGTGAAATATGTTAATTTTCTGGTCATAATTTATCATGATTACACTGACATATCATCACATTGCCCACCCCTAGTCTCAACGATCAATGTATATCCTTATTAAGCTCTTCAAATTTTAAAACACGTATATTTCAGGTCTCTGTTAGTATTAGAGTGCCAGATGTTACGCCTATTGCAATTCAGGACCTGCATTACAGATGTGAGTGGCTACAACATGAACAGTAAGTTTGTATGTAAATTAGCTGGTATTTATTCATGTTGCTCACGTGTGACAGAGTATAGCGTGAATCATAAACATTCACACCAGCTAAAACCACAGCACACACAGAATGATGTCCAGCCCAGCCAACACCGAGCCTGAACACCTCCCACTGACTGAAAGTTACAGCCAGGTCTAAATCACCCAGCCGTCAATTTTGTGAGGGAACCGAAGGTGACCCAGACTTTTATGTGCAACCACGACTCACATAACCCAATTTTTCAGCGCGTGCGGTCGAAGTCAGAAATGAAATTTAAGCCTGTCCTACACGGAGGGCGTGAGAACTTTGAGAAGCTACAGCCTGGTGTTTCGGGAAAAACGTCCGTTGAACATTAACGGCAGTTCTGCGGACACAGTTTGAGACACTTCCTAGAATTTCCACGGAAAAGAAAAGGGCTGCGGGCGCTGTGCTGCTAACGAATTTGAGCTCGTAAGTTTGAGCTCGTCTGGTAACGAATTGGATTTGCCGAGTTGCCGCTTCGGGCATGTCTCACTTCGACGAAATGTCAGTGCGTCACCCTCCACCACTGCCTTTCCCGCCGCGACGCAGCAGCTGGATTCCTGAGGGCAAACTACACTCGAATCCACTTCACCATCTTTAGCCCTTAATGACGGCTTACCGCGAAACAGCAGCCAGGTGGAATAAAAAGCCCTTACCTCTCTCGCGCGTGTCTTTCGCCATTCTGTCTTTCCTCTGTGTGCTCAGCCTGTGTGCGCTGACTGAGCAGGCGTTCGGCGGGGTGAGTGTCGGCTCTGCGGCGGTCAGAGTCCTGTCAGACTGACTGAAGGTGTCCCTGCACTTCTCTCCCCTCGACCATGAAAGCCCCTCGACCTGCTTCCTCCAGCTCAGGTAAGCGAGGGAAAGTTGACGAATCACTGTTGATCCTCGGCGCTCCGGCTGATCTGATTGGCTTGTCCTCCTCAGGCTAATTTAGCAGCAGCCAATCACCTGTCGCAGTTAAGGCGTTGACGTAATAGATGGGGTTCCCATTCTCGTTCTGCCAAAAACTCTGAAGAACTACGAACGGACTAGAACCAGCAGACGGAGCTCGTTCAGCATTGCTGCATAAACGCGTCTTTTACACGTAGGAAATGTTGCTAGAACTGGATAGAGTAGCGTAAAATTACACACGAGTGAATTAAGTGTTTGTTTAATGCAGTGATAGATGTAAACAAAAACACCTCCAACAGGAGTAGAAATCTCAAGTACTGGGTTCCCTGTGGAACCTCTACAATCTGAAAAGTGATTCATTGAATTTACGTGATTTGAACTGAACAACAATTTAAATTGATTTGAATTAAACAACGATTTCCATTTTACATAAACACGACTTTGTCTTTCATTTTACTTACTTTTGGCATAAATTGTGATTATGTAATGTATTTTATTCATATGGAAATATTTGCACATTTTAACCAAATAAATTCAATGCATTTTTGGGGTACACTAAAATAGTGTAAAATAGGTTATTGTAACAAAAAGGGTCCAGGACCCTTTCTGGTGCTATACAGAACCATTTTTAAAAATGTTTTTAAAGAATCATATACATGTTTCCAATCGAGAAGATAGAGAAGAACTGTTTAACCATGCAAACAATTTACGCATCCAAATCTGTGTTCATGGTCCTACAGCATTGTGAAAAAGTCAGAGACCACCTTTGTTTCATATCTAGTTCTGCATCAGAAAACAGATGTAACAGGAAATTACACAGAAGCCTCAACAGTTAAATATCATACTTTTCAGTATTTAGTGTGTTCTCATTTTGCCTTTATTTCAGCTTCCATTCTTTTAATGAGACTCACTTTCAGTTTTTCAAAGAAATCTTTCCACACATCCAAAGTTCAGTCTTAGAAGTTGGTTGCATTTTCTGCTTCTCACAATCCAAATAATCTCAAACACATTCAGTGATGTTGAGGTCTGGAGGTGGTGAGTCGTTCTGAGAGCACCAACAGCTCCGTATTTGATTTGCAAATGATCTTTTTTCTGTTCCTCTTTTTTACTGTTTATTTCATCCACAGTGTTGACTTATCTTCTCATAGTGGAATGATGGAGAGACTCACCTGTGGATTTTTTCAGATCTGAAGCAAGAATGGAGCTTTATCTTAAAGACAGATTTGTTTGTGTAATGGTGACAGTTTTGGTGGTCCAGGTCTTGCACGATTCTTAGGAGTTCAATTTTCGCTACATCTCTCTGGAAACTCACTTATTTTCCATATACTTTTATCTTCCTTATGCAAGTGGATCATATTATATCTCCACAGAAATATCTGCTGAAGAATGAATAACTTGTACCTATCTGCCATTTTGACTGGAAATGAAATAAATCAAGGGTGGTCTCTGACTTTTGTGCAGGACTGTAGAACCTTTGCCTTTATTAAAGAACCATTGAAAGCGTGTAGTATGTCCAGAATCAGCATTGGAAATGAACTGATGCTATTCTTCTCTTTTTGGTCAAGCTATGAATGACTAATATGTGTTAAAGTAAAAGTGTCCATAAAATTTTTCTTTTACACATAACAGAGAAAATGTAAATATTTACTACCCACCTCTGGATTTTCCCATCACCCGCTTAATTATTCCAAATCAACGCAGGTGTCAAAGACGTTTCCTCGCATTCTCACCTTATGACCGCTAATTACAGGTGACATGCTGATTTACGTCTTTAAAGTTCTCACAGAAAGCTGCTGCACCTAACATGCCAGCCTCCTGAAAACTAATCACACTAATTGGCTTTTAGGAGTGCCGTCAGAAGAAAACATTCACTCTAAGTGGATCTCGTTGGGGGAATGCAGGGGTCCAAGTTGTTTCAATTAAGGGAAGGTTTACAGTAGAAAGACTAATTATTTATTTATCACAAGCTGTCATGCAGTGCATGTGTAGTCTGAGTGGTGAAAGAGGTAGCAACAGTGGAGAAAACCCACAAGTGAAGAGAACATGGCACCATAGCAACTGCAAGCTTCGAAATGCTTTTCAAGTGTGAAAGACTGACATAAAGAGATCATTTTTGCACCCAGGAGTCATCTATGGTAACCTCCAACAGTACACAAGACTGCAACTTAGCATAGAGACAAGAACGGGGAGGGGACAATGACTCCAGGCAAATGTTCTTCCAGTTACTGATAACCACTGATGTTTTGATAATGGTGTCCTCGGCTGCGTCTACACAGCATTTTTCACATTTCAGTGCTACTAGGATGAAGACAGCGTGACGCAAGATAAGTAAATATCTCATCCTGTCATCTATGGTGTGAGTGGGAGTGGACGACAAGCTTATAATCCTGTGTAAAACCAATGGTGTTCCAACAGTCCCTCAAAGGTCAGTCAAAATGAATGTTGCCTCAGGGACTACCTGTGAAGTCAGAGTGATTCAGTAATCTGAGTGTTATCAGGAGAGATACAAATGGGAAATGACCTTCTTGACCAATTACCCAAATCATATTAGCCTGTTCCACAGTGAAAGCTTTTAAATGGCATCACTTGAACTTGATTCCATCAAATTTAAGGACATTTACATTGGATAATGCAAATGTACTGGAATGAAATTTACCAGAAACCTTTTCAAAAGTTTGTAGTTACATGATTATCCAGTGTTTTCTTCTGAAATAAAGGGCGTCAATAGTGATTTTCTGCCTACTCTTTTGGGAAGGCTACACTAGATGCTTTAACATTGCTGTGAGGATTTGACTGCATTCAGACATGGGAGCATTAGTGAGATCAGGTACTGATGTTGGATGATTAGTTCTGAATCACAAACACCACTCCAACTCATCTCAAAGGTATTAGATGGAGCTCTATAATTCCAGAGAACTGTATCGCTGAAGGAAACAGGATGCAATGCAAGTCTGAGGTTTTATTGCAATCCATGATGAAAACAAATATAACTCACAAGAGGAATGAAACAAAAAAACTGAACTAAGAAAGAAAACAAAGACTACTAAACTAAAAGACAACAAAGGACTGGGGAGGAAGAAGAACACTAGCATCCAACAGGGAAACATGTAACAGGGTGCAACAGAGCAAGAAACACCTGAGCACAATTATAGTGTGTAGTGATAGACAAGACACAGGTGATGGACATGACCAAAGGGCAAAGAAAGGGAGGAGCACGGAAACAGGAAATACATGCAAAGACAGCTGAGACACAATTTCTCTGCTCCATAGTCCTATGCTGGGGGGCTTTATACCCCTTTAGCTAACGCTTGTCATTGGGCATGGTGACCTTTGGCTCATGTGCGGCTGCTCCAGAGCATCCAATTATACTGGTCAATGCTTTTTTATTGAGATAATTTTGGGGTGTCTGGATGCTTTTGGACAGGGTACCAGGATCATGCTAACCGCTACTTTGTTTATGACCTGAGGGGTTGACCAGAAAGTGTGCTCTTTTGGGTATTTCTCAGAGGAACCGTACTGCTGTCTGTTTTTGCCATGACTTATTGTTGGTGGGTAATTTTAGCTTCCAGAAAGTGAAAACGTGCTTATCTGGAACATCTCTCCTACACAACCACGGTTAATTTAGTGCAGTGTCAGAGGAGAGATGATCTGATTAAAATGATAGGGTACATCAGGTGAAAGTAATGAAAGCTGAGTCCAGATAAAATGCTTTTATCAAGTTCAAAGGATCAGTAGTCATAACAGTCCAGCTGTAGCAGACAACTGAGCTGTGAATCTGTAGTCAAAGATATATATATATATATATATATAATTAATACCAAATGAAAAATAAATATATATGCTGGGGTCCTTTTGGTGCGCCTTGAGACAACATTGTGTAACAATGTAAAAGAAATAATACAGTGTTACATAGGAAACTGGATTTTTGATCTAAATGTTTGAACAAAATAAAATAAGCACAAACACAAAATGATTCTCACTAACAAAATAATTCTACAGCTCCATTTCCAAAAAAGTTGTAAATAAAATGTAAATAAAAATAGAATGCATTGATATGCAAATCATGTAAACCATATTTTTAAAGGAAAATACTACAAATACAACATATCAAATGTTGAAACTGAAGATTTTTATTGTTTTTTGAAAAATATATCCCCATTTTGAATTTAATGCCAAAATACACAAAAAGTGTATGATACTGAATATTAAAAATGAACTTCAAATGAATCATATTTTTTGGATGGATCAAAAATGACAAATACTAAAGTGATGAATGTAAAGTGAGGGAAATGGGTTTGTTACCCTGAGGCAACTTCATGTAATAGAGGGATATAGAGACCCAATCATCGTTTATAAGTAATCATAATGCAAATAATTTTATTCAATTTATAGAAGTTTGTTTTAGACACTTTAGAATTAGAGATTTTTATTTAAATGTGTTTTGAGTGGCATACCTCCAGTTTGTTCTTCTACAGTCAAACAGACTGTATGCTTGCATCCTTAATATTTCTAACATTTCTTGCATAGCTTTCACCAGTGCTAAGTTTTCCAAGGCCAGGTTTTTTTTTTCATTTGGCACATTCTCCCATTTCCACCCCATTTTGCCACCTCCTTTAATGAGGCTGTAGTGTCTGATACTCTATCATTCCCTAGAGTGAAGCTCTTCTTCAGGTTGTTACTTCTAGCAAAGTGATTTTCGACGCACTTTCCACCTCCCACGTGTCCCAAGAGAAATGAAACAGAAAAGTTGCAAAAGGCAATTGACTTTCCAAATCATCCCCGATGACCGACCTTATGAATAAAACATATTTTTTTCCATTTTGGAGTCCTCATTTTAGCATACGTATCAGAGTACATCTTGTAAAACAAGACAGATTTGAAGCCTGGAGGTGCTTGGGCATGGTGTAACTATAGTAGATTGTTTTCTGTGCCCCAACACATATCACTCTGAGTTGCTGGCTGTGTACAAGATCAATCGCATGGATCTTCATACTCCTTGAGGCGCGTCGTGTGTATTTTTTCAGTTTTTAGTACACCTACTCAAAATTCAAAACACGCAGCATAATCTGCACAAACTACATGTAAAGAATTGCAAATCAATGTTAAGACCACGTTAACAGCACCAGTCTTTTGCACTCATTCCACCTCGGCCTTCAGGTAATTGCCTCAAAAGGTTGCCATTATAGAATATCAATAAAGCTTGACACTGCAAAAATGACCTTTAGACTGTCTGATTGTGTTAAGATGTTTTTTAAATGTTATATCTCTGAGGTATGTCTTCCTTATATAATATGAACTGAACACAGTTGTTCGTACATGTTAGCCATGTTAGGCTGATTTGATTAGGACTGGTGCAGGTGATGTGTATTGAGGCTCATTGAACTGAAAAAGCCGGTTTACAACTTGCAACAGCATGCATTTTCGATTAATGGGTCACGTTCAGATTTCACTTGAACATAAGAAAAGCCAGGTGTAAACACCCTCAGGATGCACTGTGAACGGATCACGAATGGATCACTCGATCCACATTTGGAGGCGGTTGGAGATGGTTTACAAAAGTGTAAACAGAATTAATTTCCGATATCTGTACACAATTACATGAGCGAAAATGAGTCTGCTGAACGCTGACTAGCAGATGAGAGGATAAACGAAGAACTGAAAGACAGAGGATTTGTGAAGGCCCCAAACCAGGAGCATTCTCTCACTCTGGGCCAATAAAATCATCCAAATCAAGCTTGCCCAAGCTTGTAAATGAAATCTTGCTAGAGTTTATCTAGATGTGATCTAGACACAAAACATACGTTAATGCAAAGTGTAAACAGTCTCTAAGAGTTAACTTTGCTTCTCTTCACTGAATTGTTGTCCTCAAAATGACAGCTCATGGTTTCCCAGTATTTTAATCTGTAAAGGTACTGTTAACAATTGAATTAGTCTGGTAATGTGTAGTTCAGCCTACACCAATGGTGGCGCCACACCTCCAAAAAAGGGGGCAAAAAAAACTTTCAGCACCATCTAGCATATGGCTATAATAACATGGGACATATAATAACATGTCCCAATGAACATTTTCATGAATAAGCTAGCATTTCTGAAGAACATCAAAGTCTAGCTTAAAAAGACAAGAGTAAGAAAAAATTGCATCTGACGTTTAGTAAATTTCACATAGTGTGGCAGCAAACTATATGACCAAGTGCATTAAGTTGTGTGTCACTGCAAAAACATGTATACCAGGGACATGTAGGTTTCACTTTTTAGGAAATGTCCCCATCCCCCAAGGGAAATAGACATTGTAATGGGTTCTGCCAATGAGTTTTGTGCTGTCTATTCATACTTATAAGTGAGTGGTCCATGCCATTAGGGAGAGCAGCCTGCACTAAATTAAAAAGTGGTGGGGTATTGCCCCAGTAGTTTAAAAAGTGGTGGGTCAAATACTTGCACGCCCCTGTTGCTCTGGCTGCCATGGCCTGCACTACCTCATGTTGGTCCAAGACTGTCCAAGAACGGACAAATCTAAATATTTATAGTTTAAAAGGTCATCAGCGACATTCTTTAACGATATTCAGACTTCCGGTAACACAGTGGCCACAAATCAGCCCTTTAAATCAATGGTTTGGCAAAATATCAACTTTACAATTTCAGTTTTCCCCCTTACTGCAAATGTAGTCTTTGAGCCAAGATTTGTTACGTGTCTGATAGCTGCTTCTTACACTTACACTTAATGTAAGCTTAATCCCACCAGGTTAACATCATGTAATTTAATGTCTAAATCATCACACACTCACCTCAAACCGAGTTATTGAGTAATATCAAACAGTCTCACCTGGTTTCTGACACTGTGCGCTCTTAAAAAAAGATGGTTCTTCAAGGGTTCTTTAGTAAAGACATTGGTTCTATGTAGAACCATGACCACTCAAAGAACTATTTGCATGCTTAAAAGGTTCTTTGCATGGTGAAATGGTTCTTCACATAGATCGAGAATGTGTTGTATATGGTTCTACATAGAACCTTTTTGAAAATGGTTCTTTATAACACCAAAAAGAGTTCTTCTGTCATTATAATGTCAAGTTTGTAACAATAGCAGAACCTTTTTCGGTGCTATACCAGATTGACTGGCCAAATCATCTTCAAATTCACCAAGAGTCAGAGAAGAATGCCTCTTCAGTTCACACCGGCTACCATGTGATCAGCATTATAAGCCGTAACTGAAAGGCCAAGGATGGAAAAAGCAATTTAATATGTGTGGTATGATAAAATCAGGCCATTGAATGGGAGTATAAAAAACAACAGGTGGCAAGTGTAAGGGCTCACAATAAAGGCTGCCACACTGTGAGGCGGCACGTTTTCATCTTCTATCTCTGAGAAGGTTCAGAGAGCTGTGGTGGGTTTGGAGAGGTGAACGAGGTTCAAAATGTAGCAGTGTAGAGCCAGTTATACCACACAGACCCTACAAGAGAATAAGCGCAGTGCTTGCGTCAAAAGCCCCGCCCCACCTTTCTCTCTCTCTCTCTCTCTCTCACTCTCTCTCTCTCTTTCTCTGTCTGTTGCTATTTTAAGCTCTCATCAGTACTGGGTGGAGGGTTGGCTCGCCGTTCTTCTTAGGAGTTGTTTCTTTTTAATTCCCCGTAATCACATCAGAATAATCTATAGTAACGGCTGGCAGATATGACAAAAAATAACATCATAATAATTTAAGATATTTCTACAATACATGATATGTATTACATTATCTTGGGTTTTTGTGAGGTTTGAGAACAAGTTGGAATGGATAAAAAGCACCAGCAAAATGGTTTGAAAAACTTTGAGTAAAGTGTTTTTTATTCAACATTTGCAAAAATAAAGTAAGTGGCCGTTATTCATCAATGTTGTATACGGTCAAATATGTATTGGTCATAAAATCAAATCAGTCATAAAATGAGCTACACAAATTTCAGTTTTGTTATTCATCAAATCATCTTTGGCGTAAAGAGATATTTAATATTTAAGTTCCGGCCTATATTGGAGGGGTGGGATGGGGCAATGCAGTACCTGCTAGACCCCAAACTCCACCTAACAGACTTCTGAAGTCCTACATCATTCTGCTGTCGGCATTGTGTCCACTCTGGGTCTGAGCTGATTGTTCTACAAAAGAAATGAATGACATTTTTTGAAAATCGACACTGTGGTAAACAAAAATGCCCTTAAGTGAACATGTTTTGTCCTGTGTACAGTTTTGCCCTGAGCATGACTGAATCCTCTGAATAATGAGGTCATTTAGCAGTCAAAACACAAATAATGCCAGGGGCAGTCATTGCACTAGGCAAAAGTAAGCAGCTGCTTAGGGCCCTAATGAACCAAAGGCCCCATAAAAATACAAACTAGATGTACTGTGCATGTTGCTGTTAAATAACATATTATTTATGTTGTTGTTTGTTATGTTTTTATTTCATTTATTTGTGTATACTTTATTATTTTACTAATTTAATTAAGTGAAACTATTACACAGATTACAGATCATTTTGCTTGCTTCAAGCATGTTTCTTAAAACGAGCAAAATGATCCACCAAAATAATGAGATAATTTCACTTAATAAAAACAGTTAAAACATGTTCAAATGTCCAGAAATAACTTGATCGAAAAACTTTTTTGTCTTGTTTTTTTAATGTGATATATAAACATTTTCAAAAAGTTTCACTCACACTCACAGTAACAAAAACAGCCTGTTTAAGTCTAAAGGATAAAGAGGAGTTGGAAAAGAGGCATGTAAAATGAATCATGACTGTTTTTGGGCCCTTTAAATAATCTTTAATATTCTTTCGACAATCTCAAAATATTAGATATGTCAACTAGATTTAAGATGATTTCACTTGACAGAATATCATTTTTTGTAGTGTAGACGATTGCACCTCAATTCCCAACCTAGAGCCCCAGAATCACTAAATCCATCCTGAAAAATGCTACATACATGCTCCAACCAAGCCAGTTCTAATGCACACTGAAATGGCACTGCATTAAAGTAAGTCCGCTACTAAACTTCAACAATATTATTGTAGCGTCCCACTACTGGCCGCGCCGCCTCTCAGGCAGCTCAGGAGACGTGGCCAGGCGAAGGGCCATGTAAGGAGGCTCATGGGAGGCATGCAACCTCCAGAAAAGGGACTTGTTGTTATTGTTTATGTTGTAATCTGTTAGTTTACAGATGTGTTGTGTGTTATTTGTGTTATTTTGTGTCTGGGGTGCAGGTTGCTTGTTTGCGAGGGGGAGTTGCTGTGAGGTGGAACCCTATGGCTATTGGTGACCTCCCCCCAGCTTGGCTGTATGCGCCTTTCTGCTGGTATTTCAGTAAAAGAGCACTACTCGCAGCAGAATCATGCTCTCATCTGGTACTTGATACTGACACCACATTATATACCAACACCAGCTTATGTACCAACTACAGCCTAAAACTGACAAACCCTGAAAGGACCACGTTTAACAAAGCCTTGTGTGGGGTATTCTTGTGTAGTTGCCTGTCTGCTGAAGTCAATACAAAGCACAGCAGTGTCAGCTTGCGTGTAGTAATAGTCATATTCAGTCCCTTTAACAACCTTATAATTCAGAGGAACTGGTAACATTCATAGGAAAAATGTATATATGCCTGTGCAAATCAGCTTTGAGGTGTGTTAGTTTACCATAAGATGGAGTTCCTAATATGAGCATGATGCCAATTACAGAATGACAACACGACTCCAGATGTGTGTTGGCTCATGCGCACTTCAGCACTTACTGAATACTTTTCTGTTATTGGCTCACTATTGAGTCATGAATTAGGGCATGCTTTATGTCTACTGTATGTATATGAGGGGAACTTGAAGCATGTCTGTTGCTGATGATATGTAAATAAGGTTCTCCTGCACAGGCACTTGATTCCACACACCAATGCAGCAAATGTTTTCCTGAATCCTGAAACCCAGTATCAGAGACGGTCTCTAAGCTAGCTGAACATTTCCCTTGATGACAGTTGGGGGTGGTTGGAGGTGGAGGTGAAACATAATATTGATTAATATTATTTTTATGCCCAGAAGACATTTTAGAGGTGGGTATGTCATTACATTTTAATGGAAAATTACAAAAAACAAGATTTTTTGTGCATTTTAGGTGGTATCATATGATGGATAATGCTTAATATGACCACAAGGTTAAAAAAGGTCCATTTTAACTTCATATTAATTTTAACAAGGAAAAGGAAAAAAGGAAAAATAAATGAATAAAATAAGATAATGGCATAATCTGCTGACATCTAATCCGCATATTGTTACTATGCACATATGCACTTACATTGCACTGGTTGTGGTTTTAAGGCTCTATATAAATGGTCTAAATTTCCTTTGTGATGTATTCAGTTCTTCTAGAAGTGCTAACTATATCCATGATATACTCAGAAAAATGTATTGTGGCATTATTTATCACTATAACAATAACATATCCTTATATTCCCACCCTTAGTCTATGACAATGTTCAGTGCCCCCACATTGGCTCAGGTCTTAACCACACAAATTAGCCAAATCAATTTTTCTGTCTGCTGAAACCAAACTAATTACCTGCACCACATAATTCTACAAGCAATTTTCATGAAGTGGAAATCAATTCAAGTATGAATGTTATTAATCCACTCTGATCCAAATGAAAATGCTTTATAAGGGAATGCAATGTATTTCCGGCTGGGACACATTTATTGGGTGGCTGACTGTAGACGCATAACCGGCCTTCATGCACTAGTCAATTCAGTCTGCTCCATGTTAGCATGCATCGATCCATGTGGTTTTTTGACTTATCAAGGTCACTCACACTTAACTGTGTGTGTGGGCATGTTTATGGGCATGTTCTTTCATACTGGGTGTGAATGTGTAGAACTGAAGGAACTTTCACTGGTGACTCGGCTGAGTGTATGGATCACAGGTAACTAGGCCTTAGCTGACTCATAATGAGTCTATAATGAGCTCTCCTCTCCTCCCTAATCAACAGCTGGGTCCATTTTCCATCTCATCAGCTCTTAGTTTTTAATTATATTCCCACATGCTCACCAACACTTAATCATTGCCTGGCAAGGCAATCATAAGTTGACACAAGATCAGATTCACATTTGTCCTTGTATGCACGTAGAACTTAGGGATTTCATAATCTACAGTACATAATATCATTAAAAGATTCAGAGAATCTGGAGAAATCTCTGTCTGCAAGGGACAAGGCCAAAAACCAATATTGGCTGGCCATGATCTTCGGGCCATCAGGCAGCACTGCATTAAAAAACAGATACAGTTTTGTAGTGGACATCACTGCATGGGTTCAGGAACACCTCAAAAACCACTGTCTGTGAACACAGTTCATTGCTACATCCACAAATGCAAGTTACAACTCTAAAACGCAAAGAAGAAACCACATATAAACAGAATACAGAAACGCTACCACCTTCTCTGGGCCCGAGCTTATTTAAAATGGACTGAGGCGAAGTGGAAAAGTGTCCTGTGGTCCAAGGAATCAAAATTGGAAATTCTTTTTGGAACTCATGGACACCCAGCTTGTTATCAGCGCACAGTCCAAAGCCAGCATCCGTGATGGTATGGGGTGCATTAGTGCACATGCCATGGATGACTTGCACATCTGTGAAGGCACCATTAATGATATATACAGGTTTTGGCAACAAATGCTGCCATCCAGATGACGTCTTTTTCAGGAGAGGCCCTGCTTATTTCAGCAAGACAATGTCAAACCACATTCTGCATGGATTACAATGGCATGGCTCTGTAGTAAAAGAGTCCAGCTGCATGTTAGGCGTAATTAGCCCTGTAGAATTGGATTTAGTGTGGTGCCATGTGTGAAATGTTGAATAAAAATGATTGCATTCATAGTTTTTACAGTCATTTTTAAAAGCGACATTACTGGTTCATTTTGTCTGTTCCAACTTAATAAACAGAGGAAAAAAAAACTACATATCACAGTACATATTTTTTAATGGATTAAACCTCTCTAACACTGACACAGGGTCTACTTTTAATAGCATACAAAAATAAGCTATTTTTATCATTTTCTTTGTCTGACAGGCTGTACTAGCAATCATTTTAGGCTTATGTTGGTGGTAACAATGTCACAGTACAATGTCCCTACATAACTAATACCCAGCTTACTGGAACCCCTTCCTCATCAAAAATTCAAGTTGATCAACATTTTTCATCCATCAAACAATACAGTTTGCACACATGCAAACATCAGCATAGAGAATGACTTTTATCCATCAATGCATAAGATCAGTTCTAATAGTTAAAATTACTGCATATTTCACTGACAGTTTTGTTATTCATCAATTTAATCTTTAGTGTATCTGTATGTTCAAACTCATGTCTGGTAGGAGTGTGTGTGAATTTGAATGTAATGCTCTAAAAACCTGAAAAAATGTTTGACTTGTGCTAACCAACCCAAACTATTATCAAAATAATCTATAATACTAATAATACGAATAAACATCTAAAATCACAATAATAATTTGTGCTCATTGCAATCCAGGTAATCAAATCTGCACTCTTTTCACACAACTTCATGAATCAGGGCCGGTGTGAGGAGACAAGGCTAATTCTTTACAAAAGCAACAAATGACATTCCATCTCCTTCATCACTCCAAGTGTTTAAAGATTCTGTATATAAGGTGAAGGTAAACCAAGATAGCATGTGTCTATTCAAGTCAATGGGGTGAAAAGGGTATTTAGTTCCTGTCTACTAAAGTCTTGTGTCAACCATTTCACCCCACCCCATCTCCCGGGGCAAATTTCCTGATGGTGTGAATCTCTGTTGTCATGACATCATGAACGTATGAGGCAGTGTTACAAAGTTCTATAACTGGAGTTTAGATGTGCCAAAAAATACAACAGCAGTGGTTACAACAGCATTGACAAACATGATTTTGCACAAAGCTCCATAGGAACCCATTCATTTTGGACTCTCATGGGCGTGCCGTCTATTGTCTAGTGCCAAACCCAGAGGACATAAAGCAGGCTCATGTAATCTAGGTGAAACATCTGGCACCACTAAAGCATCAGCAGGGAGCACATCACCTTCCCAGAGTCTCACAGCTGATGCCAATAAGCAAAGCCCATCTTCCATAAAAAGGTAGATTCAATATCTTATTTTCCAAATTTATCATGTTATTACAGTATCAGATTATATCCCTGCTGTTAGAGCGAAACCCCTTTTCAGTTTTTGACATAATTTAAAAGTACCTGTTTCTCTTTACACTGTGTGTAAATTTCATGATGAAAGGACCAAAAGAAATGGCCCAAAATGACATAGAAAATGTCTGGTCCCACTGACTTACATTAAAAGTGAAGTATGTTTTTTCCTTCTCCTGTAAACCATTTTGGAGATATGAGGTTTTATTCCGACTGCAGGGATATGTAAGATTGCCTTATAAAAGTTAATGAAGTCATGCTTCTGGAGTATTGCTGCTCCAGACTAAAATAAGCTTTTGATTGGTTTGTTTTGTTTTGTTTTCTATTATTAACATTCCATTAAAGGGATCCTCACACATTACTGAAAAGGTAAACCATTTAGAAAAGCACATTCCAGAAATGTCTTTATTTTATATGCATTCTGAACCGTGCCGTACATTTCAGTTAATCAAGTCTTTGATATCTATCAATATGGTTAAATCAAAAAAACATGGTACATGATAAAAAATACAGAAATTACATGTGTATTACAGTTATTAATCATGTGCCATGTGTCCTTTTACTTTTTTTTACAAGATGTTATTCAGTCAGCTCCATGATTATTGAAACCATTTACTTCAATTGAAGCTTTTCTTCTTAGGCTCAATTTACTTCAATTGAAGCTTAGATTTCTCTCATATTTTCAGTGTGAGACTGAGCTGATTAACTACAAATACATTTTGTAATGAATTTTCCCATCTCTTTAGCCTAAGACGAAGAAGCCCGGGGCTTGTCAAAGGAACTATGCAGAGTCGTTTGCTCTAGTTTACTCATAGGTAGGGATGCATTGATATTGATAGTGGGAATGGGCATCGGGCAAATACTGTGCTCATTTACTCATATTCATAAAAATTTACCAATACCAACATTCCAATACCCGCTGATACTGCTTGACATAACACGAGTGTACAATGCCGTGCTAGTGAACAAATGCAGTGCAGGAGGCAGGAGCAGTGTTTCTGACTTTGTGACAGTTAGACACAAAGTCATTCGTCACTGTAAACATTCTGCCTTGGCAGATTCCCGCCTGACATAAACTGTGTGGTTTTAGCCTGTTTTGCACACAATCACAACTGCTTCCCCAGTATGGGTGGAGACATGTAGGCCAGCTAAACGGAGGCAAAAAAGTCAACATTTGCTACCTTTCCCAACTCTGTTTGACCGAATAGAATAACGAGGTATAAAAATTAATACAGTGATTTTTTATTTTTTTTTGTAAAACAGGCTTTAGAGAGACTATATTGACCTACCGAGAAGATCACTGTTATCAGCGCTGCTCAGTTTCTCAGAGTTTCTCAGTACTCGGCAGTACTCTGTGCACAGCATGTTGTTTTGAATGAGACAGCTTTATTTGAAATCATTCATAGAGCTGTCTGTAAGGGATGTGTTTCATGTAGCATGTCAGTCAGACAGAGCGTTTTCATATAGTGTGAGTATATAAATTGTAGGTTTTGTCTGTACATGACGGTCTGTTCAAACGGGTCACCAAAGAACTAGATTTTTAAAATCACACAGTGAATGTCTGTCTTTAAAAGACATTCAGCAACAGCTTAACCAGCCAAACAAACAACTCAGAGAAAACAAAACTCCACACGTGAGCTCCTCAGATGCATTAGCCTCAGATGTGTTTCCTGCTGTCACTGAGCGACATAGACTGTTGTTGAAAGACACAGATGAGGATCAAAACCAGGAGTGCTTTTCTGATGTGGAACTAAACCCGCTCTTCTCCACTGTAGCGCTGCTCAAACCAAAGTAGCATTAAAAAATAGAAAAGTGCATTTCCTAAAGGAGACGCGGAATGGTTGCGCAGCGGTTACTATACATGTTTTTAGGAGGAATGAGGGATGAAAAAACTACACATAGAGGACTGCGGGTCAGTAAGGCGGTGGATTAGAGCTTGGAGACCTGATCTGAAAGAGTACATGAACTTTGGTGGCTGTTGGGAAAATGACAGATTAGGGCTTTGTTGCAAAAAAAAATGAATGGGTGAAAATAAATGTGACTTCAACGAATGAACGAGGGATGAAAAAATCAGAAACAGAGGAGTGTGGGCCAGTATGGCTATGGATTACAGCTTGGGGATGTGCCCTGAGTGAGTACATGCATTTCGGTGGCTGTCGGGCAAAGAACTAATAGAGTTTGAGTGGTGGTGAAAATGAATGAGACTCAGTGAGAGGAACGAGGGATGATAAAACGACAGAAAGAGGAGTGCAGGTCAGAATGACTTTGGATTGGCCCGAGTGAGTATATGTAGTTTGTTTGCCATCGGGTAAAGAAGCAATAGAGTTTGAGTAGGGGCGAAAATGAATGGGACTCTAAGGGTGGAACGAGTGATGAAAAAATGACAAATAGAGGAGTGCGGGTCAGTATGGCTGTGGATAAGAGTTTGGAGCGGTGCCCTGAGTGAGTACTTGCATTTCGGTAGGTGTTGGACAAAAAAGTAATAGAGTTTGAGTGGTGGTAAAATGAATGGGACCCTATGGGAGGAACGAGGGATGAAAAAACGACAAATAGAGGAGTGCGGGTCAATATGGCTATGGATTAGACCTTGGGGATGTGCCCTAAGTGAGTACATGTATTTCGGTGGCTGTCGGACAACGAAGTAATACAGTTTGAGTGGTGGCAAAAATGAATGAGGCTCTATGGGAGGAACGAGAGATCAAAAAATGACAAATAGAGGAGTGCGGTTCAGTAAGGCTATAGATTAGAGCTTTGGGGATGTGCCCTGAGTGAGTACATGCATTTTGGCGGCTGTCGGGCAAAAAACTAATAGAATTTGAGTGGTGGTGAAAATGAATGAGACTCAGTGAGAGGACAGAAAGAGGAGTGCAGGTCAGTATGCCTTTTGATTAGAGCTTGGGGATGTGCCCTGAGTGAGTACATGTAGTTTGTTTGCCGTCGGGCAAAGAAGCAATAGAGTTTGAGTGGTGCCGAAACTGAATGGGACTCTAAGGGTGGAACGAGGGATGAAAAACGACAAATAGAGAAGTGCGGGTCAGTATGACTGAGGATAAGAGTTTGGAGCGGTGCCCTGAGTGAGTACTTGCATTTCGGTGGGTGTCGGGCAAAGACATAATACAGATTGAGTGGTAGCAAAAATGAATGAGACCCTAGGGGAGGAACGAGGGATGAAAAAATGACAAATAGAGGAGAGCAGGTCAGTCTGGCTATGGATTAGAGCTTGGGGATGTGCCCTGAGTAAGTACATGTAGTTTGTCTGCCATCGGGTAAAGAAGCAATAGAGTTTGAGTGGTGCCGAAAATGAATGGGACTCTAAGGGCGGAACGAGGGATGAAAAAACGACAAATAGAGGAGTGCTGGTCAGTATGGCTGTGGATAAGAGCTTGGAGCGGTGCCCTGAGTGAGTACTTGCATTTTGGTGACTTTTGGGCAAAGTGATAGAGTTTGCGTGGTGGCGTGAAAATATGGGTGAAAATAAATGTGACTTCAACAAAGGAACGAGGGATGAAAAAATCAGAAACAGAGGAGTGTGGGCCAGTATGGCTATGGATTACAGCTTGGGGATGTGCCCTGAGTGAGTACATGCATTTCGGTGGCTGTCGGGCAAAGAACTAATAGAGTTTGAGTGGTGGTGAAAATGAATGAGACTCAGTGAGAGGAACGAGGGATGATAAAACGACAGAAAGAGGAGTGCAGGTCAGAATGACTTTGGATTGGCCCGAGTGAGTATATGTAGTTTGTTTGCCATCGGGTAAAGAAGCAATAGAGTTTGAGTAGGGGCGAAAATGAATGGGACTCTAAGGGTGGAACGAGTGATGAAAAAATGACAAATAGAGGAGTGCGGGTCAGTATGGCTGTGGATAAGAGTTTGGAGCGGTGCCCTGAGTGAGTACTTGCATTTCGGTGGCTGTCGGGCAAAGACATAATACAGATTGAGTGGTAGCAAAAATGAATGAGACCCTAGGGGAGGAACGAGGGATGAAAAAATGACAAATAGAGGAGAGCAGGTCAGTCTGGCTATGGATTAGAGCTTGGGGATGTGCCCTGAGTAAGTACATGTAGTTTGTCTGCCATCGGGTAAAGAAGCAATAGAGTTTGAGTGGTGCCGAAAATGAATGGGACTCTAAGGGCGGAACGAGGGATGAAAAAACGACAAATAGAGGAGTGCTGGTCAGTATGGCTGTGGATAAGAGCTTGGAGCGGTGCCCTGAGTGAGTACTTGCATTTTGGTGACTGTTGGGCAAAGTGATAGAGTTTGCGTGGTGGCGTGAAAATATGGGTGAAAATAAATGTGACTTCAACAAAGGAACGAGGGATGAAAAAATCAGAAACAGAGGAGTGTGGGCCAGTATGGCTATGGATTACAGCTTGGGGATGTGCCCTGAGTGAGTACATGCATTTCGGTGGCTGTCGGGCAAAGAACTAATAGAGTTTAAGTGGTGGCGAAAATGAATGAGACTCAGTGAGAGGAACGAGGGATGATAAAACGACAGAAAGAGGAGTGCAGGTCAGAATGACTTTGGATTGGCCCGAGTGAGTATATGTAGTTTGTTTGCCATCGGGTAAAGAAGCAATAGAGTTTGAGTAGGGGCGTAAATGAATGGGACTCTATGGGAGGAACGAGGGATGAAAAAATGACACAAAGAGGAGTGCGGGTCAGTATGACCATGGAGTAGTTCTTGTGCTAGCTAAGTGCAATTCCACCTTAAAAGCAGTTCCACCTTAAAAAAATCATTACGTGTGCTGACACTGCTGAGCATTAGGCTGAGAGCATGTGAGACATTGGGCTCCGTGCGTGAGTTTGTATGGGTGTGTGAGTTAAGGGCCCATTGTGACATCACGTCTGGCATGCTGCCAACAGTCCGCTCCATGCAAGTCTATGGGAGAAACGAAGGATGGAATAAAATGACAAACGGATGAGTGCGGGTCAGAACGACCCGCGAGTGAATTCATGCTTCGGGGCCTGCCCTGAGATAGTGTATGAAAAACGGTCTCGTTCGGGCAAGCAGAAGTACACAAATGTTCATGTTCGTGCATCCGATCAAAAAGCTGTATACAAGCAACCATAAATAAAGCATAGCTAGCTAATGCACTTAATTTAAGATCAGCTAAATTTTAATGATTTTACTGTTAAGGTACTTTGCACACATTTACACTAACAACTGTTAACTTCTAGTAGGTTACTCAGTGTGGTATCGGACTCAGTGTAAGCAAATACAAAAAAATACGTACTCATACGGTCTGAAAACAATGGTATTGATGCATCCTACTCACAAGAGTAGTACAGTGTTTTGCAAGCAGCTGTTTTGGATCTGTCAGTAATGTGGGTGAAGCAAGCACAGAAAAAAGGTAAAACTTTGCCTGCAGCATACCATGAAGCCATGGTCTCTTCCTTTTTCCCCCATTATTTCAAAAACAGGACTGCAAAACGCCAGAGGGCACCCGCAAGCGAGTCCTCAATGAATAAGTGGTGAATGGAGCTAAATGGCTAAAAGTTAAAATAGTTTCTACTCACTTGCCCATAACTTTCCCTTTATTTTAGAAAATAGAAGGATGTATTTCACTAAAAAAAGCAAAGAAAACTTACCTGTATGTTTCAGTTTTTTCTACAGCAAACAGCTTTTGCGAAGCAGGACGCTAACGTTACTGCTACTGAGTGCTGATTGGTTGGTGAGCTGAGCAGTTCATTGGCTGTTCGTTCTCACTGACATCATGAATGTATATGAGGTGCTACTTTAAAACCCTATAACCTATAAAAAGCTCTCAAAAGCATAACAGTGCTGTTGAAATGTGTGATGCTGTTCTGTGTTTAGAAAATGATGAACGTGATGTTTTTGCTCAAATGCTTCATATTAACCCATTCATTTTGGACTTGCTCAGGAGCGCCCTCTAGCATTTGAGAAACTTGGAAGACATTACAAAGTGGTAATTCTCCTCTCAAGTTCTCTGGTTGTACTTTGCCAAAACTCCTTATTTCACTCTGTGTATTCAGCTGCTACACCAGCTTGTCTAGTAGCCCCCTCTAGTGGACTGGATTAAAACATACAATAAATATTCAACATTTAATGTTTAATCCAGTAGCAAATATACCACTGGATTAAATATTCTGCGCATTTTAGAGTTTCTCCTGCTTCAAGCACACTGCTGCAACTGTTGCATGAATTATGAAGGCCTTCCAGATGTGGGTGTATTAGCGCTCAGAGAACCCAAGACAGTGGTCCAGAACCAGGAGAACCCTAAGTTCCCAAGTTGTTATAAAAGCTTTTTAAATCTAAAGCTATGCTATGTTAATACAAATTTCATTTTCATGGTACCTCTTATAAATGTCTTAGACAAATATATCCAGAATCCCACTGGAAGTGAGAGCCTAAACAACTGGAAGATCAGCTGGAATGTCTGTTCCACAACATCACTTTAACAGTCAATTTGTTTGTTGAAATTTTATGTCTTATTTCAGCTCCCAACCAGAACTTCCTTAAAGAGCTGATATGACTCCACTCATAGGGGGTTTTCAATTCATTTGCACATCATAACAGCTAAAATACCACAATATTCAATAAAATTGATGATGGCCCCAAGCCTCTCCCTATAAATGGCATATAGTCCCAGCTGTGCATTCAAGCATGCATACAAAATGAGACAATTCTCATGTTCTCTCTCTCACACACACACACACTCACAGAGTTCACACAAGCTGAGTGGGATTTATTGGCACTGCTATTTACTGAGTCCAGTGCATCTGAAATTACCATTCTTCTGGATTCCTACGAAGAACTCCAGTCCTTGAGGGACGGATTCCTGGACAGTTTGGAGATTCCTTACTCAAAGACCTGAGTCAACTGATTCAAGAGCTGAAGAGTGAACACATTTTTGGTATTAAAAGTAAAGGCAAAATGATGGCTTTTAAGCAAGTTGCTTAATAGATTTTTTTCTTTTGATTACTATATTACACACTTCATTAAGCTTCAGTGGAACTGTGTTCATAACCCCACTATGTTATAGCACTTACTGCTGAAATCAGATTCTGCCTGATGATTCCTGCTGATGTGGTGATATTCTGCTCCATTTTCCCGTGTGGGAAAATGTGGGAAAATGTGGAGGGACTCTTATAGGCAGTCAAAAATAACACAGCAAGAGGCCATCAAACTGCCAATCTCCCGTTTTAAAACTGTAGAATTATTCACTACTGAACTATTCACTGTGTGACTGGTATAAGTTGTAACTATAGCCTAGCATAAATCTAGTTTTACTATAACAAAAAATGTATTGGTATTAAACATGTTAAACATGGTTTTGTTTCTGTGCCTTTAAGACTGATGTATGTAAATAACCTTCATTTTGATTGGCTGTCCTGATTTGAGCATCATTCAAAGCAGTCCAGGCTAAAACACTCTTTGTAACTTCAACATGAATGGGCGGGGCTAATCGGCTGCCAGCTGAATAGGCAAATACACTCAAATGCATTGGTATTTGTGACATCACAAAGACAACTCATTCAAAGCAGGCAGCTTAGTTTCTATATATGAACTGTATGGACTCTGGAGACAACTATCCATTTTTAAACATTAAAAATGTTTACATACAACATCAAATTATTTTATTTATTCAGTTTTATGTGAAATGGGCCCTTTAAAGCAGGGGTGAGGAACTGAAGGCCCGAGTCGAGCACAGTTTGACGATTTCCCTGCTCTAACACACCTACTAAATCTGGTGAGTTCCCCACACCTACTTTAAAGAGACATGAACAGTATTTATGGGTGGGATTTCCAACACTGCTGTGATGCGGAAATACTGATACACTAAATCTTTTTAGGTGGCTGGTGCTGCACCAGAGGGAGTGGCCAAGAGCAGTAAGGCTTGTTGAACCCAAACCAAACCAAACCGCTAGCTCTATTCCCAGAGCGAGACTGAGCCTCGTTTTGTGAAATGGATCCTGAACATTGGCAGTTATTCTCCACGACTACCAGGAGGGCACTTGTACAAAAGAGCAAAAGGGCCAGAGCTCAAACCTTCTCTGGGGTCTATCTGTGCACATGACTGGTTACCAGGTGTTAGAGCAGAGAAATCACCAAACTGCGCAGGTACCTTTATTGTTCATCAAGGAACAAACAATGTAAATGTACCATAAATGGAACCATTTCATGCTTAAATGAACCACGCACAGATTCATTTAAGCATGAAATGGTGCTTTAGAAAGAACCCTTGAAGAACCATCATTTTTTAAGAGTGTACAACGATTTTAAGGTCAAACTGTGTGCCTTAACATATGTGTACCTATTCAGAATGTAATGTTTCAAAACAGAACAATAAACTAGAGGCTGAAGTCAGAGCAGGACACGTGGAGTCAAATTGAACTGCAATGGAATATGGTACAATTATGCTGCCTGACTAAAGGTACTGAAGACGTATCTATGGGGGTAGCCCCCCACCCCCCGTGACCGCTTAGTACCTTATTTCGGAGAGTGATAAGCGTATTTCTAGTCAGTGTGAGTCAGTGTGGGTGGGCCACTGTAATTGCCTGACATTGTCTCATGCTGTGCTCCACTTTGGAAGTCGTGCATGTGAAGTCATTCCTGCTGCTCGGTTACACACAGTAAGGATTTTTAGGTTAGAGGGGCGCCGCCACAGCAGGGAAGGGATTATTCTTTCCAGACGACCGTACGTGTGTGTCTAGAAAAGAATGTTCATCAGACACAGCAGGATATAGTAGGCCTGACATTTTAATACAAGTTCAAGTGAACGTTTTCCTTATTTACACCACATGCAACTGTAAAAACAAACAACAAACGTGGTCAGAAAAAAAAGTATTGTACAGGTGGATTTTTGAGGTAAAACCATGCAAATATACCCTCAAAGGTACTACAATGTCGTTAAGGTCCCATTAAATGAACTTTCACAAGGGAAAAAGGCATATCTGTACCTTTCCTTAAAAAGGTCAGGATGTACTATGGTATACTGTACTGCGTTGTCTAAGTAAAGGTACTGAAGACTTGTGGGTGCCGTTGAAGTCACAGTGTTTGCATCCTGAAAGACATACTATACAATGAGCTTTTAAAAAAAGGCCAACCAATAACAGAACATTAAACAACAGTTAGTTCTGATGACACAGTGTGGTGGGTTGTGTTCTGTGCAGTTATCTGTTGGAAATCTCGCTCTTAAAGACTGACAATGTCTCTTTAAAGGGCCCTCATCATGGAAAACAAAATTTTACTCTTTTTTTTTAAATAAGAAATCAATGTTTTATGTTTGTTAAGGTTTCAAAATGGACCATCAATTTTACAGTCTATATGGTTCATACAGGGAAGGCTGCAAATACAGCCTGTTCTTAATTCATTGTTTTTTTGTGATGTCACAAAAACTGACACATTTGAATATGAATTAATGCAGGACAGGCAATCTAAACAGAGAAAACATACATATATGAGTCCTAAAGGGACAGTAACAAAGCCAGTATGTTTACTTCTAAGGAATAAAGAGAGATTGGAAAATGGCCAAATGGCCATGAATTATGACTGTTCGTGGTACACAACACCACACAAACGTGGGCATCAGAGAAAAGAAAAACACAAGAAAAATATAGGATATGGGCCCTTTAAAATATAGAACATATTCTCATTATTTTTGATGATCACTTTATGCTGCAGCTAACTGTTACTAAGTTTCTACTTTAGCAAATAAATAAACAGAAAATGGGTATGTTAGATCAGGCATTCTTAACCTTTTCCACTTCAAGGTCCACCTGTTTATCTATTTATTATTTATGAAGGCCCACAGGAAAACAAAAATACTTTTTGGGACATTTTCAACATGGCAATGTTTGGGTGCCACAATATGCAAACATAAACTATCAACAGATTAGGCTAACATATGCTTGTTTTATACCTGAGATCAGGTGGGATGCTGACAAATTAAGCAACATTTTTCACTCACAAGTGAATAACTGAAATGTTGGGGCAGGGAATTTTGTTTCTAGAGGCAAAGGACAAAAAGTAGATATGCGCTGTTGTTGCATGACTTGTTTTAATATTGTTTGTCATTTGAAAACATTTTATTGTTTGTCAATTGAAATTGAATTGACAATTATTTTTTCACTGATTTTTATGATTAAGTGCCATCACTGGCCCACTGGACCACCACGGACTCCTCCTTAGCACACCGCCAAAAACTACCACAGGGTGCTTTCTGGCCCACTTGTGGTCCATGGCCTGGTGATTGAGAAACACTGCATTAGATAACTTCTATAAAATAATATTTAACCTGCAGTCCCTTTGGTCGGATTCTGAAGAAGAGTGTGACAGCAGGCCTACATCAAATTCTGAACCTGTCGTTGCTCCTAAGCAAAGTTTTGGTGAGCAGTTGTGAGAGAACAACTAAACATGCTGGAATTAGCCAGAAACAAACAGAACACGATTCAATGGTTTACAGACTGACTGGAACAAAATTACTTTTAAGTTAATATATCAAATACTGTAAAAGATGAGCTGAACCTGATATTGCGACTCATTTAAGACTGTAATGCAACCGATACTACTTTTCCTTCCCTGTGGTGGAAGGAAATGGAAATATTAAAGCATGTTTAATTCAATGCTTGGGGCTTCTATGTTTTACTTTTTTCTTTATTTTGCAGAACTATTGTATAAAAGCAACAGAACACTCAAGGTCGTATGTTATCATTAATAACATCACAGCTGCAGCTTGTGCCTGTAACAATGCCCTCTCTCTTATGTTCTATCGCTTAGGTAACAAACCCTTCCAGAGATTGCAAACCAGTTTACTGTCCACCTGCATCTGTTTTTGCAGTTTGAAAATCTGTATTATTCTCATGCAAACTTGCCAACTAATCGTTGCTGATTTATCAAGAAGTAAAATTTCAACTGATGATCTTTTTTTAATCCAGTAATCGAGTTTGAGTAGTGACAGCTGTACTATATTCAAGACTTTAAACCCTTTAGACTGAATCTGGAACTAACACTAATTCAAACAGATGTTTGTGCATTTTCTCGGCCATTAACATTAAGTTTGAATATAAATGGCTGTCGGATATATTAGTGTGTGCCAGGCAATTACGTCCAAAAATGTCAGCTCTCACTGGAAAACAAAGGATGACAAAGGTTGCTGCTTCTTTAAGACTGAGCAGCGCTGACAAGTCGAACCAGAGATCAACAGCTTGCACAGATCGGGTGTCATAACATGTCAGCGTCATTCTTTTACAGCCCAGTTAGAGAGTGATGGGACACTGAAGAAACAGAATTAAAGTGATTTAGAAGTAGCAAGTACGGTAGCAAATATGAGGCAACTGGAAGCATTTCTCCACTTTGTGTGAAGCGTCTTTAACAATCTGTGTAATGTAGTGGTAAACATTTCACCTGAGCATTAATAAATGAACAAATCAGAAATTGAGCATTTATTATGACTGACAGATGAAACCCTCAGGGTCTGATGATGTACTGAGCCTATCTGGACTCTTTCTGCCTGCGTGTTATGCATGAAACTGGCAAATGAGCCTAAACGCGTAGTTTACGGTGTGTGGGCATGGTAAACATGCAAAATGCGCATCTCTTGCTCATGCATATGCATTTGATGGAGGGCTGTGCAAATTAACTACAGTTTGAACAACTTGCGCCAAGTTCTCTCCACCTTTTAAATCCAGCTGTAAATTTGTATTTGGGTCTCAAAAGAGGTGTTGTTAAAAGACTTCCTTTAACGTTGGTAGAAGAACAGCAGCTGGATGGAGGCACAAGCCTTGAACACATGCTAAAAGAACATTTATCATCAGAATAACACTGTTTAAACTCTCTGGACCAGATGTACGTGTGGGAAGATGTAGCGCGAAATATGGCATGATGCAGCCGTATGTGCATACAGGCTGACTTTGCCTCCATCTAGCTGCTGTTTCTTCTACCAATGTTAAAGGAAGTCTTTCAACAACACATCTTTTTATAAACTTTTATCTTCTTAGCCAAACTAAAGTAACACCCCTTTAGAATGTTTAATTGGGAAAGAAGTTTATTTCTGTTTTGTCTCTTGTTATCTTGTCTATTATGTTGCTGGCTGCATTATTTCACTGCCTTTTTTAAACCCTGCACCTCCCGAGTGAGCAGTTAGTGAGCGGGGCTGCACACAGTTTGCATGCTAAGCTGCAGTCTTAGTAAACTGAAAGTTAAGTTCAGGCACATAGCAAGGCACATTTTGTGCTGCAGCTGCACTCATACATACATTTGGCCCTCAATGTCAGGTAAGATCTAATATGTTACTGTGCATTGCACTTGGAGTACTCTGCACAACAAAACTTCCAATATTAAATAAGCCTGATAGAACTAAACTTGGAGATAAATTTTGATATTTTAACTCAGAAATAATTCATTCATTCTAAGGCAATGCAACACGGATGAATTCAATGTGCAAAGAAAGGATTTTCTTCTTATTAAACTTCTGTTTTGTGGCTATGCAGAGCATAAACAGTTCAAGAAAACCATGGATTGTTGAAACACTTATAAACAGAAGCCAATGCTTCAGCCCTCCCAGTGTATTTTGACTTCATATGTTTTCCACCTACAGCAAAACGGCTCAAATTTGTTGTCTAGGGTAACTGATAATACAATACAGATGTGGCAGATGGAGATTAAGCTTAAAAACACTGGAGTCTTCCTTTAACCCTGTCCTCTTCTATTCAGTCACATGCATCAGTTGTCTCCTCCCTTCAAACAGCAACACACTGGTAGCCATGGCAGAATTCAGGCTGTCCACTCCATGCACCATGGGAATCAACAATCTCCGCCCCCCTGTTTGACCAGCCAATTGCAAGGCTTCGCGGCTCAGACCATGAGTCTCTCCACCAATCACCACGGCCGTATGCCTACCGGCCCATCTGATATGATAAGGTTGAGTCTCTAAAACCGGCCTTGTCGACCTATCCTTCTCATAGTCTTCACCATAGCTAAAATCATCCTCATAATGCATTTTCCAAGAGTTATGGCGGCTGCTGACCCATCCATAGTCTCTGGCTTTTTTCTGTTGCTGGGGTGCTGCTGAGAATTCAGGTTCCTTTGTGGTTCCTCTACAGTTGTCAGCCACATGGACAGTTGTGTTGGCAGAAAGGTGAGTCTGAATATCAGTCCAGGTAAGGCTAGGAATTATGGGTAGGTGAAAGTGGGCTCCCATGGCAACACAAAGAACTTTAGGCTCCCAGATATCAACACAGCCTAAAAAAAGGATTGAAAAATGACTGTTTACTCACATTCGCATACATATTCAGCTCTGTACTACACTCTTTAGCCACGTTATTAGAAACTCTTAATTTGTAGCTCCACTTTGCTGATGTACAGTTTGGTTTAGCCATCCTCTAACCCTTTATCAATAGTCAGCTTCTGACCACAGAGCCGCTCTTGGTTGGATATTTTTGGTGACAGTGACACTGGCATGTGTAAAAAATATGTGTAAAAACCCCAGCAATACTGCTGTGCCAGATACACCTGTACCATGCCACTGCCATGTCAGCGAACTGTAGTGTTGAGAATAGTTCACCACCCAAATAATCTCCGGTCAACCGCTATCTTGTGGTCAGAAATTTACCAATGAATTGGGTAGAGGAGAGCTGATTACAGACAGGCTTCAGATAGGCTACAGTATGTAATGCACATGTATAGTAAAACCTAAAAAGTAAGTGTATCTCAAATTGACCATTGAGATGCACTTATATTATTGTAAGTGTTTTTAATAAAGAAGCATGGTAAATGTAAAGGCCTATTCATACCATTCGGATTTTAACAGTTGGAAAAAAACACATGGCAAGTTTTAAAAACAAACATGCACATATTAATGTCTCTTTCACATTGATTAAAGTATTTAAACTCTATTAAATTGGACACTGTCACTTAAATATATATAACACCGGCTTCCTGCCTCAGTTTTAACCCGGCATCTTGTTAGTTCTGTAAAATATGACGATTTAGATCTGTTTTTGAGTCTTTCTCTGGTAGGTCGCACTGCAGCCTACTAATTACTTTTTAAGAACAGTGAATGAAAGTGTTTTATGTCTGACAGAAAAAGCCATAATCTCTGGCAAAAGGAGTTAAACATATGTTGAAAATGAAGATGTGAGCCAGACTCAAAAAACTTCTTTTACTTGAGAAGTTACTAAAATGCACTTCTCTGAGATATCGCCGTTTCCATTTCCTTATGCTAGCTTATCGCAGTTTCTCCGCGAATCGCTGTGGTGGTCTTACATGTTTTTTTTTCTTCAGTTTTCTTTTTTTTTTTCAAAACAGGTTAATAAAAATGCTCAACACTTTTTTTTTTTTAAATGTCTGAAACATACTTTGTCAGATGTCCACGTACCTTGGTGCAGTGGAATATAAATAATTGGATTCATGGTTTTTGATACTATTTTTTTTATATATATGTGGCACTACTTTGTCTGTACCAGCTTATCAGGTATCAGAAAAAAACATTCCTACATATTGTGTACTGTGAAAACTTGAATTATCGTGATATTACATTTTTGCCATATCATCCAGTTTTACAACATATGTTTATATCCATTGTTTGTACATTTGTGTATCACAGTCTGTTCATGCAGTGTTTTTTGTACAATGTGGTTTACCTAGTGTGTACACCTTTTAATTGCAGCAACTACAAGAAAACAATACATTTGTTATCACTACTACTTCAAGGAATCCATTCTTCCTTCCTTATTTGTCTTCTTCTGGCATTCTCAGTGTTAATTTAAAAAAAAAAGAAGACTTGGGTTCCACTCTGATGAAAATCATGTTTTTTTTATCCAAAAAATATACTTGCACAGGCCTTAAGCCTTACCAACTGACAGAGGCATTCCATTTTCTTTAGTTACTATAATCAGTGGTGCGAATTTGTATTAATTCAAATCCTATGCCTTACATATATGGATGTTCAAAGTCCAAAATCTACATCCATTTAAAAATTGGCAGTAATTAAGTGAGTCATTTTAGTAAATTGAGAATATCCGCTATGCAGATACCTTTAGTGAGCAGCACGCTGTGGCATCCAGCAGCAGCTGCGCAGTGTAAAGCTGTTCCCAGGTATCCAGGGTCTCGCACATTATCACAGATAAGGGTCAGCGGCAATGCCTTCCCAAACTTCTCCTCAGAAAACTGCATTTGGGACACTTCAGGACGTTTGAAGACAGCTGTGAATATAAATAACAGGTGAGTTTTATAGTCTGCCTGCTATAGGGTGAATGGAAATGTTCCTCCTAAGCCCTTCACTAGCTGTTTTTTTATAAGCAATTCTAACCACGGACCGTAACGAGGTGGGATTTATAGCCTGCTTTCTTTACACATAGTTTCTGCACCTCCTCTAGCCTTTCTTCATTCCACAGTGAAACTTTACTAAATACAAACACTAAAAGCTTTGACTTGTCAAACACAGTCAGTTTATACACTGCTCTTAAGCTTCAGTCAACACCATAAATGGGGACGAGAGACTCAGAAGCTCCTTCCTGTAACAACTGGTCTGTATTAATGGCAGCTTGGCTGTTTATAGTTACTAAGTTTACATGTACACGAATGGATTGATGTTAGTCTAAGGGCGTTTTCTCACTTGGACCATTTCATCATTTCAAGTGGACTCAGACCACTGAGTTGTGGTTTTCTGTGATTTTAATCGGCCCCAATGGACCGAACTCCAGCCAGAGTGGAGTGCATGTAAACAGGACTACAAATGGACAGGTATGTTTTAAATTTAACAGAATATAGGAATAAGTAAAAAAAATAAATAATAATAATAATAATAATAATGATTTTATATATATATATATATATATATATATATATATATAAAATACAATTCTAACACAAAATAAGAAGGCCTGGCCATTACCTATGAGGTCTTGTGGTGTGTCAACATCAGACCAGATTCTCATGTCCTCTGGCTTGACTCTGATTAAGCCAGCTTGTGCGAGTTTGTTCAGGGGAAGCTCCTGAAGTCTCTCCACAGTAGTGAAGAAGATGTTCTGTGGTGAAGCTCCCGCATCCAGAGCTTCACTAATGAGACGCCTTCCTTCCAGAAGAATTTTGCCTTGTTGTTCACGAAGCTTCTTAGAGTGAGCCAAGTTAACCAAACGTCTGCAAAAGTTCATACGAAAATTGAGTTAATGACTTCTGGTTTGACTATTGCTCACAGATCAATTCACGCTTCAACTGTCGCCCACATAAATGATCAGGATAAACACATGTCCACATATGTCAGACGCCCTTTCTAATTGGTTTCTAAGCTACTTTAGGCTGCACTCACTGTTATGTAATCTGCACAGAAAAGCACTGTGGTTTATAAAGGGGTAGTGTATGGTCATATGACTTTCATTTACTCTGATACAGTTTTAAAGTGGAATTCCAGCACTTTTTCAACATTTTTGCATAAGTCTGTTGCAATGTAAACAAAGTCCTTTAGAGAAGTTTGATATGAAATGGTGCATAATAGAGGAAGTTACAGACTCTTTCAACAGATACGGGTTGATACAGATTTCTTTAAAGTGGTGGTGATAGGAACTAGGTATCACAATGTCAACATCACGAATACACCACAAAAGAACCTTGGCCTCTCTTCTGAGTTTTATATGTAATGTTGATGATGATAAAACAGTGGAAAATCTGAAAAAAATATGTTTTATGGGGACTATTTTGTCTTACAACACCCTGCCTGTACTCCTCCACCACGATTAACGGAGCATATTAATTCACACCAAACCACTCTGAATGACTTTGTTTGCATCTTAACCCTTTAATTATGTGGAACTTTAACTACAGTTTACTGAAATCCAATGCTAACACTCACGACAGTCTCTTGTCACCAGGTTGGGCCTTTTCATACCGCAAGCCGTCTATCTGGTTTAAACGTGAAAACCTGGAAGGAAAAGTAGCTTCTCTGCTCTCCGTTTTCTGAGGATGTGAGTGTGTGAAGTGCAGAGATGCAGCCCGAGCCTCGTCTCCATGTTTCTGACCGACACTTCTTTCAGTCTCGTTCACTGGAACGGAGTCTCGGCTTTTAACCCGCAGGTCTTGTAGACCTGAGGATTCGGACTCGGGGCGGACACTCAGCGGTGAGCGTCTCACATATCTGCTGATTCTGACTGTCCATGTCGGTTCAAGTCCTGTACACACACCTCCAACGTACCGCATGAGCGTCGCCATGTTTACTGCTGGTACAGGGCTGCGTTCCAATCCGTGTGCTTGCGCACTAAGACGCTCAGATAAAGTGTGGGAAATTCTGCCGTTGCTCCTGACCGTTAGTGCTCCAGAGTCTGAATATGATCCGTCTTTGAGCGACAGCAAAGAATGAAATCTTGGCCGGACTTCTTGTTCCCAGAATTTCATTACCACTTCTCAAACCATGTTTATGTTCATTTTACTGCTTGAATAAGTGGCTAGCTAATGGCCAGCAAGCTAATCAACTCAGCATTGCCTTCGAGTGTGAAATGAAAGGAAAACGATGATGGTATCTGCTGAGCTGACTGCAGCGGCTTTAAGTGCACTGAGCAGAGGCTTATTGATAGCGTTACACTTAGTGTAACTTGGTAACGTTATTATACTAGAGACCGCTGTACACTGGCCAGGGTGCCAGCATCCAGACGCCAATCGGAACACCGCCACAGCAGAGAAACGGCGACGCAACACCATAGAAATCCACCATAGAAACTGTGAGAGTAACGCTATGGAAGCAGGACAGTGCGCTAATATAGTCCCCTTGCAATTTAACTGTGTTACTGAAAATAACAAAAGAGTTTATTTAAAAACACTGAGGAAGTAAAAAGAGCTTATATTAATACACTGAGGGAGTGCAAGAGTAGATGCAAGAAGGCAGTAAATTTGTTTGTTTGTATGTATTTCATTCCTTTGAAATTTTAACGTCATTTCAGAATTTCTTAGAATTTCTTCTTGGTATGTCCTTCTTTTCCTTTAATGACAGTGCACACCTAAGCTGGCGTGGACAAGTTTGTGTAGAAGCCTATGATCAGTAGATCAAATCCACCTGAGAATTGTCTGAACATGCAGTGAAATGGAAGAAATAAAACAAAAAACCTCAACTTTTTGTACAAAGGCTTTACTATGATCACAAATCTGTTTGAAAAGTGACCTAGAAATAGTGCAGAATTTCAAATATTTTGTCTTCATTTTCATTTGTCATAACTTTGTTTTAAATTTGTAAAAATTCTAACATGTTCTGTTGTTTATTTCCAAGTTTGAATGAAGAAAATAGTAGAATTTCTACACACACACACACACACACACACACACACACGCATTCATTTTCTTCATTATCTTATAGTTTGCCCACATGGTCCTAGAGGCCACATATGGTATATGGCTGAATTCAGTCTGTAATCAGGTTTGCTCACTGGACCGTTATGGGCAATTATGCAACAACTGCTCTAAATCTACTGTTTCCAGGATCAGCAGTGTGTGTGTGTGTGTGTGTGTGTGTGTGTGTGTGTGTAAGAGAGAGAGAGAAAAAGAGAGAGAGACTAAATAAATGGAGGTAAAATAATGGCTGTGGGCCAAAAAGTCCATCTCAAATCAAGTTTTTTTACTTTATTACATCACACCCCTGCAACATTTTGGTGCACTGTTCAAAATACTTTTATTCCCAAAATGATGAAAGATACACTGGTAACTTCACATCAGAAATTTTAAACATTTACAAATAACTCATAGACTGGCCTCTCGATCTCCACAGCAGTGCAGGCACTCATCCCTTCTGCACTTTCCCTCCTGACTGCATCACAGCTGATACACAGGATTATGGAGAATGTAGGATAGTCTTACACTGCCTTTAGTAATCAGCCAGATGGATTTACCTCAGCAGGCGGCTTCTTATGCAGACATTTAATTCAGACATGACTGGGTCCTTCCTCCCTCTGAAAACTGCCTGAGTGGATGGCGGTTGTTCATTTCAGCCAAATGAACAGCCTCTATTAGGCTTCCTTTGAGAATACACTCAAAATCCAGCCTCATAAACAATGCTTAGACTTTAAGATTTCCCTCTGCTGGTCTTAGAAAAAGACTGAACAGTTTTCTTGGAGTGTGTTTTATATGTATGATCTATTCCCATCTAGTCTTCTTACTGATCTGGAAGGTGTCCTATATGTTACAGGTTGAGTGAGTAGAGAGCACTTTATCAGAATTTCAGGCTTCCACAGTCACACTTATGCACATGAAGGGGTTGAGCCAGATTGTAAAATATCATCTGTCAAATCCTCCATACCACTGAGATAATCCAATCTACTGAGCCATGCCTTACGCAATCTCACTTCATCAGCATCATGACTGATGGTGGACATTTCAGCATTCACACAGTGTTCATTATGAACTTGTGGGTTTAAGATATTTAGAGTTATAGAAGAGGTTGGGGATATGGCAAAAATATAATATTGTGCCACTTCAAGAAATTTTAAATTAAATTTTTTATATTTTTTTTTATATTTTTTATATAATTTTTATTCAATATTTGGATACTGTCCAGTTAAATCAACTAATTCTACAGTCTTTATGATGAAACGTGCAGTTGGTTAGTGTTACTGATTATATCACACTATGTTCAGAAAAGCATATTGTATTATGGCATAATTAATCACAATAACGATGTTTATTGTCATATTGCAAAGATCTAAATTATAGTTTGCTTTTCTCTAAAATATAGGCTACAGCAGGTTTTGGTATTTTTTGTCAGCTGTCCTACCAAATCCGACACGGGACTCCTTAAAATCTAACATATTGTAATACACTGCGAGCAGCTTACAAGGGCACTTTAAAAGGAAGTGTAGAAGCGGCAGCGATTGTCTTTGCAGTTTTATTCATATGTATTTTTCACTTAGTCTCGGTTGGCAAGTCGTTTTAAAACATGCATATGGAAGTAATATGAAGTAAATTATTCAGAACGAAAGGCTGCATCTGCTCTTAAGTGCGTAGGCGTTGCTCGGAGACAAGCGAGCGATTTCATTGGACAGTCGATCAAGTCTAGCCAATCAGATGTGGGCAGAACGTCGACGACGGCAGAGACCGTTCATTTGTTTCCCACCCCTATCCAGGAAACCCCGCCTCTAGCGCGGTTGACTGCTATAGGATTAGCTACCGATAGGTGGACAAACTCGGGAGTCTGAACTACCAGCCAATCCTTGCACAGGAGGGCGGGGCTTGTCTGAATGCGGGTGGGTGTAAAAAAAAACAAGGCTAACAGAGATTATCTTGTTTATGTCGCCATCACTGTCATTCTCATGAGGAGTTAGATGTGACTTCGTTCTTCTGGTTTCGTTGCACGCAGCTCTGCGGGCAGATTGTCGTGTGGTTATGGAAAAGCAGAGTCTGAGAGATTAACTAATTCTATGAGGCTGGGAAACTGCGGGCTAATGTTATAGCCGCGCACAACATGGACGAACGAAATACATGACGAACCTAGTTTTCCGCGCGAAGTGATGTGATGGGCGCCGATGGGAGCAAGAGCAGCAAGGTGCGTACAGGGAGTTAGTCGGGGGGGAGTTTGGACAGGTGCTTTTATTAAGCCTTTTAGGGGTCCATCTGTGATGTAGAAAGACGTGTGCGTGTGTGTGGTGGTTGTTAAGTTTTTATGGGGATCAAATGAACAGTTTGCCAGACATTTTGCTGGCTCACATGAGACATTTGTTTATTTATTCATGTATTTTATAAGAATATTGGAAAAAAAAACTAAAGAGGCTCAAGATTTTCTAAGGTTTAAAGCTGGGTTAGCAGGGTTAGCTGTAATAATACAGAATGAATGCACATACTGCACAAGTAATGAGCTGTTTGTTTAAAATGGGTTCTAAATGTTTTTTTATAGTACCGAACAAAAGTTCTATGGCTTGTAACAGTAACAAAAGCCTTTTTCGTGCTATACACTCTTTAAAAAGATGGTTCGTCAAGGGCTCTTGAGCAAAGAGAATGGTTCTGTTTAGAACCAGTTTATGTTTAAATGGCTCTTTGGTGAAATGGTTCTTCAGATTGATGGAGAATGTGTTGCATATGGTTCTGTATAGCATCAAAAAAGGTTCTTCTGTTGTTATAAGATTGACATTGTAACAATAGCAAAACCCTTTTTGTTGCTATACAACAAAATCAGTCTGAAGAACCATTTGACCATGCAAAGAATCGTTTAAGCATGAAATGGTTCTATGTAGAACCATTCCCTTACTTAAGAGCCCCTGAAGAACCATCTTTTTGAAGAGTGCACAGAACTGTTTAAAAAAGAAATCTTTATATACACAAGTTTTCCATTATAGACAAGAACCATTCAAGCATTCCGATGGTTCTTTGAGTTCTTTAAGTTGTACTATGAGGTGTAAGTTCTATACACTCTTAAAAACATTTCATTGTAAGTTTATTTTGTTTTTATATCTGAGATGTGTGAATGTGAATAAGCTTTTTAAAGTACAAAGAAGCTCTACATAATGTAAAGAATCCAGGAAGAACCCTTAAATTGGCAAAGAACCTTTACGTTTTGTGAAGGTTCTTTAAACCTTTAAAAGGTTCCTCACACTATTAGATTTCTTTTGCATGCATGGTTCTTTAGGAAACCAAAAGTGCTTTGTTTGTGACATGACCCAAATAACCTTTTGTGGCAAGAGTCTGTATAACCCTTGCCTTTATTAAAGAATCATTGAATAGTTTAAAATGCACCTCCAGCAAATAAACAAGTAAATAATTAAAACAAACAAACAAATAAAATCCTGTTCTTAGAAAGCTTCACTCTTTTGCTTCTGCTTTGGGATCTGTCAAGTTTTTCTACATACAAGAATTTCACTCTTCGCCATGGCTGTATTGAAGTATTAATATATTTAATGTTATTCCTTATTCTGCTACAGTAGGAGTGAATGACAGTTTGTTGTTTTGACAGAGCGGAAAATATCAAACACACATGGAAAGTACAGATGGGATCAGATCTGACTTGCTGTCTAAATACACCCTATATGTATATGACGTGTCACAGTGACACACCGACTGGTTTAATTATTAAAAATTCGAGCAGTGTCGCTGCAAGCGGTGCTAAAGAATGCCAAAGGACCTTTTTAGGTCACACACAGCTCGTCATCATCCAATGAACCTTCATTTAGGCTGATGTGAACTTTTCTAGAATAATTATTTCTCCTCATTGAAACACTGGTTAGTTAATGAATTTAATACTAATGTGTTATTACAGAGTATAGAAGTGAATTGCATTGTATGGCAGTGATCATATTGTATTGTATTGTTGCATCATGATTAGCACGTTAGCTTGGGGCTCACATATTAGCTGGTGGCTAGATGGTGGCACGAGACTGAGGCACTATAAAGCACAACTTTTGTTTCAAATATTGTGTTATTTATATGTTGTTAAAACACACTTTACACATTCAAGACTTATTACTGCTCTGTTATGATTCATACAACATTCATTAGAGAAATAAAATATCTCTTGCATTATACATCAGTTATTATTCTATTAAAAACTCATTATATCCAAAACTGTTAGAAATGGATATACAACATTGTAGAATGAAAAGCAGCATAAGGCACATTTTCAGTCGAGTACCGAAAAATGTATCAAGTAGAGACACCACTCATATTGTGTACCATTGAATTTTAATTTTCTTAATTGTTACACGCCTCGTGTTTAATCACTCTGAATTTCGTGATCCCTGTGTGTTACAGCAGGAGAGCCGCTATTTATCCGGTTGGCGCGGCTTTCTCTCCAGTATGGGCATCTCTCTCCCCCCGCCGCTGTGCCAACTTGGTGCATCCCGGCGGATGATTCAGGACAAGGGGGCGCGTATTCCAGAGCACCTGCTGTCCTCCATGCCCGGCCCAGAGAAACTCCGCATGGAGTGGAGTCTCCCCGGCTTCATCACAATGTTTCTGCCTGAGTTCCCCCACCGCACCGTCCCTGGACATGAGCACTTTCAGGTAGGCCACTTTTGCAGTGGATCGCTTGATATTATAACTGAGTCAAAAAGTTCAGAAACCCAAACATAAAGTTAATTCTCATAACTACATAACTTACATATAATTGGCATTGCAGTTATTGAATAATTTGTTGCAGTTACTGAATAATAACAAAGTAGGGAGGTCTGTCAGCTCAGTGGCCATCTTGGCAACGCAGTTATTTCCACTCATTCAAGCCCAAACTCTTTTGTCTTTAACTGGGGGAAAAACTAAAAGCCACATTCACATTACAAAAGGTTATTTGAAATAAATGGTAAAATCTGACAGAAACTGCATAAATAGTATGCAGCATTTGGCTCAAATAATGCACAAAACATGTAACTTATTCTGGCTAGTGCTTGTTTGCATATCTCCACCACACTCACTTGCGGCTTTACCAGCAAGCTGATTGGCTCTTTTATTGAAAGGCAGGGCTTTCCCCATAAACAGACGCCATGTTGAGCGCTACAAATTTTCCTGTTCAGTTTTCAGCCAGTGAACTGTCTTTGTGTTTGTAACGTCTCTAATAATAAATCTTATATTTAATAACTGAATAGGAAGCCTGCAGTTTAAGGAGTTGGTGGTTGCATGCAGGGGCTTTGCAACTGGGGGAATAGTGGAACTAACTACCCAGAGCTCCTATGCTGCATTTACATTGCAGTGAAGCAGAACACTTACCTTGTCGACTATTGGTCGCTTTGTGGGTGTGTCACTAAAATACAAGCAAGTTTAACTGTTCAGCTTTGATTTCAGGGTGTAGTTTGAATATGGACGTGACACACAATGTGACGCTCCCAACCAGAAAAATGTGCTTTTTTGTTTAATCCCCCCTGCATAACTGCCACCTGTCTCAATAGAAATCAATGAGAGGTAAAATGAAAATTGTCTTGCTTAGCTATAATGTAAACACAGCATTACGTGAATGGAGGATTAAAAAGTTTGCTTTGTATAGTTGTACGGTTTTAAATTTAGGAATGGGGCCCATAGTGACTGTATTTAAACAGGGCCCAGACAACTGGGGAAATCCCCTGGTTATGTGTCTCAATATGGTAAAGTATTACAGTGGTCTTTGTAACACTTCTTCTAAAATGCTCTGTGTTTTATACCCCCAGGTCCTGGGTTACATAGCCAAAGGATCCTTTGGCCCCATCTTAAAGGTGAAAGATAAATCAAAAGAAAAGACTTACGCAGTTAAGGTAAATGCAATACTCTTACCATTTCATAATGTCAAAATAAAACATATGTACAAAATATGTAAGCCTGCAGCTCTGTATCACTTCTGTGGGTAAACTGTAGTCTGATCATCACAGTAAGCTTTACAAGTTCTTGGTTACTCAGGTTATCCCAAAGTCTGAGATCCTCCGGCTTGGTGTGCTGGACCAGTCTAAAGAAGAAGTGATAGTCCAGGTGAGTTCAGGCAGATCCGTACTGGCCTTCTCTTGTGCTTTTGGCTCCATGAATGTCTAATGTCTTTTGTATAGTCCACAATTTCAAAATGGCACAGTTGTTTAAGTAGCATTTGGAATCCAGTTCTTAGTGAAAGGATCGAGTTGAAACAGCTGAAGGACAGTTCAAGTGTAGGATCTATACTGTGCATCAGGGAAGTGCTGGATTTTACTTGTTCACGAGGTAAAACTATAGGGAGGGTGAATGTAAACCTCCATCTTTGTATCCTTGCCCATATTGACCCCTGTCCATAAAAAGGCAGAATTGTGGACCTGCAGTGGTTCAATGACTCAGTTAGTCTGTGCCGTTGTTGTTGTTTGACTGTTGCCTTGCAGCGTCAGGTCCGCCACCCTTTCGTCCATGATCTGCAGGACTGCTGGCAGACCCAGCGTCATCTCTACATTAGTGAGTGACTCAGACCCCACCCCCCACCTCGGCCCAGCTTTCCTCCTGCTTTTCCTACCAGAATGTCCACCTTTCCTCACACCTAATCACTGTTTCCCTAGCTACCACAAACCCTCTTCTTTCATGTGTTCAGGCTCTTCCCTTATCCTTGTAAATCGTTCTACTTTAAAGAAATACTTCGGTGAAAAAAATTATTTTCCCTTAGCAGAAATATAGTTGATCATTCAAAACATGTTTGGTGTCTGACGTGTGCTTCTTTAGAAACCATATAAGCAAGAAACCATATAAGCAAGCAAGCCTCGCAGCTCCAGTGCAGAACTAAAGAAGCAAACTTATGACACCAAACAGCCAGCTTATCTAATCGACTACCTTTGGGGTGAGGAAGATTGTGTACATTTGATTTTTCTCTAAACAATCACATGAAGCACCTTTCACTTTACTTCAGAAAAGAGAATGAGCTCAGAGAACTAGGCACGTCACAGTTACTACATAATCGCCTAACTGCAGTTATTTGAGCTGATCGCCACAGTTGTTAGTTGTGTTTATGTCACAACAATCAGAATGTGTGTTGGTGCGTTTTATCAGTTGGGTGGAGGCGAATGAATGTTACAGAAAGTAGAAATGCATTTATTGAGACATTAAAACAACAAAAGTTTTAACTTTGATGCCACGTCACATATAGAGGGGAGTAGTTAGCAGTGAGTAATGTTTTTTTGTGTTTGTGTCATCAGTTGGGAGCTACTAAGTATCGACAGCTAGAAATCAAAGCCAATTTGACCACTTTAGGCTTGTACTTCAGTAGTTACAGACAATAAACAAAAAGCTTGTTAACTTAATTTTTTGTCATCAAGTTGACAAATCAGCCTTCTGGAGAGACTCAGGACTCTAGACTAGGGCACAGGATGTACCTTTTTTTTACTAGGCACTTTCTAGCACTTACTTGAAGGAAAGCCAAAAAGATAACAGGGCTGCACAGTCTATACCTGCCAAGAGGCTAAAAGGCACTTAAGTAGATTATCAGTATATCATGACTGTCCATGGTGCGATTTTCTCTGGAACCAGACTTGCTGTTTTGTACTCCGAGTGAGTACATGCTGTCTGAGTAGAAAACAGGCCAAACCTACTGTGTCTATTTCTACCTGTATTACCAGGAGAATTAAGGGTATCTCATTAGAACATGCTCAGAGCCACAGATTAGTTCTATACTGCACCACCACATAGACCATGCAGAGTGATTTGGAAAAGGCACAGTGCAGTTAGGGCAGTGGCTGCTAATCCTGGTGTTGAAGTAAGGGCTGGCAATATAGCAAAAATGTTAAATCCCTTAACCATTCGAGGTGTCAGTGTTCGAATACGGCAGTCACTATTTGGGTACTCGTTCTGTTTTATTACAGTAAAATGGAGAACAATTCAGTGAAACACTGTGCAATGAAAAATGCCTGAACGTGAGCCAATGCAGAGTGTGTGTAGTTAGAGACATGACTGAAAAGGTAGAGAAGGCAGGTAGTACAGCTGTATTTCTTACTAGACTAGGCTCTAGCTGATGTTGGGTCCAGAAACATACATACATACATACATCATCTAAACCGCCTATCCTTCTGGGTCGCGGTGGGGTGCTGGAGCCTATCCCAGCTGTCATTGGGCAGAAGGCAGGATACACCCTGGACAGGTCGCCAGTCCATTGCAGGGCAGACAGACAGACATATTCAATCACACACACACTCACACCTAGGGGCAATTCAGCATTTCCAATTGGCCTGACTGCATGTCTTTAGACTGTGGGAGGAAACCGGAGTACCCAGAGGAAACCCACGCCGACACGGGGAGAACATGCAAACTCCACACAGAAAGGACTCTGGTCGCCCGGCTGGGAATCGAACCCAGGCCCTTGTTGCTGTGAGGCGACAGCACTGGGTCCAGAAACAGTGAAAATATATTTCTCTGACAAACAATCATGTGGGGCATTGTCCACTTTGGTGAAAATATCTTGTTCAGAAGATGAGTTCTCATCACCATCCCGTGTACCACTTAGCTGGAGTTTTAGCTGAAGAGGCAACATGAAAACTACCAATTTTCCTTTGCCTGTTTTGAATAAAACAACGTTTTCAAACCTGTTTCCTCTGCCTGCTGCTGATTTTTTTTTGCCTCTTAAACCAGACCCATTGGCTAAATGTGTAAGCCTACCCCTATACGTCCGTTTTGCTTGAAGTTCTTTTCTTCCTTACCTGTGGTTAATAGGATGTCTATTCAGTAACTCTTAGCTACTCTTAGTAACTCTTTTCAAAACTAGTCAGAATGCACACCTACTGCACAGCAGACTCAGTGGTGGAAATAGGCATGGCCTGCGAGAGTTTATTGTTGATGTGAGGTAACAATCTGCCTTAACTCAAGATGCAGTCCAAATAAGTTTTGTATTTGCGTGGGATAATTATTTTTTTTCTTGCCTGCTCCCACCTGCAGACCTATATAGCTGGGACTGTCAAAGTCGACAATCAACTGTCATGTCTGTTATCTAGCAACCGACCATATGCACGCAGCTGAAAAGTAAACACGTCAAAAATGTAAGTTACAGCTGCTGTCACTGATGTCAAAAAGGTCAAAACAAAACTAAAGTCACGAACGCTTTAACAGTGCTATCAAAACTATAGAAACTGGCAGTTAAAACAGACGTTAGGTCAGCTCTGGGGTTTTCTTAAAGTTAAGACAGAATTTAGGAAATTTTGTCTAGTTAAGATGTTAATGTAATACTGTTCTCTTATCTGGAGTTAGAATAAGATTATGAACTTAAAAAGTGTTGTTCTGTAATAGCTATTGACCTAAATTCAGTGCTAACTGAAGTTGTCCTAGTAACTAAACAGATAAGATTTCAGAGTTAAGATGTTTCTGAGTTACATCTGTGTTCACGACTGAAAACGACTGCCATAGGTCAGACTTGCCTTTAGTAGTGTTTATTCTCATGTATTCACCTTTGTAGTTATTATTGATTGTAATCATTTCTTCATCTGTGGGATTCCCTTACATGCATGTGTTGTCCTGCTCTCACCCACATTGGGCTGGTTAATGTTGGGCTGCAACATATTGTGTTGCTCATCTCTATTTTGTAGGCCTCTCGACTGCTAGCCAGGTAACATGCTATCAGCTGCATTTATTACAGGGAGTAGACGAGAGTGTTGTGGGTTTCAAGGTGTCCAGACCAGAAGAAAATGTATGCAGACTGTTCTAAAAGTACCAAACCATGAGAGAAAGACACAGTGATATGTAAATTATCATTGATAGCATATCATAATATCGCCTGTCCTGAAGCAGCTCCAGAAGTCAGAACTGCAGAATGCAAGGAATGCCACTGTTTAATATGACCCCAGTCCTGCTCTGTACCACACAACACTACCAACATCACATCCCTGTTCAAACCTCAGTCCTTCTTTCCCTTCACTGAATTAGCAGAGTGTGTTTTTCTTTCTTCCTTCAACTGTGGTATTTGTTCCCCTGGTACAGTGTTGAGACCAAGCTGTGACTGTTGCACTTTTGTTGACTCCTTGACTTCTGATTTTCACCCAGCTGTGTAGATAATAGGGCTGTCCCCGACTAAGCATCCCCAAGAAAAGAAAGGTTTAAGTAAACAGCATATTGGAAGACCTTGTATTATAGAACTTAAAACTAGTTGCTCCTTAAATGAAAGCTTTTGTTTCACCTCTGGATGTTATTGAGAACGATTTTAACAACTTTTGAAGCATGGCTTCGTAACACATTCAGTAAAAGGGTAATTCCTACATAATGAAATCTTGGCGATGTAAACATTCAGAGTTGTTTAATGTAAAAAGGTGCATTGCAAAGAAACACACCGATGTCTAAAACTCAAATATAGCCATTTTATTCACTATCCAAAACCACCAGTGTCTTCAGAGTTTTTGTAATGTTGATAATAGCAAAATAGCGGTAGATCTGGAAATCTTTGGGGGCTTTAAACCAAAATCATATATGAATGTATTGTAAAACACTGTGTCATTCTTCAGGCAGCGTTTTATAACCATAACCATTTCATATAATAACTTTCTGTGTATTAAACCCTTCAGATGTTTGGTTCCTATCACCACCACTGTGAACAATGACTCAGTGAGTTTCTCTAGACTGGGGAATATTACATCAAACCACTCTGAATGACTTTGTTTTCATTTTAACTCCTAAATGATGCAGAAATGTAAATGTATATGGAGATTTGCTAGCAACATGGTCCAAACTTCCATTTGCTAAAATATCTAAATGTAAATGTAAACATAAAAAATTACAGAAAGATATAAAAAATTGCATTTAGTCGGAATGGCTGATTTAGTTGACTAGTTGACTTAGAGGGGACAGCCCTAATAGATGACCTCTACCTGTGTGAAGAGGACTGTGTTTATTTATTGTGGGTCAGCTGCTGATACGGCTGCATGGCAGCGTGCCTTTAGATTCAGTTAATCACACAGGATGTTCTGGGTTTATCTGGAACATAGATTTAACTTTGTTTTTTTTCCCTCAATCAGATTTTTTTGTGTGTATGTGGGTCTATACATATCGTGTGTGTTTATCTGTGATTGAGACAGATGTTGTGGACAGATGTGTTGGTTTGAGTCTGGCGCTCTGCCAGCATAACAGCCATGACCTCTGTGCATGTATGTGTTTGTGTAGATGATTGAGTTAGAATATGGTTGTGTATTTGTTAGGGCTGGCCAGAATAGCATTTTACAGGCTTTAAATACTGCTTGTATACTCAGAATGAGTCATTGAGTACTTGGTACTACTCAAAACCACCCAGTTTAATCAGTGTTTCAGTTCACATTGGCTCCGCTAGACATGTCTTAGATTCATCAAAACATGACTCTTTCTGATCCGTCACACTTTGTCACTTGCACACAAGTGAAGGGTTTACTCTATAGAGATCCAGTCAAATCAGTTTAACATGAGATAAAGACAACACGAGTAAACACAAAATGCAGCGTTTAAATGATCATTCCATTTATTGAAGATAAAGATGTATTCAAAACCTATATCACCCATGTGAAAAAGTAATTGCCGCCTAAGCCTAATAACTGGTTGTGCCACCGTTGGCAGTAACAACTGAAATCAAACGTGAAATCACTGTGCAGGAATTCTTTGCAGAATTGTTTTAATTCAGCTACATTGGAGGGTTTTAGAGCATGAGCTGCCTGTTTAAGTTCTTGCCACAACATCTTAATGGGATTCAAGTCAGGACTTTGACACCGGCCACTCCACAACCTTAATTTTGTTTCTTTTGAGTCATTTAGAGGTGGATTTGTTTGTGTGCTTCGGATCATTGTCCTGCTGCATAAACCAACTGCACTTAAGCTTTAGGTCACAAAGTGACAGGCGGACATTCTCTTTCAAGATTTACTGATAGAGAGCAAAATTCATGGTTCCATCAAGTATGACAAGTCATCCAGATACTGTTGAAGCAAAGCAGCCCTAGACCATCACACTACCACCACAATGTTTAACTGTCATGTGTTCTTATGGTAGAATGCTGTGTTAGCTTTACGCCAGATGTAACAGGACCAATGTCTTCCAAAAAGTTCCACCTTTGACTCATCAGTCCACAGAACATTATTCCAAAAGTCTTGGGGGTCATCTAGATGTTTTTTGGCAAATGCAAGACGAGGCTTTGTGTTCCTTTCGGTCAGCAGTGATTTGCGCCTCCATTCCCCATGGATGCCATTTTTGCCCAGTGTCTTAATTATTGTGGAATCATGTACACTATGTTCTTAACTGAGGCAAGTGAGGCCTGTAGTTCAGATGTTAGTCTGACCTCCTAGATGAGTGGTCGATGCACTCTGGGTAAGATTTTGGTAGGCTGGCCACTCATGGGGAGGTTCTCCATTGTTCCAAGTTTTCTCCATTTGTGGATAATGGCTCTTGCTGTGGTTCACTGGAATCCAAGAGCTTTAGCAATGGCTTTGTAACCTTTTCCAGTCTGGGAGACTTCAATGACTTTGAAATCTCTTTAAAATCTCTTTAAAACGTGGCATTATGTGCTGCATTTTGAGACCTTATAGCCTGATTCATATTGCCAGACACATTGTATTTAAGGGATTTTTAGATTCAAATTGAAGTTGAACCCAGTAGTCAATTGAATTTGGTTAACTAGTTGATTTAGTAGCTAAGGGCCTTTTTTAGATTTAGCGGCTAATTACTGTTCCACATAGAGCCAGGTATGGCTGAACAGCATTTTTCCATTTTCATTTTCAACAAATGAAATCATCATTTAAAAACTGCATTTTGTGTTTACTTTATCTTTGTCTAATATCAAAAGTAGTTTGATGATCCGAAACATTCAAGTGTGACAAATACACAAAAATAGAAGAAATTGGGAAGGGGGCAAATACTTTTTCACCGCACTGTAAGATGATTCATCAAAGATGTCATGCCTTCACAGTATACTAGCTTTTAATCACACATTGTGTGTTGAGTATTTTTCTTATTGTCAGATGATTGAAGGTGCTCTCACACGCACAGCCTCTGCTCTATTAGCTTTGAAGGCTGAGATGTGCAGTTTGTTGCGCTCTGAGGTGAGGTGATGTAGATGCCTGGAATTCATTTATGATGTATTCGAAACTAAACCAGCTATAACGTATGTATTGTCAACATTTCTCATACATTAACAAACACTGTTCTATCTGAAGGCTGCTGCAGATTAAATGTATTTAGGCTACAACTGTTGTGGCTTAAAAAAGACAAAGCTTTCAAATCCTGAATGAAGAATTAAATACCACCGTAATAAATGAGTACTCGAGTATTTGAACTATTCAGGGCCAGCCCTAGTATTTGTCTGTGTGTATATCTGTGTCTGTTTTTCTGTCTGTATTTTGTCTCTGCTTGTCCACTTGACTTTCTGTTGTGTCGCTGTGGGTTTGTTTGACTGCATGTTTTCCTAACACTCTGCTTATTCCCTTTCTAGTGTGTGACTACTGCAGTACAGGAGATTTATACACCTACTGGGTGATGATCGGTCAGTTTGGGGAAGGTGCAGTGAAGGTATTTGCCGCGGAGCTCGGCTCTGCTTTGGGTGAGTCCTGAATGTAAACTCACTTTAAATACCTCAGTGTAAGTGGTGGTAGGTGGACTGGTTGCAAAGATAAACATACTGAACATCTGCTAGTGGCTAAAAATCAAATGTACATAGTTGATCCCAAATGTAGGGAATAAGCTAAGACTTGTTTGGTTATTGCTTTAAACTGCATAAATAAATCATCACATATTTGCCTCAAACCATGCCAAGACACTCATTTTTGGGCGGAGATTCTAATGCACTCTCTCAGCAAAAAGGGTTCTATATAATACCAAAAAAGCATTCGTTACTTTGACTCGTAAAAATGTGAAAACATTTTTGATGCTATGTAGAACCATTTTTAAATGGTTCTTTAAAGAACCATATACAAGAGCTTCTCCAGAGAAGAGAAGAAGAACAAATATGTTTTGGTGGATCAACCACCATTGAGATCTTTTTCATTTCATATTTTCATACAAGCATCAGACAAATCAAAATAAAAAGTGATTTTGTGTTACATAATGCGACTTACTATGCAGTCTGTGTTACTATGCAGTCTGTGTTACTATGCAGTCAATGTTACTATGCAGTCAGTTCCTGAAGGGAATCTTAACCGAGGGACAACTAATTGTAGGCATTTCTGATATCTCAAAAGCTACACAGTGTAAAATGTTTTAGAATAATATTAGTATTTGAATAATTGGATATCCACAGTATCTGTAAACATATGTACAATATATAATATATAATGTCATATAATATTTTGTTTTACTTGAGTTACAGTGAAATGCTGTAGGCAAAAATCTAAAATTCTCCAAATTGCAGGGTTTCTTCATGATTTTGGGATCATCCACCGTGATGTAAAGGTAAATACTTTACTATGTGTTTTACCATGTTGATAAATGGGTGGTCAGATGAAGCGACATGCAGTCAGATGTCTGCAAATCAAGACGTTTTTCATTTTTCATTTCTGTCCTAGATGGAGAATATCCTCTTAACAGATCAAGGTAAGAGCAGGCTGTAACTTGCGCTGCATCCACTAGAGGGTGATACAGACTAGCCTTTCCTTTCTGCCAGCATAGAACATTCCAGAATCCAGACTGTTTACAAGACAGATATCCATGTTCTAATATGTAGTGATGGCAGTTTAAATAGTCCTGGAAATAAAGATGGTTTTTAAAAAGATGCTGTTTTCAAAATATGAAAAAATATCAAAACCATCTTTATTAAAGATTTTTATTCTTTTTGTATTTTTATATGAAATTATACACAATAGGTGTAAATCTTTTTAAGAGCATCAAGAAAATATTAATTTCAAGAAAATTATGAAATGACCTTGACGTCCCTTTATGAGTGCTAGTCAAATCACACAGTAGCACAGGCTAGCACAGTGGACATAATACCACACTAATTGTCTGTTAATGGGCCAGACTATTGTAATGATTTAATGTCTGTATGTGGATGTGTTGCAGGTCACTTACGGCTGGCTGATTTTGGTCTGTCGCGACGGCTCGAGCGAGGAGGGAGGGCATTCACCATCTGTGGCACTATTCAGTACATGGGTAATTATATTAGGAGAGACGGATGAAATACAGACAAAACAACCATTCATACATGCAGGAATGTAAGCATGAATGTATGTGCAGTATGTATGCTTATTGTATCATTGTGAATCATTTTAATGAACACACATAGGTCTGCTCATAGACATTATAATGAAGTCGTGACGGGTATGTAGTAAACTGCACAGTTAAGTTAAAATCCAGGGTGTTTTCTATAGTCTTGCAAGAGCATCCTGTTCCCTTATAGCTCCTGAAGTGCTCAGCGGGGGCCCATACGGTCATGCTGCTGATTGGTGGTCTCTCGGCATACTGCTCTTTGCATTGGCCACTGGCAAGGTGAGGTCATAAAGCATGTCACTGCCATGTGACTGCATCATTGTGCAGTCGTTGTTATTTATAACCAGTGATGCTTGAGTACAAGAGAATATCTGAGCTTTCATATTTTATATTTCTGCATATTTCTCATTTCTTCTGGAACAATATATTTCAATCTAGACTATGAGTTTAAAGCAATGGTTCAGCCACAAATGTCTAATGTACACAGTTTCCCCTTTATGCCCAATGTAAGTCGGCCAAGACATGTTTGTGGTATAAAGATAGCTTCTTTAGTTTTGTGCTGGAGCTACAAGGCTAACATAGCTAATAAGTATACCCCACCACTTAGCATCATGCAAACTGCATGCCCGAATCATCACATTTTTGCCTCTTACATTGTTAGGTTGTTAAATAATCTTAAGTAGACTTTCTTTTGTGGTTTCTGACACAGTGTAATATACTGTTATCTATAAAAATGGACAAAGGATTCCTATATTGTTTGATGCCCAGATGCCAGTAACACAGTTTGGATTAGTAAACACTTCCTATTATTGATTTGTTTTATCAAGGTAACGATAAAGTGTGACTGATGTTTGAAGAGTATTCATGTTCATGCATTTTCTTGTTTTAAAACGATCATTTGTGACAAAAACAAAATAAAAATCTACAAAGTTTGTTTTGTTAGATCAGCTTCTTTACATTTCAGATAAACCCAACAACATTGTTGAGAAATAACGTGATTACAGCAGATGAGTAGTTCAAACGACAAAAATAGCCACTTTTTTGCATCTGTTTCAAGTGTTAGACAGTCTCATACCAAGTAGTATTAGACCTTATTAGCTAATTTCAAAAGTGTGTACTTGTGATCCTTGACCTTAGAGATGAAATATCTCACTGCATTGTCTTTTCCTGTCTCAGTTCCCTGTGCCTCCTGAGCTGGATCATTGCAGTATGCTGAGGAAGGTGCGCTGCTTTCCCTATGAGATGCCCAGAAGTTTCTCTCCTCCATTTGCTCTTTTGCTCACTGAGGTGAGGCACGAACTCTTTCCTGGAGGTTCAGCCGTCCACACAATACTTAAGTTCATAGAAGACGAGTTATATGAACTTGCTGTAGAGTCTCTAAGAAAGTCCTTAAACTGTTTCTGAGAATTTTATTTTGGACAAAATATGAAGTCATATTTATCTTCTTTGACACCCTCCCCAGCTTCTGTGCAAGACCCCAACCCGTCGTCTGCGAACGCTGGAGCGCTTCAAGCGACAGACCTTTTTCCGCGGCACACCCTTCGACTCGCAGCTGCTGCAGAAGACACCCATGGAGCTCATCCTGGAGCTGAAAAAGCGGCCTGACCGCCCTGCCAAAGCCCGCCGAGGTCTCACCCTGGAGCCCTTCTCCAACTTTGACTGCGACTTCCTCGTAGATTCAACCTCCAGTCCAGCCCAGGAGATGTCCCCTACTCTTGCTAACATAGAACTAGTGGAGGCCCTCATCCAAGGCCATGTATCTCAGGGCAGTGTTCCACAGCAGGAAGTGTTTGTGTAGCAGTAAGCTGACTGAATAGAACTGTCTGCAGAGAGACACATGGACAATTGTTTACATTTCATGTATCAAACTGCATGTCTTGCTTTTACAGATACTCAGGCCTGCTACCTAATTTTGGGGTTGAATTTTAAAGGGTGTCGTTTTTGAACTTTGAACTGCGCAAGATACTCTGGGTCACATTTATGTTCATGAGAAACCGTAGCACTAAATGTGCCTTGATGCAGCTCACAATGTACATGAAACTAATGTTTGATTTACTAAGGCTGTAGCTTATTATATAACCTATGATAGAAGTGTTAATAAGTGAAGTTCTACCAAAACATTCTGTAAGGATGTAATTCTAATCCCACTAGAATTTGGGAAACAGTAACATGGATTGCGGGTGTTACTGAAAATGTGAAGCACTGAATTTATTTGACTCAAATGTGTCTGTTTGTATTTCCACGTAACATAAGCGTACATCCTTGAGAAGGTACGCATACAGTTATTCTCAAAAGTATGTAAACTGAAAGACAAAATTGTGGTGATGCAATATGTTTTGTTCATGTGGAAATTTGAACATTTTTAATTCAGTGCATTACTTTTTTCAGCACATGTTGAAGCTGCATGAAGACATTTTCTGGTGTATGAATATTCAGCCCAGAGAGTTGATACAGTTTTATCGTGTTGGCAAATATTCATTCAGCACTTGTTCTATGCCTGTGTCTCTGTCTAGTCAATATGACTGCTGCCATTGTTAAAGAAAGTCTACCAACAACACGTCTTTGAGATGCTACCACTAATCTACACCTGTTTTTAAGAGGCTGAGAAAGTTCCATACAAACTGGCTGTTGCTAGATGCGCAAATTTTCCAATCATGGTGCATAAAATGTGCTTTTAGGCTTGTATGGCAGTTTGGAGGAGAATGCGTCCTGTTAAGACAAGTACATCTGTTCCTTCGTGTGGTATGTTCTTTACCATAGAATTTTTGCAGAGTGCTCTTGTCCCTTTGTTGTTCTGTTTTGAGCAAAAAGCCAGATTGGATGTTTATTTTATGCCATAAGAGCTCCTAAATTCCCCAGCCACAGGTTTTTCACAATTCTCAGGGCTGTTGTAAATAGCACATTTAAGAGTTATCCTTAACGTGATTATCCTAAACTACAAACCTCAATATTCTAATGCGCCACCAGTGGATACCTCCACCTTTGCATGATATTCTATTTGAAACTGTGTGTTGTCACAGATCTTCTGCCTAATGCACTTTTGTCTTTTAACATGTGTTTACAAATGTATGTTGTGGCATGAGAGGCATCTTTTTATTTTAGTAAAATGTGGAGGAGTCAAACATTGAGCACAGAAAGTGTAATGTAACAAACGTATATTAAATGGTGTACATTTAGCTGATGCTTTTATTCAAGGCAACTTCCATTGCCTATTGCAGGCGCGGCCTGTTGGGGTCGAATCACCTTGCTCAAGGTCTTAATGGAGTATCATGATGTTATCAGGATGGTATCAAGCCCATATATTTTTTTTAAAGAAACTTTCCTGACCAGTGGGTTACCACTACCCCAAATACAAAATCATTTACTATTTGAGTATGTTTATAATGATTTGCTGTTTCAGATAACTGAGCCTCTTTGCATCTATGCACAATTCTCCCTTAATGTCTGCATTTTGTCTGAGATGACAGTCCTTACTGTTTGCCCTGAATGCCTCACACCTTTCATCCTTTCTTGTATTGTAAATCATAAAATGTACTTTATTCAGAATATAGGGAAAGATGATGTCAAGATGATGATAAGTTGTTTCATGTGCTTTGTGTCCATTTGAGTACTTTTATCACAGTTAAAAGCGACTGAACAACTATAATTAATGTGTGACTTGTTGCTTGGTATTCAAATACAGGTGATTTAATAAAAAAAAGATTGTACCAAATTATTTAACTTGACTTTTTACTTGATGACTCCTTCATGACTCAGCATTCTCTGTTTTTCTCTCTGTCTCCTTCAATGGCGTGTCTCTGTACCACAAACATGCTGGCTATACTCAATATAATGTACAAATACAAAGCAAATATAAGCACTTTTTGAGTTTGTGCTTGTAAAACAGTAATTATATAAACAGGATGTTTCTGTAAGTCTGAGGAGGCCTACAGATACTCTTTCAGTCACCAGTATGAAAAACAAGCTCAGTAATCATCATAATTAATATCGTTATTCTTTCATTCAGTTAAAAAGTAAATAAATGACTATCCACATTTTAAAGTTTTGTGCAGATCTGAACCATTTCAGCATCTTATGATGAGGAACGCCACCCCACCAGCCTACGTGCTAAGCGACATGTTTCAGGAACAAGTTGGTGACGTAGAGACGTCAGGAGGACGTATCATGAATATTCATCACCCTCATGAATATTAACGAACGGCTCGTGATTTTGTAAGCGGTCACGTTGCTCTGCGGTACCAGAACGGCAGACTAGCAGCAGCTGCGCATCTTCTCCATCCACAATCTCTAGCTTCCGTACTTCAACTAGGTAAGTTAATACAATTACACACTGTAAATACAACTGTATATTACATTGGTTGATTAGCTAACAGTATTTGCGCATTTTAAGTCTTATAGTTTGAATGGAAATGTTACACGTTGTCATATTATACTGAGAAAAGTAGATTTGGGCCTAACGTTACAGGAGGCACGTTTTGCGGTAATATAACCGAATTATTCGACAGGTGGTTTAGCCTGACATCTTAAAACCCTCACTAACCTAGCTATCATACGGCAACCAAGAAGGTCATTTATGTTGAAGAACGGAGCTTGTAACTACATTATATAAATTGAGTTCGTAAAACGAGGCTAGGGTTTTCTATTCGCCAGGTTTTTGTTCGTATTTTCCCGTTCCACCTTAAACGGTGCAGCAGTTACAGTCTGGCCTCCGGCTGCTGCACCATTTAAGATGGAACGGGAAAACTCGAACAAAAACTCGGCGAATAGGAAACAGACTAAAGCTTCGAGTTCGTGCAGAAATGAGGTGTGCTGGACGGTAGTTTAGCAGACCCTCAGGCAGCGGAAAGTGGAGCAGCATCATGAAAATGTCGCCGTCCTCATCACTGACAACCTTGAACACGAGTTAGGACATTCTCCTCCTCCTCTTCCGCATTGTGGGCTAGAGGACAGGAAAGATAAAGACGTAGCGTTGAAAACGGTTCAGACACGTTTTATATCCTCACTCCTAACGGAGATGCGAGGTTCTTCGTCTGCGGTTAGTGTCTACATCGTGGATGCGGAGGTTGATGCTCATTCAGGACTGTGTGGCCGTCTGCACGTAGGCACCTCAGCCGCAGAGCTGGTTAGCTTAGCTTCACCGGAAAAAGCTGCTGCTAGTCGGGTTGACTCATCGCCTCACGCCTTTTTCTTGGGTTATAAAACGGGAAATAAAATAGGGACAGGCCTTGAGACATACATCCACGAATGTACAGCCACTGTGTAGGTTACGTTAAGAGGATTATCCGCATACAGCCCACATTATTTGGTGAAACGTTTAATATCAAAATTATACGATGAGAACCAGAAGAACCTGGAATGTATGGCAAAAAAATACCTTTGAAAAACAGAATAACCTAAACATAAGGGCATATTAGTCCACGAACACATCAGTTAATACATGAAACGCCAAATAAATAAATAAATAAATAAATAAATAAATAATTCTGATCTACACGATGGAGAAGCTCTGCTTTTCTCTCTGCTATGAACTGAGGAAGGACGTACAAGGGCAACATCAGCAGCGCGTCCTAGGAACGCCGCCGCCTTTGGCCAGATCATTAACGGCCTCTGCGCCCCTGTAACGCATCTCGGTTGCGAACGCTACCCGCGTTTGATGACGACATGCAATGTTTACGTGCTGAAGGCGCTCTCCTATTGGTCTGGGTGCGGATGACGTTGCTGGTACTGTTCATGTTGCTGTGGGTTAAAGGCAATAAGCCTCTGATCCAGTCTCGACGACTGAGTTTCCTCTGGTCTTTTCTCAGAGGACTGTCATGTTCTTTTCGGCCATATTCTCAATGTCATTCAGTACTGACCTGTCCGATCTCTTATCTCCCAGAAACCACCTGGATGACAGTCTGTTGTCCCTTGAAACATTACCACATCAGTGGTGTCTAATCCTCAGCCCTCTGACTGCAAATGCTCAGTGTGTAGTAGCCTGCTTCCTGTCAGATCCTTTTCTGGCACGCCCCAGCCGTGGTGGCCTTGCTCTGATGGACGCGACAGGTACATGAGTGGGAGGTGGCTGGCTGCTGGCATGACGCAGTGCAGATCAGCAGACGTTGTTGAAGACAGGATGCAGACGGAGTCATTATACTGGGCTCCCACTTTAGAGTCTCTTAGAGGGCTTGCCCACATGAAGATGTCTGTGCAGAGAACAAAGTACTAAACAGCTAGTGACTAGGTTTGAGATTCTATTATAGTATAACTATGAATATAATGTTCAGGGATGCCCCAGTGTGGGAATTCTGGGTCTTTTGATATTTTATCATGCGCGTATCCGTCGATGCAGATACATAAATGTTTATAAAATGTAGAATTTGGGCCTAGATCCATCCGCATTAGCATTACAGAGAAATATAACATCTATTTCTGTTGGTTTGCTTATGCAGTACACTGAATAAAACGAAAAGAAGGAATATTAGCATAGTAGTCCAGCATCACCTAATATGTCCTGAAATACTAGGTTAATGTATTTGTCAAATGTAAATAGCTGTCCAGTGCTGATTTATTTATTTATTTTTTCCTGCCAATACTGATATGAACCTGATATCAGTGTGCATCCTTAGAGCTCTAGATCCTTGTAGAGCCTTCTGTGGTCTTTAAAGCATCATGTTCTCCTTGAACGTGCTGCAGCAGTCTGAGCTGCCGCATTCTAGCTGCAAGAAACCGTATCCAATTTGTAGGACATTTTTAAAAATAATTAACACTAGGCTTTGTTCATTTACAACATGTCTAATCTCATTGAAATATCTCAAGAATCCACACATGCAGCAATGGTCTTCTCAGCATATTACGTTTTTATGGAAATCATCTGCATTTAAGCACATGTCATGGGATGGTAGTTGACCTCCTGATGTCCTTCTCAGGGGCCTACGTGCTCAAGGGGTTGTCTCGCAAGCCTGCAGTCAGCAGGTATCCGCATCTTGCTATTTTTAGCTCAGGCTCCAGCATCATGGCGCTGGACAATCATCCTCCTTGGCCGTAACATCTGTGAGCCACGTGACCAAGCAAAAAACAGGCTAACTGGGAACTGCAGTGTAAATTGCAGCATCCAGTCTAATAAATACTTTTAAGTGTTTTACCTAAACACATCTCATTTATTTCTCTAATCCAATTTTTATTATTTTTTTCCTTTGATTATTTAAATTAGAATGGCTGGAGCGCTTAAAGCATAACTACATCTCATCATGACTCATCAAAGTGTGCTTTGCTGTTGTAGAACCCTTTTCATTGTTTCCGTTTACTAAGCCAGTCCTTTTAAGTTAGATTTGGGGCTGGAAAGCTTGACGTGTAACTACTAGGCCTTCCGTAATGTAATAATGACACTGGATGCTGGTCATGAATTCTTAATGATGCTAAGTCTGCACCTTTAAATAAACAGCCTTTTTTTGCAACCATAATATTTCCTTGCATGTAATTTTGTCTATATCTACTGTAGGCCCCCTGATTGCTTGTATAGCCTATAGGCCATACGTGCATGAAGCTATAGAGGAACGTGAGTGAGGCGCATTGATCTCAAAGCTCTAAGCCTTGGATTAACCTGAACACACAGTGTGAATCACCCTGATACACTGCCAGTCTCTGGCTCGATTGTGAGCATGCCAGGACTAGTTTTTCTCTTTCAGGCTACAGATCCTAACATACTTGGTCTCCAGTCATCAGAGTTGCTGCTTTAAACATAGGATAAAAAAAAACAATAATAATTAATAATAATAATAATAATAACAATGTTTTGTTGAACTGTAATCTTTCTTTAATATAATCCTGATGAGTTCTGAGTGTTTGTCCTACTTAGCTCATAATTTGATACTGTTACACTTGTAGAATTGAAATATACTATTTATAATATTTGCATCTTATTGCAATGCTTGTATTTTAATTTCATTTTTCCATCTTTTTTTTTTAATCTGTAAAGTGTTGAAATTGTATTTAACACTGTAGAGCAGCTTTAAATCTCTTGTGAAATTCAAATAAGGGTGGAATTTTCCAAGGTTCATAACATAACTATGATCATGATGTGGTAGAGGGATTATTCATAGTGATACTGTGTGCAGTGTCATGATGATTGTGCTTTGAGGTTATTGGGACACCCAGATCTGCATGAAATTTCCCCATTGTTTCTAACTGCATGTTGCACAAGTATCCTCATTCATTTGGTGAGAAGTATGCAAATACTCAACACTGTCAACGTATATGTTGGTCATATTTGTGGTCAGTCCCCTGCTGTACTGCATTTCCCCAAGATTTTTTCAATCAGAATTTCTAACACAGATCACTTTTGAAGAGTCAGTAGAAACATAAGCCCTGCCTAAATTCACTACAAATACAGACACAAATCAGACTAAATTATCTAATCTAATCTGCTTAATAACAAAATAAGAAGACTTTGAAACCACTTGTGAAGTTTGCAAAAAGAGACGTTTGAGTGAAGTAACTGACCGTGGTCCTGAAATGTAGAGTTGTAAAATAGAAATGGTTAAAAAAAAGCAGAATATTTTTTTTTCTAGGATGAAAGGCTTTAGCAGGATGTTACCACTAGTGGATCGGTAGCATTGAGACTAACAGCTTTAAAGTTGGGAAGCCAAAGGGAAAGAATTAAAATACAAGAAAAATGTATGTTATGGGCCCCTTACAAAGCTGTTGACCTCAGTGCTACAAAACAGTTGGAACAGAGGTGGCCTAGATGTGCTCCTTTACATCCCTAGTGTATGGTGGTGATAAATGAGGTGGTAGGTTGCCTAGGCTCCGGGCTTGTTTTTCAGTGGAAACTTCCATTGGTGAGCTGAGCCAATGAGGTGTAGCCTCTGACAAAGCCTGTACTGCACATGAGCTAAGCATGCTCTTAATGCTGATGGGAATATAAGATGCCCCCTACTGGCCCAGCTGGGGGGAAAAACAGTGGCCTATAAAACAACAGAGACTGCAGATATATAGTGGAGTATTGAGGAGGGGAAGAGGGTTGGATCTGTTTGTTCATATACGAGCTGTTTTGCCATTGTGTTGTACTGGAGCAACTGTAGTGAGGTGTTGGTTTACAATGCTGGTTAATTATGTTGACATTTTATTTTATTTTTTTTTCTGTGCTGACCATGGCAGCCTGGTGTTACTCACACAACACGCTAGCCAGTCTGTACCGGTTTTGTCTTGTTCTAGTGGTTGTGGGGGAGGGAGGGAAGCAGTCGACAGCGTAAAAGTGAGGGTAGTCTGCATGCAAAGAAAAGGAGATTTGTTGTTGGATTTCCATCCAAAGAGCAGGACATGGACTAAATACCTTAGACAGTTTAAAATTTGGATACTAGAAAAGTGCAGGTTTTTAGAATGAGGCTGATAAAGAAAGACTTCAGCAGAGCTTTGCAACAGAGTACCTAGTTTCTTAGAACCTTCAATCTGGTAAATGTAAGATGTATAAGGGATTTAACTTGGTACAAATGACATAAGATTTACAATGGGTGTAAATTTGCCTTTGTGTGGTTCTTAAGTAAAGGACATGTATACAGTATGTACAGTTGAAGTGCATAGTGGGAATATATTTAGAAAACTAGAGCTGGACACTGTCCTCAGCACACTGACCAGAGAGCAGAGGTAATGAGCACTGACAGCAAAGTTTAGACAAGCATAATTACATAATCTTGCTGTCTCTGTCAGTTCATCTCCCTGGTGACCAGTATTAGGGCAGCGAGCTGAAAATGGCCCTCTAGCCACACTTCAGCTGTGGTTACGTAATCCAGCTTTTGTTGTCGGCTATGCAGAACCATTGGAGGAATTTTAACCATAGTTTTATTGATACCCTGACACATTTTGGATAGCTCTAGTCAGCAGCTGAGTGCTGGGGATGGTAATTTCTTAAGTGGCTTAGTCTGAATTTTTAGGCCTCGGTTATTTATGCTGTGTGGATTTCCAGTGCAAAAATTTGGCCTGGTTCACCTCTTGTCCTGTATATACTACATAGCCATGCAGGGCCATACAACGATGGTGAAATCCAAGAACTGCAGTTTAGGTTCCTCAAAAGCCATGTAGCTGCCAGACAGCCTCTTGGAGTGCCCTTCTTTCAGGTTTGATGGAAATAAATGAATTTTGTAGTTATGGGAGTGTAACCATAGCCTCTCCTCTTTCATTTGGGTTGTTTTTTGAGCAGCAGGCATCATGACGCACCAGTACCCCGCCCTGACTCCTGAGCAGAAAAAGGAGCTGCAGGAGATCGCCCAGCGCATCGTCGCCCCCGGCAAAGGCATCCTCGCTGCTGATGAGTCCACAGGTTAGAATGAGTATATGAATATTTAGCCATTTTGGGACACAGAAGTGTTATGGGTGTAAATCTCTGACTTCACAGTTCAGTTACAGTTCATTAGGAAGTGATACAGTGCATTAATGTCAAATTTCATCTCCATTCATTATGGAAAGTCCTTATTAGCTTCAGTGAACAATATATAGTGTATGACTATGATATGTGATGGGGCTTTTCCTATATAAATGAATACGTAGTAGGATGAATAGTGGATCACTGTACACTTTTAGGATAGAGAGGAAAGCTATAGGATGAACACATGGCTTTATCTCCCTTCACATTTACTTAGATTTAAACAGTTTCTGCACCTTTTTATGAATCTTTGGCTTCATAACATGATATTGTATGAACAGGCAGCATGGCCAAGCGCCTGAACCCCATTGGCGTTGAGAACACTGAGGAGAACCGCCGTCTGTACCGCCAGCTTCTCTTCTCCGCTGACGAACGCATCGACAAGTGCATCGGTGGAGTCATCTTCTTCCATGAGACACTGTACCAGAACGCAGATGATGGCACGCCCTTCGTCAAGATGATCAAGGACAGGGGCATTGTTGTAGGCATCAAGGTAAGGGGATCTCAGATAACATATCCACACAAATTAAACCTTCTATGTCCAGCAAAAGCACCATCTCATTGTTCTCTGCAGTTTTATGGCCAGTGTTGGTGGTTTGTGTAGGTTTTCTATGTGTGTATTCACATAAGCCCTGTAGCTGTCAGCGCATATATAAATACCACAGCCAGTGCAGGATTAGGATTATGTGCTCAGTTAAATGAAGCAGGTGTCCTTTCATGTACACCCTCGTAGATGGCAAACCAGATGTTTTGCCCACCCCCCCACGTGTCCCACATGAGTCACGAGTATTTAGGACATTACACACATCTAGCTTTCTGATTCCATTTTGGTTCTCTGCCTAACAGGTCGACAAAGGTGTTGTCCCTCTGGCAGGAACCAATGGCGAGACCACAACACAGGGTGAGTACATTATCCACTAGTTAAGCCTAGTGCAGATATAGTAAAAGAAACAGATAATTTAATTATTTGACTCATTTCCCATCATAATGTTGATTATTCTGTTTTGTCTCTGATGAATAAATAAAGTAAATATTTAGTAGACAGTCAAAAATCATGTGTATGTGTTTGTAGGACTGGATGGCCTGTCAGAACGCTGTGCTCAGTACAAGAAGGACGGTGCTGACTTTGCTAAGTGGCGCAGTGTGCTGAAGATCAGCGAGACCACACCTTCAGAGTTGGCCATCAAAGAGAATGCCAACGTTCTGGCCCGCTATGCCAGCATCTGCCAGCAGGTGAGCTCTAAAACCCTTCCCACTCTGCTTCAAAGCCCTTTTTGAGCTGGATTAGTTAGCAGTTTCTGTAATAATATTTTTAAGGAAGTGGACTGGATTTTCTCAGATTACCACAGACACCCTAGACTCAAACGTCATATGTTGTTTTGCTTAAATGATAGCACCTCCTTAGGTAAAATTTATCCTTCTTGAACTAGGCTAAAGGCAGCAAAGGTAATTGTCAAATTAGTGTACGAATTATATGTAATGTTCTCTTCATTGTTCTCTTTAGAATGGAATTGTGCCCATTGTGGAGCCAGAGATCCTGCCTGATGGTGATCATGACCTTAAGCGCTGCCAGTATGTTACAGAGAAGGTAGATATTTAGCAACCTCTTACCATGTCTAGTGTCTGTCATTATTTATTTTTCATTTTCATTTTTTTTTTGTATGTATATGTAATTCATTTATGTAATTAATTTCTTTCTTTTTTAATTATGAGCTTGAATCTGAATCATAGATCTCATTCACTGAATCTCAATCTCTAATCCACCCATTGATGTGTTTCGTCTGTGCTGTAGGTCCTTGCTGCCTGCTACAAGGCTCTCTCTGACCACCACGTCTACCTGGAGGGCACACTGCTCAAACCCAACATGGTGACAGCAGGACACTCCTGCCCCACCAAATTCTCCAGTGAGGAAATTGCCATGGCAACAGTCACCGCCCTGCGCCGCACCGTACCTCCTGCAGTCCCAGGTTAATGGATTGCACTGCTGATGGTTGTAGTAATGAAGTGTTTTCAGACCCAAGCCCTGTTTCATTTTCACCCAAAACAATACTAACAGATCTACATTTCACCTACAAATGGAGCTTATATGAAAGCTAGCAATGACCCCAGGAGGATCGTGCTTTTATTCGTACAGTAATGCTTCTCAATAGGATAATGCTTTCACTCATTGTTAGCAACAGTGAGATTGAAACTTTAAATAGCCCATAGTGCAGTAGCATGTGGTATCTGGAATGCTCTGTAGCTACTGTTGACATTTTTGTCAATTATGCTTTTGCTTGAAGGCAGAGCTAAAGTGGCTGGATTGATATTTTAATTCAGGAGTGACCTTCCTGTCCGGAGGACAGAGTGAAGAGGAGGCGTCCATCAATCTGAATGCTATTAACACCTGCCCTCTCCCCAAGCCCTGGGCCCTCACCTTCTCCTATGGCCGTGCCCTGCAGGCCTCCGCCCTCGGTGCCTGGCGTGGAGCCAGGGACAACGAGAAGGCCGCCACCGAAGAGTTCATCAAGCGTGCTGAGGTCAGTTATTCAAATCCTGCCTGACATTCAAAACCCATAACCACACAGAGGTCCATTGTTATTAGGGGTGTACTACTGACATTACAACAGATGCATTAGATTGTGATTCATTCTTCAGTCCGATGGGTCTTAAATTTCATCGCTATTTTATTATATTATGATTATTTTTAAAATGCCACTTAAATCACAAATGTGATTTGGAGGAACTGTTTACTACATAGTAGAATATAGACAATAAAAACAAAACACCAAGCTTTTTTGCATAACTTACATTTGAAAAAAGGTAAGAATTATTTAGCCAAAAAATGAGCACATACTTTATTTAATATTATTATAATCAATTCTGATAGTTTAAATCAGTTGGATTAACACCTTCAGGTCAATATTTTTTTACAATGCATTGATATTTTACAGCCTAAATTTACAGGTAATGGTTAATTGGCAAAATGGTTACCTCTGATTAGTGTCTGATTGCTGACATACTGCTGAGATGGGTAGCTGAAGAAAACAATGCTCAAGGGACAACTAAATGGACAACTACTTATTTAGCTGTTATGAAGTGAAGTGTTTTGTTTCTCCAGCTTACAAATCGGTAACATTTATTACCTTTTTTCTCTCCCACAGGCTAATGGCCTGGCCGCCCAGGGTAAGTACGTGTCCAGCGGAACCGGCGGAGCTGCAGCACAGTCTCTGTACGTGGCCAACCACGCCTACTAAAGCATCCCCCACCGCCCTCCTACTCCAGCTACCGCCGACCAATAGTATCTTCCACCACTGCTACCCTCCATGTCACCGACCAATCACAGGCCTGCGCTGTCGTCTGTACTTTTAGGGTTGTCATTGCAATGTTCCTTTAGTCTGTCTATTTAAAATTGATTGAAAAGAAGAAGAAGATCGGAAAGCAAGGAACGGAGAGCTTAAAGGGCATTTGAGAGGGTCTGAAAGGGCTCTCTAATATTGTTGGAGTTGCTAAATAAAATGAATTGGTTATATAACCATTGTTAAAGTGGTCATCATGCTGTATTTAAAAAACGGTATTGCCTTTACGGCCAAATATTAACAACTGTAAGTCGTATATTTTTGAAAACCTTACTTTTTTTTCAGTATAAGTGTTCAGTTCGGGCACGCTTCCCCAGCTTGTGTAGTTTTTATGGCTGAGTTAGAAGTTCCATTAAGTTCCATTAAGTTCCATTCCCGTAAAGTGCAGCCACAGCCTCTCCAGTTGATGTGTTGTGTGGTCTCATTTGTTCATGCTATGCAGACTTCGTGTCTCATTAGCATTGCTTGATGAGAGTACCATGAATGCTAACCAGGAGCAAAACAATCAGTCTGATCCTACAGAGAGAGGGAGATGGAGGGAGTGAGGTGTATAGGTCAGTACACATGAAAAGACAAATGCACAGCCTCACAACGGTTTTAACAAATGATCAACTTACACCGAACACTGAGGAACATTTAACTCAATGTTCGATTCTCATCTGTTGTAGTGATGAGCGTTTTGGGTTGTGTGCAGCTACTGTATGATTAAGCATAGAATACTAACTATATTGGTTTGAAAGACATGAACAATTATGCGGTTAAATGTGCTATTCTGTGTATTCTGCTTAAGTGTACTATGCTCTCCCTCTATCTTAGTGGCACAGTGGTGCAGGGACCTTGGAGACAATGAAAATTCCAGTGTAACATAGACAATGTAATGTAAAATGTAATTCCTTGGCTTAACTCGGTGGCACGGACCAAACGTTGAAACTTTTTAGGGGGGAGCATAGTCACGCCTGAGTCAGATAAACTGTGACGTCATTGTGTCGTTGTTCTCTTAAGCACTTGGTGTGTCAGATTAGAAAAAACTCTAAAATAAAAAGATTAAAATCCCCACGTGGCTCAGATGCTTTTCATTTTGATGAACAATCCACTTTGCAAACTTACCATTAAAGTCTTTGAACAAATAGTTCCCAGTGTTTCATACGCATGACTCATCATTCCGAACTTCCTGCCATGGTTATCATAGACCACACAGACAGACCCTGGCCATTCAGAGGGTGGATACGGGATCTTTGCTTATGTACATGGGGTTCATTTTTATTTATTTATTTATTTTACCTTATTCTACTTAGTAAACAAGTTCTCATTGCCACAACTGATTGTGTTCCTAAAGAGTGCATTGAAGATGTGAAGGTGCTCCCTCAGCTCTTCCATAACAACTGAGAGTACGTATATTAGTATCTTAGCAGAAGAAAGAGTAAATTGAACCGGAAGTTAATTTTAACGGGTTCCTAAAGATGCAAATTAAGTATAATTTGCTTATGTTAGATTTTATTTGTTAATAATTGTGCCACAAAAGTTTTTGGGGCAAAGGTTTAAAAAATTAAGCATTTTTTTTACTCCAATTGAAATTTGACGTAATTCCATAATAATGTAGTTTACATCCAGGTCCAGTCTATACTACACAGTAGCCTATACAACCGCAAACATAAAACTGTTCATCGTATCACTGGGTTATTATGTGAGTTATGATCGAACAATTTAGCGAAAATGTTAAAATAAATCTGTATAAAACCAAAACTAGTCTACTTACCTTTTAACTTCACAGTTATTCTGTTCGCGTCACTTGGGCGAAATTACCAGGTATGAGAGGGAGGGATACACACTGGAGGAAAGCAGTGACGTATGTAAACGCATCACTACCAACGACATTCAAATAAGCATGAAGTAATAAAATAGTCCCAGTTGATTTATAACATCACATGCGGTTTGCTCTTTATCAGGTCTCGTTAGAAGATGGAAGTAACAGCTGCTTTGGGAGAATATTGTGCCGCTGAATTATTAGTATATTAGAGCTTCTGAAAGCAAGTAGCTTTTTTCATTCTGCTCGTGTTGAAGTCTATCTGAGGTACGTTTTCTGAGATAAACCCCTGGACTGTTCTTTTCACCAATCTCTTCAGTTTCACCGAGGACGTCCAGGAATGACAGTCAAATGAATGATGAAAGTTTTCGAACTACTGTCGAACTTTTTATTTTTATTAAATCATTCACATGTTGGCCGAACCTAAATGTTTCTACTAATTTCTAGCTACTTTAGGGCTGCCTTATAGACACAAAAGACTCGATTCTCCAATTCTAAGCATTTGTGAATCGAGAGTCGACTCCGAAGCTTTAGACTCGATTCCACACAGAAATGTTCAAGTTTCTGTTTTAATTGCTTAGACCAGGGGGTCTTCCACAAAGCTGGATTTTTCATTTAGCCAGATAACTTAAGCCCAAAGATAAAGATTGTCCAATAGAAATGTCCCTCAGCTCTTTTCCTATTGGACAAGCTTGACTTTGGATTTAGGTTCTCTGGCCAAATGGCAAAATTAGTAAGTACCCCCAGAAGTGTTAACACTTGTCTTGGAGGTAAAAGTGTTTGTGGTGAAAAATGAATGCAAAGCATTGCACAAATCAGGGAAGTAGGTAGGTTATAAACTGAGTTTCTAAAAAAGCTTTTATCTAATATGACACTGTTTCGTAACTATAAAGTCAGTCAGCTTTACTGTCATTTCTTGTCATCACAGATGTGTTGAGAAAGGAAATTGAGTTTCTCCAGGACTTGGTGCTACATTTAACATAGACCAACAGCAGATAAACACAGACAAACTAGACCAGCATCATACAATAAACTCTTCTGTACAATACACAATAACTGTACAACCATTCAGCACAGTACAATAGAGAAAACAGACCAGCTCTTGGTCCACAGCAACAATAATGGTTACATGGTTTTTTCTGATGAATAAATCTGCAGGCAAAGTACAGATTAGAGTGACCGTGCATGTGAAGTTTCACAGTAAAGTGACTATGTGTGAAAGGTAAAGTGCACCAGATGAAAGTGGGTAGTAAGGCTGAGGTAGCAGTTCAATGAGAATGTTTAAAGCCATCCATCAGGCAAATTCGTTTAGCAGTCTGACTGCCTATGAGAAGAAATTGTTCATGAGTCTTGGCTCTGGTGATCTGCAACCTTCATAATGCACGTTTTCCTTTTACACCTTTTGGTGTAGATGTCCTTAATGGCTGGGAAGTTTAACCAAGTGTTGGACAGGACAGTCTTCACTACCTGCTGCAGTGCTTTCCTGTCTGAGATGGAGCAGTTTCCACACCAGTCCGTGATGCTGCAGATCAGGATGCTCTCTATGATGACTTTCTTCACTAAAGATGAGGTGTTCAAGCACCAGGAGAGATTGTCAGTGATGTGCAATCCCAGGAACTGTGCATTCCACCAATGTACTGCTGATGTGCAGAGCAGTCTGAGACATATGTGCCCTTCTGTAGTCTGTAATCGTTTGTCTTGTCCTCAAAAATACATTAAAAAAAAAACATAAAGCTTATATAGAATAAAAATATGTGTGTTCTCTTGTTGAGTGAGAGTGTAGGGGTTAGGAGGGTGACTTTCTGGCATGTCCTTTTCCATGTCCTTACAAGCCAGATAGATTGGCTGCATTTTCCTAAGCTTATTTATCTGCTGTTATCTTTCCAGATTGTCTTGATAGGATCAATAAGACCATATAATTAAAGTGACATTGTGTCCCTGAAGAACAACCAGCATGTGAAGTTAGTACATCAAGATCCTTTAAGAGACTGTCATTCATACCATCAGCAATAATGGTGTATTGTGTACTTAACATTGTGTATTTAATTTTGCGAAAGCTCATTTCCTGTCTAGATTTTTGGAATTGAGAATACAGAATAATATTGTGTTGAATCAACTCGTGGAATCGATTCCTTCACTTCTAATCGGAGTCGACTCCATAATTAATGGAATCGAACAGCTCTAGAAAAGGCGCTTTTAAATCAAACACGAGCTGTCCTGTCGAGGCTTCCGTACATCAACAGCTCCGGCCCTTCAGTGCTCTGATTGGCCAGAGCGCTGCGTCAGGGTGAAACGCGGTAGTAGTTTCCTGCAGCAATGGCAGCGATCGAGATAGGCGAGTCACTTATACTCGATTTCTTCTCTCAGCTGTACTTGTGGTTTTAGTTTCAGTGAATTGTTGTGTTCCTGCTCTTGTCTTTCATATGGACCTGTTTCTAAATTAGCTGTAGAAGGGAGAACGTTTCTAGTTTACGATCTAACCAGCACGCAGTCGAGAGTCTTTCAGTGTTTGTGGTTGTTAGAGATGAGAGCTGGGTGGGTTAATCAGTCTGAAACATGGGGGATTCAGATATGTTCATTCATATTCCTTATTCCTGTATGTGTGTACTTCCCTCATGTTGACAAGCCTCCCTGTTTTATCCACTGCGGCTCTGAGATAGGTTTGATATTTTTGAATACAGAAAAGCAGCGAGGGAGATATGCTGCCCTGGCCATAGCCGCTGTGGTCATCGTGCTTGGCATCCCCCTATGGTGGAAGACCACCGAAACATACCGAGCCTGGCTCCCCTTTTCACAAATCAGTGAGCTCGACTCTTTACAGGTAACTTCCATTTATGCCCCTTTCATGTTTTCATGTACACTCAGGTGCCAGTTTGGTACACCTTCACTACATGTCCAAAAGGATTTAGACACTTCTTCTAATTGGTAAATTTAGCTGCCCCCATTTCTGACATGGGCCTTTTATTAAGCACACATAGAAAAGCATTTCCAGTGGAATAGGGGCACTGGAGCAGCTGCATATGAGACTAAGATCACCATGCCCAATACTGCACATGCACATTTTATTAGCTCCCCTTCTGCCCTATCCGTCAATGGAATTGAACTACTATAGGACCACAACTGGCCAGATGTTATTTTGGTGGTGGACTGTTCTCAGCACAGCAGTGACACCAACATGATAGTCGCATGTTAATGGGTGATCATATCATCCACATCAGTAGTACCATGTTTGTGTCACTGCAGTGCTAGGAATGGTTCATCAAATGGAGCATGGTGACCGATGGGCTACAGTCAGTAATTGTAACCTGTGTGCACCTGTATGGTAGGTATACTTGATCAAACAGACAATAAGTGTAGCTACAAAGGTAGATGTACCTGTTTATTGATTTTGAAATCTGTGAGTGTGTATGTGTGGTGTTTGTGGTTTGTGTCTGAAGCTTCAGTTAAGCGTTGAGGTAGAGGTGGTCTTCTCTCGAGGAACGCTTAGTCCAGAGCAGCAGAAGAAGGTTCCACTCAGTCAAACCAGACAACAAGAGCACCAAGTAGATGGTAAGAGTTTTCTTCTGCTTCTCTACAAAAAAAAAAAGCAGGACAACACGCTCACCCTCTCTTGTTTTCTCTGCCTTAGCTAAGACAGCGCTGCAGTACAGATATGAAACTAAGTATCGCACTGCTACCATCATGGAAGAAGATGCTCTGAACCAGCCCAGTGCTCAAGGTTAGTCATTTTTCTGTGTTTAATGAGTGATCTTGTATGATGGCAAATGTGCCTGCATTCATGCTTGACTTTCTTTTCGCAGAGGCTGATCTCTCCCTGCACATGCTTAGTGAGAGTGCTTGTGGCTCTGTGGTTGTTTATATCATCCCTGAGACCTCCACACTGCTCCCAGCGGTAAGACACATGCATACACTCATCCAGGGGTTAAATTGGGGTTTAGTAGACGAGGGAGCCATCTCCAAATCAAGGTTTTGGCCAAGGTTTTGGCCATGGCCACCCCAGTCCTCTGATCTAAACTCCATAGAAAATCTGTGGAACAAGCTGAAGAGGAGAGTCCACAAGTCTGGAGAGATTCTGTATGCAGGAATGGTCTCAGATGCCTTGCCATGTGTTCTCCAGTCTCATTAAGCATTACTCAGAGCTGTTATCTTTCCAGAAGGAGGCTGCGCAAAGTATTAAATGAAGGGGTGCCAACAAATGTGGCACACATAGATTTGAGAAAACTATGTATTTAATAGTAAGTTTTTGGATTTACTTTCAATCATCATACTTCAAATAAAGGTTAGATTTTTGTTCAAATTTTGAATGAAAATCAACCACCTAAGTGTTGGCCCTATCATCAGGAGATCACAAGTGTGACCCCTGGTGATGCTACAGCCATCTGTGACCGGGAGTCCAAGACAGCACAGTTGGCTTCGCTTTCTCTGAGTGGGTTCATTGGCCCTCTGCTCCATCACCCAGCGCGATAGTAGTCAGCACAGGCATCTGTTAGCTGACATAACAGAACTGGCAGTTAGCGTTCTCCTCTAAGCGCATTCAGATGTCCATTGATGTTGCATTAGAAGCAGTTTGAAAATATGCAGCGGCTGGCTTCACATGACTTGGTGGAAGCTTGTGTTTGCCTTCTCCCTCCTAGCACTGGTGGTATCATGAGATGGGAGGGGGTGCTAACAAGGAGGTGGGATTGGATACAATATATATTGGAGAGGAAATGGCTATAGTAGTGTAGTAGCTATATCAGTATATATCATTGGTTCCAGACCATCATTCTGTCAGTCTGTTTGTCAGGATATTTCCACAAAATCCAAAGAGTGATGTTCTCAAATTGTGTAAAAAAAAATTAAGAACATATTTCCAAAAATGGAGATACAAGGTTTTGTTCCGACAGTGATGACATCATTAGCTATATGCTGTGCATACAGGCAAAGGTCAGTGTAAATTACATAATTACACAAGCTGGCTATTAAATATAAAAATACTCCATTCACATTTTTTCCATTCATTACTGAGATACATTAGATTTAACATTAGATTTTAGATCAGTGGTGGCATCCATCATGCTTGTGGTACTTTAGAATACCGAAGCCTTTTGCCCTAATTTGTGAAGATACAATTGTTAAAAATAACAGACTGCTTCCTCTTTTCATTAAGGATGTGAAGGTATATGTTGGGCAGCGGCGCACTGCCCTGCTGCGTGCCGCTCCGTTTGAAAGCACTGCTGGCCTGAAAGAGGTCCTGTCCACTCTGGAGCCTCAGGTGAAGCAAGTGGTCGACACCATGTCCTTCAGCCATCACGACATCCTGGCTGCCCTGAGCGACCGCATCCGTGTCGGCCAGGTCAGCAAGGAGAGTCTGGCCGACAGCATGAGGGCCATAAAGTCCAGTCCAGGTTATATATCTGTTTTATTCTTATTTTCGTCCACTGTTGTGTCTTAAAGGGGAACTGAGTTTTCTGCATTTGTCTATAATTCAATTGTAAGATGTAAACAAAGTCACTCATATTGGTTAAATGTGAAATAGTCTGTTCTAAAGAACAGGTCTAGAGTCAGGGTTGTTCACAGTGGTTGTCATAGGAACCAGACATCCAGATCAATTAATGCCTCTAAAAGCTACTTTACAGAAAGTTATTACTGTAATTGATAATGGAAACTTATGCCTGAATTCTGAGATATTGTTTAATTGACACGATGATGTGTTCATATAAATACGTTAACGTTAAAACATTGTCAGTCGCACCCCGTCTGTCTCCCTTTTTGATGTCTTTTTTCTGACCCTTAGGTTATGAAATCACCTTCAGTCTCCTGAACCCTGACCCAAAGTCGCACAGCCTACACTGGGACATTGAGGGTGCTGTTAATAGCTACATCCAGCCTCTCCTGGACAAACTGAACCCAATAGCTAACTTATCAGTGGACTCACAGGTTGTTAAGAATAATTTTTTTTTTGGTAGGGCAAATTTCCTGAGAATTGTGCTGCTTTCCAGCTGCTGTCTGTCATCAACAAGTATCTACCGTTTTTTTCTTCAGATCCTGTACTATGCAGTGTTGGGGGTCAACCCTCGTTTTGATAACAGCGTGTCAGCCTACACGCTCAATGCAGACAGCCTGGCACACGTCATCAATCCTGTGGAGGCCAGACTTGGTGAGGATGATGTTTTGACTTTAAACATATCAACATTAACTTTTACACATAAGAAATTTATCATCCACATTAATGGCTCTGGAAACTAAAGGCTAATGTGTTGTTTATTCCTGCACCTTTAAAGAATCTTGAAACCAACATCATCTCAAAATGAGTTAATGTCCCTGGTCTTAATAAGTATGACTTATCATTTAAAAGACAAAATCCCTGTTTTCAATGTTCAATTTGATTGAGTAATGTTTTTACCACCCCCCTCTTCCTCATCCACCTATCATTGAGCAAAACACTGACCTAGCTCAGATTTCTGATTGGCATTGGTTTTACATAAAGCCATTTCTTATGTATTTCACCACTTTATTGAAACTGAAAAGAACAGCATGATAACTGGGTTTTGTATCATGTGTAGGCTCCAATGCTGCATCTTCAAACCCTGTGCTGAACTTCCTCCTGTATGTGCCTGATGCCCAACACTCTCCTCTCTTTATTAGAGACCACAGCAAGAGGGAGGTTCCCTCCAACTCCTTCCACAGCCCACGCTGGGGGGGAATCATGGTACAGTCCACTAACGCAGGGTTGTCAAACCTCCTGTAAGGGCATAGCCATTTAGAGTCTAGTGTTTCCATCTAACAGGCCTTAAAAATGCCCCGCTACTTTGTAAATGAGTTCAGTCGGGGGTGTTAAATAAGGTAAAGTTTAACACTAAACTCTATAGTGCTGAGACCGTCTAGGGTGGGAGTGTGGCTTATCTTAATGTGTATTCTAAAAGAATAGATGGGCCTTGTTTACAGGCCACACTTCTACTGCATAATGATTAGAGTGACTTCATTATACTTCTGATCTTTTAGGTGTACAATGTGAATGACATGTATGGGCCTGAGGCTGAATTTCCTGTGGATATCAACATCAACATGAGCAAAGTAATGGGGGTCTTCTTGGCACAGTTAAGGTATGCAGTTGGCTGATGGAGTTAGTGCTAAAGAGCTTTTTCAGAAAGCTCTGCATAATTAAATGGTTGAGATGTAAGCAAAGTAATTCAGAGTGGTTTGGTGTGAAATATTCTGTTCTAAAGAAACTTGCAGAGTCAGAATTGTTCACAGTGGTGGAGATAGGAACCAGACGTCTGAACCTTTTAATGCCTCTAAAAGCAAACAAAGTTATTATGTGGCTATGGGGACACTGCCTGGTGCCTTAGACGTTGCTTTAAAATAGTTATGAGATAAAGTGCAGCAACATGCAACAGCAGTTTTTTTGCAGGAAATGACATCATTATATAATGCATTACATTGCAAAACTCAGTGTGATGGAACTTTTTTTCCATTTCTCATTTTACTGCTTGCAATTTATGTAAACACTCAATGAAAACAAAGCTATTGCTGGTTCTCTGGTCATTTTGAATGGTAAATGAAATGGCTATAGTTGCGTCGTAGACATCCTGAAACCTAGTTACTGTCACCACCACTGTAAAGAAATCCAAGTCAAAATTTTTGTACAATTCACATCAAACCACTCTAAAGGACTTTGTTTACATATCATGATTGCATTATGCAGATTTGTATTAAATCAGTGGAATTCTCCTTTAAACTTCATGCTCTTAACAAGTTAATGATGTTAGTGTTCAATTCAGTAGAGTCTGGCTGCAGACATGCACTCTCAGCCAGATGCACTCTCAGCCCCAGTGACGTCGTGTGCATGTGCACTCTCTGCCACAATAGCAGAAACAGCCCAACAGCACGTTAACTTTTGCCTGCTGCTGCTTAGTGATATCATCACTTAATCCATTTTTCATCCATTACACGGCTAGAGAGTTACAATTAATGTACCCCCCTGTTGAAATAATTAATAGAACCCATTAAAAGTGTCCTGGTGGTTTTCAGTAGTCGTTAATGGTATTCTGTGTTTTCCTGATGGGTTGATGTCACGGTGTAAAGGATTCTGATCATTTAATTAGGTGTTTTGTGACTGATTCCAGATAAATTTGATAATTTCCTAATGGCCTCTAACGGCAACCATCAAGCCATTTCACGTTAGGAAGCAAAACCATCAGGTTTTATTCCTAACGGCCCTGCAAACACAGCTACGTTGTGACAACATACTGTTTTCGTGCCCACAGCGTTGTCTGCTTGGTGCTGTCTACACTGTCACAACGCTGAAATGTAATTCCTCTTAAAGTTATGAACGTTGTCTGACAGTTTTCTAGGAGGTTGTGACGACGTTGACGAGACAGCAAAAGTAACTGTATGTTGTCACAACCTCCTAGAATCCTTAATAAGTTCTATTTTAATCAATATTACAGTTTTTAATAACCGGTTCTAATCGTCTTCAGCATGGCTTTCATTAGTTTCAGTAGCCTATTTGTTTTTTCTGTGAATAAACCCAACATTTAACTCTTATCGTCGTGGCAGGTTTTATTTTGAAAGTTTCCATATCTGATTACCTTATTATCAGTCTGGCAATGTTAATATACATTCAGTGTAACTCTTGTTGTCCAAACAGTACGTGATTCTCTGTTTTTCCTCATAAAACCGACAAAACACTGTCGTGGCAGAGCGTGCACTGACGTCATCAATAGGCTAGCAGTGAATGTAGGCTGAAAGTGCATGTCTGCAGCCAGACCCTTCTCGATCAATTGCCTACAGACAGTTTTCTAATATTGAACATTTCTCCCTCTTTCTCTCTTAGGCTGATGCTGGGTGTACAGAAGACTCAGCCTCCTCCTGGCTTTGTGCTGCAGAGTGCAGGCAGTGCAGGAGTGGCGGACTGGGAGCTGGACCGGTTGATGTGGAGCCGCAGTGTGGAGAACGTTGCAACGGCCAGCACCACCATCACCTCCCTCGCCCAACTGCTTGACCAGATCAGCAACATTGTCATCAATGACAATATCGCCCAGCAGGTGAGTAAATTGGTCAATTCATCATGAAATTTGACATAATGTAAAGGATAGCTGCTGTGCTCAAATGATGCAGAAAAACTAGAATCAGAAAAAACTGAGATTTTTTTCAAACAGTGGTGATGTATAGAATCTAACTTAATACTTCTCAAAATGCTTCTCATAAAAATTGCTAACAACTTAAACACTACTACAGTTTCTTTAGATAATTACGAATAATTGCATGCACTTACCCTTTTCTTGCAGTCTCATTAACATTAAAGTTCATTTGCACCAACATGACCTGGTACTGGATATACATAGTACTATATTCATGCTTCATATGCTCTAAGTATTTCGAGTAGATAGAGTAGATAGAGTAGATAGAGTAGATTTCAGTATGTAAGCAGTGCTTCTTGTTTGCAGGTTTCCAGTGCGGTGACATCGCTGCAGGCAGCCGTGGCTGAGCTGGAGGCTGGAAACTTGGCCTTTGCACTGCAGTACAGTAGGGAGGCCATTTTGGCTTCTGAGAGGGCGTTTTTTGATCCCTCTCTCTTGCATCTTTTATACTTTCCTGATGACCAGAAGTTTGCCATCTACATCCCTCTGTTCCTGCCTATGTGTGTGCCTATTGTGCTCTCACTGCTGAAGATTGCCAGTGAGATCAGACAAAGACGTGCAGACAAACTCGCCAAAAAAGACTGAAAGCTGCCAGAGAATTTGGTGTGTTGTGTACCTGTGACCATTAATTCTATGCACTGATTTTTTTTTTTCATTACAAGGTTATTCCTGGAAACAGTTTGTTCTCATTTCTCCACTGTCTCTCAAAAGTTAAAGGGGAATTCCAACAATTATTCAGAATTTCTACATTTCAATCACTGAGATGAAAACAGTCACTCTGAATGGTTTATGGAGTGCATTGTATGGAAACTTGGATTTCTTTAAAATGGAGGTCATAGGAACCAGGGGTCATTAACGTCTAATATAGCCATAACACAAATGTAGCTGTTTTATTTGCTATACAAAATGACAAGTGAACCTACACAGGTCTTCTGGGTTTTATATGTAATGTTGATGATGGTAAAATAATTCTGGGTGGGTATATTTTCTTTTGGGGTGTATTTTGCCTTAGAACACCCTGCATGTACCCTCCACCATACTTGTGTGTGTATATATATACATTTAAAATATACATTTTAGGCCAAAACCTTCTGAAAACTATAAAACAATTTTTTAGATGTCATGCAGCCATTTGATATAATAACTTTTTTGTGAGGGAGCTTTTAGAGGCATTAAACTCTTCAGACGTCTGGTTCTTATCACCACCGCTGTGAACAATTCTGACTCTGTAAGATTCTCTAGAAGAGCATTTCACACCAAACCACTCTGAACGACTTTGTTTATATCTCAATCATTTCATTATGCATAAGTTTTGAAAAATCAATGGAATTTATATCAGTCAGCCCATTCACACATTTTTAAATGTCTCTTATTTTATATGCTGCCTTTTGTTACAGTGTCATGTACTGACACAGGAAAACAGTCTGAAACTAAAGGAAAACACAAAATTGTCTAACAGATGAAATGAAATTTGCCAGAAGCCCCCTAGAAACACCCCATTAAGAAGCCCTTTGTAGAGTTATCTGTACCAGTACAGGCTTGACATGTACATCGATGTTAATATATCAGCAGTCGCACAACAGCATTGCTCATGCTTCCTGTATATTGACTGAGGCAGCTTCTGTGGTGAGGGAAGTTTTTTTTCATTTGATTAGAAGTAGTCAGTATTGCATGTCAGCCTTCAGTGTAGGGATCATTTAAGGATTTAATGAGAAGACAGGTTTGTGGAGAAAAACAACAGATTGTAGTTGAGTATTGTTAAAGAACAATAAGCAGACATCAAACTGAAAGGAGGAATTGCATCTGATTATGCATCATACATGGCGATGCCAGGGGTGGGTAGATTCTTGTTACATTTACTCAAGTACATGTACTTCAGTAAAACACTGACAAATGTGTACTCTGATGTGAGTATTTATACATAATACTTTTCAAGTATATTAACAAGAAAAGGAATCTAGTTTTTACTCAGTTCCATTTTTTTGCAATTTATGTGTAGTTATTCATTTCATTTTATGTTTTGTTGGTGACATCATCTGTACTGCTTTGTGAACGGTCACACCTCTGATTTTTTAGCATTTTATCTTAGACCAAAAGTCCCAAAAAGAAAAATATAAAGCCTAACAAAGTTTAGTCCTTGATAAATGCTGGATTTACTTAGTAGTTCCACTGCAGTTCTGTACATTACTTCTAAGTAGGTATCAGTACTTGTATTTGAGTATTGATTTAGGCTGGTCTACCCACCTCTTGTGATGCCACACTAATTGTGAAGGGAAAAATGCCATAATGTAACCTAAAGGTACTGTAGCTTCCTCAAAGATGAGAGAGACTGGTGATGGTGGCTTTCCCCATTAGGACAGGCTCTGTATTACTATTGCTTAACACGTTTTTATGTTTAATTACTCTGTCCGAATAACTGGAAAGAAAGTTTTTACTATAAAGCCTAGCACTTTTGGTTCGGTATGAAACCAGTTTTCTTGTAACTACTGATTTTTTTTTTCCTTTTACCCAATTTTGTGCAGGCTGAGATAATACAAAACTCTTTTGTTGTTAAAAATATTTATTATTTGTAAGGTTATGAATGAATAAAGAGAAAATTATACACAACGTGTGCATTGATTAAACAGCTGTAAATATTACACAGGTCTTTCTGCTCTGGTATGACTGGATATTTAGCATAAAACTAAACTTCCAAAGGCTTTCATACATCTTTTTTACTTTATGAATGCCATAATCATAGACATGGACTGGCGGTACTCGGATGGCGTCATTATGTAAATGTGAGGTCACAACGCGAAGCATCATTCAACCGTTAGTCCGGATTAGCATGAGAAAGAACGAGTTGAGTGTGTGTTGTTCTTTTCCTCTATGACCGTTACCTGTTAACGACTTTGACGTCACAATAGAATCTTAGCTACTTTCACAGTTCCGTTTAATTGCGATGATCGACTCGGATCATTCAGTCACTTTGATCTGATTGGAAATCTGCGTTTCGAATTTGCTCGTGACGTCACGACACAGGTTATGCGCAGCAATCTCACAACTATGATTGGTGGGAAAGTGGATCTAGTACGTGATGACGCAGAGAACGTGCGTCTCGCACTGTTTGGAAGCCTCTGTTAAAGGTTTTTAGCATCACTACTATTAAATGTTAGGGTGGGTGTTAGTGAAATACAAGTCTGCACAAATATAAATCTGTAGGTTAGAGATCTATACAAGACGATATACACTAGCGTTCAATAGTTTGGAATCACAATTTCAAATATAACGGATCAAGACATAAGATTTATAAACAGTATTACAATATATAAATACCATTTAACTGTTTAGTATTTCCAAAACACTTGAAATTCTAAACAAAAACATCCTAAGATATCTTATGATGTCTAGTTTATAGTATTTCAGTCTACACAAACAGATAGTTCCGGTCCTAAAATCTGATTGGCTGAGCCGCGTTGGAAGTCCTTGTAAAATACATGATAAACGCATAAGAAACGGCTCACAACAACTGAATTATGTATCACTGCGCCACAGCACGAAAAACCCTTCTGCTGTTAATGGAATAACCTTTCACTCTAGTGCTGTTTGCATGGACCACTGAGTGTACTGGTGAAGTAAGAGCCCGTTTTTTGTTTAAATTGAGGGGGTGGCAACTTATATTCTTAACTAGAACTTGGCTGGTCAGAACACCCTTCCCTATGATAAATCACAGTAACGCCCGGCTTCTGGTGGCTTATTGCTTTAATGTAAGCTGTTACTGAATAAATCACAATTATGAATATTCCAATTCCAAACATTTGAATACTGTTTATTCAACAGGGGTTGAATAATTTGCCAATAATAAACATTAATATATACTGAGTTCAGTTTATTTGGTACAAAGTACACCTACCTTCCTATTTGCCATATCAGGCACACCCAGGACTCGATTTGAGGAGAGATACAAAGCATTTCAGTTAGACAAATGATCTCTCTTTTAAAGCTCCTCTCCCTTTTTCCATTCCCTTTGAATTAGTGCTTATATAGTCACTGTCAGGATAAAACCTCTCATCTCCAAAAAAGGTAACTTGACAGTAGAAGGGGAAAACATTCTTAACTTTTAATGAAACATAATGGAGAAATTATTTATTCCAAGTAATTAAACCATTTCTATTGGTCCATTCATCAGAAAGTTTTGACACAATGTGAAGGACAGGTGGTAATTTCTAATTGTTTCAAAAAATGAAATGACAAATGGATATACAAGGTTTTGTCCTGACAGCAACCACACACACACACACACAGACAACCTCAAGAAAGGTTTCATGATAACCCTCACATTGCCACATTGAGGCTGGTTCTCACTAAGACTTTACAGACCTGCAACTGGGGCATGTTGAAAAGTTTTGCAGTTTTACATACCACACCCCTAAACCCCCTTCTGAAATGAAAGGCAAGTAGCAGATGCCACCATATAATAGTTGTTTCACTCAGCAGAAGGTAGATAAAGCAGTGGCCTTGCAGATTCAGATTTCTTTACAGTGGTGGTGATGGAAGCCAGGGGTCACAATGTCTAAAACACAAATACAGTAGACTAGTTTGCCTTATAACATCCAACATATATCTCTCCATCATTAATGGATTTTAAAAAGTACACTGTTTTGGGCATCAGGTAGTGAATTCATAACCATTTCATGTAATAACTTTCTGTGAGGGAGCTTTTAGAGGAATTCACACATCTGGTTCCTATCACCACCACTGTGAAAAATTCTGACTCGGTTAGTTTCTCTAGAAACGAGCATTTCACGACAAATGACTTACTACATCTTAACGATTTACTTATTGAGAAATTTAAAAAAATCACTGAAATTCCTATTTAAGGCTGGCTGTACATGGTGAGACTTACATGCCATTTTATATGTCTGAAATGTTTATTGTCTGAATGAAGCACTGCCTGAAGCTCAAGGAATAGTTCTGTGATGGATATGAGAGCAACTTTTGGGCACATTTTTTTAGTCCCCAAAGAAAACGTATTATTTTTACAGATTTGCCACTGCTTTATCATTCTCAACATTATAAACATTCAGAAGACGTGTAGTTTCACTGGTGGTTTTGGATAGTAAATAAAATACCTATATTTGTGTTTTAGACATTGTGACCCCTGGTTCCAATCACCACCACTGTATAGAGTCTGTAATTAGGCATACATTTTGAAAAATGAGTGAAATCCCTTTATAAAGATCCAAACGCGGGCGCCTTGTAACATAATTAATTTAACATTCACGTAAAGACACAAATTAAAAGTAGCGAAGTTAGCGTGTTGCGTCTTTCCTCGCGCAGGAACTTTTATTTTGAAAGTGATGTACCTGTTTTCACTGACCATTTTCATTCGTACGGCAGCACAAATAGCCCATATAAACATTGTTATTCCGTGTAGGAAGGAAATCATTATGTCGACAGTTGTTACTGCACAGGTGGCATGCCATATAACACTCATGTATATAGATATATACATTAAAGATAAACATGAAATCATACACCGGCTCAAACACACCTTCCTTCTACTTCAGGATTTTCAAAAGTAAAAGTCCTCCAGCACTAACCGTGTTCCGCGCACACAAGAGCTTCTTCATTCACGTATCCTTCCGCCGAGCACGAAGAAGAGACGGCGCCATTTTAAGAGACGTGTTTTTCTCTCTGCCTTGGTTGGAAGTTATTTTCGGTAGAATTACTTTGACCTCTACATCACTTTTGTTAATTGTTTATTTACTAGCAGTGCGTAATCAGCGTTACTGCGAACTCTTGTTTTCGGTGAAGCCCGAAGTCTTTTTGTTTGCTCCTGGTAGAAGATGTCTGGCGGCGGTGTGATCCGAGGTCCTGCAGGAAACAACGATTGTCGGATTTACGTCGGGAATTTACCTCCCGACATTCGCACCAAGGACGTCGAGGACGTTTTTTACAAATACGGGGCAATTCGTGATATCGACCTGAAAAATCGGAGAGGAGGACCACCTTTCGCCTTTGTTGAGTTCGAGGACCCCAGGTGAAAACAACAAAAGCGCTTTCTTTAGGCAGCAGGCCTCAGTCCTAACACAACACCAGGGCGGGGAGCCAGCGTTAGCTCTTCTGACCCAAAGTGACATAACCTACGTACTATGGTCACTATCTTAGTTCTTAAAGTTCGGTATTACTGGCGATACTTGAGTTAGTGGAGTGAATCTTTCTCCTGAAGACTTTAAAGCCCGATGGTCCACTGCTAGCACAAGATAATCCTCTTGGTTCATGTTTGGTACGTTAGTTTGCTAGTGTTAGTTTTTGATTTACCCTGCGATAAAGTTTATTTAAAGTTTACTGTCTAGTTTAGTGGGTATGAAGTGACAGTTTAGGTCATATCTTATAGTTTAATTCGTTAACATAAAAGTTTATTTCGGCTTAAAAAAGAGCAGCACTACACACTGTCAACAATACGTTAAACATCGACTGAATGCAAGCGAGAACAAACGGTTAACGCATTTGAACCATTTAAAGTGTTTTTGTTCTGTCTTCATTTTATTCTTCTGTTTATTTGTCAAGGTCACTCATTTTATTTGCTCAACTTTGTGAAGCCTTCAATATTTATGTAGCAGTGGAAAGCACTGTTTACACAAAAATCTTATTGCTTTAAAGTTTGTACTTGTGCAATTAATAGTGTGCATTAAATGTTGCATAGCAGAGATGAAGTGATCTAAATTTCTATTCAGTCAGTGCGAATCGAGAAGTGTCTAAATAGCCTGCAAAACAGATTCCTGTATCTGATCATGGAGTATATAATGCCGTGATGTGACAAAGAACAAAACTGGGCATTGTCTGTAATTGGAGGGTTTAGTAGAGATTAGTGTTGGATTTTCTTACAGTTGTTTTCCATGCGAATACAAAAGCTCTGTCTACCAGAAAACCTGAATAGCAGACAGTAAACTCAGTGTAACTAAATGTTGATTCCGGTTATTCACACTGTGTGAAAAGCAGTTTCGTACTGTTAGTGCTAGATCACAGTGGAGCTTCTAAATAAGACCTAATCTTTACTGTAAGACTTTTTTTTTGGTCTGTATTTAAGGTCAACATCTGACAACGCTAAGTGTAATGAGGATGGTGTTTAGATTAAGCATACGACACACAGTTTCCTTAACTAAACTCTAGAGGAATAGCAACACTAAATTTGAGGAAGTGAAAAAGAGTCTTTTACAAACACTAGCTATAATGCAGTGAGCAGTACCGGTGTGTACACCTGGTCGATTAAACTTTTTTTTTCTTTCTTTCTTTCTTTCTTTTATTTTCTGGCCTTTCCAGAGATGCAGAGGATGCTGTGTATGGACGAGATGGCTATGACTATGACGGCTACCGTTTGCGGGTGGAATTCCCCAGGAGTGGCAGAGGTGGAGCGGGAGGTGGAGCTGGAGCCCCTAGAGGCAGATATGGCCCGCCTTCCAGGCGCTCTGAGTACAGGGTCATAGTTTCAGGTGAGTGGAGTCTTTCTGCTTGGACTGTTGACGTCTTTTAATACTAACTCTGTTCTGTATTGATGTCATCTGTCCACATTTGTAACAGTATCCATTTCTAAAGGCCTGTTTGACTCATGCTACCTTTGCGTGGTGTGATTGACACAGCACAATAAGTTCTGGCGAGCACAGCTCACACATGCTGGCCATTTACACTTACAAGGCTTATATTTTAGAGCACTGCAGCAAGAAAGTTCTAAAGACGGATAAATAGATAAATAGTCAAGTCAGTCGCTTTGCTTAATAAAATGTCATTTCTAAAAGAGTATACTACATTTGTTTACCCTGGGCAGCATTCTGACTTGGGAATAGGGAATCATTTCAAGTCTGGTAGACCAACTGGGAAATCTGCATGCAACACTGAAGGTTTAACTATATTTCATTAGACATGAAATATTGAAAGGAATAGTAAGATGCTCAGTGTTGCCACGCAGAGGTAGTATATGTGAAACAGGCTTTGATCTGTGTAACATCTAGATACATGTGTTGGTTAACAAAGCTTGCAGATGATGTTTAGGCACTTCGTGTTAATAAGGTTGTTTTCTCACAGGACTCCCTCCTAGCGGAAGCTGGCAGGACCTGAAGGATCACATGCGTGAAGCAGGTGATGTATGTTACGCTGATGTTTTCCGAGATGGCACCGGTGTTGTGGAGTTTGTGCGCAAAGAAGACATGACCTACGCTGTGCGAAAGCTGGATAACACTAAGTTCCGGTCACATGAGGTAGGTTTGAGTTTCTAAATAGGAACCGCCATTGGGAAGGACAGGACAGGACAGGGCATAGCTTAAGGATTGGGAAATATCAAGGTAAGAGTGATGTCAGGAACCCATGGTGGAGCCACATGGACTAGCAGGATCCAAGGAATGGCTTAGGATGCTCACTTCAATGTAAGTGATTTTGCCATTGGGTTGTGCATTTGCCAAACAGAATTGTGCCAGCTACTGCCAGTTCTGTTCCAATCCTGTGGTGTTACCAAAGCCATTATTATTACATTTCCTAGTTTTCCCGTGTTACTATTCATTTGCCTTAGTTTTGGGGGGAAGCTTCACAGAGATTAAAATAACTTTTGTTTCAGGTCAGCAGGCGGTAAGTGTCTCCTGAATTAGGACGCCTTCTCTCCTTCCTTGATAGAAAGTGGTCTGTTATGTGTTCCCCAGGGTGAGACAGCTTACATCCGTGTAAGGGTGGATGGTCCCCGCAGCCCAAGTTACGGGCGCTCACGCTCTCGCAGCCGCAGCAGGAGTCGCAGCCGGAGCAACAGTCGCAGCCGCAGCTATTCACCACGCCGCAGCAGAGGATCCCCACGTTACTCGCCCCGTCACAGCCGTTCTCGATCCCGCACCTAAGCACCCACATTACAGCTAGTTCTCCAGCCACAACCATACACCCTGTGTCGCCCTCTGCTGGACCTACTGTTGTACTTCATCGCCTTCTTGACTTGTTTTGTCTTCCCATGGCCCCAGTTTATCTTTGGTTTGCAGCCGCACCGATTTTTTTTTTCTTTTTTTTATCATTTAGCTAACAACAGCAAAGTGTAGCTAAGTGGATGTTCCCTTGTCTTCCTCTTCCTTCCTCCTAAAACCTCTTTCTAGTGTTCTGTCCTGTCTCTTATCCTATCTTTTCCTTTTGTGTTTTTTGTTCTGCATCTACATTTTAACTGGATTTTCATACCCATCATCTGTACATATGTTAGACAAGGGAGATGTTCAAATGCTTAAGAGTAATGTTTGAGGAATTTGCCACTGTATGTTTGTTAGCAGTGGGCTTTTGGGGTGGGAAAGATGGGTTTTTATTTTGTTGGTTAGGATTTTTGTTGCAAAATTGTTCTATTTTTACCTTTTCATGTGTCTTTCTATAGACAACAGAGGAGCAGGATTAAAGAATGCTTTGGAATAAAGGATTGTCAAGAACAGTTCATTCATATTAGGATAAAGCGTTTTTGGAGGAGGAGGAGCAGGCATTTCAATTTTGGCAATGGTATGACAACAAGCGGCTTTAGTCTCCTTCAAAAAATGTCAGGATTTGTTTTTCTTTTTTTCTCCCCTCAGACTTTCAGTAATCTGAATTTTCTTAGTAAAGTAACACTTCAGTTATTGCTTTGCCATTTCCCCTCCCTTTACAGTACCCCTTCCCTTTTATTTTGACCTTTTCTTTCTGGTTGTTGCTGCCAAGCATGCATGCGTTCTTTGTCTGAATGTTGCCATGCTCGTGCATACATCAGGACAACATTTTTGTTTTAGTTTTTTATTACTACTATTATTTTTGCTTATCCAAAATACAAAACATTTTTTGCTTGTCATCTGAACTGGACTGGGACTGTGCCACTGTAGAGCAACCAGGCAGAAACATCTCAATAGATGCTGATGGAAGAAGGTTTGCCTTGATCAATTGTACCGATGTAAATGCTAATCCACTAAGAGAATGATTGCTTTTTTTTTGTTTGTCGGTTATACTGGCACAATGTGATGTTTGTGTGGTGCTTAAGATTTTGTTGGAGCATATCAGTCTGGTACCCATTATATCACTTACACTTTAGAAAAAGAAAAAAAAAAAGAAAGAAAACAATACCGCTCCTATAATCGTCACTTAATAGATGCACTCAGAAGCATTTGATTTAGCTGTGATTCTAACTTGTTGCCTCCCTCTTTTTGATTTTGCTGGTATTCTAAGGTTTGGATTGGAGGAGGGGCTCACTGTTTCCCGATCCTTGGAGCCGGATCATTGGATCAGTTCAGGATCAGGAGCAGGATTAGGATTAGGATAAGGATGGATACATACAAGGAGCGGGATCAATTTACCGGGAGCGGGAACCATAGGAGAGGATCCCAACCCCAGCCCCACAACCTCTCGCCAAACCGCAGTTAATGGAGTTAACAAAAAGCGGAAAACTTGGCTTTTCAATTGGCTTTCGTAGAACCAAATTAAAAAAAAATTTTTTGCCTTTTTTGTGGAGCCAAACCAAAGATGTGCACACTGAAGGGATCCTGCAGTTGTTTTTGTTTTATGAGATGAGATTTCGGTAAAGTGGAGCAAAGCCAGGAACCAGGAGGCCGGATCAGTTGCTTTGGATGGAATCCACATGAGGAGCTTGGTAAATAGGGGGGGATTTAGGGTTTTGGGGGGTGGGCTGGGAGGCTCATTTTGAGGGGGATTTTGTAGTTTATTTAGGGATTCAAATATACAAAGTGCTTCTGCATTTTTAGGCATTTGCTGTGTTGAGATTTGGTGGGTTATATTCTGAATGGGCTATTTCTGATTCCTAGTTTGTGTTTTTCCCCTCTACCTTTGAATAAAGTTAGAAAGTCCAGCAGCTGTGTGGAGTTTTCTTTTTACTATGTTTTGTCTTTACTGTTTTCACTGAGATACATGTTCCAGTGCAGGACAGCCTAATCCAGGTCTTGGAGATCTACCACACCCTACAGTTAAGCACAAGGCCTAATCCAACATACCTGAACCAGATAATAGGGCTTTTGGGGGTATCTTAGTATTAGAGACAGGTGTAATGGATCTCAAGACCAGCAATGGGCACCCCTGATCCAGTGGATCTCTCTTGGTTCTAGGATTCTTTAAAAGGGCCCATATATTGGAAAACCAAGGGGGTGTTTCACAAAGCAAGATTTCAGTTTAGCCAGATAAATTAAGACCAAAGTGAAGGTTAGCCAATGGGAAAAGAGTGGAGGGTCATTCCTGTTGGGCAGTTCTCAGCTTTGGGCTTAAATCATCTGGCTAACTGAGAAACACTCCTTTGGTAAATACACCATCCCCCCAATCTCTGCTTGTTCATTCAGGATATTAACATTGTTCAAGTTCAAGAATGTGCAGTTCACTCCCCGGTCCATGCAGTGTAAACTGAGCTGCACAAACAGCCCATTGTTATTTGTTTTTGTTATGTCACAAAAAACGAATGCAATTTATGTATATCCACCAGAGCAGGTTTATAAATTTATTTGTTAAAGTTTAGGGTTAACTTAGTATGATGACATGTTAAAAGGTCACTTTAAAAGAATAGGATAGCTTCTGTTCACTCACGTTATGTGGCTTTTCATTACTGTGCATCACTGAGCAAATGTCTGTTAGGCACCATCTGGCAAAAGATGGAATAAAGGTATCAAATATTGTTGCAGAACCACACGTAAAACGATCCCTTTTCTCATGAATGATAGATGAGTACAGTAAAGAGGGGTGCGGGTAAAGTCAGCTTCTTCTAGCAGTAGGCCGCACTCAGTGAAGACTGATGCTCACCGTTGAAAGGCATGTATTAGTGAATGAGGTCCAGTGTTCTGCTTTTCCAATTAGAGGGCATCTCACAGTCACAGAAAAGCAGATTTAATAACAATGAATCACCATTAGTGTGTTTTTTTTTTTCTAATAATAGGCCACTAGATATTTGGTGTGCAGAGCTGAAGTGTTGTGTTTACTCTCTCTGGAGTGTACAGCCCTCTGGAGTTAAAAAATAAATGAACAAACATTAAAGGAATGGTTCACTGAGATTAAATTCATGCAATGTTCTTCTTACTTTAAAACATAGTAAAGTGCAAGACCTCTCCCTGCTCAAAAGGGCCAGTACTGGTCTGGTCTGGTTCTGGTTTAGCTGGACACCCCAGGATTGCCATGCTGGTTGACCGGCATACCAGTATCTAAAACACAACATATGCTGGTTTTGCTGGTCATCAGCATATCAACTTCCATTACTGCTGACCAGCATCCATAACACCACATGTGCTGGTTTTGCTGGTCTTCACTGTATCGACTTGCATTACTGCTAACCAGCATTCGTAACACAACATATGCTGGTTTGCTGGTGACCAGCTATGCTGGTCTATGCCGTTTTGTCTTGCAGGCTTACTGTACCTAGTTTGCTTCTTTAGCTTTGCACTATTGGGTCCTCCAGAATCTTTTAGGATGTCAGAATTCTGTGATGTTAGCTTTGTAGATCCAGTGCAAATCTGAAGAAGCAAACTTAGGATGGGAAGGAGTGTACATTTCAGTTTAAGTGACCCTTCCTTTAAGTTTACAGTAACTCAGCTTCGTCTGAGGAACACTGACATTTTCTGCGCTTAAATGGCTGTTTAATCAATCAGTACAGTATATTATGGGGTGTCAGTATGAGAGAAGAGGCCAAACCTCCTCATTCCCACCCAGGCTGAAGGAGGGATGGATGAAAAGGCACCTCCGCTCCTCATCTCGCCCCTAATGCATTGTGGGATGAAATAAAACGCAGGCAGTGGGAGGCTAGTGGAAAACGCTCGTAACATGCGGGGAGAGGCGCCGGCTCGACCAATCAGAGCGCGGGTGCAGTATGGTGGGCGGGGCTGATGTCTGCTCCTGACTCGGTGGGTGAATATGAGTTAGAGGCGCAGCCACCGCATGGACATTGTGGCGAGTTGAGCGGTCGTCAGCAGGTCAAACGTGGAGCACGTCGGTCCGAGACAAGCCTGAACCAAACAGTTCCCTGGTGAAGAACCACTACAAGAGGTAAGCAGGCTAAACGCGTCTGTTAAATGCATGTATCTTAAGTGGATATGTTGTGTTTGAGTATCTGAGACAAGTTCATTTAAGAAGTGCTCGAGACGAGGAAAGCATGACATGCAAATACGCCACGACATGGCAGCTTATGTCAGCGTCCCTGCCGGTGTTTTCTTCTGCACTGAACAGTTGGCTGTGTTGTCTGTCAGTCCTCGGGTTTGGTTGTACGTGGGTTTTTTGTCAGGATATTGTAGACTCTACTGCTCAAAACGTTTTGTTGAAGAACAGCTCAGTGCCTTGGAGCAACCTGCTCAAAGTTGATGAAGCTGAAGTCAGCTTCTTATTCAAATGTTCCCGTTCCACCTTAAATGGTGCAGCAGGTACGTTCTGACGCCTCAGGCGCCAGAGTGTAACTGCTGCACCATTTAAGGTGGAACGAGAAAATTGGAAAAGAAGCTGACGAATACTAAGCCAACTTTAGCCTCGTCCAAAGTTGAGAGGCGAAGCGCTGCTGGCTGAAGTAGCTAATGCTATTATGTAATTCTGTTGATGTGAAGCCACTGTGAACAGCTGCATAGCACATCACGGTGTGGTGTTTATCACCTTTTGCTGCTGTTATCCTCAAATACGTTCAGCTCTTTTCTGACTGCTGCCAAAACGTGCTATTAATTTTGCATATGGTTCAGTTAGTTGTAAATGGTAGGTTAACTGTGGGCCTGTCCTCATGAGCCTGCAGCAGTCACCTCAGGCCACACTTGTGCCTTTGCCTGAAGCAGAAGGCAACTTTTGATTCAAGGAAAACTGCCCAAATGTTTAAGGACATATTCCTCTAACTGCCACGGAATTCGTGCATGTAAGGGTTTCTGCCTGACCATGCCTGAGGACGTGTTAATCTGACGTTCAGAAGACGCCAAGCACAAAATGACATTGTGCTGTACAGAGAAACTCAACACTGCCCACTCAGATACATTAGACGTTTCTGAAAGCATATATTCTGGGCCATGTATAGACTATATGGTATATGGAAATTACTTTTTAATTGGCCAGTGAATCTGACACGTTATTTCCCACGTTGTCAGACAGACCATTTTACTTCACTGAGTTTCATGCTTTCCCTCTCCTGGGCTGAACACAGGAGAGCCTGAGAGAGCTGATTGAGGTGGCCTCCTTTCTGTCAAATCATGACTGTTCCTTTCTTTTTTGGTTGCTGCACTAGTTCCTTAAATGGATGGCTGGGAAGGTAGACGACTGGCAGGTAGTGGTCAGGCCTCGTCCTCTTTTTATTTGTCAAAAGAATTTCCTGTGGCAGATTTGTGTTTGGATTTATACGATGGCTGTGGGTGAAATTCCAACTCTGTGCTCTTAGGCAGAAATTCAACTATTTCAGTAATGGACTTGCTTAAAATGGTTCATTTTGTTCAGACTCTCTTTGGAGAAGGTTAAAGGGGAACTGAACCGTGTTGGACACTGTCATTAGGAAAGGTGCCACGTCTGTGCAGCTTTTGTCAAACTGAAATACAAACTACATTTGTGCTTTTATTAGTCAATTTTTGTTTATTAAAAGGGGATTCAATCATTTTTCTACATTTTTATATCATTTAAATCATTGAGATGTAAACAAAGAGTGGTTAGATGTGAAATGGTGCATCGTAAAGAAACTTACCAACTCAGATTTATCTACAGCGGTAATGATAGGATCCAGGGGTTGCAGTGACTACAATGCAAAAAAAAGATTATTTAAAATCCAGAATGACCAGTAAGCATTCCAGTGTCTTCTGAGTTTTTAGATGTAGTGTTGATGGTGGTAAATCTGAAAACTTCATTTTTCTTTGGGGACTACTTTGCCTTTGCCTCACAGTGTTACTTTTTTTTTTTAATTAGGTTTTAGGTCAACGTTTTGAGAAGGCTATCATAAAACAGTGTCTCGGGTATTAAGCAACTCAATTCATGTAATAACTTTCTGTACAGCAATATAAATGCGATTAGTCCCTTTACTTGTGTTATTGACAGAGATGACCTGCAGGTGGTCTCGAAATGGTAAAAGCATGATGTTCCATGTGCTGTTCAGAGATATCTGTTAAGTAAAGAAGCAAAATCATAATGAAGCATTATTTAAGGAGGGCTGGCATGTTGTCAGATAACATTGGGTTTCACTTGTTGGTGGAATAATTAGCTACGTTTGTCACTAATGGAGTGAAATGGCTTGAGAAACTTGGCAAATGCAGAATTTGCACTCAACAGCGTAATAGCAGCCAATTTCCAAAACACGTCAAATGTGTGCGGTGTTTGGCAGTGGTTGGCCATTATGTTTATGCCTTTTTCCTTGAAAGTTACTTTAGGACTGGATTCACTTGCCTCGCTTGTTTTATTTGAAACTTAAAAATTAAGGCAGATCTGTATCGTGCAGCTTAAGGGTAGATAAGGTTTTGCTCCTCTTGGCAGTCATAGAGTTTCAGCTATGTTCGTACTGTTTCTTCAGCCCAGATTTTCTTCTTTCAGATATTTTTTATATTAACGTTAGGTGTTCATTAATTCAGCGCAAGACTATTTTCAAACAGTTAAGTCACAGATAGATGCGCTGAGCTCTTGACAGCTTATGTTATGTGCTAGCGTGACATTTTTATAAGAAACGTCTTTTGTTTGCCACCCCAGGGCACGGCAGAGGTCAGCCGTAGAGCTGGGATTAGTGTTTGAGTCACAGCTGTGTCATGTAGCGCCTGTCAGTAGGGACCCCTGAGAGTGCAGTCAGTTGCAGTATTCATTTGGAGGAAAAGACAGTGGGGTCCCGCTTTACCCTGTCACCAAGCGACGCACCAGCCAGGGGAAAGGATGTGCTGGCTTCATACACAATAGAGCGAGCATGTTCAGCTGTAGCTTTTAAAGATTAGAGGTGTGACTTGATGGGAAAACACATCTAATGGGTTGAGAATCGGCTACGGATGAATCTGAACACTGCAAAAGCATAAGAGCTCAGATCTCATACCTGCTATTATACAGTTTCTTAATATTTATCAAAAAAACCATCAACTATTATATTTTTAGAATCAAAATTTCAAATATAAAAACTGTCCATTGTCTGTGTGAAGAACCTTTTTAATGTTTAAAAGATCCACCACATATTTTAAAGAACCCTTAAATTGGTGTAGAACCTTTTTGTTTTCTGAAGGTTGTTTAAACCAAAAGTGGTTCTTTTGTGGCTTTGCTGAACCAAACCTTTGTGGCACCTTTTATTAACACAGTGTACTGGTGAAAACTTCTCTTAGAGAAAACAGACCTCTGTGAACCTGCTTTCCATGTATTCTGTGACGGTGAAACAAAGCATTCTCTGAATGCTGTCGGTGCCGTTTTGCGTTCTGATGACATTCTTGCATTGGCCTCCATTCTATTCATTTGATTACATCTACTATCTGGAGCCGCTGTCATTGCTTTTGTAATTCTAACTTTGTACCTTTTTGTGTTTGTTTTAGACATCATGACTGACAGGAAGGCCGTGATAAAGAACGCTGACATGTCTGAGGACATGCAGCAAGATGCTGTGGATTGTGCCACGCAGGCCATGGAGAAGTATAACATTGAGAAAGACATTGCTGCATACATCAAAAAGGTAATTTGATTAATGCTAAGTGGACAGAAGAGTTTGGTGTATGCAAACATTTCTCAAATTTCAAAATGTACTATTCATTTTCTACTTTCATCTTTTACCTGAAGTGTGTTTTTTGAATGAAGGCATATTACTGGACAGTCAGTGGACTACAGGGAACGAAACTAAACGCAAGAAAAATGTAGAATATGGGCCCTTCTAAGGCTTTAAAAAACGGATAACATAGTGCATCTGTTCAAGCAGCTGTTGTTGAGGGTATTTATAAGCTTTTTTTTTAATTGTCTTTTTTTTTGTCCACCCTGTCAACAGGAATTTGACAAGAAGTACAACCCCACGTGGCATTGTATTGTTGGGCGAAACTTCGGCAGCTACGTGACGCATGAAACGAAGCATTTCATCTACTTCTACCTTGGTCAAGTGGCCATTCTGCTCTTCAAGTCAGGCTGAGGGCCAGCCTCGACGTTTCATCTCTCAAATTCTGAGCTTAGGCTCTAAACCTGGACTGTGATGCACTGATGACTGAGGCCACATCACTACACACACAGACACGCACACATACACATAGACCTACACGCATAGACATACGCACACACTTACTCGTCATGAAGAAATAGCTATAGAGGCTGTGCATTAGTGCATGGACCGTGTACAATATTTAATTTGTATATGTTGCAATACAACTATTGCTTTTCTGTAGTTGCTCGTGTTAAAGCAACTTTGATTTTTTCTTTTTTTTTTTTTTTTTTTTTTGTTTTGTTTTTTCCAAAGTCAATTTTTTTGCACTGAAGTTGTACAAAATGCTTCGACTGCTGCCTTTAAGTAATATTAAAGAATAAAGAATAAATACATCATATGTTATGTGTCTCTTTCTTTCTTTCTTTATGACTAAGCTTGTTGTTTGCATGCCACCTGATGTTCTAATGGCTGATGTACTAATCCTAGAAATGTTGTTAGCCATTTTATTATCCCTAAGGAGGAATGTGTAATTTCATATAAATTAAGAATAGAGATGGGATTGAGGCCACTTTCTTTTGATGATTTTGCAATATTTTGGAGTTTGTTTGCTCAACAGATTTAAAAACCAGTAGATCAGTGCAAAGGTCCAAAACAGTTCAAATAAAAGACTGAGAGGAGAAAATGTGGTCAACGAATTGCCCAGCTTGAAAAGCTTCCACTTTTATTGAGTTACTTTTGCTAAATTAGGTGCTTTTTGATTCATTGTGGAACCATGAAACATGATTAGTACGTTTGACACTGCTGTAAAGCAGTGCTTCCCAACTCTGGTTCTAAAGGACCACTGTTCTGTAAAGCACTAAAATGTGCAAGGCAGTGCGCCTCAACGATCAGGGAAACACTGCTGTAGACATTTAACTTGGTAAGTTTTCACTGATCGCGATTTAAAAATCTGTAACTGATTATTGATTGATTATGGCGCAGTGAGTTCTGGGTTAGATTCCCTGGCCGGGCAACCAGGGTCCTTTCTGTGGATTTGCATGTTCTCCCCATGTCTGTGTGAGTTTTCTCCGAGTATTCTGGTTTCCTCCCACAGTGCAAAGACATGCAGTCAGGCCAATTGGATAAGCAGCTTAGTGTTTGTGTGTGTCTGTGTATGTATGTATACACACACACACACACACACATATATATATATATATATATATATATATATGTGTGTGTGTGTGTGTGTGTGTGTGTGTATATACAAACCTTGTTTCACTTACCTGTAGGTGCACTTTGTAGTTGTACAATTAGAGACAGTAGTTCATCTGTTTCTCTGAGTACTTTTGCTTTAATGCAGTCAACAAAAATTACAGTGCAAAAAAAGTGCAATAAAACATACATTACAAAAAAACGGATGAAAGAACTGCCAATACAACTACAAAGAAAGGTCACAAGGGTTTCTTTATAAATGTTAAACTTTGAAGGAGTTAAAAGAGGGCCTACATTTTTTCCATTTAGAAATATGAATATGATATTTACCCAAAGGAATAATGACATTTATTAAAACAAATATGTGCGGCTCCAAATTATGCTTACAAAAAATATTATCAAGACTTTCAAAAGGAGAAACGCTTATCACCCAACTCTGTACATCTCTCCATAATCGACTGGTATAACAACATTTTCAAACACAAGTGTACAGCTGTCTCTACAGCAGAAATACAAAAAGCACAAGGCTCTGTCTCTAATTTAAATATCTATAAAAAAGCTCACTAACCAGAAAGATGTTAAACATCATTTTGTATTGTGTAACTGGCAACAACTGAGAGTGAAAGTCATCAAAAAAGAAGACATCTAAACTCTTTACCAATCAGTCTGTTACTACATTGCATCAAACAAGTCAACATAAGAGTCTTTCACAGTGGGCAATTAAACTTGGGCTTAAATAAGGAATTCTGAAGATATCTTTGGATGAGACTGAGGAAAGCTGAGGGAATTGTTTCACAGATCTTCTCAAAGCCCTTACAATGCCTATATATATGCAACTAAAGGCATTTTTGCTGTCCAATTCTTTTGTTTAGAAAATCTTAAGAAAACTACATTTTAAGCATCAGAATATTCTTACCTTAGCTTGAATGTTTGAATGTTAAAATGTGTTAGGACATAAAGCCACATCACACACACTAACTAAGACTTTTAAACTGAATACGTCCATTTTCCGCTTGCCATCGGATGTGGATGGTGGTTGCCATAGCAAAGCCGCTATTTTGACCTTCTCTAAGATGGCCGGTAGAGTCAGTTCACTGGACTCGGGCTGGTGTTCGGTTTCTGGTGGAGATCGGCCTCCGCTTCACTCTGACACTCAGCGGTTCGGTTCGGGGGCTGAGCTCGCTTCTCTGCAGGGCGGAGATGAGCCGTTCCGCCGCTGCAGCGCTAAACTGAGAGGACTGAGCGGGTCTGGAGGAGCGGCAGTGAAAACAGAGCTGAACCTGCTGCTGGACGAGCTGCTCTCTCACAACTACAGCAGCCAGCTCAACAACCACCACATACCAGCACAGGTAACTTCACTCACCACAGCTTTTTAACAACCTCTCTCAGAACTACAGCAGCCAGCTGAACCACCACATACCAGCACAGGTAACTTCATGTAAGTTACTACAGCTTTTTCAATTCATATTTGTACAAAAGTATCCATTCATCCCTCGTCATCAACTAGTGAATTCAGCTAATTTAAAGCACACCCATTGTGTTCAGACAGCCTGTATAATCTCCTTTGAAAAACATTGGCAGTAGAATGGGAACGGCAGCACAAGTCTAAAGTCACCATGTTAAGTGCCAGGCCTCAAAGGGTATTAAGTAATAGTAAACAAAATGACAATATGTGTTGTTATCATGATGACAAATGTTTGTCACTTTGTTTTTTTCCTAAGCCATTCGTTTTCTTTCTTTTGTTTAAACTAATCAAACCTGAGAAAAATAAAATATCAGGATAAATATCACGTGTCGAAAAATTGTCTTGAAGTATCGTCATGCTATATTTTTGCTGATTGTCCACCCCGAGTACTGGGCTGAGGAAATTGTGTTAGAGTGAGGTGAAGTAGGGATGGGCAGCATGGCACAATTTTCTTTCTGTTTTTTTGAGTACAATGATTTTTATTAAACGTATCACATACAGCACTGCACTAAATCCAATTAAACAGGACTTATTATGCTCTCTTTTTTAACAAAACATGCAGTTGTTGTGTAAGTACTGACAATACCCACAGTGTGCTCAGAAAAACATATTGTGATATTATCACTATAACACTAGTGTCATCATATTGCTCCCCTAATCATTCAACATCAGTACCTGACCACTAATGCTCTTGTGGCTGAATGCCATCAAATCCTCACAGCAGTGTTCCAACATCTAGTGTAAAGCCTTCCCAGAAGAGTAGAGGCTGTTACTGCAGAGGGACAAACACCCTATTAAAACCTTTGATTTCAGAAGATATGCTGGATGAGCAGGTGTCTACAAACATTTGGGCATATAGTGTAGCTGCTACTATCACCCACACAAATGAAGCCATATCTGGATGTTGAAGGTTTCTGCAGCATGTTTGTATAAATGTCAGTGTCTTTAAACTGCTTTATTTTGTTTGGCAGTAAGTGGACGCAGCTTCAAGCTTTGTCTTGTCTTTAACAGTCGTCAGCTTTCAGTTGGCAGCACACAACATTTAGCATTTATTGGCAATCTGAAGTTTTGAGACTAAGACTGGGTCTCAAATGTCTCTTACTCCTTGCTGGTGCTCTATGATGGTCATGAAACAAGGGTGTCTGCATCGAAATCATGCATTTCCAATAGGGAGCCATTTCAGTCAACTGACTGAACAAGATTTGCCATCCTTTTTGTCTTTTAGGATGTGTGTATGCTGCTTGTGCACGCCAGCCGACTGGTTCCACACAGCCAAGAGCACCTTGTCATCAAACTGTGCCAGCTGATTCACCAGCTGCTTAACCAGCTGCAGGTATGTAATGGATATTAAATTACTGAATGCTAGTTACCCTGAATATCAGTTACACTGACTGTAAGTTGCTTTCATACTGCATCATCACTGCTCACTGGCTTCCCCTGTAGATTTTTCTGACATGTGATCCAGGTGCATCTGTTTAATCTTCCTTATAAAGTTCTACTCAGAGTATGATGGCTTTCTTTTTTGAGTCAGTTCTGCTCGTTGATTTTTCCCAATGCACTTAAGCAGTTTTGCTTGCATCTGAGGCATAGAGGTCTGGACCTGATTTTCTGTAAAGCTGCTTTATGGCAATGTCTGTGGTAGGGATGGAATGATAACTGTGATATGAACACACTGCCCTGTATTGTGTCTCATTCAAAAAGCAGTCCAGACTCAGCTTATAACATTAGTGTGAATGTGCAGGGTTGAACTCACGTTGGCTGAATTGTATGACCTCACCAAAACAATGAATTCAAAATGGGTTGTTTTTGCAGCTTAGTTTCTGTATATAGATAGATAGATAGGTAGATAGGTAGATAGATACTTTATTGATCGCGAAGGAAATTTAGGAGCCAGTAGCAGTCACACAACACAGGACGGTTATAATAATATGGACTGTATGAAAATAAATGTCTTTTATTAAAATAAAAAAGACAATTTGTTTTTCCATGGTTTGGGCCCTTTAATAAGCCACAGTGGGAGTAAATATAACTCCCTGCAAAGCACGCACCAAGGCAACGCATATTTACATAGTTTAAATCTAAACAGTAAACAGTAGTCCTGGGAATAATTTCATGTTTATTGGTATTATAGTTGATTGTTGATGTTTTAAAGAAATACAGAAGGTTTAAAGGGGAATAGAGATGTACAGAATGAGAAAAAATGTATGTTTTTTGGAACACTAAAGCATGTATATCTGTTCTAGTAGACCCCAAAAATAAAATTATTAACATTGAAAATGAGCGTAATAGGTCCCCTTTAATAAAAAATAAGGATGAGCCCAAACTGTTCAACAATTCTAGGCTAATGCCAGTATATTACAACTATTCTCATACTGATACATAAATATTTAGAAAATTGTTATGGAATGACGTGGATTGGCATTACAGAGAAATGCAGTAAAATTAATAAAATGCAGAAATGTTAGAATCGAAGCCCAGTGTTACCTAAACATTCTTCTGTTCTGGAGCATAAATACATCATCAGATCACACTTTGAATTATTGGTCAAATCTAAGCATCAGTCCAATGCTGATAAATATATTTTTAACAATTATCAGTCGATACTAATATAATTCCGATATCATTGTGCGTCCCTGTTTAAAATCCAGTACAATACTTATGCTGAAATAATTTCAGTGTACATTATTTTAACAATACTGCATTAACATTGAAAACTTTTGTATGTCATCATATGAAATTTTCATAGTGTTCCATATTTAGTCTGTTGTAAAAAGGTCTGTAGAAAAATACAGAAACTTGAGTTGAGAACACTGTGCTGTTCCTTCTTCTCAGGTGATTGTAGACGAGCAGACGCTTGATACACTCGTATCGTACTGTACGCGGGCTCTGCGGGTTTGCAGCTCATGGACGCACTCGGAGATACTGCTGGCCCTCTCATCGCTGGTATATGGCAATGGGCCCAGGTGCCAGCGGGTAAGAGTTATTCACACAAGTGCTCTGTTTATAGTCTGATACTGTATTTTGTTTTAGATGCTTATCTTTAAAATTCATATTCCTCTAGCACCTTCCAGAACTGCTCGGCCAGAATGGTGTGCTTCTGAACTATGGTGACCCCAGTCAGAGTGATATAGAACTGCGGCGCTCTGCTGTACACTGCATGGCCAACCTTTGTCTTGGGTTAGTCATCTCAAGGTTATAAATTCAGAAAACACCATGGTTCAAGAATATAGTCTAGGCTTTAATTGTCTTACAGGAACATGTCAGGAGTAAGACTGACGTATTAAACCCTCTTACAGCCTAGTATGTATCTGGTTTTCAAAAGAATACAAATGTTGTTTTGTGGTCCCAGTAGTCAAAGAAGAAAGAAATTCTACTTTACAGAATTGATGATTATAACATAATTGTGATGTTTATGATATGTAATTGTCTGTGTGCATGTGCCTGTTTGTGTTAGTGTTCCTGGACATCCTTATTTGGAGGAATCATACAGAGGAGCATGTTATAGAATCTTCCTGAAGACTCTACAGTCTCCAAAGCCATCTAATGTAGAAGACATGGTCTTCTGTACGGTCAGTACTTTCCTTACCAATTCAATCAATTTTGTTGAGACTTGGTTCGATCCATTTTTGTTCTTATCAGTCTTCTATAAATATCAATGTCAGTGTCAATCGTAAATTGTAATGCATTTTCCTTCCGCACTGTGATGTATACAAAAGTTTGAACACCCCCCAGTCAGAATATTTCCATTACTCTAAATTATGATTATGTTACTCTAAATCTCAATACAATATAGAATAGTTTTACCTAGGGAGATATTAGTATTGAATGGTACTGGTTCATGGGTTGAAATTGTTTTCTCAGGTATGAGTTTCTTCATTACCATTATACTGATATGCCACATATATGAGCAAATAACGTGACATACAATTTAAAATGCAACTAAAAACGCAGCAGACCCTCAGTCATCTCCTGCTGTCTAGTCTGTTGCATCTGAAGTAGTATACTTTGTTTTTGAGGCGGTGGACTAAAAGGAATGGCTGGTATTTTGGGGTAAGCATTGGCCAACACCAGAGTGCTTCCTGTCATGCCACCTATGGAGCTGCCTCACTTCTTCAGCTGCATTAGATAGCATTGTGGTGTCGTATGTCCGGGACAGATGTCTTGAGAAAGTCGCCAAAGCTCAGGTTCCACATTAAATGGTGAAGCAGTTAAGTTCAGGGGCCTGTACAGGTTTCTGAATGTAAATGCTGCTCAATTTAAGGAGGAACAGAATAGTCAAAAGAAGAAAAAGCTGTCTTTGAAAAAGAAGCTGGCTTCAAAAATATTTATAAAATATTTTTTCTTTCTTAGTTATTGCAAAGCTCTCTGAAGGGCATGCAGTATTTCCTGAATGGGGCTAAATGGAAGGCTTCTCCTGATCAGGACCTGGGCTCTCTATTGGCTCTACTCAAGGTAACACAGTACATCAACAACTGCATCTTTCATAGAGGTTAAGTTAAAGTTAAAGAGAAGGCAAGTCATCTTTGCTGTATCTATAGGGAACTTGTTGGTGGGCTTATACTCCCTCTTTCCTTGTATCTCCCTTTCAACTGCTTTTTAATATTTGCCTGCTAGTTCACTAGAAGTTGTTTGTTTTCCTGTAAGTACTTGATTTGACATAGAGGAAGACCAACTACATAGTTAAAGTGTTTTTTTCTGTCTCTGCCTGGTAGAAATACATGTTCCATGGGTTGCCAGGGATAAATGTGGAGATGCCTCAGGTTCTGTACCCAGCACCTCTTCCCCAGTATGAGACAGTTCCTGCAGCCAAAGCTGAGCCTGCACAGGACACGCCAACACAGAGAAAAACACCAGCGGTACGCTTAGGGATGTTTCGGCCAACATTTACAAATTCACAAATCAAATGTATATAGTTTCCTCTTACATCAAACATAGTTAATCAGTTTAGACATGCTGGTTTCTGAAGTTGGACTTCTTTAGTTTTGCACTGAAGCTACAAGGATAATGTAGCTCAAATGTAACTGAAGTCTGTCAGAAAATAAAGAGAAAGAAAGTGACAGACTTATGTTCTATTAGACTTGTAGCTCCAGTGCAAATCTAAACAAACTAATTTTGGACAACATGGTGGCTGATCGACTACATTTGGGATAAGGGGGAAAATTGTGTAAATTTGATTTCAGTGAACCATTATTTTAAAGCAGAGACTGCAGATACGCCACACAGATGGTGCTGCATGAATTAATGTCTGCTCATGCTTTACTTTAACCCCATTCTCTATATCTTGTTGGCTCTTCTAGGTTTTTCGTCCTTTTTCTCAACTGCATACCTGCGTATTAGTTTAATAGTATTTACTGACAAATTTATAGTAATTACTAAGCAACCTTTAAGACTATCCCTTAAATTTCCACATGTTGAAAAATATAATTCAGTAACTGCATGAAACAAACAATGCAAAGTGATATTGATAATGTTGATTATTATTGTTATTGAGTTATTGTTTGTTTATAACAATAAGGAGGAATGGAAGTCTTGGCTTGCTGGTGAGTTAGTGAATGTTAATGTATTTAATACCATAATAATATTCACAGAATTTAAGGGGTTAAAGTTTATGCTGGTAGAATTGCTATGACGGGAACAAACAGAGAGTTATTACTCACAGGAGTAATCATCCCATCCTTGCGCCCCCCCAGTCCCAGCAGAATAAGAAGCGAAAGTCGCGGGGGAAAGGGAAGAAGGCCAGAGCAGAGGGGAAAACAGATGGTGGACCAGAGGAGGGAGATGATGAGGAGCCAAGCACAGGGCCCGTCAGGAGTGGAGGAGGTGGAGGAGCAGGACGAGGAGAGGGCCGGATTGGGTGGCCTCAAACCTCTACCCCCTTCGCTCTGCCTTTGCAGCCCGGAGCGGGCCCTCAGCTCTACCCCTGCTGGAAGAAAGGCAGCTCTGACTCAGAGTTCTCTGACCCTGAAGGAGGAATGCAGTCAAAACTCAGGTTTGATTAAATCCAACCAGTTTCCCTGCTCTTACAGCTGTAGTTCTCAAATCTTGCCCATAACGTATCCCTGTCTCATAACCCTAGTCCCATATATTTCCTCCTCTAAAACACTTATTTTAGTTTATGAAGAACTTCATCATGAGCCGATGAGGTTGGGCAGGGAATACTTGCAGGGCAGATCGTCCCGGGACTGAACGTGAGAAACACTATACAATCTGGATTAGTTTTATCTGGGGAGGCACTGTAATTAAAGTGATTTACCATAAAGTTTCTGATTTAATCTGCTATGTCTATAACACAATTGTAAGTCTGATTTAACTAATCAGCTAATTAACAGGCCCCTCCTAGCTTAGAGCAGAGAAAACACTAAAATGTGCAGGAAGTGGACAAAGATCGGGGAACAGTTACTTCAAAGGAATAGTTTTTCCAATCATGCTTACACTTTTAATAGTGAATGAAATTAGAATGAAAGAAGGACAAATTGGCATTCTGCAAATGAAGGCATACTAAGAAGTGGCTTCTAACTTTCATTTGCTGTTTGTCATAGTAATATTTTAGTTGCACTATTGCTTTAGTAATCTATTTAGTGATTTAGTGATTCAGTAGGGCAGCAACTAATGATTGTATCTATTGATTAATTGACTAACAAACCATTATGCATTCTGCAGTTTCCTTCCACTTCCTGGTCACAGTGACATTGTTGCTCAGAGTTCAGTCTGTGCTGCAACAGATTTCTTCTTTTATGGTGAAGTGAAGCAAAGAAGACAACATGTCCCTTAGTGGACTGCAGTCTTTTGGAATGATAACATGCATCTTATAAGCATTATAAGTCAGTATTGAGTGCTTTTGTTTTTAAGTAAACAATGCGTTGACTTTTTTTCCCATTATCATTGTCGTCAATGACCAGCTGACATTGTTGGCTAATTGTTGCAGCCCTACTGTGCAACCATTTAAACAGACTGTGGTTTCCTTGTAACTATGTAACGTGGCTGTCCTCTCTTGCGCAGGCTGTACCAGGCTCGTGTGCGGCAGAGTGCTCTGCAGTGTTTCCTGGCTGTGGTGAAGAGTGTGGAGAAAAGAGTTCTGTATGGCTATTGGTCGTCCTTCATCCCTGACGCTCCTGGCATTGGAAGCCCTCCTTCACTTACCCTCCTCACCATCGCTCTTAAAGACCCCTCCCCTAAGGTACCACAGGAGACTGGCCAACTCTGCCCCCACAGATTCAAAAACAGAACAAAAATATCAACTGCTAAATAATGCTGTGAGAACGTAGCTCATATATATATATATATTTTTTTTTCCTTTGTGACCTGATCGTCTTGCAGGTGCGTGCAGGGTCACTTCAGGTGCTCTCCGCCCTTCTGGAAGGTTCTCGTCAGTTCCTCTCTGCAGCTGAGGACACTAGTGCCCCCCGGCAAGCCTTCACTCCATTCTCTGCTACTCTGGCAGCCAGCCTGAGAGAGCTCCACCGCTGCCTTCTGCTAGCACTGCTTGCTGAGTCCTCCTCCCAGACCCTAACACAGGTCATAAAGGTAATGACACCAACACACAGTGCCTGCGTGCATAATTCTCTCTGTGTGCAGTAACAACACTCCTTAGCACTTCAGCGTGATGAGTGGTCTAAATCGCTGTAGGCTGAATGTGAAGTCATATGTAGATGTATTAATGGTTGTGATGTCACAACCATTCTGAATTCAAAACAGGCTGTTTTTGCAGCTTAGTCTTAATACATAACCTGTATCCACTACGAAGTGAACAATACATGCAAAACTTTACACAGTAGATCAAACTCTTTAAAGTAGACGTATTTTACTCCTTTTATCCAGTTTAATATAGTTTAATACAAAGACGACATACACTGTCACAAAATCATGCCAGCCAAGCCTGTCATAATACAACAATTATTTGCTTTGAAAGTAGCTTTTTTTTACGTTTGCCCTGCTAAGATAAAGCTAATTTCGAGTAGCTTGGTAATAGAGATGTGCCTGTTCATCTTAGCATCACGCCAGTGGTGGTGAAATGTTTAAATTAATTTTATAGCAGCTCTCTAGATTTCTGGCAGATATTTGAAGCTCGAAACATACTTTTAAGGAACATTTTCTTTGGATGTGGTAGTTGGGATGTTAACTCTTTAAGTAAAGATATAAACTTGTTGCTAGGGCAGAAATATTAATTATTTTTATATTAAAATTGCGATTTGCTCACGTTATCAGCAATGCTGTCTTAATAAATTATATTATAGATAATTTAATCTTATAAAACTGAGCTTGTGAACTAAATGTAGATCAGTTAGACCAGTCAGGAGAACCCAAACACCCATGTGCTGTGTACGTGACAACGCAACCAGCGTTAACTGGCAGTCTGGCCAGTTTCGGTCGCTGTGTTCAAAGTTCAAGCCAGAAAAAAAGGATATGCTCGTCTTCTTGGCAGAAACATGGCCTCGACCTTTCACTTTAAATCCCAGTTGCAATATTGGTCAGCAAAATCACAATTAGATAATATGTCTAGATTGTTCAGCTCTGTGTGAAGCCTGTCTCTGAATACTACTAGAGCCTGATAGCTTAGCTATATGCCAAACTGTAGTGAGGACAAAATATGGTGAAATTTGCCAACAGAAAGCCTGATGACATTAGTGAAAAACAGCCTGCTGAATCAGTCACCAACACAGAAGTTTGGTGTTTGCAATATGTGATATGTGACTGTTTTACAGTCTTGTCCGTCAGAGATGTCTGTATATGTGAAATGGCAGAGGTGACAGTGAAAGCATGCAGTCTGGCTGAGTGGGTGTGTTTGCTCGAGTGGGGGGCAGATGTGATGTGACTCTGAATTGAGCACAAATCGTTACAGCCTGTAGAGTCATATGACTTTTGAGGAAAGTAAATGTGTCAAAACAGACTAGACTTTACATTTCTGAATATATACTGAATATATACAATTACTGAATATATATACAGTGACAAGTAATGTATATATGAACTGGCAAGGAAATGCTGTTTTTTTGCCCTTTAAAGTTAAGGATGAGCCAGCATTATTTCTTCAGATAATTAACTCTGTGCTCTGTTTCAGTGCCTTGCCCATTTGGTGTCCAATGTGCCCTACAACCGTCTTAGGCCAGGTTTGCTCAGCCCTCTATGGAAACAGATCCGTCCATACGTCAGGCACAGAGGTGAGCCAGCCTCAACTATCCAAGAAATATCTGCTACAACAACTTATGCAAGCTAGCAATACCTTGGATATTACAGTCTCTCATTCTCTCTTTCCCTCACTCCCTATCGCTCTGTCTCGCTCGCTCTTGCTCCCTCTTCCTTTCTCCCTACCCGTTCCTCTCTTCAGATGTGAATGTGCGCGTGTCCAGCCTCACTCTGTTTGGGGCGCTGGTCTCCGCACAGGCTCCCCTCCCTGAGGTGCAGCTCCTCCTGCAGCAGCCTGGGCCGAGTACGGGACCTGGTGTTTCTGGAGGAGCCACGCCGCAGGAGCCATCCCTCAACTGGAGGCAGCCTGGCCGCAGGGAGAGAGACACAAATCTGCCCTCGCTGGGGGCAAGTGTGGAGGTTGTTCTCGAGGCATCGTGCTGGCTGCTGCAGCTGTGTGTGGCTCTGGTTACCCAGCCTCGCGAAGAGCCGTACTCTGATAGCGATGCAGCCGGGTCCACCGGTGGTGCACTGGAGCCTTCTCCTGTCCGCCTAGAGGCCCTGCAGGTAAGAGCTCTGATTAAAGTAATAGTTTGGTGAACATTTTTTTTTCCTTTATTCCAAATCTGAAATAATCCAAAACATGTTTCATGTTTGAATTTCGTTTTTGTAGTTTTGTACTGCAACAATGAGGCTAATGTAGCTAACATAAAAATCCATTACAAGTTACTATTTAGTTCTCTTAGACTTTCATATGATGACTTTACTTATTATTTCCTGAAAAATGTAATCTTAATACTCCTTGCTTCTACATTACCTTTTTAAAATCCATAGACATCTGTACCAACTGTACAAGACAAAACAGTCCATTTTAGTGCTTTATTTAGAAAGAAAAAGTCGTGAGCAAGACACACTCACTTTGATCAAGACACAGCCAGCTGATTAAAATTATGAATGGCTTATGCTGTTTGAAAACCCAGAAACTAGTCAGTATAAGCTGTAGATGCTGTTCAAAAACAGGAGGAATAAAATCTTTACGAAATAAGATGGAAAGCTTCCAGAGCTGTTTTTGAATGAAAATCGAGTCTGCCCTGTGTAGGTGAGGCCGGGTCTCTCTCTGTTCTTCAGCATGGGGATCTTTTAGCCATTATTTTCATATTTACACGATTAGAAGCTTCAGCAGATTGTTTGAGTTTACATTGCTTCCCATGATCACGCTGCACTGCTCTTCTTCACAAAGTTACATGAACAGCTGAAGCAGGTTGCACAATATAACTAACACTGGTAGCTAACGCGCAGTGGTGGCTTAGAAAACTCCAATTAACATGATCCAAATTGTATGAGATGGTCATTGTTAAAATTGTTAAGCCATATATAAGTAACATCTCTAAAACTGCATTATTGCTGAAGGAGCATTCAAAATATGACACATGCTAATCCTACAAGATGCTGAGAAATTAGTTCATGGTTTCATACCATCTAGAATAGTACTGCATGCAACAATATGTAATATATTACTTACTGGTTGCCCTGTTGTGTCTTGGAATGAGATCTAGTTCAGAGAGCAGCAGTCTCTGTTTTTAACAGGAAAAGAAAATCAGAGCATATTACCTGGTCTTACTCAGTTTATATTGTCTTCCTATCTGGTTCTGCATTAAAAGTAAGATCTTGCTTATGACATTTAAAGCCTTTAATGGCCTAGCTACTTCATATCTTGGCAATCTCATGAGGCATTATAGCCCGTCCAGACCACTTCACTCAGCTGAGGCAGACTTACCACAAATCCCTAGGAACACTTGACACAGCTACTATCAATAGTGTGCCTGAAAATATTAGGAATTCAAGCTTAATAGATGTTTTAAAACTGCATTTGTTCAGGTTAGCAAATGCCTATAGAGGTTATCTTTTACTTCCTGTTCTATAATTTGTCATTGTGCTTTTAAGTAACATAATATTTAAACTTTCCAGTGTTGTATTATCTTTCTGTGTAGAATAGAATTATTGTTACCATGTCTCTTTGAGATCACTTAACAACTCAATTCGTTTGCAAATGTGTGGCGATTTAGGTATAGAGTTTGTATGATGCTAATGGTTGTAGCTCCAGTGCCTAACTAAAGAAACAACCTTCATGTCCTGGCTGATTACATTTGGGGAAGAATATGTAAATTAGATTTTTGGCCAAACTATTCTTTTAAAGTAGCTGTACAAGAAGGAGAATGGGATTTTGTTTGCTGCCTGACCGGTCCTGCATATACGTGTGTTGCTCAGGTGCTGGCTCATCTGGTAAAGGGCTACTTCCCTTTGGCTCAGACATCTTTGCTGGAGCTGGCTCAGCTCAGCGCTCGCTGTCTCAGTGAACAGGACCCCTCTGTGCAGCTACATGGAGCCAAGGTGATGCTACTTCTACTTGTGTCTCTGTCTATCTGTGTTTTCTGTCTAACCATTTTCCTCCCTCTCTAATGCTATAATGTTCTGCCTGTTCTTGTAGTTGTTGGAGGAACTGGGCACTGGGATTATCCAGCAGTACAGAGCTGATGCCCACAGTGTTGAGAGTGCCAGTGCTGTGCCACTGTGCCAGGTAGGTCATTAAAAGTGTATATGAAATTCAGTACTTATAAATAAAATAAAACTAGAAATCACAGACATAAAATTCAGTATAAAACTAGAGAAAAGCTAAAGTACAAAGATACATTTTAAGCTGCTTTTTAAATGGCTAACTGAGGATGTTAGTCATATGTCTTGGTGGGGTCCACAGATTGGGAGCGTATACGCTAAATGCCACCTCACCACTTCTTTTGTGTTTTGTTCAGGAACAGAAAGTAGTCTGTTCTGTGTAAACTGTGTTTGATCTTACACACCGTTGTGGAGAATATCCAGCTAATCAATCTGACATGCATTTTATCAATCTGACATTGATTGCCTTAAAAACAAATAAAAGAACTTTAAAATGTAATCTGTCTTAAATGGGAAGCCAATGAAGTGCTGCTAAAACAGGGTTATATGTTCATTCTTCCGAGTTTGGGTTAGAACTCTTGCTGCTGCATTCTTTACAAGCTGTAATTTATCTGTGCTCTTTATAAGTAAGAGTATGTATACTCAAATAAGAGGACTCTTATCAGCACAGGCCTAATCTGTGGCGCAGGTTCCAAACTTTGGTCTTGAAGTACCTCCTGCCCTGCACATTTTTGTGGTTTCTTGCCATAACGTACCCACTTCAGCTCAGAAAGGGCTTGTTAATGGGGCCATTGTTTTGCATCAAGTCTGGTTGTAGCAGGGCAGATATTAAAATGTGCAGGGTAGGGATATGGTCAATGGATAGATATGGTAATTAGGAGTTGTTTTCATCTTGCCATTTGGGACAGGTGGTGCAGTTCTGGTCTGAGGTCCTGACCGGTCCACTGATAGGAGCCTTACAGAATGATCAGCACCCAACCTTACAGACCAGTGCATGCGACACCCTCTCCTCCATCCTACCCCAGGCCTTCAGCCAGCTTCCTGTGAGTCTGTCTGTCCCTTTGTCTCAAATCAAGTACCTTTGTAGTGTATTGTCCAGATATGTCCTGTGATGGGCTGGTGAAATGTCCAAGGTGTTTCCTGCCTTCTGCCCTATGAATGCTGAGATTGGCTCTAGCAGAGGATCTTTGAACAGGATCCAACTAATCATACTGCTTTAGTTTTCATATTGGAATGAAGGGGTTATAATATGTCATACAATCTTATTGCAATGGTTTGGGCACCCTGGTCACATGATGTTTTGTTGTTTTTCGAAGTGAAAATAAGTGAACACATCTTCTACAGAGAACACACTTCTGCACATTTTAACACATAATTACCGCTAATTACTAATAAGTATTTGCTGCTTTTAACACCTTGGAAAAATGTGTCCTGTGCAAGTTATAGCACACTTTCTTTTTCCCAATATGTTAAAGTTAGCAAATAAGTAGAAATTGTGCTTTAAAATTTGCTGAAAAATTCCATGCCTGTTTCTTCCCCGTAGAGGATGTGTTATTGTCATTGAAAATCAACAAAACATGTAATTTGGCAGGGGGTGTTTAAATTTTTCATAGAACAAGCAAGCTGGCAGTAGGAGACAGCTTGGACAGGCTTGTTGCTATAGTGCAATGCTCAGAATGCAATTTCCGCTTATGTGTAATGAATTGTGTCGTGACACATTTTAGAACACGACAACAAGCGAAACTGTGCTTGTGTAGCTCAAAGCACCTGAGTTTGCATACTTGTATGAAGTATGTTTCTGGACTAACACAGGAAATGGGATGTAGTGCACTGTTAGTACCCGGATGATGCACTATAACCACCAAATAATGAAATGTTGAAAGTTGCAAACTCATTGCCATACGTAACAGAAGGGAATTAGTCATCAGAGGTCACTGCAAGCAGTGGCTTGAGTTACAGCGTGTTCGTTTGTCTTTTACGTTTTGGACAAAATGTTAGAGTTGAATTTGAGACAGTGCTAACCTACAAAGTTATGAGAACTAGACAGTAAAGGAACTAGTAGATATAAGAATATAGTCCATAGTGTCCAAATTGTGACACAGGGTGGGAGTTCATTCCTGTGTGTTTTTTGTGAAGTGAGGCAGTATGTAACCTGTGCATTGAGGGGAAGACCCATAGCACATTTAGTCTGCTTAAAGGAGAATTCCTCCAATTTTTCATTTTTTCTGCATAATTAAATGGTTAAGATATAAATAAAGTCATTCAGGGTGGTTTGGTGTGAAATGCTCCGTTCTAGAGAAACATGCTTGAGTCAGAGTTGTTCACAGTGGTGGTGATAGGAACCAGACGTCCAGATAGTTCAATGCTTCTAAAAGCTCCCTAACAGAAAGTTATTACATGAAATAGCAAAATGTACACTGCCTGATGAGTGAGACATTGTTTTATGATAGTTATGAGAAGGTTTTGGTGTAAGATGTATAACACATTGATGGCAGAGAGATACATGCAGGGCATTGTAAGGCAAAATAGTCTCAAAAGAAAACTTGATTTTTTTTCCTGATTTACCACTTTTGTATCAACATTTACATATAAAAACTCAGTGCATGGTGTCAGTTCACTGGTAGTTTTGGATAGTAAATAAAATGGAATTATATTGCATCCCCTGGTTCCTGTAAGAGTTGGTAAGTTTCTCCACAATGAACTGTCACATCAAACTATATTGAAAGACTTTACATCTCAACCACTGAATTATGCAGGAATGTTGAAAAATGTTGATTCCACTGTAAGTGTCTAACTCCGTGTCTGTATGTTTCTGAAGGACAAGACTCAAGTGTTCTGTATCACAGTATTGCTTGGACTGACCTACAGTGAGAACTCTCTGGTGAAGGCAGCAGCAGTGAGAGCGCTGGGCGTCTACATCCTCTTTCCCTGTCTCAGAGAGGTATGGTGTGTGCCTTCAAACACTGGAAGCATCCTACACTCTGCACACTGCTTTTCAGCTATTATAGATTACATGAAGAGTGAACATAATGGCTAGTTATGCAAGAGATTTAGTTCTTCTAGGAGCCTTAGCCTCTGCTGCCCTGTGCTGAATCAGATCCGTTTCTTCATCTGTTGCTCTCTCTGACTCACAGGATGTGATGTTTGTGGCAGACACGGCCAATGCTATCCTCACCGTCCTGGATGATCGCTCTCCCAACGTCCGTGCCAAGGCTGCCTGGTCGCTAGGCAACCTCACTGACACACTCATCGTCAACATGTAGGGGATTGAGAAATGTGTTTGTGTGAGAGAGTGATATAATTCTGTTTAATTAACTGTTTTCAAATTTGCTTCTGCTCTTTGTGATCAGGGAGTCTGTTGGACTGGAATTCCAGGAGGAGGTCTCTGACATGCTTCTTCTGAAGATGCTGAGAACCGCCACTCAAGCTTCTGGAGACAAGGACAGGGTACAAGTAGAGTATTATGATAAACAGAGGGGTGTGTACCTTGCAGTATTGTGCAGATGTCAGAGACCAGTCGAAAAATGTGATTTTCAGCATGAGGAAAAAATCTGAAAACATATTTAACAGAAAACTACACAGAAATCTCAACTTCTAAATGTATTTTTTTCAATATTTATTGTTTCCACACTTTGCCTTTATTACAGCTTCCGATCTTTTGCACACCTCTCCAACATTCTCCACACCTCTAAAGTTTAGTTGCTTTTATTTTCTGCTTCTCGCTGTCCAAGCAATCCCAAACACTTTCAGTGATGTTGAGGTCTGGGTTCTGGAATGGACAGTCCGTTATTCTGAGAACACCAGAAGCTTCTTTGTTTGATTTGCAGATTTTTTACTTTTTTGTCTATTTTCCTTTGTCAGTAACAGCTTCTTGACGGCTACACATCTTTTCAGACCCCTAGTGTTAAGTTGTCTTCTCACAGTGGAAGGATGGACAGAAACACCGGTGGATTCTTTTCAGATATGAAGCAAGAGTGGAGCTTGATTATCTCCTCTCTCTCAAAGATGGAAGCTTTAAGTGCTGTTTATCTGATGGTGGTTTACCATGGTGGTCAGTGGTCATGGTTGTTAGGCGTTCCATTTTCTCCATATATTTTCATAACTCTAGTTTTGGAAACTCCTGTTTTTTTTAATTATTTTCTTATGACTTCCTCATTCATTGTGCAAGTAGATTATCTTATATATAATCTCCTCAGAAATATTTCCTGAGAAATGAATAACCTGTGGCTGTATTGACTGGGAATTATATAAATGAATTGTGGTCTCTAACTTTTGCACAATAGTGTATGTGTACTAAGAAAAAAATGTAAATTAAAATGAAAACATTAAAAATACCCTTCCTCAGTATTAGTTTAGAATAAACATTCTGCATCAAAAATTCTGAGATGTACTTCAGTTGATGGTCATCATGTTCTGGAGTGGCTGCCAAGTTCCAATTTGCATATAACCAATAAACAGACCCAGAACCACTTGACCAGTTGATATTGTATGACCAGCTAAATGTTTTCCATAATTCATGCTTGCGATACCTTTTTCCTGGAGTCAGTTTTCTGAATGTTAAGAGCCTAAATGTTCAGTAAGCTGTGGCTGATATATTGGAGTGTGTTTTAATTATACTTGTCATTGTTGTGTTGTAGGTAAAGAGTAACGCTGTGCGGGCTCTTGGGAATCTTCTACATTTCCTGCAGCCAGCGCGCCTGGGGAAGCCAGCATTCGAGCAGCCTCTAGAGCAGGCCATGAGGGCTCTCATAGACACAGTCAGAGGAGATGCCACCATGAAGGTGCGCTGGAATGCTTGCTACGCTTTGGGTAACGCGTTCCGAAACCCTGGCCTGCCTCTGGGTGAGTATTGCGAGCTGTGTCAGTTCTCTATTAGTCCTCCCAGTGTTGTTACACTTAGTCCCTGCTTCCACTGCAAAACTGAGTCCACGTTCTTTGTAACATTGCCATTTATGTCCTCAAGATCAAAATTTGCAAGGTTCTTAGTAGGAGTATGCACAGATAACTGAATACTCACTTTCAGGTGCTCATATTTGAATACTTAAAGCATTATTTCAGGCAATAATGAAGTTCCATTATGGGAGGTCAGAGAGAAAATATATAGTGCGATAATTCAATAAAACACTGATTGGATGTTTTAATAAACTAACAGTCTGAGTTAAGCTCCAGTTTGTGTATTACACTGCCAAAAAGGTTATTTTGGTAAGGGAAATCATCTTAAATCTACCAAAAATTTCTAATAATTCTCATTATGAGATTGTTGTAAGAATATTATAAGATTATTCTTCTTATTGTAATTTGATCTAATTTGATTTAAAGTCATTTTATCTAGGAAAATTGTCTTATCCTATTGGCAAATAAATTGGCTTGTTTCAAGCCTTATTTCTTGAAACAAACAACATTTTATGCTTTATGTCTTGAATTAAGCTGGATTATCTGCCAAAAGACTGACTATTTCTTACAAACGTCTAGAAGTAAGTTGAATAATCTTATAATAGCCCTACAGCAATTGCAAATTGAGTAACATTTGATATTTCGACTAGATTTAAGATGTTTGCACTTGCCAAGATACCTTTTTTGCAGTATATTTTGCAGTAAGAACTATGTACAGTCGTCTGCATAAGTTTGAAGACCCCCAGTCAAATTACGTTATGTTGATTTTCTAAGTGAAAAGTTAACACATCCTCCACAGAGAGCAAACTTAAATATAGCATTCATCTGTAAATTTTATTGCACAACTTCTATTTATTCACTGAATTTAATGTATAATAAAATATCATAAAATATAAAATGTGCCATAACATTCGCACAGGCCACATTTCATGTTTCATATTCCAATATGTTAAATTCAGCAATAAACAGTAATTCTGCATTAAAATGTGCAGAAGTGTGTTCTTTCTAAAGGATGTGTTAACTTTTTCACTTTAACAAAACCAGCATCAACAAGACATGTGATTTGACCAGGGCGCCCTAACTTGGATACAATTGTATGGCCTGTAACAAGGTTATGTGTTAATTCAGTAGAGCTTTTGCTTTTCTGTGCAGTTGATTTAATTGCTTTTGGTGTGCAATTGATTTAAAGTCAAGATTTCTCTTTATTACTTTTGTCAAACACATAATTTAACTGCTGTCTGAATTTTTTTTATATCGTCACTGTCACACAAAAACCTTTTATCTTCACTTTGTGTTTTTTTAATTTGAAAACTCCTTTTACCTTCTGCATTGTGAAAAAAATCTCATTATGAATCTTATTACAGTAACTTTTTTTCCTTCTGTAAAGTTACCATTTTGGAGACACAAAGTTTTCTTCATGATTTGCTGATGGTGGACAAAGCCCATAGGTTTTATTACTTCCCACGGTTAACTGACACCATTCATCACCTCTCATGGAAACTTGAATTCCAAAATTAGTCAGAATGCACATCCCAAGGGAAAGATGAAGAGACCTCTCTTGTTGTTAAATGGAGACATGTGACTGAGGGTTCTCCTCAAAGCATGCTGAGGTGCTTTATAACTTGTTATGAATGGCAGTTTGAAAAGATGCAATGGCCAGCTGCACATGTCTTGAGAGGACTGTACTAATCTTGGCTCTCTCAGTTTGGTCGAAGAAACAAAACAATCCTTGATATTGTTACATGTGTGTCCATTGAATCATCTTGCCTTTCTTCTGTTACCTTCTCAGGCACAGCGAGCTGGTCTAAAGAGGCCTACTCGGCTCTCTCATCTGTGGTCACTTCTTGTAAGAACTTCAAAGTGCGGATCAAATCTGCTGCTGCTCTCTCTGTTCCTACGACACGCGATCACTACGGAGACACGCAGCAGTTCGCTGAAGTGTGGTGTGCCTTGGCTCAAGCTCTCGAACACAGTGAAGAAACAGAGGATTTTCTTGAATACCGCTACTGTGCTAGTTTGCGCGCCGAACTCTGTCATGCTCTCCTTCACCTTCTGTCCTTGTGCCAACTCGATGATCTGGCAACAGTGGGGACATCACTGAATTGCCAATCAAAATCAGCGCTCCAGGGCTTCCTGGTTCATTACCTCAGTGACATGGCTTTGGTTTCCAGACACGATGATGTCAGTGGGGAGGATGCTGGAGATCAGATGGAGCCAAGGGACAGGCTGAAGGAGCTGGATCAGACCCTGAGTAGACTGAAGGAGCTGGAGGCTGAGGTTAGAGCAGATAGTAAGTCTGATCTGGACACTGTGAAGAGGTTCCTAGAGGATGTTGCAAAGAGTTGTGAGACAATAAAGGCTTCAGATGGCCTGGACGTTAAAGTGACACACACCAGCTCTCCTCAGAAGCTTTTATGAGACTCATACAGATGTTATTATGGGCATGAAAAGAAACCGCAGTGTATATGAATCCTGCATTAACCTATAACAGTGATGAAGACTTAGAGGTGGAAATATTAGAAAAAACAAAACTTAATCTAATTACAATTGTTGCCAATTGATTTTGCAAATGTGTGGCAAATGTGATGTCCATCAGTGTCAGTAAGATGTTTAGAAAGTTCATCTTACAGCTTTATTTGAATGAACCTCTCTGACATTGTTTATTAATATCACATCAAGCTTGAATTTGTTTGCAAAGCCAGTAAGGCAGTGTGATGTAGCTTAAAGTGGAATTCCGTTGATTTAGCAAAGTTTCTATATACTTCAGTCTCTGAGATGTAAAAGGAGAGAACATGAAATGGTGCTTTCTAGAAAAACTTAGAAGAAGAACTCTTGATTTATTTACAGTTGTGGTGATAGGAACCAGGGATCACAATGCAGTGCAAATTTAACCCTTTTTTTTTCATTATCCAAAACGCCTGGTGAACCTACCTGTGTCATCTTAGTTTTTGTAAGTTATGCTGATGATAAAACTGTAGTAAATCTGAATAAGGTTCTCTCTGGACTGTTTTGCTTTACTTCTCCACCATTTTTTAAAAATATGTTTTAGGTGAAAAACTTTTATCAAAAAAGAATGTCTGTCTCAGGCATCAGCCAATGGATCTGTACCAATTAATTTAATAGCTTTCTGTGATGTAGCTTTTATAGGCATTAAAGACTTTGGATGTCTGGTTCCTATCACCACCACTGTGAATAATTCTGATTTGGTTAGTTTCTCTAGAACAGTGCATTTCACATCCAACCACTCTGAATGACCTTGTTTACATCTTAATTAAATCATGCAGAAAGTTGATAAAAATCCGCTGTATTGTCACTGTAAGTGTCACTACGATGTGTTGTATATCTTTTGTATTTGCAGCTTTATTTGAATGGATCTTTGCTGTTTTTCATAACAGCACATCAAGCTTGAATTCCTGTGAAGAAACAATAATACAATAAGACACAGTTTAATACCACAACCACGAATCTGCCAGGTATGACAGAGTTAGTCCATAACTTAAGACCCTGTGATGTTACTCATTTCCTACAGATTCTTTGTAAACATGCACATAAGCATTTGTGTGGGCATATCAGTGCATATCATGCTTATCAAAGATGTTTGCGTAGTCCTGACTCAGTAACAGGAAGTTTTGTTTACACTGTAAACCATTTACCTCAAAGTCAAGTATTTTATATTAGGCTTTGGTGGGAATCCTAACTCTACTTAACACAGATAAGTCCTAACATTTTATATAACCAAAGCAGTAAGAAACAATAAAAATGTTTTAAGTTAAACTGGCTGCTTTATCCATTTTTTGTCAACCTCAGGTTTCTGTGACTGTGTTACACAGTATAACTGCAGAGGGCAGTAATGAGCTGTGAGTGGACGCTAAGAGAGAGGCCCTCAGTCTCTTCAATAGGATAATCACAGTTCATTTAAAGAATGAGGATTAGAAATGACGGTGTGTAAACTGTATGTAAACTAAATTTATTTACATTATGTTCCAGCACATTCCTCTTCCTTCAGCAAAATGGCCATTAATGACCTTTTGATGTTTTACAGCAATAGATCTTTTCATGCTTTGGACATTACAACATAAACTACACATACAGAGTTAAGTGTTGTATCAAATTACGTGTAGACATATTTTACTGTACTGTACTCATTTATATATTGCACTGGAAATATTAATAATAATAAAGTCTACCAATTTAAAACTGTAATTAAACCACAATTACATTGTTAAGACACAAACAAATTAATTCAGAATGTTTTGAGTCGAAATGCTCCATTCTATAGAAACAGAACTGATCACAGTGGTGGTGATAGGAACCAGACGTCTGAGTTTAATGCCTCTAAAAGCTCCCTCACAGAAAGTTATTACATAATATGGTTATGAAAACACTGAGACATTGTTTTCTGAGAGTTTTGAGAAGGTTTTAATTTAAAAAGTATTTTTAAAAACACATAAATGTTAAGGGCAGAGATGTACATGCAGGGTGTAAAGCAAAATATTACCAAAAGAAATCTTTTAACCGCATTTACATTGAGGTCCATGTAGTTACTGAATAATAAGCCTTAGTATGTAATGAGTTGGATTTTAAGGGGTTAAAGGTCCTCTATGGCACCTTGATTTAAATTGATAGTGTATTGTGCTCCTGGTTTTCCAGTATAGAATTGTCTATGGTGGTCCATTTATAAAGTTATGAACATTTGTAGACTGTTAGAAATTGGTTCATATTCAAGGTCTCCCCCAGGGTTAATAGTCTTCTCAAGAAGTGCTAGGCATCAATAATATGTTTGTCTTTATTACCAGGCATTAAAGATGTAGCAGCAGTTTATGAGTAAAAGTTTATAGGCCATAAAATTGCTTCAGCTTTTTCTGTCCCAACACTGAGAAACTCCTTCCTGAGGACCGAAGTTTTGGACAACTGAAATGTTCTACTGTTTCATGCTGTTCATGGCAAGGTGGTAAAATACATAGATAATGATTGACACTTGCTTTTTCTTGCCTGCTTGGCAGTGCTTAGGTGCTGTTGACTAGAATACATGTGAATGCAGAGAGTCCAGTGTGAGGATCATAGTGTTGTTATAAATTTGGCAGAGTAACAGATAAAACTACACTGACTCAAACTTTTACTGCCGACAGCACAACTTTTTTTATGATTATACTGAAATCTCAAGTGTCGGCTAGTACAGATACTGATTCAACTTTTTTTTGTTTCTTTAGAAACTTCTAAGCTTTAAAATAAGCGGTAATTTTAGCACTTCCCTTAAGATGGCCATCTAAAAGTTTCTAAACGGTTTGTTTGTTTTGGCTTGGATGTATTGTTCTAATTGGTATAAAACTTTGCCGACATTACTCCAAAGAACTCTTTCTGGCAGGTTTATGCGTGCTCATTACTCATTCCTAGGCTACGTGTGGCTGCTGTTGTTGTTATAAGAGATTATGTGATATTTAAAGCTAGATTAGTTAAAGAATGGGATCAGATTAATAGTTTTTCCCCGATATCCGGTCCAGCACTTTCTGCCTGTGTCAGCCCGATACCGATAGTGGATATCGGATCAGCACCATCTCTAAGTTTTACATTTGTGTTATGAAAGTTTCAGGTTTGAACTGTGTTTAATCAACTATCTATTATCTGTTAAGATGCTTTGATGGAACTCTGTCCTTTGAGAGCTGCTGCTCACTGAGATGTGACAGAGAAAAGCAGAGGGAGGAACAAAGAGGGGGAGGAAGACGAGGGGCAAACGTGTGATAGCGCTGAAGAACAGCTCAGGCAAGCGTGAGGTTCAGTGCGAGCAGCAGGGGGGCAGAGTCCACTTGTCTCTAAACGACGGGGGGAAGGAGGGAATGCTGATTCAGGCACGTCCCCGAGCACTCACCCCCATCCTCCCATCCTCGCGGGTGGGTGTATGTAGGCGGATGGGGCGGCTGAGTGGACGGACATAGTCTCCCACTGGACTATGATGTCTTAAGGAATTAAGGTATCAACATACAAAGACCAAGGCGTGGGTCCATGGCAGGCTGCTAATTTCACTTTATGATCTGTAAATTACCTACAACACTCTCTTCTGTCTTTAGCTTTTGGTAAGCATTTATAAGGCTATATGACTTATAGGCCTTTGATAAAAACTAACATAAACCTACACTGTAAAGACAGCCTAATTTCTACAATCAAGTACTATGTTTAAGTCAGTGTAATATTTAAAATGTGTTTTACAGTTTTATACAGTACCCCATGTTAAATTCTGGGAAAATATTTACAGTACAGGCAGATTATACTGTATCAAAGACCTTATTGTAAAGTTATTGCAGCAGTATATACAATACATCAAAACATACAGTATCCTCAGCTTTTTGACCGTCATCTTCACAGCAATTTAATTTTGTTTTTCAGTTTTCCATTATTTAAATGTTACAGAACAAGCTGAGCTGCATTAACGTCTGTGCCCAAGAGTAAATACAAGTTTATACTTAACTAGTAATAGTTAACATTAGCCTAGCAAGTATAACCAACTGTACCAACATAAAATAAAGCATGGGGTTTTCAAGTGAAATTGTGAACTTTTATTTTTTATCATATGTCATTATATGGCAGATTTTAAAGTAGAAATGTTCACTCAAAATATCCGTATCTTCCCCACTTGAAAAAACAACATACACCGGCATTGCTGGTCACCAGCAAAACCAGCATATGTTTTGATTCGCTTTTCAGTTTTTGACATAATTTGAAAATGCCTGTCTTTTACACTGTGTGTAAAGAATGGACCAAAAGAAATGACCCAAAATGACTCGCAAAAACATCTGGTTCCATTGAATTACACTAAAAGTAAAGTAGGTTTTTTCCTTCTCCTGTAAAGTTACCATTTTGGAGATATGAGGTTTTTTCCCGACAACAGCGATATGCTGGTCAACGATGCATCAGCATAAACCAGCATAAACCAATTTATTCCATCTTAAACTAGTTCAGCGGGGAGATTACCACTACTATAATGCTAATTGTAGCTAGCTGTGGAATTCTGTCTCCATGGGATTTGCTAAGTCATGTTAACAGTGGTGTACTTTCATTTCCCATGTTGAATTTAACACTTCTGGACTTTTGGAGCATTTTACATTGTTTAAAGCACTTTTTTAAGTGAATCCTTCAGTAAACACTTCAGCTTAAAGCCTAACTTTGAGAATTATTCAAGGAGCCTGTTAGCCTGCTAGCTTTTGAAAAAGTAGCCGTTTGTATTTTTGAGAAACCTCTTTTTTTGATTTTGTACTCTTTAAAGAAGTATTTAATTTCAAGCTGCTGTTTAACTCTTTTTATTTCCAGATGTGTGTGCGTTTAACATTCAGAAAATAGGATATTGTTGATTACGTATTATACTGTTGCCAGTAGTCTTACAAAAGTAGTGTTACCAAACTTTTTTACACTCTATGCTAGAACCCATGTGTCAAACACAAGGCCCGCGGGCCAAGTCAGGCCTGTGGCATAATCCTATTCGGCCCTCAAAATTAGTTTAGTTTCAGCCTATTTCACCATGAGTTGCACTATAGTTTCCAGCACGCAACATAAAGTGTGCTCCCATCCCCTCCCCAACAACGATCTATGGAACTACACCACAAAAAAAAAAAATAAAGCCAGGTGTCTAGTTCAAGCAAATGGACAGTTTTTTTAAAAACCTACTGTACACTGGGGACATTTAAAGAGGTTTAAGAGTCGTTGGCAGATAGTGTTGTCTATTGTTTTAAATAAAACACTTTTTTTATTTAAAAATGTTTTGTAATTATTTAAATATTCATTGCCTATTCTTGCCATATTTTGAATAAACGATGGCAGTTGGGGTCATGCCAAAATGTTAAATAAATATAAAATAAAAACACAGCTGGCCCACAGATTTGTTGAGATTTTTTAATATGGCCCTTTTAGTGGTTGAGTTTGACACTCCTGCTGTAGAACAACCACTTTGTGTTTCCTAAACAATTTTTAATAGATGATTCAAGAAAACTATTTTTCTAAACAAGATCATTTTAAAATGTACAGAACCTCCACGTAATGTATAGGTTCTATACAAATTAATAGCTTTTCCTAGAACTCCAAGCCAAGAACCAACGCAAATGGCCAGAAACAGTATAGACTCTGTCAGTGCATACCTATTTGTTGAAGCACATTAGTTATGAAACACTCAATTAACTTGAGTTACTGTTTAGCCAAATGATTGTGCTTTTGGTCAGAATGACTAAGACCCTTCTCACAGGGTAGAAAATGAGTGAGACAGTGAGAGGAAGAACTCGCGCTACATTTGTGTGGAATGCAAACTAAAACCTGCTGAATGAACCCTAAAGGAAACATTCATTTTATCTTTCATGCAACATGTTCTAAAAGACAGCATCTGGGCCGCGTGTCTGGGCCGTGTTCCACGTCACATGTACTTTTAGACATAATGTCCCTCTGTTCTTTATGGTTGGCGCTTTATAGGGCCTGCAAACTCCCCCAACCCCACACTAAGAACCGTTAAATCTCTCACTGCAAATCATAATTGCTGAGTTGCCCTTCAGGCCTTTACTGTGTCATAAAATCACAGTGGCATCATAACATTGTAGTGCTAGAGTACAACACTGCTGCTTAGTGTCATTACACTTGGACCTGGAGCCGTTGTTTTAGGGGCCCATATCACTTCCTCACTTTTTAAAAAATATTTAAAACAGCTTGTAGGATGTAAACACTGTTACAGATTCAAGACATACCATACAGTCCATATATGGAAACAAAGCAGCAAAAACAGATGTTTTTAATTACTTTTTTGTGATGTCACTCAAACCAGCCCGTTTTTATCCACTTACTCGGCCTACAGCAGTTTAACCTTCCCCATTCATATTAAAGTTATAAGGAGTGTAAAGTGCACTAAAATGCAAAAACTAAAATGCAAGAAAAATATAAGATATGGGTCATTTAGGAAGATTAGAGAGGTTCACTGAAAGATAATCTACATTCGTTCTCTTTGGAAAGACATGTTCTTAATTTATAGGACTAGGATTGACATTTTATTTAAGGATTTAGACGATGTCTAAGCAGCTTTATTGATATTAAAATGTGTTTCTGAATGTATTTATGCAATAATTACATATTCTCGCCTGCTGCGCTCATTCTGTGACAATAATAACCAGAAAACCCAGCGTTTGATAAAATACTTACTAATTAGGTTGTGTTTAAAGACTCACTAAGCATTACAATGGGATATATTGCCCTGCTTCACTTCATCTGCTAACTTAAAAATAGCTATAAACGTGGCCACCATGTTTTCGGATAAAGCCTGCCTGCTGTTTGCCCTGCCCTGATGGGATGATTGACAGGTTGGGAAGTCTGTGAAAATGAAAATGCAGTCTGATCGAATGGACTTTCAAAAGCATTCTGCCACAGAATAAGCGGAGAGACAGAGAGGAGAGATGTTTCCCATTTACATTTGAATTTTGCTCTCTGTCTAGCTTGGTGTTCTCTTTGATAGTATAATTTCAAATGCATTATTAGGGAGTGAAAATTCTGATAAAGTAAAATTATGCATTATACACCATTATTGCATAATAACATTAAGCATAACTACACAATTCTGGAAACACTTTTCAATTTAAATTAAGCTACTAATTAAGTGTCTAAATGTGCACATGAAATGTCAGTACCAGTATACCAAATGGCAAATTATATTTAAATTAAATTAAATTTTGAGTCCAGCATTCCATATATGAGTGGGAAATTTAAATACAAAATTGTTTTACTCTTAATGTTTTCATTTTAATTTTGCTACTGATTTGCTGCCATAGTTTTTGTTGCCATGTTTGTTAGTGTTTTGAAGTTTTAACTGCATATGTATGTGGAAGAGAGTGACCAAAAAAGAGAGAGGGAAGAAAGCGTAATGAGTATGGAAAGGACTTTCTGCACTCTTACAAATAGGATTTTTTTTTTTTATGAAGGGGTGATGGCATAAAGCAGAACTGCCCAAAGTGAGGACATTTGATATAACCAGTAAGTTGCTCTAATTCTACCCCTGTGCTGTTGGCACAAAAATCTCCATTTTTTAATTTTTACATTTTTTGCAGAATTTGCAATATGTTCAAATTTAATGATGACTGTACCAATCGAAATACACCAAAGGTTCTTGGAATTCATGTTCCATAATCTTCCATTCAAAGTTGCGAACATTTTTCCTTCTCCTGTGAAGTTACCTTTTTGGTGATATGAGGTTTTGTCTCGACAGCAACGATACTTGTATACTATATATAAAACTTATTATATTCTTATTTTCTTATTATATCTTATTTAATATTAAAAGTTTTTGACATCAAAATAAGTGTAATGTTTTTTAAAAATTCCATTTGAAACCCACCTACCTTCTTTATCTGTGTACTGTTTTGCCATTTTGGCCCTCAGCCCACAACAAACTACACTTTGTTCCACCCAGTAAAAAGTTTAGGCACCTCGTCATAATAGAACCACTTTTGGTTTCCTCAAGAAACTTTAAGTGGTTTTCATTTGAGATGTGAAACCATCACATCTCAAATAAAAAAAAAAAAACACTTAAAGCAGGGGTGGGGGACTTTTACCCAGTTCTACTCAATAGCTAGATCTCCTCTATTGCACAGTGCTACCATGCTGCCAAGCTAAAGGCTAGCATATGCTTCTTCCAAGTTATGTGACGTCAGCCACTGCATTTCCTCAAACTGCAGCAAATGCAACTGGCTGTGGCATCATCGGGACAAACTTGCAATTTCCTGATGATAGAACCAACGTCTACAGAGTTGCATTCTGTAGAACCCTGTGATGAGCCTTTTTAAAGTTTAAAGAAGCTCTGCATAATTTAAAATTGGTGTTATACCACGTTAAATGTTTTTCTAGAACCATACACTAAAGCCAAGAACCATTTAAGAAACATTTTTGTGAATGAGTTGGAGAATAACTCCACAACCCATCCTCCTCGAAGTTACTCTACATAATAGATCCCATTAGAACCTATCTCTTCATGGACGTCTTCATGGACTTCATAAACATTTGAATCTTGAATGGCCAGGGCCCACCGGTCAGTTTTATTTCACTTCTATAACATAAGAATAGCTCAACCAGTTTGAAGTCCCTGTAGTTACTGAATAATAAGCTTTAGTATATAATACGCCTGGGAATGAAACTTTCTGCATAATTAAATCATTAAGTTGTATACAAAATCATTCAGAGTGTGAAACGCTCAGTTCTAGAGAAACTTACAGAATAAGAGTTGTTCACTGTGGTGGTGATAGGAACCAGACGACCAATTGTTGAATGCCTCTAAAAGCTATCCCACAGATTTGTTTCTTATTGTAATGTATTATTATTATTATGTATATAGTATCTATATATTATTAATGTAATATGTTGACTATCAACATTACATATAAAACCTCAGAAGACTCGTAGAGGTTCACATGGTGGTTTTAGATGGTGAATAAAATGGCTATATTTGTGTTGGAAATATTGAGACCCCTGGTTCCACCACCACTATAAAGAAATCAGAGTTGGTCATTTTTTTTGCAATGAACCATTTCACACCAAACCACTCTGAATGACTTTGTCTACATCTCAATGATTGAACAATACAAATGGAAAATAGGTGGAAAAATCAATTCCCCTTTAAATTGTGAAATTACCAGTCTACTTGGAGCAAATATATATACATGTGCTCATGTTAAAACATTTAAGATGTTATTTAATAACAATTATCAGATTACCCTTCAAACATCATCAAAAAATATCCTTGTTCATCTTTCATTTTACATAAACCTCAATTATTGATTATTATTAATATTGATTATTATTGAATTATGTAAAATATCTGAGTGTGTCCAATAAAAGCAAGTTCCTTTTTATAGTGAGTTAACTGTATAGTAAGCATTCATCATGCAAATGAGCCCCCAGCTGGATATGGTATTGAAGTGAATCATTAACACAGTGATCAAGAGAGTCTTTATATAACGTCATACGTGTGGCTACAGAGGTCGGTTTCTGATGTATCAGCAGCTAACAGGAAGACTTCTGCCATTTGTGTTCTAACAAACACATTAAATAGTTGGGGACCCTGGACTGCTGGACCAGCTTTGTTTAGACAGGCAGCTAAAACCCCCAGTGCAGTTCAAGGCACGTTTGTTGTTTTAAATCTCATTCAAATCTGATCTCTGGACATATACATACAGTTTGATCAATCAGATCAGACTTTGTGTTTCTTTTTTTTTATCATTCAGTGCATGACCCTTTTAATTTACAGCATTTGGCAGACATTTTAGCCAAAGCAACTTACTATTTGGTCGTTTTACAGGGTGTAGCGTAGAGTGCTTGCCCAGGCAGGGGACTGACCCCCAGTCTGCAGTGTGGTGGGCAGAGGTATTACCCGCAACACTATACCAACCAGAAACAATGGAGTTCAGGCACAAACCTGTCGTTACAGAATGTAATTCATTATATAGCAGTGTAATTATTTATGTAATGACATTTGAGTAGTTATGAGCACCAAATAAAAATCCCATGTGTTGCAAAATGGGTAGATATGGGCACCTCCTTTTTAGCATTTTGGCCCTCCAGCATCTGCTGTTGCTGCTCTGGTGAGTGAGACCAAATTGAAGACCAGTACATTCATTCACTGGTTACGCTTAGCACCAGAACTACACCAGAGCCAGTGAGAGAGAGAGAAAGGACTTTTTGAGAACAAACTTTTTGGTCCTCAGGCATATTGTGTCCAGCTGCCCTAAACGTCCCAACTAATGTAAAAGCCAAATCATGGCCCTTGTGGGGACGTTTTGCAGGTCATTATGAGGCAGAGTGCTTGAGAAATATTAACTTAACCCCTTAAAATCAAACTGGATGTGTTATTCTTGAGTAGATTTAAGTAGGTCATTTAAGGGGTTAAAAAGCCAAAGCTTTTGTTTTTGTTACAGAGGGCAGGGTTGTGGTTAGGGTCATGGTGATGGCGGTGGTTTGGTGTGGGGTTAGGGTCAGGTTAGAGTTGAGTTTAGGAGCGTAAAGGTATGAAATATTAGGGCTCATGAGAAGAAAAGAGTTATTTGTGTGTGTGTGTGTGTGAGAGAGAGAGAGAGAAGTACTACTGATTTTGTGAAGGACTGCCCAAAGTGTGGTCTGCAGGTCAAAGTGTGGCCTGTAAAGACATTTATTTTGGCCCACCAGCAATTTACCCTAACCTCACCTCCTCACCCAATGAGAGACCAATTTTTTTATACTATTTTTAACTTATTAATGTCTAATTTTCCTTTTAAATTTGTACTTTTGAAGTATGTTATTAACAGGATATAGTGTAATATTATAAAATACAGTTTTAAAATCCAGAGTGCTTTTGCCCTCTCCTGTAAAGTTACTATTTTGGAGATACATGGGTTTTTTTGGACAGCGACAATATATTTATGATACAAATGGGCCATACTACTATTAAATATACATACTTACAAATATAAAATACATATGGGCCATAGTCTTATTACAAGTCTTACAAGGTAAGGATATATAATACTTATTGAACGTACACAGTGTCCTGACATTTTATCAAAAACGTGTGTGTGTGTGTGTGTGTGTGTGAGAGAGAGAGAGAGAAAGACAGAGATGTGTATCATTTTGAAGTCAAGGTTCAGTTTGTTAACTGAAATCTATCTTTTTGGTCACTAATTCTCTGAGTCTCACACGTCCCGTCTAACATTAACGTCTGAGAGAGTTTATACACACATTACAGAACTGAACACTTTCATCAGATGTTACAGTACTGCTCCTTCGTTTAAAATGAATCCAGGGCTCACACTGAGAAATTATAACTGAGCCGATTCACTTTTGTGCTGAATAAATGTTACAGCTAAAACAGGAAGATGTTTCAGGGACACAGTGGAGCAATTTTTGTGATTGTGGCATCCTGTTCACCTCTTGTACCTCAGGGAAAAAGAACCTTAACAGATTATTCATCCGAATCTGTTCTGCTCCACTGGTCCTTTTGCAATGGGGCTGCTTTCACATCCTGGAAAAAAAATATGTAATTTTGGTAAGTTTGTTATTAACCACTGTTAATCATTGAGCATCCAGTCTCTTGCTTCGAAAATGTGTGAAAAGGTAGACAGACAGTTTAAATTCAGCCTCAGAATGATGTCAGTATCAGAGGCAAACCTAATGGAGGAGCTCCTCTCACTACACCTATATGTGTATATATGTGAATATATGTGTTTATGATGTTTACTGACATATAGAACTTCTTATAATCCATTTTTCTTTCTAAATAAATAAACCTACATTTTACTTTCTCTAATAATAGGGAAATTAATCATCCTATTGCATTTATTTTGCAACCAAACCCTTCATATACAGTTGTATGCAAAAGTTTGGGTACCTCCGGTAAAACTATGTTTTGTTGATTTTCTAAGTACAAAACAATTTAACTGAAATGTGGCCTGTGCAAAATTTATGGCACATTTTAGATTTTTCAGTATTATTTTTTTCCAGCATGTCAAAATCAGCAAATAAATAGAATTTGTGCACTAAAATAGCACAAAAATACCATATTTAAGTTTTATCTCTGAGGATGTGTAACTTATTCTCACTTAGAAAATCAATAAAACATTTTGAGCAGCAGTGTACATCATATACAAAACTTTTTAATGTAAGTTGCTGTGACTTTAGTTGTTAGAATAGCATCAACAGATTTGTTTCTAATAATTGGTCTAATAATTGATGGAATGCTTGTGTTGGCTTATAAGAACAACTCATATAGCGTATAGTTTCACATTCCCTCAGAGATGTTGGATGAATTCATAAGATACAAATAATTATCACAGATGATGATTTGCCAATGTATTTTCAGAGCTTAAATGTGTTAAATTAATCCCAGCTTTCATGGATTTAATGAGCTTGACCGAACTGCATCTTAAAGTGAATATTTGTGTGTGTGTGTGTGTGTGTGTGTGTGTCCACAAAGTGTGTCCAGTATAGTGAATTTCATTTATTTTTTAATTAATGGGACTGACCTGCATTTATTTTTCGGTGTCTGAAAAGCTCTGATAGAGGCCGATTAAATGATTATTAAACTATTAAAGAACTTAGACTATTATTAAACCAGTACTGGAGGCTTCTCTGTCCATAGAGTGATATTCTCTCTAGTCCTAACTGTTCTTACTGTTTTGTTGCCTGTGAATGTTGATGTATCTAGTGCGAGGGTCAAAGTGTAATTTTATAATCTCAATATTTTATTTACGCTGTTATTGTACGCCCAGCCTTAGTAAGAACATGTGAATTACTTTGAATTAACAAATATTTTCTTGTGCTGAAAAACCCAGACACATATTTTTTTTTACAGATTTGTTGGAAATTAATTTGAACATATTAAGTAAACCGATCTTTTCCACTCAGCTCACAAGGCTCAAGGCCAAAGTCGCATATATTTGCATAATAACGAGCAGAACGTGGTTCTGTTTAACGGGGCTGAGCGTTAAGCCCCGCCCACCGAGGAGGCGGGGCCTCTCCCCTCAGCAGGTGAGTTTAGCCATTTCGCTCATGACCGCAGTGCGGGCTCACACGAGTCTGTGGTTTATGTCCGTACTGACTGGAAACTTTTCCTCCTTCAGACCTCCAGGCTGAGTTTTCCCGGAGTGTTCTTCCCGCGTTGCCGCGCCGCCGGCTTCATGTTTTACTGACATGGTGTCCAAGCTGACCTCCCTTCAACAGGAGCTGCTGAGCGCCCTGCTGGACTCCGGCCTCACCAAGGGCGCGCTGCTGCAGGCGCTGGAGGACCTGCCGCCCTGCCCGCCCGGCCTGGGCATCAAAACCGAGCGGCCCCTCTCCCCGGCCAGTGACAGTGACTCCAAGCCGGTGCTGCTGACGCTCGGCAGAGTGAGCAAAGTGTCCGGGGATGAGGGCTCGGAGGACGGAGAGGACCGGGACACGCCGCCCATCCTGCGGGAGCTTCAGGCGCTGAACACGGAGGAGGCGGAGCAGCAGCGCGCTCAGGTCGAGCGGATGCTAGCGTGAGTGTGGATCAATTTAAATGAAAATCACTAAAAACACTTAGCATAGCGGGTTAAACGGGTTAAGACACTCAGACCGCTCAGTTCGGTCTAATGTGAACAACATCTGAGGTAGTTTGGACTGACAGAGTCGAGGCTGTTATAGTAGGATAGTTTAGTGAACAGCAGTGCAGTTAGTTTTTAAGTGAACAGACGCGAACAAACAGCTGCAGATCGGGGAATTTTCACACATAAAAACACAGCAGGGAACATGGAGCTGAAATTAATGTTCGTTCACATGTTACAGTACCGTTTGTTTGAGGTATTTGTTTTTGGGAGGTTAAGTAGTTTGGTTAGCTCATTCAGGCCACCTGTTAGGAACATTAACGCACACGGCGGTAGTTTTTTGAGTTTGTAGTTTTTAAGCTAAAACGGTGAAGCGGAGGTGAAACGGTCTGTTTGTGTTTCCATTCAGATCGAGCGGCGTGTCTGAGCGCTGTGGTCATGTAGGTTAAGTTACCCACACGGACTGGTAAAGACAGACTCGTTTATTTGAGAAAATTTAATTCTACACCGTTTATAAGAGACATTTAATATGGCAGCCCAGAAAAACAAAACTGTTTAAATGCTAAAAGCTGAAGCGGGTGATCCAGTGTGAGTCTGGATTCAGCTTCTTCTGTTTAACAGCCCGCAGACACTCACAGGCTAACAGGGTCTGAACACGTTCAGCCGCTTTATTTATTATTTAATTATTATTTGAATAATTTAATTTCGGAAATATTAATTATTGGAATAATTAATTATTAATTATAATTATGTGAAGACAATAGATTCAAACACCTTTATTTGAATTTTAAAAAGAAAGGTTTAAACGCTATATATTAACAACATTAGCTGATCGACATGGTTAATCTGAATGAACTTTTCGAAAGAAGAAAAGTCATTTTCACAGCGCTTTTAGGAAATTTACTATGACCACAGTTTTTTTTGTTGTCTGGTTTTTTGTTTCTCAGCACATGTGCAGGCCGTGTTGTGCCCGGCTCTCTCAGCGCTGTCTGTGCTCGGTGTTTGACTAGCTCGGCCTCTCCTCTCCTGTCTCTCTGTGGTCTCCTCGGTCTCTCAGCGCTGCGGGTCTCACTGCTGCTCGTCTGTCTGCTCACTTTCTAAAACCTACAGCTGCCGGTTGAAGTCGCTCGGCGTGCAGCTGTAGAGACCAAAGCGAAACCACGTGGAGCTGTTGTTATTAATTTAATTCTATAAATCATCAACAGAAAGATACACATGTCGTATGATTAGAGAGAATAGATATGTTAGTTATTCATTGTCCAGAGTTATAGGCCTAAATCAACATCCCGGAGCCCGCGGAGGGTTTTACTCCTAAAAACAAACAGAGGGACTGCTCACCCACATCCTCCACATCCACTACTCACGCTGTGGAGATCTCACAGAGACACGCGGCTGAGTCCTTCACTGATCAGTCTACAAATACAGCGCGTTTAATCCAGAGACCACCAGCACACAGACACAAGACAGAAGAGACACAGCAGGTCCGGTTTTATCAGCCTCAGCACTAAAATTGTTTGCAAAATTGTTTATGACTAAGAGCAGACATGTTTATATGATATTGCATATTTAAATCATTGCAATTGCGTTTACTGTTAGTGCTATGTAGGCTATTTTAATACTGCATCATCATAAGTTATATAGAGAGGCTCTGTAGGCCTGTATATTATAACTCAAGAACACTGGAACCAAAAGTTCAAGCACCTTTTTACTGTAAAGGTTTTCTTTTTCTTCTTCTTATTAGTAGTAATACTAATGCTAATACGAATGTTATATTATAATATAATATACTATAATTATTATAAATGCCAGTAATATAATTCATAATAACAAATCAGTTTTTGTTATTAATAATATTATTAATATTAGAATAGTAATTCTAATATTAACATTAGTTTGGATAAGATAATACTAATGTATAGTAACTAACATATTTTATATACATACATATATATATATATGTATATATATATATGTATATATATATATATATATATATATATATATATATATATATATACTAATTGTAGTATAATGAAAGCTAATGGCTAATGTTATAAAAATACTAATAACACTGCTGCTAATATTGTTCATGATAACAATACTTATTATTATTATTATTATTATTATCATTATTATTATTATTATTATTATTATTATTATCATTATTATTATTATTGCTGTTGTTATATTGGCTAATAGCCCTTGCTGTGTATCTCTTTTAGTGAGGATCCATGGCGAGCAGCACGCACCATTAAGAGCTACATGCAGCAGCACAATATCCCTCAGCGAGAGGTGGTGGACGTTACAGGACTGAATCAGTCTCATCTCTCACAGCACCTTAATAAAGGAACCCCCATGAAAACAGCCAAACGAGCTGCGCTCTACACCTGGTATGTGAGGAAACAACAAGAAATCAACCGACGTAAGTCTGCACTTTACAAGTTTTTGTTGTTAAGTGTTATCATTTATTTATTTATTTATTTTTAATTATTATTAACACAAATAGTGTATAAAATGTGTCATGGGCCATGTGTCAGGATTTTATTTCTTAATATATAAGACTTCAGTTTTGGATGTTAATAATAAGCCTTATTTATACAGTAATTACAGTTATTAATTTAAGACTTTTTGTTCAGCAACTACTATAAATTATGTAGTAACTGCTTTGTAGTTACAGTCATATGCAAAAGTTTGGTCAAGTTACATGTTTTTTGATTTTCTATGTGAAAATATGTTAACACATCCTCTATAGAGAACATACATCTGCACATTCTAATACAAAATTACTGTTTATTTTCTGAATTTAACATATTGAGAAAAAAATAAAACATAATTGTGTATTGTGCCTAAGATTTGGCACCTTTGCTATTTTTGTTTTAATTTTCTTTCAACAACATTAAACTCTGTTAATAAATATAAATTGACTGTTTAAACTTTTGCATACAACTATGTGAGAGTGAGGAACTGAAGTGTATTTCCACAAATGGGGTTTTTGTTTGAACTGTTAATTATATGCAGTTAAATACAGTTAGATGTACGACATGAACGTTATTGTTTTCCTAGTTTGGAATCACTTGGTAAATTAACAATGTTCATTATTTTATACATAAAAAGAACTTATACAATGTGGATAATGGTAAATATGTGATGAAGAAGTTACTAAATAAGAACTCTATCTAGTTATTTTGCTTGAAAGTTATTTTTCCTTCTTCATTTTTGAAATATGAGGAATTCTATATATATATTATTAAAACTTCATTCACATCTAACATTTCTTCATTTTTATTTATGGTGCAATTTTAATTGTCTTACTAATTATTTCAAATCTGTTGAAAGGCTATTAGAATGATTTTAAATGCTTGTCTGCAACCGAATTGGTTTTAAAATATTGAAAATACTGATTCCAGACTATTGAACAGTCGTGTATCTTCCTCTGCGGGAATCCCTCACTCAGTTCTGTCATGTGTGTATCTTTACTCTGCACCCAAACATTTCCTCCTCTTATTTTCACAGAGTTCGACCGTGTTGAGGGCTCTGACCCCAGTGACTCAGGCAGTCAGGATCAGGTACTGTTTTTTTTCCCAGAGTTCAGCCATGCCGGGCAGAGTGTGGCCGCTGCGGGGGGTCCTGGAGTGCCGCTGGGGGACGAAGGGGAGCCAGGTTCAAAAAGACTGAGGCGGAACCGCTTCAAATGGGGGCCAGCATCTCAGGAGATCCTGTACCAGGCCTACGAGAGACAGAAGAACCCCAGCAAAGAGGAGAGAGAGGCACTGGTGGAGGAATGCAACAGGTTAGAGTTACATAAAGTGGGCAAAGATAGTGCTGAGATCAGGCTAGTTTATAACAGTCCATTCTGTAAACAGCTTGTTTGTTATAGAAGTGCTGGTTCAGCCAAAAATCAAATTCACATGTTTTTTTTTGTTTGACTTAAGACATGATTAATATCTGAACTTCTTTAGTTTTCTACTATAGCTACAAGGCTAATGTGTCTGTCAAGTAATAGAAGCTTATAGCCACCACTTAGCATCATGCCGATGTTAAGTATTGTCAGATGGACTTGTTTTTTAGGCACTGTGACAGACTGTTATCTATAAAAGTGCACAAAAGAAAATAAGCGATGGCTTTTACCATTTTTAGCTATGCAGTGTATTTTATAGACAACAGTATGTCATACAGTGTCAGAAACCACATAAGTTAGCATCCAAAAGGAAGAGGTACAGTCATATGCAAAGGTTTGCTCACATTTGCACACATCCTCTACAAAGAACATACTTCTGCACATTTTAATACACAGTTACTATTTATTTGCTGAATTTAATATATTGGAAAAAATAAAACATAAAATGTGGTCTGTGAAAAAGTTATGGTATATTTAAAATTTTATGTTTAATTTTTTCCAAATATGTTAAACTCAGCAAATACATAGAAATTATGCACTAACATTTGCAGGAAAATGCATATTTAAGTTTGTTCCATGCAGAAAATAATGATAACTTTTTTCACTGAGAAAATCAACAAGACATGTAGTTTGACGGGGGGCATGTTCAGACTTTTTCATATGACTGTAATTTTCAGACATCAAACTGATGAACTACATTTGGGGTAAGCTGAAAATTGTTTATATTTTTGTGTTAAAATTGTGCTTTTTGGTTGAACCATCGTTTGAATCATCAGTGATTTTTTGTGTCATTTTCAGGGCTGAGTGTGTACAGAGAGGTGTGTCACCCTCTAAAGCTCACGGTCTGGGCTCTAACCTAGTCACAGAGGTTCGCGTCTATAACTGGTTTGCTAACCGGCGCAAAGAAGAGGCTTTCCGACAGAAGCTGGCTATGGATGCTTATCCTGTTCACAGCCTGAACCCCCTACTGCCTCCTTCAGCAGCACACCAGCACCACCATCACAGCAGCACAGATACAAGTAAGATACCAGATTTTGTCTCTATTGAGAGCTGATGTTCTTATTCTCTCTGTCCGTCTCTTACACAGTACTTCTGAAATCAAGAGTACTAATTGGGAGTTTGTCCCCGCTTTGCTGCAGTAACAGCCTCTATTTTTCTACGAAAGCAGTCTAGGTGTTGGAACATCGTTGTGAGGATTTGATTGTATTCTGCCACAGGAGCATTACTTAGGTCAGGTACTGAGGGATGTTGGATGATTACCTCTGGATCACTGCTCTTATACTGCTTTATATCCCTCTAGCCGATGCTGGGCGTGGTTACCTCATGTGTGGCTGCGTCAGAGCCCCCATTGTATTGTCTTTGTCAGCAATGGGTGCACCTTAATGTAGCTGAATTCACTAATTAGAAGGGTGTCTAGATATTTTTGGAAATATATTATAAACATTATTAAAGTTTTAAGATGTACCATTCAGTCCTACAAAAACTAATGCATTTGCACATTGCCACCTTCTTAGCTGCAGTGGTTTAACCCACCTGTTTGCATTGATGTTATGAGGTGTGTTTCGGTCCAGAATGGCTTCTGAATGGAGGACAACACAGGGCAGCCAATCAGAACAGAGGTCATTTAGATATTTCAGATGTAGCAGGCACAGTAACAAAAACAGCTTAATGTTTAAGGGATTAGGAAAGGTTGAAAAATGGTCAAACGTCTTAAGTGGACATGATGAGAAAATGAGAAAAATAAAAATGTAGGATATGAGCTGTTGTTAGTACTTAAAGTTAAGTTAAAGTTAAATCAAGTGTGCTGATGGCAGAGGTCTGTGCAATGGCGGGGATGCATTGAGGGGAACAGTACCCAAACCTGTGTTCCTCTCACCATGTTCCACAAATTACTCTTAACTTTTTAAAAAGTAAAATTATTGGGTTTTTTTACAGTATTAATATTTATTTTTAGTTATTGTAAGCAGAAAATACAGAGATACAGTTTTTCTTGGTTGGCCTAAATAGTGTACATGCACACAAACACACACACGCTCACGCTCATGTACACACACACACACATACGCACACTAAGTGGAATGCAGGTAGATGATGTGTGTTCTCAAACATGAATATTTATAGCTAAGTGGAGGAGAAAATCTGAAAGGTGAGAGCAAATGAGCTGGAAAGTAAACGGACTAGTGCATTGTTTCTGTGTGTTTGTGTGAGTATATGTATGTGTGTGTGTGTGTGATCAGAAATTCCTTTGTTGGCCAAAGCACACAGCCACACCTGTAGACACCTTTATGAGTGCAGCACATAAAAGTCTTGCCACATGCTTGGGGTTAGTTCTCGGTTAACTCAAAACCAGGGCTTGGCACATATAGGAGAGCCCAAATTAACCCAGCAAATCATTTTCCTAAAAGATAAAGTGCTCTTTTTAAACCCACTTTTAATTCAGTTGTTAAGTCTTGAGACTTAATATTGAGTAACTGCAAAAAAATCATTGCTAAGTACTGTGAACCTAATATGTAAGTTGTGTAGTTGAGAGTGAGGAATTAAACTGTGGGCTCACATACAGACCCTTAAAGTTTAGGAAATTTATATTTATAAACGAAATAAGTCCATGTTCTAGATCAGCGTGCCCAAATGTTTTTGTCTTGGAGGGCCAAAGTGCAATGTTTATAATAGGCAGAGTGCCAAAAAGACAACACAGTATACATTAAGATAGGTAGGTTTCAAGTTATTTTTAATTGTTTTAAAATGTATTTTGTTCCTGAATTACACTATATTTTGTTACTAGAATACTTCAGAAATACAATAAATTACAATTAAAAGCAAAGTAAGGATTGAATATGTTGAATATACAGTATTAAAATGTATTTGTTTCCTCATTAGGTGAGGGAGTGGAGTTAGGGTGGCTTTCAGTGGGGTCAAATCAAATGCTGTTGCTGGCCCTACTCTAAAAGAAATTTTTGTCTATTATTTAACTACTTAACAACTTGTAAACACAGTTGTCTGTTTTTGTGTCTTTGTGGGCCTACAGCTGTGAAACAGGGTAAATTTCGCAGAATGTTTGCGGTTGGATTACGCGTTACGTCAGAAGTGTGTGAGTCAGAGAACTGCATGTTTGCTTGTACTGTGTATTCTGCTGCAGTCGCTGACCTCTGGCTGCTGAAACATTCTGCAATTGTGTCTGTCTGCCTGCCCGATTACAGAAACAGAAAGAAGTCAAAAGTTTGTTAGAACTAGTTTGGAAAGATCAGCTGATTGTGAACGTTTAAGAGACAGAAAAAAAGCCGTGAGAAAATGGAAGTGAGTTTGAAGGAATGGTCTCGTTTGATGTCTTGGCCTGTTTGTTCAGTACAGACTCTTATCGATTAGCTGATACAAAGGTATGCAGCAAACGAGGTCATATACAGATACACGATCCAGGTCAGGCTGTGCAGCTACAAACTCTCTCTCTCTCTCTTTCTCTCTCTCTCTCTCCCTCTCTCTCCCTCCTTTTCGCAGAACTCAGGTACAGCCAACAAGGAAGCAGTGAGGTCACTTCCTCAACGGCCATCAGTCACCTTGGCAACAGCCAGTCGGTGTTACAACAGGTGTCTCCAACTGGCCTGGACCCCTGTCACAGCCTGTTATCACCTGAAGCCAAGATGGTGAGTGTCTGGTATAGTAGAATAGTGCAAATATCAGCAACAGCTGCATCAGCCTCAGCTTGAGGTCTTTGTAAATAAAGGCTTTTTTGGCGATACTGTGGCGTAAACACTAAAACTAGAAAATAAACATGCAAGTGTTCACTTTTAGAAGTTTGGGAACAGTTTTGAATACTAGAAAACCAATGTTGTTGCAGATAAAATTATTCTAATATGATACTAATATTTTATAGATTTCAAACAGTTTGTAGGAAGTTGTAAAAGGAAGAAATATTTGAAGATGAACAGAGCTTTATATAATATTGAGGAAGTTGCGTAGCTCTGAGAATGAAATTATAATAGAATTAATGTCCAGAATGCACCATATTCAAAAAGGAGGGCACAATCTTACAGAATAGAGATTTAACCAAACGTAATTTTAACTATGAGTTTGTATTATTGTGTGTACAATGTGTATATTTCTTATATTTGTATATCTGCTGTAATCTTGCACTAATCGCTTTGCACTTTCTATCCATCCATCCGTCTGACCAACCAAACAACCACATCATTGTTTTGATAATTATTTCCCAAATCAACCATAATTTTTATAAGCTCATTGATCAGTCTGGAAAAAAGCAGACTAGTTATGTTTATATTTTCTGTTTCTCTTTTTGATCGTATGGAATTCATCATTATTTATCATGGATAAATCGTTAAAAACTGGGTTTTTAAAAGGAAAGATATCAGGGCCGGGCTATCTACAAGTGAAGGAGTGAAGGATATTTCAGACTGAGAAAACTGAGAAAACATACAAAGCATAAAACAAAATTAAGAAAATACTGCAGTGAGTGCCTAGCGTTAGTCTTCATGTGTGTGGGAAATGACTTGGAGACTAAACATAACATAAAACTAATAAATTAAGCCGGACCTACTTTTGCAGTTTTCCTCTCTTTAGCCTAACATACAGCCAAACAACATCAGCCATCTAAATTGGTCATCTGAAAAAAGCGAAGGAATCTGTTTCATCTTCTTGTAGGTTGCAGTTTTTTCTTGTTGGTTCTGTGGTCCGCAAGTTGCAAATATTGGGAACCTCTGACATAAGTCATTATTGAATAACTATTATGACAAGTGATCCCAAACCTTTGCACTGTAATATATTTAAAATTTAGATTTCACATTGGTTATAACTGTTTACTGATCCAATCATTGCTACACTTATAGGTTTAATTCAAGGCACTGCTCCAACGCATCACTTTTATGAATAAATGTGTTATTTTGGAGATTGTGATTGGTGTAGGAAGGTGGCTTCTTGTTGCACATAATGTGGCATGAACTGGGTCACAGAGAATAGCAAGTATAGGCAGCGCCCATAACACCATAACAATGTCATCACTCTACTTTATGACTGGAGTGAATGAGCCCTCTAATAAACATGACTCACTGCTGTGCATTCTCAACCCAGCCGCTCTCCCTCAAAGATACACTTTGAAGATAGAGAGGACATTTGTTCTCCAAGAAGTGAGAACCCATGACCTGACTTGTAATAAATTTGAGTGTCTTATATGTGTTTACTTTGTGTGTGTGTGTGTATGTGTACGTGTCCAGATCTCGGCCTCAGGTGGAGTCTTGCCGCCAGTGAGCACTCTGACCAATATCCACAGCCTGTCTCAGTCTTCTCATCATCACCAGCAGGCCCAGAGCCTCATCATGACCCTCACTGCACAGAGTGAGTTCAGCTCCATTCACCTCTCTTTAACTACTATCTTTATTTGAATTTACTATTATCACTTAAAGATTTGGCTAAAGTGTGATAGAATACACAGTGCATGTGAGATGATCTAAATATATACTACATATTTTTAATGGAATAGTTTGACAAGAAATCCAATATGCAGTATTATCTAGACTTTTGTCCTGTTGACAATTGTGTATTATACAACCCGATTTCCAAAAAAGCTGGGATGCTGTGCAAAATGTAAATAAAAATGATGTGCAAATCATGTAAACCCTATGTTTAATTAAAAATAGTACAAAGACAAACTGAGTACAGAGTACAAACTGAGAAATTTTATTGTTTTTTCTTTAAATATATGCCTTTTAAATTTGATGCCATCAGCATGTTTAAAAAGAGTTGGGACAAGGACATGTTTAACACTGTGTTGCATCACCTCTTTTTTGAGAACTGAGGAGACCAATTGCTGTTGTTTTGAAAGTGATATATTTTCCCATCCTTGCTTGATATAGGATTTCAGCTGCTCAGCAGTTCAGGGTCTCCTTTGTTGTATTTTTCATTTTGTAATGTGCCAAATGTTTTTTTTAAATAGGTGACAGGTCTTGACTGGACACTTTTATTATGAAGCCATACTGTTGTAATACATGTAGAGTGTGGTTTCACATTGTCTTGCTGAAATATGCAAGGACTTCCCTGAAACATACGTTGCCTGGATGTCGTATGTCGCCAAAACATGTATATATAATTCAGCATGAATGGTGCCTTCACACATGTGCAAGTCACCCATGCCATGTGCACTAATGTACCCCCATACCATCACAGATGCTGGCTTTTGAACTGTGTACTGATAACAAGCCGGATGGTCTTTAGCCCAGAGGACACAGTATCCATGATTTCCAGAAAGAATTTAAAATTTTGATTAGTCAGACCACAGGACACGTTTCCACTTCAACTCAGTTTTAACTTGCGTTTGTGGGTGCAGGGATGAACTGCATTTTTGCACATCATTGCATTCAGTTTTTATTTATTTTTGCACAGCGTCCCGGCTTTTTGGAAACAGGATTGTAAATATTTTTTGGTCCGTTTTTACTGATAACAGTGTATTATATAGTGTCAGAAACCACGTAAGCAAATCTATTTGAGATTGCATAGCAAGTAGTCACAGTTTAAAGCAAGTGCGTGATGAGCATGCAGTTAGGAACAGTGCTAATTGGTGGAGTATCAGCTTCCATCACTTAGCTACATTAGCCTCATAGCTTTTGTGCAAAAATAAATAAGCAAACTTAGAACAGCAAACATGCTGACTGATAGAGGGGAAAATTATGTAAATTCATACTTAGGTCTATGAATAGTGCCCCTTTTGTAAAGTGTAAAAAACGTTCTGTCTTCAGTGTTGCAGTACGTGTTGATGCAAAGTAAAATAACTGAAGTTATTTCTGCAGAGTCAGCCTGCGTTTGTCCAGCAGTGGTGAATGTAATGATGGGGTTGCCTTGTTGCAGTAATCTCAGGTCAAATTTGCCATTAAGCTCTTAGACTTAATGCTTATTAATTAATTATCCTATTAATTAATTATCCTCAAAAATAATCCTACATCCTTTTCTTGCTATAATTTTTCCCCCTGAGGTCCACTTACGATGTTTGTGTGGGTTTATTCACGTTTATTAAAATTCATATGACCATTTCCCGTCCTCTTTTTAATCTTTAAGAATTAAACAGGCTATATTTGTTATTGTGCTTTTAAGATTGATGTATGTATATGATCTTTGTTTTGATTGGGTCCCTGTATTATGCCTTATTCAAAAGGCAGACCAGGCTGAAACAGTCCTTATAACTTCAACATGAACAGGCAGAAATATGTAAATGCATTGGTCACAATGGTGATGTCACAAAAACAGTGAATTCAAAATGGGCTTTTTTCAGGTTAGGTACCATATAGTATAGACTGATGAGTGAATGATATGTTTCGAATCTTTAACAATGTTTACGTGCTACATCACACTCTTTCATTTCAAAGAAGTGAAGAACAGTCATTTTTCAAAGATATGGGCCCTTTAATCTTAAAGCTTATTATCCAGTAACTACAATGAATTATTCAGTAACTGCTATGAAGCTAATATCTGAACAGAGGTGTGTAGTAACTATTTTTTCAAATGATAATGCTTTTAATAATAGATTATAAAACTTTTTCCTACTCTAGTATATTTGTGACAAATCTACTTTTTAATCAGTTACATATCAGTCATTATTCAGTTTCAGTCCGTTTTTAATTTTGTTATGTTACATAGGCAACAGCATCTGTACTGCCTGGCAATTGTTCAGACCTCTGACTGTTGAAGTTCATCATTTCAGTGTCAAATTTTAGGCCAGAAGTGCTTTACAAGTAGAATACAGCCTTGCAAACTTCTTTTCTTATGCTGATGCTGGATGTGCAAAAATATTGTACTGCAGTTCTATAAGCTACGCTGTTTATATGTCATTATCAAACAGCCGTAAGCAATACTTTTTATGTTATGTAAGTAAAGCGAGAGTGGACGAAGGTTTTTAGAGTTGAAGGGGTTAAGGTTTGGGTTTGGATGGGGGCTGCTGATCCTGAATCAGTGTAAAATTAACCATCCTCTTCTTTTTTTCTTCTTCTTCAGGCCTGAGTTCCCCTCCGTCTCAGAGTGTGCCAGTCATTAACAGTGTGTCTGGACTGACCACTCTGCAGCCCATGCAGTTCCCTCACAGCTCCGGCCTCACACCCCTCACCACTGTGCACTCCTCACAGCAGCCCTATACACACTCACACAGTGAGTATGCTGCACATGTCTGCAGATACATGCTCTTTAGAAACCTGCACTACTGCTCCAAATTTTTTTTTTCAGAAAATATGAAATTATTCTAATATGGTGATGGTAATATGTGACTACATATAGTGGGGTTCAAAAGTCTGAGGTCACATTTGTAATTAGAATATTAGAATTTTTCATTTCAACCAGGAAATAAACAATGAAAAGTTTTAGAATTTTGAAACATTTAAAACAAAGTTATGACAATTAAAATTATTCGCTATTTTTAGGTCTCTGTTCAAATTTAAGCAAATTTGTTATGCTGGCCATGTTAAGGCCTTTGTACAGAAAGCTCAGCTCTTCCATTTAAGCCTGTGTTCAGAGGACTCTCAGGTGAATTTGGTCTAGTCATCAGAGACTTTTGCACATGCTTGTGCCGTTCATGCCATCATGAGTGCATGGTGTCATTATTCAAAACAGAAGGAGATCAAATAGTAAGAAATTCTAAAATTTATATAAATATTTAAAAGATTTTACTTTTAATGCAAGTTGTTATGCTGGTAATATAAACTAAAGAAAAAAATATTATTTTAGAAAAAATGTCAAAAAATAGAATAGTTTTCTGTATTGGTCTCAGAGTTTTGGACCCCATTGTATGTTGCAAGTAATTTATAAAATAATAAGACATTGTAGATATGTAGATGATTCTGAAATGATTAGCTGCATACCATTGAAAATAAAGTTACAATAAATTTATCGTCCTGGACAGAATTCCTCCTATTTTAAAACCTGATGATTAAATCTTGAGGTAGAAAACCTGACAGGAAATTAAATACATCATTACTGTATATTATTTATTATTGTCGTTGATTAATTTCTTGTTCCATTTTAATCCACACTGTGCAAGTTACGATTGAATAAAGTAACAAATATGACTTTCTATATTAATATGACAAGTGATTTCAAACTTTTGAATGGCAGTATTGACTTTTTGAAGAGTTGACATTTGACTCCCTTTTTGGTCCCTTCCTCAGTGTACTCCCCCAAGCAGGAACCTCCTCAGTACTCCCACCCAGCTCGATTCTCCTCCATGGATACAAGCACTATCACTCATCTGGGCTCTAACAAGCAGGTAACTCTCTTTTAGCTTGACTACTTAAGCTCTCACTGCTCCAAGCTTTACACTTTCAAAAGACAAGACGTACCTGCTCACACAGCAGAGCACTTAAATCATCTGCTCAAGTAAATATATGTGTCAGTTCAGCCTTTTGTACCACATTAGTACACAGTGGTTGGGTTGTCCTTCTCTGTGAGCATAATATATAGGTTCCTGAATGTGATGACGTGACCTGAACCCGTACTTAAATAAGAGTGTCGTCGTTTCGATGAAATAATTATTCAAGTAAAAAATTTGATTATTAAAATTAACTGGAGTAGATGTCAGAGTTCTATGTTAACAAAAACGCCTTGAGTACAGAATCAGAATCAGAATCAAGCTTTATTGGCCAGGTATGCTTACCCATACAAGGAATTTGGTTTTGGTTACAGGAGGTCACAGTGCACAGTATCAGACGAGACATTTACATGTAGTGAATAAAATGAAATAAAATAAAATAAAATAAAATGAAACATGCATTCCTACCATCACTCACTCACACACACACACACACAGTCATACCTGTAACAGATATTTTAGGGTACTGAGTATCCTAAAACTTCTTAGCACATCAAGCATCTATGAGCATAGAACCTTAAGGTTGTAAGGTACTGTTCTTCTTTTTCTTAATCAACAGAGCACAAAGAAATTAAACACAAAAAGGGAATTAATAGTTAAATGTGAATGGCTAAAGTGGAACAGAGTAAAAGGTGCATTACATTTTACACACAAATACACTTTGAATACCATATTGTCATATGAAAAAGAGGCACAGAATTTATTTTAGTATATTAAATGGAATAAATATAAACTTATGGAAACTTCTGTGGGTATGTAAAACATTTAGGACTCTGTATAGTATTGTTTTGTTCAATGTGAACCTCTGAATTCAATATGAACAAGAATCGAGCAATACTTTTGACAAATTGGAGCAAAGAAAGTCATTTAATACTGCAGTATTTTGCATGAAGTATTATAAAAAATTTAACAAGCAAGCCCCCCCTGGAAGCTGTAATAACCACAAAGAGTGGAAGCACTACATACTAAAATATATGTAGTTGTTGAGACTTGTGTGTCGTTTTCTGTTAAATAAATATTTTCTCCTTTATTGTAATTTTGTCCCATTTTGACGGAAAAATTAAATGAACAGTGGTCTCTGACCTTTGCACAGTGTTGTATATTATCTCAGCATTATGCATTATAATAAAATATTGTACTTTTATAATGTTTAATGCTATTAAAAACATAGAAACATTAACTTGTAAACATACATGAAAATGCACATTTTCAAGCTTGCCTCTTACCTTATTTTTGCAGTATCTGAAAACATATTGAGTCGAGGCAGCATTGAATAGTACAGAACCAAATTGTGAGATTTGTGAATAATTATACCCCTGATAGCAAAATATGAAGTGATTATGTTCACCACAGGCTATTGTAACCCTCTTTTCCTTTGCTCTAGTGCCCTTTGCAGGCTTGGTGAGAGTGCACACCTGTGAAAGACCTTCCTTGGCAGCTAAGCAAGAGGAGTGCCTTAAGCCACAGTAGACACTGTGACTTCTCAAAAGAACGACTACAGTAGATGACAAACCAGGAATATTGAGTCATATGTTGATTTTACTAATGAGGGGACGATGCTGTGAGAACCTGCTGAAACATTTCGATAATTGAGCCCAGTAGCCTAATTGATCAAGGCATTTTCTGCTCAACTTTTCAAGAAATTTAAATCTAAGGATGCTCATTCACCCTCTCTGCTGACCAGTCTTCATCGTCTACTAAACATTTACAGAGACCTGAAACAAGACTCCTGTTTAAAAGGGTGCACACAAGTGATCATCGACCTTCTGAAAAAGACTGCATGGAGCTGTTCTCCGACCATCAGACCGTTAACTCTGTGGATGCTGCAGCCACCATGAATCATCTCAGTTGAAATTCTCTGTATAAGAGGCTCCTCCTCCATATTTTCCTGTTAAGTTTATCTTGACGGTGAAATATGGATTGTGACGAGGTCAAGCAAGAGAACGTAATGGTCAATTTACAGACAGTTTTTTTCTTTTTCCCAAATCGCAAACTCTGATATATGTAGTCTGATTCTTATTTTTTTATGAAAATCATTTCTGTGTAACAAATTCCAGATATTTTCAGGATACAAAAATGCCCCATTGACTGTTTTTGCCAAATAAGATCATTCAACAAGATGCAACTGTAATTGTCTCTCAGGGACTGATTTTACACCACCCTGTTGTGGAATTGTGAAAATGTGTTGCCTTAATAATGTTTTTAGTGTGTGTAAATTCTGGAATCATTTGAATCATATTTATACTGTTGTAAAACATTGTGTATATTGAAATTATTTTTAAAGAACAACACTAAAAGTGGAATGCTTTATTTTTGGCAGAGAAATGCAAAAGATGTACAACTCTATAGACAACATCTAGTTTAAGTAAGATGAGCACAGTGGCAGTAGATTGAGAGATTGTGAGATGGGGTGAGAGGATAGGGCGTATGTTTTCTTTTCCAGATTGACCCCATTAGGTCTATTTCCTCTGTCTTGGCCTTGTGGTCAGAAGGCATGAAAACTCAGTTGAGTGGCCACCATGAGGAAGTGAAGAAGTCATTACGCTTGTCCTTTCATCATGTGACCTTTCTGGAGTGTGATTCAAATGTGCATTTTCCCAAGGGAAAAGAGCCAAAGCTACTTACTGTAACCTGGAGGAAAAAGTGTACTTTTATAGATGACCACAAGCTCTACTGCACCTCTAAATCACCAATAAGACACCAACTTTAAGGTTTATGTCAGAATTTGTATTTGGTATTATGCATATTTGGTGTGTTTATTACACCGTTTTTTGAAAATTGAACAAAATTGTCACAAAAATAAAACATCTTAAATACATAGTATTTTATTGATTTATAAACATATGTTATGAACAGTATAGAGATAATAGACTAGTATAAACTATGCAACAACACAAAACTAAATTATATTACATGCTTTAACATACTATTTAGCAGAAAGCATCTTAAGCATCTTAAAATATACAATATGCTGTATTTTCTGGTTATTTTGATTCCTTTACTGTTTTGTTTTCTCACTTCCTATCAGCAGCTTTTTTTAATTAATCTGAAATGTTTTTAATGGAAAAATCTGCCTGTCAGAGTTAATAATGAAGGAGAACATAATGTCTGCAATAATGAAGAACTACTGTTCATACAGTCAGCAGTCAGAGGGCACTCTCAGAGAGACAGACAGTGAATAAGACAAAGGTGTAGATCCTCACAATTTTACTTGCTTGCATAAGTAAAGCAGTTTCTGAAATATTCTGGAGTATTCAAAGAAGACATAAAGGTGTGGCCATGGATAACATGAATAATGCACATTGGTGTTGTACAGTTAAGAAAGTTTAAAATATAAAAAATATAAATGATGTGGAAGCCACAATCAGAGATTTTTGAACAGTAACAGCTTCTACTCATAGGGTCGTTTTGCTGAACAGGGATTAAGGCTGGACTACACAGCCTGGACTATATAGCATTCTAAATGGAGATTCCCTATTGAATGGAAAATGTAGTCCAAAATTAGGCTTTTCTGAAGGACAGCAGGAATAGATCAAGAAGCTCTAAAAGTAGACACAAATAGCTCATTGAAAACAGAATAAACATTTTCCAACATTTTACTCTCTTTCGAGCGTCTATATGCCTCAAATATAGACTTTTAGACAATGTTCTAAATATGTGCCATGGTAGAACATAGGTGGCAGAACACCAGCAGTTTGAGTTACTAGTTTGAAAGATAATGAAAATTGAGAACCTGCTTGTTGTAAATTTCCCAACAATTCCAAGAAAGTAGTTCAGACAGCGGTGACAGTTTTCTTCTGTATTCTCCAGCAGTGCAGAGAGAGCAGTTATTATAACCTTCTGTGTAGAGAAAGGGAGTCAGGATGGAGGTCAATAGAGGTCAAAGCAGAGGCGTAAAGCATAGAGGCCTGCTGTTTGAAGAAGAGACACCAAGTCAGCTCCTTCTGGACCCCCTTTAGATTCAGAAGCCTGTAAGATGCTGCTGACATAGGTCTTGTTACTCCTCCTTATTATTCCTAAAACAATGAGACAGTGTTTCAGAACATTTCATTACATTTCACTGATTAGGCTACAGAAACAGAGGACTGATGTTTGACAACTGAACAGTTACCTTCACATTACAATCCTTGATGTAAGACTGTTCTTCTCCAGAAAGAATAATGTTCTGCTTGTCTGCGTCTTCCTTGGTCTCTAAAGCCTGTCTCAGTTTCTGCCAGAAGACCCTGGTATCATCTCCAGGTTTGGGCCATTTAAGGTAGGTTTTCTTCTTCACCAGCTTACGCATTTGATAGTAAGGAGACAGATGGCAGGTGTGAATATCCTCCAGGAATACCAGGATCAGCACATCCTTCTGATCATTAAAAAGCCTGAAGTTAGCCATCTGAATTTCTTTGGAACACCAGTTGCTCCTCAAGTAATTGTGGGTGATCAAGCAAATGGTCTTACGACTGCTGTATATTCCGTCCATGATGTTGTCCATGATGGGTCTTCCTGGCTCAAAGTCTCTGTAATGTAGACACAGTCTCCAGCCCTGATCACCCTCCAGATTGGGCACTAGCTCCTCAACAACCCATGGTTCATCTTGGGCGTTGTAGGAAATAAAGGCATCATACTGGAACTCATGTTGGTGGTGCATCTGTTTCTTCTTGCTGTCATACACAAAGGCAAGGAATAGGTAGTATGCATAGATCACTTGCCAGTACAGGAAGTGATGGACAAAAGAGACCAAAAGGGTGATGATGACAACAGCAGAGCTGCAGACAAAGCAGATAAAATCCACATTCACACTACAAGAGTCAGTATTGAGGTCTGCAAGGTACTTGCCTCTTAGTGAAGGTGGGTAGCTGCAAGCGTACTTGCTCAGGTAGACAACCTGGGTATTGTTATTTTTCATAGCCCAGTCAATGAAGAAAGCATTGCTACAGTCACAAGTGAAGGTGTTTTTTTCCAGGTCAAGGTACCTCAGCCGAGGCAGAGACTGAATCAATGTCTTGTTGATGACATCTAGTGTATTTTCAGAAGCTCTTAAGACTGACAGTCTGGAGAGGTTTGCATCTAACAGGAAATTGAGGGAATGAAGCTGAGACCTTTTGAGGATGAGCTTTGTCAGCTGCTGTATGGGATGGAAAACTTCTGCAGAGATTGACTGCTCATTTCCAAATGCATTCTTTGAGAGGTCCAAAAACCACAGTTTAGGGGTGGAGTTAAACGTATCGGGATGCAGATATTGAAGGTCCATGCTTCCACCGTAGAACATTTTCAAGGAGCTTAAACCTTGAAGCAGGTTTGAAGGTATTTTACCTACACCCCGTCGTTGACTATGAATAGACAGAATTTTGAGTGACTTTAAATGTACAAAAGGAGGTAGGTGCAACGTAGTTTCCTTAAATTGAATGAAATTGCTGAACAGCTCCAGCAGTTCTAACTTAGGCATGCCTAAAAACACTGTTGGATCTTTTTTAATCGTGTCCTCTGTTATCCTGTTTGAAGAAAGTTGCAGATGAGCTAAGTTTATAAGCCCTGAGAATGCTTGGCCTTCAATCTCGAAAATCTGATTGTTAGACATGTCCAAGACTCTAAGATTAGACAAACTCTTGAATGTTCCATTTGTGACTGCGCTTAACTTATTGTTTGCCAGTTGTAGCTCCATCAAGGATTGTGGGCCATGTTCGAAAGCACTGCCAATAGTCAATAAATGATTAGTTCCCAGCTTTAGGATTTCAAGATGCTGCAAATCTTTGAACAGGCAGGATCTAATTTCCGAAATTCTGTTGCCGTACAAGTAGAGGTGGGTCAGCTGTGTCAAATTGGTAAAGTCATAACAGCTTAGCTTATCAATTCTGTTTCTACTCAGGTCTATAAACTCAAGTGTTGGGATCATTTGAAATGAATTGTTGACCTGGGACAGTCTATTGAGCTGTAGTTGCAGTTTCCTTAGCTGTGTTAGTCCTTTGAATACAGGTGCAGAAACAATAGATATTTCATTATCAGCTAAGTCTAGCTCTGTCAAGTTGAAGCAGTGTTGAAACATATAATTGGTCAGCGTTGAGATGTTGTTGCCCTTCAGACGTAATACGTTAAGTTCAGGTGAGCATGCAGCCTGTAGAAGAGCTTCTACTTTCACCCCCTTGATTTCATTTAATCTTAGCTTATTCAGTGAAGCCCAAGATGAGTTCTGAAGTAATGCAGTTATGCTCTCCCCTGGAATGTGGACCCCACTCAAGTTAAGTGTTCTTACTGAATTCAGAAAGGCCTTGTCTGTAATGTTCCACAGCATTGATGTATTTTGACCACAGTGTGACATATCAAGGTAGTCTAGAACAGAGAAAATGTTGTCCGTTATTTGGAAGGTAGTCAAAGGATTGTTAGAAAAATCCATTTTTGTCACTGTCAGTGATCTCCTTGACAGCTCATATGAGTTAAATGTGTCAAAACCGTTGCTTCCAACCAATAATTCTTCCAAACTTGGTGATGCAAGCACAGGTTGGACTCTGTGAATCTGCTGGAGCTTATTTTTTGTGAGGTTCAACACCTTTAAACTGGAAACGGTGTTGAAAGCATGTGGGTCGATGCTTTCAATTACATTACCATCAAGACGAAGCGCCTGCAACTTGGTTAGTCCCTGCAGCAGACCTCCTGACAGCCTTTTCAGCCTATTGTTGGCCAGATTAAGATTGGTCAAATTGGGAAAATGTTGAGATGTACCGTCTTGTATTCTTGAGATGTGGTTGTTCGATGAGTTCAGATGACTCAAGTTCCAAATGTCCTCAAAGTCTTTGACTTGGATTTCTGAAATGGAGTTGAAGGAAATGTCTAAATATTTGACCTTGTTGGGTATCTCTGCAGGAACCTTAAAGAAGCCCATTTTGTAGCATAGAACTTTCAACTGGAAAGTCTCATCTTGAACCGTGCAATTCTGTAAAGAAAATGCACCAATCTGGACAATCAAGATGCATAATGAGAAAACAGTTCGTGGTATGTTAATGCTTGAACATTTTGTAGGATTTCCTGCCATTCTTGAACAAGATGGGCTGCTCTCCAGCCCTCTTCTTTAAGGCTTCTTCTTAAATATGGGTCCTGCTTTTAAAATTATACCAGATCCAGCAGATTTGATTTGGAGAAGAGAGCCCACCTAGTCTGAAAAATGACAGTGTCAAGCATGGCCACATGTTGCATCTGGACAGCATAATGATATTCATAACAATAAGCACTGTTTTAGGCAAACCACCAGCTTGTTGAAGTATTAAAATATGTCTGAAACAGGACGGAAATTATTCTTTTGTCTTTTACTGTGACTTCTGTCTACAAATTAGGAGATGTTAGCTAATGTAGGAAGTGATGCTTCCACATACACGACTTTGCTACTGACGAAGGTCCATGCATGCAAAATTCCATTCTGTTGCAATGTCATCATTCTCAATAACATCCTAATCTAACCACACTTTAAAATAACACACACACACACACACATCATCTAAACTGCTTATCCTTCTGGGTTGCGGTGGGATGCTGGAGCCTATCCCAGCTGTCACTTTAAAATAACAGAAAATGTGAAATATAATTAGAACTTATAACTTTTTTAACTTTTTAACCATTTTTATACTTCACAGACACTGTTTTGCATTGTTTTGCATTGCTTGATGCAGTCACTTTTTCTTGGGAAAAAAATACTGACAGTAATGTATCTGTTATTAATTATAGACAGATAGGCTTATAATAGCAATTTGACTAATCAGTTGCAGTATGTAGTAAAGACACATAAACTGATCACATACCTTCTGCTCGATATCTCTTCATGTGATCTCCTGAGACTGTTTCAGCAGTGAGGAAGTGTGGTCAGCTACTTTGAAGCAGAAGTGAAAGTATTTTTCGAGCTAATGAGTCAAGGTGGAAAATTCACTCCCAGGCTTGAATGACAGTTGTCCCACCCGCATTTCAAATATTAAAGGGTCTATGTCCACTTATGATGTGTCTATGTACAAAAACAGCCATGGTTCATTTTACATGGCCATTTTCTAAACTCTCTTTATCCCTCAGAATTAAACAGTATGTGTTTGTTACTGTGCCCTTAAGACTGAAATATGTAAATGGATCCAGATCTAATTGGCTGCTCTGTATTGTGCCACATTTTAAATGCATTCTAGGCTGAAACGCTCCTCATAACTTCAGTGTGATTGTGCAGGTCTAACCTGCTGTCAGCTGAATAGGTGCATAAATGTGGATGCGTTAGTTTTTGTGGCATCACAAATGCAGTAAATTCAAAATGGACTGTTTTTGCAGTTTAATTTTCATACATGAACCGTACAGACTGGGTAGCGAATGATATGTTGGTAGGAAACTTTAACAACGTTGACATAATACATCAAACTCATTTCAAAAAGAGAGGGAAATTTGGTTTTCCATCATATGGGCCCTTTAAAGTAATATGTCAGTAAATAAATACTAACTAATGGAAGATGGAGTTTTATTTGTTGTAGAAGTCTGAAAATTGAAGAAGAACAATAAAAACTGTTAATTTTAAGTGACCTCATCATTAGCTGTCTTTTTACCCATAACCTGTGATTTACTGTGTAACACGGTGGTCTTTTATTGCTCTGTTTGTAATATGTGCTTTGTGTGTCTGTACGTGATGGTCAGGGTCTGGTGTCCTAACACTGCTGTACGTCACTTTCAGGAGATGTCTGTAGAAGCAGCGCACCCACGTGGACATCAGGGGTACTTCAAAATGTCTAATAATCAATCACCGAGCTGCGCTTCAGGAAGGCTCTGGAATAGATTAGTTAGGCCTTTCCCCTTACATCTGTATCGTGACTCAATGGACGCGGTGGACCTGTTCAGAAAGCTCGGAGCTGGAGCAAAGTTTGATTTCAAGCGATTTGGGAAAGATGCAGAAAGGTTTAAGGTGACGACTGTGTGTCTTTTTGCCTCTTCGTGTAAATATTGTCATGAATGGTAGCTTTTTTGTTGAGGTGCTGGCGTTTTGCATGAACTTCAGTTGCTAGCAAAGTCTGTTAGCCGCGGCTAACACGTTTAAAATCCTTCGTTAAAATGTAGCTTAGTGGCTGCATGGACACATGGCTTGAGTTAGCCAGACACCCAGATAGATGCTCGAGAACTGCTCAGCCAGCCAGTCAGTAAAGTTAAACAACAGTCATTTAGCGATGTAGTGAAAGTTTGTTTTCATTTAGCAAAGGCGGGGAGAACACTGTATAAGCCACACGTGGCTAGTAAGCAAGGCTAGCTTGCTGGCTCACAGTGGGAGTAAACAGTCACGTTACAGGACTTTTTATCCTTATCAGACACTAATTTGATCAAAAAAAAAAAAAACACAACACGTCTCCTAATGCCAGTTGTCTGTAGCCCATTTTCAGCCCTCACCGTTCAGCCGTAACATTGAAACCACCTCCTTGTTTCTACAGTCGTTGTCCATGTGTGCCCACAGGACCGCAGGTACTATTTACTTGGTGGATCATTCTCAGCACTGCAGTAACACTGACATGGTGGTGTGTGTGTTGTGCTGGTACGAGTGGATCAGACACAGCAGTGCTGCTGGAGTTTTTAAACACTGTGTCCACTCACTGTCCACTCTATTAGACACTCCCACCTTGTTGGTCCACCTTGTAGATGTAAAGTCAGAGACGACAGCTCATCTGCTGCTGCACAGTTTGTGTTGGTCATCCTCTAGTCCTTCTTCAGTGGTCACAGGACGCTGCCCACAGGTTCTCAGTCCGGCAGCAACACTGGGGTGTTTAAAACTCCAGCAGCACTGCTGTGTCTGATCCACTCAGACCAGCGCAACACACACTAACACACCACAGTGTCACTGCAGTGCTGAGAATGATCCACCAGCTAAATAATACCTGTTCTGTGGTGAGGAACAGGGTTAAAGGGGACTTACAAAGTATGCAGAGAAACAGGTGAACTACAGTCTGTAATTGTAGAACTACAAAGTGCTCCTATATAGTAAGTGGAGATGATAAAATGAACAAGGAGTGTACAAACAAGGAGGTGGTTTTAGTGCTATGCCTAAGCAGGGGAGTGTTCTGTAATTCTGTGGATAAAGTAGGCAAAGCAGTTTGTTTATGTTGAACATTTCATATACAAAGGCAGTGCAAGAAGCTTTTCATGAATAAAAGCAGAAAAACATTTCTATCTAAAGACAGAATGCTTAACTGCAAAATAAGAAAATAATAAATAAAATGTACAATATTACTCAAGCCTTTCCAGCACCTTTCGTGAGGATAATCACCATCTGTAAGGTACTAATCAACCCACATAATAGCAGCCTACCATTTAGCCTACAAGAGAGTTGATTTAACCTAGGATAATAGTTATACTTTAGCCTTTGCCAGCACTCTAGAAAGAGACCTTTCACTGAATTAACGTCAGCCACAACTAGTTATGCTTTGAAGTGATACAAAAAAGTCTCTAAAGAAGTAATCCTTCCTTGGGATAACAGGGTTAGCCCATAAACCTTAGATAACAAATGCACATTTACACTATATTCATTATATATTTTCCAGCGTCCTAAGTAAGGAAGATCATCACTAAGTTATACGTCATAGTAAAACAAGTTGATCAGCCTTGGGACAACAATGCTAGCATCTTCCAACTTCCAAATGAGTTCATTAATTTTAGGATTAAAAAACACTTTTCATTGTTAGATGTTAGATTAACCCCCTTAGCACATTTCTAAAGAAGATAGAGCAAAATGATCAGGGATTGAGTAATAAGGTGATAAAAGTGCAATTACTTCAAGAAAAGCAAAATAAAGACAGCATACATACACATTAGATATATAAATTACCAAAAAAGGACATTGACTACAACAAAACAACAATAATGCAGAGAATGTGAACATTTTGGTCAATGATTTCACAATAGATGGTTTTCCACACTGTCCCATCACTAGTCTAAATGTCCTTTCTTTTCCTGTTGTTTGTGCGGTTAAACAGGTAGCGAGGTCTCAGAGCAAAGACGTTTCTAAGCCCTTAGAGGGGTTTAACTTCTTTGGCATCAACACCCGAGAAGAGGCAGCTGTACACGATGATGAGAACGAAGAAGAAGAGTCAGAAGAGGAACAATCTGCTGTCACACAAAAACGGAAACATAGCAACAAGGATGAATCGTTGAGCAAACCGAGGAAGAAACAGAAAGCGAATAAGGAAGAAACTAATAGTGAGAGCCAGTGTTTATGACAGTGTTTGACACTTCATGCCAGAACAGTTCATGCCATTTTATTCATTATCAATCTCTGACCTGCTGCTGTAGAATCTTAAATCAAGCCAGTGTTGAAAACCTGCTTGTTTAGATCTGCATTTGCTTGTCTTACTCTTACCTTATTGCTGTATATATTGCTACATAGATGCAGAAAACAAGACTGATGGTGGTGAGGAGGAAGAACTTGAGAACAGGGGGATTCAGTGGCTGTCATCACAAGACAAGAAGGCAAAAGGGCCTAAGACAAAGGCCAAAGACAAGCTCTCAATGAAGAGATTAAAACAGCTTCACAGTGAGAAGGTAGGAAAATCTCTGTCTTTCACTGTCTTTGTTTTTTATGATTACGAACAAGTTTTAGGGGATGTTTAATATCTTCAGCAGTATCTCAAACTAAGGATGGGCAGTATGATGATATTTAATGTTATCGTGATCAGTGATGTTACCGCAGCATATTGTGGATATTATTTAGTGAATGTAATACACTGACTAATTGAATGTTTCTTTAAAGAGAGCATCGTTAGTCCTTTTTAATTGTATTTAGTGCAGCCGAGTATGTGAATAAAAATGTGGCCGTAGTGGTTCTTTCCTGTCTGTTTCAACCTATCAAAGCCAAAAATAAAATATCATTATTAGGCCTGACCTAAGTTATTTGAATACTCAAGTACTAAAGTTATTTTAGTTTTCAGTTCTCTATTTAGTGTGCAGAAGGTTTGTAAGATTGTAGCCTAAAATAAATGTAATCAATAAAGGCCTTTAGATAGTAATTGTTAATATAAAAGTGTTAGAAATAAATTATAGCTGGTTTAATTGAATGCTTCATAAATTAATGACAACTATCCACATCACCTCAGAGCACAACAAACTGCTCCTCTCTCGACATAGCCAGTGAAGCTAAAAGATGGGTGGGAGCACTTTCAGTTATCAGACTATAAGAAAAATGCTCAGTGAAAAAATTGTGATAAGAGGCTGGTATACCATGAAAGCACAAAGTTTGATGAATCATCTCAAATATGCAAATATAGTGATCCTTATCTGAAAACCGCCACGCATTCAATCCACACTGCCTTCAGCTCAGCTCTGTCACACAGCTGTTTCAGGCAGGAAGATCAACAGCCCTAATTGTGATGTGTATTGTGGATTGTGTGTAAAATGTGTTCAAGTATTGTGATTTTTTTTTTTTAAATCATACTCCGTGTCCTTTTCTCTGAGACACAATCTATAAACATCATTCTTTTCATCTGATGAACCTGTGTGCTTGTTTTAACTAAATGTTTATTTCAGGTCAATCAGATCAGGCACAGTAACAGGATAAATGTGCATGGCACAGATGTCCCAGACCCTCTTAGCACGTTTGAAGAGCTTCAAAAGGAATATGGGCTGGACCCAAGGATCATTCAGAACATCAAAGCAGCAGGCTTCCAAACGCCCACACCCATTCAAATGCAGGCCATACCACTCATGATGCATGTAGGTTGATGTCGGTCAGTTATTTCTATATAGATAAAATGCTTTTAAATATTTGTCTGTGTTTATCATTTGTTATTAATCTGTTGTGAGTGAAGCAGAATTGCCAAGACTTTAGTACAGACTTAAGAGCACTGGTTCAGTTCATAACTAAACTGTACTAAAAGTACAGTTTACTTATGTTTAAAAATTCAGATAACATCTGGGATTTAACAGTTTTGTTCTCTTTGTTTCAGAGGCGAGAGATCCTGGCATGTGCCCCCACTGGCTCTGGTAAGACCATGGCCTTCTGCTTGCCCTTGCTGGTCCACCTCCGCCAGCCACTCAACAAGGGCTTTAGGGCCCTCATCGTAGCCCCTACCAGAGAGTTAGCCAGCCAGGTGAGATTTTATCACTGACAGTACAGTTTAATATAACTGCTTTCAGTTATTGGTAACACTTTAAAACTGTAAAACTGACTTGCATTTTTTCTTTGTTTGGTTGTGCACTTGCTTGTAGACGCACAGAGAGCTGCTCAAACTATCAGAGGGAGTGGGCTTCAGAGTTCACATGATCAACAAAGGAGTGGATGCAGCCAAAAAATATGGTCCCAAGTCAGCTAAGAAGTTTGGTAAGTCATCATTCCATAATCCTTCAAGAGTCAGTGCTGAGGAAATTATGTGCTGCTTGTTTATCAGACATGCAGACTTGTTGCCTTTTGTTTTGAGTGGTGCAAATGCCATTCACGTGAATCGTATAGGATGTTGTAGATCTGATGAGTTTTTGTCCTATTTTTGCAGGCCCTCTAGTGGTCATTACACTGACTCTAATATTTTTTATTAATATGATCAAATTAAATATCCCCCCCCCCTTACTCTGTTATCAAATGAACTAGGACACAAATCTCTGTGTGTGAAATATTGTGATTCTGTGTTGAGCTGCTAACGAGCAATAAGGGAGGAAAAAGGAGGGGTGAAAACTCCCTGCTGTGAAAGCTATTCACACCATTTCACACAAACAGCGATACCTAAATGAAACGGACAACATTACTTTAGCTTTCTTCATACCTTCAAGCCTAACAACTGCCACAATATTTATGTTCATTAAAAACACTTTTCCAATTGTTTCCTGCTTGCACATTTAAGAAAGGCGAAAATACAGTTTGCTTTTGTTTTTTGTTTTTTAATTATACACATTTCTATCTAAATATATGAGTTATTAAAGACGAACGGTAGCTAAAGAGAAAAATAGGTCAACTGAGGGACCTCCTCCAAAACAGGCCTTTTATGGCTACTAAAAAGGAGGTTATTTTGGGAAGGGCGGGATCTACTGAGGATCTACTAGAGTATTCTGAGGAGGAAAACCCTCCTCTTCCCCAAGCACAGCAGCAGTTTACACTAATTGTCAGGCCAACCCACAGATACAGTATTTGCTTTTGATTGGACAGTCAGAAATAAGATAATATTTCTAAAAAGTGAAAAGACAGCCTTGATTTGTAAGCAGTGAATTAATTTCATTATCTCACATTCAGATTTTGTTTTTCAATAGCTTTTAAACAGTGTCCAAAAAAGGCTAATAGATTATCATTAATTGCAACCAAGACAATCAGCTAACGCTTTACCTTTGTCTGAAATTGATTTTGTTAATTTCTGTGAACTGTGGATCATTATGAGAGCTTAGCAGCCCTCTACAAATTACTTTGTAAAAACCAGGCACCGGGGCCCTAGCATGAGATGTCGTTTTGAAGCCAGTAGAATATAAATATATAAATATAAAATATGTGCATAGTGGCCTTGTTTATAATAACGTCCCAAAAAGAAAGATGTCTGCCCAGTTTGTACAAATTTATCGTTAGACTTTGGTATGGTAAGCAACAGGTTTTTAACAAATACTTAGAAAACAGTGGGTTTTAGGACCTGACTTTACTTGGATTGTTGCATAGTAGTTGGACTCAATAAGCATTATAAATTAACTATAGAATTCCACAGTAATTACTGCTGAATTGTAGTCTCAGAATCAACCAGAATTATGGTAAAATCATTGTTGGACCCTGCTATAGGGAACGGTTTCTGAACTTTTGATCCTTTTTTTGACTGCTCATGAATGTTAATGTCTGGTTTATTTGACAAATCTAACCTTTCTTTCTCAGATATACTGGTGACTACTCCTAACAGGCTGATCTATCTGCTCAACCAGGACCCACCAGCTGTTGATCTCAGCAGGTGAGCTGCAAAAACAGATGCACAGTAATCACTGAATCAAACACTCTAACAGAACAGGCTCTTTATGCATGTGCTTATGCTTATTAAGCTGTATTTTTGTCTGTGATGCTGTTAAGGTTTAACTGTAAAGGTTACTTTGCTCTCTTGCTTGCAGTGTGGAGTGGCTGGTGGTGGATGAGTCTGATAAGCTTTTTGAAGATGGCAAAAGTGGCTTCAGGGATCAGCTGGCCACAATCTTCCTGGCCTGCTCCTCTCCAAAGATCTGCCGAGCATTCTTCAGTGCCACCTTCACCACGGAAGTTGAGAAGTGGTGCAAACTCAATCTGGACAACCTTGTCTGTGTTAACATTGGACCCAGGTACAGAAATGGATCTTTATTTTATATTAAGAACAATTAATTGATGAAGTTGATTAGTTATTGATTATGGAATAAAGGCAATGCGTCATTTACTTAGAGACAAAAGCGCCATAATGTTCTGTATCTCGTAATATACACAGCCGTTCAGACAGATTGCAATAAACTAAAGAAGGCGATATGTGTTTGTTCCACCATAATATAAGAAATGGCTTGTTGAACAGATGAAACTTTGAATGATGGCTATGTTGTGATGATTCCTAGGTTTTCTTGCTTATTTCTTAGTAACACCGGCACTATTTTGGCTTCTCTGATGTCTAATTTTATTAAGCTCATTTACCTGCCATGTTTCTGTCTGTAGGAACTCTGCTGCAGAGACAGTAGAGCAGGAGCTTCTGTTTGTAGGCGCGGAAAACGGCAAGCTGCTCGCCATGAGGGACTTGATTAAAAAGGTTGGCGAGATTTGAACATTTTAAAAATCAAGGAGAGAAGAATTAATAATAGCTGATGAGAAAACCAAAAGACACACATGCACAGAAATAGGTGTGCATTAAGAATTTTGGTACACATCATGGCCAAAAGTAAATGGCTACTTTACTATGGCTACTATGGCTGCTGTTTTTTTGGTACACCAGAACAATCTATCGAGCTCTACCTAGCACTCACAACCCAGGTCAAAACTGCCTCTGTTGGTTGAGAGCTTCATAGATTGGGTTTCTATATCCAAGCAGCCACAAACCAGACAAAGATCATCACTATGCGCAATGCCCACCATCGATTGGAGTGGTGTGAAGCACAGCGCCATTGCACTTAATAGAAGCACATTCTATGGAGTTATCAATTGCGCTTCCATCTGGAAGTCTCATGGATGAATCTGGGTTTGGTGGATGGCAGCTCTAGCCCAAACCATGTTTGGGATAGAGCCCAAACCATGTTGATGTTATCCATAAGGTTGGTATGGTGTGGTGGGTAACACCTCTGCCCTCTACGCTGTAGACTGAGGTTTGGTCCCCTTGCTGGGCAAGCACCCTACACTATACCAATAAGAGTCCTCGGGCAAGACTGCTAACACTCTTTTCTCCTACCTGTAAAAAAAAAAAAAATGACCACATTGTAAGTTGCTCTGGATAAGAGCGTCTGCCAAATACCATAAATATAAATGTCACGAATGAAAAACTTTGGCAACAAATTGTGTTATCAATTAGTTGTCATGATGACATTTGTGTGCACATTTACATCACTTGAATGAGAGCAGCGGAGACTACAGTACAGGGTTTATGCATGATTTATCTAGATAAAACATGTTCATGACAGAAAAGCTCAGTGTGGTGAAAAACTGCTAAAACCACAGTAAAAGTGTAGTCAGAAGTTAAAAACAGTGTGGGTTCTATTTTGGTTTTGCAAAATAAACACAGTTGGCTGAAGGGATGAGCTGCATGGCTAAATTATACTTATTTGTTGCAGATGCTTACAGATCTGCATTTCCACATGGATGCAGATTTTTTAAACGCTTTTTTTATTTTTTATTTTTTTTTTATTTTGGCTTCCTGCCTGCACAAAAACACTGTTTTAGGTTGCTGAGGCTTTGGAAAATACTTTCCAGGGTGGAGATTTCAAAAATTCTGTTTTGAGTGTTTTAATGTGTGTTACGACAGCAAAGCATATTGATGCTCAAAATTAAAAAAAAAAAAGGTGCATTGTTTGTGTGTCCACATACTTTCGGCAATGTAGTGTACAGTAGTCTGTAGTATAATTTTTAGAGAATCTGGATTCCAACCTTCTGTAACTCTGAAATATTTTTGCAGGGTTTTATGCCCCCCATGCTGGTGTTTGTACAGTCCATTGAACGAGCCCGAGAGTTGTTCCATGAGTTGGTGTACGAGGGCATTAATGTGGACGTAATCCATGCTGACCGCACACAACAACAGGTTTGTTAAAAGAAAAGAACAATGAGTGATATTGTTTCTGAAAAGCCTTACAGGAACTGGGATGAGCAAGATTTCAGTAAAAGTTGCTGTGGATCATAACCATTTTGTTTATCAGTAACGAACTTTAAGAAGTTAACAGTTAAATTTCAGATTGTTTTGTTTGCCCTTAATAGTTCTGCGAAGTATTTCAATATTTATTTTTGTCAACTGATTGCACAGCTTGTTAATTAGTCTGGACATTTTTAGCTGAAATCTGAGAATGCTTGCATATGTTACAAGATAAATCCTAAAAGAATCGTAAACAAAACAGTATATGGCTACTTTTATTATTTCTCATAGTTTTTTACATTTCTCTAATGTTTAGAAGTCCTGAGTTGTTGTTTTGCTATGCGCTGGATTTATTTGTATGCAATTGGACAATTACAATGTAATTACATTGTAATTAAGTTGATTTACATTTACTCTACATTTGACATCTCCATCTCTGACTTTTTGTTGATGTCAAATTACAAAAACATGGCAATAATATTTGGTCGTTTTTTTTCTTCAAAACATATTGAAATCATAAAATTGATGCTCTTCTCCAAACATTCAGTGTTTTGATGGACTTTTTTTTGGCATTTTGAATATGATGTGTTTGTGTTAATCTGTAATTACTGAGGCATTGAAGGGTTAAAGGAACATCTACCTATTTTGTGAAACTCAGGAAACATTTGCATTCATTTCAAACATAGACAAATACTTGGCTTTAATTAAATTGCCACTGTTGACCAAAGCATGCATTCATAGTTTTCTCTGTGTAAAATGGTTTCACAAAAATGTTCTAGCTTCATTTAAAAATGACAGCCCTGGGAAATAAAACAGTAACACCAGATTTAGAAACCAAACTTTTTCATATGCATAATAATAATAATAATAATAATAATAATAATAATGCCTGTTTATAGTGTTTTTGCCGAAATTATGATGCAGATCTGTTTCTCAGTCTAGCATTGCCTGCAAAGGCTTGAACAATTTCTACTTCAGTACGCTAGGTGGCGATATGCATCTTTTGCTCACAAGGCAAGGAGGAGTCAAAAGTTAGGAGCCTTTTTGAATTTTAAATTGAGCTTTAAGGAATGCACAATAATGATCATTATATGAATTGATAAAGAAAAAATACAGTGTAATAACATTTTTGTCCAGGTCCTGCTGTGGAATTGAGCAAAACTTGTACTGTAAGCTTATTGTTTTAACGTTTACCATATTTAAAATGTAGCATTAGGTACACAAGTTTAGCATTAGGTACACAGTTTAATAATGTACAGTTTGTTATACTCATGTAGGCTAACATCTTTTCTGATGTTTTTTCTCTCTTTGTGACCAGAGGGATAACGTAATAAGCAGTTTCCGCTCTGGTAAGATCTGGGTGCTGATCTGCACGGCTCTAATGGCCCGAGGTATCGACTTCAAAGGGGTCAACTTGGTCGTCAATTATGACTTTCCCACCAGCGCTGTGGAGTACATCCACCGGATAGGTCAGTCCCTACAGGTTAATCTGTCCACTGCCATATTTATATCAGCTGCAGTTCTTCTGTAAAAGGACGTAGTTAACTTCTATTCTTCTTTATGATTTCATCCTTCTGTAGGCCGCACAGGAAGAGCAGGCCATAAGGGGAAAGCCATTACATTTTTCACAGAAGCTGACAAACCTCTTTTGCGCAGGTAACAGTATGACTAACATAGTGTGAATGACTAGCAACGCGTTAGGGAAGATTCATGTTTATGCTGATCTGCCTCACTTGTACTTTCGTTTTTCCCCTGTTTTTATCCTCAGCATTGCCACAGTAATAAAACAAGCTGGATGTCCTGTGCCTGACTACATGATTGGATTCAAGAAAATAAAAAGGTGCCCCCCCAGTCCTTCCTTCCTTCCTTCCTTTCTTCTATCTTCCCTCATAACTGTTTTTCAGCCCCTCCTCCCTTTTTCATTTTTTTTGCCAACTAAGAATGTAAGAAAACCAAGTCTGGTATCTCTTCTCCAAAACATTGTTTCTAAAGGGAAGTGGGCATCGAGACTGTGATCAAGTGTCTCATGTTTCTATGATTTTAATATAACTTTCATCTCCACAGCAAAGTCAAACGGCAGCTTGAGAAGAAGCCACCAAGGAGGTCAACAATCCGCACAATGCCTCGCTTTCTCATCAAAAAGAAACCTGACAAGCGGAAAAGGTATAACTCTCAGTCTTACTAACTACACAGTTCCTGTATGAAGCATGATGTAAGCTTGAAGTGGAATTGCCAGTCAAATTTAAATGCAGCTGTTGTACTGAAATGTGATGTACACCTTTTATTTATCTGTTTTTCAGAAAAGAAAGAAAAGTTGAGGCACACTCGAAAGCAAATGGAGTAAAACCAGAAGAAAGTACAAATAACTGAAATGGGGAAATTGTGTCATATGTGTGTGTGTAAAAATTGTGAATTCTTTTCTGCCTGACCTCTGTTTCTAATAAAATTCAACAACTTACAAACAAATGTTTGATTTTTTTGTTTATTTCTATAGCAGGGTACTCATTGCTGATGCACCAGTTAAGCTAGTAGAAATGTACAAACTGCAAATGTGGTTCTAGGTAATAAGAATAACAGCCTTAGCTTTCCTACCGGTTTTGCATTTTCCGGTGTGCGCCTCGTTTCGGCGTATGCAAATACTTTGTGTGGTTGTGGTTTTATGGGGTGGTGCATATATTAGTGTTTCAGAGTACATGTTTAATCTCTCACTGTATCAGTTTGACTGCAGCTTACAAGTTGCTGTATCTTACTCAGGCAGCTTTATTTTGCTGAGTAATGTATCGTTGAATTCTTTTGAGAACTTCAGATTTTTTTATCATTAGTTTCTTAAATGAAGGGACTACCTGATACATGGACATTTTGGCAGCTTCTCCTAAGACCGTCTGAGGGTTTGGAGTCTCGGTTCTTGTCTCAGTGATCAGTTCCAGATGGCTGAAGAGGCTGATCGGTAATTTTTATGTGATTAACCAAATTATTGTGTAGATTGGCTGTGATTTCAGGGCAAGAATCTTGGGTTATTTGTGCCAAATTGCTTTACAGTGTATCAATTTTCAGTAGTAATTCAGACAAATTCAGCTTTGTGTAAACTGAAAGTGTTTCTCTAAAACTTGAAGTAAACTTGTTCAGAGTTAAACTGTACTAATACAATTTTAATGAACATGAAAATCGTAAGACAAACCTTGTTTTGGGGGGTTTTGATAGGCGGCGCTGTCTGTAGCCTGCATTTCCTCTCTGGAGTGAAATTCTGTGGTGGTGTGCAAGCGAGATGGTAGGATATTTCTAAAATGGATCAAATTTGTAGAAGTACATATTTTTAGCATCAACAGTGTATTATGAATGCCCATTTTAATTCATAACATTCATGTCGTTAGTCTAATACTCGAGTGACATATATCTGTTAAAGTGATCGGCAGCAGGTCCCTTTGTTTGAAATGGGAGTTTCAAGCTTTTCTTTAAAGTCTAAATAGATTTTTATTTCTCATGTAGATGCTAAACATGAATTGTTCTGAATTTAATGTCAGTTAAATAAGTTTGATAGCTTGCAGTTGGGCCTTGTCGCTTATTTGTTGATGAAGACCGCTTTTTTTGTTGATGAAGGCTCATGTTTGCCGAAGGCCGAGGCCTGTGTGGTGCAGTGTATATAATATGAAAGTATTGAAATTCAAAATCTATAATAAAAATGCTTGCTGAGTTCTAACGTTGCTATTTTCTATCCAGATAAATCTGAGTATGGGATATAATTTTCAGTTATTACTACTATGAGTTGGGCATAACAGTGATTGGCTAGAGAACGATAACACTTAACCGTAATATACATCGTTTATTTTTGGTTGCTGTAATATGCATTTTTTAAACGCTGGCTATCTAAGGCATCTTTTAAAGGACAATGACATTAACTTTAAAATTAGCTCTTAAAATCTCGTCGAAAGAGAAATACCATCGAGTTCTCAACATTTCAACGTAACTATGTTTTAAGATGTCTACGGGGGCGATCAGAGTGGTTTGGTGTGAAATGCTCCAATCCAGAGAAACTTACCGGGTCAGAATTATTGATAGTGGTGGTGATAGGAACTAGATGTCTGAAGCAATTAATGCCTCTAAAAGCTCCCTCACAGAAAGTTACTGCACTAAATGAATGCGCTGCTTGATTCCAGAGACATTGCTTTATGATAGTTTTGACATTTTTAAAAAATCCTTTACATGCATTGCATTCTAAGGCAAGACAGTAACCAAAGATTTTTTTCCCCCAAATTTACTACTATTTTACTGTCATTAAGATTACATATAAGAATTCATAAGACGTGCAGATTTATTGCATAGCAAATTTAACATCTACAATTGAACTGTTGATGTTACAACCACTGGTTTCTATTACCACCACTGTAAAGAAATCTGAGTTCAGAAAGTTCCTTTTTGATGCACCATTTCACATCAAATCAGTGAAAATCTGCTTTAAAAATTTTAATTTTTTATGCTGCACATAACTGACAGGTTATATGGTGCTACTAGAATAATACAGAGATATTTTGATGTATTAATATGCTCTGCGCCAATTTACGCAGATTCATTGTTGTTTTATTGAATACAGAAATACACTGACCGGCCACTTCAGTAAGCATCCTGTTCTTCAATGGTCTGGACGACCCAGGACCACCATAGAGCAGTAACACTGACGTGGTGGTGTTGCGTTAGTGTGTGTTGTGCTGATACAAGTGGATCAGACACAGCAGTGCTGCTAGAGTTTTTAAACACTGTGTCCACTCACTGTCCACTCTATTAGACACTCCTACCTTGTCAGTCCACCTCGTAGATGTAAAGTCAGAGACGATAGCTCATCTGCTGCTGCACAGTTTGTGTTGGTCATCCTCTAGTCTTTCATCAGTGGTCACAGGACGCTGCCCACAGGACGCTGTCATCTGGATATTTTTAGTTGGTGGACTATTCTCAGTCCAGCAGTGACACTGAGGTGTTTAAAAACTCCAGCAGCACTTCTGTGTCTGATCCACTCAGACCAGCACAACACACACTAACACACCACCACGTCAGTGTTACTGCAGTGCTGAGAATGATACACCACTCAAATAGTACCTGCTCTGTGAGGGTCCATGGGGGTCCTGACCACTGAAGAACAGGGTAAAAGGGGGCTAACAAAGCATGCAGAGAAACAGATGGACTACAGTCTGTAATTGTAGAACTACAAAGTGCACCTATATAGTAAGTGGAGCTGATAAAATGGACAGTGAGTGTAGAAACAAGGAGGTGTACTTAATGAAGCGGCCAGTCAAATCAAATACTGCGTGTTAACAGTGTTGTTAGTGTAGTCTAATGAAATAAATGTTGCTTTTTAATTTAGGGCACCGATAATTCTAAAAACGGCCTGAAGATAAACTCAGCAGAGAGACCAGACACTGACTGTGCCGGTTATCTGGTGGGACAAGAGAAGGTACTGTGCTTTACCTTTGCAGTTCTGGACTTGTTTATGATGTATCCAGTATTATTATATCCACAGCACAGACAGACAGACATGTTGTGTTGATGTTCTGAGTGAAGATAAATCATCCTCTACATCAAGCATGCTCGGTCCTGGTCCTGGAGATCTATCACCCAACAGAGTTCAGATACAACACACCTGTCTCTAATATTCAGAAGCTCCTGATGGCCTTCAGTACCTGGGTTAAGAGTGTTAGATCAAGGTTGGAGCTAAACTCAGTAGGGTGGAAGACCTTCAGGACCAGGATTGAGTACCACTGCTCTACGGGGAAAAAATGTTAATATATAATGTGACATATTTGAAAAACATTAAATAAAAAATGTACCATAACTTGAGCACAGGCCACGTTTTATGCCCCCCCCCCTAAAGAATGTTAAATTCGGCAATAACAATAAACAGTAATTGTGCATTCAAATGTGCAGAAGTGTGTTCTCTGGAAAAGATGTCACTTATTTTTATTTAGAAAATCAACACAGTGCTGTTTCACAAGGGGCACCAAAACCTTTGTACACAACAGCAGGTTGATTGATTGATTGATTGATTGATTGACCTGTCCCACACACTGACCATAAAATACCTAAAAAACAATACAAACAATACACACAGACAAAGAAGAACATGGCCATTTATAACAGCTCCTTAAAAAAATACCTGTTTATCTGAAAAGTTAACTGTTGTTGGATTTTAGCTGAAACTTAGTATTGACTGATTCACCTGGAACTCACATGGTAATTTGATAGATATTAAACAGTCTGATTTTTTCCTTGCTTATTTTCTTTTAGGTCCCAACTCAGTGTGTGGGAAACCCAGAGGGACATGGGTATGTGGTGATATATGAGGATAAAACCTTCACCATGACTAAACAACCTCCAGTAAGTGTCCTTTAGTGTGACAGCAGCATTCCTAACACAAGATGGCTGTTGCTAAGTGTTGGGTGTAAAGTTTTTTTTTTTGTCCGCTTTCCTTTTTTTTGCTATAGGCAGAAGAGGACTTGGATCTAATCATCATGGAGCTATGATGAGGTGAGATTTGAGACTGTTGACACAAAAGTGCTGTCCTTTTTTAAACAAAAAGAAGCATTTCAACACTCAGGGCCAGATTTATTAAAGCTGCCTATGTAAAATTGAAAGAAGCAGCATTGCTGAGTGAGGACATCTAAAACACATTGTGTGTGTGCTGCTGTGAGACCCGCAAAGCCTGAAATAATAGTGGTTAGGGTCAGATTTTAATGGAGCTTTTTGTACCACATCAAATGTCTTTCGTATTATTGTCACTTGCACAGGCTCAGCTCTGGCACAACAATGAAGACATAATGACAATAGTAGATAATTCACTTACATCCTTGGGAAAACACTTCCTTCAGCAAGTATTTGATGTGTTGGTGGAAAAGAACATCCACTGTTTGGTTCAGTATTTTTGGGCTTGGTGCAAATTTTTCATTTAGATATTGGTTATTTAGACTCAGGAAATCTTCAACATTGTAATTTTTATATCCACCATATCATTGCTGTCATGCAAAAACCTTGTATCTCCATTTTTTCAATTTTTACTTATGACGAATGGACCAATATAAATGGTCCAAACTACTTTAAAAAAATCTTGTCACATTAACGTCCATTAAAGGTTAATAATCCTTCTCCTGTAAAGTTATGATTTTTGAGTTTCATTCTGACAGGAATGATGAGGACAGCTCAGCTGACATTCCTCCACACCTCACAGCTTCTTATCTATAGTCAATCCACACTGACTGTTGAATCATCTATCAGGGGTGTCAAGTCTTATCCACAAAGGGCTGGTGTGGCTGTGGGCTTTCATTCCATCAAAGCAGAAGCTCACCTAATCAATCGTTCGAAGACGTAGACTAACTGATTAAACAAGTGGAATCTTATGTGCTTCTGCTTTGTTGGACTGAAAACCTGCAGCCGCGCCAGCCCTTTGCAGATAAGATTGGACACATCTGCTCTAGATGGTCTGGGGCTTGACTTAACCTAACCTCTGAGCCTTTGATAGAACTGTATAAATTCCATGTGTCTTGCTAGAGGTTGCACAGACTAATTGAATTGTCGACTTCACTGCTTGGCGATGATGCTTCAAGCTTGATGTCGACTAGTCCCTGATCACATGTTTGACACCATGGACACCTCAGAAAAGTCAACAGTTGAGGAGCCTGGTGACTTCAGGGACTGTATCTCCGTTTTCCTGAAGGCTAGCAGTCCAGGGCTCGTTATAAAGGGCACATGATTCTCTACTGACCTGTGAAGTTTGTCTTCATTCTAACATTTCTTTGTCGATCTGCAGTACTTCAAAGATCAGATATTGAACAACGTTTTCTCAGTTTCCCAAAGACTACAGTAAAAATTCATGGTCGTTGGAGAGGGGGGAGCAATGCCCTATAATCCTTAATCGTTTACTCTTATTTTCGCCAAGTTATGGCGCTCTAAATTTCTCTGACTCTCTGGACCTCCGCGGGGATAAAGTGTCTCGGCCATGGAGCGCCTAAGTCAGATACAAATTTACAAGATTCCCAGGTCTGCATCCCCGGTTCCCTGAAGGCTAGCAATGTGATCCATTGCTCGTTGGAAAGGACATGTCACACTCTACTGACCTGTGGAGTTTGGCTTCGTCACAGAGTCAGGATTTTGAAAATCACTTGTTGCAAAGCATTCCTTTCTCCTGTGGTTTTATTCATGATAGCATCAATGGTTAGTCAGCCCCTAGTCTGAAACCTTCATGGCCAGTAGTTTCTGCAAATAAACAACATTTTCATCAGTCTAAGAACTGTCTGAGGTTAATGTTTAATTGCACTCTTACACTGCTTTTTAAATACTGCCTGGCACCAGTAGTTGGCACTCCTGTGCATAGTTTACATGATTAACTATAGCACTAAATGTTGATTTTAGGTGCATTATGAGTGCATACTGCAGCTACATCATGACACATTTTGCGCTATGCCTTCTCATGCATGTACATACATCTAGCCCTCAATATGTACCAATTTGTACCATTCTGAAATCTTGTTTGTGCTGTGCAAGGAAATACTAGAATTCTATACAACTACTGTACTTTGTTTGTTTGTTTGTTTTTTCAGATGGCCGACACTTGTTCCCAAAACAGTGGCTACATTGAAAGAAAGGCAAATAAAAATTTTCATTATGACTTGACTTGTTATTTATTTGTGAATGTGAAACGATGTGAATTTTAGTCATTATCAGTTGCCACCCACTAGCTCCCCCATAGCATTATCATACCAACCAGGGTGGGTGGTTTGTGTTTCCTCTAAGATATGTGAAGCCAGTCATCCTACCTTTGTACAGTCATTGGACAGCTGTTTACAGTTTGCACACCCCTGGCCAAATTACATATTTTGTTGGCTTTTGAAGTGAAAAGAAGTAAACACAATCTCTGCAGCAAACTATTTAAAAAATAGCAATTCCAGTATGTGGAAAAGTTTGTACACCCTTCCTGTTGTTAAGAACTTAACTCTTTAGGCCTTAATTGACTTGTGAGAATTGGTTAGGCAAGTCAAGAACTGTCAAAGCTAACTGATGGGGAGGGCTATAAAAAGATTTCAAAGTGCCTCCAGCTCACAGTTTCCACTGTCTAAAATGTCCTTAAGAAAGTCTCAAAGATGAAGAAAACTCTCTGATAGAACTGACACAATTGTGATGGTGCACCATTTTACTGTACTGTGATGCTTATATCTGCATGGAACAGTCAGTGAAAAATAACCCAAGAATATCACAGAACTAGAAGCATTTGCAAGCGAGACTGAGTGAAAATACAGAGTATAGAAACAGAGAACTTGTGGGAAGCAGAGAATACAGAGCCAAAGAGAATCCTTACTTCATAATAATGTTAAACAGCGGCACCTGTTCGTTTAACTTTTATCAGGAAACTTTATGCCAAAATGCTCAATGGGTGCAGTTTACACAAAGAAATTTCAGGAATCTCACATGAGGACAAAGAACAGAACAATACACACGTATATACTGGATAACATTACAGAAATTGGAATAATGAAAGAAATGAGTGTATGTGACTGTATGTAAAATTCCATCATATTTGACAATACTCATAATATTAACTTCATTATACTTATTGATACTTAACTGATGATTATATTTGATGCTCTGAAAGCTTATTTAACCCATGAATACTATATGAATAAGTTTTATTACACACTCCTATAACCTAAGAATAGCTCGACCAGTTTGCATTAACGTCCATGTGGTTAATGAATAATAAACGTTATCATCATTATCATCATTACTTTTTATTTCCCATGCTCAAGGATGGTTTACACAATTAGAAAGTTCCAAAATGCATAATCAACAATAAATAAACAACACAAAACACACACACTCCACGGTTCCCACAGCTAGCGAGAGTCCACTGACAACGGTAGTCACTTTTGCTAACCCAGAAAGAAACCTTAACTCCGGGAGAAAGTCTCACTTCGCAACTATTGTGCATCACACAGAAGGCCGGCCCAGGAAGCCTCAAAGGCCGAAAATGTCCTCAGCCATGAAGGGGTAGCATTTTCCTGCAGCAGAACACTACCAGTCCAGGCAGCCTCATAGCTGCAATGCAGCATCATCCAGGTGGCTGGGCCAGGCAGCCATGTAGCTGCAATGTAGCGTCGATCAGGTCCCAGGTTCAGAAAGCCTCGTAGCTGCAATACGGCATCACTCAAGCGGCTGGTCCAGGCTGCATCATAGCTGTGATGTAGCATCATCAAACGGCCAGCCCAAAAAGCCACTGAGCCATGGGTGGAAAATCGCTCTTGATTGCTATCACAGTGGATATGATGGTAAACTTCTCAGCCAGCAGGGAAACATCAAAACATACACACAAACAATACAAAACAAATGAAAACGATATAAAGTGGCAACCATATTGCACCAGTGTACTTACAATAGAACACACATGCACACAAGCCTTAGTATGTAATAATCTTAAGGGGTTAAAATTGAAAACTTTCAAACATTACATTCAACATTTTGTTGATTTTCTAAGTTTTGATTTTGTTGATTTTCTGTTTTGTTGATTTTCTAAATTAGTACACATCCTTTACAGAGAGCACACTTATGCACATTTTAAATAAACTCTTCCTTTATATTTGCTGAGTTTAAAATCATAAAAAAGCATGAATGTGGCCTGTGCAAGTTATGGCACATTTAATTATAATAAAATTATAAAAATAATAAAATAATAAAATTAATGACTGGAATGAAGGTGCACCAGTCTCTACATACAACAGGCCTGTATGTGAGGGTGGTTAGAAAGAAGGCATTACTGAAGAAAGAACACATCAAAGCACATCTGGATTTTATCAGAAAACATCAGTGTGACCCAGCTAAAATAAAGGATAAGGGTTTCTGGGCAGATGAGACAAAAATTGAGGTTTTTGGCCAATATTTTTAAAAGCTATGTGTGGCACAAACCTAACATTGCCCATTCCTCAAAAAAAGCCATAACAGCTTCCGGACTGTTCATGATTTGTTAATTACACAGTTATTACACAGCTTATATGTGTTTTGTAAACCAATATTAATATATTTATTAATGATGAATAATTCTAAATACCTGAGCAGTTCCTAATTAGCTAATTGTGAACAAAAAGCTAACAGATGTCTTAAACTAATGATACCAAATATTCAGTCCATAGCAAGTACACCTCTCTTTGTAAATTATTATAATACAATTATTATAATAGCTGTCTTTGTTTGTCATGGCTGACAGCACTTACCTGGCTAAGACTATTTGCTAGAGGCTCATTTGATGGATAAACCCATCAGCTGTAAAGACATATACAGGAGTTTCAGCTGATAAACAAATAATTGGACCATTATGTCCAATCGGATGCAACTGCATTCAGTTCCAAAGTAAAATTTTATGGTAGTCTGAAACTATATGTTGAGATTTTAATATGACTCATCATCCAGCTGCTGTGTCACATCACTAAATCGATGCTACAAATGACACACTCCCATAAGAAATGACTAATTGCCCTTTCGCTCACCATCTTACCGTACATTCACATGTTCTAACATGATTGTACAATAAGATGGAAAGAAAAGAGTAAGGTAAGTAAAAACAACTTAAAGTAAAGGCCAGTCTCAATCAGTCTCCAAACCTGTATACTGTAGAATTTGCATGGAATGAACTATAGGAGACAATTTAAAGAAATCTAGTACAACAATATGATGCTTGGTGTGGCACTGGCTAAAATGAAGAGGGACAGTCCAGTAGCAATTAGCAATCACTGGGTAATGACTGCCATTTGCCATCGATATACAGGGTGTCCCAAAAACTTTGACATCATTTGAGATGTCAAAATGTGAACGTGGTGGCCATTTCAACAGCACTTGGTTGACTTGGTTAGTTTTTACACATTTTGTTAAAATTTGAGATCATTTGAGGGAGAATTGGCTATGTTATTAGATTATGAAATGATGTCAATTTTTGTGGGACGCCCTGTACTCTCTTCCTATTCCCTGTAGTTTGTTGGAGACCATGATGAGTGGCCATGTTTCTGTTAGAGGCCATACCAGCCTAAGCCTGAAATACCTGAGAGCAAAGTGCTTGCAATGTGAGCCTGATCGGAATTTCAGTCTGGCCTGCAGGCCAACTTTTTTACTTTCATTGTAACCATCTGACCAGCTTTGATGGACTATTTTCACCTTGTTCTTTCTCTGAAACTTGCCACAAACAGGAACAATTCAAGTTAAAGAACATTTGTGGTTTAAATCGCATGCGAAAAAGTGAGGCATGTTCCCTTCTTGTGAAAAAACATATCTGAGACTAAGTGGGAAATCTATAAAGTTGTTACTAGCTGGACAACAATGATAATGATAGCAAGACACCTAGTGTTTAGTTACCTGGGTCTTATGTGGAAGGAAGGCAAATGAGATTATCAATTTAGGGCCTTTATATCTATCTCATTATAGTCTTCGTTACCAGACATCTCTGTCTCCTTTGATAAGATGTATATGTATTCAACTGTTTTCCCTTAAAAATGATCTAATGATGTAAAAGAGACCCTGATCCCCTCTCTCTCTCAGATGCTTCTCTCAGGTGTGATACAGATTTGGTCTCTTCTTAATCTCTAGTGATCCTGAGGGGCCTTTATGAGAAATAAAGTCTTAAATGAGCCCAAGATGAAAAATAAGAAAAATATTATGATGAGCAACTTGTTTTTCCATTGTTGGGGTGAGTGACAACTGTGCTGAATGTCCCGTGATGAATTAGGAATGATTGACTCATAAGTCTGGTAGCACAACGTGCTGCATCAAGCAGTTGTGGTTAACAATATAATGCTTTGCAGCCGCCACCTCTGGAGCAACCTCGATGACAAAGGATGTGGGTTGTGATATAAAACGTTTGCGCTCCGCCTTTTCTTCTCAATCTGACACACACCGCCTCTTTTCCAAGAATTCTGTTCTTCTTCTCTGAATATAAATTGTGCTCATTTTTTGTTAGGATGCCATTTACTATCTATACCATTTTCTTCTGTTGTACACTGGACTTCTGGAAACATAACAAGAATATGACCAAAAGGATGATTTTTTTGTAATTCCCACCTGCTGTCCTTGAAGGATTTCTACAGAGGTAAATTTAATTTGTTTCTTATATTAAATGTGCTAGTGTGGAGGCAACGGGCTTCCAGTAACTTAATTATGATTGCTCTGGATTTTTATTCTTTATTTTGATATCAATTTTAATGTCAGCATAACAGTGGGTTGGCAAACATTTGAAAAGATGTTAAACTGGTTTGGTAAATTTATGTTACAATTTTATGTTTACAGGAGTTTTGATTGTTCTATCCTGGAGCTTAATTATGCTGTCACTCATGAATGTTTTCTGCCAGTTTTTTTAAAGTACATGTATATGTTTATATATAAAATTGCTTGCAGTGCAGGCAGGGCAATCACATTGGCGCCTAGAGCATGGGGGGTCCTGAGGCAACTGGCTCTCCTAGCGTGTTAACTTGCCGCCTTATATTGCTACTTACACAATGTTACACCCATGATTAATGGGTAGCTACAATAATTAGACACTTAAACCATTAGCCTACATTACAGCACCAACTGTTTTGAGATGAGTATACAAGCAAAATATGATGCTTTTTTTTATGGGCTGTTAAGGGATATGTATTAAAATGTATTATTACTTTGCATCTTGGATGCCATACGTTGTTTTAAGTCTATTTAGTAATTTGCTGAATCAGTAAGTTCTGAAATGTGAGTGTTTGCACATTATAAATGTACGTTTTGCGAGTTCAGACATCGTCAATGTGTGGTTGTAGAATGAGAAGAGACTGTAAGACTGTAGAAGAGGAGAGAACTCGGAAAATGTGGGTTGGAGTTCTGGGTGACTTTTGCTTTATGCTTGAAGACCAGATCTCATCCTCGGCGATCAGAGATAGCACTGAGAAATGAGGAGAAGACAGGGAGCTGGTGGGGTTTGAAAACTTCACAGGAAATAGCAGAGAGAGACGGAAGTTACGTAGGAAGTTGGGAGGAGCTTGAGGAGTGGACCTAGTCACAATCTTCTTTTATTTTACTCGCCATTTTGGTTGTTTTAGTCGGTGTTTTCTTGAAACATTGTTGTTCTTAATCTGTTGATTCAGTACGATTTGCACTGGAGCAATGGTAAAGTGTTCATTGATCATTTTTTCTAAAATAACTGTCTAAAGTAATTGTGAGATTAAGTGTATGTCAAGCGTTTGACACGTATATTATTACATCAATGCATTTCCTGAATGTAGTGGAGTGACTGGTAACCAAGTTTTAGACGAGACTATTTTCTAGACTATTATTTTCTGTGATAAGCAAATGTTTACAATTTTTTGTTTACAAACGTTCCAGAGAAGAAGACTTATGTCTGGGTTACCGCTGATGTTTTCAACAATACTCATGAAAGGTTCGATGGTGACTCTTTAACAGGAAACATAAAAGCTTCACATTACAAAAAAAAAGTTTGGTAATGCTGAGATCACGGTTGTAATGCTAAGAACTTTAGCTTAGCCTTTAGCTCTCGCTTTTACTGACATTTGTGAAATAAACTGTTTCCAGTTTCAGCTCCCAAGAGCATCGTAGCGTAGACTTTGATTATTGGATTGATGGAATTACATTAGTATGTTGGATGGTGCTTTAAAGCATGGATTGAGCCGTGGTTGGTCAGTCATACTCGTTTCCATCGAACCACTGCAAAATGAGAAGAGAGTAAATGCACTGGGGGCAACAAAGAACATCTACCAACCATTTCTGATAATAGAACCCAAGCCAAGCAGCTTCACATTACAGCTGTAACGTTTTTAGTTTGGTTGTGGTGAGATCAGGAGCGTAGATATTACACTAATACCTCGATTAGTGTTGTTAAGCATGGATGTGGATCATGTTTTCATAACTGTGCAGATCTGGACTTCTCTCCTGTGTGTGACACACCAAATAAATATAAAAAGGTCACTATTTTCTCTCACCATTAGTCCTAGCCAGTTTCCATTGGTCTTATTCGTGCTAGAAACTGGCTGGGGCTGCGTAGCGTACTGCCAAGGGTTCGGACATTTTCTAGAGTGTCTCGTTCTCAAAATCGTTCCAGTGCTTTAGACCTTTCATTCAATGACAGTTCCCACAATGCTCTTTAAAAACCAGTGAGCATTGACTGTTCGCTTTGCTCAGTGACCGGAAACAGTGTCATGTCTTCAGCTCAACTTTCAGAAAGGTTTAAAATGGAGGGTTGGGGGATCAGTTTTCTATTAACTTATACTAAATGCTTATAGCTAACCAGTTGCACATGCCATATGTCACAAATGTTGCACTTTTCACGAACAAAATATGGCATTAAAGTAGGCTGACCTGCTAAAAGGCACACCACTAACAGGCTCAGTAGGGCCATTCAGAAATATTCAGTTACAGGGTTTAGGTTGAAATCTTTACTGAAAGGTTCAGATTAAATGTTACTCACATGTTATCTGAATATCTATTCAGTCATCACTTGTCTGTTTTAGCTACAGTTGCCATGAATTGCTTTGGTAAATCATGCTTAGCTTGCCGCAAGAAATGCTATTGGAAAATTAGCTTTATGCTCAATATGTTAAGTGAATGAAGAAAGGATTAATGGCATTAAATACTAGTATGTGTGACTGACACATAGCGATATCTGGGTCTCAGTGCAAACAAAATGAAAATGTTAACTAGAATATTCCATCCTAAAAAGGACAGTATGGTTAAGCACAGGACAGTGGATGAGCTTCCCAGTTGATGGTACTGCATTGCAGTGTACTGTCTCCGCATCCATGTCACATGCAATTGAGTCTTCAGTATCCCAGCAGGGACCTAGCCAGTGCCTATGCACTATGTACTCACTACATACAGGTATGTGAATCAAGACACAGCCTGGGAATTTTGAGGAGAATTCCTACATGACCAAATGTAGATGTGCAGTCAAGGCAGATGAATGATCAGCTTTATAAACCACACCTTTTACGCTAAAACATCATCAGAAAACAAATAATGTCCATTGTTGAACACTGCTAGAGAATAGACTTATAAGCTTGATACATTTAGCAAAACTTTGCATGATCCGAAGGCAATTCTGTTTAAAGATGCATCAATTTGAGGATATAACGTTTGTTATAAAGTTCTCTATCTTTGGCCCTCAACATTGCCCCTTGCACTTTCACTGCTCTGACAAATTTGCTATTTATCAAGCATACAAGGTATCTAATGATCATCTGGTCAGTTGAATCAGGTATGTTGATTCTACACAGTACACAAGATCAGCAAGACAGACTGAAACTAAGTTTTGCTTCAATATTTTTCAGATCCAAGAAGAAGACAGCGCAAGGATCCTCCTAGAGGAGAATGGAAATGTGTATGTCATCAATACCCCTAGGGTATGTTGCCTACATAGTGGCATTAGAAACAGTATGGTTAGATTTTATTTATCAGTCATGATGCTGAAAATATATTGTATTTGGTTTAACATTTTAGGTTTCTGTCCAATGTGAGGAAAACACCGAGGGCCAAGATGGAGAAGTCATCTTTGAGGATGGATCATATCCCATTAATAGTGTGATTAATAATCACATTCTCTCTGAAGATGAAGGTGTTTCAGTTGACATGTCTAAAGATGAAGACCTTACGGTAGAGTCTAATCATCACAGTTCAGTGAGTCAACCAAGATTAAGGGCTCAGGTTGGTGGGCGTAACCTACCTGTAGAGGTGGACAGATGGAATGAACCATCTATTATGGTAAGTGAAACATAAATAATATCATAAAGTTTGGTAGCAAATCATAAGGAACAATATGTTCATCCATATCAGTGATCAAATGATTAATTTTATTCTGAGACCAGGTCCTAACATTTAGCAAGCACTTCAGAGTAAGAACTGATCAGAGATCAGGTCTCCGCAGTCCTGTGCCATGTGTTATGTAAAAGGGATAAGCTGATCCCAGATCAGCATTCTTATTCTAAGTACTTTAATAAATACAGCCTCTGTTCTGCAGTTTTTCATAACATGGCTTAGAGAGATTAAGTTAAAAGACAACCTTCCCCAGATGCAAAAAAAGAAAAACAAGTCAAATTCGATCTTCTAACAAAATCAAGGGAAGACATTGTCATATTTCCTTGAATAACATGGACCATTTATCATTCTCTTGCAGGCCGTCTAAGCTTAAAATAAATGGAACTTTCTCACTGCTACAACGAGACACCAAGTATTTGTTTAGTAATAGAACATAATACATTTATGTCTATTAGTTTTTAAAAAAAAGGGTGGAAAAAGCTTCAGGGACAAGCATGCACTAAGACACAAAACAACAACAAGGTATTTGTCCAACAAGAAGCATTTATAACTCTAAAACAAGTTAATAGTTTTTTTAGCTTAAAGTTAATTTAAGCTAAAATAGAGTGTTTACTGACTGCAGTGGATTGTAAATAATTAAGAATCACTGATGTTAATAACATGCATGACAAAGACTGTAAAAGAGTCAGCTCAACCTAAATAAGGTAACTTATTACTGGGGTGGGTGATATGGCAAAAATATATCATGATATTTTAAGGCATTGTCTTGATACACAATATGCATCATGACCTTTAATTTTTTCTGAGGTTTAATCAGTTGGAAAAGACAAAATAGAACCTGTAGTGCTACATATAAAGTCATATGATAATAATAATAATAATAAACCTACAACTACAATAATTTTTAATCAATGTTTTACAAACTGCACTGCACTAAATACAATTAAATAGGACTAATTATAATCACTTTGTAATGAAACATTCAGTTAGCCAGTATTCTCTAAGTACTGATAATATTCACAATATATTTAGAAAAGCATATTGTGACAAATTTATAACAATAATGATATCATCATATTGCCCACCCCTACATTTTCTCCTCCTGAGCTAACAATATAGATGGCTGTGGCATCAGTGGGGTTTAAACTCCTGATAAATGTATGACATTGTGATTCTGATTCATATGCTCACAATCTCCTGATGCTGGAATGAAGGCTTAGGCCCAATCCCATTTCATCTTTTATCCCTACCACTTAGCCCTACCCCTGTGTTTTACGCATTTACACCTAGGGGTAGGGTGTCCCAAATTTTGTTTGTTATAGAAGGGTGGGGCAAAGTGTTAGAGCTACATGGCCCTTCAAATGGAGGTGTTTCAGAGGCACACTCCAAACAGAGTGTTATCAGAAATCAACACACAAATCAATAAAGTGAACAAGTTATGTTGTGTGTGTCACAAACAGGTTTATCAAACATTAACAGAATCCAAAGTCACTAACATTATGCATGCCAGCTAGCATGTTGTGTAACAAAACTAACTACAACAAAACCTGTTTGCAGTCTATTCAACATAACACAAACCAATCCATCAGCATTCCCAGGCATTGAAAACATCTTCGTTTTTGAACATTCCTCCAATTTGTTGCAGACAGCTGCAAAAAGATGCCTATTGGCACATTGGAAATTTGAAAACTCGTCATGTCTGTTTATATAAAAGTCATCAATGACTACTGATGACGTTCCAGGTTCTTGAAGGGTTGTCCCATTTTGTAGGGGAAGATTTCAACCACTACCCCTTGTAACTCAGCCACAAGGGGCAAGATGACACTCAAAAACAAGGGGTAGGGGTGAAAATAGGAAATGGGATTGGTCCTTAGTCTGTTTCACCACTTGGGAGCCCCTAAGGTTTTACAGATTCCTATGTCCAAAATCTTTAATACAATTAAAAATATTTGTTGTTTTAACTTTTTCAACTTTAAAAAGTAACATGCAGAAACAAGTTATGCCACTATCTATTAGTGGTCACCAATCCTCTTCCTGGAGATCCACTGCAGAAATTTGTTCCAAACTGCATCTAACATGCTGCCTCCTTCCCATACCGACACTAATTCCTCTGTTCCAGCCAATCAAGGACTTCTGACGGAATTAATTAGTTGGAGCAGGTGTGGCAGATTGGACCATGGGTTGTGACCAGTGTGCTAAATGTTCATCTCAGTGCAGGGGATTGTGAATTTAAACCCCTCTGAGGCTGTAGCTGTCTAGTAGGGAAAATGAGTAAAAGGCAAATTCTTTATTGTTTACATAACTGAGATGCAGAATTAAAAATGGGAATTAGGAGAACTTTTGACTAAATGAAGAAGTTTGAGAACTCAAGAAAAGCTATGTAATCAGTTCCCTTACCTTTACTTCAGAATCTGAAGTTGAGATGTTGAGTGTGGTTGAGTAAATTAGATTTTGATACATGTTAATTTTGTCAGCAGTTTTTAAGTAGTCTACAATCTATTGCGCTCGGTCTCAGCAACTTGTATTAGAGAATATTGTCACTGTTAGAACAAAATTGTAACTTTATGTGAGAAGACAAACACATCATTAGCTTATTATTAAAGTTAATGTAAGACGTCATTTTGGATCATTTCTGTTGGTTTGTTCATTGTGAAATTTAAACACAATGCAAAGGGTAACTCTAGTTTTCAATTATGTAAAAAAAGCACAAAACGGAGATATTGTTGTTCAGATTTTAGAGAGAGAAACTAAGGACAGTATTTAATTTCAAAGTTGTTATTTATATGTTTTCACTCACAGCCTGTTAAAAGAACCTCCTGTATGTTATTTTGATACATTTCAGGTCCCAGTCCAGTGTGAAGACAATCAATGGGGGCTACATGGACAAGTCGTGTTTGAAAATCTGTCATATAACATTGAATTGCGACTGCTTTTGGAACCAGCAGGTGAAGATGAGGGTGTGCATATCTCGACAGCTGAGGATGAAGATTACATGGCCTACAGCCTTATGCAGAGTTAATTAACTAAAGGATATTCTAGTTTTTGTGCCATTTATGCACATTCTATGTGCAGCACCTATAGCCTCAAAAGCTAACCATATGTGTGTAGATCTCATGAACAATGATTCCACCACTTTCAATTACAGAAATACAGTAGGCAATCCTGTTCTTATAATTTATATAAAATAATGCTTTTGTGGGGTTTAAAGCACAGAAAGTGATGTACAAAAATATATTCTAAATTCCCACATTTTAATGTGTCCTCCTGTAAAGTTACTGTTTTGGAGATACATGTTTTTCTTTGGACAGCAATAATATTATAGTTTCTATTAATTATAGACTTTTCAAGCATTACAATAGTAGACAATTTTGTAAAATACAAAAGAGGTCACCCGCCTGCAAGTGCTAAACACTAGATTGTAATATAACTGCTATTAAATGGCAAAAGAATTACAAAAAACATGGCAAAAAAATGTAAACGTGTTTTCTTCTTTCTGCAGAACAAGACTGTACACACAACAATAACGTTTCATTAAATTTCTATTCTTCTCTTCCACATACAAACACGAATGGTATTGACTGAACATTTAGAATTCACATTTTTGGCAGAATTTCTTAATCCAAAGAGCCGTGAGAATGAACATAAAATTACAACATGCTTTTGTAAGTGATAAGTGTGACATCTAAGGGTAATAAAGAAGCCAACTAAATAAAAGCAAAGAGAGGACAGTTACATGCTACCAGCATAAATCTAGATAAGTCTAATGCAAAAGCCCACTTGAGTGATCAGAGATGCAGAGCAAACTAACCACTCATTTCAGTACTGGTTTTAACCAGTCCACTTGGCATCATCATTTCCTCTCAGGGGAATCCCTGACACCATCTAAAGGGCCGTTCCATTACTTTATTAGTTAAAGTGAAGGGTGTTAGATGAGCCCTCGAAGGGACGAGGGACCAAGTGAACACCAGTTTTGACTTCAGCAGCAGAGTTTGCCCAAAAATCATTGCGACCAGATGCGTTTCCCTTTTCAAACCTAAAAAAATGATGATGGTTAAAGCTGTTTATAAGCAGTGTATATAGCAGTAAACTACATTCAACTCCTTATCATTTCAAAACCACACAATTTAATTTGCTGGGCTTTAAGTTACAAACTACTTCATCTCTTGAATGTGACTGCTGATACTTCACCACTGCCCTTTGCTAGCTGGCTAGTTAGCATGGCTAACATTTCTAACAACAACAAAAAGAAAGGCACTACCCCAAGTTTCAACACCAAGTTTATAGCCAGACAAATTAATTATTCACACACACTTTTAGTAAGTTATGCTCAAACCTCTCAAGAAAACATTTTGTATTGCAAGGTTTGCATGACTAGCTGATTAGCTCTGTGGCTAACTTAGCCGAGGGCAAGTGCATTTTGTTTGAATAATCTGCTCCTTGCTGTCCTCCACCCCCCTTCTCTTCTGCTGCGAGTGGCCACCTGTGTAACACAGATGTTACACACATTTGAGTTTTGAGAGTTAGTGGGTGAGGGCAAGTTTGAAAATGAATTAAAACAGGACTAGTCCACTTAGTCTCCACCAGTCTCCACAGAGTCCTGCTCTGTTGCTTAGGCCCAATGGGTCAGACTGTAATGCACACATGCTGAGCTGTAGGTTTATTAGTTACACACTCACCTTCACATCACACATCATTTATCACATAACTGTGGAATGACTGGAAATTAGTGACTTCAACTGTGTGTTAGAATGAGAAAAAACAAGTACTGGCTTTGAACGTAGCACTATGTAAAAGCAAATCATAACAACCTTGTTACAATTAACTATAACAGTGACTGGCAATCCTGTGGACAAAAGGCCAGACGCTAGGTGGTCTTGGTTGGTGTGTATAATAGCTGTATTTTGTACTGCCTCTGTCATTCTTCAATACACACATTAATTAGAATGCCAGCTTCTGTCTAGGGAAAACAACACTAGCATACTTAAAAACATAAACTGTAGAGCATTCTAAGCTAAAACCATTGCCAAGGCAGCCAAATACAAACATCTGCAAAGTTCCAGTTGTGCTATGCCACTGCACCCCTGGGGCTGGACTCTCAAAGCTTCATGGAGTTTACTAAACAACATTCATCGTCACATCCTTATGACGTGTTAGCCTAGGACCACTCTATGATCAGCGAGTGACCTTTCCCGATGCCTCATTCCAGCGTTGTAGTCAAGACCACAGCCAAGACCAAGTCAAGTCCAAGACAAAGACACATCGAGTCTAAGACTAGACCAAGACCATATTAGGATTTTATCAGAATATAAAAATAAAAGGAAGAAAGAGGAAAAAGCTGAAATTCTTCTGTAGTTCATATGAATTCTGAATATGCACACAGCCAAGGGGAAGAGAGTGAGGAAGCCCACATCATACGTCATTGTCTCCAGCCTAGTGTGATGGCAAGCATTATGTGTATTTTACGTTATTATTTGTTTTATATATGCATATCATTGCACAATAACCTTGTAGACCTTTGTCATTTTTTACTTATTTGCATAATTTGAAAACTCCAGTTACTTCTTAGATTGTGTCAATATGTGATCATGAATCAACAAATAGAAATGGTCACATATTGAATTCCATTCAAAGTTAAGAATGTTTTTCCCTTCTTCTGTAAAGTTACAATTTTGGAGATACACCGATCAGGCATAACATTATGACCACCTCCTTGTTTCTACGCTCATTTTCCATTTTATCAGCTCCACATCAGTGTTACTGCAGTGCTGAGAATGATCCACCACCCAAACAGTACCTGCTCTGTGAGGGTCCATGGGGGTCCTGACCACTGAAGAGCAGGATAAAAGGGGGCTAACAAAGTATGCAGAGAAACAGATGGATTATAGTCTGTAATTGTAGAACTACAAAGTGCACCTATATAGTAAGTGGAGCTGATAAAATGGACAATGAGCGTAGAAACAAGGAGGTGGTCATAATGTTATGCCTGACCGGTGTACAATGTTTTGTTCTGACAGCGATGATGTGTGCATAACATTAATGCCTGATTGCTTACGTAATGCTTATGTTATATAAATGCTATATAAAACTTCTATGGGGCACCGTTAAATCAAATGTACGTTTTATTTTGTATACATGTTTATTGTAAGTTTCAAGTAATAAAACAATGTATTATGTTCTGTTATTCACTTTTTTAACTGTGCTCTTTAAAACATAAAATGTAATTACAAAAATTACAAAATTATTCTGTTCTTTTTACTGCTATTAAGCAAAGTCAGTTTATGATAGGCTAATTTTAAGTTCCTTCCTCTATGAGTTTTAATGGCTCTTCAGTTGATTTCAGTGTGGTTTACAATAAGTTCACAATTTTGTTTAAAGATCATCAAAGTGTTTTACTGCAATCATGGCCACAGATATGACCCATTATATGACAAAATGGTGCCCCGAAATATTTTGAGAATCACAAGACAAGCCAGTTCTGACTGAGGCGAGGAAGCTACAATTGTCCTAGTGAGTTGATTGTCCTAAGTGCTTTGAACATCTGGCCCCATCTGGACCTACAATTAATTTTTTTTGCCCTGGATTTTGTAATCATTGGTACACTATATAGCCATAAGTATGTGGACACCCTTCCTAAACCTATTGGTAACAGGTGTATAAAATCAAGCACATAGCCATGCAGTCCTCACAGAAAAACACTGGCAGTAAAATGGATCACATTGAAGAGATCAATGACTTTAAATGTGGCACTGTCAGGGATGCCACCTTTGCCACAAGTCAGTTTGTACCCTGGTCATCTGTGCTATTATTGTGAAACATTGTGAAAAACAGCTCAGTCATGAAGTGGTAGATCATTGCACAGCTTTTTCATATGTTACCATAGACACACAGCTAGAAAAGCGTTTCTTCAGCTGTGAACATGCACAATAAATTCACAATAATTTGGTCTGGAATCTGTGGTCAACGTGTTTCCAATCATAAATGTACTTACTCAATTGTTCTAAGCAGAATTCTCCAAACTCTTCTGGCCATGACGATAATGGACTAACATTAAATGTTGTAAAAGGCCATGTGGCCAATGATGTGACTGCTAATAACCCTATTATGTATCTGAGTACCTGAATACCTTTTTTCATATATCATAACAGCCAAACACTCCTAGCATACCAAGCATACTTCACAATCTAGTGTCTTTCATAAGGGTAGGTGCAGTACAGCAGGCTTTCATTATTTTCATTTTATCTTGTCAGTGAGGACAGTGTCACTGTAGTCTGTTTTACTCTGTACTACTCATTGGGGATTATCATTTTATTACTTCAGGCTGGATAACTGCAGTCTCTTAATGGGTCTTGTATTCCACTCCTCAAGACACACTCCAGGACAGAAGGAGTATGAAAGGTAATGAATTTAATCATAACAATGTTCAGACAAAACAGCTTCAGACAGCTTAACAATCAGTGTCTGCCAATTACAAACAACCCACTGGTTATTAACTACTGTTAATATTTAAGGAGTGTCATTGATTTTCACTTGAGGATTTGGCATCTTGAACTTTGATGTTTTAAAAAATTTGATTCAACGTTGTGTTTAGAATGGTATATGAACTGATGTAAGAGCGGTAGATCACATGTCCTTATCACATGTCCTACCTACATTTTGTTAGGAAGCGACACGTAGACAACGCCTCAGATTTTTCGCTCTACAATATTCTTCGGTGTTTTTACTGCTGGATCTTAGAATTTTTTCACATCTGATCCTCCTGAACACCTTTAGAATGGTATGTAATCTAAAGTGATCTAAATGACTGGTTTGTTAAGAAACAATAGATAAACTGGTTTGTTGACAATCAGGCCGAGCGTCATCGAACACATCTGACGAAGTATGTTTGTATTTATCTAATGAATGCTGGAAGAGCAAAATCATTATTTCATTCACTGTAATTTTGTTGTATGTGTTGCTATAATTGTTTATAGTAGATAATTATAAAGTATAGAACTGTTGGAGTTTTTAAATTTTTCCCATAACATATAAGATCAACTACACTGCTGCTGTTGAAATTACTAAAATATTTTGCTCTCACTCATGGCTCTGTGTAAGAACATACCTATGAAGAACAAAACATATGTTGAAAACGAGCCCTTTAACTGTTAAGGCCCCATTTGTGTATTCGCCATTTTGTGACTCAACACTGTGTGACTCACAACAGCTTGTAACATAGACATGATGTCATACACTGAACACGGTGGAAGCAAAAATTTGTATGTGTTAGTTTTGGGCATCCTGGTCAAATAATATGTTTTGTTGATTTTCTAAGTGAAAAGTTCATAAATGTTCTACAGAGAACACTTGTCTGCACATTTTAATACACTTTAATGCCTACATGCTGAATTGAACATATTGGAAAATATAAAATAAATACATATAAAATGTGGCCTGTGCAAAAGTTATGGCACATTTCACACTATATGTTTTATTTCATTCCAATATGATACTCAGCAACTCAGCAAGTAAGTAGAAATTCTGCTCTAAAATTTGTAGATCAATGCCATATTTAAATGTTTATTTGTTCCCTGTAGAAGATGTGTTAACTTATTTTCACTTAAAAAATCATTGACCAAGGGTGTTTAAACTTTTTATTATTATTATTATTATTGTTATTATTACTTCTATTTTGTAATGTTGTTAATATTTTTGAACCCAATGCCTACATAGCTATGAATGTGGATAAATCATTAAGGACCACCCAGGCAACTTCAAAACACACCTTTAAAAAACCCATGTTTGCTGTCTTTTTTCTCTTGAATGTATTTTTTTCTGCTGAACACAGGGACTGTGCTTCTGCAAAGAGAGCCAGACTGAAGAGCTTATCAGCCAGAATGAGGTAAGCAATAGTTCTTGATTACAGTAAAAACTGTATTAGACTGGCATCAAGAAGACTAATGTATTTTCATGAAAAACATGTTCATTTTTGCATATTAAAGTCTATCTATGTCTATTTATGCTTTGGTGTGTTGGGCTGGTTGCCTTATTATGGCTTTGTTGACATCAATGTTGAAGTTACACCAGAGATGATTTGTTAATATTGATGACATCACTAATGATGATCATGATTTCAGGCCAAAGGATCCACGGGAGGCAACACATAAAGAGAACTAAACATTTAAGTCAGAATTTTTGTTTGCTGACAACACTTTCCTGGAGCTCATGTAGTCAAACTTCTGCCATGACATCAAGTCCCAGTGAAAGAATTAAATTTGTCATGTTTTGGAAGGGTGAATCACTGAAGTGATCAAAACTGTTGAAGTGAAATCAGTGAAGTCTTTTTGTTTCAGTGAAAGTGTTTCAGTGCATGTCTAGGACATGTTGCAAATCCTACAGGCAGCGTGTGGAATACCCCCTGGGTATATCCTATTCCAAAGACAGAAGCTTGGTATTCAGAAAAAAAGTTTCTGCAAATTTTACGTCAATAAATTTTACGTAAATAAAATAAATGACTGGAATATACCATCACAAAATTTTAACCATGGCCAAGAACAGCAGTGCTTCATACAGACACTATTTGGATTAGATTATATTACATCAGACTGGATTAGATTACATTTGCGGTCATGTCGCAGCTGACATAGTTTACACTTTTCTGATTTATTAATAGGGATTCAGCCAAGCTACCGTTAGCCCAGTATGTTTATCCCTAAAAACTTCAAAAAATAGCATAAAACTACATCCAGTCTCACTAGGCTGATTAGATTTTTGCCAGACTGCAGCATTTTAAAGCGCTTGCCTGCCCTACGTATATGTTATAAATGTAATTTATTTAATGTATAATAATCATTTGTTGACTTTCTGCATTTTTACAGATGTATGCAAAAAGGTAAAAATACAGTACAGTTATGCATTTATATTTATGCATATTATCAAGCAAAATCCAATCCCCTCCCATGCGCACCACCCCCCCATCCACCACACAGTAACACCAAGTTTGCACCACCTGAATTAAACTGCTGTTTACTTCAGGTTTGAACTGTATAGCCAGACGCTCTTGTTTACTTAATACTTTCTTTGCCTCACAATTCGATCATATTATGTCTACAGGTGTTTGATCTTGATGTTCTGGAAGCTCGAAATCTCAGTTTGTAAGTTTTATTCTTAATGACTAACTAACTAGTGTCCTGAACTATTCACAATTGTTATTAAATAGATGATTAGTGTAAATTCATTGTAGTTAATGTCCTTTGTGTATTATTTTGAAAGTTATATGAGTCTCTTTCTCTACTCTGTGATCATAGTTTCATGGAGGAAGTTCCAGATGCCATGGACACTGAGAAGGAACAACTGATTGAGGATGGCACCAAGGTGATAAGTCAGAGATAATTCATCATTTCCTTCTTTTGTGATCTTAATTTTGTGCACAATCTGATTTTCAAAAACTAAAAGCATCTTCTAAATTGTTTCAGCTTTCAGTTGAGTGTGAGGAGGATCTAGAGGGCCTGGGCGGAGAAGTGGTGTTCGGCAACCAATCATTTCCCCTGTCCTTCTAATGCACCTCAAAGTGGAGGGGTTTTAGTGATGTGGACATTGTAAAGCCCTTCTTAATTTCATTTTTTCAAGTGGTTTGTGTCCCATATAGGTTTAATTTATTGCAGTGGTCATAATGGAATTTTCTATTATTTCTGTCCTAGAACATTCAACTGACAAAAATACTGAGGCAGCTGTGAGACCATCACCACAACAACTGTTGAGAAAATTTCACTAATGTCTTCTCATTTCAGTCTCTATTTTTTAATTGTTTCAGGCACATTCAGGTACTCAACTGCATTTCATTATTGTATTACATTTATAATAAAACCCCTCCACAGCACTGTGCCTTTTCTTAATCATTGTCTGTAAAGTAAAAGTGTGGGATACAAATACGTTCCCCTTTACAGTCTCTATTATTATTTATTCATCTCTTGGTTATGCTGAATTTTATGAATTAGGTGGAAAGCATGACTATCAGAGCTAGGTCTTTAGTTTGGGCCATAAATGTCAAGACCTGGTCAAAAAACTATCCTTAACAATAATGCAATAAAGCTGTTTGCACTGCTCTGCATAACAAGAGAACATAATTTTTTTTGGCTTTATTTTAAGCTTTTCATGTTAAACAGTGCTGATCTGGTTTGTGAATAGCTTGCACTCATTTTTGTTAGCGCTTTTATGCTTTTTATTCTTTGTTTTTCTCAGTCCTTGTTCTAGTCATATGTCTTTATCATTAGTTTCACTTAATGCCAGGTGGTTAAGAGAATCTGTTAAAAAAAGCCTTATTTTTATATGCTAAACAGCTTTAAACAGATTTTTTTTTCCAAGAGTCTCATTCTGTAGCACAGGACAGCAAACTGTGGAACTCACAATGAGTCTTGGTTTGCACTTGATTCTGAGAGATCTGCAGGGGTCCTTAGACTGAAAAACAATTTTGCGTATTTTTCAAATTCGTTTTGTGACCCCTTAGGCCGTTTGCCTGTCTGGTTATAAGTTGTATGAAACAAACAATACATTACTGTTAACAATGTCTATGGGTACAATTTTAAAGTACGGTCTTAAAAAAGTAATGGGAATGGTTCTATTTAGAACCATGGGTTCTATATTGAACTATTTCATGCTTAAATGGTGCTATAAAGAGATCTCTTTGAAAATGGTTCTATATAGCACCAAAAAGTTTCTATTTTTATGTCGTCAAGATTGTAAAGCCCCTTTTCAGTTAGTCAATTTGAACCTAACAGCAAGTGTTTATAGGCTTATAACTTCACAATCTCCATGGACAAAAGAGACACAGGAGTTCTTTAAACGGAAAATAAAAATGAATCACAAAAAAAAAAAAAATCACTTCATCCCAAAACCAAACAATCTTAATATGTCCATTAACATCTACTATTATCATATGTGCAGAAAAAGAGAGCCTAATTCCAAACATATTTTAATTTATTTTAATGTAAAAAGTTTTAGTTTATTTGTCACTGGTGTCACCCCTTAACGAGGCACTCTTTTTGTCATAAATGTATTTATTTTTCATTTACATTTAATGTCACTGTATTTATTGAAGAAATTCAATTTGAATACTCATACTACTAAAGCTCTTTTATACACATGCACTAAAAATACAAAAATGCAGAGGTTTTTTATATATATTAATGTACCTCCATATGCTACTTCGTAAAAAAAAATAAATTTTAACATTTCAAGTCAGATACTCCTAATACAGTCAATATTTCATCAAAAAGAACATCTTATAATAACAAATCTGTGACACCAGTGACAGTTTAATATTTTCAGAGTTATTCCTGCAGAAGTCCAGGTGGTTCCAAGAGTTCAGAAACTTTTTCATGCATATTTAAATACAGTTACAGACACAGACACCGTACACAGAAAAGTTCAGTGCTTGCTTTGAGTCTTGTTATGTTGGGGATTGTAAACATGTTAATTTTTCAAAATCTCTTACATTTCATGCGCCTAAGTCCAAATGTCCAGTACACTGGACACTGAATGTGTTTCCCAGTAATATTTAATGTATTATGTTATGTAGTATGCAGCAGAAGACATGTTTCAAAACAAGACATTATTTGTTTTTAAACTGTCCAGTCTCTGGACTGAGGAGGGTATGTCTTGTTTTTTATGCCAAGTAACCATCTTTACCTGAATCTCTACGCTGCCTGTACAGCCTCTGCCTCTCTCCTGCACTGTTTCAATGAGTGCTACATTGTTTAGCAATTAGCAACCTAAAAACAGTCTTTGTCTGCGTTAAGCATAGTGACATCTCTTTGTGTAGCACAGCACAAGATCGACGTATGAAAACGAGAACACGTCTGTAAAAGTAATTAGTTAACATGATAAACGAAGCTGAGTAATTTTGGATATTTAGCACGTTACCACTCTTCATATACAGTGTCTGACAGGGCCTGCTGAGTGCTCTGAATCTGCTGAAGAGACCAATGGGAGTAGTTTACTGAGCAAATGATTAATGTGGTCATAATTCTGTGTAGATTAACAAAATAGCGTTATTATCAGGTTAACCACACTTTAAATTGTAGTTTTTACTCTGGAAAAGCAGATTTGTACCTATTTTTGACTGGGTTCTGTACTGCTGAACAGCACCTATTACATTGGTTATGTGATCCGCAGAGAGCAAGACAACATAACAGATTTTACATTAATATTAAAGACGTTTGGGCAGTATTAATGATTCTGTTTAAAAGGACGAAATCCTTCTTAGACCACAGGTATCTTTGCTGAGATTACAGAGTCATACAGGACAGCACAGTAAAATGATGCTGTATTTCTAATAAATGTTCAACATTATTGAAATTTCACACAGCGCAATCTATTAAAGCTACAGTGCAGCTCAGTGAACTGAGCATCAGTACGGAAACAAATGGCAACATCTTCCAGCATCCTGATAAACATGGGATTTAAAACGTAGAATGAGGATCAGTTCAAATGCTTTTTTAATTTTCCTGTATTAAGTAAAATCTTTATGTTTCATTACAATTTGCAATTGGTTCAGCATTAGTCAGCATGCCAGGCTGATTCCAGAAAAACAGTTATGTTTATGGCATGACATGAAAACACAACATGAAAACTGTTTCAATAAAAAACACCATTTATTTAAATGACTTCACATTTAGCAAACTGGTGTAACATGAATTCCAATGCAATCATTTGAAATGGATGTAAAATCCTAAACCCTGAATCATGAACCATAGAAACAAAGACAATATATTCTATACTCAGTTAGTTAACTGTCCTAATCTCCAAATCCTTATAAATCATATCCCTGCCGTAGTGTTTGTTACTAAAGTAATTTTAGTAAAAGTGCCACAGGAAGTAGTATTTAGAGAACAGGCTTTAATGTAAAGTACTTGCTGCTTCCATAAAGAAACAGTGCGATAACAGGATTGATGATCATCTGTAAATATATGCACAGTCTTCAAAAACAACCTACATTTCAGTTTTTCTAGAACTGAAATATGGAAAGAAATTGCTTGTGTAAAAACATTCAAGCACTGGTGCATGGCAGGAGCTATGTGCTGTACGGAAAAGTATGGGGCGATAGGGAAGCTAGGGTGATGCAGCAGCCAGCATAGTTGTGTCTTTAGATGTTCTGATGAGTGCTGAGTTATTAGGACTGTTGACCCTGTAGTGGCACTGTGAAAGAAACAAAACACTAAGGCTATTTTTTTAGTTTAAGTCACATACCGTGTAAAACAGTAAACAAATTTGTTTTAAATGCACGTTGGAAAAGTTTGATGAATATCACTTCATCCTAATATTGCCCAAGTGAACTTGATGGGTAGCTCTATACTGAGATGAGTTTTCCCTTGTTGCTAACTCAACTCTGTCCCTCTCCTTGTCCATTAATATCTTCCTATCAACCTTCTTTTTCTCTCTTGTCACTTTTTTCAGTTAAAAAAAAAAACAGGAATGCCAGTAAAAAACAGTCAAACTCATTGAATCTTATATCTCATGTTGAGTTCAGTTGATTATCCTTTGGACCACATCTATGGAGGCTTTGATGAAGATAGCATTATCCCTGATGTAGTTCCTTTTCCTCATTTGCTCATGGGAGAGGAATTTGGGGTAGCCAAAGCCTAGCATGCTCTCATCCAGGCAACCTCCACGGACACTCCCCATCGCCCCAGGCTGAGGTCTCTGGAAGTTCTTCCAGTTGGGATCTGGATTGAAGCTCTCTAAGATGTGCTGGGGCTTGGAGAGAGCAGGGTCACTCTGGTCCAGCAGTGAGAATGTGACACGGTAAGGAAAAGGCCACTCCAGCAGACCATCGTACTCGCCCGGCAGAACTCTGATGTAAATGGACAGGTGGCAGCCCTCACCACTTCCGTTACCATTGGGGAAGGCGGAGACTTGGAGGCGGTAACCGTGACGATGTGAATAGAAAGCAGGACTGAAGAGCTCCAAGCTCCCGTTGGTCCGGCTCCTGGCCTCCTGCACATGGCGGCTGTAGTCAGAGATTTTCCAGAGCAGAGTGCCGTCTTGGCTTCCAGAGAGTTCCTCCACGCGACGCCGCAGCTCCCTCAGCTCAAGTCTTTGCCGATTTACCACTCCACACAATAAAGTGAGGTGGGACTGGGTGGCCTCCTCTAGATGATGAGCCACTCCGGGCTTGGAGCACTGGAAGAAAGAGAAGAATGAGAGGAAAGAAATAAATAAGATACACAGATCTTGACTGAACTTCAAACTCTACAAGGGGAACAGCAAACTGTATGAGCAGAACAGAACAGGACAGGCTAGTAAGTGGAATAAAACATGAAGATTTTGTGGCTGATACTAGTTTTAAGGAGTTACAGTTATGGAGTTAGCAATGAGTTGTAATTTTATGTGGCTTGAAATGTAAATACAATATAATGATTTCAGTTAAGCAGTGCTATACTGACTGATGCACTACGGATCCAAAAAATTGTAGACACCTACTCATCCAATGTTTTTTCTGAAATTTAACGGTACTATTTGGAGGGTTGTTCTAACATTGCTTCTGGGAAGGCTTTGCACTAGATCCGGCATTGGCAACACGTGGCTCCGGAGTGGCATGCGGCTATTTGCTGCCCTGTTGCGGATCCACAAAGGAATTCGATTTCTAGGTAAAAATAAAATAATCCTCCTTTGCAGTAAAATAAAGCGCTGCTGATCGTTCTAACACAGTTTTAACAATAAATGGTCTTAAACGTTGAAGTTAATGAAGCCTATATCTGCTAATTCACCCTTTAACCCTGAAGACTGGCGTGCAGACTGCTGGTCACAGCAACACAGACCACAATCTAGGAGCTAATGAAAAGGCAAAGAGAAAGATTTAAGAAGAACATCCATAATTTGGAGACAAATTGACTTATTTGCATTTACAATCACTCCAGCTGGTTTCCTGATACGTTTAATCTGCAGGGAGAAACTGTCAAACACTAAAAAGTCACAAGGCTGAAGTCAACTTGTCTTTCGCCAGCTACTTGTTCGAATTCTCCCGTTCTACCTTAAATGGTGCTGCAGTTACATTTAAGATGGAGCGGGAAAATTAGAACAAGGAGCTGGCAAATGACAAGTTGACTTCAGCCTCGTAAAAAATCAAACGTTGAGAGTCATTTTACAGGAAACAATTTCACTTTTGCGGAAAAGTTTCCTGTCGGAGATGCGAGAAAAGCAGAGCTGAAGCTTAAAGCAGAGCAAAGTAAGTCTGTGTTATCATTTATATTACACCTTTTAGCCTAACCTAGCACTTTAGCACATACTGAGACATCTTTACGGCCAAGATGGTAAAATGGACCAAAAAAACTTTGCGGTTCCCAAGAGGGTTTGATTTTTGTTGAAAGGACAAAATGGCTCTTCGTAACATCTGGGTTGCCGACCCCTGCACAAGATGTTGGAACATTGCTGTGAGGATTTGACTGCATTCAGCCGCAAGAGCATTAGTGAGGTCAATGAATAGATGTTGCATGGTTAGTTCTGGATTACAAATGCCACTTCACTCCAGTGAACGCAGTTCCATTGCTTCACAGCCCAGTGCCAGGTGGCTTTATATCCCTCTAGCTGATGCATGGCTTTGGGCATGGGAAAGTCCAATTCTATTGATAATGCTTTTCTATGGCGATTATCCAACATGTGTGTGCACAATTGGATGCCGGTATCAGCAATGGGTGAACCTCACAGTAGCTGTATTCACTAATTAGAAGGAGTGCCTTGATATTTTTGGACATATAGTGTATGAAAGCACAGGGGTCAGAGCTTTTGTGTGCTGTAACATGCTATACTCATGCTAAAGGATAGATTTAGATGCATTTTACGCTTTTTGTTGTTTTAACCATGTTTTGTATTCAAAGTTACCATTTCAGCCTGTGTTACTTTAACAGAAGTCAACATGTGGTGACCATCAGCTTAATATTCTCGATAAATCAAACAGTTTTCTGTCTGTCAGAGACATCTGTTTGTTATAACGTAAGGTGCTTAACATCAGTTTTTTCAGATGCTGGAAAATCTTCAAAGTTCAACATCAGCTGATGTTACTAGGCAACTGATACATGATTCCTGATGAAGTGAAACATCCATACTTACTTTGTATTTGCAGCCAGCCTCTTTAAATGGGCAAAACACTATGGAAGTCCCGCAAACTTCCTTAACGTGAGCCATTAAATCCTCTCGGGCGATGCCAAGCGTGCCACATTTGTTGGGGCACTGCACTGGGAAGCGTGGGCACTGTTTCTGGTGATGCTGTTTAAAAAAAGGAAAGTTTTAAGACAAAGGAAAATACATTAGTGATTATGATGAATGGTAATAATGAAGGCTATATCTCTCCCTCATTCCCAGCATGTGAGTATCACTGTAGCATTAATTACTGTGTATTAAGTAAGATAAATGTTTAGTAAGGTAGACCTGGATAGTGTCACAGAGGAACTCCTTGCTACAGTACTTGCAGGACAGCTTGCGTTTGGGGCATTCAGACAGAGTGTGCTGGGTCATCAGTCTGCGCACCATTCGAGCCCCACATTTATTCTCACAGTAAATGCTCTCCTCTGGACACAAGTCCTGGTGTCTCTGTGGGAGAATAAAGAGTGTAAAACATTTATGATCAATTCATCCTCATAATGTTCTTAAACAGAGGTGTTAGAAATATCAACATATCACACATTTACACTGCCAGACATGTAACTGATGGTCAGGTCCTTATTTCTAGAGTAAACACTAGATCTTTGATGAACTGTAATGTATAAGGTAACAACCGCATGAAACACTTAACCTTCATCTATTGTACAATCAACTAGTAAATCAATATTTAAAAAAACAAGTAAGCTTACATCTGACAGCATGGTACGTGTGATGTTTTGATCAGTCAAGAGTTCTTTTAGTGTGGCTGCTGATATTTTGTAATATACATAGCGCATTTCTAACAGTTCTATTAATATTCTTTAATCTGTAACATTTTGTGTGTTATCATGCATAAAGTTTTTTTTTTATTGTTTTTTTCCATGCGGACTCTAGCCTTTTACACAGCTAACGGGAAATCCAAATAAACCATTTAACAGCTCACATAAAATGACCAGGATTAGAACCAGAAGCAATTTGAACAGCTGCAGCTTTTCATAAATATTAGGGGTGTAATAATACAGTAAATTCAAAATTCAATTCAGTACTACATGTTGGGGCTCCCGAGTGGCGCAACTGTCTAAGCATTGGCCCTGTGATGGGCCCGTGGCTGGGACTCCAAGAGAGCGCAATTTGGCCCTCCCTCTCTCTACATCACTCAGTGCGATGGTAGCCAGCGCAGGTGTCTGTTAGCTGACGTAACAGAATTGGAGGTTACTGTGTACTCCAACCACATGCAGCTGTCCAAATACGATGGTTAGCAGCAGTTCGAAAAGATGTGGTGGCTCGCTTTACATCACTCGAAGGAAGCATGTGTTTGCCTTCGCCCTCCTTATGCTGGTGGTTTACATTTTCCAACATTCAAGTGCCTGAAGACTTGTCTTGTGCTCATATGTTAATCTTAGGTTGTTAATGTTTGCACCGTGTGCACAGATTCCATCCATGCAAGAGGTGTAGCGACATACACTCACTGAGCACTTTATTAGGAAGACCTGTACATCTGCTCATTTATACAATTATCTAATCAGCCAATCGTGTGGCAGCAGTGCAGTGCATAAAATCATGCAGATACGAACCAACACCTTCAAGTAATGTTCTCAGCTTCCATCAGAATGGGGAACAAATATGATATCAGTGATTTTGACTGTGACATGATTGTTGGTGCCAGATAGGCTGGTTTTGATCTGCTGACCTCCTGGGATTTACACAACAGTCTCTAGAGTTCGAGCCGACAGAAAGGCTACGGTAACTCAGACAACCACTCTACAATTTCAGTGAGCAGAAAAGCATCTCAGAAGGCAGATGTCAAACGTTGAAGCAGATAGGCTACAAGAGCAGAAGGCCACGTCAGGTTCCACTTCTGTCAGCCAAGAACAGAAAGCTGAGGTTGGACAGTTGAAGACTGGAAAAATTTAACCTAGTCTGATGAATCTCAGGGTCAGATCTCAGGTAGGGTCAAAATTTGGCACCAACAGCATGAATCGGTGGACTTACCCTCCTGGTGGAGGTGGTGTAATGGTGTGGGGAATGTTTTCTTGACACACTTTGGGCTTGTTAATACCAATCAATCATCGCTTGAATGCCACAGCCTATTTAATCATTGTTACTGACAATGTTCCTCCCTTCATGAACACAATTCACCATCTTATAATGGCCACTTCCATTATGATAATGCACCATTTTACAAAGCAAAACTCATCTCAAACTGGTTTCATGAACATCATCACCCATATCATGCATTCATCTTCCATCTTTTTACAATAAATCCAAACCACAGATGTTAGCATTGAAGACAGTAGAAATGAGGGTTGTTTAGAGTGTTATGGCTGACCTCATGTGCCTCGCCGGTGAACTCTTGGGAGCAGTGGTCACAGCGGAGCTTCCTCTTAGAGCAGTCGTGCTGCAGGTGCTCGGGGAGGTTGCGCCGCGGCAGCTTCACAGAGCAACGGTTAGGACACGGCACCACATTATAGGCACATACCTGTAGGTGGGCCTAAAGAAGGGAAAAAGAGGAACTGCTATCACTCTGTGCTAAATGTACTTTAATACACTACTTTACCCAATACCCAATGTATTACTTGGGCAGTATTCTAAAAATGAGGATAATACAAGCATGACCCCTGACACTGAAACCATCCTGAACACCATCTGAACATCTGTAAACAATTAATTATTAAAATTGTATAGTTATTATTGTTGTTTAGCAATGTCATTTAGATGTAATTATATATTTATTTAAGTAATTTACATTTTATTATTATATATAATATATATTTATTATATATATTATTTTGTTTCCATTCTGCATTTTTTCCTGAGGAAAACAATTTGCATGTATAATTTATATTGAATTACAGCATGCTTTAGTTATTGCCAGCAATAATTGTGACTTCTAAAGGTTAGAGATGACTCAGATAAGTAATAATAACCTGCTGCCCCAAGTAAAGATGGGTTTAAATCTGAGCCAGGTTTTTAAATTAGGCACTGGTGTTCAATATGGGGAAATGTACAGTACTGTGCAAAAGCTTTAGGCACAAAATTATATGTGTGCCAGTCAATAAGCATTTATTTGCTCACACTTTTACACAAATACAAACAATTTTAATGCAATACGGAGTGATTTTATGTATGTCCATGTGTTCTTTTATCATCCAATGCCTGGTTTATCTACTCAATCCTTCAGTATGTTAAATCAGGTGTGCTGGTGATGGAATTTACAAACGCTATAGCGTGAGAGGCTGAGAAGAAATCTGGCACCAAACTAACACCAAGCTCTCAAAATATTCACTACTTTAAAAAAAATAATAATAATTCTCTTTTACTTTTTACTGTATTTAGGTATTTAGACAAGCAAATTTTACAAGCAAAGATAATTTTAAATGACATGTTTAAGCGCTTTGCACAGTGCTCTATTTCCCTATTAAAAATGCATCCAGGTCACAAAATTCTGTTGGATTCATTATTCTATTCAACTATGAGCCTTTATTCCTCGCACACGGATGTGTGTTCAGTGCTCGAATGCATGTGCCTGTGGATGTGTGTTTTACCTGAAGTTGTTTATTCTGTGCTGCCCAGCGGCAGCCCTCCTCACTGTGGATGCAGAGAATAGGCAGAGCCAGAATCTGCTGCTCCAGCTCCACATCCGGAAAAATCTAAACAACAATCCATACATTATTTCAGTTTATAAGGGCACACGATATACATCAACCAGCCACTTCATTAAGTTGGCGTCCTTCTATGTATAGTCTTAGTCTATTTTATCAGCTCCACTTACCATATACTTATTTTGTTAGTCCACTTTCACCCTGTTCTTCAATGGCAAGGACCCCCACAGGACCACCACAGAACAGGTATTATTTGGGTGGTGGATCATACTCAGCACTGCAGTGACACTGATGTGGTGCCCACAGGACACTCTTGGCTGGATATTTTTGGTTGGTAGACTGCTCTCAGTTCATCAGTGACACTTGTTTAAAAACTCCAGCAGCACTGCTGTGTCTGATCCACTCAGACCAGCACAACACACACTAACACACCACCTCCATGTCGGTGTTAGTGCAGTGCTGAGAATGATCCACCACCCAAACAGTACCTGCTTTATGGTGGTCCTGATCATTGAAGAACAGGGTGAAAGGTGGCTAACAAAGTATTCAGAGAAACAGATGGACTACAGTCTGTAATTGTACTAACTGAACAACAAAGTGCACCTATATGGTAAGTGGAGCTGATAAAATGGACAATGAGTGTAGAAGCAAGGAGGTGGTCATAATGAAATGGCTGGTACATCAAACAGAATAGAACATTCCAATAATACGCTAAAAGAAAAACTCACACTACTCTTAAGTATTTTTCTCATTTGAACAAATTAGCTGAAAATTTCATGATGAATGGACTAAAAGAAATGCTCTAAAACCATTTGTAATAAAAACCTTTTTACATTAACTTACATTATAAGTTAAGATCGTTTTACCTTATCCTGTAAAGTTACTATTTTGAAGATCCATGTTTTTCTTTGGACAGCGATGATAAACAACATGATCTACGGAAAAGCTGAACTGTGGAAGGTCTAATGAATCCCACTGCAGGGCTCTGATGCTGATAGTGTGGTACTTACTTTAGCATAGTCCAGAGGCAGCTGATCTTCTGGGCACTTGAATATTCCCTCACTGGAGAAAACACAATGCACAGTTATAAGAGCAAAGAAACTCTGAGAATGTGGCTCACACTTCAATTCCCACTTCAACTCCATAACGTACATGCAATTTCATAACATTTAAAGTAGTTACTGAATAATCAGTCTAAAGATGAATTACTGAATAATAAGCCTGGGTTCAGGGGGTAAAGCCACATTGCATCTGTTGTGGATCTACTATTTGAATGTGGCGTCAGTAAACATCATTGGCTTGTTTGCTGTACTTTATTCACTACTGTGTACATATGTTTGTGCTGTTACACTTTCTGGGTCAGCTGATGCCTAGGAGCATCTGCCTCGATTCATAAAAGCCCCCCAAAAACAAACATAAAGCTGATTAGTGTGTGCTAATCTGTCAGCCTAATTAAATCTTACATGTTGCTGGTGCACACTCATGTGCCCCATACTTAAAGCTTTTCGTTTAACCCCTTAATTTCTCAGGATTATACATCCTAAGGCTTATTATTCAGTAACTACAAGAACTTCAACTGGCTGAGTTATTTTTAAGATACAGAAATGTGTAACAGAAGTTTGGACCTGCCGGTGGTCCTGGCAAATTAAGAGGTGTTGAACTTTTTGTAAAAAGTAATGAATTCGATTTAGTTGATTTGACTGTGCATATATACATGATTCATAGCTGTACACCATATATCATATCGATTAAGAAACTACTACGATTAGGGCTGGGACCACTTCTCAATTTATTGATAATTATTCATAACAGGAATGAAATTAAAAAAGGCTTTTGCACTGTGCACTCAAATCTGTTATCCAAAACGTCCGAAGCGTAAACAGACAATACACTGAATGCTAATAACATCCTTACATGAGGGAATAAATAAAAGTATCAATAATCCTTTCTTGTTGGGATGCTTGAATACTTGTGTGCCAAGGTTTGTAGCTTAATCAATCTATCAACAGAAACGCTTCAAAAGGCTTTAAATTCCATTTTTAGCCTACACAAAGTATTCAGGCTAATCAAGTGATTTTATCACAACTTATATTTAATTGCGTTTCCACTGAGAGTCAGGTACTCTTTTTTAAACCAGCATTATAATGCTCATTGTATATTCACAATGCTATCTACCTATATTAACATCAAGCTAGCAGGGTTAGCTCAGCATTATATGGGATTTTTATGTCAGCTCTACTTTAAATATAGGCATTTTTTTAAGCTCGTAACAGGCATGCAAGTAACATTCTTTACTTTTTATGTCTCGGTTTTTAAGTAACTCTTGGTTTAAGATTTGAACTTGAAGTATGTCTTTTAGCTATTATTGTAGCATTAGCCTGATAGCCAGTTAGCTTTCTGCTACCTGCCCAGCCTACTCTAGTAAAGGGAGAATATATCCAATTACAAAGAGAGTATAATGTGTAAAGTACAGATTTTTTGACTTCACTAAAACAGTGATGAACGACACTTCCGCTCCCTAACAGGATATTTTAGCCATAATCTTGAAACACAGTGGTCACATGAAAACTAAGGTGGATATATTGTACTAATGTAAAATGGTAAAATAGGTGATAAAAAACTATTGTATCTCCAAATTATCATTTACAGTACAATCAATGCTCAGAATGCTTAAAAGGCAACAATGAGGGAAATGTCTGTATTCTAGGTTGATGAGGATGCCATTCTTCATATGTCTGGATGTGCAGTACCCCTAATGCTGAGCCCTGAATGACACATGTGACTAATTGTGTTTCCTTTCATTTTGACCCTCTGATTTTCTGTGGGAAGTCATAGAAAACATTCCTGCCCTGTGCAAGAATTTTTCCTTGAAATGACGTGTAGTGATCTGCTTCTAAAAGCAGCCTTGACGTAGCGGCGTTCATGGCACAACTTGTCTAAAACTGATCACGAGCCACTTCGGAATTTTGCTGACGCTACTGGTACTCACAGCAGTGGGTACATTCAGCACAATAACCCAGGATTTACCAATGTCAGTCCTGGGGACACCATGCTATGCTCGTTTTTGTGCTGCCCTTCATCTCGCACAATTGATTCAAATAAGTAACTAATTAAGAAGATCTACATAATATATATATATTAGTTTCATAGTACTTACTGAATAATATATAGGCTATAATTTATAGGTAGTTATAGGTTTTAGGATTAATAACTGAATAATAAGGCTTTGCATTTAACACCTTAAACTCTTGAGGGCCTTTATGTGCATCTACACTTCAATTTCTCACTCTACCCAACCACATAACTTATAAACCACATTGTAGTCAATGATTTAATTTATCTGAATAATTCATAGTTGTTACATAGAAATTACTGAATAGTCTTAACATTAATTACTGAATAATAAGACTAGGGTTCATTGTCAGAAAAATGGGCACTGCCTAGATAAACATTTGTCCCCAAAGTACAAATAATGCAAATTTACCCACAAAGATACAACATGGTCCTTACGGTCTAACTGTATCCTTCAAGTAAGTTTTAAAAGTATATTACTTTAACTTTCCCAAGGAAAAAGTGCATATATGTACATTTTCATAACTTTCAAAGCAGAAAAATGAAATAAAAAGCCTGCTGTCCCGACTGAGTGAGTGTAAGAAGTCGATGTAACTTAAGTTATATAATTACAGTGGAATTTGGTACAATGATGTTCCCTTAGTAAAGGCACTGAAGGTGTATCCTTCACGGTACCACCACAGTCGCAGTGTTTGTACACTATAAGGTACAGTTCTTTCTGAGAGTGTTCCATGGGTCAAAATAAAGGTTCCTATATGGGTTGTAGCTTGAATATATGGTTGTAAAAAACGTAACTGGTACAGAACCTTTACACTTTGTGGAGGTTCTTTAAACTTGAAAAGCGTTCGTCCACATATCTCAATATGTTCAAGGAACCAAAAGAACACTTTTTGGCCTTTATTTTAAGAGTGAATAGTTCAAGTGGGTAACATTTTTGGCAGTAAATAAGAACCAAACACAGGGAAATGAACCACATAGGCTGAAAAACATTCTTCACAAAAGATCTTTCCATCGCATGTTTTCCACTCTATAGACATTCCGCAGGTCTGTCAAACCTGTCTTATGTTAAGTACAGTCATGGAGTTTTTCAGTAGCAGTAGGAGGACACCAAACCAAAATATCATGTTGCAGCTTGTACCATGCAAAGCATTCCAAACGATGCCTTTATGAGACAGACAAATAGTGTTTGTATGTCTTTGTATGAAAGAGGAGAACCGAAGAAAAAAGATGCCTTTTGTTCAACAAAAATCCAGAAATTCTTCTCTTTTCAGAAAACATCCACGCTGAAAGTGAAACTAATACTACTTCACAACTAAACAACCACTGTACAAACAAGACTGATCCTTCACTACAGCACCAACCAGTTAATGAGTGTACAACATGTGCTTGACTGATAAGATGAGTGAAACTGGCAGTCACCTATCAGAGCGATGACATCTGCAGCGCACCTTCAACAAAGAGTGTCATTGTTAAACGGAAAAAAAACAAAACAGTGTCTTTTTGTGACACTACAGCAAAGATCAGTCACTGAAAACAAAATGTTTTAAGACTAGATCATCAACCTGAACGACTAGAATGATAAAATCATTTTGTCCTTAAACTATGTGCTTTGCTGATAAGGCTTTGTAAATTAAGCTCAGGGAATCAGGAAATAAAGCCTACACTTTTGTTCCATAAGTGACAAAAACACCAGCAACGATAGACATAGTTCTAAAAATCTACCCTTGTATTGATCCAGTTGGCTTGGTAAAAGGGGGTAGTTATTCTTTGAGGTGAATGCAAGAAAAGTACACCTTTTCTTGTGCTCTCTTTAAAATATCTGACATCTTGCTAGACCTGTTTAGCCCAAATTTACTATAGTGCTGCTTTGTCCCCTCGTAACTGATCCTTGTGGGTCAAATTTGGAAGTGGGGGTTAAGAACCTACTGTACATTCTGCTTTTATCACTCATTTGCTGTGATGCATTTGATTTATTTAGTTGAAATATGTACATCATCTCCATTCGGTAAATAATGTCTTTCAGTTTACTTACTTTGAGCAGCTGTGTTGGTGTAATATATTTTAGATGGCAACCTTGTACATATTTGAATCAAGTACATTCAGTGCTTACCAAAATAAACACTGAATAGCAACCAGTTAATGGCTAATTTATGCCTGTATTTGGTTTGTTATTTGACCAAATCACACACTAAAACCTAATGTTTGTAGATGTAAGAGCGTTAAACAAAATGTAATGAATCCACCACAAATGGCACTTATTGACATGACTAGATATACTAATTACCTCATCGAAAGACATTAGCATTAATGTTTTAACTATATTTTCTCTGAGCAGGACTGACAGTGGGAAAGTTTATTGGGAACTGAAGTTTATGTTGTTAAAGGGGAACTCCACCAATTTTTCCAAAAAATCTACATAATTAAATGGTTGAGATGTAAAGAAAGTTATTCAGAGATCCAGAGTGGTTTGGAGTGAAATGCTCCCTTTTAGATAAAGAAGTCAGATTTGTTCACAGTGGTGGTGATAGGAACTCACATGTAAAGAGTTTAATGCCTTTGCAATCTCCTTCACAGAAGGTTATTAAATTAAGTCGTTAGATATATGCTGCCTGATGTTGGACACATTGTTTTATGGTCATTTTAAGATAAAATTTTGGCTTAAAATGTATTTTAATCTGTTTAATCCATTCATGTTGGAGGGGTACATGCAGGGCATTGTAAGGCAAAACGGTCCCCAAAGAAACTTAATTTTTCAGATTTATTACAATTTTACCATCAACATTACATATAAAAACTCAGGAGATACATGCAGGTTCATTAATGGTTTTGGATAGTAAATAAAATGTCTAGATTTGTGTTGTAGACCTGGTGACCCCTGGTTCCTATCACCACCACTGTAAGAAAAAGTCTGTAAGTTTCTCTACAATTAACCACTTCAAATTAACCCACTCTAAATGATTGTTTACATCTTAAGGACTGAATTATTCAGAATTTTTCAAATACTGGTGGAATTCCCCTTTAAGGTCACAATGACAAGGAAAAGGTGAACCAAACAAGAGAAATGAGGAGGTATATTCCCTATGTACCATATCCACCTACGACAAAGGCTTAAGTAAAGGTTTTAGACAGGTTTGACTTTTAGGTCAGTGAGTGAAGAGTAGTACCTGAGAAACTCCTGCAGGCAGGTATCACAGAACCTGTGGCCGCAGGTGGACACCTGGACAGGCTCCCTCATGGGCTTCTTACACAAAGGACACAGAAAGCGCTTCCGCAGCCGCTCCAGAAACCTGTAATCCAAGCCTGGCATGATGGCTTTAGCGCTGCGAGTTCCTTTACAGACCGCGATACCTTCGTACTTCGGAAACAAAACGGCTAAACGAACGAACAAGTTGCTAACGCTCGTTTCGGCGCCCAGCCTACATCTCCCTTCACGCTTTGTTGCTGTGTGACATTTCCGGAATCCAGGTACCTCGAGAGATTCTGTAACTCGACTCCCGCCTTCAAACCAATACAGCCCTCCTACACGAGGGGGCGGGGCTAAATTCATCAACCCAGCACTTCACTTATTAACACGACTGTACACTTAAAGAAGATGGTTCTCTATAGCACCAAAAAGGGTTCTTCTATTGTTACAAGTTTGACATCACAACAGCAGCAGAACCCTTTTTTTCAGATTTGCAAAAATCTGAAGAACGATTACACCATGCAAAGAACCATTTAAGCATGAAATGGTTCTATGTAGAACTCATAGTTCCAAATAGAACCATTAATTTTACTAAAGAACCCTTGAAGAACCATATTTTTTAAGAATGTAGGTAATGATTAATTGACCTTAAGCCATTAATGTCCGTAGGTTTTTGGTCCATTCCTTCTCTTAACGCTTAATTTATCATATTAAATGTAGTCTTTTGGTCACATGGGACCAAGAACTGTCAGATCCAGATCGAGATTTGATTTTGAATAAAACTATGAAAATAACACGTCATCTAACATGTTCAACTGGGTACTATTAGATGTTCATCCAAGGAACACCACAGGTCCAAAAATGTCCAGATGACCCTTCTAATTAGTGAATTCAGCTGCTGACACAGGCTTTCACATCTTGTTAATCTCAAGAGGTGTGAACAGAATGGGATGCTCTGGTGCAGCTGCATGTCTGCCATACCTTAGGTCACCATACCCAATGCCAAGCCTTGGCTAGAGAGGTATATAGCCCCTCAGCTCTCTACTCTCAGTTCTCTTGAGTGATGGATCTCCATCCAATACATTTGGGATAAGCTGGAGTGGCATTTGTGATCCAGAACTAATCATCCAACATCAGTAGCTGACCTCACTAATGCTCTTGCAAGCAATCAGATCCTCACAGTAATGTTCCAACATGTAAAGCCTTCTCAGATGAAGAGGCTGTTACTGCAGCAAAAGCAGGCCAAATTTTCTCTTAATACCTTTGATTTCTGAAGAAACTATGGATGAACAAGTGTCTACAGATGTATGGACATACAGTGTATAACTACACAAAACACCATCAGTTTGAGCCGATCATGTTCTGTGGTAGTTTTCTGAATCATATTAAACATAGTTGTTGGACATTAATAGGTTAATATGGAGCTGTTGAGAGGAATCTTTATTCAGAAAAATGAACCATTTAATCAGTTTAACTTCCATAAATGACATTAAAGAAGTTGCACTTTATGTGTAGGTATATGTGACTCAGCTCCATTTGACTAAATGGAAATGTGTGGCATAATAAAAGTTCATACAATATTTTATTTATACAATATGCCCAAACATATGGCTGAGAGAGAATGAGAGAATCATAATTTAGCTCTATTGATAGCTACTTTACAACTATCCTACTTGCTAAATATATATCTTTTTGCTTCTGCCAATGCAGATACACATGTAGCTTTTTATTACTCATAAAAACAAAAGAATAGCCTTCCACAGGGAAGATACTGCTTTGAAAGCAGTGACTAATGTTGATTGAGTTTATTGACTGAAAGTACTTGACTTACTCAGAGTTTACCCAGTGTGCATAAATATGGACTCTTGGCGTACTACGGCTGCGCATCTTTGATTACCGGTTTCATCGAAACGAGTCTGAGCTTGCAGGACCAGTTCTACTTACTAATTCCTCCCTTGAATATGTGGTTTGACCTCAGGCTCAGCGTGCTGTGCTCCACTTATGACACAAGAAAAAGACATGGTGCTATGAATAGCACATGCACAGAAAAAAACTTTTTTATCCAGACAGTTACTTCCAGAAAGTCTACAGACTATCATGAGGTATCTATAGTGCTGTATAATATTGTTTTTGCCTCCTAGAGTATTCCTGCAGTACTGTCTTGTACTAATGTATAGGACTTGTGTAGTATCCCATACTAAACTATTACATTATCCAAATTTACAATATGATTCATTTGTCAATCCTCCTGAAATTCCTGCAGGGTCTTTTTTAAAGAAGAGTTCTATAGCATGAGAGAAGAGGGGAAATCCAAAGCAACAGTAAACAAACCAAGGACTTATTGACTTTGTTGAAAAACAAGTTTGCATGGTGCAGTACCATAATACACCCACAGCAAGCATCATTCAAATGGCCCATCACTGTGCGCCATGGTTGAAAAGGTTAGTGACAGTTCTTTGGAAGATACCTCAACAGTTTGAACATCCCTGGTCAAATTACATGTTTTGTTGATACTCAAGTTCTCTACAGAGAACCTAAATGTGCCATTTTTCTGCAGAACGTCTATTTATTTCCTGAGTTTAACATATTGGAAAAAAAATAAAATATAAAATGCACCATAACTTTTGCACAGGCCACATTTCGTGTTTTGTTTTTTTCACAATATGTTAAATTCAGCAAATAAACAGTAATTGTGTATTCAAATGTGCAGAAGTGTGTTCTCTGCAGAGGATTATTAACTTATTTTGTCAAATTTTTGCATAGAAGTTCAGCTAAAGTGGAAAGACTGAATATTGCATATAACAGTAAAATGTTCATAACATTTAGTGCATATTTTCTTTTATTGCTGAAATGGTCAGGCTTCCACTCCTCACTCCTATAACTCAACAACAACCCAGTCAGTTGGAATTGTTTTCCTTAAAATAATAAGCCTCAGAACAGAATACATCTAAGAAATCTAGGGGTTAAACAGAAGAATAAAGCATCACTCACCATAATAACATATTGGTTGTATTAGTGGTGCTGAAATTTCACCAAAAGAATGCTTTTTAGAATGAATACACAGAGCAAAATTCAACACAATTCTGTAAGATCTAACAGAAAAAAACGCTGCTTAACTAAACCATGATATTACCTACACAATTAAACACAAAACCAGAAACGCGTCAAAAAAAAACTCATCTCTTTAAAAATGTGTTTATTTTACAGATAAAAATGCCTTCATAAAATTCACTTTTTAGAGTTAATAAAAATTGAAATGTAAGAACAAGGAGATGTACAATCTTCAAATACTCTGAAACAGTAGGGGAATGCATTTCTAGGACATCTTGCTGTGCTCTCAGAAATCAATATTGTGAATGTAATGCTTAATAAGTCTGCTACATCAGTAAGCAGCAATCCAAAACAATAAGAATTACATCTGCACTCTACTTTATAGAGTTTACTAGGGATGTCCCAATACAGTTCTTCTGCCTCTATCTGAGTCTTTTAATATTAAGCATTTGTTGATAGAGTTTGATCTGCTATTTGTATTTTTGTATATAATACAGCTGAACAGTGCACATTTCATATGCATTAGGGAGGATATGCTAGATCACCACTTTGCAATGCTGCAGTAAAAGGTCCTTCACATGTCAAGTTGCTCTAATATCTATGCTGTGTAATAGCCACACACTTCAAATTTCAAACTTCAAATGCCTCACTGTCATATGTGGATAAAGTCAGTTTATATCACTTCTACAAAAGTAGTGTAAACAGTGCGCAATGGCGTAAAATAGCTTTAACAAAGGAGTGGTATCGGATCTGGTTTAATATAGCCAATAGTGATCCACAATAACAGCCAATCGTGATCCATTTTAAAATGGCCAATACTGATCCACATTAATATGGCCAATACTGATTCATATTAATATAACCAATAGTGATCCATATTAATATAGCCAATACTGATCCATATTAATATAGCCAATACCGATCCATATTAATATAACCAATAGTGATCCATATTAATATAACCAATAGTGATCCATATTAATATAGCCAATACCGATCCATATTAATATAACCAATAGTGATCCATATTAATATAACCAATAGTGATCCATATTAATATAACCAATAGTGATCCATATTAATATAGCCAATACCGATCCATATTAATATAACCAATAGTGATCCATATTATATAACCAATAGTGATCCATATTAATATAGCCAATACCGATCCATATTAATATAGCCAATAGTGATCCATATTAATATAGCCAATACCGATCCATATTAATATAACCAATACTGATCCATATTAATATAACCAATAGTGATCCATATTAATATAGCCAATAGTGATCCATATTAATATAGCCAATACTGATTCATATTCATATAACCAATACCGATCCATATTAATATAGCCAATACCGATCCATATTAATATAACCAATAGTGATCCATATTAATATAGCCAATACCAATTCATATTCATATAACCAACACCGATCCATATTATTATATAGCCAATACCGATCCATATTAATATAACCAATAGTGATCCATATTAATATAACCAATAGTGATCCATATTAATATAGCCAATACTGATCCATATTAATATAGCCAATAGTGATCCATATTAATATAGCCAATACTGATTCATATTCATATAACCAATACCGATCCATATTAATATAGCCAATACCAATTCATATTCATATAACCAATACCGATCCATATTAATATAGCCAATACCGATCCATATTAATATAACCAATACCGATCCATATTAATATAACCAATAGTGATCCATATTAATATAGCCAATACCAATTCATATTCATATAACCAATACCGATCCATATTAATATAGCCAATACCGATCCATATTAGTATAACCAATAGTGATCCATATTAATATAACCAATAGTGATCCATATTAATATAGCCAATACTGATCCATATTAATATAGCCAATAGTGATCCATATTAATATAGCCAATACTGATTCATATTCATATAACCAATACCGATCCATATTAATATAACCAATAGTGATCCATATTAATATAGCCAATACTGATTCATATTCATATAACCAATACCGATCCATATTAATATAGCCAATAGTGATCCATATTAATATAGCCAATACCAATTCATATTCATATAACCAATACCGATCCATATTAATATAACCAATAGTGATCCATATTAATATAACCAATAGTCACTTAAAGACACACTTAAATCTTACCAAAGGCTTATAATTAGCTGAGAAACTCATTTAGTCATCAGGGAGAAACACCAAAATGTGCAAGTGCTTTCACCATCTGCTTTTGGAATGACTCATCTCTGCTATGAAGTTATGTATTTGCAGTCTTTCAATATTTCAACTTATAGAACATTTTCAACTAATAATCAGCACATAATTGATATAAAGTAGACCGAACCCATTCTTCAATTATCTTCCTGCCCTGCAAGCAGCAGAATATCAGTGTTTTTCTGATCATTTTATGAGTAAACTCTCAAAAAAACCTTCTTGAAATGTGCATTTTTAACTAAAAAGTGTTGTTATAAACATTACTAAAGTGAGATACAGTGAGATATACTGAGATAGATGGTATGATGCTACAGTGCAACAGCACTAAATCACTGTGAAATGTTTCTCTTCCTTCATTGAAAAATTATTCTAAAAAATTCTTTTTGAAAACAGGAAAAATAAATGTACTTCAGCCAGAGCTAACAGATATAAACAAATTAATCACAGAGTAAAACCGCTATAACACAAATGTCACATTAGGAAACTGTTATCAATTAGCATGAAGCTAATTTAGCCTTCATTAGATGCAGCATTGTTATGAGAAGTGATTTACAGTGGCTGGGTTCAAGGCCCTTTCAGATTAAGGCAGGGGAGTGGAGCAGCGCTTAAGCAGGGATACAGACCACTACGTGACCAAAATCCTGTTTTCCTCAAACTCTGGTGTAAACTGTGACTTCCCTTAGTCAGCAAAGTATCTCTGAAAAGAAGAGACCAGTATTTCAGTCATCACATATCTATAAGCCTTAATACTTTTGTTTACATCTACATTACATTTAAGAAGATCATAAAGTCTTTACAAAGCAGTCATAACATCCAATGAAGTTGCAATGGTGCATAAAATCATGAAATCATTGCAACGGCATTACAATATGTTTATCATTTTGTCAATTTGTCTGTATTGATTTTGGAATGTTGGAATTAATTAAAATTTATTTGGGATTGTTAGAACTGATCATATATGATTTTGCAATGTAAGAACTGATTATAGTTCATTTGTGGAATGTCAGAATTGATCAGAATTGATTTTGTAACGTTAGAACTGATAATAGGTTCTTTTGGAATGTTAGAACTAATTATAATTGATTTTGGGATGCTAGAATTGATTATAACTGGTTATAATAATATGAAAAATGCAGGTATTTTTGCCAACATAAAAAATAGTTAATTGTTTTTATTGTCTTGTTCCATTACTGTATAAATGGCAAAAAAGTATTTTTTTGTAACTGAATCATCAAATTGTGTAGATTTTATGATGCATTTTCTACAGAACCACTTGTTCTGAGGTCAGTGATTTTCTCCTAGTAGGTAAATTTTTTTACCTGTATTATAACTGCAGCGACGACAGCCAGCATAGCCAGTAGAGCCAAACGGCCCAGCTTGCTCAGCTGCGCCTCTTTGAGCACAAAGAAGCGAGCCCAGCTTAACTTCTTGGCCGTGTGTGGGGCGTAGCGCATCTGGTTTGCCCCCTCCATTTTCAGTTGCTTGATTAGGCAGCCCTTCATGTGACTCAGATGGTCAAAGCTGAACTTTCCATGGTAGCTGCCCATCCCACTGTTGCCTGCAGGGGGAGCCACAAACATATGTTTTAATGCTAAGCACCAGCAGGAACGACATGACGGAAAAATAATGTTGACATAAAAACACAGCTCATGTTATTAACTTAAATTCTCTGACAACAGGCCGAATCACGCTTACTTTTTATGTGTAGTAAATGTTTATAAAGTATGGCCATGAAGTATGTTTAGTAGTTAGAGTTACATAAAGTGGATAATTTGCACTGAGGAGTGGTTTAACTGTCAGTGATTGAAGGTTATGGGGCTTTTACTCACCAACACCACCAAAAGGCAGAGAGCTGACTGAGTAGTGAACCAAGCAGTCATTGGCCAATACTCCACCACTGGAAGTCTCTGAGATCATACGCTGGATCAGCTAAACCAAGAAAGGAACAAAGAAATGACTACCTCAGACAGATCCACCTATCTTAAACAGTAATATAAAGCCACAATTAGGAATTGTAAAGTCATTTTGTTAAGGCATTTAAGTGGAGCGTTTAAGCTTTGAAACCTTAAGTCACAGTTATCAACGGCATTAATAAAAGTTCTAAAAGTGTAATCTACATGAACATCTCAAACTACCAGGCTTTCATTCCTCACTTATAAAACTCAAGAAATTTTTTTTCATGTAATTACTGAACTATAAGCCCTAGGATGTAATACGCCTGGGAATTTAAGTGATAAATTATTTCTCAGAATTCTGTTGAAAATGCAAATTCTAAGCTTTCAAATTATACCACACTTCTGACTTGTAATTACATGATCACATTTGAATAGCATGGCAAAATGACACTAACAATGCTTGACTTCTAAGAGTTCACTGTATTTGTAGTACATTCTATGAAATTTAAAAGGGAATCATGGCCCTAAATCCAGGGATCTTCTACTAGGATATTCAATGGAAATATTATTATTTCCAAAATCTTTGCCCATGTGTTAGTCTTGAGTGTTTTATTTGATGGTGAAGGAAGATTTCACCTTGTTGTCTGAGGTGAAGATGTAGAGGGCTAGGGGTTTCTCTCTTTCATTGATGAATTTGATGGCTTCGTCCACACTGCTGACACTGAGGATGGGCAGCAGAGGCCCAAAGATCTCCTCTTGCATCACTTTCGCTTCTGGCTGCACATCCCTGAGGACTGTGGGGGCTGTGTGGCCAAAAACACAGCACAATCAGCAGAGTTCAGTTAGCGCTGACAGTGTACATTTGACACAAGTATAATTAATATAGTACACTTCAAACTAAAACTGAGTATTTCTACCATTACAACACATTTATTTACATTTGCCGTGCTTTCTAGTAAGACTAATTAATATCATTAAACCTTAGAAGTCCCAGTTATCTCTGGCAGTAACAGACACTGTCATTAAAGTGTCACTGTCATAAAAAAATTGTATCTCCATTTTTGTTGTTTTTCTTTTTTTTTGTATAATTTGAAAATACTTACTTACACCTTTACATTTTGTTACAATTTCATCATGAATAGATCAATAAAAGTTACTCGGAAAAAAATCTTGTTACATTAATTTCCTTTAAACGTTAATAATTTTTTTCCTTCTCCTGTAAAGTTACACAGGAAAAGAGAAAAGAGAAATTCTGTGAAGAATCTAATTATTATAAATAAATTATAATAAATAAATTATATACATTATATAAATCATAAATAGAAATACATAATTTCTATTTATAATTACATTTTTTGTCACTGCTTGACATCAAAACAAAACAGAAGAAGTTGCCAACTTGAACATGAATGCAGAATAAATGTAAATGTAATTATTGCATAACTACGTCATTACATATGTAATTACATTATAATGGTACAGCAAAACAACAGTAAGAACTTTTGGCTTTGGGTTAAACATATTGATACAAAAGCCTAAGTCTACAAATGTGCTAGCATTAGAGCTAAATGCACTTACCAATGTAGCACTGGGACTCATCATTTTCTCCTCCTACAGCCACAGTGCTGTCTTCCACCAGTGCCATCACTCTTTTGAAGTGGCGCTGGTTGATGATGCGTCCATAGTCTGGGCAGCTTATGGGGTCATCAGTGTAGAATTCCTGGAAGAAAATTAACCCACCAAAATGAGGAAGATGTTCACTTACATCATTTCAATACTTCAATCAGCTGACAAGTCAAGAGACACAATGCACTGCTGTGGAGTTGAAGGCAACATTACCTTCACACATTTCCTGATCTCTTCAATAACTCTGTCTTGGATGCTGGGGTCGCAGAGGATGTAGTCTGGGGCGATGCAAGTCTGACCACAGTTTGAGTACTTTCCCCAAGCAATACGGCTGCAGTGTAAGAGAAATGTCCACTTTATCTAAAACTCATTTTTGAAGTATTTCTATTTAAATTACAAATTATACAACTTACAAAGGATGTTGTATTTATATAAAACTGCAAAATTCATAATTAACAAAAAAGTCATAATTCTGCTGTAAATGTATTACAATAACCACTTGTCAATGTCAAATGACTAAAAGTAAAGTCATATGCAAAAGTCTGGGCACCCCTGGTCAAATTATGTCATGGGGATGGGCAATAAACAGAAATTTTCCACTACATTTGCAGAAAAATACCATATTTAGGTTTATTCCCTGCAGGGGACAAGTACATATTTTTACTTACAAAATCCTCAAAACATCCAATTTGACCCAGGCGTTCATATTTTTGCATATGACTGTAATCATGTTGTTGTGGTGCTACAGCTGGGAGGCAGGAGGAGTGCTGGAGTGGTGCTGATCGTTTGCAAACTTTGTTGCTGAAACAATACAACTGCATTTAATGGGATAATTAGTAGGATGTTCATTCTCCACAATGTCTCATTACACCTTCACGATGCACACTGCCACAGTGTCATGATGCACTGTTACACCCCTAGTCATTTACAAATAACTGAAGCTTGGAAAGTCTTAGATCTGATCATTTGATCCTTCTGGTCTGAAGGGACTTACCGGCAGGCAATGGTAAGATCACAGTTTTTATCGATGTAACAAGGGCTCTTTCCACCCAGCTCCAGAGTAACAGGGGTTAAGTATTTAGAGGCTGCCTCCATGATCAACTTGCCCACCGCACAGTTGCCAGTGTAGAAGATGTGATCAAAACGTTGCTTCAGGAGCTCCTGAGTCTCTGAAACTCCACCAGTCACAACAGGGTACATCTCCTGAAATAAATACCATCAGAATCAAACATACGCCCAGTACTTTACACTGACACTGGCAACTTACCCCAGTTGAAGATAACTATTAGTGGTAGCTCCAGCAACTTTTGTTTTGGCCATATTTTTAAGCTTTTTGCTTCTTGGAGTTCCTTAGGCCAGTCTGGATAACCATGACAAACGGCAATCAAATGCCAAAAGGAGTTTCTCTGCTGGATTGACTCTTAATCTTTTGAGCTACAAATAAAAGGTTCCAACACCAAAATTGGGTTTGTTTTTGTGACAAGATAAAGAATTCCAAATGGTTCAACCTGTAGTTTTTCACAAAATAGAGTAACACTTCTCCAGTGATAAATAACTAACCTTGTCGATGTACAATGGCAGGAGCTCCTCCATCACTTTTGAAGTGTGAACAGACACCTCAGAAGGTTTAATAACAGCAGCATTGCCTGTGAAAAAAATTAAAACAAAAAATTAAAAACAATAAATGTAAACATGTAACAAAACTGAGTGTGAAATATTTAAACCAATCCAATGCTTCATGAAAGCGGAGCTCAAAATTGGGATGACAGTGTTTATGACGGATGTCATTTGCCACCGGATGTAACATAACTGACAAATTCCAGCCAAAAACTCCAATTAAAGGGGAATTCGACAAATTTTTCAAACTTTCTGCATAATTAAGTGGTTAAGCTCTGTAAACGAAGTCTTTCAGAGTAGTTTGCTGTGAGACGCACAATTCTACAGAAAACATTAGATGTAGGAAAAAGATGTCTAAAGAATTTAATGCCTCCAAAAGCTCTCACCAAAAGTTAATACATGAAATGGTTATAAAAAGGCTCCCACATGTATTATACTTCCACATGTACAGTAGATGTGTGTTTTGTGTGAAATTAACATATTTGGACATGTGGTTAAATTAACACCATTTTCAATGGAAAACTGTTAGCTAGCCATTCGCTAACTAGCTTATTTTGCTTGCATTATTAGATTGTACCGCGGATATTAAAAGTACAGACTAGTGGAATTTGGAGGTGCATTTTCTCATTACCAGATCACTTCTGGCCCCACAAGACTTCCAATACGTGTTAGCTACATAAGCCTCATAGCTCCAAAACTGAAGAAACAAATATCAGATGTCAAACATGTCTTATTTGATTAACCACATTCAGGGTAAGAGGGAAAGCAGTGCACATTTGATTTTTAGGTGAACTCTTGCTTTAAAGCTGTCTAAGGTTTGTACTAAAACCTTAGTGCCATAGAGTACTGAGTTGCCTTTGAACTACTTGATAGGATAATTACAGAGGTAAGGAATGCTCACTGATATGAACACCATCAATGGTGCGCTTGACCTCTCACTTAGAAAAGGCACTTTTTTTAGGCACTGATTGTGTCACAGTACAAGAGTTCACAAGTGACAAGGCAAAATGCTTATGCATTAGAATCTCAAACCACAAAAGGCAAAGCATGTCCAGCTTACAGATGCTAATGTAAGGCACTAAAACCCCTGGGGTGCCACTTAACTCATGAAGTGCTGATTCTTTTAGGGCCATTTAACAACCATGAATAATGTAGAAGATGTAGGCTGGTCAGTAAAAGCTCATCTTAGATTAATCTCAGATATACAGAAAGATAAGCTGAAAAGGCTTGAAGACTATATCACTGTGCACCTTAGCACACATACAGAGATTACTAAGCAAAGTTTGTGATAACAGTTATGGGGAGGGAATCTGAAGTGTACTATGATCTATTTGCACAGCTTTCATGCAGGTCTGGGACAAAGTGCAACACCACACAGAATCAAGAAAACTTCTAAATCAATTTACTTTGGTTTCTCAGTGTATTATGACTTGGAATATCATGTTTACCTCTCTCTAGTCTCTTTTAAGCTTGGGCTGATAATAATTGTCATCAGTAATTATGGGGTTATGGCAAACCCTACTTCTCATTTCACTATGCCTACCAGTAAAGACTATTTGCATACGAACAACATGTATTTGCTAAGCTACTTACTACTCTGTGTAAGGGACTACACAATAGACTGTTCCTTTTCCTTTAGTCCCTCTAAAAACAACCTCACAGAAAGCTGTTAAATGAAACTCTGTTGGTTAGTGCCTGAGATTTTTTGACAGTTTAGAGATAAACATTTAGCCTTAATCTATTTTCTAAATACATCAGTTCAGATTTATCATTATTTTACAATTATCAACATTACATATAAGACTCATGCAGGTTTACTGGTCATTTTGGATAGTAAATAAAATGGCTATATTCATGTTGTAGAAATTGAGACCTCTGGTTCCCATTAGAACCACTGTAAAGAATTGTGAGTCGCTAAGTTTCTCTACAATTAATAATTTTACATTCTGAATAGCCTTGTTTGCATCCTAGCGACTAATCTATGCATAAATTTTGAAAAATTGGTGGAATTCCCCTTTAATCAATATTGCATCATTAGTCTTCACAACACCATACATGCAAATGAGCTCTCTGACCCATCACTGAATGTTTTATTGTGCGCTGTAAGCATCCTGATGAATCGTCAGACGTTCTTCGTATGTTTGCATGAATGAAGATGTTTGCATAATCCAACAAACATAAATAATTCTGGTCAAAGTAATGCAGACTAGTCTTTAAACAGGTTCATGAATGTGTTTTCAAAGTTTTCGAAGTTTCCATATGTAATGTTGATATTGGTAAAACAGTGGTAAACCTATTTGCCTTACAATGCCCTGCATGTACCCTTCCACCATTAATGCATTTAAAATAAATCTATTTAGTCTTAAGTCTTATCAAAACTATGGTAAAACAACGTCAAGACAATTATTAACAACTATTTTATGTAATAACGTTATGTGGTATAGCTTTTAGAGGCATTAACTGCTTTGGATATATGGTTCCTATCACCACCACTGTGAACAATTCTGACTTTTTCTAGAAGAGAGCATTTCACGTCAAACCATTCTAAATGACATTGTTTACATCTTAATGATTTATTTAAGCAGAAGGACTGAAAAATCAGTGGAATTCCACTTTAATTATCTCTAATCACACCATTTCTATTACTAGATTGATAGTTAGCTCCACATTGCAAAGAACAGATGTAAACTTACAGCAGAAATGCTGCAGTAGTCTTTTGTATTACTTAATTACAACTGATTGCTGCAAAAAATGGTGCATACAGGAGACATGGGTCAAGCTTCTTGTCAAAGAAGTTAAAATGTTGGATTTGAGAGTAATTATCTGTTTTTTTCAAAGGATATTAGGAAAGTGAGAGTTAGTTAACACAGTAAATATTGCGATAAACATATGTTTCACACAAATGCTGGCACGGTGAAATAGTTCGTGCATGCAAAGGGTGGACACTAATAAATGGCATTCTAATAGAGACAGCAGACAAAGCAGGAATGAAAACACTCACAGTCCTGCTTGGGAGTACCAATTACACATCCCAGAATCCAATCATTGTTAAAGATACACAGTGTATTTGGTATTTTAGAGAGCTCTGTACTTTTCAGGCCTGTTTTTCTCATGCCTGGCTGTCCCTAGCATCTTGTCAGGTTCATACACTATGCAAAACTAGCACTGTCATAAGAAAATAGTGCACCTGCCGCAATGGCTCCAACCAGGGGCTGGATGGTGACAGCCCAGGGGTAGTTCCAGGCTCCGATAATGAGGACCACTCCCAGAGGCTGTGGCTGAATGTACAACTGATCCGAAAGGGTCAACAGGTTTTTAGCTGCTGGCCGAGGGGCAGCCCACTTCGCCAGATTCCTTATGACCAGTTGGATCTCTCCCTCCAGACCCACAGTTTCATATAGGCAGGTGCCAACCTCACTCTGTCAACAGAGACACCCATAGTGAACATCAACACAAAGCCATATGAGAATCTTATACAATGAACTAATACTGTGCACAATTAAAAAAAAATAATTCTCTGCACTTTTTCTTAGTTATACTCTTGTAAACAACATTCAGGAGCTTCCCACCCTACTGAGGTCCTTTTTGAGAGCGTCTGCGATTTCCTTCTGCCTCTCCTCGATGAGGCGCTGCAGATTCTTCAGCTGATTGATGCGGTACTCCAGCGATTTGGTGCGGCCAGTTGCAAATGCCTTCCTGGCGCGTTCCACGGCCTTCTGCTCTCGAGACATCCTGTGAAAGAGGTTGTTTACTTCACTGCACTTCTACATCTGTCACGTCTGAGCTGATTACATTCTTTTGATACACGGAGAAGATAAATCAATACTTCACAGTTTATTACACTGGTTCCAAAACATATTTGGACATTTGTGCCATTCTAAAAACATGAAACAAAATGTCAAACCAAGTTGCGTTTGTTTCGATCAGACCATCCCAAGACTGGGAATTTTCAAATTGGCACAGTATGCTTTCAAAAGACGGCTGGTTTGTTTCAGACTGCTATCATTTGAGCAGTTTCTTTGCAGACATCTGCAGGTGTGCATCTGAAAAGCCTTTATACGCTTCTGAGTTCATGATCCCATCAATGAACAAAAGCTCACCAACAATGGTATAAGAAAAACACACGGTTCCTCCTCTGTGCTGTACAGAAACCTTAGTGCATGAATTCTAGATGGAATTCTTCCCCATGCAAAGCGCTTCCCATCAGTGTTTCTCTTGGAAATATAATTTATATAGTCATCTAAAGAACTTCATTTAAGTTCACCAATGGTTAAATGGTTATACTGTGTCCAAATATTATTTGTGCCTCACTCTAGTCAGAAGGTTGAGAAAGGTGACACTTGGCCAATGAGAGTCTGGGAAATGCTTATGTAGCCAGTCAGTAAGCATAAGAATAAAAACAGCATGGATCTGCTAAGCCTGGCTGAGCCAAAGGGTGATGGGGAAACTGCTGTTTAAGGCTAGAAATGGTGAAACAAATGTCAGATCAGAGTCATATTATGGGCAAAAGCCAAACGTGTCGCAACTGAGCACGATAGTCAGCCAAGAAGTGAGAGCTGCAGAGCTTCACAGGCGGAGTTTAGGGAGCAGCACTGAACTGTCAGCCTGTCTAAATCCTCCAGCTTTCTTCAATTAGCCACTAAATGTGGCTAAAGGCGCTGTTCAGAAGTCTGTCATGTGACTTTAGTCTGGGTTAGCAGCTCTTAGTAGCTGTGCAAGGAATAGCGGACATAACTACAGCTCGCGGCAGAGAAGCGGAAGACAGCAACGTTAGTTCTGTGTCTGTTTATCTCCTCCACAATAAAAGTAGAGAGAATAATCCGGAATATTGTTCGCTTTTAGTCTGGAAATTTCGGCAGACTGGGGCTGTGAGAGGGAGGACTTAACGTTACCCAAACGTTTCCCATCTTCAGCTGCAGATAACAACATTATGTGACAGCCTACATCGCGTCCTCTGTGAAACAAACAGTAACTGTTGGAGCTGAAACTTTACCTCAGTTCTGTTCCTTCTGGTGCTCTCGGGAGAGATCCTGGTCCTGGTCCTGATCCTGACCCTTCACTCAGGGTGAATGCTGTTAGCAACCAAACACAGGCAGCATTACAGTCCCGTTAACAGTGTGGAGAGGGGGAGGGCAGATGTGAATGAAGGGGTGGACCGAGGCCGTACATACGACACCAGCTTAGAGCATTTAGGTACACCCAGGCTACACGTGCACTGGGATACATGTATTTCTTAGGCTATTATGCAGCGTATTAAATGGACATGAACCAAACGCGAAAAAGCTAACGTCTGTCAAAACGTCTGTTTTGTGTTCATATATGAAACGAAGTTGTCTCCAGTAACGTGAAATGAGTTGAAAAGAGAAGAGAGAGAACCTTTTCAGGAACGTATAAGGATGCTTGTGATTTATTGTTTACGTCTACTGCACGGTTTAAAATTACTTGTGAAGGCAGACACGAAGCTCAGTCCTCCGCCAGTTGTTGGACCTCAGTGATCTACGCTCTCCCGACGTGGCCACGGAAGGACATTTTGTTGGAGCGTTTTGATTGGTTCTTCCACACGTCACTAATTTGTGATCGACTGGGCAGGACAAAGCAGCCACTACAGACTGATTATGGTCACCACTGCAAGAATGGTTTGGCATAAGGAGTAAATAAAAAGCATCACTGTGAGAGTCACAGTATCTAAAGACTTATTATGCAGTAATTACTGCTATCGTCTGATCACTACTGTGTAACTAATATGTTATATATTGGTTCTGTCCAAAGAAAAATATGTATCTCCATTTCTTTTTTTTTTTCTTTTTTACTTTTCTATACCATTTGAACATGGCAGCCGTCCCGTTACATTGTGTGAAAATTTCATTTTGATGACCAATAGAAATGCTCCAAAATCACTTGGAATAAAATCTCTTTACACTTACATTAAATGTTAAGAACACTTGTGCCTTATCCTTTGGAGATTTGTTATTTTATTAATTTATTTGATCTTATTATTTTTTTGGACAGTGATATCTTAAATATGCTACATCTGTTATGTAGTTATGGGAATGAAGAGTAGAAGTGTGGACCCACATAAAGGCACAGGTTTTAGGGTTAAAAGTAAAAAATACTGTGAATAGTGTTGCAGTTCTATTAAATATTGAATATTTAAATATTAGACGTAAAGTAAAACCAGTTGCTGGTAATTTACTGTTTTTACTTTATTAATAAAAGCACTAGTCTAATTGTAATAATTGGATGGAACATCAGCTGAATATTTAGTAGTGTGAGGATATGGGTATGCAAAACATTTAATAGGTATACCAGTATGCGAAATACTCCTTGGTATTTGGGGGTCCCATGCTGGCTGGCTACTCCAGCTTTGGCTAACATCCTACATTACTTGCTATAGTGGCATTGGTGCTATAGCTTCAATGGCACAAAATTGTTTGGCTCAACAATTCTTCTTTTGTACAGGCTCTTTTCTGGTTTGGTAATGGGCTCTTCCACACATTAATTGAGATCTTACACATCTCCTCTAGTGTCCTTGGTTAGAGAAACGAGTAACAATTCACTCTTTCCACCAGTCTCTTACAGAATTGGGCAAGTTTTTAGATTCATAAATAAGCTGCAGGAAACTGTAAAGAATTTTGTTTCTGAGACATTCAGGGGGTCCAAAAGATTACTTATGGGTCCCTGACCCCCAGGACCCCCTGTATTTTGCACCTTGATGTATGCAAAGTATTCAGTTTGCGGGGTATATGGATTCTTTCTTTTAGAAAAAGTTTGCCTGGTAGTTTGTTCTTAACAGCTGGGGTAAAGTAGCATGTACTACTGTGGACTGTGGAGCCCAACAGCAGACAGCAGTCACCAGAAAAGATCCCCACTAGCAGCTCCTAATACGTTGGTGGAATGAGCTGTTGAACATGATCCTGCATATCATGCAGTAGAAGAGATGGACAGAACTGTTCAAAATGTCCTAATTTTGCTACGATCCTCTTCCCTATGGTCCACTACCCCCAGGTGTTGCTCCACCAGCAGACCACTGAAGAAAAAAGAATGCTACAACCTCAGTAACCTGCTGCACACATCGAAAAACCAGAGTCTCTGTAGAAAGAAGAAACTGCTCTGGCTTTTCCTGTACAGCGTGTGCTGTTATCTGGGCAGTCCAGTCTGATATTAAGTGAACTAAACCATCTTCACATCCTTTTTCTGAATGTAGAGTCACCAGTTCTGTTGTATTACTGATGTTAAACTGCATTGGGTTTTCCAGGCACCATAAGTCCTCCACCAGCTACAGTCTTCATTGTGAATGCACCCTACAATAGAAACTTCAGTGAACGTCTGCAGGTGTCATGAGCTGGTGTTGTGCAGGTCTGATGTGTGGAGGGTGATAAAATTACAGTAAAATTAATATATAAAGAAATGAACAGCAGCTAGTTGGTGGCAGTGAAGACTTATGAGAAACTGCTAAAGTCTTAGCATGTCTACTGTTGTGCCCCAAGTATTTTACTATGGCAGCACTCTTTTGAGCTCATTTATGCATTTGAATAACAGACTGTGGCAAGCCACAGTGCTTTGTTCTGGACTGTTAGTTTATGGTGTAGGCTTATTGTTGGCTTTCAGCCTTGCCTTGTTAAACATTGATCTGGGTCTGTTTGTCCTCATGATCATAAAATACTGTAGTTTACAATTCATGCAAAATTGAAGAGTTTGGGCTTCTTGTTTTAAGTGGTCTGGTCTCAGTTATCCTACTTAATGTGTCAATATAACAAGAATACTCGTTGTTCATTCTCCAAGCTTTTATTTGTTGTTAAGAAAGTCTAAACAAGTCCCAGCTAGTGGGGAAATTGAGTAAAAGCCATACTTTCTATATTGTTTACGTAACTGAGATGAACAACTAAAAATGAGAGTTAGGATAATACTTGACTAAATTGAAAAGTTTGATTTGAGTTAAGTCTGTTTGAAATGACAACTTGACATGGTTTGAGGACAGTGATGATCACTTAGGCAAGCAGTTTGCACAATGCTAACTGAGAAGCTATAAGCTTCCATTACTTGTTTGCTACATTAGCCTTGTAGCTCCAGTGCAAACACTGAACATTGAGTGTTTGGTGGCTGGTTGAGTACGTTTGGGGTAAAGGTGAGAATTGTTGAATTATCACTTTATCATTGTTGAAGTTGAATTATCACTTTAAAGTCTTATTGTACTTCACTGTAAAAAAAGAAATGCAGACAAATGGTAAAAAGTCCAGCAGCAAGAGTGTCAGGCAAAATCTGTTAAATAACAGTAAAATTACATTGTTAAAAATGAAAGTCAAGTCAAAATGAATTAGTAACTTAAGGTAACTGATTATACTGCTTTTCTACAGTTAACACAACCTGAGGACACCAGAGTTAACACAATCAAACTTCTCAGTTCAGTCAAATATTTTCCTAAATATCATTTTTGGTTGTTCATTGCATCAGTCACAAGCTCCAGAAAGTACTCAGATTTCTGTATGTAAAAATCTGCTGTTAAAATATTGTAAAAATAACATAGTAACCTGTGACACAGTGGAGATTGTGAGTTTGAACCCCAGCAATCCCACTGCTGTCCACATCCTGAAGCCCACAAAAGGAAAATGCTACCTTATAATTTGAAGTTGAGCTGCATGTTTTCTCAACGATGGTACAAATCTGTAAAATTACAGCAATTTTTTTAGAAAACTGCCTTTTACTGTAATTCATTAGTTTAACTAGTTATTCTGAACAATGTTTTACCACAATGACAACAGTAGCAACCATTAAAATAAAAGCAAATGTCTGTGAAATTGAAAGTGACCATTTGTTTTTGTGAGTTTACATGCAATTTCTGTAGATTAACAACAACAGTGTTAAAATACAATAAATGTATGGTTTATTTACATGCATTTACTTTAACAGTGAAAAACCCTTTGTATTGCAGTGTACAGTGTTATTGTAAATCCAGAAATAGCACTTCCAAACAAAATGTTTTTTGTTGGTTTTTGTTGCTTTGATGTAAACTGTAGCTATAAATGTTGAAATAAGTTCAGATTCTTACCTCACCAGCACTGAAAAAGCAATTCATCTAAAACCCAAACACAGCTATTCAAACACATATTTGACACAAATTTGTGCACAATCTATCATAGCTCTTGGGCCTCTTTCAGTCGGATTCTCGTGGCATAATTTTGGGCCTGTATCAAAAATTCTCTCTGCTAGCACCATCCCCCTAAATCCTGAGAGCTGGCAGCCCTCTTTGAGATTTCTCCACAGACTGACAGAATGTATTGTGTGTGTTTCCACATCAAACAGAGCGCAGGATTCAGGTGTTTGCATGTTATGGAGGTGGGGGGGAGCTCAACGGCTGTGTCACGTCATTAGCACCTGTGTGCCGGTGATGTGCCCTCAGAGGAGGAAGAGACAGAGGATCCATTACATAGAGCTACACACTTCCTGGTACACACACACCTTCACATAGAAGTATTACCATGTGCAAGAGGATATGAAGCAAAATCAGACCATTAGAAACTACTTAAGATCAGTAAAAATTATATACCACTATACATTGAGCACTATGTTCTGCTTGCGTACTACTGCCCCATACAACTATAGGTATAATATGATATAGACAAATGTATTTAGTGAATAATGTAGTTCAAGAGGGTGAATTATATCTGAGCAAAATGTGTGTATGTATATATATGTATATATATATATATATACGTATATATATATATATATATATATATATATATATACGTATATGTATATATACATACTGTATACAAATGAATTTAAGTTTAACAACCAAAGAATAAGTATATATAACACAAATTATGCTGTTGCAGAAACTTGAGCTTTTAGGTAGAAGTAACTACTACATTGTTAGTAGTTACATTAATTTATTAATTTTCACAACATTAACATAATTCTAATAATCCCAAGCTGAGCTGTACAAAAAACTCTTTCAAAAAGACTTTTCAAAGTTACATACTCTCCAACTTCGAGAAAAACTACTGACTTTGCAGCAATTTCAGCTATTTTCTTACAGCCAAATTGACAACTAAGCAGAGACACTAAACACATGGTTAGAATAACTAAAACATGTAAAGTACATCCAAACTGTGAATGTGTTGTTTGTTTGAACACAACATCTGAAGGAAAAGTAAGAGCTAATAAACAAAAATTAACTCTCTCATTACTTGTCTTTTTGAATTTGTTTTTCTCACAAAATTAAGTACACTTGATTTGACTTCGACTTGTTTCCAATCATTAGTGCGAAAAACTTGTCCGCATTGAATAGTAACACCTAATTGCAAGAAAATAAATAATTATAATGTGAATGTTTAAGAATAAATAACGTCAGGGCTTTCAGTGCATTTACAGTAGACTGCTATATCAACACTTAACTCAGGTTTATTGTTTACTAACAGATCATATTTCTCAGCAGGACCTGCTTGAGAACCTGGAGTTGAACCTGCTGAGAGAAACCCGTCCGTTGAGACAGGAGAACCTGTTACTGCGGCAACACGTTTCCACTGAGGGGTCAGCGGCTGACAGGGCCTTCTGGGAGTATGAGTCACTGAGTCGATTGAATCCTGACTGTAACTGAGGTAAAGCTTTAGCTCTCAGCAGTATTAAAACTTACAAAAGGCCTTACAGTTCACATCATAATACATTATTTCTAATATCTTAATTAAGCAATATAAAGAGAGGGAGTGTGTTGTTAACAATAACACAAAAATTTAAGGGCTCTATTGATTTTAAAGTCAACATGCATCAGAAGTTCGTCTATACTGTGACAGTGGTAGTCAAGAAAAGTGTGTTTACTTTCTAAGTTTCATTTTGTTGCATTAATTATCTCTGAAAATTCTGGAACAACATGCTTTTGCCGCTGTCATTACAGCCGAGTGAGTGCTAGCTAACATCACCGGTTGCTGCTGACAGACTCCTCTTTTACACTTTATATTCTCTGTAGTTACATATATTCTGCTGTCACTAGAGTAGACTGAGCAGGTTAGCAGGTTATAATGGGTTATAATAGTCCAAAAATAAGACTTTGAGTTTAAGCTTTCACAGAAAGAGTTACCTAAAAACCGAGATACATAAAGTAAACAATGTTACTTGCATGCCTGTCACAACCTTAAAATGTCTTTATTTAAACTAGAGCTGTCAAAATCCAACATAATGCTGAACTAGCCCTGCTAGCTTAGTGCTAACATACCATACGAGGAGCATTATCTTAGCATTGGTTTAAAAAGATCTTTAGCAAATTAAGGGATTTTGACAGAGCATAGCTTTATGGTTCTATTATTGTACTTATCATTGTAAACAACATTAAAAAGTTGAAAGTAAAATGACTTAACTAACATCAGTAAATGGTGCAGGCTGTTAACAGAGTCCACTGAGTCTCATGCAGGTTTTTGCTGACAGATCAATTACAATAATTGACACAAAAGCATTCAAGCCTGCCATTAAAGATTATTTACAAATTTTTATTCCCACATTTCTATCATGTTAAGATGTTATTAGCATTTAACATATGTAACATGAAGTTCTGCCCATAGACCACAAAAGCATCATGGGGTGCAGAAATAACGTGGATACCAGGAAAATGGCAGGAAAACAGCAGAGGGCAAGTGATTCTTCAGTAAAGAGGGTGAATGGAGCTAAAAATGAAAAATTAAACATTTAATTTTGGAAAGCAGAAGAATTCTATTAAACACTCAAAGATATTCTATCTGTATCTTTCCAGGTTTTGGGCTATTGGACACTACCATCACTGCTACTGAGTGCTGATAGGTTGCTGAGCTGCTCAGCTCATTGGCACTCTCACTGACATCATAAATGCATGTGAGGGAGGCATGGTTAGAAATCAGGTAACTACATCTTTCTTTACAACAGGGACACAATGTGTCACTGATGCGAAGTAACGGCATGTCGTTTTTCTTTTGTTCTGAAGAGAATTTGGATGGCTTTTGTCATTGTAGTAGCCCATTAAGTCCTAGAAAGCACACACTTCTCGCATGTTCACAATGCTCAGTAGACTCAGCTAACACAAGGTTACTTTCACTCTAGTTAGTAGAATAACTGTTCTCCCCCTTGTGGACAATCTTGTTAAACATGAGTGACTGAGTGAGTCACAAGCCAGGTTCATGAGGTGCTTCACATCTAAAAACAAGCATTTACAAATTACCATTTTGCTCAAAGTTCCATAAGAACCCTTTCATTTTACACTCTCCCAGGAACGCTGACCAGCATGGAAGGCATTACCTCATCACAAATTCTCTGAGGGTCTCGGAGCATTTCAATGATGACAAGTGGGGTGGTGGGAAGTGGAGGTGAACCATGATATTACTGGTTAATATTACTTATCACTGCCCAAAGGTGCATCGTGATGCAATAAAAAAAATCAGAAGACAAATTAGAGACAGGCAAAAGTGTCTACATTCTGATGTACATTTAAGGAACAACAACAGTTTTGTCTTTTAAATGAGAATATTTGATGCATTGTGCTTAATATGACCAGAAAAAAGAATTAATAAGCTTAAACAGCAATTTTTCAGAGAAAAGAAAATAATAAACGTAAGAAACCATCTATATTGTTTCAAATATATGTCATTAATATTGGCAGTTTCTTCTGACAAAAAGTAGCTCCAGCAGTTTAGAATAAAGCAATCACTGTTGTTGCTTAGCAACTGGTGGTGAGTAGTGATAGAACTATGGTGAAAAAAGCATGGTATCATCAGATTTAATAACATGGACAGGATACTTTTCAACCAATCAAATTGCATGTTAGAGCTTAACTGTGGTATAAATTGTGACCTTTTGATAATTATGATGATTCCACAAAATACTGAAATTGCTGCCACAATGTTTTTTTCAAAAATTGATGAGACAAGGTAGCAATTTTGGACAGTTAAGAGTCTTTCAGCCAGCAGAGGGAGCAGCTGTCTCAGGAGAACATCAGGCAGAAATGTGAACTGGAAGAAGTAATAACAGTCATTTAGTACAACAATGCATCTCTGGGCTTCCTACTGAGTGCTTTCGCAATACACACAGGCCAACTGCAGACCATTTTGAGGTCTCACAATCCAACACTGCGTGCACGGGCTGGCTGTGACGTCTTTGCAGCATGCTGCTGCTAATCTCTTCTGAGAGTTAAAGGAATTGTCCATCGTTTCGGTAGTGCATCTGTAAAGTATGGCTGGTTACCATAGTCATATATTTCAGTGCATTTCTTTGTACTTAGAAAAGAACAGAAACATTTTGAAACCACTGATCATTACCTTCTATAAGTGAGTTTTGAGTCACAGGATTTTCTATTCTTTTATCAAGTGCTGTTACCACCAGCAGCAGTAATTTAGGTCCATGTGTGATGCTTGGTTTATCTGGACCACTTTCTGCTATGTCCATCAAAGCCATCCTTACAGTAAGTCAGTTATATTATACTTAAATCCTTTAGATCAATGGAATTCATATCAATTTAATTGAGGCAATTCCAGCCCAAGGCTAGATCCTATACCTGCATGGCTCTTGAAATGATTTTGTGAGCAATCTGTTGTTTTTTCACTGCATTACCGCTGTGGTTGCACTACAGTTGCACTACAGCACAGCTAACAGGGCAAAACGGTCTTTCTGCTTTACGGCTGGGTTTTCAAATGTACTGGAAAGGCTGAAAGGGCTGACATACGATCACTTTTGTAGTTCTTTGTAGTGTAGTTTTTTATTTTTAGCCACTGCCAAAGCCATAGATCATGAAGCTAGTGCAGTGTAAGCTAAGCTAAGATTAATGCTCGGATGCTAACGTGCTAACAGAAACAAATCCTCAAAGCTTTGACAGTAAACCGCGTTAATTACAGCTGTACATGTTTGCACAGTGAGTGTGCAGCAAAATAGGAGCCTAATATGTAGAATACTTAAGGAAAAATGTTTTTCATTGGTGAAAAAGATATGAAAGGCTGAAGTTGGCTGCCTGTTTGCCAGCTTCTTATTTGAAGTTCCCTGTTACACCTTAAATGACGCAGCAATTTAATTCTGGCACCTGAGGTGAAATATGGCTCATACGTTTTACATCACTGATCAGCTCTCAGAATCGGCTACGGTAGAGAAATATCGGTAGATTGCTGATCGGATATTTGGGCTGAAAAAATGGATGATACTCTAATGCTGACTGTATGGAATGGAAGCAAATCCCCACAAAGAGTGAAAGCTGTTATTCCAGCAAAGATGGGACCAACTCTTTATTAATGCCCATGGTTTTTATTGAGATGTTCCAGAAGTACTTATGAATGTGATGTTCAAGTGTTGTCATACCTCTTAGCTAACAGTCTATTATGCCATTATTCCATTATGATTTTATTAATTTGTATCACCATTTAAATTTTTTTCTTCCTGTTCCTTCTTAAATAGTGTATTTTTACAAATGAAAACCTCAGAAAAAAAAATCGCGTATCGTTCATGTGCTGTTAAAAATGCCTCCAAGTATTGTGATGTTATACTTTTTCCACATTGTCCACCTTTACTTCAAGAAAACTGACCTAATTAAAAATTTTCCACTAGAGCTTTTTTTGTTCTGGCATTAGGGGGCAGTACTTCATATCCAGAGTACTCACAGTTAGAAGGTCTTGAGTCCTGGATAGGAATGGCCAGATTAGCCAAAACATAGGAACCTGGAACAATTCAGGCCATTTACACAGAAGGAAGTAATAATAATACACCTCTTATGTTTTATATAGCACGTTTTCAAAGCTCAAGGTCGTTTAATCCAGAGCCGTGGCCAGAACTAATCAAACGGGCAGGCATTTTGGTTTTACTGGGGGTGGCAGGGAGGGAGGGTTGTTACATGCTCCAAAAGGCTGTTGTTATGTGCTCCACTGCAAAATTAAAAAAGCAAACTCAGGACACATAACATGGCTGATGGACTGCATTTGGAATACGGGGAAAACTGTGTACATTTATTTTTTGGCTGAACCATTCCTTTAAGGTCATGGTTTGTTCAATGTTGGGGATTTTCGTTTTTCAGAAATGGTGCTTTTACCATCGGTTGGCTAAATAGTGAAACGGTGTCTTCTGAAGACATCGGAAGACAATAAATGGAGGGGAACAGACCACAGTGGGGCTGACAAATCCCAGAACCCCAGATATTTAGCCTTAGTACTGTCCTTCACCCTGATGTGGGTGTTTGAAATATGTTCTCTGTTTTACTCAACAATCCTAAAAATTAAGATGACAGAAAGTAAAATTGTTGCCAGAAAGCGTTGGTAAAAACAATACCATAGGAAAAAGTACTTTTGGTTCCCTAAAGAACCTTTCAATGGATGGTTCTGTAAAGAGTGAGATGTGCGAGTGTGAAGAACCTTTTTAAAGTGTAAAGAACATCCACATTATGCGAAGGTTGTATACTAATTTACGCCTTTTTCCCCTTTGAACCACACATCTATACCAAGGACGATTTAGGAAACTTTATTTTCAGGAGCTTGGTGAAAGTCTTTGTATTGTGGGGACATTTCCTTCGAAAAACTAAAAGAGATGAACAATACTCTCTTGCTCAAGTTTAGGGTTCAGTTCAGGTGCACGCATACAAGTATTTAGCCACTCACACACAAACCTAATACGGTACAAGTCCAGTCAGTGTGGCAAGCAGTGGCCCAGGAAACATTGCACATGTTGAAGAATGAATTCTACTAAATTGAAGCAAATTCTGGAAACAGAACAAAAACTTCTACAACAGGACAATGATCCAAAACATGTCTCAAAATCCTCCATGATATAGGAAATGCAAGCTGAAAGAAGCTGAAGCTTTTGAACATCATGAAAAAAATGTGGGTAAAATTTCCTAAACAAGAACTGAAAGACTCCTAGCTGGCTACAAAAAGCATTTACAAGCTGAGATATCTGCTAATGGTGACGTTACTAAATCAACCTAGCAAGTCCAAGTGTCCAAACTTTTGTACATGCCATAATTATTATTTCATTTTTTTCCTGTTTTCTAGATAATCATGAAGTAGCTGTGCACTAATATTTGCAGAAAATTGTATTTTTTAATAGTTTGCTGCAGAGGATGTGTTTACTTCTTTTTACTTCAAAAATCAATGAAATATGCATTTTGAGAACACCGTCAGAAAAAAAGATACTGTGCAAGTATATTTTTCATTCATTAAGGTAGAAACAATGTAAATGTATTCTCCAATTGTCTACCTTAAATATGTTTTTCTGGGGAAATTGGGATTTATTTGTACCTTTTCATAACCTAGTAAGAGCCTGGAGACAAGAAGGCCTGGAGACAAGATGTGTGGATTCAATACAACTTAAAAAAATACAACTGCAATACAGTTTACTTTTTTCTGAGGGTGCAGGGGTGCCCAAATTTTTGCTTACAACTGTAAATATGGTAAACCTTTCAATGAGTAGGTTTGTCCTGTTAAAGTGTGTGTCTGTGTGTATGTGTGTGTTTATCTGACCTTTGGATTTTGATTACTGGACATGTTCAGAGTAATTTTCCATTATCTTTACTTTATTAAATGGATCAACTTTGACACACGGAGAAATAATTGATCATTACATCAGTTTTAAAAAAGTCAAACTAGCATTTTTTTTCTATCATAGTTACAAGTTCACCATGGACTCTGTAAATGAGCTCAGTAAACAACTAAGGTGCATATACTATATAATATTCATCATTTTCAGCTCAGAGTTCTTGTACATGCATTGGAAATACTTTCTGTGCTAATTAATAGTACAATACAGATGCAGGCAGGGGTGGGTAGTGACTTGAGAAAAAAATAAAATAAACTGAGTAGAAGTTCATAAGTACTGATTATCTACTAAGTAATCCATTGTCAGCACCCATCAGGTGTGACCGATCACAAAAAAGCAGTACAGAGTGACCAACATTACTGAATGTTGAATTTAAAGAGAAAAAAAATAAAAATTAAAAACTAGATGTTAAACCCTAAAATCAACTGAGTACAAAAGTAAACTGTCCTTTGAAAATATACATCTAGTTGAGTAAATGTACCAACCCAGCACTGGATGCAGCAGATTTTGGAAATACTGGAATATTGCTTTCAGTTGTATATTACAAAGTATCAAGTTTATTAGTTAGAGAGCAATAGGTCAACATTTGTTCTTCACTGTCAGTGTTTACACGGTCAGTTCAAACAAAATCTTAATTAAAGTAAGGCTAATAAAGCAATGTCTACTAGCTTGATTTTCTGTAGAGATTTTATCTTTTCTCTGCTAAATCCTTCTCTTTACATCCCAGCCAGTACTTGGCGATGGATCTCGGGTAAGGAGGGTTAGCGTAGTCGACCCGTTTGGTCTGCAGATCCACTCTGTAGTATTTATCTAAATAAATGGAGTAAGACATCCACATGAGAACAATTATTACATCAATAATAATCTACAAATACTCACAAAGGTCATCTTACTCAATTACAGAAAAGAAAAGGAGAACATTATGTGTATTATTGTACTTTTTGATTTCACGGAAAATAAAGTCTCCAGGATGTTTTTGAAAAACATTTCAACGGCATCTCTTGGTTGGCAAAAGCTGCCTCAGTATGTCACCATGTAAGTTAGTGGGCAGTGGGTACCTTTTTTGAAGAAGTAGACATTTTGCACTGGCATTGTCTTCTCCGGCAGTATTTCCAGGTCAGCGTAGTCTATGAGGTCATAGCTGTAGTCATCAGGAGATGGACGTCTGCCACGACCTTTCCTCTGATCTTTGCCTCGCCTTTCTGCGCCGAAATACCTTCCCAAAATAAACGTACACTTGTTTCCACTTAAAGGTTTACTTGTCATTGTCACTTATTGTTAATTTGACTGTCAATAAGGAATCTGTGTATGTTGTGTCATTACAGTTGTTACCTCAATATGACATTTTTTATGAACTATAATTTATACCATCTTATAGAGAACCATGAGTAAGTATGATTGAGAGGCAATGTTATGTCAGATCCAGACGTCTATCATTATTGGGAAAACAAATACATATTTTTGTAGAAAAGGACCTTTTCCCTAAACCCTTACCCTAAATCTAGCCTTAAAAAAAAAGCATGCTAATGTGTCCCTGTGCTCCCTTGTTGACTCTACAAGGAAGATTTCTCTTTATGCTATGTTCTATGTTCCATCTGGGAACAAAACAGCATTGGCAGGCAGTGGTGGGTTAAGTGTTTTGCCTAAAGACACAACCAGGAATACCCAGGCAGTCCTGGGATTTGAACCCACAGTCTTCTGGTTGAATGATGAATGACAGTGAAGTGATAGCATAGTGGATAACATCTTCTTTGTTGACCAAAAGGTTCTTAAGCAGCTACATATTTCCCCAAACCTACATTGTGCTGCTTTGATAAAAGCTAAAACAAAATATGATTCTGACTGAGACCAGATTATACCTCTCTTCATAATCCAAGCCGAAATCTTCCCAGAAAAGTGAGCGACTCTGGATCCTGGATCCTTTGCCCTTTTGTTTTCTCCTGCGGGAGGGTCGCCTCCTGCTGGGAACTACGACTGCATCTGTGGAGGGCGTTGCTGAGGTAGAGGGTTTGGAGCTCTCATACAGCCTGCCCACCATTGCTGCATCTATCGGAGGCTTGATGCCCACCCAGTCTTTGGCAATAAAGCGGGGGCCTTTGTGATGTCCATCTACTGGAGTGAGAAAGAAAGGACAGAAGTGGCCGAGATGTTAGCCTGGCTTATTTTGACCAAAACTATTTCTTTTTTGGATTATCAAGCTCCTGATAACATAATATATTGTGAAGTCCCACCATAAGCTTTGTCTGATGCTTTGTCTTATGTTATGCACACACTTACAGCCTTGGAAGAGCAACGTGAACAGACTGTCCCAGTCGTGGTCACAGTACAGGTTAGTGTAGCGTGTGAAGAGAACGGAGGGGGACGACTTGGTCATTTCGACACATTCTTCATGTGATGGCTGGTGCTTGAATTCATACTGGTAATACTGGTCACCTGTAAGCATAGTGAAGGTAGCAGGCTCTCAGTTTGCACTAACAACACTACTTTTCACTGCAATGTGAACAAGCAGGCTAAACTGCTGTAGGATGAATGGGCGGTCACATTATGGCCATGTTGAATTCAAAATTCAAAACAAGGTCAAACACATTCTATGCACGGAGAGGGAGTGGTACTTTAACAGTATTCACATAGTACATGCAACTTTTATTTTGAAGAAGTACAGAAATTTCGGTTTCCAGGATGTAGCGTCTTCAAATAATTTAAATGTGCTGTCCTTCGTCCACACACCTTTAAAGAAATACACTTTCTCCTTTCCGTGGTGGCCTGGGGAAGGAATGGCAAATGCAGCATCGACATCATCTGGAATCTTCTCAAACCCCACCGAGATGTCTCTGGGGTAATCGTCATCCAGGACGTCTTTATCAAAACGCCAGTACTTGTTACCCTGAATGGTGTCATGCACAGAAGTGGTTAATACATTTATAAAACATGATCATTAAAGCAGCGGAAGAAGGCTTTGCAATTCTCCGTTTAATAGAAATGTTCCTAAATGTATTTTAGTGCTTTGAAGGTGCATATCTGTGAAGAACCATACAGCGTTCTCTAAACTATTGATTCTCAACTCCAGTCACAGAAACCCACATCCTTAAGCAGTTTCAGGTCATCTCTGCTCCAACACACCTGACCCAGCTCATCAGTTAATCCTGAAGCCCTTCGTGAGTTGGGTCAGTGGGCGCTGCAGGACTAAAGTTGAGAACCAGTGAACCAGACAATTCTTTAGAAAGGATATTTGTTCAAAAATTGGAAGGTTCAGCAGGTGATCATCTAATTAATAAAGCTTATTTAATTTATTTCAACAGTATTTTCATGCCAGAAAATCCATGAAAAGAATCCATGAGAGTTACATAATTTGGCTTGACAAAGCTGTTGCTATGGTATCCCAGGTGGTCGCTAGTATGTTTATATATATGTAATTGAATTTTCTCAACATTCTGCCATACATTACATATGGGGGAAAAGAAATCATGTTTAAATGAACGCTGTCCAAAAACTGTACATGCGATCAATCTCAAAAGCAAAAGCACAATATTTCCGTATAGACTCCACAACCTGTTCTATAACAGTTTAAAAACTATAAAAACAGTACCAAAAAAGCATCAGTTTGTCAAGCCAACTTAATATATTTTGTTTTATTTGCAAGAGCATGACTGTTCCTGTAGCTGCACCCTTTATACCTTGAATATGTAAGTCTTTCCCTGGCAGTTGATTCGGGTAAAAGCGGCATCGATGGGACCAGAGATGCCCCACACATCCTTGATGAGTTTGGGATAGCCTGGCATCACTGACCGCTCATCCATCTCAAAGAAGTAATCACCTAGGACACACATTTAAGAGCATGGTTTTACGTGAAGTAATAGGCTTAGTACTGTGGAGTGGTGACAGAGAGACAGAGCAAGGGTCTAATCCTAGTCAGTAAGGTCACCTCTAAAAGCATAAATGGATCCATTCTTTAGCTGCAGGAAAGCATCAAACGAGCGTCCACTGCAGGTGACTGCCTCTGGGTCAGGAGATACGGTGGAGGCAGGGGTGGGAGTGGGAGCGGCTGTTGTTGTATTCATCACTGCAGTTGAGATCGCTGTAGTGTTCAGATCTTCTTCAGCAAAGTCAAAAACATCTCCTCGGGCAACTGGGGATTAAATGTATGTTCATTTTATGCCGGCAGTCTCTTTCTTTTGGTAAAGGCTGTAGCTAATAAACCATTGAGTAGCTCTTAGATATACAGTACTTACTTTTAGATTTGCACGTTGTCTCAAAATCTGGACAGCAGCTTCCGTAGTACTTGCACATGGTGTCACACTGACATTTCTTTGTAGGATCGAAGCCATTCTGACAACGTCCAGCACATGTTTCTGAGCAGCAGCAGAAAAGCACATTTTAATGGTAACAACAGATCCAAAAAGCCCCAAGTAAACATATTCCAGGTGTTAAAAAAGGATTGTTTCTATTGATGCCAAAGAAGAACCACTGCTTGTTCCCTAAAGAAGCTTTGTCCCTTTTATTTACACATCCAAACCTGTAAAATTACCACATGTACATGATAAGTATAGTAAAATTGACCTGCTTGTAGAGCTTGTTGTGTGATATAGTGTTTTCTTTCACTGTATGAAAGAAGCACCATGCTGCCTTTATTGTTGCATGCACTGTGACTCTTTCTAAATAAGCACACATTCAGCATGTAGTTCACATCAATAAGGGTTTACTATTGATTGGGTTAATCAGAGTGAAAACCATAAAAGACAACTGAATTTTGAAACATATTTCTTGTTCAAAATCCTGTGTAGCACAAAAGTAATTGATGCTTTTCAGCTTTAGCAGATCATGTTTTTTACACGTTAAAATAGATGCAACAACAGGGTTGAAATCTCATGTGATTAAATGAGAAGAGCACATTTAACGGCAGAAATTGCTGCTTTTTTCCCCCTCAAGATTAAAAGGTTTTTGTAGAGCCTGGTAGTAGGCCTCTCTTTCCATCTGAAATCTTTGTTACTAGCTTTAAATTAAGGGCCTTTTAGCAAAACTCAATGGATGAATGCAGTAAAGAGTTAATGACTGCAACTGTCCAGCAGTCAAAAGTCATTTTTTTGTGTCCCATTTTCTCAGAGAACTAACCCACTGGTTATCAGTATGATGCTTTTAACCCTGACATCATCCTCACTACTTTCTACAACTATGAAAGGTTCTTCAAATATACTTTTAGGTTGTTTTATCCGGCACACATTCCATAGAGCCTTGATGTAGAATCTTAGTCTGGTTCTATAAAAGTTTCACAATTTTGAAATACTCCATTCTAAATCATAAAGTCTTCAATATTCCAGCATTTCTCAACCTAATCCCCTTCTGCCATATCTGTAGCTGTAGTATATGGTGGTTTACAATAAACAATCATTTTGATTCATCTTCCTAGTACTTAGTAAAAGAATAGTGAACCTGTTGACTCAGTGTCAGCATTGGCTTAAACTGTAAGTGTGCCTCGAGTCAATGGGTTTTCTCCTTCCGTATATGAAAATTAACATCTATGGTAAATGAATGTCTGCCACAGATCAGGTACCACAGATTTCAGGTTAATAAACATTTATTTAACATAGTTCATGCATGCAGAATGGTCCTTTTGCTAAAAGTGCACCAAATTCCTGCTTGCGCCACTTACCCTCTGCAGCAAACGCTGTCGCTAATCCAAGTAAAAGCAATAAGACTGCTTTCATGTTGGGACGCTCATGTGCCAGCTTTCTCTGACTGTGTGCTGTGTGCTGGGTTATTGAGCTCTCTCAGTATGGTCAGTCTGGGACAGTGATGTGCTCAGCATATTGATCGCTTCAAAAAGTCGTCCCCCACATTGTTTGTTTAGTGTGCTTTACTGGAGCAATCATTGATTAACATTTGTAAGAGTAAAATAAAAATGTACCAACTAATGCACTGACAACTCTCTTAACAGACTCAATAGAATATTTTAATTTAAACAAACACTGAAAACACTTTAACTGAATCTGGACAACTGCCAACACATGAATGAGTATTGAGCGGCCGCTGGCCACAGCTGACCTCAGTGCCTGTCCACTGTTTGCACCTCATTGACAGTGTTTCCACTGTTATGACACAGTCAAAGTTGACTTCTAACTTTTATAAAGCATTTTTGAATAGAAAGAAACACCAAATAACACTGTAAACAAAATAGCTCTGAATCTGTTTGAGGAACTAAAATGATAAATGGAAAGCAATGGTATTTTGCTAGGGAAAAAAAAAACAAAAATGTAAACTGTTCCAGAACAGAAACACTCATTTGAATCTCTTACTGGTTATCATTGTGCTTTTTTGTTCTGTGTAGCCCTCAACTTAGTCTCTATGGCATGTTAGGCTGGTGAAAACTGCACGGACTTTGTCCCAAAGTCCACACTTGTGGTTTGTGGTTTTGATTAAGCACACAACTACTGTCCAAATTTAGCAAAATTGTGCAATTGCACTCTCTAAGACCACAAGTGCATAGTGTATATGATGTGTGATAAGTGTGTTAAATCATCACCAACATGTTGAACTGCAGGACAGGCCTATATGCTTAGCTGAATATTGCTTTGATGCAATGATTGGGAAAGTGTGCGTTTAGTTTGGTCTTGCTTTTCATGTTTGAGAAATTGGAATACGAACCGCAAATCACACAAACTGCACACACAAGGACATAGAAAGTATGAACTTCTGGGGCAAGGGGTTTCGTCGGTTCCACTTTAGAAACACAAAAACAATGCTCTGTGGTTGGTTATTTTGTATGTAAATCAAACAGATCATTCCTGTTAGTAGGTGGTTCTTAGGCTTGTCGAGCAATGAAACCTACCAGACAAGTTTGGCTCACAACTTTTTACCTCTGGCACAGTTTGTGGATGAAAAACCAGCGTAATCATGGTGTTTGCTGTAGCACTGCATTCATGAGAATGAGAGGAAAGCATTTTATATGAACAAAACAGAATTAACAGGTTATAATTTTGTTTTAACAGGTGCAAGAAAGTTATGTTGCTGTAAGGCAAGAATGGAACCATTACAATACTGGACGCTAATTCTGGGAAGTAGTATCAGCATTGGTTTTGGAAATACTAGTCATATTAATAATTGCTGCTATTTTATTCAACTTTTACAACTTATACAGTGTAGACTGAAATACTATAAGCTAGGTACCAGGAGGTGTTTCAAGTTGTTTTATTCATGAGTTCAATTTTGGAACATGAACTTATTAAAAAAAGTTACTAAATGATGCATAACATGTTGTAATCATTTATTCACATTCAGTCATTCTCAATGTTCCTTTCATTGTAACTTCATTTTCAGTGTTATACACAGTGTTACATCTCAGTCATTTTATAATCATCTACAGCTCTATTCATCCTTCTACGCACATGTAAAATGTTTCATAATGGTAGAACATTAGTGGACACTGACCAATGTTTTGAACCACTTTATGAACAAGGTCCAGCAGCTGTGTTGTAAGTGCACTGCGATTATATGAACAGTAAAACCACATGATGGTGCAACTAAATGCAGATTTAATTTCATTTTAGCAGAGAAACGGCTGCACTGGGACATTTTACAACACTAATACATTATTTTAAGTGACATATTTACACAATATTCCATCATTTGGCCCAGTTTTGAAAGGTGTATTCGGTGAATTCTGTGAACAGTGTTTATTGGCTGAGGCTTGTTTAACCTGCTTGGCAGTCACTCTGCTGCTCAGACCTTGACCTGTGGTCAACTATCAGTGGCATTTACGCAACGCAGAACCGAGAAAAACAAGCTTAACTCTCTCAAACCAGGAAAGATTCTGTTTTTCTCTCTCTATTTTATGGTCTTTTTCTCTCTTCCTGTATGTGACTTTGGAAGGAAGATTAATGTTTTTCACACAGTAAACCTACACATCTCTGCTACAAACCAAAATATTAACTATGTTTCCAGCATCTACCGTTTATGAACTTTTCAGCCAAAAGTAGAGTGAGTGCGTCCTAACTCCATAGTGACCTCATTGGGACAGATGAAGGGGCCAAGTCACTAAAAAGTCTGGTGAACACAGTTCAGTTTGAAGTTGTTTGAATCAGGCAAGCTTTTCAGCTTAAAACATAAAAAAATAAACTCATCATATGTCACTCCTAATCTGCTGTATAAATGTACAGTTAGACAAGATCCTTATTGTCAATTGTGTAACTCAGCAATAGTCGGTACATATATGCATATGTTTTGGGCATGTCCTAGCGTGGATGTCTTTTGGTCATATGTTCAAAATACTCTCTCTAATATTTTAGGGAAATCTGTACACAAAGATCCCTGGACTTTCCTCCTACTTGATGACTCTGCAGAATTGTTTTCTACTCAGCCAAAAAGAGAATACTGAAAATATGGTTTGAACCCTCCATTCCTATGCATCTTGTTTGGCTTACTTATTTTCGGGACATCGCTCTTTTGGAATGTACAACAGCCAGGATAAATAAGGCCAAAATAAGAACAATTGTGTCCTGGTCAAATACTGAGAAAGAGCTGTTAAAAGTAATGAGAGCAAAGTAACCTTTTCTAACTGATATGAGGGTGTAAACTTCAGTATACTAAGTTTATTCATTTATCTATTTAGGTATTAATTTGTTTATGTCTTTTGCTTTGGTGTGTATGTCTTTTCCTCTTGTATGGTTCTGCCACTGACCATCACTGCAGTCGTCGTCGGTGTTGCTACTTTGATGTCTAGCGATGATTGTTGTCTCCGTACTATGTTTGTTGTGGGAAGCTCTGTGGGCATGTCCTGGGCTTTTTGAACATAGTTCTCATGTTTTTTTGTTTTTTTTTTTACTTGTTAATAAAATATTGATCAAAAAAAATAAACTCATCAAAATAAATATGATTGAAATTGAAAGTGAAGTATATTTTTATGTGACTTTATAGTCTTTTAGATATGCTTAGATCTGCAGACACTGGCCTTCTGCAAATACCTTCCATAAAATACAGAAAACATGGAGAGGCCTCTTTCAGTTATTATGGATATTATAATTCCATCTTATATTAGACAGTCAAGCTTGTTTTTGATTAATATCTGCGTAAAAACATCCAAAAATTAACTGTTTTGAATTTATATGGGGAACACATAGACCTGGGAGGCTTAGTTGTAAGACTGCAGTTTAGCTTGGGTAGCTCTTACTGTGAGTTGTACTATATTACAGCCACTAAGAGAGTGATTAAAACAATATTGGTATGAATTTTGTGACTTACACACATATCAGCAAATGAAAAATGCATTTATGATGAAAGAAGTTACTTTTATGGCACAAAATTCACAGATGATGTTGCTATGGGGAGCCGCAAAAATGATTAAATGTGCATTCTACATGAGCCTGTTTAACTACACTGTAAAAAAGTTACATTTACAGCAAAAACCAGGCAGCTGTGGTTGCCAAAACTTTACTGTAAAATATACGGAAGAAATATTTATTGCAGTATGGTAAAATTGTTTCCTGCCTGTATATTTTTGGTAAAAAAACAATTATTAATTTACAGTAGTACAATAAAAATAAAGACACTACCTTAGATCGAAAGTACAGATTTTTGCTGTAAAAGGAATGGGCTAGACATTTTTTTCTTTTACAGTATGCTATAAATGATGTGCTATTGCTGTTTACTAAACAATATTTTTCTGTGAAATTTGCAGTAACCACTGGCAGCTGTCGTTGCCAGAGATATACTGTATAAAACAACAGTATTGCTGTACACTGTATAACGGAATTTTCACCAGTTTGGGCATGTAAGCCTGATGGTAAATGTTTGTTCAACGCATGACAGTGTTTTAACATCACTTTGGAAGGTAGATAGTTTTTGAATAGAGCACAATTTATATAGATTTCCCAATCATTACTGTAAAAATCACAAGATTGTTTTGTATTACTATTTAAGGTCTTTTAGAAACTATAAATTCCCATTTTTTTAATTACAGCTTTTTTTTTTACTGTTGCTATTTAACAGTATTTCCCCACACTTTTTTCAACAATTTCACAGACATTTTTTACAGTGTACATTAAATATCCATGTTTCATTCAACCCTGTGTTAGTTTATGCCTCCTTTCTCATCCCATTCATAGGGTGCATTGACCTTTTTTTGTTCAGTTTTTCTTTTGAAAGGGAAAATGTGGATATATACCACAATTCCACGACAATATAAATATTATAAATCAAGTATATTCTTCTTAGGTCCCATAAAAGTGTATATTAATATTTTTCTGCAGTGTTAATAATTAGATATTGTTCCACAATGGATAGTATACAATAAGGGTGGGAATCTCTAGGCACCTCACGATTCGATTACGATTCAGAGGGCTGCGATGTGATTATAAAACGATTATCGTTGCATCTTTTTTTCTATATAGCATTTATATTTTCTCACTGTGTGAGCTCAAGTTTTGAGTTCAAGTTTCAAGTTTATTTGTCATTTGCACAACATGTCAGGACATTTATGCATTGAAATGCTTGTGGTGAGGCTCAGGTAATCACTCTATAGAAAGTAAATAAGTAAAAATAAAAACACAAGAAAAACCTACTGAAATATATTAAATATACACAAAATATATACAGAATATACACAAAATATACACAGAATAAAGAGAGAATATACATTTTAAAGTGACTAAGTGACTCGGTGTTATTGTTATTTAAAGTGACTTGGTACTTTTAAAACAAAGTATTTGTAATGATCCATAATTAATTTACTTCCAATATCTTTTATTAATAAAACAAATGGAAGTGATGTGGCAAGTCAACAAGGCTCTCATTCAGCGCTCTTGTTTGGAGCACGAGAAGCTGCTGCTACTCATCTGCGATAAAATGCACAGTTACGGTGAAATAAGATCCAGTGTCAGTGGATGTCCACGTAGCACATGTTACAGCTATTCTACCCGTTTTCTTTAGTGATTTTATAACTTCGGTTTTGGTCTCGTTGTAGAGAGTGGTGGGGGGATCGCTGTGTCAGTAAAGTATCTCTGAGACGGGTCGTGTGCAACATAGCTCAAAAGCCCTGTTTCGCAACGACTGAGAACCGGCGTGCAGACTGCAGGTCACAAAGCAGCGATGCGTTACTCGCATTTATAAGCAGCGCAGTTGGTTTCCTGGTACGTTAAATCTGCACCGAGAGACTGTCAAACACTAAAAAGTGGCGAAGCTTAAATCAGCTTCTCTTTCGAATTCTCCCATTCCACCTTAAATGGCATTTACATTCGGCGCCTCAGTCAGAATTTAAGGTGGAACGGGAAAATTCGAAAAGTTTTCTGGCGGAAATAGGAGGAAAGTGGCTGTAGCTAAAGCTTAAAGCAGAGCAGAGTAAATCTGCGTTTTCGTTTATGTTGTTTAGCCTATACTAGAACATTATCACATACTGGACATTAAATGTTGTGGCTCCCAAGATGGTTTGATATTTGTTGAAAGGACAACATGTCTCTTCTTAATATTTGGGTTGTGACTCCTGACCTAACCTGGCTTTGAAAGCAGAGGGAGCCGGTCGGATTTCTCGGTCATCCAGTTGTGTTTTTGTTGTGTGCCGCTGCACTTCCGCACTTCCAAGTTCCGCCTTTTGCATTCCGTCAACATTACATTATAAATATTTAGGAAATCGATTTTTGACATTTGTAAATCGATTCAGAATCGTTCACGTCCGCATCGCGATGCATCTAAGAATCTATTTTTTCCCGCACCCCTAGTATACAATGTACAGTACAGAAAAAGGTCCCGAAAAGGGTTCATTGGCATGGTACTAAAAAAAAAAGCACATTTGGTTTCCAAAAGAACCTTTCAACTGATGGTTCTTTTAAAAACATTTTTGTAATAAGATATGTGAGTGTGAAGAACCTTTACATGGCCACTGGCCCACCAGTGGGCACAAAGTTTCATACACACTTTATACACCGTGTAAGTCCCTGTAGTTGCTGAATAACAAGCCTTAGTATGTAATACGCCTGGGGCTTTAAAGGGTTAAAGAACCTCTACGTAATGCAAAGGTTCTATGACAGTTAATGTTTTCTCTTAAAACCATATGTCTAAACACACCACAAAGGAACCTTCATTTGTAAGAGTTTAACTGCACCAATTTTATAGTCCTGGGAATCAATAGACCTGGTCTGTTAACAATTTATCAGTTTCCACAGCATAAGCAGGTCATGATGGAAAAGTTTTAATGCACCACAGCAGGACAGTTCTGATAACACAGTCTCATCATTTACTGTAAAGTTTGTTTTTAATTTTCATGATCTCTGAATAATTTATTATTACATTATAATTCCAGATAAAATCTCAGTAAAGATAACAATGAAATCTTGAGCTGCAGAGAAAAAACTTTCACTCACTAAGCTGGAATTCATACATAACAGCAAAGGTGATTCATAAAGCAGAAAACAGAACCATCTTAAATGTGAGCTAAATTTGGAGCAGTGGTATAACCACTGGAGGGGCAGGGGCCCATGACTCACAGAAAGATTCAATTTTTCAAGAACATACTTCACCAGACAGTTCCAGCGTCTATTTATCTCTTATTCATAATGCATCTTATCCATATAAAGTCTTTCGCAACCTGCAATGTGACATTCATTATTTATAATTCTAAAGTCCAAAATAAGTCATCTAATATGAACTTTTAGGGGAATGTTAGATGCTAGTGGGAGGAGTGGCCTGATTTGAGTGCATCAGCTTGTTTCAGACACAACAGTAGTGAGTAAACAGGCAAATTACACTGTCATTTTTTATTAATTGAAAGGAATTTTCAAATGTGGACTCACTGCGGCCCATGATATTCTAGTTATGCCACTGATATTAAGTGTTTTTTTTAACTTTTGGTAAACACAGTTGCTGTATAACTACACTTCATACAGTTCTTGCTACCACTTTCAAATAAAATTAGTCTTACAAAGTGTTCATGAATGGCTTAAATAAGCAATAAGCAGTTAACCATTATAAAATGGGCAACAGTGGCCTGTTATATCTGATAAATATGAATATCTGAAGAAGCTGACAGGAGTGTCAGAGAAAACAAAGTAAGATAGGAAACCAGTGAAGTCTGAGATTTAACAGTATAGATGTATGTGGGGTAACTATTTGGAAGCAACAGGTCACTGTTGGCCTTTTTCTGTGTGTGTCGTAATAGCTTACAGATGATTTTTAAGATGTCCATAACCTAATTAATAACCATTAATAGACCCCTTATAAGGCCAGTCTTACTGTAAAGAGGTACCCAATGCTTTTACTAAAACTCCTACCATTGTGCGAAATACAGTACATTGGTTTGGGTTATGGAAATGGAAACCAATTGTAAATAATACTGAATATGCAATCTGCAATCCCCAGGTAGAATCATTTGGTGTTAAAAATAAGAACAGAAATAGCCACTCGTGCCACATCATCTTTTCATCAAAAGCTGGGGTTGTGCCTTGTTGGCTTACACAGTACTGAGGAAAGGTAAGCATGTTTGAACTGTGAGCCATATTTAGTCTCATTTCTGGTGATGAATGTGGAGAATTTAACCACAGTACTGCTGTTTTTACCAGTAAGAGATCCAGTTGTTTTGATATTTAATAAAGACGTTATTTGCCGTTGGAGTATTCCAATGCCACACCTTCACCAGAATTATGAATGTTGGTTATAAAATTACAGTCTCTGGTGACTTATTTCTTCTATAAAACATCCACCAAGCAATGTAAATTGTTAACAGTGGGCTATGGATGGCTGGCAACAAATGGCCAAACATTATTTTACAAGCAGCACAATAATGAGTTGCCATATTAATACAGAATTCAGTCATACTGAGGTGAGTACTGAGGGCTCTAATGTACGAAGACAGGGTTGTCCAGTCTTCTATGTGTGGCTGCAGATTTTCATTCCACCAAAGCAGGAGCACACATGGTCAGCTGTTTGAAGACTGAGACCATTTGATCAAGTCAAATCAGGTGTGCTGCTGCTTCTTTGGATTGATAATCTGTAGCCACACCGGCCTTTTGCAAGTAAGCATACTTTGACAATCACAGTAGAAAGAGCAGTTAGATGGAGCCTCAATCCACATGTGGAAGGAATGTAAAATATTCATCACAGCTCAAAATATGTTGTGATGTGGCCGCAATCTGCGCATGCAGGTCATGTTATCATGTCACAAACTATTTTTTAAAAGAACACCCCTATGAAATAGTTTGATGGGAAAGAACCTCATTTTATGAGTATTAACCCCTTACATGGCCCCAAAGTTTCATTACACACTTCTATAACCTAAGAGCTCAGCCAGTTTGCATTGAAGTCTGTGTAGTTACTGAATAATAAGCCTTAGTATGTAATAAGCCTGGGATTATAAGAGGTCTACTGAACTGAAGACCATCGTTATTTATTGACATGCAATTAAAAAATACAACTGCCTGGAATTACTTCAGATATCTGTTCGGGAAATCAGATAACAGATTCTCCTTTATGAACAATGTTAATAGGAGAACAGTCTTATGATACTGTTGTGATAGTATGTAAGTAGAAACAGTCAAATAACACCGATGTGCTGTACTCACGCATCATTCTATTGCTGAGTGCTATATATATATATATATATATATATATATATATATATATACAAGTTTTTGTGAGGTTAAAAGTTCACTTCTCATAAATACTGAAATGTAGCAATCAAACTTGACTGTTTCACCCAAAGGAACGCTGCACAGATCAGAGTCAAAAGACACAAAACTGTTTATAAAAAAGGTCTGTTAGACTTTCAAAGAGCCTTTAAACATGCTTAATGATTAGCATATAGTAAGACAATGTCATATCTCCAGTATGGAAACTTTATAGGAGGAAGAAATGAGTACATTTAAATGTACTTTAACATAAAGAGATTTTATTTCAAGTAACTTTGGACCATTGCTATGGCTTGATTGGTCCTAAAAGGTTCACAAAGGGCATCTTGCCTTTTCAAATGTTGTAAAAATTACGGAAACTGAGGTTATGAGGTTTTGACAATGTTGATAGGCACAATAGAAACTTTTGAGCATGAAAATGTTGAAGTGGACCTTTGCATCTTCAAAATAAACTTTATCTTAGAGGACAACATCAGTGTTTTCACTCCTTTCAGCAGTGGCTATAAAATGCAGATTCCCCTGCTTTGGAGGAAGTCCATCAGATGAAATGTGCCTTATTTTCTGCAGTAAGGTTGAGGGAACATATGTGGATAAAATGGTTTACAAAACTGGCCTGTATAAACAAAAAGGGGTTCAGATGTTCTCACCCAGGAAAATTAAAAAAAGTTGCATGAACATTTTAGGAGATAGAGGTTGGAACACAGGGTGAACCCAGTTCACTTGATCAGGAGATCTGTGCAGGGTAATTAACACTGATATATTAATAATCTAATCAGCCTGTGATCTCTGTAAGTACAGTCTGAACTTCTGATTAAGATTAGTCTAGGACTAGAATATAAGTATTCCTCCTCCTTTGCACTGAAAACCCTTAGAAATATAGGGAAAAAATGTGTTGAGTAAAAAAAAAGACAAAAACACATCAGACAAATTTTTTATGCTCTTGTATATCTTTCAGTCGTCACTCGGCAAACTTTATTAGAGGCATATCGCAACAGTGTACTATTAAAAAGTCTTTGGAACTTTAAAGCCTTTTATGCTTTTATTGACGCACACGTAGTGTCTTATCTCAAAGTGCTTCAGGTGAGATACAGTATATCAGTCTCTTACTCACCAGCAGTTAAGAAACACACACGTTAAAAAATCAGACATAAACAAAAAAAATTGATCATTTCTATATCTTTCTGTGCATGTCTGCTATAATTACAAGATAATTAGCTGTCTAAGACAATTTTGTTTTCAACACATTGAAACATGACTTTCATGATTTATTTACATTGTATGGATCAGATTTGCTTGTCCAAAAAGCATATTAAATCATATATAAACATTTCTACATTAATAGATCAATCAGGTGACAAGAACAATACCTCCTCCTGGACGCCCCTCCTCACCCAAAACTCATGTTCAAGGCAAATGTACAGAGCACTTATGGCAAAAACAAACAACAAACACAAGGACAAATAAACACACGTTATGCGGTTGTGTCGTAATATAATGTGTGAAATGTGTGAAATCCTGAGCGCAGATGTTTCCGAATCAGTTTATAGGTATATATTCTAAGGAGTCACTATCATGTATTGAATGATAACTGTAAATAATTTTGGGCCTCCTTGAGAAGAGATCCAGGATCCTGGTAAGGTTCACTTAAGGTTAACATCACTAGCAGACCAAGGTTTTCCACAGCAGTTGTGCAACCTACCACTGTCATGTTAGATTGATGCCACACAGTGAGATAATGGTGCATGTGCTGTAAGACATGGAAGCTGGAAGCCACCTTGGGGAACAAAGCACATCATGCTGTCACTGGTCAGACTAGTGAGAACCCCATATTCCACAGCCTGGTGGTATCTCAACGGTGCCTCTCTGCAATCTTATTTTATTTCAAGTCATTTATCATCACAGTAAGGTTAAAACCTTGGACAACTGCTGACACTGATAGGCTGACATGCCAAGCTTTGTAATCACAGGCAGGGAGGAAAGGACAACTGGAAGCAACCTTCAGCTCCAAGTTACCTGCTTGAATGGAGAAGACAAGTTGATGGGACTGTGGAGAATTTTGGTTGGTTGTTCGACAGAACATAGGAGAGCAAGTTCAAGACTGGACGAAATACAGGGCAACTAGCACCCTGAGTGGCTACTTAAAGCATTCATGGCGACTTGACTCCATTAGGCTGTTTAATAAGTTATCATATAGCTGGAGAGATACTGATCTCCTCAAGACTTCTCAACTGTATAGAAAAGGCTTTATTAGAAGTCCTTTTGCAACATCTTGTGACTGTATCCATCCATCCATCCATCCAGCCATCCATCCAGCCATCCATCGTTATATTCCTCTCATATTCAACAAAAGAGAGGCAAGTTAAACTCCAGGTGGGACTGAAGACACAAACTGATCTAGTTTTGAAAGCGGATTATATATAATTTTGAGCTTAATAAAACACATTTTCAGTGGGAGACGGTTCTGGACTGCAGGAAGGCCAGTCTAGCACCCACACTCTCTGATTATGTAGCCATGCTGTTGTAACATGCGGAATGTGGCTGAGTGTTGACATGTTGAAGCAAGCATGGACATCCCTGAAAAAGATGGTGTCCAAAAGGCAGCATATGTTGCTCTAACACGTGTTCAGCATCAATCGTTTTTTTCTATGGCCTGGAAATCACGACATCCATTATTTATCATTATTTGATGTGACTTCCACTATGCATAGTATTGTCTTGACTTGCATTTGTGGATGCAGGAATGAACAGTGTTTATTGACCATCCATCCATCCATCCATCATCATCTATACCGCTTATCCTTCAGGGTCGCGGTGGGGTGCTGGAGGCTATCCCAGCTGTCATTGGGCGGAAGGCAGGGTACACCCTGGACAATTTGTTTATTCACCACTGTTTGTCAATTTTTTCTGCACCTATGTGGTGATATCCATCACAGAATCATGTCAATTTTTAATGCAGTACAAGGGGTCAAGGGTCTTGGGCATTCATTTGTGGTTTTGGGTCTTTCTTTTTATACACAGAGATTTCTCTGGATTCCCTGAAAGTTGCACCATATAGAGTGAAATGGCTAAAAACCCTGCAATTGCTCACTGAGGAATGTTATTTTTAAACTGTTGGAAATTTTTTCTGGTGTATTTTTGGCAAGCCTCGACCCATCCTCCCTCCTAAAAGAATTAGGCCTTTCCAGAATGTTCCTTGTATATCCAAGCATGATTACAGCAACCTTATGAAATATGAGCTTGTTCTGACCAAGAGGTTCATCACAGAGATATTTCCATAGAACAGCTTACCAGCGAAGCATGGACACTGAGACACTAAGACTCAACCGCTTTCTCCGGTGGAAAAAGTTCCACTGGTAAAGGCTGTAATATAGATATTCATTGTTATAAATTACATAATTTCATGATGTTGTTCTCGTAGGCAGCCAGCATACACTCTTAAAAATAAAGTGTTCCTAAATGCTCCTTGGCTTTGATGCACAGGAAAAAAAAAATGATTGTACCTTTATATCTGGTGCAGAACCTTCACACTTTTAAAGGTTCTTGTCAATTGTACACCCGATTTGCAATCATGCTTCTTTAAAGAACCATCCATTCAATGGTTCTTCAGGGAACCAAAGGTGTTTCTGCTATGGCTTTGCCCTAAAGAAGGCTTTTTGCTTTTATTTGATTGGGATTATTTAAAGTGTTCATTTTTTAATCTTTTTTCTTCAACTGGAAATACAGTGATACTCTATTCTCTAACACAGTGACCGTCGTCATGCCGCTGAGCGTTTTTGAAGTAGTAAAGATTAGCCAGCATCATCAGCAGAAGCAGACGCTTATCAGGATGACTCCTACAAGGTTGCTCATGAGGCATTTTACTGTTAGTTGGAACGGCAGCAGCCGGGTGGTTTCAGTGTGAGGCAACAGCAGGTTTTCGAAAGTTTTATTGAAAGTTTGATACCGAACCAATGCTCTTTATTTTCCTTTACCTCTCTCCTCCACATTCTCTCATCTTCCTCTCCAGCTCACTACGAGTTCACTTTCTCTTTGCCTAACCACTCCCACCTCTGACCCACCCCCCCCCCACCCCCCACCCCCCTGTCTCTCTCAAAGTTAAAGTTTAATTTTCCTGGTGTGATAAAGCTTATAAGCACTAAATTGATAGTACCCCTTGTCTTACATTCCCCTCTCGTCACACTGCCTGTCTGCTTTCCATCCACCACACAACATGCCCAACAACAGCGTGTTCTGCTTTCTGATGAAAGAAGCTGGAAGATTTCTGTGGACTTACCGTAACTACTTGATTATCTTCATCACCCCTCTCGTCTTCCTCCCCCTGCCAGTCATCATTCCTACCTCGGTAAGAGCTCGATTTCAGTAATATGAGAATACAGATGTGATCAGCTAAGAAACTTGCAATTGTTTGTATATCATCACTGCTCTACTAAAACGCATCTATGAAATGGAAATTTTGTAGGGGAAGGAAAAAGCACTAATGAGAGGTGTAAAAAAAAAAAATCACAATTTAATATTCATACATCAGCTGGTGTACTCATATGGTATTTAAAAAAATTACAGTTTCAAGGCTTTTCAAATGTACATCTATGATATCATCGCTGTCAGACCAAAACCACATATGACCAAAAACCATTTTAATCAAAGCCATTTTGGAGCATTTCTATTGGTCTGTTCACCATGAAATTGTTACACAATGTAAGCAGGCATTTTCAAATTCTGTAAAAAAAATAATCATTTTATTACTTTGTTTCTTGTTATTTAGTGTTGCTATCTGAATCATAGAAACAATACAATTCCTATTTAAATATTTAATAAATGGTAAGTTTATACTTAATGCTTGTGGAACACTTGGTTTGCAGGTATTTATACAAGGAGATTCACTCGAAAGAGACCCCAGATATTCTGTTGTAACTTCTGTTAGGATGAAGCAATCAGAACCAAAAAAATACGCTATACCTTTACATATGTGTAATCGATTGCATTACATGTGATGCTGGAAGTGATATCCGTTTTCTGCCAGACACATGAAGGGGTACGGGGGTATGCACCTGGAAGTTGCAAACAGAGTTTAAACATCACGATGGCTGTCCAGTGCCTACCTCATCGCTCTGAAGCAGGGGCATCCCGGCTTGTTCGAAGTTCCATATACTGAGGAGCCCATTGCATGTTGTTTCGTTCAGACTACTTCATCCTAGTGAGAGTTATTACAGAATATTTGGGGCCTCTTTCGAGTGAAACTCCCTGTATATGTCAACTAATCCTACTTTTAAATTAAGGGTGGGTAATATGATGATATTTGATTGTTATTGTGATGAATTATGCCACAATGTAGTTTTCTGAGTATATCATGGATATCATTAGTATTTAAAGAACACTGAACAACTGCATGTTTCATTACAAAGTGTGAATAATTAGTCCTGTTTAATTATATTTAGTGCATTGTGAAACAGTGATAAAAGAGGGTTAGTAGTTTTTAATTGTATTTTTTAAATGTGGCACTCTTGGTTCCTTTTGTCTGTTCTAACTCACTTAAAAAAAGTCATCATATATCATGAAAATGATGGCTTCAAGTAGCATGATATCCCCCACCCCAACTTTAGACCATTTTTATTTAATTGCAGTATGAGAAATAATAATACTGTAAACATAACCTTAATCACAAATTCAAGCCTAATTCTAATCTGTGATTGTCATCTGAGCCAACCAATTCAACTGCCACTATAATGCTGGGCTGCTGGGGTATTTTGGATTTCTGTGGTACTAACAACCACCACAAAATTCAGAACTAATGTTGATTCGCTTAAGAAAGTGAGTTTTACACAGTCAGTCTGTTATTTTATATTGTATGAGAAGCTAGAAATCACAGCTGGGTTAGTGCAGTGATGTTTGCTAATTAACACTAGTATCAGTGCCTCATTTATGGGTAAAATTACACAATAGTTGGAGGGTCAGAAAAATGTATCCATACATTGTCATATTCTTAAGACTCTTTTGAAGTCATAAGACCCAGTGGTCCCACGATGAAAGTCAAACGCCTGAAAAAATATTTATGGCGGTCTGTGGCCAAGGGTTACTATTATCAGCATGCTCAAGACAACTGATCTTAAAGACATAAAGAGCTTTAAAGAGATATGTTTGTTATATAACATAAACGCCAGTTACCTTCACTGCAAAAATATCTTGGCCCATAATATTTACTGCTTCATTTTATAAGATTGTTGTAAGAAATATATAATGTTGTTTAGCATTTTCCAGACATTTTTAATTATATACAAAACTGTGAACACAAACTAAATGACATGTTGATATCTTATTTTAGTAAATGAGTTAACACAACCTTTACAGGAAAGAAATATTTACACACTTACATAAAACTTAAATAGCATTTGTCTGCTAATTTTAGTGCAGTAATAAGCCAAACGGTCAGTAATAAACTGAATGGTCAGTAATAAACTGAACAGTTGGTGATAAACTAAACAGTCAGTAATAAACTGAACAACCAGTAATAAGCTAAAACAGCTGGTAGTAAGCTGAACAGTCAGTATTAAGCTGAACAGTCAGTAATAAACCGAACAGTCAGTAATAAACTGAACAGTCAGTAATAAACTGAACAGTCAGTAATAAGCCGAACAGTCAGTGATAAACTGAACAGTCAGTAATAAGCCGAACAGTCAGTGATAAACTGAACAGTCAGTAATAAACTGAACAGTCAGTAATAAGCCGAACAGTCAGTAATAAACTGAACAGTCAGTAATAAGCCGAACAGTCAGTAATAAACTGAACAGTTAGTAATAAGCTGAACAGTGAGTAATAAACTGAACAGTCAGTAATAAACTGAACAGTCAGTAACAAACTGAACAGTCAGTAATAAGCTGAACAGTCAGTAACAAACTGAACAGTCAGTAATATGCTGAACAGTCAGTAATAAACTGAAACCAACTCGCTTTGCTGGCGCTGTTCTTCTGAGTATTTCCTGAGTCCTGCCTGTTTAACATTACTTTTTTCTTATCTTGCTTTCTCATAAATGGATTCTAAATATGGCAGATTTGATCCTTTTTTGCAGGAAGCAAAATGTGGCTACATCATCATTGTGATGGCCCTGTATTGGTGTACGGAGTGCATGCCACTGGCTGCCACTGCACTGCTGCCGGTCATCCTCTTCCCACTGCTGGGCATCATGGAGTCTGGAAAGGTAATTAGTGATGAACCTTCTAGTCCAGTGGTCACCAAGCCAACTCCAGGAGATCCACCTTCCTACAAAGTTCAATCTTAAAACACGCCTGCTCCAACTGACCAATGATTTTGAACTGGAACATTTTGGGTTTCAGAGGTCAGAGTGAATTTGCCTGGAAGTTAGTTCTCCAAGAAGAGGCAGTGTGACTCAGGTGTTTTAGCCCATAATTAGTATTTATGTCATCAACAAGAACAGTACAGAAAGGGTTCTATGGAGCAAAGCTATTGAAGAACCACATTCAGTTCAGAACCGTTTAATGAACAATTCTTTAAAGAACACAATTGACACCACTCAACTGAAAGGCACTTTAGGGAAAGTGGCTTTGGCCCAAAGACCAGTTTTTAGCACCGTTCTTTATTTTTAAGATAGTATAACAATTCATCTAAATTGAGAATAAAATGTTACTTCCCATAATTTCACAGTACAGATGAAGGAGAATGACGCAGGCTCTCAGTTAAGATGAAGTAAAGATAGCAAGCCAATTTAACAGGTGCAATTTTCTGGCACATGTTCAAGAAAGGCTGCTAACTCAGGGCTTCAAAGGGTAGATAGAGTTCTTTTTACGACCTCTTCATATGTGATGATTCATGAGATTTCACTTTACAGCTCATACAAGTTTTTTATACATGGAGTAATCAGTCTGTCTCCGCTACAGAATGCTTATCATACTATGAGATGAGGTGAGGTCTGATATATAAATTGTTATGAACAGACTGATTTGGCTGACTAGTACAGTAATCAAATATGTTGTTGTGTGCAACTTGTGTGCAGCCGTTGTTATTGAGATGTATAGATTATTTTGGGAAGTAAACAATGAAAATTATAACACCACTAACAATAATTAGCACTGAAATAATGTTGGAGTAGGGATCCATTTCGGTTCTTCTACAATCGTAGCGATGGCCCTATCATCAGGAGATTGTGAGATGCCACAGCCATCCGTGGCTGGGAGTCTTAGAGCACACAACTGGTCTTGCTATATCTGGGAGTGACACTTTCTCTCCCCCATTACTCTGTGCAATAATAGCCAATGTGGGTGTCTAACAGCTACCGGAAAAGAACTGACATTTAGGGTTCTCCTCCAAGTGTGTTAAGCTGCCCAGTGATGTTGCGTAAGATTTGGTAGCTGACTTCACATGTCTCGGAGGAAGCTTGTGCTAGGCCTCACCCTCACAGCATGGCAGTATCTTGTAATTGGGGAGACCTAGCTTTGTAGTGGAATTGGTAAAGACTAAATTGGAGAGAGAAAAAAGCAGAAAAAGTTCTTCACACTTATTTATACTAAAGAATTATTCACTGAATAATTAATCAGGGAAACAAATGTGGTCCTTCTATGCCATTGTTTTATTATAAATATCAGATGAAAGAGCTGATGAAGCATTTTTCATGTGCCTGTTGCTGTAACTGACGCATAATATAAGAATATATTAATTTATATTATGTTGCTCACAGAGGCTCTTGTAATTCTAACGCTTCTGCCTTAGAACCTGGAAGATGGACAGCAGTAATCCATAGTTCAGAGCTTCATAACATTTTTGGTTGTCACAGGTGTGTGTGCTGTACCTGAAGGACTCTAACATGCTTTTCATTGGTGGGCTGCTGGTGGCTATAGCTGTGGAAAACTGGAACTTACACAAGCGTATCGCCCTGAAGGTCCTGCTGATAGTAGGAGTTCGACCTGCTCTGTAAGAGAACGTCCTTATGGACCCAAAGCAACCTATTACATAACACAGCAGGACTCATGTCTCATACATTTCCTTTCAGCCTCATCCATTTTCCTTTCTTCTGGTTTCCTCTAGGCTGATGCTAGGCTTCATGAGCGTGACAGCCTTTCTCTCCATGTGGATCAGTAACACGGCTACCACCGCTATGATGGTGCCCATAGCTCAGGCCGTGCTGGAGCAGCTCAGCAACACGGAGGCGGAGGGTGATGAGAGAGAGCTGAGGGAAGGCAGAGATAACCAGGCCTTTGAGATGGCTGAAGTCACCACCACCAAACCGCCTTTGGACAATTTCACCAAACAACAAAGTAAGTCAATTAGCGTATCATTCTTGTTTAACAGGACACTTTTTGACATTCTTTTTTGACAAGCATTTTCTTGAAGACTTTAATGATTCATATTTGTAGTTGGCACCAGGCAGATGCAGTACCAGTTGGCTTAGTGTTGTTCTGAACCTCGAATAGCAGCACAGGTGGCAATGCAGTACGTGTGCCAGTCTTCCAGTGCTACAAAGTTTATGTCCAGTACATAAAGAAATGTGAAAAAGTTTGCTGTAGTGTGTTTCAGGGAGAGTGGAGAGTATGGGTGTAGCTTCAGGTAAAATGTTTAGGGATGGCTTGCAAGCGGCACAATCATCTAAGCACCTACCACTTCCTATCATTGGGAGATCATGAGTATGATCTTTGGTGATGCTACAGATATCCGTGACCAGAAGTCTAAGATAGCACAATTGGCCTCGCTCTCTTTGGGCAGGTAGGATCACTCAGTGTGATGCTAGCCAGTGCAGGCATAATAGAACTAGCAGTTAGTGTTCTCCTCCAAGCAAGTTGAGCTATACTATAATGTACGATACGATAGTTTCACATGGCTTTACATGACTCTGCGAAAGCATGCGGTAGCCTTCACCCTCCTAGCACTGGTAGTTTCATGTGACAAGGAGAGACTTAGTGGGTGGAATTGGACACAACTAAATTGGGGAGAAAATGCCAATAAAAATCCCCAAAATATTTAAGGGGCCTCAGAGTATTTCAGTCAACTTTGATTCATTTCTGTACTTTACTATCAAAGTTCCTATACATAACCAGGAAAATCACTTAGCATTGCTGTTGTCTCTTGTAATATTCTGAGCAGATCATACAGGAAAATGGAGAAAATTATTAAAAATTCTGAATTCACCGAAATTACCATTTCATTACAAAGTGAAAATTCAATTCTAATTTAAAACACAATAAAAACACAAAATTAAGTCAGCTAAACTTCATGCTGTACCAGTGCTCCTCCTGGCATGGAAGACTAGCATGCAGAAAACTCTTTTTCTGGGTTCTGTGGTGTCCCTGCATGCTGCAGCTATTATCAGAATGTTTTTGCAGTTTCACTTTTCTCAAGGTTCATTGGCCCTCCAACTTGAGTTTTGGCTGGCCAACAACCCAAAGCCTCCCCATAGTTGCATCTATGGTGGAGAGGGAGGGGATTGCAAACCCTGACTTATGTATTGCAGATCACAGCTCAGAAATGGTGGGAACCATAGATGTGGTACAGTGTTCACCAATCTAAATCCTAGAGTTTTTCTGCACTGTACATCATATAAAGAAATCTTTTCCTTGCATTAGAGCAGGCAAAACACAACACTACACAGTGCAGGGCTATTGCAAAACGTGGATGATTAAACACTGGCCTAGTGCAGTATGTCATTTCACATTTCTTCTGTTCTGGATCCTTACAGGTCAAGATGCAGAGAGCGGATACGATTTAGCCTTAGAGCAGAGGAGGAAGGCTCGGGAGGCGAAGTATCTCCTGCTGAATAAAGGCATGAGCCTGAGCGTGTGCTACTCTGCTAGCATCGGTGGCACCGCTACCCTGACAGGCACCACGCCAAACCTCATCCTCAAAGGCCAGATGGACGAGTAAGACTCTTTAGATAATCTTGTCTTGGGGTTTCTTAACCTCTGTGATTGAGATTAGATTGATGTAATGTATGAATATAATGTAAAATGGACACCTTCTCTGAAATCTTAATGAGAACTGAACAGTTTAGTCTTGTTTAAGGATCATAATGTACTTTATAACAGTTACGTTCAGCTGACGCACCAAACTGTAAAGCTTGACTTGTATTATTAAGCCTTTCTTATGTTCACAGATCACATAACTTGCCAAATGGTATAAGCAAAAAATCTCAGATAAAGGCAGCAATAAAATTCTGTATATTCAAAAACGTGTCAGCTTTTTAGTGTTTCCTCCTAACCAACATGTTCATCTTCACAGTATCTTCCCAGAAAATAATGACGTGATCAATTTTGCCAGCTGGTTCGGCTTTGCCTTCCCCAACATGGTGCTGATGCTTGTCCTCTCCTGGCTGTGGCTGCAGTGCATGTATATGGGCTTTAAGTGAGTTTCTTTTAGCTTTAATTTTGCCATTTGATTGTCACCTTGAACATCATATGTTATTAATGCGTATAGGAATAGTTTAAAGTCTTCCTTCAATAAAACATTTCCAGATTTCAGCAGGTTTAGTGTCTGTTGGGAAATGTATTATTGTCTAAGGGGCATTCCGGACTAAAAGTTTAATATGTTTTGGTGTTTTATGCAGCATTCTGTAGCGTAGCATAATATCCCTCAGCCTCATAAGATAGAATTCACAATTTTATATCACTTGTGTTTTCATTCATCAATGTTCTCTCATTACAATACCCAGCATGCATCACACAAATACATCATGCAACCATTGAAAATCCCTGTGATGTCAACCAATCCTGACTGCTAGCCATTGAGCTAAAGGCTAATAAATACAAGGACAACATTAGTGTTACTTTTACCTCAACTGTCAAGCAAAACTGTATAGAAAATGATGATTCTACCTTTATTCAGCACATAATGGAAGCCAGATTTTTCCTTCAGTCAGAGACAAGGAGCCAAGCTGCTAACCGTGCAAATTAAAACTATTAGCTTGTAGTCCTGATGACTCATTTCTGTCATTTGAATAATTTGCTCTGTCTATTGTAATGATGATTTCAAGACAGTTAATGTAGTTATAAGGCTGCAATAAGATATCTGGCTTCCTAGCAGTAATGTTAGCTGTCTGGAATCCTGTGCATTCACCAGCTAGGACAGTGTTTTTCAGCCAAGTCTTTAGCTCATTAACAGACCATTATTGAGTTAAAGTGGGTGTGTTAAAGCAGGAAAAGCATTAAATGCACTGAGCTAGGAAGGAAAAAAAATCAGACAGACTGTCAAAAAATCCATCCGAAAAGTAGTTGCAGTTTTTCGAACGTTCCTACCAGTTTCAAGATACATAATCAGACTATGAATTTCCTAGTCTTTAAACTAGAAAATTTCACCGTACTACTGTAGCACCACTGCAGGAGGCTAGTAAGCTTGTTTACAGCAGATGTAGCCATAGTTACATGTTTGTATTTTGACCAAAGTGTCCCTTCAAATAAGATGGGATGTCATATGCAACAGAGTGAAACTGCAAAATGCAAAACTGCTTTTAGAAATGCTAATATATTGGAGCAGCAATGTCCAAATGCACACGTCCTTTATAAATGTAGTTCATCTAGAACGCTGTTCTATGCCAATGGAAGGTTGAGTTATGTCCGTGCTATATCTTATTTAAGAAAAAGAAAAAAAAAACTTTTTAATGCATTACCACAGTACACTGTATTGAATGTTCTGCTGTTGTGTTCTCAGTTTTAAGAAGTCATTTGGCTGTGGCTTGAACAGTGAAGCAGACCGAGAAGCTTATAAAGTGATGAAAAAAGAATATAAGAAGCTGGGCAGCATGAAATTTGCTGAGTGCGCAGTTCTCACAGTCTTCGTGGTGTTGGTGGTGTTGTGGTTCAGCAGAGAGCCAGGCTTCATGCCAGGCTGGGCCAGCGAGCTAAACAGGAATGGACAGTAAGTGCAAATATGACATTAAAATGCTTTAGGGAGGTTTCTAACATCATTTATCTAAACCTGTTATAGACTTTGGATCTACCCATGAAGGACAGGGACCACACAACATCAACAAACGTGCACTACAGGAGCAAGATCAATGACAATAGAACTAACAAAGCCATACAATAATAACTGCAGTTTTAGACCAAAATCCTATCTAAAACTATTGTGAAATAATAGACAATAATAGAAATCAGACATCAGGCAGCATATTCATAATCATTTTGTGTAAAATTTTTCTGTGAGGGAGTGAAACTCTTCAGACGTCTGGTTCATATCACCACCACTGTGAACACTTCTGACTTTCTCTAGAACAGAGCTTTTCATATCAAACCACTCTGAATGACCATTATTTATTTGTTTGCATCATAACTATTTAACCATGCTGAATCGTTGAAAATCTAACCCTTGATTTCAGAAATGTTAGAAGGACAGGTTCCTACAAACTTTTAGACATATAATGTGCCTCTGTGTTCATCTGTCTCCATCAGTAAAGGCAGTAAATCTACATTTCCAACACATTCCAAACACCGTCATACTGCTCTCATTCTAAAGTCTAAAGAGAATTGTTAGGCCTAAAGCAGGGGTGTCAAACTCAACCACTAAAGGGGCCATATTAAAAAATCTCAACAAATCTGTGAGCCTTTTTGTTTATATTTAAGCAATAGCCTGTTTCTTTATGTTTAAACAATAGGCTACATTAGCTACAGGTAACTGTTAAACCTCTTTAAATGCCCCCTATGTGCTTGATCTAGACATCTGGCATACTTTCCTTGCTACCAGTTCATTCATTCTTGGGATCAATTTCTGAGCTGCTAAGCATTTATATTAGCTGAACTGCAGCTGAAACACAGCTAGCGTGTGTGGTGATATGACTGGTGTGGAATTGTGCAGAACTGTGGTGTAACCTCTGTGCCATTGATTGTTGTTGGGGGAGTGGGGTGGGAGCACACACTGTTACAGTGCATGCTGTGGATTGTAGTACAGCTCACTCTTAAATGGGCTAATATTACTAGAAAAACCAAATAATTTCACGGGCCATATAGGATTGTGCTGCAGGCCTGATCCGGCCCATAAGCCTTGTGTTTGACATATGGGGCCTACAGAGTCAGTGCTCCCTCAAGTGGTATGGGTGTGGTATGACACTATCTATCTTGAAGTAAAATTTCTCAGTTTTTACAGCTAAATCTTTTTTAAGTCGTTCATTTTCGTCCCCTAAACACTTTGTCGCTCTGTTATAGGTTCGTGACTGATGGCACTGTTGCCATTCTTATGTCAACCCTGTTGTTCATCATCCCTTCTCAGCTGCCATGCATCTCCTCCTGCAACATTGAAGATGATCATAATGATGGTAATGAATTAACAGAACAAAGAGATGAGATCACTATATAGGACTTCCTGTAGATTCTCTATGGTTCACACCCAGTTTTACAGTCTGAGGTCATCTTGTCTTTAGAAGGAGAGAACAACACGAGGCAGACACAGAGGAAGCTGAAGGCTCCACCAGCTCTGCTGAACTGGAAGGTGGTGCATGAGCGCATGCCCTGGAACATCGTCCTGCTGCTGGGGGGAGGATTCGCCCTGGCTAGCGGCAGTGAGGTATTCAGCTGGAACATGAAAATGACACAGTCAGAGAATACCTGCACTCTCAGAGAGAAGGTGCTAAATTTTACCTTTAAGGGACAAACACTATCACTGGGGTGGTACATCTCAAAGGTATATCTTCAGTACCTTTAGTTAGTGAACATAACATTGTACCATATTCTGTTGGAATTAGATTTTTTAGTTGCATTGACTGCATAAACGCTGTTTTCTGATAGCGACTACAGGTTGATTATTTTACTTTTCTATTTCTGACTAAGTTATGACTAAGCTATTGTAAATGCAGTGTACCAGTTGGGCCTCAATGACAGTTTTGTACAGTTGTATGCAAAAGCTCGAACACACCTCATCATATTACGTGAAGTCAACTAATCCTTCACAATTATAATTGTAATAAATATAATTTAATTGTAGTCTGGTTCTGCACAGCTACTCCTGTGTTTTGTTGTCTTGAACCATTATGATTTAGGTTGTCTGCATCTTCTTTATTTATGTAGTTATTTAAGTACTGGAAGAGGGAATTAAAAAAACAAATGTTTTACTACTAAATTATTACTATTAGTAGTGGTAGCATAAACATATAGGCCTACCACTTTTAGCCTGCCTAATATCATCAAAAAATCTGTTACATTTTAATGAACATTTGAAGAGTATAAAAGACTCTGGGTCTTTTAAGATGCTGTGTCTTCTCACACATATGATCTTGAGAGTACTTTTACTGTTATGTTGTTGCTAAATATTCTTCCAGCATGTGTTTGAGACTCAAACCTCTTGTCTAGTTGCTCAAATTTTGTGGAATATGTAACCAAACCACACTTCCAATATCGACACCCATTTTCTGTGTAATTTGCACATTACACATGGGCAGAATAGGTCCGATTTGTACCTGAAACTTTGGAAATCAAGCCCTCTGGCTTTAGTATTGTGTTTAGCCAAGATATATCAAAGCTAAAATGATGCTGAAGTCAAAGTGATATGTACGTTATTGTTGTGTAGGTATCTGGGTTGTCGCTGTGGTTGGGTGAGAGTCTGGCTCCCCTGAAGAGTATCCCACCTTTCGCCATCTCTCTCTTGCTCTGCCTGCTGGTGGGCACCTTCACCGAATGCTCTAGCAACACAGCCACAACCACACTGTTCCTGCCCATCCTCGCCTCCATGGTAAGATTGCGCTAAAACACTACCTTACAGCAGCGTAGCATTTTAAAACTAGCCTCACAAAGCATTAATGACATATTGTAGCAATTTTAGCTTTATTACTTGAGCAGATCAGAACAGATTTTAACCAAAAATAAAAAATCTCACAAAAATGTAACAGTCAACTTTAGATGACAGTTATTACTTTTGTTTTACTTTACTTTTGTATTATTTTAAATGTAATTATATAGTAATAACTATATATTTAGCTAAGTTGTTCAACTATTAGCAAGTTATGCAATCCGTTATATTTACACATATGCATTTTCGTATGCAAAAGTTGCAAAGCCCTGGTCAAGTGACGTGTGATTTTCTGAGTGAAAAAATGAACAAATTCTCTACAGGAAACATAAAAATGCCATTTTCTGCAAATGTTTGTGTACAATTTCTAGTTACTTGCTGATTTTAACATATTTGGGAATAAAATCAAAATCTAAAATGTGCCATAACTTTTTTTTTATTATATATATATATATATATATATATATATATATATATTTATAATTGAGTAAATAATTGAACACTAAAATGTGCACTAAAGTGTGTTTTCTGTAGAGGATGTGTTGCTTATTTTCACTTAGAAAATCAACAAAACATCATTTGATTGAGGCGCCCAAACTTTTGCATATGATTGTATATCCAATTTGCATTGTGTGTCAAGTCTGCACCTCGGACATTTTTTCTGTTTGTTTTGATGCCTCTCAATGACAAATACATGGAAAATTACAAAGCCTGCGACTTAGACAACAATAGTATTTTGTCATATTCAAATTATATTAAAAAATCTCTTCTTCTGCTTACAAACACAAGGGAGGTAGGTCTCAACTTAAAGTATAGAATCTGCATTTTCAACAGAATGTCCTAAAAATGAGAAATAGACAATATACAATTACACCATTGCTGTCACCAATGTTGACTGCTACTTCTAAGTATTTACCCAAGACAGTCCTCTGAGAATTTAACTTCTAAATGGACTCAAGTTTCATAAAGTATTCATTTGCATTCCAATATTCATAATAGCTCTGCTTCCTAAGTTTCACTGCACTACCATTATTTGCACATAACAAATATGAATTGGAGTAATTCAGGGTGAACCAGCCTAATAGACTTTCATTATGTCAGAATGTTGAAATCCACAACAAAGTCCCAGGAATATTCTTATCCCGTCCACAGAGAACTATCTGATAAACAAAGATTTTGGAAAGAATGTGGAGTCTTTCCTTGTAGCTCCACAGTACACCCTGGAAGATGTTTCATCTGACTGCGTGTTGTTTGTCCTTCAGGCCACAGCTATTGAGCTCCATCCACTGTACGTCATGCTGCCCTGCACCATCTGCGCCTCAATGGCCTTCATGTTGCCCGTGGCCACTCCACCCAATGCTATTGCTTTCTCCTACGGCACTCTCAAAGTGGTGGACATGGTAAAGAAACGTTCTCTACAGTTCATGTATAAGGGTTTGCTGAGGAAGTTTACAGGAAGATGCCCGTTGCCACATTTGCTACATAAGTATCCTACACTGTAAAAAAAAATCTATAGATTTACAGTAAAGTACTGGCAGCAAATTTGCCAGATAGTTGTGGTAATGTTTACACTCCTAATGTAGCATTTGTTTACAGTAATCACTTTTTTCATATTGACAGCAGTATAATACTGTAGTTGACAATTTCCTCTTTTCTGAATATTATACATGCTCACACAAAAACTAAAGTGCTAAACAGCAATTTCATGTTTCCAGTTAAATTACATTTGAAATACATTTAAATAAGCTCAAAATCCTAATTAAAGAATAAATTGTTTCTTTTCAGCAGCTATTTTTTCAAAAGCTAACAGGCTTGTCTAATAATACTCACAGTTAGGCTTTAAGCTGAAGTGTTTACTAAAGAATTGAAAAACTGATGTGTGCTCCTGTTCCTGCAATATACAAAGTAAATATAATGTTACATGCATGTCTTAAAAGCTCCAAAAGTTAGTGTTTTAGCTAAAGCTGTATAGTATTAAACAGTTAACTAGTGTTAGGTAGCGAGGCTATTTTATCACGTTAATTCTAAACTTGTATTTACTCTGGTTCACAGATATTTAGGCAGCTCAGCTAGTTCTATAACATTTAAAAAAAATGAAACCTGAAAAATACAATTAAATTGCACTGAAGATAATAGTCCTTTGTTGAAATCAGAATAATACACTTGGTGCCTAATTTTACAGTAAAGCTGATGATACTGTTTGTTTTAATGCATTATTGCAATATTGTTATGATAATATTACAGTAGCCATACAATATGGTCTGTGATACAGTATATTTATTTCCAGACTTTAACTAACTGTATAAAAAGGTAAAACACATTTAAAGTACTATATTGGCTTGATCATAGTACATTATAGTAGAAATTACAGAAACTCTTTACTGTGTAGTGTAAAGTAAATGTGTCATGGGCCTCAATTAGTGCATAGTGCATAGTGCATTTGTGCAAAGAGATTTAGAAGTTTATGAGTAAGCCCAATATATTTTAAATAATCCTGGCTAACAAGGCCAGTGTTAATATTTGCATTGTCAGCAAAGTGACACAAAAACAAGAAATACATGGTACAAGATATACATGGTGGTGAGTTTCAATTAGCTACAACACCATAGTCCAGCTTGGTAGAATAGTATATTCATCTGAGATTGTGTCATCAGTTATGTGCCCAAATCAGGAACGCCGGGTCTAGGCCTGTGTTGCTTATGGGGAAAAAAATCTGAAAATCGTGGCTGTCAGACCCTGTGATAAATGAATATTTTCTAAAATCAATATGCTTTGTCCTGTGTACATTCTTCCAATGCATGTCACTGGGTTCTCTGAATTACGAGGTCATTAAAGAGGAACCTTTTTTGTTTACCGTAGGGTGAGAGAACAGCAATTTCTGAAAAATGGCATTCATTTTTATTGTGTACAGAAAACAGGCTTAGACCAAGAGGTCCTTATTTGGGCATGTTATTGACTACAGAATGAAGCAGAGGAGTCAATTTTAAATTAGAAACTTGTTATGTAGTGACTCTCAAATAGATCTCTACAATTTCACACTGGGACTACCAACATACCAACAACAAAGCTTGTCCAACCCAGCAACAGCTGCTACGACAGAAGGCATTTATGGGTGGAGCATGGATAGGTCCCCTTCATAAGTTCAGTAAATAGAAATATGAATGATGGCTTGAGAGATTGCCATCTTCCACCACAGCATCTACTGAAATCTGGCAAATGTGGTGCCTCTCATAGAGTTATTTTAAGACTTAAGAAGCCAAATGAAAGCAGAAAATTTAGAACATTTAATTTAATGTATAGTATGTGACCAATCTTCTCATTGATAGTGTTATTCCTCTCTTGCTGTAATGCTTATGTGGTTGGTGGTGGGTAATTGCATTTTTTACCTCTTTCCAAAGGCAAAGGCTGGCTGCGCATTGAACATTATTGGCATCCTGTGCATCAATTTGGGAATCAACACATGGGGGACAGCCATGTTCCGGCTCGACACCTTCCCTTCATGGGCCAACGTCACGCATGGAACGCCATGAGCAAGCTTTCCAGCTAAACCTTCTGATTGAATACGGCAGCGATGAAGAGGCAGAGGGAGGAAGGCAAAAAACAAGCAAAATGCATGTTGTCCAAAAGGGTAAATTTACCATGTATCAGGTCTCCAGCACCTGCTCCTCTGGTCCAAGAAGAAACATTCATAGACCACAACCCTCAACCTCCATATTTATGTTTCTTTATTCAGTCCTTTCCCCTGCCTTTTTAAACATCAAAGGATTTTACCTTTCTGAAGTGATTAACTAGAAGGACTTAAAAAAAAAAAATCACACAGAACTTAACATTCAGATGAGTTGAACTGAACTGGTGAGTGCAGCCGATTTTCTTGAGCATGCTCAACAAAGCTGCATGGCTGGTAGTTCAAATGGTGGAAGTGGTGCCTTCACAGACATCAGAGGATGCATGCCATGCTCTCCCATTCCCTAAGATGTTGGTACTGTAGTGTGAGAGAGGGGAAATGTAATAGGAATTGCCTCAAAAAAAATTATATGAAATTAATAGTCTCCTCGTGCTTCTTCCTTTGGAATCAGTGTTCAATATTTCGGATAATGGCAACTGGCAAAAAAGGCAAAAATGTTTACTGTAAAAGAGTAATTAGAGCTTTCAAACCATATCTTCTTGGGTGTAGTGTTTCCAAAATTATATTATGAAGTATTAATATGTGATATCTGCATAGATAGTGGTACATTCAAGTGGTATTTCAGTAAGAGCAGTAGTGATCTACACCGATGAGCCAAAACCTTATGACCACTCACAGATGAAGCAAATACTGTACGTTATCTTGTAACAATGGCACATGTCAAGGTCTGGGATATATTGTATGGTAAGCAAACAGTCAGTACTCCATGTTTTGGATGCAGGAGAAATGGACAGGCGTGAAGACCTGAGTGACTTTGAAAAAGGCCAAATCGTTATGGTCAGATAACTTGGTCGGAGCAACTCCAGAAAGGCAGGGCTTGTGGTGTACTCTCAGTCAGCAGTGGTGAATGCCTCCCAACAGTGGTCCGAGGAGGGGCAAACCACACACTGACAACAGGGTCATTGCACCCTGCTGCACATGTAGCCGCAGACCTGTCATAGTGCCCATGCTAACCCCTGTCCACTGTCGAAAGTGCCAACAATGGGCAGCTTGGAGCAATGGAACAAGGTCGCCTGGTACGAAGAGTTACTGTACATCAAGTGGATGGCCAGGAATGTGTACAGACACACGGATGGCCAACAGTATACTAGGTGTATATAGATCCATAGCAGCTCAAAGAGGAATTTGAATGCTTACATGGTTCTTTGCAGGGTTAAATGAATTTTCTCCATGGGTTTCAGCATTTTGGTAGAATACAGAAAATTTTTGTAGTTATTTCTCCATGCCAATCAAACCATAATTGACATACAATAAACTAAAAGTGCACATGAAAGAAAAGACCATTTCAAAAATTCACATATACATTTATTTCTCTTTTTTTCCAGACTTGCATCTGAACTGTCCAAAACTTTACATATTTTTTCAGTTTTCTTTTTCTCAAAATCATTTACAGTAAATCACAATCATAAATAAAGCTGTTACTTTTTTTACTAGAAACATTATTCAAATTCATCCACCTTGACTCTTATGCATCGAGTCGAGTCTTTGAGGGCATCCATTTAACCCATAAAGCAAAAAAAATAACACATTTCTTAAATTATTATCCTAAATGCACCTTTTTTGCACTACAAATAAATGGATCATGGATACAATGTTAAACCTACTCTCCGCTATATACTCTAACACCCATAAGTGACCTAACTCACCAGAATATGTGAGAGAAGGAATGCTTGATGGAGAGAGAGACTAGAAGTAATACTATCTATCACTGTAGACCTAAGGTTTTTTTTTTTTTTTAGAAAACCAAAAAAAAAGCAGTTCTTTCCTTCTGTTTTTGAAAAGTACAAAAGAGACCACATAAACCAGACCAGAAACCATGTCGAGGCTTTTGACGCACATCACATTATGTTCCCTCATCTGTCCTAATTTTACTTGTACATCTAATTTTATGTACAGAACCCGTTTCTATCTTTCCTTTGCAAATGATCGATGTACAAAGTGGACGTGAGCGAGAACATTACACTGACATTTTGCACAATGTAAGGGAAAGTTCTTTGTATGACAGCAAACTATTACAGCAATAATGTTGGTCCAAGTTTACTGAATGGTATATTACAGTTCTGTATTTTGGTCTCAGTTAATGTGCTCTGTTTTTTACGTGCTGATTAATCCCCCAAGTTTATCACATATCAAAATATGTCTAATGGAACACATAAAGATCATGTCCACATTAAAATCATGTCAAGACGTGTTCTATTCTAATGCTGATATATCCTCAGTTTAATAGGGAGCAATCTGAGGAGATATTTGTCATCTATAGGGTAGAGGTGACTAATCTTTCTTAATTCAGGTCTATACCCACAAGCACATACAGAGCCATTCACGCACACAAGCAAGCAACAGTCAGTCTCATGAAGTGAACCTTTAACCAAAACTTATAGCCCTATAAATCACTGATGTTACTATCCATACAAAACGGTACAACAGAATTTGACTCACTTCTGCCAAACGAATTCACTAATGTTTGTTAGATTTAATATTTAAGTACCCATTCTTGCTGGTGTGTTGTGAACTATGGCAGTGTTGAACGTATTTATGATATGTATGTGTGTGAGAAGTCAAAATGACCGAATCACTGGCTAGGTCTCACACAGACAGGCATTAATGCGCAGCAGGCAGGTGTCAATGACACAGATTGAAGGGAGAGCATGATTGGAGCACACAAATGCATGTGGGTGGGCCTTAGGTCTGCCAGTCAAACTAGTGGCCTGGGTCAGCTCCCCCCTCCAGGTGAGCTAAGGGCCTCCGCTGTAAGAGTAGTCTGCTTTGTTGTGCATGACCAGCTTGTTGTCCACGAAGTAGAAGCTGTCGGACTGCGTTTCGTAGGGGTGGAGGATCATCTCGCGCACTGAAATGAAAAGGAGACATATGAGATGACAGTAGCTGCCATTTTAGGGTGGACTAAAATTCCCTATTACTGCATGTAGTTCCACATGGTAAGAACTACAGATATAGGGTTATTAAGCCCCCCAAGGCTTGCAGTCAGTGTTCCAGTTCATCCCAAAGATGTAAAATAGGGTAAAATAGACCAGTCAAATCTTCCACACTAAACTTTACAGACCATGTCATTCTTTTACAGACCTCACTTTGTACACACTGTTTGTTGATATGCTCAAACAGGAAATATATTTTTCCAAACTGCTGCCACAAAGTTCGAATTTCATTGTATTCTGTAGCATTAAGGCAGGTAGTGTTTCATGACCCAACGTAGATTTGTGTTATAAGGGGTGTCCACATTCACTATAAAGTACCCAGACACTCACAGGTGTTCAGTTTGCACACACACAGCTTGTATAATATGATTAGAAAAGCATTCTTAATGGAATGGGACACTCTGGAGCAGCCACACACAAACCTAAGCTCACCATGCCCAATGCCAAGTGTAAGTTAGAGGGGTATGAAGCCCCCCCAGCATTGGTCTGTGGAGCAGTGGAACTGCCCTCTCTGGAGTGATGGAGCACCATCCAATACCTTTGGGATGAGCTGGAGCGGCATTTGTGATCCAGAACTAATTCAACATCGGAACCTGACCTCATTAATGCTCCTGTGGCTGAATGCAATCAAACCTTAACAGCAAGTGTAAAGCCTTCCCAGAAGAGAAGAGGCCGTTACAGTAGGCAAAGGGGAACAAACTCCCTATTAAGACCGTATTAGTATTTGTGTTCATGTTTTGAAAGTAGGCATTTTCCTGTAGTCACTTGATCTGCTGTAATTTAAACCATCTGTATCTTGGACTAGGTCTCCCAGCCAATACTCTGCTTAGATGAGTGATACTCCGGTAGTCTAGCCAATTTCACAGTGGTTTGGTGTGTCATGTGGTAGGGACGCACCAGTATGGAATTTGTGGGCTGATAATGGGTCCGATAAATGACCCTTTGCTGTGGTGATATGTTAGTGGTACAAAAGGATCAGACACAGCAGTGTTGCTGGAGTTTTTAAACACTTTGTCCACTGACTGTCAACTCTATCATACACATCTACCTTCTTGGTAGCTAATTTATTGTTGCACAGTTTGCATTGGTTATCTTCTAGTCCTTCATCAATGGTCAGTTTCTGGTCACAGGACACTGTTGGCTGGATATTTTTGGTTGGTGGACTATTCTCAGTCCAGCAGTGACACGGAGCGCATGACACACTGTGCAGCATACACACACTAAAATACCACTGCCATCACTGCAGTGCTGAGAATGATCCACCACCCAACTACTACCTGCTCAGTAGTTGACAAAGTAGTTGACTCAGTAGTTATGAATAGAGTTGTGTTTTAACATTACATAATGTCACCTTCAAGACTTTCAACAGACATAGCTAGCCAGCTACCATAACCAACGCTAGCAGAGAGGAGAGGTGTTAAGGTGACTCTTCATTTTGATTGTTTCATTCAAATGTATGCATATGTTGAATCGACTTCTCTATGTCCCTTTGAAATCAGCATTTCTGTTTCATGATTCATGATGCTGCATTGACATGGGTGTGGGAAAGGCCCCAGAATGCCTTAATACAGCCCCAGAATAGGATGAGTGCCAAGTTATTGGTTGCAATTAACATAACACAATGATACAACCAAATTAAATTGCATTATCACTGATAGCAATTAAATTGTCCAAATTATCTGCAAATAATATATCGGCCACTGATACATGGTGCAGTTTTATTGTGCAGTACTCACTGATGTCCTCCGAGAGTGGGGGAAACTCGTAGATGTGCTCACAGGTGTTCTTGCTGCTGGGGATGCAAAAGCCAAACTCAAAGTCAAAACTCTTCAGCAGCTGATCGCGGAAGTAGTGCCTCTCGATCATACGGAAGTTATTGATGGGGATGTCGCCCACGGTGAACTCCACACTAAAATAACCACAGGGAACAACAAAGGATGGAAAAAACGCATTAGGAATTAATCTGGCATCCGGCAGTCTTCAATGAATTTGTGTCAAACGTACTTATAATACTGTTCCTTTGAACCTTTGCATGTTTATGAAATTCATTAGAGGTCATGTTTATGAAATTAATTGGAGGTCACATTTGCTGAGATACCATTAATGTTCAAAGTGGTTCATTTCCTCCAGATGCTGGACATCCGCTTCCCCCCAAGCACGGCATATGAGAATTCATGCTCATTAGTTATAACAAGGAACTTGCTGCATCCGTCATATTTTCTCTATCTGCCTCACAGTTGCATTCGCTAGGCAGGTCTAATTAAGAGCAACGATGTTGCTTCAGTGGACTGGTCATCTCTGCTTATTTACTCTGACCTGAATAATGCAGTCTTTTCCGGAAGTCTGAAAATAGAGCTCCACTGTGGAATATCCCTGTCCTCACAGCATTTTTGTGTTGATTTTCTTTTCTTATTAAAGGCAGCAGGACTTCTTGTCCTTTCCATTACAGGCATCTTATTCTTGAGAAGTCAATAAAAAAATAACATAAAAATAAAACAGGAACAGAAATAAAAAGAAACTACAGAAATATTTCCATTTTTTAAAACCTAATCTCTACCTGCTCTAATTGCGTTGTACTGTTGAATACTTTTTGAATGTGACTGCCTGCACTTATCAAAGAACACAAAATCAAATAGAAGCCTTTGGGCATTTGGGGATCTTGGTGAATGTGTCAATGTGAATACTACAGATACAGCACAAAGTGATTAGGTTGAAAAACACTGGCGTACTCCTTTTGAGTTTCTCTCATGATACTCTACATTCCTGAATACCAAAGCAGTGCATTAGCGTAGTCTCACTTACGTGGCTCCAACCTGACGTAGCCGTAGAAATGCTGGCGTGAACTGATATCTCACAAATCTGCCAGCATTGGGGTCAATGTCTCTTTTCTCTCCCCCTTTGTCTATGGAAAACCATACATTATTAAAACAACCTACAGCAGGGATGTCCAATCTTATCTGCAAAGGGCTGGTGTGGCTGCAGGTTTTCATTCTAACAAAGCAGGAGCACACACGATCAATTCTTTGACTGAGACCAACTGAATAAACAAGTAGAATCAAGTGTGCTTGATTGGAATGAAAGCCTGCAGTCACACCAGCCCTTTGCAGATACGGCTGGACACAGCTGACCTAGAAGTACCATTTTTTCATTTTAAAGGATTAGAAACAAAAAAGTCAACATCCTGTGTATAATCAACTGCTATAGACTACAATACTGAGCAAAGTTAGAGAACACCCTTCATTTATCTAATTTCCAGGAAAATGCCTATTGTGTACGTTACTCATTTTTCAGGAGATGTTTCTGAGGAAATTAGATATAAGATAATCCACTTGCACAAGGAAAGTAAAAGTCAAAGGGAAAATAAGTCACAAAACAGGAATGCCCAAAACTGTTGTTCAAAAAAATGAACAGATGTAAAGAAAATGGGACTCCTAACAACTATGCAAGACCTGCTAGACCGCCAAAACTGTCATCATCAGATAAACAATACTTTTAAGCGTTCAAATTTGAGAGAATGGATAAAAACAAGCTCCACTTTTGCTTCAGTGAGAAGACAACTCAACACTATAGGTCTGAAAGGATGTGTAGTTGTCAAGAGGCTGAAAATTAAATGAACTGTGGTCTCTAACGTTTGCACAGTACTGTATGTCACATGAAAAGAGAAGATGTCTTAAGATAGCACCTTCTATGAATGTCATCAACAGGTATTTCATGGGAAATCCTAAAGAATTTTCAGTTAAAATAAGGTCAGGAGACACTGGTTGGCTTTCAGTTGTTACAGTCAGGATAATCTACATTTGAGTGTGTAAGTGGGTCACTGGTACCCAGTTGCACTCACCACTTGCTGGAGGCTTTGTGATTTCAAACAGCACCGTCCCTGTCTCCATGTCTCTGATTTTAAACCGTGTAAAGTCAATGTTGTATATGTTGTCGTCTGGACTGCACAAGTAATCTGGGAAAGGAAAATAATACATTTACAATCATTTTTTTCAAATTTCACACTATGATACAACACACCATCTGAGGATAAAATTAGCACATCATAAAGAATGAGTCATAGCACAACATGTTCAAATTCTGCAGGCCTTCCAGGCTTAGCAATTACATAATTACTATAAATTCATGACTCTCTATAACCCCCCACTACATCCAAAGGCTACACGCATACTCACTTTACACTAATGTATTAATAGTTTGAGCTATTTTTGCCTCAATAATCTGTTATGTCACCGTAAGACGCGACTCCGCCAATCAGCTTTTGCTTACTGCACAGCCAAATGTTTCAACAGGCAGTGGACTGAAGGTAAATTTATATAATCATACAGCAGAGTAATTAATTACACTTTATACTCGTGCACAATTTGATACTGCTGTACGAGCCTAATTCACAACTTGTAAGACAGCTATTATGTTATTAACGTTCTGTGTAATGAATGAAAACGTATTAGAGAGAGAAAGAGGGAAATAAATGAAGAAATTAAGGAAGAAGAAGAAGGAGGGTAGAGAGAGAGAGATGGGGTATGTATTTATATAGCAAACGACTGCAGCACAAACAATGAAAGATTTGAAATAACATTGGACTTGTTAGTATAACATAACATTAGCCACTTTACTACTAACTGAAAAAGCTAACAAATCATGACACACCATAAGTCACTGTTGGAACAAAATAACCTTCAAAACAGGAAAAGGAGTAAAAAAACATTGTCAACTTATAATGTAAGTTATGTTGTGTTTGACTGAAGCTCGTAAGTCAGGATATTCCCACTTTCAAATGGGGAAAAAAATAATCAAAGAAAACACCTCCTAAGGTTGTCCCAGCCCCAACTAAGAACGACTTGTCCTTGGCTTTAAATCAGTAAACACAGACGCAATAGTGATAAAGTTTACTGCTTTGAGGAGGTAAATACATCATGAATGTTAAAATGATCATATCAGTAAAATTAGCTTGCTAGCACACTGCTAACAATACTCGCCTTCATTTCATGTTTTTCGTACACAGCGTTAATGTATTCTTTTCCATTTTGTTACGACACTCATCATGAAATTTTCAATGTTAAAGGACAGCAGGTGTTTTTGAATGGTGTAAAAAAACATGAAGGTACAAAGTTTTGTCCCGACAGAGAGGCTCTCTCCTGCTATGAAGAGTGAACCAACTAAACAGGATTTAACATGTACAATTTATTAAGATTTCTTACTAAAGAGTCAGTGTGGAGAAATGCAGTAAATGTTCATACAAGTACAAGATTTCCAACTTGCTAATTATGGTTGTATGTAAGGCTTTGTTGTTGCAGCATTAAAATCTGCCTTCTCTGTCAAAACTGGACTCCAGAGATACACCTCCCTTCCCTCTTGAGGAGAACAAAGCCCTTTCGAATTCACAGGGACCACTGAACACCACAGCCTGTATCCCAGAGGTAAACCACACCTCTGCACTAATCACTGAGGGACTTGGTACTGCATCTTTCATGAAGCATGAAATGGGCCTTCCCCAATATCAACTAAACGCTCCCAATGCACAGATGCTTTATTTGTGAAGTAGACAAAGCAATAAAAGCTGCAAGCCAAGCAAAAAAAAGCTGCTGGTGTACCACCCCAGAGTCCAAACCCCAACATCATTGAACGTGTTTGAGATTATTGGGATTGTGAGCAGCAGAAACTGCAACCAACTTCTAAGACTGATCTTCAGAGGTGTGGAAAAACAGCTCTACAGATTTCTTTGAAAAACTAAAAAGCAACTCCCATGAAAAGAAGGGTAGCTGAAATAAAGGCAAAGGTAGAAGTAAATCACACTTTTGCGCTTAACACTGAGGGACTCCTGGTACTGCATCTTTTGTGTGTTTTAAAGTGGCACACCCCTCATAATATCAAGTAAACACACTTTATACACGGTTTCTTTTATTTGTGAAGTAGACAAAGCAACAAAGCAAAGCTCCTTAAAAATTTAAATACTTTTATCCAGAGCAATTTACAATGGCTGGTGAATGTAATGTTAGGAGTCTCACTGTTTGCTTACATTACAGCTGCTAATTCCTGTACGAATGAGTAATCAAACTCAGTCATCCTCTCTCAATATTCCTAACAACTCCACTGACAGAACCTCTGGCCTCAACAGAAAGAAACATATTAACAGAGTAATAATACACTTTGGAACATGATTATCCAACAATGGGCTTAACACTTAAAATAAATAAATAAACAAAATAATCAAATATAGAATATCAGGCCTTAGAATCTTAGAATACCATTTATAAAGCAGAAATATTGTGACATTATACTGTGCTGACTTTCTCTCCTACTCCTAATGCTTAAATAATGTAAAACCAATAGGATAACTGCATAAAAATGGTACTATGATGCTTGTGCTGTATGAATTCATAGGTTTTAAATAATTTGTAGGAAGTTTAAAAATTTTAGTCATGTCCAGAATTAAAAGAAAACATATAACTGAAAAGTCTGTACAGCACCTAAAAGGAAGTAACAAACATTTCTTCATGGCTTTACAAATACAAATATCGGTAACACTTCTAGGAATCCTGAATTAATGCATTTATGAGGTGGAATATAGCACACACAACACCTTATAATACCTGGCATAAGCCTGTATAATGTCTTTTAAGTAGTTATAATAACACGCCATAAAACAAGAGTATATGACTTCATAAAGTCAGGTTTCATATCACAATATAAAATATGTTCATAAGAACATTGTAGACACTAATGCTGTAATGCACCATAACAAATTATAAATCTTTATGCCAGGCTGTTACAGGTTTTTTAACCATCTTCTAAATGCTAAGGAAATTTAATTTCAGTACATTATACCTTATAGAGCATTATAAGTGCTCTTTACAGGCTTTAAGTGAACTGAGGTTATCTCACCTAACTGGTAATGCAGGTCATATGATGTGAATATCTTGCTGTGCTCCATCTTTCAAATTGAGGAACTGTTTAAGCTTAAGTGTGGCATTATAAAGCATCATGTACAGTGTTGTGAAAAAGTATTTGCCCCCTTCTGAAGTTATGTATTTGCCACATTTGAATGTTTCAGATCATCAAACTACTTTTATATCATGCAAAAATAACCCAAGTAAACACAAAATGCTGTTTTTGAATGATTTAATTTTCTGAAAATGGAAAAATGCTGTTTAGCCTAACCCGGCGCACGAGAAACAGTACCTGCGCACTTAGCTACTAAATTAACTAGTTAACCAATTTAATTGACAACTCGGGTCAGTTTCACTAGATACACCCAGGCATGATTACTGTCAGACCTGTTGAATCTAAATATCACTTAAATACAACCTGCCTGGCAATGTGAAACAGGCTACAAGGTCTCAAAAAGCAGCACATGATGCTGCATTCTAAAGAGACACACAGATGTGAAACAAAGTCACTGCAATCTATCAGTCAGGTAAGGGTTACAAAGCCATTGCTAAGTCTCTGGGACTCCAGCAAACCACAGTGAGAGACCACAGCTGACCAAAAAGACCACAAAGGCTCATCTCACATTTGCCAAAAAACATTTAGATGTCCCCCAAGATTTTTGAGATAATATTCTGTGTATTGATGAGTCAAAGGTGGAACTTCCTGGAAGTTATGGGTCACCTTACATCTGGCATAAAGCTAACACTGCATTCCACCATAAAGCTCATCACACCAACAGTCAAACATGGTGGTGGTAGTATGATGGCCTGGGGCTGCTTTGCTTCTGAGGACCTGGATGACTTGTCATAATTGATGGAATGATTCTGCTCTCTGTCAGAAAATCCTGAAGGAGAAAGTCTGCCCATCAGTCTGCAACCTAAACATCAACCGCAGTTGGGTTGTGCAGCAGGACAATGATCTGAAACACACAGTCAAGTATATCTCTGAATGGCTCAAAATAAACAAAATCAGGGCTTTGGAGTAGCCAAGCCAAAGTCCTGACTTAAATCCCATTGAGATGCTGTGGAAAGACCTTAAATTGGCAGTTCATGCTAGAAACCCCTCCAATGTAGCTGAGTTAAAACAATTCCGCAAAGAAAAGCGGGCCAAAATTCCTTCACAGTGATGTAAAAGGCTCATAGCAAGTTATCGGCAACGTCTGATTACAGTTGTTACTCCCAAAGGTGGCAGAACCAGCTATCCAAGAATTCCATTTAACCTGTGTATGTAATTATTAAATAAAATATAACAGTACTGTACATAATTCAGCATTCAGCATAGCATTTCCATGAAATGATTATGTGAATAGAGGCATGGGGTGGGATTTCCCAAGGTCACATGAGCAGTGAGGCGCGTGCGCTCCTCTGTCTGTCCACTGCAGCCCAGGTCCTAGATTAAAGCTCTTAAGCAGCTTATGGCATCTCAGCGTCACAGGGGCGGACTGGGACACGGTCAGGGGATTTAGAAGGAAAGTTCTGTGGACTTTTCTCTGCTGAATCCACTCTGGGGCCTAACTGCTGCACAGCCCACAATTTGACTTTTTCAAAAAAAAATAAATAAATAAATAAAAATAAAAAGTTGTGACAAAATGACTTTCACAAAGCAGTGAAATCAGGTCACATTCTCAACAGCAGTTTTAATAATCAGTTAAAAATGTATGAAGATTAGTTCAACGTATGTACTAAGGTTTTTAAATGATATATATTGTGTATTTGTTATATTGTGGGTGTTTGTATGTGTAATTATGTCAGTAGAAATAAGAAAATGATACGTCATCTTTAGGGTCTTGATTGTGTGTTGAATGTATTGAAGAATTAATACATTTAATTAACACATTACTGCATTTTTGGTGCCTGTAGATCTATTTTTGACTTCAGGGTTAATGATGTAGAGGGTGCGATAAAGAACAGCACTGCCTCTAGCGCTACTGCTTTGTCAGCAACTGTCAATTCTGAGGCCTGCTGAACTCATTGCCCTCTCCATTTTCTGACTAAATACACTTCAGTCTTCATCCTAGCAGTTCTTGTGATTACGGAGGATTTAGCACAGCTGCACTGTGGACAAATTATACATTCTGATTATATTACTACGTATTGCAATTGTAATACGACTATGATATGATAATTGTATTTATCGCATCTCTTATTGTACCATATTCTGGTTATTAGCATATATTGCAACATTACACTATTATTCAGTAGTTCACTGTACCCCACACATACATTGTATTACTGTGCACATAGTATTACACTTTACTACACTGTACATTCACAATGCAATGGCATTACAGCCATCTCGTACTTTATTCATTGCTGCCAGTCAGCTGTACCGTTTGGTGCCATTCCTTTATTTATTGCATCTAGTCTGTGCAACACCCTTTTTGTACATGCAACACCTCCCTCCCCTTTTGGCCCCTGTGTAGTTCTATTTATATTTTTATATGTAGAAACATGCTGCTGTGCTATAGGAATTTCACTGAATACATATCTTGAACTATGAACTATCACAAACACTGGTAAACCTTTGATGTCATATGGTTAAAGACTGGCATATATTATTCTCATTCACATACTGCATTCACATACTGCAGCCTCCTGTGACATCAGTACTGCACAGCCAATATCACAAGAACAGTTAACAAACATACATTGTGCACACCTACATCACAGCTGTCGCAAAGAGAATGCAAAAAAATTGATGCTAGAATGTTACTCCACAGGAACAAAGAAACGGAAATTCTTCCTCAGATTTCTCATTACTCAAAAGCTTAGCACTAACTGTGTGGTTAGGAATAAAAATGTTATGTTGAGGTCAATATAACAGAGTATGAATTAAAGAAACTGACTGTAGGATGTAATGCTAGTTATTAAGAGTTTGAGGTTCATTTCTTGAGCAGGCCATAAGTTTACAAATACTGTGTGTACTGTGCTGAAGTACTAGTCCTTTTTTTTGTCTCGGACTTGTCTTGAACTCTATACCATTTGTACTTGGACTTGTCTTGGTTTCAGCCACTGGTCTCGCCAAATGGAACTTCTGGTCTCGACCGAGACTGCCTGCCATTTAAAAATATATTTATTATCTTTCTTTTAACTCTCACCAATGTTCACTGACTCACACACTACTACGCTACTCACAATCATTGTGTGTATTTGTGTCTGGTATTCATTCACAGTGGCACTGAACACCAAGAAGCTCAGAAAAACTTTTAAAAATTTAGAAAAGTAATTGATTGTTAATAGAAAACAAGATATTTAACTAGGATTTGAATTTGATTGAGCTGTTAAACAGTTCTGTGTTGTGGAAAAAACATCCTTTATATTTTTACTTATGTATGTCATTTCATGACTGACACATCTGGAAAAAAAAGTCAGAAACACGGACTCAAACCTGTGAATAATAGTAATAGTAACTCTAGAACTCAAAGCATTAAAAATTTATAGCTCATTTTTAAGTGACTCCAACAAACAATTTAAAGAGACCAAAGAAATCTGGACTGAAAGAAGTTAAAGGCTAAATAACGCTTGGACTGAGAGAGGAATTTATATTTTATAGACTCTGTTTAGGCCCCCTATAAACTCGTATTTGGCTCTATATACAGTTTGTTAGATAAATCTGATCTAATCATCTAATCATAGTCTTGGACTCAACATAGGTAAACTTGATCTCTACGCAAGTATATACCTTCAACATAAGTGTGATTACAACACAGCAGAGGCCCAAATGCCTTCTTGTTCCTTCTGTTAGTATGTTATCCTTTAAACATCCATCAAACATTCATAAACAAGTAATAAATAAGTCTGCTCAAAAGGCACTTGCTCAGATGATTCAGAATATCTTGGCCCTTCATGGTCATCCTTATTGTGTATTCTTTAATTTGTTCGATAATATGCAAACAGATTAGCAATAGTGTGCTCTCAACACATATATATCAATAATAGTGCAACACTTATAAGTCGGCTATTTGGTGCAGGCTTTCTAATTTAACATTCTGGGAAAAAACCCTAATAAAAATGAATACAGTGCAGTGATAAATCACTTCTGGAATAAATATGGATTCACAGACCCATTCATGCTGGAGTATTTACAGTCTATCTTGGAAGTGACTCACCACTTTATCTCTAAGCTGTTAGATAATTTGGAAATTGCATGACACCACTATGGATTATAGTACTGATGCAATGCCCTTATACAGCCCCTCACAAAAAGGCATTGTGGAACTAGAAGAAATTAGAAATTTCATATCTGAAATCTCTGAATACCCAATCTACTGGAGCTCTAGGAACAAGAGAGAGAGAGAGAGAGAGAGAGTGTGAGAGAGAGAGGGAGAGGGAGAGAGAGAGAGAGAGAGGGAGGAAGTGTATTAGGTAAGAGGCTGTGTGTAATCCGCTGGCAGTGAGGCAACGCATGGCCTAAAGCACTGTAACACTAACACCAAACACAGAAAATAGATGATACAAAGCTTTGATTGCACAAAGGCCTGGACATCAGGGACATCTAAGTTTCTATATTTTTATCTTACAGACTGACAGACATATATATACACCCAGCATGTTAAATGCAAATAAAAAACAAAAAGCAGTGATTTGCAAGTCCACTCTGCCCTGTATTTAAGTAAAAATATATACATCAACAAACAACATCAACTTTTTTGTAAATATATGCTCAACAGGGCAATTTAAGACTAGAAACATTGTGAAATGTTCAAAAAGCATCTTAATCAGGTGATACAATCATGTTTGGGTACAAAAAGGAACGCTGGGAAATCCCTAGTCCTTCTTGAGCATGGGTAAAGGCTCGCCATTGCCAAAAATATGCATCAACAAATAATCCAACATGTTTAAAAACAACGTTCCTCAGCAAGCAACTGCAAGGATTTTAGCTATTTTACCCTCTACCGTGTGTAATATCATAAAAAGAATCAGAGAACATGGAGAAATCTCTGTGTGTAAAGGGCTGAAAACCACAAAAGAACATCCACAACCTTTGTTTTCTCATTAAAACCAACACGTTTCTGTAATGGATGTCACCACAGGGTTTTAGGAATACTATGACAAACCACTGTCAATAAACACTGTTCGTCGCTGCATCCACAAATGCAAGACGTCCATGCTTATTTCAACATGGCAACACCAAGCCATGTTCTGCACGTTACAACAGCGTGGCTGCGTAGTCAGAGAGTGTGGGTACTAGATTGGCCCGTCTCCCTTTGAAGATGTGGTGCATCATGAAGCGGAAAATACGGTGACTAAGGAACCGTACGATTCCATAAAAATTTTAAATTCTACAGGATCAATTTGTGTCTTCAGCCCCCAAATGTTTATTCAGTGTCATTAAAAAGGAATGTGAGGTAACCAATAAAACATGCTCCTCTTTCAACTTTTTTTGGAATGTCTTGTTTGTTAACATTTACATATTCTGTAAAAGAAAGTAGAAAAGTACAATTAACAATCTGCAACTGTTAACGGACAGTTACTTAATATCTGACTAACAAAGTAATTGTGGCCCCTGCAACAGTTTGGGGAACATACTATGTTACTACTTACTAATCTAATTTTTTGGTAGATAGCAAATCTTTCTTTGTAGCCAGCTAGGAGTCCTTCTGTTCTTAAATTAGGAATTTCTACCCACTCTTCCCTTGCAGAACACTTCTAGCTCTGTGATACTCCTGGGCCATCTTGCATGCACAAATGTTTAAGATCTGTCTACAGATTTTCAATGATGCAAGTCAAAGCATTCCAAAAGCTTTATCTTGAGTTTCTTGTAGCAGATTATGATGGACTTTGAGGTATATTTAAGACCAATGTCCTATTGTAGAAGCTAGCCTCTTCTCAGCTTTAACATGACTGACTGTGTCACATTTGCTTCCAGAATTTGTTTCTATTTAGTGGAATCCATTCTTCCCTCTAATCGTGCAGTATTTCTTGTGCCATTAGCTGCCACACAATCACAAAGCATAAAAAATCCACCCTGATGCTTAATAGTTGGCAAGGTCTTCTTTTAATCAAATACTGCTAATACAGTCCTTTAATGACTTTAGTTTCATTTTTACTGCATCAGTCCAAAGTACTTGTTTCCAAAATGCCTCTGATTTATCTGGTTTTGCATTCTTTAAACACTGAGTTTTGTGATAAGGTTGCAGGTATGGTTTATTCTGGATATAATGTTTGTGCAAGCACTTACATACAATTACATACACACACACAAAGTTTGACATGACAGCAATGACATTTTTTGGTTTCTAAGTATATTAATCGTGCACTTTGGTTAGTGTCACTTTTACACATGCACACACACGCACACAGGAAACCACAGCAGGAACAGCTCTGCTGCCACAACTAACATGATATTTTGACTACTTAACAACTCCACATCCTGACCTAATTACTGCATAATTTAGACCTAAATCACCACAGAAGGGGAATGGCCTTTATTACCAAGATCTCAATCACTATTTAGGCATAGTTTTATGGTTTTCACATCACTTTGGAAATCTGGTGCTTTTATTCTGCATGCATGTATGTATGCATTATATATATATATATATATATGTGTGTGTGTGTGTGTGTGTGTATGTATATATATATAAAACAAACATACATACATACATACATACATAGATATAGAGCTTGGCTGCCCCCACTTGTTAAACTTCACTCCACAGACATGGAACACATTTTAATATCACGGCATTAGTACAGAATTTGTGCATTCATAAGTGTGTGTATATCCGTTTTGTAAATTATATTCTCAAGGGTCATGTCCTTAATTTTAGGCTTGCAGATTAGCCGTTAATTGCTGACTAATACCAGGTCGGATATTGGTCAAAAGAGTTTTCCAAAATTTGTATCCCTACTTGTCCAAATTACATTCTGAGACGGTAAAGAAGGTATTAAAGACTAGGTTTTGGTATCAAAAAACTTGATACCCATTCCTAGACGACATGGCACTATAACCATTGCAAATACTCTGAACCAGGAACACAAAGGAAATAAAAGCAGAAACCTAAATTGGCCACAGTGGTGAACCCACAATCAGCCAGCAGTACCAAGTGTTTAGTATGTCAAGATAAGTTAAATGGTGAGAAGTGCTAAACGTGTCAGGCCTGCGATTCTCTAACAGCATGTGATTATGCATGTATGTGTAATTTCTCTTTTCCTGTTTTTAAAGTCACAGAGACAAAACATAAAAAAAGGAAAAAAGTGACAGACTCCTACACTACCATCACCAACCACGGCCTCTCACTGTGAACTCATGCTTGTTTATGACTCATTTGCATCGTACAAGGTGATGACTCATGGTGCGATACAGTGTTTGCGTCTAACCTAACCCCTATTTGTTCCTCTTTATAGCTTATCTCCAAAGTGCCTCGTCGAAAACAGAGCATTTCCTTTCTTCTACATTCGCATAGCTGATACATTCAACACTTGCATTTAGTGAATCAAGAACTATTACAGAGACAAGGCCTTCCTTGCAATGAATAAAGCACAGTGCTAAATATTACATTCAAGAGAGATATTATTATTAGTAATTAGATAAAGAGCTTTGAAATCAATTGTTTTCATCATCACTGTTTCTTTTACTGCTTAACTAAACCAACTAGCTTTCAAGTCATGAACAGCTGCACATGTTTGTAATCTTAACCCCTCAGTCAGCAGCAGAGTTTATTTTGGGTGGATTAATTGGAAGTCAATTGGAAATACTCTGCTGGGTCTGCATCCAGAATGTGCTACCCCAGTTAACGACCCCTGTTATAGACATTATCTATTGTATCCATTTTCTGTTGTTGCATTTTCCAAAGTAGAAACTTAGTAATGGTTAGCTGCAATGAAAAGCTTCTCAACCAATCAAATTGTGCTGTCAGAACTAACTGTTGTATTATGCGTCACAATATGCTTCTCTCAGTGTATCATAGGTATCACGAGTGCTTCCAGAACGCTGAACAACTCCATAATATGCAAATAACAGAGAGCCTGTAAACAACACCAGCGTTGTTAAACTGCTCAGAAACAAGCTGTTACTGTATTTTATTTTTTTTTTGTATTATTTGATTTTTTCCTTTCAGTTCCTTCTTAAAAGGTTTATTTCTGCCAACATGTAATTAATAAATTAACTATACTTGATTTCCAACAGTCTTCTATACAAAAGTGGCACTACTGTTCTGCTGGTGCATTTTGTCCTTTCCAACTTGTCCTCAAATGCCAGAGAAAGTAGATATTGTGACAAATATTGTGTAGTTAATTCACATTGGTGACCATAGCGAGTGGTAGCTTCTTATTCTTTTCTTTTAACCTTTCTCATTCTTGAAAGAAATTCTCAAAGTGCTCTCCTTTTGCTCTGATGAGGAATTCACTTGGCTCACTGACTGACAGACACACAGAAGCTACAGGATGTTCCACTTGCAACCTGTTTCTTCGATGTCAGTCATTTAGCTTCCTTATTCTTCTCCACAGTCACTTCCTCTCATCTGCTCTTCAACATCGCCCTAGTTGGAGCTGCCACCAGGCAGTGGAGAAGCACCACCTGTCTCTTTTATATTTCATACAGGATACTTCTCTGGTGAAAGTGAGACTCTAGTCAAGCAGAACAAAGAATAAAGATCAGAAAAGTCCTATAGGTTGTCTGCAAAAGCAGTTTGTGTACTGGCAGAGCAAAGAGATACCAGCATGATAAATTATTCAGCATCACTCATCCAAGAATGTGTGGGTGGTTGAGCTGATGTTCCATTTTGTGTGTTTGCAATGACAAATACATATTTGTAGTACATTTTATTCAAACTAATTACATTATGAAATGCTTAATTTAAAAAGCATTGAAAAATATATTTCAAATGACTTGACACTCTGCTTGACTGTCCAGAGTAATATCTCATAACTACCGTAATTTCAATAAAGAATAACCACAAATCTATTAAATTAATATTATACATAAGAAGAAAATGTTCACTATGAAACTATAATTTGTAGGTCTTCATGTTCCCGATGGATCGCATTTTGCCTGCAAAACTGATGTCCACATTGTGCTGCCGCTCTATAAATATTAAACAGGCATTCATTTAGACATCCAATTACTGAAAATGACTCTCATGCAGAAGCAGAGCACAAGGTCTAAACAAAAGAAATGTAGCTCAAATATTTATTGAAATATTACTATTTCCTGTTTTGTTAGAAATGGGAAACATTCAATTCAAGGCCGTCTGGACTACATTTAGACAGAAAATTGACCATTTATCCGGAAATGTCCAACCATCTGACAGCAATGTCCTTCAGTGTGACATAAACTTATTACCACAATGGACACAGACTCTCATAAATGGCTATGAATAAGACATCTAAGTTCATCATAAAATTACGCTTCTTTTATCATGGCTAATGGGTCACTGTAGTGTTATGTCCATTTTGCTCGGTTTGGGTCCTCCTCCTAATGGTCCTCCAGTAAAAGGAAGACTAATTGTGATTATAATAGGCCTATTTTAAAAGTACACTGGAAAAAACAACAATCTTACATGGCTATTAATTATTTTAACCAACATTTAACAGTTATAAACCTTTTTTCACTCTGGTTCAACCAGTACACCTTGTGTACTGGTTGAACTGCAACACAGATAACACAAATCTTTAGTCTAATCTATCTTAATCTGTGCAGTCCACACTACCACAGGACAATGCAGGCACCTAACTGGCTAGTACACTGCTTAGTAATGCAGGACCACCTCCCAGTTTAGAACAATGGCAACTGCCTCCTTATGGACTTTAAATCACAGAGGATACACGGCATAGCACTACTTCACTAGTAAATTCTTACAGTAATTTCATCATGACAATTATTCTAAGCTACACTATAAACTGTAAACATAGCCACATGCGCGTCACAATTTATCCAAGACAGCAAAATCAAATGAACTTCACAGCTAAAGCATCTAATTTTCAGCTGGTACACTTTTTCAGTGCTATGCTCATGTTAACAGTGAGCAACTAAACAGATCATTTAAAGCTTTTAAATTTGCTCCATGGAAGATGTTTAATTTATCCTACAGTTTGTTCTTTTTTCCCCAATTAGTAAACTCATGGTGTCCTACAAGTGAATTAATTAAAGGGAAACATCTGTGTTTTGACTACATAACAAGACTGTTGTTTTTAAAGCATGTTTCTTAAAATACTCTGCCGTCCATTGTTCCCTCTACAATCCTATTACTCCATCCGTATGATTATTCTGCGCTGATGTACGTTATAGTATTTATCATAGATTATTGTATTCCAAAGGATGTATCTGTCTGCACTTAGGACACTGGGTTGCAAAAGAGTTGCAGCCAATTTTAGAACAGTAAGCTGGTAGATTAGCCATCTGGAGCTAAGAGGTGCAGATATAGAAGAAGAACAGGAAGCCAAAGTGAGAGGACATGAGAGACCACAAACGTACAGCAGACACATCTTAAAAAAAAAAAAAAGGCTTACTCATTTATCAAAATTTCTTTACTTCACAATATGGTTCAGAACCTTCTTAAACTAAAACATACACAACAATCCAACATTTCACATTAAACTATTCTTGCACTAATTTGGCCCACATGATAAATTGTTAATGCTAGAATACTGAAGAAGATATGCCTTAAAATGGATTCACTTTTTATGCAATTCCAGTCAAGGTAATAATATAGTGAAATTTGAAATCGGATGGAGGCCTTAAGGTCATACAGTGTCTTGGCTAGTACGGAAATAGCCTAAAGGTTTGGTGGTTCTGACAAGTAAGCTACATCAATAGTGTTCAGTTAAACGAACCAAATAAAGCAATAAAGCCATGATGGATAATGACTGGTATAGAATTTTCTTCTTGCCATTTTCACTTCAACTGGCTGCTTTACTGCTAACTTTAATACTGCCCTAAGGATTAAATAATGACTACAGGTATTAAATGAAACTTGCTAATTTAACCAAACTTAATTACACTATATGACCAAAATTATGTGGACTCCCCTCTTAATTTTTGATGTTTCTGCCACACTTATTGCTAACAGGTGTACATCCATAATCTTCACAGATTTTGGCATAAAATGGGTTGTACTGTAGAGCTCAGTGACAGTAGTGTCATAGGATGCCACTTTTGCCGCAAGTCAGTTCATGCACTGGTCAACTGTAAGTGCTACCTATTACTGTGAAACAAAAGCGAAGCAACAATGCGGTAGACCACACAAACTCACAGAGCAGGGTGTGAGTGCCGAAGCAGGTAAAATCACCTATGCTCTGGGGCATCACTCACTACAGAGTTACAAACTATAATGGATTTCCATGGCCGAGCAGCTGAACACAAGCCTAAGACCTCTTTGTGCAATGCCAAGCATCGACTGGAGTGGTGTAAAGCATGCCACCACTGGACTCTGGAGCAGTAGAAATGTGTTCTCTGGAGTGATGAATTACAGTTCACTATCTGGCAGACTGTCGGGTGAATCTGGGCTTGGTGGATGCCAGGACGGCACTACGTACCGGAATGCACAGTGCCAACAGTAAAGCTTGGTGGAGGTGGTCTAATGGTCTAGAGCTGTTATTCAGGGTTTGGGATTAGCCCCTAAGCTTGAGTGAAGGGTATATGTTAATGCGATAGCATAAAAACACATTTAAAAAAAAAACACATGCTCCTAACTTTGTAGGAAGGCTGCAAAGGGGGGCAGTATTAACGCCCATGGTTTTGGAATGGGATGTACCAGAAGCTCATATAAGTGTGATGGTTAGGTGTCCACATAGTGTTTATCACACTTCAAGTAATATTAGTTGTTTTTCTCAAAAGTATGTTAGGACCAACTAAATTATTAAAAAGATCATTCACACTTTGATTAACCTATGAAAACACAATGGTCTGTCCTAGCTACCTAACAACCAGCACTGAAGTATTATTGAAGCCTCTACACGCTCATAGGCCAGGCTGGTCTAATGTGCCCACTTTCCAATCCCAGATTAAATACTTCTCCTGAGAAGAGAGGGAGAAAAGTTTATCACTTTAAAAGTGCCCATCACTGTTTACTGGCAGTTGGCCATTTTCTTCCGGAGCTTGAAGGCTTTCAGCTCGACCCCATGATGTACTGATCATACCCACACTATAAAAACAGACTGTTTTCTAACTAACTAGAAATAGAACACCTTTAAAGCCCAGACAACAACAGCCTGTAACAGTAAAGTCTTAAGGATTGACTTCATCAACCTCAACTAATCTGCAAACACAGTTCATCTGTGACCGCATCAGTAGATCAGCTGAAATTGTTTACCCCATTTAGGCAGAATGATTCACTTCTCTCATTTTAGAATCATCCACTCATATACTTGATACAATGCCTTTAAATTTAATCAAAGATATCTACCAGAATCGATCAGAAATAATCAGGCTACTGTTAACCACTGGAAATGTTTTTTTAGCCCTGGTGACACAACGATAATAAAATAACACTCTCAAATTAATGAAACCGTTAATCAGTAAACCTAATATTGCTCCCTGCAAGGTGCCCAATTAAAGGCCAGTCTAAAATCTTCTCTTTAACACTAACATCTTTGAGAAAGTTGTAACTCAACAGCTGAGCCCACATTTCTTAAGGTAAAAAAACTCCCAAACAAGAAATATTTTAGTTAGGAAACAGGCCTAATCACAGTACAGAGACTGCACTATTTTACTCAAAAATGTTCTCATACTGACCAGGGCTTAATCTCTTTGCTTGTGCTACTTGAGGTCCATGCAGCATTTGACACTGTATGTCACAATATTCTTCTACACAAACTAGAAAATCTCATTACAGTTAGGAGTATGGCACTTTCTTTGTGCAGATCTGACTGACTACCATAAGCATAAACACTGTGTTTTCACAACACAGAAAACTAACATATGGTGTCCCACAAGACTCTGTTCTAGGGCCATTTATAGGCCAGTTTAGTTTCATTTCATATGACATCAATGGGTGCAGTAATCTGTAAACATGGCATTAGCTTCCTTTGCCATGTTGATGACACAACTCTATGTGTCAGCCAACCCAAATGATGAACACCAACTTAGGATTGTTGATTGCATAAAGGACATTAAAGACTGGATGTTGAATAACTTCCTCCTACTTAACTCAGGCAAAATAAAAGTGCTGTTACTTGGTCCAAGAGTTGCCAGAAGTAAACAGTTTGAATATATGTCTATGTCTTGATCTAATCTCTCATTTAATACACATAGGTAGCATTAATGGAATAGCTTCTTGCCCTGAACCCATTACAATCTGTCACACCTGTTTCAAACACAAGAGATGTTGGTGGTGATCTGCTGTATCTCTCACATGCCCACTTAGGTTTGCTAATGCACCGGAGGGTGCTGATGTCTCAGGACGCTCTCACGCGTGAGATACTTTCTGGTTCTCCTCTTATAGTTAGGTTGTTAAAGTTAGGACTGCCAGAACATTTGCTTGCAATATGAACACATATGAACCTTTAAAGAGATCCACGATAGATTTTTAACATATTTTGACTTGTATCACTATAATAACTGCTGCCTGGTTGTGCCAGTACCCACCTAACCAGGTCTCAATTAGTCCAGAATAAAGCAGCCCGTCCTTAATAGAACTAGGATTTGACCATATTAGCCCTATTTTAAATGAACACTACATGCTTATATAGAAAGTAATTGTTACATAGGCCTTATTTTGGAATTTTATGAGTGGGGTTGCCTGTACTTATGTCTGTTCTTTTTCTATAAGAAATGTCTATTTAATATCTGATTTCTGTATGTCCCAACACAATGTACAAATGGCACCAAGTGTTAAAACGAATTTTCTCTTTGGAGGACAGTAAAGAATCTAATCTGATCTGCACTGTCCCTCATTTCTATTCTGCATTGACTACAAAATAATGCTACTGATAAAAGTTCTAAACTGTCTCAACTCACCACCTTTACCCTGTATGATCTGATTGTCTCGGTTTCATTCTACTTTTAATTTTCATATCATAATTCCACTATCCAGTGCTGATTCCACTTGTGTCCAGATCCAGATGATTCCTCTTCTGAGTCTTGGTTCCTTTCTGGGTTTCTTACTTAAGCTTCTACTGTCACTCATTCAATAGAGATCTGAACCTAAATCTCTGTAAAGCTACTTTGTGACAACACACATTGTAAAAAGCACTATATAAATGAAACTGAACTGAAGTAAAGTGTTATATAACCTTACAAGCAGGAAAAAAAAACAGAACAGGTGGCTTCCAAAAGCTACACTGACAGTGAACACTGGCTGTGTAGCAGAGGTGCAGCCTAAAGCCAGGATCAAACCTGAGCTGTGCCATGTGCAATATGAAATTCAACTAGCAGCACTGCTGGGGAGAGGGATGACAGTAGGAGACAATCTCTCCTTTAAGAATTCCCATATTGATAAGTTAGGTGACCATATAGTCACAAAATGGCTTAGCAGTCAACCTGACAATGCTGAATGGATAGTGGCTTGAAAATGTTGATGACAGCTGATACAGCAGGTCTTAGAAAAAGCATGCAGAACCATCACGGTAAGCAAATCTGGCAATCTATCTAAAGTACGCAAAATGAACAAAAATCTTTAAATAAATTTAGAAAAATATGATTAAGAAATACTAAGGATGTAACAATGAATCATGACATTGTGATATAGTAGTACAAAAACCTGCAACGTGCACCATAAAGATGTCACTGCATCTTTTGCATTTTAAAGAGCAGACTTTCTGTTCATTAAGGCATTGAATGCAATTGCAGCTAGTCCTAATCAACCCACACTCCTCCTATCTCCCAAATGTAGTCTCCTAAGCAAGCTGTGCAAAAACATGAATACAGTCAGTTATCATTTATCTTATTTTAACATTCAAATTTGGTTCAAAATATTGTGAGAACATTGACTCATGACCCCAGGATCGAGATCTAAACCAAATCATGGCATTGTTACACCCGTAACAGACACTGGAACTACGTTAAGTGTGTGAGATGAGTTTGGAGTTGAGTGAGTTTGGAGCAAGAGAAAAAATGTCTGCTAGATTTAGGAGAGGCCATAAAGCACTTACACACCTAAATATATATTTATATATTTAAACATTTGTGAATTGATAACACTTCCTGAGTATTTAATATCTAATAACTCTGAACAGGTCAATTCTTTTTCCTCGGTTAATGAAGCATTGAGGCTGTGTTAGACAATGCATTTACTTGCAAGTTGTTTCTTTAATATTTTAAATAAAAATAAAATCACTTGGGTTAAATTAAAATGCCCAAGCAACAATGTATTTTAGAGAAAAAAAATGCTAATACATTCAAAGCCATGAATACAGGTAATGTTACGAGCTGCAGCATTTAGAAGCAGCTGAAATTTGTTAAGTTAATAGGTAATCCAGCCAAAGGAGAGTTACAATAATCAAGCTTAGATGTTACAAATGTATGCACAAACGTCTCTGTAACAGCTTTTCAGAGGTATGGGCGAAGTCAAAAAATTTCAGAGATGAAAATAAGCAGTGCGAGTGAGGGATTTAATGGAGTTTCCATTGACAGAGTACTATCCAGGATGGCACCAAGGCTCTTAACATGTGTAGTTTAAGAGTTTCATCATTAAAAGATATATGAAAATCAGATAATTTACATATCGTACATTTAAATCCAATTACAAGAACCTCAGTTCAGCATCAAGAAATTACGAGTCATCCATTTTTATCAAAAATATTTACACATATCCAAAATTTCATGGGATTTGTGGTTTCTCTCCCAAGCTTGCTAGTTTTTCAATACACACCGACTGTCATCTTCAATCACTTGCCAAACCAATCAGTCAGTGGGATCATGTAATCTCTAATAACAGTAGTGGATTCAAGGAAAAAGAGTGTCCAGAAAGTATGAAATCAAGTACTGTGCATACACTATTTAAATATAAGACCTAAATACTGAGTTCTGCTGCTCTCTTGTTCTGATCACACTGCAAACATCTCAGCCATATTTAAATGCAAAGTATAAAAGCCAGTTCTGATGACCAAGACTTTTGTGAATTTAAATAATTACCTTTTAATACACAATTCTCATCTAATGCCATCTCATAAAAACACCTTTTGATGGTTCCAACATTCTCAATACTATTCGGACGAACTCCTTGACCGAACAAAAGCCTATAGTAAAACAAAGAGGACAGTAATTAATGGTGTCTGTTTAGAACAGACAGGAGAGAGCAGGAAGGTATTCCAGCCCACTGGAGCTCAACTCCTCTAATCTGGTTTAGTGATTTGCATGGGAGCAAATCCATCTAATCAGAGGATACGGCCGGTGTGAAAACGAGAGTGAGGGAATTGGTGGATTCATGAGGTCACATTTCAGAGAGAAATAAATAAGCATCATAAAAGACAGCAATAAAAAAGAGGGGAAAAAAGGAAAAAAGGCTGGTAGTGACACACAATTCCACTGGCTACTCTGAAGGGAGCAGGAGAACTTTGGGCAGGTGTCCATACACGCAGCTTTGTGCATTCAGTAGATAAGACACCAATATAAACCGTTCCTCAATTCTGATATGACAGACAGCAGTGCTCTTTTGGGCTTACAGTGCAGCTGAGCATTGAAACAGAGAAGTATCTGACAGAGGACTGAATATAAATCTGGCAATGAAGAGTGGGTATTACATCAAAGCTTTGTTATCTATCGAGCCATGGCCTGGACTCCATGTAACAGTGACAGGGCCTCTGTTGTCTGGTGTCACAGGGGCTGCATTATGTGGCCAATGCTGGCCTTTCTAGACTCCTGAATGCACAGTCTAAGTTGAAAGGATACTGGTATTGTGTTTTATTTAACTGGTCATGGGGACCAGTGGCTCAAGAAGACAAGAAAAAACTATAACATTGTTTAAAGGCTGTCCTCTCTATAAGTACTAAGCTTAGACCTCACTTATTAATTTATACTACTACCCCAGATAGCATAAAGATTAATAAAACAACATTAGTTTCTTAATTATAAAATATATACATTTTTAAGCATTTTTGTTATAATCTTTCTGAAATCTAATGATTGCAAACCATTTTGCTTTGACTGACACTATTTCTCAATTATGTTTACTTTATTTAAACAAATATTGAACATTCCATTCGGTCATGTTTGGCAGGAACAATTTTAGCTGACTTTGAGCGTAACTCAAAAAAGCTAGCCCATACATCACTACCAAGCACAGCAGTTGTACACACATACAATCATAATATTTATTAAAACATAAAAAGGTTTACTTAATTGTAGAAAAAGTTCTTCAAATAAACTCATGAATTTACCTCACTAATCTAAAGTAAAACTAAATCAAAAGAAATCAAAAGGATTTTTTGAAAAGCATTAAAAAAAATAAAAAGTATTATTTTCACAAGTTGAAATTTAGGGGTTAGGGTTTGGGTCAGCCACCACCTAAAGGAAATTACTCTCTAAATGTTTTTTTTGTATGATATTTTACTTATTATCATCATCAGCCTGAATACTCAGTTTTGTTTTTTTTTTCCTACTCTGGGACTGCAGTCCAGACAATTTACCAAGTATATTGGTAGAATGGTCCATATACATTGTATTTTTATTAAGCACACACTTGTCTCAGCCTGAGAAGCTCCACAAGGAAATAGAGCAACTATCAGGATTTTGTCAGCTGCATTCTGATTGGCTATCCACGTGTCCCTATATACCCACTTCCACATGGCATCTTTTATAATTCGGACAAAAACAAAGTTTTGTTTCTAATTCTAATAAGAAATAGTGAACAGCTGCCTGCACTGGACTTTGACACAAAAAAGAAACAGGCAGAAGACTGTCTTGCCTGACTAAGGATGCACCTACATGGAAATTTTGGGCTAACACTGATGTCGATACGTTTCATGTACATTTCTGCTGAGGCGACGCAGGCACAATTATTTATCGAAGGTAAAAATCGGGACTAAATCCACCTGTTACAGGGAAAGGGTTATAAATGCAGTAAAATTAATAAAATGCAGAGATTTTAGCAAAGTAGCTCAACGTTAGCATGAGCTACTTTGCTAAAATAATAAAAACATAATTTTTGTCACATGATTTATAAACCTGTTCATAATTACTCAACAGTAAAAATATTATCATCAAAGGAACTCCATTATTTAGCCTCTCAACTATAGTAATAAAATGAATCACAAAGGAAAGAAATAATATTGTAAGTACGTACTTTTTTCCTCCTGGAATAATATGCATCTAATTATTATCAACTGAAGAGAGAATTAAAGAGTTAAGTTCTTTCATAAACAGACATTTTACTCTACAACATCAGAATGAAGTTTTACCTTGAAACTACTAACTGTGACCATGAGGAGACAGGTCTAAAAAATAATGTGGATGTCCATCCCCTTCAGCTTTTTAAATGCTCTCTGATGATAATATTCCCAATAATAAACAATTTCCATTGAAGGTTTTCAGACTGATCAAGAGACCCATCAGATCTGCTGGGCTGCATGTAAACAAATATGGCAGCCAGCACTGCACTGACCATAGATAACAGTGATTAGATCAGAGATGCTCTGGCCGATTAAGAGAGTTTCGTTATGATGTAGCAGAGAGGTTCCAGATCTCAGGGCTGAAGGTGCTGAAGTCTAGCACCCAGACAAAACACGGTATTTGCAAAATAATTCAGTCAATCTGTTAAAGTGTGTAATAGTACAGCACAGAGAACTTGACAGATTGAGCTACAAATGATCTTTGTTAGCTTCACAAAAGAACGTTGAACCGCATTATTATATGAGAAAAGATATTACGCGTTTTAAGGATCAGCATGAAACTCATCTCCCTATCTTTTTCAATTTACAGTTTCATTTCAATATTAACACAAAAGGGAGCAAGTCATTTCCTCTGCAAAGGATAAGGACACGCTGTACTTCTTGAAATATTTCTTTAGATTTTATGTGATAGTCACCAAGCCATTCAGGAGAACTGCTAGGGATGCACAATGATATCGCATTCATATCTGTACCAGCAGATAACTGTCTTAAAATTGATCAGCACCATATAGATGTTTAGATTTGGCAGAAATCGCAATGACATCTTAACTAAAGAATGGAAAGATGATGATGATGATGCTGGGCTGCTGAACTAAAATGTTTGTATTCTATTCATTCTACTGTATTTGCAACCCTACAGAAATGTTCTATTTCTCAGTAAAGCTAATCCAGCAGGAATAATCCCAATTTCTACATTTTATATGAAATTTATCTATCAGCATCTGCAGATACATACATGAAAAATCAGTATCAGATATCGGCATCGGCCCAGAACCGCCACATCGGTGTATCCTTAGTAACTGCCTAATGTCAATCATTTTTCTTTATGGCTAATATAGTCAATGCATTCTCTCTTTTACATCCTTCTGTCTTTGCTGAATTAGTTTTGTTTGTTTGTTTGTTGTTTGGATTGCTTTTGCAATACAAGTATTGTGGCACTTATAACAAATCAAATTCACCACACTGTAATCCATTTAATATGACAGCAGGTTTGTTATGTCTTCTAAGTAGCCAGCAAAGAGAGGGTCATTGTAACACACATTTAAGGTGTCAAGACCAGCAAATGAACCAATAAAGTCAATTGACTGTTAAATTAACTTTAAGCATAATTTTTACATTTATAGTAAAGAAGTATTCCCCCAATTTTTCAAAATTTCTGCATAATTAAATATTTACGATGTAAACAGTCATTTAGAGTGGTTTGACGTGAAACTTAACAAGCAAGAATTGTTCACAGTAGTGATGATAGGAACCAAACATCTAAAGAGTTGCATGAAAATGATTATGAATATACTGCCTGATGCCTGAAACATTGTTGTCCTTTAGTTGTGAGATCAGGTTTTGGCCTAAAACATTTCTTAAAGTCCATGGTGGAGGAGTACATGGAGGGTGCTGTAAGGCAAAACAGTGCCCAAAGAAAATATATTTGCTTAGATTTTCCACTATTTTATCATTAACATTACAGAAGACAAGTGTAGGGTCACTTGTTTGGGATAGTAAACAAAATGGGTACATTTGTGTTGCCATCACCACCACTGTAAAGAAATCAAAGTCAATAAGTTTCTCTACAATTCACTATTCCACATCACAACAATCTAAATGCCTTATATCTCACCAATTTAATTATGTAGATAATTTGAAAAAAAAAAGCAGAATTTCCCTTTAAAGATTATTATTGTTATTATTATAACCTGTGGCGGTGGGGATGTCTACCCAACACCCCAGGGCTCCTAAACACACTCCTTAATGAACGTGGTGATGAGGGGTTCTGGTCCCAACCTGAACCAGGAGATGCTGTTACCATGGTTTACAAACTGACACACGCCTGGGGGATTAAAACAGGCCTAGCTGGGGATTCACACCTCAGTACACTGAATAAAACACAGAAGTGCAGTTATATGCCTCAGTTAATAGTTCATTTAGAAAGCTAAAATCTTGTAAAAATCTTGAAATATAACATTTTCCTTCTCTAGGAAATGTTTAAGGTGTAAAATATTACCTATCGCTAATTAAAATACAGATGTTTCACTGCATACATGTAAAACATTTAAGCAGTTTATGTTCTTGCAGAAAGAGTAGCAAACTTATCTGAATCACATAGGTCTTGTTTTCTGATCATCTTCATATACTTCACATTTCTAAACTGTGTTTTCATGTTTCTAAACTGCAGAAATCATACTCAACTGGGTCATCAAGCACAGCTCACATTACTCCATCTTTATTAACAAAAAGTTAATTGGAATCCAAATGTCTTACTGCAAGCAACAGGTATACCAATGTGCTCCCCTATGCTGGTCAATCTGAATAAGAATAAAATAAAAGACTGCATCTTAGATTTAAGGAATTAGTCTAGTGTGATCAAGAATATATGAGTTGCTCTTTAAAAAATTAAGTACTAGGTCAGACACTACAGGTGTCAGCTAGCTTCCCAACACCAAGTGGGGTATTTCAGGTTCTGCTGGTGAAAGGATTTAGATTATCTCCTGTAATCAGATTAAAATCTTTTTAATATAGAATGTTTTTTCTTAAGAATACATTTCTTACACCTGTGTGGTCTTGTCTTTAGTGGTATATTGCATCACAGAAATGAATGGATGTTTTCATGTTTGTAAATTTTAATCACCCTACACTGGCTATGTACTTCTGTGCGCAATAGAAGGAAACAGCAAAAAACACCACAGAGTCTTTAAGGATGAGACCCACCATTGCCATCTCACACTGAACGTATATTCAGCCCTTCAATCAATACGTGGACAATCATCTTCACCATTATATGTTATTTTGTGTCCTCTTGCTGTAACCACATACAAACTATGATATGTAGGTCAACATTTTCAAATCCATGTTTTTACTCCACAAGAATTATATCTTCTGCCACTCATGTACACGTTTATCAGACGTAACTAACATGAATGCTTTTGTAAATAAATGCTGACATCTCTGAACACTAAAGCCAGGAAAAAAAACTCACGGTTTGAGCAAAAATCTATGCTTGTGATAAAAAAATTTCAGAGGAACAGTGACTAACAGGAAAGTTGAACTCTCAGGTATGGATTAGGGTGGAATAGTACATAATGTGAATAAATGAATGCGCATGGTGCTCTTATTTATAGCAAGAAATGATATGAATAAACGAGTGGAAGAACTGAGGCGCAGTAGAAATAGGCCGGATTAAGGATATCTGACACATATACCTATTCTTAAACACTATTGTGAAGGCCAGTATTTTCAGGCTCCACATGATAAAAGCTTAGAGGCTCATGGTGAGTAGGTGTTGTATAAGGATTTATGCACGTCTTTAAGTACAGTGATGGGGCGCCTGCCTGCCACCTGTTACCTAACAATACTTAGCGCTTTAGACAACCTGATAATGCTAAATACAGCTGATCCTTAAGACCACTGTAGGCGCCGTTATTTACTCTGCTCTAAAAACCGCTCAGGCGTCAAACACATGAATTCGGTAGGTGGTGATCAGTGAAGGTTACTTATTACAGAATTCAGATTCAGTTCTGTGTCGGTATGCACTGCACAAAAGTGATAGAGCATGTTTCCCATGTTACTGCTAGACTAATAGACTTGCTGTCGGCTGACACTCCTGTTCTCACCTGCGACATGAGGTCAGGATCAAACCTTTAAACAGGAAAAGACACAGGAATAAACTGCAATATCAGCCGCTGAGCCTAAGTGTGCATTCGTGCACTGTTGTACAATGTTGTATAACAAGGTGTGTGTGTGTGTGTGTCTGTGCTTGAAGCACCAGACTACATACACATGGCACTCGAACGTCATCGAGATGATGGCGGGATGAATGACAGGGGGATCGTTCCTTAACACATTTCATTATTTTTAGCACTGCTCTCACTCTCGCTTACACTCAGCCGAATCTGAACGGCCATCGTCAGATTCATGTGCACTAATGGCAGCGTTAGAGCAGCTGAGCATCTGAGAGGCGGTGAAACAGAGAAATAAACAATCCTAACAGCGTCAAGGCTCAAACACGGTGTGTTCAAGCGCCTCTCGTGTGCTCAGGAGGCGTTTCGCCAACTGCTGCTGTTCTGTGCTGCATAAAAAACGTCAACAAACCGTGTAAACTGGGTTGTTTTGGTGACAGCATCCAACCTGGCGCCGTCAAAGACTTACTTTCAGTGATCTTCTGCAGCCCCAGCACGTCCTCCGGTGTTATTATCGTGTTGGCTAACAGCTCCTCTTCTGTGGTAACGGGGACCCCCACGTCCGTCGTGTTGCAGCCCTTCTTGACTTTCATGGCCTCGGCTGAAGCGGCTAAAGCGGGTTTCGAGTCGGACTTGCCTCCGCGGACACTGTGGCTAGCGCTGCCGCCGCCGCCGCTGCTGCTGCTAACGCTGCTGCTGCTGTTGCTGCTGCTAACGCCGCTAGAGCTGCTGCCGCTGCAACTGCCGGGATTAACGCCGCCGCCGGACTTGTTAGAGCTCGATGGGTCCTGGCTGTTGCCTGTGCTGGTACAAGAATAGCTCATTATCCGTCGCCCTCCTCCCCCCCGGCCCCTCCGTCGTCGAGCAAGACACAAAACAGTCACCCTCCCTCACCCGAAGGGCTGAGCAGGTCGCCCGCTTTATTTAAATCCTCCCTTCCTTCCTTCCCTCTCTCTTTCTCCCCTCTCCTCTCTCTCTTCTATCCTTTCTCCTGCCAGGCTCGCTTCAGTTCACTTCACTTCACCTCACTTCTCGCACATTCACACTCCTTCCCCTCCACGCTGAAGCTGAGGCTGAGGGGAGACCACAGCGGACAAGGGGGAGGGGGTCGCCGGGGCAGCGTTTACCCTTTGGAGGAAAGTCTGCATCCTCCTGGGAGCGAAGCGGCTTGTGTTTCAGCGAACATGCACTGAGCAGAAACCCTTAAACTGCTGAGTACTGGAGTATTAAACACACCCGGGACGAGCAAGCGATGCTCCAGAGGTGTTTTTAAGACATTTGTGCCTTCTGTCCGCCCCTCCTCCCCCCGTGTGTGGTACGGCCCGTTGTTTGGTGCGGTTATATGAAATTAGCATAATTGGTTCAACGTTTCCACCGTTTAATACTGAGCACTGCAGCGAGTTTGAGCTGTTTCCGAGGGGTACGTCCTGAATTAAATGATTTTAAGATGGACTGAAACGCATTTTATGTGTTTAAAAAGTCTGTGTTACTACATTTAAAGGTGAACTGTTTTCTAAACAAAACAACCATAGTTTATACTGCAGTATAAGGTCGTAGCAACAACAGGTGAGGTGACTACTGAGATGTTAAGCATCAGTCTGGGGTTGTGGCAAAACATCCACCAGGGGGCGCCACAATCCAAAAAAGTCTGACATTTCAACACGCACTAAAGACTGAGATTGGCTTTTGACGTACAAAATAATAATATTAATAATAATAATTATAATAATAACATCATAATAACATTATTATTATTATTACTATTATTATCACCTGTCAAATCCTTGTCAGTTACAGAAAACTAACGTCAGATGTTTGGCTTTCTTCTGCCTAAGCCAAAAAACCGAACACGCCACCAACAAAAATCCAGATACAAAATAATCTACTATCAAAAGTTTTTATTTTATCAACAAGAGTAAACAGACAAACAAGGGGCAACGGATAATCGAGACAAAATAAAGAAAAAAAAGTAAAAAAAAAATTGATAATATTTACAATAAGAAATAGCAGTCACGAGTACATAGAATCAGATTTTATTATTATTATTGTTGTTGTTACTATTATTATTATTTTTGTTGTTGTTGTTGCTGTTGTTGTTGTGCCTGTCCAAATCCCTGCCAATTATAGAAAACTATACAAACCACCCCATATTCATTAAAGGAAAATTCCAGCCTAAAACTAGCATTTATAATGTTATTTATGATATTTAGTATTCTGTATTCACACACCTGCCCTGTGATGGACTGGCGACCTCTCCAGGGTGTTTCCTGCCTGAACTCTGGGATAGGCTCCAGCTCCCCCCGCGACCCAGAAGGATAAACGGCTTAGAAAATGTGCGTGTGTTTATTCACACACCATTGAAACATCAGAAGTGTTCTAATTTAATCCAAGACTAGGCTTACTCTTACGCATGAGAAACCAAGCCTTAATGTTTGGTAAACTATTGGCACTGAGATTTAGCCCCTGTCCTCCAAAAGGCCCAAAATGACAGGTGCGTACGTGTTTCTTGGAACTTTAAATACATTTAATTGACACTTGCATGCAACATGTAAATAAAGAATTCCAGGTTTCCCTACCCAGCTAGATTAACAGGTCTGAAGATGGCTATGAAGAAGTCAAAGTCACAGTCACAGCTTACTTGTCTAGTTTAGGGCTGTCTAATATGTGGCCTGTGAGGGTGTTTGATTTAGCCCACCAGAGAGTTTCCCCTAACCTCATTCCCTCATCCAGTGAGAGAACATATATTTGTGCTATACATAAATAGTTAAACTCCTAAAATTGTATTTTTTAAGTATTTCTCTCACAAAATATCAAATTATATCAAAAATTTGATTTGAAAGACATTTCTTTTTAAAAACGGTTGGCGAATGAGGCCCATTGCACTTTGGCCTCCACTAAAAAAAAAAGTTTAGGCACCCCCGGTCTAGTTGAAGTTTAGACCCTAAAGGCCTTACTGGCAAATTCTGTCATTAATTTGTCATGACTAAATGTAATTGATTGCTATTTACTGCCGGTTCACAAATGAAATGATACAGACAAAAAAGACAATACATGACAGTCTGTGACAGTGTTTAACAGCAGTGAGTGAGTTACTATGGAGCTCACTACATTCAGTAGCTCAATGGGCTTCATTATATTGGGAGCATAAAAGAAATGAAGGATGTCGCTATATCAGGGATGTGGTGTGGGAAGTGAGGTTGTAGAGATGGAGATGAACCGGGTGAATGAGAATGTAAAGAGGGCCCATGAGTGAGTCAAGCACACACACACACACACACAGTTATTTCATCTCTGCTGACTTGGCTCCCCTCTTTGTCATCAGTGTGTGGCTGCTCTCATCAGCAGAAATGTGTACACACACACACATATGCAGACATTCTAAACACTCAAAGCTACATTTGAACACACACAGACCCACTGACTTCACACAAACACACATATACACACACACACACACCCTTTCCTCTCTGAACATTCTGTGGGCTGAGCAATGTGCTGACTGCAGTGGACAGTCTATGTACAGCTATTGTTCAAACAGGACAGTGGTTAAGATTGAGTTGAGTATCAATTCAAATCTCTATAAACCTTATAAACCTTACAGCTGGTTTGTCATAAACGAGTATTGTTATATTGTTATTTCAAAATCAAGTGCCTACAGTGCAAAAAAAAGATCTTTGGAAGTGAAATCATCTTAAATCCACTGAATATGTCTGCGCCTTTTCATTCTAAGATATGCATATTGTAAGAATATTATATAACATATTTCTAGACATTTACTTGTTTTAAATAATTTTATCTGGAGAAATAACACTTGAAATGAGCAAAAGCATCAATAGAATAATACACTAGGTCAAATGTTAAAAAATTATTCCCAACATCTAGAAATAACCTGAATAATATGACAGTGATGAGAAATGTTAGATATATCGGTACATTTAAGATGATATCACTTTATATATGATTTATATATGAAAATATATTTTTTTACAGTGTATCCACACAGATGAGCATTCTTTACTTCACGGTCCCAGTTTTATTCAGCTATTGAGTCATATGGACTGTACAGACCCCTTATAAAGTTACAAGTTAGACCTTTTCACATTTGCTAGCTAGAACCAGCCAAAGACCAAGCTTCAAAACCAAAATAACTTTACCCTGGTTATGTTCAAAAACATTTGATGGCTAGTAATAAACCATAGGCATGAAACATCGGCTACACAACAGCTTAATACACATCGGCGCTGTCATAACAACATCTCATATCTCTTTATTAACCTTTTAAGAGAAGATAACATTCATTAATGTGCACTAAATGTTTGATTCCTGGTCATTTTGGACAGTTTCTATTGGTCCACGTATCATGAAATGTTCACATAATGCAAAATGCAGCTGCCATTTTCATGTTTTTATTGCGAGGTTTTGATGTCACAGCAACAATATTTTATAAAAAATTCTTTGTCAGTTCAACCTAAAAAATGACTTCATGTGGTAACAAGCAGTTTAAATAGTTTTATTTAAAATAAAGCAAAGTAAAATCATACGTAAGATGAACAAAAGTCTTTTTCATCAATCCAAATTTTAAAAACACTTGAATTCGGCTTCTGCCCTGAGCCATTTTAGCTGGTATATTAGTGTATTAAAAATATTCAATTACATTGAATATTTTTAATACACTAATATACCAGCTAAAATGTATTGATAATAAAATGGCGCTTCCACTACAACAGGTGAAAACCGACCAGCACAGATAGTGAACTGCGAAGGCCAGTTGTGGTATGGCTCCACAGGCTTCAGTGTTTTTCATTGGCAGAGCTAGCTTCATTGTGAGGAGTGAGGTGGGAGAATGAAAGGCCCACAGCTCAGCCTAGAGACAAAAGGGTGCCAAAGCAAAGTGCTGACGGCAGCCCAGGTCCACAAGCTACGAAGCCCCATTCACCTCAGCTGTGTATAAATAGCCCCACACGCGCCTGGCCATGAGACCACTAGGTGGGAACCCCCCCAGCGCACACAGCTCATTCTTTGGGGTAAGTCTTTTAAGCACTGAGAGTCTCATGCCAGACTCTCCTTCCAATGAATTAGCCACGTGATATGAAAAAAGACATACTGATATATATTTCTCAATACGCTTCCTTCATTGAAGAATTTCTGATGTAGAGCGCTTCAAGTTAGTATTCCAAGTCATTTGTGTCTTGGCACGCACAAATGACAGCTCTGGAGTTAAACAACATGATGGAACGTAAATAGAATGGAGCAGAGTGAAAGGTGAAAAAGGAGGCAACCCCAGTTTATTGTTCATATGGTAAAAAGTGGTTCAATAAGATCCACTGAGGACATATGACAAATATCATTTATCTCTCAGATGTTGGCCTACAAAATCGTTGCTATGAACAGCATAAGAATGTAAAATATTAAGAAAATAATTAAATTCTTTGGTCAGTAACATAAGTGAGACTTTAGTATGTTATTGTTTGTATGTGCTTTTGTGGATGTTAATCCAATAGACATTTCACAAAACCTGATATGGAGGCTCCTGTGTAAAAAGCTATGTCCAGATGTGACATTGGTCCTCAAACAAACCTCCTTCTTACCCACAGGTCACTGCTGAGATATCAGACATGGCTTTGACAAACCAGATGAACATGCCCATGGGACCATGGAAGGTAAAGTCTGCTTCTGGACCTTCCTGGCTCAGGAATATCAAACACATATTTTGTTTCACCATCCACTGTCTACTAGGCTGCTATGGGCCAAAAATAAGCATGCTGGGAAGTGGAACTTCCTTTTCAAATGACATAAATGTATGGTTGCGTGCATCTGTGTTTTCCACCAGATCACCGTTTATGACCAGGAGTACTTCCAGGGCAGATGGTGGGAGTTCACCTCCTGCTGCAAGAACGTTATGGAGTACGGCTTGGAGAACGTCCGCTCCTTGAAGGTGGAATGTGGAGCGTGAGTAGCTACAGCTTCTTACGCTTACAGAGCATTTTACTAGAAACATCTACCTTGTTGGAATAATTTGCAGAAGTAGAGCGATCTTTTTCAGGCACAATGTATGTTGACTTCTAGCACTTCATCAGTGGTTGGTTTCTGACCACAAGACGTCTGCTGGCTGGATGTTTTTGGCTGGCAGATTATTCTTAATCCAAATACCATAGTGCTAGCACAAACCCCATAAACATAGTACTACCATGTTGGTGTCACTGCTGTGCTGAGAATGATCCACCACAAAAAAATAATATCTGGCAAGCGGTAGTCCTATGGTGGTTCCTTTACACTGATGGACAGTTTAGAGTTGGTCTGCCCGAAGATGGCCTGTGAGAGATTTGATTTGGCCCACCAGAAAGTTACCCTAACCCCACTTGTTTACCCAATGAGAAACAATTTTTCTATACTATACACAGTCATATGTAAAAGTTTGGGTGCCCCGGTCAAATTATATGTTTTGCTGATTTCCTATGTGAAAATGAGTTAACACATTCTCTGCAGAGAACACATTTCTGCACACTTTAATGCACAATTACCCCCTTTTTTTGCTGAATTTAACATACTGAGGAGAAAAAAACATAAAATTTGGCCTGTGCAAAAGTTACTGCACATTTTATGTTTTATGTTTTATTCCAATTGTGTATTACAATTGCACAAAAAATGTTGTAGCCCACCATTAACACACATAGTTTAGGCATAGTTCTGACTAAGTTCTTCTGAACTCATACTTAGTGTCTAGGGGACTTTACACTTTGTGCGTCACCTTTGATGTGAATGTACTGCACCATCATTTGGAATGAGCCTTTCTTTGGTGCTCATCTGCTCCTCTCATACCATCCTCTGTGTTTGTTTTTTGTTCTTCTGGCACCCAGCTGGGTGGGTTATGAGCATACCAGCTTCAATGGCCAACAGTTTGTCCTGGAGAAGGGAGACTACCCTTGCTTCGAGGCCTACATGGGAAGTAATGGCTACCGTGTCGAGAGGATGATGTCTTTCAGGCCCATCTTTTCTGCTGTGAGTGATGTAACGCAAACCATCAATCATACACAGCTTGATACCTTAAACAGGCTGCGTGCTTGCTGGACTCAATTGTGATCAAGTATTGTCCGCAATGGCAAGACTTCAAGTCCTACTCTTTCTCTTTTTCCTGTTGGAGCAGAACCACAAGGAGTCCCGCATGTGTGTGTGGGACTGTGAGAACATGATGGGCAGACAGTGGGACCTGTGTGATGACTACCCCTCCCTGCAGGCTATGGGCTGGCACAACAATGAGATTGGCTCCATGCAGGTCCAGAGTGGCGCGTGAGTACCTTCAGTGGGTAGCTCCACTAAAAACACTATAAAAGGGCCCATTTCCTACATTGTTTATGCATTTTATGTTTTCCATAGTATCAATTTATAACATGTGTATGAGTTTATGTAACAGTTTATGAGTTTAGTTTTACATGACTGTTTTTGTTACTGTGGCTTTAAGATCGACTGACATCTGTTCTGATTAGCTGCAATGTATAGTGCCTCAATCAATCATCCAGTTTGAAATACTCCCTATAACATCAATGTTGATGGGCAGGGCTATGCCACTGTAAGCAAATAGCCAGATATATGTTTATGTGTGAATTTCATGAAATTACACAATCAATGTGTGGGCTTAGTTTCAATATATGGGCAATATATGGAATCCAAATAAAATGGTTCCTCAGTTCAGCCTAAAAAAACAACCTCATGTGGTAAAATTGAATTTAACTGGTTTTATTTAAAGAATTTAACTGGTTTTATTTAACACAAATAAATCATTAGAATGAAAATGCAAAGCAAATTTTCAGTTTAGATGGACCAAAGCAATATTTTACATCAATTCAAAAACACTTCTGCTTTGTTCCAGGATCTTTAACACACTCTCAGGAATGGAAAATGATCATCTCCATACTGCTAAACTAGAGAAATGACCACCCATAATAATAGAAACATTGACAGAATTATCAGCAAACTGAGTTTTTGCTTGTCTGTAGTTGTCCATAAGGGTGGGCAATATGGCAAAAATATAACATCACAAAACGTAAAGACATTTTCATAAAAAGCATCATAACATTTTTGTTGCAAATAAAATAAAGTAATAACAATAGGCTGACATCCAGTCAGCTACTTGCTACTATATAGTTTACTATACACAGAATGTTTTTAAGCACTTAGTCTATATCTGTCTTTCTTATGAAATATGTAGTTGTTGTACCATGATACTCAGAAAAGCATACTGTGATAGAATTTTTCACAATAATGATAACATATCGCTTTAAAAACATGGTGAGATAATTTTGACGGTAGAATTTAATCTACTACAGCCACTTCAGGTACAACAGCAGTGTTTTTTGGCTGATGGGGCTGACTGGCTCTGCTTCATTTACTCCCCTCTTCTAGCTGGGTGTGTTACCAGTACCCTGGTTATCGTGGCTACCAGTATATCATGGAGTGCGACTGCCACGGAGGCGAGTACAGACACTACAGGGAATTCGGGACCCACGCCCACACCCCCCAGATCCAGTCCATCCGTAGGATCCAGCACTGAGCAGAACCGTCTGTGTCCTTCCTCCCTCCAGTATCCTCCTCCACCTCCAATCCCTCCACCCCTCCGTAGCCAGCCCTGCAGGACCGGCCCAATGCCCAGGACTGCTGGCTGACAAACTGGTGCTACATCAATGTAACATGTCCACAGCACTTTTTAACCCATCTCTTGAGGAAAGAAAGACAAAACTAGACAGAGGGAACGACGAACCGAGAATGAAATTTGACAAGTGAAAATCCTGAAAGGTTCAGCGCTGCGGCCAGTCAGCTGCAGTGCCACGAGACGCTTGGGACGTTGCTCTTCTTTCATTGCGGCCATCATTTGCGCTTGTCATGGTCAACTTCTGTATGAGACTTGATGAATAAAGAAAGCAAGCAAAAGAGCTAGAGAAAGAACAATGGATTTCAGTCAAGCATGTGTTGTGTGGTTCTTTTATGACCTCTTATCCAAAGTCTGTAAATGATAGTGAATGACTTCAAGCCCTTTAGAACTCAGTGATCACTTATCATAACCTACTCAAATGTCACAGCTGAATCAAAAAATATAAGATACAGCAGTACATAGAATTCATAATTTTGTTGCAAGTCTTGCCAAACAGTTCAGTCAGAGCAGTCAGTACACCCACACAAGGCAAAGGAATGGAAAAAAAAACAAAACAAAACAAAAAAAAGGAACACGGAAAAGAGCCAGAAGTATTTTACATTTCAATCCAGTCGCTTATTGCTAGTTCACTTCTGTCATTTGAGTGAATTCAACCTTGATAGAAAACTAAAGCTGGCCTGCAGATTCATGAGACTCCTCCTGGTGCCATACAACACTCTGACCTGTACATACAGGGCCGAGCTGAAGCCCAACCCTAGACTAAAAAGAATTTCCAACTATTTACCATTAGCAGTGCAGTTTATCTAATACTACACTATAGAGTCAGTTTCCTGGACATAGATTTTGCCTACTTAAGGACTAAACTATTTACAAGATTTAACAATGAAAAAAACAGTTTTTAGTCTAAGATTAAGCTTAATCTGTGTTAAAAAAAAAAACAGACTATAGGATTTTTCGTTTACCAAAGTTTCACTGAGATTTATCAAATCAGCCCACTTTGCATAAAGCTAAAAGATTACAATGTTTTACTTTGATTGGTCAAATGGGGCCTACTTTCAGAGGGGAATGATCTGTGGATGTTCAAGGGTGTCAAAGTAATTAATAAAAGCTGAATCTCAAATGACTCCATACTTGCTATACGGTGTGCACATCATATGTAATGAAACAACAACTAATACATCTAAAGAGTGAAAGATTTTGAAATATGTCTTTTGGGTGTTCAGCCACAGACTGAGAAACATAAAGTGTGCTATTTTGGTTTTAAGTCATGCTACTGTCAAGTGGTCTCAGTTTTATCTGAAAAATTAGCTTCTCACCAAGAGGAACCAAATGAAGTCAGATGATGATGAACTCCAGTACATTACAGTTTTCGATGCAGCACAAATTGGCCGGGTTGTGTCAATGCTATTTGCGTACAGTCCAACAATGCTAAGTGAGCAGATAAACTCTACAAATGTAATGCGTGGGAATGGTGAAGTGAATATTAAACAGATACAGTACATTTAACCTACAATTCAATTTCTTCTTCACATGAGTTCAAATCTCCACTAAAATGGGCCAAAACTAATAGATTGGATAGACACACATTTCATAACTTCAGTCTTCTGTTTATCTCCCATATAAACCACATAATTGCACACATTGGGTGAACGCCCTGCTGAAAAACCCATAGAAACTATTAAGAGTTTCTGGTGGTTCCTAATCGTTTTGTTTTGGCTTTTTGATGAACTGATATCATAATGTAAAACATCCTAATAGTTTAACAGTTGACCAATGGCTGATTCTAGGTGCATCAGACGGTTTTCTAATGGAATCTAAAGGTGTTCTACAGGAAACTAGTAGTCTCTATTGGAAACCATTCAGCCAATTCCCATTAGAAGGCAAAACCATTAGGTTTTAATCCTAACGGGGGCCTTTTTTAGCAGGGCGATTTCTTCCTCCGCCCCATTTGCACTTGAAAATAGCATCATTCATACGTTACGTGTAGTGCACTATGTAGGGAGCATGAAATCATTTGAGATGCAGCCTAAAAGTATATTCAGACCTCCTTAGCCAGTACATGCCTTGACTTCACGCGACATTTCCGCTGGATGTGGCGGGAAATTTGTGTGCGCGCGCGTTAGATGAAGGCCAGAGCTGATTGAATCGGCCACAGCGATTCAGTAATGATGTCAAACTTCTGGTTAATTTTATCACGACTTTTCGCCATTTTACACGTTGTACATTATGTTAACTGTACATCTGAGTCAGATAATGAGGAAACATACAACAAATACTACAGTTATGCGGAGCTTACCCGCCGCCTCTGGAGTTTTGTTGAAAAGTACCCGCACATCTGCAGCCTCGAGAGCGTCGGGAAGTCGGTTGAAGGCCGGGAGCTCTGGGTGATAAGGGTCACAGCTCATCCTGAGAGAAACGAGCCTGGAAAACCTCGGTTCAGATATGTGGGCAACATGCACGGAGACGAGGCGGTGTCCAGACAGGTGCTGGTTTACCTCACCGAGTATCTTGTGACTCACTACGGAACTGACCCTCGAGTGACCGAGCTGGTCAACAGCACTGACATTTACATAATGCCCAGTATGAACCCTGACGGCTTTGAGAAGGCCACAGAGGGGGACTGTACGGGCAGCAGCGCGGCTAGAGAAAACGCCAAACACGTCGATCTCAACCGCAGTTTTCCTGACCAGTTTGACCAGTTACCAAGGGTCTTGGAAAGCGATGCCCCCGAGGTTACAGCTGTCATGAAGTGGATTTTACAGAAAAAGTAGGCCTCCACTCTTTAAGAGTGTTTTTTAACCTTGCTTTATCTCTTAGAATTAACAGGCTGTTTTTGTTACTGGTTAAGGCTGATGTATGTAAATGACCTCTGTTCTGATAAGCTGCCCTTTATTGTGCCTCATTCTAAAAGCAGTCCTGAAGCACTGCTTATAACCTCTGTGAGAATAGGCAGTGCTAAACTGCTGTAGGCCGCATAGGCAGATATATGTAAATATGTTGGTTTTTGTGAAAATGCAGGTTAGTTTCTAGCTCCCAGTTTTCCAGGGAATGAATGGTACGTCCTGAAACTTTAATCACATTATATCAGACTTTATTTTAAAATGGTGTGGAAGAATGGTGAAGTTTTCCATAATAGGGACCCTTTAACTTATTAGATTTTGGCTGCGGCTGGGTTGGTATTTGTACTGTTTAAAGAAAACAATTCTTCCAACAGTGCATCTGTCTCTGTCCCAAGGTTTGTTCTCTCAGGTAGCTTGCATGGAGGCTCTGTAGTTGCCAGCTACCCCTTTGATGACTCCAGCTCCCATATTGTGTCAGGGGTGTACAGCCAGTCTCCTGACGATGCCCTCTTTCGCTATTTGGCACAGACTTATGCTGAAAACCACCCAATTATGAAAGAAGGCAGGCCTCAGTGCCCTTATGACCCAGATGAGGAGTTCAAAGATGGCATTACAAACGGAGCAGCGTGGTATGATGTACCAGGTAAAGTGCAAGCAACCACCCCATTAGTACCTGTTTATTCCCAATGTTCATTTAGTTATAGATCTTTGTTTCATGTTGTTGTTGTGTGTTTATTTAAATTGCAGGAGGCATGCAAGACTTCAGTTACCTTCAAGGAAATTGCTTTGAAGTCACTTTTGAACTGAGCTGCTGCAAGTACCCTTTGGCTTCAGATTTGTATACAGAGTGGACCAATAATGGGGAAGCCCTGTTGACCTACATGGAGAAAGTGAGAAAGTACAGATTAAGTGATACAGTGCAGCCTGGTGCTGTCATACAGCTCTATACACTCTTAGAATGTCTGTGCATTCAGATTTCAGATATGTGTTGATTTAATTAATGAATGGATCTGTTTCATAATGGGCCAGTCTGCTATTGCAGTTCAGTTCTCTTTAAACAGGTCAAAATGTAAAACTCATTCATATTCATGTGGCGTGTTTATGATACATCACATGCCTGACCATATTATTAAACAACCTGTAAGAAAAAAAAGTTGTTTTGTTTAAAGAACAGTTAAATGTTTCTGGTCAGTGATAGTATGCTTTACAATGAAGGAGGATTTACTAGTGTTTCACTCTTGGTGTTTATCGTTGAGTAAGGTGTGTCTGTTTTCTGTTTTTGTGTTTTCTTCTTTTTTCAGGTTCATATGGGGGTCAAAGGTTATGTCATGACCAGTGCAGGAATGGGTCTCCCAGGCGCAAACATATCAGTAGCTGGAATTGATCACAACATCACAACGTGGATATTTGGCGATTACTTCCGCCTGCTGCTGCCAGGAACATACAACATTACAGCCAGCTCCTCTGGGTAGTTAATAGTCACATTTGATGTCACTTCATTCAAGAGCCTCTTAGAGATCTGAACCCTAGTCCACAATTATAAAGCGACATGGTGCAATAGAATTTTAGAACAGAGAGCAGTTTTAAAACCAGAAATGACAGCTGTTCAATAATAGTTTCACAGGAGTCCAAAGTGAGTTTGTAATGTAGGATTTGCAATTATTTCAATTTTCTGTAATCATCTCATCAGTGTGAACTGGGATTTACCTTTTAATTTTTTTTGGTCTAGGTACCTTCCTAAGACCGTAAACAATGTGACAGTAATTGAAGACAAAGCCACTCTACTGAATTTCATCTTAAATAATTCAAGTGAGGAGATGCAAATGCCAGGATCTCTGACCAGTCCTGTACCAACCACAGCATTCACTCCAGCTGGTCAGAGCTTTGACAGCCAAGTGGCTTCCACTCCTGAGCCTTTAGTCCAGCCACAAGACGTCCATCATCACAGTTATTTGGACATGGAGCTGTTCTTGCAGCAGATTAACACAGTTCATTCCTCTATCACTCACCTCTACTCCATCGGCCAGTCAGCACAGGGCAGGGAGCTGTATGTCATGGAAATATCCACTAATGCTGGCATTGATCAGCCAGGTGCACCTTGTTGAGCTTTTATCACTGTTTATACATGCTTTAATTCCACAATAGCATGTTCAAAATGCTATTTTAGAATGTACATGAGCCACAATAATGTATGGCCAAAGCAGCTGATTGCTTTACTTCATTTGCTATGTGTTTTTTGTCCATTGGTTACTTTCGAATAGGTAAACCAGAGATCATTTTTGTGGGAAACCTACACAGCAGTGATGCTGTTGGTAAGGAGATGCTCTTGATCTTGGTGGAGTACTTATGCAGTAATTACGGCAATGAGGCTTTAGTCACACGACTGGTTAACAGCACAAGAGTGCACATACTGCCTTCCATGAACCCAGATGGCTACGAAATGGTATTTAAAGGTAAGATTAATAGGCAAAGGAGGGTAATGTATAATGCATAATTCTGTAAACCAATCCATTCTGTCTCTCTCTTTAGCTCAAAAATATTTTGGCACCAACGGTGATTTCAGTGGTGGTGTGAGATACAGCAGTAATCAGAACACAGACTTGAACAAGAACTTTCCTGACCTTTCTTATGGAGAGGATTTTGTACAACCAGAGACGGCAGCAGTTATGAACTGGATCAAGACTCACACTTTTGTTCTGTCTGCTAGTGTTCTCGGAGGTATGCTATAGATTTCAAGTATTTGTTTCAACATTGAAAGTCTCTCTGTTAAACTTGTGTTTTGTGATCTTTAGGAATGATTGGAGTGAAATATCCTAATTCTGCTGATTCCCTTGATGAGGATGTATTTAAGTTAATTGCTGAAGCATGTTTTGTGGTAAGTATTGAATTGGTGCTGTTAATGTCATTTCAGTCTATCAGACCTTCTAGTGCATTTATTTTTGGTTTTGGTTCCAGAAATACCCATTTCTACAGTTGTCCCAGGCCTGTGACCTGCCAAGACCTCCAGACAGAAATGATATTAACCCTTCAGCCCCTACAGGTTAGACCTAGTCTTTTAAACATAATTTGTGTAATCACTTTTGTAAGCGAAAGGAGTGGAATCTGTGTGTGTTTGAAGTGAACTCCATCTTTAATAAAAGGTCTGCACCCTCTGCAGGTGTCAGTTCACAGTAATTGTTATTCATCATGCACTGGTGTCTGAATAAATAATATTCTGGTTCTCTTTCTGCAGGGATTTATAAAATAAGATGATGGTTTTAATGTGTTAATGTCTAATTGGTTTCTTGTTACTATGCAATTCATGCAGTTACTATGCATAGTCAGGCTCGCCATAAGTGATCTAAATCTGTCTTTCATGACACATGAAAATGTTCTAGAAGTACTGACTATACGCATCATATATCTCAACGTGCTTTTCTGAATATAATTTTATTACAAAAAACAATAACATCTTGCTCACCCTTAGCAGGGATTGATATGCAGACATGGGCATACTGGAATACAGGCACTTTGGGATTTACCATTGGTCTGAGCTGTGATCTATATCCACAAGCTGAAGATCTGCTGACCTACTGGAAACAGTATCATGTAGTTCTGCTGCAGTTTATCCAGCAGGTGCACTTCTCTGCTGACCTCCCTTATTCTTTTCTCTGCTTTCCTAACTGAGTGATGTACATAGAGCTGACCTTTTATTAATGTATAAATTGTAATTATTTTCCACATGGTTGTAATAACCTGCTAAAGCTGTGCAGCAATAGTGATAGCATGTTGCAGAAATAATGTACTGATAGAAGGATGCAGGTGTGATTTTGTGTTGCATTATCTTCCATATTTTTGTGATTTCAATATTTGTTAGGTTCATTTTTCTGTAAGGGGTAGAGTGACTGATGTCCAGTCTGGCCAAGGCATCGCTAACGCTACTGTAGTAGTAGAAGGCTCCAGGCACCAGGTTCACACAAGCAAGTCTGGACAGTACTGGCGGCCTCTGGCTCCTGGAGCGTACGAACTCCAGGCCTTTGCTCCAGGGTGAGAAATGGACACTGCTGAATTCAACCTAAAACAAGGAAAAGGAACAGACATAAGTATAAGGATTTGGGCTATTCCTCGTGATTAGTAATATAATCTACTAATTATTTTGTAAGTAATCTACTGATTATTTTGACAACTAATCGAATAGACTTTTAAAAGCCCAAACAATAAAAATTTGTTCAAAATCATGGCCCTAAATATTGTAAAAGGTATGGTGTGTTTGTGAAGCACATATGGCTTTAGCAAATTTTGACTGTTAGTGTTCTTCAGACAATGCTGCGTTACTCTATTTTGCTTTGGTTTGGTTAGTTTCTGGATTAATGAACAGTTCTAAAAGCATGGTGTCAGTCATATTGTGTTAATTCTTCATATTGTGCGTTAAGAGCTATAGTAATCCCGCAAGATTGATCAGCACCTTTAGCCCAAAGAGTTGGAAGTGCTTTTCAGAAACTTAGCTGTCAAGCAGACATTTATATTAGTAATCTTTTTCTATTTCAGTTTCAAATCCATCACTATGCTCTGTTTTCTCTTCAGATATAGCGCAGTTGTAGTGCCGCTCAGAGTGTTGGAGACGCAAGTAGAGCAGGTAGATATAGGACTGACTCCAGAGCTGTTCACACACTCTGAAGGCCAGCTGGAAGATGAAGAGTTCCAGAAGCTGCTGGAGGACCTGTCTTCAGCTAATGCACTTGAACAGCTTGTCCAGAGCCTCCTTCCAGCTGGAACGCTACGCTACAGAACCTACAGAGAACGTTCTGACTTCCTGCAAGAACTTACACTCACCTTTCCTCATATCACTCGTCTTTACAGGTAACAGGGTCTAAAGATAAACAGGTTTTAATATTGAAAGCCTAAACAAGTATATTACACAACCTTTGTTTTTGGGTCAGTTTGGGTCACAGCTGGGAATTCAGGACCATCTGGGCTCTGGAGATCTCAGGCAGTCTTGAGTCACCTCAGCCCACAGAGCCAAAGATACGCTATGTGGCGGGTGTCCATGGCAACGCTGCAGCAGGGCCAGAGCTGCTGCTGGAGTTTGCTTTTGTTCTTTGCATAAACTATGGTGGGAATCCAACCATCACCAAGGTGGGTGTTATGATGTTGGTTTGTTTGTTTGTTTTTTGCCTCCTCTCAGCTATTTTCTAAATAGCTTTCTTTTCACTTGCTGCTGTCCTATTTTACTGTCTCTTTTGCATATTCTCTCTTGCATGTCTTTTAAGCAAAAATCTTCTGTGGTTGAATTTTTGTTTTCTGCACATTAAGCCATAATACATACATGTGTTTGAACAGAAATTAATGAATTTCTGATCCCTATGTTTTTTAAGCTAGTCGACAGGAGCAGGATTGTGATTGTGCCATGTGTGAATCCAGATGGGAGAGAGTTGGCTCAGGAGGGAAAGTGTTTCTCCACTGCAGGGCTAACCAATGCCCATGGTGTGGATCTTGACACAGACTTCCTCTCTGGTCAGTCACAGCAAAGAGTTTGTTTGTTTATTTGTCAGTACGTGGACATGTTGATTTACTAAGAGCCCTACCCAATACTACTCAGTATTCTGTCATGTGTTTAGGTAGCTTGTCTGTACAGCCAGAGACACATGCCATGATGGATCTGATAAAAGGAGGAGGCTTCTCTCTCTCTGTAAACCTGGAAGGAGGTTCTCTTCTGGTCACTTACCCCTACGACCGAACCACTCAGCCTGGTAAAAAAAAAAAATTGTTACTTCTGACTCCGTGTTGCCAGAATTTCAGCAAGTTCTGATGGAGAAAGTATTTCTGTTTTTCTTCATTCTCTACAGCACAAAATGAAGAAACACTGAAATATCTTGCTGTGGTGTATGCTGACAACCGCCTTGGCATGCACTTTGGGTATCCTGGGTGCCACAGTGGGCCAGGTAGGAATGAAAAACATGCTTCTCATTCTGTGTAAAGGACAGGCAGCTTTTTGTATCTGATGTGTCATAGTTTGAATGTGGATGTAGGCAAGATTGTCTTAAATATGTGAAATGTGAACATTGCTGTTGCCTGAAGAGCGCTGTGTGCTGTGCTCAACCTGAATGACATGCTTCAACAGAGTCAGTCCCAGGAGGAATTCTGAGAGGTGCTGAATTCAGCAATCACTTGGGCAGCATGAAGGTACATCAGTTGCATATTCTTAGGTCATGTTGTGTTATTACTAGGTCTGGACAATAGGAATGCTAAAATAAATTAAAAATTATAAGAATAATGCCCCTTTTTAATAATGTTTGTGCTGTTCTGTTCCTCACTCCAATATTAGCAGCAAAGGCTTTAATGGTACAATAGCTGGCAATGTGCATCTTTTCTCACTAACTATCTAGCTATTATCAGTGTTTTAGAGTAAGAGGAGACTGTGGTAACTTCTCTGCAGTGTGGTTCAGTATTCTTTGAGATACATTGTGGAGCTCTCTTTCATTAGAAAATGCAAATAATTATGTTCTGTTTGGATTGTAAAGGTTTGTTTATATAATTTGGGCATTGGTGACGAAGCTAACTCTATCTACTTTTAGGATGTCATTTGTTAATTTCTCAAGGCGTTCCATTTGAGCTTTCCTCATCTGAGCACTATGATGTAATTTATTTTGTGGACTGGCGGGGGGGAAATTTAAGAATAGCTCCTAGATGTAGGCTTCCGAAATCACCAAACATCAGATATTCCATATGTGTCAAGAAGTAATTGAATTATGTGAGCTGATTTAAAATTTCGGACAGAATCTTGGCTTTCGTATCTGCCATGTCAGATGGCCTGTTAGCAATGCTTCTCCCAGTGTGTGTGTGTGTATTGACACAAACTTTTGGCCATGTACGCATCTATATCAAAATGAATGAATGAATATTAGACCTAGGAATGTATTCTGTGTATTTTGCTGAGCTAAAGGTGCCAAGTATGTCATTTTTATACTGAATTTCATGCAACCTGCTCCATTGCCAGCTCACTAGACCCCTGAAAAAGTTTCTTTTAGGAAGAAAACACAAGATACTTCTTATCACCATATCGCTCATATATTGGTTAGGAAAAACTTGAAATGTTTAGTTGGGAATGTTTTTTTTGTAAGGTGCAAATCTAATAGTTTACGTGTCTGTATTTGTTCCAGGATTTCAGCATAGATGTGTCTCTGTGTCCTGAAATCACAGTGTACACTGGCTGCTGTTTGTACCCACCTGCTGAGCAGCTGCTCTCGCTCTGGGTAGAGCACAGGACAGCTCTGTTTGCCATGTTACTGGAGGTAAGCACAGCTTTCATGTCACATCTACTGCACTGTTCTCAGAGTTCTTTACAGAAATACATCACACAGTTGAGGATGTAAACATCTTCATGTTCTTTAGGAGATTATTTCATGCAACATAAATACGACATGATTGTTTTGGTACACAGTAGTGGAATAGAGACAGTAAAAGCAAAGGGGGTGGGGGTATATATATTTAAGTATTTTTGGTCTAGATGTTTGTTGCCTTTTTGTTTTTTTGTGTTTTTTTTTTTTTTAATTATTTTTTCATTTTGCCAGATTCACAAGGGCCTAAGTGGTGTGGTGAGAGACAAGGAGGGCCAGCCTGTGTCTGATGCTGTGGTCAGTGTGAATGGCTCTGTGTTGGTACACTCAGACACACAAGGCTACTTCCATACTCTGTTGCCTCCAGGCACTCATCAGTTGGAGATCCATGCTCAGGGCTTCCAGCAACAGCTCAGACAGGTAGATCAGGGCCTTCTGTGTCCTATCTAAAGCAGGGTATAAGGTGTAAGGAGCCATTTAAAATCTGATCCTTAGACCTTCGTGTAGATGGTAACAGTTCCTCAACAGCCAGAGCACTATCTGTGTTGTCCAGCAGATGGTAGCATAAGCCATACGTTTTATTTACTTTTTTTTAAATTCCACTGCTTTACCTATGGGGAGGAATTCTTTCCAAATTGTAATGCAGTCACTACAGTCAAGAAAAATGGCATGCATGGCATCACTTTTCCGCGGTGACATAAAGAAAGCATACCAGCATAAAAAACAAAATGTATAATATTATTTGCACAGCCCTTGACCGCTTTACTGAAAACAATACATGAGGATTTACATTAAAAAAATGCTGAATTCATGTCAGAATTGAATACACTCCATCTTGAAATGTAATAAATGCACAAGTGAATTGCTTTTTACTGTGTAGTTCTTCAAACACGTTTGCCTTATTCAACTGAAATAAGTGAGATTGCATGTGACAGAGTTGTTTTTAAGTATAGAGTTCAAGTGACATGAAAACAATATAAGATTATTTGCATTTCATTTTGGCTTGCATTTTGCATGGCACTGTTGAAAAGTAATGTGCATTGCATTTCACAGTTTTCCACTGCAGTGATTGCATTTCAGTTTGGCACAGATTCCTTGCTGCTGATGTTGTGGGTGTTATTGTGATTTGTTTTGCTGTGTGTTCTTTTGTTCCCAATCCTCAGGTGAACGTGTCATCGCATCAAATGGCAAGTCCTCTTGTGATTGAGTTCACTGAAAACAGTACTCACTTCAGCCAGGGAGTGGTGCTCGCTGCTACTAGTAAGAAAACTAGTCCTAATTATATATTAGTGTTTAAGCTCAGAATTGCACTGCTTGTGCCATGATCTCAGAAGGTCAATGTGAACATTTTTTCTTAGTGGAACAAACTGAGAAAATATTCTGAAAACCAACTAGATGTTGTAATTTCAATAAAATAATGATTCAACTAGAAATGAACATAGTCTAGCAAAAAACAGCCTTGCTACTGGGTACTGGGTCAAAAAAGTAACTTGTTTCAAGCATGTCCATATAGGAACTGATGTTTCTTAAGCGCTATTGTCTTTTTGGGCTCCTATTTGTCTTCAGCATTCTAAAGCTTGAAGAAATGTGGGAAGCAGTGGTGCAATCCATGTACTGAACCAGCAGAAAAAAAGAAAATCAAACAAAACATCTGGACACATGAAATAGGCCTAAGCTAGGGGTAGATTCCATTCCTCACACATACACTTGCGTGCAAGTCAAAGTATTATCATTTAAAAATATTCACAGATGTAGTACATTCAAAGAAATCCATCAAAATTTTACTTAAGAACATGCAACTAAGGAAATGCATCCGGTAACTACCCACCTCTGATAATGAAGAGTGTGTTTGGGCTAACTTGTGCCTTGTTTTTTCCTTTTTCCCTAGTTTCCATAATAACTATCCTGCTTTTCTCCCTCCTGATCTGGCACTACCGCTCGGCCAAATTCAGCCGAATCCGTAATGGGGTAGGATGGTTGCGTCACTGTCAAGATAACCTTCAATTGGACTCCATTGTGTCTGAGAAGTCACCCCTGCGGGGAGTGTTTCTGGAGGAAAGCGAGAGTGAGGATGATGCATTCTATCTGGAGCAGCACTGATATGAATCTTAACTGATGTAAACTAAAGTTGTTAGTTTCAGCTTTATTTTGATTTTTCTGCTCTTCTGTTGTTTGATGCAATAATAAAGTTAACAAATTTCTTTTGTACAGTTGTCTCTTTTTAATGTAGAGTTCTTTTACCCAACATAAGTCCAAAAAACTGTATGAGCATATTTTATTATGCCGTTTCAGATACAGCCTGGGTTCTTCCAGCTTATTTCTCTGAAAAAGTGCTGTTCCCTTTTATCAGCAGGTGGCACTGAATCACCAACCTACAGAGATCGATAGCTGGGTGAAGCAATGGCTGGTTTAGAGGTGGTATTATCTCACTCACTGACTGGACCTCATTTCCAAAGCATCTTAGCATAGGAGTGCTGACCTAGGATCAGATTGCTTGCAGGCTTTCAAGACTGTGGTGAAAGAGCTGCACTAATCCAGAAACTTTGTTAATGTAGACATTCTCTTTTTGCTGGCTCTCATTCATTCCTGTTCTTGCTCTAGGGAGCTTTTGCACCTCTAAACCATATTGGCTTAACTTCTAATAGGTAGACTTGTTATTCCAAGTAGAGTGCATTGATGATGTACAGTAATTCACAGGAGAGTTCACTTAGAGTAGTACTCAGCAGAAGGGAGAGGTGCAACACCCCAGAAGTACACTGACTAAAGCCTCAGGATATTATACAATTAATTCACATAATCTATGGCAAAATATTTCAATAATTGATGTTAAAATTCAAAATTCTTGCATTTCCAATTTTTTGAAAGTGGGATTAAAAAGTGACCCTGATCAGCTATTCACTTCAGCATGTTTCATTTGAAATTAAATGGTGATTATGAAGTTAAAAAGAAAGTCAGCTTTAATTTGAAAGTACTTACACCTACATTGGGTGAGCCATATAGGACAATTTTATACATAGTTCAAACAGATGAAGAAGAGGTCGCTGTACAATACACAATATAATATCTCTATTGCATACTGTTATTGAAAAAAAACGAGAAGAGGGTAAAACGCCCTTGTGTTCTTTCTTGTGTTCTGTATGTGCAGGGAAGAGCAGAGCAGGGCTGGGCTGGTGGGAGGGTGAAAAGTGGCTCTGTAATGCAGGAAGTCCCAGTAGTACTCAGTTCCAGTAAGTGTGAAGGATGAGGAAAGAGTGGGGAGGGGGCAGGGATGTGTGTGTGCAAGTGTGACATTACCAGTGTCTTTTCATTTAGCAGTTATTTATATACAGTACTATATGAAAATTGGAGACCACCATTCATGTTTGGGTAGTTGCATGTGTGAATGTTGGTGTTGCTTTGAAGATAATCAGAGTATCATTGACTCCTCTGGGAGCAGCTTTTTTGGGAGAACACAGCTTTATTTAGTTGGTTTTAAGATTGGAAGGATGGAAGAGTTAAAGTTGCAGTAGGGTTCATACAAGTAGAGTGGACAAATTAAATACTGATAGGTTCTATATATTTAGTGTTGGAGTCTTTTGTGTGATTTTCTGTTAAATATACGTTCCCTGGCTTTTCATAACACTATAAATTGTACATATTGGCAGTTTTGACTGGAAGTTGAATAAATGATGGTTTATGGTCTGACATTTGCACAGTACTACAGATCTACAGCACATACATACTAGTACTCTTGTGGCTGAATGCAGTTTAATGCAATTAAATCCTTACAATAATGTTCTAACATCTAGTGTAAAACCTTCCCAGAAGTGTAGAGGCTGTTACTGCAATGGAGGAGAATTCGCTGTTTTGAGAGGATAGAGACAAACTCGATTTCAGAAAAAACGCTGGGTGAGCGTTAGACATATAGTGCATATTGGTCCAATTGACATATTGCTGCTGTTGCTATCTCCCATCTATGGCAAGATGGGTTGACCTGAGGGGGAAAGTGCTTTAGAATTTTCCTGGAATTCCTTTAACATTTGTGCTCAACCCCAGTAGACACTTCCAGAGTCTTTGCTTTTTATGCTAGTTGTACATGAACAGCAATCTTGTGAAAAAAAAAATCAATGTGTATATGCTAACAGCTTTCTGTAGCAATCTTCTGAAAGTCATCAGTATTGTCAGCATAATTGCTTGAACAAGACAATTAAAGACTTTTGCCCATTCAGTCTGCAGTATTACTTACCAGTGATGTCATGGCAGTATAACCTTGGATCTGCTCTGTCTAATAGGTTTTATCTGACAAAATCATGAACTGTGGCATGCCACTGTAATATGACAGACGATCAGAAGAATAAGCGTTCAAATTTATGTTGAACTGTATTCTCCCATGGGGCAGCTGAGGCTTTGATCTAGGGAAGAGTCCGAATGAGTCGGAGGAGCAGAGTGCTATTGATTTCTAAACTTCGTTTGAGCAGGATCCACACTGCACAGTATGCACTGCTCACTTCTTCCAAGCAGAGGCATGTGCCTCAGTTGCTGGGTGTTGGGTTTTCGGTAATAACATATAGTGACACATAGTTTAGACAGCATAATGATAAAGCAGTTAGGTTAATAAAATGGCAAAGTACAACAAAAATTCTTTGATTATATATACTTAGATCAGATTTATTTATTGTTTTATTTGTGTAAGCAGTTCTGACGTACCGTGTGTACTTATATTCCACCATTCAGTTAAACCAGAAGTTGTTTTTCTTCCCTCTTACAGTAGTTGATGATGGATGAATACATCATGCTTTTGAGATAAATGAGGATGACGGCTAGTGATGGGGGATTAAATCATCAACCTGTGTCTACTTAAGTGCCCAGTTTTCATAATGTGAGGGTATGCAAGTCCAAATACACCCACACTTGAGATAATATAGGCTTTATTGTTATATTTATTTCTGTGCATACCCTGTAGCTTTTCTTGGTGATAGGATAGCTGGCTTTTTATATTGGCCCCAAAGGTTTACGGGGGGGTACAATCTTGCTATTTGTGTGTCTGTATTATTGGTTTATGATGGTAAGAAAGTTTCTGTGAAAGCCTTCCACTGGAACAAATACGATGTATGCAAAAGTAGAACTAAAAAAGATATACAGTACAGTCTGTTACTAACTAGACAGGGGCATATTTTGGCTGTATACTCTCACACAGTGCATTTGAAATTAAACAATGATAATGAATCTAATGCAGACTGTCAGGCTATATAAATCCAAATCATATGAAACATGCACAAATTACTGTACTTTATATACACTGTATGTCCAAAAATTGTAGGCCTCCTTTTCTTACTTTCTTTAAGTTGCACCCATTGCTGACACAAGCAATCATTTGCACATACACAGCTTGTATAATACTCAGCGAAGAATGGGACGCTCTGGAGCGGCCACACATGCCAAAGAACAAGCGTTAGCTAGAGGGGTACAGTTGTTTGCATAGGTTTGGGCGCTCCATTTTTAGAAATTGCCCACTAAGAAAAATGCCATATTTATGTTTGTTCCCAGTAGAGGATGTGTTAACTTTGAAAATCAACCAAACATATAATTTTACCAGGGGTTTTCAAACTTTTGCATGCAACTATATAAAGCCTCCAACACTTGGCTGAAGAGTAGTGGAACTGCATTCTCTGGAATGATGGAGCTCTTTTCAGTGACTTTGGGAGGAGGTGGAGTGGTGTTTGTGATCCAGAACTAATCATCCAACTGAATGTGGCTGAATGCAATCAAAAAATATTTACAGCAATGTTCCAGCATCAAGTGTAAAGCCTTCCCATAAGAGTAAAGACTGTTTCTACCACAAAAGAGGGACAAACTCTCTATTCTTAGCTAATTGTTATTAGCAAATACTAGTTAAGTGATAATAAATATTTTTTGGTCTTAATTAGTAGACTACTGAAATTAAAGTATCGATTTCACACGAGCTGGTCTACAGTCCATTTTTGTCCTTATACCTTCATGTATTATCGGTCTGTGCTGCTCCATCAGCAAAGCCATTTACACTGAAGCAGAAGCTTTTATCATTATCCCCACTTACGACTGCCCACATAGACGCTAGAGAAAAAACAAGATTCTTTATGGATGTTGGTGGCTCAACAGCTTTGTGGTTTTTGGGCAACAAAGACCTGCTTTGAAATTTTGCTCTGTCATGAAGAATGTTTGATGGTATTTAGAAAAGACTGAGATAAAAGGAAAGTTTGAGGACTAATTTCGAATTACGAATCTCTGGATGTCTTTTAAGATGCCTTTTTCAGACTGTTGTTAGCATTCATTTTTAATTTGGTCTCTTATGTATCATTATCATGGTATATCCATGGTATATCTTCATCGCTCTGTTTTAATCATAAAAGGCACTCTATAATGAATCACATAAACCTCTGACTGCATGTGAACTGACCAGTCTCAAAATTATGTTCCTATTACTCTGTGATTTGTCTAAGCAGAATGTCCACAACAGTACAGTGTCCATCAGAATAATCACAGTGATCATTTTTCTGATATTCCTGCAGGCCTAGTGTGCAGCTGGAGGCCAGGACATTTCTAATTTCCTGTGAGAGAGCTCAGTTTAGCCATGCCACCACACCTCACTCTGAAGCTGGTAATGACTAAATGCACAGACATATGAAAGGAGTGCACTTATGGAGACAGCGTATTGATTACTAGACTTGCCTCTATCTACTCTGATCTCTGTGTTTCTCATAGCCTCTCTGTCTCTCTCTCTTTTTCCTCTGCTCTGGATGGCTAATTGATACAAGAGCAGAAGGTCATTTAATCCACTGTTCTCCAGCCCATGCTCACACACCCATTTGATAGGATTCATTGGGGTGTGTAGAGAAACATCTTAGAATAAAAGTGATATAGGAAGTTTTACAATTTTTGCTTTAATGAATTTGATAGGCAGGAGTTACCCATATTACCCAATTTATCAGGCCCCCTCTATCAAGGGTAAAGGACCATTATAGGACCACTTCTGACCACTAGCAGGCCACTACCATGTTGGTCTCACTGCACAGTAAAGAATGATCCACTACCCAAATTGATATTGGTCCGATGGCGATTCCTTCTCGCTGATAAACGGGTTAGAGGGTGCCTGATACATTACACTGCAACAGATGTGCTGCAGTGAGTAATTGTGAACATACAAAGCACACCTACAGTACTGTGCCAGTCACAGTACTGTTAGAGATCATTCTTAATTGATTTAATTTCCAGTCATTCATCATTACATACAGGTTTTTAATTTTTCAGGAGATATTTCTGAGGAAATAGAATATAATCCACTTGCATGAGGAAAGGAAAATAAGTGCAAAAATGGAAGTTTCAAAAACTTATTAAAGTTATTAAAAGACATAGTGAAAATGGGACTCCTAAGAACCGTGCAAGACCTGCTAGACCACCAAAACTGCCACCATCGGATAAACAGTACTTAAAGCTTTCAGACCTCAGACCTAAACATAATCTAAGGTATTTGGGATTACTTGGATTGTGAAAAAGCAAAAAATGCAACAAACTTCTAAGACTGAACTTTGGAGGTGTAGAAAAACATCCCTGCAGATTTAATAGAAAAACTAAAAGCAAGTAACCCAAAAATAATGGAAGCTGTAATAAAGACAAAATGTGGACACACTATACACTGGAAAAAAATTACAATATATTTAGTTGTTAAGGCTTCTGTGTCATTTCCTGGTGCTAGAAAATAAATAAATGGCACTTAATAGCTAGTTTGACTGGAAAATAAAATAAAAAGGTGGTTTCTGACTTTTGTGCAGTACTGTATTTGATAGGTGTATCTGATAAAATAGCTAATTAGTGTAGATCATGGGTGTCCAATCTTATCCACAAAGGGCCAGTGTGGCTGCAGGTTTTCATTCCAACAAAGCAGGAAATCACCTGATCAGCAGTTTGAAGACTGAAACCAACTGATTGAACAAGGGGAATCAGGTTATACACATTAACACTCTTATTTAAATATGGGATGTTAAGTACAAATAAATACACTGATATCCGTTAACCAGGCATGTTTAATAGAAGACATGCAAGGAATGTGATAATATGGCACCTTGTTAGCACAGGTCACATTTGCACAATGCATGAAAATGAAACATACACAAAATCTTTCATGCGTTTCAGACTATTTGGTACTGCATACAACATTAATACAGCATTTGCATATATTATGGTGAATCAAAACTTGACTGAAGGACTCAACACTCAGTTCTTTGTTAAGGACTCCACACTCAGTTCCTTGTTAAAAAGGACTGCCTAAATGGTACATGACTGTTCTGCTCAGAATGCGGACCAGCCACCTTTCTATCAGCATTCTCATAAAACCACATCATTTCTCTGGTGGAAAAAATCAAGTGCTTCAAATTGGTTAAATTAAATAAATTAATTAAATAAATAAAAGATAGATAATCATATATTATTATGATAATTATTTGTGTTCGTAGAATATGTAAATAAATAGTAGTAATCTCACAGACCCTTCAGTTTTACCACTGCACTACAGCTTCAGAAGAATCAAATAATTCATTTCATTAACACTGCAGTTCCCAACTGTTCCTTCTGTGCATAAATGTGGACAAACATACAGGACATATACAATACAGAATATACAATGCCAGGAAAAAAATCTTTCCCTTGACAGTTTTCATAAGCATCTTTTTCTTCCAAAAAGACTACAGTTTTAAGAAAAATAGTCCACAGAATTATTTGTCTTGTTTCTCATTTTTGCAGTTCTTTTCAGTTTATTGCAACATGCAGAAGTAGATATAAAAGAGTGAAATAAAATATAAAATATAAAGGATAAAACCATAAAGGGAAGTAAAACGCTCACATATAAAGTCCACAAATACTAATCGTTTTTTACACTAATAATTTTTTGCTTCGACTTAGTTGAGCACTTGTGCAAAATGATTTATCTTAGCTAATTTTGAACTTGATTGGCAAATTTCATTTCAAATTTACTTCACCGTATGAGTGTCTCATAACACTGATGGTCAGTGATCGTGGACGATGGATTACTCCCACCCAGAAACTCCTGAAGAAGAGCTCCTCTGCTGCCTCAGAGAGTATAAACGGAGCAGACCATGCATGGGAAATCCATATTAATAATGAATGGTGTGCACTGTCCACAATATGATTTGATGCATGATGTTTTCATTTTTTACTGCATGTTATTTGATTCCTTTCCTTTAAGCTCTTGAGGACAATCGTTTCTCCTCAGAAGACTGTGCCCATTAGATCCTCCATGATATAAAGATGTTCTACACTACAGAATATCAGCTCTCTAGAGGGCACAGAGAAAGAAAAAGAAAGTGATAGCAAGATACAAGAGACTTGTTTTTGTAACATTTTCCAGACAAAATTTTTGTTTGATTTTTGTTCTGTTTTTTTTTGTTTTGTTTTGTTTTTTTACAAAAACTGCACCTGAAGGGCAAAATATATTTTTTGTTAGTGTAAAGGTTAGGATCAGGTTGTTTAGCTTAGAAAGTTTAGAAAATTATCATTACATATAAACTCTTAAGAGTAGGTTTTTAATTGGTTCTTGGCTTTGATGTGCTGTTCTAGGAAAAAGATGTTAACTGGAACAGAATATACACTGCAAAAAATGACAGCAGGTGAAAATATCTCAAATCAAGTCTATATACAGTTGTATGAAAACATTTTGGCTTCCCTGGTCAAATTATATGTTTTGTTGACTTTCTAAGTGAAACGTTATCACATCCTCTACAGAGAACACACTTACGCACTTTTTATTGCACAGTTACTGTATTTGCTAAATTTAACATACTGGAGAAAAACGTAATGTGGCCTGTGCAAAAGTTAAGGCACATTTTATATGTGTTTTATTGTTTCTAATATGTTAAACTCAGCAAATAAATAGAAAATGTGCACTAACAATTGCAAGAAAGATGCCAAATGTAAGTTTTTTTCTCTGTACAGGATGAGTTCACCTATTTTCAGCATGTTCAAACTTTTGTGAATGACTGTATCTAACATTTCTCATTTTGAGTTTGTTGTGAGAGTATTACAGTAAGAATATTATAATAGTATTTAACTTATTTCTAGATTTTCTACTTTTATCCACATTTTATCCAGATAAACTCTCTCATTCTATAATCATTTTGCTTGTTTCAAGACATAATGCTTGAAACTAGCAAAACTGTATGTCAATACAAGTAACAAGTAAAAATGTCTAGATCTAGACTCTGAAAAGATTCTTTCAACAATTTTGAAAGATTTGATATATTGACAAGATTTAAGATGATTTCACTTGCCAAAATATCATTTTTTCAGAGCATGCTCAGTGAACCTGGCCAGCAAATAAAAATATAAAAAATATAATAATGATATTATAACAACAAAATGGCCACTGCATAATTAACTTACAGCTAGCATGTATGTAAAACCATTAAACCATGTGGAGGCTCTTTATAAAACTGGTTCTTTAAAGAACCATCCAGTAAAAGGTTCTATCATCACTCCATATTGTATAAAAACAAATTCATGCATGTTTACCTGTGATGGCCAGATAAAGAATCACACCCAGACCCAACAGCATGGCTATAATACTGAAAAGCAGCGAGCGCCGTCCCAGTCTTTTTGCTCCCTCAAAGTCATTTGTCTGGATCATGGAGCGTGACTGAATATCACACACAGACACACAGACACACACCATAGATACAGACACGCTGTCAGGAGCAGCTCGAGTTTTTGACAGAAATTAGAGATTTTATGCAGTCCAAAAGATCTCAATCCATACATAGTAGCCAAAACAGAAGTCTTGATGCGCTAAATGTGCCTGATTCAAATGTGTGGATAATTTACACATGAATAAAATATGTCAAAACAATTTTGTCTTTCAAGCTTATTTATACTGTTTGGGGAAAGAGTTCTATATTGTACCAAAAAGATCTAGTATTGTAACTATAGTGAAACTGTTTTCAGTGCTATATTGAACCATTTTTAAAAGTTCTGTACAGAACTATATCATCACTGTCCAAAAAAAAAGCTTCTCTATTTTTGTTATTTTCATTTGTTTACATCATTTGAGCTCAGCAGCCCTTTACATTGTGTGAAAATGAATGGACCAATATAGACACTCCAAACCTGCTTGGAATAAAATCTCTACATTAATTTACATTAAAAGTAAAGATTGTTTTTGCCTTTTCCTGTAAACCTGCCATTTTGGAGATGCATAAATTGACAATATATAACAAATAAAAAAGAATCAATTAATCATGCAAAGATCCATTTATGTATTCAAATGTTAATTTAAATTGTGCTTCTATATATAGCTATTGCTTTACTAAGGAACCCTTGAGGAACCATTTTTAAGAGTGTACTTTTGGCATGCATTTAAAAAGAGTAAAGGCAGTGGTTCTATTTAGTCATGAGTTCTATATAGAACCATATTCTCTATAGTATTCTATATTCTATATAGTTCTATATAGAACAAGGTTCTTTGTATGGTGAAATGTTTCTTTGGATTGATGGAGAATGTGTTGTATATGTTCTACATAGAAGCTTTTTTGAAAATGGTTCCATATAGCACCAAAAAGTGTTCCTCAAACCAAGAGAGGAACTCCTTGTGGTGCTATAGAGAACAATTTTCAAAAGGTTCTATGTGACCATATACAACACATTCCCCCTTAATCTGAGATACCATTTCACCATGCAAAGAACCATTTACTAAAGAACCCTTGAAGAACCATCTTTCTGATTGTGTCATAACTGTGTTCTTGTATTTTCAGTTGGAAATTATCTATTTAAGTCGAATTCAGGGCATCAGTGTTCACTTAAGCTTGAGGTTCCCTCAGACTCACCGCATGCGCAAAGTAGAGCGCGAGCATGTTGAAGGGAATGGCCGGACAGAAGCAGGACAGCACTGCCAGCCACATGAAGCTCTGCGGTTCGGGCGCGTTTGGGGTCAGCGCTGGGGAGGACACGCGGCTCAGACTGAGCGGAGATGGAGCTCGGACAGTGATGTTTCCCGTAGATCCGGATTTAAACGGTGACCTCCGTCCATTCTGCTCCGCGTTTAGGGACCTCACGCTGCCCCTCCGAGACCCAGAAGTACCGAGTCCATCTTTTGACTCCGTGGCTGTGACGCCAAGAAGTTTCTGAGTGTCTCCAAAATCGCCCGGCTGTGGCGCTCCGCTCTCGCCCAGGATACCTGTCTCCAAACTGGCGTCCGTGTTGATGGCCATCTCTTTCAGGCAGTGAGGAAGTGATACGAGAACAGCAAAGCGCTTTCAGATCGCAACTCTTCTACATGAAACATAAGATGGAACGATGTTAATTAATCCAGTTATAAGCGCACGAGGGATGCAGCGTCGAGCTCTTGTGGGAGATAGACTGGACATCCAACTGCTTCATCAATATTTGAACATCCGACAGAACTTCCATTCGCGAGAGGCTTTAAGCGGAGGGTAAAGCGGAGCGTCTAATTGGTTGGACGCGTTATTTGACGTTATAAACGCAGCAAGACATGTATTTCTAATGGGGCGAGCGCACCTCCACACTGTCAGTTATAGGGGAGTGCTGGGCGTAAGACGCCCCCCCTGGCGAATCTTGCAACTTAACAAGCTTTACAGAATTGTGTCAGATCATTTCTAGTTATTCTAGTTTGCATTTTCACTTCAAAAGAAAAGAAAACTGCTTTTATCCTCTTAAAGCGAATTACTGTCTCCGTAAACTCCCATAAACATTTATTTTTAAAACTTAAAGACGAACTGCACTGATTATTTAACATTTCTTCATTATTTAAAGCAGCATTATGCGAGAATTGGTATTTTGTCCTCCGGGGGTCCCCCTGTGGTTGCAGAGTGTATTTCACTTTTACACCACTGTCGTAAATACAAATCGTGCTTTGAGGCTGCCACATGGACAGCTGCACACGAGCAATTGTTGACAAGCTGAGAGTTACAGAGTCCGGCAAATGGACACTACAGATGACACTTGCGATTTCTGTTGTCCCTTTTTGTAAATAACAGAAATCGAGAATGTAATCTGTAGTGTCCATATCCCTGTGTGACGCGCATGCATGCAAAGGGGAGTCGGATTCTGCCAGCAAGACAGAATTCAAAACGCCTGCAAAGAACATCAGAAGAGAAAGAACCATGTCAACCTACAAAGCAGAGTAAAATTACAGGATTTTCTTACAGGAGGTTGCAAACTCCAGCGTGGCACGGCTAGAGGCTAAGGCTGGCTTAAGGAGGCTCACCATACCCTGGAGGAGCCACGCCAGTGGTGCCACGGCTCTGGGGGAAGACTACGAGCGTTTGGTGTTGAGGAGCAAGTGCCCTGCAGTGTTGGTGCTGGCCAGGATTGTGCGTGCACCCAAAGACTTGGCTCAAGCTGGTAGGGACCGGCTGTCCTTTGAAGGGGGGCTGTGTAGCAACCCGCTACTAGCTGGTGCTGGTTCTATTGAATTATAATTAGGAGGGGGGATATCTTTCCCTGGAGGGCTTCGTCCCCCCCATGTTACCCTACACAGAAGCTAACTGTATTTCTGAGCACACAATATTTTGTGCACACAGAAGTCTTTTTTTTTTTGAACTGAAAATAGTTATAATGTTATCACATTATAGGCAAATTTGCAGCTAGCAGAAAACCTGACATCGTGCCATAAAGTGTCATGCAGCTCTGCGAGAGGTTTCATGCCCGCTCCAAAGTTACATAGCGCTATAGCAGGTGCCATTCTCCTTGTTGTAAGTCAATGTACCATCAAAATGATTTTGAAGCTGTTATTTTAAGATAAAATTGTTACATAATGTTGCCATAATCATAAAGATTAAGCAAAGACCCTGTTTACACCTGGTCACTTCATGTGACTAGGGTCTGGACTGTATCCTGATAGGATTTTAGCCACCTTCATTTACACTTAGTAGTCAATTGCATTAGATCGCTAGATATACTTAATCACAAGATAAGGGAGTCGGGGAGGGAGTCCTGTCCCTTCCAGTGTTTGGAGGGGAGTGAACTGTCCCCTCAGTAATTCCTGCTTCAAATCATCCTTGTGAGCTTTTGTAACAGGGTGTAAGGGCAGATCAGGTCAGGTCATTTTGTGACCTTAGGCTGTGAAAGATTTGAGGCCCCCCTTAGATTTTATAGATGCTTTATATAAAAAACAAGGACAGCATAACAGGTTTGTCAAACTTTGGTGAGGTGACTGCAATGCAATTTTCTACAAGATTGCCTACGAGATTCAATGTCTCTTACTGAGTCACTGACTGTCTGACTGACAGATTGCTTTTTTGAAACACATTTGCACAAGCTCTGCCTGAGACAAGCAGCAGGTGGCACTATACGCCATTACACATCACCATCATACCCTCCTAACTCTACCAGTAACAGGCTAATAAAGGAAGAAAGCAGAAAGACATTCATTGAAATACATCCAGTCTTATCCTGTATCGTAGACACTTGTATACCAGGCAGCTGATGGCTGTCCAGTAAAACTAAGCTTACCCTATCTTGTTTCTCCCAACCAACCATGCAGCTAGCATTTGTAGGTCATGTAAATAATCATGTAGCACATTTTCAGAAAAATGTCATTGATGTTTAATGAATAATGAAATAATGAAAAAACTGTATTAAAGTAATTAGGAAGTAAAATTAAACTAAATTAATTAATAGTGATGAAGTGAGAAAACAAAAGCATAAAACAAAAATCTTTAGATTTTTCTGGCTTGTGTGGGCCAAACAAAAGCTCATGTCCTTAGAAATAAAGGATGCTGACTATAATTCCTCATCACAGGCAGTTCCTTTGTTCTGCCTGCCAAGGCAAGGCAAGGCTTGTCTGTTCAAGGTTTTGCCCTTCGGCTATGGCAGGCTCTAAGGGTATTCACCAGGTGTGTGCAGGCTGTGCTGTTCCCAGTAAGATCACAGGATATGAGAATTCTTCCAAATCTAGATGGTTGGTCTTTATATGCCTCAATGAGTAGTCAATCCACAGTAGACATATTCACTTTCCTGGAGTATGTGTTAAGTTTGGGACTGTATACTGACTTAGACTATCCAGCTCACAGGTCTATCACTAGACTCACATTCCATATTCACATCCAGATTGTCTTGAAGTGATCACCAGGTTGTTAGTCATGCGGGAGCCTTGTCAATGTAGGCTATATATATATATATATATATATATATATCACTGGAAAATGTTCTGATTGATGTGTGGCCCAGTGCAGCGTCCAGTTCCTGTGGTGACATTCAGCACCTGCTGGATAAAAGTGTTTCTCCTCTTAAAGTTTACATGGCTGCCATTTCATTTTCTGATGAGCATTTGGGCTGATCATGCATAAAAATGCATATTTTGATCTGTGCACAGTGCAGTCCACACTCATGCTGAGTTAGAAGACCACTGTAAGTTTTGTCCTTGAGATCACAGTTTCTATGAAACTCACAGTTAAGGAATTATACAATTTTTCAGAATTGAAATTTTTCTAAACACCTCTGAATGACTGTACATCTTAACCATTGAATTATGCAGAAATCTTGAAAGATTGATGGAGTTCCCCTTTAAGTGAATTTAATTGCAGCCTTTTGGTGACATTTACCTCAGTTAAAGTTGTGCGTGAGCTGCATAAACTGTTCATGAGGTCACTATGTTTGCAACAGAGTCCAGATGGGTCAACTCTTATCCTATTTCTTCTGATTTTGGCCCCCCATAATAGATGAATCAGTGTACAAGTTGGCTTCTTTCACTGATCAGCAGGATGCTCATTGTTCTCTGTAATGTGCAGTTCAGGCTTTGAGGCATTAAATTGACCTCACCACTGACATTTGTCAGAAGGGCCTGCTATTTGTTAAAAAATAAAGAGACTGTTCTGTCAAAACATAAATATGGTCTTTTTGCTTGCTCAGCAGCCAGCACTGGGGATTGGTGTCTTGTCATATTTGAAGTGTAATTAAAGTATACTGTTCTGTTTACTACACATCAACGTTTTTGATCATGCTGTTAATCAGTATTAGTGCTGATAATACTGCTCCTGAGACTCTTAACCAATGGTGCCCCCTCCAGGACACTGCATCACCCTGCACACTCCATTAAAAATAACAAGAACACAAACTATCCTTATTAAAGACCATCCTTATTATAAAATGTCTTGCTGCCATCTGTGTTTTTTAATTGTAAGAAAATTAATTTATGTTTATGTCATCCTGGTCAAAAGTATGTCCTAATTAATTCAGGTGTTTCAGCCCCACCCATTGCTAACAGTGTATAAAATCAAGCACAGAGCCATGTAATCTTCATAGACAAACACTGGCACTAGAATGGCTCATACTGAAGACCTTATTGACTTTGAATGTGATGCTGTCATAGGATGCTATCTTTGCCACAAGTCAGTTTGTGAAATTTCTGCCCTGCGAGATCCAGTCAACTGTTATTAATTGTGCTATTATTGTGAAATGGTAGCATCTAGGAGCAATAACAGCTCAGCCACAAAGCGATAGACCACTCAAACTCATAGAGCAGGGCTGCTGAGTGCTGAAGCGTGTAGCACCAAAAAATCACCAATCCTGTTGCATCACTTACTACAGAGTTCCAAACTGCCTGTGGAAGCAACATCAGCACAAGGACTGTACATCAGGAGCTTCAGTATATAGTTTTCTGAGCAGCTGAAAAATCCTAAGACTCACATCGGCAATGCCAAGCATATCTGTTTAGCTATCTGTGTATGTCTGTATGTCTATCTATCTATCTATCTATCTATCTATGTATCTATCGATCTATCTATCAGACAACGATAGGGGGAAACATTATTTATACAGTTGTGTGAATGTTTGGACGCCCCTGGTCATTTTGTTGACGTGAAGTGAAGTTACTTTGCTTGGAACAAATTTAAATACAACATTCAAATATTATTATTATTATTATTTGCTGATTTTAACATTGAAAAAATATAAAACATTAAATGCATGTGCATGTGTTTGTACACCCTACAGTAGCTCTACTACTGTATTTTTACTGTATTTTTTTTTTAACTAAAGCTTATTTGACTCATCAGGTCTTGATCCAAGTCAAATGTAGACAATTCCAAAGCTCAAAACTGTGACCCTTTAAAACTTTATTAAACACTCAACTGCCATGAGCTCATCTAAGCAGCTGATTGAGGATCTGAAACTTAAGATAATTGACTCTAACAAAGCAGGAGTATAAAAAGACATCTAAACATTTCCTGCTTTCAGTTTTCAGTCTGAAATGTCATTAAGAAATGGACATTAAGGAGAACTGTTAAAGTCAAGACAAGATTTTGAGGACCAAGAAAAATCTCTGATAGAACTGCTCATAGACTGGTCAGACATGCAAAGCAAAACCCCCACATCACTGCCAAGGACCTACAGGAAGATTCGCCTGGCACAGGAACAGTGATGCACTGTGCAAACATCCTCTAGATGGAAAGGTCATCAGACGATATACATAACTGTGATCTCACCACTGAAGTCAATGTCTGAAGTACACATCAACAAATTATGTGGTCTGATGAAACAAACATTGAACTGTCTGGCTACAATGACCAAAGGTATGTTTGAAGAAAAAAAAAAACAAAAAAAACATTTTAAGAAAATAACACCTTGCCAACCGTTAAGCATAGAGATGGATCTATTATACTGTGGGTGTGTGTGAAAATGTTCAACTAAAGAAGAATTCTACTAAATAACAGCAAATACTGGAAGCTAATGTCCCCTAATGTCAGGTAAGATACTGAAGGAGAGGCTGCATATTACAGTACAGTAAACAATGATCCAAAACATACAACAAAATCAAACTTGAACTACTTAAGGTTTTGAAATGGCCTTCACCGTCCCCAGACTGAATATTACTGAAAATCTTTGGATCTCAAACATGCAAGATGACTTATGAATATTACTGAACTTTGTGTTCTGCAAGACAGAAAGTGGGGGAAATCCTAAATCAGTGAGAAAAAGACTGTTAGCAGACTACAAGAAAGGTTTGGAAGATGTGATTTCAGCCAAAGGGTGCCTAAATTCATGCACCTGCTACAATTTTTTTTCCAGTATGTACAATTTAGCAAATAAATAATAATTGTGTATTAGAAATTAAATATGAAAATATTTCATATGTCTGTTCCATGCAGTGGTGGATTTGATCAGTTGTGTCCAAATTTTCACATACAAATGTTGGCACAGTCTAAAGTGCTTTTATAAAAGAAAATACAACACAGTGGGGAATAAATATTCAACCATAAGAAAATGAGCACAACCATAAATAAAATCACGGTTTAAAAACAATCACATTTACATATCTGCTTGACTAGAGAGTCATTAAATTGGTGCAGGTTGCCATTTCAGTAAGCTCAAAGCAGATACAGGGCGTAATCAGATTGGACAGTACCTGTCTGGGGTAGCGTCAGCTCACCCCGAGTGCCTCGCCTGGATTAACACAAATCTGGCACTCAGATTACCAAACCACTGTCTTCCAATCCCTGCTTCCACATAATCCCAGCTATCCAGAATGGCTTTCACTCTCCTTGTCTCTTTCCTGTGATCTGATGTGAGTGTGAGATTACGGGTCAAAGGACATACTGGTCATTACAGAGTTTTGTGCCCGACTTCCTTTGTGCTGTAACAGGTAAGTGAAGTATGTGTAGATTCAAAAAGGCTTGAAATGTCAACAAAATTATGAGCAGATTGAATTGCATAAGAGACAGGCCACGGGTTTATAGAACATTTATGGCTGGTATAAAATGACACCTGCACAGGTGACAGCTATAATGAATGAAAGGTAGTTGTTACCATGTAACTTTCATCTTTAAATCACAGTTAAACAAAGAACGTATTTTTGCATACACACAAGAACATGAGTCATTTTTCTTGATTTAAGTTTTATTTTGCTAAAAATACATGACTTTCCACACAAAGGATGTAGAATTCAGTATTTAATGTTATACATCAATTTTATATACTATTTTGGAACGTTCAGGTTTATAGCTTTAAAAACTCTGGCATACATACGAGTTGTAGCTCAGATGGTAAATTCCTCTGGTTGTTGTCTTCTGATGCAGGACAGAGCTGACCACAACAGTTCTTCAGCTGGCAGCTTTAGCATGTGGACAGGAACATAAAGTTTGCCAGAGAAGAACTGCTGTTGGTTAGCCAACATTTACATATACTTATGCTCCACCTCCCCTGTTCTGTCAGCACACCTGAGAAAGAGTATTAGGTTCAATAAGCAGTACAAATCAAAAAGTAGACAGCAGATTACATACAGTACTGTGCAGAAGTCAGAGACCACCCATCATGCATTTCATTTCCAGTCAAAACACCCATTATGTTTTTCATTTGTCAGAAGATATTTCTGAGATTAGATACAAGACATTGCACTTCCATAAGAAAGCCAAAGGAAAATAAGTGAAAAAACAGGAGTGTGCAAAGGTGGAGTTAGAGAAAATGGGGCTCCTACTACCATGAAAGACCTAATATACCACCAAAACTGACACTTAAAGCTTTCATCTATGACAGATTGGAGAAAATCAAGCTCCACTCTTGCTTCAGATCTGAAAAATCCACAAGTGTTTCTGTCCATCCTTCCACTGTGAGAAGACAACTCGTTCCTCAACAGGTCTAAAAGGACGTCAAGAAGCCATTACAGAGAAAAGGAAATAGACAAAAGAAGAAAGAAGAAAATGTGCACTAGAACACCAAAACTTGAAGATTTTATGGACTGATGAGTCTAAATTTGTAATTCGAATTACTTAAATCATGAGAATTAGAAACTGTAAACAATTCCTCAGACTGAACTTTGGGTGTGTGGAAAAATATCCTCACAAACGTCTTTGAAAAACTGAAAGCTAGTCTTCTGAAAATAATGGAAGCTGTAATAAGTAATTTTCTGTTGAAAACATCTGAAAAATGAATAACTTGTACTTAATGGCTGTTCTGACATTAAATGAACTTTTGCACAGTACTGTAGTTATGCAAACTTCATTCACATATTAACATGTACAATAGGAATAACTGTTAAATGAGTCAGAGGAAGCACAACCATCTTGGGAATTCCCTGTGTTTGGTGGGAGTAGCTTTACTGGCATGGGAGTGAGGGAGATTTTCCTGTACATTCAGAATAGTAAGAAGCTAGAATGAGCCATTATAATAACATTTAAAGGTTCAGAGTTCAGTTATAATACCACTGACTATAATAATGTACTATTAGGAATAGGAAATGTCATTACTTAGACCATCTGCACACACAATACTGAGCTGTGTCATTTCAGTTACTTATCTATGGCTGAAAATGGCAACTACTGTCCTCTAACAAAACACATGCATCCATCAGAAAGTGGTATGGACAAAGGCTAAAAACATTTATATCCATATACACTGTGTATATTATTAGTGTATGTGGATATTCTGCTCTATACATGTTTATTTAATCTTATGACGTACACAATATCTCTCTCGGACCAGTAGTGCTCTATTCTTTAGCACAGAGCCTTCACTATGATAAAACACTATAGGACTAGTTGTTCTGTGCACAAAGACGAATCTGTCGCAGAGGGAAGAGAATGCATGAGGGCATGTGCGTGTTCCTGACAGGTATGTGACCGCACTTCTCTTCCCTTTACATTCTATTGTCAAGCGCTTTCCTCGAACATTCCAGAGCCTGTGTGTGGGAAAGGCTGATGGGGTGTGTTCACAGCCGTCTCATTTGAGTAGTGCTTTGATGTTTAATAAGTGGAAGAATGATTCAGTGGATTCTGTAGAATGCGAGAATATGAGGTTTGTTCACCACTTCTGAATCCTTCTTCTAGAAGTGCATGTATTGCTATAAATTCCCTTAAAGTCCCTCAGTTTTTCATTTCATAGTCAACAACACTGCTGAGTTAAACCAAGCTTTAATTCTGAACTGCTATGGACATAAATGAGTACAACTCAGAATTCTGGCAAAAGAGCTTTAAGAACTGCATCACTGCAGAGATTCCCATTTCAGATTTTTTTAAGGAACCCAAACCAGTCTCAGTTTTTGGTCTATTTCTAAACCTCAGCACCAAAGCCAGGCTGGGCTCCCTTGAGGACTGAAACACTGACAAAAAAGGAGTAAGCTCTTAGAAGAGGCGATTAACGCCCTAGATAACAAAAGCACCAAGTAATTTGGTGTGAATGTACCCTCACTTGTAGCTTGCTGAAATGAGCAAAGAAAATATGTCAAAAGTGCAGATTCTAAAATTCCAATCAATACCATATTTTTGTTTGTAAACAGAAGATTTCTGAATTTTTAGTTTGACAAAAAATTAAACTCACATTTTGCCATGTTTCACAAAAACAGAAATGTAGACTCAAAACTTTTGATACAGAATATACTGAATAAAATTGCATCAAACAGTTGTTTAGGACAGACTGATATTTCTAATTGATATTTAATCACGTATTTATTGTATTTCCACACTGCAAAGTGTTTGAGTCACTGGGCTAATATGAAAAAAAATCTGTATTTTATTCATTTTACTGCATTTGTAAATCTAGTGCAGGTGAATTTAGTCCCAATTTCACCATTTTATAAATGTGTATACAGCATAGGCAGATATGTCCATGCAAAATACTGTATATCGGCATCAACCTACAATTCCATATTGGTGAATCTCTAGTAACTAACTGTGTAATTAATTATTTTACCTTGTAAGTACACAAAAAAAATGTGTAAACTGACTAAAAAGCACAATAACTCTACATTTCTAAGGATTTACTGAAACGTAAGTGTCCACTTTCTAGCCACTCCACATCTGCTCTCTCAGCACCTATTCAATTTTGGACTGTTTCAAACTGGACATATCAGCATGTGAATGGACACCTAAACTGGAAAAAAACTAGAGGTGCGCAATATGACAATATTTTATCATAACTATCAATTTTGTATCACGATAAACAATATGCTTCTCTGAGCATATTGTGGATGTCATCAGTACTTAAAGAGCACTGACCAATGGCAGGTTTCATTTAAAAAAAGAGCATGATTAGTCCTGTTGGCTGGATTTGGTGCAGTGCCGTATGTGAAATGCTAAATAAAAATCACTGTATCCAGATATTTTTATGGCAGTTTTTAAATGTGGCTCTACTAGTGCACTGTGTCTGTGTGTCAAAATATTGTGCTGTGTATTGAAAAACATCTAAGTACTGTGATTTTTTTTGCCATATAGCCCACGCCTTGTAAATGCAATTTTATTTTTTTCCTGCATCACCTGCATTTAATATGGAGAATCGAGCTGCATCCAAAGACAGTATAAGCCAATACAATGCTCTCCATGTCCTGTACAGAGTCCCTTCTTCCTTCCACTCAGACGAATGGCTAGATCTGAAATGCCCTGCATTCCTGAGATTCCTCCTGCACATGCTAGAAATTCCTTAAACTCAATTCCTTGTTCAGAACTTGCATTCATTTTAGGAACTGGCAATAGATTTTCAGGACTTTGGTCACATCTATTACACTCTTTCACTCCTCAGTGCCACCCCTCAAACCACATATCCCCCATTACTTAAGGCCATCGGGTTTGAAATAGTTTTGCTTCACGTTAAAGGAATACTTCAGCATTTTTCCACCTAATCCTGGCCTGCTGCATCTGTAGCTTACAGTCAATTATCACAAATAATAATAATACTAAAGTAAAACAAAAAGATACACACTTAGGAACTGAAGCAACCACCCACTGGCTTCTGTTAGAAGTGAATTAGGAGTCAACAGGCTTTTTGTTCCCTTGTACTTCCTCAGAAAAGAACACGTCAAAAACGTTATCCATGAAATCAGCTGTACTCTACAGACACAGCACGTTGAGACTAGGCATAATAAGGACGGAGTATTCCTTTAAGTTGTCTTGCTGAGGACCTGGGAAAGAGCTGGATAAGTTCTGACAGACGATTTTTCTTTACAGCACAAAAACCTTCCCGTCTTGACTATACCGCCAGCACACATTACATTCATAACTGTGCATGGCTGTATAGCATCTATGATGCAGCGCAGAACATCCTGATCTAATGTGTGGTGTCCGCGAAAGCAAATTAATCAGTCCATGAAAGAAAACAAATTGGATCTGCTGAATCATGTTACGTCGAAAGCCCATGCCAGGTCATTCGCGTTCCTCCCTGCCCCCAACTTATTTCCTCCTCGATGGTCCATTTGGTAATGATCTACTATTCTCTCGCTCTACTTTCTCTACTTTGTATGGCTGCCCCTCCCCCACCTCCTCTGAAGCTAGCACAGACATGAATCAGCAGGCAGGCAGAGGAAGGCCACAGGACAAGGTAAGGCTGGCTGCGTCAGCGAGGCAGCCAGACACGCCATCATGCCTTTGTGCTGTACGAAAAAACACACAGCATTATAAAGAATGATGCACACTCTTTCTATAGACCGGCTCTATCCTGATATGATTTTGAGTCATAAGTGTTCCCGACTAGCTGAGCCAGAAAAGCCTTGCGTACTTCAGCGCATTGGTAGAATCTCTTCAACAGCGTCAACACAAGAAAAAAAAAAGACGCAACTCACAGTCTAAATATATGAATATTTTGATATATCTTGTTATATGCAAACCCAACAAAAAAGTGAAAAGCATGTTATTATGGGTCATTTTAAGTTTGCATGCATTTGTTAAATCACCACATAAAATATCTGTATCTAGATCATAAAACTGTAGCACATAAGCTAGGAGTGAATGCGTATAAACCCAGAGAATAAATTGAAAACGCTTGCATATCTGAACTGTGCCCTTCTGTCCCACTGCTCCTGTCACCAGTCGATCTATTGATCTGGTCTGGCATATGGCTGCGCACAAGCTGCAATGCTGAAATTGAAAGAGGAAACATTCGGGTCAGCCAGCTAACTGACAACTCTTTTGCTGGAAGCTATGAGGAAGCTCACGTTGCAACCTCAGTGGGCATTAAGAGGGGAAAAAAGTATTCAAATGCAGAGATGCACTGAAAGGTTTCTTGTCTTGAGCCAGCAATTAGTCACCCGTGATGGCCACACCCTGAACTATGGCCTCATGCTGCTGCTTCAGACGAGGGGGTGAATGAGTGAGAGAGTGAAAGAATGAGCGAGGGGAGGAAGAAGCCAGTGCAGGGGCAGAGAAATGGAGGGGGGCCAAGATGTCTCCATCAATCTTTGCAGTTTGAGAGAGATCACAGCATCAGCTTGCCAGAGGCTGAATCAGAGCATGGACGTGACTGAGCGTTGACCTGCCATGGACTCTGTGAAGGAAGGCAAAGGCAGAATATGCTAATACCCTGGCAGGAATGCAGTCACACCGTTCGGTTCAAAAGACATCATACCGTTGCACAGAGGAGGATCAAGTCTACATAGGCTGCCCTAATGTAGCTTTGAGTATGTGAGTAAAAGGTCGAGCTGTATCCAGATTTCAACATGCGCTGATTAATGAGACACATAAGGAGTCCATACCCTGCTTCTGCTTTACCTAAAGTCAGATTAAGTGGACTGTCGATTAAAAACTTCCTTCCAAAGCACAGGTTGTTCTTGGCAAAAACCTGAGCCACCTGTTCCTACTTAGCTTCACTGGCTACTATGAGGTGAAGCTTGGGCAACTGTCTAATACCTGTCCGCACAGTCTGGTGACCTAAGTCAGACGGACACAGAGCGAGTGTGAAGCAGCAGGGACAACTGGCAACCAATGACTTCTATAAAACGAGAATTAACTGGTTTGCCTGCTTGGAACACAGTTGTGAAAACTAGCTAAATGAGGTTCTATTACAGTGAACACTCTGGATCTACTAGTACATATGGCTCCAATTTAACATTTGGAAAATAGGCTATGAAAAAAAGTAAGTCAAGAAAGTGGATTATAGACAATTTAAGATCGTAAACCTGCAGAAGCTGGCTCCTCACACCGTTGGCCTATGGTGTAAAGAGGCTGTTACAGAGGTTGATACAGCTGCATCTCCCAATGGGTCTTGCTAGCTCTACATGTAGCAGGGCGTGGTCTTCAGGAATTCTCTTCTCCACAGCTGAAGCCAACAGAAACGCAGTTAGTAAAAGATCCGGATTCAGTTCAAACTCTACTTGGAGGAGCAGGCGAGCCTAATGGACGTAGACGTGCAGCAAAATGCTTATTTTGGCTTCCCAGCGATTCCCCCACAAGCAAACGGTGAAACTGATACGAATAAGGAGTATGAAGAGAGAAAAAACGGGCGTCAGGAGATCACTGACATTCACAGCGGCCACATGATGACGGTTTAAACTTTGCCACGAATGAACATGTCAGTGTTAACACACCGCCCATGATCTCCATTCGGCGCCTCGTCGCTGACGGCCCTGTAACTTTGCGACGGCCACAGATTTACAAAGACCTAAACATTAGTAGACGACATTTTACACCGCCTGTAAGTAACGTTACAGTTCAGGGGCCCCACCGAGTAGGACTGGAAGACACTGACAAAATGGCATTCCTCCCCGGCACACGAGTAAGAGAATTACATAAGGACGTCCTCAGCCCGTTCTGCTGAACCAAATCAGGAGACATGCAGACACGCTGGCAAGTGAGCAGCAAACACACACACACACACACACACACAGCAGCGTTAATATCCTGATAACTTTGCCTTCATAGCAGCGGCTTCGCCTCGGTCACGACTCCGTTGTTACAGCAGCACATCTACAGAGAGAGAGAGAAAGAGAGAGAGAGAACCGTGCCAGCCGCTTTAACGTACACTTTCTCCCGTTTCTCCTCGATATGGTGCTCGCCGAGCCGAGCTGAGCAGGTCAGCCCCTCCTGAGCAGAGCCGGCTCGGTCTGCGCCCTCTTTTTCCAGCTTATTTCTAAGTTTGGTCACTGAGGCAGAGTCTAGATTATGTAATGATTATCCGACTGTTTTCTAACTAGTTCAGATGAGAGCAGGGTCCGCTCGAACGGGTCTAGTTTTACCCTCCGCGGTCACGAGACCAGCACTGGCTTTTTATTAAGAACATTTCTGCTTCTTGTTCCTCTGTTTTTTTAACCAACGCCCCACCTCGCCGTGTCGGCTCGGTCCGGACTCGGTTAAACGCCTCGCCTTTCCCAGAGGCGGCGGAGCGCTCTCGTCTCCAAACTGAACGATGCGGCGAGCTGTGGGTCAGACGAGCCGATAACTGAGGTAAATTAAAGTTGTTTTCACAGGAAAGCTCACCTCGCAGGCTGCTGCTGCTGCTGCTGCTTCTTCTTCCTCTTCTGCCGTTTCTTACTCTTGCCGGTGTCTCCGATCAGCTGGCGAGAGAGTGACGCGATTTGTAACAGCTGGCTAATGGTACTCCAACGTCAAAGGTTACGGGTGACGACGGAGCGCCGTAGCGACTGACTGACACCGGCTTCAGCCAATGACGAGCCTCTGCTACCGAGAACGGGGGCGGGACAATGAACTGTTAACCGATTAAAACGCTCTGTTTTCAATGACGCCTCACTTCTACCCAATGAGATACGCGAGAAAGTTTCTCGACACGAAAGTTCTGTTTCACGAAGCTGCCAAGGCTTACAGGCCTCAAAACAGTGTACATTTCTATATCCATTTATATTTTTATATCAGCTTTGAGATTTTTTTTGAATATGTTTTTTTTAAACTGGACAAGTTGATCAGTAGGCACTCCCAACAATATGGGTATATTCTAATAAAGAATCAATAAAGTATTACGTAAGCATTGATATCCTTGCTGAAAAAAGACCATTAGAACCATTAGGATTAAAACCTGATGGTTTTGCTTTCTAATGGGAATTCGCTTAATGGTTACCATTAGAGACCACTAGTTTCCTGTAGAATACCTTTAGATCCCTTTAGAAAACCATCAAATGATTCAGTCCCAGAACGCCTAATAAAACAATATAATCCTTTACACTGTGATATCAATCAATCAGAAAAACACAGAATACCATTAGTGACTACTGGACACCACCAGGAACTAATGTTTTCTATTGATTTTTCATGAGAGATGTTCTTTGTTGTGTTATGTAATATTCTGTGGTGCAGCATTGCATCCCTCAGCCTCAAGGGTTCAACAGATTCCACCATTTCACATCTTTTTTGTGCACATCAGTGTCTTTTCACTACAATACCCAGCATGCATTACGTGAATACATCATCTCACCTGCTAACATAGCTACTGATGTAGGAGCTAATAAATACAGCTGTGATATTTGGCTTCCTAGCAGTAACTCTATCCATTAGTCAATGAGCAGGTAAACAAATAATAATAAAAAATTCAAACAGCCCACCCTCATGTATCCACTCCAAGGCACTTGTATTTTTCAATACTTCCTCTCACCTTCAAGATACAGCATCAGATGGTTCTTCAAGGGTTTTTTAGTAAAGAAAGTGGTTCTAAATAGAACCACAAACACTTAAAGAACCCTTTGCATGATTAAAGGATTCTTCAGATTGATGGAGACTGTGTTCTATATGGTTCTTTATATAACATTGCAAAGTGTTCTGTATAGCACCAAAAGGGGTTCTTCAATTGATAGAAGCTTGACATCATAACAATAGAAGAACCCTTTTTGGTGCTATGTAGAACTCCTTTCAAAAAGGTTCTACATAGAACCATCTACAGCACATTCTCCATCAATCTGAAGAACGCTTTAATCATACAAAGAACCTTTTAATCATGCAAAGGGCTCTTTGATTGTTCATGGTTCTATTTAGAACGATTTTCTTTACCAAACAACCTTTAAAGAACCATCATTATTAAGTGTGTACCATACAGCCTGAAGCTCCCATATAGCTCAGTTGGTATCTTTTCATTTTTTGGAGAGATGCAGATGCAGCTTTCTATTATACATCAAGTCACTTTATCATAAACAACACAGTTACAAGTTTATATAAAAGGAAATCTCACAATACTATCATTATTAGCAATTACAGCTATTCGCACTATGCAAATAGAAGAGATGAGAGTGACACTCTAATTCAAGGTATGATTTTACCTTTACATTTCTTTAAATGATAGTTAAATAGTCTTCATAAATCTACACTGATGAAGAGCTATTAACCAAATTGTGTCACTGGAGCTTCTTTATCTGGCTTAACAGTAAAAGCTGCTCTGTCTGTTGTGCCAAATAGAAAGAAGGATCATGCAGACTCCAACATTTGCAAGATTTATGGCCAACACTTATGGCACACTCTCGAATCAAAAGTGCCACATGTTTAATCATATGTCATATGCTCATACTACAGTCACTTTGTCTGTCTTTTGTCCAGTCTCCAGTCTTTGATCTCACCAGAGAGTACTTCACACATTTAAAATGGAGTTAAAAAAAAACAAGTAATGTCTGACAAATGACGCTATTATAATGCCATATGATTGTGTATTACTTTGTTTTGCACTGGTGGAAGACCTCCTTCATTATTTTTTTGGAACTTCTCCTATTTTGTTTATGTCATCACATCTGTTTTGCTATGAATGTTGGGTCATTCCACAAGCAATATCTGCTGAGGGCAACATCCCAAGCAGACTTTCTGTAAATTTGCAGAAAGACCTCATTATCCTGTTACCTCACTCCCTATGTACATGTGAGAGCTCATTCTAAACCTCCGACAGCACAACGATTCATGTATACTATTTCCATTTCTGCTAATAGATCCCCCTAAATATTATACACTGCACCATTAAGTCAACAAGCCTGCAAGTCCAGAGAACGCTTGAGATTTAGATTCGTTGGTGAATTGTGAGAAGAAGAAAATGCAACCAACTTCTAAGACAGAACTTTGGAGGTGAGGAAAAATATCCCTGCAGATTTCTTAGAAAAACTGAAAGAAGGTATTCCAAAAAGAATGAAAGCTGTAATATACAGTGCCCTCCACAAATATCACTGGTAAATGAATAACTAGTACTTAATGGCCATTTTGACTGGAAATTAAATAAATGAAGGGTGGTCTCTGTCTTTTGCACATTACTGGAGTCCATCTCTGTAGTGCAAGCTTGAAACACTACTCTAAAGTCATTAGGTTGAACGGTATTTTTGCCAACTTGTCCAGCATTGCAAAGTCTGCTACAAAAGAACACATTTGTGGTCAGAGCATAGATAGGTCAACTGGACTGGGGGCATCCCCATCCAAAACTCAGTGAGGATAAAATTAGCCTGTGCCTTTGCCTTGGATTCCCCGCAGGCTTGGCCCCCCATGTCTTCCCCCTCTCTGCTTACAAAGGATTTGGCAGCAAAGGACACTTCATATAGGGGTGAAGCTTAGACATGATCACATCATTGCTCAGTAGAGACTAATACTCTCCACTTAAAGTAGGAAGACAAACACACAATATCAGATAAGAACCCAGAAAGATTTATCACTGAATCTTTTGCAATTCCAGAGGCCTAAAAAACACATACATGTGAAGTCAAGTGCCTCCCCTGTGTCAATAATATTTTATGGCATGATTTCTGGCATTTCTCCTGCTGTTTGCCTGCTTAGTTTTATGTTGTCTGTAGGCCCAACTGTAACCTTTATAACTACTGCTAAATTTGGCTGCCTGGTGCAAATTATGTTCCAGTGCAGTGCTTGAACTGATGGTCCTGTTCTAAGTATAGGGCCTGTCTCTGAGCCAAAATCAGGTGTGGTGTTAAATGACTGACTGATTTTTTTTTTTCAGAAAAACTAAAATGCCATTTGCATGAGACATATTGACAGTCTTGGGTCTGCACTACATAAAGTCCCTCACTGGGTCAAATAATTCATAAAGCATTTTTTCATATACAGCACTGCAAAAGTCAGAGTCAGCTTCCTCGACCATTGTGTTGCCAGATTAGAATAACCTTGGACTCTTCTAGAAAATAAAAAAATAAATATTATTCTATTATTATTCTTTCTGTGATTCTATATGATTGTTACTCATGTGAGTATATTCATGACTTGCTAATATGTTCGATGGTGTTAAAGGGGAAGCATTAAAGGTGCAGTGTGTAAGATTTAGTGGCATCTAGTGGTGAGGTTGCAGATTGCAACAAACTGAATACCCCTCCCTCACCCCTCCCTTTCCAAGCCTGTAGTAGAACCTATGGTAGCTGTCATGTTTTCACTTCTTTGATAATGAGGACTCACCCTCCTTTACTTTTCTTTGTGCTAAATAATGAGTTTGATCCTCCATTTGTCAAAATTTGGGTTCTCAAACTTCTCACAACACAAAATGGTCAGCCAGCACTGGCAGCAACCACAAATTCAAGCTGCCGCTTCAGTGTAAAAATGCACAGCCTCCCATGCAAAGTTTTTCAAGTTTAAAAAAAAAGATATATTTATTTTTAATCTATGTGAAAGTAACTGCAAATGTTTATTTTAATGATTTTTTAAAATTTCAATTAAGTATCTTTAGTTTATTTACTTTAAGATTTAATGACATTTGTGTTATTGTGCTATATTAACAAAAATATGGAGCCAAATCTGTCTGAAAGATTCAAAAGTTAATGATAATAGTTTATAGTTCCGCTCACTTGAGTACGAACTAGATGGGACTGACCCAAAAACGGGTGTGGAAAAAAACAACGCCTCTAAAGCTTTCAGAATAAAATCAACATTATATTAAGGATAATATATTTTGCTTTAGTACAAGGACTGCAATAAGGACACCTGCTATTTAACTAATCTGTTCATTTTTCTAGGTAAATATTTTATCCACAAAATGAAATTTACAAAAAGAAAATTACAACTTATTTAAAGATGACTTTTACAACTATGTGTCCTCAATTTAATATATGTATTGTAAAATACATATATTAAATTGAGCTAAGTTGACGAAAATATTGACAAAATTTAAAAATCCTTTTAAGATATATTTCGTTCTAAGACGAGATTTGATGCCTGTCATATATATAAAAAATATTTATATATTTTAAACATATTTTAATTTTTTTTCTAATTGTTCTAATTGTACCTGAATTCCTTTTTGTGAAATACTGTATCAAATAAATAAATAAATAATCTCTTCCACAACACCAACAGGGAGGAGCCCGGTTTCCATGGAGACGCGTCGGCGTCTCCTCAAACCTTTCGACCCTTAGAGATTTTCAGCCTCAGTCAGGTTTCGACAGAGCGGCTCTTCAGGCAGACGTTACTGCGCTGCAGAGACCTGCAAACCTCCCAACTTCAAATCAGAAAACAATGTTCAACAGCTCGGAAGTCTTCTACTGACCCTTCTGTGGGGTAATTTAGCCAGAGAGTCCCTCCTGTACCGTCAGAGAGAGGCTCGGGCAGACTAACGCTCACTGTGCTTCTCTCACACTGCCTCTGTTTATCAGCGTGACGCTGCTTCCGCCGTTTAAGCAGCTAATTCGGTGAGCTTTTGGTTCAGCCTGTTCAACTACTGCGAAAATAATGAGGTGATATATTGAGACCGTGAACTTAAACTAACTGTAGGCTACAGCATGGCGACGTCGGGGGGCCGCAGTAAAGTGTCTGAGTGTGAGGAGGGCCCCTCCGCTCGGAAAGGTCAGCACATTCCCAAAGAAGGTAAAAAGAAGAGGAGAAATAAAGCCAAAGAGAAAAACAAATCGACCTCTGAGGTAAAGAAAAGAGGACATCCCAGCACGCCTTCAAACTCAGACGACTCAGGTTAGTGGCTGCCTTTACTGTCTGATTATCCTGATTTTAATTCTTCAACATTTGATCAGCAGACAAACAGAAAACAGAAGCCGAATGAGCACAACTCAGAAATACCAAACAGGACATAATGAGCCAAGAGTGACCTTTGGCTTTTGGCTGGTATATTATTTTTATTATACACAATATGTCACATTATTTTTGGCTGACATTTAATAAGTTAGAACAGACAAACTAGTGGCCCGTTTTAAAAATACTATCAAAAACTATGAATTTAATTATTTGTATTCAACATTTTGCTGCGCTATATCCAGTTAAACAGGACCAAACAGGATAATTATGCTCTCTTTTTAATTAAACATGTAGTTGATGTTTTTACAACAATATGCTCAGAAAGGCGCATTGTGACATGTGATGTAATTTATTGCACGAATGTTAAACATCGTCATATTGCCAGCTCTATTATTATTATTAGTATTATATTTTGTTGTTGTTTTGATATCTAAACCCACCATATTTCATTTCAGCTTCCCAGGAAGCCCCCCCTTTCATGGTTTCACCCTAATAGGTGCTTAAAGACCCCTGTCAGGTTTATTTAGCATTTGTTCTGGCTCCAGGTGAAAGGATGCAAAAGTTACCATGCCTCTTGAATTACAGTCGTATGCAAAAAATTGGGCGCCCCTGGTCAAATGTTTTGTTGATTTTTTGAGTGAAAATGTTACATATTCTCTACAGAGAACACTGTACTGCACATTGTAATGCACACTTAGCTTACTGTTTATTTGCTTAATGTAACATATAGTGAAACATGTATACATATAATATAATAAAACATAAAGTGTGTCCTGTACAAAAGTTAAAGCACATTTTATATTTAATGTTTAAAGCTTTTCCTACATGTTGCGTTCTTATTTTCACTTAGAAAACCAGCACGTGATCTCACCAAGGGTGTTCTAATATATGCATATGACTTCACCTCTTCAGCTTTGAAGTACTTGAGTATGCAGGTGCAAGACATTTCTTAGGGAACCACCAGCCTGTTGCATTTTTAGAAGTCCTTTAACCTTTTAGAGAGAACCTAGAAAATGCTAAAGGCTCAGTAGACGAATGCTATAACATTTCACACCTCAAGGCCTGGTGAAACCTCAGTGTATGGGTGTTCCTTAAGATGATAACCTTTTCTCAGGGGACTTCTTTAAATTCTCTTTGGTTGGAAGAGGAAGATCCATGACACTTAATTGCCATCACTTTACCCATTCTGTCTAATTTGTAGTGGGGGCTTAAGCTGTAATCTATCTGCCCTGGCTCATTGTTTTGTCCTGCTCCAGAGAGGCCCCACACAGAAGAGAGGACAAATGTAGAGAAGATCGGTGACCCGAATGAAGCCAAAGGCCATGCCAAAGAGAGGGGCAGCAGGAAGAGCCGGAAATGCAAAACTACACCGCCTGCTGTGGAGGAAGTTCCAGTTCCACCTCAAGAGGACAAAACAGAACTGAGCAGCCAGGCACAGGAGAGCCTGAGGTGGGAAGGGGTTCTAGAGGATCCTGCTGCTGAAGCAGAGCGGTTGGAGGTCTACAGAGCTAACCGTCGCAAACGCTACATGGCCTCCAGGCAGACAGTTTTAGAAAATATCCGGGTGGAGTTAGGTCCAGACCCAGGTGTTTCTAAACTGGGCAACAGAGTGCAAAAGGCTGGTGCTGCAGCAAAGATTTTGTAGAATCCACTGCTTGTGTATTTTGGCTGTGATTTTTTTATTTTCTTCCCAGTTTAGTGGTTGTTATTACCTAATAGTAAACCTCTGTTCTATATCAGCAATGTACTGTACTCAGCCATCATGATTAAGCAGTGCTTAAATGGCAGTTTGCATGATGACAATACATATTTTAACTTCTACAAGATGTTTCTTACAGTAAGATATAGAACCTAACGGTCCCACCCATTTATATGCATTTTGTATATTTTTAATGTAGACTTTTTAAAGATCATTTTTTGCAATAAAGCATTTTGGAATATTTGAAAAGCTGTAAATGGTTTGTTACTGATTACTGATTTGTTGTCCATTCTTGGCCTCTGTATACTGGATTACTACACCCTCTTGTTTGCATGTGTTGGGTCAGATATTGTCATCTTGTTGCATAATTAAATATCATGCAAACACAATGTAAGGGCTACTTTAACACTGTGGCACTCCTGTTACATTGATCACTTTAAATTGCTATTTGATGCATGAAGCAGCGAGGCTCTGCTCCACAGCTTGACTAATTGGGCTCCTTTGTGTGGTGACAGGAGCAGCAGTGCAGTGGGCATGCCCATCCTTGATTTTCAATCAGGGGCAGTTTGCCATTTAATTCTACTAACACACCTGGAGCAATTCCTCCCCAGCAGTCTACAAACAACACCTCACAAAGCGGCAAGACTGTCTGAAAACAATATATCTTTCTCAGATGTGTTTCCATTGTTTTGCTATTGCCTGGTGTTTTGATGGCCAGTAACATAGCAACTAAACGTCTGGTAGAGAATATGAGTGATCTGTTTGTCTTTTCTTAGTAAATATTTTTGTTGTTTGAGGCACACAGCTCAAGACTACAAAGTCTATTGGTAGATCTAGACACCAAGTAAGTTCGGCCCGACTATAGTGATGACTGGCATCACCCAAAATACATAATCTGATGATGTTAAAATATCTTATCCATGTCATTCCTGCTGAAATATGTCAAAAGTCACACAAGTCATGAATTAATATAACACACTGGCATGCGTGTATTTCAACAGTCACTACTACCTGCTGAGCCATATGCTGTTGATTTTCCATTTAAACAAATAATTAACCCACAGACCTTTGATGCTTTTGTGTTGATGCATCAGACTTCATTAGCAGTACTGCAAATGAACCTTTCGCAGTATTGGAAGAATACAGTACTTTAAAATAGTTTTAGTTAATTTTTTATACAAACTGCACTATGTAAAAGTCAGAGACCATTTAATGTCCAGTCACAACTAATATCAAGTACAGGTTATGCACTTTTCAGCGTCAAGAAAAAGCAAGAAACATACATTGACTAGAAAATTACACAGAAGCATCAACAACTAAATATAATAGGAGACTTGCTTTCAGTTTTTCTAAGAAATCTGCAGGGATATTTTTAACACCTCACAATGTTCAGTCTTAGAAGTTGATTGCATTTTCAGCAGTTTCTTTGTTTTATTTGCAGATTGTCTTCTTTTTTTTGTGCCTAATTTAGACTCATAGTGTTGATTATCTTCTCACAGTGGAAGGATGGACAGAAACATGTATTTTTTCAGATCTGAAGCAAGAGTGGAACTTGAGTTTCTCCTATCGCTCAAAGTGACAGGTTTGGTGGTCTACCAGGTCTTGCATCGTCGTTAGTTGTCCCATTTTTCTTTCTATCTTTACATTTTTTTTCACTTATTTTCCTTTGACTTTTGCTATCTTTTCTTCCTTTTTTATACCTAATCTCCTCAAAACATCTGAAAAAATGAATAACTTGTACTTAAGTCACTGTTTTGACTGGGAATAAATACATGAAGAGTGCAGAGTCTCTGATTTTGCACAGTACTGTAGATTAAAAACTCTGTTTGTTAGGAATCTCAATTTCTCACAGACACTTAAGGCACAGTCTTAAGGCGTTGCTTTTATGCAACCATGTTGTACAACAGAATACTTTATTTTCAAAGTCGGTACAAAACCATAAATGAATAGTGGAATAGTGGCTGGAACTGCCATTACACTGTGGGAGATGATCTTTCCCACTTGATTAGCAGCAGGTTGTGACATCCTGTTGAGAACAGATCTTAAGTGATTACTTTAATGCAGTAAATACATCCAGCATTCTAGCAATGAACAGGAGCGATGCTACATCCATAGTAACAGAAAAATTGTGAAATGAAACATAGTCACCACTGCATTGTATTAGATGGTGATTATATGCCATACAAAGTGTAACATGTTGACCATACAGTGTACTTTTACAACGTTTTGCAGTAAGCTGTTTTCATGGAAAGGAAAAATGGACCTTGTAACTGGACGCCACTGCTGCAAGTCAATGAGGCATCTATACACTCACCAGTACAGTAATACACTGGTGCAAAAACTGGAAAACATAATGCGTAAACATGAGAGGTATTTTGCCTGAGGACTTCACACTGGACGTTTGCTTTGAATACTTGGTACACTTGGTATTCTGACCAGAGCATTTGTGTTAAAAGCATTTAGAATATATGGTTCATCTTAGTTTTGCACTGCTACTTTTTATAAATAAGTAACAATATATATTAGAAATTCCACACAGTGATAATCATTAAATAATCGAATGTCTGTCAGCTAAAGGATATCTGATTCAAAAAGAGGAGGTTTAAAATAAAACTTAGATTTTTGAATTTAACCCTCTTAAAGGACTATTCTAGAGTTTTTCAACATAATATCTATCAGCTGCATCACATAGTGGATTACCACAGACAATACTTTTGAGAACATCATTACAATAGAAGCCAATGTGAAACTGCAAATTCCACCAATAAAAGTTTAAGTGAAACATATTTTTGTAGAATACTTTCATGAGTTCACAAAAAATGAATGTGTTCTACAAAAAAACATAATCTCTTTAACTGATCCTTTCAGAAATGGGACTAGTTTTCCAGAGAGAGGATTTTGTAGTAATAGGTAACCAGTAGTGGTGTGGGTGGAGTTTGACATGTTCTTCCCTGATCGCCACGAATACCAGAAAACCGTAGTGAAAGAGAAAGTAACTGGACCTGCTTTATTTACCAAGTTGCTCCAGTGCTCAAAAGTTGGATGAAGCTTCACAAAAACAGCTTTGATACTCGTGTTACATATATTTAAGAAATGTATTCATGGAATTCAGTAACTGCGCAATGGCTTCTATAACAAGTGAGTTTCAAGTCAATGGGCCTTCTGTCCTTTTCTAAGTATAGGGAAATGTGTCAAACTGACCCTGCTAACTGAAAATACAATACAGATGAAGCTAATAGAGATTGTTTTGAAAAAGGCTGGAGTATTCCTTCAACCACTGGAAAGCGTATTTTTGCTATTTGTATTATCTGACCAATGTTTATGTCCCTTAAGACCAATCTTTGGTTTCTGCTTAGAAATGTTTCAAACTGTACAAACACACAAGACCCATATCACTCTATAAATTGTATCATCAATCACTAATATAATAGTAATGCCACTAAACATTTTAAAGGAATCCTTAGTCTTGGACTGCCTACAGCTATAAGGTTAAAATTCCCTGCCCTAAATACTGACTCCTGACTGCTCCACATGGCCTGTATACTGTTTATACCAGTTCCTACTTGAAAACATTAGAAAAAATGCATAAGGACAGTGAGAGGTTTGAAGGTAAGGTGAGCTTGTGAGCGAGAGAGGTAAAGCGAGGAAATGGGAGAGAGCAGCACAGCATTTCTTTTGTGAAACAAGCCCTCTTTTTTAAACGAGTCCCTTTTGTGTCATGTTTGTCCAGTCCTATTATCACCCCCCTTTTGTGACCGCCAATGCAGTCAGCATCTCTTTCCACCCATTGCACACTGTTCACCTAATCCCCCTCTACGCTCTAGTGGGGCACTCCAAACACAGGCCTGGTCAGAGGTCCTCTGTGTTTTTCCACCGAACACACTCCTGTTTGGAGCCCGATGACTGGTTATCTAGTTACGCCAGATCCATCATTTGTCCAGTCTACTTAACTGACACTGTACTTAATATTTGATCAACCACTACTACCAGTGCTCCACTTTGTATCCCTGGCATTGTATTTCTGCTGAAAGTAAATGCAAACTTGACCATATGAACTAAGTGGAAACTCCTTTTAATCTTGTTTTTGTCTTAAGGACTTACATATTTTACAATGATTAGATGAAACTCCTTAGAAAGAAACCATATTATTATGATGCTGCTCAAGGACTGTTACTATAGTGCACTGAAATTGAATATCCATATCATTGCTGTCATAAGAAAATCTTGACCATGAAACACTAACTTTACACAAGAGGAAAAAAGTTTTTTGTTTTTTTTAAAACCTGGACCAATATCCGTTGGCCACACCATTACCCCATGTTTTGGGGACAATAATTCATTTCTGATATTTTATTCTTATTGTCATTCAATTCAAAGTTCATAATGTGGATCTCATAAGAAACTAGTGGTGACACTGTATACCCTACCCACCCGAGAGCACTAAGGAAAAAAAAAGGAAAAATAGCTCTTAACTTATGTTAATGTAACTTAAAAACTTGGAATTACAAGTTCACTTATGACAGCAATGATATGCTCACCCCCTGATTATTCGCATGAACTGTTCCTAAAATAATTCTAAATTTGACAACCTTCAGGAACCATCGGCGTGCCTCCAATTTCAAACTCTTAAAAGGTTTGTGGCTTCAGATGTCATATCTGACAGGCATGCTGTGCCAATTCTTTCATGACAAAGTTAGACCTTTCTCCTCATTCAGATTCATGGATCTGACTTTAGAGATTTCTCCTCTGACTGTGAGTGTAAGAGTACCAAGCTCACAATGATCCATATACGAAGCTCCCTGATGAGACACTACATTCTGCCTACTCAACTGTCAATGCACAGTGACTTCAAGAAGACTTCTTCCCTCAGTGTAGCTGTCCTCCGAGTATTGGTTTCCACTTAAGGAACGAAGGCACAAATGAATGATGGATTGAAGAAACTGAAGAAGGAGCAGGAGAAGAACACTGAAGAAGTTCATGTTGCTGTCAGTGTTTACCGGTGGGCAGCTTCAACCAGCTCAAGTCATCTGACCTTAACAGCGAAGAGAAGAGCACAATGTGATTCAGACTGGCAGAGGATTTTGCTTCTAATCACCTAAACTAGGGTATGATGTGCTTGTCCATGTACTGTCTATGTTCTCTCTGGCCCCAGCAAACTGTAAATGCCTGTAATCTAACACTGCCCGGTGTGGTGTTTCAAACATCTATTATTGGGCACAAACTCTTTGTCTTGTAATATGTTGGCCATGTAGGTGTCCTTGGGTCACTCACTCTGCTTCCGCCTTTGTAATCACTTTCCCCGCTGCGAACCTTTCGGCCACGGCCGAAACAGCAGGTTCAACGTTCAAGCCTGCTGTAGCCACAACCTCATCATCTCTGAAATGAGGGGAAAAAATATTATTATCAAATATATATTATTGCCATTTATAGTACGAAGTCATGTAGAGAACTGATATTTTGCGCTCCTTACTTGATGTAAAATGCTAAGAACTTCATGTCCTCAAAGCGACCTTTCAGTACTAAATCAGTGTATCCCTCGCCATACCCTGCACATTATGGACACAGAACATAGAATCAAATTCTTAGAAATGCATGAAATAACTACAGCTTTTCAAAACCCTTATGAGGTTTTCAACAAACAAAGGCAGGTTTTGCATTCATAGATGGCTTCTGGATACTGAAGGATAATGCTGTTAACAAGAAATAAGTAGTCCTCAATTAAAATGACACAATTCTATGTCAAAAGCATTTCTTATCTTTCTTCTAGGGATCAGAATCGGCAGATTTTTGCCTGAACCATGAAATTGGCAATCAGCCAATTGTTTTTATTTTGGCAGATCTGTGTTGCTATTATGTAAATTACATGAGTCAGAGAAATTCACTCATACTGTATTTGAATGCTGCTGCTACACCTATAGCAAAATATTGTAGCATGACTATGCGTGTTATTTAAATAGCCAATTATTTTTGCTCTTTAAATCATGTTATTCAAATAGGCAAGTGATTTAAAATTGAAAGACTTAGAGTGGGAGCTTGGCCCATTAAAAAGCAAATAATGTTGTTAATAATACATTTGTCTATTAGAAAGTACAGGAAATGAGCTAGTGTGTTTCATGTGCTCATTCAAACCAAACAGTGTGAGCTTCAGATGAAAAAAAGGCTATTAAAAATCGTCCATTGGCCAATCTAGCTGTAAAGAAATCAAAATCAGAATCAGCCATAAATGTCATGAATCATGATTGTGCATCCCCACTTTCTTCAGTAAATATTTTAGCAATGGCAAAATGCAGTTATAGAATATAATAGAGAATGTGTGAATGCCTCATTGAGCAGCCTCATCTCTGAGTGAGATCTGTTAATTTTCAATAACGATGTTGGTGGTAGATGTAATTGTTATTTACATCATGCTGTTTGTGCGCTTAGCTGTTATGCAAAAAGCATTAACTCAAAATCTGTCTTTCTTTAGTGCTCACACTTAGGGAAAGAGAAACTGAGTCTTTATCTAAAGAACTAGACATACCTGCATATCGAATGGTCTGCCCCAGCAGGACGGTCCAGTAGAATGGCACAGTGTTCAGAGCGACTTGTCTGCCCAGCATGTTCAAAGCAGCAATCCGTCCTAATAAATCACACACAATTCAGCAGTGAAACCATCAGATTTTTATTGTAACGCCAGAGTGACTTCTATCATTATAATACATGTCTATGTAATATTAAAAAGCATGATTGGTGTTTTCTCACTCAATCCTTCAATTAACAGGCTCAGCACTACTAATGATATGGTACTAGACTTTTGTTCACATTTTCTGACAGTACTCAGTAGAAATGAGAACAGCACGCTTGTAGTTACCTTGTGCCTGTGCTGTTTGCCAGTGGGCAACACTGACGCTCTGGTCTTTGATCATTTGGAGAGGAAAGGAGGTTAGATCTCCTGCACAGTAGACATCTCTTACATTCGTCCTCATGTACTGTAAAAAAAAATAATAATAAAAAAATAATAAATAAAGTGCTGCATGTGACTGCATGACAATACACTCAATACTCTATTGTATACACCATGTATATGTAAACAAAGCTTTTTTTCTGCATCGAGACAAATGTACTATATAGTTTAATGTATGACTATAAAATGAAACATGTCATAACACTCACCTTATCCACAGTGACATAGTTCTTAGAGTCCATCTTGATCCCACTTCCTTTAAGAAACTCTGAGTTAGGTACGATCCCTTGTTAGACAAAGAAAAGAAATATATTTTTCAACACCACTGAATGTAGCAGCGACGCATTTCAGAAAAAATACACATATTTAGCCAAATGAATTTGGCTTTACTGTCACTTTGTGCAATATATTCTTAAGTTTCACGTACCAATCCCTACAAGTAACACATCAGCTTCCACAGTGGTGCCACTCTTCAGCACTACCTCTTTAACCTAAAGAAATAAAGACAAATATCACACTTTTAGTTTTACATTACTAACTAGATGGAAACATATTAGATGGAAACTTGTTAGTTTATTCGTTTAGCTCATACTCATACAAAAATGGGAATTGTTTTTTCTTCTCTTAAGATTTTTCTCAGAAACCTTGAGCTTTTTTTACCCTTCCGTTCTTGCCCCGGACTTCAGTGACACTGTCATTCATGTAAAACTTCACGCCCCTCTCTTCCAACACCTGTATGAATTTATACACCAAAGTAAACAGAAATCAGCTTCTACAAATCTGTATTCTGCTCTCCTTTGCTTCACTTTCGAAGTAAATAACAGATTTTTATCAAAACACATTATTGGAAAATACTGGCTCCTCTCACTCACCGTCATGGTGAACTTCCCTATCTCTCGCCCCAGTGTCTTCAGATAGGGCAGCTCACTGAAGCCAATGATAGTGATGCTGCTAGCCTTATCGATCATATAGGATGCCACCTCCATGCCTGCAAAATCAGAGAACGCAGTCAAGATTGTATCAAAAACTAGGATTAGACAGTTTACAAATATATGTCCCCAAATCTATACACTTGCATAAACTTTACAAAGACATCATTAACCTTTTAACATTCACAGGCCCTTTAACATGCACAGACCAATAGTTACTGAATAATAAGCCTTACAATGTGGACCTACATAGGAGCCTAATGAGTTAATTCCAAATAATGGTTGAAATACAAATCTTTAGCTTTGTACCATATCAAAATTAGGTTCTCAGATTCATGTTATAAGCCAGCTCTCTTTGACATAGCTTGTTGGCAATAACAAGACTTTATAGCAGTGTTTCCCAACGCTGGTCTCGCTTGGCACACTTGATCCAAATAATCATTTAATTAACAAGTACATTGTCACTTTAAGTGGCTGTGTTAGAGAAGGAAAACTGAAAAATGCATTGCTTAAAAGCATGAAGTTGTTGTTCTTACCAACGAAGGAGGTGCCCACAATGACTGTCCTGCAGCCCATGCAGGCATTATGAATGCGGTTGGCATCCTCTGGTGTCTCCAGCATCAGCACGTTCTTCAGCTCTGCCCCGGGGCTGTCCAGCTCCTTAGCCCTGAGAAACAAGTACTGTTTACTGAGAAACAAGTACCTTTTCTTTAACCAGAGCTCATACTGTGTGGGCTAAATGAACACTTAAAACACACTAGCACAGTTCCTTTACTTTTTTATCGCCACTGTCATGATATATATAATCTTATTTGCTCTTTAAGGGACTAAACTGGCATTTTAAATTTGTAAATGAAAAATCAGTCGCATCTTTAAATGACATGAACCAAATAAAATGTTACACTGAAAGTAAGAGGCATCTGGTTATTTAGCAGAATGAGTCATGTACAATAATGCTACAACATTTTGCTATAGGTATAGCAACTATGAAATCCCCTGCCTCACATTATTTATGTCATAAATCTGTAACAGATGAGCTGGAATAAAAATGAGAAGCTGGCTAATTGCCGAACTGCATGTTTACAGAAAAAAATCTGATTCTGATCATTGACATAACTGATTTTTGTTTGTAGGTTTGTGTACCATTTAAAATGTCAGCAAATGTTAGTTGTCAGCTAACGTGTGAATATTTGATAACAAACTTGCCAGTAGAAATGCCCCAAAACTGTATGAAAAAAATTCTTGCTACATTAATATACATTAAAGTTTTTCTTGCTCTCCTATTACCCTTTTATAGATACAAGATTTTGTTGCAACAGTGATATTACATAATGCGAAAACAGGGATTAATACTGGAACACACCAGGTACTCACCTGCAACCTGTTGCAACAAGGAGCTGGTCATAGAACTCTGTGGTGCCATCATTAAACGCCACTGATTTCTTGTCGGTGTCTATTGACAAAGCCTGGTATGAGGAGAAGAAAGGGTTTGGTGCATGCAGCCCAACATGAAAGAAACGAGGGAGCAGTATATTTATCTCACCTCTTTTTTCAGCCACACTTCAATGTCATACTTTTGGTAGAATTCCATTCTCCTGAGCAAGATGCTGTCACTCTTAACGTTCATCACCTGGAACCAAACCCAGCAAAGGCACAGGTTTAAAGAATAAAAAAATCAGTTGCCTTAAAAATATTGGGCCTCATTCACCAACAGTTTTTAAGAATAATTTTTTTTTTAATCCACTTACACAGTTTTCACAAAGATTCTGACATTCACCAGTGTTTTCTTATCTGGGATTTGTTCTTGAGTAAGAACAGAATCTACACACACTCAAGAGCACAAGGGTGTGAACAGTTCTGTGGTTTAAGAACATGTCATGAATCTGACGTAGACTTTTCCTTAGGACTTTTCTCAAGAACACATTTAAGAAAAGACTTAGGAAGATATTGGGGAATGAGGCCCAATATATATATTAATATATATTTACATTTGTTATATTTACATTTACATTTAAATAATAAAGGTTCATCAAGCATTCAGTGAGAACCACTAATTGGCATTTGTCACGGTGGCTCCTTTTGTTTCTACAGAGGCTTTTCAAAGACCGGCTGCTCTGGCTCTTTGGGTTTTAGATTCTTACTTTACACATGTTGGTGTGTTTCGTTAGAAACACCACATGTGCATGGAGCATAAAGAATGAGTACGGTGGCTCAAACATTCAGGCTGAGTTTGTGAAAGAGACTTTGAATGAAAAATGTCAGGAAATTTTTCTGATCTCATGTATACAATTTTAGATTTTTATACATTTTGAAATAGTAAGTTGTTACTACAGCTAATTCTGCGGTGTGGATTAGCTGAAAAGTGTTCTTTTTGTGTAATGTCTGATAACTGTACATTTTTTCATTCAGAAGACCCTCTACTAGTAACAACGATGGCCAGTTTGACTCATTTACTTTGAACAATTAAAAGAGGAGCGTATGTGATGTTGCATTGAAGCAGTTATTTTAAGAAGAAAAAGCTTTTTTTCCATACATATCTGGTAATCAGCATAAACAGCACATCACAGCCATACCTTACTAAGCCTGGTTTTGTCATATGGAAGGAGGTCATCTCTGGTCACCATAATGATTCTTCCCCTGTAGTTCTCCTGCCTGAGGATCTCTGCACATATTACTGAGGCACAACCTGCAGAAAGAAAGATGATAGTGAAAAAACTCACAGCATGATTATCACATCATAAGAATATCCAAGTATTTGTATTGGACAAGGGGACATAGAAATAATCACATTAGGAGCAGAAGATTACCTCATTAATTGTTATAATGTATTGCTTTTTATTTTTAAGTACAATTTAGATGTTTACTGTTTAATTTATAAGTAATTGTTCTCTTTTCTCTCTGCATTTCACTCTATTTTATCAACTGTGTATTTTGTATTTTTTTTACCTTTATTATATTTTATGTTCAGCTTTTTCCTGTTTTGTACATTTTGTTTGTTTTTAATCTGTCTGTAAAGGACACTGTAAACACTTTAAACACTGTAAGTGTGTAACCTATACAGCACTTGTAAAAGGTGCTATGAATAAAAAGTGCTATAAATAAAATGTATTATTATTATTGTAGCTGTAGTACGTTTTTAAAAGGTAGGATGCAGCACTTACTTATTGCGCTTGTTCTCACCTCCTCCTAGTAGAATCACAGTATGTTTCACTTCAGGATCTCTGGCTCCCATCTTCTTCACTCTCTTGGCCTGCCCTAGAGCCTGCACACAATTCATTTACAATCTACAGTGTATCAATCTGGCATATTACAAAAAGCAAATATCATTTTAAGATGACATACTACAACATTAAACACTGGAATTGATACATGTATTAAATCCAGTCGCCCCTCAGACTGGGTAAATTGCATACATGTTCACATAAATAGTGTTATTTCTTGTCAGGCTGAAGAGCTCTGCTCACCTTTTTGTTTACGGTCACATACACTCTTCTGTCCAGAATTTTTACCTGTCAACAGAAAAAAAGCCAAAACAGCTTGGCATCAGTATGAATATGACTCTGTGGATCATGAAAATGTGGACATTCTCTGACAGTTTAATGATCCAGTTGATCCAAAAGAGCCTGTTACCTATTGTCATATCCACATTCTAAAGCCCACAGCATATCTGGAACAAACACACATACACACACAAAAATGGCTTCCAGGTTGAAGGTCTTCAACATAATGCCCGAAGGAGAGCCGTTGTTTTTCAAAAACTTCAACAAGAAACTATTAAGTCATAATTTTACTTGCCATCAATACAATATCGTCATCAACTTCAGCGCTTTAAACAAAGGCAAAAGGATATGCAGAGGCTTTAGATGGACATGAGGACTAATATATAAACTACACACTTAAAAGTGATGTTTTTTCAAGGGTCATTTAGTAAAGAAAATGGTTCTATATAGCACCATGAACACTCAAAAACCCTTTGCATGATTAAAGGTTTTTTTAATCGTGAAATGGTTCTTCAGATTGATGAAGAATGTGCTGTAGATGGTTGTATTTAGTACCTTTTTAGGGTTCTATTTTACTACTTTTTCTACTTTAAACATGATTGTGGCTTTTGGTGATGCTGTCGCTATTTTCTTAATGCAGTTCATGTGGTTGTTGTTTCTGCATAAAGCTACTACAATGATTAAGCATCCCTCGCAAAGAACCACCACGCTTTATATTTGTCTCAATAAAACATGGTATCAAAGGTATCCAAGACATTGGATAACTTATGATATCCAATACCATCTATGAGTATAGATATAATGACTTTGCTTCATTTACACATCACCACTTGTACAGTGCTAGGTGACAACATCATTCTATATTTTCTTTAGCCTCTAAAACTCTAAAGGATCTTAACTGAATAATTAGAAACCATCCAATTTTGATCCTAAAACCTACCATCAAACAGCCCTCCAGGAACGCTTCTAGCAAACTTTTTTAAATCATAAATTATCATAAACATGACACGAGTAACGCTGACAGTACCTTGTGGCAGGTCAGGCTGTCCATGGCCGGATACTCCTCCATATCTCCAGTCTTCACGTTGAAGCAGGCACCATGCCAGGGGCAGCGTACCCTGTGACCCACCAATACTCCTGTCAAAGAAACAGAACAAAGATCAGTTGGTCTGACACATGATTGTGTCAGACCAACACTCAACACAAATTATTGGTAACTAAACACTACAGTTCAGAGGGCGCTCTGTCTTTCACGTCTTACCCGTGCTCAGAGGAGCACCGTAGTGGGTGCACTGGTTACCAATGGCCGTGTATTCCCCGTCACACCTCACCAACAGGATGTTATGGTCCCCAACATCCACATCCATCATCCTGAGGGATGCAGAAGACAGACATTTTTGTAGAGCAAGACTACTGTTCTTGTACAGATAAACTACTGTTTAAAAGGTTGGAATTACTTGTCGATTCTGTGTTAAGTTATATCCAACAATAAATTACGTAAGGTTTAAATATCATAAACAACAAACCAAAGCCTCAAAAATTGATCATCACTTTTGAAGAACAAGGCATTCTGGATATTACCTTTATTATAACTTCATGGTTAAAGCTATACAGTTTCTGAGTCATTTCAGAATCATCTACAACTCTGGGCACATCTAAGAAGTTCATTTTTTACAGCTTCATAGCTACCTATTAATTATTTGAAACCTGTGAATTGTACTTAACTAGCATATTAGAATAATTTCATACATTTTTCTCTAACAAAATTTTTATTTTTTTTATAAGCATTGATTCTAAACTTTTGAAAATTGCCTGTATTGTGTTGTGACTAGCATGTTAGCTTATGGCTAGAGTGTTATATCAGACTATAAGGCACAGCTTTTGTATCAAATATTGTACTTATATAATGTTGAATGTGATCATAACTCAAAATGGAAACATTAACATATTAATGTAAATCACATTTTCTAACACAGTTTTAACAATAAATGGTATCAAACGCTGGAGTTAATGCGCAACTGCTAATTCACCCGAAGGTTGGCGCGCAGACTGCCGGTCACATAGCAACGCAAATAACATCTTCCCTAGCTAGTAGCTAACGAAAAGGCAAAGATACAGATTTAAGATGAACATCCATAATTTGGTGACAAATGGACTTATATGCATTTATAAGCTCTCCAGCTGGTTTCCTGATTTGTTCAATCTGCAACAAGAAACTGTCAAACACTAAAAGGTTGTGAAGCTGAAGTCAGCTTCTCATTCATCAGCTTCTTGTTTGAATTTTCCTGTTCCACCTTAAATAGTGCAGCAGGTACATAAAAAAGTCTCATAAAAAAAGTCGAACATTGAGAGACATTTTACAAGCAACACTTCCACTTTTGAGGAAAAGTTTCCTGCTGGAGATGCGAGAAAAGCATCTATAGCTGAGCTAAAGCTTAAAGTAGAGCAAAGTAAGCCTTATATTACAGTTTTATATTATATTTGTTAGCCTTTACTAGTACATTAGCACATGCTGAGCCATATTTACAGCCAAGATGCTAAAATGGACATAAAATGTTGTGGCTCCCAGGGTGCTTTGATTTTTGTTGAAAGGACAAAATGGCTCTTCTTAACAATTGGGTTTCTGACCCCTGTGCTAAGGTAGTGTGAGATAATGTAAAATATTAACATAAACACTACAAGAACATACAATGTCCTACAGGGTTTTTACACAAATACATCCTTCTACCTTATATGGTATGAAGTTAAATAGATGTGTCATAACACATCCATAGTTTAGTACTAGGACTGGCTGTAATTTACCAGAATGGATGAAATGGCAACATGAGGCGAAACAAACAAGCAAAGCTCTTCAGATCTGATGGCACACTGAGAGAAACACTTCCCCCTCGTACTGCATTTACTTAGTCAATGAAAAATACATTAAGCATAATAGGCCTCACTCTCCATCCTTGAGATCGGACTCCATGCACACGGCCGCAGTCGCTTCTTCCTCGTCTTCCTGTTGGTCAGCATGATGCAGTTCTTCTGGGAACACAGCACACTTCTTTCTACCACACTGATTTCACAACAAACTTTTAGTAGACTTTTAATAAAATACCTTTGCTGTGATGGCACTGAGGAACCGCTTTTAGTTCCCTAAAGAACAGATGGCTTTAAAAAAGTTTAAAGAACCAATTATGTAAAATTTCTCTACAAATTAAACAGTTTTCCTAGAACCATACGTCCAAGCCTAGAACCATTTATGAACTTTTGTTTTTAGGAGGCTCAAATGAAATTAAATTTGAATATTTTGTTCACACAAACAAATTGAAGAAAGGCAAACATGTTACTTACTCGATTTCTTCTCAGACATCAGAGGATTTGTTTAATTAGAGAGGACAACCTTTGTCCAGCTTTTTTAAAACCAACTCTTTCACAATAGTGTTCTCACAAAATCAAGCCCTCATGGCTGCTGACATGGCTAGTGCAGATGTCCTTAAGCCAGGAGACCAAAAAAGTCCCTTCGAGATTTCACTGTTGAGCTGCGTGAACTCGCACATGAAGATAGTTACCCAAAGCTCTCCAAAATAAAGAAATATATGAGTTTCTACAAGGTAAAATCCACTGATGCAGGGTACTGCTTGATTAGCCGGAGAGACTGGGTGAACTGCATATGCAGTGTTCAGTGCTGTTAGCTCTGCCATTGCAAGGGAATAGAGAACGGCTGACCAAGCAACAGCTTCCAACAATGACCATACACGCACAAACACACACACAGAGCAAAGTGTGTGACGCTGCATTATCTTGCATGAAACACGGCTGCTGTGTAAAGCTTCTCCTTTGAGGAGACGCCCTTCCAGGCCACATATAAAGAAATGGACTCAGTCCAGTATGTGAGTGGCAGAACAGAGAGCATGGTGTGCCCCAAGCTATTGACTGAAGAACTGAACAGCACAATGACTTTGTATAGACATGGTCCAAAAGGTCAAGTGACTGGATCACTCAGGGTTGGGCCAGTTAGATATCTGCTTTACAAGGATTGCACATTAAACATGGCACATTGATAATCTATGTATGTATAAACAAACACGTTTAAGCCATTGAAGAACAGCTTATATTTGATTATATTTAGTCACAGATAGATAGATAGATAGATAGATAGATAGATAGATAGATAGAAACACTAAAAGTCAAACTTTATAGTTTTAAAATTGTACATATTTGAATTTCTATTTAAAACTGTACTATCTGAAAGGAGACCATCAGGACTGTTTTATAGCATGTCATCCACGCCTCTTCACATGGGAATTAGACGAAGAGCAGCACAAACATGACCACCAGGGGGCACTGTGCTCCTGTCCAAAACACTCACCATTAACGCCACACGATTTCTGGGAAAAAGTAACCTAATGGCACTCTGAATGTGTTTCAGTAGCTGTTCCACTCCAGAGGCATAAATCGCTCACTGGCTGACCTGCCCCTCAGGTTCAAACTGAAGTTGAGAAAGAGGCACTGAGCTGAAGGCGTTCAGCCCCCCCTGCACACCAGAGTAAAATTATGCCGTGAGATTTAACCAAACCGTCCGGGTTTGTCTTTTCAGCTCGTCGCTGAACCGCTCGGAAGCTGAACAACATGGCAGAGAGAGAAGCGCCCTGACAGAGATGCTCCGCTCCGGAGCCGCCTGGCATCCGTTCATCAGCTCAGCCGGACAGTAAGCAGCACTGACCCTTCTCACACTTCTCATCCTCACAGTCACAGACCGTTTTTTAAAGCGGTTTGACTTCATTAGACTACATTATTCAGTCATGTAGACGAAAGTCGGCTTCTCTTTCGCCCCCTTCTTGTTCGAATTTTCCGTTCCACCTTAAATGGTGCAGCAGTTACATTGTGGCGCCTGAGGCGTTATTATAATAACCGCTGCACCATTTAAGGTGGAACGGGTAATTCGAACAAGAAGCTGGCGGATTGGATGCCAACTTCAGCCTCGCAGTCTGTTTAGAGGTAAATCTGAGGTCAGCTGCGAAGACATATTTGAGATTACATCACTGACAGCGAATGAATGCAGGACTATTAGTTAGACTCGTTAGCCGTTATGCTGTGTCTGAAACCTTCCAGATAAGAATGTTAAAGAATACTTAACTCCGGTTAGCTGGCTAACGTTAGCGTTTCATATCCATACTGTAATATACAAGACCTGAAAGGTGGACGGCTACTGAATGTTTCTAGAAGAATGAAAATGTATTAAGTCATACGACAGAGCAGCTATAGGGCGGCACAGGAACCTGAACATTCAGGTATGAGGTGTTTTCACCTTTGGTGAGCGTTTCGTTGAGTGTGAACGAATGTAAAAGGTTTGACGACATTAGATGGCGATGTTTACAAATGACTGCAGTTACGCAGTTCCTGTTTATGCTTCACTACGCCAGATTGTGACCTGCCTAATGCAGGATTACACTTACAGTGCATTGTATTTATAAGTTAGAAGAAGTGACACAGGTCATTTCCTTCTCTGTTGACTGTTAACTTTTTACATGTTAATACTAAACTGCTGTTCACCAGCGTACAGAAGTCTGACTGAGCTGCAATTTGCTGGGGATATTTAATCAATTAAATGTGATTATTGTGTATTAGTGCATGCTGACGCTTTGTTTTTATATCTTGCGTGTTTAGACCCTCTGCCCCTTCATCCAGGGCGACTGTGGGGTTTCCATGGATACCGCCACCCTAGCCCAACAGGTGGAGAATGTGGAGCGTAACATTGCGTTCCTACAAAAGGAGCATCAGGTCCTCCTGACCGGCCTCTGCCTGGAGATCCGTCAGCTGAAGAAACGATGTAACGGTCTGTCACTTTCTGTCACATCACTTGATCTGGCTGGGCTGGTGTATCTGTCAGGGTCAGGCTTCATACACACTGTATGGCCAGAAATATGTGGACACCATTCCAGTTAGTTGGTTTAAATATTTCAGCCTTTTGTTAACATGCATTCGCAAACACTAGCAGTAGAATGGGTCATGCTAAAGAGTACCACTATCATAGGATGCTACTTTTCCAGCAAGTCAGTTAATCCAATTTCTGCCCTGCTAGAGCTGCCTTGGTCAACTGTAAGTGCTGTTAGTGTGAACATCTAGGACAGTGGTCACCAACCCTGGTCCTGGAAAGCTACCTTTCTGCAGATCCTAATTCCAGCCACAATTTACCATACCCGCTCCAGCTAATCAGGCTCTTCCCAAGTCCTTGATTTGCAGGTTCAGATGTATTAGAGTTAAATAAAGGGCAGGGCAGCTAAATGGATACAGATTATAACTAAGCTCTGCAGGAAGGTAGCTCTCCAGGACCAGGGTTGGAGACCACCGGTCTAGGAGCATCAGCAGCTTAGCTCGAAAGTGGTAGGCCACATGCTGAAATGTGTAGCATGTAAAAGTTTTCTGTGCTCATTTGCTGAACTTACTACCATGTTACACACTGCCTCTGGAAGCAGCATCACCCCTGTCAGTGCCAAGTGATGGCTGGAGTGGTGTGAAGCACACCGCCATTAGACTGGAAACACACTGGGAACACGCTTTCTGGAGTTATGAGTGACGTTTTACCATCAGGCAGTCTAGGTTAACTATGTGGCAGCAATCTGGGGAAGGCCCTTTCTGGTTTCAGTGTGACATTGCCCCCGTGCACAAAGCATGCAAGAAATTGACTGGCTTGAATTAGAACACTGACTTCAACTAGGCCTTATCACCCAACAATCAGAATCTAACAGAAAGCCTTTTCGTGGAGAGTGGAGGCTGCTATAGCAGCAAATCATATTAATGCCCATAGTTTTGGAATGAGATGGTCAGCAAGTACATATAGATGTGATCCACACACTTTTGGTCATGTGGTGTGCTAAACGACAGTATAATGTCTTCATTATGATAAATTATGTTACCAAAAGCTTTTATAATCATGCCAGTGGTATTGTCAATTCTTTGAGTGACCAACTACATGTTTTATTAAAAAGAGGTTTAGAAGTGTCATTTTCAGCCTCCAGACTTGGAGGCCGAGGTTTAATTTTTACCTGCCCTAACATTACAGGGTAATTATCAGGCCCTCTCTGAGTTCAGTGATATCCAGGTGTACAGAAAACATTCATTTGTGCAGCATATGTGAGGTCTCCAACACTGGAGTTTGGAAACACCAATCTATGGGCCTTTAAAAGTTCTCTTTCCTTGTTTAGTATATCTGAAATGTATTGTAGTATCTTGCTTTCTGCTTAATGACATGGAGAAACTCTCTGTGCTATTTTATTCTCTAATTGCTCTCTGCCTCCTTCTGTGCAGATTTGAGTTGTGAGCTGAGCAAAAGGCCTCCTGGAAGAAGCAGTGAAGGTGATGGCCCTACAAAAGCCAGTCTTAACTACTTTACATACTGCACTAAGACATGTTTTTAATGCACATCTGTGCATAGTTGTAGATAAAGTGTATTACATGTGAGACGTTGAGAAGATGTGATTATGTCAGGATATGAGAAAAGAGATGGGGGCAAGGCTGGAAGCGAGTAAGAATGTGATTTGACAGAGAAAATGCAAAAGAGATGAAAGAGTAGCAGAGGCAGCAATGTGTCTCAAACAGAAATACTCCAGTTAGACTGTTGTCATAGGGCTCAATGATTAGCAGTCGTACATTTTAGATGTGCCTCATTATTACACACGTTATGGGGTAATACTGGATGGGCATTCTTCATTGTAAAACCTTCAGAGTAACGTTTCTGCCAGGCCATGTATAACTGCTGCAAAGACTATTTATATTAATTATCAGATCTGTAGTGGTGTGCCCCTAAGTGCCTTTGCACACACAAACACACACGTAGTTTCTGGGCGTGGGGATTTTAACTGTTTTGACAGGGATGCATGATGATATTGAAATCATATTGACAAGTAATTGCTTAAAAAAGATTGAACAACTGATAGATGTTTAGATTTGACTGATATTTCCAACCAAAATTTGTTGATTTATTTATTGTCTACCCAATAATGAATTTATGAATTTTTCTGCATTTGTAATCTTACAGAAATATGTCAAATTTCTCTGTAATGGTAATCCAAGTAGATGTAGTCCCAATTTCTATGCTTGATAAATGTTCATTTGTCAGCATCAGCAGATATATACCTGAAAATTTTTTTGTGTTGTTATGAATAAAACATGGAAGCTTTAGATTTGATTATTGTTGGTTGCTAGGAGAAGATTGTTGATGTTGCTTGATTTATATAGTTATTCAAAGGTGCTTTAAGTGTATGTGATTTAGTGTGTTTTACTACCAGCTGACCTACAGAACAATAATTTACAGCTTGCACTGTACAAATTTGTCATGTTTTTGTTGAAATATTTTGTTGAATATAGCTCCACTTAGATGTCACCAATTATTGTGAGATGCAATATCAGCTGATTGTTTACTGACAGTAGCTGTGGTCCAGGTGGGGTGCATTTCTAGACCGCTACATCGTCTAAGGCTGTTGTAATCGGAAGATAAGGAATTGAGGAAACTACTAAAATACTTTTTAGGTCTTTTGTTGCCCATAACCCTTTTGCGCATGTGTCTGACCCGATGAAAGTTCAAAGGAAATGCTGGCAGCTGAAATCAGCTACTACTCACTGTCATTAAAGTTCATACATACACAGTACACTGTTTCTTTAGTTGGTCTCCGTTTAAGAGAGTGTACATTGAATGCAGGGTATGAAATGCACCTGCTTTCAGTGAGTTTAACCGTTTTTAGATAGCAGGACAGAAATTAATTAAAAAGAAATTGTTTTGCCTGCCACATGTTACAGAAATTAGCATTCTGCTTGCCAGCTTATTATCATTCACATCAGAAGTATTTTTTCCATTAAATTTTGCGGAGGAAATAATGTTCAACTCCTATCTGATGACATGACCAAGTGGCCATGGTGTACTATTCCTTTTTTTGTTATATAATACAATTAGGAGCTTTCGTAGGAGAGTCCTACTGAGAACCCACCTTTAGCTGCAGCCTAGCTTTTGGAACACAGCTGTTCTGTATCATTCTATGTTGCATGTTCAATAAAAAACTTAAATAGAAGTTAGTTTGTTTCAAACTATTTCAGTGCCTTTATTGAACAACCAATTAAGGAAACAAATGCTAAGATGAGTTCAGATAGCAATATATCTGAATAACCACACCTAACCCTATTTTAAACACTATATTTATGCAAAACTTCCCCTGTACTATTCAGAAATAGCAGCTGAAGAGGAGTTGCTGCAGGCTCAGTTGTCAGAGATGGAGCAGCATTTGGCTGAGCAGGAGTGTTCCCAGAGGGAGCTCAGGGCCAATCTGCAGCACAAGGGGGCACAGGCGGTGGCACTGCAGGTGCGGTTGCGGGATGAGGAACGCCGCTTTTTGGAAGAACTGAAAAGGCGCAGTCACAAAATCACTGCCCTGAGCCGCGACCTCCGCAAACAGACTGACATTGCTGCCCAGCTCGCTTTCCAACTGCACTCAGCACGCTTCCGCCTCTACCACCAGACTGATGACGAGGAGGATGAAGGGGACACACAGGTAAGAGAAAGTACAAATGATGTATCCACATTGCAGACTCGATGTGGAACAAATCTGATTTTTTCAGGGCTGTGTGAACATTAAAATCAGATCTTTTCAATGCAACCGTACATCACACTTACTGTGCATATCAGTGACAAGCTGTGCACTTCCAGAGCAGATAATCTTTGCAGTGAAGCCTTGTTGTGAAGGTTTGTTCATTTTATTGCTACTGCGGTGATGGACTTAAAACACGTGAATCATGCAGTGACGTTTGATTTTGAGAAAGTGTGTATGAGGATACTTTCAGGATACATGTCTGTTCACAGTGATGACGTAAACGGGCCACTTACACATCAAAACAGAGAACTGATTGAATTTGATTTTTAAAAAATGGAATTTAGCTGTAAGGCTTGTAATGTTCAGCCAAAAATGAATGAGTGCTTGTCATGGTATGTGAGGACTTTTACTACCCTTTTTAACAAGCCCTTGTCCATTTCGCTTTGTCATTTCCCCTCAAGGGGGTCTCTCCATTACTTTATCAGCACAAGTGAAGTTAGTTAAATGAGACTTTGAAGGGGCAAGAAATCGAGTGGACACATTTCCCTTTTCAAATCCGAAAATAATGCCAGACAAAGCTGTTTATAATCCAACATTTCAAAAGCGCAACATTCGATTTGCTGGGCTTTAGGTTACAAACTACTCCATCTCTTGCGCAAGACAGCTAATATAACACCACCTTATTGAGCTAACTGGTTAGTTAGCATGCTAAATGCTACACATCTAACAAAGCAATTACTCACAAATGTTATTTACAAAGTTTGCATGGCTCTCTGAGCTAACTATATACACCGATCAGGCATAACATTATTGTGCACACATAACTCCTTGTTTCTACACTCATTGTCCATTTTATCAGCTCCACTTACTACATAGGTGCACTTTGTAGTTCTACAATTACAGACTGTAGTCCATCTGTTTCTCTGCGTACTTTGTTAGCCCCCTTTAACCCTGTTCTTCAGTGGTCAGGACCCCCATGGACACTCACAGAGCAGGTACTATTTGGGTGGTGGATCAGTCTCAGTACTGCAGTAACACCGATGTGGTGGTGTTAGTGTGTGTTGTGCTGGTACGAGTAGATCAGTTTTTAAACACCTCAGAAGAATATATATATATATATATATATACACACACACACACACACATATATATATATATATATATATATATATATATATATATATATATATATATATATACATATATATATATATATGTAGCATGTATATATATATGGTAATGCGGCACTGTACATTATATTTTTATAATCTTAGCTTACTGTCCACTTTTTGAAATAGTTCCTTTCAGTACTTCATTTAAGTCACTGTCCTTAAAAAGCACTGTTCTCCATGCACAGGAACCGGGCTGTTCTGGTAGTTCTCCCCAGGCTTCACCTGTCAGAGCAGAAGTGAGACACCGCAGCCACTCCTCAGCGCGGATAAGGAGGTCGGAGCGAGCAAGGGAGTGCGTGCCACGTGAAAGAGTGCTGGGGCCGGAGGAGCCCCGGTCTATGCCTGACCCCGCCCTCTTCTTGTACCCCTTCAGACACAGGCTCCTGCCTCTGCACACGTCACTGGGTGGACGCTGGAGGGAGGGGGGGCTATCAGAGAGGTCAGATGGTCGAAGGGGTAGATTAAGGACACGATCAATGAAAGATAATACTGGACCAGAGACTACAGAATTATAGGGCAACATTAAGATAAATGATCTTGCTATTAAAAGACGTGTGAGTTACACTATATTTCAGTTGTACAGTATCAGTATCAGTCAGTTCTAAAATGTCGGTCTTCAACGACCATATCTATGGCAACCTGATTAACCCAGAATAACTAATCAAATTTATTTGTAATCATGCACTACTTACTGCACCTTGTATTACCCATTCGTGTATATCAACTTTATTTATGATATGTAAAAATGCCACAAAACAAAGGGATAAGATTTTGTATAGTTATTCCTTGGATAAACAGTATCCTCTGTAGTTTTTGGATTACCTGTAATTTTCATACTTCTACTCACAATTAGATTTGGTATCGTGTGACCAAAAGACTGAATTTAATATGATAAATTAAGTGATGGTTTGATTGATTTAAATAAAGATTTTTGCTTATGCAAGCTTAGAGAATATATGGACCAGATGAAATTTAGATTTGAGATATGGACATTAAAGGGGGTCCACTGATGTTCTAATATGGTGCCAGAAGTAGGTTGGTGCAATAGTACCGGCCAATTAAATAAATAAGTATAGGCCCAAACAAACTAAGTAGTCAGTGCTCCCCTCCAAGCATACTGAGCTGTTCAGTTGTACTGAGCTTCACAAGCATTGTTTTGGAAAGATGAGGTTGTCTAAATACATGAGTTTCAGAGAATGCACACATTAAATCTTCCCAGGCTGTAGCAAGGAAGATACATATAGCAGGGTTAAAACTGGCAAACACTGGGGAAAAAATGCCTTATCTGATAGGTAAAATCTAACATAAATGAAATAGTTTTAAATATCACAGTCATTCACATGAAGACAAACAGCAGCTGATCTTCTGATTGTCCAGTTAACTGTAGACATTATATGTATATAGTTTAAGACCACAGACTAAAAGAGGACCTAAGATGACTGACATATTTATGCGTCTTGTAAACTTGTCACAGACACAAATAGATGCTGTAAACTGGAACCACGCTGTCAAAGTTTACTGTCAGTTTTTTTCCAGCTTAATAAGCTGAACAAGTAGTGTGGTATGTTATCTAAGACACAATAAAATTACTCATATTTGTTATTTCTTTGTCAGCTTTATTGTCTGCATCACTTTTTATCCTGCTTTGACAAACTTTTACAATGAAATAAATACTGATGCTTTTCAACACTTCCTGGAACAGCGAACAGCCCAAAGTTCACATTGAGCATAAATATCTAAATTCATGTTATCATTTTTAGCCAGTGACATGCCCATATAAAAACGTCTGGGTCCAAGACTTTTTTGCATATGGAAAGAATAAATAGCATTTTCGAAATTTGCCTCTATTGTGCTTTGTGATAGACACAAATGTTCTCAATCCAGTTCATTGTGTCCCTTTTTCAAATGTCCTCCTTACGAGGTCACTAAGTAGCCTAAATGCAAATTTTGCTACATGCAAGTTAAGACATAAAACTGCATAAAACTGACACCAGGACTAGCAACCTGATCAAAATAACCCAGGCAAACAGGCAAACTTTGTCAAAAGTGGTTGTTAAGCCTGTTTAGCAATTCGACATACTGAACAGTGGGTGCTTTTGTAGAATAAAGTTGAAATATAATATTACACTTATTTATATCTGATGTCATTTCAATGTGCAGGAGTGTTAGCATACTGTACTTAACAACCTCATAATTCAGAGGATCCAGCTACACTTGGAGGAAAATGTACACGGTGCAAATTGGTGATTTTCAAATATATAGATGAGCCCCTATAATTTTTTATAGATAAACCCCTTAGACCCAGTTCCTTATATGGGCATATTGCCCACTACAAAATGATGCAATTTGAGGGGTCTTTTGGTCTGTTGTGATGGAAAATGGACTTAGTTTTCCATAAAAAATACAAAAGCCATTTGAATGTACTTGATGCCTTTATAATATCAGTAGAAGCCCTTGGCCCAATGAGGTTTTTTGCTGTTGACCATTAAGTGGTGCACGGCTCATTAATTACAGACTGTCAAACTTTGTGCGGCTGTATATGCACGAAGAGAGAAATAACAGCATGTTAGCAAGCATATTCATAGACCACGTTAAGCTCTTACTGTTTTGCTTAGGTTAACATTTATTTCCTTACTGCTTTTTTAGAATCTTCTCAGACAAATGAATGCTTCAGCATTCTGCTGTTACTGCGGCAGTTTGCCATAGCAACCAGCCTGGAGCAGCCGTGAGCCAGCAGTCGATTCAAAGGGGACAGAAAAAAGAGGTGTGTCTGACACAGACCTTCTCCCTATGCCTGATAAGCACAATGTAGAGGTGGAGCAATTACCAAAGCTATTTATATAGATGACCCAAGTGACTGAGCAGGTGCACGTGATGAATATATTGAACAGGATCCAGGAAGTTATGTATGTCACGTGATCCATTCATTCATTGGATGACAGATTGCCTCTATGTGGAGCTGGAGAGATGAGTTGGGATGCTGCTCGGGAAGAGAAGTGGGCTACACAGAGCAATGGGGGCCCCAGTCAGACTCCTCCTCCCTGGGAAAGTGTGTGTGTGTGAGAGAGAGAGAGAGAAGGAGGGGGATAGCAAGAGAGGCACACAATGAAGGGCAGAAGAGGATACAATCAGAGGTTGTATAACCTGTGCCGGAAAAGCAGGGAATCTATGCCTTGGACAATGATCTGCTTTCTCATTCTTCCCTAGAAATTCATGAACTGTCAACAAGCTGTGTTGAGGAGAAGATAGCATGGTGAGAACTGGTTTCTTTTCTCATAGCATTGTTTATTGGCATCTGCAGTCCTGCAGGTTTCTGTGCCATGGAACGGAATGCTGATCCATGGCCCGGGTAAACTTTTTGAGTCTGTTATGGTGTTTCATGCAAGTATTGTCTTCATTTGTTTGGAAGAAACTTCTACAACCTTTGGAATACTTCAAAACTGGAGGTATAATTAACTTCTCGCATTCAGGTGGACATTTTCATTTCATTAATAATGGCACTTTTAGATGGAAACAGGCTTATGTCTTCTAGAATTTGCTCTCTTCTTGCAGAAGAATTCATGTCATGTTTGTGCTATTACATACAGCCACGTGGTGCCAAACATCTGACCGGTTTCATCAGCTGTTAGCCTGGTCTGCTCTGCAACTGATCCCTACACACCAAAGGAAACACAACTGTCAAGGACACCCAGCAAAAGACTACAATGACTTGCAGCTAACTAGAATTCCAAGATTAGTTGTAGCAGGAACTCTTTCAGCACAGATTCTGTGAATGTAAATATTATCCAGAGTTCTCTTGCAAAATGGGAAACATACTTAAATGCTGTTACCAAGTGTCTCATTTTATCTGGGGTCAGGATGTTCCTGGCCAAACTGAGGAGCGATCTCCTCTTCTGTCAAGGGAAAACAGTGATGTTGAAAGCCTTTCTCCGTCTAAGACTTCAGCTGATGTGCTGGCATCTCCTGTCCTGGACCAAGACCACCTCCTTTTCCCTGATATAGTCCTGAGCAGTAACCTTCGAGCTGTCCTGGACAGAGAAGACTTAACCCAGCCATTAGAGCTTGTGTTAGCAGAGAGAGGGCGAAAGCATGGGGGGAATGATGGAATAGATCAAACTTATGAAGGTTTTGGAGGTGAAGATGATAGAGTGAGAATGTCAAACACAAGCATTGGTCAGCAGGAGCTCCAGTATTTGGACAGGAATCAGTTATGTGCCACTGAGAAAGAATGGCCATTACTGTCTTCCTTGTACTCAGAGCAGTGGCCTACAGAGCAACCAAATGCTGTTAATTCCACTTCTCAAACCCTGATCTACACACATGGACAGGGAACCGGAATTTGGAGTAATTCCATCTGTCAAAGTGTGCAGTTACTAGCACAGGGAAACACTAGCCAACAACTCATTTCTTCAGGGCCACAATCTGGCCAGTCACCTTTGTTGGAAAAACTTGCAAAGGATGCTACACAGACTGACTTTGACACGATTAAAGCAAGAGAGGGTGGAGCTCATATTGAGCAGAAAGAACACGGTCCCTCTGAACTAGCAAAGGGTTTTGCTCCAGAACAGATGGAGCAAAACTTGGTACAATGGGACATGAACCTAGCACAACTGGGACAAGAAGCTATACAGACAGCAGGACATCTGCTGTTAAATGTAGGTGAGAGCAAACACAGAGTTGTATGTTCAGGTAAAAATGTAGCACAGATAGATGAATGTGTAGTAGCAGTGGATCTTGAGGGAAGCCAACAAGTGGAACATTATTATATGACTCAAACAGAACAGGGAGAAGCATATCATAGAGAGAACATAGCACAGCCAGATGGTGATGAAATAAAAAGTGAGGCAGATATTGAAATGAGTCAAGATGGAGAACCAGACATAAAACTTAGAGACCATGAGCCATTATCTGCAAAGAATCCAATTAATTTACTGCAGGCAAAGCAACATGTTGAAAAGAATCAACAGGAGACCTCACAGACAGAACAGGTTAAGTTAGAGCAGGAGTCAGAAAGGAACCTTACACAGGTGGTAAAGGCCATGGACCAGATGGGCCAAACACTAGCGCACATAGAACAACATACTGCTGAGAATAGGCAGGAGGTTTTACCAAAAGAGCAAGACAGGATGGAGCTAAGAGCTGTTTTAGAAGAACAACATAACCAGAGGTCAGAAAGGCAGAACAAAGATCAGAATATGGACCAGACAAGAGGGGTTGTGGTGCAGATTCAACAGGAGGAAAACACATTTGGAAGACAGCAGGATCCTGAGCAGACAGCCATGGCTATTGACCAAGGAACAGACAAGGAAGAAACTGATCGCTTCACCCTGTTTGTGGTTGACAAGCTGTTCCTGGCCACCCCGAATATTACAGGTTTGTCCATTGTCATATAATTCATTCAAAATGTCAAAAAACTTTGATGTACACACCTTGGAAGTTAATGAGAATGTTTAATAGCGTGTATGTAATTTACCTTTTTTACATGATAGATGTTTTGCTTATTATGTCACACACAGGGTAGAACAGGTTAATTATTCTGTCAGCATTTATGAAGAAAGTGGATCAAAATTCTGACACGTGTGCCCCTTCTAGGTGTTGTAAGCAACTATCAATACTTTCCCATAGCTGCTGGCTGACTAATTACCCTGTTACTAACTCATATGATGTAATGTGCTGGCATGTGAATAAGGTGAACAGAAACACTGATTGACATATAACATTATATTTGCATCATTAGAGCATAAAAACATCAATTGGCTAATTCATGAGAGAGAAATATCTTTCCATAAATGCATTCTGTATTTTTAATGGGTTATGGACGATGGGTAAACCAGGCACGTTTAGGACACCTTTGTGAACATGCATTTTATTATATTACACAAAAACACACTGTTATCTTTTGATGTTCAAATTTGAAAGCCATTATTTGAAAAACATTAGAAAAAATGATCTTTTGAAAGAAGCTCCCTATAGGACTGAAATTTCAAACCTTTGATTTTAACGAAGGTGCACACGCCATCAATGACTTTCGGCATCTACACACATTTCAAGTCAGACTTCCAACACTGCTCAATGTCTTAATACTTCATTAAATGAAATTCAGAACCAGGCCAAAAAAGCCCTAGTCGGTGACATGTGGCTTGAACACCAAGAAAGCTGATCAAAGGAAATGCTTCAGGATGCTCATCTGTTAACTCCAAGTCAACATGACTAACCTTGTCAAATCGTAACTTACACCGATCAGGCATAACATTATGACCTTGTTTCTACACTCATTGTACATTTTATCAGCTCCACTTAACTATATAGGTGCACTTTGTAGTTCTACAATTACAGACTGTAATCCATCTGTTTCTCTGCATACTTTGTTAGCCCGCTTTTACCCTGTTCTTCAGTGGTCAGGACCCTCACAGAGCAGGTACTATTTGGGTGGTGGATCATTCTCAGCACTGCAGTAACACTGACACGGTGGTGGCGTCTTAGTGTGTGTTGTGCTGGTCTGAGTGGATCAGACACAGCAGTGCTGCTGGAGTTTTTAAACACTGTGTCCACTCGCTGTCCACTCTATTAGATACTCCTACCTTGTCAGTCCACCTTGTAGATGTAAAGTCAGAGACGATAGCTCATCTGCTGCTGCACAGTTTGTGTTGGTCATCCTCTAGTCCTTCATCAGTGGTCAAAGGACACTGTTGGCTGGATATTTTTGGTTGGTGGACTATTCTCAGTCCAGCAGTGACACTGAGGTGTTTAAAAACTCCAGCAGCACTGCTGTGTCTGATCCACTCATACCAGCACAACACACTCTAACACACCACCACCATCTGAGAATGATCCACCACCCAAATAGTACCTGCTCTGAAGAACAGGGTAAAAGTGGGCTAACAAAGTATGCAGAGAAACAGATGGACTACAGTCTGTAATTGTAGAAGTACAAAGTGCACCTATATAGTAAGTGGAGCTGATAAAATGGACAATGAGCATAGAAACAGGGAAGTGGTCATAATGTTATGCCTGATCGGTGTATTTCACTGCATCTTTTAGCTGGAAAACAGTAAGCTTTGTAAAGGGTTATATGAAATCTGATAAGCAATCAGCTGATACCTAAATGATGTTGAAAGTTTCTATTAAATCTATGCCAGTACTGTAAAACAAGCTTGATGTTCATCAGCACTTTTCTGTGGCACCTCCTATGTGGTATAGCTGTGCTTTGTACTATCATTTTTAGGAAAGCAGTTTGCACAGTGCTAACCATGTAGCTTCTATGACATGTTAACTGCACATGTTAGCTGCACTAGCTTCATGGATTCAGTGCAAAATGAAACAAGCAAACTGTCTGACTACATTTAGAAGTGAATTCTGAAGTGAATTCTATATTGTCATCACATCGTCACAGTCATCATTTGAAAAAAGACAGAATTAGTAAATATGGGGTATTATGTAACATTACTTTGCAAATGTTCAAACCATTGAGCTCTTATCAGTGATTATAAGCTACTCATTATATGTCATTTTTCCTTTTCACCTAATTCAAGGACCAAGTGCTGATAATGTTTTCAGTGACCAAACAGAGTTGTCAGAGCTGGATAGGTACAGAGCCAAAGAACACCAGGATGACCCTGCTGCTCTCGAAGACACCCCTGAAGATACAGGATTCACAATCAAGATCCAGGCTCCTGGCAGTGAGCCCACCGACTTCCAAGTAAAGGCCTTTTACTGTGCATAAACCCCAGTGTAGCTGTTACGTGCATATTATATTAGGAAATTAACTTTTTATGTCTCTTTTTAGTACATCTCTAATTACATCATTAGCTTTTTTGGCAGAGTGGACACTTTCTACGGCCCTTTCAATCATGTTCTTCTATTTGTCCTGACTTCCAGGTCTCACCTTTAGCCATGGTACAGGAAATCAAGCAAGTGTTGATGGACCGTGAGGAGACTTGCCACCGTACTTGCTTCTCCCTTCAGTTAGATGGAAACACACTGGATAACTTCGCCCACCTGAGGTCAGTTGCTGGTCTACAAGAGGGCTCACTTCTCAAGATTGTGGAAGGTAAGACCCGAATATCTAATATAGTGAAAATTCTCTAACACTCACTGTTGTCACCATTTTCTACTACTGAGAAAAATAACTAATATTAGTTAGCTAATTAATAACTACTTTGAAGTTGTGTTACATATATTTTATAGACATGGGCATCACTTTGTTTTGAAAAGAGGACAAAAGCACTTCACCAGTGAGAAATATGTTTAAATTGATGATCCTGCTGCGCTTTCTCTTTACAATCATTGTTTGATGGTTTATGTGGTCGCCTACAGTACACAAAGCCTTTCTGTCTTCTTGCTCTGTGATTAAAAAAGATGTAGAGCCTTCATAACTGATGATGCCTGTTAGCTATAACTATGATGGATTGATAAACTAAAAGAGCTTTCAGTAGCTTTCGGTGTGTGATCCACACTACACTAAAGACAAGATGAGCAACAGGCAATGAACATCAATGCAATGCATTTGCTAGTGGCTACTTTGCTTACCATTACAGCAAGCCCTATTCTCTGACCACTCTACTCTAGACTCTCCACTCCCCCAAATGTCTCTTGACCTGGGTTTTGTCATTAAGTATTATTTAGCTACTGCAACCTTGAAAGCTCATTTAGCACACTGTTGTATTTAAGTGCTTATTATCAAGCTAGCTAGCTAATCAAGCTTTTCATGGTTAGCTAACATACAACTATGAGTGCCCTCCATTGTAACGCTGGCTTATTTAATGAAGAGGATAACAGCTTTCTGTGATTAACTAACATAGCACAGTGAGTGGCCTTCATTGAAATTTAGCGCCTTTGGAATAAATTTGCCTTGCGCTTATGTTAGCTCACAACTCTATGTAGATAATCTTTATTTCAGATGTGCTTTGCCCAAACGATTTCCCAAAGTAGCATCAGGTGGACTAGCTGGAGCCCACAAAGGATTAGTTAGCTAAATTAGTTGCTACAAAAGGAAGATGGATTACCATCTAACTTACCAATCGTTATTTGACAGCCGCTCATTTACACATCCTTCTGCCCCAAAACACCTAAAGGATAAATAGATATTAACAAATAAAAGTTTGCTATAACTGTCAGTGTTAGCCTTCCTCATTATTTAGCAATGCTAGAATGGCTGGCTGGCCTAGCTAGCTAGCCAAATTAGCTGTTTCAAAAGGAAGACAGATTACTGCTAGCTTATCACTCATCTGATATTTGCTCACTTAAACGTCGCTCTGTCCCAAGACACTTATAAAATGTATATAAAACATTTATTACCGTCAGTTATAATGCAGATGCTAGATATCTGACTAGGGTCAGATATCCTGACAGGCTAAACTGCCAAGTTGTTGTTACTAAATTGACATGATTGTTTATCAGAATTACTTATACTTATAACATAACCTACATCTTTTAATAATTATTCATTCTAACAACATAAAGTAAACATAAAAAATTCTTTACCTCTAGCATTTTATGGAGCCCCTAAGGTGATTATTTTTTAACAAGGTGTGGCCTCTAATTAATATATAAGCTTCTCATAACTTGTGGCCTCACTAGTATTTTGTGGCTTTAAGATATTAATTTGTGGCCTCAATATATTAATTTGTGGCCACACCTTATTAAAAAGTAATCACCATGTCAACCTAACCCTAGCATTTAAATGACAGTTGAATAAGTCTCTTCCTGATCTGCTAGAATCTCCCTGAATTTTCAGTTTGTAATGTTTGCATGTTACTGGGCACATGGGCTGCAGTGGTGTTGTAGTGATGTGATGGATTACATGCTGATTCAACATGAGCTCATTTATACATGCTCCTGAAGAATTGAAGAATGTTTTTAGTCAGAGTTCTTCTGGTTTTAAAATTATATGTTTTGCTGAAATGCTATTTTGTGCCCACCATTTTTTTTACATTATCTGTTTGTTCCCACTTCACCAAGTGCTGGGGACAATGTGGGGCATTTAAAAAAAGGGTGAAGACATTTCTCTAGCATCTCCCGCCATAATGATTAGGCAGATTTACCAATGTTCAGAGGTAGGTAGAGTAGCCTAAACCAACAGGTAAAAGTGTTGTCACTTGAGTGATATAATACCTCAATTAGAAATTAAAGCAGCATAGGAAACAAAAAGAACTAGAGTACGCGAGAAAGGTATTAGGCCGAAAATCTACAAAGTTGGGGTATACACACATAATGTGCAAATCTGCAAAACTTTGATAACATATCAGGATTTGGCTGTCCCTTTCTGAGGATGACCAGCATGGTGTTAATGATTGAATGACATTTGCAAAAATTTCAGACCCATACACAATTCGGGAGGTTCGTATCCATCTGCGTCACATCAGAGATCTGCTGAAGAGTTTGGACCCCACGGATGCCTATAATGGAGTGGAGGGCGGCTCGCTGTCCTTTCTCAGGTTCTTCACTGAAGAACATACAGAAGGTGAAAAGAACAGGCTCATGCTTTGGTTTCTCTCATTGTCATAACTGCAGAACTTAATAATAAGGCTTAAGATTAATGACTAACTAATGTGTCAACATATATATATATATATATTATATTTTATATATTTTAATTGTTCTCTTTTAAAGAAATAATCACATTTAGATTTGTGTCTATTAAAGTGTGCTGTTAAAAGGCATGACTATGATCATTGCTTTTACATTTTCTCCATTTTTATCTACCTTTAAATTTCTCAGAGAGTGGCAAGGTGAAGAAGAAAGGTGAGGAGCTGAAGCACTTCAGCTGCAGCCCTCCTGAGTACATTCTTCCTGGAACGAAGGAATGTTTTCTGGCACCATTGCAGCCTCAAACTGAGAACTTGAAGGTACAACCTTACATATTTCAGTAAATAGTGAAGTTATTTATGTAATAGTGAAATAGTGAAACTGCAGTTTTCACGATAGGTTTAGGCGTTAAATCTAACAGTTGTGTATAACTGCATATGCAAGCATTTGCAGTCTCATCTACAGAATACAGTTTTGCTAAAAGCTGAGACTGAGTGAGAATAATATGAACCAGACAAGTGTTTAATGTCTATAAAAGCTACCCCAGAGAAAGTTATTAAATGACATAGCTACTAATGGCTACTACTTGCCTAATGTCTGAGACTTAGATAGTGAGACGATAGCTTAGAGAGAAGGTTTGGCCGTTAAATTTTGCACCATTTCACATCAAACCACACTGAATGACTTTGTTTACATCTCAACTCAGTGGTATTTCCCTTAATTTGCGATTAGTACACTCCAGTAAAATAAAAAAAATGGATTGCATTTGCTTTGAGTGTGCAATCCTAACCATTATGTTCTGGGTGCTTGTATTAATAGCCTACTGAGTGCCTGAAGGTTTTGGCGACGAGTAGCTGGAATCCTCCTCCAGGAAACAGAAAGATGCATGGTGATCTCATGTACTTGAACGTTGTTACCATGGAGGACAGACACTGCAGTGTTACAGCATCAACAAGGGGCTTTTATCTTAATCAGTGAGTAACCACATTAGAAAATGCTTGAAAACAGGACCTCATGAGAGATGCTGAAAATGAGCATTGAAATGAAAATTAATGAAACAGATTAATTATGTATGATCTTGCCCTGCACTTTTATTTGAATCTCAGGCCTCATACATATGGATATTGCTGTTCTGTCCTTTCTAGATCCACTACTTACAGTTTTAACCCAAAGCCTGCAAGTCCCAGTGTGCTTAGTCATTCTTTGGTGGAGCTCCTTAGCCAGATCAGTCCAGTTTTTAAGAAGAACTTCAGTGCTCTACTGAAGAAGAGGTACATGTTTAAAAAGCTGGACTTCTTACAAAAAGTAGCTTTGTTTGGGGAAGAATAGCAATGGTTAATACTTTTTTGGCCATTTTTTTGCTTGTGAATGGTACTTTGCACCATGCTGTGCTTTACAGAACATCAACACACCCCTTTGAAAGGATAGCCACTCCTTTCCAGGTGTTCAGCTGGACAGCTCCAGCCCTTGACCATGCCATGGACTGTGTCCGAGCTGAGGATACCAGCTCCTCCCATCTGGGCTACGAAGACCATGTGCCTGGACAGGTAGGCTACAGATCTTTAAGAATTGTAAGCTAAAGCAAGATTTGATATATTAGATTCATATCTTCAACATATTCAGATATTCTTGAGTTACATTTAGAGTAAACATCGAAACATGGTCCAAAATGTTCAGTTACAAAAAAACTTTCATCTGTCTACTGAGAGGAGCACCACTTGCTTGAGCCTGGTTGAAAGTCAATGTCGAAAGCCATTCAGGATTTTTGTGGAGAAACAAGCAGTGGTCATAGGGCCAATTTACTAAAAGAGGCACTAATAACAGATAGTTTACAAACACTTTGTCCCGGTAGGGTTGGCCGTTTTACTGGGTTTTCTACTAAGAGGTCACATATAAAATGAACACAGGCACTACTTTGTAATTAACATATGACCAGCTCAATATAAACCACTGTTTGGCTCACATGCTATTTGTAAGAAAATCATTTCTGCCCCAAAAAAATGTTATTCTTCTCTGATTCTGGTTCAAATGGCAACTTATTGTACAGAAATAATGACTTATCTTCCCAAAAAAAAGTTACTTCTTGTCAAGAAAGTACATGATCATTTTGACATAATAAGCCTTTATTTAGAGAAAATGAGATATTATTTTGACATAATATGCCAGAATTGTAAGAAAAGTCTGACTTTTTGTTTTAAAATATATGTTCATCAGAGGCGGGCGGCACGGTGGCGTAGTGGGTAGCGCTGTCACCTCACAGCAAGAAGGGCCTGGGTTCCATTCCCAGCCGGGGTCATTTCTGTGTGGCATGTTCTCCCTGTGTCTGTGTGGGTTTCCTCTGGGTACTCCGGTTTCCTCCCACAGTCCAAAGACATGCAGTCAGGCCAATTGGACATGCTAAATTGCCCCGTGTGTGTGTGTGTGTGTGTGTGTGTGTGTGTGTGTGTGTGTGTGTGTGTCTGCCCTGCGATGGACTGGCGACCTCTACAGGGTGTATCCTGCCTTCCGCCCAATGACAGCTGGGATAGGCTCCAGCACCCCACCACAACCCAGAAGGATAAGCGGTTTAGATGATGTGTGTGTGTGTATGTGTGTATATGTGTTCGGAGGCTCTGAAATTTCTGCAACAGAAGCCACAGCATGCACAGCAACAAGTAGCTTTGTTAATCCAGCACTTGCAAAACCAAAAGATTTACAGTATGTGTTTTTAACAGTTTGGAAAAAAAGACTGTCTTTTCTGGGTGAAAAAGGACTGTTGCACCTATTTAGTAAATCCCCACAGCCACTTTTAAAGACCAAAATAGGGTTTGTGACAGTGCAAAATATTAATAAATCTGTCCCACGGTCTGTAAAATTCAGAGATAATTATGATATCGCCTGAGCAGAGTTAACTACTTCCAAGGAGAGAGGAAAACTGTTCTAGATGTACATTTAAACGTGATGGAGAAAGTCATTACTCAGTTGTAAATGTGTTTAATGCAGATTCGTGACTGGAATGAAGAGCTTCAGAGCACCAGAGAGCTTCCACGCAAAACCCTCACTGATCGTCTGCTGAGAGACAGAGCCATCTTTAAGGTGAGGTCAACACACCCTCCCCTTTTTCTTTGTCACTTAAAGGGCTCATTCATTTTTCTTGTTTTTTTTTTACTTTTCCCTGAAGTCCACTTTTGATGTTTGTATGGTTTTATACACCCAAAACGGTCATACTTTATTTTAACATGACCATTTTGCAGCCTATCTTTATTCTCTAAACAAACCGTTGTGTTTCTGTTATTGTGCCTTTAAGACTGATGTATGTAAATGACCTCTGTTCTGATTGGCTGCTGTCCAAGCTGCAATGTACAGAACAAACTGTTAAGACCAAAATGAAAACCTCAGGGGTGTGGGAGAAAAGAAACAACAGCCACTCCTTTTGGATGTCTCTTGGGTTCTTTGGAAGGCTGCAATTATATATTTGCTTACAGCCAGGAACAGCTGGGACGTGAACAGTATGTTTCAACAATGATCACATGGTACATCAAATTTTTCTATTGAAAAAAGCAAGAAAATTCATTTTCTTCATGATATGAGCCCTTTAAATTAGGTTACATTAGTTTTTTTTTTTTATGTAATTATGTAATTATGTATCATGAATCAATTCCAATGTAGCCTGAAGTTCTGCTTTTTAAACAGAATAAAAGCCCTGTCAATTACTCTCCTCAGGCTAACAGCGACTTTGTGACCACTGCTACACGAGGTGCGATGGCAGTGATTGATGGCAATGTGATGCCCATCAACCCTAGTGAAGATCCACGCAATCAGATGTTCATCTGGAACAGTATCTTCTTCAGCCTGGGCTTTGACGTGCGAGAACACTATCAGGATCTGGGTGGTGAGGCAGCAGCTCATGCTGCCTCAACCATTGATCTAAATGGTGTTAGAGCGTACAGCTTGGTGGATGCAGACGGCCTGTATCTACTTGGTACTGTGGTGGTGGATTATCGAGGTTTCCGTGTCACCGCCCAGTCAATCGTTCCAGGCATTCTAGAGCGTGGTCAGGAGCAGAGTGTAGTCTATGGTTCCATTGACTTTGGAAAGACTGTCGTCTCTAATGAAAAGTAAGTTCAATGTAGAAGTATTGTGTGTGTGTGTGTTTATGTATTACACACATATATGTATGTACACCCAGGTGAAAGAGGTCTCAGAAAAACGTTTGAGAAGAAAAAATAAATTAATATAAAATATGCCATGACTTTTGCACAGGTCAATCTTTGCATACAACTGTTTACACATTCAATACTATTCAAAAAAATCACTTGTTATTTTGAGCTTGTTATTTTGTTCTGTAATAACTTATACAGAGTAGATTAAAACACCATAAACTAGATATTAGAGGGTATTTTAAGATGTTTTATTGAATATTTCATGTTTTTCAAATAGAAGGTATTCTTGATGTCAGTTTTATAATAAAATATATATAAATCTTTCTCAGTCATTAAATATTCAGTTACAGCTCTGTTCATCATCCTGGACACATCTAAGATTTCTTCCTTTTTACAAATTAAATAAAACCTATGAAGTTATGAAGTAATGGGATCATTCTATTTTTAGAATCATTTTATACATGCACCTTCGTGTGTTGTCGGACACAAAATAAAAGTCTCTTTTTACATCCCAAGGTACCTGAACCTGCTGGACAAACCCAGCAAGCAGCTGAGAGTACAGCGCCACCTAGTGCTCAACAAAGACGACACAGCTGTGGAGTTGTGCTCCTCTGTAGAATGTAAGGGCATTGTGGGTAACGATGGCCGCCACTACATCCTGGACCTGCTGTTCACATTTCCGCCTGACCTCAATTTCCTCCCTTTGGAAGGGGAGGAGCTAAAGCCTGAGTGTCAACAGCTCGGTTTTCCACGGCAACACCCACATCGCCTAGCCTGTCTGAGGCAAGAGCTGATTGAGGCTTTTGTAAAGCACAGGTGAACATCTTCCCTGATAGTTACTGCATCTGATACACCTAATGATCATTCTGCCACATTGCAAAGACAGTCATTTTTAAGAAATGACACTGATTTTTCAAAATTTCTGCATAATCCAGTCACTGAGTCAGTCAGAGAGTTTTGATTGGAAGTATAGAGAAACCTTACAGTGGTGCTCATAGGAACCAGTGTTCTTATCACCACCACTGTAACTTGTTAAGTTTCGCTAGAAAGGAGTATTTTGCATCAAACCACTCTGAATGACTCTGTTTACGCCTTAACACCATCTTAATTCCCCATTAACTCATTTAACACAAGCAAGCCTTGCTGTTATGTTTTAGTAGCTCAGGAGAAGAGAACTGTCCAGTTATCACTGTCTGAATTTGACATTGTTTTGTATTCTATTTACATGCTCACTTTTTGTCCCTTCAGATATCACTTAGTTATGGAGGCAGTCTCTAAAGACACAGAGCAAGAAGACAACTGCATCAAAGCTACTGGATCTCCTCTGGTAAACCACAGCCCAAATGCATCTCTAAACCCCTCAAGCCAGTATATAGATGGTACTCTAGACACAGACGTCCAGAACAGTTCTCCCAAGGAGAGTATTCCTTCTTCCTTCAGGAACTCCTCCTTTGACATACGCTTCAACCCTAACATTTTCTCACCAGGTGCGTTGGTTAGTTTAAGGCTACTAATGACAGAATCTTTACAGTACTCTGATGTTTCTATGGGAGCATAAATGTACTGAAATTAGAAGCAGCTATAAACACTTAAGAAATATTGTCAGTTTCAGCACAAAAGTACAAAGTTAAATGTGCAGTGGCAGTGGCTTGATGAACATGTAGCATTCATGTTTGGCATGTGTTCATGTTCAAGGTGTGCGTTTTCCAAAGGAAAGTTGTAATGATATTCAAGAACAGAAGCAGCTTTTAAAGGATGCTGCAGTCTTCCTCATGTCCAGCCAAATCCCTGCCTTAGTGAGTAATTTTAATTTAGTCAGAATCACACAACTACCCAATGTTTATTGACACTGTACTTCTATCTATCTGTATTTAAAGCAGAATTCCATCTATTTTTCAAAACTTCTGCATAATTGATGATTTGAGATACAACTTTGCCCTAAAAGTTTTTTCTACTTTTTCTACAAGCCATTCGTGGCAGAGGGTGCATGCTGGGCAAAGTAGACCCCAAAGAATATTTTTTCAGATTTAGCACTATTTCACCGTGATTAACATTACACATAAAAACTCAGAAGACACCTGAGTATCATTGGTGATTTTGGATAGTTAATAAAATAGACATCATGATCCGTGGCTCCTGTCACCACCACTGTAAAGAAATCTGCGTCTGTAAGTTTCTCCATAATAAGCCTTTTCACACTAAACCACTCTGAATGACTTTTTTTCACATCTCAAAGACTGAATTATGCAGTACTTTTTCAAAAAAGTAGTGGAATTCACCTTGTCTGTATGTATGTTTGGTCTGAAAAGAACAGAGTGGGTGAAAATTCCTGTATCTGATAAATAATGGCACTTTCCTCTGGTCATGTAGATTAAGAGCTGTCTTGATCACACCACAATGCCCATGGATGGTGTCACCCTGACTGAGGCTCTGCATCAACATGGCATCAATGTCCGATACCTGGGTACAGTGCTGGAGTGTATTGAGAAGAATCCTCAGAAATGCAGACTGGATCATGTTTATGTGAGTGTGTGGCTTTTTTGACTTTCATAATGATTCATCATGAAATTATTCAATGACTTATACTCACTGACCAATTTTTAGGTACACCTCCTTGTATCTCCATAGTCCATTTTATCAAGCCCACTTACAATACATGTGCATTGTATAGTAGAAGTGTAAGGAAACACTAACCCTAACCCTAACCCACGATTTGATTTTATTCAATTGACGGTACTGGGTTCACAATTTGGTATTCTCACATATTTTCAACACAATTCAAATGAACAAAAATGATGACTATAAGCATTTTTATGTAGAACTCACTAAACACACTAGAGCTGGGAGGAAGGAGGGGTGCTGGAGTGAGTTGTTGGTGCTGATGGTTTGCAGACTTTGATGCTCAAACAATGCAATTGCATTAGATTTAATAAAACATTAATAGAATGTTTATACTCTGTGGTTCTTTGTCTCATCTCCTTATTGCACGTTGGCACAGGTTTGCATTGAGATATCACAGTGTTACAGTGCATTGTTAAACCCCTATTCTGTAGTTCTGCAATTACAGATTGTAGTCCATCTGTTTATCTGCATACTTTTTATTAGCCCCCCTTTACCCTTTTCTTCAATGGCCAGGACCACCACAGGACCACCACAGAGCAGGCATTATTTGGGTGGTGGATCATTCTCGGCACTGCAGTGACACTGACATGGTTGTCCTAACTATTGATAAATGGGGTCAAGTTAGGCTAACAAATTATTCAGAGAAACAGATGAACTACAATCTGTAGTTGTAGAACTACTATGCTCCTGTATAGTAAGTGGACCTGATTAAATGAGCAATAAGAGTAGATACAGGGTATGTGTACTTAAAAAAGTGGCCAGTAAGTGTATATGTATACAAAATGTCAGTGATGTGTGATTTTGTTTTCTTGTAGAGAATCGCACTGTGTGAGCTGATCACCAGATGCACAAAACATCTATTCAGGACATACTTGCTAGTAGGTGCCCAAACATTTCTACAATTTCAATTCTGAGCTCCACAACTGGTAATAATATACAGTACTGTACAAAAGTTTTAGGGATCTGTTATATGTATTATACATAAAGCCACTGATCTGAGCAGTAAGCATTTATTTGTTGAAATAAACACTAACATTAGAACTGCAAATATACAATTCATTGTAAATTTATGTGTCAGAGTGTTAGCTTAACAATTTTCAAGGTTCTCTTTAGAGAAGCCAGTGTTTACAATTACCGTTTAATACCTGCTGCAGCTAATCAATCCTTCATTAAATAAAATCAAATGTGCTTCATTAAATTAAATCAGGTGTGCTGCTGATTGAATTTAACAAAACCATGCAATGGCTGGAGTTAACCGAGAAGTCAGGAACTAAACCGCTGTTCTTCTAACTGTATTATTTTAACCAAGTAAATTACTTATTGTGTTTATTTGTATTAATTCTAATGATAGGTAGCTGAGATAGTCGTTAGCAGTTTTTTTGGCTGCCTAATACTTTTGCACAGTACCTTATTTGTTTTATCATAATTTGTTTTTTTGCCATGCATTGCAGACATTTCATAGCTTAGTGCAGTAATATCGCTTTTGCCTATTTTGCTATCAGGCTGTGGAGCCATCTGCCCTGTCTGCCTCAGTCAGCCATTTCCTCAACTGCTTCCTCAGCTCCTCACCTGATTTGCCAGGGACACAGCAGATGGACAGACTGGCGTCCAGACGCAGGAGCCGGCGGAGGCGGAGCCGGGGCTCAGTGGGTGGGGCAGTGACGGCCTGGGCCAGCCTGACCACCAGTGAGCTCTGGAGGACCATCCAGGCTGAAGCTCTGGAATACTACCATTACTGTTTGCCATGGTGAGAGCTGGAGGAACACTGTTTTGACCGTTTACCCTTCTATCAAGACAGTTTGTAGATAAAATTTTGTTAGATTTTAGGAAGTGCTGGGTCTCCAACAACCAAAGGTTGATGAAACACCAATGTATTTAACAATAGTTTGTGTTCATAAAGATTACTGGGTCAGATCATATGTAAGGGAGGGGCATCAGAGCTGAGGGAATAGTGGAACTGTCTATCCCGGGCCCCAGGGTAGAAGTCAGAGGTGTCAGATCAAATTTTCTGTGTTTATGTTTTAATGTCACACATACAAAGACTTGAAAAGGTCATAAATGCAAAACCAGCATTATACTGATGAAGATATGCTAATTCATATACATCCTTGTAATACATGTCCTTCGCATACTGTTGACTGTGTTCTCTTTGAATACTTTTCCAAAGCACTCGCAATCTTCAGATTCGGGGTAGGGGTCCAACACACAACCGGCATTACAAAATATTCTTCTGCACGTTGCATACAATTACACCTTCCACAAGGAAGGTCTTTAAATCCCCAAAACTTACATAGTGCAGCTTTAACCAAAGAGGTTTTCCAAATCATTGCATTGGATTGCAGTGATGTTATCCTCCTGTAATGTATTACATAAGAAAAGCCTTCACCTTCACACTCTATGTCGATAGCAGTCCCTTATATCGATCAGTTTTTAAAGATTTAAAAGTTCATATATTTAGCACACCTGATCCAGTTTATCAAGCCCTCTGCATTTTGTGAATCAGATGTTAATGATTAGAGCTGAAATAAAACTTAACAATAAAAGTTGTACATTATTGCTGCAGTCATTTAATCAAACTTGTTCTGTGATAATAATATTATGTCTTTTAGGTCTTGAAAAGATTTTCATGGATATTTTTACAGTGAGTTCAGGTTCCACTTTTGGCCTGTTGTGTATATAATAATGATGTCACTGACTCAGACGTAATGTCTCGTTTGTGCCTGCAGTGAAAGTGTAGAGCAGGCAGTGGATAAATGCGGCCTGCAAAGGATTACCCTGCTCAGAGAGATTTCCATCAAAACTGGCATCCAGGTAAGACAGCATCGACCTAACCAGCAAAGCCTGCCAACCCTTAATATTCTCTCTTTGGCTGCGTGGTAAATGCTCTCTTCTCCCACCTCCCTCCTTCTCCCACCTCCATCTGCTCCCCCACCCTGTCAGATCCTTATCAGAGAGTACCACTTTGATGCTAAGCACAAGCCAGTCTTCACTGAGGAGGATGTCCTCAACATTTTCCCCATAGTAAAGCACATCAGCCCCAGGGCCAGTGATGGCCTCTATTTGCTACACTGTGGTCAGGCCAAGGTCCAGCAAGGTGAGCACAGGAGGATCTTACACTTACCAAAATATAAAATCTACAATATATGCATCACATAGAGGTGGGCAATGTGATAATATTTTGTCACTATCATGATAAATTTTGTGATATATATATATATATATATATATATATATATATATATATATATATAAGGCTCATGAGGGCCCTAGTCAGCTACCTAACTACTAGTACAAAGACTGCCACTCACTGCCCTGATCTACTGCTATGTCTAATTCTAGTGAGCAAGGATGCACTGTAATGATTGTTGCTATGACTTTTGCACAGTACTGTACAACATGATTAATGTCAATGCTTAATGTTAGATTTCACTATTTTTATGTCTCCTCAGGTTGTCTGAAAGAAGGCTGTGAGCTGATTAGCCAGTCTTTGGGCCTGTTCACTAACGTGTATGGGGCTCTACACCGCGATGTCTGCACCTGTCTCCGTCTGCTGGGGCGCATTTACTACATCCTGGGGGACTACTCTGAGGTAAGCCCTTTTTTATAAACATCTGGCACTGAGCAGTGATGCATTAAAGAAATAGTTAATCAAAAAATATAATTTTTTGCTTTTTTCAAATATAGTTAATCAGCCAAGAGAAATTAGCTTCTTTTCATTTTTTTATTTGAGCAGTGAGGCGAATGTAGTTGGTACAAGAAAAGTAATACAAGCTTATACCCCATCAGTTATCATCTCGCAAACTGCATGCCTAATTCATCACAAATCACATCAAGTAACACTGTGGCATCAGCATTAAAGGAGACTTGGGAGAAGCCATTGTTTCTGCCACAAGAAGAGCTCTTTTATTTACACCAACAGAAAAGGCACATGAAATAGGGCCAAACAACAGGGAAGGTCACTTCTAGCCGTGTAACTCCAGTCCATGGTAGACAATTAACTCACTCTGACTAAACCAACTCCTTCACACAGAATAACAAAATTAACACATACTCAGACTTTAAACTAAGGAACAGCAACATTAACAACATGAAACAACAACATTTAATAACCATGTCTCTAAAGACCCTTCCTGAAACATGGGGCATGTGGCAGCCACCACAATATTAAATAGACATGCTTATGTGGTTTCTGACACTGTGTAACATACTGTTATCTATAAAGATCTATATAAAGTACAAACCCATTTCCAGAAAAAATGAGACAGTAGGAAAAATGTAAATACAAACAGTCAGCCATGATTTGCAAGGCATTTTTGATCTATATTCAGTTTCAAACAGTACAAAAATAACATGTATAACATGCTAATGTATCAATTAATTAACTTTACTGTTTATGTATATATACAGTTATTCTAAATTTGATGTTCCAAAAAAAGTTGGGATGGGGGCATGTGTACCACTGTGTTATGTCATCTTTCCTATTAATAATGTTCAGTAATCATTTGGGAACTTAGGACACCAATTGTTGTAGTTGTGAAATTTTATTTTCATTTGTGGATTTTTTCCCCATTCTTGCTTGATATAACTTGCAGTCCAGTTAGTCTAGTACTTGCATTTTCTTTCTACAAATCCATGCTGTTTTACCACTTGCATAATGTGACTTGGCATTGTCTTGCTGAAACAAGCACAGACGTCTCTGAAAAAGATGTCATCTAGATGGCAGTATATGTTGCGCCAAAATGTGTATGTACCCCTCAGCATTAATGGAGCCTTCATAGATGTGCATGTTTCCTATGCCATTGGCACTAACACACCCCAATACCATGACAGACGCTGGACTTTGAACTTTGCATTGTCCTTTTTTCCATTTCCATGTCTGTAAAACAGTTTGAAAACCACAAACACCTCTTTGTGTCAGCCCATTTCAGATGAGCTTTATCCCAGAGAAATCAGTGGCATTTCTGGATGTAGTTAAAGTATGGCTACCTCTTTGTGTAGTCTTAGTTTGTATATGTAGCAACAAACTGTGTTTACTGACAAGGGTCTTTTAGTAGAATTCATAAGCCTATGTGGTTATATTCATTACAGAAGTATGTCGGTTTAAAGCAATGCTGTCTGAGGGATCATCGGTCACCGGCATTCAAAATTGGTTTTCGATCTTGCCCTTTATGCACAGATATTTCTCTGGATTCACTGAATCTTAAAATAATATTATGCATTGTAGATGGTGAACCAGCTTTTTCTGGAATTGGGTTTGTATGTCACATAGCTAAGAAAATAGTAACTGTAATGTTGTAGCCTGAATTTGGTCTGTTGTTTTGTCATAAATATACCTTTGCATGTGTTTTATCTTGCCAGGCGCTGAGTCACCAACAGAGGGCTGTACTGATCAGTGAGAGAGTGCTGGGGATTGAGCATCCTAACACCATACAGGAATATGTGAGTGTTGTAGTGTCCTTCAGTGTGTGTACTTCATAAAGCGTTACCATGTATTTGTAACTGAAATTAGGGTAGACTGAGTACAGTTGTGACAGTAACATGTTAAATATTTTCTGTGTGTCACAAGCTTCAAGTTCCATATTTGTACTGCATATGCATGACATCATTCTCTTTTGAATATGAGAGATTTCATCTATGTGTACATCACTGCTATGAAGATACCAGCAAAAATTTCCCTTTCTCTCAGTTTAGGTAGATTCCAGCACTTACTTACTCTTGAAACAAAACATGATTTGTTGTGATCATTTATCTGACTACTGAACAAATGTCAGCAGGGGACAGTTGTCACACAGAGTACAATTGTACTTTTGGTAAATTACAATATCAGATGCTTCTATGTACAGAATTAATTTAATTAATTTTTTAATTAATAGCTAGCACTAACCTTAAAAATCACATAGTTTATATTTATCGTTAATATTATTTTACCATTTCATCATTTGTTGTTTTTATTGCTATTATTGTGTTTGCTATTGCTTTTCTTCAAATCTTATGAATTGTTTTTTGCAATTATTTAAAAAACATACTAAATAAAAGAGAACTTTAAGAAGCCTAGACTATTTCCTGTAGTGAGTAGTCTACAAATGAAGTTTAAAGAATTAGTAGTTTATTAAAAAGTTATGGTACACTACTTTTTCTTTAGAATGAGCTATGAACATTTGTTTCTGACCCTGAATTTGTTTGATCAGATAGGTAAAAGAAACATGTAGAAAAATCTGATCATTTCCACTTATATTTCTTGTTGGGTATTGCAAGAAACAAAACTGTTGTACTCGGTCTGCCCTTACTGAGAAACATATTCTCTCTGATGTGCTTCATTACAACAGCTTCCCCTTTTTCTCCATAGAAACACCTTGGTCTTTACTGTTTTGCTGGTGGGCAGGCGGCCACTGCGCTGCGGCTACTATACCGCGCCCGCTACCTCATGCTGCTGGTGTGCGGAGAGGACCACCCAGAAATGGCCTTACTGGACGTAAGTAAAGCCAACATGGTAGCAAGTGTCACTCTCTTTTCTATCTTGACTCATCTTAGGAAAATTTAATCTTTCTAGACTATGAATTTGGCACTATTCATGGACTATTCTGTGATTTCTCCCATGTTCAAAGAAATATTTCAGTTACAGTCATTATTATTGGAGTCATCTCTGAGAAATGATTCGAATAAAACTGGTAACTTCAGTCTGGTAACTGCGGGTGTGTCCCGCTCATCCCTAGTAAAATATGATTCTTTTGAAGCCCATGTATCAAACACAAGGCCCGAAATTATTTACATTTTCTATTCATTTTTAGCCTGTTTCACAATGTGTCGCACTACAATCCCCAGCATGCACATCAATGTAATGTGCACCGACCCCACTCCCCAAACAACAATCAATGGGACAGCACCACAAAAAGAAAACATGCCTAAATGTCAAGTTCAAGCAGGTAGGCAGGTTTAAAAAAACCTCTTGGGACAAAAGAGGTTTAACAGTTGTCTGTAGCTAATGTAGTTACAGTCTTCGCATATTTTGAATAAACAATGGCCAGTTTGGGTCATTAAAAACATAGGTGTTCTCTGGCCAACAAATGTATTGAGATTTTTTAATATGGCACTTTCAGAGGTTGAGTTTGACATCCCTGTTTTAAAGGCTATGCAAGCACAGTAAGACATACTATTACTTTCTATGAAAACTATTTTATGTCAAACCTTCTGCCTAGTCTTTGCTGGTACATGAATGTTGTTTCTGTGTGTAACTAGCAGTTATTCAGCTCATCACTGATTTTGTTTGTGATTGTCTGTTCAGAGTAAGATTGGTCTCATGCTGCATGGTGTGATGGAGTGTGACCTCGCCCTGAGGTTTCTGGAGAGCGCCCTGGCCTTGACCTCCAAATATCAGGGGCCCACTTCCCTTAAAGTGGCACAAAGGTGAGGAATGAACCAACAACAAATATGACTGAACAAAAAGTCAGGATGGACAGCGCCAGCTTTTAGGTGTTATTTGGGTATATGCTAATGTTGCTGACCTCTGATAAAAATTTCTCCTCTATTCTTCTTTTTAGTCATCACCTGCTGGCAAAGGTGTATGAGAGCAAAGGAGAGTTCCGCTCAGCGCTGAGGCACGAGAAGGAACGCTACATGATTTACAGGAACGAGGTGGTTTTCTAGTGCTTAAGCATTGAGTAGTTCATTTAGCTAAAGCATGTCCTGGTGGCAGAGGTGAAACCCATGAGTAACACTAAAGAATGGTAAACAGAAAAAACAGCATCGTGATATGTATTTAGGTATTCTCATGATTACATTATTTGACATTAAAACTAATCCCCTTCTAGATTTCTGTCATTAATTACAATTTTGAGCAAACAGACAAATGCATAGGAATATATGACACCTCTTTTTGTTAGTCTGGTTGAATAAATGTTTCTGACATCTGTGATTTAATCATGTAATGATTTGGTATGAATCTATGCTTGTTGTTATTTAGAAACTGCAGTTAGCAACATTGGCAGAGGCCATGCCTGCATTATGGATCTCTGGCAGTTTTGTCACTCCTTTACATTTGATGCGTTATTGTGGCCTCTTTCTGCAGGCCCCCTAAGTGACCATTCTGGCATCAGAATGGAAATCATCTTGGATGTTTTTGATTAATACAATCAAATAAAATATTGTTCTCATAACCCTGTTATCAGATTAACTAGGACACTGTTCACTCTCTGTATGTGAAACGATGTGACACTGTGTTGAGCTGCTAGCAAGCAATGAGAAGTAAAAGGGGAGGGGTGGGAACCCCCTGCTGTGAAAACTATTCACATCTCTCCACAAATGGCTGTGCCAAGATAAAATGGACAACTACTCCATTTTTAATATGCCACAGTAAAAAAGGATTTAAACACAGTAAAAACACTTTGTGACCTTTTACTTGTACTATTTTAGGGCAGTGTTCATAAGGCTACATGACACCTACCTAAACCCTTCATGACAACAGACTTTGACCTACATAAACATTTATTCAGATAGGGTTATTTGTCATAAAGGTTGCATTTGCCAACTTTGATGTCAGGTAACACTGATGTTTTGTCATGAGACTTTCTGGGGTAAAATGACTTTGTAGCTTGTTGCTCAATACATGTCACGGTGACATAATGCTATTAATGTCACTTAGCTTGCTAAGTCAGGCTGGTTAAACCCAAAGTGAGCATTTTCTGAGGCCCTTTGGTAAAGTGAGTTTAATTTTGCCATTTATAGGATTTAAGATGTCACATCAGCATTATGTCATTGTGATATACCCAAGGCTATAAAGTCACTTGTTATAACATGCTGTCATTTCACCCAAAAAAGTGTCATGACACAACCGAATGTCAGAAAAAATCATATCATCGTCATGAACGTTTTTGACAGATGATGCCTATTAGAGTAAGCATTGATAAATATTTATGTAGGTTTAAGTCAGCTGTGATGCCGAGCTTATGTAGGTGTCATATAGTCTTGGGAACAGTAAAGTGTTACCAAACACTTTTATGAAAGTTGACCTGCTTACTTACCTATGAAGACAAAGATCCAGTTTGCTTCCAGTTTTGCAAACCATACATATTTCCACAGAAATATATTCCATCAAAATTATTGAAGTAAAAAAGGTCACCTGAGGGTCCTCCAAAGCAGGCAGAAACTGGATTTTATGGCTACTGTAATGAGTTTCCAAAATGAAGTCATTTGTCACACAGCTGCTAGAGCATGAGTCAGATAATATCTACAGAGCTGTGGCCTGGAAAGAACTCAGTTTGACACTTTTGCACTGGAATATGTGGTTTATTAAGTTAACAATTGGGCGACCTTCGTAAAGAGGGTACGGCTTCATATTTAGGACTGTTGTTTTCCACAGGTTGGAGAAGCACATGAGAAGACCCGAGAAAGCTCAGAGTACCTGAAACACCTCACGAATCAAGCTGTGATTCTACAGAGGACCATGAACATGATCTACAAAAACAGTTCTGGGGCCAGTATTACGCCTCTCAAAGTAAGTACATTTCATGTATGTGTTTTTGCCGTTTCACAAGTGAACTGTGGTGAACGTGTCTTCATTTTCTCCTAAACATAGCTGACTGCCCCGAGCCGGCTGTGGGTTGTGGAGCAGCTAAATCTCGTGACTGGCATTGTCCTGATCCCACTCAGGTAAGTTGTGAACAGAAAGTGCTGTTGTGTACAGAAAGATGTCTTTCAGGGGGACTTCTTAGTTACTTGCTATGTATTAATGTCACTTTGCTAGCTAGTTTAGCTAGCTTGCCCTGGTTCGCGAAACAGAGTTTTCAGCTGCAAGCAGGTGAGAGTGGCAGTGGTGGTAGCCACCAGTCACAGGCTGTACAGGTGTTTTTCTCACTTGTAAATGGCCATATTAAAATGCTACAAAACAGATTAAATGTGGGATTTCACCAGGTTTGGGAGCCAGAGTCAGTTGCTATCTGGGTTGTTTTCCTGTTTCCAGCAGGAACCTTGTCAAAAAAGTCACATAACCAGTAAAAAAAACTTACTCTGATTTTATTCACTTATTTCTTTTAAACAATTTCAACCCTTAAAAATTAAACTGTTGAGTTTTTATAATTCCAGGCCTCATCCAATTCCAAGGCCAGACCTTAAGGTTTGGCAACCCAAATGTCAATGACTGAATTAAACTGTTTTTGACTCTTCTACTTTTTTATTGTAATTTTCTCTTTTTGTTTGTTATTTTTCTCTTCATGGTCCCCTGATATGTCAACCTCTGTCTACTCTACACCCCTTTATATGGAAAGCAACAAGGACCTAGAGACCCTCAGAGCAAACTCTCAGAAAACAGCTGCTTAAATGCAAACAGAAAGGTTGGTTCAGGCGAAAAATTAAAGGAGCACCTCCTAATGTCTTTGATGATGGATGTGCAGCAGTGAAGATCTGCGGAGATTTGTAGTCTGTCAATGATGAGCACAAAGAATGATGTTAGGAATAAGATGACCATATTTGGTTTATAAAGGAATAAATGAGGAAGTAAAGGAGAATAATCTGCACCACTGGCCACAGCATGTTTATGATCTGAGTTCAAACCTGTAGACATGCTGCAAATGCTTTTTTGCATGTTTGGTCTTCATCAAAGTACCTCAAAGCTGCATTATTGCAAGATTTGTGGATTTGGAGATCTCTGGTGGAAATGTGTAGTTTATTTGTTCGTTGGTTGTGCTTCGGTCACCTTCCCCGAGAGTATGAATACGTTAAGGCGTATTCAAAGGGAACTCAGACAAAACTTGGTGAAGGATGTGTCTCCCAAGGATGTACCTTAATTATCTACTACGGTCATCATATCTTCATCAGTATAATGTTAATTTTGCATTTGAGATCTAAACATCAAACCAGACCTTTTTTTGTGCCTGTGCATGTGACATTAATACATAAAGATTTCAGGTTTTTCAGGCCGACTCACAGCAGCGCATACACAGCATATTTTCGCCTGTTTTTTGTCTTGACTCGATAATGCTACTTCTTTCAATTTTAACAAAACAAAAACTTACATAGTGCAGCTTTAAAGTTAAAGCAAAGAAATGTTTGGAATGTTTAGAATTTGCAAGAAACTAATATTCATTAGAAATCATTCAAACATAACTGACAGTGAATGTAAACCTTTCAGCACTTGTCCATAATATAGCTGCTTATGCCTTGTTTTTTATCTTCATATGTAACTACTGTATGAATGAACTGTGTGTTTGGAGTAAGGCTACATAAAGTACTTGTTTTGGATGGATATGCATGTAACTCTGAGTTTGTTCGTCTTTCATTGGGCACTTGAAAATGCCATTAACTGCATTGTGTGAAATGCTTTTGTGAAATGTGTAAAATTCTAAAATAAATAAAATTGGATGCAGTTGAATTGGTCATTCTGCCCTGTTCAATGGTTATTTGAAATGACTACATGGACACAAATGTACAGTGATCAAGTTTATGTGTACTGTGAAATAAATATAGTTAATTTGAGCATAAAAGGCAGTAATTTGTCAAGGAGTGATGCCATACCCATCCTCAGCCTAACAAAAGATTGTGTAATGCTTTCCAAATGTACAGTAAATACAGTAAATGACCTAGAATTTAGTGATTGTGTACAATGCCAGTTCAAATAAAGTTCATTTATGTAGTTCATTCTATAAAAGATATTATCACAACATATATTTGCATTATTGAGCAGGGCTTAGCAGCAAGAAAAAGTCAAATCGCAGGTATCGCGTGGAACTGGATAAGAACTGAACAAAACATTGCAAAACATGTGGTTTACTCTGATGTTAATATGGAAAAGTCTGAGAAAATAGAGTTTCAAACAATATGACGTATGTAAACATGAATTCTGTAAGTGTCATAGGGCTGATACATTAAAGGGCCCACATAATTGAAAACAGAATTTGCCTATTTTGTTGAAATAAAGAATGTGAAGTAGTAAGTAAATATTTGTCTTCAAACATACCTTTTTTCCCCAGTGCATACATTTCAAATAAATTAAAACTAAGCTGCAAAACCAGCCCATTTTGAATAATTACTTTTGTGATGTCACAAAAAACAACACATTTGCATATACACTATATAAGCAAAAGTAATGGGACACACCTCCTAATGATTGAGTTCCCATGTTTCACTGGCAGTAGAATAAGTCATCACGCCATAAAGCACAGTGCCACTGGATGTGTTCTGTGGCATGATTAATCACGCTTCTCTACCCAGCAGTCTAATAGACAACTTTGGGTTTGGCGAATGCCAGGAGAATGTTACCTGCCTGACTGCACAGTGCCAACTATAAAATTTGGTGGAGGAGGCATAATGGGGTTGTTTTTCAGGGGTTGGCCTAGGACCCTTAGTTCCAGTGAAGGGAAATCTTAATGCTTCTGCAGACCAAGACATTTTGGACAATTGTATACTTCCAACTTTGTGGGAACATTTTGGGGAAGAACCTTTTCTGTTCCAGCATGACTGAGCCCCAGTGCACAAAGCAAGGTCCATAAAGTCATGGCTGGGTGTGGAAGTTTGGTGTGGAAGAAACTGGACTGGCCCGCACAAAGCCCTGACCTCAACCCCATCAAACACCTTTGGGATGAACCAGAACGGAGACTGTGAGCCAGACCCTCTTGTCCAATATCAGTGTCTGACCTCACAAACGCTCTTCTGAATGAATTGGCAAAAATTCCCACAGACACACTCTAAAATCTTGTAGAAAGCTTCCCAGAAGAGCTGCAATGAGGGGGCCGACTCCATATTATGGATTTAGAATGGGATGTCATACAAACTCCTGTTGGTGTAATGTGTAGGTGTCCCAGTACTTTTGCCCATGCAGTGTATCTGCACATTCAGCCATCAGCAGTTTAACCCAGCCAATTCACATTTAATGAGTGTTTCAGCCTGGAGTGGTTTTTGAATGAGGTGTAAAACAAGGCAGCCAATCAGAGCAAAGGTCATTTACATATATCAGTTTTAAAGGTACAGTAACACCCTTGTAACAACCTGTTTAATTAGAGGTTTGATATTGGTTATGTAAAGATGAATTAACTATTCAGCATTTGAAACTGTCTCAGTATAAATGAAATGTGTGTAAATAATGTGAGATGATGTGTGAAGCTGAGAGGTCAACATGAAGATATTGAGGATGTCTGTATGGGTAAGGAGGTCCAGCAGTGTGGCCAGAAAGTTAGGACAGAGAAGGCTCATTTAAATCAAGATACATTATGGCTATCAGTGAATTGTAGCAGATTTTTTATACATCAGCTGAGTGTGTGTATGCAAAAACACAGTCACAGAATTGAAGATGCTAATTCATGTTTGTTAAGAGTAAAGCAGGAAACAGTGTTGAACTATGCTGTTGTAGAATGAGATGACCACCCTGAAACACCTTGCTGTGATAGAAATGCCACAATTACACTTATCGGCCGCCAATAACATTTAAACCACCTCCTTGTTTCTACACTCATTGTCCACTTTATCGGTTCCTCTTACTATATAGGAGCACTTTGTAGTTCTACAATTACAGACTGTAGTCCATCTGTTTCTCTGCATACTTTGTTAGCCCCCTTTTACCCTGTTCTTCAGTGGTCAGGACCCCCACAGGACCACCTCATTCACAGCACTGTAGTTACACTGATGTGGTGGCGGTGTGTTAGTGTGTGTTGCGCTGGTATGAGTGGATCAGACACAGCAGTGCTGCTGGAGTTTTTAAACTTCTCAGTGTCACTCCTGGACTGAGAATAGTCCACCAACCAAAATATCAAGCCAACAGTGTCCTGTGGGCAGCGTTCCTGTGACCACTGATGAAGGACTGGAGGATGACCAACACAAACTGCAGCAGCAGATGAGCTGTCATCTCTGACTTTACATCTACAAGGTGGACCAACAAGGTAGGAGTGTCTAATAGAGTGAACAGTGAGTGGACACAGTGTTTAACAACTCCAGCAGCACTGTTGTGTCTGATCCACTCGTACCACCAGCACAACACACCCTAACACACCACCACCAAGTCAGTGTGACTGCAGTGCTGAGAATGATCCACCAGCCAAATAATATCTGCTCTGTGGTGGTCCTGTGGGCGTCCTGACCGTTGAAAAACAGTGAACAGTGAAAGGGAGATAAAGTATGCAGAGAAACAGATGGACTACAGTCTAAAACTGTAGAACTACAAAGTGCACCTGTATGGTAAGTGGAGCTGATAAAGTGGACAATGAGCGTAGAAACAAGGAGGGGGTTTAGTCAAGTCAAGTCAGCTTTATTGTCAATACTACAATATGTACAGGACATACAGAGTATTGAAATTGTGTTACTCTCAGACCCCATGGTGTAGCAATAACATTAAATAGACAGTAAACAGGAAATGTATGAATTAAATAGACACTAAATAAACACTAAACACTAATCGTAAAAATAAACACTAATTGTAGAAAAACATAATAATAATAATAATAATAATAATAATAATAATAATAATATATACATATATATGTGTGTGTGTGTATGTATATATATATATATATATATATATATATATATATATATATGTTATGGCTGAGCAGTGTATTCATAAAGTAAAACATAAAATAATGTTTTTGTACCCTTTTAAATTAAATGCATTCTGTTTGACCTGTGATATGCTAAAATCAGGAAATCAGGAATAGTACTGAACACTGTTTCCTGATATTAGCATATCACATACTGTCCCAACTTTTGGAACTTGTAAATGTGTGTGACGAACATGTAACTGAGTCAAAGGGGACTTGTTTTCCTCATATATATATATATATATATATATATATATATATATATATATATTATATATATATATATATATATATATCACTGTCCTCCTGTGCTGATGTTCAGTGGTAGATCACCGGACTCAGTAGAGCTGAGTAATATCAGTGCTCCTTAAGGCGCGCGCGCCTCCCGTCGCTCTGTGCGCGTGGCCGAGAGCGCTGCAGAAATCAGGGAGGAGAAACCGGGCTGACCGAGCCGGAGGAGGATCGGAAGTGACTCGCCGCTCACACTCACCCTCATTCCTTTTATATATTTTTATTTTAGCTGTTTGCGTTACCTGGAAAACGAGAGGCGTTTCGTGTATCAAGGTAAGGAGTACTGGGTTTGGCAGAGTCGGTGTGAGGGGAGTGAGTCGGTCTGAACGGCTGTGTTTGTGGCTGAACGTGTTTGCGCTGTCCTGCCCGCTGTGTCTCTCAAAATGGCGGACAGGCCGTTAGAGCAGAACAGCGGGAGTGAATGAGGCCGGTAACGTTAGTGCTGCATCACAAACCCCGTCACCTGGACACAGAAGCAGCCGAGCGACAGTTCTGCTTTCGCCGAACGACACCGCTGTGGTCTGTCCGGCTAGTTTAACGTTAACTCGGTGAGACGGCCCGCCCGGCAGCTCTGGGTGTTCGTACTCGCTAACCAGCTAACGCGCTAGCATAGCAGCATCTCTAATTGGCCAGCTAGCGCAGCTCGGCTAGTTATCCAGTTCAAAAATGTTAGAGGACGCAGGCCTGGGTACGTGTTTATCTCCCTTTGGCTCCAGTTTAACACGGTCAGTCGCTGACATACCTCTACAGTAACGATCTCAGAGGCTAATGGCACAACACAGCCCGTATGTTTTGCTGTGCTTTGGGTGTGCCTATGATGTTTTTCTCTGAAAGGTGGGTCTGTATTCTGGACCCGGCTTGGTTCTTGCTGTTTGTTAGCTAGCTAGCTAGCTAGCTGGCTAACTGGAGCTCACCCTGCACTGTAAATAGCAAGCAAGGGCGTGTATCCCTGGTTTGTCCGTTAGCTTCATAATTTGCTTATAGTAAGTTACTGCTAATCCTGCTTCGCGACTGTGGCGAATTTAGTTTTATTTGCATTGTGTGTAAGTAGGACTATGGCCTGCTATCTAGGAGTTAAAAAAGCTTGATATTTCTGAGCTTTCACAGCTCGAAAAAAAATTTGTCAATAATAACGCGATAAGTAGATTTAGCCAAGTTAGCTAGCTAGCTAACTGTTCTGGTGGCTGCTTTTCGTGTTGTGCCTTTTCACTTCCAACAGACTAATAACTGTAGAGAATTAATGACTGTAGAGAACCACGCCGTGTGAGAAGGAGGTGTCACCCTTGTGCAAAGCTCGGTTATGAATGAACTAACATCATTAAATATAAGGTTAAGGCGTGCATCACTAGGAATTTCGCCAGTCCCTCCATTTGTGGTGTCTCCAGAGCCAGCACAGTTCATAATGTGATTAGTCTGCATTTATGCTATCACTGTTCATAGATGGGTGAGTGTACTGGGCTTATTTTGGCCAAAATGACATGATAAATGTCAAGCAACATAGGCCTAATATTCAACTTTCGCTTTCGTTGTCATTTTTTGTTAAGTCACATTTACATTTTCTTTCAATCACCCACTTGACCTTGACACCTGAGCTTTGACCTGGATGTATGTAAGCCTGTTGTAGGTGTAAAGAGCCTGTTAGGTGATGAGTGTTCATTAGCCATTTGATATTGCCTGCTTTTTATCGATGACAGTCAGTTTTCACTTGAAAACTGGGCAGCAAGCAGTTTTTTCTTGTTTGGAATTCAAAGTTTGTGCTTTTAAGCTTAATTTGTTGTAATATGAAAGCACCTTAAATGATCTGTTAGAAGTAATCAGTGGAGGCATGGCTTGTGTGTGTGTGTGTGTGTGTGTGTGTGTGTGTGTGTGTGTGTTTTTGTCCCTCTAGTAGTTCATTCTTCTATGGATGATGGTTTATGCTGTGACCCACTTTATTTAATTTGCTGCTGGCCTGTCTCTGTCTTTACCCTTACAGGCAAGCACACTTAAGAAAAATTCAAGACACCTTTTTATGTTGAGCTTATCCTACCTCGCACAGTGAAGCCCAGCCAATTTTAGGCCTAATCCGCTCAACCCCACTTGAGCACTTCAGACAGCAAAATTGGTGCTTCTGACTGTCAAAATGAAGGCCTTAACTTGCTCTCAAAAATACATGCGTCAGGTATTTTTGGCTTTTGAAAAGGTTTTGTTGGAGGGATTTGCTAAACTATTTTGCTGGATTCTTGGACCTTTTTGCATGAAGAGTGAGGGTGGGGAGATGCACATTCAGCATATTGATCCTGGCTCCTTCCCTTTTATCCAGGACATTGCCCATGTTTTTTATAAACATGTGCCTGTAGATAAGTCTACATCATAACACATGCATACACTCGTTCACATGTGTGCCCATTTCTCTAAGCCATACTGTCTGGTTTAAGTAAAGAAATGCCTTTCATGTGGTTTCACATAATTTAAAGCCTTATCGTTCTCATCATTTTTTGCTAATTTGTGGATATTAAATAAGTTTAAAGCCAAACCCCTTAGCACCCGCAAGTTTTTTTGCTCGAACAAGTTGAAGTCTTTGTCATAAACACAAGTTTATCTTCAGCATACTCGGTCACCTGATCTTGTTTCAAATATGTATAAGTAGATCTTCACTAGATCCAATTACAGCAACAAAAATAGATATTATGTAGTCAGGTTTTCAGTCATGTCATACAGTTGTGTTGTTCTGTATAGAAAAGGCATGTTTGCTCACATTTAACAGCTTTGTTGTTTTTAAGTTAATGGAAACAAGGGCTTTCTGGATAGGTTTAGTGGTATATTTCGGCTAAGTTTTGGGCTATCAAATGGCATGATATTCCAGCTAATGTTACGTACATGCAAATAATTGGATGTGAAAGGGTAGGACATTGACAACATGGCTCATAACATTTATACATTTCACATCTTGTATGAAAAGCATGTGTACTGCTCATGCCTGGTGATGGGGGCTCTTTCCTGAGAGCATGCTACTATGCTTTTATTTGTCTGTATATTTCTAACTATCTTATAACTGTACAGCCTGTGTTACTTCACACAGACAATAGTCACAATGGTCTGCCTGTTCTAGTTCCTCAGTCCTCCGTTAAAGCTAGGAAAGTATGCTAAATGCCTTCCCCTTTTCAAGCTTTTGCTCATGACTGCATATCCCTACAAAAAAGGCCTCTCACTGTAAGTCACCTCCATGCAAATAGTGACAGATAAATAATATAGAAAGCATTGATGCTTCATTCTCTCACAGTGACAGACTGACTCAGAGACATTAGGATTCTCATCATGGCCAGCCCAGGCCAAGTGCCCCTGATGAGCCATAGAGAAACAAGGCTTGCATTTGCCTGCGTCATAGAGCTGTTACAGTCCACAGGCCTAACCTGCACTGGTTTGCTTGTACTAGATAGTGACAGGACTGTATTCACCATGTTCAAAGTTCACAGCCTAGCGCCACTAATGGAATTAAAGACCAGCAATAAAGATATACAGCGGGTGAACAGTGATGTAATGCGTTGTCAGACTATTTAGATGCTTCCAAGTACACAAAGCCATTCATATGCAATAAAATTAAAGGTGGTATGAACAGAGCTATGGAGATGCATGAAAGTCAAATGGTGTTTATAAGGTAGATGTTGGGTGAGCAGTGGCTGCTTGGAAAGAGGATATTTTCTAGCTTTACACTTTTCCATTCAGCACTGTCTCAGGCATGACAGCATGACCTGTTATCTGGGTGTCAGAGTTGGCATACATGTGAGGACGGTTTCACCGCTCAGCTCTTCTGGTCAACCTTTGAGTTATGAGCAAGATTACCGCAGACTGCCTTAAAGTAACACTATGTACAACTTGGTGATTTGGAGGCCTCTCTAGTGGACATATGTAATTTCAAACAATGTGCGGAAGAACAATTTTGTAATGTCAGTTGTACTGAGGACCCCCCTGACTTTTGCAAGTGTGTTGAAAGAGGATTGGAAGAGAACTCAGTAAAAACTTAATGAAGGATGTGTCTTCTGAGGATGTAAGTGAATTATCTACTGTTGTCATTATATCTTCGTTAGTATAATGTTGATTTTGCATTTGAGACCTAAACATTGAGCGGGACCTTCTTTTTGAACCTGTGTGTGTGACGTTAATATGTGAAGATGCATGAGGTGTCAGAAAAACTGCCAAATCCATCCTGGTACCTCTGACTTTTAAATGACGTACACCTTGTTTTAGTGTGTTCTTTTTTTCCTCCATGCTCAATGTTATTTCTTTCAGTATTAACAAAAAAATGACATGACGCTGCCTTAAAGGAGTTGGTACAACATAAATGATTTTTGCTAATGAGACTTCTGTAGATCAGGTTTGACCACACCTGTTCTGGGCAGTTCTTGCAGGTATGGGCTTGTGTGGTTTTGTACATGAAGGGCAGCATTTTTAGAATGTTGCATTGTTTTACAAATCCTTCACTACGTCTGGAAGCATGGCTGCTTGGCTTTTATGTTTTGTCTGTCAGCTCGAGGCCAGATTATATATTTTTCACCTCTACCAAGCTATTCTAGTGAGCACCCTCCAGATTAGAGAGGATATTTGCAGCCTTGCTGAGACTGAGGGGATTAAAAAGCCATGTCTCTGTCTCCTAAACCCCTCCCCTCCGTTACCCCACTCCACCAAGACTCCTCTCCTTGGTTGTCTGGTGGTCTGTTTTAGTGGACCACCATCTTCTCTGGATTAGCTGAGGGGATTTAATGCTCTTGTCTCCTCCAGTGCCTCCAGTCTGGCTGCTCTGAGGGAGCCACATGGAGTTGTGGTGGCAGGACCTTACTCTCTACGTTTGCACTGTGGGAAGGCTACACTGGTCTTGCAGTTTTCAGCAGAAAGTTTGTAGGAGAGCGAAAGTTAGTGGACTGGACTGCTGTAATGAGATGAACTTGGCTTATCTTCTAATTAAACAAGTCCAGAGTCTTATCTTATTGTTGCTGTATGACAGTGGACTTTAGTCTGCAATCTTGTTGTCTTAAAGGTGAACGGTGAACAGCATTTATAATGCTTTAATATATTGATGTAATCTCTCTATCTCTCCCTCTCTATCTCTGTCTAGATGAAAGGAAGATCACACTGTTGAAAGTCATCTTTGCAGCTCTGCTCTGGTGTCAAGCTTGAGGAGACCGTGAGAACTGAGCCTGTGATTGGAAGGCTGCAGGTGCTGGAGTGACGTCTACCCCCGTGTGTGTGTCTCTCCTCTCTTGCGTCTCTCCTTTGGGGAGCTGCTGAGTGTGCTGAAGACCGTCCACAGGCTCCCTGCCCGGGGCAGAGACAGCGCCCCTTCACATCCACCACCATGGTGCTGTCACAGAGGCAACGAGACGAATTGTGAGTTCACAGCAAATGTAGAAAATGGCAGAAAAACTGAAAATGAGTGGAACTGCAGACACACCAGAGCATAACATCTGTGTATTGGTTAGTCCCTAATGAGAGAAATGGGGGGAAAAGCAAACTGATAGTTCATATTGTTCTGCTCATATTTATACTTGGGGATTTTAAACACAATTGTCTGCTGAATTTCATTAAGTCCTGATGTTATTGTGCATCCATTCATAATTTAGATGGCCTTTCTTTTAATTATTATTATTATTATTATTATTTTCTTTAATAGATAGAAGTATCCATGTTTCTTTCTGCTAAGAGTCCAAATAAAGAATTGTCTTGCAAAGGAGCGCTGTTCTCGGGGGGGCTTCACAGGGCAGCTAGTTAGCTTTAATATTTCATAAGCCTTCATATGAATGAGGGAGTGAGGATCGGTTGATAATTGCGTGACCAGCCTGGTCCTTTCTTCATGCTTCAGCTGGCGAAAGGGGCTGCTGTGAACTCCTTTAATTTCAGATTCTGGCTGGTAACCCTGTGGAATCAGATGCATGTGCTATAAGAAAAGGGGGAATATGACATCCCTATAAGACATACAGACGCCCCCCCCAACACACACACACACACACACACAGTTGACTTGTTTATGATGTACAGCATGATTTAAATGAAAATGAAAACTTTTTGTTGGGCATGTAATGTAAAGGTTGCATTACATGTCCTAACATTTTTCTTCAGTTTTTTGTTCTGTAGTGTAGTTCTGTGGTGGTCTGCTTGTTACTCTAACTTACTTGTTTTTCCTGATGGCTGAATCACTTGCTCACTTGCTCGCTTGCTCACTCAGTTGTTTCTCCAAAGCTACAGTTACCAACACCAGAGTGAATGAGGGTAAGGCAGGGCTCCTGACATCACTGGCTAAATTTAGCCACGTGGCCAGCTCATAAAATATTCACCACGATCTCAGAAGTGAAAAGCTCATTTACGTAATGATGAAGTGCTGGAAGACATAGACTGTTTGCCTGTGTGTGCGCTTGTTTCGTGTGTCCATCCGTCTGTGCTCGGTTCACCACGTTGGCTGGTGCCAAGGTTTGGCTGCATTTCCCGCTGTGTCATTTGAGAACATTTCCATCCTCTAGCTGTGGGATGGTAACTATGACAACAAGTGCACTGTTTTGTTTTGCTTGGTTAGTGTAGCCTGTATTTTTCATCCATTTAGGGATGGAAGCTTCAGTTTGTGTATCTGTATTTATTTTATTTTATTTTCTCTTCAGCTGTCACAGGCTATATCAGAGTTTGATGCAGCACGGAGCCTGTCTACTCCTGTGTCTCCCCTATTGATCTATTAATAATAATATAATATAATATATATATAAAATACTCTATCTATATATCTATCTATCTTCTTCTTCTTCTTCTTCTTAATTACAATAACTAGGGATTGCCCTGCATAGAGAATTAAATCTCGACCAACTCTGAGGTGGGTCTTAATGGAAAATGACTACTTCTAAGCAGTGCTGCACTTGGGGGATCTCTGACCGAACTGCAGCTGCAGCATTATTGTGCCGTTGTGGCACTGAACCCCTAATCAACACAGTGCACCAGGAAAAACAGCCAAAATCACAGAGGAATTGCGTGACCGCGCTGTGAGCTGCAGACAGTGTAGAACTCACACAGTGTGTCTTCACCTGTGGAGCTGCTTCTCTAAAGGCATTTTAAAACTAAAACATAACTTCAAATTAACATGCATCTGAGCTGCAGCAGAAACACTCCTGAAGTTTAATCTCAGAAACTCTGCTTTTCCCAAAAGCAGCACACAGTGTTTACTCGCGAGGTCCCGTCTCAAAGCACACTATCTTCCCTATGTAGTGCACTTCGTGGTCATGAAATAGCAAATCCTTCACCCAAAGAGTGCAAGAAACGTTCGACTAAGTCATCTATAATCAACATTAACAACAGGCTACAAAGTCCCTATTTAAAACTCAGCTGCTTGTTAATGATGATGGTGTTTGTTTGAACAGTAGCGCTCTACGTAGGGGACACTGAGTGATTTGAGACGGTGTTACTCTCCTCTCCGACAGTAAACACTGCAAGCTAGACGAGAAAGGGGAGCTGTGCAGATTGAACCTCTGCAGCGTCTCGTTCCAGAGCTCGTGTGACTGTTAACTCAGCTCGTTTTGGAGACTGCTCCACAGAAATGTGTTAAAAGCTTTAGTTTCGATTCACAGTGGATTCACCGATTGTTTTTCTTTTTTTTTTTTGACGCTAAAAGCTTCATTCTGTATGATTAACGAACCATAAGCATAAGTTAAACCACACAAACCGTGACATTTCTCCTATTTCAAAGTCCCCATGGACTCCATTAACGTTAACCTTGCATTCTCTAAAAAGTAGCTGGTGGTGGTCGCGAAATGACTCGTAAAGTTTGATGTGTTGCCCCCTTTCCCCGCATTTTTCTTTCGGCCTGTTCTGCAGACAGCGTGGTCATCTTTAATTAACTTTCCTTCTGCATCCTTATAAAACCCAAAATATGACCAAACGTCAGACTTGGTCTCCTTAGAAGGCTGAAATATCTCTGAATCTCCGAGTTTTCACACCGTGGTAATTGACCGCGGTTTTAACGATACTTTAAAGTTCAAACGGTGCTACTAACCGTCATTAATTTTACCGCGGTTTACCGTGAAACCGGTAACCGTTTCATCTCTTATATATATATATATATAGCATTGCTTGATGTATTCCTAGTTGGAACCCTGCCTGGATTGCAGTTGGTTTGAGACAGTCTGTGTCAATGCTTGGGTCAGCAGCAACATGAACAAAATGAAGACTGACCTTTGTTTTCCCCACTACTAATGTTGTTAACTCTCTTAGTTGTCACAGTTAGCTGTTGTCACTTACTTGTGATTGGGGTAAATTCAGTCAGTTGAAATTATTTCTTTTGTTCAGTATTGCTGAAGTGAAAAATATAATGGGGAAAAATAATCAATGTAGCTATGAAAATAAATGCTTACAAGTCTAGTATGTTCTGTATGCTGTATCTTTTGGTGTGTGCTGAACAGAAGCTCTTGTCATTTCAGAAATCGAGCGATAGCGGATTACCTCCGTTCTAATGGTTATGAAGAGGCCTACTCTGTTTTTAAGAAGGAGGCAGAGTTAGATATGGTAAGATCAGTTTCCCAAACAAAGATTGAGCGTAGTCCAAATCTCTGCTTAATCTGTGTCTCGGAAATTAACGTTGTTTGTTGAACAAATTAAAGTAGATCATTTACCTCTCTTGCATTATGTAAGATTGACATGGTAATAACAAACAGTCTCTCCTTTTTTGTTTTGCAGAATGAAGAATTAGATAAGAAGTATGCAGGCCTTTTGGAAAAGAAATGGACCTCAGTCATCAGATTACAAAAGAAGGTCAGTAGGCCTACATTGTTAGTCTGTTGTATTTGGTAAACATGATTTACACTAATTCTATTTACAGTGTAATCACTGAAGATATTTCATGTTTCTGTTTGGTGTAATTGCCTGTTAAATGTTGGTCAAGTATTATTGTTTAATTGCCAACCTTTAAATTAGTTGCGCATCTTTTAATTACTAATCTGTTCTGTTTTTGGCTGAGCAGATGTACAGAACATATCTTTAGGTTCATCTGTGATGTGCGCTTTTTTGGCAGGTGCCACGTTAAAGTCTAAGCAACAGCTAGTATGAAAGTGTCAAAGACACTCCTAACTTCCTAAAAAATGTCAATAGTAAAGGGTTTATATATATATATATATATATATATATATATATATATATATATATATATCTCACACACACACAAAGAGGGGTCATAAATGTTGTTTATAAGGCTAATACTGTTACACATTTAGATGTATACTTCAAAGGACTAACAAGGGTTTGTTAAAATCTGTCCTAGTATTTTTCTCATTTAGACGAACATAAGTGGTTCAGTAATGGATTTAGAGCGCTTGATGGACTAAACTAGTAACGTACCTGTCTGTTGCATTGAGGCAAAATTTGGCATTGAAAATGTATCATTTATAACATAAAGAGGTTGTAAGTACTTTATATATGATTTATAATTATATATAATAAGTAATTTTTTGCATCAGATTAAATTAATCGATTTTTAAGACAAGTAAGTGCAATGTTTAGCTTAACTCACATTGAGCTTTCTTCAGTAGCAAAACAATAGATAAAATCACCAGGACAGTCCATTTGCTGTTACTATGGCTCTATTGCCGTTCAAGTTTCTTGTCTTGTATTGCTTGCTAAGGTGATGGAGTTGGAATCCAAGCTGAATGAAGCTAAAGAGGAGATCACTTTAGGAGGCCCTGTGGGACAAAAGAGGGACCCCAAAGAGTGGATCCCACGCCCCCCAGAGAAGTACGCACTCAGCGGCCACAGGAGTCCCGTCACACGCGTCATCTTCCACCCTGTGTTCAGCGTTATGGTCTCTGCCTCAGAAGATGCCACCATCAAGGTGTGGTTTGGTTTCATTCTATAAATGAGGAAATTGAGCAAAGGGCTGCTGTTGGAGAATAGAAGTGTTTGTATGTGATTTGTTTTCCGGTCTATAATCCTCTTTTGCTGTGTTTGATTCTTACAAGAAGAACGTGCTCATTCTTTAATGCTGAGTCACTGACTGTCTCCATGGAGAAGCTGTGATGCACTGGTTGCCCAGGGCAACAGCACAGCCAGCAGTTCTCGGAGCATCAGTGCTACTCCCTGTTTTTTAATTGAAGGACTGTTATCATTTTCTGTTTCTTTGCTTCTCTTGATTTTGATCTTTATCTGAGGATCCATTCATCTAAAGACTGGAAAGAGATCAGTGCTGCTATATTTATTTTTTTTTTTATATAAGAACAAATGTTGGAGTGCCAGAGGCTTCTTCACCTCCCTGTTCTCTCTGTTGACATTCCACAGCGAACAGCTTCTAGGGAATAGAAAAGCTGCCTGACCTTTCTGGGTCTTTAAGATTGTAATCTGTCACAGCTGCATGTGTAATGTTATGGAGGAGAGAATGTTGGGCATTCTAGGGAAATGTCTTTGCCATGGCTGTGGGTTTACCTTTAGTCTGTCAAATCACCTCTCAGCCTACTCTTATGGCTGCTCTTAGAGCTGTAGTCAGTGCAGTTTGTCTGTGGAATTAATTCAGCAGAGATGTATGCTCTACACATGAAAAAGAGTAATCACATTTTGTGTCTATGACTGACGTGTTGGATTAAACTGGTTTAATAGTTTCTAAAATATATGGGGCCTTTTCATGTTTCCAATACAGTGTTGTCTGTTCAGGTATGCAGTTGTCTGATAATTAAAGCTAAGAATTACCGAATGTTAGGGTATTAGGGCTGCAACTAATGATTATTTTTGTAATTGATTAATCTGAACTTTTATTTGAGTAATCAGCTAACTGAACTGTTGTCTTCTGCCATTTCCTCTCACTGTACCCTGTTACAATGCCATTGTAATTCAAAATTCTGACAAGTGCTTCTTTATTCATGGTGCACGAAACAATAGAAACCATATCGCCCCCAACACTTCAGGTAATCTTTTGGAATGACCAATTCTATCATTACAGAACATAGAGGAGTGCTTTTTAATTAAATCAGTTTTTAATTAAATCAGTTTAATTTAATCAGTTTCTTTCCATAATAAATGTCATTGATGGCTAATCAGTTTTGTCAGCTAGTTACTGCAGCCTTGAAGAAAATTTGAATTATATAGAAAATTGTAACAACGGCTGATGATGAACCGTGTTACTCTGACCAGGAAACCAGTCAGAGGTGTTTGTATGAGAAGTGGCATAATTTGTATTAACGGAAAAGTATTACTTGAAATAAAATGTCCTTCACTTACAGTGTCTATGCTCAAATCTCCAGCCAAGACTCCTCAATTCATTCAATGAGGCAGTCTTGTCTCTCCTAATAATGATAAGCACAGTAATTGTCAACAGTATGACAGCAACTCAGCTTCTCTGACTTGTGTTTGTGTAGGTGTGGGACTATGAGGCAGGAGACTTTGAGCGCACTCTCAAAGGACACACAGACTCTGTGCAGGACATCTCCTTTGACCAGACTGGAAAGCTGCTGGCCTCCTGCTCAGCAGACATGACCATCAAACTCTGGGACTTCCAGGGCTTTGAGTGCATCAGGACCATGCATGGTGAGAGAACCACACTGTCATAACGTGGTCAAAGGTACTCTTTGAAAGTTCATCAGTTTGACCATTAGTTATCCCTAACATTTTAGCAGACACCACTAACATGTGGATGTTGTCTTATCCAGAAAGGCTTCCCTCATTACAAGTATCTCAGAATATAGATTCTTTACATTCCGTGTCTACATAAAGAACTGTGGGTTTTACGGCTTGTCTGGGAATAGGGCTGAAGCTTGTTTGGGGCAGGATTAGCAAACTTAAGGAGACAGCTTTAATCCTCTCAGTTAGATAACCGGGATTCCTTTTCCTCACGATTTAAGTAGGTTGGTAATTACTTTAACCATACGTAACCTGAATAAAGCATGTAAGGTCTTCTCTTGTAATACCGCTGATGTGTTTGTAACCTGATATTATGAAGTTGCATTTAGGACACTGCCTTGAAAAACTGTCATATTGAATATCGCCTCTGTTTCATTGCGTTATATAACAAGCCATCTTTATTTGAATTGACAGGGAAAATTCTTAGTTTTAGCTTTTAGCATTCTTCATGGACCTTTTCTTCCCCTCTCTTAGGACATGACCACAATGTGTCATCGGTTGCCATCATGCCCAATGGCGATCATATAGTATCTGCCTCGAGGGATAAGACCATTAAAATGTGGGAGGTGGCCACTGGGTGAGTTAAGAAGGCCTCTGACTGATTAGGCCTATGACATAGAGAGCTGTTTGTGAAATGGACTGAATAGTTTAACCAGGAACAGAATGATCCCATTGCTTTTACTTTTGAGTCATGGTGCTGAGTATCTAAAGTCAGACATCGTTTTGTAATCACTTTACAAAATATGGTTAAAATAAAGTGACTTTCACTGCTAATATGTTGCCAACTTGAAATTAAAAGTTCATATTGATCTTTACATTGGTAATCGTTCTTCATTTGTATCGTTTTAACTATAGTATGGTGAAGAAGGCAGAGTTAAAATGCAGCATTGCCGCATTGAGTCTTTGTTCTTGTGTCTTCCACGTGTAGTTACTGTGTGAAGACATTCACTGGACATCGGGAGTGGGTGAGGATGGTGCGGCCCAACCAGGACGGCACACTCTTGGCCAGCTGCTCCAATGACCAGACGGTGCGTGTGTGGGTGGCTGCCACTAAGGAGTGTAAAGCTGAACTAAGGGAGCATGAGCATGTGGTGGAGTGCATCTCCTGGGCTCCAGAGAGTGCACACCCCACCATACTGGAGGCCACTGGCTCTGAGGTTTGTGTGCATGTTGTGTGTGTGTGTTTGTTTTTTTTTTTTGTTTTTTTTTGGTGTATGATAAAATATTCATGCACAATATGATGCATATTTCTCTCAAAGCATGTGGTAGGGATACCTTCATGTAGTACTGGGTAGTGTACCAGTTTATCCAGTATACAAGTTGAAATTTGATATTCTTCCTGATGTATGAATTTTGCCATAGTCTTTACCAGTACGCACAAATAAGTGTAGATAATGTTGCCTACAAGCAGTGCAAAACACGTTAATCTTAGTCCATTTAACAAAATTGCTGAGTCACGGATATCTTAGTCATGGTTTTTTTTGCTGGGCCTAGAAAAGCCACTGTGTGCTTGTGTATAGGGTTAGGGTTAGAAAGCAAAATTGACAAAAGTTTACCTACATGTTAATCAGTTCTTGATATTGTGTGCCATAAATGTTTTAAATTTATTACATAAATATGGTTTTTAATAAAGTGAAGAAATATCCCAAAATAATACCTTTTTTGTAATTTTCTTCCCTTATGCAAACAGGAAACATCACTTCTTGCTCAGTTTGATTGTTAATTATGGTGTTTTTCCTTTTCCTGTGCTTCATGTAGAACAAGAAGAGTGGAAAACCTGGCCCCTTCCTGCTTTCGGGATCCCGAGACAAGACCATTAAGATGTGGGATGTCAGTACTGGCATGTGCCTTATGACACTGGTGAGTTAACCTTGACACTTTAGTTCCTGTGTATTTCAACCCAAAATATTACCATTTACAATAACATAAGAACTTGAAACGAGACTGTTTACCAATGACAGGCTGGAGTTTACCAGACATACCTTAACATTCATTTTCTGCATGATGGTACTCACTCTCCCTCCCTGTCTCAGGTTGGCCATGATAACTGGGTGCGCGGAGTGCTTTTCCACCCAGGAGGAAAGTTCATTGTGAGCTGTGCGGATGATAAGACCCTGCGCATCTGGGACTATAAGAACAAGCGCTGCATGAAGACCCTGAGTGCCCATGAACACTTTGTTACCTCTCTGGGTAAGGTAGCAAATATGCCGTTGCCTAGCGACGCCAGTCCCTGTACCTCACCTACATAATAAGTTAAAAAAAAATCATAGAGCAGTGCTCCGGGTTGATATTGATAAGCTGTAGGCTGAGTCGATCAATGATTTTGTTGCCTCGACTGTAGAACATTATCCTCACTGTAACTTTCCTCAGTATAATATGATTAGCAGCAAACCTTGGGTTTTGTTTCCAGTGTTTGTGAAGTGTAGTACTGTAAGAGCCTCTTAGAAAAGCATAGTAGAAGAAATGGGTATTTTCAAAACCTCTAATATACTAATATAAAACTAACAAATAAATAAATAAATATATATATATATATATATAATTTTTTTTTTATTATTATTTCTCCCCACTTAATCATACTTACGAGTGTTCTTTGTTTTATCCCCACAGATTTCCACAAGACTTCTCCCTACGTGGTAACAGGAAGTGTAGATCAAACAGTTAAAGTGTGGGAATGCCGCTGATCTCCCTTTGGCAGGCCCTGCTGCCCTTTGCCCCTCCTCTATACCATCACTCTTCCCTGTCCTGACACTTGTCCTTCAGGATGCACTCATCACCATGGCTACCACCTCATCCAGCTCTCTTCTAATACCTATTGTCCTTTTATGTAAATTATTCTGGATGTAGTTTGAGCTTATTAAATGTTACACAAGACACCCTCATAAGGAGAGGAAAAAAGTAAGAAAAAAGAAAAAAACGTATTCTTGCATGGTGAATCCAAAACTTGTATACTGTAAAAAAAATAAAATAAAAATAATAATAAATTTTGCTTACCATCGTGTAGAAGTTACCGATAAGGGTTAAAGAGCACCAGTGGTGCTCTGGCATCAAGCATCTCGTTACAGAAGGCAGAATGATCCTGTCTGGGGAATTCAAATACAGGGCACTTCAAATACAGCCAGTCTCACTTTTTTGTTCCTTGTTTTTTTATTTGTTATTTATTTTTTATTTTTTTGGGCCTGCCATAAAACAGTTGAACAGGATTACTATTACTATACTTCATGGATCACTATATATGACTTCTAGTTGCATGTGTATCTCTCTCTCTCCCCCCTGCTTTCAGTTAATGCAACAAAAATTAACTGGGTTGGATACATTGTTCTCCACTCACATCCCCCCCAAAGGACCTACCTTTATGATGCATTTTTAGGTGCTAAATGCTGTATAATAGTCATAAAATCTATGATGACGCATTTTAATGGATGTAGAAAATCTCACGTTTAAATGTTTATCTAGCTCTTGCCACGCAGGTGTATGGCACAGATGCCCTTGGTGAAGTCTTCTAGTTTTTTCCTGAATTTTAGGATTGAGTCTGACCTGAGCTGTAGCCCTTGAAGATGACTTTGATCCAAGGTCAGCAGTGACAAGTTTGGCATAATCTGCCTTTCCAGATTGACTTGACTGGCTTTAGTTTTTCATGACCCAGTCACGTGCCAGCAAATTTTGTCTGTGACATCAGACAAGAGATGCCTTGTGGAAAAAAAAAAATAGACAAGATGAGAAGATAACGAGAAGACGAATCAACAGTACGACCGGAACTGGCTTGTTTAAGTGCACTTGTTGAAGGAGGTACATGGTGTGCTGGATTTATGCTTTGATCCTTTCATTCTTTTCCATTTTATGCATGGAAAACCTTCTGTATTGCACCTTTTTCCTCACTTTTTTTGCTTTACCATGATTGTCCCAACCTGATTCACAGCTAGAAGGTTAAGAGAGCACCTCTTTTGTTTCGATGCTTGTAGTAAATGGGCTAATGCACATTCACCCCCCTCTGGACTATGTAATGAATAAATCAAAGCAAGGTTTTAATTGGAGAGTTTAAAAGCAGCCACCCACATTTTCATTCCCACCACCACAGACGGACAACTTGCCCCAAACATCAACTTGACATTATTATTATTTTTTTTTTTGTAGCCTGCACACTTAGTCAAAGCTTTGGCAACTTTTCAGTACACCAACAATTTTTATTTATTTATATTTTTTTTTTTGGGAATATACTCCCCTGTTCTAGACAAATTGTTGACTGCATGATCATAGCTGTGGTCTGTCTGTGTGGTTCCGCTGAAGGTGTTGCCATTGAAGACAGCTTTTTGACGTGTTCTCAGTGGTTCTGCTTTGTGTCATTGTGCTGGATGAGCTATCTAGTCAGGCTCGCTCGGATCAGAGAGTTTGGTGACACTTTGCAGATGAAATATCTCTGACAGACCTGCAGAGTCTGGTTGTGAGTGGAAATGGGAAGATGCCTCCAAGGTAGATCAACAAGTGCAATAACTCTAGGCTGCTCTATGTTAACTGTTGACAGAAAGGTATGTATGTATGTCTTGTGTGCACACTATGAATACGTTTGTAAGGAAAAAGCCTCCCTTGTGAGATGGAAAAATGAGAGAGGTAAAAAGTGGACCGTTTAACATCGATGTGGATTGAAAACCCCTCTCTAGCGTAAGGATAGGACGGAGAGGCAGCGTTTAGCAGACTTTAAGGGGTTATGTCAGTGGTGCACGCAGCTGTAACTGTTTCTAACAGCAGGTGTGTAGACCTAGCCTCTGCTATTCCAAAGCTGTGTATGTAGTATCAATGGACGTGTGAAAGGATATTAGAGCTTCTCTGTATGTGCAGTAGCTTTGTGCATCCAGTAAAGCTCAAAGTTCCGTTGTTTGCTTTCTATGCCTTGTTAATATACTGAAGTCCCCTTGACGTAAAGAACTTCATTCTGCTTTTTGTGATCTCACTGTTCTCACTCTCTCTCACACACACACACACACACACACACACATACATGCGCACACACACATACACTCACAAAATATAAATTGTGTACCAATATATCTGGATGTCATTGTTTGCAACATAATTAAGAGTAATAAAAACTGTAAATATAAAGCAATCCATTTGTATGTACTTTATTCTTTTATTGTCAAAAAGGGTTGAACTTAGAAGGGTTTGGTTTTTGTGAGTTGTCTTCTAGTCTGCTTGTAGTCTTGTAGTAAAAGGAATTGTTCTGTTTGGGGAAAAATGGAAAAATCTTATGTTTAAAAGGTTCTTTGCATGGTAAAATGGTTCTTTAGATTGGTGGAGAATGTGTTGTGAACATGTTTGGTTCTATATAGCACCAAAAGGGTTCTTCTGTTGTTACAAGCTTGACAATGCAACAACAGAGGAACACTTTCTCTATATAGAACCGTATACAACACATTCTCCATCAGTCTGAAGAACGATTTCACCAGGCAAATAACTAAGCATGAAATGGTTTTATATAGAACCATTACTTTTAGCAAAGAACCCTTGAAGAACCAGAGTGTACTCACATCTGATTCAACTCAGCCTATTGCCAAGTTTAGTAGGTGTGTTAACAGAAGGAAAATCACTAAACTGTGCTGGACACCAGCCCACCTGGGACCACTGTTCACCACCCCTGTTCTAAAGCGAGATGTCCTGTTTTAAATATTAGGAAAGCCCACTTTTAATGATGTCTTGATGGAAGTATATTTTAAAGAAAAAGTGTTTGAGGATAGACTGTTTTATTTATTTTATTTATGCATGTATTATTTTTTCTATCACTAATGCTAACTAGCACCACAGATTTATTAACTTACCAGATCGTAGATCAGTGGCTAGCAGTCAGGATTTGTTGAGCAATGTTGGGACTCCCAATGACTGTGTTATGTATTTGGGTAACGCATGCTGGGTATCGCAGTGAGAGAACACTGATCAATGAAAATTTGACAGAATTCATGACTTTGTAAACTGATGAGGCTGAGGAAATATAACGCTGTACTACAGAATACATACAAATTTAGGCCAGAATGCCCCTTTAATGTAGACCTGGTTCACATATACTGTATAAAAATTAGACATGGTAACAACATTTATTTTACATTTAGTTGCAGCTCACCTTGTAAGTTCAAATGTATCTTAATGAAATTATATGGTTCCAGCTGAGATGCAGACTGTTGTGCTTTGATTTGGGTGAGTGGTCACATGAGTGTCTCAGCACTGCAAGGCTGAGTTGCTATCTGGGACAGTGGGGTATGAAAAATGCAGTGATGCAGCCCCATCACCCCAAAACTGTGAGACAGGCCAATCACCTGATCAGCCTCAGACCTGCTTTCACTTCAGCAATGTGGAAAACCATGTGCTTATCTTTTGTGCCAAAAGACTTGTTTTGTTTTAATTTGTATACACTACAGCATGTTGCTCATTGATTTCTCAGATTGGTGATACTATTTCTGCCTTGACCTCCTCTTGTTGCACACATATATCCTTGCCTGACTCCAACATAGCAACAGTTCCCATGGAAATGGCGTGTGCAGTGACATTACTGCCTGAGTTCTATAAACACCATTTAGTCTAATAGTTCATTTTTGTGCTTATATAAACATTTTTAATTAGTTTCTTTAATTTTCTTGCTATTTCCATTGTTTACTGTAATGTTGAGAGAATGAGTCAATACACACCACTTCCAGTAAGAACTTGCCACACCTACCGACAAGGCCTCTTTGACAAGGCATCATCGTGCCCAGAAGAGAATGTTATTATTCCATTTAGTGTCAGCAACAATGTTCCAGACAAAATAAGCAAAAGAACAACCACAACTCAAACCAAGCCCCACTGTACGTGGATCAAAATCAAGAACATGATCCGTGGTACTTCAGACAGTTTGGATGACATTTTCTACAGCACACACAAACACACATGCTATAATCAGAGGGGGATTGAGGTCGTTACTCAATAATGCATCTCAGCCCACTGCATCAGACACATTTATCCACCAGCCACTGCTTTCCAATGCTCTGTATCCTGGCAACAGTAACTGTGTCTGCATGTGTGTGTGCACATCATCACAAGCAAGCAAAGCACAATTCCGGTGCGGTTGGAAAAAGACCACTGGCTCACCTCAGGACCCCAGAGCATGGCTGGAGAGCACTGAACACAAAGAGCTGACCATGCTATGTAGAATGGGGGCCATTTTAGGTGAAGGTGGTTCATTTGTTATTCTTATATACTGGGCCTACACAGTACACTCCAAAATTCTGAGACCACCCTTTCATATATTTCATTTTCAGTCTAAACGAGTTATTAATTTTTCTGGGTCAGGAACATAAACAGAAAACATATACTTAAAAGAAAATTACCTCAATAATTAAATCTTATTTTTTAGTATTTAGTGTGTCCACCCTTTTATTACAGCTGCCTTTCTTTTCAGGAGACTCACTTTCATTTTGTCAAGGAAGTCTGCTTTTTAAAAAAATGCTCCAATGTTTAGTCTTAGAAGCTGGTTGCGTTTTTTTTTTTTTCATCTCACCATCCAACTAATCCCAATTACAAATGAAGTCACATCTCTATCCCACTTCTGACACCAGTGTGGTGTCAGCTAAGAAAGAGACATGAGAAACATAGCACTTTAACAAAATGCTCCTTCACTGAACAGACGGCAAGGGGGGACTTCTGCCCAGCACTACTGATTGGCCAGGAAAGTGGAGCAGGTCACTTCTAGCCATACTCTCTCTGACGCAGGTCACTTCTAGCCATAAACTCTCTCTGACGCCCACAGCCCATCACAGAATAGCACAAGTAACACGTACACATCTCTAAGCCAACAATAACAACTTAATTACATGAATCCGGCTCCTCCCAAGTGCCTACTCACGTGGCCTCTCTGCATGGCCACGCCTCCCCACTTTTATAGCAGCACATGCCAATTGCGAGCCGCTACACTATTAACCAATAATATTATCTCAACTAGCTCAGAGACCCTCTCTGATACCATGTTTCACTTGGAAATGCAACACAGAACGAAAAGAAAATGCATTATGATTTCTGATACAAACCCTACTATAGTCGTAAGCACTTCAGCAAATTTCAAAGAGAAAAAAGCACTCAGTGTTATATACACAGACATCTGGAATTCAAACCCAAACAGCTATTTCTATTATTTCTACACTGCTGAGCAGTACTTATACCAGTTTTACCCAGAAAGATACATTACCATCTATTGTTGCTGCATTACTTGATGTTATAGCGTTAGTGAATGATGCTACAGTCTCAGACAGCTTAGGAAGCTAATAAATGAATATGAAGACTATAGCCACAAAAGTAGATTCCATGCTATATATGCCATGCACCAATCTGATGTGCTTTTAGATGTAGCACTCTCTTTCAACGCTAATGAAGACATTTCATGTGATAAGGCTTCTGATGTTACACTGACTTTAAAGCTTTTATCTCAGGTGTGAATATTGACTTTTTTAATGGCAAGAACCAAACAACACTGCACTAAGATGGTAAGACTGCACATTGATATTCATCCTGCTTGCATAGTCTTATTGACTTCCTCCTGTTTCTCCATGCAAGAAGTCGGGCTGAGGGAGTGATATGAGAAAACTAGTGTTCAGATATGCTTCGTTCTTCAAAAGACTGCTGATCACAGGTCAGCACTTTTACTCTGATAAATACAAGTGTGAAAGGAAAGACACTACTGATGCTGATGATCTGTTCTGGATCACAAACGCCACTCCAACTTGTCCCAAAGGTAATGGATGGTGTTCTATCACTCCAGAGCGTCCTACTACTGGTAATGCTTCTCTACGGCGATTATACAAGCTGTGTTTGTGCAACTGAATGCCTGTGTTAGTAATGGCACCTTGAAGTAGCTGAATTCAGGGCCTAGCTAGAACTTTTGGAATGGGGTTGCCAGGTAAGACCGAGAGATTTTACTGCATTAAAAAAAAATTGTTGTATGAACTTAATTCAGTTACGCCACACGTTTCCATTCAATCAAACAGTCAGTATATAGACTTTGTTACCTCAACATAAAGTTCAGCAATTGTTAGAGTTTCACTGGCATTAAATTCTCTTTTTGTACATTTGTAAATTAAAATGTACCTATATCATTTTTTGTCCATTTTACAAAAAACAGTTACCTCAAGAGAAATTCCACCGATTTTTCAAAATCACATCATTCAGAGCAGTTTGACATGAAATGGTTCATTGTAGAGAAACTTACAAATTCAGATTTCTTTACAGTGGTGGTGATAGGAACCACGAGTCACAATGTCTACAACACAAATATAGCCTGAACCTGCACAAGTCTTCTGAGTTTTTATATTTAACGTTGATGATGGTAAAATAGTCATAAATCTGAAAAAAAAAGTTTTCTTTGCAGACTGTTTAGCCTTACAACACCCTGTGTGTACCCCTCTGCCATGTGTCAGACATCAAGCAGCATTTACCTAACCATTTCATGCAAATAACATTCTGTGAAGGAGCTTTCAGAGGTGGATGTCTGGTTCCTATCACCACCTCTGTGAACAATTCTGACTCAGCAAGTTTCTCTAGAATGAAGTATTTTACACCAAACTGCTCTGAATGACTTTGTTTACATCTTAACCATTTAATTATGCAGAATTTTTGAATAATCAGTGGAGTTCCTTACAGACAACACAATTCCTTTATTTAACAGGAATATATTTTCAGTTTGAAAGCCAAACAACCCCATTGGTTCATTTTTTTGAGTGTGGGGTGGCACTCTGCTATAAACAAATAACAAAACAGCGTTACTGTATTAAAATGACATAAAAAGTGATCTGTTGTTTTTTCTGTCCATCATTTCCACATGAAAGAAACAGTACATCAGTACAACTACTACCAAAACTACACTGAAAATCAACAATGTATTGATATAACATATTTTAGTCATTAATGAGGAAACTGTGTTTGAATCAAGTAAATTAAATGCATCCCTTTTTTCAGTGCACAAAGTTAACTTAAAGAAAACATATTTCATATACACAGGCCATATGAGTTGTATTTACCACAAATTGTACATGACTCTAATGATCAGAAAGCTAGCCAGACAGCACTGTATAAGCTAACATACAACACATGCATGCATTTAACTGTAAAAAGAAATGAGTCAACATGATATAAATATAATAGCTGACTAGTTTTTGATAGTTAACACATCATACCCTTGAATAGCATACTTCATGATGTAGCTCACACAGAGCAGCACTGATGAAGGGACCAAGCACACATTCACTTGCCTGTTTGGTCTGGAAATTAGCCCATCACACCAAGATACGCTAATTATTAAATGCAGCATCATCAGGCAGATTTTCACCATAAAGCGTAACTGATACTTTATTGTCGATGACTGACTGTTCCACTATAAATAACTGGGGTGGCCAGAAGGCTACACCTTCACTATGCCTTTGTCTGAATTCACTAGTGTCTGGATACTTTTGAACATATAGTGCATGTATTTTCTCTGTTCTAGGCCTCATATGTGGTGCTAAGACACATGGGAAGTAGCCATAAGTCTTGAGGGTGCTCCCTCTAGTGGATGTCTTCTGCACAAAGAACTTGCATTACATCATCTACTGTGCCACAGGCTATGACAGCAGTACGCAGAGCGCCACAGGGTATACAGGCTTTTACTGTAGTACTACACACACACACCTACCTCAGCTCTGTAAAAATATTAGTAACAAATGTGTTCCAGTTTTATTAGGACTAAATGGGGACACTCCAAGAGTACTGTGTTGCCGTGCACACTAGGGTGTTTTTAGCGCTCATGTTCATCATTATGCAAAGGGCTGAGAAGTTTCTTAAGGAAGCACATTGAACTTTGTCATGTTTTTTATAACGCTGACCAAAATGGCACCTTAACCTAGAAATCTCAATCCAGGCCCCCAGCTTACCTGGAATTTTATTTTGGTCCAGTTTTTAAAACATATGGAAGAGACTTGCACCAAGCCTTTGGTTATCTGGCTCATGTGAGCTAAAAAAGAACAAAAAAATAATAATACTAATAATGATACACACACACACATTTTCTCAACCGCTTATCCTTCTGGTTTGCAGGGGGTGCTGGAGCCCATCCCAGTGGTCATTGGTCAGAATGCAGGAAACACCCTGGACAGTTCAATAATAATAATAATAATAATAATAATAATAATAATAATAATAAGTGTTATTTATAGTGCCTTTCTGAAGCTCAATGCCACTTTAGAAAGCATCAAAATCAAAGCATAACAAAAAGGCACACATTTCAAACTAAATTTCGCTGCTAAATATTTTGCTGGTTTTTTTAATATCTAGGTCTCGGTTGCCCACTGAGAAATTTCAGACCATTTCAGGTCAATACATTCCAAACCTACAGCACTCACAGTTATCCTTGCCCAGGCTGAGTAAAACCTGCACCACAAGGCTCTGTGGGCAGTTACTGGATTTCGCCACATGAGGGAGCTCTTGAGCTCAAGTTAGGCTAATGCTTGCAACAAACATATTAATACAAGCCATTCAAAACCATTGTGATATTAAATATCTAATCACTGACATATACAATCTCTGTCCACTTTATTTATCAAGTCTACTCGTCATATAGGTGCACACTGTACTTCTAAAATTACAGACTGTGGTACATTTGTTAGGTCCTGTTAATCACATTCATCAATGGTCAGGACCCACACAGGAGCACACTGAGCATGTACTATTTGGGTGGTGGACCATCTCAGCACTGCAGTGTTTAAAGAACTCAGTGAAACTGCTGGACTGAGAAGCAAAAAAATCCAGCCAAAAGCTTCCTGTGATGAGAAACTGACCACTGGTGGCAGTTTAGAGCAGAGGTCTTCAAATACAGACCTTGGATCAAGTTTCTGGTCCTGGATTGGACAGTGAGTGGACAAAGTGTTTAAAAACGCCAGCAGTGTCTGATTGGTTAAAAGTCAGTTAAAAACACATTATAGACTTTTAACTGACTTGGACTTTAAATTAAACTCCTTTTGCTTTGAATGACCCTGTACCTTAATTATGTTTATTTAATTAAAACAAATGATTGATTCCATTTTGTCACTACCAAAACAGTCATAAGACTACTGAAACTTTAGCAAATGTTTCAGTAGTGACTGTTTCAGTAGTGACAATTTTAGCTCATTTTAAACATAAAAATGCTATCCAGTATGACTAACAAACACAGCTTTAAACAGTCGTACACACATAAAATGATAATATTTTTTAAAACACAAAAAGGTTTATTTAAGTTTACTTTGTTTACTGCTGAACATTTGTGTTTTGGTAGTGACAATTCTTTACGTTACATACTGATTTTCAGACTTTGTGGCACATTTACTTTTACTTTACACATTTACTTTACAAAACAATGGAATCTAACTGCTCACCATGTGGCCAAGAGGGACAGGGATGCAGTCACACTTCCTGCTCTAACATGCAGGAGCGTGGCTAAAATAAGGCTCCGCCTATCAAACTAGCAATAGACAGTACCCTATAAATGAAGATTTTATATATATTTAGCTTATTACCATCTCAATTAATAATTTGAAAATATAACATAACCCTTATAAATATATATATATATATATATATATATATATAGATAGATAGATAGATAGATAGATGGATAGAGAGAGAGAGAGAGAGAGAGAGAGAGAGAGAGTGAGAGAGAGAGACAGAGTCTTTAATTGCAAAACGACTGTTAGTTCTTATTTTTAGAATAGCCAGCATGTGGCGTCTCTGTATCCCAATGTGCAAAATACATTACTGCATCCATTTGGGCTTTTTTAGCCTATGAGTACACTTACGTGAGCATGTCAGATGTTACCATTGCTGTGTGTGAGAGTATGTGCACTAGAGCGAGATCAGGTCTTACGCACTTCCAAGCACAGTGCTGATTGGATAAGACGCTCTGACTGTTCCTGGTTGACCAGGGTTTTCCCTTCTGCCAGCCTATCACAGACTGTTACCATGCCAGCCCCCATTCATAGACAGTGTTGTGAACGTGCAAGCCCAGTTATCGCAGCTTAAAGCAATAGTTTGGAGAAAAAATCTAATTTACACAGTTTTCCGAATGTAGCTGATCAACCAAGACATGTTTGGTGCCTGAAGTTTCTTTAGTTTTGAGCTGGAGCTACAAGGCTAGCGTAGCTAACAAGTGATGAAAGCTTATATCTCACCAATTAGCATCGTGTAAACTGCATCAAACTCTTCCCTTGTTAAATAATCCCAAGCAGAATCCCAGTGGTTTCTGACACTGTATGACATATTACTATTAAGAAAAATGGACAAATGTACAAACAAAATTTAGGTTTTAAAATGGCACGTCTTGCTATGCAGCATACTTTTGCCCATTTATAGATGACAGTGTGTTGTACAGTGTCAGAAATCACACAAACAAGTTTAATGGAGATTACTTAAGACTTCAATGTGGTTTGAGGCAAATATGCAATGATTTGCATGATGATAACTGGTTTACATAAGCCTTCATTACTTGTTAGCTACATTAGCCTCATAGCACCAGTGCAAAACTAAAGAAGCAAACTTTGGACAACCAATGTGTCTTAGCTGACTGACAACATTCAGCGTAATGGAGAAATTGTGTAAATTTGTTTTTGGTCTAATTATCACTTTACATTCCCTGACACTTACTACATTCTTAGGCTTAATTATTCAGTAATTACATGGAAAACAGTGCAAACCAACTGACTTATTCTAAAGTTATAGAAGTGAGGAGTGGAACTCTTGATCGCCAGAGGCCATTTCAGACAAAACTTTAAACTCAGTGGATTTCTTTATCCCAGAATTATCCCAGATTTCTCTAACTTCTCCTACTCCTAAAAGAGCATTTTAAATTACAAGATGACAACTTCAGATGACTCGCTCCTCAGCCTCAGAGTCTCACTTCTCATGTATGTGAGATGAGAAAAGTCAGTCGACTGTTAGGCCAGGTCTTAGGTCAGTGTGAGTGACTCCACATGTGTCTGCTAAGCTCTCTCTCTAAGGCTGCTAAGCCACACTGTCTGTGCTGGTACATCATGCCATAAAGCAAACTGCTCTAATCAGAAGAAATGGGCTGCTCATTTTACATAATTCCCACTTGGCTGTTAGGCTGTGCCCTATATCTCTAACCTGAAACAATGAACCGAGGAACTGAGGTCAGCAGAGATAATAGGAAGTATGACGCTGCAATAAATAGGCCTAGTAATTACTAATAAAAACAGGTACACAAACACCTTTTTGCTGAATAATATTAGTTGTGGCAGTCTGTGTGACCAGCAGCAAGAAAACTAAGAAGCTATGAGAATTATACATCTTTAACTGACCCCAATTCAGTTACATTATTTTTTTAGGATTTTAGGATTCAAACATAGACATCAAACAAGTATCACACTTTAAATTAAACTGTTTTCATTTATAAATACAGTCAATAATCACTTCTGAATAAAAGTATTTGGTTAAAATACATTTATGAATATAGATTTTCACTAATGATACAGAGTTACTCTAAAAAATAAATCACAAAATTATAGGGAAAGTTCTACTGATTTCTATCTTCTTTACAGCGGTGGTGATGGGAACCAGGGGTCATGACGTCGACAACACAAATATAGCCATTTTACTTACTATTAAAAACGACTACATGTGTCTTCTGAGTTTTATATACAACACTGATAATGGTAAAATAGTGTAAAATCTGAAAAAATACTTTGTTTGGGGGCATTTTTTCCTTACAACACCCTGTGGGTACCTCTACAATATCCCAAAAAAACGCTTAGACCAAACTAGGTTTCATCTTAAAACGACCGTAAAACACGCCTCAGTCATCGGGGAGTATATTTGTAAGCAAGGTAACTTAGAGGTATTAAACTCTCCAGATGTCTGGTTCCTGTCACCACCACTGTGAACAATGCTGACTCGGTAAGTTTATCTAGAAACAAGCATTTCGCACCAAACATCTCTGAATAACTGTTTAAATCTTAGTCGTTGAATTATTCAGAAATGTTTAAAAATCTGTCAAATCCCCCTTTAATAACTGAGGGACCACCACTGCCATTATAATGCGAACCGAACTTAATCTTCGTTACCGGCTCTGCGTTCAGGCCAAAGTGTTCTCTCAGAAATTCCAGACTTGTGAGCCAAGCGTGTGCTAGAGAGAGAGAGAGAGAGAGAGAGAGAGAGAGAGAGAGAGAGAGAGAGAGAGAGATGCAGTGTCTAAAAGCCACAGCACTCACTGTACGCTAACAGTGGACTCACCGCACCCTTTGGTTACGCAACAAGATACGAAGTAGTAAAGAGTCAGTGCCCTGGCAGACCACGTCAAGAAAAAAATGTCTCCCAGTTTTTTTTTTTTTTAATCATACTTTCATATATATTTTAGCCTCGGTGCTTTTGAACAATGTATAAGTCGTGCCAAAAGTACAACGCTGACTGTTTTAGTCACTAAAACGTCAAACCGCCTGGGCCGGCCTGCCGGTCCCTAACTGGGTTACTCACTCCGCTCCGAAATCTCTGAGCGGTTTAGCCGTTGGGCTGTTGTGGGCGTGGCTGCGTAGAATGATTGGCAGCTTCCAGCACGGCGAGGCCACGCTCACGCGCTCGACATGCAAATGAGCCGCGCTCGCGGCCTAGCGGGCGCCCATGTGGACGGACACCACGCCGTGTTGTTCTCCACGCTCATTGGCTCGCTCTCATCGACATGTTTTAATTACATGCAAATATGCTGCAGGGAAGAGCGACCGCGAAGACCTGGAGACTGGAATACAGGATCCGGTCTCTCAGTCACTCACTCTTACCCCGCATTTGGACAGGATAAACGTTTTTGAAGTACACATTTGGCTCTGAAGCGACATTTGGAAGATATTTGCCGAAAGATAACAGCGCTGTAACTTTGTTTCACGTGACTGTGTGAGTTATAAACTCCTGATCCGGCTCCGTTCCGGAGAGGCGCGCTCTGCTCTACTTTTCGCTCACTCGTAGTATCGGGGAGGAGCCACGGCCACAGTGGGCGGAGCCCCAACGGTCTGCCTTCGACTTGTTGTGTTTTCTGTTACTCGCATCGCCATCTTGTTGCAAGTCTAGTAATGAGTGTCTGAAGGGTTTTTTTCCGTGTGGATCTCCGGATATTTTATGACCGTCTTCGGACCCCGCCGGGTTACACCACGACAGAACGAGCTCGTACGTCCGCGACAAGGGGGACCTCGCTCGCCATTTTTATTTCCTTTGGGGAGACCGCGCTGTATCGGTGTACGAGATGAGTATCGACACGCTGCTGGAGGCGGCGAGGTATCTGGAGTGGCAAGCCCAGCAACAACAGATCACACGTGGTAAGGCGGAGGGGGGAGAACTGGGCTTACCGGCGAGGGGGTTTCACAACACGCACTCAATAAACTACTGATGAATTACAGGAGCATCTGTTCGGGCGAGTTCGCCGGAGGGGACGAGGCTGAAGTCGGCTTCTTGTTCGAATGTTCCCGTTCCACCTTAAATGGTGCAGCAGTTATTATTAACATGCCTGAGGCGCCAGAATGTAACTGCTGCACCATTTAAGGTGGAACGGAAAATTCGAACGAGAAGCCGACTTCAGCTGGAGTAGGAGTAGTTGTTTGCAGAGGAAATGCAGGGTTGAAAAGCGAAAGCGTGTGTGCGAGTGGAGTCGGGCTGAAGGCTGGAGTCTTTGTGTTGGAGTGTGAAGAGTGCTGCTGGCGGCTGCAGCAACCAGCCTGCCAGCCTGCCTGCCTGCCTGCGCGATTAGGACACATTTCGCTCACTTGCTTTCCGGGTTAAATCCAGTCTATATTTAGTGCGCTACTATGCGCGCTGCGGTGGGCGGCTGCATTTCTTCTCCTGGATGGAGGGCGCGCACTCTTCCTCGTCTTATTTTTTATTTATTGTACATTTTTTGGACAGCGGAGGTGGTTAAACACAGTAGTATGTCTCCACAGTTTCGACTATTTCACATTCGTAAAACAATTTGGATACAACAAAGATAAAAAAAAATCCTGACTAAATTTAATGGCTGAAATGTTTTTTTCCGAGCTCGCTGTCCTACTCGTGAGTTGAGGGCACGTCGTTGCTGACTGCGTGTTGGGCGGTGGCAACGGAGCGGAGGCTTTATTTTACATAATGACATTGCCGAGTAGAAATCTCCTGACTTTTCGAGTCTCGGCCAGCCTGCTCTCTCTCTCTGTGTCTCTCCTGACCTTTCAGCGCAAGCCTACGCATGTCTGCGTAGCTTCTTTTTCTTTGTTTTATCGTGGAATGCTTTTTATTTCGACTCTGTTTTTATCGCTGCGATCTGGGGAGTGGAGCTTTTTTTGTTTCGTTCTCGAGGTGACGTGTCACCTAGACCACGCCCCCGGCGGATACCGCGTGCTGACGCTCCGCCCCCTGCAGCCACGTGCGCGCCAGACCTTCCCTCCTCCTTCCTACTCCTCCTTTGGGTCACAACGGGGGAGAAAGTAGGGCAACACCCCCCCACCTCCTCCCTCTCTCCATGCAGGAGTTATATAATGTACATTTTTTCCCCTGCATAGTCAGAGTAGAGCTGTGCTAGTCAGACCAGGTCTCTGATTTCCTTTTCTTTTCTCTTCAAAACTGGAATAATCCTCTCTGTATCCCTGTCATCGTCGAGTATCGTGGAATGAGTATTTTGGGAGCAGTCTCAGATGGGACCGCACTCCAGCCTTCTGCTCCAAACAGCCCAGTCACGTCACTCTAAAACGGGGTGTGTCTAAGGAGTGTGCCTAGACCAGACCGTCCCACTGCCTTACGACCGCATGTGTATAACTTGCCACCCATAAAAAGTGACCATCCCGGTGGCCTAAGAACTAGTCGGCAGACCCTGTTTGTATATCCAGCAGAGACGTTTGCGCAGGGCCTTATGCCTTTGTACAGCTTATACAAAGCCTGGTTAGGTTTCAACTGGTCATGGAAGCTGTTTGGACTTTGTCCCCCCCAGAAAAAGGAGCAAGAGTTCGAGTTAATGAAGTTAGGACTGATTACGTACTGGTCTGTGTCACACATTGCCTTGTGATATTATCAACCGAAGATAAGCCTCGCAGTTGGGAATGTAGTTATAGATTGACACTTACAATGTCATGAAGCAGACTTTATTTCAGTTAAGTAACTTATTCTTTATCATATTAGTTGGAAATTATCTTGTGCAGCTTACTTACATTGTGGTCCCTTCCTGTACAGTGTGTTTGCTTCGGAGCCTTGAGGCGTTTAGCTGATTGTTTCAAGGCCAACATGTAAGCGATTTTGTTCAATGTAGCGATTTAGCAAGCATTTTTTTCCTATCCTGCTTATCGGTGCAGAATACCTCAAAAGGCACTTTGTCTCCCATATTAGACTCAGGATTGAGGGAATCTTTAAAGTACTTGAAGTACTCTGACCAACGGCTTGTTTCATTCCAAAGGGAGAATAATTAGTCTTGTTTAATTGAATTAGTTTCAGTGCAGTGTGTGAAACCTTTATCATTGTTTTCATAGTTTTTGAAGGTATTTTTAAATGTGGCACTGCTCTCTGTTTTTTGTCGGTTCCAACTTGCCATACCCCAGAAAAAACAAATACAGAGATATATTGTGTATCGAAAAAATGTCTTAGTATTGTCATATTTTGTTTTTTGAGTTCCACTGTTACAAATCCTGTTTTGTTCTGTCTAGGTTTAGACTTAATCTATGTACTGGGAAACCGGCTTATAGCTTTTTAGTTAAAAACTGGATCAAACTTTTAATGAAACAGCTCTAAAAGATGATCACAGTTATTTAAACTGACTGCAGTCATTTTCCACATTAGATTTCACAGTGATATCAAGCTGCAGCAAACCAAAATGTAAGTTAGGTTTGGTGGGTTGGGACAAGTAAATAAAAACAAAAGAAGGCAGTTTGCTTGACTGCATATGATTCAGTGTAACTGAGACATTTGTGCGAGAGTGTGTGTGCGCTCCCAACAGTGTAGTGTACCTATTCGATAGTACTACCTGTGTTAGCCACCTAGTTAACACAACATAGCTGGGACCTAACATAGCTGGGAAACACCTGACTAATAAGCCAACTTTTGGCATATAATTTAAAAGTAAAGACAGTTAAACTCACAATTATTGATATGACATTTGATCATCAGCTAAAATTTCATAATCCTGACAGCCCTAATCAGATTGTTCTCTATTTTGGTCCAACTGGCCTCTATTAAAAGCATCCACATAGCAGTAAACATCATCAAAATGAAACATATATTAGCTCACCACAGTGTTTATCTTTGCACTGCATTATGCTCATTACGTTGCATTGGCTGCTGTCCTCCTTTTTTTATTTGAACTGTAAATGCTATTGTGAGGGTTTTAGCAGTAGACTGACTCGGAGCATCTACGTGCAGCTAGGCCTGTAAAAGCTTTGCGTGGGTTCCTGCTTTGTTCGGTGCGCTCTGCATGTGTGAGTAATTGCATGTGCTCTGGAGAAGAAGGGAGGAATGGAGAGAGGGAGTTTAAATGGCTGCATCCTGTTGGCACATTTTTTCCCTGACTCACAACAGGCTATGTAATCTATGTCAGGAGACCAGGCACCACTGTGCCAGAAACACATGGCCATCGAGAGCCGTGTTCACCTCTTGAGTGTTTTGTCCCTCTGACCACAGTGCTGTCCATCTGCTAACTGCGTATTGTAGTCTCCTTCACGGGAAAGTCTCTAATGGAAACTCCAAACTGGGCCATGCTCTCGTTGGCACGATACGGTGGCTGTACATACAGCTGTGTAATGGTTCTCAGCGAGGCCCCACGTGAGAGTGAATGTTTGTTCAATGACGTTGCTTTATTTGCCAGTTCAAGTGAATCTAGGAGTCTTATGTGGAATCTGTTCCTGGTTGAAGTGCATCTGGAAAGTGTAGGCCAACCTGAATTAAGAAGACATTCCTGAGAAGGGCTTGTTAATCAGCTGATCAGTAGGATCAGGGTTGTAAGTAAAAAGTCAAGTTTGCAGAGTAAGAGGAGAGGGAACAGTTTTTAACAAATGTAAAGAAGCCCTTCTCACTTTGGGCTCCAGTTCTCCAGCTTTACTGAAAAAGTCTTATTTATGAAGAACTCCCCATCCTGTTACGGCAGGAAAACACCAAAATATTAGGGTGGCATCTACATGGGAATTGGGGGCAGATACTGATATGTGATATATTTTTTTTTTTTATTGCTGCTATTGCCGATAAACATTTATAAAATATAGAAACTTGGACTGTATTCGCTTGGATTTGCACTACATAGAACTAGAACTTATTTGTTGAGAGTTACAAAAGCACCAAACCGAGTAAAAAACAGATGTTTCAGTGTTTTAAGCAAAATGCTATGATTTTCATAGCAGTGTTCATCCCTACGAAACATGAAGGGCAGACTATACCAGGATTGGAAACCACTAGTGTAGCCTAACTACAGCGTCTGTGTTCAGTTCTTTTCACACGTGAGAGGCTGCGTTTGTATTTCAGCGTGCATTCCCTTTGCTCAGCGTGCTTGTAAAGCTTGTTCTGTCCTAACCGCTGACTGCTAGAGAGAGGGAGGTGTCTTTTGAGTGGGCACCACACTGCAGTCGTTTTTTTGACGGACAAGGATTCCCATGTGCCTGACTGTTGGTCTTCCTGCGTCCATGGCAACTGCCGCCTCGCAGTGCCGACTGCATTAGCGACTCGGAGTGGGATGTGGTTGTGCAAGGAGAGAGAAGCAGCGTAGACACTGCAGCACTGGATCCCACCTCGTGTCTCATAGCGCTGACGACATCAACTGCAAGGTTCTTTGGGCATCTGCGACGCCCCTCTCCCCTCCCCCCGTTAAACTCCCTCCCAAAGAACAAAAGCAGTAACCCTTGAGGCATCAGGTACAATCCTGCTGTGTGGTTCAACCTGTCAATCACAAGAAGACGGCCAATCGAAGAGTCTGCCCAGGCCGCAGACGAGACGCTCTGGCCCAGCCTCAGATTCCCCTGCTTCTTCTGCAGGCTGCTGAATGACGTCAGGGCTCCAGTGCTGGAGACTGAGCCAGACCACTACCAGGGCTTCTCTCTTAAAGAGACAGAAATGCATTCCTGTTCTCAACCCTCATCCCTCCCTCGCTAAGCCAGGAACCTGTCGCTGCAGTTTGCCAACCAGACCTGCTTTACCTGTTTTAATGCCGGGCGATGACTACACGTTTGATTTCCGGCAGTGTTGGAGTCACTTTTCAGTTTTTCACGTCCAGATTGAGGTCCATATGGTAATTCAGTCCTGAACCCCTACATCCAGTACCAGTTAGTATGGCTCAGTCTGCAGTAGACTCTCTTATCTCATTACTTCGATTCCAGTCTGAAGTATTACAGCCAGTTCACACACTTTCAAGGACGTCATACTCAGCTTTTACTTCTTTCTGCCTAGTGGATGAGCAACACAAAAAGATAGGTTTGGTTCATAAGAGGAAGGACTTACTTGTGTTAAAGGGACAGTTTGGCCAAAATGAAAATGTAACCATTGCTACATCTGTTGTAAACATGCCTGCTGTCCTCTTACAGTGGTGCCACAGTACTATCTAATGCAAGATTTCCTTATTTAAAGACTAAGAAAACCCCTTCTGATGGTGCATATTAAGCTTGGAAGAAAATTTTGAAAGTAGACAAATGCTTTTGGGTCAGGCTGTTTGTTTTTTTTCGCTAGCTGGCTAATTCTTAAACATATTCCTTTAACACAGAAAAAAGTTTAGCAACCAAATGAAATGAGGTTAGTACAATATCACCAATACCAATAATATCACCACAGTCTCTTGATCACTAGCTAGCAGTAAGGATTTGTTGAGTACTTTGGTGGTGCTTGCTGGGTATTGTAGTGAGAGGACAGTGAACAAAAACACAAACTATACAAAATCGTCAGTTGATGATTGCTGATGAGGCTGCACTACAGAATATTACGTAACACAGCACATAACAAATGCAAGACTAGGTGTGTACTGTCTCTTGAATAAAGCCTTGCGTCACATATAAAAATGACAGTGTAGACCACTGGTTCAGAAAGAAATTAATCTGTTGTATACCTGCATTGTCCTTTGTGTCCTAATAGAAGAGGAGGAGCGACGAGAGAAGGCCCTCCTGTCCCGAGGGGCTGAGCAGAAGAGGCCTGAGCTGCCCGCCCCACCGGTTCAGGCTGTGCAGATCAACCATGTAACCTGGGCTGAGGAGACGCGGCCAGAGCCCCAGCGCCACCACCACCAGCACCATCCCCCTGCGCCGGCTCCGCCCCCTCCCCCCCCCCAGACGGTTCCCATCACGGTCATCCCCATCCCCATGGTTTCAGCTAACCCTGCTGCACCCCCCCTACAGGCCACACCAGCACTCCACACGGCCTCCCCCATGCCAGTGGTAACTCCTCTGGCTACTGCTCTGTCACCTCCAGCCACCCCTCTGCTCAGCCCCACGGGGAAGGACACCCACTCTCCCCCTCAGCAGCCACAACAGCAACACAGGCAGCTGCTGAGCCACATTAAGGCAGAGGCCAGCAGCTTGCCCCAGTCGGGAAACAGCCCTAAGCAGCAGCCGCAGGCCCTTCTGCAGCCGTACCCCGCACCCATCATCACCACTCAGGCCCCAGCTCCAGGGCAGCACGCCCTGCTGCCACAGCCTGCTCTGGCCCAGCCGCAGAGCGCTCAGAACCAGGCCACACAACCTGCACGGACCAATGGCACACCGCTGGAGGACGCCCGCAGTCTAGAGGGGAAGAGGCGACCTGGAGGGTGAGAACATCATTTTATCCTGTGTATTTATGTAATGTACACTGCTCGTCAAATATTTAAGGACACCTTGAACCGATGCTTTACAAGAAATTGGCCACTTTAACTTGTTTAAATCTGCCAGAGCAGGAATGCCCATGTAGGCCACAGTGAAACGTATAAGCGTGTATAATCGTAGCTTTCTGTGTGTTACTGTGTTGTCTGTCACTGTGTAAAAGATGCATGAGTATTCCGTTATTGCTGCATGTACTGTGATGTTTTATAAGTGAGCAGGCATGCTCATTCATTCATTATTGATGTAGGACGTATTCCTATTCATGTGTTGTCTTGTTTTCTAGATTGCTAAATAAAAATCAACAAAAGTTTTGCTTTCAGTGTTAGAGATCATGCTTACATACCAAATAAATGCACAGGATTAAAGGAGAAGAGCAGATTAAACTGCACAAATAGCATCTGTCTAGACAACTAAACACAAAAATCTCACAAGGTTTATTTTGTCCTTAAGGAGTGATGACATACCCTGTGCATTTTAATACCTTGTTGGGATGTTGGTATTCACTTTTTAAGTGTTTACACATTTCAGGCTAAATGTTTTATCTTCTTTTAACGATAGATTGGATATGAAGCCTGTCAAATCGTTATAGAGTTATAGGCAAAATTTACTCTTCATACTAAGGAAATGATTTGAACATGAAGCTCGGTAATGCGAAATATACCCAAAGTAATCGCAAAAATTTTAGCAAACCTTAACAGCTTTTTTTTTTACGCATCTGAAAAGTTACAGTGCTAAATTTCCAAAGAAGCCGAAGGAAACTTGATGGGCAGTGTAGGAACGGTTAGTCATTTTTTTCTGCTTCTTCTTAGGAAAGATTTCGCCACAACTCTTTGTACTTGCTCTTAATGTGTAGGATGCAAATTGCAGAAATGGAGACTTTTTTATGAGCATTTGAAATATGCCTGAATGGAGAAGCCTAAGAGGGATTGTACTGCCCTTCATTTGTTTATATTTCAATCCAGTTGTAACCTAAATCAATCAATCTTTTGTTAACAGAGCTGGAACCAGGGAGGTGCACAATAAGCTGGAAAAGAACAGGTAAGTAGACATTTATTTATCTTTAAATGTATGTTCTATAAATCATCATTTTCAGAACAAAATTTTACAAAACTAAAATCTCCAAAATGATAACTTACAGGGGAATAGAAAACATTCTTAACTTGTAATGGAAGTTAATGTAACCATATTTTTAAAAATAATTTTGGACCATTTCTATTGTTTTTGTTTGTTTGTTTGTTTGTTTTTATTATTATGACACAGTGTAGATCACACGTTTATCTAACCAAAGGTTTAACTGTTTACCAAGTCTGGAAAGAATTGGATACTGCAAAAGAATCTCCACTGAAGTTTTCCCTGTTAACCTGATTTTGATCTGGACTCAAAAAAATAATCAGCCTACATTGTACCACAATGTACCTGTTTATGAATTTGACCCAGAGTGTTTGTACATGAAAGATATTTATAAACATGTGAGCTATAGGAATGATTGATTTTGGAGGCTATCTTTATGCACCTTCTCACTGCATAATGCCAGCATACTGTGCTGTGATATCTGCCCTCCAATGCTGCCACTTTAACTCAAGCATCAAATCGCATTTCATGAAGGCCTGGTCAAAACAAAGAGCAAATGAATCATTTATGATCTGCTCTGTGTGTCTGCCAAAGACGAGCACATCTGAAGGAATGCTTTGAGACACTGAAGAGGAACGTCCCCAACGTGGACGAGAAGAAGACGTCAAACCTGAGCGTGCTTAGAAGCGCCCTGCGCTACATCCAGGTAGGAGCTGTGACCTGCTGAGTGCACTGAGTGGCCAGGAGCTTTCGAAAACTTTTGTTCACATTGGAGGATCATAAGGATGGACAAAAAAACATTACTATACTTGATATTTTCGTGATACACAGTTTATATCACAATATTTCATTTTTGTTAAAGTTTGCTAACAAGCTGGAACGAGTGAAATGCAGCAGCAAAACAGTAATGCTAAAAAAAAGTTTAAATGTTTAAAAATGTTGTGTTTAAGTAAACATTTGCTATAATAAACTATTTAAGGAGTGTTAGGAGGTAAAAACCAAACAACTGGTAACAAATACATTCATAAAACAAGATAAATAACATGACTTAACAAATATCCGGCTACTGATAACTACGTAATTTGTATAGTTACCCTGTTTGTTGTTGTTTACAGGCTCTTTATAAATAGTGTAAATCTTTCTCTTTATGATATAAGTAGTTGTTCAGTGTTGAAGTATTGGTGATACCCATAATATACTCAATCGCATGTCATACTGCCTACCCCTTAAGGAACATGATTATGCCTTCTCAGTTTGGAGATGCTGTCACACAACAGGGAAAAGACCTACTTAGTGCCAATAGGCTGTGATTCAGGTGTTAAAGAAGGTGGGGATGGTGACAAAAGAAGGAGCTGAGTGAGGGTTTAGTACTGCGATATTGAAGCCGCTCTCAGTTTGCTGTGCTGGCCCGAAATGTGTGTGAGGTAGCAGATTTCCACGACTTTTTTTAATGCACTTAATGCCCTTGGGGTGAGAGTAGTGGATATTGTGTTTTTGTGGAACTCTGATCTCGTCCCATTTAAAGCGACACCGGCTTGGACGCGATTGGATTAAGGAGGTTGTTGTTGTAAAGGTTAATGTTTAAAACAGTGAGTGAGATGGTGATTGAGGGTCAGATTGCTGGCGAAAGGTGCACGACTGACCTGAATTGTCTGAATTGAAATTCAGATGTGATAGATAGGGGGAAAAAGAAAAAATGTTGAAGGGCCCATGTCATGGAAAACCGAACTTTCCTCACATTTTGAAATAAGTTAGTCTGATGTAGTATGCAAATTCTGTTTAGGTATCAAGACGTGCTGTTCTCTCCCCGGGTGGTCCATGGATTGACTCTCAGTTACAGAAACCGCCTGTTTTGACTTCATTGTTTCTGTGATGTCACAAAAACCAGTGCATTTATATTTATGCGCATGTTCAGCCTACAGTAGTTTAGATCTGCCCATTTTTGCTGAAGTTACAAAGTTTTTCAGCCTGGGCAGCTTTTTGAATGAGGCACAAAATAGGGCAGCCAGTCAGAACAGAGCTAATTTACATATACTGGTATTAAATTCCAAGAAATAAAGGGAGTTTGGAAAATATTTGTGTAGAAATGTACCATGACTGTTTTGGTTACATTAAACCAAACATTGTTAAAAGTGGTGAAGTGGTTGAGGGCAGCAAAATAAAATGAACATTTAGAAAGTGATATGTGTACACAAGCTTTTTTTTTTTTTTGAGTCAGACACAGGATTGTGATTTTTAAGCTACTTTCACTTGTGCGCTCTCTCTCTCTCTCTCTCTCTCTCTCTCTCTCTCTCTCTCTCTCTCTCTCTCTCTCTCTCTCTCTCTCTCTCTCTCTCTCTCTCTCTCTCTCACCCTCCCTCCCTTTCTCTCTCTCCCTTCCTCTTCAACCCACGCACTCTCACACAGCCAAAGCAGTATTGGCAGAATAGTGTCATAGGCATATGCCACAGTGGTCTGCTTCGATCCTCACAGGGAGACCTTGCTTAGTCATTATGTTTATCAGGCCGTCCTTCTTTCTCCCTTTTTTTGCACCTTTAGTTGTCTTCTTCTTTGAGCTGATGGAGCTTGTGTTAATCCTAGTATTTCTGTGGAGATTGTACTGAATGATGATAATAACGGGATGTAACGTAGAAGTCGGAGCGCGATACAGGTGTTGATGGGTAGACATTTTTTTCATGGACTCTTACACAGTGCATGTTCTTTAAACTTGACTCTAGTAGTGGCTGCTATACCAGTCAGAACGGTTATATCAGTATGCCACAAATAAGCTATGATAACGCTGCATATAAACAATGCACACCATGCTAACGTTTTCAGCAGTGTCTGATGGTCAGAGGGACGAGTGAACGGGACAAATGACTTTGTAAGAAATTGCTTTCTTTTTGTTCCACCTTAAATAGTGCAGCAATAACATTCAAGCAACTGTACAGGTGCCAGAATATAACTGCTGCACTACTTAGTAGAAACAGAAACAGGACAGAAAAAAGCTGCCAAATGAAAAGCCACCTTCAGTTTTGTAGAATATCAGATGTGAAACAACTGTTTTTACCTATATATTGTTCAGTTTTGTTTTTACTATTTTGCACAATAAAACTATTTCAGGTTTAGTTTGGTTGTTAAAATTGTTCTTATCAAAAGTGAAGGTACATCCCAGAATAATAAGCCACAAATAATCTACAAAAATAGGCTTACATAAGCATCTAAAAAAATACTGATTTTAAAAGTAATGCTAATAATATTTTGTTTAACTTAATTCCAAATCTAAGCGTTTATATGATATTTTAAAGTTAGTTTATCAATAATATGTAATATACAAGGGAAAAAAAAGCATTCGTAGGCCAGGGAATTTAGGCCACGCACCGACACAATTGCATGTAATTACATTACATTCTCCTCTACTAGCACTGAGCCTGAGATTCTACTGCTCTCCTCCCTCTCTTGCACGCTCTCTCTCTCCACAGCCCCTCCCTTGCGCGCTCTCTGCCTGCTCCCCAGTCCACGTGAGGCATGAGCACATGGTGAGCGCGAGTCCGTTGACGTCAGCCTATGCTCTAGACAAGCTCCGCCCCTCCCTCCTTCCCTCTTTTTCCCTCCCTCTCTCTCTCCCTCCCGCCTCGCCTCTTGCTGTGAGCGTGCCAGACCTTGGTACACACCGTGCCGCTGTTGCACATGCTTACTGGCGCGTTGACTGAAAGCTGCAGCCTTGTTAGGGAGAGAGTGAAAGCGTGCATGCAAGAGACGGCAAAGGCCGATGAACCCCAAAAGAAAAAAAGATAATGGCACTTCTGTATTTTAGCGAATGCTAGTGCTATTTTAAGTTCTCATTCATTTGCTAAGATTGTTTCTTCACACACCCCTCCCTCATTGGCCAACTCGATCTGCGGTGTGCTCTTTCCCCGACTACCCTTGTATGAATCTGTGTTACCAAGGAGATGGTGCAGGGCATGACTGGTGGTCAGTGAACAGCGGGGAGTCCCTGGCTGTGCTGTTTTGCAAGAGAACATTTACTGTTGATATAATAATCCCAGTTCTCCTTGTTGCAGTTCAACCATCTGCTCACACCATGGATCAGTTGATTAGCTGGGAAATAATTGACTAAAGTAGCTTTCATATCTGCCGTTCTTATGGTTAGACTCAGCCTGAGCGTGAACTCTCAGCAGCACTTAACCATATTGTTTAGATGATCATCCCAGCATTGTTAACATGTAGCTGCCTCCTCATATCTCTTTGTTTATAGGAGCGCTGAATTTGTTGTCACCAAGGACAAATCTTTTATCTCTGTGGTGAAAGACGGGGAGAACACAAGGGGGAGACTGTAATTACATGGGAAGAGTGGAGAGGATGGAGGGAGTGTATTAAAAAGTGAAAGGGGAGGGGAAGCGTCAGAGTGTGGAACACGCCGGAGGTCGTGTAATCCAATCACATTAGCCGCACACGTACAGTTCCGCCTTCCCCCGTCGCCACGCTGCTCCTTTTCTGTTCCGTTGCCAGGGAGACTGTGCCGGGTTCCAGCTGTTGCCGTGGTGATGTCCCGTGGGACTCAATGATGCTGTCTGGTCGCTAGCTTGAAGACAAAAGGCTGAGCGTGCCAAAGCTGACGCGTCCAAATGCGAGCGTGAGGCCACCTGACGCAGCCCAACAACCGTGATACATGCTCACATCCTGTCTGTGCATCAGCGTCGGCCATCTCGGATCAAACTGTGACCAGTGTGACATATATATAACAAATTTCACTGCCAAATCTCTCAGTGAGGCAAATGGTTAACAAGTTATATCATCACTGTTTCAAACAAAACCTTATATCTCCAAAAAAGTGCTAGCTGGGTTGGTCTGGGCATCATGTGGCCTGTGATCTACATGTGGTCTGTGCTCATACCTGTGCTTAAGTCTTTGTGTTCTGGGGGTTTTGGTGAAGAGGGTCAGTTAGTCACACTACCCACTACTTCATGATGCCCATAGCAAAAACTCCTATCATACTGCATGAGATTGTGTAGTGTTGACTCTTGTGTTCTGCACGAGAGCCAGCAGGTGATTCTCTTGGGGTTAAAACTGTACTCTGACAAGCACTGTGCAAATGAGAAGTATAATTAAAAACGTAATCACCACGTGACGGCCAGTGTTCATGCTGTGACAATCATCAAACTGTATTGCTTCGTATTTAGCAAAATCAGTGTAGAATAGCTTCCCTACCTCAGCTCAGGAGGTAGAAAATGAAAGTTGCTGAAAACGAGTCAAAATGTTGCCCAGTAGAGGGGCTTTTAGAGTTTCCTCAAAAATCCATCCCGTAGCTCAGTACTGAGAATGTTTAGTATATTGATGTTTCCACTGAAGCTCAAAACATAAAGCACTAAACTATGTTCAACTAATGGCGATTCGGCTTGTAGAAGCATTTCTGACTTTATGCTTAAATAATAAGAATTTCTGACAAAAGCAAGCACCCATTTTTGGACAACATAGCATGACATGATATAAATTAGGAGTAAGCTGTTCCACTGGTGTTGATGACAGCTCACATTGTCTTGTGGTCAGTTACAGTACAGAGCAAATTATATGATGTGGAGTGTCCAAATCCAGACCACAGCACTGCATGATGTGTTTTCCAGTACTGGATTTGGTCACCACAGATCAGGGAACCTCACATTACTCCCTGCACATCATCTTTTAAAAGCAAAATTGACTGAGAAAGCATATAAGAAATTTACAGAAATGTACAAAGTTTTCCCCTTATGCCCCTTTCTTGTTTGTCAGTTGCAAGAGAAGGCAAAACATAAGGTTTTACTTTCAGGCCCAGAGGAAAGTAAGTAATTAAATGTGTGATCCAGCAGCCACTTCCATTAGACTGCTGTTGAAACCAGAACAACTTCCACATGTTATGAAGGAGGCCTGGCTTAGCTTAAATGAAGTGTTCAGATGAAGCCTTCCAAAATTCAACCCAAATTAATGTCCTTGAGCTCAGTTGTCAGAGCGTAAGGGCTTCTATGTCAGAATTGTGTTTCATATGCATGACACTGTGTGGTCTTGTTTTGAAAATGGGCCTAGTCCTGTGCTCTGTCTCTATAAGCAGTCTACTAACTGTTAGGACATTCTAGAGTATCTTGCATGGCTGACAGAGTTATGTATATGTGTACTTGTTATCTATATTGGTACTGCAACATCAGGATTGAGAACCACTGCATTAGATAAACTGAGCAGACACACCAAGATAACATTAAAATCTGTGGCCAACCATTGCCTCTAGTCGGTCCTCGTCAGTGCTGGTTTGGCCGATTGAGCATTTTACTTTGGTGCTGGCTGTCCGCCGTGAGGGAGAGAGCTGGAATCGGTGCACGAGGAGAGAAATAAAAGAGAGCAAAGCAAGCAAATGGCACTCTCGGAGGACTCACATAGAGAACAGCCTCGTTTGTCCATGCCAGCTACACAAGTTTACCTTTTTTGCTGCTGGAATGTCAGAATTTTTAAACAGTCAGTGTTTGAATGTCCTATTACTAATGAGAATATTGTTATTAAACATAGACACATGGGAGCTCTGAATATGCTCTGATGACCAAAATACTAACAAAATAAAGCCTAGGGTACTTTCTATCATATTGTGGACTGGCTGCTCATTTTAGTTTCATTGTATAACGTATAAACATTCACGTTTATGTAGTCTTGTTACCTACCCAGCACCAAGCTAATGGTGGTTTACTTTCACTGACTGTAGGTTTAGCTTAAACACTGACATATTTTAAGCATATTTGAATACTTTTAGAATATTTACCCAAAATATATACCATCTTTCAAAGAAACATTCGTGCTTGTTGAACTATTTTGGAAGCAGTGCTTGGCATGTAAAGAAGTTGTTTTTGAGTTTTCTAAAGAACGTAAAGAACAACTTCTGTACAAACACTGAAGTTCCTGCTGAAGCCTGAGTGGACTGATAAATCAATGTGATTAGCCAGTTTTTAATCTCAGAGTCAGTAAATGCTTGTAAGGCATACTGGAACTGAACAGTCTATTCAGTAGATTTTGTAATTGGGATATGGTGAATCATTTGCTTAGTTCATGAGATGGCAGTGGGATTATGGGAGCAGCAGAGGCCTGAAGCAGGCAACAAGAGCCAAAAAAATACTGAGAATTTTGTAGCTTCATTAAGATGACTAATGAATGTTTTATGAAACATGTTAACAGAAGCATTGCAAGAAGAACTGCCAAACAGTAACAGTGTGAAATAAAATATTACAATGTATTCAGTATTCAGTGTGACTGAATGTTACTTTTTCATGTATTGTAATGGAATATGCTACCGAATACATTAAGGACAGTGTATTCAGTATTCAGCCATCAGCGATCATTAATTTGTTGATTGCAACCTTTTATTATTTTAATGGAATGTGTTGTTTGGCATAATAAGAAGGGTTGGTTTGTGTGAGCGTGTGCGTGCCTCTCATGTTGAGTTGCTGTGTGAAGAGGCTTAAGGCAGACCTACTGGCCAGACAGCCCAATCTCGCTAATCCTGGATCAAGCTTCACAAGGGCAGACGCACTGTGTGCTCTCAAACGGGCTGCGCTGTCCAGATACATTCATATTCCCTTAAAATCTGTTATATAACCATACAGAGGCACATGAATGCCTCTCTTCAGTACTATAACATTACTCATTCTCTCTCTCTCTCTGCATGGTTTCTTTCTCTTTTTAGCTTTTTTTTTTCCCTCCTCTACTCTGTCTTCCCTTACGCTCTGTGTCTGTCTCCCCTCCTTTCTACCTTCCTCTCGCCCTCCCTCTCTCTGCACACACATACACACTCTCACACATGCATAGCAACCCACGGTAACCCAGTAGGACTCTTGCTCATTTGGTGCCAAAACGGTCGTGTCGTCAGCCAGTTGCTTTGGCAGAGAGAGCAGTAGTAGGGGGCGGAGGAGGAAGCAGGCTGATAGGAGTGTGTTTGGGCCATCACGTGCACTGAGTTCTGGCAGATTTAGGGGGTGGTGGAGGGTGGGGGGGTGTGCTGGTTAAACAGCTTTTCTCAGGACAGAGTGTCTTTTGCTGAAAGCATGTGACCATATTCATTTTTTTAAAAAAGATTCTTCTATTAATATGCTTTGTTCTCTCTCCTTATTTCTTATTTATTACTTTGTCTGCTGTCTAGAGCCGCACAGTATTGACAAAATAACAGCATTGGGATTTACACTGAAACATACAGCAATTACTATACGCCTTGAAATATTAAAAAAGCACTGGTAGTCATGATTAAAGATCGGCCTGCATTGTTTAAACCAAAACTGTTACCTCCTCTAGAACGGTGATTGTGTTCTGTCATGGCACACAGTTAAAGACATCGCGACTGGTTAAAGGAATTACTTATGCATCACAGTTCCTATGATATCCTTATTGCAGAGGCTGATATAAATAAATCAACAATACTTTACATAGCCCTTATGCTGTTCTTGTCTTATCATGATCAGGATGAAATTCTTTCAACCCAGAGCCAATCATGATCTGTCAAAAAGTAAGAGAACTTAATTCATTAAAGTTACAGTTGAAACAACCATTAAATGCAGGTCAATTCTTTAGTGTCAGGAAAAAACACATTTTTTTACAAAAATAACACAGAAGCCTCAGTAACTGAATATAATATAAACATTTTCAGTGTTTAGTGTGTCCACCCATTACCTTTATTACAGCTTCCATTTTTTGGGAGACTTTCAGTTAAAAAAAAAAATCTGCAGGGATGATTTTACACACTTCCAAAGTTCAGTCTTAGAAGTTGGTTGCATTTTCCCAAACACATTCAGTGACGTTGAGGTCTGGTCAGTCCATTGTTTTGAGAACACTCACAGCTTCTTTGTTTGATTTGCAGGTTTTTTCTTTTTTGTCTATTTCCTTTTCTCAGTATTGGTTTCTTGATAGCTACAGATCCTTTCAGACTCATAGTGTTGATTATCTCCTCACAGTGGAAGGATGGACAGAAACACATGGATTTTTTCAGATCTGAAGCAAGAGTGGAGCTTGATTTTCTCCTCCCTCTCAGAGATGAAAGCTTTAAGTACAGTAGTAGTCTGATGGTGACAGTTTTGGTTATTGTTTTCAGTGCAATTTTTTTCTATATCTTTTAATAATTTTTGAACTCCAGTTTTGAAGAACTCTAGTTTTTTTCACTTTTGACTTTCATTTTCCTTATGCAGGTGGACTATCATATCTAATCTCCTCAGACAGGCCCTTGAAAAATATAATAACTTGTGCTTAATGCCCATTTTCACAGGAAATGTAATAAATGAAGGTTAGTTTCTGACTTTTGCACAGTAATGTATATAGATCTATTTGAAAAAAAAAACTTAAATAATATGTTTGTTTTGTGTTTTCTGTACTCCTGTAGAGGCGTTTCCTAAAGACTAGCAATCCCTGTGATTATTAATGGGAGGAGCTGATGAATACATGCCATAGCACTACTAACTCTTTTATTCAAATGCTCCTCTTGCCTGTTTGTGTTCCACTGTCAGCTGACCAAGAGTAAAAGTGGGTCAGCAGACCATTTGCCTGTGTGACACTTCCTCTCTTCCTCTTGCTCTTTCTGTCTTTCCTCATTGACAGTCTATGGTGCTTTTAATTTTTACAGCCAAGTTAGAACAGTAATAAAGAGGTTATGACATGAACTGCATAGAAAAGACACACCCACCGACATGAGCTGGCGCTTATTATGGCTTGCTGACTGTCAGCTGCGAGAGTAATGCGGAACTGTCCTGCAGAAGTGGTCAGACAGGTTTTCTTCAGGCGATAGCTTATTGGGTGAAAGAGAAGGCTGTTAATTCACTCACAGTAGGCCACGCCCCCTTTGCTGTTGAAGATGGGAGAAGACGGAGCGTACAGGGGGATTTTGCGTAAATAGACAGCAATAGCAGATAGACTACTGAGAGGAGGGAGAGAGAGCGCAAAGAGGATAAATAATAGAAGCACTAACCATCACTAACAGTTTAGACCTCTACAGAAAAAGTGCCAAACCTTAGAGAGAACAGAAATGTGGACCTGAAACCAAGGAAGAGAGGAATATGCGTAATGTGAAATTCACCTTATAATGTTGAGTATGTGTAAAATAAAATGTTGTTTTGATCTGTGTTTGATGCAGACGCTAAAGCGGAAGGAGAAGGAGTACGAGCATGAGATGGAGCGGCTGGCGAGAGAGAAGATCGCCACCCAGCAGAGACTGGCTGAGCTGAAGAATGAGCTGAGCCAGTGCATGGACATCATGGAGATTGACCGCATCCTCCGCCAGACTGTCCAGCCTGAGGACGACCAGGCCTCCACGTCTACAGCATCAGGTACTGACAAGCTAGAGGTGTTGCAGTGTATTGCAAACTACTTACCCTCTGAAACCGAAAAGATTTTAATTTGGCATCTATATAATATACAATGAAACTTAATTTAAAAAGACTTGTTTTTCAGATTTTCTGTTGGTTCAGTTGTCAGGAAGTGTTCACAAAATGTAAACAGCAGCTGGTGTTTTTAAATAGTGTATAAAAATAAAGCATATAAAAACAACAATCATAGAAAAAAGAGTTTACAAGGTTTTCTTATGACAGCGATGAGATATACATGCCCCTATATACAAATACAAATACAGATGTTGCTTTGTATTTATCTTAAGATAATAACCTAACATAAGATAGTTGTTGCAGTTGTTTGGTGATTGTCCTCATATTTATACTAAAGAAATAATAATGTTCTCTAGTGCTATACAACATGAAGAAAATCTTAGTACTGTGGTCATACTGCTGCATATAGTAGTTGCAATGTGCCTTGCATAATAAGATCCATCCACAGATTGCAATAAAACATCCACAGAAACACTCATCTAGACCTGTGACTAGTCAAGATGCTCATAGCACAGAGAGTAAAAAAAATTGACCAGAAATTTGTATATTGCAGCCTTCAGAGGTAAAAGTATTGCAAAGGCAAATGTCACAATAGCGATTAATAATGACTGATTGTGCAGCCCTACTGTGCTGCATTATTCATTGTCTCATCATGAAAAATTATTATGACACAATTAGGTATTATTCAATATCAGTAATGATGCCTTTATATCGAAACTGGTTCCTGAACAGTAATTTTTGCGATACTTTAAATTACAGGCAATACATGGGTGTGGCTTACAAACAAAGTGTACAGAAGTGGGCGCAATGTATCTACAAGCACTGACATAAATAAAATACATAAAGAATGTAATTTAGACACTGAAATTTGGTATTGAATGAAAGAGTTCTTCGATACTTGGTGGTATTGAAGTAGTTCAGTCAGTACCAGAAAGGTATTGAATTTTTAATGCTCAGCTCTTGACACAATTGTCATGACAGGCTAAAGACAAATGGTGGACATACATGAACACTTGAGTCATTATGTTACTAAGAAGTTTTTTCTTCCCTCTACAGAAGGTGAAGACAACTTTGACCAGGAAGCAGAGGATGACGTTCTTTCCTCCCCCCGCCCCTCAGCCGCCCGACCCCAGCCGGCTCCATCCGAGCCCCGCCCCTCCCTACCTGCTCATCTGCCCTCCTCCATTCTCCCCTCGCACATCTCTGTTCAGCACAAGCCCTCAGCCCCTGCCTCGGCCACCCTGTCCCAGCCCCAGGCCGCCGCGGTGACCCCTCAAGCCATTGCCCCGGCTCCACCCCTTCAGCCCACCGTCATCGCTCACGCCTCTGTTTCGCATGCCTCCGTCATCCAGGCCGTCAACCACGTGCTTCCGGCCGCCTCTAAGCACCTGGCCCACATAGCGCCCTCCGGTGGCGGCGGCCAGCCTATCGGACACATCACCGTGCACCCTGTGGCCCACCTCTACCCGCAGCCTGTGGCTGTCTCCCAGCCCGCCATGGTGGGTCACATTACACACACGCTGGCCCACCACCCCCAGACCCACGGCCAAGTCAATGGCACGTCAGCGGCAGCAGGTCAGCAAGGGGCGGTGGTGGGGAAACCCACGGCGGTGGTGGCCCACCATCACACAGGTTTAGTGGGGCAGACGGTGCTCAACCCAGTGACTATGGTGACCGTGCCGCCTTTTCCTGTCAGCACACTTAAGCTAGCCTGAGGCAGAGCAGGAGAAAATGAACTGTGTGAAATGTTGCTGTTTTGGGTTGCATGACATCTCTTGCAGGCCATGATGAACATCTGGATGTTCCTCATGACAGTACTGACAGTCAGCAAACAGAACTTCTTGTGCGTGACTACAAAATGTAAGAGTAGCTCAACCAAACATGCTAATGTAGCTAACAATGAACGGAAGCCAGTAGACAGAATTAGGGTGACATAATTTACATAATGCTGATTGACGGCAGTTCACTTTTATTTACTGTTAGCAGCCTTTAGTATTTCTGACTGAGCTATTGCTTTAAAGGAGTAGCTCAACCAAACATGCAAATTTGGCTAACAATTTACTTCTAGCCACCAATTAAATTAATTCACATATTGCTAGTTAGTTGCTGTTTACTTTCATTCATTTTAACAACATTAGCATTTGTGACTGCACTGCTCCATTAAGTGCGGAGCTGTAACAGAAGGGGACTTGAATGCAAATGTTTAATGCACTTACAAAGCCTAAAAATCATGAAACCCCTGGATGTTGGTTCTTAATGAGCAAATGGAGTACTCAAAACAAGGCATCTTTTCCTCCGCCTCTCCGTCCTTTCTTCCTTCTCCTCAGATCAACTAACATACTTAAACTTCTCAGGCATCAGACTTTCTCGTCCAGTCACCAAAAAAATGACAAAAATGTCAAAAAAAAACAACCAACAAACAAGAAAAACAGCAGAGACCAGAGATTTGTGGCAAAATGGATTGTTTGGCTTGCATTTGTCTTGTTATTATTGCAGAAAATCTTAGTAATAACAGACCTTAAACTGGGTAAACAGATCATATATACATAAAATAAAAATATATACATATACAAGTGCCTAGCCCCTGGTCTTAGTCCAATGGCGCCCTCTGCTGCCTAAACATGGTTTGAGCTGAATTTTCAGAAGGATTACATGTCCTTTTTTTAATCAATGTCATTTGCAGATGGTGATCATTTGCAACCAGTTGCTGCACTTCAGATATACACTGTCTGTAGAATGAAATAAAAAAAGTCAGCAACAGGAAGAGCTTTGGGAACATTCAAAGCATTCAGGAAAAGATACATTTGGGCATTTATAACCACAAACTTAATCCTGTGCTAAGAATTTCTTACATTCTAGTGATTATAACATTTGTGTTATCACTTTAGTATCAGTTGTTATCAGTGTATCACATGCATACATACAGTACCGATGTGATAAACCACTGAACTCAGTCTGTTTTCCAAAACCAAGTCTTCTAATGGACACTGACTCACACAGAGAAGCAATCCGATGTCGTCGTAGTAGTTCTAGCAGTCGTATGGATGTCAGTATATATGTAGGGTGTATGTCTTTATCTTCTTTGCAGAATATCCACCTGTTGCATGGTCATGTTTATGTGTTTTTTTTTTTTTCTTTTTAGTTCTTTGGTGTGTTTGTATACTTTGAAAAGGTGGTTTTGTATGTATGAACGTTTAGACTTCGTGAAAATCATTTTTTAATTTTAATTTATCTTCCACTTTGGGTTAATAACTTGTAAACCCACTCATGTATGTCTCAACTTATTCATGTCACACTTCTGTTGCTTCCCTATGGTACCTTCCACAGTTAGGCTAGTTAATACTCGCAGTAATCGCTTCTCTATCAAAACTCTCACCCAAGTTTTACTTAGTGTTGCGAGTGCAGCATAAGAAACCCTCCTAAAGGTAGTGCAACGTACTGTGTCTCATTGCTACGTACTATCACTTTCAACCAGAACACTGTGATGCCCTGCTTTTAACTTCCAACCCCGCTTCCTACAAAACCACGCAAGTCTGAGGCTTTGGTTTACATACCTAGATTAGAAAGACGGAATTTTGTGCTTCTGTCCACTTTAGATGTGAAATCTTTTCCCTAAATTTGGTGACCGAAAGAGAGAGAGAGACATGCTGTACTTCGTGTTCAGTAAACAAAAAAACATTAGCCTGATCTGAGTAGTTTTTTTCTTTATTTTTTTCTTTAATTTTTAATATGTCTGTGTATGTATGTGTATATATTAATATGTGATGTATATGCACGCATTCACATATACGTGTGTGTATTTTGATGATTATACCGTTGCCTGGTTTTGCATGTAGATTGCAACTTTTGGTTATTGTTGATTTCCTCCTCCCCCCCCTTAATTTTTTGGGACCATGTTTAATACTGTATGATGTGGTGGGGACCATTTAGACCTCATTCTACATTGATATTATATATAAATATATAAAAATCTGCATTTTCCCTATGGAGAAAGTTTAAGTTATATATCGCCTGTACATTTTGGGCTGCATTAAAATCTAATTGTCCACCATGTTTAAAAGAAATAACAGTAATAAAGTAATGTTGAAATATGCTAGATTAATTAAAAACCATAATGACTATTCATAATAAATCTTATGACATTTACAAAACTATTTGTCCTGTATTTTTTTAACGTTACATTATGTAATCTAAAATCTGACATTTCAAATGTCATTTTGTGTGTTCACATAGATAAAACATAAAGAACAAAAATACCTTAAAATGAAAGAATATTTACATTTCAGCATATCCATTTTGTCCATTTTTTTTATTTTTCTACCATCTTTTGAACACAGCAGCTGCTCTTTATACTGTGGGAAAATCTTATGATGAATGGACCTGTGGAAATTCTACAAAATCACTTGGAATAAAACCTCTTTACATTAACTTGCATCAAATGTTAAGAATATTTATATCTTCTCCTGTAAAGTTACTATTTTGGTGATGCATGTTTTTCTTTGGACAGCGACGATGTGGAAGCTATAAAACTACAGTGCTGTATCCAACATTATTGCCAGATAGAAATCTTTCCCTGACTTCTTTCCTTAGATTCTGTAACACAAAAAAGCTAATAACACATTTAAGAAGTATATATTTGTCTACAGCACACGTTAAAAACTTAGATTTAAGGAATAAGATTATATAAACTGAACCCTTGGATGTCATGAGTTATAACTTTTGTTTTGCTATACTGTTCAATTACACCTTTATCTAAAAAGTGAGATATACACACACACACACACAAACCACTCATCCTTCTGGGTTACAGGGGGAGCTGGCGCCTATCCCAGCAGTCATTGGTTGGAAGGTAGGATACACCCTGGACAGGTCGCTGGTCCATCACATGGCAGACGGACAGACATATACATTCACACCTAGGGGCAATTTAGCATGTCCGACTGGCCTGACAGCACAGAAAGGACCCTGGTCTCCCGGCCGTGAATTGAATCCAGGCCCTTCGTGCTGTGAGGCGACAGCGCTACACACTGCACTGTGAGGTAAGCAATGAATTACATTTGACTTGCATTCTGTATTGACAGCTTTGAGTCTGCACTTCTCACTTGTTTTCGTTTGTTTTAATGTCAAGCAATGACACATTCAGAAATGAGAAGGATGTGCTTTTCTTTCACAAAACAAGACTGTACAACAACGTCTGATTAAAATCAAAATAAATTATAATAAGATATCTCTTAAGAATCTGCACTTTGGACAGAATTTCTCAACTAGTTTCAATGAGCTACTAGTGAGGAATTATTCACATTATATTACACCATGCTTTTATTTAACACCAATAACTGTGACTTGTAAGGGTTAAGTAAACCCCGTGGTAAGGGTTAAGTGATCTGTCCTGCAGGGTCATTCCTGCAAGCTAACTGTCTGGCCTTTCCACTCAGATAATCAGAAAGGACTTCACTGGAATAACCTGAAAGATTTCACAGCCTACGTTCATTTTCAGTGCCCATGCCGCATCTGCTCTTGGATCCTCTGCAGCACCTCTTGCATCCTTCGCAGCTGCAGGAAAAATGAACACAAAACCCAAATCACATTCAGTAAAAGAACTGATCGAATAATACAGCACCATTGACGTTTTAATGCAGGGCATTAATTTTTTTAATCAGATTTATTTATTCACCCTCCAAACACACATACACCAGACATGCATCTTTATATGTTGATTGGCTGTATTTATTAAAAACATGCTGATCGGTGGCTGTATCAGATGTATTTGAACCACATACTGGTAGCACCTGAGAGTGGTGCTCAAACAAAAAGCTTGAAAAGAAAGGAAGTACCTCACAAGAGCAGACTTTTTTTTTAAATCTTAAAATAATAGGATTTTTAGTTCACTATCTGTGGCAGTGTACATTTGAAACCCTGACCTTCACGCAGTAATGGAGAGATGATGAATGGTACTGCAGAAGGTCGCTGACGGGCGGTGGTGGCATTTGCACCTTCATTAAAAACAAACATTTGGAGTTTTTGTACGCAGTCTGATGTTTGGAGTGTGGTAACGTTAAGCATTGATTTTGCTGGTTGTTGGCCATGTGACTTCCTCTTACCATGCTTATTAAATCTGCTGTAATCTATCCACATCAGTCAGGATGGAACTCAGTTGTACTGTGTTGAGCTAGACTGATTTTATAGACCTTAAATACACCTACAGGGCCCACAAACAGAAGTGCCCCATCTACCACCTATAAACGTTTTTTTTTACTTTGTGCTGAACATGTTTGTATTCCAAAAAAACAATAGAAAGATTTCAATTTCTAGCTCATTTTTCTTTAGACTCATTTTCTGAATTACCTACATTTTGCTATTTAAACATTAAGGATTACATTTACAGATCAATTCAGTTAAAACCTTTAGAGTACACTACTTGTCCAAAGGTATCCATACACCTCTAATTAGTGAATTCAACTACTTTAAGGTGCTCCTATTGCTGCTAATAGAATGGGACGCTCTAGAGCAGCCACACATGAGCCTAAGCTCACTATTCCAAAAGAAAAGTGTCAGTTAGAGGGATATTAAGACCCTCAACACTGGGCTGTGGAACAGAGGAACTGCATTCTCTGGAGTGATGGAGCTCCATGCAATGCCTTTGGGATGAGTTAGAGTGATGTGTGTGATCCAGAACTGATCACCCAACATCAGTAACTGACCTCACTGATGCTCTTGTGGCTGAATGTAATCAAATCATTACAGCAATGTTCCAACATCTAATATAAAACCTTCCCAGAACAGCAGAGGCTGTTAGTGCAACAAAGACAGACAATCTCCCTATTAATACCCTTAATTCCAGAAGAAATGTTGTCTGAGCAGGTATATAGTGTATCATGGTAATGGTCAGTGGGAGTGGCTCTATGTCAGATTTTCCATGGAAGCCCCCTGGAGCTAATCAACAGCCCTAATGACTTAATTAAGCCAATTATACTTTCTTACCTCCTCATCTTTCTCCCAAATGAGGCGCTCTGTTTCACTGTCCACCGGCACCAGAGGTAAGTCTGAGGCGCTCTCTCTCAGATGGTTACACAGACTGCCACAAGTGGAGAGACAGAAACATGGACCATAATGTGAATACATGTGATCCTCAGCCAAATAAACACATTTAACTTTGCAAGAATAAGGTAGCATTGTAAAGTCTTAAAGGGCCCCACATCCTTTACCTTATATTATATTTTTGACACTTAAATATTATGTGTATGACGGTGTGTGTGAGAGAGTATGAAAGTGTGTGTGAGAGTATTATAGTGTGCGATAGAGTATGACATTGTATGAGAGTATCGTAGTGTGTGTGTGAGTATCATAGTGCGTGTGATAGAGTGTGTGAGAGTATCAAAGTGTGTTAGACGGTTGATAGCGAGTGTGAGAGAGTATGACTGTGTGTGAGAGGTCTGATAGCGTGTGTGAGAGAGTATGATGGTGTGAGTCAAGTCTGAACATTGTTCTAAAGGGTCTCTCAAATGGAAGTATCTGAGCAGTGGTAAAGTTCTGGGTGGGTCTTTCTAGAAGGCAAAGGGAGACATCACAACTGACCAAAAACCTCTACATTCAGGCTAACCTTCTTGCAGTTTAGCTCTAAACCAGAAGAAACCCAACTGATCTGGCTAATCACTCTTCAGGATGAGTGTAGGTGACCACATGTTTCTGGGTTGCTGACCTGCGTTTTCGCTCTCTGACCACCATGCGGGTCATGTTCTGGATGCACTGAGCCCGGTAGTTCTCGTAATGCGTTTCTCGCGTCACGTCCTTCAGGTCCTGCATGTGTGTGCGCACCAGCATGTTCCTCAGCTTCAGGAAGTCCGAGTGGGCAGGGTTCTCCACTAAAACAGCAGTAAATTCACATCACTGTTACATAGTGCACATTAGATGGGCCATTACACAATAAAATGAGTGCATGATTAAATCGTGTCTGATTCAGCAGGCATTAAACACAGTCTGGCAAGATGATGCGGTCTAGTATTATTTCAATTCAGGGAAGTGTCCCACTTTCATTCTGAGAAACCTTGGGCAAATATTCTGTTAACCAATGCATGTTAGAGACAGAAAAAGCGCCATGAGTCATGTAATACCATTAAAGAAGCACTGAAGAAAATGCACAGAGAGCATAATGGGTCTGAGTACCTTCCACCACACCCCAGGGATACATGCGGCCCCGGAACCTCCTGCCTTTGCTTTCGACAAGAATATTGCTGCCCACCACAGCAAAGGGAATACTGTCCTTTGGAGAGGAGAGCACACAATATTCAAACCAAAAAGGCTCCAAAAAACACTCTGAACAAATATGATGGTTTATTTTAGGTTGCTAAAGTAATGACAAAAAAAGCCATTCAGACTATTTCACCATTGTGGCAGAGAGCTTGCGTTTGCTCAGTGTAGACTAAAGAAATACTTGTGTTTTACAATCTAATCTCTGTCTGTCTCGTCTGTCGCATATAGTTGATTACCACAAACAGTAATTATGATTTTCTCTGTACAATAACTACAAACCTGCTGACTTGAAGTCCACTTATAATGGCGTGGGAGGAGTTTTCAGAGGCTCCACCTTACTGCTGCAGATACTGTTAAAAAACTTAGGGAATGTAAGAATAACCGAAAAATAGAGCATTTGTCTGAACCTGATGGAACCTGACTACTCACATGGAGTCAGTTTCAGTCTCACTTTTAACAGATTTTACCCTGCGTTTCCCCCACTCTACAGTTTTTGAACTGGCACCCATTCAAATTGTTGGGAGAATTTAGTACAAAATTTTGTTTGCTTGCAAAAAAAAAAGGAATTAAACAACAAAATCAATTCACCTGAGTACATTTCAGTTCAGCCAGAAGGTTGTTTGTGATGAATCCTGCTAACTCAACATCACAGTGCAAGAACACTGCATTATGGAAAGTTTATCCAGACTAAAAACATCTGAGATGTAAATTTGTTAACGAAGAATTTAAATGTAATTTTGGACACTATGATTATTTAATCATATATTAATTTTGGTGAGACTGATGATTTTTGGCTATGCATCTACCTGGTGGAATAGCTAGAAATGTCAGGTTTTGTTCAGCAGCTTGGGGTTTATTTTGAGTTTCAGACTTGATGATGTGGGTCAGGTCGGACTGGGCTTGGACAAAAATTTATTGCTATATTCGGGCTGGGACCCGAAAAATCTCAGGCCCAATTAAAGCTCTAACCACAATTGCAAAAGGTTGTTCCTAAATTCACTGAACACTATTCCAGTGTTCAGGAATTCATGATAAAACGTCATAAGAACAGCTTTGGTAAGACATTCTCTCACGTCTGTCTCACCGTATAACCTGTATTTTTGAAAGTGTAACAGCTATTTCAAATGTGTGTTATATAGTCACACATTTGAAAGGTTTATTCATGGAATTCAGCAGCTGCCCAATCGCTTCTGCTATAGCTGAGTTTCGAGTCAACAGGATTTCTCTTCTCTCCCATGTCCAGAAAAACATGTTTAATGTATTGTCTATGGTAATCAACTGTATTTTACAGATGTGGCAGATAAAGATTAAGCAGAAAATTGTTATCCTATAAAAAGACTGGTTTTAGCTGACAGCATCTAAAAGTTTAATGGATTCATTTTAAATTGCTTACTTTGAGCTCTTGGTCCTGGAGTCTGAATTCTTCATCCTCGTCTGAGTCACACTCAGGAAACTGATAGATTTTGATCCCAAATGTCTCGATCTCCTCTCGAATCTACAAGGAGACAAACATGTAAGGACTCTCATCATGTGTTCACAGAGCCATAAACTCACACTTTATTGTGACATATGCATCAAATGTTGAAAACGCATAATATATAATACATAATGTACAATTTAACTAAAAAACACCTTTATTTTCTTCCGGGTCAGTTCCCTTGGTGTGAGGCAGTCTGCTTTAGCCAGCACAGGCACAATGTTGACCTTCTCATGTAGCGCCTTCATAAACTCCACATCAACAGGTCTAAGACTGAAGAGTGAAGGAATTTATAGTTGTGTAATGTGTTTAGAGCTGTGTTGTACATTATTATATGCAGTATTATATATAATACAATACAATACAGTATCTTACAAGAGACAGTAAGATATAGGTAATGTATTCAGTACTACACCAATTGCTACTTAATAATACATGAACGATGAAAACCTCCTTGTCTATAAACACATTATTTGCACTTTGTCTTACCCGTGGCCATAAGGTGAGATGAAGTAGAGGCAGCAGTGCACTCGGTTGTCCTGAATGTTCTTACGGTTTAAGCCACTTTCATCCCTGAAGTACTGCTCAAACTGCTGGTCAATATAATCCACTACTGCCCTCCAGCTATCACAAATATACATAAGAACTATGGTTAGGATCTGCCAGATGAGTCTTCCACCTAGTGTTTCTCTTATTTAAACATTTCATCACCTCTCTGTGTTGTTGACCGCATCTCCAAACCCTGGTGTGTCCACAATGGTGAGCTTGAGTTTGACTCCCTTCTCCTCAATGCCAATCGTATGTTTGGTGATCTCCACTGTCTGGGTGATCCTCTCTAAGTGCAGAGTAAATAAAGCAAATGTTTGCACTGCCTTCATGTAGTAACTACAGATTTTACAATAAGTATATCTGATCACTTTGCAAAGTGTGTATCCTATACACAATAACTTACAAATTACTGACATGATGAAAGCTATGTTACTAAACTGGGACTATAAATCTCAGACCTCACAACAATTCAACTTGATTATGATTCTTTAGTGAAACAACACAATACATTACAAAATCACAAGAATTCCTACAATCCGATTTGATTATCTTGCCATTAAAAACTGACTTAATATATCAATGTGACGTGATGTAGTATGTAAACACTGTTAAAATTTTGAAACATAGGACTCATTCCAGAGGCCATACAGCCTACAGCCTTTTGCAAATATTTGAATGCCTCTGGTCAGGCCACATTGTTTTTCCAAATGTGTTAAATTCAGTAAATAAACAGTAATTGTGCATTAAAATGTGCAGAAGTGTGTTCTCTGTAGAGGATGTGTTAACTTATTTTCTCTCTAACAAAACATGTAATTTGACCAGGGATGACCAAACTTTTACACACGACTGTATACAAGGAAATTAAGCAGCCCATTTTGAATTTGTTAGCCATGTCTCAAAGTCAAGGCTGGGTTTCTGCTTGGTTTTCTCAGTTTTCTTAGTCTGATACACAGTAGCTGCTTTACTTGCCCAACAACAGCATGATACGTTTTTAAATGTTATGGTTAAAAACATTAAATCAAAATGTACATTTCATAGTATTACTTTACAAACAAAAGCTGCAGCATCTCGCTACTTGATTTCTCAGAAACAAAGGGCGCCTTTCTGAGCTGCATTTAAGGGATGTTACAGAAAGGGAGAGACTTCAGTGATGTAGCAACTGAGAAATCCTTGGCTTTGAAATACAGCTATTGTTTCTTTGATGTCACAGAAACCAACACATTTACATCTATCCACCCATCCAAACTACATTTGCCTTTGAAAGAAACAGATACTTCAAATCAAGGATGTCCAATCTTATCTGCAAAGGTCTAGTGTGGCTGCAGGTTTTCATTCCAAATGAGCTGAAGTACACCTGATTTTATTTGTTTAATCAGTTGGTCTCAGTCTTCAAACAACTGATCATGTGCGCTCCTGCTCTGTTGAAATGAAAACCTGCAGCCACACTAGCCCTTTGCGGATAAGATTGGACACACCTACTTTAAATGCTATTTTAATTGATTATAATCAATTCTAAACATATAAAAGTGTAAATGTTATTTCAATTAACTGTTTAATATGCCTGCACTAAACTGTCAGGGAAATGCTTGCATTTTATTTCAGTATCTTTACAAATGAGACCTTTCTGACTTACCCTCAGCATTCAACACTTTCCTGTCCTTGTAGAGGTCTGTCAGGAAGAGGCTGTTGATCAGTGTGGATTTTCCTAAACCAGACTCCCCTGGTGTCACAAAGAAATATCAGATTTAGAGCAACTGCATGCATATTTTAATACAATAACTTTTAGCTGTGACCCTGTTTAGACTTAGCATCAGCTGTAAGGTACATCAAACTTACCAGCTACCATAAGTGTAAAGGCAAAGCCCTTCTTCACTGATTTTCTGTGTACTTGGTTAGGCAGTGTTGCAAAGCCCACGTATTCCTTATCTTGATCCTGAAAATAATTCCACAGTGACAGACATATGAGAATGAGAATGACCCCTTACACATAGCATGACTTCAATTTTTATTATAAACCATCAGAATATGATCGCACAACTGAATCAGCATATAAATCACTGATCTTGAACTACAACATAAATTTAACTCCTTAAACTTTAAGCACCTACTGCAGATCCAGGCTTCCTTTCTATACTCTTATAACTACATACCTTAGATAACAGTTTCACAGCAGTTACTGAATAATTCCTTGTATTTACTGGATATTATAAAACAGATAAGATGATCTGATTGGCTGAGCCATTATATCCACATATGACTGCACAAAGCATTGAAGTCTGTATCAATGACCCACATTATTAAAAAAAACCATTATGCTTAATGTTATTAAGGCTTATATTAAAAGCCTTGAGTTTAATGGGTTCAAATCTTGTGACTCTGAAACATCATACCTCAATGGAGTCATAGGGATCGAATCTGCTCCAGGGGCTTTTGGATCGTGATGGACTCAGTGGAGACTCCAGTGAGCTGGTGGAGCTGAGTTGGCAGCGGCGCAGCAGCTCTGGCTCTGAGCCCAGCAGATTCCTTCCTCCTGCACGCATGAAGGTGGGTGTCCCAGGAGTGTGGGGACGAGCGCTGCTGTCTGGTTCCCTGTCCATGAGGGGCGTCTCCCGGCCAGGGAATGTATGGCCCGCCCTGGGGGGCAGATCTCTCATGGTATAGCCCAGCTCTACATCCACGGGATCCTCTATAGCTAAACTGGTCAACTGAAGTATGGAGCAGATAAAATAAGTGGAATACAAGCCGCATCATTCAGCTTTATGCCTTTAGAGACAATTTAGTGGAACATATAAGCAGCCCACACCATTTCACCCTTAAACAAAACTGTAACAAAGCTTTGAAACTTCACTGTGCTTTTTTCCATGTTTTTTACTTTTGCATTGCACATAAAGTGGCAAAAGAACTATGAGATAATTGATCAACTGCAGTCACTTTCAAGTGAGACTAAATGGGAATTCTACCCTTTTCTAAAATGACTGCATGATTAAATAGTTAAGATGTAAACAAAGTTGTTCAGAGAAGTGAAGTGCTGTTCTAGAGAAACTGGCCTAAGTGAGAACTGTACACATGTAAGTCCACTACAAGAACCAAGCAGCCAATTGTCCAATTACATTTGGTCCTCTAAAGTGGCAGGACTATGTATATAAATGGCTGTAACAATTGTATGTTTCACACCATATGGACACAACCATGGATATTAAGGCTGACTGAAATACTCATCTGTGGCTGCATGATTTGTTAGCCCCCGTTACCCCATCCATCAACGGAAAAGGACCACCACAGGGCCACTGCGGACCAGATATTATTTGGTTGGTGGATTCAGCACAGCAGTGATGCTGATATGGTTGTGACGTGGCAGTATGTGTTGTGCTGGGTGACCTTGTTGTAGATATTACAAATGTTAGACATGCACCATTTGTGTCAGTCATCCTCTAGCCTTTCATAGGTAGTCAGTTGCTGACCACAGGACCAATGTTGGCTGGATGTTCTTGGTTGGTGGACTTTTTTAGACCCAGCAGTGACACTGAAGTGTGTAAAAAACTGAGCCTGCTCTGTCTGATACACAAACATGCCAGAACCATGCCAAATAATATCTAGTCAGCAGTGGTCCTATGGTGATCCCTTTCCACCGATGGAGAGAGTAAAGGGGTCCTACGGTGATCCCTAAATTGTGCAACAACAGATTAGATACAGTCAGCAAATGTAAACCTACAAACTGTGCCTATATGGCAGGTGTTTCTGACAAAATTGCCAATGAGTATGAATATTCACGTGCTATTTTTGTTACTTTCTACAGAATCTGTATATAGCAGATTAAATGGTTAATGTGTCAACAAAGTCATTCAGAGTGGTTTGATGCAAAATGCTCAGTTCTAGAGAAACTTACAGAGTCGGAACTGTTCATAGTGGTGGTAATAGGAACCAGATGTCTGAAACATTTAATACCTTTTTAACCTCTTTCACAGAAAGTTATTACATGAAATTATTACAAATATGTCGACTGATGCCAGTGACTCTGTTTTACGACAGTTTTGAGAACGTTCTGACATGAAACATACAGGTTTTAAGGTTTTGACATAATTTTTTTTATCCATGCTTGATGGAGAGGTGCAGGGTGTTGCAATGCAAAACAGTACCCAAAGAAAATGCATTAGCTTCAGATTACCGCCACAGTTGTAAAGAGCAACAGAGTTAGTTAAGTTTCTCTACAATGCATCGTTCATTTTACATACAAACTACTCTTAGACTTTACTTATTTAGTGATTGTATAATGGAGAAATTTGAAACATTAGTGGGGTTCCCCTTTAAGTGCAACATGTTACCACTCTTAATGCTGTAAGCAACGTGATCCTGTGTTGAACCTGTCACTTCTTATTAGTCAGCACCCACTACAGCCTGATTAACGCCTCACACTAATGCTCTGATCTGCAGTAAGACCTCGCAGAGGTGGGGGTGGTGCTCATATCTACCACAAAAACAGAGAATATGCACGTTTCCACTTTTCTAGTTTACAGTTTACTATGTCCATACCTCGGGATCTTGTTCGCGTGCATTGGCAAGCATGTAAAGAACGGACAAAAAGACCAATCAACCGTTAGAAATATTAGGCTGCGTCTCAAATGGCTCCCTACTCCCTACACAGTGCACTCCGGGACTCATGGAAATTTGGCTTATTCACTCGAACAGTAAATGTCCAGTAGGGAACTGAAATCCTGCAGGGATACGAGGAACCAACTTGCTCATTATTGGACATATTATACTCTGTGTATGTATTAGTTTAAGACCTACGTAGGGCACTTCGTACAGTGTAGGAAGCCATTTGAGATTCAGCCCCAGTCTCATTTCAGACGACAGAAACCGTGTGTACCTGTGTAAACCCTGATTCAGCCTTACTGTTACAGCACTACACATTCATTTAAACCACTTTCAGTTATTTACTATTTTTTCAGCCTAACACTTTTGCTAGACTGTCTGCGCATGTTCGTTCGTGAATCAGCGTTAATTTACCAAACGTAACTGCAGTAATGAACAAACGAATTATCCTCACCACGCTGTTTGAACATGGCGTTGACGAAGCGGTTGGTGGTCGACGTCGGATGATCCATATTTCTGAAGTTTACATTAAAATATCCTGGCCAGAATCGGATGTCCTCCTCGTCTTCGCGTTTGTCCAAGTCTCTCTTCTTTGAGGCGCTCGCTCTATCCGCGCTGGTACACAACAGGATTAAAGCCTCCTCTCGTGTCTGGTGTTCGCTTTTACTCTCAACTTTCCGAGTTTCTGGAGTTCCTTCTGAAATACGAGCTTGGAAAAACTGCCAGGAGCTGCAACTAGAGCACAGTAAACGCTCAGCTGACTGAGTGATGTAGAGCACGAATCTTAGTTTAGTAGGCTATTAGTGAGCTGGTGCAGGATAACAGCACTCACTGTAGTTCAACTCACTTTAGTTTAAAGCTCCAGTCTATATGTGAATCTCAGAAAAACATACACTGATCAGCAATAACATTAAAACCGCCCCTATTGTTTCTACACTCACTGTCCACTTTATCAGCTCCACTTACAATAGTAGCACTTCACAGTTCTACATTCACAGACTGTAGTCCATCTGTTTCTCTGCATACTTTGTGAGCCCCCTTTCACTCTGTTCTTCAGTGGTCAGGACCTCCACAGATGGTATTATTTGGGTGGTTGATCATTCCCAGTACTGTAGTGCAGCGTTAGTGTGTGTTGTGCTGGTATGAGTGGATCAGACAAAGCAGTGCTGCTGGAGTTTTTAAACACCGTCTCCACTCACTGTCCACTCTATTAGACACTCCTACCTTGTTGGTCTACCTTGTAGATCGGGGTTGTCAAACTCAGCGAGTAAAAGGGCCACTTTTTTCATTTTTAATTAATGTTGTGCTATAACCTGAACTGGCCATTGTTTATTCAAAATATGCAAAAACTTCAACAGTAAAATACAGGCACTTGTAGTAGACCTTAAAATATTACATGAATACTTAAAATATTCAAAGTTTAAATGTCCCCAGGCGCTCTGTCTTTAAAATCTACCTACCTGCTTGAACTAGACACCTGGCGTCCTTCCTTTGCTGAAACTTCATTAAGACTAAGCTGAGCTGACATTAAGTGTTTATAGTGGTTGAACTACAGCTGAAATGCATTTTGGTGATATGACTGGTGTGGAATTGTGCAGAATTGTGTAGAATTGAGGTGTAACCGTCCCATCATCTTGAGCACATTAGGTTGCAGTGCATGCTGGGGACTGTAGTGCAGCACATCGTGAAATACGCTAATATTAATAGAAAATTAAAATACTTCTGCAGCCAGAGAGAATTGTGTGGCGGGCCTTGTGTTTGACACATGGGCTGTAACTATTCACTTGAAGAAAAAATAAAAACAAATATGGGTGTATAAAAGATCTCTGTGGTCCTAGTTTTTTTATTTTTTATTTGTTCCTGTAGTGTTGTCAGTGCCCTGTCCTCCTCCAGTATTGTTTAATTATCACTTTCCTAAAGAGGAAAAACATAGTAAATAAACATTTTCACTGGTCATGGAACAAACTCTTTAATAAGACTTGTTCATTACCTGGTCAGTGCTTTTTCGTCGGCACAAGAACTGCATGCGGTAGTTCTCATACAGAGAATCCTCAGTCATGTCCTTTAGGTCCTGCATGTGTGTTCGCACCAGCATGTTCCTCAGATGCACAAAGTCACAGTGGGCAGGATTCTCCACTTTAGGTGTGTGAGTGTGGGACAGGGGTGTACATAGAGGGAGATGAGAGTAGTATGTCTCAGATTTGTGTCTAAAGTGAATGCTCTTTAGCTAAACTAAACAATAACCACTCAAACAACAATTAACTGTATTGGTAGTTTTACAGAGTGCTTGAACAAATGCCATTAGCGTGAGGAAATGTTTTACTTTATTTTGAACCAATCACACAAGGCAAGGGAGGCTAGTATGTAATGAAGAAGTTAGATACATGTCATAATTATACATGTAAACATGTTATAGAGCAGTACAAACCTTCCACAGCACCCCATGGGTAACAGCGAGCTCGTACTCTCCTGCCTTTGCTCTCCACTGTTGTGTCACTCCCAATTACAGCAAATGGTACACGTGTCTAAAACAGCACAATGATATTTCATTCATTCATATCAAGACCTTGTCCACAAACCAGTTGTATCAATCCCTTAATTTTAGCTTAATTGCTTTGTTTTTAATCATTTGATAATAAACTGAAATAGAAATGGTCCAAACCTACGTGGAGTAAGATCTTGTTATATGTAAATAAGTTCAGATATTTTCCCACTCTATTTAGGAATCATTTACCAGGACTTTTCAGAACCATTTCTGTTACTCCACCACTTCCATTACCTAAGTATACATAAACCATGGTCTACTGATCATTATTTGACATTGTTCCAACATTTAATATTGTATCATGCTATGGAAACCTTTCGGTGAAAAGAAAAATAAATGGGCCGTGGGTCATAAACCAGTTTATTAAGATCAGGAGATATTCTTTGAACGCACAAGGAAAAAACCTAAACAAATATATAGTGATCGAATTATCCTCTTTATTTAGCATTCAAAAACCTGCCATCAGGGCGAGTATTGAAAGTTCCTATGGCTAGGGAAAAATTTTCTTTATTTAATTACCTGTGAGAATTCTTACTTAGTTTAATTAATTCCTCAGGGAATCAATTCTGTATGTGCATTTTATATTTGTGGTGTATTCTGATTACTGCGTGTCTGTACTGTCGTGTATTTTTTCTTTTATATTTGTAATGACAATAATTATTGTTGCTGCATTTATACATATCAATGGTTAATCATATTTCACTTAAACCTTTAATGTGTTTTGTGTATTATGTTTCTATATGCCAATACTAAAGAAAAAACTCAATTTCATGTAAATGAAAAGGACAGTAAAGTATTCTATTCTACTCTACTCATCACAGCTGTTCACAAAACGCACAACTAAAGACATCCTCAGTGTTAAATTCCATTAAATTACTCCTAATGAGCCCTTAATTACAGTTACACACTCAAACTCTTGTAAAGTTCTACAGTATATCAGAACATTCCATGCTGTAAGAAGTTGTCATGTTCAAATCACATATCATCACCTTCAGTTCCAAGTGCTGCTTTTTAAAAAGCTCATCATCATCTGGGTCACATTCTGGGAACTGATAGATCTTGATCCTGTAATCGTTGAGCTCATTCAAAATCTGAAAAGAGAGCAAATAAAATGTACAATCAGTCAACAAACTGCAGGCATAATCGTTGTTGCTTTGTTTTGTCAATAGCTTAGTTTTAAAAATCATATGAGAAAATTGCTCTCACTCTGGTTTTCATATACTGAATCTCAGAGTGGGTGAAGCAGTCTGCTTTAGCCAGCAGAGGCACGATGTTGACCTTTTCATGAAGGGCCTTCATAAACTCCACATCAATTGGTCTGAGGCTGTGACAACAGAGAAACACTGGTTACTCAAAGACCTGATTAATATTAATCCATCATAGATGGTGGCAAAACTGTACTATCAAAACAGTCCGTCTACATGGGGGCACATATTCTGTCATTATATGGCAAGTGATCCCGAACAACAGTTCATAAAAGCTAAACATATAGAATAAAAATGTTTATGAAAGTGTTTTGAACACGAATATGGTTACCCATGGCCATAAGGTGAGATGAAATAGAGGCAGCAGTGCACACGGTTGTCCTGAATGTTCTTGCGGTTCAGACTGACTTCACCCCTGCGGTACTGCTCAAACTGATGGACAATATAATCTACCACAGCTTTACAGCTGAAAGCACAAGCATACCAAAGCCACAGTTACTTTATTTTCCAAGACATTGCTGAAGGAAGGTACGATTTTACAATTAATGGCAAACAAGAACTAGTAGTATATTTCTGTCTGACAAAAAAACAGTGAGAGACTGATGTATGGTACTGTCTAACTGATGAGAGACTAATCCGTGCAGTGCTCTTCCTCCTATCACAAAATCTGATTACGTGGTCAATGGAGACACATTCAAGACCCTTGGACATCCCAGGTGTAAATGGCAATATGTCTTGCTGTCGACTTATAATCAGATCACTTGAGACGGATGCTAATACTAAACGTGAACAGGGCTATAGCAGGCTGGAAGCAAAGTCCAGTACTCAGGATGTTTTCCTTTTTTTCATGGTACCTTTTGCCAAATTTCTCTATGCCTCTATGACTATTTGCAGTACTATGCTAAAGTCAGAGATCACGCTTCATTTATCTTATTTCCAGTCAAAATGGCCATTAAGTACAAGTTATTCACTTTTCAGGAGATAAATTTGAGACGATTAGATACAGGTTAATACACTTGCATAAGAAAAGTAAAAGTCAAAGAAACGTAAGTGAAAAGAGTTCAAAATACAATTGAAAGATACAGAGAACTGCTAACAACCATGCAAGACCTTGCAGACCACCAAACACATGTACATAATTGTTTAAATAAAATAAAAAATACCATCAACCAGTACTATGGGAGTGTACTTTGTACTTTGAACATGTCTCCCGAAAGAACAGAAACAAAGGGTGGACACACTAAACACTACAAATGTGTTGTTATATTTAGTGGTTAAGGTGTGTGCTTTTCTTTTGTGTACAAACAAATTAAAGAAAGGGTTGTGTCTCAGTTTTACATAATATTGTATTTTTAATAGAAAATTACACAGAAGCCTCACCAACTAAATATAACATCATTGACAGGTGTTTCGTGTGTTCATCTTTTTCCTTTATTACTGTTCCAATTAATTTGGGAGACCTGCTTTCAGTTTTGTGAAAGAAATCTGCAGGTATGTTTTTCCACACCTCCAATGTTCAGTCTTAGATGCACTGTCTGCTTCTCACAATCCAAAAAAATTTAAACACACTCATTGATGTTGAGCTCTGCGGTGGTCAGTCCATTGTTTTGAGAACACCAGCAGCACTTGTATTCATTCACTTTGACTGAAAGTCAAATAAATTAAGGACTCTAACTTTTGCACAGTACCGTATGCCACTGTAGTAGCTCAATATTTGGATTTACATAATTTTGCCAGAAACGTGTCCCAAAGAAAAGGAGTTAGGGTTGCTCATTATCTGCTTGTGATGGCCCAGGTACAGGCTAACAGGAAATAATAGTAAAATACTACCTATACTACCTTTTAGTGTTGTCCATAGCATCTCCAAAGCCTGGTGTGTCCACAATGTTGAGCCTTAGCTTAACATCCTTTTCAACAATGTCAACAGTCTTCTTTGTAATTGCTACAGTCTGATATACCTTTTCTGTGTGCAAACAAAACAGATCTAGTTTACAGACTTTCAAAACAGTACTGTAAAACTGCATATAAATATATGCAAAATTACTCACCTCAGAATGCTTACTTACCATGGGCATCATAGAAAGTTCTGTTCTTGTACAGATCTCTGAGGAAGAGGCTGTTGATTAGGGTGGACTTGCCCAAGCCAGACTCACCTAGAGACAACACAGACTTGATGTTCAGCCCTACAGTCTTAGCAAAAAGGACTTTATATTGCTCCAAAAAGAACCATATATAATAGGTTCTCCATTTAACCATGCAAGAAATCATTTAAGCACTGGGTTAAACAGTGGTTCTTTAAGTTGTGATGGTTCAATATATAACCACGGCTGTTATTTATTTCTAAGAATGCCCTTTTTTTTAAAGGCCACAGCTTTATGACTATACATTTTTATATATAGACTACTCAGCTTTGCTTTTGTATTACAACTTACTGAAGTTTACAGTGGATTCACAGAACATGTAAAAAGATGCAATTATCATAATCTCCATTTGTGCTCGCTATGGGTTCCACATGTGAATATGTAAATAATAGTAAGGCCACAACAATACTGAACAGGTAAAAGCATCAATGGTGCTTTTCTTAATGTGGCCACGGTCACTGATGAATTCGGTTACAGCCAGAAGACAACAAATAACAGTATATAGACATATAAAGATACATATAACAGTATATAGTATAAAAGTCCCAGCAGGTATCACAAATACTCCTACACATGAAATACTTCACATAAAGGTTCCAATGGCTTCATTTGTTTTTGTATGAGTAAACAGGTATTATCTATTGCTCACACTCATAGAGTTAACTTCGCAGATTATGTAAATTATAAATATATATTTATTATGTGCTAACACCGTGAATCCTGACAGCAGCAGATCTTTAAACAAAAGTAAATGAAGCTATGTGTTGGCTTTATGCAAAATTGAGGCTGTTCCTTCAGCTAGCTCCACCTTGCTGAAGGCACCATCTTTGCTTGTCCCCCTGCAACACATTTTTCTGAAAAACATATTAATCAGTCTTACCAACAACCATCAGGGTGAACTCAAATCCCTTTTTCATTGATTTTCGCTGTACTTGGTTTGGCAGTGTAGCAAAACCAACATGTTCCCCATCTTGGTCCTGGGAGCAAAACAGAAAGGAGAACACCATACTAAAGATAGAGGCAAACTGACATATCTTACAGGCTTTTTTACCGGTATCGTAAAAGTACAAATAATTAGAAGTAAAACTACACGCCTCAAAATACTCACAGTGCAACCTGGAGGTTAAGCTTCAATTACTAATTTGTTAACTTGCCGTCATTGTGAAAAAAGATCAATTAACTAATCATAACATTATTAATTACACTGTCCATTGTTAAAATCTGACATAATTTCTGTCTTTGAAAAGAGTTCACCCTTGAAGTACACTTTGAGGGTGACGGTACCTCCAAGGAGTTATATGGATCGAAGCATCCAGAGGCACTACGTGAGCGTGAAGGGCATGACAGGGACCTGGTGTCATAATCAGGTGGATCCACCATCTGGACCCACTTATGGAGAGGCAAAGGTACAACAAAATGAAGTGAACTCTTCATGGGCTGGGCATCCGCCTCCCTCTCCTCTGACTGACTGGAAGCGTCAGGAGACTGCTCTCTGAGGACGTTCTCTAGTCCAACCTCACTTGTGTCATCTGTTTGCAAACTGGCACACTGGCAACACAGTACAATGTTTTAGGTGAGACAACCGGTAGACTTGGCAAGTAAAGTGTATGGGTGACTGAACATTAAAACTCACTGAAGATGAACGCCCTATTTCATCATCAGGAGTGGGTGGGAAGAGGGGTGAGACAGAGAAGAACCCAAATGAGCAACTCTCTAATAAGAATAAGAGTAAGAAAGCTTTAATCACACTTTTAAACAACATGCAGTCCCCTTGACGTAATATAAATGTATAAGCAGTATATTTGCAAACTGAATCTGAATTGCCTTCTAGCTGTTATTTCAGCTCTGTCCTCATTGGTAGTGACACCATCCATGCTCAGAATGGAGCTAACTGTTACTCCACTAGCTATGCTAACGCTAAACAGCAATGCTAATGTTACCTTCACGGTCGACTTTCTCAGTCTCCATGCCTAAAGAGTAAAAAAAAACATACTGAATAAACGTCAAGTTTCAAATTAACATAATATCAACACCACCAACTTTAGCTATGAAACTACTAACTTAGCTAGCTAAATTATTTTTTTTTAAAAATACAGTTAGCTAGCTAATAGTTAGCTCTACGTAGCCAATTATAACGGTCAGTTCTCCGGCCGGTAAATTATATATTCTCCTTCTGAGTTAATGTTAATGTATATATATATTCTCCTTCTGAGTTAATGTTAACTTTACACCAAAAATGCCACGAAAACACAAATAATCACTAACGTTAGCTAGCTAACAGCTAGGTTACTCACAGCTGGTATCCATTGCGTTCACGATAGCAAGCTAGCCAGCCTCACTAGTGGGTTCCGTTGGTTCGGGCGTTCTTGGCTTCTCTGACGCGCTCATTTTAAATGATAATAGAAAAACTGAACTTCCGTACAGGGAAATCAGAGATGATTACAAATCAGCTGCATATATAACTGTTAACTGTCTGATCTTTGGACAAGGAAGGATCTGCAGACTCAGGTTTAATGTTTCAAACACGCCTCGTTCATTATATAACAGATCCACCAGCTGTTCAGAAGTTTGAAACACTGTTTTCATCAGTTATGTTGCAGATGCGTGTATAACATGACTCTAATATGATGCTCTTGTACAGGTTTCAAACTCTTAAAAAAGATGGCTCGTCAAGGGTTCTTTAGTAAAGGGAATGGTTCTATTTAGAACTATGTAGAACCGTTTCATGCTTAAAAGGTTCAGGACCAAGACAAAGAACTATTTTAAACATGAAATGGTTAAAATTGGAGACATTTTTGATGACGAACGGTGCTGCACAAGTTTTATGGCATTCAGAACAGACTTAATAAAATGAGCATCCAGACTGTCTCAGAGTGATGACCAAGTCCCACTGATAGCTATTGATATCAATGTAACGTGACAGGAAATTACAATAAATAAACTATTAGTTTATTATGTAAGACATTTTACTATGTAATTACTTCTCATTGTTCTCCTAATACTTTATGCATAAACCATCAGCTTTTGTTTTAGTGTCTAGTTTATAACATCAACAATGTATGAGTTATTATTAAATAAATATTATGGCAAATCATTCCCAACTTTTCAAAAGGTAGTAGCTAATAGCGATTTAGTGCACTTGAAAGTGTTCAACTGGAAATAATATGCCTTATAAATGAAAATTAATTCGACAGCAGAGGTAACCTGAAAATGTAAGAATATGAATTTCATCGCAAAATGCTATAACTAATATCCGTTTGTAACAGTTTTGGATATGATGACTTTTTGAAAAGCATAACAGCTGGGATGTATATTTACTTCTCTAATAAACATGGTATTTATCTAAATATTGCACTGATAGTTCTTGTATATGTCCACTCCTAACACTGTTTAGCATGAAAAAAGAAAACTCTTGCTATAGGTCTATAATGTTTGGCAACAAAACCCTTCAAACATTCTTATTGAGCAGTCTGAGTAGAATAAATAGAGAAAGTACACAGAGAAAAGCACAGTTCATCTGTCTTTATTACAGCTTTTCAGAAACATATCAATACTGCCTTTTTAAGGAAAGTCTGAAAAAATGTACATTTCAGAAAAATTCCAAATACATTGTTTCTATGGCTCTACATTGTGTAAACACATTTCCATTGTATTATTTGAAGTGGAAGAAAATAAAACATTGTCCATCGTTTTTAAACACTTTTGCAGAAAGGTCCATTTAAAATAAATTATATACAGTTATATGCTACCTTTAACAAATAACTATACAGTCTCATCCAGTTTATACCTCAAGTTTCATGCAAGGTTTCACAGTATTTATCACTTAAGTATAATGGCTGGACAAAAGAAATGAGAGTGCGTACCTACAATATGGTAATGCACCTGTGGTATAGTTTTGAGAACATAGTCTTTTACCAACAACGTTTTGTTAACTTCCAGCATTTTTGCTGAATGATATATTGATGGTGCTACAGTGCACACAGTATGAGAGGTCCAGGTTGTGCTAAAATGACCTTATCCATGAAATGCAAGTTCCTTCAAAGTGTGTTCATCCAGCTTGTCTACACTTAAGTCACAAAGTAGGAAGCTGAAGTCCTCAAGTCAACCATTCACAGCACCGTTCACCTTCACACTGGAGTCCCCTTTTGTTTACATGGAAATCCATTAGCATGTTGAGACTGGCTATGTTTTTCCCAAAATGCTTGCCGCACCTTCTCCAGTTCTGACATTAGAGGAAGACCAATGTCCAGATGCATCAGCAAGTTCTCCAGCCATTCTTCCAACTTTGCAAATGTGGGACTACAAAGACAAAAAAATGACATACATTAGGAGGAGGTTTCGCTGGATATTTACATGTGTATCCTTTTTTGTGGAAAAGAAATAGAAAACCGACCGTTTTTCGATTTCTGTGTCACAGCAAAGAGCAGCAAGAGGAAAGAAGGAAGGTGGGCATTCGGTGGGATAGTAGCGCTCCAGAAATTCGTTCACTCCTAGCCCAAATTCCATAGTGCGAGGTAAATAGTCTGGATCAGCGTACACTCGACCAATAATCTGAGCCAAAGAAAAGGACATCAGTTTATAGTATAAATGTTGTTTAAAATAGAATGTGATCCTAACTGCTGAGTAAGTACTATTTACCTCACAGAGAATGATCCCGAAAGAGAAGATGTCAACTCGTTCATCATAACTTATTCCTTAGAGACAACAAAGGAGTGAATAATTCATCAGTACCATATAGAATCTGTTTGACTGTTTTTTTTATCTGGTTGTTTTTTGAGATTAGCTCACCTCGGATCATCTCTGGTGCCATCCAGTATGGGTTCCCCACTACTGTATACCTTTTCTTCCTTTGTGGCTTTTTCAGATTGGACATTTGTTCAGGAGTAGAGTTCCGTCTAAGGGGTTTATCCTCCATCACAAGCCGGGCCAGCCCGAAGTCAGCCACCACCACAGTCTGATTCTGTGAAGTTTGAGCAAGACAATGAAACACCTCATGTGATCCAGAAGGAGTACTTTTTAAAAAATTACTAACAGAAAGTGACATCCTAAATAAGCATCACAGTTGTTTTGTATCCTGACCTCTTTAACAAGGCAGTTATGGGAGTTCAGATCTCGATGTATAATATTCATGGAATGCAGGTAGGCCTGTAAGAAGGTGAGAAGAAAAACGTCAGTGAAACACCCTGGTAGCTGTCCATATACTGTTTTCTGACTGGGTGGTTACTGCTATCACTGCAGTTTAACCTAGCTGCCTTTACTTAATACAGCTTGATACTGAAGTTAGGAAATAAATGCAAGCATGCGAACCAACACATGACAGTAAGTTGTACTGTTTCACTCTATATTGCTTACCATTCCTGCAGAGATGTCCTTTGCATAGTTTACCCTAAGATTCCAGGGATAGTCGTTGTCCTATTGTACATAATGATACAATCAGAAAATCAAATACTAATAAGCTAATACTGCTAATAATGGTAATCATTACTACTACTAAGCAGAAGAAGAAGAAAAAACTTTCAAACCATTTTCTGTATTGTTTCCCTCAGTGTCCCTCCTGGTACATATTCAGAGATGAGGTTCAGTCGTTTATCTTTGAATAAGATGCCAATGAACTTCAACACGTTTGGGTGATCCAGGCAGCGCATCACTTTTACCTGGAGTGAGAAGTTTCATTTACACTCAAAAAAATTAATGCCTGTATGACCATAATGTAATTACTGTCCTCTGCAAAAGTTTGAGCACCCCTGATAAAATGACACATTTTATAAGAAAAATATAAAAATGCCACAACTTATTTAAAAAAAAACACATCATTTGCCTGGGGCACATAAACTTTTGCATACTGTATGGCCCTTTTTCCCCATTCAATTAAATGCAGTAAAGCTGGCATTTAAGGACTTCACATAAAATTTATTTGCAAATGTTGACATATTTTCGGTTTGTAAGTCAAACAACCACAAACAAGCAACGACTGATGGTGAACCCATCGAAAGGTAACCAACCTCTTTGAGAAACGTCTGCTGGGTCTCCTCATCAAAACGCAGAAGTTCCTTCATCACCATGACTTCACCCGTTTCCTGATGGGTCACCTGACAACCAAAGGTAGAAACAGCCTTTAATGTCCCGCTGCGCTGGACTATTTCTGACATCACTCTACTGTAAGAAAGAGTTACTGGTTCCTCCAATAGTCACCGGTTCCTCTTTACCTTAATAGCTTGTCCGAAGAAGCCCTTTCCCAGAATCTCTCCACATATGAGGTCGGAGGGGCGGAAGATGCGTTGTGTCTTGTCGACAGGGTCAATACGTAAAGACTCAGAGCGATTAATGTCTCTTCTGTGAGATGGCAGTGGCAAGTGGCTTTGTGTACACTGAGTTTTATCAATGCTGCAGCTCCGTCTACAGGAAAACACAGAAATAAGCTTGATTAGAGAGCACTAGAAACACTGACGTCAATGACTGATTGATGCTAAACATCACTGCATAGTTACAAAGGGTTCTTATTTCATTCAATATCTTGAATGTGTTGATTGTTTTCCTCTAAATCAGCATTATAACACAGAGGTAGATAATATGTTCTGAGTGAGACTGTTACTACTTACATAACTGTGCAAAAGTCAGAGACCCCCCTTTCATTTATTTAATTTCCATTCAAAACAGTCGTTAAGTGCAAGTCATTCATTTTTCAGTGTCAGAAGAAAAAGCAAGAAATTTAACAGAAAATTACACAAAAGCCTCCAACGCTAAGTATACTGTATCTATCATTGTTTAATTTATCCACTCTACTTTTGTACTCCCTACTCCCACTTTAACTCTTCCATTCTTCCAATCTTATAACCAACGAGTTACAGCTGTGTCCTCCCAACAAAAGCTGTTCCCAAAGGAATCACTGACATTATGTTCCCTTCAAAGAGACACTAACATTCACACAAGCAACTACGCAGACACACCTTAGCAGCTTTACACATTTCTTTCTCACACACAAATAAAAAGGCTAAAGAAGACATTTCTGATGACATTAGATATTGCACCTGCATAAGAAATGGACAAAGTCAAAGGAAAATAAGAAAAAAAAACTGGAGTTAAAAATTGATGAAAAGATATTGAGAAAATGTGACTCCCAACAACCACGCAAGACTCGGTAGGCCACCAAAACTGTGCAAAACAGCGCTTAAAGCTTGCACTTGGGATTACTTGGAGATCCTGGACTCCAACATCATCGAATGTGTTCGGATTATGAGAAGCAGAAAATGCAACTGAAATGCAAAACTGAACTTTGGAGGTGTGGAAACATATCCCTGCAGATGTCTTTGAAAAACAGAAAGCAAGTTTCCTGAAAAGAATGGAAGGGGGACACACTGAATACTGAAAAACATTAAATTATATTTAGTTGTTATGCTTTATGTGTAACTTTTTGTTAAACATATATTTTACACTTTTTCTCCAGACACTGAAAAATGAATAACTTGTTCTTAATGGCATCTTAAGATAATCATAACTGGTAGAGAGAATGCTCAGTTTGATGCTCACTCTACCATTAAAGAATCATGTTTGTGCTAAGATGCTTTTGAAATACCCAGCCTATATTAGTAATCGAGGAATATACTGATAATTTTGATGATTAATTGTGAATTTTGTTTTAATAGTTTTAAAATGACTAAATAATAAATATGGACTCACACCAGCAACAGCAAACCATGCACAACTTTTCAAATCTACTAAAACACTTTACTGGAAAAATAAACTAGGAAGTATTTGAGAACACTCCATTAAAATATATATGTGTGTGTGTGTGTGTATAAAACACAACAGGAAGTGCATATAAAATGTGTCCATTAGGCTCTATTTCTTACTCTTAGCAAGATCAGTGTGAGAATTTAAAATATGGATTATAATCATGCACATTGACAACTAATCACTGTAACTTTAGTAAACAGGTACATATTGTTCTGTTAAAGGTACAACATGGTCCCTAAAATGAGTTTTAAACATAAACTACATTCACTTTCTCAGAGTAAAGGTGGGAACCTTTTCTTATCCTACCGTTTTTGAATATAAAAATAAAATAAAAAGCCTGGAGTCAAGATATGGGTATGTGGAGTCAATGTAACTTAAAAAATACAATATATGTATGGTACAATTATCTTCCCTAAGCAAAAGTACTGAATACTGAATTTTAACTGACTATTTTCTTTTACTGAGTTTTTGTGACAGTTCTAATCATGAGCAGTGGTGTGGAGAATAATTCATACAGAATGTGTCTGGAGCGTTGCCGGGGACTATGACTCTGAGGAAGGAAGACGTCCAGTTTTCCTGGTCGGTCTGACTCTTCTTTCAGTGGTCCAAAGGGATCTTCCTGATTGTGGAGGTCATTAGGGTTGTGCTCTACAGTGAGCTTCAGGCAGCGCTCAATGTCATGAATCATCATGTCAATCTGTTAGAGAGTAAAGATGTGTGTCAGCATGTGTTGTTTTATCATTGAACAGAGTTTGTCAGGATTTTATTATATCCCATAAACATTATACCTCATTATGTGGAATGTTCTGGACAGAGACACCATTGATCTCAAGAACAGAGTCTCCAACATGAATCAGGCCCTTTATCTCAGGACTGCTGCATGAGTCTAACCTGTAAAGAGGTGAACGGTGAATGACTCCAAACTTGCTGGTGGCACAGTCGTACTGGTGTTTGCGATTAGTAGGGTGCAAGAATGTAACAGGCAGACTCACTGAGATACTGTGATAATGGGGCTGCTTCCATTGATCGAGCACTGATCCACACTCAGAGAGAGACCTCTCCTGCTTTCTGCTGAGGGAGGGAATGACACCAACGCCACTGTATGAGGGAGCCTGGAACAGTCTGCACCTGGATGCCTCACTGATGCACACTGATAATAACAGTGTCCGCTACAGGGGAGGTAAAGAAATTATATGTAATCACCGCTGTAAAAAAAAACAAAAAACAAAAAGTTCTCCCAGATAACAACTTTACAGAAGAAGACAAATATTTACTTTTTGTTTACCTTAACGTAAAGAGGTCTTATTCCAAGAAATTTTGTAGCATCTGTGGGTCCATTTCTCATGGAACTTTCACACAATGGTGTATAAAAATAAATTTTTGGACAGCAATAAAATGTTTATAAAACATAAATTTATATCTAATTTTGGAAGTTTGGAATCAATGGACCACATTCACTAACTGTTCTTAGGAAGGAATTTCTTCTTAAAACCCACTTACGCAGTTTTTACAAATGATTCTGACATTCACCAGTGTTTTCTTATTTAGGATCTGTTCTTAGGAAAGACACACCCAAGAGCACAAAGGTGTGAACAATTCTGCGGTTTAAGAACACGTCATGAATCTGACTGACAACTTTTTCCTAACACCTTTCTCGAGAACAAATTTAAGAAAAAGCTTAGGAAGATACTGGTGAATGAGGCACACTGTCTTCAGCAATATAAAACCAGTTTTGTTGCAGGTATAAAACAAGTCCATTATGAAGCTACTACTCCACAAATTCATAGGTTTTAATTCATCTGTAGTCAGAAATAAAGAAGTGATAGATGTGTCCAGAATTAATGACTCTGTAATTCATAAGAAAGTTTTTAAAAATGTTTCTTCAAGGGTTCTTAAGTAAAGACGATGGTGATATAGCACCAAAAACTGGAGCATTGGAGCTAAACTTGCCTTAACAAAAAAAAAGGGTCCACAAGTCAAAGAACCTTTCTGATACCATGTAGAATCCTTTTTGCTAAGAGTGATAAAATATAGAACCAAGTTCTAAAAAAACAACATACAGAATGCCTTGTATTTAAGAAATGGTGGTTAAATCTCAAGGCAGATAACACAGTACATTCTTACAAAAAAGGGTTCTATATAGTACCACAAAAGGTTCCTTGACTTGTAACAGTAGAGCCTTTTTTCATGCCATATAGAATATATTTTTAAAAGGTTCTTAAAAGAACCATAAACAACAGGTTTTCCATCATGCACTCTTAGCAAAAAGGGTTCTACATAATATAAAAAAGGGTTTTTTTGGCTTGTAATGATAGTGGAACCCTTTTTGGTGCTATATAGAACCCTTTTCAAAAAGGTTCTATATGAATCCATTTACAGCACATTCTGCATCAACCCTTTCAAGATGCAAAAAACCCTTTAATCATACAAAGGGTTCTTTGAGCGTTCATGGTTCTATACAGAACCATTTTTTATAAAAGAACCCTTGAAGAACCATTTTTTTTAACAGTGCAGAGGTGAACCATTCAAAAACGCAAAGAGCTATTAATGCATTCAAATGGTTCGTTGCTCTATATAGAACCACTGCCATCACTAAAGAACCTTTGAAGAACCATTTTTAAGGATATTAACAAATAATTACAGTATATTATTTATCATCGTCTTGCCATTATTAAAAAACTTAAAATATTAAAACATTTTAAAATACCTTCCAGAGTTTAACATTAAGTATGTCAACCTGCATTATATATGTCATTATTGAATAAAATAACAGCATTTATTAATATTAAAAGTGATTTTAAACTTTTAAATAGTTGTTTAGGTTTATTTTAAATTATATTCATATTTTAACCCCTTATATGGCCCAAACTCAAACATCTATAACTTATATCTTAGATAATAACTCAGCCAGTTTGCACTGAAGTCCAGCCAGTTTGCATTGTTACTAAACAACAGGCCTCAGTATGTAATAAACCTGGGACTTCATTCATTAGAAATTTAGACTCATTACTGTCCTTTTGCTATACTATGTAAATTACACAGTTACATCAATAATTAGAATAAATGGAAATGAAAATGTAATGATTTATAGGCTGTTTTTGTTACTGTGCCTTTAAGACTGTTACAAGATCAGTGAGCTCTGTTCTGACTGACAAAAAGCTGAAACTGTCAGAATGAGCAGGGCTAAACTGTGAATGGGCAGGGCGAAACTGCTGCAGGTGGAATACATATATACTGTATATGTAGAGTTGGTTCTCATGACATCACAGAAACAATTAATTCAAAAAGGGCTGTTTTTGTAGCTTAGTTTCCCTATATTTACCATATGGACTGGAAAGTGAATGGTATGTTTATAAACTTTAACAGTGCTTACATGTTACTTCAATCTCCTTTATTAAGCATTTTTCATGATATGGGTACTTTAAACATCTATAAACATCTATGTTCTTATCATGCATGAAGTGCAGCACAAGAGTTTCAATATGATGTATCTTAATGCAGTTTCCAAACTAACCAGTATAATTTGGAGTGCTCCACTAACGTGTAGGAATCCCCGTCTCCAATGAACATGCCACACTTTTCACAGATGAAGCATTCTGAATGATACTTGTGCTCTCCAGCCACCTTTAGAGAGAAAGGAAGAGAATAAAAAGAAGAAACGTAATTCACTTATTGTTTAGCAGACATAACGCTAAACCCAATGAAGAGAGAGAAAGAAAGGATGTGGGGGTCCAACATATGGGCGCGGAAGGGCGGTGGTGGTATCAGCACTTCAGATATGAGCTGGAGCTGCACAATGAATGGAAGGAAGTGAATGAATGAGAGTAGGAGGGGGCCGGGGGTAATTTGAGATCAGTACGGGGATTAGGTAACAACCAATAATACTCTAATCCTCACAAGATTAGGAGCATGAAGTGCCCCACCAAACTATTTCTAATCCACGAACCCAATTCCAAAAAAGTTGAGACAGAAGGTTAAACGCAAATAAAAATAGAAAGCAGTGATTTGTAAACTTTCTTACGTGTATTTAATTGAAAACAGCATAAAGAAGAGATATTTAATATTTTACATTATCAACACCTTTCAAAAAAGTTGGGATAGGAGCAATGTAAGACTGAAAAAAGAATTTTGTGGAATGATCAAAAACACCCATTTTGGAACTCCCCACAGGTGAATAGGTAACAGGTGAATAGCTATCATGATTGGCTATAAAATGAGCATTCAAGAAAGGCTCAGCCACCACTTTACGAAAAATTGGGTGATCTTAAAAACAACATTTCTCAAAGCATGATTGCGTGTAATTTTTCACCATCTACAGTCCATAACATTATTAAAAGATTCTGAGAATCCGGTGAAATCTCTGAGCTTAAAAGGAAAGGCCGAAAAACAATACTGAATGTTTTTAACCTTTGTTCCCTTAGATGACACTGCCTTAAAAACCAATATGCTTTTGTAATGAATATAACCAAATGGGCTCAGGAATACATCGAAAAAACCCTTGCGAGCAAACACAGTTCATCGCTGAATCTACAAATACAAGTTAAAGACTACGCAAAGCAGAAATGCCGCTGATTTCTCTGGGCTAAAGCTCATTTGAATTGGATTGACGCAAAGTGGAAATGAGTGCTGTGGTCTGACAGGTCCAGACCTGTCTTCTATTGAAAATGTGTGGCACAATATACAACAACAGAGACCCTGGACTGTTGAGCAGCTGAAATGTTATATCAAGCAAAAATGGGGAAAACCCATTTTCACAACTACAGCGCCTGGTGTTCTCAGTTCAGATTCCTGAACGTTGTTAAAAGGAAAGGCAATGTAACACAGTGGCAAACACGCCCTGTCCCAACTTTTTTGGAACATGTTGCAGGCATCAAATTTAAAACAAGTGTGTAGGTACAAAACCAAATAATTAATTTAATTAGTTCACTAAGTTAATTAGTTGAGCGGTGCTGTTTTCAGTTAAATATAGGTCAAAAAGTATTTGCAATTCATTGCTGTCTGTTTGAATAACAATGTCATGTAACTATCGTCATGATCGATAATTTTTGATGTCATGACAACTTTTGTCACAAGCTAATTGTTGCTAGTTGCTAGATGGCTGTGGGAGAGATGACAGCTACCACATATGTGCTGTGTTTTAGCTTGTTTATGTTTTTAATGTAGTGTTAGGAGGGTGCTTTTGTTTTAGGTATTTTACAGGCACACTTTTAACTCTGCTTTACAAGGGATTGCCACTTTTGTGTTGGGGGTGCGCTCCCAAACTCTGTTTACAGGAGACCTTGTCTCTTGTGTTAGGGATGTGGATATGTTGGGCAGATCTCACCAGCACACTCACAACTCGGCTCACAAGAGCTGCTTGATTGTTTGTACCATCTGGGGTTTCAAACAGGTAAGAGGGGTGTACCTATATATACACATCTGCACCACGTAGGAGTCTACACTCTGTCCGGTTCCCTAGTTTCAAGTTCAAGTTTCAAGTTTATTTGTCATTTGCACAACATGTCAGGACATTTATGCATTGAAATGCTTGTGGTGAGGCTCAGGTAATCACTCTACAGAAAGTAAATAAGTAAAAAAATAAAAACACAAGAAAAACAAACTGAAATATATTAAATATACACAAAATATACACTATACATTAAATATAGAGACGATATACATTTTAAAGTAACGTAAGTGACTTAGTGTTATTATTATTTAAAGTGACTTAGTGTTAAAGTATTATTGTCCATAGCAGAGATATGATATAATAATAATGCTGACAAAGTGACTGAGGTGACCCTAGGTCAGAGGGTGGGCACTGTCTTATTGCACCTTTTGATTATTGGCCAGGGAGTGTTGCGTAGTTAGCTTTTGTTTTTTTGTTTCAGAGTAGGCAGGCATGGTTTTATTTTGTTTGGTTCCTTTCTCTGGTGCCGTCCACAGTTTGATTCTGAGTGGTACTAGATATCATAGCACAGCATTTTTATTGTGTTAGGTTTTAATAAAAATTGATTCAAAAGCTCCATCTGTCGTGCCTTATTCTTTTATATCTTCATCATCAGTTCAATGTTGTATTGCCACATTACTGATCCCACAGCACCCTAGACAAAATGTGGGGTCATAACATCATATGATTTTGCATTTGAGACCTAAACACCATGCCAAAGCCTTTTTGAGCCTATGCCTAAATTCCTGCAAAATCTGACCCAACACCTTGACTTTTTAATTATTATTTCAGACTTTACAGGGTGACTTACAGCAGCTCATGGACACCATATTTTTTATCTTTTTTCTCCTGAGTCAGTAATGCAACTTTTAGTCTTAACAAAAAAAACTTAGTAATGCTGCCTAAAGTAGCAGCTCATTCTTCCTGACTAGAAAACTGAATTGATACTTGTAACATAAACTTGTAACAAGTTTAGTATTTTTTTTAATCATACAAACCTGTGTTATAACTTTACATGTATTTACTTAAAGCTACACTATATAAAATTTCCACCTCGCTGGTGGAAATGTATAATTGTATACAATGTGCACACAACACTGATGCTCCAGACCTCCACGAGCGGATGAATCTGATGATTGCGAGCATGCTGAAAGAGAGTTCAAACAGAACGCAGTCAAAACTTGATGGACATGTCTCGCGAGGATGTGAATTATCTGTTCAGATCTGTTCGATTATCAATTATTTTTGCTTGTTTTTTTCCCTCTTGACTCAGTAATGCTACGTCTTTCAATATTTACAAAGAAACTTAGTGCTGCTTCAACATAACTTTCATTTAAGAATGCTGTAGATTTTCAGGAGAATGCTGTAGCAGTCTAGAAGACTGGCTCCAGAGGTATTGTTTACATTTCAGTGTGCAAGCACATGCAATACAGGTATGTTTTTCAGCTGTGACTAATTCTCATAGTTAGGAAAACGTGTATTAAAATCCATTAGTACAGACATGCAATGAAACACGACATAAGTCAGCATGCAATTTGCCTAAGCAGTTATACAGTAACGCGCTCTTACCATAATTACACCGGTGGTGATGACTTCTGAGCAACCTCGACACTGTTCCCCAAAGCGTGTCCAGTAGTCTTTCTTACAGAAGAACTGCCCATCCCTCTCATAGTACCAGTAAGAGAGCACACAGCTGCATTCACTGCACCTTCAGGTGGGTTAACAGCGAATAAACGGTGAGGCCACAGTCATATACATAACATAATGTTAACACTAATTTAAGGCTTTGGCAAGACAAAGCAGACCACAAGAAAAAGAAATAAAAAGAGACTTTAAGAACTTCAGTCATTCAGAGTGGTTTGGTTCCAAATAGTTAATTAAAGAGAAACTTACTGATCTTGATTTTGTTACAATGGTAGTGATAGGAACCAGAGGTCACACTATCAACAAGGCAAATATAGCCATTTTATTTACTATCTAAAACTATCAGTGAACCTACATGAGTCTGAGTTTTTATATGTAATGTTGACAATCCTAAAATAGTGGTAAATCTGAAAAAAAAATGTTTTCTTTAGGTACTATTTTGTCTTACAATGCCCCGCATATACATATCCATCCTACATGTGTTTAAAAAACTGGTTTAAAGACTAAAAGTTTCTCAGAAAAATATCATTAAATGATGTCTTAGACATCTGGCATTGTATTCATAACAATTTCACATCATACTTTACTGTGAGGTAGCCTGTTTTTCCTGAAATTTAGAGGCATTAAGACTTCCAACGTCTGGTTCCCATCACCACCACTATGAACAACTCTGACTTTCCTTCTCTAGAATGGAGCATTTCACAACAAACCCACTCTGAATGACTTTGTTCATGTCTAAATAATTTCTGTATGCTGAAATGTTAAAATATCTGTAGAATTTTCTTTTAAATTAAAGTCCTAAAATTCATTCAGCGTTTGATGCTTGAAGCCACGGTCATCACTGGCGATAATAAAACCATGACGTAACTCAATATTAATTATTTCTCACTTGCAGCTCATTCTAAAAAGTGGGAAAATTTGGTCAGAACTGTTAATCAATACCCCATTTGTGTTTGAGAGCAGAAGAAGAGTTTACAACGATTACATTTCACAAAAAGTTTGTAAATGTCTTGTTTTGCAGAAAGTAAAACCTTCCTTTACATCGATAAAGAACGTAAACCAAACACTACACAACTCACTACAATAACATGTGAAAGCAATTAATAAATAGCTTTTTTCTCAAATGCTTATATTCTAAGATCATTTGTCATTTGGTTGGTAAATCTTAAGCCACTAAGGTGTCAGCGAATAAGAACAAAATACACAGCAAGCTCTTCATAAGTTTGCTGCTGGAAAGAAAACAGCAGACAATTTCCAGTTTATCACTGCAGAATTATCACCATTACAGAATTGCAAGTGTAGTATTTTAGCAGGGTTTTACTTCAGTACTATAATTAAGCATTATTTTGGAAGATGTGCACTTCACTAATATTATTCAAACTGAGTACTTGTACCTGTACTCCTTACATGAGCATTTATACCTTCAAAAGTACTCATTACAAATCTCTATGATGATATTTTTCTTTTGTTTTCTTTCTTTTCTCAGCCAGTTCCTGCACATTTTAATGCTTTCATTATTAAAACATGCAGCCAAATTCATATCAGTGTAAAACGAAAACTGCCCAGAACTATGCAAGATTTATTTTTTGCATAAAGACTAATACTTTCTATTGGCTGCTGCAAGCATGCCACCAAACAAAAATGATCAATTTATTTGTTAAAACACTCACTTTTTTACTTTCAAATACCTGAGTGTGTTTAAATGTGGATACGTCTTGATTTTCAGTGAAGTATGTTTGGTTCCACACTTCCACTTTTAACACTGAAACCATACTTTCACTTAAAAGGGGAATTCCAATGATTTCTTCGAAGTGTTTGCTTTGTTCAGTGGTTGAGAGGTAGTCATAGTCATTCAGTGGTTTGATGTGAAGTGGTTTATTGTAGAGAAACTTGCACATTCAGAATGGAAAATGTCCACAATGCAAATGTACTTTTTGGTCAAAATCTTATCTCAAAACTATCGTAAAGCAATGCGTCAGACATCAGACAGCATATTCATAACCTTTTTATGTAACAACTTTCTGTGATGTAGGTTTTAGGAGCATTAAATTCTTTAAGCATGCAATGATATGGGAAACGATGTCTGATGACAATATCCGATATGTTTGCGAGATCACTGTGCGTCCCTAAAATGCTTTATGACGTCTGGTTCCTATCACCACCACTGTGAATGATTCTGACTTTGGCAAATTTTTCTAGAACAGAGCATTTCACTTCAAAACACTCTGAATGACTTCATTCACACCTTAACCATCACAGCTGCTTTGTGTTTTTCCTAACCCTGTATTTTGGTTCTGATAATGACGCTTTATAGGTTTTGCATACGTGATGGTGAGGCTTATTACAAGAAAGAACAGCTGACAATAACAAAGGAAGTTTCCCTAATTCTGCACATCTGTACAGGAAAGTCTCCACACGTATTCCACAGATGTTGCCTTTTTTCCATTCTATCTCACCACCAAACACAAAACACACAGCATCACACAGTATCTTAAACACATACACTTCTGTGCTGCTACGTGTTTCAGACCTAAAAACACAACCTCTTAAAGGAAGACTGTCTTAAACGGAAATTCCACTCATTTTTTCAAAATTTCAATACAATTTAAGAGCTACGACGTAAACAAAGTCATTTAGAGTGGTTTGATGTGAAACGGTCCATTCTAGGGACACTTAATGTCAGAACTATTCACAGTGGTGATAATAAGAACCAGATGTATGAAAAGTTTAAAGCCTCTAAAATCTCTCTCACACAAAATTACTGCAAGAAATGGTAATGAATACGCTGCCTGATGCCTGAGACGTTGTCTTACAATAGCTTTGTGACAGAGTTTTTAAGGTTTACCACTATTTTAACATGTTTAAAACTTGCAAGAAATGTGTAGGTTCACTGGTGGTTTTGGATAGTAATTAAAACTGCTAGATTTGTGCTGCTGACATCATAACCTCTGATTCCCATCACCACCACTGTAAAGAAATCAGAGTTAGTAAGCTGCTCTAAAATGAACCACTTCACATCAAACCACTCTGAATGACTTTGTCCTTAGTCTCAATCATGAATTTTGCAGAAATTTTGAAAATGCTTGGAATTCCATTTCACAACAGACCACATCCTCTACTCTCATTGTAACTATAGGTTAAATGTCATCATAGCTGTCACCTCCCATCCATTTCTGCTCATCTAACATAAACAATCCCCAGGATTTCCTGCTAAAAAGAGGAGATAGGCCAAAAACGCCCCACAGCCCATTTCCAACATCACAGCAACTATGTGATGATATCTCAGTTCTGTGGTATGCTGTTGCCTCACAGTAGGACAGATGGAACAAGAGGTGGAGATAAAACAGCAAAAGACTGGATCAAAGCAGTGTTTGTGCTCTGGTCACACTGAACAAACACATCACACATTTTCGCTCCTGTAAACAAGATGTTTAGGAAGGGCAAAGATTTATCCATATATTTTTCAGATATATCTGATTACAGCATAGATATACATATGTATGATTACAGCTTTCATTGTAGTGTCTCTTCTGTAAATTTTATTCTGAATCTGATTATCCTTTTTGAGACATAATACCTAAAGCAAAATATGGTAAATGTAAGCCACGTCTCAGGGTTTTCTTAGTCTCTAGCAATTGCTAATGCCCTAGCAATAAAAAGCTATGTGTACTATAGACATGTGTCAGATTTAAGTTTGATGGAAGGCTGAAAAGTGTTGTCTTTTTTTTTGGTTGTTGTTGTTTCTCTTATTAAAAAATAATATGTACATATATATTCATATTAATAAAAATAAAAGTTATAATAATAAAAACGTATAATTAAATAAAAGTCTATTCAATAAAAAATACTGACAGTACAGCACAGTACGTACACAACCAAACCCATCCTCCACTAAAAGCACTAAAAGTCATTTCAGATTGGTTCGTGCTTTCTCTGGTTAATAGTGAAACTGTAAACCACACTATCGGACTGTTTCCCCTTTTCTGAAGCACAGTGAATTTTTAGCACTTGTAAATCCAAACGCTTTACAAACGTTAGAGCAGCAGCTTTTCTGACAGGACTGATCAACCGTCGACTCAGCTTACCTCGCGTTTGCTCTTCTCCTGAACCGCTGATCCTGCTGAGACATGTGAGGATCTCTGGTAGCACGCTTCTCTTAGTCTGCTCTCTCTCTCTCTCTCTCTCTGTCTGAGTCTCTCTCTCTCTCTCTCTCTCCCTCTCTTCAGAGGAGGAGAAAGTGAGTAAAAGGGAGGAGAGCAAAACCCAGCTGAACGGAAATCAGCTCCAAATGTGTCCTAATGAACAGCAGCTCGTCCAGAGTTGCACAATGCAGAACGAGGCAGCACGAGTTGTTGTTTTGTCCTTTAAGTGCTCTCTCTCTTTCTTTCGCCTGAGGAAGTAATCTGTGCCCTCAGTGACCAGTCCTCCAGTCTATCCCTAACTTTAGCCTGCCCTCCTCCTCCAGGCTGCTTTGGTCAGCGTTACGTACTGACGGGGCGGATAAAGTTACATTCCCACCTGATAGCCGACACCCATCAGAGGGGGCAGGAGACTGAAGAGAGAGCCGCGCGTAAATCACAAGAACTGAGGAATTCAGCAGGAATTTCACTCCAGCTGGAACAAGTTTAACTAGCAGTTGTCCTTCAACTGCGCATGCAAGCAATCTAGAGAGCAGCAGAGCTTTGATCAGAGTACCCGCCCACACTCAGCTAACAATACGGGACCGCCTGCAGTTTAGGGAATTAGAGCATAAAAACGAGCCCCTTTGTTTCTTACCCCTCTCTCCATCTCCGCTCTCATCTCCACATTATAAGGGTGTTTTGTTGCTTCTGTTCTTTAGATCTATTTACCTGCACTTGGCTGCACTCGGTTGCTTTTGTTTCTGATCTGGGAAAACACCTCATATTTTTGACCACAACCATGCTGTTGTTGATCGATTTCAATCCAGTCATTTTCTCTTTTACTTTCATTTACGTAGAAAAGCCCATCTTACACAGGAACCCCCTCTTAGTGGAGTGAAACGTTAATGAAGGGTGGTTCCTGGCTGATGACCCTGCAGCTGACCCGTGGGCACCGGAGGAGCTGCGACTGGCTGCAATATCTAGCAGGTGTTCTATCTTCCTGTACATTTACTATTCCTTTATGGTGAGGAACTGAGTGGTGGTGAATTAAAGTATTTCTTTAACTCTGAGTGGCCTTTATACATCGACGTTGCGTAAATATAGCGCAGATTTGACCGTTTTTACCGAGTACAAACTACTTGAGGCAAATGATGAATCAGCTTCAGTGCGTGAAATCAAGCACGGGCATACCAGCACCTCATTTACATATATTTACATATCATTTACATGAAGCAGGCCCTAACTCATGCTGCTGTTTCGGTGGGGAGCCAATAAAACGACAGCGTTCAGTGCCTTGTGAGCCAATGGCTGAGCTGCAGGCGGAGTTTGAGGTTGAGCAGTGAGTACGCAGCTCCCCCTACTGACCAAACTAGTGTAAAGACTTCGACGACTGGAAAGAATAAAATGTTTAACAAACAAAACATCTTTTTTTATGACAATGATATGAGTGTATGTAGTGCGATTATTTTCCTTATTGAAACGCTGTATTATTGCAGTATATGAGATGCTTCTGCACTGGCTGTGTTTTGTATTTGTTTTTGTGTCAGTCATTTAAAACAAAACCAAGTGTAATATCTACTTTTTTGCTGGATTATATGCACTGATAATCCATATTATTGTTATTTTTATATTTTTATTCTTCTTATTCGTGTTACAGATTTTATTGATAATAATTAGTTAATGGGGAACTCCACCAATTTTTCTAAATTTCTACATAAATATTAGTTAAGATGTAAACAAAGTCAAAAAGTAATTTGATGTGAAATGCCCTATTCAAGAGAAACTCACAGAGGCAGAATTGTTCACACTGGTGGTGTTCCACAGACGTTCCACTTCTAAAAGCTTACTCACAGAAAGTTATTACATTAAATTGTTATGAATATGCTGCCTTATGCCTGAGACATTGACCCCTGGTTCCTATCACCATCACTGTAAAGAAATCAGTGTCTGTAATTTTCTCTACAATTAACAATTTTACACCGAACCACCCTGAATAACTTTTTTGACATTGCAGTGACAGAATGATGCAAAATGTTTTAAAAAAGGTGGAATTCCAGGTTCATTGCAAATCATTTTGCTGTAGTTGTATGGGCCTATATCCTATATTTTTTTCTTATGTATTTGTATTTTATTTTCCTCCCTCTGAGGTCCACTGATAACGTTTGTGTGGTGTTATGTCATTTTCACATGAGCATTTTCCAACCTCACTTTATCCCTTTAGAATTAAATAGGCTGCTTTTGTTACTGTGCCTTTAAGACTGATGTTAGATCGATGAGCTGTGTTCTGATTGGCTATCCTGTATTGTTCCACATTCACATGCAGAGCTGAAACATTCCTTATAACTTCAATACAAATGGGCAGGGCTAAACTGTTGTAGCCTAAGTAGATGGATATATTCAAGTGATTTGAATCTTGTTACTGCACTGAAACAGTGACTTTTTATTTATGTCAGCAGAGGTAACTGTCTTTATCTAAACACAGACAGTGGACTGTGCCTGAGAATGAGGAACTGTCTCACTGTTCTGACTTAATACTGCTTCTCATTCTTTCTCTGACACAGACATTTCAGCAACATTACAGCTCCTGGCTGATGCAATCATCTAACTGCCTTATCAAGAGTGGAGTTCAAATCCCTTCGATGTTTCAGCCCTCCATGGTCAGAAGTTCAGACTGGGGGCGTTGTGTGATGTGGGAATCTGTGTAAATTGGTGAGGAAATTAAGTAAAAATGTACCAAAAAATGTAAGCAATTCCAGCCTATTAGGAGGCAACTACATTCACTTTTTTGAGTCAGATCAACTTTACTGTTTTGTTGACCTAACCTATTCCATTTTTTTATAAAAGGAGAATTTTTCATTAAATTAAGTGAGAACTAAAAAGATGTGCAGACTTTTGACTAAAACTTTGACATAAAAATTTAAGTTGACCTGACTTTTGATGTTTATAGACTAGCTCCTCCATCTTTTGTTACATGAGGTATTTATAGAAAAAAATTCAAACTGCTATTTCAGTAAAATAAACAACAAAGCATGCATAAAGCACTGTGGATTTAGCAGCATCAGGCTAAACATCCCACCACCAAAGAATCTATAGTCTATCGAAGAATCTATCAATATATACATTTTGCTGCCAGTAAATGATTTAAATGAAGTTTCGCCTTGTATGACTCACCCCCCAAGCGGCCACTCCCAGTCTTATTCTCTTACTGATGGCTGTCATTTACATTACCCTTTGTTTCCTAACTGAAATGTGAAAGTGATGTCATAGGCGTGGACCTTTCTTTGTAACTATCATAATTAGTCTATTGAGAGCTGAGGTTAATTTATGCAAATCATCCAAAGTTATACTGTAATTTCGTATAAATCTCTTACTCTTACATTAGAGCAAAGTTTCTCAGTCTAGATCTCGTGAACCTCAGGCCAGACCAGGTTTTTGTTCTGTTCCACTTTCTCACGATCAACTAATGTATCTAGGCTGTTTAAACTGGAATAGAATAAACATGTGAACTGGCTGAAGGTCTCTGAGGGTTAGATTAGGAAGATCTTCTTTAGACCAGATGTGATTGCCCAAAGCTTTGAACTCTGACACCATGGCCTCTGGTCTCACAGAACTTGGACCTGTCCCTGCTGAAAAAAACAGCACTGGTTTATGCTGGTCTGGTGCATGATCGTGTTGGTTGACCAGCATACCAACATCCGAAACACATATGCTGTTTTTGCTGGTGATCAACCATGCTACTCTATGCTGTTTGTTCTAGTAGATGTTCTGTGATTAAGTGCTCTACATCATTGTGTGGGATGTGCGAGGCTACATGGCTGCAAGCTTATGAGAAGATATCTGTGAAGATATTTTTCTTTTGTTTAAATAAAAAAAAAATCTGCTCTAATTTTAATGTAAGTCAGTGGATCCAGACTTTTGTCCGAGCAATTTTGGGTTGTTTCTTTCGGTCCATTCATCATGAAATTTACACACAATGTAAAGGGCAACAGGTATTTTCAAATTATGTAAAAAACTGAAAAACGACAACAGCAAGTCCGACAGCAGCAATCTGTTGTGTTTTGGAGGCTGGTATGCTGGTCACCCAGCTTAACCATGCTGAGTTACCAGCTAAAACAGCACTAGACCAGCACTAGTCCAGCACAAACCAGCATAGACCACCCTAGACCAGCATGAAATCAGAGGTGTAAGTAGAATTACATTTACTCTCGTTACTGTACTTGAGTACAGTTTTCCCTGTAACGGTACTTTTTGGAGTAGAATTAAATCATAGTCCTTTTACTCTTACTTGAGTTCATACTTAATGAAATACTTTTACTTCGCTACTTTAATTTTCATAACGTTTCAGAGTGAAAATAAATTATGCGCGCATCAGCTCAGACACCAATACGAACGACGCACAGTTAGATTCAAAAGATTCACTAATCGAAAACACTACAGAGAGATCCAGTTTAGTGGAGGAGAACTGAACCAGCACACAGGAGGAACAGACTCGGCCAAACGGTCATCTGTGTCATTTTCATATGAACTAAAGAAAACGGCGTTATTATCAGCGGCCAGACACGAAACCTGCTGAGATCCGCTCTCACAGCTGGACTCCAGCCTGAGGCAGCGTTAGCCGAGCTAGCTGATCCGAGCTGGTGCCGTGTTTACGGGTTTCTTCTTTCTATTATAATGAATCTGTTTATGAAACTAAAAATCTGCTGCGTATATTTTATTACAAGTGTCTGTCAGCTGCTTAGGTTAACGGATGTCGCCCACAGCGCACAGTTTACCGTTTAAAATACAGCCTGCTGTTTTGGGGGTAAACGGTCGTGAACGGCTAAATAAATCTAATCTAATACAGGTTCTTTGCAAACTCTGGAAAGTGATTCTGTCGCGCTGACGACTGGCCTGATCTGACCCCTCCCCACCCTCTCTCTGTCTTTCTAACTCTCTCTCTCTCTCTCTCTCTCTCTCTCTCTCTCTCTCTCTCTCTCTCTCTATATATATATATCTTGCTCGCTCTCTCTGTTCCTCTGTCTTTCTCTGTCTTCCTCTCTCTCATCCCCTGTCTTTCTCTGTTCCCCTCTCTCTCTGCCTTGGTGTTTGTCTTTAACTGTGAGAGTCTGTGTAGCTGTTTAACTGTCTAATGCAGTAATAATGTCTGATTCTGTATGCAGTGATCAGCATGATTAGTGAAATACATTACAGTAAAAATCAGAGCTGGGTAAGTTGCTGATGTTGCTGCTGATTTTAATGGTGTAAATGTTCTGAACAGATATCAGTGAAAATATACAGTTTGAAGGCTGTGAGAGCTTTTCCTTTAGTGTTTTTCTGTACACATTATTTCCAATGATGTAGCCGAGTCAGCTCAGAAATATGTTCAGGTTGTGACAGCGGAAATACGAAAAAGTAACTAAGCAAGTCAGTACTTAAGTAGTTTTTTAACAAACTACTCATTTACTCTGACTTGAGTAATTTTATTTACTAATACTTTTACTTGTACTTGAGTAAATTATCACTACAGTAACAGTACTTGTACTTGAGTATTGATTTTCAGTACTCTTTACACCCCTGCATGAAATGCATGCTGTTTTTTTTTGTTTTTTTGTTTTTTTTCAGAAAATAATTTGTATTTATTTTTTGGCATTCCTTCTGTTTCTTTGTGTGATCACACATGTTTCCCTATTGGATAACTCCATGAGCAAAGTCTACTGAAAGCAGCATCTCAAGCGGCCTCTCTAGAAGTTCACAGAAAGTCAGCATGTTCCCCTTCATGGCTTAGATAAGTTGCAGAAATAGAGCCATATGGCCCTGTGGACTGCATGTCTGCAAGTCTAAAAAAGACCACAGATTTAGAATGGACTAGTGTCACTCTCAGAGAAAAACTGTACCTTTTTATGGTACAAATGCTGTCCCTGTGGTGGTATCCTCAAGAATACGTCTTTGGTACCTTTAGTTAGGTACAATTTAGGTACTTAGCTATGAAAATTAATAATGCAGCTTTCCTCTGGGGAACTGAATGCAATGCATTTTTACAACTTATTCAGGGTGAATTTGAGTGTAGATTTACAATGTTTGTACCTTGGAAGACTAAATTTGATTCTGGCAGTGTAATAAACTACCATTTTTTAACTATATTGTTTCTGCATACGATTTATTTGTGCTTATAATAAGAATCTAACAAAAACCCATTTCTGTCAGTAGGGCGCAGGACATATGCAATGCTGATATGCTAAACCTGTGGAGAGAGTCCCATTGTTGTCTTACAACACAATTTGTAGTCACATCCAGAAAAAGGACACAAAAATATTTTGTAAATTATTTAATGAAACAGAAAAAAATGCACCATAAGAAATCTTAAACATCATAACTTTCAAAAAGCTCAAAATCTGAAGCGATATTCAAAGCAACAACAGCACAAAGTGAAAATCAGAAGGTAAACACAGCAGTTCTGCTGGAAATGGATATTACTCACTGCCTGCACCGTTATCTCCATGATTTCAGGGCACATTTGAATTTAGATCTCCACTTATACAAATACAGATACACAATTCGCTTCAAAACACACTGAGAATTCTACACCGAGGAGTCGGTCAGTAAAGAACAGGAACTCACACATTAGTAAGGTTAAATGTATGGATACTGTGGAAAAGAGGTTTAAGGGCTAAGTAAGGGGTAGAAAAAGAGTCTTACTTATATCAGAAACTAGAGGAGAACTGCTTTAAGCTCCTGAGGTATCATGACAACTTGTAATCCTCAGTATTTTGGAAATACATTGCATATAGCAGAAAATACTCTTTTTGGTAAGATGCAAATAAACGTGTCCAAAACACACAATATGTCTAGAATTCAACAGCTCAGATGAGCAGTGCTCCAACATGCACTCATGAACAGGCCATTATAAGCCCCTTTTGACAAAAACAGTGTTGGGCAGTGTTAAAAGAGAAAGAGCAGGCAGTCACAGTGTGAGTAGATGATAAGTATGTGAGAAGGTGGCCTGAACCACTTAGCTTAGTGACAACTGCATCTCATTATCACAGTTCATCTCTCAGGAGCAGCAACATGTCCCTAGACAGTGCATCTGAATACACAGCTATGGAAATGAAAGTGACACTGAGCAGAAAACAAGGCTGACAAACCTAGATGTGGGAAGACATACACATGGAGGTAAACGGGTAAAAATTCTGGTGCTTTGTGTAGATGGTGGTTCAAACAAGATGGCTTAAACTGTGCCAACAGTTTACTGAAAGCCACCAAGACCTTTTACAGTGATAAAAAAGCAGAAGTGGGTAAAGTAGCTCAATCCAGTACTCAAGTAGAAGTAAAAGTACCACCGCAAAAAACAAGTTGAATGGAAATCACACTTTGATTACAGGAAAATGAGAATTTTGTCTTTTAAATTATATATGGTGCTTAATATGACCAGGGACATGAAGAAACAAGGTTAAAAATGTCTATTTTGACCAAATGTTCAGCTTGAGTATACTGAGTTCCCTACAGAACTGCAGTGGGACTACTTCCCAAATAGCAAGAAGACAGCGTGCCACTTTTCCTCATTCACTTTCCACTCAGTCCAATTGAGTTATTTATCCTTTGTTTAGTAAATATTTCATATCATAAATAATGCCGGTTGTACAGCTGTAACAAATGCAGCACAGTATCAGCAACAACATTCCTTACAGATATACTTGAGTTGAAGAAAAGGTAGTGTCATTTGAAAAATACACAGTAATACAGTTTCATTGCAAGTTGAGTACATGTAGCCGAGTTACTAACCCACCTCTGACATGAAGTAGCGACACCATTATACGAGCATTGAGCTACTGGATATAATTGAAGAGGTTACTTCCTCTTCTGGTGTGCTGAAGTAAAATCCGTAATGACGTGATGTGTAAATTAAATAAGGGGAGCTTACACTGTGCCGTTGAGTGCACGGGGAAATGCACATTGCGCACCTTGGACCGAACCTAATCAGACAGTGTGCAAAGTAACTTGAACTCTTCTCTCTCATGTTACAGAACACATTGTGCATGGGATTTTTTTTGTATTTTTCCTGCTACCAATGCAAAAGTGCATTCGAGATTCAGGCAGTAGCACCACTGGTTTATGAGGTCACATCTCTTCTTCTCGGCTCTCACTTTCTCCTCCTCCCGCAATATTTGCCTTGGCACCCAGTACCCCCTGTAGTGAAATACACAGCTGAAGTGACCACATGGAAACGTTCTTTAAGCTCTTTCTAATAGCTGTATAAGTGCTTAGTAACAACTAATCATTCAAATTAAGAATTTTGGAAATAGGAAAGCCAAAAGAGAACAATGTTATCAATATATTCTTTAAATCATGCATTTATAAACATGCAGTGTACCTCGGTACCCCCCTAGAAGGCCTTGGAGAGCTGCATATTTGGCTGCTTTGGCTGTAGAAAGCATAGACAACGCAATAAGTGTATAAAAGATCTAATTTACAAAAGCACAAAGAGCATTCCCAACAAATTGATTAGTTATAGCTGCACCAATCACTGACGTTGAAAGAGCAAGCAATTTGACATGCATGTACTTTGTTCACAGTCTGTTATTGTCTAGGTCTCAGGACAGAAGCATATGCAATGTGCAATATGCCAGTAGCAAAATTTGATTGAATTTTGTTAAAGACAAGCCACAAAGAATGTGGCATACAGTACTGTGCAAAAGGTCAGAGACCACCTTTCATGTATTTAATTTCTAGTCAAAATGGCCATTAAATACAAGTTATTCATTTTTCAGTTGATATTTCCAAAGAGATTAGATAACAGACTTCAGTTTGCATTAGGAAGGGGAAAATCAAAGGAAAAAAAGTGGATAAGTATTTAAAAAAAAATGATTAAAAGATATAGAGTAAATAGGACTCCCAACAACAATGCAACACTTGGAAACCACAAAAACCGCTTCAAGCTTTCATCTTTGACAGACTACTTGGATCATGAGAAGCACAAAATGCAACCAACTTCAAAGACTGAACTTTGGAGGCGGAGATTACTTTGAAAAACTGGGAGCAAGTCTCCCAAAAAGACAGGAAGCTGTAATAAAGGCAATGGCCGTTTTGACTAGAAATTGAACAAATGACTTTGGTGCAGTACTGTATATACACTGATTTTTAATTAAAATACCATATATTCTTGAATTTGATAAGCAGATCAGTGCTTCATTAATCTAATTCATCTGTAATGTGGAACTGAGGAAAGTCCTACATTGTTGAGGTGTAAGTGGTGCACTTCCAGCTCCTCCTGGTCCAGCTCCACCATAGCCTGATAGCACAGAACAACAAGGCATTTAATGTATTTCTATGGTTTTAGAACTTATGAGCTGTGGTCAGATATCTATAATTAAAAACATGCGGAGTGAGTGACCTTCATTACCTGGGAATGGCTGCTGATAACCACCAGGACCACCCCCACCATAGCCAGGCAGTCCACCTCCTGTATGAGTATTAGGGGTTATACTTTCATAACTACAGCCTATCAAGCCACTTTATATGTGCAATAATTACAAATTTTTCTTTTAATAGAATGCATTTGCCTGTAACACAGCAAATACGGAAAATGTGAAGAATGTCTTACCTGGCTGGTAACCTTGACCACCAAAGCACCTGTGCCATACCCTGTAACACAAGAGAGAGGCAACAGAATAGAACATGATCTTTAATATCATTCCTAAGATATCCTTCAGTACAGTTTGTTTAGCATATAGTTGTATAAGCGATGTTATGATATAAGGATTTGTGGTACATTCCTTGAACAGACATTAAAGTACACAGTAAATAAACAAGCAGCACCTGATTTTCCAGGCTTCCCAGCTCCAATACCTGCAGCACCTGGGTACCCGAGGCCTAAAAACACAAAGAACATTGTGACAGTTTTAAGTCTTACTTCACAACAGCACTGTTCGGCTTGATCTTCTCAAAGTTGCATAACATACCTCCACCAACTCCAGCTGGGCTTCCACGTACACCTCCAGGACCTCCGCCCACAATCCCACCTGCACCTCCAGCACCAACTCCAATGCCCCCTGCTCCACCGAAACCACCATATCCTGTAAAAAGAGACAACATACTGAGAAGCTAATCATACTGATCTGCATTATATAGCTATGATAATTATGAGCTGGTGAAATTTTGAAGTATCTCTATGTGTGGGTCAAAACACATATTACACATAATATGATTTATGTAATTAAGATTTTTGTTCTTATTCTTGGATTTATGTTCCCACTGAAAAGTAATTAAACTGATAAAATTAAGTGTTAATTCCATTTTAACAGTTGCCTTAAGAAGTGTTTGCTCCAGATGCAAAAAACACAAAAAGAACAATCAAACTGAATTAATTAAAAAAATAAAAAGAAAACAAAGTCATTAACAAATAAAAATAAATCAGCCCATCATGAAACTGTCAGGAAATTCCTAACTTTAGGAACCTGTACTACTACAGCACAACAGTGACAGATTTTCGTTGTTTCCATGGGTCCATAACTCATCGATTTTTGTTGGCACTGGGATCTAGTTTGGAAATTCATTTGAATCATGAAAGCCATTGTTAGTGTTCAGGTAACACATAATCATTATATTAGTCATGTAATTGTGTGTTGAATGTGTGTCATTCTTTTCCATGTACATATATGTCTTATTCTGCCTGACATATCTAATTTGTCTGATATGTCCCTTGAAATGACCACTGATGGAGATTTTCAGGTGTCAGACACCAAACATTTAAGGAACACCAGAGTGGCTTTAGTTGTGCAGTTATACTTTAATTTGTAAATATTCAAATTCATACAACAGATTTGTTTCAGAATAAATGTATTTTCGACCACAGACAGAGGAGAACCATCATCACAACTGGGTGGGTATTCAAACAGGCGGCACCTGATTTCCCAGGTTTTCCAGCTCCTACTCTGAGTCCTGCTCCCCCTGGGTAACCCAAACCTGAAAGGCAAAAAATACACAATCTTAGACAATATTACAGTTCTATTTCAAATATGACTGACTGATGTAGTGCATATAAAAGTGATTTTCCTGATCTCTGCTCTTCACATTTTTAAGTTTTTCCCTGTTCCAGCACACTTGATTCAAATAATAAGCAAATTAACAAAATCTTCTTGGTGTTCTAGAGCAGGAAACCACAAAATGTACATGTGTTCCAAATACAATGACTGGGAGCCACTGACGGACAGGGCCTTAATGATATCAACTTTTTAAAACAAGCGTTTTTAGAGATTCTTGCTGTAAAAGTAATACTTTAAGAAACAAGAAACCATAATAGATTTAAGAAACTAGACACCAAAAGCTATTTCCAGATTTATTCAATATTTCTCTCATACATTCCCACGAACAACAAGAATGAATAAATAATATTCTGTAATTATCTATAGTGGAGTCCAAAAGTCTGAGAACATATTAAAATCTGAGATTTATTTATGAAATAAACAACAGAGTGTTTTAGAATTGTGAAAAATTGAAAGCAAAGAGAAGTTATGACAAGCAAAATGAAGAAAAATGTTCAAGATTCTGCAAAATTCTGTCTAGGTTAAGGTTTAAAAACATTCACGCGTTCACCCTCAGTCCACAGATACAAAAACAGCCCATTCTACATTCCTTGTTTCTGTGAGGTCACGAAATCCAACACATTTACATAGATCAATCTAATCAGCCTAAAGCACTTTAGCCCTGCCCATTCACAGTGAAGTTAGAAGGAGTGTTTCAGCTCTGAATGCTTTTGGAATGATGCACAATGCAGGGCAGTTAATCAGAACAGAGCTTATTTACATATATCAGTCTTACAAGCACAGTCACAAAAACAGCCTGTTGAGTTCTAAGGGAAAAAGAAAGGTTGTGAAAATGCACATAAAAATAAATAAGGACTGTTTCTGGTACATAAAACCACATGCATGTTAATAATGTACCTCAGGGATAAAAAAAAATAAATAAGATAAATGTAGGATGTGGGTCCATTGACCACGTTAAGTTACATGTTCGGAGAAGATGGATTTAATCTATTTATTGGCTTTTGTACAAACATCCATGCAAACTTGAGTGCAGCTGTCATTAAAGTAAAAGGGGGACTTAACAAATGCTAAGGAATTCTGAAACTGATAATAGTGATATAATGTAATGTAAATATTTCTGTTCTTACTTTTCTAAATTATGCTGATAATATAATTTGTAATAATTTGTAAATTGTAAATAATTTTGTATTTAAAAAAAAACAAAACATTTTCACTAGTGGTCTCAGACTTTTGGACCCCATCGTATATAAAATACATTTTTGTCCAGTTATCTGCCTCGAGATTTGATCGCAACTTTTGAAACACAAGGCATCTTGAATAATGATTTTATTATAACTTTGGTCTTCATGCTCACAGCCATGTTCATCTAAACTTCTGAATGGTGATTCTGAACGTGTGAACAGCGTACTTTAATTGTTAAAGTAATATACCTCCGCCAAGACCACCCAGTCCTCCTCCAACTCCACCAGGTCCTCCACCAATGCCTGCTTGACCTCCACCAATTCCTCCTGCACCACCACCAACACCCCCAGGCCCTCCTCCTACTCCTCCTAGGCCTCCTACTCCACCGACTCCACCAGCTCCAGCTACCCCATAGCCTGTTTTCACAAAAAAATTAGCAGCTGTGTCACAACCTAACTGCATTTGAATTTTTGCTTGCTTTACTATTAGCATGTAGAGTAAAGATGCTAATAACATACTTTTAGGTGGCTTCCCAGTTCCAGGACCATATCCAAGACCTATAAAACAGAGCTTTATTAGTAGCTACAGATACCGTTGGAATATCATGGCTTGTAATCATTATGGGCAACAGTAAGTCTATATCTAAGTAAGGATAGTCAGTGCCTTTAGTTGTCAGCAGCAGTGGGTCTGGAATAAATGTTACAGAAGTAAAAATCCATCAGTGCATCGATCTGAAGGCGGCAATTCAACTGCAGTAAATTTTACAAAAATATTGATGTTATTGTGTCTAATCCACTACTGTGGTTCCTCCTGTGTACTGAAGTTCCTCCAATCTTTTATGTATTCAGTGTATATAAATTTCTCTTGATTTTTCTGAGACATGTGAAGCCAGCCATTGCATCTTTTCTGCCGCTAATGCAATGTCAATGTACAGCTCAACATGCTTGAAGGAGAAGGCTAACTGTCCATTCTATGACATCAGCTAATAGACACCTGCATTAAGTAGCATCGCGCTGAGTGAAGAGGGGAGAGGGAGAGCCAGTGAGGGTGAGTCCAATTATGCTCTCTTGGATTGCTGTGGCATCACTGAATTGTGGTGAGCTCAGAGATTTACAGCCCTATTTGATATTATATTTAAGTTGTGCAACACAGCACAAACTCACCGCCAGTTCCACCAGGCCCACCTAGTCCACCAGGGCCTGTCCCATAGCCACCCGGTCCTGTTCCATAACCACCAGGTCCTATTCCATAACCACCAGGTCCTGTTCCATAACCACCAGGTCCTGTTCCATAGCCACCTGGTCCACCTGCAGAACTGCCTGGGCCTCCAGCACCACCGAGCCCCCCAGCACCAGCCCCTCCAGGTCTGCCTAGTGCTCCATAAGCTGTGATCAATGTAAAAGTACAAATTATATCAAAAGTATATAAAAACATTTAGATCTTCATAAATAATGAAATTTAGTTTAAACTGTTTGAATATTCACTATTGGAACTTTTTAAGGATACCTTTTCCTTGTTTGCTGCCCACAGCAGCTCCACTTGGAAACCTTAGACCTGGAAAATATCAGAGAACATGAATATGAATATGAGGATATGAGGAGAATTCTGAGAGACATTGATAATGGGTTTGAAAGAAACTGATTCATGATAACATGAATCAGTTTAAACACAGTACACACATTTAAGATGCAAAATATTAATGATGCAATCATCTGTACTTCACTCCAAAACATTTACTAAGAGAATGCATAGAGACTAGAGGACCTATTCTGAAGTTCTAAAAATGAAGGAGAACAGCTTTTAAAAAGGAGAGCTCCTGCCTCCTTTCGGCTTTTAACTGTAATTCAGAAGGGCTTATGCTCACTTTTGAACAAATAAGGTCATGAAAACATACCATTTATTGGCAAGATCCCGCTGGCACCTAAACTTCCAGTTCCTCCATAACCTACAATCAGAGGCAACATCTTGACAAGAAGAATCAAACTGTTCCAACACAATAACTGATTACCTAATATGGTCAAGCTGTACATATTCTATAAAATGGACATTCTTAATTGTATTTTAGGATTGTGCAATACAGCAGGACCTTTTTAGATAACTAAATAATATTTGTCTTTTTAGTTCTGTCTTACTTAAACATACGTAGTGAGTCACAAATGGCCTGACAATTTTCAAACACAGTGAACCATAAAGTCTGAGGCTAGGATTTATTCTTGAATGAGAAACTGGACTATTGTCAGAGTAAATCTGACTCTTCACTGTGACCAGTTAATGGTTTGCATACTTTTAGCAAGTTTCTGTGCTCCAGTTCCTGTTCCTGCACCTCCTGGAAGGAGACTGCTGCTTCCAGGCAAAAAGCCAGATCCCGCTGTCAATCCAGGTCCTCCAACTCCACCTGGGCCTCCAGTGCCACCAATGCCTCCGACACCAAGGAGTCCTCCTCCACCTGGACTACCATAACCTGAAGTCGGACCAAAGTCAATTTTTCATTATCAGGAGAAAAGCAAAAATACTACATATATTAAAGGAAAAGTTACACAGAAGATTCAAACAATTGAATACATTTTTGTTCACTATTTACAGTGTCCACCTTTGTCTTTATTACAGCTTCCATTCTTTTCGGGAGACTTGTTTTCAGTTTTGAAAGAAATCTGCAGTGTTATTTTTCCACATTTCCAAAGTTTAGTCTTAGAAGTTGGTTACATTTTCTGCTTCTTGAGACCCATACACATTCCGTGATGTTGAGGCCTGGACTTAGGTCTGGTGGCCAGTCCACTGTTCTGAGAACAGCAGCAGTTCTTTGTAAGATCTGCAATTTTTTTCTTTTTTATCTTTTTCCTTTTCTCAGTAAGGGCTTCTGGACAGCTACACAACCTTTCAGACTCATAGCACTGAGTTGTCTTCTCACAGTGGAAGGATGGACAAAAACACCTGTGGATTTTTTTAGCTTTAAAGCAAGAGTGGAGCTTGGTTTTCTCCTAACTCTCAAAGATTAAGCACTGTTTATCTGATGGTGACAGTTCTGGTGGTCCACCAGTTCTTGCATGGCTGTTAGGGGTCCCATGTTTTCTATATCTTTTAATAACTAATTTTTTTACCTTATTTTCTTCTAACTTATCTGGATTGTCTTGTATCTAATTTCCTCAGAAACATCATCTAAAATATTAATAACTTGTACTTGATGGCAATTTTGACTGGAAATTAACTTAATGAAGGGTGGCCTCTGACTTTTATACAGTACTATAAATATATATGTAACATGTGCATAATACAGTTTAATTAAGTACACTTAAAAGAGAATTTGGAGATGAAGTGATTAATAACCTTTGGGTGGTTTAACTGTTCCAGCTCCAACTCCACCTGGTCCACCTCCAACCCCACCTGGTCCTCCTCCAACCCCACCTGGTCCACCTCCAACTCCACCTGGTCCGCCTTCAACTCCACCTGGTCCAGCTCCAACTCCACCTGGCCCACCTCCAACTCCACCTGGTCCTCCTCCAACTCCACCGGGTCCACCTTCAACTCCTCCAGGTCCAGTACCAGTTCCACTAGGCCCTCCACCAACACCACCTGGCCCAACACCAGTTCCACGTGGACCTCCACCAATAGTGCTTGGAGTGTCCCCACGTCCAGCTATTACACCACCTCCAGCACCTACAGTACACATGACAACAATTCCCTACATGTTCTGGTATCACTAAAACTAATCAAGCTCGAACAGCAGTGAATTAATTCAATGCCATGTCAAGTATTCTGAAACTGTGGTAAAGGGGCTTGGAATACCTGGAGGCTTTAGGGGTTTGGCTCCTGGTAGACCTTCACCAACTCCACCTGTGCAAGACCACATTCAGTCATCATTCAACATTCAATCATACCTCACAGGAAAATCCTGATTATAACCATTTTTAGATAACTGTTTTCACAAATGGATTAATAGCTGTAGACGTATGTATAACCACTGGGACCTCATGTACTTTAAGAAAATATTGCATTTTTTTCGACAGCTTCACATTGTCAATAAAAACTTAAATATACAAGAACATCTTCCTTCAGAATCTGTGCATAACCTTTGTGATACTAATGTATGATAAGTATCTATGCAGAAAGCTGTTGATATGAAGTTATGGGGATCACTACTTCTTCTTTTTGCATCTTTCACAAGAACAATGAACAGCCAACACCAGCGTCTAATGAAGAGGTTTATGTTTTAAACAACTATTAAATCTACCCTCAGATACTTCTTTAAATATATTATAGAAATATACTGAAGATCAGTTCTTCATTTTAATTGTCAAAACTTTTTTTCCAAATATAAAAAATGTGTTGTTTATTTCCAGGTTAAAATGAAAATAAAACAGATTTTCAGTGCAGTATCAGACTGTTGGACTCCATTGTATATATATATATATATGTCATTTCATACATAAAATACTTTGTTTAAGGTGAAGTGGAATGTCCCACAGGGCCAGCATATGTTCAGAAATGGCCCTACTTGTAAATGCCATCTTTACAAGGTGTGGATGCCATTTTCCATGTTGCAGTTAACTTAGAAATTTACATCAAAATGATTATCCTGTACCTAAAATGAATGTAATAGAAATATCTGCTGCAATTAAAAATGTAGTAGCCGCTCTTACTTTTTTGGTAGCTTATGGCAGACATTATTTTTTTGGCAATGGGGCCCATAAGATTACAACTGCCGTCATAACCAATGCCAGTGGCAATACTTATACAAGTTATACTTATACTTAAAATCATGATCAGTCTCAACACCAATTACTGATGAAGTGGCCAAGACCTTAAGTGATAAGACTTAAGACTACTTAGGAGCAATACTTAGAATTGTTAGTGAGTTAGTTTAAATTAAAAGTTTAAATCAGAAGCAAATGTTTAATGTCAACGGGGAATACGCAAATGTTCAGTGGAAGAATATGATACAGGATAAAAAGACAATAAAGGAGTGAACATATTGAGAGAACTTGAATGGACACACCTTGGAAAACTAAGAGAGCTGCATGCTCACCACCAGGGGGAGCCCAACACTGTTTATGTGAATAAACGGTGAACACTTAATTCTATTACTTACCAACACTTGGTCCAGCTATCAAAACAAAAGGGGAAAAAGAGTCAGTACACATCATTATGTATATGCATGTAAGCTTGACATATTAAAGTCACTTTGTGATTTCTTCACTGCTACCCCTGTGCAGCCATACAACATGACTTAACTACACTACCAGTCAAAACTACTTAACTACACTACCAGTCAAAAGTCTGGACACACCTGAATTAATGTCCAAAAAAGTATATTTTAAACAATGTTTTTTGAGTAGCTTTCATGTAAGACTTGAACCACAATCAGTATTACAGATCACTTTATGTGACATGTAGACCTTGATAACTTGAAAAATGTCTACTTTTATTGTTCTTTAGATAAAAGAAAGTCTTACTTTCTAGTATTGGCTCTCCTGTTCCACCTGCAAAATGAGAAAAGGCTGCAGGTAAGTCTGACAGCAATAGGCAAACAGTTTAACAGATGAACAATATTCTACTAATTTTCTCCTCAATGAAGGTTAAGCAACAAATCAGGAAGTGAACTGGCTACATCCAAAATATGGAAAGCAGAAAACTATCAATATTTGATCAAGAAGCTTTACAAAACACATTTTAACTGAGATAAGTGTACATGAATGTATACTTTGGGTGTACATTTTATCTGACAATTTCCAAGAAATAGCTATTATTTAGTAGAGATTTTATTTGAAGAACATATCAAATAAAGATACTATTTGGGGTCTAGGAGGTTCAGATCATTTCCCTTTTAATATCTGCACTACAACATCTTCCAGAAATGGAATGACTCATTGAGAGTTCTCTTATTACAATATCACTGCAGTCTTGCCTCCTGGATGATTCATGGTTCACTGGTAACACTTTACTTAAACCATGCAGAATAACGTTGACACAACCAAGCCATAAACTTATCACGGAATATGGTGGCATACGCTGTCATGAGTTGTTGCTCTAACTATGTCATGTTACTGTTACCGGCAAGTATACTCTAGTTATCTGTCACAACATCAAACATTATGACATCTTCTTGTGACAATTAATAGTAATGATAACATGCCACTGTCACGTTGCTGAACAAAACGCCAACTGGTGGTAAACTGTGATAACAGAGAGCTTTGTAATCTTGTGACCTTGTGCTTCAGGTGATCATAATGTAGAATGTATATAGCTTAAGCCTGACTGTTCTGCCTAGAATTAGTGTAAATCAGAGCAGGGTTCAATTTTTGCGTGTGAGTATTTAGCACCAAAAAACATGAGCATATGCAAAGCAATACCTGGCTTTGCTCCAGCTAAGATGGGTATTCCTGTCCCAGCAACCCCATCAAATCCATCTCCTTCAACAGGTCCACCAGTAACACCTACATTAAAAAACACGAAGCGCAAATGACTTCAGAAATTCTGAAATCAAACTACTTAATATGTTCATAATGTATTAATTAATGTTTATAAAAAATATTATTTTGGATAGTGACTTGCTTCTACCTTCACTTGGGCCACCTCCAATGGAGCTTCCAGATCCTTCTAATGTTCCACCTGTTTCTCCTGTATGATTGAGATGAATCATTTTAAGTTATTTGTATAATGGTTATTAGGGAATGAGGACTGGAAAACACTCTGAAGGAAATTCTTACCCAACTTCGGAGCTTTAGTACTGCCTGTGTAGAAAACAGCAAATTCATAAAACAGCCTTTTAAGTTTAGCTTCACATTTGACAATACTGTCCCAATGTATTATGAGTATCATGAGTCTTTTATCAAAAACTAAAACTGTGTTGTACATGTCAAGTTTGTTACTAACCTGGTTCATCACCAGTAACATTAACTGTCCCAGCTGTTGCACCAGGCACAACAACTTAACAAAGAAATAAGAAAGACAATTACAACATTGCTGCATAAAATATTATTTCTGTCTTTTTTAGTTTTTTGTCTAAGAGTTAAATTTTATTTCATTGAAGTTTTATTTGCTTTCCCTCTAATATTATGCCCTATACATTGATAATCATTAGGTAAAAAATTGGTAACATTTTATGATAATGATGGTTTATAAGATATCTATTAGTTGTTACTTCATAATTGACTAATAATGAACTAATGAGGTGTTTAGAGTTAAGAAATTTTACTTTGTATTACTTTGTAAGGCACATGTAAACCATTACTTGATTGTGGTTTACAAATGATCTGTAAGTGTATAGTCTATAGTCACCTTCCTATAGACTCCTTCCATGTAGCTCCGCATTATCATTAGTGTTTACACCTTGTGTAGTTTGTTGCCCCTCCTTTCCCAGGTGTTTTCTATTTTTAACTTTGGTTTAAGTAGTTATCATGTTTCAGTTTGCCTTTGTCTGGCATCAGTTGCTTAACAGTGATTCTGTCACAAATGGAAGCATCGATGGATACTCTGATGGATCAGAGCATTTATTAAGATTGTTTGTAGACTAATATCCGCTATCCTAGTGTAAAGTTTGAAAATGACTTACGGGCATTTATAGACATTTAATTACACTGAACTGTTCTCACTTTGGATTAAGAACTGCAGAACTGACAGATTGACGAACTGCAAAAATGTTGCAGACAGTATACATATACATTATTTGTAAAACATGACCAAAAAAATCACTGCTGTTTGTTAATGTTTAACAAATCATTTAGAGGCCTAAAGGTTTTAGCGTTCTTTTTATTGGGGTTTACAAAAGATACGTTGCATAAAGAGGCAAGATCATTTTCTTTTAGATGTCTTTGGTAAATATACACATAATATATTCACTAACAGCGGATTTTTACACAATAGTGGAATTTACACAGTCTCTAAAAATCAACAAGTAACAAACAAACAGCAACAAACTGATTAAACATCACTAAAGTGAATAAACTTAATTAAACACATTACCTCCATCAACTCCTGTTTTGGTTCCCTGATCTGTGGATGTGGCTGGTGTGCTGCCAGGAATGACTGCTCCTCCTAGTGTTCCTCCAGTAACGCCTGGCACTCCTGGGGTCAAATTGAGAACATTCTTGGTGGGCTTCTGTCTGGTGTGAGACTCACAGACAAGTAAAGTGCATCAGACTATTTCATTAGCAAGAGGAAACACAAACTCACTATATTTATCTGCCTTGCTTCCTGTGACTGCTACACCTCCTGGTCCACCTGCAATACCTACAAACCATTAATGAATTAGCTTTGATTAATTGAATTGTCCAGTTAATTATCGAATAATCATAAATTAAAAATTTTCCAGTGGTTTATTGTCACCTGTGCCAGTTGTAATTCCAGTTCCTCCTCCTGTGGTACCAACTCCAGCAACACCAGGCACCGATCCTGCTCCTCCTAACACACTTCCGAAGCCTCCTCCTGGTTGACCTAGTTGAAGCAGACAGTTGGCAGTTAATAGCTTCAGTGTTTATCGATCCTCTACTTTTTGAGCATACTTTTAAACAATCCTGGAGGCCCCGTCCAAAAGGTTCTTACCATACTTTGGTGGTTTTGCCCCAACTCCATATCCTGCATAGTTTTGAAGAAGAAGGGGGCATTTAGATCTCAAATTCAGTGACCTATGAGTATTAAAAACTTCAACTAACATTATTACAAGAACAAAGATCACTTTTGCTTAGTTATCAGAAACCTACCTCCATAGCCCCCAAAACCTGTACCTGGCACACTGCCAGGTACTGCACCAAGGCCAGCAGATCCAGCACCAAGACCACCTGCAAAGCCTCCAGGTAAAACTCCTGAATGGGCCAAAGAGACAAGATAAATAATCACTAGTCTATGACCACACTGGACATAAGCATGTCAGTTAGGGGCAACACATAACTTAGCCTTTAGTCTCATTCATCAGTTATCAGCGCTGATAAAATGGCTTCCAGCAGTAACACCATTTAATTGGGTGTAAAATGTAAAACCAAGTGGTCTCTGATAGGTGGATTAAAGATGTCCTGCTCACCACCGGGACCAGTGCTTACGACTCCTCCAGTTCCAGTGCTAGGTACTCCTCCAGCTCCTAATAGCCCCCCTCTTCCAGGTAAACCTGAAAAGCAGTAAACTGGATAAACGTACAAAAAAGGTATGCAGACATTTCTAATTGTGCCATTAGCGAAATCAGAAGCACTTTTTTCCAAATGAAAAGCAGTGAAATCCAAACTATTTGTAGCAGCAGGTACTGTGAAGTGCTAGTTTAAGAAGCATGGAACAAAAACATTTACAAATGTTCTACCAAACTTATGTTGAATGCAGGGCTGAACATAATCTGCGTTGGGAAAACAAGCCTATAGTGTATGTCGAGAGATACTGCACGTTATATAGTCGTATGCAGTCAAATGACGTGTTTTGTTGTTTTTCTAAGTGACAATAAGTTAACACATCCTCTTAACAAACTTAAATATAGCATTTTCTGCTAATTTTAAATGAGCAAGTTCTATTTGCTACATTTAACATACTGAAAAAATATAAAATGTGCCATAACGTTTGCATAGGCCACATGTTTTATGTTTTATTTTGTATTTCAATGTGTTTAATTTAGCACATAAACAGTAATTGTGTGTTATTTTCACTTAAAAATCAACTAAATGCCATTTGACCAGGGGCACTAAAACTTTTGCATACAACTATATGTCAAGATAAACACTTTACATACCATATTTAGCAGCTTTTGAGCCTGGTCTGTAACCTATCAAAAACAAAATATGTTACAATCAAGATAAATGGTTTGATGAAGTAAGTAAGAGTAAGCATGAGTAAGCATGAGTTTGCCCATTCCAGTAAACGCTAACTGGTGGTTTACATGATTGCTGTCTTACATATTTGTCAGCCCATCATTTAAAGAAACAGAAAGATACTTTAACATTATATTGTGCATATGTGGATGATCAGCTAAGCACTCACACATTTATATGTTTATTAGAATAAACATCAATCAGCGAACTGAGAGAATTCAAAATTGTTTACCTCCAGGCACAACGCCACTTCCAGGTAGACCTCCGGGTCCAAAGCCACCACCAGGCACACTGCCTGGTACACCACCAGCTGCCCCTCCTGGTGCCACTCCACTTCCAGGTAGACTTCCTATTGCACCAAGTCCAGCTCCTGTCCCACCTGGTACAACACCTGAACCAGGCAACCTGCCTGGAACTCCTCCTAGACCTGGTACCCCACCAGCACCTCCTAGTAGACCTAGATACACAAAAAGTCTTTTTTTTAATTTATGTATGTATGAAGGAAAGTTCCATTATCCTTACATCATCCTTGCCTGTGTAATTGAAGGGTTTTGTTCTAAAATGCATTATAAGCTATTTTCGAGAATCTTCTTTTTTATTTGTTGCTGAGAATGAGCTTTACCCATACAAGAACTATCAATTCCATATTATGATTAATACTAGATTTACTTAAAAAAATTGCTTTCCATTATACGTCAGCTGTTATAGACCTTTCTCACAATCAAACTTCTGCCAGCCGTTTAACAGAACGGAAAGGAGCGTCGCTGATTGTCAGCCATCCTTAAAAATCTTCTTTTGGCTTCAGTGCAGCCAAAGGAGAGCCGTTGGCGTGTCTGGTGGTTCCCCCCAACATGGATGAAAGGCTAGTTTGGTTGATTTGCGTTGCACAAAAGTTGAAAACATTTGAAACTGCGCATCTGCGACAGATTTCTTTGTCGTGCATTCTGCCCAGAATTGTGAAAATGTACATACAGCATTTTGGAATTAAACTTTTCAATTATTAAGAAAATGATCAAACTCTTGCCTTACCATATTTACGAGCCTTTGCTTCAGATCCATATACTGTGGAATTTTAGATAATAAAACAAATGATCAATAAAAAACTCTTTTTGATCAATTATTGCAGTTCCTTGACGACTGGTGATCTCAGGACAGAGTCAAGAAGACCAAAATAAAGTACACTGTCCAATACCTTAACCTGTTATGAAAATGTATTATCATCAAACTAGCTGATTTCAAATGAAATATATCCAGTTAAGATTTCATTGCATGAATTGAATGTAAGGTTTAGGTGTAAATTAAACAAACTTTTTTTATGGAAATCCATGACTTGATTTACCAAACCCCATACGCATTGTTGTGCAATAGTCTAAATACAGATCAGTTGTCTAATTATAATAGCACAACATTAATTAATACCTCCAGTTCCAGCACCAGGTAGTCCTCCGGTTCCAAGACCAGTTCCTACACCTCCACCAGGCAGACCACCAATTCTTCCAACTCCACCAGGATATATACCACCTCCAAATCCTCTGCCTGCTACATCAGTGGTCCCAAGCCCACCATGAGGCACTCCTCCTGGCAATGCTCCAGCACCTAAAGCTCCACCAGCACTTCCAAGCTGAGCTTTAGCAGACAATTAAAATGCAAATGATACATGAACCATGTATTACAACACTTTGTTTATTGCAGGTCAACTGGAATTAAGGTAAAAAAAAATTAAAATGATGTTAATGAATATTATAATTGGTTTACTAAGAACTATAGCGCTTTAGTTAAAAAATGGTCACATAACATTTCTTCTTATTACAAAAGAACACAGAAGACTTACCATATTTTCGAGCTTTGGCTCCAGCATATCCTGAAATGTGGAATAGGAACAATCAACATACAAAAATAAAAATCATCAAATTCTCAACACAAACAGTACAAAGAAGGTAGTTACCTCCAGGTCCAACGCCAAGTCCACCAGCTCCTAGTCCAGACCCAGGAAATGTACCAGCTCCAAGCCCACCAGCTCCAATTCCAGACCCAGGAACTCCGCCAGCTCCAAGACCACCAACTCCAAGTCCAGACCCAGGAACTCCACCAGCTCCAAGACCACCAACTCCAAGACCAGACCCAGGAACTCCACCAGCTCCAAGCCCACCAACTCCAAGTCCAGACCCAGGAACTCCACCAGTTCCAAGACCACCAACTCCAAGTCCAGACCCAGGAACTCCACCAGCTGCAAGTCCAGGAACTCTACCTGTTCCAATACCAGAGCCAAGGAGTCCACCTGTTCCAATGCCTGAGGTTGAAAGATCATTAGCATATATTTAAATAAATTAAAATTTTGCCCTTATAAGAAGCTGTTAAAAAACAAGTTGTTGGGAAGCCCTAACAGGAAGTTTTTATTTGGGCCTGCATTTTACGTTTCCCTGGAAAAATATATTTGTAATTCTATATAACACGTAACAGTGAGTTCATTCAAATTAATTTACATTTTCCTTACCATACTTCCGTGCTTTGGCTCCTATTCCTGGTAGGGATAAAACATGACACATGTTATTAAAGACATTACTATTCAGAATATCCTTTCCTTTTCTGTTTTCGTTTAAGTTTCATGAAACAGATGAGAACCAGTGAAAAATCATGTTTACCCTAAACTTACCTCCAGGATAGACACCACTACCTCCTGGTACACCTGCAGCACTAGGTATGCCTCCAATTCCAGGAATTCCACCTGCTCCAGGTACAGCACCAACACTAGGGATACCACCAACTCCAGGAACAGCACCAGGGATACCACCTGCTCCAGGAACAGTACCAGGGATACCACCTGCTCCAGGAACAGCACCAGGGATACCACCAGCTCCAGGAACAGCACCTGGGATACCACCTGCTCCAGGAAAAGCACCAGGGATACCACCTGCTCCAGGAACAGCACCAGGAATGCCACCTGCTCCAGGTATAGCACCAACTCCAGGTACACCTCCTACACCAAGTGTGCCACCTCCTAGTAGACCTAGATACATAAAAAGTTTTGATGATTTATGGATATGAAGGAAAATTACATAATTCTTGACTGTATAATTAAGGAGTTTCGTTCAAAAATGCATTATAGACTAATTTCAAGAATTTTCTTTTTTTATTTGTTGTTGGAAGTGAGTTTTACCCACACAAGAATTATCAATGCTATATTATGATTAATACTATATTCATTAAAAATAAAAATGTTTTTCATTATATGTCACCTGTTATAGACCTTTTTCACTATCGAACTTCTGCCAGCTCCGTTTAACAGAACGGCAATGGAGGGTCGCTGATTTTCAGCCCCCCTCAAAAATCTTCTTTCGGTCTCAGTGCAGTCAATAGGACAACAGTTGGTGTGTCTGGTAGATTCCACCAACATGGATGAAAGACTAGTTTGACTACAATTGCACAAAAGTTGAAAACATATGAACCTGCGCATCTGTGACAGATTTCTAAAATGGACATTACCTCTTCTTAATGAACACAGAAGACTTACCATATTTTCGGGCTTTGGCTCCAGCATATCCTGAAATGTGGAATAGGAACAGTCAATGTACAAATCCAAATACAAAAATAAAGACCATCTTAGTTTCTCAACACAAACAGTACGAAGAAGGCAGCTACCTCCAGGCCCAACGCCAAGTCCACCAGCTCCAAGTCCAAATCCAGGAACTCCACCAGCTCCAAGACCACCAACTCCAAGTCCAAACCCAGGAACTCCACCAGCTCCAAGCCCACCAACTCCAAGTCCAGACCCAGGAACTCCACCAGCTCCAAGTCCACCAACTCCAAGTCCAGACCCAGGAACTCCACCAGCTCCAAGTCCACCAACTCCAAGTCCAGACCCAGGAACTCCACCAGCTCCAAGTCCACCAACTCCAAGTCCAGACCCAGGAATTCCACCAACTCCAAGTCCAGACCCAGGAACACCACCTGTTCCAATACCAGAGCCAGGGAGTCCACCTGTTCCAATGCCTGAGGCTGAAAGATCATTAGCATATATTTAAATAAATTGAAAAAGAAGTTGTTGGGAAGCCCTAACTGGAAATTTTCATTTGGGCTTGGATTTTACGTTTCCCTGGAAAAATATATTTGTGATTCCATTTAACACATAACAGCGAATGCATTCAAATTAATTTACATTTTCCTTACCATACTTCCGTGCTTTGGCTCCTATTCCTGGTAGGGATAAAAACATGACACGTTATTAAAGAAATTACTATGTTTCATGAAACAAATGAGAACCAGTGAAAATTCATGTTTACCCTAAACTTACCTCCAGGATAGACACCACTACCTCCCGGTACACCCCCAGCACTAGGTATGCCTCCAATTCCAGGAATTCCACCTGCTCCAGGTACAGCACCAACACCAGGGATACCACCAGCTCCAGGAACAGCACCAGGGATACCTCCTGCTCCAGGAACAGCACCAGGGATACCACCTGCCCCAGGAACAGCACCAGGGATACCACCTGCTCCAGGTACAGCACCAGGGATACCACCAGCTCCAGGGACAGCACCAGGGATACCACCTGCTCCAGGAACAGCACCAGGGATACCACCTGCTCCAGGAACAGCACCAGGGATGCCACCTGCTCCAGGAACAGCACCAGGGATACCACCTGCTCCAGGTATAGCACCAAGGATACCACCTGCTCCAGGTACAGCACCAGGGATACCACCTGCTCCAGGTACAGCACCAGGGATACCACCTGCTCCAGGTATAGCACCAACTCCAGGTACACCTCCGACACCAAGTGCACCTCCGAGACCAGGTACTCTCCCGCCTGCTGCTGCAAAATTGATAATCCTATGAATTTCTTTGATGCTTGCTATGAGTTTTATTCTTTCCACAGTCGTTTATCACGAAGTTCTTGACTTACCATATTTAGCTGCTTTAGCCTGAGATTTAGCTGAGCCAACTCCTGAAAGGGATGAAAAGTGAAATAACAACAATGAACACAGAATAGAATTTAGTCATAGAAGGACACAGATAAAGCTCAGCGGCATGGCTCTAACAAGGTTGAGTTATGGCACACAATGTTCTCAAGCATTGTGTGGGAAAATGCAAAAAAGAAGACAATTGAAAGATTATGACGATAAACAAACCAAGCAAAATATCCAGGAACAGTTTGGCTCATTTTACTTGTGCATCACTTACTGGCAAGACCTGTAACTCTACCCTAGATCGATACATTACTAAAGAGTTATAAGGATGTTTAACAATATTTGCTGAGAATTATAGATTTGCTACTTGTATTGTGCATCGTGCATTACAATACCTCCAGACTTTGGAGAAATGAGTGGGTATCCACGGAACACTCCCGGAAGCTGTTGACCTGCAAAACTCCCGCGACCACCTGTTAAAAATAAAAAGAAAAGAAAACTAAATATCACTTTCGGTTCTGATATTTTGTGGGCTTTTATAGGTTGTATATATTTGTAAATGTTCTCACCGTTAGCTCCAAGTGCACCTTGACCAAGCTGAGCTACAGGAGGGACAACAATGATCAGATGATAAAAGATTATTCAGCAGACAAATTGTTGATTCCACTATTGAAAAAGTTCAAAACTCACAAGTCTGAGATCCTGTAGCTACGCCTGGCAGAACTCCTTGACCACCAAAACCTATGTGAGAGAACTTGGTCTAAATGTCTGTTGCAAACATTCTCAAAAAATCTCAAATATCATTAATCACTTCAGCAATACCCTCACCTTGCCCAGGGACAATACCACCCTGGTACAACCCAGGAACACCAATTCCTAGTTGAATAAAACAATAACATTTACAACACATATTTTGCATTTATAAACTTGGTGTGATGCTAAATAAAGCAGATACATAACCACCTGGCACTGGTGCTTTCCCAGGCTTGCCAATTTTACGTCCAGTACCTTGCGGTCCAGTCTGTGGCAGAACTGGTGCTATAGGGCCAAGGAGATTAGAGGAAGACAATCAACACATACACAGATATACACCAACCAGCTTAATTAAGTACAACACCTTGTTTCTACACTGTTTGTCCATTTTATCAGGTCCATTTTGTAGTTCTGTTATTACAGACTGCATGTTTTTGTTTCTCTGCATACTTTGTTAGCCCCCTTTCACCCAGTTCTTCAATGATCAGGACCTCCACAGGAAGGGCCACCACAGAACAGGTGTTATGTGGGTGGTTCTCAGCACTACAGTGACACTGACGTGATGGTGACGTGTTAGTGTGTGTGCGAGTGGATAAGACACAGCAGTGCTGCTGGAGTTTTTTTTGAAAGACTACAGGATGACCAACACAAACTGTGCAGCAACAGATGAGCTACTATCTCTGAATTTACATCTACGTAGTGGAACAACAAGGTAGGTGTGTCTAATAGGGTGGACAGTAAGAGCACACAGTATTTAAAAACTCCAGAAGCACTGTTCTGTCACTAACACTCACTGCAGTGCTGAGAATAATCTACTACTCAAATAATGGTGGTCCTGACCATTGAAGAACAGGGTAAAAGGGGGCTTACAGTCTGTAATTGTAGAACTACAAAGTGCACCTACAAGTAAGTGGAGCGGATAAAATGGACAAAGAGTGCACATTCAACAAGCAATACAATAAAACAAGAGGCATGTTTTTGTAGCTACCTCCAGCTGGACCAACTCCCGCTCCACCAGGGCCGACTCCCGCTCCACCAGGGCCAAATCCCGCTCCGCCAGGGCCGACTCCCACTCCACCAGGGCTGACTCCCACTCCACCAGGGCCAACTCCCACTCCACCAGGGCTGACTCCCACTCCACCAGGGCCAACTCCCACTCCACCAGGGCCGACTCCTGCTCCACCAGGGCCAACTCCTACACCACCAGGGCCAATTCCTGCACCACTTGGGCCAACTCCTGCTCCAGAAGGGCCAATTCCAACACCACTAGGGCCAACTCCGACTCTGCCAGGGCTAACTCCAGTACCTCCAGCACGGACACCTGTGCCACCAGGACGGATACCAGTTATACCAGGAGTGAGTCCTATGCCACTAGGTCTAGCTCCTGCACCTCCAACTAGTTCCTCTAGGTCCTAATGTGGATTTTTCTACTATTTAATGTCCTAAAGTTCTCAGCTGCTTTGAAACTACAAGCACCAAAAAATATCAAATAAGACCTGTCAGTGTCCTACCTGTTTTTGGTGGTTTTTGGCCAGCTCCAGGGTACAGGCCTACAGGGCCACCAACACTGCCATATCCTCCATAACCACCTGAGAGCAACAAATCAAATGCACTTACAAAAATATAAATATACCCATGCACATGACTTGTTCAGACAACACAGAGCCATTGGGTATATTGATTCCCACCGCAATCCAGATTTTGTGTTTTTGATAAATAGAGTGAATTAAGGATGCTTACCAGCTCCTACTCCACTAGGACCAAAGCCTATGCCAACTCCTCCTGGACCAACGCCACCTGGACCAACTCCTCCTGGAACAAGTCCACCTGGACCAACTCCTCCTGGAACAACTCCACCTGGACCAACTCCTCCTGGAACAACTCCACCTGGACCAACTCCTCCTGGAACAAGTCCACCTGGTCTAACTCCCGTGCCAATTCCGCCTGGTCCAACTCCAGTCTGGCCCAAACCTCCAACCATACAAAAAGCAATATTTTGAAAACTTTTTGAAAACAATTTCTGTATATATATATATACTCCATTAGAAGAAACACTATTATTTAATGTTTATTAATGTTCTTCATGCTCTCCTCTGCTATGGTATATAATGTTCTGAAAGAAAGACACAATCATACAACCACTACTACTGACCTGCTTTTGGAGGTTTCCCACCAACTCCTAAAAACAGAAACAGCAAATACTGTATTTTACAAAAAAAAAATTTTGTATCAATAGTAAATTTCTGCAACACTAAGGGCAGATATAGAAAACCCTGAAAGCAACTCTGTACAGTATTTTAGCCTAGTCTATAGTAACAACACCTCAATAAAAGCCAATAGGGTATAATTTATCAGAGTTATTAATTAATTAAACTGTCAGAAAATAATTGATTAAACATTTTTGTGTTTTATTTATGTAGAGCAGTACTAAAGTTTTCCAAGGGGAATAATATTTGCACCAAAAGGGTAACACATGGCTTAACAGTCTAAGAAGGAAATCAGAAGTTTTGACCGTAGTCTTCCTGAGCTTTGATCACTACTCACAAAGGGTTCAAGAACTGTACACTCACTTCCGTCAATCTAGTTTTGGATCAAACTGCAGTGACAACGTGGATTTCTATTACTTAAATTGTGATTCTGTCAGAAAATTCTACTGCAATTCCATGTAGTTTGAGACTAGTTGTTTATATGTACGATATCAGCATAACATATCTAACCTCTTCCAAAACCACCTGGTCCGACTCCTCCTGGACTCAGACCACCAGGACCAACTCCTCCCAGACCAAGACCACCAGGAACTACTCCTCCTGGACCAAGACCACCAGGACCTACTCCTCCTGGACCAAGACCACCAGGACCCACTCCTCCAGGGCCAAGACCACCAGGAACCACTCCTCCTGGACCAATACTTCCAGGACCTACTCCCCCTGCTCCAAGAGTGCCAGGCCCTCCACCAACAGGACCTAGACCCACACCCCTCCCTCCATATCCTGTTCAGCAAATAACATAAATCATTTTATGTTTTCTGTTAAACCTGTGAAATGTATGCAAAAGATAAAAACAGATGCTGCAAAAGATGTATCCTAGCATGCAGTTTGAATGAAGAGTCTATCTCAGGAATCAGCATTAGGCTGTTTAATCTGTTTAAGTCTTGGCATCTGCAAATAAAAAAATCCTCACATCAGTTGCTCAAATATAGAATAAAATGTTTCTCACCTGTCTTTGCAGGTTTCCTAATTCCTGTCAAAATGTAATAAAGTTTAATTATCAGTAAGATCCCCAGGAAAATAAACAAAAATATTGGAACCTCAATTATTTTTACTGAGCTAATGTTCCCTTACCTTGTCCAAGACCTCCTGGCCCTAAACCAGTGCCAGCGCCTGGACTGGTAACACCAAGCCCACCAAGTCCTGCACCTCCAGGCCCAACTCCTCCTGGTCTAAGTCCAGTGCCTCCTAGCGCACCAGTGCCAAGTCCTCCAGTGCCAATAACCTGACCACCATATCCCAGCCCTAGAGAGAACATACATGGGTAAATGAATCATTACATGATCTGCTGAAATGTACTGTTCTTGGATATCTATGTCTGCAAAGTACTCAAAAATATTAAGTAGATTACTATGGTTGTGTTCCGTCTCACCTATTTTCGGAGGCTTGACAGCAGCTCCTGGTAAAAACGTTGAAGATTGAGAGGGTTAAGTCTTGAAGAGCAATAACGACATGACAACTATTATATCCTATGAGGTGTAACAACCAGAATAAAATCTCAGATTGAAAGTTGTTCTTTTGGTAAAGGTCACTCATACTTTATCCACATAGAATACTGAGATGATTCTAGGAATGCTCAGACATAGGAATTAACAATGTATCTGCAAAAGGTAGAGATTCTTGAACTCTGGGTGGAAGACTTCTACCTGAAGTAGAATGGTTTGGCCAGCCCAACAAAGTCCATCCCCTTAAGAGCTTTGAACATTAGTTGTTAGTGAACATAAGCTTGGGTCGCTAATCAACCATGATATGTAGTCAATCATTGCATCTATTTGAGTTGCCTGAGATGTCTGCAATTGAATATCATTGCATTAAACTGACAGGAAGATAAGACAAAGCTATCCTTCCACACTTGGGAGCCCCTAGCCTTCCCTATTCTTGATCGTTTATTTAAATGGTAGATTGTTCAGAAAAGTTCTATAAATTTGTTTCAGCAAGGTCATGAATATTGCAAATTCTTTCAAAAGTCTTTAACCATCATTGTGAAGCAAATGGATCATGTAGTTGTCCCTGGTCAACTTTGTGAATAATCGTACCTGCTCCAGAGGGACCAACTCCTCCAGTGCCAATTCCTCCAGGTGCAATGCTTCCTGGACCAATTCCTCCAGGTCCAATGCCTCCTGGACCAACTCCTCCTGGTCCAATGCCTCCTGGACCAACTCCTCCTGGTCCGAAGCCTCCTAGACCAACTCCTGCTGGTCCAATGCCTCCTGGACCAACTCCTCCTCCTGGTCCGAAACCTCCTGGAGCAACTCCTCCAGGTCCGAAGCCTCCTGGACCAACTCCTGCTGGTCCGATGCCGGTACCCACACCACCAGGTGCAAACCCAACACGGCCACCATATCCTGTAATACAGTGCTACCCATTATTCTCAGTTACTCATGATGTTGTAGGAGTATTTGTTGATTCACAGCTACAATATTCTATGACACCCAAAATTATCACACAAGTGCAGTTGGTTACAAACCTGATTTGGGAGGCTTTACACCAGGGCCTGAGAACATGAAACAATAGACAGGTTACAGAGAAATTTCACCAAGACATACATTTGATTGTTCAGAAAATAATTCATCCTGGTGTTTACTGACAAATTATACTCAAAAATCAGAGCTTATCAGAACTTCTGCAAACCTGCTCCAAGGCCTCCAGTGCCCAACCCCCCAACGCCTAGTCCACCAGTTCCAACACCTCCAGTGGCTGGTTGACCTGCTCCGAGGCCTGCACCATAACCACCCGGGCCAACTCCTCCTGGGCCAAGACCTGGGCCAAATGCTCCAGTTCCAGCACCTGGCCCTCCAAATCCAGCTCCTACTGCACCAGGACCTATAATGAAATAACAAATCGTGGCTTACTTTTGAAAAACTTTTGTCTTTTACCTCTAAAACCAATACAAAAACAATTTGACTAAATATTACAAAGATAGAGTGTTATAAAAATGTGAAGGGTGTCACTCACCTCGTGCCTTCCCTGGCTTGTAACCAAGAATGCTGCCTGGTACTATTGAGAAAAATGGAGCGAAAAGTATAATGTAAAAGTGTGCATATTGTAATTAAAATTATATAATAAAAACATGATTAAGTAAAGTGATTAATTGTCTGTTTATGTCTATGTAAAATTTGCATTTGAGTTGTTTGTGCTTGTGGGTATATTTCGGTTTTTCTATCTGAATTTGCATGCCCAATTTTTAAGGCAACTTATTCAGTAACTGCATGAAATAAATGTAATTGTTTTTTTTTTGTAAAAGCTCCCCTCAAATTAACAGAAAATGTGTTTTATGATCATAAACATGTTGCTATATGCTTACATTTTATTGCTGAAAGCAAAAAAAATCTTGGATGCTCTTTGTATTTTTTATAAAATAATTTTTACAGTGCATATACCTGAAGAGACACCATCTGAGATCCAGTTTATAGTTCAGATTTGTGGAAAAATGGGTCAACTTTCAGTAGAAAAAAAAATTGAGTTCAGCTTCTTTTATTATAAGGGTTTAAAATTACATTACCCATCTATTTGACTGGAAAGAAGACAGTTACAGCTCTCATATGACACCCACTGTTTGAATGAAGCTTGTAAAATATGTTAGTTGTGGGGTAAAGAATATGACGAAGTGCATTTTGGAACCACCGGTGGTTCCAAGGAGTTAAAAAGGTTAACGTTGTTGACATTAAGCAGTAGCGCACATCGCCTCGGAGGAATGGGTTTTTAAAACCCCTATGTGGACCTTTACAAGGAAGAGGGTGTGCTAGAGAAAACAAACGCAATAAAAAAAACAACAAAAACATGATAATAAATAACAGATAATGATAAAAGTAATCCCACTGACGTAACATGTATTCAGTGTGAACCCCTTGGTTATCATCAACATTTGATTTTTGTTATTCAGTATTATTTCACTCTCCCCCCTTTCTCTCACAGTGGACTGTCCCTCTGTCTACAGCGCTCCTCACAGAGTTACGAGGTTCCCCGGTTTCCCGCCACTTTGCGCAGGTCTGGGTGAGAATCATAAAGACACAGAATGCGTTTTTTGGCAGCTTTAAAAATCTTACAAAAAACTTAACTGCAGACGGTATCGTCTTAGGAGCGTGGAAAATGGTGGAAAACGTAACTTAATGACATAAATACGGCAGAGAGGAGAGAGCGAGCTGTGTCGCGCTTGACGTCACGTCACTGGTAGATGACGTCCACGTCCTCTACACTTAAAGGCGGCTAAACCCGCTTGTCAAGAAAAAAATCTCGGTAAGTCGATATTGGCAGCTTAAATACTTTGAAAAAAAGAAAATGAAGGCTTTTCACGAGTAACGCGAGTTGACAAAAGGCACAGAGAGAGAGAGAGAGAGAGAGAGAGAGAGAGAGAAAGAGAGAGAGATGCACACCAGGGGAAGTAGACGTTAGCTAGCAGCTAGTGCAAACAGCGACAACAGAGAATAAATTTAAAAGTAGAAGAAGTCGTCTATTACCAAATAATTCATTAAATATATACGCTTAGGTTGTGAAAGATTTAGTTGTCTAAAGGCAAAAAAAAACTCCAGAGGCAGAAAGTTCATATTTCCTATGTATATAGGAAAGTAACACTAGAGCTCTTTATGTTCATTTAAAAGGAGAATGTCAACCACCTCCTGCTCCAGGGCCAGCACCCAGACCAGTCCCTGGACGGATTCCGGTCCCTATCCCTTCAGGGCCAAGTCCTGCTCCTATGCCAGGTCCAGCTCCAAGACCCCCTGCTAGACCAGTTCCAGTACCAAGTCCAACTCCAGCTCCAATGCCAGCCCCTAATCCAGCTCCAGCTCCTCCTCCTGCAGCTGGTATGTAGACTCCTACAATAGAAGAGCACAAACATTCACAGGGATTGAGTGGCTTGATAAGGGCTGATGATGAATGACACAGAATCTGTTGAAAGTACATAAATGGACAACTTTGGGTTTGTGCACTATAAAAATCTGCTCACTACAGAACATATGACCCAAAGAAATATTAATAACAATAATAGTCCTTAGTAATTAAGAAGGCCTTTCTATCAATCAATAAACTCAAATTTATAAGTGAAATAATAAAATCAAAGGAGGGAGTAAGTCTTATGGAGACTAATGGAGACTAATGTCCTATATTTAGGTGGCCTTGTCTAAGAAGTCGGAACTCAAGACTACTGAAACAAGCAAATCTTATAATATGAACCTCAGAGGACAACACATAGGTTGTTGCTAGATATGGAATACAATGACCTGTAATAGATCTTTAGCTCTGCTTTAGCTCTCCTTTACATGAGTAGACATGGTAATAAATATTCACATCCATGTACCTCACAATTAGTATTATCGCTGCTTCAACACTTAAATTGCATACTATTTTTTACCATACAGAAGTTCATAAAACACCTGCAACTGCAAATGAATCATCAACTTCAAAGATATGCTTTTAAATCCAAGTAGTGGACTTATTTCCTTATTTTCCTTGGAGACAGCAGTGCATGCTGTCATCAAGAGATGATAGTGATTTATGCTTTTGTTTAAATTCAGGCACAAACTAAACTACTTTTGAAGCCAAACAATCAGAATTATGTGTCTAAGCTTCAGAATTAGTTTGAGGGCAGGTGATTACAGAACATTCTGACCCTGGTTTGTGTAATCTCCTGTGACCATCCAACTGGAGAATTAAAATATATATTAAATTTCCAATTAACAGTTGCTAATGAAGTAGTAATCTTTACTGCATTACAAAAAGAGACATAAATCAAAGGAAACCTGTTTCTATATTGCAACAGTGTGATTATTCAGTGAGACATTTTATTTTGCTTTATTTTCTAATTCATGTAGACTGGTTCAGAATTACTTTTTTTTAAAAATTAAAAGTCCATAATCCAGCTTTCATAGAAATGCTTGTTCATATCAGCTTGTAATACCAAAATCTCTAGAATGTTTGAATTCCTTTTGCTTACATTGACATTACTATATTTATTTTCAATATTACAATTATTATTATTATTATTAGTAGTAGTAGTAGTAGTAGTAGTAGCAATAGTAGTAGCATTATTATTATATCAGTAATGATATGGTTAATGACCACATCACTGTTTTATTCTAAAACTGCAGACTGCAACAAAGTTCAGGGAAAACCAGTACTCGTAAACTATCCTCCAGCAATGCATCAACTGCCACAACAGCATTTCTTCAGCAGAATAAACTCCTTGACATTGTGCTACTATTTGGGAGTAAATCAAGAAATACCAAAAACAACACATGCAGAGCCTGGTTTTGGAAACAGAAATAAACTCTATAATGCTGACTAAGATTCTGTTAGTGGAGGATGCTGTATTTCAGCACACTCGGAATGTATGAGAGACAGAGAACACCTCTACAGTGGAGCAGGAACAGGGTCTTACCTCCTTGAAGTGAGGGGCCACACACAGCCAGCAGGACAAATCCATGCAAAAGCAGCACAGCCGTCCCCTTCGCCATCCTGCTCTGCAGTACCCCTCTGCTCTCCCAGCCTGGGGGTTTTATCCCCCCCAAAAACTCATAGATGTACACCCATGTGTTGAAAAAGGGAAAGAGGAGGGAAGGAGGAGTGGGATGTGTGTGTGTGCTGGGGATGGTTTGGATGAAGGTAAAAGATAGGGACTATTAATAATGAGACCCAACTCTGTGTATATTACACGTACACTTTAAGGCCCCCAAAGCAGCTTGAGAGAGAGAGAGAGAGAGAGAGAGAGAGAGAGAGAGAGAGAGCTGCCAACATCTCGCCCCACCAAAAGAAAATGTTCTGCCTGCCAGTTATTCTCATGAAGTCCAAGAGTATGCCATTTTTCTTCATTCTGTTGCTCTAGAGAAGAACCGAAACAGTCCAGATAAGGTTATTTCTTTAGTTTGTGCTGTTCCCCTGCATGTGGAGCTACATATGCAAGACATGCCAGTCAGTCTGTATTCATTAGAAACTTTCATTGACTCAAGAAGTGTTTGGCAGGTTGTTTTGATGAATTCATGAAATCATATCAGTGATGGAAACATACTATGTATCTAATTCTTCTTATGTCTTATGGATTCCTAAGAATTGACCACAGAGATTTGTGGTAATTCAGGATATATCATTTATTTTGTTAGCAAACTACTTTTGTTTCCCTGAAGAACAATAGATGCTTCTTTAGAGAAGTGTTTTTTGATTTTTAACATAAGTATAGGCTCTATACCGATTGAAGGTTTAGAACTGTATGTTCAAGCAAAGAACCATCTAGGAACCTGTATTTTTAGGAATGTAGGATTGGAGATCAAATACACCAGTTCCACTCACTTTTTCTTTTTTTAGTGGGGCTTGCACTCTGCTGGTATTACTGCCAACTTCTATGCTTTTGCAAAGAATCCAAGGGGGTTTCTTGGAAACGTACCACATTTTTCCCTCCTTCAGTTAAGTTTTAAATTTTGATTGTCTAGCTCTCCTTGTTTGGGCTATGAGCCTCCTGCCAAAAGGTCTGTGCAAGAGTACAAGTTGTGTTTTTAGACTTTTGGCAAGACTAAAGATTAGCTCATTGCTCCACTGATAGACGTATTCTGAAATCGAACGTAAAACCACGTTGGCTATATGCAGTGTATGTGTGTATGTGTTTGTGTGTGTGTCTGGTTGTCTGTCTGTTTGAGGATTTCTCACATAAACACCTTGCCAAATGGTACATCATAGGAAACAGTTATGTGCACACTTCATGTGCATATAATAATTCCTTTCCAAGATTAATATACAACAGGCATAAACAGAAACCAGGACCATAACAGTGTAGAAACACCAAGCTATTTTTTTTTAAAAGTCACAGGATACAAATATAGTTCTTACTCTGAAATACATCATCTATTTTCAGACTTTTCTTCAGCTGGAAAAAATCAACATGCCTTATTTGCAGTCTTACTGTTAGAACTCGTCAGATAATAGCAAGAGAGCTTTTACTGACTTCATTGAACAATGAAGTCAATAAAATATATACCTGCATGACCTGCAGGTATACACACACACACACACACACACACACACACACACACACACACACACACACACAGCCCTCAAGGATTGGAGTTGTGTATGTCAGTTCATAATTTTACTTATACACAGACCACGTTTTATGTTTCATTTTCCCCAAAATGTTAAATTCAGCAAATAAACAGTAATTTAAATTTGCAGCATGTTCTCTGTTGAGAATGTACACTTTTTTCATGCAAATTTACCAAACTGTAATTTGACTAGGATTGCCACTTCTGCATGAATATATATATGTATATATACGTGTGTGTGTGAGAGTTAAAGTATACACTGTATGGCCAAAAGTATGTGGACAATTGACCATCACACCTATTTGAACTTGCTGGACATTTCATTCCGTAACCATAATACAACCATGGCTCTGCAGGTCACTGAGCAGTTCACGTAGTGATCTTAAGCTTGTGTGCAGCTGCTCGGCCATGGAAACTCATTTCATGAAGCTCTAGATTCACATTTCTTGTGCTGATGTTGCTTCCAGAAGCAGTTTGAAACTCTGTAGTGAGTGATACAACAGAGGACGGGTAAGTTTTCATGCTTCAACAATCTTATTGGTCCTAGACGCTTCCATTTCACAAAAATAGCACTTATGGTTGAATGAGGCAGATCTGACTTGTCAAAGGTGGCATCCTATCACAGTGCTGTGCTTAAAGTCACAGAGCTCTTAGTGTGACCCAGTGCCATTAAGCCAATGTTTGTCTATGAAAATTGTATAACTATGTACTACACCTGGTCGCAGTAATTAGGAGGGGTGTATGCATACATTTGGCCATATAGTGGATAGATGCACAAAGTATCAATGCTACGTGATGAATAATACTACCTTTTTAAAAAATAAAATATATGATCATTTACACGTCAGCTGTTATTTTTTTTTAGAAACTCATAGTCAAAAATGGTTTCAAATAGAAATACAGCATTTTTATATAAATGCATATGTATGTATGTATGTATATATGTATGTATGTATATAAAACACTGCAATTGCATTGGGTAAAACACATTAATAAGGAGTTGTACCTCTGCATATAATCACACACCGATATCCAAACCAGACGCTTTTAAAAACAAGTAGTGAAATATGTCTGGCCTGGCTGAAAACTGATAAGCCAGTTGTGCACTGGCCATTGACTGGACTGACTCAGCCGATGTCTAAGGTGGATTTGGTATGCAGTGGGCCTGGACTTTGCAGAACACTATAAGCCTTTAATGTAGAACCCTGTAATCCCTTAATTGGACACAACAGACTGCTTTTATTGCCTTGCTTGAAACATGACTGAAACCATTTTTACATGTACAGTTTCATGGAGCAGCATAGTTATGTGACGAAATAATCATGGAATGAAAACAGAAAACGAGCTGTGCAGGGGAGATATTTCTCTGTTGAGCTGATAAGAATGGAAGAATTACTGGGCATATACTTTGAAATGTGAAATACATTTCAAGCATATACATGGTTTCATTTATCCACAAGCAAATAATAAAATACATTAAACAATAAACCATCAAAAAACAACGCAATTTACATACATTGCATAAATCTACAGGTAACTGACAAATTCAAGCAAAAAAACAACAACATGAACAGTTAAACTGTACTAGAGGGCTGGAACACTATTTTTCTAAAAGATATTCCTTTAGATGTTTTTGATGATGGTAGTTGAGAGTGCTGTCTGACACGTTAGTCAAAAATCTCCAACAGATATTAAATTGAGTTGAGATCTGCTCACTGTTTTTGTTGTGTACATCAAACATGCACTTGCCAACTCACTGTAGCAAAATTGAGGTCAACTGGGTCTGCTCAGCATTTTTAATCATTCCACAAAGCTTGGTAGGATGTTAATTGCTTAATCTTACAGCCAGGGGTGGAAATAGGCTGGAACACACGCAGCACCCTAACATTTAGTAGGTGCTTATCTAAGGTGTTCTTAGTTTAATTTTTAGAAAATATCTATAACTGATTAGCTCATGATCAAATTAAGTTATGTTTTAAAAAAATCAAAGTGCCCGATTTTGTTCCTTTTTCCAGACTGTTCTTAATACATTTTCATGGTCTCCATGGGGGGCATTAAGGACGCTAGTCTGCAACAACCACTCAAAAGTACAGTTGTTGGCAACATTACACTCAGGATTTGAGTGTTATTTGTTTTCAGTTAAGGTCAGAGACAGTCAGGCTTTCAGCTCTTGAAATGTCCTATTATGTTTAAGAATTTTAGGATGTCTTCACATGTTTTGTAAGGGGACTATCAAAAAAAGAAAAACAACAAAACTAAGATTCTCCCATTAAAACCATTTTCACCTTGCTTGCAATACACCTGTCTGGAAGCACACTTCTGCATTCATTAATATTTCTCTGTTAAACATTATTATTAATCTGGATAACAGGAATTCGCTCAGTTGATTTTAATCACCTGATATAAACATCTGCAAATTTCTTTTCTTCATTCTAATTGAAATGATCTACTCCCGACTCCTGGACACTGTCAAACCCTCACACCACCCCAGACACACACACTTACAGTTACGTACTACATTTTCTTGTATGTGCCGAGCGCTGTTCTCCTTTTGCCAGCTCAAAGAGGCATATCGCAGTTATGAATAAAACTGTCGACTGAGAAGTGCCCATTTTCAGTTTACCTAATGTCTACCTTGCGTTTACCTAATGTCTGCTGCCTATATAAGGACCTGCATGCTGCCTGGGTCAACTCCCACAGGCTCTCTTCCCAGTTAACAAGGCAGGGCAGAAAAGTGCTTTGGTTTTGAACAGGATATCAGAATTGGGTCTTAAGGCAGCTTGAGACAAGTTGGCATGAATGCTGACTTTCTCAGGCTGCATCTCTTGTAAAGGCCAGTCTTCATAGTTGAGCCAGGGTCAGAGGGTATTCTGCAGAAATCAATAAGACACATGAACATGCTATGCCATAATCATAGTTAATAAATGCATTGCTCTGCTTTTCAGCTGCTTTTATCTCGATCCACTGCATTGCCGAGCTGGCTCTGGCCCATCCCCTTATTTGGCCTATTATATTCGACTGTTCAAATAAAACAATAAGCCACTGTGATTTTACCAGTTTTGCAAACTGACTTAGAGTTACAACACTAACCAAATGCAATATGATATAAGGTGGGATTTTACTGTTGTCAGTATAAATGTGCACTGTTTTTTAATTTAAATTGTTGTTTAGAACTGAGAAAATATCACATGTTTAGAATGTGACAAAATATCATGTCTTCTCATAGCCCAAGTTTGATTCTTAGTGATTCTTAGGTGTGGTAGATTTTGTACAGCTCAGAAATAAAGACCAGGCAAACAGAAATTGTGTTATTGGACAATATGACCATAGAGATTGGAAAAATGTAAGAACTGGACTAGACTCCAATTTGCTTGATTTGGTCTGCACAAACATATGTAGTGAGTTTTATGAGGTAAAAGTTTTAGACCTGACAGTTAAAACAAAGGTTGATTCAGAGCAAAGACGTTACAGAAAACTGTCTGCCTCACGTAGTTCCACATGTAGGATGAATGATGTGGTGTGAGTTTATTAGAAATAGACCAGCTGACATGCAGAAGGAATCACAATGTAATTCTATGCAGGCTTTCCCTATTTTCAATTGTAGAAAATTTACTCACAACTTTTCAGAAGTTCCATGGAATAAGTTTAAGAAGGCCTTTATTGAAGAAGGTCAGAGTAGTTAAATGCTATATTTATTTGTCTCACTGTAAAGAGTATAATCTTTAGAATACAACAAAGTGACTGTGGCACAGCTTTATAAACAACGTTAAGGAGTCTGACCTCACATGAGTTATGCTGTATGATGTCGCCTGCCACAGGCCCTCTTCCCATGACTCACTAGCCTGGGCTAGCAAGGGGGTTAAAACAGTAACACAACAATAACAATGTCCTAAGCAAGTACAGTACAGTGCCACAGCTCCATTAATCAAAATGTCCGGCAAAATCAGGATCATGACAGGAAAGAAATGTGGGAAACAGGAAAAAAAGTGCCTGCCATGAGAGCTTTACATTACAGTGGAGGCTCTCAAGGGGCATCACTTAAGGATGGCTAAGACTGTTTGGATTACATGGAGTATTGTCCTTTAATCCTCAGTTGGTTTGTTTGGTAGTGGTTTATTGAAAACTATATGTTTCTTGAAAATTATATGTGAAAGAAACTATATGTTGCTTGAAGGCCGTAAACATGAGCATTTTGTCCACATCACATGCCTCTCAAAATTCAAATTTTGAATTTGATGAATGTGCCCTTCCACATCTTGATGAAACCAGACAGATAAGAATTTATTTGATTACTTCAGTCACAACTTGCTGTGGATGCAAGATGATGTAATAGGCTCATGTCTGGTCAGCCATAAAGAATACTTCACTCAAAATGGTAGCAGTGGTAGAATGGTAGCAACAAAAATGGTTGAATGCTTGAAGGCAAATGTGGGCCACTTAGCATTGCAACTGAGCTACATTGCTTTCCTTCAAAGTTAGCCACATTAACATTTTTGGACGATCTGTTCTTTTAATTATTCACTTTGGTGGCCTCCGCATGTTCCTTCTCTCTTAATGCGGTGTGTAACATGCCATTGTTGATGTCGCCTGCTATGGGCCCTCTTCCCATCACTCACTAGCCCAATCGCAGTGTAGTTCACATCCATAATGCAGTCTTAAAGGCTGTTCCATTGCTGCTCAAATGAAGTTTGTTAGATGACCCCTTGGAGGGGCTTTAAGTTAAATTAACATGAATGCACACGTCTCTTAGATCAACAGGTGAACAGACTAGCTGAGATGCTTGCAGACATCATTTTAAGTGACAGTTTTTTTGTGAAATGGTGAATTATTTGAGTCCCAAACCAATTTAGGAGCATTTAGTCCAAGTTTATTGGGACACCGACGAACACAGACCCAAATCAGCAAAAGTCTGAGATCTTTTCCTGCCAACTTTCTGTTGTAATTCAATAAGAAAAACGTTCCTGCACCTCACAGGATTGTAAATGTTTTGCATTCCATGTTCCTGAAGACAACTGATGTAAAATGATGATGTCAGGTCAGCCTGAGAGGGAGCAGGGCAGGAACAGACAGGGGGATTCGGGGGAACACAGTCACAGAGTAAGATCGCCAGGAGCCAACTCGGCCAACAGAAACAAGGTCATCACTGTCAAGAGGTGAACTCCTGTAAAAAATTTATCCAATGTGTTCCAAGCACTTGCATGATACTTATTGTATGGTAAACCCAATGAGCACAATATTCAAAACTCTAAGGTCCTGTATGTGGGCTCACTCTTCAATACCTTCCTCTCATATTTACATAACTACATAAAACACTAGTATCATGGTGGGTACCAAATCATTTATCATAGTTACTATATAATAAATAAAGAATGATGTTATTAGGTTAAAATATGTTTTATTTAATTTGGTTTTGCTCTAGGAACAAAATGTCCAACTTCAATCCTAAAGAGTATGCACTGAAGTCTTATGTAAGAAAATGATAGTGTTCTAACAGTATAGTTTTCTACCATTACCCCAAAAGCACTCCCAGCAGACCAGTTTCACCCACATTAATCTGACATAGAACACTAATTTACAATGTTTGTAAATTTTTGTTCTGAAGTCAAAGTACTCCTCAATAGTCAAAGCACAGAAAACCTCCTTTTGGCACAAAACTGCACAACTAAGATTCTGAAAGGCCATTGTTTAAAACAACACCAGAGAGTTTAGTTACTCTGTCAGTAAAGCTGACCCCAACTTTACCTTCCTCTCTCTATATGGAACATAATACCTAATCAGTGCAACTTCATATACCTTCTCATTACACATTCAGGTGTGGGCTCCCACCATGAAATGAAAAATTATCAAGGGACAAGACGTTCACATTATTCCTTTCAATAATTCTTTTGGGTGATTGAAGTTTGGTGAATCACACTCCAAATTTAGCCCCATCATGCAATCTGAAGTCATTCTTCAGTCTCCTGTACTGGACAAAAGGACGAGATGATTCCTATCAACAATGGTTGGTTAAAATCTTGCAGCTGGAGATACTTTGTATCAGATTGCTCCATCTGTTTTTGTAATCCTCTCAATTGATGTCATACAGTAATGGGTCTTCCATATGCTGGATCTAGGAACCTTGAAGAGCATGTTCTATCAATACAATGCACATGATTGCCTTATTTTACTCAACCTGTTTTATTGTAATTTTATCATGTGGGATGCAGTTTGCACTGTTGTTATCCAAAGTGTATGGTTTTTATAGCAAGTTGGAAAAGATAGAACTTGAGGGGAATATTTAGTTTAATTGGCCATATATAGAAAAATGCTCTCTGGCCCTCTAGAAAAAAAACTCCTTCCAGTCCTGGAAGTGATCAGTAAGATCTATAGCCACAGCTTTACAACAAAGAAACAGAAATCTTTGTATTGATGCAACTGTGACTTTGTATTAATTCAGCTCTTGTGAATGGACCTGGGGCTAGTTTCGCAAAAGCATCTTAAGAAATTAAATGTTCTTAAATGTGCCTTTCTCCTTAACTTCATCTATAAATTGATAGTCTTTAGAATTTTCTCAAATACGTTGTTAATCTTATTATAGCCACACACTTGTCTTAGACCAAAAGAGTTGACAGGCGAAGCCCACAGTAATTTCTGTAACTTCTAATGAGGGAATTACACCATATGTCATACTGGGTTAGCAGAGATTAATTTTTTTCCCTGCCTTGCTCTGAATTCAGTTTATGAAGGCCTTGCTAGTTAGCTGATGAGTTGAATCAGGTGTAACAAATCTTAAAGCTTACTTGGAAGCTGCTGAAGCAGGTAGGTTAACTTGATAGATAGTCAAAAGCTGTATTTATTTAATGTTGGCTTAATACATACATTTCTAGAGAAGCAATAAAAGGCCAAGGATTCACATGGATTTACATACTCTGTTTTCCTGTGATAATGAGTTATTTTCTTCTTGAGGAACAGACAGGGGGAATTGGGGGAACACAGTCACAGAGTAAGATGTTGATGTTGAGATGTTGGGATTATCGTCTCAGGATCTTAAGGTAGCAAAACTTTGTATTCTTAAGATAACAACATAATTCATTTAAGATATTGAAAAAACAAGTAGCTGTCAAGTAGATAGTAGGCCAGGCCTTTAGTAGCCTAAGCCTAAAAACACACATGCCATGCAACAATTTATTCAACACAAATTTAGAAGTAGTTTAAAACATATCACAGTTCAAATATAGAAATAGGCTTATATTAAGTCCTCATAACACAAAAAGAAATAAGGAGATGGGAGATGGGAAACCTGTAAAATTTGGTTAAAAATTTCAAGAAAAGCATTTCTTTATATAAACACAGATTTTCCCTTTTTTCTATTATTGTTCTCAGTATTGTCTTTATAAAGTAGGGCTGGGAGTTATTTTTGCTCAGTTAGCAAACTGATGCAGGCAGTAAAAGCAATAACCTGTTATTATTAACAAAATAATTAAGATTTGCTTCAGAGAGTGTTGGCAAACCTCTGAAGCTTTCAAAAGAACTGCATTTAAGAACATTTGAGTTTTTCTCAGTGTTTGTCCTAAAGATCTTTGAAAAGTTTTGTGAATCCATCCCTGGACACTGGTGTGCTGCACCTGTACTCATTGCTACAGCAAACATTGAGACCACTTTAGTGACTCATTCACATTTGATATTTGTGGGCCAATGAGAGACAAGTCAGGTTTTGAACGAAAGTCATTGCAGTCATCTAAAATCAGTTATTCTAAGACCAAAGTTCTGGCTCTCCACAGACCATTTCAGAACGATTTGTGGTATGGAGTTCTGCCTGTGAGATAAGCACCACAATTTGCACCAGTGCTCCCAGTAAGATACAACTGGTATTTAATTACATTACTAATAAAATAGTTATATAACGTTGTTTCAGTTATTACGTGCATATTTCTGGTTTTCAATATGTTTTACAAAACAGCTGGTTACCAGACAGAAATGATTTGCATTGTTGTCTTTAATCTGTGTGGGAGTTAGACGTATAAAAAAGCAAATTTTTGATTGCAGGAGGTTCTAAAGAATCTCTACATAATATAAAGGTTTTGTATTAAAGTTTCCCTAAAATGTATCCTCCCGGCCAAAAGTGATTTAGGAACCTTTACTTGTAAGAGTCTTGCCTCTCCACATTAGTGCATTGACTGAAACACCTGTCTTACATCAACCTGACTGACAATGTAGCACTTTCAAGCAAAGAAAAAACATAAGCAAGTCTTGCATAGCATGACATAAATCATGCACATGACTATAGTGTTGAATGTAAGAGTGTGTGGTAAATATAGCTCATGCCTCAGTCATGACCACACTGTATATCTACAGCATTTAAGCTTGCAGACGGAATCACTGAGCCAACAGTGCCTGGGGAATTTAATCAGACAGAAATGGAGAGAATTAAATGTTGTCAGTGGGCTGTTACCATACATCTAATCAGCACTTATCAGAGGTTGTGGGGGGATATAAATATTGAATTTAGAGCGCCTGGCTTGCTGAGAAGCCAAGAATGTAATGCTAAACGTCATATAGCAGCACTTTTTATTAGCTGTCTTTGCATATTTTCTTTTTCCGCTTGCTTTGTCAGAATCAAAAGGATGAGGCCGTGTTGTTTTTTTTTAAGTGCTGTTACTGTGCAAGTTGTACTTTTGTTGCTTGTAAAAAGCTGAACTATGGAACAGTTACAGTTTCAAAAGTAAGAATATAACACTGTAAAGAAGACTGATTTCCTCACAATTCAAATCTTAATGTTAAAAACTACTTGGAGCCACTGTCACTTCATTAAACATTAATTCAACTTGAAACAAATTCACAGTTATTGTTTTATTGTTAATCATCAGCAAAAACAATAATCACAGCAACAAAAGAGAGGCCTTAACGACTTTAACCACTGTGATCTCATGAATTATTGAACAGGCTTGAACTTATTAAAATTACAAAGTAAGTGAATTAATTTGTGAATGAAACTGTAAATCTGTATAATTAATTATTTCAGAGGTGGAACTGCTTTTGTGGAGGGAAGAGTAGTAATTTCTTACCAGTGTAACACTGTAAGCTGGATAAGACTAGAACAGCATTGGTAAGATATTCTCTCATGTCTGTCTTATTCTGGGTTTTGTATTGTTAGAGTGCGACTTTGATAGTTTTAATTTGTTTAGTAAGTCTGGGTTTCTACTGAATTTGACAGCCTTAACTCTTTAAAAAGATGGTTCTTCAAGGGTTCTTTAGTAAAGAAAATGGTTTTATATAGAACCAAGACACCCAAAGAACGCTTTGCATGATTAAATGGTTTTTTGCATCATGAAATGGTTCTTCAGATTGACAGAGAATGTGCTATATTTTCAAAAGGGTTCTATGTAGCACCAAAAGGGTTCCACTATTGTTACAAGCCAAAGAACCCTTTTTTGGTACTATATAGAACACTTTTTGCTAAGAGTCTGGACTAATTTTGATGTTTAGTCTACTGTTTTGCTAACTAACTGTTGCTAAATGTTCTCAAAGGCACACATTTGCAGCTAGCTAGCTAACAGTGTTTATAACTTAATATTTCTAATCAGACTTAAATTGGTTAGTTAGATAGGAAGGCTGGAATTAACAGTAGTTTGAAATACATGTTTCCAAAATGTGATTGGATGGCATTGAACCTGCATTCATTTCGTTTGAGCCTTAGCTGCATTAATTCAGAGCAGGCGTTGGTTGCATTCATTAAGAGTGGGCGATAAATGCAAAAAAACTTTCTATCCATACCACATTCGTGTTTGTACGTGTAAGAGGAAATATTTTATCATGATTTGAAATTGAAATACTTTTGGACATACATTTTTGTTTGGTGTATAGAAAATCTTTCCTTTATATTTTCCAAGTAATTAAACTGGAAGAGATAAAGAGTAATGAAGGCTTGGTTTAAAGAGGACTTGATTTTTTGGGTTTTGGTCTTTACCCGGTCTCGCTCTCATTTGGACTCCGTCTTGACTCAACTAGTCATGGTTTTGAACTTGTCTTGGACAACAGTGGACTTGACTACAGCCCTAGTCCTTTCTAAGCATAGATGTGAAGAAATGCTGCATATTAGCTCCACATAGCACACAAATCGAGTCAGCTTTAATCACAATTTAATCTCACAATGTAGCCAGTCTGTCCAAAGTGCATAGCAGAGCACAGTTATCCAGACTAAGCTCTGTCTCAGAGCATGTAACAGGAACTTTGAGTCAGTTGGATAGTGTTTGATTCATTACAGCTGCTCATGTACTTAATTATAAGCCTTGATAGTACTAATTGTTGTCACAGTAACAATTATTCAGCTCGTCACTTAAATATGTACTTTGTCCCAGTGACAGTTATTCAGTCCAGCATCTCAGTTCTTCCCATGTTAAGTTGAGATATGGGTTAGCCTCAGTTATGTTATCTACAGTCTGGGCCAGGCCATTAGGGTGACTTCACTGGTCTGTGCCTAAAACATCTATAGTATTTGAACGCGATCATTGTTTTACTTTGCTCAATCTGTCATCGTACTGATGTGATAGTGTTTCACACACCAGGTTTTTCTGGCTGCAGTACAGATCATGTCTTCCACATTCACAATGCAACACTAAGAGTGAAACAGAGGAGCCACTGTGAGTGGACAACTCAGAACCAGGTTACCGTCTACACGGTGGCATAAACACCCAAAAACATCACACCTAAATTTAAAGAGTGCCAGGGCACTGTAAGCACATTTGGTGACATGCACCAAAGTTAAACATTCACTAGATGTGTACTGTAGTTTCCTAACAGATTCATCATAGCAAAACGTGAAAGAGAAAATGTGGACATTCCAAGTTAAAGGGAAGTGTGGCAAATTAATGTTTACTTACTTAAGCAATAGATCAAGCAAAAGAAGGATTGTGTTTTCACAAATAACATCACAGCTGTGATGTTATTTGTCATAACACACAACCTCAAGTGTTTTCTGCAAAATACATGAAGTAAAGCCCTGATTATTTTATTCAAGTGTGCTTTAATTTTGGCAAAGAAGTAGCATCCTTTTGTGTTGTGGATAGCGCAGGAAAGTTGGTTCTAAAATGGATGTCCATTTGATATTTGCCTTTCTCTACTCGATTTAACCTCCAAAAGTAATCAAACCTACGTTTTCTCACTCACTCAAATTTTCTCAATCAAATATTGTTTGAAAATGTTTGAAAGTAAATTTCGCAAAACATAATGTTTCGGCAAAGCAGATGCTTTAGTCATTTAACAACTGTCTAAACAGTGCACAGCATATTTCCCATGTACTTAGCTAAAATAAGGCAAAATCAAAAACGTAATGGTTAGCTGCAAACCAGTCGTTATTTAACAACAGGGCTCAGTGGAATGATACAGCTTTTTGTGAAAAAAAAAATTCTTTTAACCAATCAGATTGTGCCATCAGAACCGACTATAATACAAAATGTATGGTACACTGTGACTTTGTTAGAAACACCTACCTTGTAGGCCTACTTCTTCTCATTTGGCCAGCTCCACCTACCTTATATAGGTACAATATATACATTATAGGTGCTTCTATATATTTATATATATCTATATATTTTTATTGTATAGGTACTTTATATATCTACTTTTTATCACTATATAGTTATACAGTTACAGACTGTAGTAGTCACAGGACCACAGGAGGTACATGGATCTTAAAAGTAGATTGTAAAGTAAACGGCATAGCTAAACACAGTAGTAACAGCCTTGAAGCCTGAATTTTGTCTGTACTTTTGCCCATTTTTACAGATAACAGTGTTGTTATTCAGCAGAGCAATGCAAATGCCACAATATTGTCGTACATGCTGGCAGAAATTTGCCCTGTGGGAATACAAAGAAAAAGATCACTTAATTCAAATATTATAAAAGTTGTAGTCAATTATTTGTGAGCTGATTTCACTGCATTGTATCTGCAGCATTTCCTCACTGCCCAAGCAGATAATTCAAGCCCTATAGACATTCCAAATGTTTGTAAACAAAGAGCCTTGCAAAATACAAAATGCCCAAAAGTTGTTTAGGGGCTGTAATGTTATATGCAAAAACTTAACTTTCCACTTTTTGTGTAGAGGCATTTGCCATAGAGACATTCATGAGATGCTGGTGCGAGTTTCCTCTCTCTGAGTCACATGTGTCAGGCTGTAGTTCTCACAGGCCAAAACACTGCAGACTTCAGCACATTGCCTTATTAAACACACCTGATTCTGTTCATCAGCCAATTAGCAAGGTTTTCATGAACTGAATCCAGAGCGTTAGATGAGGGTTAATGCTGGTCTCCGCAGTACTTTGGCCCAGAGGTTCCCCAGTTTGACATGCCTGAGTGTTGATAGTGCCCCCTTATATGCAATCTGAATTAATTTATATTACTGTGATTATATCAGGTGATCATGACTATAATGGGTGGAAGAGATAAAGAGATAACATGGATCATTCTACAAAATTGGTTCAAAGTCACAAAAAAGTTTACTTAATTGCAGAAAATATATGTTTTGGTCATGACAGTTCTTGATGTTAGACACTGATTATCAGATTTGGGACAGATTTTCTTCAAAACAACAGGATCTAATTGCTCACTATGTGCAACATGTCTGCCCTGTTCTTCTTTCATTTTAGTTTCCTCTTCTCTTTGCCATGTGCTCCTGTTTGTTTATTTTATTTTCTCCGCTCCTGGTTCCTCCTTTGTATCTGCCCTCTTGTCTCTGTCCAGTCTAGTTTGCCTACCATGTGCCATTGTTTGGGTTCCTTGCTCCTCCCGATCCATCCACATGAAATGCCCCTCACCTGATGTCTGTTTGTTTCTCCTCCTGTCCATTATCCATCCCAGCTCTGTCTTGTTCCTTGCATGCTGCATATACCTCCTATTTTCAGCCTTCTTGTGCATAGTGTGTTTGCTAACTTTGTCTTTCATGGTTTCTAGATATTTCCCTTGCTCCTGGATTCCCCATATTATCAAATATGAATGCTTAATTGTTTTTATAAATATTTTAAAAATATTTTTTTTAATTGTATGTTCGCAGTTTTAATTATTTTGGTATAATGGTCCATATATATATATATATATATATATATATATATATATATATATATATATACATTTTTATGTACTTGATGTGTGCAGTGTGTGGCTGTATTATCAACAAATATACAAATATCAGATCAGATTCAGTAGCAACTGACAGTCAATATCAAAGAACTTAGGGGGTTTGGGGTGCCTAGATCTCAAACTTTGAATGGAGGCCTATCTATGTCTTTCTGTGGACTGGGATATGAAATGAAAATGAAGTATCTTCACATTTCACAAAATGAAGAATAAAACCAAAGCTTTTACATGCTGCTGTGACTCAGAAACCACACAGGCATGTCTACTTAAGATTACTTAACTCAGCATGGCTTGTGGCAAGTGTGTGATGATTTATTTATGCAGTTTACACAGTGCTAAGTTTGAGGCTGTAAGCTCAAAGCTCCAGCACAAAACTAAAGAAGCAAACCTGAGGCCCCTAGTAATCTCTTGGCTGATTATTTGGAGTAATGAAGAGATGGGGAAATGAGATTTTTGGTCAAAGCACCACGTTAACCTAACTGAGATGAAATCAGGCTGTGCAAAAGAACAGATTGCACTAGATGAATGCTCTCTAGGAAAAGCACTGATACAAACTGCTACACATGAGGATGCTACGCTCTCTGCAGCTTCACCTCACACACACTCTAGACTTCAGCCCTATCTGGCAGACTCTAAAATCTAATCATTCTGTCCCACTGGAGAACAATGACACATGAGCATAATTCATTGCTTGAATGTTCTTACTCTGTGTTCTCATTGTTATCACTGAGTCCATATTGACCTATATTTATAAAGAAAGGTCACCATTTGGAAATAATGGGACGAGAAAGAAAGCCCTGGAGGGAAAGACTCCCTTTTGCTGCATTTCAAGGGAATTTGCTGCAGCCTCTTTTTTTCTAGGAAAGCTTTACACTAGGTTCATTACTGTAGATGATGGTATTGGGTAATTAGGTCTGGATCACTCAAACTCATCCCAACTGTTGGGTAGTGAAAACGGTTCCACTTCACAACCCAGTGTCTGGGAACTTTCCACACCGCTAGCTGGTGCTTGGCATCATGCTTGGTGACCTTAGGCTTATGTATGCTGCTCCAAAGCATAGCATCAGACTGGCAGCGCTGTTCTGTGAAGGTTTCCTGGTGGAGTGCATGCATTTTAACACCTATATCAGCAGTGAGTCCTAAACTAGGGCCCTATTCACACTTGTTATTAATATCTGTCTTACATGAGCAATGTAGCTGTCATAAGTGTAGCTGTCTACACCTGGTATTTCCCTGTGTCTCGAATGCATCTCCAGTGATTTCGTGACTGGAGGATGGGTTCCACTCACATTTACTACGTCAGTCTCTAGCTGCATTTGTTATCAGACAAAAATGTACTTGCAGTGTCTGTGTTAATTGAAAGGGCAGTTACAAACGTTTAGACCAGGTGAACTGCTAACACGACTTGTAAATAAACAGTAAAGGAGACAAAAAATGAAGGTACAGCAGCTGCTTTTGATTTTTTGATGAAGCAGTTGATTAAGGTGGTCCTTCACCGCTGTCAAAAATGCATCAAGACACATCAGCGTTCACACTATAAATGTTATGTGATCATATACATATATCCCTAGCTACTTACGAAGGTGGTTTGAGAGATCAGATCGCAAATTGTCTTCAAGAGATATTGTACATCTGTACTTATTGCTGTCCTCTTAAGAACAGATCTCCCATAATGCAAATTATATTAATGCCAAATGTGAACGGGGCCTAGCAAGCGGAGTGTCTGGGGTGTCAGGACACTTTTTGACATGTATAATCTGTGTTGGGAAAACAGGTCCATCTGGGAATGAAAGAGATCCAAAAGCTCCACCATATTCTGGTTTCTGATGTGAAAACAAAAAACATATTTAAGAAGGTATTAGTGAAGGCAGTTTATTCAAGTCTCATTACCTCTTCTTAGTAGAACTAAGGATGTTCACACCTTGCACTGTATCTGGATGTGCTTTGGCCAGATTTCATTTACAGTTTTCAATAAACTCTGTCCCCAGTGTGACCAGATCCAATATTACTTTCCCGCATAAAAACACATCAACACATTTACTTTTGCCCTTTGTTACAGTACAAATCGACAAGCTTAGTTTGGACACTTTTATTGTCACAGAGTGTGAGAAGGCACTTTGGTGTAACTCCAGCCTCATGTATCCTACATCTTGCATTCCCTTGTTTATTCTTTGACCTGCTAGTCAGCACTCATAACTATCCACTTGTGTAATATGTGGATACACACACACACACATTTTCTAAACCGCTAAACCGCTAAATCCTTCTGGGTTGCGGGGGGGGGCGGAGCCAGCAGTCATAGGGTGGAAGACAGGAAGTACCCTGGATAGGTCGCCAGTCCATCGCAGGGCATATGTGGATATAGAAAATGCATTTCATTTACACTTGTGTAGAAGGTGATCAATATCTCTCTGACCACCTCCAAATGTGGTTTGCGTAATCTGATTTAATCCAATCATAGTGTGTCCTGGATTTCATGTGGTGAAGTGAAATTCAAACATGATCCAATCACAAAGAAACACATAATCTGGTTTCCCCGAGTAATATTTACATTTTTAATCAGTGCATGCATGATTTCCTCAGGATCAGGACAGCTAGATTCTGACACGTTCTGATCTCATGGTTACACTTGTCGTTTTACATTAAGCATCATTTAAAAGTTGAATTTTACGATGATATAATTAGTTTACACACACACACACACCCACACACACACCCACACATATATATATATAGAAAACCTCTTAGCTCCATTTTTGACGTTTTTCTGTTATTGACATAATTTAAAAAATGCCTGTTGCCCTTTACGAAGCATGTAAACTTGATGATGAATGGACCGAAAGAAATGGCCCAAAACGACTTGTAAAAAAGTCTGGTTCCATTGACTTACATTAAAAGTAAAGTAGGTTTTTTCCTAAGTTACTATCTTGGTGATACGAGGTTTTCTTCCGACAACAGCGATATAAATACAGTAAAAGTGAAAATACTGCAGCGTTAAAAAGACAAGGGTAGCTCTTATTTACCATGCCATACAGCATGATGTAACATTGTTACCGCTAGGTTTTATGAATCTGGTCCATTATGTATTTCTCCCATCCAATTTTTTAACCATTGTTTCATCTCTTGCTGAAGTATTGAATCTTAACCATATAGCTTGACTTTGGTTGTGACACAAATGGTTTCTGTGCCTCTCATGTCAACAGTCTTGTCAGCATTCAGCTCATGTCCAGCAAAGGAGAGAGCAGAGTGAGCAGGGTGTCACTCAGCATCAGCGAATGCTGTGTCAATTATGTGTCAAAATGTATTGCTGTATTGTCATTGTGTTATGATACTTTCTGTTTCACGTACATTATTTAAACAACTCAAATGAAAAAGAAAGAAAAAAGTGTTATCTAGCATGACATCACTGTATGTTGCTCATATGTTGCTAAAACTTTCAGCACCCCCAACTTAAAACACCTTCCCGCATACCTGCATACTGTAACTTTTGTCAGTACAGTTGTTACAGCTTTAGTATAAGTGTCGAAGTGTAATGTAAAAGAAGATACAGATCCAAAAATGTGAAGTTAAAGACATGGTGAGCAACAAAATTAAAAGGCTGATGTTTAATCATGTTATTTGTAATTTAATAATTCCTACATCATATTTTGAAGGTCAGCCATAAAGGGACTTTCTCCTCAGATGTTCAGTGGTGCAAGAAGACAAGAAGAAACAGTGTTATCTTGCAGGAAACTGTCCTCATGACACACTAGAGACTTTGACCAAAATTCTAGCATGGCTGACCCCAGGAGGCTTGTACGTGTTTAACAGCTATATTGGCAAGGGCTGCAGATTCCTGTATGATAACAGCGGGGCCAAGCACCACAAAGATTATGATTTCAGAGGCAGGCCCATGATGTAACGTTTCGAGGGAGCATTCTGTTATAACACTTCAAGAGCAAGACAAGGTCATAACTAGCAATCCAGCATGGATGAAATCACTACCAAGGAAATAAATGTTCAATTTATATTCAACTGACCAAAATGGTATCAGTGACCTGTTGTTGATATATGACCTCAAAATATAAAATTCCTTCAAACGCCATGGAAAAGGTTATGTTTGAAAAGTTATGAATGTTTAAGGTTGGGTTTCCGTTGGTATCTGGTATTCTTCTAAAGTTTTCAACTCATTTGTACACGTTTGGATCATTTGAAAGACTGTTTGTCATGGCTTGAAGCTTGAAGTCTAGAAGGATCTTTATGGATATTAAAATGGTTATATGACCTCATGTTAAGGACTGTGTTACTAGTTCTGGACACAGTAATACTTCCTAAGGCTTTACCATATTCTGGTTCCTGATGTAAAAAAGCAAGTGCTACCAAACCTGTACTCAACGTTGTGAATGACAGAAAGTGTGGTTTTTAATGAAATCAAATAAGACAAAAAGTATATGTCAAGTTGTGTTGAGACATTACAAAGTTCAGAAGAATCCAGACACCCCTTCTAATTACTGAATTCAGCTATGTTAAGGTGCACCCATTGCTGGCACAAGTATTCAGTTATGCACATACAGTTTTTATAATCTCAGAAGAAAAGCATTAGCAATAGAATAGTAGGCTCTGGAGCAGCTGCATATGACACTAAGGTCACTATGCCCAATGCCAGGCATCAGTTTGAGGGGTATAAAGCCCCCCAACATTGGGCATCCAGTACCATTGGGGTGAGTTGGAGTGGCGTTTGGGATCCAGAACTAATCAGCCAACATCAGTATCTTACATCACTGATGCCCAGTGGATGAATGCAATCAGTTCCTCACAGCAATTCTCCAACATCTATTGGTAAACCTTCCCTGAAGAGTAGAGGCTGTTACTGCAGCCATGGGGGTCAAGCACCTTATTAATGCCCTTGATTTTAGAAGAAACATTGCATGAGCAATTGTCTGCAAACTTTGGGAATATATTGTATATGACTTTAAAATGACAAGGAAAAAAGTTATGTATGACAATTTAAATGTTTACTGTTTGGGATTTTTTGGTTTTCTTTTATTTGTAATGATTTGCACATATTTGGGTGATTTGTTTGTTTGTGGTCACTGCTGTAACTTTTAGACTTAATACACAGACTGTAGTGGTTACAACACATCCTCTGTTTACAACCTGAGAAGCTCCATTGGTTAGGGACAGTGCTACACTGAGAGCTAGCAGCCAGTGCTCGCAGTGCAGTGTAAACAGAATGATGAGAACTGGACTAGACTCCATGCCTGCAGCCACAAAACCACAGAGAGAGAGAGGAGGACCTTGGGGCTGGAATACACTGCCCATGAAAAGCTTGGGGACACTTTGCCACCTTTTAAAAATGTTTATACTTATCCATTAAGTTAAAAAATACACACAGACATTTTGATAACATTAAGCAGTTATACAGTTGTGCTTGAAACTTTGTGAACCCTTTAGATATATTTCTGCATAAATTTGACCTAAAACTTCATCAGATTTTCAGAAGTCCTAATAGTAGAGAACCTTTAAAAAAAGACACAAAATATTACAATTGGTCATTTATTTATTGAAGAAAATGAACCAATATTACATATCTGTGAGTGGCAAAAGTATGTGAACCTCTAGGATTAGCAGATCATTTAAAGGTGAAATTAAAGTCAGATATTTTTAAACAATGGAATGGCGATCAGGTGAGTGACCGCCTTGTTTTATTTAAAGAGCAGGGATCTATCACAGTCTGATCTTCACAGCACATGTTTGTGAAAGTGTATCATGGCACGAACAAAGGAGATTTCTGAGGACCTCAGAAAAAGAGTTGTTGAAGCTCATCAGGCAGGAAAAGGTTACAAAACCATTTCTAAAAAGTTTGGACACCAAACCACAGTCAGACAGACTGTGTACAAATGGAGAAAATTCAAGACCATTGTTACGCTCCCTAAGAATGATTGATAATGTAATAATCTACAAGGTCACGAAGGAAACAATGGTAACTTCAAAGCAGCAAAAGGCCTGTCTCACAGTGGCTAATGCTAATGTTCATGAGTCCACCATCAGGAGAACACAGATCTTTTTCTACACAATTAAAAATTAAATTGACAATGTAAAAATTCAGTTTCAGCTAGTAAATATTTGATCTGACGAATTGAATTTGCACATGGGAAATTTAAAAGTCCACTAGTAAATACTACATTTTGGCTAGTCAAGATTGTTTTGACCACTAAGAAACTCAAATTTAATGCTTGATGAAGAGTTCTAAATACAGTGCCAGTTGCAAAAATGAGAGGAATCTTTAGATGATGTCTTCCTCTGTAACACCTGCATTTGCATTTCTTCTAAATTTACAGCAGTCTGAAATCCCCCTTCTGTACTCCTACAACAGCGCTTAGAAGACTTGTCATGATGTTCAGTCCAAACAAATCAAAGTGTCCCTTTTGAATATATAAGTTAATTAGCCGAGTGAGTGTATATGCATAATTTTATTGCTTACATGTTTGAAAACATGTTTGTAAGCATTGTATAAAATATAATTTAATACATATCAGCTTCTTACTGGGAAAATTATCAGTAGAGCGAGATTTTGTCGGTTTTTGAATCACTACCAATGCATGTAAATGAAGGAAAAGCACAGCCACGCCTCAAATCACTCTTATCTTCACCGCAAATTTGTTATGTGTTTTTTGAAATTGATCTTCATGTTTATCAAAGTGTCTTCCTTTGTGTGGAGAGTAAGTTTTATGGAAATAATGATGAGTTTTCTTTTGATTTAAACAGCTGAAAAGTTTGAGTGCCGATGAGTGCTGGCATCAAAAGGGGGTAAAATATATGAGGCATTATTTAAAAGATAAAACTTTTGTCAGTTATTATTCCTTGCAATTTTTATAAGGAGTTTGGCAAGATTTAAACAGCCTTCTATTTAATATATTAAGTTATTGCAAACCAACAAAGAATATGTTTTGAAGAGCCATGTGTTCCCAAACTTTAGACAGGCAGTGTATTTCCATACTGCACACCTCACTGCCTTTTGGCCAGTAATGTACAGTATGTGTGTGTTAGCATGTATTTGTCAGTGTATTTCTCTCCAACATTATTTCTCCCACCCCATTTCCCTCCAAGCATATAAAGACTGTGAGATTCTTGGCAGCCTTGTAATCCAGCACAAAGAGAATATGAGATTCCTTATGTTCAACATAATGCACATGATGTAGGCCTGTTTTTGCTGGTGTGTTCAGGCCCATTCCAGATGTAAGACGCGTACCTGTATATGATCCAGTACCTACATGCATCTGTGTCACCGCCCTGAAATAGAGCAGGTCTTGTTGTTGCGAGTGCGACATAGAAGGAAACTTTTATAGGCTGTGATCCACAAGGTGATCTAAGTGAGCAAAATATTATTCAAGTAATTAATAAATGATTTATTCTCCTCGGCCTGGTGACCATGTTTCCATACTGACTTCATGTTGTTTGGTGGAGACAGTGACGTCACTTTAAAAGTCACCTGTTGAGACCAACGTAAACACAGCCCAAACATAAACAGATCGTTTGTTAAATCCTTTTAATGTCAAGTAATAGTGGAAGCTTGTCTAGCGAGAGACTTTACTACAAATATCCTGTGCTAACTGCCATAAAGCTAGCATTTCACCTTAAATCCTTAAAGTGTTGGTTTGGCCAAAAATAATTTAAGGGAGACCTGAGAAGGTGGTAACACTGTCGACTAAAACTCTATTTTACCTTTCAAGCTTTTGCTTACACAAATGTCTGTCAAAATTCAAAGGGTTACCTTGTTACAGTCTGTCCCATAATGTTTGAAATAAGCATACATTTCACACATAAAATGAAACAAGAGAAACTGCTAGCATACATCTTATCAGTTAGAACAGGGGTCTGCAACTCAAATGTTAAGAAGAGCCATTTTGTCCTTTCAACAAAAATCAATCTGCCTTGGGAGCCACAACATTTTATGTCCATTTTATTGAAGTAATGTTTTACCATCTTGGCTGATAATATGTCTTAATATGTGCTAGCTAATGTCCTAGTATAGACAAAAAAAATAATATAAACGAAAACACAGAGTTTGCTTTGCTTTAAGCTTTAACTCAGCTATAGCCGCTTTTCTCGCATCTCTGGCAGGAAACTTTTCCTCAAAAGTAGAATTGTTTCTTGTAAAATGTCTCTCAATGTTTGATTTTTTTACAAGGCTAAAGTCAGACTCTCATTCACCAGCTTCTTGTTCAAATTTTCCCATTCCTTAAATGGTGCCTGAGGTGCCAAAATGTAAGTGTTGTATCATTTAAGGTGGAACAGGAAAATTCGAACAAGAAGCTGGCGAAAGAGAAGCTGACTTCAACTTTGTGACTTTATGGGTGAAGTTTCTCGTTGCAGATTAAACGTATCAGGAAACCAGTTGAGTGCTTATAAATGCAAATGAGTCCATTCAATTTCAAATTATCAAAGTTCATCTTAAATCTTTCTCTTTGCCTTTTTGGTACCTACTAGCTAGGTGAAATTCTTGTCTGTGTTGCTATGGTGACCAGCAGTCTGCACGTCAATCTTCAGGGTTAAAGGGTGAATTAGCAGATATTAACTCCAGCGTTTAAGATCGATTAAACTGTGCTAGAATGATCAGCAGGGTTTTGTTTTACTGCAAAAGACGATTATTTTATTTTTACCTAAAAATCTATTTCTGCTTTGGAGCCGCAACAGGGCAGTAAAAGAGCCGCATGTTGCCGACCCTTGAGTTAGAACATTTAACCTCAGTTCATATTTCAAGCTATAATCCACTTTCATACCTCAAAATCAGATTTTGTTACATGAACATGTCATGTTTCAAGTCTTCAAACTTCTGTCAGCTCAGGAGTGTGCTGGGCATGCACAGTACTTATATCATCATTGTAGCTTATTTCTGATTGGTGAAACTGGGGTTGTTACTACTCCTACCTCCCATTTCCCCAGTCATTTAGCCAAGACGTTTGGTGTCTGAAGTTTCCTTTCTTGCACAGCTAAAAACAGTAGAAGCAACAGCCATGAAGCCTGAATTTTGTTTATTTATGTCATGTAGGATCAGAAACCGCATAAGCAAGTCTTGTGGGGATACTTAACAACTCAGCATGGTTTGAGATGAGAATGATAATTCGGTGGAGTTTGCACCATGCTAATTGTTTGCTAAAAAGCTTCTTACTTGTTACTGGCCTCGTAGCTCATGAGGTTTCGTAACTCACATTAGCCTTGTAGCTCCAGTGCAACACAAAAGAAGCAAACTCCAGACACCAAACATGCCATGGATAATTGACCACATTCAGAGTAAGGGGGAAAATTGCGAAAAAAATTGGCTGAACCATCCATTCTACCTCAGTTCCTGTAGCATTTGTGTCAGTCTACTAGCTTTAAGCATGTAGAAATAATCAGTTTTTGTTCTAATCATATTAAATATTCTTTGTTTTGAGTATGTAAATATAATCGTAAGCAATCAAAATACATTCAAGTGATTATTAAACTGATTCTAAAAGATGCTGCTTTAAGAAGTAAAGTGGCCTTTACATCAAACCACTGGTCACCTCTTGAGGTCTAACAAACATGGCACCATGACATTGTTCCCTCTCCACCACGTCATTGTTTTTGCCATGTTCCGAAATTGAGCCTGAACAAACAGTGTCCACAACATAACGCAAGAGAAACAAGACAGCAATCGCAGCAATCGTTGATTTCTGATAAAGCTGGGTTTCCATTACATTGGGCAAAATATTGGTCAGCCATGGTCTTCTAGTAAAACAAGCTAAGCTATATGTGTCTGACCTTTTCACACCAGCATGTATGTTAAGCTGCTATGATACTTACTTCTTCAGTCTTATCACAGACTTACTCCATTGCTTCACTCTTACAAAAAGAACAACAGGTCTCATTTAACACTCACAGACTCTTGGGAGTATGAATTTTTGAAGCTGTTACCTAAAGAGAATTAACAAGCAAGACAAATGCAATAAAGTCTTTGTTGGCCGTGAGCTGTCAAGAGCTTCTACAGCTTTTCCATAAATAGTCTGCTCAATGCTAGTTTAGTCAACTGTAGTAAAACTGTTTTTATGTGGTGCGTCTGTGTTAGAAAATGCTTTACATGCTTGAGACACAAAAGTGTATTTCTACTAATACAGCCACGTCTGTAGTCCTAAAATAGGCTTTTGTCTACCATGGAAAGTCAATAGAAGTGTATAGTTTGTCATATACAGTCCTGTGCAAGTCAAAGACAGTTATTTTAAATCCTTAAGCTGTTTTAGATGTACATGAGAATAGAAATTCACAGGGTGGCTGAGGTGTATCTGAGTAGTGGCTTGCGTGAATGTTAGTGTCTCTTTGTAGGGAATATAATGTCAGTGACACTTGGGAACAGTGCTTGTTGGGAGGATGTAGCTGTAACTCAGTTTTAATATTGGAAGGATGGAAGAGTTAAAGAGGCAGTAGCGTGCACAAAAAGTAGCAGACAAACGTAATAGTGATAGATTTGATACTATACTTAGTGTTGAAGGATTTAGTGTATTTTTGTATAACATATGTTTTGTACTTTTTTCTGATACCAAAAAATGAATAACTTGTCCTTAATGGCCATTTTGACTGGGAACTGAATAAACAAAAGGGTGATCTCTGGCTTTTGCACAATGTGCTGTTTCAACTCACCGCTCAAAAATGCCTAAAATGTAATTTGTCCACTGTTTATTGGTTGTATATGATATATTCCAGTATGTGAAAACCTGTTAAGACTGATGGAGATCTAACCCTTTGCTAACTATCCCCACTGCACTGCCTTAAATGGGAATCACATAGCAACAGGCCATGTTTTCTGTGTTTTTCTGATTAATACCAGATTGTGTTGCATTGGCGCTTGTCCAATTCCCATCCAGGGATTACTTATTCTTGCCATGTTGAACACACATTAGAGCATGGTATGACCTGTTACCTTATTTTAGACACATCTCTCTGTTTAACAAAGGCCAAATCCCCCCTGAGCCTACGCCAGTTAGAACTGCAAGCCAAAAAGTCTACGAGAGAATTGGAACGTACACAAACGAAAGTGCTTTGCTTGTATAGAACTTTGTCCTATGGTTTAAATTTAGACAGAATTCATGAAGAGCTTTTAGAAATTATCCACTTCACACCAAACGGTTAGCTAAATCATTTTCTTTTGAATGATTGTCTCTTAAGCTACATTTATGGTTAACTAAATTTATTCAACATTCACAAGTGTCTTTCACTTTGAGTCTTAAGTTAGCTAATTTACATTACCCACTTTGAGCCATGAAGAAAAAACTGGAGTTTACTCCCGCTTTGATGCACAAAAGGTCTCTACTCTTCTGGGAAGACTTTACACTAGATGCTGGAACATTACTGTGAGGATTTGGTTGAATTCAGCCAGAAGAGCATTAGTGAGGTCAGGAACAGATGTTGGATGATGATTTCTGGATCACTAACATCACTTCAGCTCATCCCAAAGGTATTGGATGGTGCTCCATCACTCCATAGAATGTAGTTCCACTGCTCCGCAGCCCCATAATGGGGGGGCTTTATACCCGAATCTTGGCGTTGGGCATGTTGAATGTAGGTTCGTGTGCAGCTGCTCCAGAGTGTCCCATTCTAAAAAGCTTTTCTGTGGAAATTATACGAGCTGTGTGCACAGTTGAACATAGCAGAATTTACTAATTAGAAGGGCGTCTGGATACTTTTGGACATACAGTGATAGTGTCGTGCTGTGCTTTTTTAATAATTTGGATTCAGGTATTATGAACTATCAGGTAACCACTAGGAAGGTCTAGTGAAATCCGTAATTTGTATGCTTTCTAAATGAGCAAAATGAAACACAGCAAACAGACTTGAATTGCAGTACATTTTAATGGGGAAACCGAATAAAACTTGTCCTTCATCTGTTCTGCATGGCCTATATAACTATATACAGTCTAATAATGTGTCTAACAATTCCCGTCTCCACCCTGTTTAATCTGTGTTATCTGCCAAATTTTAATAGTTAATTAGTTTTTATTCAGTTATATTGGCTGCAAAATTGAAAAAGAATTGTTTTAGTCTTAAGTGCGTCCTGACTTTGCCTTGATTACAGCTTCCATTCTCTTTGGGACACTTGCTTTCAGTTATGCAAAGAAATCTGCAGGGATATTTTTCCACACCTTCAGTTCAGTCTTAGAAGTTGGTTGCATTTTCTGTTTCTCACAATCTAAGTAATCCGAACTGCAAATTTAGACTCATCAGTCTTTAAAACTTTACTCCTCATCTCACATGTCCAGTTTTGTTGATCTAATGCAAATTTTCCTTTTTTCATTGTTTGGAATCCTTTATTTGAGAGTTATGATGATGGCAGACAAATACTAATAAGGTTAAAAAGGTATCATAAAAACAATTCATCAAATTTACCCACTAAATACAGTGCTGATGTGCATTATGAAAGCAGCCTCTGGTGTTGAATTCTCTCATTTGGTGTGGACCATTGTTAATTCCCACCAGCAGTGAACTCAATCAGGTCCCCGGTTTAGTTGTTTGGTGCAGACCTGATAATAGGTGCAGTGTTCACATGTTAAAACGAATCAAACTAAAGAAAAGGTTTGACAAGTCCACATCAAATAAGGTGAGTGTGACAGCGATCTCAGTATAGCAGTAAGAGATGTTAAAACTGAAATTCAGACTGTGACCCAGTGCATTAGTCCATGTTTCGTAATAAAAACATTTTTACCGGATCAGTGAGCTCCAACTCCTCTCACTGAACACAAACTAACAAAGATTTTGCTGTTTGACAAATGTCCAGGCCCCCAGCTGAAATTGATATTTTGATTGGTTCTGCTGTTGAGTTTGACTCTCTCTGTTTGTGTCTATTGTTTAGCGCTCCGTGTAGCTTAATTACTTTATAATGTAAGGGTCATGAAAATGGTGGGCCGTCACCCCATTACTTTGAAAAGTGGTGGGTCAAATGCCCCCTGGCCCCCGTTGTTCCAGTGGCCCTGGAAGGAAAGCAAACATTTTGTCGCAATACTAAACTAAAATTTTTTTTTCCATTAAAACAAAACTGAGTGCTCCTCAGTCTTAGCGTTATGGTAGCGTTAATGTTAGATGACATAGCTCCAGTATTGGAGTAGTTAATCAAAAATTAATCAATTCAAGTTACTAACTACGTCTCTCAACACTGAATGGGATTAAATTACTTACTACTTTCTTGAAAGTAATCTCAGTGAGTTCACTTGCCCAGATACCTGCAGTGTAGGTGGTTACGTCAAGTGGTAGCCCAGAGCCTCATTTATGTCTCTCCAGGGGGTCCCTTTTCTGTCTTTTGCCTAGAGTAGAATCACTAGATTCTAATATTCTGAATGGTTCTAATATGATACTAATATTCTGTAGGTTTCAAGCAGTTTGTAGGATGTTGCAAAAATTAAGCATTGTTTTGTGATGAATGGAGTTGTAGATGATTCCATAATGATTAAGAAAGTTGTATAGCAAAAAGCAGATCTCACCAGTTTTATCCACATAGGGTCAGCGTGGCTACAGATTTTCATTCCCACCAAGAAGGAGCACACCTCACAAAATCAGCTGTTTGAAGACAGACCAACTGATAAAACTGGTGGAATCAGGTAGCTTTTGCTTGATTGGAAAGGAAACCTGTAGCTACACTGGCCCTTCATGAATATGATTGGTAACTGCTGGCGTATTATAGTAAATAGATTGTTTGAGTTCATTATTTGATCATATTTACTATTTTTGATCATGACATACTTTTTTCCCCAAAAAATCCTTCAAACTGTGAATAAACCATCTGTTCATATGGTGTCCAGTTTATTGCATTCCTCTAAACTTTTAAAAGGTAGTATATGTAACACGTACCCCTGTTATATGCTTGTGTTGTATTTATTCTTGCTTGTAATGTTTTGTATGTATTGTTTTTATTGTTCTATTTGTTTCCTCATAATGAAATTTGCTTACCATTACAGGAAATTCAGAAAGTAGATCATCTGTCAGATTAGATTCATAAAATTGTGAGTATCTTTAAATAAAGGAACATTTTAAATTTATGTCAACTTCAAATCACTTAGTATGTTTACATGTACATATTGAATCAGAGGTAGAAAGCTAACAAGCTATTTGTGCTATTAAGACAGCGTCTTGCTGTTTTTAGAAAGTTAAAGAGTTTTAACACCAGTAAACATACTTTGACCTGGTCTAAGTCATTAATTGAGATTATTCTGACATTTAAAATTGTATCATGGTATGGAGACACAAACCAGGCTAGTAAGATCATAGGAGATAATCTTTCAGCATTCCTGATCCTGTTTGAGAAAATGGTTTCAAAAAGTCTTTATTCCATTAGCTGTGGCAGTTCTTATTAAGTCTTGGTTTTACTGAATTCCTTAGAGAGAGAATTCGCCTATGTACATTTATCTGTGTGTGAATCTGTGATGTGTTTTGTTTGTGTAATTGTATATTGTTCTGTAATTATGTCTTTTTTCCCTCCATGTTTGCAATGAGCATGTTGTTGCTGCTTTTATACATATTAAAGGTTGAACTGCATTTCACTATATTTTTATTCTGTTTTGTGTATAATGTAACGTCTCCAGATGCCATACTTTATTGTCCATTTCATTTACATCAGTTTTATGTAAATTAAATGAAGTACTCTATTCTATTCTATTCTATTCTATATTTATAATGTACATACAAACAGAATTTACAATTTAATAGTGCAAAGAGTTACAAAAGGAATATTATATTATTTATAAGTAGTACAGTGTATGAGAGTATTAAGTGCTAAAGGGGTTTCTTTTAAAAATAGTGCATATACGTTTCAACGTCCTTTTTGATCATGTAAAATTTAAGGGTAATTTTCAGTTATGGATATAGAATTTTGCCCAAAATAACAATACATTCATAACAAAGTCCTCATTGGCAGTTCATTATTGTACTTGAAAGCAAAACATAGTACACAACACCAGATACATAAAAAAAATATTCATATAACAGTGTACATATACATAAATGTGCTAGGGGGATACACATAACAACACAAAAACACTGAAGTACGCTCTTTAGCAGTTTTTACAGGTTTCCAAAGGTAACAGGTCTTTTACCTGAGAATTTACACCTATGAATATAAAAGTTTGCCTTTAAAAGTGTAAGATTTATCATGTATTCATGTGTACATTTATCTCTGTGAATTTCCAAAAGACGAAATAATGCGTTTCCGCAATAAACACATAAAATACTTTTGATCGATATTGTGAACGACAAAAGTCCTGAGGTTTCGATAGGCAGTTTAGTTTGCTCTACTCGGCGCGCCGTAGAAACGTCATCAACACGCGCCTCTTGTCTTGACATTCGCAGCCTCCATGCTGGATGTTTTCGTTCGTGTCCGTTAATGTCCTTTTATAGATCTTACCGACTTTACCGTAAGCAGCACGGTAAGTCTGTCCAGTTTACAGCGTTTACGAGCGTATTAGTGCTCATATACTGTGATAATAGCCGAGTTTGTTAGCTAGTTAAGAGCAGCGCCGAGCCCGGGTTGTTGACCGAGCTGTCGGTCAGATTTCTAAGGTGAGTCACTCAGTCCGAGTCTGAACAGAAGAGTCAGAGGGAGAGAGGGTTTAAGCTATTGCTCACATTCCTCTGTGTCTAAACCACATGCAGACACTTACTGCAACTTTAAATCTGTAAACCAGCTCAAGTAGGTGATTACTGGCTAATAGTGATGGAAGCAGAGTAAGAGTAGATGCCAAAAACAGCTTAAAGCAAACAAAGTGTCACACCCCTACCTAACGTTGAATACTGAGTTCCCTATAACTGCAGTGAACATATTAATACACACATCCAACATCTGTCACTATAAAAGATTGTCAGACACTATTCTTAACTTTTTGAGATTCTTCTGGTCTAAAATGCCTGTAAAGATAAATCTCGAAGTAAGAGATGTGATCAGTAAAGCAGACCATGTGCTGAACAGAACAGAATGAAGAAAGAAAATTGCAAAAGGAGAATCAGTAATAGAATGTGAATGACTAAAGTGGAACTGGCTTAAAAGCTGATTAATTAGGAAAATATACTTGACTATGAATAGTATCATTTGACAATACCCAAATGCATCCCATTTTTACTGTCATACACATAACTGAGGAAATGTGTCTAGTTATTACCCACATTCGGTGTGAAGCTGTTAGATTTAAGCATGAATATGTGAATTTCAGGGCATTGGAAGTCTTAAACATGTCCTTAAAACAAGCATCGGTCCATGCAAAATGGGTTATTGGTCGAGTGATTGGAACCAAGATGAGGAAGACGGCGAAAGTTCGGGTTACTAGACTTGTCCTGGATCCATATTTACTTAAGGTATGGAAAAGCTTTGCAAACTGAGAATGTATTGGGGAAGTGTTTTGCAGTTGCACCTGATAACACGCCCAAATGATCTGTCCCAGAAGCAGATATTGAAAGTTCATCTTACCTGAAATAATGAAGTAAAAATTCAGATTGATATGCACTCTATATAAGGTAATAATTGAGCTACAGTGATGTTGTGAAACTCGCTCCAGGTGAATGTACTACCAAAACAGGATCTTGTATTAGCAAACAGTATTTAGCATGGATTTAAACCATTTTGTTTTGTGGTGTTTTCAGAATTACTAAATTACTAGCCAAATGATCTAGATCGGAGTGGCCATAATATGTTCTCATAATCTTTTTCTTACTTTTCTCAGTACTACAACAAAAGGAAGACATACTTCGCACATGATGCCTTGCAGCAGTGCACTGTTGGGGACATTGTGTTGTTGAAGGCTTTACCAGAGAGCAGATCCAAACATGTCAAGCATGAACTGGCTGAGATAGTATTCAAAGTCGGGGCAGTGGTTGACCCCCTGACTGGCAAGAAGGTTGCCGGAGGGCACTTTCTGGAGCCCCTTACAGAGTCCACAGAAAACACAGAGGCATCTTTAACTGAAAAGTTAGAACAGCTGAACATTTCTGCGTCTCCTTCACCCTCTCCTTCATCTCCAGCCTCTGCATCTCCTTCGTCTCCAGCTTCTGCATCATAGTCTTGTTTTTTGTATGAATGTACCTGTATGTTCTTGTTGTCATGCAGATAAAAATGAAGTCTATTACACTTGTATTTGTGTGGCAAGATGAGCTTGTTTTGTAGATGTTTCTTTAATTGAGTATCTTGAGTTACACTACATTATATTGTTCATGCCTCCTCAGAAAGCACTGGGGTATACCCGAAACTATAATCTGACTTGCCTAACATAACAATACATGTTTCCTCCATGCCCTCTTTATATAATTTAAAGAGGACACTATTCATATTTCATGTGACATATTTCTGATCATAGCTGTTTTAGTTAGCTCTTCAGTCTAATGAGTGTTAGGCTAAACCAGTGGTCACAAGCCCTAGTCCTGGACCTTGAGTTCTAAACACCCAACCTGCTCCAGCTAATTAACTTGGCTGGATCAGCATGTTCAAACTCTGGAACTCATTGCTAGGAGGCAGATCTCCAGGAGGGTTGGTAACCACTGGGCTAGAGGAATAAAACTGTATATACATATAAATGTAAGCATTAAAATTCTTTAAAAACAGAAGTCGTGAGAATTAAGCAAAGCAGCATCATTTGGTAAAAGAGGATCGTGTCATGTCAAGGACAGTCCATTTCATATGCATCACCCGATGGGAGGTACTCCTTATACTACACACACATACAGACTCAACAGTTGTCTGTCTTGCATTTAACCTACCTTTACTTTTATGGGTTCATGTTCAATTAACATCAAACAAAATTAGTCACTTTCTGTCAAAATTACTAACATATTCAAAAACTACTGTAACCGAGTCTCTTTGATGAAACAACCAAACAGTATAGAACCTAAACCGTCTTATCCTTAGATTACAATATACATCAATAATATTTAGTATTCAGGCAGAGCTAAAGGAAGAGGTATACTTTATATTCCTTAAAAACTTTAAGCAATTCTCAGATGCAATCATATTAATGCTCGGCCATTATAAAGTGCCACAAATGGTTTTCAGAGTGATACCATAGAACTGGTTCTCAAACTGGTCCTCGGACCGCCAGATGGTTCACATTTTTGCTCAACCCAACCCACAACGTACAGGGGCAGAGTAAAATGGTGGACAACCTGTGGGTCCCTGAGGAACAGTTTGATCACCACCACCACAGAAGAGCCACTTTTAAAAGTTTAAAAAACCTTTACATTATGTGGAGTTTCTTTGAAACATTAAAGAACACATCTCATTAACAAAAATGGTTCTCCAAAGAGTCATTTATTAATATGTCCTTTAAGGAACCAACAGTGGTCCTTCTATGGCATCAAACAAAGAACGCTTTGTGGCAGCGTTTTTCCTTTAGGAGTGAAGGTCAAACCAACACTGTTATGATGTACTTTATGAATGCAATTCTATTTGTTTGCGCAACATCAAAAACAAGTTACCAAAGTGTTAAGTGATGCTGTGTAAAGCTTATAAGTGGTCAAAATCTGCATAAGAGAAAATATATATGCCCTTTTATGCACAACAGCTTTACATAACTTACATTTTCAAAATTATATAAAATCCTCAATAACACTTCATTGGCAGAGTTAACAATAAAAAGCCAATTCTGAACTATTACATACAGTACATCAAAAGTATTTGCTGTATTTACTTGAGCTCCATACACATCACTAAACATTTTTGATTCCAATCAAAATACTGCAGCAGTTTATCCTTGTTGTCCTTGACTGTTGTTCGGATCCCTTCATGGCACAGTAAAGAGTACTGAGCGGTTAGTGGTGGCCTGAGTCAACTGTCCTCTGAATGTGAGACACGTCTAGTACTGGCATTAAGAGCTGGAAAGCATCCTGGATATATGATGCACTGTTGGAAGCCTGAGAGTAAAAAAAACAGAGAAAAACTGTAACCATTTAACCTGAATACCATTGTTTAAAAATTAAACTGCAAATCTGTCCTTTAAATTTACAGGGTCAGTTTTCCAGACTCAGAATAAGCTTAAGCCTAGACTAAAATCGATTTCTAATGGTAATTCACCACTGGCTTCTATAAGACTAGGCTTAATCCATGCCCAGGAAACCAGCCAATGTTTATGTGTAAATGTTCAAGGACGTATATGTCAAATTCAACTTTGTGGAACAAACCTCCAGGAAAACTCCAGTGATTAGTGGATTAAGGACTTCTCCCTTTTCATTTGACTGCAAAGGAAAGATCATTTCTTTATTTACATTTTAGGATGAGTCAAGAAAATAAATTCATTATCATTTACTGACACGAGCTATAAAAGAATGTACGAATATCTGAATATAAATGTATGAAACACGCATGGAACACAGGAGGGGGCTCGGCTCTCTTACCCCAATTGTAGTTAAACAAGCTGTGAACTTTTTGGATAGTAGTGATATTTCCTTGCAGAGAACAATTGTGATTCTGAAAAGAAGCATAAACACTTATAGTTGTGTAATTACTAAACTTAAATAAAGGTCTAGCTGTTTGTTGGAAGGGACTTACTGTGAAAGGACTTTGGCTTGTTCCAGGGCAGTGACCTCTACAGTGTTGGAGTGAAGCAGCATCTCTGCCACCTTGTGGAACTGCTCGATGGATCTGGCTGTGAGCTCAGCCAGGCTTGTGATAGCAGATGAGTGAGCAGCCTGTTGAGGAAAAATAGAATTTTTCTTTTTTACTATTTAGTATAACAAAGTGTTGATATTTTGGGCATGTTGAGAAGGTTTTCCTAAAGTAGACATTCTGTTAGCTCATTAAATTGACAGAAACATCAAGCAATCAAAATAAAAGTAGGCAGTCAAAACAATGGCTTGAACAACTGTTGTAATGATCACTGACACACAACAAAAAATGAATGCAAATTTAAGTAACAGACAACTAACAGTGAGCATTAGCCTGCTGCAGGGGCTCATCTGTTTAAGAATTTAAGCACTGTTTAATAAAAATAAACTGACAAAAAAAATCATCACATTTCACAACATTTTCTCTATATTTGACAGACCTAATTGGCCTCCCGCCAACTAGGTCTCCATCACAATACCTTATACCCAAACTTGACCACCATCCCCCTGGTGTGCTGTAGGTCCTTCTCTAAGCCTTGAGGACCACCTGACTGTCCTGCACATTTCAGGGCTCAACATTGCTCTCAACACACCTCATACAACTAAAGGACTAAAATAAAATGATATAATGAACAAATTATCCCAGTTACCCAAAAGCATCTTAGTGTTAAGATCATCTTAACTGGTAGGAGTGTTGGAGAGAGTGTTCACTGTGGTGCTCGCTCTATCACTTCAAAATCATCTTTGTGCTAAGACGCTTTTCGGAAATCCAGCCCTGATTAGTTAGATCAGGTGTGCATGGAGCAAGGAAAACAATAAAATATGCAGATCATTGAGCTTCTAGGACAAGGGCTGGGAATCACTGGTCTAGACTACCAAGAATGAAATAATAAAATACCGGTAAGATATGTGCCTAGTTAGAGATGTCTGAACATTACATGTACATCCTTTACCTCCACTGTGCATTTGGTCTCTGCTTCCTCCTGCTCATTGCCCTCATCTTCCTCTTTATTGGTTTCAGTTAGCAGCTTCATGTCTATGACGCGGCTGAATGCGTTCTTCCTGGCCTGAGGAAAAATCATACAGTATGAGTGTGAGATGTTTTAGCTTCAAACTTATTAATAGTACCTATATCAAAACAGGATAAAAACGTACCTTGCAAAGCTTCTCAGCTGTTGACGATATGTGGAGCTTCTCTAGAGCTTCTGTCAGTTCCTTTTGAAAGTTTTCACCATCATCCTCTAAAAGAACAAAGATATTTGAATATATTTTGAAAATAATGAAAATAATAAGCAATGTAAAAACTGTGAAGCTGGTTAGGTCACTATATAAATGTAAAAATACACTTCATATTGTCATTTGTACTCACAGTACCTATTTTAGCTTTTACCTTTTGCATCATCCACCTCCTCATCATCAAACTCCATGAGGGAGAAGGACTCTTTGATCTGCTCCAGCTCCTCTCTCAGCTGGACCAACTCATCACCAGACAGAGTGAGAAGCACAGACTTCACCTGCACACAGACATAACAGAAAACCTGTCAGTGGCCTTCACTGCACAGAAATAGTAAAATAAAGAATTTAGCAGGGGATAGTTTTCTATTAAAAAATACAAATGCTTCTTAGCTGTAATTATATTAGAATGATAAACTTGCTATTACCATTATCCGGATAGTATGTAACCTACAGGACATAAGTCTTTAAGCTATTATAAAAGCTTTAATGCTTGCTATTAAGCATTATTGTGTGTAAAAACTACATATTTGAAACTATGAATGCATTGCTTAAATTCATGTGGTGTATCAACTCAGTCAAACATCATTTGAAAAGATGCTGTAAAAAACATAATGGTTTAAACTATAATGGACATGGATGGAGGGGCCATTCCACAGACTTTCAGACTGTGTCTCTACCTTTGCTTCACTCTCTTTGGACAGGATCTCCAGAGCCTCCAGGTGGGACAGGCCCTGGAACTCATCGAACAACATCCCATAATGAGCCACCTTCTGTGTTTCCGAGGTAACATTCTCAGTCTTCTGCTGTTCCTCTCGTTCCTTTGCCTCCCTTAAAACCTTTGATGAGCAAGAAACACATACGCAAAGAAAAAGTCATTTTTACATAACTTCATGCATTTTTCATATTTTCAAGCATTTACCATTAATCTTTTATCATTTATCATTAACACACAGTAATGCATCAACCTGATACTCTGAAACAAATTTAAGACTCATTTTATTTGGTGTCAACTAGAATATCACTAATAACGCACAGATAATAACAGATTTTTTGTGGCTGCAGCATCAGTGAGATTCATTAAAGTCTATAATGCTTATGACAACAATAGTGAGTCCAGCTATTAAAGTCCCACCAAGTACTGACAACACACCTGTGAGAGTGTGGAGGTTCTGTTCATCAGTCCTTTAGTTTTTTTGAAGCCAGGGTCTCCCTCAGCTATCACATCCATCGTCTTCTTTCCAATAAACTCTAAAGCATCCAGACCACCACTTATTACAGTTTTACCCTGGCCAACAAGAAAAAGGTAGACAAAATGAGTAAGACAGCACTGTGGACGAATACACTTCAAAAGCTTCCACTACCAAACCAATACAGCAAAAGCATGGAAAAGCTATTAGGCTGGTGTATCAACATATATGTATGAAAGGACAGAATATGTACCGTATTCTGAACCATACTGGAGATGGACGAGAGCATCCCCATACTGCTGGAGGACAGCATTCCCATTGTGTATCCCTCTTCCTCTGCCTTTTCTGCTTCCCCGCTGGATGGAGCTAAAGTGAGACAGCAGAATTTCCCCATTTACACTACATCTTCTGTAAGAAACTTATAGCTTAAGCTCAACAAGGTTTATCTCTTTTATCTCACAGTTTATCATTGGCGATCATAAAAGCATAGTGCTTTTATATTATATCTATATTTGTATTAATGTATATTAATTTTCTATTAGTTATTTCTCACTCATAGCTCACTGAAGAAGTTCTGTTGAAAATGCAGATTTTACATTTTCAATCATTACCACAATCGTGTTCTTAGGTATAAGAGGACATATTTTATTACGAGTTGTGCAGAGTGTTGTGTTGCAGATGAAAACAGAGCCGGTACACTTCTGCCATGTTTTTGTCATCTGCTGACATTCTAACAAACAAAAGTGCAGATTTGAATCTGTTAATATGGAAAGTAAATTGAATGTAAATGCAAGTCTTTATGTAACTATGTAATTAACTGTGTGAATATATAACCACACAGAAATAACTATTATGTAAATCGACTGTATGCAAAACCAAAATAATAACTCTAGACTGCTAAGAATCCAAAAACCTGCTGATCTACTTTCTAGACATTTACTTTAAGATTCTCAGTAACAAATCAACAGTTGTGCACGACATTTGCATAGCTAACAGTGGAAAGGTACAATACCATCTGTTTTCTCTTCCTGCTCCACTTGAGCAGAGAGCTCCTGGGGGCTGGGGATTCCTAATGATGTCTCAGCCTTCTCGATGACCTGAGACAATCCTTGGCCTGGGTCAGAACACAAACAAATGTTTTTGTGAGCAAAGTCATTGGTCTTTCTTCAGTCCAGCTTACAGAAGTGGAGTGTTTAAGAAACTAAATAAGTGCGAGTTAACTATGAAAAAACTTGCCTACTGTGGCCACAGTTGCTGTGGCAGTAGATAGAATGGACTTTCCCCAGCTCCCCCAGGAACCCCAGCCACCTTGTGAAACAGTCGTCTGCATAGAGGCCTGAACAGAAGATAGAAAACGGAATAACAGCAATTCTGTGATTGCCACATCCTTTGGTTTTTCATAACTATACACATCAGCCAGTGTCAGCTGTAACCGGAGTTCAATCAAGAAATATGCTGATTATTTTTACAACTGAGTCCCAAACAATAAAAAATAAATTCAAAATATGCACTGTCATCATCCAAACAGCCTAGTAATCACTGCTGTTTCACTCAGAAGATCAATTTTAATGGATTCTTTGTTTTTCAAGGAATCATGACAGCCCTTGTAACTGTTCCAACTGTCAAGTTCCAAGCAGTGAACCACCAAGCTGCTTAAGGTTTTTCTCTCAGTAGCTGTCATTCCCAGTAGTGAACTTAAAACATTAGTGACTAATATAAGATCAAAACCTTTATTAACACTGTGCTGATTTAAAATGTGCAGGCATATCCTTTGGCCTTTTGGCTTAGTCTAAAGCTAAACTTGCATAAAACAAATAACAACAGAAGAAAGAGGCTTGCCTTTGCTGCATCTTCTTCTGGGGTGGGTGTCTCTGGAGTTTCTTTAGGTTTAGGTTTGTTCTCTGGTCTCCTCCTTGTTTTGCGGGTAGGGACTACATCTGTGGAGCTGTCGCTCTGAGAGTCAGCAGAGGAATCACCCTGTGATGGTGCTTTGGGGACTTGACCCTCTACTTTTTCCGCTGGGTCATTTACTGGGCTTTCGTTGTTTGACATCTTAGAACATACCAACCTCTAATGGACAGAGAAAGCATAGTGTACCTTATTAATCCAAAAGAAATTGTAATAAATTTAATATCTACTAAATATGTATCCATATTGTACAGCACAACATGTATCATGTGTACACAGCATATATTATACTGTGATATGTACTAAGTATAGTATATACTATATGCTCATGCAGTATACAGCAGGGCTGCCCAAATTGTGGCCGGCAGGCCAAAGCTGGCCCATGAGGGTGTTTATTTTGGTCCCCCAGAAAGTTACCATAACCCCCACCACCTCAGCCAATGAGAGAACAGACACTCTATACTATATATATCTTAGGAAATTCTTAAAGTTTCCTTTAAAAATGTATTTTAAGTGTTTTAATAACAAAATGTGGTGTAACATTTTAAAATGTTTCAACTTTTTGGCCCTCAGCCCAACACAAACCTCGCGCTTTGGCCGCCCAAGAAAAAAGTTTGGGCACCCCAAACTTACAGTACATACATGGTACATGTAGTATACAGTAAATATAAGTTCTATATAGAACCATTCCATGCTTAAATGGTTCTTTGCATGGTGAAATGGTACTTCAGATTGATGGAATATGTTTTGTTTTTGGTTCTATATAGAATCTTTTTGAAAATGCTTCTATATAGCACTAAAAAGGGTTCTTTTATTGTTATGATGTCGAGCTTGTATTAATAGAAGAACTCTTTTTGGTGCTATATAGAACCATATCCAACACACTCTATATCAATCTGAAAAACCATTTCATCATGCAAATAACCATTTAAGCATGAAATGTGTCTATATAGAACTCTGGGTTCTAAATAGAACCATTTCCTTTACTAAAGAACCCCTGAAGAATCATATTTTTAAGGGTGCAGTTCATCAAGCACAGCGTTACACTAAACCTTATTATCTGGTGAATCACTCTCAGACTCAGATTGCAAAGGAGCTTCAATGCCGTTCATTTGTGTTGAAATGTCTGAAAGAGTCTGCTGAGTGGCGAGTAGAGGACAGTCAGGAGTCTCAACACAGGTCTGACTACATAAGCTGTGGATTTGGATGTGAGCAGCTGGAGACACAGTCCAGTAATCACAGCGCGGACATACAATTATAAGGCCACATCTGGTTACAGCTGCCTAGGATCGCTTATCAAATGCGGTTTTGTGACTGAATGCTCACCAGAGCAGGCGGCTCGGTGATCTGAAACTGTAATTACTCAGCTGTATGAGGTTATACACATAATAATAAACACGAGTCTGTCTTATGAAACTGCTGTCAAACCAACAGTCAACACCGCGAAACGGACTTTATTCGTCGATCTCGAGCTTACCGTCTGTTTTAATGTAGCAGTAACCGCACAAATACTCTGAGACCAGCCGAACAGTAAAGACAGATCTAAAATCAAACCTATTAATCCCTCTGTTTGTCCACAGTCAGGCGATCCTCGCGAGCCACGTCACTGGACTTTCTGTCCCGATGCCTGTGATGCGATTTGTTTTTCCTAGTTTATCTTTTCTTTTACTGTAAGAAGCGAAGCCCACCGAGATCCCCAGTGCGCCACCTGCTGGTTTGGAGTACCTTCACACAGCAGCAGCCACAGAAGCCCCACGAGAACAGAATGAACACAGTTTACTGACACGTTTTTTCCAGTACGAAGAAAAAATTAACAGTCATGGCGAACTCCAACTCTCTGTTGCTTTTAAATTTAAATGCTTTTGATTTGGGGAAACCGAAGAATTCTCGTCTTTGTGCTCATGCGAGTCTTTTTTGGAAGCATTTGCAAACAGTGTACGGTGAAGCCTAACAGTGGAAACGTACTGCCAGTTCAGTCTTTATGTTTAGAACTGTTTTATCAAAGGGGAATTCCACCATTTTTTCAAAAACTCTTTATCGCAAAACTATCATGAAACAATGCCTCAGACATAACGCAGCATCTATCTAACCACTTCATGTAATTACTTTCTGTGAAGGATCTTATATAGGTGGATGTTCGGTTCCTGTCACCACCAGGAACGAGACATCCAAATATAAAAGATCATAATAATTCTGACTCTGCAGGTTTCTCTAGAACAGAGCATTGCACTCCAGACAGCTCTGAATGACTTTGTTTACATCTCAACCATTTAATTATGCCGAATTTTGAAACGTTTGAAATTTGAAAAATCAGTGGCGTTCCCCTTTGATTGTTAGATACTCTTTCTTGGCTAAAACAAGCAACTTCACTCACAAACTTCTACACTTTAACTAAGTTACAAAGCAAATATAAACCAGGACACGCCCCTCGGCTCGCCTAAGAAGCTGTTTGGGCGGCGCAGAATAGTCGAATGTTTTCGGCTCCGCTGATTGGTGGAGCGAGTCGCTCCTCGATAAGCTTCGACGTCTTTTTGTTTTTTTTTTCTCTCTCACGCAGAGTCAGACACGAAAATGGCTGAAGAGGAGAGCGAGCAAACTTCTCCCGGAATCCTTCAAGAGATTTTCACTTCGCCTCTGAATCTGAGCTTGCTGTGCCTCTGTCTGTTTCTCTTGTACAAGATACTTCGAGGAGATAAACCCGCGGACGTGGGCGAGGTCGAGGAGCCGTTGCCCAAACTGAAGAAGAGAGACTTCACTCTGGAGGAGCTGAAACCGTACGATGGAGTGACGAACCCCAGAATCCTCATGGCTGTCAACGGAAAAGTCTTCGATGTAACGAGAGGAAAGAAGTTCTACGGACCAGGTAAAACAGCTCAAAACACTGAGTGTTCAGAGGCTTCCTCTGACTCGCGGGCTTCAAAGTCATCTGTGAACTGTAAAATATGCACTGTAATAGGTTTGTCCCATTGACGGAGGGATAATAGGGTTAGGTTAAGGGAAAAGGCGGGCCGCGCTTTAGCTGCATGTGTCTGTGTACTTCTGCACAGGCTTTGTCGTTTTCGTGCACTTCTTCTATGCCCAGCACACATTTCTCCATGTAATTTCGGCCACACCCCTTGTTTCCTTCCTTGTCCAGTGGCACCTCCTGAAATATTCAGCAACTTTAACCCTTAACCTAGTACTTAGCAGCTTGTGCTTCAGATGAAAGTCTGCCTAGATAACGATACAGACAGTTTAGGTCTGATACGATTTTCGATTCTGAGGTCAATTTTTGATATTTTGTCTGTTAACAACGTGTTGATTCTGTTATAAGACAGTACTGTGCAAAAGTTAGACAGCACCCCATTTACTTAATTCCCAGTCAAAATGGCAATTAAGTTCAAGTTCTTTATTTTTCTGAAGAGATTAGATACAGGATACACTTGCATTAGGAAGGGGAAATCAAAGGAAGATAAATGGGAAAATACAGGAGTTTTCAAAACTGGAGTTTATAAAATTAACAGACATGGAGAAAATGGGACTCCTAACAGCCATGCAAACCTGGTAGACCAACAAAACTGTCACCATCAGATAAACAACACTTAAAGGTTTCAACTCTGAAAGGGAGGAGAAATTCAAGCTCCACTCTTACTTCAGATCTGAAAAATCCACAGGTGTTTCTGTCCATCCTTCCACTGTGAGAAGACAGCTCAACACTATGAGTCTGAAAGGATGCGTAGCTGTAAAGAAGCTGTTGCTGAGGAAGAAAAAATAGACGAAACAGAAGAAAATAGACAAATAGAGTTCTCAGGACAGTGGACTAGACCTCAACGTCACTGAATGTGTTTGGGATTATTTTGATCATGAGAAGCAGAAAATGCAACCAACTTCTAAAACTGAACTTTGGAGGTGTGAAAAAACATCCCTGCAGATTTCTTTGAAAAGAAAGGAATCTGTAATAAAGGCAGAGAGTGGACACACTAAATACTGAACAATTTAATATTATATTTAGGCTTTAGTGCTCCTGATGCTGAAAAATGAAAAATAGTTTTTTTTTGGAAATAAAAAGAAATGCAAGGTTGGCTGTGACTTTTGCGCAGTACTGTGCCAACATATTACAAAAGCTCTTTATTTAAATGTACATGCGAAATCTACACTGAATCGGACACCAAACATTCATTGTATCTCAGTTTCATTGTTTCATGAAAGATGTCAGATGAGACCCTGAGAAGAGACTGTATCAGCAATACAGTTTTAAATTTTGAATGTACTTCTTTTTTTTTTTTAAAAAGGTAACGTCTTAATAACTAACTAAGGTTAACATCTTACTAGCTTACTAACTAAAGTCTTACAAAGTAAATACTAATTTCAAATCTTATAACTTCACTTTCCTTCCCTGGATTTTTCAGAGATTTCATGTGCCTTTTGCTCACACATTGTGACTGGACAGTACTAAGGCTGTTTGTAGTTTGTAAATGAGTAATGAGATCGGGGCAAGGCCAAAGGTCTGACACATATTTCAGGATTCAGTACGCAATGAAGGGTAAATGTCGACTCCTACCTGCAGGTTTAAGTCGGGTAAAAGTGCACTGAGCTAGGTTAACCAAACCCATGTTCTCCAGGAGCAGTTCCAAAGACAGCAACCTTTGCCTTAGACACAATGATAACAATCCTTGGCTTTAGCAGAAAATATGTACTATGAATACGTCGTTGTAATTCCTGTGCTGTGTTTTTTTTTTTTTCCAGATGGCCCTTATGGGGTCTTTGCAGGCAGGGATGCTTCCAGGGGATTGGCTACATTTTGTCTAGATAAGGAGGCCTTGAAAGACGCGCATGATGATCTTTCAGACCTCAATGCCATGCAGCAGGAGAGCCTGAGCGAGTGGGAGACACAGTTCACCCGTGAGTCCAAAGACAACTTTTCTTCACTCCCTGAGATTCAGTTCACTTTTATTCGGTTGATTGTGGGTTAATTATGAAGGTCCACCCTACATTGTAATGATCCTTGCGCTAAAGTACTATTGGAGGGAATAATGCTGCATATCTTTGCTCTGCAGACAAATATGATTACATCGGCAAGCTTCTGAAGCCTGGCGAAGAGCCTACAGAGTACACGGACGACGAAGAAGTGAAGGACAAAAAGAAGGATTAGAACGCTCAGGAGCACAGGAGGCAGCCAAACACCTCAGTTCCTCTCAGCCATGTCCACATTGCCCTTAGTTTTCTTGCAGTGATCAAAATGCGCCTGTAATTCTGGTTCGTTTTTGACTGTTTGGTCTGAATGACAATGTCTTCAAGGTTCAATTTGCCTCTCTGTGATCTTAACTAACCTGTCTTGAGATTGCCAAGAAGGTTTCGGTCAGCATTTTCTTAAAGAATGCTGTAGTGTATGTGACTGTGGCAGCAAATGTAATGATCTGTAGTTAAGATAGGATGCCTGAGTAGTGTACTGTGATAACTGATATGGGGCCCACTGTTTTATGTTCTGATGGTTTGTTGAGCATTTTATCTAAAAGAAATGTTCAGAATACAAAAAAAAGTTACACACTACAAAAATTTCATATGTAATTTCAGAATAGCACACGAGAGAGGTAGTCATGTGCTGTATTATTCAACAGCTGTAGACGAAACGTAACATTCCATGTTTGGGACCTTGGTACTGATAAAAGCTTGGTTGAAGCAGTTGTACCTGGAGAGTACAAATCATTAAAGAAGATGTATTAACTTGGCCCTGTTTATAATTGCAAATGCAAATAGATTTTCTCCTACAGACTGTAAATATGCTAATATAAAGTAATGCGTATGCTAATATATCAGTATGTGCCATTCCTCTTAAAATCAATTACAAATGCTGAACACCAAGTACTTGCTATGATAGACTATTGATGGATCAGCTTTTCTGTTTTAAGCACTGGACAACTGAATACAGTCCCTATTGTGTGGCTTTATATTTTGCATAATTCTTGTCCATCTAAAATGACAGTGATCATAGAAAGTGTGAACCTCAGCTATTCCAATTTTAGAAAAAGATCACATGAATATAACATAAGATCTGCATCTGACGCTGATCAAGAAGTGCTTTTCAATCCTGGTTATGGATTACCACTGCCCTGACCTAATTGAAAGCTACTTGAGATGAGTTGGGTGTGTTGTGAATAGGGAAAATGCTAAAACATGCAGTGCAGGAGGCCTTAAAGAGTAGATCTGGTTTTCAGCAGTTATTATTGAACTGTGATGTGATCTGAACAGAATTAGTGTTGAGTCGCCTTAATCTACTTTTAAGACTTCTTGTCCTGAACAATCTCTATACATGAACATGAAAGGGCCTATATATGGAAAAGCATTTTTTTCGCCCTTTTTTTTAAAAAAGGGGTGATGTAGTATGTACACATTGTTAGTTTTGGAGCTTACTGTTTTCTCGCCAGTCCACACATAGAAACTAAGCTGCAAAAACAGCCAGTTTGGAATTCATTGCTTTTGTGTTGTCTCGAAAACCGACACGTTTACATAAATCCACAGCATTTTAGCCCCGCCCACTCACAGTGATGTTATAGAGGGTGTTTCAGCCTGGCCTGCTTTTGGAATGAGTAGCAATAAGAGCAGCCAGTCAAAACACACCTCTCAGACATATATCGGTCTTAAAGGCAGAGTAACAAAAAAAGCAACTTGTTTAATTCTAAGGGGTAGAAAGAGGTTGGAAGATGGTCATGTAAAAATAATTATGTTTTTATTACACAAAACCACAGACATAAGTGGACCCCAGGGTAAAATAAGTTAGAATAGTTTTTTGTCACACTATTCAAACTTAATCATGACTTGATAAAATTATTTTAACAGGCAGTTTCCCATGCAAGGATTAAAGGAAAATTTTTCAAAATTTCTGAATAATTCGGTCCTTGAGATGTAAACAGAGTCATTCAGAATGGTTTGATGTGAAATGGAAATTTGTAGAGAAACTTACAAACATAACCATTTTATTTACACAAGTCTTCTGAGTTTTTATATGTAATGTTGATGATGGTAAAATAAGTTTTCTTTGTGGACTGTTTTCCCCTCACAATTCCCTGTGTGTCCCCCTCCGCCATGAATGGATTAAAATATATCGATTCAAAAGCATTTGAAGCCAAACCTTTATCATAAAACTCATAAAACAATGTCTCACACATCAGGCAGCATTTATCTAACCACTTCATGTGTTAAATTTCTGTGAGAGAGCTTTTAGAGGTGGAGGTCTGGTCTCTCACCACCACTGTGCACAATTCTGACTTGGCAAGTTTGTCTAGAGGTCAAACCTGTGTCTGGGAAACTGACCCTAAATTGTTGTAGTCTATCTGGACTCAACAAATCCATCAAGCATAAAACTACCAATATCCTCTGTAGGCGAATTTTAGTTCAGTCATATGTTGACAGGGATTAAGTATAGACAGTTGCTGTGATGGTTTGTCCACCTGTACCAATTCAGTTATATTTTAATTCAGTTTGCATTTTTAAAGCCAATTTTAACTGCTGTAGGTCACATCTCACTCAATGCTTTAAAGACTAGTAGTCAAATACTCCTTTCTCAGTGTCAGTAATATCGAACAAATAATATTGGCCATGTTAGCCACAATGTAATGTATGCATGATTAAAGACGTTCTTGGAGAAATACAGAAAGTAAACATGCAACCCGTAGAACTACAAAAGGTTTGTGTCAGAAGTGGGATTCGAACCCACGCCTCCATTCGGAGACCAGAAACCCCGTTTATACGGAAGGACTGAACCTTGAGTCTGGCGCCTTAGACCACTCGGCCATCCTGACACGACTGCGGAATAGACGTACAGCGCCAGTCTTCAATATTAGCTCAGTTCCACCATTACAGATTCCTTAATTCCGGTCCTGTATGATCGTCTGAATGGTGAAGCATTTACAGTCGTAGTAAACTGGCGCCTCAGTGGTGGCCGGTGTCCCCAGTTTGCTGTCTAATAGCTGGTTGCAGTAGCTAGCATTAGCTTCTTAGGTAACAAAGCTACGGTTAAATATCAAAGGCGGTGTTTTCTTGGTCCTGACATTATTTTAGGACCTTGTTTAATTCACCGTACAGGCTCAAACGTGTTATGGTGTACTTTAGCCATTTTTATTTTAATTACTCGATTTACAAGTGCGAAGCGCTGCGTAAATACCCTCCGATCTGCACGTCATAGCTGTGAATAAATTCAGGTTGGTCTTATTTGTAGATCTGTGAATCACACTGCTCCGCTTTTAGCGCCCCCAGTCGGCAACGACTGCGCATGCGCTTTAAGACGCGCGCGGATATCCGGCGTGTGTGATCTGCCATTTTGTTTCAGACCGTTCAAGGGTATTCAGAGAGACGCAGAAACAGACTAAATAAACATGTACCGCTTCGCTAAAGCTGCTCTGAACCTCACTGGTAAGATTAAACACGCTCTGTTCTGTTAGTCTCATTTGCCTTAGACGAATGTGGACTAAGCTAAGAGTGTTCAGGAGTAATTTCAGTCTTGTTAGCATGTCTGCGAATGAGTGCAGCTCTCGCTCGTCAACGGTTTAACTGTCTCTTAACTGACTGACGTTACAAAAAAATACCTTCTAACCAGCATTATCTACTGAGATCGTTCATTTAGCTTTTATTCGTTATCACTGGGGGTTTTCGTGGCTTTTCAGTAACTTGCCGTCGTTTTAGGTTTTGTCATAATATCTTCCGGTAACCTTAGCTGACAGTAAAAGTCATTATTGCACATACCAGACAAGTACACCACCACCACCACCAACAACAGCAGTTAATGGAAAAATAGCACCAAACAGTACAGGTCACTGACTGTAAAGAATGAGGTAGATGGCAGTAATAACATTGCACTGTAAATATACAGATGGCTGTTCTAACAGTGTACATCATGTTACATCATTGTGAATGACAAATGTGTCCTGTACACTTTGTGATCGCAGCAGTTGGGTTTTCTTCCCTCTAGGTCAAGCTTCCCGTCAGGTTGCTGTGCGACATGCCTCGTCAGATTTATCCCCAGAGTTTCACGCAAAGTACGGCACACCACTGCTGATTGCCGGAGCCACATTTTGCACTGCAGTCTGGGGCTATGTAAGTGCACGGTTTGTGTCCATGTTCCACCGAAATTAGTCACACTAACAAGATCTACTTGATCTTGTACCGTTTCATAGGTTCATGTTTTTGACGTTGGCTTTGTGTAATGTTTGTCACGTTCCTAGGTGATCACATCGACCGGCATTGCATGGAATCTGTCTCCTGTAGGCAAGGTGCAGCCCAAGGAATGGAAGGAGTAATGGATGCACCACCTTCAGGTTTCCTCTTCGTGTGGACGTGGTGCGAAGGAACATCCCAAACATTCTGAACTTTTCCATTTTCCTTAATGGATACGCTCTATACCTAAGCCGTACTGTTGGCCTGGCATGTCTGTAAAAATGTAATAAATTAAATAATGAATACAGCGTTTTGTTGTAACCTTATTATGATGGCCCGGTGGGAATGTTTGTGGTCTAATAATAATATGAACTTTCTTGAAGTTGATGATTATGGTAAATGTTTGGTGTGAGTCAACATCAAGTTTCTTTTGTGCAAAAGGAAATGAGCTACTCTCATTCTATTTGATGTTGCATAATAAGTTAGATTTGGTCCACAATCAGCATTAACACATTTAAATTGAATGTCTACTTTTTTAAAATGATGATGGATTGTATGCACTTGTGTTAATGTCTGTGAATATGCACAGTACACGTTATGGAGGCGGGTACCTACATTGCATGTTAGGAAAGAATTCTTTAGCTCTTTTTCTATTATATAGAAGCAAGATTGTTATAATACCAACAATCTAGTTATAAAGTTCAGAATAATTCATCTTTTTTCTTGTTAAGTATGCAGAGCTCCACGAGATGGCGGTATTTTGTCTTTTACACTGAGGGCGCATCACCGTCAGAGCCATTGAGTACGTGCAGCCTGGAAGTACACGCTTTGACACCAAATTCACAAAAAAATCTTTGTTTCAGCTTTTTCTTTTAAAACCAAGTATAAATTATAGCATGAAAAAAATAGTATTTGTGAGTTAAAATGTCTGTCTTAAGTCTGAGGTCATTTTAAGCATTAGTTAGAAATACTGCATAATTATATATCGGTTATCTCCCAAACTCACTTTAATTATGCATTATTTACATTATAAATGTAAATTAGCAGATACTAACGCATTCACTGAAGTAACAGTAGTTTATAAACTGTAACAGGCTATAAAAAGTCGCATGCGGAGGCTTTAGTCAAACGCAATAAGACGCAATTGATGGACAGCAGATTCGCCCAATAACTGGTCAGAGGGCCCGGTTGCCCCGCCCACACCCTGTTTGACATGAACCAATAAGCAATAAGCTGCTCAAACCCGCACCGCCCACCTGGGGTGCGTGAGCATGAAGCTAAGGTCATTTTCATTCGGGAACTACCCAGCTCTGCAGTCCACAGCCAAGAGGGAGAAACGCCGAACATCCAGCATCCGAGATGTCTCTGTCCAATAAACTCACCCTGAACAAGGTGGATGTGAAGGGAAAGCGAGTCATCATGAGGTGAGCTTCGACAGCAGACGGTCTGTCTGAAGGCTTTACTGCTGTGATGGTAAATAACGTTAGCAGAATGTGGCTCTCAGACTCGGCTCACTGAAGTGGGGCTGCTCTGTGTGCTGGTGAACGGTGCCGCTGGTTTCTTCAGTGAACAGAGTGAGCAGTGTTACCGCAGTGAACTCCATCAGAATGAATTAATGGTAGCGGCTCCGTTGGCGTCTTGCACAGGAAGTGGGCATGTCACGTTTCACGTTTTGGCAATTTCCGGTTATGAACACCACATGCGGCCTGAGCAGAACAACTTGTGATTTCCTAACGTGCTGCAGCTTTCCGCGTTTGTCCGTTCACTCATAAATGTAGCTGGTGGCTGAGTTGGCTTCACGCATGGGTTTTGAGGCCGAGTAAAACCCACTTGCTCCCTCTACCGGCGGTGAGGAAAACTACAACAGATTCAGCTACATAACCTCTAATCCTTAATCCAGCATAACGGTTAGATATCACATGTAGAGATGGAGTATCTCCAGACTTCCTGTGAAAACATCACTTTTTGATTTTAAAAGCATTTGGAAGACGTCAGCAGTTTAGGCAGGTTTAGCAAAGCGCCTTTCATGTGAAGGAAGCTTAAGTCACCTTCCTATTCTCGAGCTTCTTGTTCGGATTTCCCCGGTCCACCTTAAATGGTGCAGCAGGTACATTCTGGCGCCTGAGGTTTCTTATTCGCCCGAGACGCCGAAATGTAACTGCTGCGCCGTTTAAGGTGGACCGGAAAGAATCGAACAAGAAGCTGGAGAATAGGAAGTCATGTGAGACGTGTTAGAACCTGTTCTCAAGCACGTTCACTATACGTAAAAATAAAGTCGCCCAGGGCATAATAATACAGAAAACCGGGCTTATGTGGAGGTGGGGCGGTGAAAAAGCCCACTAGTGCTGCCAAAAGCAGCCTTTCACCGAGCGGTGTTCAGCGTGGCGTAGGAAACATGGACCACCCTTTAAAGGACTAGTCCATCATTTTTCCTCAAAACCATATTTCTTTAGGTTTTCAGAGAGGTTTAAGAGAACGTGTTCGCTTTGTGAAATGAATGTTTATAAAACAAGATGTGGCGCAAAAACACTCCCCGTGGTGCACAGAATGGTGTCTAATTTCATCCTGAAAATCGACTTGTGACCATGACAGTGTGACATCATCATGTCCTTGGACTGTTCCTTTTGGTCTCGTGGGGGGCTCTTCCGTTTTGCTTTAATGATGCATTTTTTTACAGAAGGACCTCTAAACTAATGATGTGTTCAGTCATTAACATGATCTGTATGCAAAAGTCAGTTTGATTTTCTTGTCGTAGAAATTCATTGATCTTCTAGATGGCTACAGTGGCCTTTGTCATTAACACCACCCCCATATACTCCTGTTGCTTTTGGTGTATGTCTATGAGCTTGGATATCAATAGAACTGCAGACTGGGCTGATCATCCATTCTTCTGCCTCGTTGCACCAGACTGATGGAGGAATAGAGGAAGGGGGGGCTTAGGTGTTACGTAATTCGCGTAGTGGTGCGGACTGTGTGTGAACGTGCCACGGTGTGCGTGCTCCTGTGTGTTTTGCGGGAGCTCCCGGTGACACATAATAAGGGTAGAGAAACTTTCCACATGCTGATGAGCTGTGAGCCTCTCACTGGGGCACCGGCTCTTTACTAGAGTCCTGTTCACCGTTCCTTGATGCTGTGCAAATGCACCGTGGAAATAATGTCTCAAACTGAATCGCATAGTTATAAAATCCCAGTGCTGGTTTCTGTTCTGTGATGAAGCAGCAGTGAGTCACTTAAGTAGCACGTTAACACTACAGTCTGTACTGCAGAAACTGTGAGTGAGATCACTACCACCTTCTGTGGTCCTCACACTTTTCCACTGGTGATATCTGATCTGTTATGAAAGGCCTATTAATGTCACTTATTAATTGATAACTACCTGTGAATGAGCTATGGGCAGGGCTTCCAGACTCTGACTTCTTGGCTTTCGTCCCTGTCCAGACTGTGGTAGTATATTGAAATGCTGTAGTAGAAAATCTATTAGAGGCTTTAAAAAGCTTTGCTATGTTACCATGAGAGCACAAAAGTACAAATATAGCAGGAAAGGATTACCACAGGAACAAACCTGAATAGTCTGTATTGACTTATTAGTGTCAGTTTACACCAGTAAGTCTTTGCTTCTAAGAGCTAGGCCAGTAGGTTTCATATACATCAACTAGGCTGTGCTGATATTCAGTAAGCTATACAGCAACACTAACAACACAATTTTAGTCTTTTTAGTCAAACAATTTTCTGTTTAACCAGAGATTTTTAAGATGCGCAGAGTGACTCTGGTTTTACAAGGTGTACACTGTCACATTTTGATCCCTTACTTTATCCCTTACTGAGCACCTTCACAGCTGATGGTAATGGTTGCAGTGCTATCCATTCATAGTCTGTGTGCTAGATAGACTACCAAAGCTCTACCACCCGGCAGCATGTCTTTGGGAAACCAAAGACATGATACCCACTAAGACTGTCAAAATAAATAAGTTTCTACAAATGAATGGAGACTGTGTTATAATACAAAGGACTAATTCTGTTCTCTTTTTAATGAAACGTGCAGTAACTCTGTCTTTAAGTATGGATGATATTCATGTTATGCTCAGAAAAGCATCATGACAAAATTTATCATGATAACTCTAAAGTATCGTCATTGTCCTCTAATGCAGCTTTTTGAGTCAGTAAAGAATTGCATTTTTCCCCTTACGTTTTGCCTTGTACTGTCTGTTGCCTGATGAGTACTCGCCCTTTTCTTTCTTATCCCAACATGGACACTTTCTATATCATAATCGACACCAAATTCCTTCGGAGTCATTGCCACCGTCTTGTAGAAACAACAACAACAGTACATTATTATGAGCACACTAGACCCAGGTGAGTAAGAGAAAAAGATATGGATGGATTTTGCTGTGGAGTATGGTAAAGGTGGTGGTAATGTTGGGAAAAGAAGAAGGGAATTCAGTAAATTGTGCTGTTGGAAACTATCAGGGTCAGACTGCAGTAATAGACAAATTTGTATTATTAAATTCACCACCATTGCACTGGAATGTCGGGAGTTAAACGCTTCATCCAGTCATGTGGCTGGTCATTTGAGGTGTAACAATATGTCGTGATGCACTACGATGGGCTACAAAACTGTGACACTGTCTATTGTGAAGATGAGCAGAATCCCATGCGTTCTATTAATTATGCTGTCTAATGCAATTGCAGTGTTTGAACATGCAACCTTAGCCTACACCCGCATGTTTAGTGTCATACGTCACACACACAGTCATCATTTCAACAAATCTTCACTCAAATATGTTCAGAATATCATAGTATATTGTACCTAGTTTAATGAATCATGAGCTGAGTGTATCATTACATTTCTACCAACCAAAATATTAGTAATGTTAGTACAGCTAATATGCAGCATGTCTTCTGCTTAAAATAACTGTTGATTTCTTTTTCACACAGGGTTGATTTCAATGTGCCCATGAAGGACAAGACCATCACAAACAACCAGAGGTAAAACAGATTATAAACAGTATTGCTTTGGTTTGGTTTCATCAAAATTTCTTGTAGTGTACTTACATGAATAAATGTTCATAAACTGATAATCAGTATACTCAGTTAACTTCATTTAAAACATAACTCCCCACACAGAATCAAGGCTGCAGTCCCATCCATCCAGTACTGTTTAGACAAAGGGGCTAAAGCTGTGGTGCTGATGAGCCACTTGGGCAGGCCCGATGGTGTCCCCATGCCCGATAAGTACTCTCTGGAGCCTGTGGCTGCAGAACTCAAGAACCTGCTGGGGAAGTGAGTGAGCCATACTGTCTGACACAACCTTCTCACACATCATAGACATTCAAGCTTGATCCTTTAAAACCTTAAAGCTTTGCACAGCGCTGTGCTGTATTTATATTGTTATTACATTGTCCTTACATTATGTATTACATTGTGTTATTTATGTTATCTGATTCGGCACTTACAGAAATAACAAATTCATTATAAAATGTGAGTTTTCAAAATAAAACACAAAATACATAACCAAGAAGAGCATGTTGGGAAGAAATGACCACTTACTGTTGGTCAATGTCACTGTCCTCCACTGAGCAGCCTCTGCAGATGTAACGTAATTCAGGCCTGAGATTTTATATGGAAGTGTGATACACAGTGATGCACTTCAAGAAAGCTCAGCTTCTATAGTTTAACATGGAACTTGCATAAGGAGGAGTGGACAATATGAGGCCAGATTATTTTATGATATTCTAACAACACATTCTCACAACTATATCATGATATACAAAAAAAAATCAAGATTAGTTCTCTCAAATGGCTTATTTAAGAAGTTATTCAAGTTGTTATTCAACCGTGTACGTGTGCCTGCCCTGGTTATATTTCATTGTCAGAGTTACATTTTTGCCCACATTGATATTGTTTTTTCCTGTTCCAGAGATGTTAAGTTCCTTAAGGACTGTGTCGGTCCAGAAGTGGAGAGTGCCTGTGCTGACCCTCCTGCAGGTTCCGTTATTCTTCTGGAGAACCTGCGCTTCCATGTTGCAGAGGAGGGCAAGGGCAAAGACGCCGCAGGAAACAAGGCGAGTGTCAAGCTAACAGCTGCAGACGATAAACTGGGAAAAATGCTTAGTCATTGTCTGCATACAGGCAGTCTGCTCAAATATGTGAAACCTTTGCTGAAATTGGAAGAGTAGGGTCATTTATGAAACAAACTAGCATTGTTGTTTCTTTAATTGAATATCATACAGGATTATTCGGTTAATCTTAGATGAGCTTGCAGTTTTAAGAGCGGTGAATGAATCTTTGCTTTTAATATCCATTTAAAATATGGCACATTCCTTCCCATTATGGTAGTAGGAGGTAAAATGCACTGATTCATTCTTCTTGAAATGCATTGATTTTGCAATGTTAGAAATATTGAAGCTGATTATAATATTCAATGACGTATTTATTAAACATAATGAAAGTTCTAAAGTAATATATAAAGAATATAAGGACCCATGACATACATACATAAATAAATAAATAAATAAATAAATAAATAAGTAATTATGTGATCATTTTTTGACTACAACTAAGTTCCTTCCCCCTAATTCTCACCCAGTGAGTTATTTTTTTATTATTTATTTATTTTATTTTTTTTAAACTGTGTGCAACTTGTAAAAGTCTTATTTTCCTCTTAAATTTGTGTTTTAGGTACTTTGGTTACCAAATATAGTGCAGTATTACAAAAAATTAAAAACTCAATTTGAAACCTCCTTTGAAACTATAGACCCCCCAGAACAAAACATTTAAGCACCCCTAGTTTATACTGTTACTTTTCCTTTACTGTGCAAATAGTTCCTTGTGTGTGTGTTTTATAATTTTATTTATTTATTTATTTATTTCAAATTTGTTTTATTATTATTATTATTATTATTATTATTTTTTAATAATTCAAATTGTGGTGCAATTTGAGATTTCCAGACCAACAATAATCAAATTGTATCTTTGGTGGACTTACTCCTAGTAGTCAGTTGTATTGCATATTAATTGTGAAGCTCAGTGTTTAGGTTTCTTAAAGCTTGCAGAACAGTTGCACACCTGTGGCTCTGATGCTGCCGCCCTCATACTACTACTACTACTACTGCTAGACTACTATTGTCTAGTCAAGTTTATCAATGTACAGAACAGTTCAAAAGGAACATGGTAAACAACAGTCTCAGCATTTACATACCTTTGACTCTCAAAGGGCAGAGGCTGCTGCCTGGTGGACTGCTCTAGTGTATGGTTGGCCTTTTGACATTTACAGGAAGGGCATTGAGGTGGCCTTGTGTGAGTGTGTTGCTTTTCTGGTCTGCGGAGCCCTGGCTGGAATGCAGCGTAGGGAAGGAGAGATGAGGAAGGAGGGGGGGGGAAAGCGCAAACGCCCTGCTGACCTTTCCAAGGTTCTCTTGATGGTACAGTAGTAGATGATGGCTTTGGTGGGCCTTGGACACTCTGTAGAGCAGGAGCTCAGACATTTCACAGGCACGTTCACGACCTTTCTCTCGGCTGAGTTCAAGAGTCGCGAACTTTTGAATGCTTAAGGGTAGCTGAAACCTGATCTGAGTGATGCCAGATTTCAGACCCTCAGGCTGTTTGATTTGATCTGATCTGTGAAAATGGCTTAATAAGTACTCCTGGGAGAGTTGATTTTCCCAGATAATCTTTTGTTGAGATACTTGTGAAGAACCGTTTTAAGTATGAAGAACCTTTGCGTAATGTAAAGGCAGTTAGATTTTTTTTCACAGAACCATGACCAAGAACTATTTAGAAACCCTTATTCTCAAGAGTAAATGACCATTTATTCTTGTCTATAAGAGATTTTAAGTGAAGATATGCTATGGGTCTGAGATTAGTTACAGACTGGGCTTGATCTGTGCCCAGAATTGCGACCAGCCCAAATAAAGTCAAGCGCATGGTGTGCATTCAAGTCCAACAAATGGGGTATTCCCATGAAGTGACCTTTTGAAAATGTAATCCCTTTTTCAGATAACTACATAAACTACATGCTTATTGTAAAGCCTAAAATAATTTAAAAGTCAGAAGCGTCGGGTTGGATTTCATGGGAGTTTTTCACATGTACAGGCTCAAAAAGAAGACTCGATGTGGAGGTTTCACATGTAAAATCAATATATATTAATGGATATGACAGTAGTTCACTGTTGACTCACATCATTGGTAGACACGTCCTTTACCAAATTTTGACTAAGTTCTTTTTGAATACTCTTTCAGCACGCTCAGTCATCATTTTCATCTGCTTGTGAGGATCTGAAGCACAGCCACATTTGCAAAATGTTTTTCCACGTTACATGCAGTTATGCATTTCTAACAGAGATCTCCAAAACTTGCATAGTGTATCTTTAATCTTATGCTTAATTACTCAATAACTACTGTGCAGTATTCTGTAACTACTATTAAAATTATATACTATTACATTTGAAGTTATCTAGTTTACACAGTGAGGAATTAAAGTGTGGGGCCACATATGGGTCTCTGACGGTTTCATGGTAAAAGTCCCTGGAATTGTGATGTTGGGCATGTTTACTATTAAAGGTCAAGATTTCCACACTTGTCTGCTGAACACATTTGGGCTCATAATATTTTCTGGCTCTTCTCTCCAGACCAAAGCATCACAAGAAGAGATTAACGCATTCAGGGCCTCCTTGTCCAAGCTGGGTGACGTCTATGTTAATGATGCCTTTGGAACAGCACACAGAGCCCACAGGTATACCTTCAGCTTGCTTTAAATAGTTTCAACATAGCCACTCTTCCATCTTGAATGGCATCCTTCGTTGCCCGAGAGCGTTTGCAATGTCGAATCAATCCTGACCAATACGAGTAGGACAGTAAATGTGATGAAAAGTGAAAACATGCTATGACATAATGAAATTTTAAAGAAATAGTTCAGCCCCGATTGCTAAAATATCTAATTGTTAGCAAGCAAGTAGCAATATGCTAATGATATTGTGCTAACTGGAGGCAATTAGTTTCCTTTCATGATTTGTTAGCTTGTTTGGTTGGTTCCTTTAACTGGAAGGATATTCAAATGAGGTTTCTCTGCTAAACTAACTGTCCCCTTTCCTTCAGCTCCATGGTGGGAGTAGATCTGCCTCAGAAGGCTGCAGGCTTCCTGATGAAGAAGGAGCTGGACTACTTTGCCATGGCTTTGGAGAAACCACAGAGACCTTTCCTGGCCATCCTTGGAGGGTGAGGGTTAGGAAAGATATGGGAAATTTATTTGGATAAACCAAGTGGTCCGCAGTTTTGTGGTTGGGGGCGCTTTTGGTTTTGATCGTCTGAACAGAATGTTATATCTTCATTTTACAGAATTTGAAAATGCCAGCTGTGCTTTACAGTGTCTTAAAGAGCTGATTGGCTGTGCTGTATTGTTATTCATTCAAAAATAGTCTGGGGTAGAAGCTCTCATTATAACTTCAGTGTGAATGGGTGGGGCTTAATTATTGGCAGATGTATGACATCACAAACACAATGAATTCAAAATGGGTTTAGTTTCCATATATGGACTGTATGGAGTGGGGAGTGAGTGACAGGTCTTAAAACTTCAGCAGTGTTTACATATTACATCAAACTTATTTTAAAAGTGGTGAGAATTAGATTTTCCATGATATGGGCCGTATAATGATGGGTGTCCGTAAGTGGCTAAATGTTCTCTGCACCTTCTGTCTCCTCTTACACTTAAAGGAGCATCACTCTTACACTTAAAAAAAGCATCAATGGCAATCCAGAAATAGATAGGTTTATCTTCTTATGTAATATAACCACATGTGTGACAGTGCCCTACTTAGTGTGTCAGACACACTAGCTTAATGCACAGCGAGTGTCCAGCACACTGCAGAGCTGTACCGCTGCATTACGGTGCTGCTGAACACGCGTCCCCTTTGGAAGAAGGTCAAAGTCTAGAACAATACTAGTCTATTGTGCAATTACCCTGATTTTTAACTGGAACCTGGCAACCTTGGACTCTCAATAAGTGATAAATAAGCCTCTTTGGGTAGTCAGTTAATTTTTCACTGAACTATTTGAGTGTTAATCTTGCAAGTCTCATTGCAAGAGCAGATAGCAGAATTTGGGTGAGTTTTCTGAAAGAATGGTTTTATAATATTGTGGTTTTTACATTTACAGAAAGGTGTGTGTGATTGGACAATGTGTAAACTTCTATATGGATTATTCTACTGAACTGGTTCAAAGTCTGACTTTTAACTGATTTGGACTTTAGACTAAAATAGTGATCCTATACCTTAATTATGTTTAATTTATTAAAATAAATGATTGAATATCCTATTTTATTGCTACCAATGCAATAATAATGCCTCAGACTTTACCATATGACTTCGGTAGTGACAATTTTAACTAATTATGAGCAGAACTTATAAACCTTAGCCAGTACATGACTAGCAAACACAGCTTTGAACAGCTGTATACACACAAAATCATAACATTTTTATTAAAACACAAAATATTTGCTTAATATCAGAAAATATGTTCTGTTAGTGACAATTGCACACTGATATTCAGACTTTGGGACACGTTTACTTCGAAACAATAGGATCTAACTGCTCACTGTGTGGCCATGAGGGACAGGGAAGCAGTCTCACCTCCTGTTCTGAAATGCAGAACTATAGGCTCCGTCTGTGGACTAAAACTGTGTTTCCGTATTGACATGAAAACTTGGCATTTTTTTTCAATAAAGTATTATGTAAAAATTAAACTTGTGATAAATCTTTCAACTTTGAAAGAAATCAAAAAGATATTTTAAGAAGAAATTTGAAAAAAAAATTTTTTTTTTTTAGTTGAAAATTTGAAGGGTTAGGGTTTGGAACAGACAGTTCCTACTAGAAAGCACCATATAAATGATAATTTTGTATATACTTAACTTATTACTGTCTCAATCGATTATCCAGGATTAAATAGATCACATAATCCTTGTAAATGTTTAAGGTCTGAATGAATGAATGAATTTATTTATTTATTTATTAATTAATAGTTTCTTTTTGCTGTAGGGCTACAGTTTCGAACAAACTCATAATAGTCCATATAACAAATGAAAGCTTGAGGAGGAGAAGCACAGCATGTAGAAACATAATCGTGCAAGGGACTTACTTTCCAACTATAAACTAATTTGAATCAAACGCCCCTGCATGCTCATTGGTGATGATGACTGCAGTGTTTTGCATATTTGGCTCCCTGCCAGTGTCAGAGTTCACCGATAGGAATGGCCTATTGATAAGCTGTGCAAACAATGAAAACAACTAAAGTCTCTCCAGGTGCTGCAGAACTCCCACTGTTTATTTTGATTTTCACACCCGTCCTAGACTGCAGTAATGTAATTACAGTACTAATATGAGTGGATTTTTGCCTTTTTTTTCAAAGTAGTTCTTTGCTTATTGCAGAGCCAAAGTCAAAGATAAGATCCAGCTGATCAACAACATGCTGGACAAAGTGGATGAGATGATCATTGGGGGCGGCATGGCGTTCACCTTCCTCAAGGTCCTCAAGAATATGGAGGTGAGTGGCTCGCTGTTAGGATTTGAATATATTTAATAACTAATAAAATCAATTTATTATAACTGTTAATTTAACAGAATTGTGTTCTCAGCTGCAAATGTTCTGCTTTTGTGTATTGGGACAGATCGGCACTTCCCTGTTTGATGAGGAGGGATCCAAAATTGTAAAGGACCTGATGGCCAAGGCAGAGAAGAATGGTGTCAAGATTGCTCTCCCTGTCGACTTTGTCATTGCAGACAAGTTTGACGAGAAAGCTGCGACAGGCACAGCTACAGTGGAAGCTGGCATTCCAGCAGACTGGATGGTAGGATGACCAGTTCATTCAACATGGTCTTTATTGGACTAAATAATACTCCGTAGCACAGGGTTGATTATCATGCATGATAATTTGGGCAGGTAGTGAATATGTAGGTATATCGAAAAATGCTGGAGTATTGCTTTTGATGTTCATATTGTTTTTAAATTTGCTCTCTCTTTCTCTTTGTGTCCAGGGTCTGGACTGTGGACCGGAGAGCTCTAAGCTCTATGCAGAGGCTGTGAGCAGAGCCAAGCAGATTGTGTGGAACGGACCTGTTGGTGTGTTTGAGTGGGACAATTTCGCCAAGGGAACCAAAAATCTGATGGACAAAGTTGTGGAAGTGACCAAAAATGGCTGCATCACCATCATCGGTAAGTGCAGCAGGAGTCGAGATGCTCCTTATTGAGGTTACAAGTACCTCAAATACGCTTCAAAATATACTTCAAATAAGAAATTTTGAGTAATGCAATTGAAAGTATTGTGATTTACTAATGTAATGCCATTATCTAGGATTTTGACTGATGCTTTATGTAAGTGTCATGGTAACCACTAGGTGGCACCAGAGTATCATTATCTACTACTCTAGTGAAAGGAACTGCTTAACCAAACATGCTAAATATTGCTAACAACGGAAGGTTGTACCCTTCCTTTAGGGTACAGCAAGCTTTTCATAATATTAATAGATGGCTGTCTGCTTTTGTTCATTATGAGTAACATTAACAGTATTGACAAACATTCTTTCAGGAAGAGTAACTTCCCTTTATGTCTATACTAAGAAACATTGTTTCTTCATTATTCCATGCTCTTATTCCACAACGTTCTGCGTGTGGGGGTAATCTCTCTTCTCTGTTCTCTCTGTGGCTGATGTTTTCAGGTGGCGGAGACACAGCTACCTGCTGTGCCAAGTGGGACACTGAGGACAAGGTCAGCCACGTGAGCACAGGAGGTGGAGCCAGTCTGGAGCTTCTAGAGGGTGAGCATTACTTAATTTCCTGTTTTGGAAGATTTTAGGATGAGAGGTTTATTTAGGCTGTGTCCAAAACTGAAGGCAGCTGTCTCGATGCCTTGCCGCCTGCACTGTCTCATGAGTTGGTGCCAAAGAAGGCAGCGTTGTGGTGCTTGCAGTCAGCATTGACAGATACAGGGCTGTTTTGCTGGAACAGGCCATATCCACCTCTTTACCTCATCGCCTTGCGCACCCAGTATTAAAGGCTACACTGCATTTCTTTGTATTGGCTGCATTTTAGACATGCGTTGTATGTTGTGGACAGATAAATTAGTAAACAAATTTCCTAAATGAGTAGACCTCTGGTGATTTGCCATAAATGTGGCTGTCCTACTGATTCTTTCCTGAATGTGTGGCTTCTTCAGACAGATTTGCAGAAGATTTCTTACCCCACTTTTATTACAGATATCGGCATTATCCTACAATTCCCTTGTCGGTGCATCCTTAGTTAAGAGTTAAACAGATCAACTGTGCTTCTTTCCTGTATTTACTGTGTGCATTGCCTGCCCTTTTGAACTGCTCAGCAGTATCCAGTTTTCGTAAATGTTAAAATCTTTAGACAGTTCTTTGTTTGTGATTTATGGTCGTCTTTGTTTTTCCTTTCTAACATAAGAAGTATATCTATATATCATACACACCAGCATGTGGAAATGTCTTCACCAGCTTTACTGTATAAAAGAATTAAACCACATGCCATATAGCTTGATATTTAACTCTACAGATGAAGGTTGTGTGCACAGGAGTCTGTACAGAAAGTTGTGCATTACTCCTACTTCTCCAAAAACTATCCCAGTAATGAGCTCAGACACATTTGGTACAGCTGTACTTTGCCACCCTAGCTGTTGCTATTAAGTCACTAATTACAAGTGAATGCCATAGATGTTAACTGTAATAACATTTGTTTTGACTATTCACAGGTAAAGTGTTGCCTGGTGTAGATGCCCTCAGCAGTGTATAAGCCTGTGGCGCTTCGTCTGCCGGCGTTGGGGTGCTCTACCCTGAAGAGGCTGCCGCTCTTATTCACTCACTCAGCACTTGTTCGACGCTATCACCTTACAGGGCCGCAAATGACGATTCCCCATCTCTCTACTGCATCAGCGGCCAACAGTGTGCTGCGCTGGACTCTCTCACTGGTTCTCCACTACCTTCAGTTACTCCACCATTTGTGTTATTACCGTATTGCCTAATGGGAGGCCTCACTCATGCAGACAGCAACAGCATACTGGGTCCTTCTGCTTTGTTTTCCAGTAAAGAGAGTTAAAATGCCTAAAGCTTAGTGCCGTTACTTGGTTTAACCCTGATTGTAGGGAATTTGTCATTTGTTTCACCTGCTGAAATATTAGTTTTTGTCTGTGTGTGTCATCCTTGTATAACTAGTAGAAGTATATACAGAACAGCATATTAAGATGTAAATGTGGTGCGTGTGATGTTACCGTAGAGTTTATATTTTATATTTGTCGCCTCTTCGCAGATGTTGAAACTGTACGTAAAAACTGTAGACACTTTCCTCCCCTCATATTGCACTTGTCATCCTGGTCCTATGGCTTGTACGGTAGATTCTTCCCCAGTGGGGTCATACAGATGGGCTGACCAGAAGACCCAGGTAGTCTTTCATGGAATACAAATAAAGGAGTGAAAACCAAAAAAAAACCAAAAACTGTCATCCTTGGATATATTTGTCTTATACAGCTGATATCTGTGTGTGTCAGAAATCACTGCTGTCAGGACAACCTCGTATCTGCAAAATGATAACTTTACAGGAGAAGGAAAAGACATGCTTTACTTTTAATGTAAGTATATATATATATATGTATATGTATATGTGTGTATATATAAAATTTTCCTCTCCAGAATGACCAGTGAAATCTGAAAAAAAAGTTTCAATATATATTGCCTTATACTGCCTCGCATGTTTTTAGAAATAACTTTTGGGCCAAAGGCTTAGCTCAAACCAAACACAAAACAGTACCACTAGCATCAGGTAATTTAACACTTTTTTTTTTCATGTAAAAACTTCATTAGAGAACTTTTAGAAGCATTAAACTTAGGACATCTGCTTCCTATCACCACCACTTTGAACAGTTCTGACTCAGTAAGTTTCTCTAGAGCAGAGCACTTCACATCAAAACACTCTGAATGACTAATTACGTCCTAACTACTGAAAACATGCAGAACTTTGAAAAAAATCAGTGGAGTTCACCTTTAATATAAAGCAGTAGCAGACATCACTACAGACGAACAATAAATACAACTAATACAGACAAATTGTACAAAAAAGAATCCATACAACTATGAACTAAAAGGACAACAGAGGGGAGGGGAAAAGACCTGTTAAGCACCGTTGGCTGTTTGTAGACGTATTATCATCAGTGCAAACTACTAATAGAGTTTAAATTCAGAGTAAAAATAGAGTAAAAATGCCTCAAGTCATTCTTCCTGGGGGATGTTGGCTGACGCGTTTTGTAGAATGTTCATTTTTACCGGACTACATGTCCCATAATGCAACACGCGCCGATAAGCTCCGCCCTCACCTGCTGAGGTGAGCTGCTGACACCAGTTCACACTAAACAGCTGGGGAACAGATAAGAAGGCGGGTTTTCGGAAAAAAAGGAGAAAGGTAAGATGTGTACTGAACAGTCGACCGAAATAAAGAGGATAATAACAGGACTGTAAAGTGTAAAACGTGGAAGTCCTACATTTCTAAACTTTCTGAACTGAGTTTCCTTTTATCGAGCGAACCACCGGGCGCGTGGCACAAAAGGCTCGTGCTGTGCTGAATAAGCGCCGGCAGAAAGAGAGATAGAGGGGTGTTTTTTCTCTCTGTGGTGTCTGTATTGGGGGTTAAGAAGGGCACATTAGTGTGGAAAGCAAGCTCTGTGGCTCTTCGTCTCTGCCGAGGCGCCGCAGTGTGAGTGTGAGTAGCCCAGTGTTCCTGTGCTGTGCTGGGCTCGGCAGTGTCCGCTCACTGTGCTGCTGTGTCGAGAAACACAAGAGAACAGGAGCCACATTCAGAGAAATCTCACAGGAGAGCCGAAGGTGGGTGTGTTTCGACCCCCATACTTGGAATGGGTGTGTGTCTGATGTGAGCTTTGAATGAAATGTGGTTCCAAACACGACAAACTGAAAAAAGGATCTTGTTTTTGTCTCTAAGAAAAGGGATGTCGAGTGAGGTTGGGCGCGAATGAAGCCATGATTTCAGTCGAGGACTGGAAACCAGACGAGGTTTCTGCGTGGATGAAGAAGATTGGCTTTCCTCATTACGCGCAGAGCTTTTTAGGTAAAGTTTGGTGACTTTAACAGTAACAGTGAATGAACACGCAGAGGTTTCTACTGTTTTACTGACAAAAGTACTTCCAAGTTTTCCACCTTTAAACGCAAGGGGGCTCTCGACCACAGTACATAAGATCAACACTAATGGTGCGTGATCTACAGTGTTCAAGATGACTAAAATCTGTTCTTTTCTTTCTTCACAGAAAATGGAGTTTCTGGACTGGAGCTTTTGGAAATCACTGATTCACTCTTAGGTGATTTTTTTCATTGTACCTTTATAATAATAATTTTATTTGATATGTAGTTTGTACATCTATCCACCAAGGTTTCAATCCAGCCTGAGAAGACTTGTTTTGTGCTTTTAGCTCTTGAGCTTTTTGGTAATTACCCAAAGGCTGTGTATACAGTGGCCTCAAAAAGTATTTGTACATTTTTGCCATATTCAGAAAGCATTAATCTCATTGTGTCAGTAAGCAATATGCCAGACCTGTAATTGAAATGTAATGTAAACCTGTAAAAGCCCCAGACTTTGACATTTTCACCCCAGTGCTTCACAGTACAGTCTGGTTAGAAATCTTCTTCAAGTTTTCTCCACACAAAGAGTCTACCATCGATTTGATGCCGAAAGTGTTTTTCTCTGAAAGTAATATAATTTTGTTGACTTTAATAACTTAAAGTTGACCATTGGACCGAGTGTTATTGTGTGCAAATACTCTTTGGGACAACTGTATGTGTAGTTACATGTTGTATGGTAGTGTTTACAGCTCTAATCCTGGCCATTGTCTTTTCTTTAGGGAATGGTATTTAGGTAGCATAGCTGCCTCTACCTGCATGCATGAGTCCACATAGTGCTTGTCTTTTCTAAAGATACATTTGTGAGGTTGTTACTGCTATGCTTTTTATCCCCTTGTGTGGTTTTGCTTTTATTATACTGCCATTGACGGCCATAACAGTTGTGCCTAAAGCTGTAGCCTGCTTGCCTGGCTTGAAGACTAAACCTTTCATGTTTGTGTCTCAGTAACTTCACACAGAGGGAGGAGGGAAGTCATTTTCTGAGCACACACTATTGATTTAATGCCAGTGTCATATTTTTCAGAAATGCAGTCATGTGCTGTTGTGCTTCAAGACTGTAGACGTCAGCAGGTTAGAGAAAAATGGCCACTAAGCACAGATAATATCATACTTTACTTTCTTGGGCAGGTCATAGGCTTTCAGAGAGTAAAGGCTTGATTCACTCACATCAGGCTGGTTTAACGGGCATAGACGCCTAGCCCAGAACGAAGAAAAGAATTTTCACTGACTCATCACCATTAGCAGTAAAATTCAAACCAGGTTTAGTGTGTGTTTAGGAAACTGGCTCATAAAGTATAATCTCGAGGCACATTAGTTATTGAGCCCCCTGCTGACTCAGCCTATGAATTAACTCTTGTTGTATTGTGTTATTAGCAAAGTCAAAGCATGTTCATATGACTATATGATGCATTGCAATCCTTCCTGCCTTAGTAAAATATAATCTAAGGCAGCAAAGATGATCTGATATTAATACTGTATGTTCAAAATAGCTGGCATTAGAATTCTCCAAGAGAGCAAAGACACCCTAATATTGATATAGTCATATTAACTAGCGTTAATATTATTGAGTGCTGCAAAGACGTCCCAGTGACGACATATTTGTTTAGCAGATCAAGCCTCATTTCCCACTCAAAGTTTAGATTACCAAATTGAAGTTCAAGTGAAGCTCTTGTTTGTACTCATATTTTGAGAAGAACTAAGTGTGGGCGACATGGCAAAAACATATCACAACACTTGAAGACTTTTTCAAGATAAACAGTATGTATCACAGTGTTTAGTTTTTTTGAGGTTTGATAGGTTGGCGGTACGGTGATCTTTGTTCACTGTTAGTTAACCAGTTAAACAGGACTACTTAAGCTCTCTTTTAACTAAAACATGATGTTGGTCAGGTTCTTTAAGTGCTGACGATATCCATGATATGCTCAGAAAAGCGTACTGTAAGGTGATGTATCATGATAATGATAAAATACTGTCATATCGACCACCCATAAGAAGAACTAATTCATTAGAAAAGACTTTGATGCTTGTAACAGTTGAAAGTAAAAAAAGGAAGAGGGTGGGCTGCAGTAAGATGGATGGAGACAATCAGAGGAATCATGAACAAGCCATTAAGAAGCCTAAAGACCCAAATACAAGACAGAACATTCTTGAGAAAGTCTATCCATATGGTCGCCAGCAGGCCGAATAAACTATCACTTGACAGCAATAGGAATATCATTGTCAGTCTGTGAATAAACATGTTTGATAATATTAATGCTTGTTAACATACAGTATATATATACATGTCAGGGCATCTTTCCTGTCTTAGATAATATACTTAGATTATACCTCTATTATCTCAGTATTAGGGAATCTGTGTCTTAGTTAACATCAATATTAGTTAATGTAAAAACTGTTTATACAGTGCTGTGCAAAAGTCAGGGAGCCTTCATTTATTAATTTATAGTCAAAAGGCCTTTAAATACCAGTTATTTCTTCTCCATGAGATATTTCCAAAGAGATTAGATATAGGATAATCCACTTGCATAAGAAATTCAAAGAAAATAAGAGTTTCAACAAATGCTTAAAAGATGAAGAGAAAATGGGACTCCTGACAGCTATGCAAGAATTGGTAGACCACCAAAACTGTCAACATCAGATAAACCGTATTTAAAGCTTTTATCTTTGAGAGAGAGGAGAAGATCAAGCTCCACTCTTGCTTCAGATCTGAACAAATCCACAGTTGTTTCTGTCCATCCGTCCACTGTGAGAAGGCAATGCTGCAGGTCTAAAAGGATGAGTAGCTGTCAAAACTTGAATCGTGAGAAACAGGAAATGCAGCCAACTTCTAAGACTGAACTTTGAAGATGTGGAAAAATATCACTGCAGATTTTTTAGGAAAATGAAAACGGTAATAAAGGCAGAGTGGACACACTAAATACTGAAACCTGATCTTGAGGCTTTGTAATTATCTGTTACATATATGATTTTTGTTTTTTCCTGATGCTAAAAAATGAATAACTTGTACTTAGTGACCGTTTCGACTGGAAATGAAATGACTTGTGCACAGTATATGTAACTTAGGACATCTATTAAAAACAGTGCTATTAACATTAATATGCCAACCTCAATTTAAAGCCTGTCTGATTTTAAATCACACTTTCAGACTGTAGACTGAACTGGTTTTCCAGAACCTCCCTGTCATGTTATTAGTTTGCTTTCTCCATAAGCATTAGTGTCCAGCTCTGTGAGGAATGCTGTGGCTTCGGGGTCGCTCAGTGAGCAGGAGTCATGCCGGTTTAGCTCGGGTGGGAGTGCACACACACACTCAGGGCCCTTTATGCGAGTGTGTGTGGGGAGTAAAGCAGCGCGAGCGCCCTGCTTCAAACACACAAAAGCCTTTTGTCGTTTTTGCTATTTAGCGCTTGAGCGACGTCGCCAGGAGCCAAACGGAGCCGCGGCTCTTTCTTTCTCTCTCTCTCAGGAGGAGGAGAGCAGAGGAAAAGAGAGGAGGGATTTCTCTCCCAGCCCCCTAAACATCCCCGGCTTCTGAGAAAGGGGCTGGGCCTTCTACTAGAACTAGATGCCCGGGCTAATCTCCCATGCACTCCTCTCATGGTGCTTTCTAGAGCGAAAACAAGTCGTTTTTAGACGAGCAGAGCATGAAATGTTGGAAGAAAGAAGACAGAAAAGGTGCCCACGTTACCGGCGAACTCGCTCGCGTCTTTGTCCTAACTTTGCTTCAAAGTTAAGGAATAGGGATCGACACGAATAGACTTTTAATGAAGTCCAAGTCTATGGAAGCCTACAGGAGCCTGCAGAGGAGCTGGACTGTATGAAGAAGGTAAATGGCTGCGATATCGTGTACACGAATCGCCTGAGAGAACTTGTTTAGAAAGATTGAGACTAATGTGGACTTGATGTTTAAGGCTTTCACCAACGAAAACTTGTGATAACAGTGCAGGACTGACTTTGTGCTATTATTGGACCAACTTATCCTCAAGAGTCCACTGTTTGGCCTGAAAGTGGTCCCAGCAAATCCCAGCCTAAATCTTATGAATGAATGTGATACTGGTGTTACTAGGTTGAACATCTTCAGTCGACTGCTTTGCTAGCGTGTTAACTCCTTGTATTCCACTAACAGCATTTCAAGGCTGCTGTGGGCTTCTGTAACCCATTACTAGTGTGACCAGCACCATACAAAAGGTTTGAGTGGATTTGCTGCTTTTCAGTGAACTTGCTATGAATCTGGAAGCCAACTCACTGCACTGCACTAAATGAATTTCTCAGAGGTTCTTCTCTTCTGACAGTGATGCTCAGAACAGTACCTGATAGGAGCAGTGGCTGACCCATGGATTGTTAAGCTTGTATCAGTGTTACTGAGTTAGACTGTATAAGCAGTTTAATGGGCAGGTTGTCAGTGTTCTTTCTCAAATGAAGGGATTACTGTTAAATAATTAACCAGGCTGCAGAGGGAATCAGCGGAGTTACTTCTGACGGATGTCACCATGCTCTCTGAGGAATGCTGTCGGGGTGGGTGGGGGTGTAAGGCAGAGCAGACAGATACGCACCGTTACATAGGGCAGGAATGCAGTCATGTGTTATTGGAAATCAAAGCAAGAGATTAAGTTATGAGGAATGTGCAGCAGGCCTGGGTGCTTCTCTTTATTAGGTGAATGTAATGGGCCCTCTTAACTGCTCCAAGCAGTGAAGCCTTGCTGCTGCTTTTATGATGGGTTTAATGGCTGCATTTCATATCAGTTTAGTTCCTAATCTCAGTGGTGAGTGGGCTTTGTTGACTTGATTTTCTAAAAGGTTTCCATCTAGTCTTAAAAATAGGATTCAGTGCCATGGAGAAAACTCAGTGGATGGTTCTTTAAGTGAGATGTGCAAGTGCGATGATCCTTTTTAAATGTTAAACTACATAATCTAAAGCTGTTACACCAAATAAAGTTTTTTAGAACTCAAGTCCATACATCAAATAATGGGTCAGTTCTTGAGTTCAAAAGAACTGTGAACAGTGTGGTTGCCATGGACATCATTTAAAGTAATGCTCAAAGCACAATGAGAAGTTAACCCACAGCTTTATAATCTGGACACGGTGCAGCCGGACGCTCTTTTCCTTCTTCCTGTCTTCGGAACAGTGCACCAAGTGAGCTAGGGCTTTGTTTAGTTGTAGAGGTAGTGAATGTCCGCCAGAAAAGTGCCTAGCGGCATTGACTCACAGTGCAGGAATGTCAGTGCTCTCTCTCTCTCTCTCTCTCTCTCTCTCTCTCTCTCTCTCTCTCTCTCTCCTCTCTCTCCTCTCCCTCTCCCTCTCCCTCTCTCTCTCTCTCTCTCTCTCTTTTTCTCCCCATCTCTCTTTCCATCTCTCTTCCTTTGCCCCTACCTCCCTCCTCTCTCTCTCTCTTGCGCGAGGCCAAAGTTCTGCCTGCTGACTCAGCCTAGAAATCACCCGAATGCCTTTTTCCACTGAGCTTTTGCAACTCCAAAAAGCCTGTACTCCCGCTATTGAAGTTTTACAATGAGCCTGTGTTCTAGGGGAGAAGAGCTGTAGACCAGAGTCAAGGCCATTTGAAAGTGTTTGAATGACTGAATGAGAATCTTTCTAAGTAGACCTGCATACACATAACGCCACATGCTTCCAAAATATGCATTACTCAGATCTACTTCACTAAGGCCCACAGAATCAGATGATTAGTCTTTCTGATTCTTTCCAGGATGACCGCTTTGACCGTAGCACCTTAGCTGACAGTGTAATCACCCGAAAAAGGTGAAAAAGGTGAAAAGGAAAGGAAGTATATAGAGTGCTCACTACTTGCCCAAGAGCTTGAGTAACCCAATGCCTCCCGAAGAGCCATGTGGCTCAGCACGCACCCGCTCAACCCTGGACAGTGCAGACAGACGCATCTGTGGTGGAATGTGTCACCGTGTTTCAGACACAATCACACGGGCGAGGTTCAGCATCTTTCACGTAGCTCCACTAAAGCATTAATCACGTCTCGGCCGAGATGTGTCACTACGGGGTGGATTCCAAGACACAAACTAAGCCTAACAGTGGATTACATAGCTTTTTTTTTTTAAACTGGAAGTCAGTGTGCTGTGGTCTTGGACTAAGCTTAACTTACCCGGAGTGTATAAGGTAAGCCACATATTCTACATATTGATTTAACTAGAGAGGGGTCAGTTCAGTACACAACAGGACAGCATGCAGGTCATAGTTAAATCACCACTCAGACTATTTTCTTCATAGTCTTACCACTATTGATGGATAACAAAAACTTAACTGCAGTGTATGTTATATGTTGGGCACTTCAGATTGTTGTAAAAGAACAGTTCAAAATACATAAAATCTAAATGAAATGCCAGGTTTCTATTTTCATTTCTTTGTGGTTAACATTTTCAATACTTTAATGTAATTTTGAGAAGCGTGATATATTTGGAAATATCATGGAATTAAATTTATTGATACTTCCAGTTTCTGAGGACGTTTTTTTCTGCTGTTTTTCATAGTTAAGACTGGCTAGATCTTGTCAAACAGCAAACCTTCCCCATTGTCAGAGTGACCCAAAAGCAGTTTCAGTTGCCCTTTTCCTTGTTCGTGGTTTTGAGTAGTTCTTGGAGTGGGGGTGTGCAGGTATGAAGCTGAGATCAACAAGGCCCCACTGTAAACACTTTGGGTTCTGAAGCATTTTTCTCCGTGACTGTATTGCGCATCTGTGTCGTACACAATCATCACTGTGTCAGTTGTCATTTCAGTCATAAATTCTGCTTTCATAGATTTCTTTTTCTGGCAATGCACAAGAGGGAAAAGGGTCTGAACCAAGAGAGAAAGAGAGAGAAATTGGCGCACAGCTTCAGTGACAGAGATGAAGCAGCAATCTCATCTCTCCACCACATGCTTTCCATTAAGGCTTTGGATGGAGGGAGTGGGTGGGAGGAGGGGGAGAGGGGGGCTGAGAGGCAGCAAGGGGGGAAAACGCCGTGTTTCCGAATACTTGGGCCGGTATCAGGGACTTGTGGGGGGAGAAAACCACATTATAGAGAGTTTGTTGGAGTTAGGGAATGAAGGGAGAAGAGAAATAGAGGGAGTTATTTGGTTACTCATGCTGGATTTTTCTCTCCACCATAATCGCGCGCAGGTTTACAAAGTTTATTATTCCAAGATTCTTTTATAGAGCTACATTTCATATAGTTTGACTTTGATTTTTTTCACCATTTCAGAGCTTTAAAGTGACTTGTGTTATTTTACTGAAAAATATTTGCAGATTGGTATGTCTCTCTTGATGTATGTTTGAGATTGACCTCAACCAAAGAATGTGAAGCACATCGTATTATATAAATATGCAGATTCAGCCCCAAAGTAACTGAAGCCACAGTATTAAATCAAGTGCTAGCTGAAGTATTCCTGCCCCAAATGTTGTCCTCTGCTCTTTCTCAGCAAAGACTTTTTCCATCAAGTCCTTTGCATGTTTAATGGAACACAATCCCCTGAAATCAATCACGGCGAATGCTGGAAGGTGGATTATGGTGGAGAAGACATACAGCAATGAACATGGAAATGGAGAGAGAGAGAGAAAGAGAGAAGGAGAGAGAGCAGATGTGTCAAACTTTCTTGGCCTACTTCTTTTCCAGTCTGGCAGTGTGAGAATCTCCCTGAGCTGAGCTGGGCGTAATGGACACCGAGGGATTCTGCGCTTTACACTTTCTCCACGCTCCCAGCGCCAGACCTTTCCAGATCGGAATGCTGCATTTCCTGCTTTGTTCCTGCCATGTGTTTCTCAGTTTCCCCTTCTCTCCTCACTATCTATCCCCATCTCTTTCCTTCTCCAGCTCTCGCACTGTTATTTTAAACTTTGATGAGAGAGATTTTTCTTCCTTTCTCTTTTTCTTCTGCTTTCTCAAGCCATACTTCAGTTTATTATCTTTCCTTCACTCACTTTTGCTTTTTCTATCTTTCAAACTGTACATTCTTAAAATTAAGGGTGGCAGAACAGTTCTTTGGAGCAGTGCCATAAGGAATCTCTCAATTGAGTGTTTTCAAGTGAGTTTTTCAAAACTACCAACATCTGAAAGGTCATTTAAGGACCAAAAAGTGGTTCTTCTTTGTCATGACTAAGTCTAAGTTTCTCTCCGTCCTCTGTAACACATCTGTCATAACTCTCTAGGTCTCCTCCCATAACAACATCGTCAGTGTGATTATACTCTACAAAAATCATAAAAGTATTCTAAATGTGTAAGAGAGCCCTCTGGAGTTCATTAAACCTTTGGAAGGCTCCACTGATGCTCCACTGTTATGTAAACAGTGCCTGTGAAAGGTGGGGGTGGCGTTTCATCTATAAGAAAGTTTCTCTCCGCCTCAGCGGAGGCTCTGTGAGGTCACACTCATCTTCCTGTCGTTTGTCTCGCGTTCCGGTTTCAGAATTATGCTGCTATGTCAGAAGTCAAAGCCTTCTGGAATGCGCCCCTACTGCTGCTTAACATTAGGCATTTTACCGTTGGTGCCCCAGGCAAGATGCGTCGTTACACTTTACAGTTAAGCAAAAGGGGTGAGACAGGACAATGGAGCGGAAAATCCTAGTGAAAAATGAGTTAAATAGAACTAGAGGGATGAGTTCTTGAAACCTCCCTCATTGAGTTACACGTGCAGAATGAGTGGAAAGTTTTTGGGACAATAGACATTGGTTGTTTACTTTAGAAGATGGCAACGCCTCAGTTGGACGTTGACTCTTTCCAAATCCTGGTCTTTTGGCAGGAATACAGCAAATACTTTTAGAGACAGTTAAAGTAAGTATACAAAAGAATGTATATTTAATGTCAACACTAACAGTTGTGATTTAGGTGCAAGTGTGACTTATTTCAGGTTTAAAGACATGTTTACACTCTAGGATCTTTCTCTATAAGTAAATCACAACTCATCACTTTGTTTGTGTCTTAAAACAAAAGGTCTTTGTGACTAAAGACATGAAACACAAAGTTCTGACAGCATCTCGGAGTGTAGCTGCTGCTGTGATGCAAGTCTAAACAGCAACCAGTAGAATTCTGTGTGGATTGGTGCACAGTTCACATGAAAGCTTTAAATAGATGTCATTAGTGATGACATGACCTAAATAAAGCAAACCATGCCCTTTTAGTCGTATATTTTGATTTCCAGTATTATGTTAAGGGTTGATAAGAAAGTGCTGATGAATGACCCAAACAGAATGTTGTCTGTTTCTTGTATCATAGACCTAACGCCAGTAGACTTATAATATAATCTGAATTGCAGCTTTCTTGAACATAACCGCCTGCCGCAGAATTTGGCCTAGATTTTATTTGCACAATCTCTTGCAGTGCGATTTACAGTAAATGTATGAAACCGCTGTTATTGTGCTGTTTACAACAGGCCTTTGAGTTCTTCCTTGTGCACAAAAGCATTGTTTGTATTCAATAAGTTGACTCATACAGCGATCAGCTGCTGAGACATTGCAAAACCACATTAAAGTCAGCGGAATGTAATGTAAGGTTGGATATTTTTGGAAGTGGTTTCAGTGACCAAACAGACATGTGATGTGCTTACAGTCAGCTGCAGTGTCATCATGATAACAGTATCCATGGAATTTGGTAGAGAAGGAGTTGCGCTGCATCACTGCTTTGAAGCCTTAAATTTTATCCAGCCAATGTTAGAGAAAACAACCTTCTGATTGTGGATGAAGAAATGGAGTCGGCATCACAGAAACATGGAGAAGCCAAACTGTTTCCAAGTGATTAGGTCAGGAGGGAACTGTACTGTCAGGTGATGTTACTTAGGGTCCGTTTGACTTAGTGCCAGCTGCAGAACTACGCTCGGCCACATTCCTGCTGTATTACTAGAATAAACACTGTCTGCGTGGGGGTCCTGGGAAACTTGTGCATGGAGGGTAAATATTTACACAACTTCGGGCTCCATTCAGAATGTACCGGACTTCTCTAAATCCAGGTTACAGTCCAGGCAATTAGAGCGTACAGTTGAGGTTGTGCTACTAGAAATTAAAATAGCTGGATTGCTTTATTCATGTCAAGGAAGTAATTGCATACCTGGCCCTGAAGTGGCCATAATACATTAATAGGCCTGTATGAAGTAAAAGTGTCTGATCATTGCTGAGTAATTATCATTACCCTTTATCATAATTCATATCAGACTGTGCTGAAGTGCATGAATAGTCCTTGTTTGTTCTCACTTATCAGTACATTATAGAGCCCACAATCTAACTTAAACAGAAAGATTCTTTCTTTACAGCCTAAAAGTGTTTAAAACTGTTGTCATGGCTGATTTATTGCTTTTAAAGTCATGGGATTTCCAGAGGAAGTAGCTCGGCCTCTGTTCTTTTCGCCTTTTGAACTTGTCTGGCAGAGTGCAGCCTGGGCTTTTTTGGCAACCCTCCGGAGCTGCTGGCTCTGTGTCACTCTCTCGGCCTGTGTGGCCCTTCTTCTTCGTCCTCCCTCTCCCTCTCTCTTTCATTCTTCCTCTTTTTGATAGCTTGAGCAGAGGCCAGCACTGGCCTACACCTGTGCCCAGTGCCCATGTTGTTCTTGGCTCCCCTCAGCGGCTCTTTGATGCAAGAGAGCAGAGGCGGTTAGTGAGAAAACGAAGCTGGAGTGACTACTGGGTGTTTGAAAAGCAGACCAGGTGCTTGGACCCCATATCTGAGAACTATATCTCTGTCACCTGCCGTCAAATTGCTTTACCGTTCAGAGCAGGTGGAAATTCTGTTCAGGGCCATTTGACTTGACCTGGCTTTGTCTGTTTTAAGTCCTGTCCCAGATACACCATTATTACAATAATGGCCTGAAATGGCCTTAGCAATGACCATAACAGTTATCACCAGAAATACCAAAAGTATGTCATTTATATTCATTATTTCTCACTGGTAACTCATTAAAATAAGCAGGGAAATTTAGTCTGAAGTGCAGATTTTATTTATATAGATGTTTTATCATTTGCATTTTGGTTAATAAGTTACTGCTGTGTGTACAGTCTTATTTTGTAGGAAGAAAAACAGTCTTTACATTTTTAAAAAACTATTTAATTAATTACTTGTGATTTATACTATGTATTGTAACTATGTCATTAATTATGCAAGTATGTAGTTACACTTAAACAATAATGTAATGTAAATCACATATCACAAACTGACAGTAAAAATGAGTGGAGTGGGGAAATTAAACCTGATATCACAGAGCTTGTGAACTGACTGTAGATGGATTAGACGAGTCAGAAGCAGTCAAACACCTTTGTGCGCTTTACATGCCAACACAACCATAAATAACTGGCTGTTTGGCACAGTACATATATTGTTCAAGCCTCAAGAAGATATTCAGGCATTCTTGGAAAATATACTTTATTTTATAGGAATTAAGTTAAATTGCAGTCACATTATTGGTCCAAAAACTGCAATTAGATATTTTCCCTTTTTTTTTCTCAGCCCTAAGCCCTTGTTTGTTCATGTTTATCAGTACACTATAGAGTCACAATCGAACCTACACAGGAGGACCATTCTACACCAAAATGATGGTAAAAGCTTTGGTGGGAAAAAGATTTTCTTGTGATCACAAAGAGGGTAACAAAAGTTCTTAAACGTGTTTGGCGTAGATCTGTTTTTTAGCAGTACGTTAATCGGATTGTGTTTGAGCTGCTTTTATCCGTTGTGTGTCAACAAACTAGATTCAAAGACTTTATGTCAACAGACTCCTTGCAGGCGAAAGTTTCTTGCACGTTACAACCTACTTGGCACAGCCCTGCTAATTATTTTAAATACACCTCAGTTGTTCACTTTCTGTATTTCTCCTTTTGTTGATGAAAATCTTAAACCATAAATTGGTCATATCTCAGATATGCACTTCACACCCGATACGTAATGAGGATTGATTAAGGAACTTTTCGGCAGCAACGGTTACAGCAGCAGTTTGGTATGAGGGCGTGGAGAAGCTCTTGGCTCCACTCCAGGCTCACCTGTCCTCACGGCCACACCTGGAGGAATGTGGCAGGTAGCGCAGCAAACGGCATTGCCATCTGTGTGAAAGGAAGAGTGAATTCAGCCAGAGAGAGCACACGCGCTCCTGACCGCTAAGTGGAGTTTTTAAGGATTTAAAGCATCTTTGGCCAGAGGAATATTGAGAGTTTGTGAGTGATATCTCTGTTTGTCTTCTTGCTTTGTGTGTTTTTCCTTTATGATTTGTTTTGTGGTTAAATGATGAAAAGAATGCCACTGAATAACACTTAAGCCAAGTTAATTGACCTGAAATGTGGAAACCAGCTAAATATAGCAAGGATTTGCTTCATAAACATGCCGTAGCCTTGATTTACCAAAGCCTGTGGCGGAAATGTCTTTGGCTAGTGTAAGTGAAGTCCCCCGTTAAGGACGTACTGTAAATTCTCGCATGGCAGTCTTTTGATCCTGTTACCAAAACGGCTTGTGCAAACACGTTTCAGAACTGCGTAAAAACGCTGGAATAAATCTCTCCGTCCGTGGGCAGCGGATTGGTGGGGTTTCTGTCTAAACAGCCAGCAGGCAGAAGGGTAAACATTCTCCCATTTTTGTCATCCTTAGTGCCGGGCCTGACACACTCCATGCCTCGGCCTGTACTTAAACTGTCAGTGCAGTGTGTCACTGACATAACCGCGATGAGGCTGCGGGGTCAGAGGCTTCAGGATTGTGTGTACGGAGACCTATCTGTGGACTCCATGGAATGCCGGATTCCACAAATTCACTCCGGGCTGCTCTGGCTGCGGAATAAACAGTTTATCTGAAACAGTTTATCTGAAACAGTCAAGGAACTTAGAGTTCCAGCGTCAGCCATCGGGGGTGTGGGGAGACGAGCCATCTGGGTGTCATTTTTCATCAGTTTTGGTGGATGACTGGTTGTTGTGACACTGCCTGAATCATTCTTGTGTGTTAACGTCCTCACTTTGTAGGAAAAACAGAGAAAAACAGGGCTTACCTACAATGTCAGGACTAACGAAATGATGCTGACATTGTATAGTGCTGTTCACAAAAACTACATACTTCATTCTTGTAAATCTGAAAGGATTGCTTTTTGGTTAAGCTAAGGGTAGGCATAGAAAATATTTTGAAATTGTGAGCCTATGCCGATATCTGTTAATTTTCATTAACATACATGCCAAAGCCGATACATACACATTTATAAAATGGAGAAATTATGACTAAATCGACTAATATTAGCATTTTAGAGTTTAAAATTGAATAAAATGCAGTCATTTTAGCGCAGTAGTCCACCAACATCGAATATTGGTTTGTAATGTCAGTCACCCTAAACATCTGTCTGATGCCAGTGTTTTTTTAAAGCAAAGATCAGCCGATGCTGATATGATTCCGATGTCATCGCACATCCCTCATAGAAAATTCTTATAACAGATAGGCAGTTATATGTATAAAATATGTGTGCTATATATGTCTGACTCTATGTCCTGTTAAGGTGTAGAAACAAACTTGCGTGTGTATGTGTGTGTGATCAGTTAAACAAGCGGTTGTGGTGCTTGAGTAAGTAAGGGAGGGCTGTCTTGTCCCACTCCAGCTGATTGTGCGGTTAGGCCTCAAAGGCTCAGGGATCTGTTTCTGTTGATGTTGAATGGCGACACAGAGTTGTGTACTTTCACCATGTCATCAGAGATTTACTGTAGGAACTTGTTAATGGTGGAAACAATCAAGACAGCTCGGGTCGTTCTCCACATGTGGTCCTAAGTCTCTAAGAGAAAATGAGTTTATTTGTTTAGAGGCAGGCGCTGAGTTGGCTCGTCCTCGGAATGTAAATGTTTCTGCTGGAATAATTCTGTTTTATGGAGAGAAGCACATTTTCCCTAATGTGTGAGATATCAGTGGCCCAAATCCTTTCAAAAAGACTTTTGTTCCACTGATTCCTGCTAAAACGTCTGTACAATTTTACACGCCAGCTTGAGTAGAACACTGTTCCCATAGTGATTGTATTATTTTGCTTAGAGCAGTTTGAATCCCCTTGAGTAATCCCCCTTTAAAACTATGCACATCCTCACATCCTGTGTTTGAATTTAGCCCTTTCTCCCACTGGCTTGCTTTCTCTCTCTACATACCAACTGATCTGGAACCAGTCTTTCTAAGTCACGCTTTATTCTTAACTCACAATAACTCTTAACTCCTCTGACTGACTTCAGTTCAGAAGTTGAGGGTGCTGTCCCGCCATGGCCCGACCACACAGCTGCAGGGGTCTCTCATGACCGTGAAGGGGGGAAAAAACAAGGGCATTTTCTTTTTCAGTTCTGTCACGGCCAGGAAACATACGTAACCCCCTTGTATTTCACATTCCTGACCCCCCACCCGCTTTAATATTCTCGAAAAAAGCCCCTCTGGTTGTCTGTGGTCCCCACCCCCATTGTTCTAGCTGGTGAGAGTGCCTTCCTGTTGTAGAGTGGCTGGGCGTTCGGGAGCTCGCGGACCGCCTGTGCATTTTGGAGCGCCTCGAAGAGCTTCTGGAGAGTGAGCCAGGCCAGTGCCAGCACCATGAGCAGCCAACAGTGAGCCGAGACACCAACTACAGCAGCTACACAGGTAGGTAACTTGGTTAGGGACGCTAGATTGGAGCACTTTGGGCTAGGCGAACTAGGCGGTGAAGTAGAAAAGCTGTTAGATTGGCTAATGGTAAACAATACAACATGCCTAAGTGTATTTGTCAGAGCATCTGACTGATTCAGAAATCCAACATCAATTGTAAATCATAGTCTTGTTCACAAACTACGTATAACGAGCATACAAAAAGTCAGTGTCCAAAGTGTCAGTGTAGTATGCCACGTTTTCACATTAGTCTTTGCCTGAGTTGAAAAGCTGCTCCTTTTAGATGCAGCAACAATTCAACACTTATAACTAGAGATGACACGATTCTCCTTGTTCTTTTCTTATACTAATATCAATACTGAGAAAAAGGTAATGCGAATAGCAAACGGATATTTTTTTCTTTAAAAAATCTAAAAAATATCACAGTGCAAATGTGTGAAAACTGGGCTATTTAACAGGAAGGGACTGTAATTCTATCATAAGGCAATTTTGATATTAAAAATCCCCATTGCTGTTTTGTTGTGGGTGTGTTTGTGGGCGGAGATCAATGCAAGCGGGAAACTTATTCAAACGTGAAAGCTCGTAAGCAAAAACCATTGCACTTTTTCATAAAAGGAAGCAAACAAGACCTATGAATTTGAATCACACCAGTCGCTAGCCTACTGTGTCTTCATAGCTGGATTTTACAGCTCTGAATGTGAATTGACAACAGCGATATGCTTCTGCTGTTTTAACATCAGTGTGATACTGAATATTAAATTGGTGCCATCTCTATTTATAACATTATGTTCTAGCTAGGTGTAGATTGCAGTAAATAATTAAATTATGAAGAGATTATAAACAGACAGCAGTGCTATAAATATACAGTAAGCCAATCAGATGTTTTTCAGCCAGTAACCTCATTGTAATGCATGTAACAAAGCAAACACTGTTATGTTTTTGTTACGCAAATGTAACTAACAAATCTGCTAACCATTGTTTTGTATTACAGTGCAGTTACTGTGGTATTGCTGCTTTACGAGGCAGTCGGACAGCTGTTTCAGACAGTCATTAGTCTTCATATTCAGCTTATCTTCATATTCATGCTCTTTAATAATACCAGATATCCATCACAGATTGTCATCAATGTCTCTGTCTGTTTTAACCATGAGTTCTTTTAACCTTTTTCATTGTCATCATCTTTTGTCTGTTGCCATCTCTGTAGTTGGTTCTGTGGAGGGGGAGGCAGTGAGGGAGAGTGAAGAGTTGTGGGAAGAGCAACAGGAAGTGGAAGTTACAGTATGTGGTTTTGGAGGGTTGGTGGGGCAGAGGCAGAGTATTCCATTGTGAATTGCATTTTGTTCTTCTCTTTCTGTCACTCTCTCCCTCCCTTCCTCTCTCTCCCTGTCTTGTTGGAAAACAGCAGTACACTGTTGGCCCCCATTCCTGACTTTCTGTACATTTATTTATTTATTTACCACAGATGTTTCGGAAAAAAGCCTCATCCTCCTTGAGAATGCGGAGAATTTCAGAAAGCAATAGATGTAATAAGTTCCCTTTCACTACTTTATAGATGGCTCATTAACCGCTAGACTGCAAACTGTATGCAAGGCCAGTAGATGAAACCATTCTGTCCTAACCAACAACATAAAAAGATACAGAAATGCACTATTTGTAGTCTAATATTTAACTTCGTTTTCACTTAGCTGTGGTATAGTCTGTGTTAATTTAGTAGTAGTTTTAAATAGTGAGTTGCTATGGCACTATGTAGTCTGACAGAAGGGTTTCCTCCTAATGGCTTTGTATGCTTTAACACTTCACCACAATTTTAAATCGCAAAATGCAACATGGAATTATGTGTTTGTTGTCCTGAGCTCACTAATTAAAGGTCAGGCCAGTTTAGAGCTTTGAATTTGGAGGTAATGTTGATGATCAACTATCTGCACTGCATGTTTAAAGAATAAAAACAGTTGCTTTGTTGTTTTGGTGGTTAAAGGTCCTGCTGGGTGGACATGCCTTGGCTCTGGGTATAATCACATCCAATCAGGAACAATGAAATCTGATTACACAATGACTAAGGTCATTTACAAAAGAGAAACTGCATGAACTGATTTCAGCCATGAGGAATAGAGTCTTCTTTCGGCTTCTGGATTCATATTAATTAAAACTGTGGTATCACCCAGCTGGTCAATGCATTAGGAGTTTGGGGCAGTGGGGTTTTGAATTTATTGGTGGGGCATTCGACTCCTCAAGGCGCAGGATTAATGCAAACCCTCTGATTCTATTTATTACATTTTCATTTCCAATCATTGTTGGCTAGATGTAACATGAACTGTCGTCATGCTGCCGTCTTGCTGTTGTACCTTTACTTTTGACTTGGTCTGCACCAACTCAATATTTTTGCTTTTGGCGCCATTAGGGAGCGTGGACCGGGGGCGAAGCTCCTCCTTCCATGAGGTGGGTGGCACGCGAGAGCCGGAGATGAGGGCGGCAGCCTCCGTTTCCGAAGAAACCTCGGCCAGTGGCGGCAGTGGTGGAGGCCACACCGTCCTGCAGCGTCTCCTGCAGGAGCAGATGCGCTATGGCGAAAGCCGGAACTACCTCGCCTTGCAACAGCAGCAGCAGCAACAACAGCAGCAACAACAGCAGCAGCAAGGTCCTTTGAGCGGATACCCGGGTCCTGGAGGCCCGGGGGACGAGCACTCCATGGTCCCCCACATTGCACGGCAGGAGCCGCAGGGCCAGGAGCTGCAGGCGGACAGTGGCATGGAGAAGCAGCTCAACTCACGTGCTGGAGGAGGCAGTGGTGGGACATCCGTTGGCGGCTGCATCCCCGGCCAAGGGCTAAACCCTGAGGATCTGCCATCCTATGAGGAGGCCAAAGTGCAATCGCAGTATTTCCGTGGCCACCAGCCACCACAGCCACAGCAGCCACAGCTTGGTGCTGCCTTCTACGTGACCGGTGTCTCCAACCCAAAGGTGCGGCCTCCGGAGGGCCGGCCCGCAGTGCAGCGGGTTAGCGCAGGCAAGGTGCATCAGGATGATGGGCTTAAAGACCTGAAGCAGGGCCACGTGCGCTCGCTAAGCGAGAGGCTCATGCAGCTCTCATTGGCCACAAGTGGTGTCAAAGCCCATGCACCTGTCACCAGTGCCCCGCTTTCACCTCAGCTGCCCCCGCCCGGCCCCCCGGGAGACTACTACAAACCTGCAGGTCCACAGCACAGGGGCCCGCCACCGGACTACCCTTTTAAGGGCATTCCTTCACCACCCAAACAACAGCAGCAGCACCACCACCAACCACAGCACCAGGAGCTGGGACACTACTTCACGGAGCATCGGGCTGCAGGCCAGCAGGGAAGAGCAGAGGTGCCCCACGTTCGATATCAGCCACCACCGGAGTATGGCTCCTTCCGGTGAGTATCTTATAGTGGAGTGAGGAGTATCTGATGCAAAACTTTTTTCTTTATGATGTCGGTGCATTTATTTGGTATGTAGAATCCGATCTAACAAAGTAGAAATACAGATTTTTATGTTGTTTTTTCACAAATGATCTTTTTGAACAAGAAGACACATGAATATGTCGCACGCCAGTTGCATTTTTATGTGACTTTTAAACAAAACAATAATACGCGCTTACCAATCTAAACTGTGCTCTGAATGAGCTTGTGGACTTTCTTGGAAAAAAAATCACAGTGCACCCAACAATAAAGGAAGTCTTGTACATCTTTTACACAGTGACAGAAAACACAATACCACATAGAAACTGCTAAAACTACACACTGACAGGTTTCACTGTAGCCACGTTGGATATGCACACACAGTAACTCCTCTGGTGGCAGAGTAAGACGAGTTAAAGGGCCGATGCCAAATTCTCAGAATGGATTTCCAGTGAGATTCTCAATTCAATAGGGTTAACCAGTTGGCTTGTCCGTTCTCCATCTACAAATCAGTTTTGTAGTTACTGTTGAGAAGTTGGACAACCTTCTTAATCAACCTAATGAGAGTCTGTAGCGTACATAAATATGTGTGGTGTATGTATATGTAGAGTGTGTCATTCATTTCAGATTATATTTATTGTGCTTTAGGAGAAAACTTGGCTGATTTACTAAGCTCAAAGTTTACGGCAAGGATGTATTTGTAAGTGGAGTATGGATAGGTTGAGTCCTGCTGAGTATTTGTATGGGATAGATGAGCGAGATATGAGAGAGAAAATCAGACTGATGTAAAGCTCTCCAAAAGAAAAAAATAATGATATGAAAGTGCATTTTCATATTGTTAGTGGGGTCTATAGTCATTGAAAACCTTGGCTGAGGAAGGGGATTTAAAGGGAAATTCCTTTTAAAATGCATTTCTGTTTCCTGGTTACGTTTTAGGCAGGTGGTTAAGTGGTTTTTAACTCCAGTCCTTGGGATGTACTGCCTTGCATAGTTTCAGCCATTCTCTTCCTCCAACACACCTGATCCAGATTATTATGGACTTGAGAACTACGTGATGAGCTGGAACAGGTGTGTTGGGGTTGGGAATTGTTGAAACTACACAGTTCAATGGTTCCCCAGGACTGGAACTGAAAACACTGTTTTCAGCCACTGTTTTACTGTCCCTTTCTTGTACTCCACATCTTACAAACCCATTTCACTTATGAAGGGCTTATTGTTTTGAGTAATCAGAAACAAAAAAACAGTCAGAAACAATAAAATATGTACTGCTGGAGACTTCAGGAACCAGGATAAAGCCTAATTACCATCTGAGTTACCTACAAATCACCAGGTAAGTGCTACCTACGGTCGATAGATGGGAAAAGATTAAATTCCCCTTTGAGTGGCCTTTCCCTGAAATGCTGGAACATGTTGTCAGGCGTTGTAGGAAGAGCCAGTTTTGCCTGTTTTCCTTTAATTCATTAACCTCAGAACCAGTGTGGCACACTGCAGAAGAATGCAGTCCGAATTTTAGTAATCAACCACTACAAGTTACGGCATGACTATTTCCCTATTGTGTTCCATAGAAACAGGAATGTTGACGTGAAAAATAGTTTTTTTGCAGAACACCTACGATGTCATATATGTGGTATAGGTCACACAGTTTTCAGCCAGTTATTTATCCTGCACTTGCCTCAGCCTGTAAATCATGTCGTACGTATATGTCAGCTAAAACTTGATGTGCTGTTCAGTATTGTGTCAGTCACAGAATGCTGTGGTACTCTTTTATTATTGTGGCAAGTGGATCGTGACTTTTAGTAAGCATGCGTTAATCAAACCTGTTTCCAATTGGCTGCTCTGTTCTCCTCAGCTCCAGTAAGGAAAGCTCAGGCCACTCTCAGAGGCCCATCCATCACCACAGCCCCACCTCCTCTGTCACCTCAGTGGGCTCGCTGTCCCGTGCCCAGTCCTCCACCCTCAGCAGTATCATGGCCTCCTCCCATCCTCCGCTGCCCATGACCCACCAAGGGGAGCCTCCCTTCCCTATGGGGCCACGGAGCCCACAAGGACCGGGCTCACACCAGGGAGATCCTTACGGCCCGGGACACCCCCCACCACACCAGCGTGGTCACGGCTTCCCGCATGATCCCTATGGCTCAGCCCCCCGGGGCCTCCACATGCACCAGCACCAGTTTCACCCACAAGGGCCCCAGCAGCAGCAGCAACAGCAGCAGCAGCAGGGACCTGGGCAGCACTACCCTCACCCTCATTCCATCCAGGGTGACCCCTATGCCATGCTGGCCCGCGCCCAACAGATGGTAGACATGCTTACAGAGGAGAACCGACACCTCAAGCAGGAGATGGAGGTGTTTGGGGAGAAGGTGTCCAAGCTGCAGAAGGTAAGAAAACTTAATAACCTTTAATAACCGTCGATTCTACCCAATTTACATCAGCTTTAATCCTTAGAAGACTAGCGTTATTGTAGTCTTAGTAACAAGAGAGGGAGGTTGTTATCATGGTTAACATCACGGCTTCACCAGCTCATGCCACAGATCATCACAGCCATGTTGTTACTCAGGAGAATACAATCTGAAGTGTTCTATTGCTTGCATAAAACAGTTTTGTGTAGTAAAGAAAATAAGCAAAGAATACTGTGGCTGAAACGACCATATACACAGTACAGTTAAAAATGCACTGCAGACTCCTAAACACGATGCAAACATAGAAAACGCTTTAATCAGCATGACTACCCTTGAAGTACATTTCACAGACGTTGTAATGTTGTATATACAGAACACACAGAAGTGAGCCATAACACAACAGCAATGTTTCTGGAAGACTATCAGAGGGGATGGAATATCTGTGAAGGATAATCACTGATCAGAGGTTGATAAGACCACAGAGACTTACATTCCAGTAAGTTTATGGATAACTTTGGCTGGCTAGTTAGCTATCTGACATGTTATAGCTGTACTACAGTAGTTATCAGTTACATCTGGTATTATTATTTTAACTTTTATATTTACACTCTAAAGCTCCAAATTCCCATTGTGATACAGTGATATTAGTAATCTTTTCAATTAAAGTTAACTTATATTTACTGGTAAATGTTTAGACTGTTTAAGTCTGAATGGCTCCATCACCTCTGGAAACATTTCTGTTGTGTTATTACTGATGATGGATTTGCCGCACGCTTTGTTATTTTGCAGCATGTTTTCAAAATGCAGCGCACATGTTGTTATTTTGATGAAAGTGTTTTCTGTGTTTGCAGCTTGTTTTTTATTTGCAGTTTGCTATTCCATATGCTGAAAGAATAATTCCTCCACACTTATGCTCTGCTCCTATTGCTTGTTCTTTAGCAACTGTTGACCATGGTTGCTAGATTGCTGTGATGGTTTCCAGCCAAAAAAACCCACATAAATATGTGAAAAATCACACAAAGTATACTTCAAAAACAGGAACTTAAATAATTTTCTATACTATTTCAATGTAGTTGCATAATCATATAATTAATTACATAGTTGTATAATTAATTCAGTGTATTACATGTGATTTACATTCTGTCTGTACTTCTGTTTTTTTCCAAATGTTTAGAAAATAATGGCAAAAAATGTAAAGTATGGTATTTTTTTCCTTTTTGAGCTTAAAGATTGTAGGATGGCTTTTCATCAAATTCAAAACAAAATGAAATATCTCCTCTTCTACTCAAACACTTTTTAGAGAATTTTTCTGCTTGTTTCAACAAGTTACTAATGATAATTCATATAACAACATGCTTTGTTATTGCAGGCTATGAGTTATAAAGGTAAAATGAACAAGCGAGAAAGGCATATTGGCAGTGACTTCTAACATCCTTTCCTCTGTAGATGGAGTCTGAGATCCAGCGGGTGTCGGAGGCGTATGAGAACCTGGCTAAGTCATCGTCTAAGAGGGAGGCCCTGGAAAAAACCATGAGGGACAAGCTGGAGCTGGAGGTGCGCAGGCTGCACGACTTCAACAGGGATCTGAGAGGTGAGCTGAGTTTGAGTCTGGGTTTGAGAGGGCACTGCGGGGTCTTGATCTCACAGGGCAGCTTGGATAATTGCACTACGCCACTAGCTGAAATTTCAAAGTCTGATAAGAAAGCACAGAGTGGCTGCACTGTTACCTTCTCCCAAAATATGTTCCCTTGTGGTGCTTCATCCTTTTCATCACATCTTGTGATAAACAAGTTTTTTTATTTTTTTTTTATTTATTTTTTTTATAAACATTGTGGTCTCTCTGGCTCTAGAGAGATACCCCCTAAGAAATATTACAGATATGTTTTAACCCCTGGAACCCTGAGTGACTATTTGGGTCCATACTTCAGTTCTCAGTGTCATAACATACATAGCTTACTAGTTTCAGAGTAGTTACCAAATAATAAGTAACTCATTATAATAACTCTTAAGATGAATAACTGAAGAATAGTCTTATGTTGAATGGCGTTAGTGTCTGTTTTTGCATGAAGTGCAGTAGGAGGCTTCATGGATCTTTGCCATCATTGGTGATGGTATAGCACAATAGAGGAAGAGCCTAGAATAATGAGATCTGGTCTTGACTAAGCTGTGTGAACATTTATTTTTGTCAAAAGCAAATTTGGAGCCCAGCTGAATATTTCTCTTCAACTCAGTTCCTCTAGTTTTTTTTCCTCTTGAAGTTTTTTGTTCACTTAACCCAAAGCAAATGCTCCACTGTTTGCTAGCTCAGTGCCTGTGAACAGGCTGAGTGTATCCACCTCTACCATTCTGCCTCATGGTTGTTCTTTGGAGCAGCAGAGAACAGAGAAATCCTTGATTTATGGCAATGAGCCCAGACTCCAAATCCACAGGGAGCCCCGAGAGTTTTACAGCAAAATCGCAGAGGCTTTCCCCCTCCTTTCCTTCTCCCTCTCTCTTGCCCTCCCTTCTTACTCCCCATGTTTCTCATTCTTTCTGCTCTGCAGCCCAACACACTAGGAAAAAAAACCCTTATTTTCAGAACCCCAAAACTAAATTTCCATTGCATGTTATGGAACTGGGATGTTAAGAAGTGAGGCATTTGGTTCTGGAATACTCGTCACAGAACCTAGTTGACTTAACATGGGGAAATATTGTTTTAACGTTTGGCCTGCTTTCTTGATGAACGCTTTGCTATTGCGAAAAAAAAAACATCAACCCCCGCGGTATAATAGCTCTTTTGTTAAGGCAGTCGTTTTTTTTAAACTTAACAGCATTTGGAGAATTATGACTTGGTCTGCTTTGTGGGAATCAGACTCGTGTAAAGTTTTGTTTTATTTTTGTTTTCCATTTTGCTGAGCAACCAGCCCTAGTGTCGTTTCATGTGTGCGTAGATGTCTAGAGAAGACTGCCAAAGAAGCACTGAATTTTATTACTACTTAAAAATATGCAGAGCGCACATTGAAGAAATGGTTTACATGACATGATGTGTACATTATTTTCATGTGAATTCAGTACATCAACACAATTTTGTGTTTCAATTTATTTACTTTTGCCAATAACTGTGTCAATGTAATATATTTTATTCATGTGGAAATGTTATACACAATTGACAATCCAAAATCCAATACACTGCTTTTTTCAGTGCATTTTTACTGCTGGTAATAATTTCTTTGAGTGTATATACTATGCCTGGTTTTTTAAACAATAGTAATAATAATGATTAATATAGTGACAAATGATTTCATGATTGAAGTGAAATGTCAGCTGCCATCACCTTCTGTATATGTACATGTGCTTTTAATATAACCTGGTTGAACTGCACTGGTTCTCCAACACGTGTAGGAACTTCATTATAACTTCATAATCATTATTAGTGTTGAGAGGAGTGCACTGTTTTCATGAAGCATTTTCTTATCATGTCCCATCATAGAACGCATGGAGACGGCCAACAAGCAGCTAGCAGCCAAAGAGTGTGAGGGCACAGAGGACAACCGCAAAACCATCTCGCAGCTTCTGGCTCAGAGTGAGTGCTCCTTCCAGAATTTTCTCCCTCCAGGCTGAAAAAGAGCATTAAGAGTGGTTTATGGCCATCTGGAGACACCACAAACACAATTAGTTGAGTGTAGAGTTATGACTATTAATTATATTAGTAATTGATTGAATTAGTCAAATACTGATTAAAATGGCCTAAGAATAATAACAATCATTGCGTAGCCTTTTAAAGTCTCTAAAATACTTCACTGAAAAAAAAGATAAATTAGAAAACCTTTAAAAAAATCTGCTGCAAAAATGCATATGAATGAGGGTGTCCATTAGACTATATTTCATGCTCTAAGGTAGGAAAATTTAAAGCTGGCTTTACACAGTGAAACCTTTTTGCAACTTTAGATGCTTGAAACCTACATGAAACTAAATTGCACTTGAGTTGCATAATGTAGTGTCCCACAGCTCACTTTCATTAAACAGACAATCAAAATGCTAATAATGCGCCACATGCAGTACTTCTAAGAACTCCCAGTACTTCATGGACAGGATGAGTGAGACAAGTACAACTATACTGGCTACTTATATTAATTTGCACAGGCTTAACTTATACAGATCAAACAGGTTTAAAAGGCATTCATACTGTTAAGGACCATAGGTAGTTAAATGAAAGACAGAGGTACAGACATAGAAAAAAGAATGTTATTGACAGCTGGAAAAATTCCTGGATGACTTTTTATAGCGACAATAATACGGTATATCAAAAATACAGGCTGCTAGTTTTGGCAAACTATCTGTAACTGAATCTGTTGCATACAACTTTGAACTGCTTTGTGCAACTGTCAAGTTGCACGGAAATGAATTTGTATGCACCTCACAGCATGTAGCATGAAAGTTTCACTGTGTAAAGCCAGCCTAAAGCATGCATTATCATGAATTCACTGAGTCATGTTTAATCGAGTCATCACAACAGCCCAAGCTCAGTGGTTTGTTTTCAGAGTGCGGCAAAAGGCTGAAAAAGCCACCTGAACTGAGCTGATTGTCTTTCACTGTTGGGCCGTTCCACAGACAAAGAGACTCAGCGGGAAAAGGAGAAACTTGAGATGGAGCTGAACACGCTGCGCTCCACCAACGAGGACCAGCGCAGGCACATCGAGATCCGCGACCAGGCACTGAAAAATGCTCAGGCTAAAGTAGTCAAACTAGAGGAGGAGGTGAGCTCACTGCTTTTTTAACTGTGGCCCGCTCAGCATATTTCTGCAGCATATGAGGGAACTGAGTGGTATGCTTTCAGTTAAATCTGGGATCAATTATCTCTGAGTGACTCCAAGTTCTCTGTCAGAGAGTGTGTGTGTGTGTGTGTGTGTGTTTGTATGGGCCCCCTTGTGGACACTTTTCACCCTCGAGCCAAAGGCTGCAATATCTGGTTCAGTTTAAAACTGAGAAGGATCTCAGAGGAGCTCTGAGGAATTTAGGGTTTTACTTCATTGCTGTGAGTGTGCCTAATACTTTGCTGAGTCATAGGTCCATGCTGAAGAATAGCTTTTTTTTTTGTTTGCCATCATTCTTACTGAGAGAACACTTGTAAAAAGTCAGTTTATGGATGACTAGAAATGAAAGCGCTTTACTATTGTGAGTACGAAAGATGAGAGATATTGCCGTTGAATTGAACAGTTTTGAAAGTACATGTAAAGCCACATTTTCTGGTCGTACCACATAATAGAAAGATTGCCGGTGCTTTGACGCTCTGTTGAAAGCTTCGTTAAATTGACATTTATATAGTAAAGTCAGTGGTAACTCGTCTGCCCTAAAGCTGACCACAAAAGAACTTTGGCTCGACCCTCCCTGTGGACGGCAACTTTGAAGTTCTTCCCGTCAACACTGCAGAGCCGCAGTTAAAATCTTCAAGCTTGAGTGAACAGCTGGCCACGACCTTCACTGAATCCAAACGAGTTTAGAAAACTCAGCCGACAGCTAAACAGCCTCAGCTAGGGCCGATAACGAGAGAGAGAAAGAGAGAGAGACTGACAGACAGAGAATTCCATCAGTTTTTTTCTATTGATTTCTGCCAATCCCGCAATAAACTTCTTTTCTAGTGTTCTGTGTATTTTATTATAGACAGAAAAAGAGAGACACAAATAGTGACAGAGAAAGTGAGAGACAAAGAGACAAAAAGAGACACAAAGAGAGAAACACTAACAGAGAAGGAGAGACAGGTGGAGGCAGAGAAAAACACAAATGGAGAGAAGAGACAGAAAAATGTTTACTGATTTCTAACAATTAAATCCCTTATCAAGTGTTTTCTATATCTGTTTGTTTGTGTGTATGTGTGTGTTTATATGGTTATTATTTGTTATAGTTCTTATTGTCATTTTCATTGTTATTACTACTGTTATAATGCTTTGGTTATACTGTCATGCAGTCATGCTAATAAAGCTATTCTGAACTGAACTGAAAGAGAGAAAGAAACTAACAGAGAAAGAGAAAAAAATAGAGAGAGAGAGAAAGCGAGACAGAGCGATAGACACAAACAGAGAGAGGAGAGGGAGAGACAGGCAGACAGACAGACAAAGAGAAAGTCCAAAAGAGAGACAGACAGAAAGAAACAGAGATATAAAGAGAAGAAAGAGACACAGGGAAAGAGAGAGCAACAGTAAGAAAAAGGGACAGACAGAGAGATAGAAAAAGAGATACAAATAGAGAGGAACAGAGAGAAACAGACAGACTGACAGACAAAGAGAGATAGAAAGAAAGACCAGCAGAGAAACAGAGAGGCATACAGAGAGAGAGAAAGAGACACAGATAGAAAGTGACAGAGAGAAAGCAGCTCAGGCAGCGTTGACTCCTGTGAGTCTGAAGTCTGTGAGTGTGTTTGGAACAGTTGGAGTGTGTGGCCTGCCTCCACCGTTTGAGCCCCAGATGGCCTTCTGGCCGCTGCTGAAGCCGTCCCAAAATGCACCGGCCTGTTCCACTTTCCACCGGCCCCAGTCACAAATGGCCGCTTGTTCCCCAAACAAAGCCTCTTGAGTTGTCTGCCATGAAAGGACTTGAGGATGACTGAATTCTTAACCCCCCCAAACCCCCCCGCCAAACCCACTCACCAACCAGGCCAGGCCAGTCCTGTCTAAACAGGAGCCGCATACTTGTCCTCTTTCTCTGCTACTTCTGTGCTGCATTGCCCCCTGAGCTAAATTGGGCCATTCATTTGAGCTACAATTATAGCTTCTGGTGGATTTGAAAGTAGTTCCTTTTGGGTGGAGGGATCTGAAGGACACAAAGAGGTTATTGTGAGGTGGGTTTTCAGTTGAGGAAGGAGCAGTGGGGCTTACCTGTATGTTCCCTGTGTGCATGTGTGTAGCTGAAGAAGAAGCAGGTCTACGTGGAGAAGGTGGAGAGGATGCAGCAGGCTCTGGCTCAGCTGCAGGCTGCATGTGAGAAGAGAGAGCAGTTAGAGCACCGGCTCCGCACGCGCCTGGAGAGAGAGCTGGAGTCGCTCAGGATGCAACAGGTGAAACAGAAATGCAAACAAACACAAAAAACCCACACTGTACAGAATGTGAAAAGAATTTGGCCATCTGCATTAGCCTGGCTTGAAGGATATACTTATAAGATGTACAGTTAAAACTGTTTACTATTTGGGCAGTGAATGTGCTTTAGCTAGTAAAAACACTATAAAATATTAGGATAAGTATAAATGAACGCTGATGCTATAAACGATTATTCTGTATCTTCTGAACCAGTTAGAAGGTTTAGTTCCTCTTCTCCTCGATGCAGCCGATTCCACCCCAGCACACCTGATTTAACTTTCTGCAGAATTCGCCATTTTGAAAGATAAACATGCCTTTCACATTAGTTGTATAGATCTGAGGAGTGTTTAATGTTTGGGGGGTCAGGCAGCAAAGAATTTTAAACACACCTCCCTCAAACACAACACAGCAGCAGCTCATTGTCATTATTCGGCCAACCCAATATAGTAATTTATTTCTATAAGCCAATGTGAACTAACACTGCAAAAAAGGATATTTCTTAAAACAAGCAAACTTATCTGTCAATATGGTGAGATGATTCCACTAAATAACAGTAACTTACAAGGGAAAATGTCTAGAAATCAGTTAAATAATTTCATAAAGTTTTTTTTTTTACTTAAAATTAGACATATTGGATACATCAACTAGGTTTAGGATGATTTTATACAGTAGCAAATTTATGGGAAGTAAGCTGTTTTATTCTCATTTGTAGTGAAATTGCACATGTTAACTTTTGCTGTAGTGACTTTAACTTGGCAAATCAGCTTAATGGTGAAATGAGTTACAGCTAACATTAACTAGCAGTTCTTGCCAGTGACAGTGAGGTGATAAAGTTGGATTCATATGTGTGTATTCAGATTTCTTTCTTCAGTGGCTTTCACACAGAGGATGTAAAAAAGTTAATGTGTAAATTACTATTGTTAGCAGCCAACACAGTCAACTACAACATAGTTTCCATCCAAAATTGGTGGCATTTTCCACAGAACACAGATTTTTATGCATTATTGTAACCGCTATGAGCTGCTAAGGGATCAAATATAGCTGCAAGCGGCGTTCAGCGGGGTCGAAGCATGTTGGATAGAACACAAATGATAGGCAGCCAGAGTTTGTTGAATGACCTTCATTTATAATGAGTGTTTATAAATGGTCTTAACCACATAAACCGAATGGACCAAAAAGTTGCACTTTTAAATCTACCACTAGGAGTTACATCACATGTGCACCCCCATTGGCAACAGTTGAATAATTTGATCAGATTCAGTGTGTAGTCGCAGGGCTTTCTATGTGATACTGTGTTTTCTATCATGCATGAGATTTCCTTCATTGTTGGTTTTACGGAATGTGCGCATGAGCTCAATCAGACTGCAGTCTGAATCTGCAAGCACTTATTGTTGTTTTGAGTAACGATAAAGCACAACGGGCGTGATTAATGTTCCTGTTCATGTTTTCTTGTTCACAATGGTTTTGTTTGGCTTTGTGGGATCTTGTTCTTTACATATGAAACAAACACATCAGCACTGCGAAATTGTGTTTAACAAAGAAGAGCAGATTTATCAACAGAGATTTTTTGCATGGGTTAAAAGATGCGCACACTGACCTTCTGCTCTTAATATGGGAAGAAGCACATTTTTAACTAATCCAAATATCTGCACAACAATTTAACAAGCTTTGCAAGGCATATCACAACTGCCCTACTAATATTTTGGCCGTATTGTGTGGCCCTGCTGTAGACCAACCGTCATGTGGTCACTGCAACAAAAACTCTGTTGGAAGAGAATGTGGGGTGTACTATGTTTTTCTCCCACACGCACTCACTGATGGGCACAGGCGTTAAACAGTCCAGCAGGCATAGCAGAGGCTCAGCTGCAGTCAGCAGGAGCTGGAGATGTTTCATTTCTCCAGTTCCACTCTACTCTTCCTGTGTGTCCAATACAAACTTCCATCAGTGTTTTTACATGACCCTTAATCTGGGGGAAAGGTTGCAGCTCACACTGTGCATGAGTGTGTGTGCGTGTGGGAGAGGGAGAGAGAGTGAGCTAAAGAGTGGAAGAGCAAACAGCTGTGCTCTCCATTAGGGGCCCAGACACTAGACATCCTTCCTAACCTTTGTACTGTGTTTAAAACCTGAAAACCTGGCTTTGCTTTTATACAAGCAACTGTTGGAGAGTAAGCTCTTTTTTAAACAGAAACATTTGGCAGGGGAATGAGATTCACAAATACACAAATACACTGTTCCAACAAGCCTGTGTAGTTTATGAACCTACACGGTATCTCATGAATAATTCCGCATCATCGCTGTCCAAGAAAAAAACAAACAAAAAGAACATGTATCTACAAAATGGTAACTTTACAGTAGCAGACCAAACCATTTTCAACAAGCTGCAGTGGTGCTTGTTGCATAACAATGATGTAAACATCCAAGCTATGATGTTTCAGTCTAGGCTATTTGTGGTCATTTGGAGAAATTACACTACTGATACTTTATCATGCACAAATTACTGTACAGAACCTCCACTAAAACTATTCCAGCTGCAGTAGTGCTGCACTCTAAAGCATCTCTCTCTCTCTCTGGGATCCACAGAGGCAGGGTGGTCAGCAGAACCCTGTGGGCCCTGAGTATAGCACCACAGCTCTGATGGAGCACCTACGGGAGAAGGAGGAGAGGATTCTGGCTCTGGAAGCTGACATGACAAAGTGGGAGCAGAAGTACCTGGAGGAAAGCGTCATGAGGCAGTTCGCTCTGGACGCCGCTGCCTCCGTTGCCACACAGAGGTACGTACATATGTTCACATAATGGAAGTTAAGTTAGAATCTGTGGCAGAACATGAACATATCAAAGGTTTAGTTCCAAAATGCATTAAGCACCACTTTTAAGAATTTTCTTTTTCATTTTTTTTCACGATGTATGTTGTTGGGAGTGAGCTTCACACAAAAACTATCAGTGCTATATTATCACCTTTATTAAATAAATAAAAATGTTTTCCATTACACATAAGTTGTTGTTGTTCTTTTCAAAAACCTATTGTATCCAAAAGTGTTACAAATGGATATACAGCACTTCTGAACTAAACTCTCCATATACTAGGTGTTATGCAGATATGCATCCAGTGTAGTCTTACAATTGTCTTCCTCAAATTGAGTTTCAAGCGATGTTTGTGTGTATGTACATACGTACCTCACTTCCAGCTTCTACCCCTTTCCTCGTGCAGGGACACTTCCTCAGCCATCATCAGCCATTCACCCAGCAGCAGCTATGACACCTCAGTGGAGGCGCGCATCCAGAAAGAGGAGGAGGAGATCCTGATGGCCAACCGCCGCTGCCTGGACATGGAGAGCCGCATAAAGAACCTGCATGCGCAGATAATCGAGAAGGACGCCATGATCAAGGTTCTACACCAGCGTTCTCGGAAGGAGCCAGGCAGCAAGGCCGATGGACCATCCACCATGCGGCCCTCAAAATCCCTCATGTCCATCGCCACAGGAACGGGCAGCTCCAGCGGCTCTGGCCTGCTCTCGCACTCATTGGGCCTCAGCGGGAGCAGCCCAATCACTGAGGAGCGCAGAGAAGACCGCAGCTGGAAGGGCAGTTTAGGTGAGCGTGTCCTCTACAGCACACAATGGAATTAAATGTTTGACTTGTTGATGGAAGGAACAGCCATTTTAATATTTTTGTCTTTTGAATAGCCACAATTTTTAATGAATAGTATTTGAGTTCTCTAATGTGAAAATATTTTCTAATGTTATGAATAATAAAATGTAGACACAGGTTTAACATTTATGTATTGCGTGTGGTTGGTTTTTGAAAATTCAGACTACAAATGGCCTTACTAACCAGTGTTCATAACAGAATAGCGTCGAAAGAACAGAATATGTCAAAAAAAAAAAAACCCAAAAAAACAAACAAGTATCTCCATTTCTGTTGATTTGTACACAGCAGCTGCCCTTTACCTTGTGTGCAAATTTCATGATCAGTGGACAAATAGAAGTACTCTAAAATTGCTTGGAATAAAATCTTTTTTACATTAACTCACATTAAAAGTGAAGGTTTTTGCCTTCTTCTGTAAAAAGGTAAACTGTTCTGGACCTTCTTCTCCTGCTTGTCTTATTTAGCTGTTAAGCCCCTCCCCCTCTCCATTGCTTGCTTCAGGTGTGTTACTGGGCCCGGAGTTCCGAGGCGATTCTCTGAGGGCGGAGTCCATTTCCTCCTCTCCGTCTCCTGTGTTGCCTTCCACTCCTATGCCTGCCGCCACACACTCTAAGACAGGCAGCCGGGACAGCTGCACCCAGACGGATAAGAGCCAGGATACAAGCAAGCCCAGCACGCCAGCACTGCAGAGCGTAGCAAACAACCGCATTAGCAGCCCAAGTCCTGTGTACATCCCTGACCGCATCGCAGGTAATGCATACATACATTTATACACATGCTGTTCATCTGGCTCAACTCATGCCACACCTATTTACAGTGAGTGTGGTTGGGATATAAACCTCACAATGGGGCTGGCCCATAAAACAATAATGATAATTATTGGAACCAAACATTTTCTCAGTATTCATGTTAATGTGAACTTAAGCTATTTTGAATTAAATAATGATGTCCTTCTGTTCCTAAAGCAGGTAAGGCTTAAACACCGAATAGTTGCTATTTCGGTACATTAGGTGGTGATGTGCACCTTTTACTAGACAGGGAGGGAGAAGTCTAGCCATTCACCCACCCAACAGCACAAAACAGTGTGACAGGTGGAGAGTTAGCTAGTATCGTATTTTCGGAGTTGAAATTACAAGAAGAGAAAAAAGGACTTTTTTTTAACACAGTGTCTCTAAACAGGAAAAGACTGAAGGCCACACATCTTCAGCAGCAACTTTATTCTCTCAATCTTATTTCCTATTTTGTTGACACAGTTTCAAGTGTTGCATGTTGAATGCTGACCATAAATACCCTGTACAAGTGTATTTTAGTAAGACTCTAAAGTCATTTTTCTTCAGGATTAAAAGATGAATATAATTGTTAATGGTCTAGTCTATTAGAGCCTAATAGCATAATACACGTTAGTTATTCTGGTAACACCTAACGCTCTAAATAAATTGTTACCGGAATAACTAAAGGACCAAACATCTAAACCGTCCGGGGGTCCTTGAGGACCAGTTTGAGAACCACTGCTCTATAGATGCTTTGTAGATAGTCAACTTAATATTTAGACCTTAAATTGAATGTAATAGACTCTGCCAAATTTGACCCTAAACATAAACATACCATATCTTCTATGCAAAGCCTTAACATAATCCTAAACCTTTCACCAAATAGTTTATTAACAATTAAAGCATTTGTAAATAAACTATATCAAAATAAAGTGAGTGATATGGAATCTAATCACCCAGTCCTACATGAAGTTGGCACACTGACCCCCAGTGGCAGTGCAGTCTGTTATGAGTGACATTTTAATCAACATTCAAAACTCCTAAGTGATTATGTACACAGGTTGTGGTATCAGCTGTAGTAAGATGTTTTTTCTTCCTGCAGATGTTCCGGTGTTCCACAGCAGCACTCTAGAGAGAAGAGCTCCCGTACAGTCTCTTCCTCAGCAACCCCTCCCTCAACCACCGCCACAGCAGGATGTGGACAGCGAGATGGTGGAAATCCTCATCTGAACTGTCTAACATATACACACATATAAATACATAAAACAGGTGAAGGATTCCTTTATTCTACAGTATGCTCTTCTATCAGCTCTTTACTGGGGGGACACTAATGGTGTGTTGAAATGCACTACATTTTTAGTGATATTTTATGCCTTGTACAGAACAAAAGCCTCAGTATACAATGTCAGTTACGATTAACTAACTTTTTTGTACAGTATTCTCTGGTGGCCTTTTCCTCCTCCAGAGTTTAGGACCAAATGTATTGGCAACCAATTTTGCAGTTATTGCACTACTTTTTCCATTTTAGCTTCCAATGTTATTTCTAGGTTATATTTTGTGTAGTGCACATATACCAATGTTACAATCTTGGCACTTGAGTATACAATGGTATGGGAACTAGCGGAACAGTCGTTACATGTAAATACTGTATCTAAATACTGTAAGACACATGTAAGATAGAACTGAATGTGTATGGCCTTGGGAACTAAAAAAGGCACTGTGAGGAATGCAGTGTTGAAGAGAACTGGCCCATCCATGCTGCACCCACTAATGCGTTCTTTTGTAAAAAACTGTTGTAGTGGACACAACTCTAAATACCAATATGTGTCTACATTATTCATGTCAGACAGCTACAGTGTTTGTTTAGTGTTGCTACTTTCAGTTAAGAGTCTCCAGTTTCAAAAAATATACTACGGAGATGGGCTGTGGAAAGAAGCTAGGCAGATTGGAAGCAATGACTACATACAATTTGCCACCATACTAATTTTAAGCTCAATAACACAACAGAAAAAATACTCACCATCTGTCATGAGAGAAATTACACAAAATCTGCGCACTCTAAATGTCATTAGTTTGACAAAAACTGAGCCGAGCATTAGAACCTCTCACTTGTTTGAATGGGATTTCTGTCAGTTTTCTGTAAAGCTTATTGAACATCAATAGCAGCTACTAAAGAATGCATTTGTGGGCGGTGCATAGACGGGTCTGTTGGACCAACAGGATGTTCTGTGCAGGTCCAGAATCTTACATTGCTGTGTATGCAAAACGTCAAATGACCCAACTGGTTTTGGGTTTGTTTGTGTAAGTGTGTGATGTGAGAGAATTCTGGGTTGGGTAAAAAAAAACAGCACTACAAAGTGTCTCCGCACCTTTCACGAAATGCACCACATCTCTTTATGTGGTGGACGTGTGGGGTCACTTCATATGTCAGGCTTTGCGAAGTCTCTTGCCATTTCAGTTTTTTTTAAGTAATGGTTACTATGAGTACATTGTCTGCTATGAACAGTATGGTTGGTTGTGGTCAGAGTTGTGTTGTGTATGAGAGATGGAGGTGTATTTCACAGTGTTTTCACTTTCTCAGTTTTCCAGGGAATGCGTAATAGACATTTAGCTTTTGACCAAAGGTTACATTAAGCATGGCTGAAAGCAGAATGGATCATTAGTTATCAGTGCATTGTTTAATATCTCAGAGCAAACTATCTGCAACTGAGATTTGCATTCACTGCATGCCATTGCCTGCCAAATGGAAGCAACGCTCTGGTACTGAATCAGTATTGTTTTGCGCTTACAGTAATAATGCATATGCTCAGTGCGTTGTTGATGTGCTTTAAAAATAGTCTTCACGAGTCTGCACATCTTTAAAAAAGCTCATCCATTTTTTGTCATCAGTTAAAAAAAACAGGACCAAAGAAATATTACCGTTTGGTCAACGTTAAGTGTCCCAGACAAATTTACTACATTATTTAAGCAGTTTTCTACAGGCCCTGAAAACATACAATCAGTGTTTCGTGTTTCATCTTTGTTTGGTATTCAGTCCTTTAGCTCACAGAAATGACTCATTTAAACATTTCATCAACATTTTGAAATACCTCTCTCTCTTATTGTGCAAAGTAACTCAAAACAAATAAAGAGTATATTTTTGATAGCCTTAAGTAGTGCCTTAAATCTGCATGAACTTAGGTGGTTTCACTTACAGACTTAAAATGGGCCAGTTTTCTGGACCCAAAATAAGCTTAATCCTAGTCTAAAAAGGCTTGTCAGTGGTAAATCACCTGTTATTACAATTTTATCCTAATCCTAGTCCAGTAAACCAACTCTTAATGTTGTAGTATTAATTGGTTATCTCTGAATTGACTGATTCCCAAAAATGTTTCACCTAAAGATGACAACAGTACTTGTGAATTTATTGTTGAATTCTGTCTAATTCATGTAGATTATTTTCATGGATGGAGGATGTCAGCAAGGAACTGATCAGTAAAGGGGTTCTTCCTATAAATTTAGAGCCCCCTGTCTGTATTACTCAACTGGTACTTGACATTTCCTGCACAAATTTGCCCATCAGTTTACTCTCATATGTCCTTTGAGCACAAGTTTCATTCAAAGCATTCTTTCTTTCAAATATGAATACAGCTAATCATTCCAGCTCAATTAAATCAACCACTGTTGAAATATGACTCAAAACTGGCATTTTTAAAACCAGTCTCCTTTTAGAACTTAAACATTTCCAGCAATTTTGGGCATAGAAACAGGACAATGGACCCTAGACCTGTTGATTGAGTCTTGGGTGGGATCAGTGCCTGTAAGCACAGTTATAACTGTAGAGTATGTTCTTAGTAACAAACAAGAACCACGTCAGTGTTGCTTCTTTCAAGTAAGGTGCCTTAATTTGTGACATTTCAAAGTACTCTCTGTTATATAGGTCTCAAGATACTGTAGACAAAATATGCCTATAATAAATGGTCTGACCTTGACATTAGCTGCTACCACCTTTAACGGTGGAAGTTGATATAAAGAAAACTCTGAGTGAAGCCATCTCTGTACTCCCACCTAAGATTCATTCACCCTTATCCGTCTTGAAGGTCTTGCTACATTTGTTACTCAAAACAACTTTTTGCAGCTCAACATAAAGAGAATGTGCTATAGTCCAGCTCAGGACAATCTAGGAAAATGTGTGTTTTTTTTCCTGTTGGTCTTGAATTTTGTACAGCATCTACCCTTTTTAGCCCGGAGATGGCTGTTTTTGCCTTCTTCTAGTGAGGAATATTTTCCTTCATTTTTGTAGTATTTTTCATCACAAAGTGTGTACTCTAGTTGCTGCTTGACAATGTTATTACTGTACAATCATGATTCGTTTTTAATTCAATTGTATTCTCTTTAATCAAATATTTTGTTTTTACAAAATTCATCTCATACAGTTGTCCTTTTGTGGTTTGACATTTTTTATTTGGTTTATACTCCAGAACATGTTCCAAATAACATTTTTTTCTTGACAAAATTTAATTTAATTTTTCAATAAATAAATATACTGAGCAATTGATTGTTTTGTTGTTTCTGTCTGCTTACTCAAGCAGCTTTTGCACTTGGAAGGAAGACATGCAACAACGTCCAAGACTCTAGACAGTATTTTCCTACTAAACTAGATTAAATAGGCTTATGTATTACATTACAAATGCAGTCCAACAAGCTGAAATAAAAAAGGTAAACTTCATGCATGAATATAAAAGCATTAGTGTGATTCTTTTTGAGAGACAAAACTGGCAAGATCTGTTGGAAATCCAAAACACAATGAAACATACAGACTTATTTATCAAGTCTTCCAGCATATTTATAATTTCGGTTAAGTGTGTAAATGACTATTATATGTTGTCGCACCTCCAGCATCTCAGAAACTCTCAACTGCCTTTCATACAGAATCTGACGAAAATTCAAAATTAAATACAAAATAAAATAAATCGTTCCATTTACTGTCCAGCCTGTGTTGTCAGAATAAGCCAACCTTGCATTGTATTGTAACAGTGGACAATGGGAAATTTCACAGATTTTTAGTTAGTTTTCAGTTATGACATAGTAATTTAGAGTTGTTTGATGTGAATGCTCGGTTCTAGAGAAACTGGAATCAGAATTGTTCACAGTGATGGTGATGGGAACCAGACAACCGAAGAGTTTAATGCTTCTAAAAAGCTCCCTGACAGAATGTTATTGCATAAAACACTTACAAAATACATACCTAACATCAACATTTACATTGTTTTACGGTAGTTTTGAAAAGGTTTTGCCCTAAAACTATTCATGGCACATGCATGTGTAGAATGTTGTAAGACAAAACAGTACCCAAACAACTGAAACTACTGTCCTGTTATAAAACGCAGAACACATGTAGGTTTGCAGGTGGTTTTGGATAGTAAATAAAATGTCTGTGTGTGTTGTAGACATTGTGACCCCTGGTTCCTATCATCACCACTGTACAGGAATCTGAGCTGGTTGATTTCTCTACAATGAACCACTTCACATCAAAGCACTCTGAATTATGTGTGTCAAAGCAGAAATTTTGAAAGTTTGGTGGAATTCCCCTTTATGACTTTTCGATTGGAAAGTGCTTCTGTGTTTATTGTAGGAGTGGAGAGCTGTGAATATACTTGTAACTTTCCTTGAAGTCATGTTTTCATAGTGCTTCCCAACAGAAAAAGCTCAACTCACCCATATACAACACTCTGGTTCATCTTGACTCAAACCCCCCATCACATTACAGTGCAGTCCTAAGCTATGTATTGTTTAAGTGCATGATTTAGTAGCAGGGCAGCTTGCCTGAGCCCTGTTGGAGAGGAAGTGGAGGAGTGGAGTTAATCAGCCAGAGGTCTGCAGGGTTATCTCCGCATCCACAGCCAGCCATTAAGCAGACAGGCAGACAGCAGCAGAGAGAAGAGCACCAGTTCATTCTGCCTGCGTTCAGCGTTCTGCCTCTCTAGCCCCGCTATCCTCCTGCTCATCTTCACCACCTGCCAGAGCAACGTGAGGAATGGACTTTGAGGAACATTCAGAGTAGGCATGTGAGCTGATGAGTTCATTTCTTGGCTACTGCTGGCTGAACATCTCTATAAGATAGAATGTAGCACCCTCTTCTGGTTACTTTGTGAATCACAATGGCAAAAATAAACCTTACCCTCTCTTTCCATAAACAATGGTTAAACTGACTATTGTACAACACATACATAGCTCCTCAAAAGTTTGAGGACATTTATGAACTTGAATAAATGTTTTTTTTAAATGCTTTTCACAACTTGCCTAAATGTAGCTGATCAGTTTGGAACTGGACCTACAAGGCTAATGTGGCCAAGACGTAATGGAATCTTGTCACCACTGATCAGCATTGTGCACACTGCACACCTAAATAATCACAGACTTGTGAAGTTCTTAAGCTATCTCAAAAAGACTGGCTTATGTGTTATGTTTCTAACCAAAGACACTAATGAAGCACATTTCAACTGATTTACTGCTTTATGTAAAAAAAAAAAATGACAGACTTAACATTCAACAGCTATTTTCTGTTTTGCAAAGCTAAGCTTCATGTTTATTGAATATAAGTCTTCCTTGCCTAAATAAAGAACTTGACAGTTTTCCAAACTATTTTTAAATCTACAAACTGAAAACTTTTGGTCCAAAGGAGGTTTAAAAGGGACCCTTCTCTCCTGAGCAGCTGTAAACACCAATGTGGCTATTTGTCCAACGGTGTCGGTTCTGCCATTTCAGTTTGAGCCAGGGTCTGAGGCTGAAAGTCAGGTCAGCATCTTCTCGACACCTCGATGCCTACAAAACTGAACAACCGTTTTCCAGTGTCCAGTAGTTGCTGTGTGTTGTGTGGGGGTATGCCAAGCTTGCTGGGAGGTGGGCAATAAGGATTGTGTTTCAAGATTGCATCATCTTGTAACAAGGAAAAAGGCTAGAATACCGTTTCAGGCAGCTGAGAAAAGTGGTTTGTGTGGGAAACAGTTACCCCTTCTGACATGTGCTTTGAGCTTTGTAACTGTACAGACTGTTTACATGCACAAAAAGGCTATAAAACACACTAAGGAAAAGTGAAAAACTGAAAAAGCATAATAGGTCCCCTTTAAACAGCTGAAAAGTTTGAGCGCTGACATCACAACAAGGTGATTTCGCATTATTCAGAGATAGCACTGTCATAACTATTGGCACAATAATTACATGAGTGATTTTGTTTTCCTCAAAATGAACTGCTTTTTTTCAACAACATGCATCAACAACAACATTTAGAAAACTTAAGTGTCCCCAAACTTTTCACAGTCAGTGTATCAATGGATCAACCCTACTCCAATTTAATGTCGCTTTAGAACAAATCTTCATATCTCTAAAATAGTAAATTTACAGTAAAGGGAAACAATGGGCCTCATTCACCAACATCTTACTTTATATCTTGGTTTTTTATATCTTAGTTTTTTCTTAAAGGTGTTCTTGAGAAAGGTCCTAAGAAAAAGTCTATGTCAGATTCATGATGTTCTTAAACTTTGCACTTTTGTGCTCGAGTGTGTGTAGATTCTGGTCTTACCTAAGAACAAATCCCAATTAAGAAAACACTGGTGAATATCAGAATTTTAAGTGAAAATTGTGTAAGTGGGTCTTAAGAAGAATTTTTTCTTAAGAACAGTTGGTGAATGAGGCTCATTCCTCTTAACTTATAATGGAAGTTAAAGTAACCAGATTTTTTGAAGTGATTTTGGACCATTTCTGTTGGTCTGTTCATTGTACAATCTGAACAATCTGAAGGTTTTTGTGCGACAGTGACGATAAGAACAGTCTAAGTAAGGCTGTATGAACTGACCTGTCTGCGAAGCACGATGAACTCGACTGCAGTTCCTGTCTCTTCTTCAGGACTGAGCCAGGACTCCTGCATGGTGCTGAGACGAGGAAACGGCATCAGAGAGACACTTCAGTTCAGATCAGAGCTCTTTCACATCTGCATTACTCTTAATGTTAATTACTGCACTGCTCCAATTCAACTTCCTTTCATGGCTAGCAGACCACACAATGCACATGAAGATGACAATCTCACCACCATAAGAGATGGTGGATCACAGAGCAACGGTAGCTTAGACTACAACAGACACTAACAAAAGCTTCACATCTCTGACATCTAGAAAACCAACATGGCACTCTCATTCACAAACTCTTCATTCCAAGCACATACATATAATGACAATTTGGTCATTAAATTGGAAAATGTTGCTAAAATCAATTTAAAATTAAATCATAAAAGTGAACCTAAATGATTTAAATTATTCAACCAAGCATCACTGTTTGAATATCCAAAAAAGGAGAAAATATTTTTAGCCACTTTAATTTTTTCTAGTATTAATCATGTTTGTGAGCAGCCACACTACTGTTTTAAGCCATGCAGCTTACTTTTGTCCATTTTTATAATAAACAGTATGTCAGGCAGTGTCAGACACTCCAGTGTGAAGGTATGTAGCTTCCACCATGCTAACCGGTGGGTTTTTAGCTTCTGTTACTTGGTTTTTAGCCTCACAGCTAATGAAGCAAACTTCAGACAACAAACATGTCTTGTTTGATCAGCTACATTTCTTTAAAGAAAAACAACAACAAAATGCAAATTCCTCTAAATTCATCTAAGTATCAACAAATAGAACCAGAAGAAGCCTCTATCACCTTTTCCTGGTCTGATCAGTGTGGACCTCGACTGGGTGAGGTGGAGGGTTTTCTGGGAAACCGAACCTTCAAATACAAAAGAAAGACCAGAGCCCACAGGAATGGGCATTCATTGAACTCACATTGAACTAGAACCTCTTTAATGCCTGTCACAAGAGTGATCTACGAGCTCTAGCAAGCGAGGCAAAGGGTTACCAAGCTACACTATAGGCACAGCAAAAGCAGTGAACTGATTAAACCAGAGCAAGCAGTGAAGAACGCAGCAGGCAGAAGCATTAAAGGCCTCTAACAGAACTCAAAAAAGCTCAAAAAAGCTCAAAAATCCCCACTAGGGGGTTCACAGTGCTTTAAGCTCCCCAGCGTGATGTCATCACACATACAGCATTAATGTAACATTTGCTTTTGATGGTTATTGCTCAAGCTGGACCATCCAAGCATACGTTAAGGTCTGAAAAATAGGGGCACTACAACAAGGTCATCACCACGTTAGCTTGTTAGCAGCCACGGCAGCCAGTAGGGGTGGGGGTTAAGCAAGGGTGGGGCTAGGAAAGGGTCGGATCTAGGGGCATTTCACCTGGAAGAGTATTTTTGAGTGACAGTCTGGAGGATTTTCTTTGATGCCTGCTGGCCCAGCTGCCTGGCCGCCTGCAGCATGCTCTGTGGGGACAGTAGGCTGGGTGGGCCGTTGGGGAACTGCAGGGGCTCAGGCAGGGGCGGATCTGGGTCTACAGGGGGCGCTCTTCCAGCACGGCGGCTACTGAAGGCAGGCCGAGAGCAGGACAAACAAGAGGAGCACCACTGTTATTTAATACCACATTATACCTTATTTTGTAAACCTGCTTCTGGGAACCACAGCACTGCAGAGGTTTAACTATTCCCTGCAGCAACACATCTCCAGCCCATGAAGTGGCTTGATAAGCAGTTGGTGAGCTGAGTCAGGTGTGTTGGGGGAGCAGCTGAAACTGTGCAGGTCAGTGGATCCCCAGAAGTAGGACTAAGAAACACTTACATAATACTACACAAACACCAACACAAGTTTTCAACTTGAGTCCTAGAGGGTTGCAGTTCAGCTCAGTGATTTCTCTGCTCAACCACAACTACTACACCTGGACTTTTACTAAATTCGGTTGTACCATAAGTCATGTGCTAACTAGTAAAGACTAACTAATGCGTATGCTGCTTTAACACAATGATAACATGTTCAGAACAAGACATATCGATAGATACTTTATTAATCCTGAAGGAAATTTAGCAAAAGCAATCACAAGTCACGCCCAACGTGGGGCTCGAACCCACGACCCTGAGATTAAGAGTCTCATGCTCTACCGACTGAGCTAGCCGGGCAAGTAGAGTTATCCTAGTTATTAAGTCTACATCAGATTCATGACCTGTTCTTAAACCGCAGAATTGTTCACACCTTTGTGAACTTGAGTGTGTGTAGATTCTGGTCTTACCCAAGAACAAATCTCAAATAAGAAAACACTGGTGAATGTCAGAATTCTTGTGAAAACTGCATAAGTGGGTTTTAAGAAGAAATTTCTTCTAAAGAACGGTTGGTGAATGAGGCCCAAAGTGTACAAGTTTACAAGATTATTTTACAACGTTTTTTTACATTTTATAAAACTTAGTACCGATATAGATTGTTTTTTTTTATTCCTTTTTATTTCCTCATTCTCCTTAGTACTTTCTACAACCTTCAAAGTGTCTCAATATTACTTTGTTAATTTTCTGTGATGATTTAAAATTTTGAATGTATTACCATATGCATACAATATGATTTATATTCAATATTTCAACTGTAGTAAGTCAGTCATCGTCCCAGGTACCTACTACAACCTTCATAGTGTTTCAATATTACTTTGTTCTCTTTCAGAAATGATTTAAAATTTTTAATTTATTGCTGCACTCATGGTATTGAAGTTTTATATAAAAACTCACATGTACTAAAGCTGATAGTCACCCTAAAATAACCACTACAACCATGACAACCTTTAATATATTAAAATGTAAACAGTTTTACAGGTTGTGCACTTTTTAGCTGCTCCATTAAACAGTGATGCATCACTGTTTTGCTGTTTGGACAGCATTTTTGACATTTATTTCATTGTAGGTTGTTCTCTAGTTTCTGAGGGGTGAGAAAATATAGGCCTGATCATTTTTGCATGTTTATTTCAGGAGTAATGGAACAGAGAAAATCAAATATCTAGCAAATGTCCAATATAACACCTACTTTACTGTGTATAACTGTACGCCTCATGTTTGGAGTTAAAACCAGGGTCATATTTACATTTGGAAGTAAAATTACAGCACACAGGTTTCCACTGGTTTCCCCAACAGGTGTGCATATTCAGCAAGTACTAAGTAATATAATAAGTTAAATAATTTATGTGGTGTAACCCAGTTTGATTCAGTAATCCACAAGTCTGAACTGAGTAAATACTTACATTATAACTAGCCTGCGTTTGAGCTTATGTACAGCTGGTGGAGGAGGCCTGATAATTAACAGGTGAGTTGATTCAGGTGTGTTTGAACATGGAACTCACCAGACTGGCTGAACTGAATACACCTTAAGGCTGGGTATCATTCAGATGTTTTTGATACCGATACCTAAACTTTCATACCAATTACTATACAATAACAATACCTTTTTTGATGCCTTATTTGATTTAACAGAAAGTGGGTGTGGCTTAAATGAGTATGAAGCATGAATTTTTCTATACTCTGTAGCACGGTTTGTGCCATAAACCGACACCCAGCCCAACATTAAATACAATGTCCATATACTGCATACTATAATGCAGGAACCCAGCTGAGTCCAGGGTTATTATTGTTAATGAAAACAAATATGAAGGCGAATACTAGCACTACAAAGCTGTCCTACATCCATTGAAAATACAAAAGCATTTTTTTTCTATTCAATAGTATTTTTAGATTGTTTTAATGGACATTATAGTTTTGACTTAGCTTTCCTATTTTCAATGCATGTAGGACACCTTTGTAGTGCAAGTCAAGCGGTATATACCCAGGACTTGGCGACGACTGATTAAAGTTCACAACCTGGCTCCTTCAGGAAGGAAGCAGTCAGTCTTATGAAATAAAAACTAAACCTATCAATACACTTTTAAAACTGACTGAAACGATATTGAAAATGAAAACCAAAATAAACAATGAAATAAAAAAATATAAACTAATGAAAATTTCAAAACTATAATAACCCTGTTTGAGTCTCGCCCTCTGCTGGTAGCTTTACAATTTGCAAGGCCTGCTAACTGTGAACCCTATGCCACTCGTGAATTGAACTCTGCACTTCAGTGAGTAGCATCTCTCTACTAATCTGTCAAATCAAAGACCCAATAATTTCACCTCCAGTGATGTAAGGGGTTCCCCCAACAGGCTGACTCACATAGAAGGAGAATGTAGTGCTTGTTTGGAGTGTGGGGGGGTTCCAGGTGGGGTTCTACCAAACGTCTGGTCACTATACGATCTGCGTAGTGGACTCTGTAGGTAATACAGCAGACTGTTAAAACAAGTTACAGTCTCTTAACTTTTACAGTACAGTAATACAGTGCATATCCTATTGGTCTGACATCTGGTCAGAACAATGACACTGTCACCTTAAACCTGAAACACAATGGATAATGAGTAGATAAACAACAGCAAGCAAATACTGTCAGCATTACACACAATGCTTATCAGATTCAAAACACCAACTCTTTGTCTCCAGGCATTCCTGTCACTAAATCACAAACCAAAAACAAAGAAATCTTTATCTTAGTAGGATCTATTGTGTCATTGCCTCTAGAGATCTGATTTAAGACAAAGCAAAGCTAAACGGAGATTTGCTAACATTTATTAAATCAGATTACCTGAACGGGCTCTCGCGTGTGTGCCTCCTTATCCCACGTTCCACGCTGCAGATCCCACATTGACGAGGCACTCTGCTTGGAGAAGAGCGGCCGTGGACTGAGGTCAGGAGTGTCTGCCAACATTGAAAATAAAATACCAAGCATTTTAACAAAACTGCTTAACACATTTTAAAGGTAGCAAGCTTGTAACACCCATGTGTGCTCTTCTCACCTGTTAAGGCCAGTCTGTCTGGTACATGCATGCTATAGACAGGAAGTAGATCCTCAGGCCTCTGTTCCTCAGCCAGGCTTCCATGGCCGACCCTCAGCCGATCTGGAACTCGCATCCTCTTGCTGATGATCTCTGTGTAGTATGGATCGCCACCACGAACCTGCGAACCCTCGCCCAGATACACTGGAGCAGCCATGATCTTTCCTGAGAAGCAGCAATTCAATTCTATTTGAAAGTGACACTGCCAAGAAAAAAATCACCAAGAGCAAGAGGAAGAAACACTGAATCAGGACTCAAAAGGAGAGCTCATCTGACGCTGAAATGAAATTATGGTGGAAAAGCTGGAATTAAACAGAGATTCTCAGAATATACAAAGTAAGCATGTTGCTTGGTTATTAAATACTCTGGCCCTCTGCTGGTAGATTTACACTTAACAAGAATCCAAAAGCTCAGTGAAAGCTGCGACTCCCAGAAAACTGCAGTACGCTTGTTTTAAAGGAGGATTGCACTTAATATTTTACATTTATAATTCTGCATTATTCAATTGTGTAAACAATATAAATAAAGAGATGTAAACAAAGAGATTCAGGGTGGGCTAGTGTGAAATAGTGGTAGATACACCATTTATTTACAACTGTGGTAATAAGAACCAATGGTGGCAATATCTACAACACAAACATAGCCACTATATTTGTTATCCTAATTGAACTGTGGACCTACAAGTCGTCTGAGTTTTAGTATAAAATGTTCATAAAGGTAATGTAGTGGTAAAAAAGGGGTTTTCTAGGGGGGATTATTTTACCTTACAGCACCCTCTATGCCCCTCCAACATTATTGTATTTAAAAACACATTTTGAGGCATAAAACAATGCCAAAACGAAGGCTTTTTACCCATCTTGTGTAATAGCTGTCTGCAAGGTAGCTTTAAGAGGTCTTAAAGGGGAACTCCATAGATTTTTCAAATTTTCTGCAAATGATTTTCTGCAAATGATTGACATATCAACAGAATCATACAGAGTGGTTTGGTGTGAAATGCTTTGATCTAGAGAAACTTGCTGAGTCAGAGCTGTTCCGAGAGGTGGTGGTAGGAAAGTCTGAGGAGTTTAATATCCCTCAAAGGTCCCACAAAAAAAGTTATTACACAAAATGGTTACAATGGTCACAAAATGGTTAATGAATACATTGTTTTACGTTTTGTGAGAACGTTTTGGTCTAAAACCTATTTTTGCCAATTTATTTTAATCCATTCATGGTGGAGGGATACATGAATAATGTTCTAAGGCAAAATAGTCCCCAAAGAAAACTTAGTTTTTACCATCATCAATTCTTCGGACGTCTGGTTCCTATCATCTACTACATCTGTTGTGAATAATTCTGACTCAGCAGATTTCTACGGTAGCTCTAGAATGGCGAATTAAACACATTAAACCACTCTGAATGACTTTTAACGATTTAACGATTTAATATGCAGAATTATGTTTTTAAACGGTGGACTTCCCCTTTAAACCAAAGGATTAGGCTGTAACTTTCAGTTAGTTTACGTGAACTGCGGATTAGAGCCGTTTAAGCCGAGTAGATGACACACCACCGTATGTCAGAGCGACTACGACAAATGCTGTTAGGCGGTCAGAAGGTCGTGACTGGTCAGCCAGCCTAACGCTAATGTAAAAGATTAACAGCAAAGGGTAACACAAGTTCCGCAGTGAGGTTTCTAAAGCAGAAGACAGCTCACACAAGTGTCCGGCCTGCGCTGCTGGACCAGGATAGCTAAACAGTCAGTCAGTGAGCTGACAAAACTTCTCGAAGCTGGAGCTGGAGCTGTGTTCACAACAATCCAGCTAGCTAACGTTAGCCTTCAGAAATGACGTTACACGCTTCTGTCCGTTACGAGGTCCGAGCAAAGAAGTCGTTATTAAAGGATTCAGGTCCTTGTTCCTGACAGAGCTGTAAATTAGAGGGTCACCGCTGAGAGCGGACACCAACTATGTGCACCGGCGGGCCCAGCAGTGTAAACCAGGTGGTTCAACTACCTGTGATATCAGATTATTAAGGCGGTACAGAAGAACTACCGCTGAGTTAATCAGCGTGAGAAAGTTAAGGTATTTAACCTAACTCGCCTTCTAAATCACACAGCTCGGAGGAGGGAAGGGCAGACTGACACTTTACAAAACAAACTAGCACCACCAAACTCTCAGCGCTATCAGTGAAGTCTTACTTTAGAGGGGTGGTTATTACAAACTTCCTGACAGCAGCGCACGAGTACTAAAATCTACTCATCTATCACACAAACACACACAGACAGAAACGGCCCGCTAAACTTCTCCAAAATAGCTCAACATTCAACAAACCTCCTTCCAGAGCACAGCCGGTCGACGACGCAGAGAACCGTGTCACGTGATAGGCGGGTTCACGAGTCCAACAACCAATCAGAAGTGAGGATAAAATAAAGCGAAAACCTACAGAGTGAAAATATGTCCGTTTATGTGTAATAAATCTTATTATTTTTTATTATATATATATATATATATATATATATATATATATATATATATATATATATATATATAATCCAAAAATCCCAAAGTGCCCTTTTGCTAGCATCTTACAACATTTACCTTATTTGTTTGTTTATTTATTTATTTATTTATTTATTTATTTCCCCCTCTCTGTTTTTGTGACGTCTGTATGTAATCATTCTGACAGTATGGTAATACTGCAAACTATGTCTGACCTTTGTAAACTGTTCTTTTTGACAATAAAACTAATCGACTAATGTCCCAATCTGAAATGTTAACTTTCTTTTGGTCCATAGATTCTGTGAGCTTTACCGATTATAAATCTGAAGAAAATATTTAACTTTAAACTACTGTTTGCTGTAAATATGAAGTTACTTAAATGTGTCAGGGAACAATATTTTTATTTATTTCATGGTTTTCGTGTTTTAATGATTTAATTGCTTATCTTAGAGTTCAGTTACGTAGCTATTATGCCCATTTTGACTTTATTAGAACAAAGAAGACACATAAAAACTGCACGTTATGTAACGTGAAGCAAGCATATATGAATAATATATGCCATCCATATGATGAATAATGGGTTCTGTCATATACTCTTAACTATGTCTTACACATGTTTGTATATGCTGATAAATGGCTGAAATATATGTCCCATATTTGAAAATTACCAATTTCAAATAAATTGGCAAATATGTCATGTCCACATGTGACTTACTTAAGTTGGATATATCATTCATGTCATGAATTTGAAATCAATACATTGCCATAGATCAGATGTCTGCATGGGGATATTATTAGAACCCTGGTTAGTACTATTACTAATTTCATCATTCTGACCAAGTTCAACAAATTCTGTGGCATGGTTTCTTATCGTGCTGGACATGTTTGGGTTAACTGGTGCAATAAACAGTCAGACAACTGAGTAGTTCACTCATTTAATATTCGCGAAGAATACAGTGCTTTCACGAACAGGAACTTTTGGCACTTAGAAACAGATTGTTATGACAGAGTGAAAAGGGGAGGGGCAAACGAAGTGACGGGGCAAACGCAGGTATATATTCACCAACCAAAACAAGAATATCAGCAGGAACCCTGGCTCTTTGTGCATATAGAGTTTAATGACTTGGCCTTAGAATTAATCAAGAGTGATGTGGTAGGAGGCAAATAATGGCATAAACATACATTGTATAATATTCTTTACTAAATCCCAACTATTTTCACATTTTAGATTCCAGACCTAAGGGTCTACGCAAGATGCTACCTCCCTGACCACAGTCCACTGAGGAATGACACGTAAATAAAACAAAGAGAGAGAAGGAAAAAATTACACGTTAGGATGTAGAAATTATTTGTAGCAATTATTCTGCATTTTCAAGTCTGCTAACACATCTGCTAGCTTACATGTGCTCTAAAGCATTTGCAACCACACTGATATGTTATACAAGCATAATGTCATATTTGTAACAAGTTGGGTTATGATATCTGTTTTTAAGCCAGTCTGACTGGAAGCTCTACAAAGAGGTAAACTTGAGCAACAGAGAAAGAGAGGAAGAGAGAAAGAGAGAGAGATGTAGGGAAGACTCCAACAATTTTCTGTTTTTCAAGTCACCAAAATTGGTAAAAGCAAAACAACGCCTTATGGCGATTATGGTGATCGTCTCCGTTTTCTTTGGATGAGCTTCTTCATTGACCAGCTAATGCTATCATAAGCCCTCTGTATGTGAAGCAGTCTGTGTTAGCACAGAAATGATTAGGTTTAACTTATGCAAGTAAGCTAAAGCTATTCAAAAGATAAAGAAAAGAATATTCATGCATCGGCTGGTGAGCGCTATATCCTTAATTATAAGTTGTCTTAATACACAGATATGCAAAAATAGTTCGTCTATGTGGAATGGATGACAAAATATGACGGGTGATATATTTTATACAAGTTCACGCATACACAATTGTACAATTTCTTTTTCATATTACATAAATACGTATTACAATTTCAACAGCGCTTACACTGATTAAAAAAGTGTTTAAATAGGTGTAACCAGCACATTAAGATACAAGATATATAGAGCTTCAGTAAAAATGTAGACATAATTTGAAGTCTTGAAAAATAAGACATTAATATAAATGAAAACAAAAAATATCCATCATGCAATTTAGGCTGAGCAGGAGAACAAAGGTGCACGCAAGTTCTGCCATTTGATCCATGACAAACAACATGTTTAACGTGTGAAAGGAAACGTGTGGCTCTGGTGGCACATTCTAGGTAGGTAGGTAAGTGGCAATAAAGAAACACACGCACTAGCACATTCACTCGCACAACCATTCTCATCCAACAAACACCAAGCCGGTTACAGACAACACGCACAATGGTGTTACATTAGAAGCCTATGTGTAGCACTTTATTCACAACCCTACATCTCTTCCTTCAGCCTTAATAATCTTCCAACTTATCCACACCCCGTGTTGCCATTAACGTCAGTTCCAAGGTCAGTTGTCTGCATCCATTCACTCATCAATCCTCCAACAAAGAAGCCACAAATTGATCTTAGATCAGCAAATTTCAACCATCGAGGCAGTCAACATGGCCTCTAGGGCTTGGTGCTTTGTCAGTGTAAAGTTTGTTCAGCCACGGCCATTCTTCATCAATCATTTCAGAGGCTCAGGTGACAAGATCGGAGGCTCAATCCAAGCGGCAGTGTCCTTACAGCAGCAGAACTGTTCCTTACTTCGTGCCTAAAGACAAGCGAGAGGTGGCAAAGTCGTTTATGCTACTGCTCAACCTTCACAGGCTAAGCAAAGTCAAGCCTTGTGTATCCAGCCAGTTTCATCCTCTTGCGCTTGTTGCCACTTTCAGCTAGTTTACAGATCCTTCTTATTAAACTTTTTCAAGGGTATTATAAATAGAATCTTTGGATTTGGAGTCCAGCCCAAGTGCTCCAAGCAAAGCTAACCATCAAGCTAAAGGTTTAAGCCACCATTTGAGTCACTGGGATGGACCTACAGGGATTAGCATGAAATGCTACATCATCTTGACGTCAGCTTTGCCGCTGGATCCGTTACAATACTTTTATTCACGTGGTAGCGTGTTCCGCACAAACATTTTCAGGCTATATTAGCTTTGGCGCGTATCTTCTGCTAGTTACAACATCTTGATGTTAGCTCTGCAGCACTGCCTCTGAATCCACTGTAATACTTATATTCGCATGGTAGAGGACTGTGCTAGCTTTAGTGTGTATCTTCTGCTACTCCTAAACGCTGAGGAACACCTTCGTACACGTGGCTCTACTGCAGTGCTGATTTTCAGCACAGCATTTAATGCTTCACCCCACAACCCCACATTTCCCCCATTGGCTGGCAGTGAGAGATTATTTACATATTTACTGTAAAAGGCGGCAGTTCATTGGCTTAAACCTGAGCTGGAAAACACTGTTCAGGCGCATAATAACGGATGGGCAGTTTGGCCGACTCGTTAGAGCCAAGTCGCAGACAGTGTGTGAGCAACGACACAACGTGAGGACAAGCAGCATTATATACTACAGTATAGCACCCGGTGAGGTTGAAAAGCCACATAATGCTTTATACAAATTCACACAGTTTGTTTTTTTATGCCATTGTAAAAAAGAGTAACAAAAGCTGTAAACAGTCAGAGAGCGGAGGGGAAACAAAAAAGAGAGGAGGAGAACGGGGGGGTCATTCGGGGTCTGGAATGTTACATTGCCCAGTAATTGTGCTCTCAGTGGGTTATGAGTTTTTGTGTAGTGTCTCGGAAAGGGAAGGAAAGAATCTTGGAAGATAGGTGAAATTGCTGGCAGCAATACTGCTGAATAGAGAGACAGACTGAGTGACTATTGATCGTTACATGTGATTAAGGCCTGTGTCGAATTTCGTATTCAGGCGGAGAGAGGACTAATGTGTGCTGAATAAAAATGTGCAGCAAAGCGCTCACGCTCTGCCAGTCCTTTCTGCTTGCATGTGTTTCTAGCCATCAATATTTTTCATTTGATAGCATTTTGCATACGCCATTGCTGGATCGTCTGTGTGCCTTATTATTTGCATATTACTTTAAGGTCATTTGGAGTCGCTCTATTACTTTCCTTCTGCTCACTCTGATATAACGGTGTTGTACTAATTTTAAGGATATGTGGTCTGAGGGACTATATTGGTGTTAGAGGAGTTCATAACACTTCCCCAGTGGACCAAGCCTAGTCAATGAGATGGCACACAGTGATCTGAAACCTCTTTAGACATTATCTTTACACTGTTCCACATGTTTTCAAAAAGATTCAGGTGACCAGCCACCAGGTTGTTTCTGCAGTTCACAGAATATTCCCTCACTTCCCTCTACAGTTATCCCTTTCTGAGGACTGAAGCCAAAAGCAATGGGTATGGTGCAAGGGTGAAGCAGTGTGGAGATGGCAGATAAGGTTCTGGAAGATTGTGAGAAAGAACAGTGAGGAGTCCCGTCCACAAAGCAGGCCTGGTCTTCAGAAGATTTGACTTCAGGGATACAACTTCACGAAGATGACCACATTTGGTAGTAGTGCAGCCCACACATCCATTAACAACTTTGGGCAGCAGCCCAGGGGCAACTCAAGAGGTTAAAAACGCAGCTAGCAGCTGGCTAGCTAGTCTGAGCAAGATACGCATTGAAACGAGCGCTCAGGATCAAGTGCTTCCCCAAACTGACCGTGACTGGCAGTTTTGAGTCTCTTCTATGCTCACTTTTCTTTAACTATCTCCTCATATTTGGGCGGTGGGTCACTGTAAGGAGCCGTGGTCTCATCGCTGCTGCTCTCCAAGTGGCCTGTCACTTCCTCGTAGGAAGGAGGAGGAGTGGCCCCAGACAGACGTGAAGCCACAGACACAGACGAATCCTGGACGTAGAGCCCACGGCCGTTTGGAGCTTGACTAGCATGATTGGAGGTGTCCTGGGTGGCTGTGGCTCCACCCCCTCTTTCTCCGCTGCCTCCGCCACTGACCACCACACTGGGCCTATCATGGGAGCTGTCTGTGTGGGAGGGACCATCGCGGTGCACGAGGATTCTGGGAAGGCTGCGGGCATTGCGGTTGGCCAGGTAGCGGTTCTGTGTATAGGCCGGGCGCCGGCGCGTGGCCTTCTGCAGCTGGCAGCGCCAGATGAGGAAGAGCGCGATGATGATGAGGAGGGCCACACCGAGCAGCGGCACCACCATGTACACAGTGTCCGCCCGCTCCGAGCGCGATTCGGCATTGCTGTTCACCGTGTAGACACTGCGCGTCTTCCAAAACTCCATCTACAGTTGAGAAGAGAGCACGTATTATGTCTGAATGTGCTGTTATTAGGTTTGTTATTCAGTTATTAATAATCTTGAGGCTTACTATTCAGTGACTACTGCACTGAACTGGTTAATTTCTGCTTGGTTAATTTGAGTAAGCCATTAATGATAAGCATAGCACACTAATGAGTGGCAAATGTTTTAATGTAACTGGCTCAAAATGTTCGGTACTGTTATACTGAATTTACTTACTGAATTTACTTAATTTAATCGTTTACATAAGGAAATACAGGAAAGCCTGTAGATTCACACTGCATCTAAAAAATGGTGTCACTTACTGTTTTTTCCTTGTTCTCAAACACCTCATTGGCCTCCTCAAAACTGCAGCTCTCTTCCACACACTCCCTCTCGATGTTGCCCTGCCGAAACTCCTCCAGGAAGCCATTGGCCCGTGGAAAACGCTTGAGGAGAGAGTTTGCATCCTTATCATCTAGGAATGCTGTGTAAAGTGAAAGAGAGAAAAAACACTAAGAGAATGAGAGAAACAAAAAAATAGACACAGCAAGAGAAAGAGAGAGAGAGAGAGAGAAATCTGTGCCGAGGGCAAAGGTGATGTCACAACAGGAGACAAGCAGATGGAATCGCTCCGAGTTTGTCAGAGCTCTTGAGACAGCGCTGTGTCATTGCCTCTGCCTGTATGTGTGTTTGTTTTCGGATGTTTTCTGGACCAAGATGTCAGAGAAAAACAGAACCAACAAAATGATCCTGCTTTGTAAAGTAGGATTCCTTTTTGTTACTAAGGTCGTGGTTAGGGTTAAATAAGAGTTATGTTAGAAAATCCTTATCACTAGGCCTGTCACAATCATGAAATTTTAGTTGACAATTAATTGCCATATAAATAATTGCCATTAACAATTCAACTGTTCAACATTGTACACAGCTATTATGTACAAGCTTAAAGTGTTTTTTAAAGTGATTGGCTAATTAGCTATCTTGCCTCTTGCTCCCAACTAATGACAGACATAGTTCAAGCTCAAATAAAGAAACATTAGTCACCGCAAAGCTCTAAAGCTGTTATAGCATAAACTGTTGCTGTTTTTGACCAATGACATCTCTGCCTCAACCTAGTGATGAAAATGTGCACAAATCACTTTCTGTTGAAGTAAACATATGATTGTGAAGGCTAACAAGTGTGGAAAATAATCACAGTTAGCTGGAGTAACTGTAACCAGCCTACTTATTACATTTATTACTATTATTATATAGATCCCCTTATTGCCAAAAGTATTCGCTCGTCTGCCTTTACACGCATATGAATTTGACATCCCATTTTTAATCCATAGGGTTTATTATGATGTTGGCCCACCCTTTGCAGCTATAACAGCTTCAACTCTTCTGGGAACGCTTTCCACAAAGTTTAGGAGTGTGTTTATGGGAATTTGTGACCATTCTTCCAGAAGTGCATTTGTGAGATCAGACACTGATGTTGGACAAGAAGGCCTGGCTCGCAGTCTCCGCTCTAATTCATCCCAAACGTGTTCTATCGGATTGAGGCCAGTCAAGTTCTTCCACACCAAACTCGCTCATCCATGTCTTTATGGACCTTGCTTTGTGTACTGGTGCACAGTCATGTTGGAACAGGAAGGGGCCATCCCCAAACTGTTCCCACAAAGTTGGGAGCATGCAATCGTCGAAAATCTCTTGGTCTGCTGAAGCATATAGAGTTCCTTTCACTGGAACTAATGGGCCGAGCCCAACTCCTGAAAAACAACCCCACACCATAATCCCCCCTCCACCAAACTTTACACTTGGCACAATGCAGTCAGACAAGTACCGTTCTCCTGGCAACCGCCAAACCCAGACTCGTCCATCGGATTGCCAGACGGAGAAACGTGATTCATCACTCCAGAGAACACGTCTCCACTGCTCTAGAGTCCAGTGGCGGCGCTTTACACCACTGCATTTGACTTGCTTGGAGGCAGCTGCTCGGCCATGGAAACCCATTCCATGAAGCTCTCTACGCTGTTCTTGAGCTAATCTGAAGGCCACATGTAGTTTGTAGCGATTGACTCTGCAGATAGTTGGCGACCTCTCCTACCTTGTCAGTCCACCTTGTAGATGTTAAGCCAGAGACTGTAGCTCATCTATTGCTGCACAGTTTGTGTCCTTTAGTCCTGCATCAGTGGTCACATGACACTGCCCCCAGGACACTACTGGCTGGATATTTTTGGTTGATGGACTATTCTCAGTCCAACAGTGACAGTGAGGTGTTTAAAAACTCCAACAGCACTGCAGTGTTCCACAAAATGATGACACTTTATGTGCCTTTACTTTAGTTTGGGACCCTTAAAAAGTACAGGAGCTGTAATGTGCCATATACTTGGTAATCACTTTGGAAGAAAAAAAGGATCTTCCCATTTCCCATCCTAGCCTGTACTTGCATCATTCCCCTTCCTCACAAATATCTATCACACATAGAAATATTTATATGGGCTATTTTTTATATACTTGAATAAGTGAGACACAGGAGACGCATGCCAAAGCCACCCTGACGGCCTTGACGCGCAACTACAAGGCTGCATAGACCTTGAATTTACATGTGTTTCATATCTAGATTGTATCTGGATATACTTTGACGAGGTTCCATTAACGCTTTTCACTAAGATCCAACCATTGAAAAAGTGTGTTGATTGAAGGTGTAAACAGCCTCTTTGCCAAACCCTATGAGACTCCTTTAAAACACTGTACTGTTGTAAGAGATCTTTCTTAAAGCCAACTTGCCATAAACACATAACCTACTTTTAAAATCTGACTAGTGAATGGACTGTAAAATGAAGAGATGCTTTGCATGGAAGTGCTCACCTGCTGCCATGCTACCACTGGAAAACTCAATGAACGGTTGGTCTGTGCTGGAGAAAAAAAGACAGTGAAAGAGTTAAGTGGTGGCAGATTCCTACTTTATCTTTCTTTTCTATCTGTTCTTCGCTTAGATAAACAAATACTAGGTCATTTCAAGCCTAAAAACGTCTCACACATCTGCTCTTCAACAACACGGTGGGGAAAAAACACACTCTTGAAGAAACATGTCCTTGAAAGATGGGACTACACAGGCTACACACAAACACAGGGTCAAACAAGATAGCCAGCTCTGTAATAAGAGCGGGCAGCAGACAACACCACAACAAAATGTCTTATAAGCCTCTTCAGAAGATACTAAAGTTTTGATTTCTAGACTTATCTGTAAGAGGATGTCCGCCTTTTATAGATGTCTGTACCTCTCTCATATGAATATGCATGAGGAGGAGGGCGGGGGAGGAGGTTTCCATGGAAACGGAGCGGGTAGATGTGCCATTAGCGTTCAAGAGCTAAATTTATATCACTCCGCCGTATCAGCGCTAGAAGTACAACAGCACCGGGTTCACAGTTGCAGCTGCTGCTTTTGCAATGAAGACGGACAGGAGAACGTGTCTGCTTTGTAATCTCTCACCTACAGAACCTAAAAGGCTGCGCTCGATGAGAACAAGGCGAGAACGGGTCGCAATTTCACCACTTTAACCGTGTCTACATCGTCAATCGGTCAAAGCCTATTGTTCATATTTGTCGTAAGTGTGTCAAAGGCTCACGAGGAGCAACTGGCACATCTCACACGGCTGGAAAGCCATCCTACTGCCATAAAGGCTAATCAAATATTAATCAAGACACGCATCAGCCTAAAGCGGCGGACTCAGAACTAACTCCTTCAAGGCTGAGCGCTATACATTATACATTCATACAGACTGCTCGGGCTTTGATTCTGTGATTTGTTTTCCTTTATAGTAATCGATGGAAAACAGAAAGAATGACACGCGTGCGGCCCACATTTCTAACTTCTACGGATGCACATAAAAAATAAAGCTATCCTACCTTCCGCGCCGTTACGACTGCTGATCCATTTCGTCCCTGTTTCCACCGAGGGAGCATCCACATGAGTCACAGAGAGCGTCTGACTGACACGCCGACTGACCAATAGGAGCCGGGGGCTTCCCCTGCTCAGCCAATCACATCGCTTCTGATTATTTTGGACGCGCAAAGTCATGCCTCTGGAATGAAAAATAAATATATATGTTGGGTATTGTAGTCCGCACGTAGACAAGCGTGAGACGCTTTTACGTCTTTTCAGGAAACAGTAGCGCAGGTCTTCTTTAGCGTCTGAGCTGTTTTGTTAGCTGTCCTGATCTACTGGACAGCGATAACTGCTGTTTTTATTTCGTAGAGTGTAAAATATCGGCGGGTCTCTTCCCATGCCACACCTTACGTTAAAAGACTACATTTCCCTACTTCCGCTCTTCTCGTTGAACCCCTTCATTGGATTTATTAGGTCAGTGTTGAACTGATCTGTGACAGTTTTGTGTGTCACCTGTAGTGGGAATAATTCTGTTGTGGGAGTCTAAGCAGATCGCACTAAATGGAACAGCAATGCTACGAGAACAGATGCCTGAATATATAGCACATACAGTAAATACAGCACTGTGCGAAAATCAGAGACCACCCTTCATTTATTAAACTTACACTCAAAACGGCCATTAAGGCCAATTGCATAAAGATGGGGAAAGTCAAAAGAATCCAAAACTGGAGTAAAAAAAACTGTTAAGATATATAGAAAATGGGACGCTTAACAGCCGTTGGGGTTACTTGGCTGGTGAAAAGAAGAAAATGCAACTGACTTCTAAGACTGAACTTTGGAGGTGTGGAAAAATATCCCTGCAGATTTCTTTGAAAAACTGAAAGCAGGTCTGCTGAATAAAATGGACGTTATAATAAAAGCAAAGGGTGGACACACAAAATACTGGAAAAATGGTATTATGTTTAGTTGATGAGGCAATTTTCTGTTAATTATGTTTTCTGTTTTTTTCCTGTATGCTGACAAACACGTACTGGCCATTTTGACTGGAAATTAAATCAATGAAAGAGTGGTCTCAGATTTTTGCACATGACTGAATGTATTGCATATACTGTATGTATACATTTAATATGTATGTGTATGTTAGAGCACACATATACAATACGGTTAAAATATTTCACTTAAAAAAGCCACCTTTTCGGTTTCTTTGTACTTTTTTTTCATTTGTGCATAATCTACAGCTGTTTAACTAACAACAGCAGACTTCCTATGACCTGTGTCACTTGGAGAGAGCTAAATCTTTAACCTCTGACATTCTCCACAGGGCGTACCCAGTCTCGTCTATCAGATCTGCAATACTTAAAACCAGGCAGACATGGAACAGGCCCTCTCTGGGCAGGCAGATAGAGTCGGCTGACATCAAAGAGAGAATCACCAGAGTTTAAAGAGAGGTGTTGTTCATTAACCCCGAACGCTTAACTTAAAAAATAAGAAAAAAAAGAGAGAAAAAGACACTCACTTTCATTACTTTTACATATAGTTTATTCTGTGTCAAATGCACAAAAGTACAAAAATAAGACATAAATATATTAAGATATGTACAACATAAATTAGGGACAGGGGAATAAAATACAGATAAAGGAATCTCGTGTACAAAACAAAACAGAGACCCTGAGATGGCTTGGAAACAACACATTCATCCCAATGTGGGATTGTTTGCCATTATTCAATTCCCAGAGGAATTTACAATTAGGAAGACTTTCCGTTCTGAACTTTTTTCTCGTTTCTTTTTTTGGAAGCTGGCATTACATGAATGGAATTTGGAAAAAAAAACTGACACCCATGCAGGCTGTGGTGGGCATGCGCTATCAAAATATTTGTTTTGTGAAGACACTGGATACAGTCCCATCTGAGAATGTGATAGTTCTTGTGAATGTTCGTACTATAGTTCTCCAGAAGCTGCCATCATAGCGTGTGTGAATTCAGTTGTAGGTGGAGAAATAGCTCTGGGGTTTGAGGCACTCTTTTTCGTCACTGTCTTCCTCCTCCTCCCAGTCGTCCTGCTCCTCTTCCTCATCCTCGCTGTCTGACTCATCGTAGAAGCTGATGGTTGCCTGGACTGGGAAATTTCTCAGCAGAGCTTCGCCATCGCTGTAGAGGTAGTCATATGACTTGGACTTTGGCCAGAAGAGTCTGTGATAAAAAGAGAACAAATATTTAAAATGGCATTCCCTTCGGGTTGGAAATAGGCTTTACTTTTTTCACTTTGGCCCCAAGCACAAGTTCTAATTCACAAATTGGGAGTTAATGTCGTGAAATAAAAGCCGCCTTATTTCAGCAGGATATCTAACTATAGGTCACAGCTTTACAGACCAAAACCCAACCAAAACAAAAGAGCGCTCACCTGACAGGGTGCTGGAAAGACTGAGTTTTGCCATCTGCTGTGGTGTTACCCGGCACTGTTGGTCTGGTGTAAGGCTGTAAAGAGAGAAAAGAGGTGTAAGGCCACACTTGCAAAACACAAAACGAGCAAAAGCATCCAACACAGCTTCCTGCCTAGCATTTATGGGGTGACATCAGCGCCAGCTCCGTGGCCGTATAGCGCCTTGGGCAGGATGCAAGAGCTGTGACTTGGTGGGTGTCAGGCTAAGGGTGGGAAACTGGCCCAAACACTCTCCCCAGAGCCAGAGGTGTCTACTTCAATCTTGGCAGGCATGCTCTACCTCTCTGGAAGCTATTCTCCCTACACCTCCGCACTGGGTGCCAAACTTGCTTTGCCTCAGACAGTGGTGCCATATGGCAGAGTGTCTCAGTGTTACAGTTGCTCCCTCTGCCTTTGCGCTGAGTGGCTCGGTGTCAACAAAACAGCCTGAAAGTCGCACCTCCTGCTCTAGCATACTGTTGCTAATGCGCTCCACATGCCTGTCTGTCTCCTTCAAGCTCCCTGCTGGCTCTAAGGACTCAGGTTGCTTATGAAAACACTGTAGATAATAAATGCACTACACAAGCCCTACTCATTTGATTTCACTGATAAGGCTTAGTGAAAATATTCATTCTTCTTAAATTACCATATGAATGAAGGCTTTCATGTAGGTCAGTGATAACTATTCAGAGGTACTGCATAAACAAAACTGCACTTAGTATTAAAAATGACAAACACTTTTAGCATGACAGGATAAAACTTACACATGCGAGCTTGTTTCTCTTGCACCCATCTTGGCTGGTGACGAGCCAGGGTCTCCACAGGACAGCACGGCTGGAAGAAGGCAAGAGCGAAACGGTCAGTGTCAGTGAAGAAGGAGGCTCAAACTGAAGACTGTAGCCTAAGGTGAACGTCCAGTGTGGACTACATGAATTTCCAGATGATGTATGAACATAAAACACGAACTCCCCACAGTTAACGCTACCCCAAAACAACAGCAGGTTGTCTTGCTCTTGAACATTGTTCTACCTCAGAATTGTGCTAGCTTTTTAGCTAACGTCCTGCCAGACTTCAAACTTAGCTAATTATGAGGTTTTGCTCTTTAGCGACGAGAAGCTTCCCGCTCACCTGCTCACGGGAGACTGCTGCCCACCAGGCTGGCTCTCAGCCTGGACAAAAGCTGAAGGGTTGACGAAAGGCGTCTGGGTGGCGACGAGGCAGGCAGAATTCATGTTGTTTTCGTTTCGTGTGATAGTCCGAGAGAGAAAGAACGAGTCCTTCACAGTCGGTCCGTTTGAGGCGGTTATTTCCTCCGGTAGATGCGAAGAGCCGTCGAACCGAAGAAGGAGAGAGAGCGAATGAATGAAGAGGAGCGGCTCACTGCGTTTATAAAGAGGCAGCGCGCGAGGATGGGCGTGGTTTGGAGAGGGGGTGTGGCTCTGGTGGTCTTCACACCCAAACGCCCAATCATCTGCCAAATGAGTGGGCCGCTGAGGGACATCTGGGTGTGAAGACTTCCCCAGTTGTATAAACAGGCCACCGCAGCGTGAGGGTGAGAAATCTGGTACCGCGAGGTTATTGCAACAACACAGAGGGGCAAACTTAGACACCATCTGTGAGAAGGACGACGGGGGGCAATTGCAGGAGAGGGGGGGCATATAAAACGGAGTTAGTTAATTGGTTTCCAATACGCTGATACCTTTCAAATACATTGTTTCACTCCGAAATGTATTCCATATACTACAGCACAGTAAAGGGGAACTCCACCAATTTTCAAAAATTCTACATAAATAATTGAGATGTTAACAGTCATTCAGAGTGATTTGGCGTGAAATGCTCCGTTCTAGAGAAACTTACAGAGTCAGAGTTGTTCACAGCGGTGGTAATAAGAACCAGACATCCACCTCTAAAAGCTCCCTCACAGAAAGTTATTACATGAGGAAGTCCATTTATCCACAAATCCATTTATTTTAATCTATTCATGGCCTTACGATGCAGGGCGTTATAAGGCAAAATAGTTACCAAAGAAAACTTATTGTTTTCAGATTTATGACCATTTTACCATCAACATTACACATAAAAACTCAGAAGACTTGTGTAGGTTCACTGGTGGTTTTGAATAGTAAATAAAATGGCTATGTTTGTGTTGTAGACCTGGTTCCTATCATCAACACTGTACAGAAATCAGAGCCTGTAAGTTTCTCTACAGCTCTGAAAGGATCTGTTTACATCTGAAGGACTGGATTATTCCGAAATTTAAAAAAACGGAGGTGGAATTCCCCTTTAAGCAAAAGGGGAAATACATGTTTGGCCATTCTCATACATTTTTAAATGTATTTGATACTTTATCTCAGAATTATTTACAGTGTCTCGCATTCCGCACGACATAAACTCAGACCCGTGAGTTAAAACACGTAGACAGAACGTACGTATAAAGTCCGAGAGAAACGCACGAATGAACTTCTCAGTGATTCCTTATTCTATGACAGTGTCCTGCGCGTCTGCTGATCTGGGGTCTGCTCTGCTGAGCTCAGCTCGCGTCTCTGAGGTCGTGTCTCTGCTGAAGCTGATCTCAGGTCAGACTTCGCTTCGCGCTTCGTGTTTTTCTTGAAGCACGCGCTCGCTCTGGAGCCCGTTAAGACAGGCGCCAAATCTCTCACTACACGGCTTTAATGAGCCTCTAATGGGGGCTTGATGGACTTTGCGGCTCCATTTGGAAGAGCAAATTTTGCAGGACAGCGCCATACTGACCTCCTGTAGGGCCAGCAAACTGACAAGCAGGCAAAAGGCACAAATGGACACACACACACACACACACACACACACACACACAAAGGCACGCACGTACGCTATCATCTTAAACTGAGGAGAAACAAGTCGCGCACAGTTCATTTTCAGTTATATGCAGCTTAAAGGGGAACTCCATCGATTTTTCTAATATTCTACATAATTAAATGGTTAAGATGTAAACACAGTCATTCAGAGTGGTTTGGTGTTAAATGCTCCGTTCTAGAAAAACTTGGCGAGTCAGAATTGTTTATAGTGGTGATGATAGGAACCAGACGGCCACCTAAAAGCTCCCTCACAGACAGTTAAACATGAAATGATTATGAACACGCTGTCTGATGTCTGAGACATTGTTTTACTGTGGTAAAACCTTTGGAACGTGAAGGGTCTTCTAAGGCCAAATAGTCCCCAAAGAAAATGTATTTTTTCAGATTTATGACTATTTTACCATCATCAACATTACATTTAAGAACTCAGAAGACACGTGTAGACTGACTGGTGGTTTATATAGTAAATAAAAAGGTTAAATTTGTGTTGCAGACATTGTGACCCCTGGTTTGTATCACCACAACTGTAAAGAAATCTGAGTTGGTGAGTTTCTCTACAAATGAATTATTTCGCATCAAACCACTCTGAATGAATCTGTCCCCACCTTAACCACTGAATTATGGAGAAGTTTTTACAAAAACAATAAAGTATGAATGAACTATAAACAATACATTTGAATTTACAACGTATTTATTTTCTGTTCTTTAAAGACATTTTTCTGTGAGTTTTATTTGCCGTCTCGCTCGCATAAGAATCAGTGTTTTTAATAATGTGTAACATCAAGACTGAAACTCTAATTAATAAATGAACATCCACAATGACTGGCGAATAAATCTAGCAGCCAGTCATTTACTGTTATGACAAATAAAACATGATATGGTAAATATTTAGTAATTTAGCATTTATTAACTTCTTGTTGCTCTCAACTTGAAACATTGAAGAAAATGTCTTAAAAACCCCTTAGTTTCTAGCTATGACTTTTAAATCAATATTATACAGATATTCTTGCATATAAAAAGATGATTATTAATATAACAAGTGATTTCAAACTTTTGAATGCTAAAGCTAATGCCTATAAAAATTCTTCTCTGCCTTGTTTTCATGTATTTCCTGGGATGTTTTAATATCATCATTAAAGTTGTAAATAACAGTGCTTGGAAGAATGCAGTATAAAGTCTTCAGACTGAGAGCATTTTCACAGTACATTTTCAAATACAGGCCATTGTTATTTAGAGGAGTTCTGGCACCCTGGCCGATTTTACCCGTATTTTATTAGATTTTTTACACATGCACAATAAACGAGGCTAACACCATCTGCAAACTACAGCACTGCTGACAAAGAGTTTAGACCCACATCGCATGCAGATCAATCAGCTATTAGCAATTTACACTGAATTAACTTTAACTGTTAAAGGCCCTGAACTGTAGTTTACACTGAACTGTAGTATGAGCTATAGTTTGAACTGTAGTATAAACTACAGTACAAATTGTAGTTTGAATTGAACTGTAGACTGAACCGTAGTTTTAACGGAATTGTCGTCTGAACTGTAGTTTGAACTGTAATTTACACTGAAGCTCCGTTAAATGCCTTATCTTGAGCAAATGTCTAATCTGGAGGAATAGCTGTAATGAAAACAGAGGAGAGGCCGTTGTTTACTCTGTTCATTTGTGGCAAGTCTCTGGGGGCAGTGTAGGTAGGTGAACCGTGGTGTGTTTGGCCATTTGCTGAGCTTTGGAAACCCCCAACACTGCTCTCCACACCCTCTACACCCTGCTCTCCCCCTGAGGGAGGAATGTGTGCATGATCAGCCCCACTGCCCTGTGTGTGTGTATGTGTGTGTGTGTGTGTGTGTGTGTGTGTGTGTGTGTGTGTATTCTCCATCTAAATCAACACTGCAGCAGTGTGGAGGAGAAATCCGCATCAACACAACAGCTTCAGCAACTTCACTAACCTGTAGCACTGCAGTACTGCAGCTTTCAGTCCTTTAATTATTACTCTCTCTCTCTCTCCCTCTCTCTCTCTCTCTCTCTCTGTCTCTCTCTCTCTCTCTGTCTCTTTGTCCTGTTCTTTCTTTCTTTCTTTCTTTCTTATACATTGTGGCCTTCAGTCCTTTACTTATTAGTCTCTCTCTATCTCTCTGCACTAGTGTCCTTTTGTCTTTCTCTCTTCTTTCTTATGCACTGTAGCCGTCTGTCCTTTTGTAATTAGTCTCTCTCTCTCTCTCTCTCTCTCTCTCTCTTTCTCTCTCTCTCTCTGCACTGTAGCCTTCATTACTCTGTGTGCTTAATCTTTTTTCTTTCTTTCTTTCTTTCTTTCTTTCTTTCTTTCTTTCTTTCTTTCTCATACACTGTGGCCTTCAGTCTTTTAATTAGTATTCTTTCTTTCTTTCTTTTTTATACACTGTGACCTTTACTCCTTTAATTATTAGTCTTTCTTTCTTTCTTTTTTATACACTGTGACCTTTACTCCTTTAATTATTAGTCTTTCTTTCTTTCTTTCTTTCTTTCTTTCTTTCTTATACACTGTGGCCTTTACTCCTTTAATTATTAGTCTTTCTTTCTTTCTTTCTTTCTTTCTTTCTTTCTTTCTTTCTTTCTTTCTTTCGTTCTTATACACTGTGGCCTTTACTCCTTTAATTATTAGTCTTTCTTTCTTTCTTTCTTTCTTTCTTATACACTGTGGCCTTTACTCCTTTAATTATTAGTCTTTCTTTCTTTCTTTCTTTCTTTCTTTCTGTCACCTTATTTGCCCATGGTGCATTTTATACTGTGTGCCATGTCACAAAAAGAAGCAGCACCTCTAACTCACTGGACTGAGTGATACTCCAGCAATGCTTTGCCCAGCACATAACCCTTCCCTCAATCTAGAAGAGAGCTTTCATGATTAATTGGATTGCAGAATTATGGCATTCAAAGTGTGTTATTGGTGGAACTTATCAATGCTTAAGGGGAAATTCCTGTGATGGTTTTCTCAAAAGACCAGCGATTATATCCCATCTTGGGAATGTTATGAAGATAAGAAGGAATTACTATAAGGAACTGTTGACATATTGATAGAACTATACTGGAAAACAGTGTGGAACACAAAACCACCAACAATCTCCCAGACATCCACAGAAAAGATATGTATATTTCCCCATGACAGGTCATTTGTCCAGCACTTTGCTGAAACTGACACTGAAAGCGATCAAGTAAAGATACAGCCACTAAAGGTTCCCCTTATTTGGTTACAGTTATATTATGTGAAAATCTTGCAGTTGGAAATGGCTATTTTTGTTCTACCACTGTGTAGTTTAGATAATTTAAGATGATAGTATTCTGATTTTATTGAGTTAGGCTCAGATTGTTCTAGACTGGACAAATGCAGTTGCCTAATTAACTCACATCAGCCTTTTGGCACTTCATGTGTAAAGTGTTGATTGAATTAACAGTAGACTGGCGGATTGAGTCATATATGGTGGGAATGGACACAGAGCCGTATATGAAGATAGGCAATAAGTAGCTGGTAAACATGTAGAGCCAGTCACACTAGTGATTGACATCATAATGATTTGTGGTTAACATATTTAAAAATAGTCATAATAACATTATAACAACATTACTATAAACATCATTAAATGCTACCATGTGTCAGACTGATCCCAGTCCAGGGTCACAGTGTCCAATTCCGTGCAGTGACCCTGTTGATCTCTGTCCTCACACTTCTGCTCTCATTTTGGGGAGGTGTAGGAATGACACCAGCCCTCACACTTCCATCAGCACACTTCTCTCACCTCCTCTACTGATCTAGTCTCTCTACTGGCACCCAGTTACACCCAGTACATGAAGCAGAGTCTGCAGAACTGTTCCCAGCACAACACCTACACACTCTGTCCTGGACTCAAACACTGACCTCTTACTGACTTGTACGTACACTTACAGTGACTGACCTGTAATGCATGTTTAATATGAACATACTGAAGATAAAGAAGTAATAGTAATGTTTATTTATTTATTTATGTCCCACAGTGTTCTTCCAATGTACTCACAGGCATTCCCAGTGTTGCAATAATATTAACAACAACAACAACAACAAGTACACTGACCTATATCATTCGTAGAGTGCTATTAGCAATAAGAAGTCAATGGTGATAATAAGTAGGGATGCATTATGAATTTCTATGGCTGATTTCTTTACAGCCAAATTGCAGATAGTTACTACTACTACTACTACTACTACTACTACTGCTACTACTACTACTAATAATAATAATAATAAGTTTTCAATGAAGAGGAAAATCAGGGTAATCGGAGTGCTTTTGCAAACTAACAGCACTAATTTTTCCACCACCATTCTGCCCTCCATCTTGCTTGTTTTCCCAAGCTCACTGAGCTGTGACCTGATTGGATGGCTGATAAAAAGACTGACATCACACAACCCTTTTCTGAAAGGTTGAACTTTTTCAACGTTTAAAAGTGAAAAAATGCTGGTAGAAGCACTTTCTGACTGCCTTGCGGCCATTTCTGTAAAATATGTGCTGGTGGTTGAAGAAAAAACTCTTAGTGTAAATACAGCTTTATCATTATATACACAACTGGATGCAGATTACATCAAATGAGACACAGGACACCGCTTTTAAATTTTGAGTCTTGCTGTATGATGTGAATTGTTGGCCAGCTAACAGGGTGTCACTGTATTAGCTAATCTTACTTTGAAATGAAACCACTCTGGCCTGGCAAAGCTGAGCATATGTGGACCTTTATTTCAATGTCTCACTCTCATAACTACATAGCTTACACATTAGTTACATAACACCAAGCTACCAAATCATTTACACTAAAAAAATGGCATGTCAGGTCAACCTAAAAAAATTACTTCATGTGGTAACAAGCAATTGAACTATTTTTTTTTCAGCTAAAAAGTAACATTTACTGAATGAATTGTTCAAAGTATTTATTTAGGTTGAATAAAACTAATTCATTTACATGTTACCACATTAATGAGCCATTTTTTACAGTGTATTTTCTACAGTCATATGCCAAATCTCAAACTCTTTGGCTCAAATGACATGTCGTGTTGATTTTCTAAGTGAAATGAAGTTAACGCATCCTCTACAGAGAACAACTCGTATTTGGCATTTCTCTGTAAATTTTAGTGCATAGAATTTAACAAATTGGGAAAAAAAACATAAAATGTGTCATAACTTTTGCACAGACTCCCTATTATGTTTTTTTTCCCCCATTATGTTAAATTTAGCGAATAAATCTAAATTGTGCATACGACTGTATAAGAATGACTTTAATGAGTCTTAAGATTAATAACTGATTAACACGCCGAGGGTTCAAGGGGTTAAGCTGATCTAATCACAACTGTATGCGTTCAGGGAAATATCTTCAAAACCTCCAGTGGATTATGATTATGACTGTGGTCAGTGGTGTGGTCATTAGATGCCGTGCACACAAAGCATGTTTTTGTCAAACACAAAGTGTGTTTATGAAACAGTGGTCATTCTGGAGGGCAGGGGTCAGCAGCAGGCTGTGTAGGTGCTGAAGTGGGAATGGTCGGCCTGGCTCTGATACTTGCAGTGACCTGGACTAGGGTGCCAGTAAAGAGAGTGTGTGAGGGCTGGTGTCACCTCAACACCTCCGCAGATAAGGAGAGAAGTGTGAACAGCAATGGGAGTGGCTGGAGCCTCTAGACCGCTCATTACTAAACTCATTAGAGATGAGGGACACCATACGTGTAAATGCAATTAAGATAAACTGTAATAAGAACAAATCTCACACTGAATGACTTAAGTGAGTATAAGAGTTTGATTAAATTTAATCTGTCTGAAATTGAATCTGTCCCTGCAGTGACACCTCAAGTCCACGTCTGAAATGGCTTCATCCAGCCTGATTTCTAAAAGTCCAGTATTACCATCAACGTAGCAGCTGATGTCAATGTTTGCTACAACAGAGCACTGAAGTCCAGAGTCAAGCAGCCTGTTAGGAATAGAACAAGTAAAAACTCATTAAGAACATAATAAGAATTTAACCCTTAAAGCTGCTTTATTATTCATTAACTACACTCTTAAAAAAGGTGGTTCTTCAAGGGTTTTTTGATAAAGATAATGCTATATAGATCTATGAACACTCAAAGAACCGTTTATATACTTAAAGCGTTCTTTACATGGTGAAATGGTTCTTCAGATTGGTGTAGAATGTGTTTTACCCTTTTTGAAAAGGGTTCTATAAAGCACCAAAAAGATTCTTCTATTCATAAAAGCTTGACATTGTAGCAGAACCCTTTTTGATGCTATATAGAACCATATACAGCCCATTCAGCCCACACAACTATTTCACCATGCAATGAACCCTTTAAGCAAGCAGATGGTTCTTTGAGTGTCGGTCTATATATATAGAACGATTATCTTTACTAAAGAACACTTGAAGAACCATCTTTTTTTAAGAGTGTACTATATATTATTTGTAAAAGTCTATGTGATACACGTTATGTAGTTGCGAGAATGAGTCAAGTGCAGGGCTACATACAGGTTATTGCAGTTTATGTGGTTAATATGTCAAAGGAGAGGAAACATGACCTTACATACACTCAATTTGGAAACTTGTTATTTTCCTGTCACTCTGGGCCAAACGATGTGTGATGAGTTACGCTGTACTAACATCATAACAGAAGCTCATGCACTCATAAGGCATTACAAATGTGCTCCACACTGTTATAGTCCTAGAAATTTACCTTCATTTATGTATATTTATATCTTTCAGTCAGTTTCAGTGGCAGAATCTGATTGGTTGAGCAGCGTTCAGACTGTGCTGATAGTTTTTTGCAATAACTGTATCATTCTGCTGAGAACTGGTTGCTTAGTAAGAGCTTGCTCTACACTGCAGCTAATTGTTACTTTCTTTTGTATATGTCATCACTGTCCAAGAAAAACATGTATCTCCAAAATAGTAACTTTACAGGAGATGGCAAAAACTTTATTTATTTTTAATGCAAATTAATGCAATCTGAAGAGTTTTTTTTTCAAAGTTCTTTTGGAGCATTTCTCTTTTGGTCAATTTCTCATGAAATTTCCAAACAATGTAAAGGACAACTGTAATGTTCAAATGATGTAGAAAAAAGAGAAATAAAAATCAATGAAAATGGAGACACAGTGCTTTTTGGACAGTGACAATGCACATGGCAGCTGTCCTTTACATTACGTGATCATTACCAGAATTGCAAGTATTAAAACACATTTAACACAATGTTCTGGGCTTTTCTGCTTTACTACTTACTTTATTTTGCTGAACTGTTGTACAAAAGCAATAGAACATGTGTTATCATGAGTGATATCATGGCTGTGATGATCTGCAGTTCTTGCCTTTTAATGATTTGTTTTTCTCCACAAATTTGTTGTGGTCAGTTCCATCCACTAGCCAGGCTGGGAGAATGAAGGCTAGCACATGCATCCTCTGTGAGACATAGATTTGCTTCTGCATATTTTTAAAGTGTGGCTAACCCATTGTCATTGTAGAGTTCAACATGCTTAAACAAGAATGCTGACTGTTAATTTTGTTAACTACCAAAAAAAAAAAATATGCTGAGAAATGGGTGGGGTGGGAGGGTCAACCTATGTTCCCAGAGAAACTGAGTCCAGTTATGCTCTCTAGACTCTGGGCATTGCTGTAGATCTGAATTGACATTTATGATTGATTGTATGTAGTCTGACTATGTCTCTTAAAGGTGCAGTATGTAAGATTTAGTGGCATCTAACTCCCTCACCCCCTTCTTTCCAAATGTGTAGTAGAACCTACTCTCAGGTTTTCTGCTGTTGACCATCCTGATTTCACTTTGATTCTTCATGTTTTTGCTTCTTTGATGACAAGGACTCAACGTCTTTTGCTTTTTATTGTGCTAAGTAATAAGCATGACCCTCCAATTCTCAAAATTTATGTTCTCAGACTTCTCACAACACAAAATGGTCAGCCAGCACCGGTATTCTCCTTCTTCTATCTATGTATTCCAACTGGTGCTATAGTGCCACCAAAGTCAAGCTGCTTCTTCAACATAAAGGCACTCTCTAGAGCCAGTCTTTGGTTTGAAATATGGCAAGGCAACGTGGCAGCCTCTGATGGAAGAGGACTTGCTCCATAGGTAGATATGAAGGGCTATTTGCTAATAAAAACATGGTTTTGTATACTATATTCCATTTCTGCTACTAGATACCCCTAAATCTTACACACTGCACCTTTAATTTAATTTATTTTATAGTTCACCAAATACAATTGTCTTACCAAAGATTACAAAATGATTCCCACTATATTAAATGAGTATATTTACCATACTCTGATATTAGTAAACTTACTGTCCACTACAGTCAATGTTTCATATGAGGGCAGGAAGAGGTCAGTGTCCAGGTCAGAGTGTGTAGGTGCTGTGGTGGGAACAGTTCTGCAGACCCTGCTTCATGTACTGTGTGTCATATAGAGAGACTAGAGCAGTAGAGGAGGTGAGAGAAGTGTGCTGACGGAGGTGTGAGGGCTGTTGTCATTCCTACATCTCCCCAAGTGCGGACTCTGATCAGCTTGGTCACTGCATGGAGCAGGCACTGGACATGCAAACTGTGGACAGGGAGTTAATAGCATAATATTGGTGGAAAATAAGCTTGATGTGAGCATCTCTGCTGAAAACAATGCACTTAGAACTTAAATATTGGTATTCTGTCCAAGCTATAAGGTCTGTGACAAAGGCTCATGAAAAATTAAGTAGGCAATGATCGTATTAGAGAAAGCTCAAATGAGTGTTCAGCAAAAAAGTCAAATGTACAGTTTTCCCCTGTAGTCCATCAGCCAGGGCACCTTTGATGTGCAAAGAATGCTTTTTAAAGTGTTTTACAAGTTTTACAGTGAAGCTACAAAGCTAATGTAGCTAGCAAATAATGGAAGCTTATTAGCAGCTTGCTAGCATTCTGTAAACAGCATGTCTGGATCATTACACTTGCCTTAAACCGTGTTTAGTGGTTAAGTAATCTCAATTAGACTTGCTTATGTGGCTTCTGACACTGTATGACATACTACTGTCTATAAAATAGACAAAACATGCTAAAACGCATGCTAAACTGTGTAGCATCTTCTGTATGTTGTCAATACCTTTGCCATTTTTTCTGTACAGTGCCAGAAAATGCTTAAGCAAGTCTATTTGAGATTATTTAACTCAACAGGTGTTTATACGCCACCAAACATGTCTTGGCTGAAGTGTATCACAGGGGAAAATTTGACTTTTTTCTTCCACTAAACAACTGAGATATTTGTTGAAGCTAAATGGTCAAAAGTTGGAAAAGGAAGCTTCATACACCTTAGAAAAAGTATGGTTGACTTTTCAAAGAGTAAAGGGGGTTTTGTAGAAAGGGGAAAAGAGCTACTGCAGTGGATTAGGAAAATGGGGGAGAATGGTTAAGGTTAGGGGTACATATCTGGAACAGTAATGCATATGAGATACATAAATATGGGCATTTCTACAGGTCAGTATGAGGTCAGTGTTTGAGTCCAGGTCAGAGTGTGTAGGTGTTGTGCTGGGAACAGTTCTGCAGACCCTGCTTCTTGTACTGGGTGCCAGTTGAGAGACTAAGGCAGTAGAGGAGGTGAGAGAAGTGTGCTGAAGGAGGTGTGAGAGCTGGTGTCATTCCTATACCTACCCACACTGTGACTCTGAGGTCAGCAGACTATGACCAGAACAACCTATGGATGAAATACCATACATCAATACAAAAGTTGCCTCTCTTTAGTTTGAAAGCTAGATATAGAATATGTCATCAATGTCCAGGGACAGACATGTTCTCTTTAACAAAGGAGGATGATGTTGTCCCAGTCATGATATATATATACAAGTAAAATCCACAGTCTTTAGTGCAAAATAAACAAAACTTAACTACTTGTTGTTTAAAGTAATATGTTTTAGCTTAGCCATTCTTTTAAAGGCAACCTGACGTCACTTGACCCCATAATAGCATTCCACCCACAAGCAGCGCAAAGTCTGTTTGGTCACATAGCAAAGATAAGAACATAGTGATGTTTTCTGAACCCTGATGCATTTGATAAACCTACAAGGTCAATAACTTGAAAAATGTGCATGCTGGCCTTCATTCTCCCCCTTCAGAATGATTCAACCTACAGGGAACTGCCTATGACTGTTGAAAGTAATTAACAAAATAATTTGCCATCATTAAAAATAACACTTCTGCTGCTTCTTCATCCTCAGTATTTATATTAGACATGCATGTAAGTCAAGTCAGTAACTATAAGTGTATGTACAGGTCAGTGTGAGGTCAGTGTTCCTGAAAATAAACTTTTTATGGCGTTATGCTGTCATTGTTTAGCTGCTTCACCCACAGTCAGCGGGCTTCTGTCTTTGGTATTCTTGACTATCGAGAGATGCAGCACTGGTCTGCCTCAGGTCGGCACAGTAGCAGATTGGTTCACCCAGTTGGTCCTTCATAGTCTAGCAACTGTAACTATGAGGATACCTCTGGAAAACATCACAATATGCCGTTACATATTTTTAATCTGAAAACTTGCCCAGTGTTCCCAAGAGATTGGTGGAAGGAGTGAATTGTTACTCATTTCTCAAATCGGAGACAAAAGAGGAGATATATAAGATCTCAATTAATGTGTGGGAGGCTGCACTACCAAACTAGAAAAGAACATTTCCAGAAGAAGAATTGTTAAACCAAATATTTTGTTACAATTGAAGCTAGCATCAGCGTCACTACAGTGAGAGAGCAGACAGCTGAAGCTGGATTAGCGAGCCAACATAGGACCACACAAATACCAGGGGGTATTTCACACACTGCATGATGTACACACATGCAGTACACAAGTAATCACCAACTCTTTTAATATGATTAGGCCTCTAACAATGATTACATAATCGCCTGGTTAGCTTGTCAGCTTTCTTAATCATAGGTTTAAATGGCAAAAAACAGTGTAATATAGTTGGGTTAAGGCAAATGTATGTAAATAAAAGAAAGTAGAAAAAGTTCTGAATAGTGCTACAAGACCTTTGGAGGGCAGCACTGAGTAATAGAGCTGCTAAGTATGGACATCTAGTTAATTAAGACAGCTAATCAGCCAATTTACCCACTTTGGACTTTGGACTCTAAAGGAGCCATGTACTACATTTTTCTTGAATTTTGTATTTCCTCTCTGAGGTCCATTTATAATATCTGTTTGGTTTATGTACCAAAAACAGTCACAATCAGTCACAATTCATTTTAACATGACCAGTTTCCAAACTCCCTTTATCCCTTAAAATTAAACAGGCTGTTTCTGTTACTGCGCATTTAAGACTGCTATATGTAAATGAGCTCTGTCGTGATTGGCTGCCCTGTATTGTGCCTCATTCAACAAACAGTTCAGGATGTAACACTCTTTATAACTTCAGCTAAAATACTGTAAACTGAATAGGTGGATATATGTAAATGTGTTGGTTTTTTCATGACATCAGGTAAGACTACACTCCAGATAGCTAAGCATGCTAAGTTAGCATATTTTAATGAATAGATCCTCCTGACCCCTCTATTTCATACTGGACCATGGGACATCAGGCCAATCCATGTATGTACAGGTCAGTAAGAGGTCAGTGTGTTTGAGTCCAGGTCAGAGTGTGTAGGTGTTGTGCTGGGAACAGTTCTGTAGACTCTGCTTCATGTACTGGGTGTAACTGGGTGCCAGTAGAGAGGCTAGATCAGTAGAGGAGGTGAGAGAAGTGTGCTGAAGGAGGTGTGAGGGCTGGTGTCATTCCTACACCTACCCACACTGTGACCCTGAGGTCAGCAGACTATGACCAGAACAACCAGTGGATGAAATACCATACATCAATACAAAAGTACCTCTCTTTAGTTTAAAAACTAGATATAGAATGTATCATCAGTGTCCAGGGACAGACATGTTCTCTTTAACAGAGGAGGATGGTGTTGTCCCAGTCATTAAATATATATTTAAACTTCACCGCTAGTTGTCTAAAGTAATATGTTTCACCTTCAGTGTTTTTCTGCTTTTACAGTAACGCAATAAGCCCATTCTTTTAAAGATAACCTGACGTCACTTGACTCCATAATAGCATCCCACCCACAAGCAGTACGAAGTCTGTTTGGTCACTTAGCAAAGATAAGAATGTAGTGATGTTTTCTGAACTCTTTGATGCATTTGATAAACCTGCAAGGTCAACAACTTGGAAAATGTGCATGCTGGCCTTCATTCTCCCCCTTCAGAATGATTCAACCTACAGGGAACTTCCTATGACTGTTGCAGGGAAACAAAAATAAATAATAATAATTTGCCATCATTAAAAATAATCCTGCTACTTCTCTATCCTCAGTATATTCATATTAGACATGCATGTCAGGTCAGTCACTGTAAGTGTACGTACAGGTCAGTAAGAGGTCAGTGTTTGAGTCCAGGTCAGAGTGTGTAGGTGTTGTGCTGGGAACAGTTCTGCAGACTCTGCTTCATGTACTGGGTGTAACTGGGTGCCAGTAGAGAGACTAGATCAGTAGAGGAGGTGAGAGAAGTGTGCTGATGGAGGCGTGAGGGCTGGTGTCATTTCTACACCTCCCCAAAATGAGAGCAGAAGTGTGAAGACAGAGATCTGCAGGGTCACTAGATGGAGCCGCAGTAGACATCATGACCCTGAGGTCAGCAGACGGAGTCTAATGCAAACTGTGCAAAAGCAGAAGATGTCGCATGTCATATTAAATGAGATGGTACCAATAAAATTTTGGCCTAATTCTGTGGCAGACTGAGTGATCTCATTCATCTTCATGTATTGCATGACAGATTATATGATAAAGATTCTATGACTGTAGGCAAAGCATAAGAGAAAATGATGACATTTTGCATCAGCTGTATTCATTTGTAGTTGGTATATATATATATATATATATATATATATATAATATATATATATATATATATAGTTGTGCGTATGGACGGGTAAAGCTGCAAATGAATTGCCCTTTTTTGGGATTAATAAAGTACTCTGAACTTAACTGAACTGAACTGAACTGAAATAGATGTGTAAAAATGTATTTCTCCCGGGTTTGAATACCATCATTTGAAAGAAGTCGTTGGTGAGTAGTTAGCATCTTAAGGGCTGTATCATTACTTTGTTAGCTCAGGTGTGTTACTACAAACTACTCCATGTTATAACTTCATCACTTCTCTCTGCTATCTTGCTAGGGTTAGCTCACTAAAGCTAACCTGCCGAGAGCGAGTGTGTTCCGATCGAAAAATCCACTCCTTGCTGTTCCCTCCTGCTGCCGTGAGTGGAAGGAACTGAAGTTAGAGTGGGCAAGTAAAAAACTGTGTTGAAACAGGATCCAGGATGGAATTGTCCCTCTCCCACAATGCTTTTCAATATCAAGGAGCAAGGAATCTGCCTGGTCACGTGGAAAAGACAGGAACGTAGTGTTGTCTTCCAAACATTTTGAGGCATTTGATGAACCTCCAAGGTCAAAAGATTGAAATGATATATAAAAAGTTTAACTTTTGGCTTTCCTTCCCAAAGATGACGATGGAGGCTCTAAGTGACTTTGGGGCTCCCACCCACTCCAACCACATTCTTTTGTATGCTAGAACAGAAAATCATCTACCTATTTAATTTTGATCAAGAAAATAAATAAGTAAATCTCTGGACTCACTATTCAACTCACCTCAAGACTACTATATGTAAATGAGCTCTGTTCTAATTGGCTGCCCTGTATTGTTCCTTATTCAACAAGCAGTTCAGGATGTAACACTCTTTATAACTTCAGCTAAAATACTGTAAGCTAAATATGTGGATATATGTAAATGTGTTGGTTTTTAATTACATCACAGAAACAATGAATTCAAAACAGGCTGCTTTTGCTGCTTTTGCTACTACATCAAACTAGTTTATTACATAGAAGCAGGGAAATTCTCAGCTTTTTATGATATAGGCCTTTTGACACAATTTAATCTTTCAAATAAAGACAGTTAAAATGTTAATCTTAATCATTCATATGGCAGTTGATTATCAGCTGAAATTTCATTATTGTCACAGTCCTAAATATGGCTAAATGAAGGTAATTGGCTAGACGAAATCTAGCCAATCATATGTACAAACAGAAGAGTGACCAGGTAAAACTACACTTCACATAGATTAGCAAAGCTAAGTTAGCATATTTTTTGATCAACAGAACCTCTGTCTCATATTGGACCATGGAACATCAGGCCAATCCATGCACAGGTCAGTGTGAGGTCAGTGTTTGAGTCCAGGACAGAGTGTGTAGGTGTTGTGCTGGGAACAGTCCTGCAGACTCTGCTTCATGTACTGGGTGTAACTGGGTGCCAGTAGAGAGACTAGATCAGTAGAGGAGGTGAGAGAAGTGTGCTGATGGAGGTGTGAGGGCTGGTGTCATTTCTACACCTCCCCAAAATGAGAGCAGAAGTGTGAAGGCTGGTGAAGAGAGATGAGATCAGCAGGGTCACTGCACAGAGCAGACGCTCAACACTGTGACCCTGAGGTCAGTAGACTAGGACTAAGGCAACCAATGGATGAAATACCGCAAATCAATACAAATATACTTCTGATCAGCAGTGGAGTATGGTCCTGCCCCAGTCCCAAAAGTTTCTCCTGAAATCAAGGGTATTAATAGGGAGTTTGTTCTGCAGTCTTTGCTGCCTCTACCCATCTAGGAAGGTTTTAGACTAGATTTTGGAACATTGCTGTGAGGATTTGATTGCACCTGTGTCAGCAATAGGTGCACCTTAAACTAGTTGAATTCACTCATATGAAAGGGTGTCTGGCTAGTTTTGGATATGTAGTGTATATAAATTTAAAAGGCTTTCTAATTGAAAATTAACAACACTTTATCACAGGTTGTCCCAAAGGATACGTTCAGCTTAGGCCTTCTCCAGAGTTTACAGATGAAATAAGCCCAGCTTTTTAAAGGTAACCTGACATCAGCTGCCTCCCTAAAAGCATCCCACTCCTACAGGGCTTTGAAAGACATGAAGCTGTAAGGAGTTGGCATGGTCATATGGCAAAGACAAGAGTGAACACTTTGAGGCATTTGATAAACGTGCAAAGTCAAAAGCTTGGAAAATGTGCATGCTGGCCTTCGTTCCCAAAGAATATTGTGCAAAATAGGAAAAATTTTGCTCACATTTTGGGAATGGTCTTTATTCCCAGTTATGGTGGTACTGTTGTCCAAGAAATATATCATATTGGGAACTGTCTATGACTAGATGGCAAAAACAAATTGAACACCATTAAAATAAACATCTTTATATACTTTGGCAAATCACATTGGTAACTACAAGTCTATGTACAGGTCAGTGAGAGGTCAGTGTTTGAGTCCAGGTCAGAGTGTTTAGGTGTTGTGCTGGGAACAGTCCTGCAGACTCTGCTTCATGTACTGGGTGTAACTTGGTACCAGTAGAGAGGCTAGATCAGTAGAGGAGGTGAGAGAAGTGTGCTGATGGAGGTGTGAGGGCTGGTGTCATTCCTATACCTCCCCAAAATGAGAGCGGAAGTGTGAAGTCTGGTGAAGAGGAATGAGAGCAGCAGGGTCACTGCACAGAGCAGCACACTCAACACTCTGACCTAGGTCACACATGGCCTGATGACAGATGGGACATAAAGATAAGTGTACAAAGTTATGTAATGTAGGTCAATCATGATTAAAAACAAAGGCTCCTGATTTATTCTTTGAACATTGAATATTAGAGCCAAATATGTTTGGATTGGTTTTGGAACAGCAGTTTCTACTATTTGTTATTGTTCTAAAGTTGGAGTTAAAAGCCCCATCAAGAAAGGTTTTAGACGAATGTGAATTTCCTAACAGTGCAATTAGCACATACATACCTGCTGTTGATTCATAACTCGATATATCAGAATATTAATATATTAATATATCTTAACATTTTTGTGTCCAAAAAGTGTATTAGAACTTTTTTTCATCCATATCCTGATTCTGTTACAATAAGCCAGTTGACAAGCACACAAAGATATGTTTGGGTGCAGTCATTGACCCAGACTTTACCCTTACGGCCCTCTATGCCTTCTGAGATGAAAAATAGATCTATAACAGTTAAAACCTTGAAATGTCTAATGTAAATTTGTCCAAGATTATTTTTTTCTTGTGGTATTGAGGTAGATATGGCCAAATTAGGTCTCCCATTGTTCAGGACTTGCACAGAATGCCTTAACTACCAACATAATTAGGAACTGATAGTGGAATCAATCATGCTTTGGTTTCCAACAAGTGGGACCAATTTTGTTAGAAGAAACATCACTTTAGGCCTTCTAGAAGGCCTAAATATGTCACTGTAGGCTGTGTGAATACGAGCTATAGCCTAACTAGGTTTCAGTCAGTTATTAGAAATAGAAAACAGTGGTGGCAGCCCTATGCCAGAGCATAGAAGGCAGCACTGTAAAACTGCAGCATACAAGCTAAATTTTATGTTCATGTCTATTACAAGCTTCAAACAAAACACATGGAATGCCCATCATAACCTTCAAATATCTGTGTTTAATCTAGAATGGGCAGAGCAAGGAGAAGTGACCAAGTGTTGACATTCATGGCCAGAATTGAAGGCCAATGCAATTCAAACACATCAGAAATCACAAACTATACTGTATGTTTCTTGTTTTGGTCCCAAAAAGATGCTGTTGATATTGCTAAGAAACAAGACATCTCTGAGACATGCAGCTGGGCCTGGCCTCCTGTTTCTGGGGGTCTATCTCCAGTGTTTGGTTCCAAGACTAATTTAACACTCTTAATTGAGTTCATCATGATGTTCCTACAAGTTGGAACCAAATTCCCCTGGATGGTAGGAAGCAAATTTGCAGAACCTTGGTCTAAACTGTACTGTTACATGGTTTATTTCAATATTTACTGTTAATGCAATACATATAGGGTCAATGATTATGGTTAGTAGGAGGTCAGCTTGTGTGTACAGGCCAGAGTGTGTAGGTGTTGTGCTGGGAACAGTTCTGCAGACTCTGCTTCATATTCTGGGTGTAACTGGGTGCCAGCAGAGAGACTAGAGCAGTAGAGGAGGTGAGAGAAGTGTGCTGATGGAGGCATGAGGGCTGGTGTCATTCCTACACCTCCCCAAAATGAGAGCAGAGGTGTGAAGACTGCTGAAGAGGCCAAGACATGTTTGGTGTTCGAAGGTTGCTTCTTTAGTTTTGCACTGGAGCCACAACGCTAACGTAGCTAACAAGTAATGGAAAGTTATAGTCATCTGTTAGCATTGTACAAACTGCATACCTAAATCATTACACAATTGCCCCGGACCCTGTTGAGTAATCTTAGATAGACCTGCTTATGTGTTTTTGACATACCATCGTCTACATCAATGGACAAAAGTGCATAGCATAGCTAAAAACATGCCTGAATTTGCTGATGTGGTAATCAGGATTTAGACTTGCTGTAGTGTGTCTCTCAACACTTCTGCTCTCATTTGGGGGAGGCGTAAGAATGGCACCAGGCCTCACACCTCCACAGGCACACTTCTCTCACCTCCTCCGCTCCACCACTCTCTCTGCCGGCACCTCCATTCCTGCTTCTGAGCTCAGGAGCACAGTTCCCACAGCAGCACCTACACACAATGCCTCTAATCTACACCCAAACATACAATTGCCTCTGACCTCTTCTTGACCCACCGTCAACGTCATATGCGCATTTGGAATTTCCAGAAAAAAATAGAAGTGGCTTATAAATGGGCTCACAATATCTTATGCAATCAACATTCTTATGCAATCAACATTATACATCATAATATAAGCTCTAAGCATGGAATATAGTATGGTATTATTATGGTATTGTATATGTTTGTGTTGACTGTGTTTTGTTCAAGTGTTTTCTAGTCTAAAATTATAGCTAAAGTCCCCATCAGACTTGGCTTCAGAAGTTTCTGACCTCTGAACTGCTACCTCTCTGAACCAAAACCATAACACTGAATTCACATCAACACTGCTGTACCTCAGACATTCATACCAGTGCCACACGTTACACTACCGTATCAGTGTCACTGCTGTGTCAATAATGATTCACTATAATAATATCCGGTCAGTGTTGGTCCTGTAGCCAGAAATGTACTATGAATATCAATGGCTGCTGATAAACTACACTATATGGCCAAAAGTATGTGGACAACTGACCATCACATCTATATGAACTTGTTGGACATCCCATTGCAAAACCTTGGGCATTAATGTGGAGTTGGCCTCCACTTAGTGGCTAACAGCCTTCACTCTTCTGGGAAGACTTTCAACAAAATTTTGGAGTGTGTCTCTGGGAATTTGTGCCCATTCAGTCAAAAGAGCCTTTGTGAAGTCAGACACTGTTGAGTTAGAAGACCTGCTGCCTTATTACTGAAACATTCTAACTCTGCGATCTTCACTGTGGCAACTTCAGTTAGGACCAAATTTAGGACAATTAAGTTCATAATCTTATTCTGTCTCCAGTTAAGAAAGAAGTATTATGGAAACATCCTAACTGGACAAAATTTCTGTCCTAACTTTATGAAACCCCAGTCGTGTCCTAACTGTTTTAATCATCTGTTTCTACTCATTTTAGGCAGCATAGTTCACTACTGCAAAATGAAATAACATTTATTTATACTGCAAAACAGAGGTTTCAACTGTGAGTTTTATTTCTAACTCTGCATTTAAAAAATCTCCAACACTGCAGACACGATCTCCACCGTCCCCTTTTATTACCGACAAGTGTTAATGTTGATAAAAATTAATTAAATAAAATATTACAGCAACGGAGGCGAATAATGGGGAGAAGTTGAAAATGTGACTATTAAGAGGAATAACATTAGCGTGGTCAGCTAAAGCATTTGGGAAATGGAAACTAAAACTGGGGAGTAGCAATGGTCTGATAAACAGCATGGGGGGCTGTCACAATATTCTTAACTTCCAGTTTACTGCACTTCAGTTTTGTTTTGACCCCTTTTTTACATCCGTAAAGGTAGCTGTGTAGCTAACTAACTAAATTTTGATTACATGTGTACGTTTCAGCTGTGCACATATCATCTGATCAGTTGACTAGATCTTAGGACAAAAGATAGGAAGTTTCTGTAAACTGTAGATTCCTGGCTGGCAATCGACATTCCAATTAATCCTAATTAATAAAAGTGTTCATTGGGGTTGAGTTCAGGGCTCTGCACAGGCCACTGCAGTTCTTCCTCACCAAACTTGTTTAATTATGTCTTTATGAAGCTCACTTCGTGCATAGGAGTACAAACATGCTGGAACAGGAATGAGTCTTCCCCAAACTGTTGCCACAAAGTTGGAAGCATATAATTGTGTAAAATGACTTTGTATGCTGTAGTATTAACATTAGCCTTCACTGGAACTAAGAGGTCCAAAGCCTAAAAAAAGGCCCCAGACCAATATTCCTCCTCCACCAAACTTTACTGCCTTTAATTTACTTTACTTTAATTCAGGTGCTACATGCTTTAGTACTTGCCAGCCCCACTTAGTGAGCTGTTGTTGCTCCTAAATGCTTCCATTTCACAATAACAGCACTTACAGTTAACCAGAGAACATCTAGCAAGGCAGAAATCTCATGAAATTACTTGTGGCAAACATGACATCCTATGATAGTGCCACGTTTACAGTCACTAAGCTCTTCAGTACAACCCATTCTACTGCCAGTGTTTGTCTATGGTAATAGATGGTAGATGTTTTTAATAAAGTGGCCAGTGAGGACAATCAGGCAACGCTAGACTGGTCTTCATCATGAACGGCAAACACAGGTTTCTCCAAGAGTAGAGAGCGGAAACTATGGCTTTCTTTCTCTTTTTTAAATCTATAACAGTCTTACAAAATAATGAAAACATCTGCTGTTATTCAGAAGTGTTGACAGTGAAGGTTCAGAGGAAAGATGTTTGACTGGATGTAGATTACATGGTTCGAGCAGAAGGGCAAAATTTAAACCATAAGGAGCTTGTAGGTCACAAGGAGCTAACATAGCCAGGTGGCTGGTGAGATAGAGTGAGCTAACTTTCTAGTTCGTGGGGATAATTGGTGTATTTTGAAAACTATAAAAGCATACAAAGCATAATTCAGATATGTTCAGGATGATTCCTTAATTTCCATAATGACATAGAAGTGGCCACAGCAGGAAGCAGAGAGAAAAAAGTGCAAGTGTATGCACACCATAATAAATAGGCCAGTGAGTGAAAGTACAAAGTAGGTGTTTTTAATAAAGAGGCCAGTGAGTGGACATACAAGGGAGGTGTTTCTAGTAAAGTGGCCAGTGAGTGGACATACAAGGGAGGTGTTTCTAATGAAGATGCCAGTGAGAGGAAGCACAGTTACAATTACAGTTACAAAATCTAAACGTACCTTACAGAGAAACATCAGCAAAACATTCAATAAATGTATACATGCCAAGATTTGGTAAATTTTGTAAATATTCCCAAATTTTGTATGCATAAAAATGTTGAAGGCAAAAAGCAGATTCTGATAATGTTTTAGTTATTTATCTACAGAATACAGTCATAAACACTCTGCTATTCAAGTGAACAACAGCATCCTCTAGAGACAGAGAAGTGCAGATGTAAAAAGAGAGGCAGCGCGATTAGGGTTAATGCCCTCATTCACAAAACTGGACTTTGACCAACTTTATGCAGCCTCTATTTCATTTTAGGTCAGAGCCTTTCCAGCTTCATTTGATTTGCACCAGCTGAGAGCAAAATCTGTGGAATGTAATCACACCACAGTTTCCTTTGCTATTTGATACTTATAATGACGTAATTACACTGTATGACAGTAATTTTATTTATCGAGCCAGGGAAATATCAAACGAGATGATAGGGTATGCAGGGTATGTATGATAGGGTATCTACTGTTTGTCAACGGTTTTAAAGTTTTTAATTAAAGTTTTGCTGACTGTTAGTTTACTCTTTCAGTCAGTGAGTGGAAACAGATGCTGGATTATGTTTTAATCTCATTACCACGTTGGTGACATGTGAGCAGAGATTTGGTGAGATTAGGCTCAAGCCTAAACCAGTCTAAACTATGCATGCGCTCTCTCCCTCACACACATGCGCACACACACTCCGGTTTCTCGGAACAGCAACAGTCTCAGCAGCAGTGTCCTGCCTACCATTGCTCTGTATCTATCTAAGAGAGAGAGAGAGATTACCTGGGTAAGTGTGTGTGTGTGAGAGAGACAGTAAGAGTGAGGTGAGACGTATGTTTTCAGACGTGCTTGTTACATTTACAATTGTTAATTGTTTGACAATTAGGAAAAACTCTTAACCAATTTTAAAACACTTAAATTCTTCTAAATTTAATGTGAATTGTTAACACCCACGATTGAGCACACATACAGTTACCTTACTGTTACCTAATTGCAGACAATAAAGCTTAAGTCATTGTGTATGATATTATTTTTAGATCCTTTGATTTTGCTAGTGGTGTAATGATTTGCTTGCTAATGTCTGGCATATTAAAAAAAAATAATGCCGACCTGTAACTAGTAGAGCTAAGCCTTCGGTTTGGGCCATAAATGTCAAGACTTGGTCAAAAATGAAATGAGAAAACACCTCTTTGATAATGCTAAGCATTCTAGCACCTAAGGCTAAGCTAAGGCTGATTCACATCAATATTTTTGGCCATTCAAGATTAAACATTTGAGGTTTGTAAAGACATCCTGTGTTTATTCAAAGCTTGTAACACACATATTAACATATACTTTGGCCTTGCACAAGTTTCACAGCGACTCCTTCTGTAAAGAGCTCTGGCAATTCCAAACGCATTGGTTAGACTATAGCTAACTGACAGTTGCTGATGGTTTCCATACATCACAATAGTCACTGGAGTTCGACAATTTAAGATTCCGAAAACACACCATCAGCACCCTTAAGATCAATCTTAAAAAACTTCATGGGTTCTTTACTGAAGAAAATTGTTCTATACAGAACAAATCATTTGCATGCGTTAAGGATTCTTTGCCAAAAATTCCCAAAAAATGGTTCTGCTATTGTTATGACGTCAAGCTTGTAACAACAGGAAAACCCCTTTTTGGTGCTATATAGACCTGTTTTCAAAAAGATTCAATTTAGAACCATATTCAACGCATTCTCCATCAATCTGAAGAAGCTTTTCACCATGCAAAGAACCATTTAAGCATACAAATGCTTCCTCGAGTGTTCATTGTCTTTACTAAAGAACCCTTGAAGAACCATCTGTTTTCTTGTATTAAGTGTCTTCCTTTGATGTGCTACACTCTTTGCTAAAGAAAATATTTCTATATACAACAATGAACACTTTGCATGATTAAAGGGTTCTTTGCACCATGAAAAGGTTCTTCAGATTAATGGAGAACGTGCTGTAGATGCTTCTATATAGAACCTTTTGGAAAAAGGGTTCCTCTATTGTTACGATTTCAAGCCTGTAACAATAGAAGGACTTTTTCAAAAAGGTTCTATATAGAACCACATAAAACACATTCTCCACCAATCTGAAGAACCTTTTCATGATGCAAAAGAACCCTTTAATCATGCAAAGAGTTCTCTGAGTGCAGGTTTATTTTCTTTAAGTAGACACAGTAGGTAATGTGGTGTTACAACATAACCAGTCACACTGAAACTGGTTACTGGAGAAAGGTGCGATAAAGGATCCTCAGTCTGTCAGCATAAGGAGCAGTCTGAAGTTTGTATTTACAGCTTCACTGAAAACGTGCCCTCCCCAATGCACACACACCCAACCAGAAATCATTAGGACCTCTCTGAAGGCCTTGAAGGCCCTGAGGGCTCTTCACTAGAAATAATAAAACAATTCTCAAGCACCCTCTAAAAGTCTGATTTTATTGGATTTATGAGATAAAAAGCCTGCACAGATTTTAATGCAGCCACATGACCACTAAAAGTATAATACACACATTTAGGCTGTGTTTTATTGCCATCACTTCTGATCCTTTTTTAAAATTAAAAGTCATTTCTGTTGTTTTTCATGACAGGTGGAAATAGAGGAAGGAGTGGTCATCCTGTGACTGACGCTGTCTTTCGTTCAGTGGCCTTTGGGATGGGGGCAGCAGAGGTCTGTTTTGGGCTGAGTAACGAGTGAATCTTTAACTCACTTTGCTGCACGTGACTGTATACATGGACTGTGGAAGCTCTCAGTATTTAGACAGGAAAAAGACAGAAAGAATATACAAATAGGAGAGAACACACCTAAAAGAATGAGCTGGTGAGCCAATCATTAATTAGCCATAATAGCACGTATAGAGTAAGCAGCACTTAATTAGACTAGTAGTTTCTAATTAGATAAGCGGCATTACTACATAGAGTTAGCAACATCTTGATTAGTGAATTATAGTTAGACTAGCAGTTCTCTGAATATAAGCAACACATAATTTGTCTTTGTCATGTCTGTCTTTAACAGATCTGTAAAATTAACTAGCTAAACCTGAGTTGTTGTCCACTTTAGTAAACAGCAATCAGCTCACGTGAGTTTGTGAGGCTGCACTTCGATCTCTGCGGTGCACCAGGCGCGGCAATGGCTGCAGCAGCGATGGAGGTGATGGGTTTCTTGCTGGCCTTCCTAGGAATGATAGGTAACTTGGTAGCCACACTTCTGCCGTACTGGGAGACTTCAGCCCACATTGGTTCCAACATTGTCACCGCTGTGGTCAACATGAAGGGCTTGTGGATGCAGTGCGTCTACCAGAGCACCGGAAACTTCCAGTGCGAGACCTACAACACCATCCTCGGTCTGCGGACGGACCTGCAGGCAGCCCGGGCCATGATGGTCATCTCATTATTATTGTCCGTGATGGCCTGTGTTGTGTCCAGTGTGGGGATGCAGTGCACCGTATGTATGGATGGGTCTTCTGTCAAGGCAAAGGTGGCTGGAGCTGGAGGGTGCCTGTTTCTATCAGCTGGACTTCTGTCCCTCATCCCTGTATCCTGGAAGATCCATGAGGTTATTCAAACCTTCTATCAGTACAGCATCCCAGAAAGCCTGAAGTTTGAGATCGGGGACTGTCTGTATGTTGGACTTGCTTCTTCTCTTATGTCCATACTTGGTGGCGGACTGTTGAGCGTATCCTGCTGTGATGACCTAGAGGTAAGTCGAGGGTTCAGGCGCCATGCTGGGGGTTACCCATACCCTGACCGCACAGGAACTGGGGGGGCGGTCCATGGTGGCTCGCATTCCATAACGTACCGTCCAGCCACCTTGCAGACTGGGATCAACTTGAACCCAACCAACAAGAACCAGACCCTGGCCAGCCAAGTCAGTACCAGTAGCCACTCCACGCCGGCTGCCCACAGCTCCAGAAAACCTCCAAGGCACAATGCCGCAGCTAGCTACGATGTTACGGGGTATGTCTGAAGATTTGTTACTTGCTTTATATTTTTTCTTTTGTGCCATCAACTTCAAAAGACTAAAGTGCTTTACATTGGAGTGAGTGTAATAGCCAACAGTGGCATTAAGCTACAAGCATTTAGGCAACTGAACTGAAAAATGAAAGCTTCATTTCTTTCTCCACAAACCATGACATATCATTTCATGTTGAGAGACTCATCCGCAAATGAAATGAATGAATACCTCTTAGTTCGTTTGCGTAAACACAGAGCTAATGTTTCACAATGACCTATTTGGCTGCTTGACAGTAAAAATATAATTTTTTATATGTTGAAAATGATTGAAGATGCATTTTCTATGATTAAAGATTAAGAGCTTTATTTTGTTTTTGCAAAAGACAAAAATTGCGTTTAAATGAATTTTATCAACATCATAAATAAACATGATTGCTTGATTACACATCTGGGTTAACATTCTTTATAAATTCCATGTGCTCTAATTATATACACAATAAAATAAGCATGTCTGTGGGGCTACAGTAAAGAGTTGTCATTAGCTTGTTTGTTTATAACTACATACATGAATTAAGTCAATTAAATTGTAGCCTCATCTTATTGGGTGATGTGATGTTCTTGGTAGACCATGCTAACACCATGTTTGTACTAACGTGCTAAGATAAAATATTAGGTATCAGTACTGTCTGGTTATCTTAAATGTGGAACAGTTATCAGAAGCCAAATGCTGTATTATCAGACTCTGTCTAAATAGCCTTTAATTAGCAATACTTCCTTATGAAATGTCTATCTTTGGTACAATCAGATAAATGATTTACTGCACTAGAGCGTAATGGAATCAGAGACACATTTTTTGATGAGTGACTCTGTAAGACAATATGTTGCTGTAAAAATTGCAGCTAGACTGTCCACTGTGGAGAACTGTCCACATAAGGTTCATTGACATTGAGTCCACGTAAACTCACAGAGCGGGTCTGTAGCAAGTAAACATTACCTGTTTTCTGTTGCATCATTCACTCCAGAGGCTGAATTGCCTCCGGGAGCAATATCAGCACAATCATGTATAAAGTGTATGTATTATTATGTATGAATTCATTTATATATATATGTATCTCCAAAATACATGACTTCATAGGAGAAGGAAAAAACCTACTTTGCTTTTAATGTAAGTAAATGGAACTGCACTTTTTTCCAAGTCATTCTGGACTGTTTCATATAGGTGTGATAGACAAGTGTCTACATACTTTTGGCCATATGGTGTATGCTGGTTTTGGCAGTGATCAGCATAACAGCTTTCATTGTTGCTGACCAACATACTAGCATCAAAAACACGACATATTGTTTTTTCCAGCAGGGACTGAACAATTTCCTTAAGTATATCTTGCATTCTCAATACATTTTCTGTACTTCTGTACTTTTATGCTGATCTTGTTTGCTAACTAGCTCTTGCTTGGTCTCATTCACTATTTTAACATTTAAGGATGGTTTGTATAGGGCTTACCAAAAGACAGTGCCACAAAGCAGCTTTACCTTGAATCCAGATCCAAACCCCTAATGAGCAAGATGGCAACAGTAGCAGAAAAAACGCTGTGGCAGAAAGAAGAAACCTGGCTTACAGCCAAGACCCAATAAGGGAACCCATCTTCCTCTGAGTGGCATCATGTACTGATGTTACAAAGTAGGGTTTAAAAGATACCGACAGAGAGCCTATGACAAATGCCAATAGCTGACTGAAAAATATTCGTTTATAGTTACAAATAAATGCAGCAAGAAAAAGCACTAGATCTGAACAGTACATGGTATGTTAATCAGTACTGAAATATTTGCCTTTGCAGTACACCTACAGCAATAGGCTACAATATGCAAATAAGCCCTCTGACCAATTGCCAATTTTTGAATGTGTGCTGTGAGCACTTTGACCAGTATGTATCTTATCTTTTTTTGCAGAACAGATGTTTTTGCAATGTTGACATCAGTCCCTGATATTTTTGATAGTGTTAGAATGTCACCAACGTTTAACTGTTCGATGTATACTTAGCCCAAAAGCTGGTTGGCTCTTGGCGCAATGCTTTTGCACATTTGAGAAATGGGACATGCTTAAATACCAACCAGAAAGCACATGAATGCACATACAAATACACAAAAGTGTCAGCTTTGGGACAGGGGGACATTTTCAGTTATCTGCACTAATTGCATTATAATTCCTGTCTTTAATTTTTAATTACAGTGCTATTCTTGTGATCGTCGTACAACACAAGTGCAATATAGGAGAATTCCAACAATTTTTCATAATTAGTGCATAATTCTGTGGTGAGATGTAAACAACGTAATTCAGAAAGGTTTGATGTGAAATGGTTCATTGTAGAGAAACTTACTGACTCACATTTTCTTCACAGTGGTGGTGATGGGAACCAGGTGTCCTGATTTGTACAATGCAGATATAGTCATTTTTTATTTACCATCCAAAATAACCAATGAACCTAAATGTGTCTTCGGAGTTTGTATATGTAATGCTGACAATGATAAAATCGTGGTAGATCTGGTAAAAAATGTTTTCTTTGGGGACTATTTTGGCTGCATGTACCTCTCTGCCATGTTTCTTAAAATGACATTTTAGCTCCAAATCCTATCTCAAAACTATTGTGAAACAATGTGCCAGGCATCAGGCAGCGTATTCACAACTATTTCATGTGATAACATTCTGTGAGGTAGTTTTTGGAGACATTAAAGGGGAATTTCACTGATTTAAAAAATCTGCATAATTCAGATGTTGAGATGTAAATAAAAAAAAGTCCTTCAGGGTGGTTTGATGCAATATTGTATGATGTCTACAACATAAATATAGCCATTTCATTTACTACCCAAAACCACCTGAGAATCTGAGTTTAATATGTAATGTTAATAATAGTACAATAGACATGTAAAAGAGAATACTGTTCTCTTAAGGGAATACTTAGCCTTAATTTGCTGTCGTCTGGTTCCTATCATCACCATTGTGAACAATTCTGACTCTAAGTTTCTCTAGAATGGAGTATTGCACACCAAACCACTCCGAATGACTTTGTTCACATCTCAGAGGCTTAATTATGCAGACACTGTGGTGGAACCCACCTTTTAGGTCTTGGTAAAGTCACTCCCTTGTGCAGTTTCACAGTGTGTTTGGCAAAGCCAGAAGAAGAGGATGGATTAGGGGGGCCCTCTGCTGGTATGAGGGAGAACACCCGAATTAGGTGAATGGGGAAACAGCCCTGCATTATAGTGAAGCTCCATCGAATTCAGCTGCACCATGAATAAAAGCGTTTAAGAAATGCACACATACTGTTTTATTTACAAGATTAATATTTACATTATTTTACTGTGTGGTAATTTCAGAATGACGAGCAAAACGATTTGGGGAATTAGTTCTTGCAGTCTTCCAGAACCGCTTCTGTTGTAGTTGTAGTGGAGTCTCCACTTGCATTTTTCCTCTCCCGACCAAACTCAATGACAAGAGGCTTGTCCAGCAGCCTGTACCCATTCAACATATCCAAAGCTGTGTGTGCAGTCTCTACATCTGCAAAACAAAATACACTTCAAATTAAACGATGATGTGATGTTATCTACTGAAATAGAGCTGCTACGTGACAAAGATTTACACTGTGAGTGTAAAATATCCTTAGATTGGAATGGAAAATGGAAATACTAAGGTGATGCAACACATAATGCAAGCACTTGGACCACACAAACTGAGCAAGTACGATGGGGCTCAAAAGTCTGTGGCCACTACTGAAAATGCTTGTATTTTGCATTCCTTGCTAATTTAATACATAGTTTTTCAATTTGTATTATCAGAATAACAACTTAAGTGAAAAGCAGAATATTTCAATATGAACATGAATTTCAGAATTTCTTAGGATTTGATATGTTTTGCTTTAATAGTGTGCATTCAAGCTGATATGAACTCCATACATTTGTGCAAAAGCCTCTGATCTGTAGATCAAATCCACACAAGAGTCGTCTGAACATGCAGTTCAGTGGAAAAGATAATACTAAAAAAAATCAGACCTTTTTGCACAAAGGCCTCAACATGGTCAATTTCACAAATTTGCTTCAATTTGAATAGTGACCTAGAAATAGTGCAGAATCTCTAATATTTCTTCTTCACTTTGTCATAACTTTTTTAAATTTTTTTTTAAATGGTTTCCAGGTTTAAACAAAAAAAAACAAAAACATAAACAAAACAAAAACAACAACAACAAAAAACTGATTTTCAACGTTGTCTCAGACTTTTGAACTCCACTGTATATACACTGATCAGCCATGACATTAAAACCTCCTCCTTGTTTTTACACCCATTGCCCATTTTATCAGCTTCGCTTACACTTCATAGTTCTACAACATCAGACTGTAGTCCGTCTGTTTCGCTGTGTACTTTGTTAACCCCCTTTCACCCTGATCTGGAAAGGAGGTGGATTTAGTGTTATGGCTGATCTGTGTATCTGCTTTAAGGTTAAGACAGTAATTCACTCAAACTAATGGCTTGGTTGAACATATACAGAAACAGTAGAACTTTCGAGGACTTAATGACGTATTCACAGACAGAAATATCGGATACCAGGTCATACCAGAGAATGTGATGAAGGCTTGGCCCTTCAATCTGCCCGTCAATAGGCGGTACAGAATCGGGTGTGTGTCATCCTTCTGAAACCTGGAGAAGAGAGACACCAGCTGGGCTAGAGAGGCCCGAGGACTCATATTCTTCACACACAGCACCTGCTCAGAAAACATGTATATTAACATATGGATCACATGCTTTATGGGGTGCAGTCATAGTTCAGAAATAATACAGCACAAATGTACATAAATATTTACATCTACAAATTTAATTAGTAAAAATTGGTATGAATTAGTAAAAATTAGTAAAACAAAGTATGAATTAGCAAAAATGACTTGAAAAGTTTTTACACAATCCTGATCACAGTAACTCTGCTCACTGTCGTCTGTCTATGTGCTGTGTAACCCACTGATGCCACTATCTGCCTTCAAAAATAAAGTAAAATAAAATATTACTGCAGCTGCAACATATTCAGAGATGCAGTCTTTGCTGCGGAGGTTTTGCATCCTGCGCAACAGTCAGCGAGGTCAGCAACAAGGAAATGCAGAGGTGCTGCAGAAACCTCATTTGTGCTACAGTTCAAAAGTTTGGAATCACTATTTAAAAGCTTGTAATCACTGTTGTCAATAGTATAAATCCAGTGTTGTTGCAGAAACGTGTAAAATTATTCTAATAATTCTAATATTTCACAGGTTTCAAACAGTTTGTAGGAAGATGTAAAAATGATGAATGGAGCTGCAGATTCCATAATAGCTGAAAAAGCTGTATAGCACCGAGAGTACCCCTCTCACAATTCATCTGGTGGTCTGAGGCAAATATGTTAATAAAAGAAAAGCAGAAATCATATTTATTGAGACATGTCACGAATCTTACAAAAACACAAGTTCTACTTTCTGACTTGGTGCTATAAGACATTTAGAAAGAAGTGGTGATGAAATATTTACTTATTTTAGGTAGAGCTGTTTCTGTCATCAACTGGGAGCAAATTAGCTAATCAAATAGCTAGTCAATTTGGCCACAATTAAAGGACAATCTAATCACTAATCCCAATTATTTATGTCAATTAATCATCAGCTCAAATTTCACAATAGCGATAGGTCTAACAGAGGAAGAACTTCTAAAAAATTGATATTCAGAATGTCTCATATTCAAAAAGCAGTCACCAAATAGCTTTCACAGTAATTCTGTAACAAGAAATTACACAAATAATTACAGTTAATTATTTATAAGCATTTCCTGTTCTTACCATGACATAACTTGTTGTTCCCAAAATACTGTGAATTGTGAATAAACCATTGGCTGGTGTCTGGTTCATAAAATTTCACTGTACACAGTGTGTTTCTACACTGTACAAGTTGTCATTGAATTATAATTGTTATTGTGAAAGTGATTCCAAACTTTTGATCAGAAGTAAAACAAAGTAAAAACAAGCAAATAAATAAAATAAAATAAATAAATAAAAAAAATGCAAACTTGAACTATCATTATCATTTTCACTCAGAGCTGCTGTAACAGAAACCTACATTAGACGGCTCTCCACACTGGTAGTTCTGAAAGCGTGGAATTTTCCTGATGCCCTCTTCTGTCTCCCGATTGTTCCTGATCTCCTCGTCTGTAATCTCCTCTATCCTGCCACTGACTGTCACTGGACCGTTCTGGCCCTGTGAGGTAGAAGCGATGAGACGTCCGATTGGCTGGTTCACTGTGATTTTCAGGCCGCTGTGTTTCTCTTGATTTTGAGACTGTGTTTGGTCAGTTATGGGTGGGACCTGCTCATAGCTTACTGACGATTTAGGGCAGTCTTTATGGGCGTGCAATTGATCAGGGTCTTGGTCGGGAAGTGGTGACCAGTTATGACAGGTACCTGTCTCTGTCAAATCAAGTTTATTCGAAGGAGCTAACTGAGGTGATGGAGAGTCCACTGTGCTGTAATCAGAGGCTTTCTGCTGGTCTTTGAGGAAGTCTCTATACAATGTATCCATTGGGTTTGAGGATGTTGCCCCCTGCTGGCCATTCTGCGAATCTTCTTCTACAAATGAGAGAATTAAAAACAGCCTCAAAGTGAGCAAACACTAAAACAATATCATCTTAGAAATTTGATGTTGTACAAGGCTGATAAAAATCTATGATGCATGATGAACTGCTCAAACATATTTACTGCAGTTGCAGTTGACTCTCTCTTTCACTCTACTTTATTAAACCTTGATGGTAGAGGGCAGTAAGGAAGCTGCAGCGGTCGTTGCCATGGAAGAGAGATTTTTCGATCTCCATTTCTCTGCGGGAGAGGGCTCGGCTGGCTGAGAAGCGCTGGGGTCGTGAGAGCAACTCCGCCCGTGCTGTCATCTTGTCCCTAATGACCTGGAGGCGCGCGTCCCTCGCCTCTGGAGCTACATGTACTCCCCGGTTCTGAGAGACAGCAATAAGCACATACCACTTACAGCTATTCTTTTGTGAATAGTACATTTTTTAACAGCTATGAATAACATAAAGATAACAAAGTTAACAATGATAATTCAGATGAAGACTAATGAGATCAAGTTAACAATTTAGAACATATCATTCTAACTATTCATTAGATTTTTTTTCTCTGAATCTTGTGATATTATTATGCACCGTAGAGGGTGAAACACCTAAAATCCTTGCAATCACTCATAGAGGAATGTTATTCTTAAACTGTTGGATTTTTGTTAATGCAGTTATGGACAAAGTGGCGTGCCTTGACCCTTCCTCGCTCATAAAGGACTTTATGTATATTTACATAAAAACAATGAAGTGGATAAGGTAAAACATTAAAAGTCTGTCTGTGTACTGTTTTTGTTCAAATGCAGGTCAAAGTTTATAAACCACTGTTTTCTGTTTTTATGCATTTTACTCACTTTTCTGGAGCTTTTCTGGAGCCAGGTGATATTTAATGATGATAATATTTTTCTGTTAAAAATTATCATTATCGGTTACGTCAACCTCTACATGGCTATTGACTATAGGGATGCACAATAAGAATCAACAGATTTTTGCTCCAAAAACACAATCAGAAATCAGCCAGTTGTTTATTTTTATTTTGGTCATTCTGTGTTACAATTGATTCATATTATTTAAAAAAGCCACAAGATTTTTCATTCAAAAATTCAAAATTCTGGAGTCATATACGTATCAGCAATCGCTACAAACAATTATTGGCATGATTTTACTGCATCTGTAATCTAAAATGTTATATTTCTTTGTAATGCTTATTCAGGTACATGTAGCCCCAATTTTTACATTTTAGAAGTGTTTATGTATCATTAGAATCGGCACTGTGAAAAATATTGGGTACTGGCTTACAATTCCCATATTGGTGTATACCTAAAAAAGGCTACTAAAGGCTACGAACACCCACTTCAACCTGGGAGGGGCTTGATACTGCCAAGGACTGCTTAGTTGAATCAGGTGGGAACTTCTGCTCTAAGAGAACAAACTTAAATTTTCTGCATGTTTTAGTGTGCAATTTCTAGTTATTTGGTCAGGTATATAAAGTGATATAAGTTTTGCATTTTGCATAGGTCACATTTTATCTTTTTTTTCTGATACATTAAATTCAGCAAACAAACAGTAATTGTGCATTAAAATGTGCAGAGGGGTTCTCTGTACAGGATGTGTTTACTAATTTTCACTTGGAAAACCAACAAAATGTGTAATTTAACCAGTGGTGCCCAAACATTTGCATAAAACTGTATATTAGTAACCGATTAATCAAGAACTAATTTCAATGATTATTGGAGAAATAGGAGTTTTTAAAAAGGACTTAACTGAACAAAAACAAACTATGCATAGACAAAAATGCTTTACTGGAAAAGGAAAAAGTGGGAAGCCTTTAAAAAGATGTTAAAAACACTGTGTAGCAAAAAAAGCAGATAAATATCCATGAGACTATTTCTTACTCTATGAGATCAGCTAAATCATTTTATGATTGATCATCATGCAAATTGCCAATTAATCATTGTTGATGTACTGAATATATATATTTATATATTATACACAAATATATTATATATAAAGTTAAAGTCATGACAAACCTCTATATGAGAGTATTATTTAATATTATTTTGCAAGCTGTTTAAATTTCAATAAAGGCTTTCTAGTTCTCTATGCTCATTCCCAACACGGGTGATTAACATCTGTCAAGTTACCGCATCGGGTTTCTTGTCAATCATCGCTGATATCCAATTACGTTGTCCTAATGTATAGCCCTAGCAGTACTATGTTACCTTCCATTCACTCTCTGTCAGGTCTCTGCTCTGCCACAGCTCGATCTCAGCGTCAGTGAGGCCCAGATCTCTCAAGCTGGCCAGCTCCTTCTCTCCATCCTGCAGTGCCTGGAACTGGGCCAGGCTGCGCACTCCCGCTGCCTGCTCACCAAAGGGCTTGTACAGGGCAGCTGGGGCGAAGCATTTTTTCTTGGCTACACAACTGCAGGAACAAGACAAGGACCGCTTTATGGTCTACATCCAACCACAGTCATTAGTCATGATTACATGTACATGCTGAGCAAGTTCTTTACCACTATATATCATTTGCTTTAGCTCCATTTTAAATTTATACACAAAGACCAAAGCCATAAACAAGTGAAACAGCTCCCGCTGTTCCTGCTGTTCCAGCTGCTCTAGCTTGCTCCAAATGTCAGTAAACACTTCTAATTCTAGACCTTCTAAATGTAATAAAATCACACTAGCTGTAAATGTCAGTAAACAACTTCTGATTGTGTACCCCATGAACATGTCTCTTGGTGCAGTCATAGTAATTGTGGTAATAGGAATGCCAGAGTTACCGGTCTACGTTAACATCTGTATCCAGCTGCTGGAGCAGTAGGCTGTGGAGCTGCCGCTGCCCCTCCGTTTCCTGCTCCTCAGGAACTGGACCTTCATCACACACTTGACGCGTGACCCTGCAGAAGAGCCGACAACATTAGGATGCTCGTGTTTGCAAGTGGTTCATACTAAAAATCTATAACCAAACGATTCAATTCTATTGAAATCCATTAGGAAATTATTTAGTGCATGATGAAATCTCAAATTTGTCCACAATTTGATTCAAGCAGTTTATTCTGAATAATAAATACTTTCTAGTACAAGTGCTTAAATGAATCAATGAATAGCACACATACTTGAATAAATCAATGAACAGTAAATAATAAATACTTCGTCCCACTTTACATTAAGTGTCTCTAATAACTGTGTAGTTACACACGAATAACATATGCAACAACACTGTAACTACTGATGATTTGGTTAATGTTAAAGATGGACTACAGAAATACATCCTATGTAATTACACGTTATCAACTGCAGTTTTGCCTCATGTAATTACTCAAGTGTATATTTTACACAGGAACTTTCCTGTAGTGTCTGTAGTGTAGTGTTAAAGTTAAACTTTAAAATAAATGGACAGTTCCTTTGTAGTTATTATACAGGTACTGTGTAATAATGGAGTGGTAATATAGAAATTGCATTGGGAGCAATACATTTAATTAATGTCATAAAAGTTACATTTTAGGACAAGGGGACATCTGCTGTACTGTCATATATACATAGATAATGGCTTAAAGTTGAAACTGGTTGCAATGTCACAGCACTAGCAACATAAATACTAGCTAAATGTTAGGAAAGCTGGCAGATACAGTGTAAGTAATGTCTTGAGTAAGTTATTATAAACTTCCTTTTACTGCTGGGGGAAAAAAAACTTCTAAAGCTGCTGTTCCAGTCTGATTAAGATATTAAGATACACTTGTGTAATGGAAAAATGAAGTTGATACACATGTTTAATTACCTAAGGTGTACGTCTGTAATCCATATGTGGCAGTGACTAGATCATGAGTTGTTACATAGTCGTTGCATATGTTGTTCACATGTAACTACACAGTTATTAGAGACACTTAATATAAAGTGGGCCTAAATACTTTTACAAAAACAGTAAACACACAAGCGTTTCTAGATGAACTATTTACACAGTTCTGGGACAAAAAAACTTAAACTGAGGGACAGTAAAAAATAAATGGGATTTTACATTTGAAACCAATCAGAAGATTGACCTTGAGCACCGGCTTTACTGAAAATTTGATTACTGTTTTCACTATGAATGATGCATGATTAAATCGGAATTGGCAGATTTTTGCTTTAAACACGCAATCGGCAGTTGGCTAATGCATTCTTTTTATTTTGGCTGATGTGTCTTGCAATTTTGTGATGTAAATAACATGAGGCAGGGCTACTTGTGCTGTATTTGAATGTTCCAGTTACACCTATACTAAAATGCTGTAACATGCAGCCAAAATGTAATATCACAACACTTCAAGAAGTTTTCTCTATACACGTTATGCCATAATGATTGCATTGTTAGCTATGTATTTCTTTCTGTGAGGTAGTAGAGTGTTTGAGTAGTTTGATCATAATAGTCTACTTTTAGATGTTCATTTCAAGCACAGTGCTTCAATTAAAAAAAAAAAGCTCATTTTAAAGCTTAGTCATTTTTAAAGAAGAAATATTGGTATCAGCTGGTAATCAAGGTTTTAATATCAGCATCAGTATAGGAAAAGAAAGAGTGATATTATGCCATATCTGATCACAACATCTCAAAATCTATGTAGTTAAACTGCCATCTTCAGCTGCACTTTTACCCCCTTAGTACATAAAAAATATCAATACTTAGAGACTAACATGCTAAAGGACTGTAACCAACTGAAAGTGTCTCGCCAATGACTTTAAAATGAACTTCCCTCTTAAAATGACTCTCTAAAACAGATCTGAAACCTCTCAGTTTTAGTTTTTAGGAGTTGCCCAATTTATACTGTCATTTAAGCACTTAGTGCCCTGTTTCTAGTACAGTTTGATACATTTCTCAACCATTACCCAATGACAGGAGATAATCATAGTATTTTAGACAAATGGGAGTGGACCCTGACACACCTGCCTCACCTGTCTTCATGACGCTCACACACCCACTGACTAACTGACAGGATGAATACCGTATAAGTCATGCAGATCTGCTCTGACATGCTAATTTTAAAAACCGTGTTCATACATATCAACCACCCAGAGAGTACTGCAGTCCTGCCTATGGGTTCATATGTGCTTATGTAACTTTAAAACTCAAGTAACTACTCTCAGCCTACCATTCGAAGCGAGCAGCTCAACAGAATTATTACAAATTTCACATTAATGCCTATATGAAAAAGAATACTCCAGGAGCAGCTAATGAAGTTTCCCACACTTCAGGGTAGAAGGAATAGGCCCTATTTGGCCTAAATTGCTGCTCAACTTACGGCCATAATAATACAATGAGATGTCACAATGCAGTGTCTCCACTCAGTAAGGTTGCATGTAAGCTTGGATGATAATATGAATTGAGACAAACAATTATTGTCTGAAGAATCACTGTCATAAATGAACTAAACACGATCCCAAATCAGTTACACAGTAACTAAACTGGGTCTGGTTTGTAGCAGGGGAGAGACAAATCAACTGACTGGCAAAATCAACAAAGTGACATTCTTTTTCTGGACAAGTTCATCCACTTTACTCTCTGCCAAACACTTTTAGTTTCGTTTCCACATTCCCCAGCATACAAAGGGAACAGTGAAATAAGGGCAAGGGAATGGTTATGATAGAAACCAGGGGTTACAATATCTACAATAAGACAGGGCAATATGACATTATTAATCTTCATCATGATAAATCACATAATGTAAAAACACATTACAGTACTTAAAAACACTTCTCAACTGCATGTTTCGATTTTAAAAAAGCATAATTAGCCCTGTTTATTGTACTTAGTACACCACAGTATGTAAAATGTTGAATAGAAATCATTGTATTCACAGTATTTTATGGTATTTTTAAATGTGGCACTATTTTGTCATTTCCAACTTTTCAGATTTGTCAAAAATAAATGTATATTGTGACATATCATGTATTGTGATTTTTTCCATTTCGCCCAGCTTTAATCTATAACACAAATATGGCCATTTTATTTATTATTTAAAACAACCAGTAAATGTACGTCTTTTAATATGTAATACGTAATGCAGTAAAATAGAATTTAATCAGAAAAAGATCTTTGGGAACTTTCTTGCCTTACAACACCCTGCATATATTTCCTTACCATGCATGAACTTGCATTTTAATGCAAAAAAAAATAAAATGCATTTAAGACCAAAAGCTTTTCATAGGACTATCATAAAACAAGATATCAGGCATCAGGCAGTGTATTCATAACCATTTTTTGTAATAACTTTCTGTGAGGGAGCTTTTAGAGGCAGTAAACTCTTCAGATGTCACTGTCAACAATTCTGACTGTGTGAATTTCTCTAGAATGGAGCATTTCACAATAAACCACTCAGAATGACTTTGTTTGCATCTTTTAAGTTCCTCTTTAAAGTGATGCCATAGAAGAAGCACTTCTGGTTCCCAAAAGAACCTTTCAATTGACGGTCCATTGAAGAGCCACTTTTGTAATTGACGTGTGAGTGTCAAGAACCTCTGCACAATGTTTTTTCTTAGAACTGTACTGTTGTGTGCAAAAGTTTGAGAAGTTTATAAGTGAAAATAAGCTAAAATATCCTCTACAGAGAACACACTTCTGCGCATTTCAATGCACAGTTACTGTTTATTTGCTGAATTTAACACATTTGAAAAATGCACAAAAGATAAGGTACACTTCACATTATACATACATCAACATTAACATGACCAACATTAAGACCACCTCCTTGTTTCTACGCTCATTGTCCACTTTATCAGCTCCACTTACCATATAGGTGCACTTTGTACTTCTACAATTACAGACTGCAGTCCATCTGTTTCTCTGCATACTTTGTTAGCCCACTTTTACCCTGTTCTTCAGTGGTCAGGACTGCAGTAACACTGACATGGTGGTCGTGTGTTAGTGTGTGTTGTGCTGGTACGAATGGATCAAACACAGCAGTGCTGCTGGAGTTTTTAAGCACCACTCACTGTCCACTCTATTAGACACTCCAACCTTGTCAGTCCACCTCGTAGATGTAAAGTCAGAGATGATAGCTCATCTGCTGCTGCACAGTTTGTGTTGGTCATCCTCTAGTCCTTCATCAGTGGTCACAGGACGCTGCCCACAGGACGCTGTTGGCTGGATATTTTTGGTTGGTGGACTATTCTCAGTCCAGCAGTGACACTGAGGTGTTTAAAAACTCCAGCAGCACTGCTGTGTCTGATCCACTCAGACCAGCGCAACAAACACTAACACACCACCAACACGTCAGTGTCACTGCAATGCTGATCCACCACCCAAATAGTACCTGCTCTGTGAGGGTCTATTGGGGTCCTGACCACTGAAGAACAGGGTAAAAGGGGGCTAACAAAGTATGCAGAGAAACAGATGGACTACAGTCTGTAATTGTAGAACTACAAAGTGCACCTATACAGGGTGTCCCAAAAAAATTGACATCATCTAATAACATAGCCAATTCTCCCTCAAATGATCTCAAATTTTAACAAAATGTGTAAAAACTAACCAAGTTTAATTTTTAATGTTTTTTTCAGGTTGAAGAATGGCGTTCACTAGAAATGAAAAGGCATTTTGTGTGTTAGAATTTGCTCGAACACAGTCGTGCAGCGTGCATTTTCTGGAAAGCAGATTTGGACATGGCACAAAAAATTCAAAGAGGAAGGCTGTCTGTGCAGGGCAAAGGGATCTGGACAACCATCAGTATCGAAAGATATTACATTTGTGAAGCTAAAATCTACATCCCTCTTAATTTCTTGTTCGAATTTTGATAAATAAATCTCGTATTGTTCAACATGAAGCCTACTTAATTTTGTTTGCCCAGGACATGTAGTTACTCAGATATTCACATCTCAAATGATGTCAATTTTTTGGGACACTCTGTAGTAAGTGGAGCTGATAAAATGGACAATGAGCGTAGAAACAATGAGGTGGTCATAATGTTATGTCTGATCGGTGTGTATACATATATATATATATACATACACACACACATATATGTATATTTTCCCCCCAATAAGTGTTCAAACTTATGACTGTGTGTCATTGAAAATACATAAATTAATAACATCTGGTTAAGTATTGAAAGTTTAATGAAAATAGTCTGCATACTTTATCTAGTCCTAATCAGCTAATCAGCACATCCTTTATATTTCCAGAAAGCAAATATTTCATCAGCACATTTGATGCACATGAGTAATTCAAGTCTATGCGGTAAGTCAAAACATCTACGCGTATTTGTTTTACATTCCACATTTTTGTTTTTAAAGTCATTAATCAGTGAAAGTAATAACAGATGCAGTACTAAGCTACTTGCTGATGTTTTAGCCACATGTCATAACTCTGTTGAGCAGTTCAATAAACCAGTGGACACAGAGATATAATACTGTGCCCTATTAAAAGTTTAAAAAGATGGCAATCCTATCGCTTGACCTAAACTCTTCACAGCACTGCACAGAATACTTAAAGCAGGCAACAAAAGTAAGAGCATTTAGATTAACAATCTGGAAGAGATCAGAAGAAACAGAAGGAATGAAAATGAAGAGGCAATTCTTCGACATTATCTTGCTTTCTCTACAAAAGTACCCACTGACATTTACAGAATTTCAAGTAATGTCTGTTTGTTTTTTTTAATGTTTTTGTTTCTCTCAGGTCTGTGGTATGTTTACATTGTTTTGCAAAGATTACTCCTTTTACTGGCATATTTACAAATATAAACAAATGATTTATAGTGTTTAAAGGGCCCATATAATGGAAAATCAAATTTCAATGTTTTGATTTTTTTAAATAAGATAGTTTAATGTAGTAAATAAACAGTTACTCCCCAGTCCATACAACCCATGTACGGAAATTAAGCTGTAAAAACTGTCCATTTTGAAGTCATTGTTTTTGTGGTGTCACGAAAATCACTGCATTTACATATACCAGCCTACTAAGTATACAACAGTTTAGCAATGCCGGTTCACTCTGAAGTTATAAGGTGTGTTTCAGCCCAGACTGCTCTCTGAATGGGGCACAATAAATGGCAGCTAAACAGAACAGAGCTAATTTACATATAATCAGTCTTAAGGACATAGTAACAAAAAAGCCTGTTTAATTCTAAGGGATAAAGAGAGGTGGGACAATGGTCATGTGAAAATGAATTATGACTTTTTGGTACATAAGACCACAGAAGACTAATGAAACAAAAATATAGTATGTGCTTCTTAAAGTCATTTAAAATTTAGTGAAGGTACAACTGCTTCAGTTATTCCTGACCGTGGCTCTAACTATGGTGTTAGGTATTCTCCTATTAAATATTAAATGCTCCCTGTGTGTCTCACATCCACTGCAGTTCCATGGTTCCACTTTCATGGAAATGTGCCATTTTGAACGAATATCATCATGTTTTAGTTTGTATAAAATATAAGGTTTTCACAGGGAACTCTGGATTTCACAAAGCAGTAAAGCACTGATTATCTTGGCTATATTTCTTATATGCTAGATTGTCATGCTCCAGCTGGATAGCTAGGTTCTCTCAAAATGCACACTGCATGACAAAATACACAGTTCTGTGTATTTAGACGGTGGGTAGGATTATATTAGATTTCTTTATTTCCATTACTCATGTTAGAACTAAGAGTGGTTAGCGTGCTTAAACTTAAACCAAAATTTCATCCAGTAGTGGGGATAAGAACCAAACATCCAAAGTGTTTAATGCCTTAAAAATCTACCTCACAGAAAGTTATTACACAAGATGAATGAATACACTGCCTTTTGTAATCATCACTGTCTTTTTGTAAACATTTTTAATCATTAATTGTAGAGAGGTACATGCAGGGCATTGTTAGGCATTTTTCCCCATTTACCACTATTTTACCATAACCAAAATTACATTTAAACACACATCTCACGTGTAGGTTCACTGGTCATTTTGGAAAATAAATAAAATGGCTACATTTTACATTTACATTTGACATTGCGACCCCTGCCCAGATAGCAGACAGTTTTGTGCTGATTCTGCCTTTCCGTGTGTATTGGTTGTCTACCAGACAGATGTTAGGCATGCAGGCCAGAACAGTGCAAGATGCTGGGCAACTTCATACGGTTTTTCCTCGTGTCTATATTTCTGAGCCAATTCTGGTGTGAATGTTGTAGACCAACAGTGTAGTTGTTCCAGATTTAGGCCACATCCATTAGTTCTACTCACTTCATGGTGTGTGGGCCAGATCTGGGCCAATAACCCAGGCGTATACTGGGACAGAACAAACCCAAGCATGTGGTCCACAAGTGGGCCTGAACAAATTTTGCTAACTGGGTGGCTCAACACCACTGTAAAGAAAAAAAGCTGTTAAATTACGCTACAGAGCACCATTACCACGTCCACCACCATGATTAAATTAGGCCGTGTTTAATCTGTGGACCTGCCCTGCAACATTACTATAACGTTTCAATTACACTCCAACCACTGAATTTCTTAAGTTGAACCCGGATGAGAAATCTTGCTTCACGAACCCTCCAAAGCTGTCAGAAACTCTGAGTGTGTGTCTGAACGAAGAGTGGGAGTCTGTTACTCAAACACTCCGACTCTCAACTCGCCGCTAACTGTGCTGCATTACATGAAGACGCTTATATCTCATCTTCCGCACTGTACAGCGATATACATTACCCAGAAAATTATAATACGCAATATCTTTTCAGCAAATTTATCCACCAAGGCACAAAAACATTAAACACACACTATCACACATTTGCTTCTTACCGCTTCATGTTTCCCAAAACATGTCAACTTCCTCCCTTCAGCGGAAGTGTTCTTGTCGAAACAAAGGAGTCTGGGATATGTAGTTCAAGGCAGTTATGTGACGATAATACTACTACTACTACTAATAATAATAATAATTCCAAAATTGGTTTGTGAACTTAAGATATAGCTGTTATTCAGAAGCTCTAAAATTTTAATATTGATGCCAAATGCTGTAAGATTCTCATAAGAATCCCGTATAAATTCCCACAGAATCATTTTCAAGGGTCTCTCTTTCTAAAATTTTGTAAATTTATACATTTATTATAGTTTACCACAGGATGCTGCACAAGTATTATAGGACAGCAATATTATACAGAAATAAAAATATTATAGACTTATAAAATACTGTAGAAATCTTATAGTTTCTTATTGTATTGCTAAGTTAGAAAAATGGAAAAAATCTATTAAAGGCTGCTTGAAAAGTAGGTATCTGGATTTCAAATGACAGTAAAACACAACCATTGTAGAAAAGTGTGGCATTGACACCCATCACCCTTTCCTACCCCACCCCCTAAATACCAGACGCACACACACTGAATATTCAGAAAGGAGTGCCTTCTGACAATCACTGCTGTCGAATGCATTTGCACCTGCAAAGGGTCTTTTGTAATGCACAGCACTACTGATGCTTTTGCATGAGTGTGATTTTGTTTCTGAAAGTCACTTAAACTGAAGAGAAATAACACACATTGACTCTGAAACACTCTAACATAATGTTTTCTATCTCGGCTCTCTGATAGTGCTGGGCAACAAAACATACATGCTGGTATACTGTGATATTATTTTTTAGTTTTAGCAATATTTTTAGTGATAAATTTTTTTTTACATAACTTGTATTATATCCATGATATATTGTCCATAATATTGTAAAATTGTATTTTATTTATGTAATGTTGATAATGTAAACAGTGGCACATATGAGAAATATATAATTTTTTATTTGGGTACCATTTTTCTTTCTGCATGCACCTCTCTGCCATTAAAGATTAAAAAAAATGAGTCCAAAACCTTTAAAAAAACATAAATCAATGTCTGAAGCCTCAGGCAATGTATTCATAATCATATATGAGGTAGCTTTTAGAGGCATTAAAGAGGAAAATTTCCCAAATTTCTCCATAAGCCAACTGTTAAGATGTAAACAAAGTCACTCAGATCATTCCCACTGGTAGTGATAGGAACCTGACATCTAATGCCTCAATAAGCTTGCTCTATGATAGTTATGAGATAATCATTTGGGTACTTTTTAAAATCCATTCATGCTGGACAGACACATGTAGGGCATTTTATGGCAAAGTAGTCAGTCCCCAAAGAAAACGTTTTCCCTCCCACTATTTTACCATCATCAACATTACATACACACACTCAGAAGACTTGTGTAGGTTCACTGGTGGGTTCTGATAGTTAATAAAATGGCTAGATTTGTGTAGACACCATGGCCTCTGGTTCCTATCACCACCACTGTAAAAAAAAAAAAAAAAATCAGAATTGGTATACTGCTGTATAACATTGTTTACATCTCAGTGATTGAATTATGCACACATTTTCTCCACGTCTGGCTCCTAAAAACAGCCTATGTAAAAAGTAAAAAAAATAAGGTTTCCTTTCTGGAAATGTGCTTTCTGCCTGGCTCATGTTTACAGTGCTGAGTAAGACTCCTTCTGATGTAATGTTAAGAGAAGAAAAAACAGCTCCTATGTAACTAAGGTTTATATTACATTATTTTGGCTCAGAGTGACGGTACTTTATTAATGCAAACCTAACGTATCATCTGATACCGTAACACCGTGATATATTTGGAGAGTATCGTGATATTGTACTGTTCATCGGTATCGCTCAGCTCTGCTTTCAGGTGCAGGGAAGCGGCTGGCAGTCGAGAAAGCGAGAGGACATCCGGTACGTGCTGACGTCAGTAGGTGAGGCGGCAGGGTGTGTTCAGTAAACCGTGCAGAGACAGAAAACAGAGACGAGAACAAAAACATGGCGAAGATATTGAAAAGCTGCGAGCAGGGGAAGGCTGCGCTGGGCAGAGTCGGGCTCCGCTGTTGCTGCTGCTGCTGGTTCGAGCAGCTCTGCAGGCTCTGACTGACGGCGCGGAGGGGTGGGGACGCAGGGTGGGGTCAGAGGCAGGGGAGAGGCGGAGGAGAGACGGAGAGCCTGAGAGCCCAGCCCTGAACACGGCAACAACACGCACTCACACTCAAAGACGCTCGGGGGGGAGCAAAGAGGATTTTTTCGACGCCGGGGACATGATTCGTAGGACTCGCTGAGGCGAAGACCTTCACCTTTTCTCCAAAAAACTGATCCGAAAGGTGGAAAACTGCCGTCGACATTACTATTATTGAAACACACCCTGCCCGAGCGACCCCCCCTCCACTCCACCCCTTTTTAACACCGCACCCGCTTAGCTACCGAGATGCACACGGAGACTCGAAATAAGAAAGTAAGTCCATTTTTATTAACCGTTATTGACTTGTCAGAGCACCACAGCCAGCCGCGGCTCGCTTCCGGCCCGGCTGAAATTTCAGCCGTTTCTGTGCTAAAGAAATTCTGTCAACAAACCGAACTAACGTTAGCGCTCCCTCCTTCCTGCAGGGCTGTTACCGACTTCGCTAGCGGCCGGTCCGAATAGCCTGAGTTGTAGCTGGGCGAAGCGGTGAGGTGGCTCGGGCTAGTGAGCCCGGTGACTGTGCTAGCCGGGTCAGAGCAGCTGCAGCTCAGTGACTTTACCGTAACGCTCCCGTTAGCTCCAGCCAGCCTATTCTCTCCTGTCCGTTAGCCTAAACACATCCTGCGCAAAGTTAGAGAAAGCGGCCAACTCTTTAACGAAGTTTCCTACTCAGCGAAGCCGGTGTCGGCGAACTGTAAGGTTTGAACAAGGTTGTGCACGACTGATCCTCATCCTCTCCTTCTCGAAGCAGATTTTGAAGTGGTCAATGCGAGGCAGGAAGGAAACACAGCGAATGCAGCTAGCTAGTAAGACACCATCTTAGTTTCTTAAAGCGACAGGGACCTTAGCGGAGTAGAGGAAATGTACAGGTCTGTGGTGTGTGGGCAGGTATTGCACTTTTGCATCTTCCTTTTGTTTCTCTCGGGCTTCTTTGGCATTTAGACTTGCCGAGGTGAAACCAAGCAGTTGGCTGTCTCCTCATTTCCTGTTGTTTGTTGTTTTAGGAGAAGATTGTCTGCAGAATGGCATGTGTGGGCCCTGTTTAAAGTCTGTGAAGGTTTTCAGTCATTCTGGTCACTGAATTTTGTGATAGTGAGTCAAGGTGACTGGACATGTGGTATAGCATAAGGCCTGTAGCCATGACTTACTAATACAAGATGCTAAAAGTCAAGACTGCCTTGTTCAACTGTCAAAGGTGTGCTGTGATATGGGTTTGGCAGGGCATCACATGCATGCAGAGGATTTGCATGTCTTAAATTAATAAATAATGCATGGCAGTTGTGGCCTGTATGGTGGCATTAATATCTCCTGACAAGTTGGTTAGCAAAGCCGCATTTATCTTAACCCACCTTCTATTGTGCAGATCACAGTTAAGGTAGGGCTGTGTACCATAACAACCAAACGGGTATTTGTTTTGTTACTGTTCTAAGTGCAACACCCTTAGTCTTATTAAAATAGGCTGGTTTCAGGGGTGTAATCTATAAGCAGATTCTGAGCACACATGCTTGAGTGGAGACGCTGCAGCAGGACCTGACATTGGTGGAGCCGGGGAGGTGAGTGGAGTGAGGTACTGCCATTGGAGGAACTGGGAGTGCTCCTGCCTGGGCGTGCCCAACAGCTGGCAATCATTAACAAATGTGGACAAACTTTGGTCAAACTAGTTAAACACTCAGCGCCCGTCTGCTGGTCCCAACCCTTGGGTGTTGTCAGGGAGACATCGTGTTGGGGTGGCGTCACGGGTCGAAGTGTCTGCTGGCTGGCCCGGCAGGTTAAAGGCTTGTTATGAAGCGGGAGGCTGTTTTAGGCATTGAGACAGTTAGGGTCTGTCACTGTCCTAGAGTGGACAGCTATTTTTAGGAGGTGGGTGCCATGTCTTGTCTACAGTACCACTCTCTCTGGGTGTGACCGAGGTTATGTTTTTGTAGGGAGGTAACATTGCAGACTGAGGGCTTTAAACCACACCTTGCAGTTTCTCTCATTCTCCCTCCCTCCCTCAATCTATTTTGTTTACATCTTTTCACTGTCTCTACCACACCCCAATCTTATGCTCAAGCTTGACATCAACTGCATTCTTAAAAATAAAGGTTTCTTAGGAGTGATCCTGTAGAAGAACCACTGAAGAACCTTTCAGTGAGTGCTTCTATATAGGACCATTTATCTGTACCAATTAAAAGTTTTCCCTAGAACTGTACAATCAAGCCAAGAAGTATTTGCATGCGTTGTGTTAGCTGGGTTTCTGTATGGACCACTGCCCCACTCAATACTTTTACTCTGTGGGGTAGTAGTCAATCACTTAGACCCAACTAATCTGCTGACGCAGAAATATTTCAGCACAAAGTTTCCTGACTAAGTACCTTTAGACCTTTACCCCTTCTTAAATGCCTGACTGTTGTAGCCTACTGCTCCCTTTTCAGAGACTGCATGTGTAATAACATTGTGATTGGGGGCTGGTGGGAAAGCTTCATGTGTTTCAGGCTCCCTTGGTTGAAACAGTATTCTCAATATGTGTGAAAGTCAGGCCTGCCTTTTATGATCTGGTAATACCAAGTCATAAAAGATAAAAGCTTTTCACACATAGTTGAGTATAAAACCTTCTTACTTCCATGCAAAAGGGTAGTCTGTGGTCAATTTTTACACCTGCAGATCTAAAGTTATTGTTCGCTGCATAAGGCCACACTTGGTACTTTGAAGGTGCCTAGACCACATGAGTGTGTACATGGTTACAGTTGTCATAAACCATTACAGCTGTGATTCACTGTGGCCCATTTTGGCTGCATGATTGATGGACGCATGAAGAAAACATGAGGAATGGCATTATTGTAAAATGCATTCATTGACACCTTTGGAAACCTGTCAGGTTGCAAAGTAAAAGTTGTTTTCTGCTGCAGAATTTGAAACACTGGGGACTGTTGGCAGCCCCTGTTCTCCCTATTTCACCATGCCTCCTGCCTCACCATTTCACTCTGTTTGTTGTCATTGTAGTTTCTTTCCGAGGTACCTACTTCCTCTTTTAACCATCATCCCCACCATGATGGTTTCTCTAAATTCACCTTGCGGTCCTCATTACACTCTCAGTCTTAATAACCTGACACGGCCCTGTCTAGACTGGCCAGGTGAAGACACAGCTTTGTGGTCGGGTTCTTGGTGCTCTGTCCTTCAAGAGATCTTACAAATACCCTGAGCACTGAAACATTCTCAAAGTGAAACAAAAACTGTTGGAAATCTTTAAAGCAGGGCTGCTCAGTATATTGTTTCCAGTACTGCAGTATTTGGCCTTTGCCATTCTGATATTGCATGTGGAGATGATGCAATAATGCAAATGAGACCTCTAACAATTCATTAAATTTTGACCATCCTGACCAACCTAAAGGCCAGAGTACACAGACGGGACAAACATGAACAAGCCTAAACATTTGGTTGGTGTGCCATACCTGTGTTTGATTGTCGAAAGTCTCTAGAATTTTCTCTTTCCATTCACTCTGGTTCGTTTTACTGGTTCGTTATTTCTCTGAACATTCTAAGGACAACTGCAAACATTATAATGTTTGTGTTTTTTTTCGTTCTGGCCTTTAAACTCGAGATGTTTTTTATGGGTTTTATGAATCAAGGCATTCATGCATTCCAGCAAAAATAATCGAGAGTAAAGGCCAATCTTTAACCATGTCACGTCAAGGGTTTGCTGGTGTGTTTGTAACATATTGGAAGGTATAGCGCAATCACAAATGTAACTGTAGTGTGGTATTTTGTCCATGTGCAGTGAGGAACTGTACAGTTTATTGTAATTTGCTGCTATATTGAATTGGTTGTTATATCATTAGTAAGGATGCACAGATGTGGGCTGATGGCAATATCTGATATTTTTCATGTACGTATCTTCTGATGCTGATACAGACACTGAAACATGATCATCTATAGAATATAGAAACTTGGACTACATGTACCTCTATTAACATTACATTCCTGTTGAGTTCCAAATGCAGTAAAATCCAGATGTTTTAGCACAGCAGCTCAGGGTTGCCTGAACATTCTGCTCTTCTAGAGTACAGGAAATAAGTCATCAAATATCGGTTTAAAATATTGGTCAAATCTGAACATCTGTCCTGCAAATTATTTTAAGCTATTGTTTGCTGATACCAATATGGTTCTGAGATCATCGTGCATCCCTGATTTTTAGGCCATATGGTATCCTTCCCGTGAAAGTGCATAGGCACTGTAATGACTGACCCAAAAAAAACAGAATGCATTGCAAACCCATGACCAGTATGAAATATTGCCACTATCAAGTGGTCTGATGAAACAGCTGTAAGTGCTCTGTGATTGTGTACTGATGCGTAAAGTCTCTGATAATAGCTAATGATAACAGTTCTGTTTTTTGTCACAGCCCTCAGGTGCACAAGACTACACGTGTTTTTGCATGTGGGTGAGCTGCCGAGGTTGCAGCCTTCCTCAACATTCAGCTTTTGTTTAATAACTGGCTACCATTTTGGAGTAAACACATATCACTCGCTTTAGAAAGTGCAAACCCATGCAAGCCTTGGTGTGCAGCAGAGACAATGAAAACTGCAAAAATAAGTTGCATTAAACCGGAAAGGAATTTTTTGTTTGTAAGATGAAATGCGCAGATTTATGCAGCCAAATGGTGTTTATATTAAACCCACTTAAAATCAACAGTTAAAACGCTCCGTTGAGTGAGTTTTTCCTGTGAACTTTGCTAACAGTGGTGGTTGTTGAAAGAGCTTTATACGCCATTTTTCTTGAAAGTCTGTGTCGGGCCTGTGGTTCCTCACAGAGTGAAGAGTGGCTGAAGGCGGAAGTGATGAACATGCAGGAGATTTGATCAAGGGCTGTAGCGTTTACTTTGTAGGAGCTGCCTGAGGAGGGGTGTGTGTGTTTGAGTGTATGTGTGTATATATGGCCATGTTTTTTTTTGTTTTTTTTTCTGTTCAAAAGCTTGCTTCAGGCTGCAGGAAGTATGTGAGGGGTTAAATGAGCTTTTGCTGTGTTGTGTGGTTTAAAGGAAGTGTGTATTTTTCTACCCTCTTTCCCTGGTGTTGGAATGGGTGGGGATGGGTCTTGCATGGGTGGGGGCTGTAGAACTGAAAGCCTGTGTGATTGTGTGTAAGACTGTGTGTGTGTGTGTGTGTGTGTGTGTGTGTTGGGGGGCTGTGAGGATATTGTCCATGTCTCCCCAGATTAGAGGCGATGTGACAGAATGACCCCCTACCAATGCAGCACAATCATTAACCAGGGAAAGAATCTCGTCCCCATAGCAACCCCTGCAGTTCTGCCAAACTGGCTGCAATGGAAAAAAAAAGGGAGCGGAGGTGGAGGGGGTGGAGTGCTCAGGGGTGGAGAGGGTGTGTCTGAATATATGTATGTGTGTGTGTGTGTGTGTGTGTGTGTGTGTTGTGTGTGTGTGTGTGTGTGTGTGTGCAGCTATTGATGTTGGACGCAGCTACAGCAGCACACAGCTGAGTTTTTGAGACCAAGTGAGTTGCTAATTTAGATACAAATGCCGTTTGTGTGGCCTTTTCATATGAATGCAAGTTATTTTCACTGAGGCTGAAAGAATAGGGGTGTGCATATTTTAATAAGGCTGTAACGATACAGTCAGCTCACGATTTTATGCAATTGGGTCACGATTCAGTATTCTCGTGATGTTTTGAACAAATGAAGAAAATGATGTTTGTATCCACATTGTTAAATAATCTGCAGTGACTCTAGAGCTGGGAGGCAGGAGGAGTGTGGCACAAGACATGAACACACTGGACTGGGTTGTTGTGCAGTGCTGGTACACTGTCAGGAGAAGACAAAATAATACACAAGAAAGTGGCTGTTTAAAGTTTAAATAACCTTCACGTGATGTAAAGGTTCTATACCGCTTGAAGTTTTCTAGTGATGCACCAAAATGAAAATTCTAGGCTGAAACAGACACAATGCTTAGAAAACCAAAACAGAAAAAGCTGACAATAAATAACATTTACATAAAATAAACTTATTCAAATTAGTACAGTATGTAGGGTGCATATGCACTATGAAATCCAGTGTCCTCGACAGCAGAGAGCGGTTGGTCATCCAAGACAATGAAGTTCATTAGAGTTTTTTAGTTGTACTTTCACTTTGGCTCTGTAGTTTGTGAAATTTTTTGGTCATTTCAAAAACTAAGGCTACAGGTGATGTCAGCGTGCTCACAGGGACTTCCCCTTTTGCTTCTGTTTCGCTGTATTCTACGTATCGTGTGAGATGTTATGTTTTTCCAGTAGTATCAGACCTGTAGTTGAGAAGTTCTTGGGTGTTGTACCTCCTCTTCGTAGTCTGTGTGAACAGTGATTACCAGTTGCCTGTCTGATGTCTCTCGGAGAAACCGTGAAATAGTTGCACATGGTTGACATTTTTACTTCACTGCCGCTTATCTGCGCTGACTGGCACAGGAGAGCGAAGGGAACACAATCACTATTTCTCAATTTCATTAAAATTATTTATAAAGTCATTTAAACGAGTATATTTTGACAGTGTCTTGTGAGTCTTTTTAAAAGGGAATTTTACTCATTTTCTAAATTTCTGCAGAATGCAGTCGTTAAGATTGGGGTGGGTGATATAGCAAAAATATCATCACAATACTTAGAGATTTTCATGATACATAATGCATATCACAATATTTTCACACACAGTCACAGTACACTAGCAATGCCACATTTGAAAAAACAGCCATCAGAAACTCTGGGTACAGTGATCTTTATTCAGCACTTTAACTGGATTTGGTGCAGTGCTGTATGTAAACAGGACTAATTAGGTTCTCTCTGTAGTGAAACATGCAGTTCTTTGGTGTTGTTTAAATACCAGCAATAACCACAATATGTTCAGAAAAGCATATTGTGTATCATGATAATAAATTGTTCACAATAATGATAAAATATCATCATGTTGCCCAACTCTAGTTGAGATCTAAACTAAGTCATTCAGAATGGATTGATGTGAAATGGTTCATTGTAGAGAAACTTTAAAGATTTCTTTAAAGTGGCGGTGATAGTAACCAGGGGATGTGATGTCCGCAACGCAAATATAGCCATTTTATTTACTGTCCAAAACCGCCAGTGAACCTACACAAGTCTTCTGTGTTTTTATAAATAATGATGGTTATTGTCAACTAGTGGTACATCTGAAAAATAAGTTTTCTTTGGGGACTGTTTGTCCTTACAACACCTTGCATATTCTTCTCTGCCATGAATGGATGTTGAAAATGTGTTTTAGTCCACATTTAACATATCAAAACTATTGTAAGACAATGTTTCAGGCATCAGGTGAGGTTTTCATAACCATTTTGTGTAATAACTTTCTGAGGTAGCTTTTAGAGGCCTTAAACATCTTCAGTTCTCATTCAGATGAGAACTGAAAGTGTCATTTTTGACCACTTTCTTCCAAAAATTTCCAGTGGCCAAAATTTTGGTATTTTCCAGTTTTTTTATTCTAGAAAGGTTCAGCGAATCCAAAAGCCATTAGGCTTTTTTTGAGAAAAACAGGTGCTGTGCTCTTGGTTTGGCAAACTCGTGTGCTTTTATTTTTTCAGTCAGTAAAGATTCACATTTCTTTTTCACCTCTGTATTGTATCGTGGTGTAAAAACCACAGGGCATGTCATATCGAGACACTTGTGTATCGTCACGTTGCTGAACACCAAAAATGGTATGCTTCCCCTGCCACTGCTCTTCCATGGAAGTCAAATAGACTGTCTTCTCAGGTATGCACTCTGGGAATAGCAGCATGTGCCCCTATGCCTCTAAGGCTGACATCACCAGTTCTCTCTCTCTCTCTCTCTCTCTCTCTCTCTCTCTCTCTCTCTCTCTCTCTCTCTCTTCCTCTCTTTCTCTTTTTCTCACTTGCTCGCTGTCTCTTGCTTTTTCAGGATGATTTTTCTGCAGACAAGAGAGAGAGAACTCTCTCTCTCTCTCTTTCTCTCAGCGATAGAGGGGAAGAGAGAGAGAGAGAAAAACTTCCTTCCTGTCGTGGGTGCTAATCCGCCTCACAGTCAGTGAAGGGCTCGTTAAAAAGAACCCAAGCTAACAAATATGGTCTGTATAATATGTATAGGTTTTTATCATCCAGGAAAAGTTTGCATTATTGCTACAGGAATACAACCAGAAGTTCTTTGCTTTTGCACATTGGGGATTTAGGCAGAGGCTTTCACGCTTTTGTGTAACTTCTGAATTTAGGCCGTGTTGATGGAGTTCTGTACAGATGAGGTTTTGTTGGGGCCCAATAGTAGAACGCCTAAATAAGCGAGTGTGATATGGGAGTGCGTGTGTGAGGGAGGGGAGGCCTGTGGGAAGTAGCAGCAGGGTTTGCGTCAGTAGGGTGTGGTGAGATAAGAGCTTGCTGTCTCTGCTGTGGTGACTGTGCCAGCCATTTGGGAGACACTCCTAGGCGTGTATCTTTGTGTGTGTGTGTGTGTGTGTGTGTGTGTGTGTTTGTATGTTTGTCTTAGCATTTGTGTCCAATAAACTGTTGACTCCCAGCTGTCATCTCAGGGGCTGTTAAGTTTTGAAGTGCCGTGCCAGAGTGTTGATGGGATTTTAGTGCATAAGTGACAAACTGAAATGAAATACTGCCACCATTAAGAGTGGTCCCATGAGCCTTCTGTGTCTCCTCTGTCCCTGTGACTCAGCACGAGCGCTGTCACGGTACCAGAATTAAGGCCATGATGCCGATATCAAGTGTAATATTGCAAGATGTAACAATACAACATCGTATTGTATCTAATTGTATCACATCGGATCATATTGTATTGAGACTAGCATGCTAGCTTGTGGCTAATTTGTTAGATCAGGATGCTACAAAGCACAGTTTTTGTTTCAAATATTATACTTTCTTGTTCAATGCTCTAATAAATTTAAATTCCAAAAACCTGTTAACATAAGGCACAATTTCAGCCACTCTTTTTTTTGCTGTAATGAAAAATGCATTGAATTGAGACGCCACTGTACTGTAAAAAACTGAAATATGAATTTTGTAAATCATTAAACCCCTAGTGATGCTGCAGAATGCTTGATGATGTTTGATCTTTTTTAATCGCTACCAAACTTTTCAAATGTTATAGATTCTGCCCGTTTGCTTGAAATCAACACGTGCAGTTTGGTTCGCCTGTAGGCACAATACATCACTCTATTGGCCTATTTAATAGTATAGACCATAAGAGGTGAGTCCTAGTCAAGACCTGTCACGATCATTAAATATTAGCTGACAATTAATTGGCCTATAAACTATTGCAATGAAAAATTTAATTATCTCTAATACACAAACATTACTCACCATTACCTTCTATATTTGCTAAAGTGCCGAGTCAAAAGTTCTATTGTTTTTGTGCAAGCCATGACGTGTCTCAATAAATATGCAAATAAAATGCATTTTCTCATTTTTACCACTATATAACATTACATATAAAACCCAAGAGACTCATGTAGCTTCACTGGTCATTATTGTGATAGTAGTAGAATGGCTGTACTTGCATGGTAGATATCACGACCCCTGATCTTGTAAGGCATTTTCAGAAGACCACCTAAGGTCAACTGAATATGAAACCAAACAACATATAACATGTAATCATTATTTATCATTCATTACTAAATAAAGCATAGTAATAATAAGATTCTGATCTGCCCTCAGGGGATGTTTGAATTTCGCAACTGATGATCATCAACACGCATTCTGAAATATTGAAGGGGAGCAATGATACACAGTTTTGATTCCTTGAGTGAAGTCAAGATCGTATGATTGTGAAGTCAAGATCCGCATTTGATTTTCAATATTTTAGGTGTTAAAAATGCTCAGATAAATAAAATTTCTCAAACTTTTTCAATGCATGGCACGCCAGCTATTGACAAAATAACTCCATAAATTGCAAACGCTGGGATTTATAAGTGACTTTAGACAGACAGCCCACTCTTTTGGACTTGGGTTGTGCATTGCCCTTCCCCTCCACCTCGCCTACTATGACAGATGTACCCAGATTCCTAAACTGCGCCCAAAACCACATACTACCATAATATGCATACTATACTAATGAATAGTGTACTATATTTGACATACTATTTCGTATGCATATGGTAGTGTGAAGTTTTGGACGCAGCCCTAGTTATTATCACTGGCAGCGGCTTCCGCAAAAGACGGGAAATGAGAAACTGTCAGAAGAGGTGGTGGTGGGTGTATCAGTGATACCATTTTAAATTTAGAGCATGAAAATAAAACTTCAGTACTATATTGAAGTTATACACTTATTGTTTACCAGGTTGCCATATTGAAAAGCCATTGAATTTCCATTATAATGTGCAAGACTACTCTCACACTACTCTTGATAAGCTTATGTGACTTTGTACTGTGAGTTGGGGTTCCGTTCTAGTTGGTTTATTTGGTTTATTCGTCCCTCTTATAGACACTCCTGTATGAATTCTCTCACTTACCAGGCCAGCAGATTATCATATGAACATCCTGGTGGACATTTTCTCTACATTGGCAGCTGCAAGTAGAGGTCACGACTCCAACTCACACCCTGCTAAAGAGGAAGGGTGGAGTTGTCAGAGACGAGGCCTCGCCTTAGTGGTGTATTCATGCTTTCTGTTTGGAGAGAGAGAGTGTGAGCGAGAGCCTTCGCCTGTGTATCAAAAGGGAGATCAGAGGCCGCAGACAATCAAAGAGGCTACAGTATCAAAACTGGGGGGAGCCTAGTGTTCTAAACTCAAGAGATACACAGACGTGTAGAGATGGAGAACAGCAGAGTCGTTTCAAAGGCAAGTCCAGAGGGAACGTAATGTGGAGACACTTTGAGCACGGAAAGAGATCAGCTCTATACACCCGTGGGCATTTATATGGAGGGATTAGTGCACTAAAACTCACAAGCTTCAACAGAGATAGATCAAGTATAGACAAACGCTTCTCAGAGAGCAGCATCAAGCCATACCAGCCTTATTGACATAGAGATAAGCATAGAATAGGGTTGCACAAATGTTTATTTCTTTGATCCATTAACTATTATTTGCTTAATGGACTAATTAAACCGTCCTGCTTTCTCTGGTTTCCTCTCTGTCACAGCACTGCCATCGTTCAAAGTTCTTTCTGTGTGATGAGGTTCTTCTTTTATGGTGCAGCGAATCAACAGAGGCCATATCACCCGCTGCACTTCCTGTAGTGTACTGCCGTTTAGCGAAATGAGCACTGATTTCATATGAGCAGAGAATCTGCTGAATCTGGTTTATTAATCGGTTAGTTGATTAATCGATGAGTTGAATCAGGTGTGTTTGAGCTGGGAATTTATCAAACTGCTTGACTGATGATGCCCCTCATATAGAGCATTATAGGCCCTGTTCATAGCTGATTTGTGGATTGCTACCACAAATTATTCACAAACAGAAGAGAAGACAAAGAGAGAAACTATGCAGCTACATTCGGCCCTGCTGTGATGATGCGTTTGATTAAGACAGTTGCTCAGTGTTGTCAGAGATGCTTTATTATTCACACCACGAATGTTATGTGGTCATATGCATCCCTGACCACATCTGAAGTAGGTTTGAGTGATTGCATCACAGTGCATCTCTAAGGCCTGTACTTGGCACTGTCTACTTGTGATTGGATCACCCAAGATCAAGGGTGTTTAAAGTCAGCCTCCTGGACCAAATACGGCCCACGGACAGATGTCAGTTGGCCCAGTTGCTTTTGTCTTAGAATGCGTTAGAGGTGGCCTGCCAGCTAATACATTACAGTTTTCCTTAATACTTAATATTTTTAACCATTTATAAATAATATTTTGGCAAAGATTGACTAGCTCTCGGGTATTATGATATGGTCCAGTCTGTCCCCTTTGAAAAAAACTTTGCATACCCCTGCCCAAGAAGTACAGTACTGTGCAACTGTTTTTGTTTTAGTAGTAGTTATGGTTAACTATAATAACCGTGGTATTGCTCAGATAAATAGCTTTTTAAAAATATTAATGTTAATATATGTTAATATATTATAAAAATGCTAAATATATATTCATTTTAATATTAAAAATACATATTAATGGTTGGTGTGAATGGCATCTTACAGTACTTGTGTTTTTAAATTAATGACACATAAACCTTTTTTCCCCATAATTGATGTCATCAATGATGAATTAACTTTGTCTGATAGTTGCAACCCATGACAACATATGAAAATGAACTCATGGAGTGATCCAGGACATTATGGTAGCCCAAAGAGGCCACAATCTGTATACTGTGACCCAGAGGAGGAGGAAGTCAGGCATGGTACTGTAGAGGTAAACAGCACCACAGTGCAGGTGGGTATTCCGTGTAGGGATACTAAAAAAGTGCACAGAAGGGGGGGGTGTTCTGGGCCTTGTACCTTTAAGAGAGTAATGCAAAAATCCAGAGGGAGAGAAAGTCCTTGCTCTACAGCCCCCTCTCTGTCTTTTCTCTGTCTCTCTCTCTCTTGCTCCCTGTGTTGCTAACCCCTCTGCCTACTCATCCCCCTCTTTTCCTCCCTCCCTCTCTCACATGCACCACACAGCTGTGACCTTACATGTGTATTTTCTCTCTCTCTTTCTCTCTCTCTCTTCTTTTCATTTTCATGACTCTCTCTTGCTCTCTCCCCCTTTTTCTCTCCCTCGTTGTCTTGGACTGCGCGATGGCCGCATAGAGGGACGCAGCGACAGCGCTGACTGGTACACAGAACAAGATGTGCCCCAGGGCTTAACAGGCTGCATTAAAATTACACTGCCCTGACATATTTAAACAACACAAACACATACGCACACATATGCAACCCCCCAATACGATCATCAGGGAGCCTGTTCACTTTGCTTTAATCCCAATATTAACAGTAAATGGGCACTATTCTGCAGAGTCGCTCCGCATTCCCTGTGCACCATATTTGGTTGTGCACTATGGGCAGTGCTGGAGAAAGCAATGACAAAAATAAGTTTACTTGTCAGTCAGTTGCATCATGGAGGTCAGTTCGCATTTCACTCATGAGATTTTGCATGTAACAATAAAAACCAAGTTGCAACAGAGCTTCTATATGTATGCAGAGTGCTTATGTACTGAAAACGGACTAGTAGTTATTATACTTTTTTTGAACTGTTTTACCTGACAAGGCATTTAATTTTCTAAAAGCTAAGAGCTTTGTCCTGAGAGCTTTGTTTGGCTCTCCTTACTGACCTAGACCTCGGCTGAGGCCTGCTCGTACCATTAGCATATTTTGGCTTGCTCTTTAATTCAAATAAGGAGGACAAAGATGACTTCATAGTAGACTGGTGAATGCATTTTTACCGATATTATCAACAAAAGGCATGTTGTGATGTTAATGACAACCATATTTTGGTGATGTTTTTTTTGGAAAAGTTCAAACAGGGCTTTACGAAAGTAATTGTTTGGCAAAGAAATCGTTCTAATTTACATAGTATTTCCCTTACCCTATAAATGTAGTTGATCATCATTATTATTATTATTATTATTACTATAAATAACTGTGATTATTAATTGAATTTTAATTTTTGAAATGTAATTTTTGTTTGTTAATTGTCTAAAGTTGCCATTAAGACTGATCTTACTCTCTAGCTATCGATATTGACTAGTTCCCAAATGACAATGGAAATAGATCGAGCTCATATAAACAAACGTTACTCCCCGCTGCCCCCTAAAGGTGTAACTGTGCATTTACACTGCTCTGGCATGCAGACAGAATGAACACACAATGGGTCTTACAAAAACAGCAGATGTTTAGACTTCTGACATGGTGCTTTTACGGTACATTTACACTGCAACAGATCCCATTCTTTTTCAGTGGGTAGCATTGGTTCGGTCACATGTGGACGCGCAGTGTATGATGGGTTTGTTCCATTCCAGTAGTGTTCAAGAATAATTGTACTATACAACTGATTGGTTTATTTATACACTCCTTTCTCTTCTATAGGATTGAGTGATGTGTACATAGGCACATTTTTGCACATTTTCAAGTGACCGTTGGACAGAGAGAGAAAAAATATGCTGCATGTACTCTGGACGCTCCTTTTAGACAGGCTATGAATCCACTGTTTGTTTGCAGTGCACATTTGTCAGTGTATGCTGGGTCTCCTTGTTGTCCTGGCCGATTGCCCCTGCACCCCACCCTGTTTTCCACTGGCATTGACTTGGGGAGGAGTTGCATTGTTGACCCCCGTCTTACCCTACCCCACCCCTTGTGTCAAACCTGTCACTTACACTCTTCCTCTCACAATCCTTCCCACCTCCACGCACCTCCATCAATCCTGCCATCCAGGACAGTGGGTGGGGCCTACGCGAGGGGCAGCTCTTGCACTCTGGAATTTGGGCAAAGGTTCGACTTGTGTACCCAGAGACATTATGGAAACTAGGTATAGGGGGAGGCAAGAGTTACCCCCTCTCCACTCTTCTCTGAAACTGTCCCACACAGCTCTGAAAGCAGCTAAGCCCTGTCCCACTGGCGTCTACCCCCAGTGTGTGTGTTGGGGGTTGGGGGGTGGTGTTGGGGAGGTGGGGGCGGTTGGTCCACTCGGGGCCAGAGCCGGGGTGAAGCACACTTGGCAGCTCAGGTTACGTGATTGTGCAATGCGCCGCTTTGAACGCACACATGCAGTGCCCTTCGGAGTTGACGCTCTCGCTCTCTCAGGGCCTCATGTGGTATGAGTTTAGCCTCTCGTGGTTTCATTAAGCCTTATGGACCTTCTGCTTTGAAGAAGCAAACCTCAGTAGACAAAATAACGGCATGATCGGTAAAGGTGCAGCTGATTTTAAAGTTTTGCAGAAGTGGGAGTTTTCAAGCTGGAAAGCCCCTGAAGTTCTTAGGACCAGCCCTCGTGGGATAGTACTAGTCATGTGGCATTGGGCATCTGAGTCCTCCCAGAACATTACAAAGCTGTATTGACTCACCAAAGTCAGTGGTGGTGCAGTGGGCTCCACATCAAGAAGCAGAGGGTTCCTGGTTCTGTCCCAGTGTGGGCACCAGGAATGTTGACCTTTTCTTGAAGGGTTGTATATTCAAATGTCCTTATTCTGCCCATAGACATTTAACCTGAAGTTGCCTCAGGGGAGGTGGAACCTGGCATTCCTGTCACAGACAAATACGTGCCAAGTATCCTCATTGTTAGTATACAAGGACGTATATCTGATATGACTCAGATCTGTTTTCTAACAAACACATGATAAGCTCACCATTTCCATGGTATGGGACAGAGAACAGCAATCCTTTGTTAGCACTTGTGTATGACAAGATGTTTATCTTTAAGGAACCAGTTTGAGGCACAGACATGTTCAGTTTTAGTATTGCCAAAGTACCCGTTAAATGACAAACGTGGGTGATTAAGTTAATGAGTATTGAGTCATTCCATTCAAATGGAATATTCATTTGAATGTGTCACTTGCTTTGTTTGTGGTGCGCACCTAATATTCCGTTAATATGAATCTATGGGTCTTTACCCAGTCAGTTAGTTCTGCTTATGCCTTGCTCTCATGGAGCAAAAGGCAAAACTAAATAAGACATGATGTAATAAATATGGTCTTGGCATTGTATTTAATAATTAAACAGTATTTTCTTTTTACTGTGAGGTTCCCAGGTGTATGTATGTAGTGCTGGGTGGTATTGGTGTCAGATTAGCATAAATTAGCAGTACTTAGGAAACATGGGTTCATCTTTAGCTTCAGTTCTCTTTACTGGTTTTTACACTCACAGTTTTCTTGCATGCTGTCTATGAATTTTCACTGTTGTGAGTTTGTTTATGTGTCTTGTATTTGTTCACTATACCCTGGTCATCACCTCACAGCATGTTACTCTTATTGTTTTTATTTAGTCATCTGCTGCATATTTTATTCATAGTTTGTTCCTAAAGGTTAGTTTCTCCCAAAACCAAACAAAAAAGGTCAAACACAGTCTTCACAGCACTTGCTATGGGATGATTAACAATTATTGTGGCTAAATTGGTTAAATAATATTTAAACATGAAATATTAATGCATGCTTAAATACAATTTGATAGTGTGATATATTTGTAAAGCACTGTGGCACTGAATTTTATCAGTACCACCCATGCTCTTAAAAATAAAGTTGCCAAAAGAGTTCTTTGGAGCAGTGCTGTAGAATAACCACTTTTGGTTCTCTAATGGATGGTACTTTTCAGTTTTGCTTTCTGTCTTCTGCAAATGTTAGTGCACAATTTCTATTTATACTGAAAAAGAAAACTTAAAACCTAAAACGTGCCAGAACCTTGGCATAAGCCACGTTTTATGTTTGTTTTAGTGAAGAAACATTCATTGTGCATTAAAATATGCAGAAATAAAAATCAACAAAATGTAATCTGACCAGTGGCGCCCAAACTTTTGCCTTTGACTGTGGGAAGGAATGAGAATAGACGAGAAGGGTGTGTGTGGTGAGCATTGCTCTCCGAGGCACTCGTTCACTACCCACGCTCCACTGGGGTAGGGTCTTACTGCCATAGGGGTTTGGGAGCGACTGAGTGGAGCGTGGAAGCCATGACCCAAATTGTGTGCCCCCCCCCTCTCTCTCTCTCCCTCTCTCTCTCTCTCTCTCTCTCCCTCTCTCTCTCTCTCTCTCTCTCTCTCTCTCTCTCTCTCTCTCTCACACGCCTGCTCTCTCTCTCGCGCCTGCTCTCTCTCTCTCTCTCGCCTGCTCTCTCTCTTTCTCATTTTCTCCTTCCCGTCCCCACTAATCCCTTCTATGGCCATTCTCTATAGTAAGCCCCCCAGCCCCCTCACTCTGTAACTTCCTGCTGGGGTGTAGAGGGGCTGGAGTCACACCCACCCCACCCTCTTTTATTCCTTAAACTACCCACAGTGCAGCTCCCTGGGGAGTTCTGACGCGCACACACACACACACACACACACACACACACACACACACACACACACACACACACACACACACACAGACTATTTCAATCACAGATACTCTCACTCACTCAGGAATAGGTTAGTCTCTGGAGAAATGGAGGCTTCTATTTCTCTTAAACTTTACAAAGCGCACATACTCCGGATCTCCTGCCTTTCGCCAAGCAGTTTCAGGAGCTCAGCGATTAGAACATGCGTCTTCCATCCAATAACTACATCATGCCTGCTTTGTTTAGAGTGCTAACGTTATATTTCAATGTCTGCCTTTGAATAATCCCATATGCTACTATTCTTCATTGTTACTGCGTTTTGTCTATTCTCTTGGAGTGATGCCTTAGAACCATTTTGGTTTTCTGTAGAACAGTTTTGTCTGAGTGTGAAGAACCTTTTAAAGGTTCAGAGAACCTTCACATAATGTAAATGTTCTTAGCCAGTTTAAGGATTCTTTCTAGAAGCTTTACATAATGTTGTTCTTTAAATATCAGAAAGGTTCTTTACACTCGCAAAAGTGTTTCTCTGAAGAGCCATCTATTGAAAGGGCTTTTTAATTAAACAGACTGTGCCTATTAAGACTTGTATATGTAAATGAGCTGTGTTCTGGTTGGCTGTCCTGTATTGTGCCTCATACAAAAAACACTCAGAGCTAACTAGACCTATAACTTAGGCATGAGTGGGCGGGGCTAATCAACTGTAGGCTGAATATGAGGATATACACAAATGTGATGTTTTGTGTGACATCACAAAAACAGTGAATTCAAAAAAGACTTTTTGTAGCTTAGTTTTCATTTATGGACTGTGTGGAGTGAATAATATGTTATGAAACATACATACTACTTCTTATTTCACAAATGTAAGGAAAGTTCAGTTTTCCATGATAGAGGCCCTTTAATATATATATCAGTAATGAGTGTGAGTGTATGTTTGTCTTTCTGAGTGTGTGTGTGTGTGTGTGTGTCTGTAAGTGTGAGGTCAGGGGGAGGGGCACACTGAGTGCAGCCACACCCTGGCTGATTGGGGCCACACCTCTGCGTGGAATCTGCTGCAGCTGGATCACATGACCCCTGGCACCCACCCCCATGCTTAAGCATTACCACATTGCTTTCTCTCTCTCTCTCTCTCTCTCTCTCTCTCTCTCTCTCTCTCTCTCTCTCTCTCTCCTCTCTCTCTCTCCCCTTCCTCGCCCTTAAAGAACAGGGTGTGACTGTGCTGTGCAGAGAGAGAGGGAGGCTACACAGGATTGCTGACTACTCCTCCCTGCTCCTGTTTCGGTTGCTCTCCCTCTCAGTCTCCTTCTTTCTTTGCCTTTCTTTCCTCAGTTGCTTCCAGTCTCAAGGCCTAGGCTAGGGCACAGTTTGTCCTTTATTTTATGTTAGCCAGGATTTCTGCATTATTCTCAAATAGATTGTGAAAGGTAACATTATGTTTACCACTTTATGTTCCTCTATCTTTTCTTATACCTTTTCTGTATTTTACAGCTTATCAATTGCTCAGCATCTTTTCTCCATCTTCAGGGATTGTCTCTCCTACCTTCTCTTATCTTATTAAGTCTATCTATCATCTCATTTTTCTGACATCTATGTTTGATGGTTCTTCAACCTCTCTTTCTCATTTACCTTCTGGATTAGCCTCAAACTTTCTTAATATATTTTATCATGTGAACTTATCCGCAACTAGCGCATACCTGGCTGTTTCCTTTGCCTTGTCTTTTTCCTAGATTAGCATTTTGGAAGCTCCTGAGGCTGTTTCATGGCCTCTTTGCACTGATTAGCGTGTGGGTAACTATGCTCTGGTTCTGCTTTCCAGTGCCAGTCGTCGAGTCCTGAGAAATCCAACGCTGCCACCTCAGATCCGGCCGAGGAGATGCCATCCATACAGATCAAGCCAGAGCCAGAGGAGGTGGAGTGCACGGTGGTGAGTGTCCTTTTGTATGTGTGCTGGGGGGGGTTGGAGAGTTGGGTGAAAGAAGGAGTGGGTGGAGATAAGATGGAGGGCTGAAAGAGGTGTGGTCGTTTGTCATGGAGAATGAACTGGAATCAGCTTTGCTAGGAGGTAGCATATTTGGAGCTCTTCATTTCAGATGAAGCAGAGAGACTAAGCTTTTAAAGCTTCTTTAATGACTTTAATGATGCTCTATTTTGCTCCTACGCTATTAGTGATTAGTCTTTCCCAACAGTACCATCAATCTGGGTGGGTGAGGTCTGCATGAACTTCTTCCAGCATGAGCAAAGCCTGCAGCTCCATCTTTTAGTCAAGCAGCATTGCCAAGCACCTCAACACGCTTGAAGGAGAACACATCACTTAAATTTATCATGGAAGTGTGCATGCCAAACCAAATGGACACATTACTCATGTGAAAGAGTAAAGATGTCACTTTACTGCTCTTAGTTTCCAGTGGGAAAATGATCCTATGTCTGGCACTGACCATATCTACAAGAGGCTCAGCTTATTGTGACATAATTTATCGCAATAAGGATTAAAAATTTGTTATATTGCCTCCCTCTCACATAACATAAATATCCAGTAGAAGCTAATGTACTATAGAATCTAAAATTCATATGATTGTTTTTCTAAATAGTGTTGTTCTGTCAATTAGAGCTGGGCGATATGGCAAAAATGTAATACTTCCAGATGTTTTCATGATACACAATATGGCTGATACTATCAAAATACTATCAAAAACTAAAAATCCATTGATTTATAATCTTTGTAATCTTTGTCTTTTGTGAGCTTTATAACAAAACATGCAGTTGGGAAGTGTTTTGTAGGTACTGGTGATATCCACAATATGCTGACAAAAAATACTTCATAATATGGCATAATATACTTATCACAATAACTATAAATATTGTCATATTTCCCAGCCTTAGTCACAATTTTATAACAACCACGACTGAGAAACAGCTTCCAATATGGATCGGTTAAGCCTGATCTGTGTAATAAGGTTAGTTTCGGTGCCGATCACTATTTAGGACATTGCAGGTACTTTGCTGAAGCCCTGATGAAGCTAAATGTGAGGAAATTTAAAATTGAGTTGCAGCAAAAGTGCTTTTGTACTGCGTGACTGATTTCAAGCCTTTTCGTGGTCTTCATAATGCGCAGAAGCTGTGGAAAAAGAAGGGCTGCGCGCTTCAGTAGTATTTTCCACACTCACAATTCTACTCAACGCTGACTAGAGCATTCATACTTGGATCGTAAGTGCTCTTTGTCTTTCTCTTTCAATACCTTTCCATTTCTGTCCCTCTCTCTATCTGTTCGTTCCAAGTCTCGGCTAGGCCCTAATAGGATATATCGAGGGAGGCTTCCGTTCTGCTGTAGTCATGGCAACGGGGCTCTGGCGGGAGTTGGAAAGGCTGTGATGTAGGCTGCCCACACCCCTCCTTCCACACACACACACACACACACACACACACACACACACACACACTTGCACACTCTTCACTCTAACCCACCCCCTCACAACACTCCCACTCCCACACCCACACAATACACTCCCTTAGCCGTCAGGGACATGCTGAAGACCACATACCTGCAGGGGTACATACACACATGTACACTCTCACCACCATCATTACCGTCCACATGCACGTGAGCACTCCCACACCATACATGCCCAGTGCACACAGTGCTCGTGTGCACACAGGAACGCACTCATCCTGGAGCTAACGGGAGCATTCATGCACAGAAGATGTGCTCCACACCCTTTTCATCCTCCTCGTCATCATTACACACACACTCACACGCATACACACTCACACGCAAACACACTCACAATTTGTGCCTCTACCCAGCCAGTGCTGGAATGAGAGGCAAATAATGCAGTGAATCAGACCTATTTCTCTTCTTCCAAAAGGCATCCTTTATCTGAAGCTGGTATCTGGTAGTACTAGCGATCCACAGCAGCTTTCCACTTTTAATTGAGATGGACTTGGTGTAGGTGATTTTTTTGGTATTTGATTGCAGTCAGAGTACAGCACAGTTTAGTGATTTCACTGCTACGACATTTGGGTACAGGTATTGCAGCAGCATTCAAATACAGCGCACTGGTACTTAATTGTTAACATGATTTTTTATTTTTTATTTTCTACACAAAACCGTTTTTTTCATTTTCAATTTGGTCTGTTTCCTTTTCTCAGTAATGGCTTCTTCACAGAAGCTTATTCTTTCAGATTCATAGCATTGATTTGTCTTCTCACAGTGCAAAGATGGACAGAAACACCTGTGGATATTTTCAGATCTGAAGCAAGAGTAGAGCTTGATTTCATCTGTTAAAGATTTAAGTACTGTTAATCTGAAGGTGAGAGTTTTGGTGGTCTACCACGTCTTGTGTGGTTGTTAGGAGTCCCATGTTCTCTGTATTTTTTAATAAATTTGTGAATATCTGTTTCGGTCACTTATATACCTTTGACATTCCCATTTCTTATGCATGTGGAGTGTCTTGTATCTAATCTCCTCAGAAATATCTCATGAGAAACCAGTAACTTGTATTTAATAAATAAATAAAATGTATGCTTGATAGAATTGCTGGAGTCTGGTCTGTTGCCCTCTCAACTGTTGGAGTAGTTGTCTCAGGGTGCGGCTGACTGCCACGCCTTCTGTCTGCTGGGCAGGGCTGCGGGCGCTGACATTAATATCTCCCTCAGCTGCCTCTCCCTCACTCCCTCCCTCTCCGCCTCCTCCAATTTATCTTCCATATCTTTGCGTCCACACCCCGCCCTGGAGATGTGGGCCAGGCACCTTGAACGTCAAACAAACAGATGGCCCTGGCCAACCAAACAACACTCAAATGTCACAGTACTCACTATCTTAGAGAGGTAGTTTGGCAAAAAGTCAAGCTTCTTTCCCCTCACCCTAAATGTAGTCAGTCAGCCAGTGTTTGAATTCTGAAGTTTGCTTCTTTAGTTTTGTGTATGGGAGCTTCGAGGCTAATGTAGCTAATAAGTGATGGAGGCTTATAGCTGGCAGGTTAAGATCTTTGGTTGTATATTTGCCTTAAAGTGTATAATATCACGTCCACTTGCTTATGTACATTCTGACTGTGCACAACATAGAAAACTACATTTCACAGATAAAAACATTAGTATCAGCCTCCCTTAATATGGGATACGTTTGTCAGTGATTTTAGTCTTTTTTTTTCCAAATAACAGCATATAAACAGACTGTTTGAGAATACTTTGCAGTTCAACGCAGTTGAGAGAAAATTATATGATGATTTAAGTATGCAGTTTTCACAGTGCAATGGGGCATAAGCTCCTATTAATTGTTAGCTACATTAGCCTCGTAGCTCCAGTACAAAATGACTGAAGCAAACCTCAGACACGAAACATGTCTCGGCTGATCAGCTACATTTGGGATTATTTCCTGGATACAGTTGCCTGGTGCCTGGCATGGTATTGTCAGCCGTTGTTGGCCATGGTTACACAAAACCAACTTCATCGTAATTGTAATTTGAAATAGGAGCAGGGGTTTGGTGGAGGGAAGTATGCGAATGCTGTGTACTTTCTTTGGGTGAGCTTCTGAATGCGGGACAGTGAAACTTTTGTTGCAGGTCTGTTAGATGGCAGAATGGAGCGGGGCGCAAATAAAGCAAGAAATTCATCCAAAAGAGAAAGAGAACATGGAACATATTACAGTTCACCTGTTTAATAAGCATCGGTTACTTTGTTGGTGCAGTCTTAATCATCAGGGTAAATCAGTGTAAGTTATTCTTTCAAATGAACTAAAGAGTTTGGCCAAACTTGTTTTTGTGTCATTTATGAGCCCCCCGCCCACTCCTTTGAGTTTGTTGAACATTTCATAGCAGCACGTCATAGCCTTAATCGTATGTAAAATTTTTATATAAAACACATAAAACTGACATTTTCTAAACAACGAGATCTTAGTACAGGTACTGTAAACATATAGTTAGTTGGCAACATTAGTACAAGCAATCATTTGATTAATATTATCATTCCTAAGTGCATTTCTTTGCTCCATAACTAAATTTAGTAGGCAGTACTGAAACCTGAACTTGGTTCCCTTCTCGCTGAATAACCCTTTAATGGTCACTGAGAAGTTCACTACAGTGTCGTTGATCCATCATCCTTAACACAGCTAGATATGTTGGATTTTTTTTTTGTTGTGTAGCAGGAAATTGACATAACGTTGAAGGCTCTTCTTCTCTTATATCCAACACACACTCACTTTCACTCATTCGTTCTGAGGTGCAGTAAGAGCTTAGCTTGGACAGAGACAGCTTTTTAAAAGAGTGCTGCTCTCTTTTCACTGGCAGACTTTACTTGAACTTCCTCCTCCATCTTCTACAGCTTGAAGGAGCTGATCCTGCGGATTCAGCCTGTTGTAGTTGAACCGTTCTGGAGGATCAGGCAGTAGAGCAGAAAGGCCTTCAAAGCTGATCTTGTCCTCCACACGTGGCTGCAAAGTCATTTGATGCTAGAGAACATTTTGACTCCATAGCGTTCATCTGATGGCAATCCTTAAGATTTTTTAATTTGTTTTTTAATGGGGGAGTGCTCTACTGCCCCAATGTACCAAGGCATCTCTTGGAAAGCTCCTCCATCACCGACCCTGTTTCAGTACTGATTTTATGCCCTCACAAATGCAGGGCTGAAGGATTTGGGCAAAATTGCCATTTGTCCAATCAATATTATGACTGTGATTTGAAATAGGCTTGTTTTTTTTTAAGCCAGTAAGACAAACAAATCCAGTTTTTCTGGCTTGAGGCTTAAATGCTAAACATAGGCCTCTTTTCCCCCGTTGAGCCAAATGGTTCCTAGGAGCGTACTGTGTCGTTCTTCACGGTTTCTTTTTCCATCTGCTGTGCTGCCGAATCTGAACCAGAAAATACTGAAGAAAACTACGCAAAAGAGTGGCTAACTGCTAATAGCCTAATACCTATATTACATTTCACTGTCTGTCAGCATGCTCTCAGATTCTTTATGCTCTAAACAGATTTTGAGCATCAGTTATTGAAACCGAGCCTGTACTGCAGGGGGTTGTGCATGTAGCTGGCTAACTATGATAGCCTTAGTGTAGCTCAGCAAAGTACAACTCAAAGCACCACAGAACAATTCTGGTTTTTAATCTTTCTGTCACTTCAACACCAGACATTTGAATTTGTGCTGTCAAACTGAGTCTTTATCCTCTAAACGGGTATTTTTTTTAAGCATCTGTTCGTTGGAACCGAGCCTGCATTATGGTGAGAGGTACTGTACACTTGCATTTGCTTAGCCTAGCAGGCTACAGCTTTAAACACTACAGAACAGGTTAGATTTCAGCTTTCTGTCACTACAACAGCAATCAGTTGACTTTGTTATCTACAATATGTAAGTTATAAACTATACTTTTAACAACAGTGCACCATTTAGTCGAACTGAATCTGTACTGGGGTGTTTGGATCTTACTAGCTACGTAGCTATAAGAGTGGAGTTGGCTAGTATTACCTTGGCTAGGAGTGCTCCAAACACCACAGAACAGGTTTAATTTTTGCTTTCTGTCCCTCTAACACAAGCCAGTTGGCTTGACTTCCTTGGATTTCAGTCATAATTGACTAAATTTGTGTCAGTATAACATTGTTTGTCAGAGTCTAACCTGTTCTGTGGTGAGCAGAGCTGGTAGCATGCTAGCTAATCTAATACTAACCAGCTCCTCTCTCCTGGTTAGCAGTGCTGTTTAACATTTCGAAACTGTTAGATTGAAACTTTGACATTTACCAAAGGGTGGATCGTGCACTGCTTTCGTTTATTTGGCATCTGTGTGAGCGAACATGCTTACGTTCTTTTGGATCTGAAATAACACAGGACGCTGCAGCACAATACTGACATAAAAGTAGAACCAATCAGCAAATAGTTATGCCATTACGTCAGCCCAGTGAACAGTTCTGTGGCCCTGAAGCCTCTGATAATCATACAGATGATTCACAGCCTTGGTGTTATGTTAAATTTCCCCAGTTGAAACCTAAGACAACATTGTTGCAAAGGTAGGTTATCATAAAAAAATGCAGCTCTTGAGATTTGGAAATTTCACACTTTCAAATTACGATTTTGATATGAAAACAATTTATCTTTCAGCCCTACCTCAGTGCCAACTGACCACTTAGAAGTACCATTACATATATGTTACACAAGTGACCAGCACTTGTGACAGCAAACAATATATTTTTTTTAACAGGAACACACTAGTCCACAATTAGATTAGCCTCAGTGAGCTAATTAGCTAGCCAAGCAAAGTTAGTAATGCAGTTGTATTGAGAAACAAATTTGATGATGGCATGTTAAAATGAGAATTAAAACAGGCAGACAGTAATTTTTTTAAGGTTGCTTAAATTAAATCACTAGAGTAGGTACTTTGCTTGGGCTTGCAAAACTAAGTGTTTTCTTAGGCCTGTACTGCTTGCTGTTGTTCCCCACGCAAAGAAGTAAAAGTGGCAGTGGTGGCATTCCCATGATTTGAACCCACCTGAATTTTTTTATAATTCCATATAATTCCAGGAGACCTTGGCCAGCTCCTTGAGGTTTGGCAACCCTACTCCAATGATAATTTTCTGTTGTTCCTCATATTACTGAATAAAAAACATTCGGAAATGGACATGCATAAAGGTTTAAGGTTTAAAAGGAGGTTGTGTGTGGACCTGAGGATACCCAAGGCAATCCTTAATGAGGCCTACATGACTGAAGATGATGATTGTCAGTCCGTTCGTATTTGTTAGGTACTTGTGGCACTTTCACATGCGACAGTTACATACTCTATATCAACACGTTGTATCTCTTTGTTATCATGAGCATCTTACCACACCACTCACATCGTCTTGTCTTTAGCTGCCAGGTGACAAAAGCTATTGAACGTACTCAGAGAAACACTATATGCAGCTGGCTGATAAGAATCAGGTCACTTTATTGATGCTTTTCTCTTCCAAACTCAAGTGTGTGATTTGAACGCAGGGAGGGAGGGCGAAAAAAAACTGGATAGAGAGAAATGAGAGGGGGAAAGAAGAAGAAAGGTGGAGTGGAGGAAGGGTTGGGATAGCAAGAGGGTGAGGTGACAGGGTGGAGGACCATGAAGAGAGAGAGAGAGAAAAAGGAGAGAGTGAGAGAGGGGGCGGGTACGAGGGAGCGAGGGGGAAAAATGAGTCAGCTGATACCTCCCAGTTTCCATGGCAACCAGAGGCCTTTCCCACCCACTCTTCTTTCTCTCTTTCTCTCTTTCTGTTTTGCTCCTGCGCCCTGCCCACTCCCTCTCTCGTTTTCTTTTCTGTCTTTTTCCCCCGCAGCACCTAGCCTGAACCTGGCAACCTCTTTAAGCATAGGCTGCCTGTGAGGAGAATTAGTGGAGTTGAATTTTTAATTTTATCCAATTTCTTTGCCCCACTGTATTCTGTTTCTGTTTGTGTGGCCTGTAGAGCTCGCATTTTCGCCTGTTATTGCTGTTTAGCATTGTGCCACGTGAACCGGAAATAGTACAATCCCTTTGTTAGTGCGTGGGACTCGAGCAGCCTCATTAATGAAAGCGCAGAGCTCCAACAACATCATTTAGTGCTGGTTTGTGCATTTTGCCGTGACCCCACAAATAGCCAGCCGCACTGTACCCATAAAACGCTTTCTCTTGAGTGCTGAGATATGAGTACAGTGGTGGCACATCACTCAGGCTGTGTTTTGTAATGTGGAGTTTGGCTGTTAGCATTGACCTAATAAGATTTGGGTGAATTCTCAAAGGCACTTGCATGGCCTGCACTCTGGGTCCTACTAAGTAAAACTTCTCTGCTGCAAGGTATATAGCCCTGCACTAGTGGGAGCTTTTCTTCATACACTTACACATATATACAGTCACTGGTGAACCGTTACTGTTAGAGCTATGCCTTCAGTTTGGGCCTTAAATGTCAAAACATTTTTTACGATGATGCTATTTTTGCTAGCACCCCTATGGGATTCTAGTAGTATGTTGCTACTAAATTTGCTTCACATGAACATTCTGGATTAAACATAGACATTTGAAGCTGTGAAGCTTGAAGTAAATTCCTTGTTTTGTTTGAAACTTGTAACAGACATTTGAGTGAATGTTCCAAACCCAATACATGTTGTCCTGTGTTTTAGCAACAAGAAATGCAGAATAAAACATGAAAAAGTACAAGCTGCAAGCAAGCTAATACTCCTGTGTGTTGAAATGATGTAATGAAAATATGTCTATTAAACTTCAGCACTGTTATTTACCAACACCAGCTATATACCAGCTACCACATTTGACAGAGCTTACTGGTTTGGATGGAGTCTTATGATGTCAATTCGGTGCACAGCAGTGTTAGCGTGCAGGTAGCAGCAGTCACGTTTTGGCTGTTTAACAACCTTGTAATTCAGAGGATCCGGCATTCAGAGGAAAAAATGTTTGTATATGTATGGGCTTTGGAAGGTTTTAGTTTACCGCAGGGCGTGATAGAAGCGATTTCGAAAAAATGCCAATGATTTTTCTCTTAAAGAAAACCAGCTTAGAGTTCCTAATATGGCCATGATGCCGAGTATTGGGCATTTCAGAAATGTAAGCCTTTTGTTTCCCACCAATACTTGATAATTAAAGAGTATTATTGCAATACTTGCAGTGTTTAAATACAACAAACATGATGGTTAAATTAAGTGAGAGATAAAATAAACTAATTTTTTTTTATTTAACTGAAATAATTAGGTCTAGAAGGCCCTGTGGGTTCCTCACTGATACATATATGCTATATACGCTGAGAACTGGCCTGTGCTTACTATCTCTGTTTGTGTAGCTGATGTGAGTTTGTGCTCACTGTGTGTGTGTGTGTATGTATGTGTGTCGGGGCTCGGCTCAGCTCGGCTGGGCTGAGCTGGACCTGTGCCAGGATCAGGCCTGCTCCTCTACTGCATTGAGGCCCCATCAGGCCAGTCTTTGTTTCTGGGCTGGAGGAGCTGCTGCACAGCCCAGCGCTCCGCTCTCTACACTCCAGCCATTTAAACATATACTGATCACCTCCTCTCTCTGCTGTCCTCTGCCTCTGTCTCTTCTCCTCATCTCCTGTCTCCTTTCTGTGCTTCTCATCATCTTCTCCTTCTTACTGCTCTTTTTATTCTTTGCCTCATCTTCCAACCCTTTGTCTCCTGCTTTCTTTTCTTTTTTTCGTCTTGCATTTCCACATTGCTCTGTCTGTTCTGTCTCTTTTTCTTTCCCCTGTTTCTTCTCTGACCTCCCTCTAATTCTGTCTCCTTCTTCCTGCCATTGTCATTGTCTCTTCATTCCTGCTCTTTTCTCTCTTCCAACTCTTCAGTTTCAATTTGTCATCTGCTTTCTGTTCCGTTCCTCTTGAATTTCTTCATTCCTCTATTTTTTCTGGTTCTCTTTCTCTGTGTCCTCGCAGTGACCTGCTGTTTTTGTTTTTCCCTTTCGTTTCCTCGTCTTTTTCTTTTCTCCTCTCCCCCCCCCTATTTTTACATTGTTTTATCTTTTGTCTTCAGAAGGAGGAACCTGTAGATGACTGCACCGAGCCGACGGACCTCAAGCTGAAGTCCTCTCCACCTCCCCTCTGCGTCATCGACACACACCCGGCCGACGCAGACCAGACGGAGCCTGTGGACCTGTCGCTTAACAAGCCTCGTCCTTCTCTTCCCGTCTCCACCCCCACTGCCATGCCGGCCAACCCACCGCCAGCGCCCGCCAGCATCACCACAGGAACAGCCATCCCAGCAGTGCTGTCACCGGGCTCCATCTTGGCCTCCACGCAGGGTGTGGGCGGTCAGCAGATTCTGCATGTTATCCACACCATCCCCTCCGTGAACATGCCCAGCAAAGTGGGCCAGCTGCAGACGATCCCTCTGGTAGTGCAGTCACTGCCTGTAGTCTACACCACCATGCCCACTGACGGCATGGCCGCTGCCGCCATCACTGTACCCCTCATAGGAAGCGATGGACGTTCTGAAGGATCAGGTATGACTGATCTGGCTTGATCTGCCTCCCCCACTCACTCTCACTGTTTTATTTAGTATAGTACACACTGCTTTGGTGTCAGGTAGCTGACAACACTCTTGCCCTTTGTAGAGCACTGTGTCAGTTCTGGTATTATAGCAGGGCTGAAGTCTCTTTAGGAGAACTGAAGTTAATTGAATTTATTTTAGCTGCAATAAAGATCAGTTCTGATAGAAAGATGTCTAAGGTGCTATTTAGTCTACAGGTTTCACACTTTTATATTTCATTACAGATGTCCTGATCTGGTCAGAAGGACTGGGGTCAGAGCCCATCAATGTCATCAACCAATTTAATGGATCAGTATCAGCTATATTAAACCCCATGAAATTTCAAACCTTTTGAACATTTCAAACCTATTTTACCCTACTTCATTCTACTTATGTCACTGTTGTAAAGGTGACATATGTTATCCACAGCTTGTGGCAATGATGCACGTTTTCAGAAGTTAGCAAGCAGTCTAAATGTGTGCAATGTGAAATTTTATCATATTATACTTTATTATTATAAAGTGAAACCTGAAAACCAACTAAATCAACTAGTACTATTGTTATACAAGTGTTTCTGTGCTTTAGCTGCACGCTTTTTGTTTAAACATAGTTAAATTAGCTATACGTTAAATGTAATTGCGCGGCTGTTACGCTATTAGCGTAAGTGGGACAGCACATTAATAACCAAGAAAAAGGATTACTTTGCGTTTTCAAATACACAGTAGTTAATAGTTAATACAAAATAAGTTGTTTATGACAATTTCAAAATGATAGTAAAAATCCAAAATGTACGTGCACATACTAAAATTAATGTAATTTTACTCTAAATAAAAAAAAAAAAAATGTGGCTGAATGCAGTCAGATATTCAGATATTCTAGTGTAAAGCCATCCCAGAGGAGTGGAGGGACAAACTCCCTGTTAATACCCATGATTTCATCAGAAACTTTGAATGAGCAACCACAAACCTTTGGATGTATAGTCTAGATGTACATACATGAACAAAGTAATTATGAGGCTGTCTTATGTTTCCTGTTTCTGACTCTGGTGACACTATTTTGAGGGTTTTTGACTGACAGCACTGTCTCTTTTCTCCACCCACCACTCCCTCTTTTGCACTGTCACACACCCCCTCTCGCCCTTTTGGAGCTTTGAGCACATTCTTATCATGTTATCAGCACACATGCACATGTTCATGTACAAACATAGGAAAACATACATTGGAAAGACAAAACAAAAGGCAGAAGCTTTTAATAACAGCAAGATGGTTTAGCGAAAACCTATATACCCGTACCAGATGGTACCTTTTCTCACTTTTGCATCGTTTCAGCTTGGTTACATTGAGTAAAAAATCTTTAAGCTGACATCTGTGGTTAATGTCACATGACCTACTTTAAGTTCAGGGATGGTCTTAAAGGAGGCGCTCAACCTCACATACTAATGTTGCTGGAAAATAGTGTAAGCTAGTAGCCAAGTTATGTCAAGATGTTATTTTCATGTTCCCAATTATTGGCTATTTGCTTTCATTCATTATTAGCAATATTAACATCATAGACTGAACCTTTCTTTTATGCTTTAGGTTTGTTGATAAAGTTTTATCAGGCTGAGAGGCTGAGCTCCCATCTGACTATATAAATGTATTCATATGGATATGAAAGGCAAAGATGGTAGATGTACTGGGGATGGCAGTCTAAAAATTTTGTTGTGTTAAATATAAAGATATAGTTTAGATTTCTTCAGAGTCTTAGAGTAGGAGTCAGTGGGTGCATTTTTTGACTCCCCCTTTCTTCGTCTGAAATGGTTCGCTCTGCCTCAGGACTTTTTCTTCTCATTGCCCTTTTGACTTCACAGCTTTCCACTTCACTCCGAAAGAGGCCAAGAAGGAAACCGATCCAAATGATGAAAAATAAGTGAATGCTGAAAAGAATGAAGGGAAATGAAAATACAAACACTGAATGAAAAATGTGGAGGGACTTTAATGGCACAACCTAACTCAAAGCTGATCTTTGGAACAGGGGGAAATATTCTGCATTTGTATTTATAATGTATTGTTAAAAAGGCAGGGAGGAGTTGGGTGTTACAGTTTCACTTGGCCTGCCCCAAGCTTTGCGTACGATTCATTAGATCTGAGTGAAATGTCATGGGATGAATATGAAGACTAGCATGACCAATTATGATTCTTGGGTGGAGTTCTTCTTTAAAGTGGCTTGTAAAGAGAATTAGTTCCACTTGTATTCTGTGTGGAAAATATAGAAGTGGAGCAGAGAGAGCTGTGTGTAATACTTTTTTACTGCTTGTAATAGAGATATATCACTGCTGTCAGACTTAAACCTAATGTCTTCACAATGGTAACATTTCAGCGTTCTACAGTCTTAACTTTCAGTATAAGAAAATTTATTGCAGCCAATTTTGGACCATTTTGTTGTTCCATTTGTCATGAAGTTTTTACACTATGTAAAAGAAAAAAAAGAAGCTGGCATTTTCAATTTATGTCAAAAATAAATACAAACAACAAAAATTGGAGATACAAGGTTTGTTTTGTTTCATATGTTATGAAATGATATTTTGTGGTCTTTATGGTATATCGATTCAGTACATATGAATGGCTGAAAAAGTTTTCATTTTCAGTTTATTAGCACATTTAACATAAGACAAGAAATATATATATATATATATATATATATATATATATATATATATATATATATAGAGAGAGAGAGAGAGAGAGAGAGAGAGAGAGAGAGAGAAGAGAAGATAAACTTTGAACAGTGTGGAGCTTCCTCTGTTCTTTTTTTTGCCCACTCTAGGGGGTTAAAGGTTGCCCCTAAAGAGAGATCAGCCCACATCCTGACCAGCCACGCCTCTTTTTAATTGGAAGCTTGAGGTTAATTTAACAGTTTCTCCATCTCTTCATCTGTCCTGTGGACGTGCTGGAGCAACAGTATGCATAACAGAGCCACACCTAGTTTTAACAAGGAATTCTCACCAGTTGGGCTGAATGGGAGAAAAAAAGGGATCGTGTTGTGTTTTGGAATTGATATTGTTTGACTTGAATGAGCAGAGAGTAGCGTTCCATCTCTCTGTGTTTAGTTTAAGGGGTCAGTTAAAGCTCTGTCTCTCCACACCCAACCCAGAGCCATGCACACCTACATTTTAATGAGCGTTTTCTCAGGCAGTGCCGGTCATGTGAGCAGACTGGCACAGAATTGCTTAGACCCATGTGGTGGGGTTAGCTGAGGTAAAATAGCTAAAATTCTCATCTTTTTTCTCCTATCTCTCTTTTGTGTATTCAGTGGGAAATAAGCCTGTCTCAGCCTCTTCTGTAGATGTCCAGAGTGACAGTGATGTAGAGTGGCACAGTGTTAGGATGTGGGGTCATACATGTTCTGGATGTGGTCTATGTAAATCATCATTGGTGGACAAAAACCTTTTTTCTCCAAAATAATAACTTTACAGGATAAATAAAAAAAAAACAAAACATTTGTATCGTTAATAAGTAATAGAAGTTAATATGAAGACATATTAAAAATGCAAGGTTTTGTTCCAATAATGATGGTATGTTACTACTAGAACATAATGATTCAGTATGACACAGTGGCAAAAATAAGGAGTGGCTGAAAAAGCACTTACAGTTGACCAGGGCAGATCTAGCAGGGCAGGATTTTCATGAACTGGCAAAGTTTGTATCTTCAGTACCACCTATTCTACTACCAATGTTTACCAATGTGTAGGTGATTGCATGTCTGTGCTTGATTTTACATACCGATTAGCAATAGGTGTGACTAAAACGTCTTAATAATCTATATATATATAGTATGTGTATTTGTAAGTACCTTTGATTTCTCAAAAAGTGCAGGTCATGTTCTCATAATTTTTTTCTTCTCTCTCTCTCTCTCTCTCTCTCTCTCTCTCTCTCTCTCTCTCTCTGTCTCTGTCTCTGTCTCCGTCTCCGTCTTGTATTTTCAGTGCGAATAAAGCCTGGCTCGACCTCTCCAGTAGAGTACCAGAGTGACAGTGATGCAGAGAGTGGCACTGAGTCTGGATCAGCCACCTTCAGAACGCAGAGCATGGACAACAGGTGTGTGTGTCATTTCATACAGGACCATCACTCTGAGTCTGTGTATGTGTGTTTTATGTGTCTGTATATAGAGTCCCTTTCGAATGGCAGTCCTGCATCACTGCTGTGGACACTTACATAACCCCCCAGCATGCTGGAGCAGCACCACTGCTGTGCTCTTCTGGGGTTTCTACGAGCTGGGTGCATGTACTTTCTGTGTGTGTGTTGCTGGGCAGGGTTCTCTCTCCAAACTGGGTGTAAACAAGGTTACGTAACACAGTTTGCCGTCACACCTCCTTATAAATGCTTTGAAAGAGGGAGTAATGGGGGAAAGAGAAACGGACAGAGAAAAGTGGGGGTGGAGGACAAAAAGACAGGATGGAGCACTGAAAATTACTTTTGCCAGCATGCTGAAGTGTGTGGAGAGAAAGAAAGAGAGAGAGAGAGAGAGGCAGAGAGAGACAGAGAGTCTTTCTGTTAGAGAGAGATAGAGATGGAAAGAGACAGAGAGTGAGTTGGGGAAAAGGGAGTGAACTAGCTGGCAGGCAGGGAGGGGAGAGGCAAGGCCAGGAGGAGAGAGAGGGTTAGAGAGAGGAAGGAAAGGAGGAGAGAAGGAGACAAGCTGAAAAAATGAGGGGGATGGGTAGTTAGGGTGGGAATAGAGAGAAAGAGAGAGAGGGAGAGATCAGCACTGGACTGGAAGTGCTCCAGCTGTATGGAATTTAACCATTCACACTCATTAGCCCCCTCTGGTGGTGCTCTATGGGTCCACAAGCATATGGATAATTACAGCATTAGTTGACTTTTATAACAGTGTACTGTGAAATGAACTACATTCAACCTTGTGCATAGCAGTTATACAGTGCTCCTGCAAATCCTTAAAAAGTCTTACTAATATAGATTTTATTAATCTGAAATGTCTGATAATGATTTATTATTTACTCTCAGAGGTCTTAACTTCTAATATAATGCATAAAAACCAGGGTTTAAAACAATCATCATGTGTATTAAACTAATTCAGAATAGTCCACAACCAAAAACATACAGCTAACAGTGGTCCTGTTGTCAGCACAGCCAATCACTGATGAAGTCAAATGCTGAAAAGGAAAAGAGAGCAGTTATAGATGTGCTACATAGGGACATTGGTTCTACGATGGTTATACGTTATGCATATATCTCAAAGCATAAACACTGACTTCATTAACTATACCTGCCTGTCTGCATTCACTGTTAACTTTATCAGCTCCACTTACTATATGGGTGCACTTTGTAGATCTACAATTACAGACTGTAGTCCATCTGTTTCTCTGCATACTTTGTTAGCCCCCTTTCACCCTGTTGTTCAGTGGTCAGGACCCCCACAGAGCTGGTATTATTTGGGTGGTGGATCATTCTCAGCCTGGCAATAACACTGATGTGGTGGTGGTGTGTTAGTGTGTGTTGTGCTGGCGTTGTGGATCACACAAACTCACTCACTGTCCACTCTGTTAGACACACCCCCTTTGTTGGTCCATCCTGTAGATTTCAGAAACAGTAGCTCATCTATTGCTGCACAGTTTGTGTTGGTCATCCTCTAGTCCTTCATCAGTGGTCACAAGATGCTGCCCACAGGACGATATGTCTGGTTGGTGGACTATTCTCAGTCTAGCATTTACACTAATGAGTTTAAAAACTCCAGCAGCACTGCTGTGTCTGATCCACTCGTACCAGTACAACACACACTAACATGCAACTGCCTCCTCTGTGGTGGTCCTAACCAATGAAGAATAGGATTAAAGGTAGTTAACAAAGTATGCAGAGAAACAGATGGACTACAATCTGGAATTGTAAACGTGGTATACATGGTAATTCCAGTCTGCACTAGAGCTAAAGCAGCCAGTTTAAGGCATAATTTTTCAATCTAATGTAAAAAGAATGTGCATTCTTTATTTTTAATCTCATAAAGTCAGTTACTGTGGTAGCCAATAAAAAAGACTTTAAGGAATTAATTGGCAATCAGCATTTAAATGGTCATTAGAGTTCTGATTTAAACATTTGAGTTGGTATATGAATATATTTATGAATTTATAAAGCATTGAATATATGTAGAGAAATGCACTATGTTGACTAACTTTACCATTCAAGCTTGTTTTGTACCTTATAGATAAGTTAAGATCTTGCATGCTTACAGCAGTAGCTGTGCTGTGTAATCACCTGTGTCTTTAAATGCCCAAATAAAGCAGTTGACTGATGGCACAGAAGAGAGCAGGCTCAGAGAATTTGTGCTGGAGTGGACAGAAATTCATTTATTCCAAGCAGTGCCCATTACATGATTGGATCAATTGTCTGTGTGAGGTAATACAGAGTGCTGCAGATGATGCAGACAGACGTGGAGAAAGCGTCTGGGAGTTTGAACTGCAACATTTGAACTGCTACAGGACTTTCTTTATGAAGACGTGGCATAAAGAAAGTCCCGTAGATCCTCAGTAATGATTAGAATTATCTGTGCTGCTTTATTGTGTGATGCCTTATGATGACAGATGAACGCTTTAGTTCAGGGCTGGCCTAAGTGGGCCCTGTGGGCCAAGAATGACATGCAAGCATGCTTGATTTGGCCTGCCAGAAAGTTGCCTAACCCCCTAACTACTCCCTCAGGTCTCAGAGAGAACACGTATTTTTATACAACTTATTTCTTAGCTTCTTATTTTTCTTTAGTTTTTTTTTTTTTATTTTACTTTCAACAACAAAACAAAGTGTAATTTTAGAAAATAAAATCTATGGCTGCCATCAGATACAACATGCATGTGCAAAAGTTTGGATGCCCACAGTCAAATTATGTTTTGCTGAATTTCCTTTATTGTTCTTTTCAGTTTAAGCACAGACGTCGACATCCAGGCAGACCCCGACTCCCCTGACATGAAGAGAAGGCGTGTGCACATGTGTGATTATGACGGCTGCAACAAAGTGTACACGAAGAGCTCCCATCTAAAAGCGCATCGGAGGATACACACAGGTTTGCATTCCCTAAATTCCTTTAAAAAACTTTAAAGTCAACATGAATCATAAAGCATTCTCCTACCATATTGTGATGTATTGCCAAGTGAATCAGGGAGGGTCTCTGCTAGCTGAGCTGCAACGATTAGTGATGCGTTGAGCTATCGTTGACCTATCCATAATGCTCTTTACTGTTCATATATGATACACAGTCATAACGAATAGAGTGATTTTCACATTTTGTTGCATCATAAAAGAAGAAATCACTTATTCCACAGACAGGACATTGAATGATGGCATTGCTGTGACACAACCAGTAATAGTCAATAGATCAATCAATTGTAGAAGTAATCCTTAGTTGCAACCCTACTGATGACATTTCCATTTGTTCATTATTAGCAGTTAGCATTGTTTGACTGAACCATCCCTATGAGTTGATCCTGTGTGGGCCGTGCCAAATTTATAAAACATTTGAATGTACAGGCTCTCACTGTTTCTCTTCCTGGTGGTCTTGTCTTCTACAGGAGAGAAGCCCTACCAGTGCACATGGGAGGGTTGCACTTGGCGCTTCGCTCGCTCCGACGAGCTCACACGGCACTTCCGCAAGCACACGGGCATCAAGCCCTTCCGCTGCACCGACTGTGACCGCAGCTTCTCTCGCTCAGACCACCTGGCCCTTCACCGGCGGCGCCACGTAATGATGTGAGCCCAGGCTCTGCCTCCTTCTCCCCTTTTAGCCCCACCTCCCCGCCCTCCCGCTCCTCAGGAGATCTGCCACCCCTGAGAGGGACTGAACTGTGAAGCTATCCCTCCTTTCCTCAGATCCGGATAATGAACGTAATAGTCAAAGACGGAGTTGAGATGGCCTTAAAGGCTTTGGGGCTGCTCTCCCTCATCAGTACATGCCTGCAGTTGTCTGCTTTCAAGAAGCCACAGCCCACCCCGTCCACCCCTCGCTAATTGCCCGAATTTCTCCTTCTTGACGCTTGCTTCAACGCCCATCGCTCAAGACGAGACTACAGGGAAATGCACTGCTGTTGACTGAGAGCATATGAAGGGGGAAATGCCTTTCCTTGACCCATCCTCGCTGAGCAGGACAAGAGAATGGAAAGGGCACGAGAAGAGAAGGCTGGAGTTTTTCTGACTGGTTTGATCATTTTGCGGAGGCAGAGATGAGTCTTGAAGCTGTCTTCTGGTCATTTGATTTGTACCTTTTACCTGAACTTTTTAGTCGTCCTTTGCATTGGTCGTTGGTATGTATGAGTTAGCCTCTGTGTGTAGTTGTGTATGTATGTGGCTGAAAGTTTGTGTAGAGGGTTTTTTTTTTTTCTAAAGTCTAAAGACCGTTCAAAGCATGTCCTGCCCTGTTTGCTGTCATTAAATGAACAAATGTGTAGGGGGTGTTTGCTGTTCTGTCTTTATCAACCACCCACCCCAAACCGCCTCAGAGGTAGAGACAGGGAGCTAACAACAAGACTGTGAATCTTTTTTATAGAGTTTCCGTTTTCTTCATAGTATCAATTGCAACTGTAGCCTGGCTAATAAGCCATACTGTTCTGCGGTAGCAGCATGCTACATAGACCAAACAGTCTGGGGGCTCGCTCTGAAGTTATTTAGTACAAGGCGCAGTTAAAGAAGGGCCTGTGACTTTCTGCTGAACGCATGACATAGTTTTTAAATCTTTGTTTTTCAAATTGACTAATTCTGTTGGTCATTCTGTGCTATGTTTGTTTTCTGAAAGATCAAGGCCTCATCCCATGCAAATAAGCAAAATATGTACAGTGAAAAGAAAATTAAGTTCCTGAACGTATGCTCTCAGTGTGTTAACTGTTGAGTTTTCACCACTGAGAATCTCCCACAAAAATATTTGGCATGATAACAGTATTCAACACCTTTTTTTTAATGTTTCATTATTTTTCCTGAAAGATTTGGTATCTAATATAATTAACATTATTTGATGGATGTACTTTGTCTAATCTTGTTTTATGAGGCTGTGAAAAATGTTTCAGTTACAAAGGTGATGCTCACAGGGAACGAGGGAGCTCAATACGTCTGTGTGCTTGCGTGCGTGCGTGTGTGTTTGTGTGTGTTTTTAAAGAAGACATAATCAGAGTTTTAATAGTAAAGGTGTGTAGGCACATATTGTTACTTCTAGCCCGTCAGAGCCTTAATTGAAGTAAGTGTGCAACTTGGCTTTGCACATTTGGTTTTCGGAGTTCCTCAGGGTTCTAGGTTGGGACCCCTAGTAAAGTGAGGCACCCTTAAAAACCACATTTGCACCTAGATCGAGAGTAATCATGTCTTAAATTAAACAGTTTTAGCTCCTGCCCTGGGTTCACTTGATTATGCAAAACTACTCAGACCTTACCCCGATCACTGTCCATGCTGTTCTGATGGGGGGTCGTTTAAAACGTTGAGCACAGTCCATGCCGATCAGTTGAGAGAGGGTGTTTTTCGACCTTGACTGTATCCCCTCGTGCTAGCACTCATAGCCATGGTCATAATTTCAACTGCTAGCAGTTTATGAAGAGTGTGTTATGCCTTTTTCAGAAGCTATAAAACAACGCTTGTTCGATTCCAGCCTTCAAGAGTTGACTGCATGTCTTCAAAAAGTGGCACGATCTTTGGTCCAGAGAGCAATGCAATCTTCAGACTTTCTATCATTCTCTTGCTTCAACTCTAAAATGTTACTAAGCACATCTTTGTAGAAAAGTATATGCATTTGATTGCGATCCTTTCTTTTTTAAAAACTGTTCATAGGCATACAGACAATTATGAATAATTAAAGAATAAATGTACATACTGTATATAATCAAAGTTCTGAATAAACGTAACGGGTGGATTTCTATTTTTAACACTGACTAGACAATGTGAAATATTATTTCTTTTCCCTTTGTTGGTTCTATGATGTGTTCTCTTTTTTTTTTTTAAAGAAAAAAAATCCTTTCTTAAAGAATCTCCTAAGTTTCCTGATGTGTTGTACTCCTGTGTTGCATGGAGAGTCTGATTTTCTTTGTGAAGTTGGTGAGCATGTCGGTGTGTTGGTGCCCTGACAAACGTGGCCTGTAAGCACTGATAATCCATGACCTCCTCTATGACATAACTTGGCGTTGCGTGTGCGAGTAAAGCCCTTCCTTGCACGTACCTGACTTCAAACATACGTTCTCTGGATGCACACAGTAAAAAGATACACATTATGAATGATTAATCGCCCTCAATTCAGAAAAGAGAAACCTTTGAACGAATAAAGTGAAGTGCATTGTCCCACTTCAGTGCCACAGAAATGCCCTCAATAACCTCAAGTTGGAAGCCTGAGTGGTTGAATTTCAGTCTAAATTGGAGGTAATTTATGCCACAAATTTCCATTGGCCAATATTTGATGTGTAGAATTTACATCCCACGACTGAATTTGCTGGCATCCACATCTTTCCTAGCATGTTTACCCGTTTTCACTTTTGACTGATTAGTTAAGCAAAAGGTTAAAAAAAGATTCTATATATACATATATATGGGGGTTTGTGTGAGTGTATGTGTGCAAGTGTGTTTATCATAAATCAAACTCCTCTTTAAAAAACAAAAAAACAAAAAAAGTCAAAATGATAGGTATTTTATATTGAATGCAGTAACTTATGGGCCAGTACTATATTACTCAGTGCAATGCAGTTATCATAATAATACAAGTAATTAATGTTATTTCTTTTGTATTTGTACAGAACAAAATGTGTAAAGATCAGTGAGGCGAACACAAGCTTTTTGATACTGTGAGAAATGGTGTTAAAAGTCAGTTTCCCCTGTACAGTTGTGATTACCCACTCCTTTTATAGAATAAAATGTTTTTGGTGCATATGGTGGTGTCATTTCATTTGAATTTCATGTTTTGATCCAGGGTTACTGGCATGCTTAGTAATAAGGAATCTCTATCAGTGCTCTTATGCCTCAAATATGAGCAAAAACTAAAGTTTGAGAGAAAAAAATGTAAAGTATACTGACTGTAAATACAATTTGTGAAAAACTGTTATAATAATTGGCAGTTAATTTATTTATTTTCTGACCTCTATGCTGTTGGATGACTAGGAATGAGGTGTTTGTACCCCATAAATAAAAGGTATGAGATCCTAAAGATCTATTTATTAAAGCTTAAAAAGGTAAAACATAAATAAGCTAAGTGTGTAAAATGACTGTACATGATTTTACATGTGACCGGAAAAGATGAACCAGATGACTCTATGGGGCAGAGCTGGGCTGGTTGGCACTCTGTGCTGAATAAAGCAACACATTTAAATAATCTGAGCTTTTAATTTAAACCAGACCATAAACATTAAATAGTAACCACATAATGTTTTTGAAACCAATTAAATGCTAGCAATGTTTCATTTGTTGTATTACTGGCTTGTATTTGCCCACCAGTAGTTAACAAAGTACACAATTCCTGCCGACGAGTTAAATGTAGAGATACCCTACACAAAAACATTACTCGAGTTAAAGTAGATGATTTCTGTTAATGTTTCATATAAAAACAGACACTTATTTTAGCGTCCGACAACAGGACCACCACAGAGCAGGTATAAGTTGGGTTGTAAATATAATAGAATGGAGCTTTTTAATGTTATTTATGCCCCATCCCCAAATATATAAGTACTAGTTCAAATTATCTGTAGTTTATTCTCATCTACAGTGTTCTGTAATAGCAGGGCGCGACCTGGGGGAGGCGCTGATGCTGCTCTGTTGCAGTGCTACCCCTGCAGAGCTCGTCTAATCATATCAGACCTCGTAAGTTGTAAGCCAATCATATCAGACCGTCTCTGGATTTACAGGCACTGCAAAGTAACGTGTGTCTGTGACTACTGAAGGTGCAGACAGGCTTTTGGCTAAAACCTCACTAAAATAAACATTAGACGTTAATTTAAAATCTGTAATATACAGAGTGAAACAGTAAATAGGTACAAGAGTGAATATGCCCACCCACAATATGGATTTTTGGTAAATTATGGTCAGTATAGCTGGATTTTTACTCAGTTAGCCAACTTTGGATTTACCTAAGGCGAAGAAAAGCGGTTGGGCTAACAGTAACATTAGCCAGCTGACAGACCAGCTAGTTTAACCTCACTTTATAGTGAGAGTGACTGTGAACAAGCGACAGAGAGAAATGACCTTATTGACAGCTCTCTAAATCTCTTTGTGTTATATTTCTCTTCAGTATTTGGAAACAGTGACACCAGTATTAGCCATATATTGTTTACAGTAAGTTAATGTCGGTGAAAAGGTCATATGTTGATTATAACGCAGTTTTATTGACCTGAAACCCTCAACCTATTGATGGATATTAAGAGGCAGCAGCTCTATCGAAGGAGCCAGTTGGAAGAGGAAATTTTTACCAGCTAAAACAAACAAAACCTGAATTGATCATCTTTTCCTTGAGCTCTTGTAAATCTGAGTTTAATAAATTAATGTTTTACTAAATACAGGAAGAGAGGGAGAGACAGAAGCTGAAGGAGACTGACAGGACTGAAGGAGCAGGTCTGATAGAGGTTAGTAGCTAAACAAGAAAAAAGCGAGGGAGAGCTGTTTAGGCTTTCAGTCACTGGATTTAATTTAACTTCACTGAGAACATTTAATATTTGTCACGCTGACCATGAAATTCTGTCACTTAGCTGATTAAACATGCCCACAGAATAAAATCACACTCTTTCTAATGGCACCAACTGAGACTGGTGGTTTTGGACAGTAAATATGGCTATATTGACATCGACATTGTGACCCCTGGTTCCTGTCACCACTGAAGAGAAATCAGAGTTGTTTCTCCACAATGATCTATAATCTGTGTAATTAAATAATATATTTAGGACCTTGCAGCATATCTAAGAGAGAGGAGAGAGCATTGCTTGACTTCAGTACCTTTGCTTGATCTGTGCCTGCTGTAAGTGGATGCATATAGTGTTTAAGTCCTATTATTTCTGTGCTTAATACAAACTTTAAAGAGACAGATCTACTTGTGCCAATTTGACCAAATAGCCATTTGTTGACTGTAGTACAGGCTTAGCCTCCCAATACATTAACTTTGTGACGCCCCTGCATATGTATATATATATATATATATATATATATATATATATATGTATACATACATACATACATACATACATCATCTAAACCGCTTATCCTTCTGGGTTGCGGTGGGGTGCTGGAGCCTATCCCAGCCGTCATTGGGCGGAAGGCAGGATACACCCTGGACAGGTCGCCAGTCTATCGCAGGGTATATATATATATATATATATATATATATATATATATATATATATATATATATAAACATATTAATTATATATGTTTCTAATAGTAACCCTACACTTGGGCAGGCTGACACATGTGCCAACCACCCCCACAATCTGTGTGCAAAACAGTGCCAACCAACCCCACCTACATCAGGTGGGTATTCATGTTAGCTAGCATTAATTATCATTGGTTTTCAAATCATATATAAAATTATAGCTGTTTTCTTTTCTACTGACTGAAATTAATATATTTTCAGTATCACAATTAAAACATTTCTTTTGTTGACATTTGTTTGTTGTTTGTTGTTTTTAAATTAAACATCTTGACATACCTTCTGGTGTCCAACTAAAAGTATTACAAAATTCCTCTCATTGATTATGGACCATATTAAGATGACATCTTGTCATATCTTTGACATTTGTGTCAGTATTTCTGGTTGCGTACACAAGATCATATTAACATCTGTCATATTTCAATATGTTTTAATCAGGTCAAAATATTTATAAAATAGCCAAACAATGTTTTAATCAGGTCAAAATATTTATAAAATAGCCAAACACCTAATATTTATCATAATATTGTTATATATTCATGAGGTGCTGTTAGAATTTACTTTACACTAATATGATAGAACATGAAAGACTGATTCACACTTAAATGAAGGTGAGTTGTTTCCGCCTCCTGCTTTCCACTGTAGTGACCACAAGAGGGAGCATTATGTTCATAGTCATCTGTTAAAATCTTTAGCTTCAGGTCTCTTTAAGGCTTTTGCACTCAATTTTCTTTCATGCTGTGTGTGAATATAGACAGGTCTTAAAGGGGAATTCCACCAAGTATTCAAAATTTCCACATAATTCAATCATTGTAGTGGAAAGAAAGCCATTCAGAGTGATTTGATGTGAAATGGTTCATTGTAGAGAAATAGCTTTGATTTCTCTTCGGTGGTGGTGATGGGAACCAGAGATCACAATGTCTACAACACAAATATAGCCATTTTATCTACTATACAAAACCACCAGTGAATCTGCACAAGTCTTCTAAGTTTTTATTTGTAACGTTGATGATGGTAAAAGTGGTGAATCTGAAAAAAAGAAGTTTTATCTGAGTACTATTTTGCCCTACAAGGCCCTGCATATACCCCTCCGCCATGAATGTATTTGATATATGTTGAAATACACCGATCAGGCATAACATTATGACCACCTCCTTGTTTCTACGCTCATTGTCCATTTTATCAGCTCCACTTACTATATAGGTGCACTTTGTACTTTTACAATTACAGACTGTAGTCCATCTGTTTCTCTGCATAATTTGTTAGCCCCTTTTTACCCTGGACCCCAGAGCAGGTACTATTTGGGTGGTGGATCATTCTCAGCACTGCAGTAACACTGATGTGGTGGTGATGTGTTAATGTGTGTTGTGCTGGTCTGAGTGGATCAGACACAGCAGTGCTGCTGGAGTTTTTAAACACTGTGTCCACTCACTGTGCACTCTATTAGACACTCCTACCTTGTGAGTCCACCTTGTAGATGTAAAGTCAGAGATGATAGCTCATCTGCTGCTACACAGTTTGTGTTGGTCATCCTCTAGTCTTTCATCAGTGGCCACAGGACGCTGTTGGCTGGATATTTTTGGTTGGTGGACTATTTTCAGTCCAGCAGTGACACTGAGGTGCGTAAAAACTCCAGCAGCACTGCTGTGTCTGATCCACTCAGACCAGCGCAACACACACTAACACACCACCACTGCATCAGTGTTACTGCAGTACTGAGAATGGTCCACCACCCAAATAGTACCTGCTCTGTGAGGGTCCATGGGGGTCCTGACCACTGAAGAACAGGGTAAAAGGGGCTAACAAAGTATACAGAGAAACAGATGGACTACAGTCTGTAATTGTAGAACTACAAAGTGCGCCTATGTAGTAAGTGGAGCTGATAAAATGGACAATGAGCGTAGAAACAAGGAGATGGTCATAATGTTATGCCTGATCGGTGTATGTTTAAAAATATTTTATTCTCAAAACAATTATCTTTCTATGAAGGAGCTTTTAGACGTATTAAATTCTTCAGATGTTCCCATCACCACCACTTTGAACAATTTTGTCGCAGCAAGTTTCTCTAGAACTTACATCAAACCACTCTGAATGACTTTGCTTACATCTTCACAACTTAATTACGGAGAAAATTGGTGGAATTCTCCTTTAACTTATGCGTCTTCTCTATGGTTATTAAAAGCTATCTTGAATCTGTGACCAAGTCTCAACATATTGCAACATGTGTGGTATTTTAACTGTAAACCATAGATTATGTTCCGAACTGAAATTGTAAAGTTCTAAATAATAAAAAAGACAGTAAATGTGTTGGACTAAATGCACGGCTCTGAGGCTGTAAAAAACAGCACTTTGCCATAGTTAGTTTCTAAAGGTTGATTGCCCCAAGAACCCAACAAAAAGAAAGGTCAAAACATGGTCTTTATAGTATTTACTGCTCTGGCTGTGGGAGAATGATTAACACGTATTATGGCTCATTAGGAACACAAGAAGAAGATCTGAAGAGGAAGAGGAAAATATTATGCAGTTATAAACAACTTCAAGAGTTCCTTGGCAAATGCGTCATTTTTAAAACATCTGTGCGTTTTAAAATGACCAGAAAGAAAAATGAATTGATCACATTACCTTTAACCTGAATATGTATTATATTCTATATACAGTAACAAAACATTATTTGGACATTTATGCCATGCTTAAAGATGTATTATAAGGTAAATTCCACTGATTCCCAGCATTTTTTTGTATATTCAAATTGTCTAGATGTAAACAAAGTCATTCAGAGTGGTTTGGTGAGAAATGCTCAATTCTAGAGAAACTTACACAGTCAGGATTGTTCACAGTGGTGGTGATAGGAACCAGACGTCTGAAGTGCTTAATGCCTCTGAAAGCTGCCTCACAGAAAGTGATGAAAGTGATGAAGCCATTAGGAATACGCTGCCTGATATCTCATTCATTGTTTTTATAAGAGTTTTGAGATTAAACTTTGGCCTAAAACTTATTTTTTAAAATCCAATCATGATGGAGAGGTATATGCGGGGTATTACAAGGCAAAATAGTCCCAAGAGAAAACATATTTTTTCAAATTTACCACTATTTTACTACATACATAAATTTGGATAGTAAATAAAACATCTGCTGTATTTGTGTTGTAGATGCTGTAACTCCGGGTTCCTATCACCACCACTGTAAAGAAATCTGAGTCTGTAAGTTCCTCTACAATGAAGCATTTCACATTAAATAGCCAAACTGAACGACTTTGTTTAAACCTGACTGATTTATGCACATAATTCTGAACAGCCCCGATAATAGTTCATAGGTTTTGAAAAGAAAATGTCAAACCAAGTAGCTTTAAAATTAACAGAACATTCCAAGACTATTTTCTTTTTCTTTCAAAAATGTTCACAACTGACATCCATTGTGGAAAAAACACCCCCAGATTTTGACATTCCCACGCAGCCATCGCAGCCTGGCTGTAATTCTTCTCCAGGCTTCTACCATCAGTTTGCTGTTGCGCTAAAAGTGTTTTCCTCTGGAACTAATATTATTTTGTTAAACGCTTTATGAAGTAACCTAAATAACATTAAAGTTGACCAATGATTAAATAATAAAAGTGTCCAAATACTTTTGGGGCCACTGTATATACATTTCCAAAGACCCTTTTGTCAAGGTTCATCCAGTACGTCTATGTTCATTTTGGTACACATATATTTTTTTTCTTTCTTAAAAAAATCTCTTTGCAGCGAAGCTCATCTAATGTAGTGTCATGAGGAAGAGGCAGGCAAGTTTTAACTGGATTCTTGTGCTGTGCTAATCGCTTATGAGGCCACAGGAATGAGCAGTGAAGAGTTTATCACCCATCCCTCAGGAGATGGCATACAGAGCTTTAATCTCTTTCCTGACACCATATATACTATGATGTGCATTTGTAAGAGGCAATATTTGTTCACTTGCGAGTTATCACGTAAAAATGAGGGTGTAGTGGTTCGTTCACTCTCCGACAGGCATTATTGTTGCTTGTACACATGCTACAGTATAACGTTATAACAACAAGGGTGGCTCCCTACTTGAGTAATCGCCTTTTATTGTTTAGGGGATCTCGTCAGTAAACGATTTTGGCAGACAGTGTAATTATTATTTTCAGTGTAGGCTAAGCCCTGTCCCACCCAGTTGTATTATTTTCAAACTGCAGTTTTTTTTCTTGCATAAGTAAGGCACTTATTCTCCAGAAACCGGTTGACTGTTTTAATGCTCTCATGTCCAGGAGATTAAGTAAGTCAAGCAGGCTGCTTTTTTATGGCCATACCTGTCTTATGTAATTTAAATGTGTATTAATCAAAATTTCCTCAAACTGTGGCTATGGTCATGTTCAGTGCTTCAATATGAAATTACATGATTCAAAAATAATGAAAAAAGAACTATGAATCTCTATGAGATCAACAAAAGCACAGACTGGAACAAATACATTTTCAAACTGAGGTCAAGTTGATGGTAATAATTAACTTCAGCTGGTTTCCACTTAAAGGCAATCAATCAGTCTTTTAATGCCTCACCGAGTTTGCTAAGAAACTACTGCAAGACAATGCCAGTTCTTTTGAAAATACGATACACATTAGGAAGCCTCAACAAAGGGCTTTATTGTCTTAGTTCCAAGGAAACGTTATCCCTTTGTAGATCTTCTGACATCACTGAACATGGCTAATAAGGAAATGTTTAAATGTAACAGACTAGCACATCCTAGAAAATAGAGGCCATTCATGTTGCGACATTTGATTTGTGTTTTTTATTTTAGGATTTTTCATTCAACCAATACAATACAAAATGATTTTCTGTTGGTCTCACTTCAAGAAACTTGAGCAATACATACCCAATCAAAACCAAACTCCCATTTGTTCATAAAAATAAAATCAAAAGAGAAAAAAACAAAACATATTTACAGGCTAGTTATTTTACATACAGTATGTACAATACCTCATGGTACATCAGAGTTCCCTCCATACAGTTAGTGAAGGAAATGTACACAGGCACACAGAGAACTTTAAGTCGTGAGCAGGAAGTGCTTACAAAGTGCCTTCAGAAAAAACATGTAGACACTAATAGTGGTCCTTGAGGCACACCAATTAAAGGCAGGCAGAGCCAGAAAATGTTTGTTCTTCGTCATTGGCCAAAGTTAACAGTGACAGTCACTGCTTTATTTTTAAATCCAAAAATTGCTGCTTTAAATGTAAAATCTATTTTAGACATTACCAACAACAGTCCAATACATCTTTTCTAATCTAATCCATCGCTTCTTCTTAGTAATTTGGCACAGATATTGTGATAAGGTGACATGGGCTACGTGTGTATGATATACAACTGTGAGGTCACAAGGGCTGTTCTGCCAATAACTGGTGTAAGTATATTTATCATTACTGATCTATGACGTTAGCTAATCAACATTAAGGCAGTGTCAGAATTGTAAGGTTCATCTTTTTTGGCTGACAGCATCAGAGTGAGATGCTGCTGTTCTTGCTATTCTTTTCTTCAAAGATTGTTTTCGTCTGTATAATGATTATCTATACCAGCTTCTAAAGGTAGAATGTGGTGTCTTGCATGTAACTGATTGTAGTTGGCCTTAAATCCTGGATGTAGTTCCTTTAATACAGCACACAGTGAGGCGGACTGCCAAGTTGGTGATCGAAGACAGCGATACTTGTTACTCAAGCTCCCCATAAAAAGCTTTGTTTCCATGGATACGGACCTCAGAGGAAAACAAACATTACTCAATGCTCTATCTTAACTCCTTAGCAAACAAGTTGAGATTCTTATATAAAAGGGCAGGAAAAATCCAATATAAATAGTGTGGGCTAGAATGCACTGCCATCCCGAACAATGGCCTAACCTGGCTTATCATCTTAAGGGGGTGTGTGTGTGGGGGGTGGATTCACTGAAACATGATCAAGAAGTTATGATGAAAACATTCACAAAACCAACCAACGGATGACGGGATCTCTTTTGCAGACCTGACCATTACTGCTGTGAAGTCGTACTGACACATTGCAGACAAAATGGGAAGGATGAGGTCTGCTATAGATTTGAAAACATTCTTCGTATAATACAGAGAGCACTCACGTACAAACATACAGTATATACAGTTGTCTACAGATTCAAATAAAATATGTATCTGTTGCAGGTGACACTCCAAAAGATGTTCAGTCCATGTTCTACAGGCTCGGAGCTGGTCACATGGAATTGGCAGCTCTTTTTTGAAGGTAAAGACGATTTGATCTTGGTGAAGATGGTGAAATATACTTAATAATAAAAATAATATTACAAAAAGTTGAACAAAACAACAAAAAAAACAGTAGGACAAAAAAGTCTCTCAGTTTTGGTGACGCTTCATGTGGAGCGCCAAGTGATCTGAGCGTGAGAAGCATCGGTTACAAGCCACACATTTGAACGGCTTGGCTCCCGTGTGCTTCCGGTAGTGGCGCGTGAGCTCGTCGGAGCGTGCAAAACGCCAGTCACATGCTTCCCAAGTGCAGCGGTAGGGCTTCTCACCTGAAACAAACACACAAACATCACCAGACCTTGTTAGACTACCCATAGTAGGCCATGCTATGATAAAAATTATCTTTGCTGTTTTCCATTGAGAATAATGCCTCCACAATCCTGAGCCACTTGCCAGAAATACAGTTGTTATTAGAGGGGGTGTTTCACAAAGCAGGATTTCTCTAACCAGATAACTTAAGTCTCAAATCTAAGCAGTCCAACAGAAGGAGACATATAGCACATTTCTACTGGACAGCTCTTGCTTTTGGCTAAATTTTACTAAATCTATGCAAAGATTAAGATGTACACAAAGTCATTCAGAGCTTGCTGGGTTTAATGCCTGTAAAAGCTCCCTCACATTAACTTATTACATGAAATGGTTTTGACATGCTGAATGTTTGAAATTTTTGGTTTAAAACATATTTTTAAAAATACACTAGAGGAGAGGTGTATGCAGGGCACACACACTTTCTAAGCCGCTTGTCCTTCTGGGTCGCTGGAGTCTATCCCAGCAATCTTTAGGCAGACCTAGGGCCAAATTAGCATCTCCAGTTTGCCTGACTACATGTCTTTGGACTGTGGAAGGAAATCCACGCAAACACGGGGAGAACATACAAACTCCAGACAGAAAGGACCCTGGTCACCTGGCCAGGGAATCAAACCCAGGCCCTTCTTGTTAAGGGACGAAAACTCAAAAGCAAGTAGGTACTATCTATATAATTTTAAATGGTGAATAAATTTGCTTTGCATTTCACATCTAGCCATTCTTAATGACTTTGTTCACATCTCAACTATTGTATATTGTGAAAAAAATCGGTCGAAAGTGACTGAGAAACTATGCGCCACAGTATCAACAGAAACAACAACATTATTAATACTTGCACCATAAAATTAAATAAGTCTCTTGGGCTATTACAACAACAAAAAAAGAAAATTACTTTCAAGTATGATTGCCTGTCCAAAAAAAATTGCAAATAAAAACAGCTAATTTTTTAAATTGTAGCCTAAATTCTCCCTCTTTATTATATTTCACAGTGGGCTTTTGAAACTCAAATGAAAACTCTAGGGATTCCCACTCTTAGACCTTTTTAGAAATAAGTTCAGAAAGAATAACCGTCGCTTATTCATAACCATAACTAAAAAGCGTCTTTGATTCATCAGGGTGCTGTGAATGGGCCTTGTTCAAACATGTTGGTGGGAATGGAGGGGAGCGAAAGTGTACCATTTTTAAATGCCACTTAGAGAGGAGTTATGTGAATAAGTGCTTGTGGTTTTGAGAGCAATATGCCTCGCTTGTGTAAACACGCAAGTCATTTCCATGGCTGATAAGATGTCGAATGGAACAGTTCGCCATACTGTGGGTGATTCCTAAAAAGTTACAGCATAATATTTTCCCATTTACAGATCAGTAACCTGGCTTGTACGCTGAGACACTGTGATGTCTGGAAATATGAGACAATACCTCACTTTAGTTAAAAAACAAAAACAAATGTGAGCAAGTGGTGCGTGAGAGATAGAGAGAGAGAGTCAGTGACTCAGTAAGTGTCTACATGTGATAGCCCAATGGTCAGTCTCTTACGCTATCTCTATTACTGTATCTAAAGAGCTGAAATATTAATCTTTGCTTACTCATTATTTACTCATAGTTTGTATGTGACAGAACCCAAGCAATACTTTGACCCTTCATCAGATTACCACTAGTTATATTTTCAGCCACAGTTAAGAGTGTTGTCTTCTGGGTGTGACTGGTAAATATTAGCAGATTGTATTGTGCTTCATTCATGTGGCATGGGTCAGTGTTCATTAACTGATAGCATGTGTTTATTAGCATAACTATATGAATTGTGACATTATGTGATAAGGCTCAAAAAGCATAAGCTAAATTGGAGTGATGCTCACAGAGGAGTCTGCTTAAAGTAGGAATGCAATGATATCACATCTCCATTCCGATACTGTATGTGCCAATACCAAGTACAGTACCAATCCTAACTCTGTCTAACCTGACTACTCAGTAGGTGCGTATAAATCCTGATATTTACACCATTCCACTTTTTAAATATTTTATTTTAGGTAAAAACAGTGCTCTGTGTCACAAATAAAACATACTAAGCTTGAATTAATGGCATTCACTGGTTGGATAACTTCACATTTGAATGACAAAAGATTGTTTTGCATGGTTTATCTTTAAAAGCTTAATTTGTGAGTTCGGACCATGGCTCCAGCGAATGGTGGTAGTATGAGGGGAGACTGTGTGATTGAGGGAGGGGAGAGAATTCTAAAAACTTGGTCTGGGGTTTTAGGCAGCTTTTTCTTGGAAGTGGAAGGCCTAACCCCTCTTTTTTGAGACTGCGTAAACTGACACAGGAAATGGAAAGTAGAAATGGGAAGTTATAGGGCACTAGACTGAGAGGAGAAGGGGTTGCAATTATGGTCCTCCCTCCAAACTTTAACTGTTCCATAACTTTACAGTGAGCATTTTCATACTGCTTTTTTCAAGCATGATATAATTCTGCTCTGCCGACATGTTGCTTACTTCAGTTAAGCTCCATCTACTGGCTTGCGTACAAACGTCCTCTGTAGCACTCCGTGTGCATCAGGAAGTGCTTCATGGAATTGGTATCCTCTTTTGCCGATACTAATACTAAATACTATCCAGTCTACTTTGGAAGCCACTCGCTCGTTCACCAAAATGAAAATGCTTGGCTTTGGTATCAAGGGCAAAACCAGGTGAAGCTCCAGGGTCAAGTGTTCACGTAAGAAGTTACAGACTAAGCTGGCCTGCTGGCCCTGTGTGGCTGGGGTTAGCAGGTGTATTTGTTTAAACCCTGGACCTGTTAATGGGGTCAAAAGCATTAACTCCACCTCCCCTTTCAAACAGGCCTCAAGATGAGCTACCATCAAGAACACGCAACAAAGGAAAACATCCTGAGTCTAGTGAAATACTGATGTCTTTCAAAGAGTAAAGCTCCTACTGATCTCTTCAGGCTTTGGTGTCTGCAAAGGCTGACTTTGTAGAAACAACAGAGAAAGTATGACATTATTTGGTTAGGTGGCAGTTGTGCAACGGTTGATTTGTTATCGCTAAGACATTTTACTGCTCTCACACACAGGCAGACGCACACGTACATACAAGTTTAACTCACATAAAAAAAATGTGGAAGTGGGAAGGCAATTGTAGTGTCCTTAGCAATTCATATATGTTATAAAACTGAATAAAGTTTGCCCTCGGACATCGTCACTTTTATGAATGTCTCCTGGCGACTTTACTCAATCAATGTAAACAGCACACACTTACAGAGATGCCAATAAAAAACACAAAGGCCCATCCAAAGGACTTTAGCAACTCCTTCTGTTTGAGGAGGGTGGGCAACAAGATAATATGGTTCTCTGCACTAACATAACCCAGAGTCACCATACTCAAATGCTCAAAAGCTGTAACACTTTCAACACTTTCTTTTTAACATTTGATTAAATATGCTCTCATAAGCCTGGCCAAAATTAGTGAGAGCAGCAAATAACACACTGATAACACTCTTAGATTAAAACTTATCTTGAACACCTAGTCATGGGGGCTAGGATATATTTAGCTCTTGGCATAAAATGTCTCCGCACCACACAGCATTCCTGAAACAATCTTACTGCTTTGATCAACCATCTATTGTCAACCTGTTCTGCCATCAAAACCCAATTCTGTTGTCAGTACTGAATGTTCTAAAGCTCCAAAGGTGTTTGTGACCACTTTCAGCATGACAGGGTCAACTTCCCAAGAAGGTCTCTTGAAACTGAAAACCACTTAGGTCTAGTTGACCTTCTACAAGAGGATGCCGTGCCAATGGAAACAGGGTCTAAAGGTGACTAAGTCTATTGTATGACTACATAATAAAGGAGTAACAAATCAGAACACATGGTTTCATCCATCTTTTTCCTCAAAGATATAGATCATCATTAGGGAATGCTTAAAGTTAAACTTAAAATGCTTAAAATACCAAAAAATGTTTCTTTGGAGCAAAACAACAGAACCACCTTTTGTACTCTAAAGAACCTTTTCAGGGGACGTTCCAAGAACCACCTAGAAACTTGTATTTTTTAGAGTGTAGATCGGACCAGCACAGTTGTGCAACAGAATCCAGAAATGCTTGGATGACGGCACTAAAATCCCACCTCGAGACTTGTCCCAAAGATAATTTTCTCTACTTAGCAAAGCTCTCTGACTCAGCAAGGCAAAGTTGGCTCTGTTTTGGAAAAATGGATAATAGAAGTGCTTACTCATTTAGCTTTGTAATTTACGACTGGGTGTCCAATGAATACAGTTTTACTTCCATTCCAACAATCTGCAGTGCAGTGTGAATCTTAAGTTTGGTAATGTGAAGCTTATCGAGACTATATGTCACCCTATCCTCAAAAAAGAAACGGGGGCATACAGCCTTCTAGAAAAGGATGACATTAGCCCCCAGTTTCTGTTGTTAGGCATAACAAAGCAACAACGCCTTAGGGTTAAAGGGAATCCTTCCATACCACTCCCACATTGCGACCAAGAGAGGGGCGACAGTGGAGACAACAGACTGGGAGGTACTTTATAATCCTACACAGGGCATTCAAAGCATTTCTGTTTTACTGAATCCCTGTCTACCTCACCAGAGCCATTACAGCTTTACTGGAGTTTTCTGAGGCTCAGTCTGCGCGGAGGGGCGGCTGGGTTTCAGCTTACGGAGAGCTGAACACAGTGAAACTGCAGCGCTCTTTCACTCCTCCCCCCTCAAGGCAGGCACAGAAAAAGCAGGAGGAACAGGTTTTTCCTCCACCACTCGTCGATTTCCCCCTTGGGGAAGCGTGCAGGGCTTGTACGGGCATGCAGACACAATGTGTATAAAAGCGAGAAAAGAGAGTCAATTAATCTCTCCCTCCACCCTTGTCCTCATATTCTTTCCACATCACTATTTCCCCTAGGCCATCTTCTCTGTTGGTGCATCTGAGGGCTTTGTGTTGGTGGTACATAGCATGTGGTCAGGCAGTTACAACTGCTTGGAACCCAGCTATTCAGGTTTGTGTTTTCGGTTTCATACCTGTGTGTGTCCTCTGGTGTGCTTTCAAGTGAGAGCTCTTTGTGTAAACTTTGGTGCATCCTGTCAAAGAGAAAAAGAAGACATTAAAATGAGAAAATGAGCCACCCATGCACGGAAAGGGACCCAAGATTTAATTCACAATGCAAAGGCTGTTGCTAACCTGGAAAGTCACAGTGGTGGATCCTCCTCTTCTCCAGCTCAGGGTTGTTCCTTCGGTTGTACCTGGGCCCAGTGAGGACACCCTGTCCATGAGTCATCAGCACAGAGTGAGGGGTCATCTGCCCCACTTTGAGTCCCACTCGGGCCTGATATGGTGGAGGCGGGGCGACTGTGTTAATCAGCTCCGCTTGGTTCTCGGGACTAGCTGGCTGTGAGTTGGGCGGTGATGGGGGAAGGCTGTGGGGCTGTGCCTGAGGATAGAACTGCTCAGGCATCACAAAATCGCCTGATGGTGTGGTGAGGGCCACGGCGTTCAAGTTGAGCATGGTCCTGCCTGCTCCATTGACGGCTTGGCTGTGGGAGAAAGTCATTGAGGTGAGGTCACTGCTGCTGACGGGCATCTGGTAGACCTGCGGCTGCTGGGGGCCGATGTGGAGCTCGTCTGTGGCACCCAAATCGGGCTTGATGAACAGGCTGTTGACGGTCTGGGGCACGTTGAAGACAGAAGTAAAGTCGGGAAGTGTCTGGATGTTGCAAGGAGCGTCCACCCCAGGTTCAGTTTTGATCTGCGGTGCCACAGGTTTTCCTGGACGGTACAGCCCTGTGCGCAGGTGTGTAGTGTTGGGTAGAATCACGTTGATGTTAAGGCTGTAGGGTGCAGGTTTTTCGTCTGAAAAATACTCGTCCACCACAGAGGCGCTCTCCCGACGGTACTTCTTGTCTGCAGTGGTTGGGGACAGCATGGGTCCATGTTGGGGCAAATATTTATCCAACTCCATTGCGGTCTGAAAATAATTAGAAAAAGAGAAAGTAAGCAGGATGAGAAGACTCTATGTGCTCACCAAGTTAAGATTTCATTCGCTGGTCTAATCTTCTTTAGCAAGACTTCTTGGCATGGAATAGTCAGAGCAAGAGTTAGTAGAGGAAGTAATGAATGTGAATTCTTTGTATGAGCTTACTGCTCAAATGGCCACACTGTCCTAACGACATATTGGAGTCTATCGTTCATTTTAGTCCAATTTGTTCCATAAATAATGATAATTAGTTCCAGAAGAGGTCAACCAGACCCTGTCTTTAGTGATGCCAAGAATGAGGTGCCCTCCCTTTAGCCAGTCTACCATAAAACACATATTTGAAGCAACGGAGATGGTGGGGAGGTAGCTCAACAATATCCTTCAACTTTCTCTCTTGATCTGTAAGAAGCTGATTTGTGACTCTAGAGCCTGGTATGCGTTCATATCCCCAGACCATCATTTCCTGCTTTAACAGAGCACACTACACTAAAGTGTGTAAGGGAAGAACTGTACAGCCCTGCAGTGCAGAAAAGTAAACAGAAACCCCATAGGTGTGGTAATCTCAAGGGACTAGAACAAAAAGCAAAACCAAAACAATGACATGCGATAAGAAACATGGGAATGAACAATGTGTGAAAATAGAACAGTGAAAAAAATACATATAATGAGAAGTGGTTTCGGAGTAATTCCACTAAACTCTACTGCTCCACAACTGAGGTAATTCTCACCATCCCACCATCAGGGCTAGATTTAACCCCTCAAATGGCAAGCTAATTATTGAAGATTGAGGGAATTGCCAAAGTGGTTGAGGATATCCGATAACAAACCATAAAAGAGTTTACAACCTCAACTAAAGGTTTGTATAAAAAGTTACCAAACAAAGTAAAACAATTATTTTGGTTAATCATTAACGGAATGAAAATTAAATGTGTTCCACTTACCCCAGATGTTGTTGATCAACCAAAACATGTTTTCATGTGAGTTCAAATACTGTTTCTTTAGTTTAACGCTGGAGATATGAGGCTCAATATTCAATAGTTATCTCAATCTTTAACATAAATACATCACCAAAATGTCTCTCAACCAGCTCAAATCGCATCCAGGTCTTCAGTAAGGTTGCACAGACTTGTCAATGTGGTTTAGGAAAAGGTAAGAACTATACAAATGAACAAAATTTCACCATTTAGCTGAATGCTAGAGACAGCCATTTTAGACAACAGGAGTTGTGCCAAAATGTGGCTTCCCACAGAAACCAACTACACTTTATGTGCACGTCACATTCAAGATTCTGTTGTTTCAGTTTTTAAGCATACATCTTAAGATGAAAAATTCAAGATTAAGTTAATTATGAAGAGAAACAACAGAAATTATAAGCATAATCTGTGGCATCCATATGCCTGAGTGATGAGTGGATTCTACAGAACACCCCTGTTGTCTAAAATGGCTGCTACACAGTGAAGTTTTGTTCATTTTAGTAGTTCATAGTAAGTCTGTGATCTAAACCACAACTAAACGTAAGTGAAGACCTGGATGCAGTTTGAGTGTGTTTTAGAGAAGTTTTGGGGCGTGTATTTGTGGAAAAAACATTGGGTGACTATTGACCTCTGGTGTTTGTAAGCAACATTAGCCTTGTAGCTCCAGCACTAAGCTAAAGCAAAATTTGGAGACCTCATGTCTTGGCTGATTGTCTACATCTGGGGTAAGTGGAAAACTGCATAAACTGCGTAATTCCATTAAATGATATGTCTAGAAATACATTAAAAATGCCCACAAAGGCCTCGGATAGCAACAAGCTCCTGTCAAAAAGAATGATTTGTTGAAAAGCTCTCCAGCTGGCTTCAGTAGTTGCAGCATTGGCAGTCATCATAGTTGTGGATGACAAGTATTTCAACAGCATCACTGTGTACAGATATTCGACAAGGTATGTCAACAGTGGCCATATTGTTTGTCTTCCAGCACATTTCCTTAGCAACCCACTTGTTACATGGTTTCATATACACACTGATTCACCTCTTTGAGCACCTACTAATATGTAGGGTCACGTGTGTTTGCTTAATTTAACAGCTACAAGACCACCGCCAGTTTCAGCAGAGTCACTTTTGGAAAGACAAAACCAGGTAATTAATGAAAAATTACTTTTGATTTGTTTTTTCAAGGCCTGGCAAGTGCGTTGCCCATGCTATTAGGCCTGAGTACAAACAGGCCTTGTGTTGTGGTCCTGCTGGCAGTGAGAGTGACCTTGGCTGTGCCCCCCTTTTGGCCCATATGCCCTGCTCCCCCTCTGAGCAACATGGCCTGAGGGCTCTATTCATTGTGTCTTTGTGTCAGGAGAATGGAGGGCACCTGAACCCTGGCCCAAGATCCTGCAGGTTAATGATTGGAGGACATTTACAACTGCGCAGTTATGTATGGCAGAGGTTGATAACGAGCAAGAGATGGAGAGCACAGAGCATGAGAATATGGGAGACGGAGTGAGGTGGGGGAAACATTGCCGTTGGCAGAAATAAATTCCAGTTTTTTCAAGGCACATGTGTTTTCAGAGTTAAGAAAAGCCCACGAGGAGTGAGCACTGCTTCAAAACAAGGCAATTTAAATGATGAGTGAAACAAGCCTTTGTCCATCTTGCTGTTTCCAGATAACAAAATCCAGAGCCCTTTCTATATTTCTTACTCGCTTTTTCCCCCCAACAGTCGGCACATTTTCTTGAGCAGCCTCATTCAGCAGGGCAGGTAGCCTAATAGTCCAAAGACCTCGTTCCTAATTGCAAAACAAATGCTCTTGTCTCTGAACTAATTGCGCTTTATGGTCAAAAGGAATGCAGAAAGATGGTAATTTGTCCACAATTCCCCATAAAAGAGCGCTGATAGGCTCCTTGTCTGTTAACCTGAGCAATAACAGCACAAATCATCCAAGGATGGCAGAGAGAGACAACAAAACCTTTGAGACCCAAAGGATGTTTTATTGCTTTGGGGAAAACAGATAACAGTTGTTTCGGCTTTTCAGGACGTCGGCTTCTAAAGAAGCCGTTCTGGCTGATCTTCAGGGCACAGAGCATTAACACTGACACAGCCACAGTGGCCACCTAACTGCCACTGAGAGGAGACCAGACAGAGGACTACACCACTACAGGAGACATGGCATGGCACCAGATGAAGATAATGACCGAGACAGCCATATCTACAGTATGCAACCGAAATGGAGATATAAGTCTAATAAGGGAAGATAAAGATAAAGTAGTCATGTGACTGAAACTACCAGTTTATTGCAAGCTTATTTAGAGCTATTGTTTCTACACTCTTGCTGACCTCTTACTATTAGATATACAGTACTGTGTGAAAATTTTAAGTATGTGAGAAAATTATTTTAAAGCTGTTTACCTGGGCAGTAAGTGTTATTTGCTAAGAAAAACACTAATATTACAATAGAATAATAAGTAATGATTTTATGTGTCTTAACCATTTCCAAAGCTCAGCCTTGTATTATTTATAGTTATTGCCCAATGACTAATCAATGCTTCATTAAGTTTATTCTGGTATGCTGGTGGTGCATGTGAACAAATCTGTGTGATGGTTGAGGGGCAATGAGGATAAATCTCAAAATAAACTGACCAGCTCACAAGATATCAACTGCTTTGTTGAAAAAAAGAAATTCTTGTTCATTTTTACTCTGTTTATGTTTATTCACATTAATTTTACTGTTATTAAATTGTTTTTACTGGCAGAAACACACTTAATGTCTGAGATCAAATGGTTTTAAATGGTTTTGCTTAGGACTTTAACACAGTACTGTGTATACTTATACAAAACAATACACTTTAAATTCAAAGTAATATAAAGGGGATTTAAAAGGGAATTCCACCCAATTTAAAAAAAAATGTCTGCATAATTAATTTGTTTAAATGTAAACATTTTCATTCAGAGTGGTTTCATGTGAAATTGTAGAGAAGCTTACTGAGTCAGAATTCTTTACAGTGGTGGTGATGTCTACAACATAAATATAGGCATTTTATTTACTATCTAAAATGACCAGGGAACCAACAATGTGAAAAAAAGTTTTCTTTGGGGACTATGTTGCCTTACAACATCCTATATGTACCTCTCCACCATGAATAGATTTAAAAAATACATTGTAGCCCAAAAGCTACTGTCAGAACTATTGTAAATCAGTGTCTTAAGCATAACTTTCTCTGAGGGATCTTTTAAAGGCATTAAACTCTTCAGACGCCTGGTTCCTATCAACACCATTGTGAACAATTCTGACTTGGTAAGTTTCTCTAGAACTGAGCCAAATTCAGTTTCTCTAGAACAGAGCCGAATTTCACACCAAACCACTCTGAATGACCTTGTTTACATCTTGTATTTTGGAGACTTTGAATAATTGGTGGAGTTCCTCTTTAATGTAACAAGATTTTATTGTAAGTCATTTTGAAACATTTCTTTTGGTCCATTCATCATGAAATTTAGATACAGTGTAAACAGCAGCTGGCATTTTCAAATCACCTTAAAAACCACTAAGGAATAGAAATAAAAGGTTTTATTTCAACAGCATCTACATATATATATATATATATATATATATATATATATATATATATATATATATATATGACAGAGTAAGAGTGGCCACGCTATGGTCCATATTTAGCTCCCTGAAATACCACAATGACTCAGGTGTTTCACATACAGGTGACACAAAGCATACCCGCTTCAGCCCTGCTGAGGAAATGGCAGTATGAAGGAAATTACTTGAAATCATGCCTACAAAGCAACAGCCAAGTTATTACTAGCATACTTATCTGTCATTACCAAGCTATGAATTTAAGAAATACTTTTCAACTATCTTTTTTTTCCACCAACGATATGCAACAAGCAAAAACTAGTCACTGAAATTGTTTACCTGCCCATGCACTATAAAGCTAAGACGAAACCTCTTCATGTTCATAAAACATGGAGAGGTGCATATTTTTAATATCAATACAAGCATCAGGCTTTTTAACAACCCAGCTGATGTCATGCTTAGAAACAAACCATCATTTAAGGTATAGTCATCATCAGCACAGCGTGTAATTTAAGGTCATCGCCACAATGAGAGTCTGCGGGTCTGAAGAAGCAACCGTTTTATGGGTGGCATATATATACCGTGGTGTGCATCTTCCACGACAGATGTTTTTTCACAGTATTTATGAATTGTGGTGTTATTGAGAAGTAACACAAAAAAATTACACAGTTCATATGTGTTGAGTGGCTTCAGAAGAATAAAAGGTGCTACATCAACACAAGTCTAGCAGTTGTGTTGATGTAATATATTATGACATATTGGAACCACTTTTTTTCACTTCATTTGTTGTGCATTTTAAACAGTCTGGCATTATGGTAAGCAACTGCAAATTACATGAGTAGAGCAATAGGAGTAATACTTGTTTATAGATTTGCTTCAAGCATAATAATAATAATAATAATAATAATGAATACAAGTCTATTGTTATTATTACTGTTATTGTAGACACTGTTGAAGCTCCCCACTCTTTCTACAATCTACATAAATAAATGATTTCTGCTGTTAAACTGGACCTTTTAAGAGTTTTCCACAACAGTGACCAAACTCAGGCACAAATAATAGAAGCTACAACAGAGTGGGCTCCACCTATGAACCCCCCGCTGCGCCAAACGCTCGTTCAAAACACACTAACTCTGTTCCTGCATTCATTATCGTGTATTCACAGTTTGCATTACGGAAGGTTAAGCGTGCTTTCAGCGTGTTTCTCTGTATCAGTGCTGATGTAGTGCAGTAGCTGTGGTGAAGGCCGGGGCCCTGCAGCGCTCTCACCGTGGGCTTCACGTCCTCGAACACTGACGAGTCTTCAGCGCCGTCCGCGCTGGACAGCCGAACGGGCTTCAGCTGAGTGAAAACGGCCCTCTCCTCAGTGCCGGAGGCGCTCACGGCCACTCCTATACTCGCCATGTCGATCCAAAAGCGACGTTTTTTTTTTTTTTGTAACGCTCGTCCTCTTTTATCGACTGCTAACGCGCATATGAGCGTGAAGGTAAAGGACACCGTGTACTCGTAAATCCTGGAGCTCAGTACATCCACAGCTTTTCTTCTGTCACTTCAGGTACGCTCACCTGTGGAGAAGTACCTCACCCTAGTCCAATAGAAAGTGAACGGGTAAGGGCAGCGACCAATCAGCACGCAGGACGGGCACTTCGTCCAATCAGCGCTGTAGGCGTGTCTCACCTGTGCACTGAGAAGGTGGAGGCGTCACTCTACCTTCCAGCTTTTGGGCAGATTTAGTGCAGATAAACAAATGCTTTTTACTGTTTTGGAACACTTTAAAACATTGTTTTCGGCTTAGTTTAGAATCTAATAATGTGTTCTGATTTGTTTCTGATTGACAGGTCAGTTAATGGTGATCTTTAATGAGAACAGAAAAATTAACTAAATGATAATAATAAATATTAATAATGATAATTATAATAATAATAGCAGCATATTTTGACTCCCCCCTTTGAATAAAGAATAGAACTGCAGAGCGCAGAAGAACCACACTTAGTGCCCCTGAGGATACAGATACCTCTGAAACATCTCTGTGTTTGCCGTGCAGACGAAGTTCTCATGGAGTCAGAGAACACGTTAGCCTCTGTTTGTTCGCAAACAGCGCCGCTTCATTTACCCAGCCTGCCTCTCAGGTTGATTGACATTTTTGTGGCCTGCTATTAGTAAATCACATTCAGCTTCAGTTTCTATGGCTGTAATCCAGCAAGCTAGTGGAGACAGGACTAGAGCGAAGGACAGACACACATGGAGAAATCCAACTTCCTAGAATCAGCTGAAGTAACAAGACTGAACATGGTCATCTGAGGAGCAGCGTGTGATACTGTGAGCGCACAGGAACACCTACACAGGCTTGGTCATCATAAGGTCATGTCACTGCATGCTCTGCCTGTCTTCTCCACAGTGCAGATTTTTATTACATGGGTCATACTCCTGAAAATAAAGGTGCCAAATAGGGTTCTAAAGAGCAGTGCTGTACACCCTTAAAATGTTGCTCTGGGGTTATTTACTACAGGTGATGGTAAAGCCATCCATAACAGGTTCTTGAGGGAACCAAAGGTGGTTCCTTTAAAAATGATTTTTCACTGTATTTTAGTTAAGGCAGTAAATATATATATAGAAAAGTGAACACTAAAAGAACCTCTTGAATGCATAATCGGTGCTTTGCATTCACTTCTCTATAATGGAAAACCTGTTTTAATGGTTCTGTAAAGAAAGATTTTTTGAAAATTCTATCACAAAAAAGGGTTCTGCCATTGTTAGCGGTCATAGAACCACGAAGAACCAATTTTGGTTCCCTAAAGAACCTTTCAGTGGATGATTCTTTAAAGAACAATTTTTGTAAATGGGATGTGTGAGTTTCAAGAACCTTTTAAAAGCTTAAAGAACCTTCATATAAAGGTTCTTTTTCTAGTTTAAGAGTTCTTCCTTAAAAAGTCTACCTCAGGGCATATAATGTACACTTCCTTGAAAAAATGAAAATGATTCTATCATGAAATATCATTTTTATAGGTGATGTGTGAAGAACTTTTAAAAAGTTTAAAGAACATTCACACAATGTCAAAGCTTTTTTCAAGGTTCTTCCTTTAAAAAGGTTCTTCACACACATTCATCCAATTTACAAATGTGGTTCTCTTAAGAACCATCCACTTAAAGGTCTATAGCATCGTGCAAAGAAACATTTGTGGCACCTTTATTTTTAAGAGTGTAAAAGTTCTATACTAATTAAAGGTTCTTCTAATAACCCTTCAGAATGTTTTTCCAGGGTTTTCTAAAAAGGCAGCAGTTATATATTGAACGATTGACCATTTGAACGCATGATTTCTTTGTATGGTTAAATGGGTCTCTATGATGGAAAATGTGTGGTATATGGTATAACAAGTCATAGTGCCCTATTAATACTATATAGAACTCTTCTGCTAAGAGTCAAGAAGCCAAGAACAATTTAGGAACCTTTATTGTAGCTGTAGCTATGTAGCTATATCTTTAGGCCCTCCAACCCAACCTCCCGCCTTCTTTTTCTTTGTGGCTTTACTAACTGGTTGAGCCAAGCTATTGTTATTAGTCATGACATATTACAGGTTACATCATCATCAAATGGTGCAAACTCTAATCAAATAATCCAGATGAAGCAACAAACGGCTGCATTTTGATGACTCTGCCTGTGTCATGTTAGAAACTGCAGACAAGCATAGACTTTGAATGGCTGAAGATAATCTAGTTTATGTTTCTAAGAGATGGAGATTTCATCATTCTTACGAACTCAACTCATTCTTCTAAGTCAACAACACTGGAGGAAAATTCCACCAATTTTTTTAAAATTTCAGAATGTCATTCAGAGTGGTCTGACGTAAGACATGAAGACATGAACAGTTTTGTTCTCAACGGCAGTGATAGGAACCAGACATCTCAAGACATCTCTCGAAAAGCTGCCTCACAGGAATGTCTGAATATGTCTGAGATATTGCTTTATGATAGTTTTGAGAGAAGGTTTTGGTGTTAAACTTTTTTATTTAATATATTGAAGGGGTACATGCAGAGTGTTGCTAGGCAAAACAGCAAGAAAAGAACAAGGAAAATATTTATTTCAGATTTTACTATTTCACTTATATATAAAATTTAGATAACATATAAATTCACTGATGGTTTTCTGCAGTAAAAAAAAGGAAATGGCTATATTTGTTTTGCAGACATTGTGACACCTGGTTCCTATCACCACCATTGTAAAGAAATTAATATGTTTCTCTACACAAACCATTTCACATCAAACTACTCTGAACAGTTTTGTTTACATCATAGCCATTGAATTATGCAGAAATTTTGAGAAACAGGTGGGATTCTCCTTTAAGCTAAGTGTTTGTTTTGTGCCTGGTAGTCTACCTAGGGCTTCTGTTTTGTCTGCTTAAATGATATCTCAGGCTAAATCAGTACTCTTCACCAGACTCATTGAGATGCTCGTACAACCAAACTAACCAGTTTCATGAAGCCCTTTATCAGTTTAGAGCAACAGGTTCCACGTTCTGTGTTCTTCCCCCACACATTCACTCCAAAAAGCCTGTGGTAGGGAAGAGTGGCAGTATGGAAAGGTTTGTTGGACGAACAGAAACTGGATCCTCTGCATTCCAAAAGTCTTTGTGACAGGACCAGGAGACCAGGGGGCAGGATTAAAACAGATGTGGGCACTGCAGGTGCAATACCAACCTGTACAGGCCAGATTAGGTGAAAACATCTCCCATCTTCTGTGGTTAAGATCAGAGAAGGTCACAGAACCTGTGTTGACATCTGGGCATATTGATTGCTCAGGTTTCACCTTTTGTTTTTGAGTTAAGACCGGACAGACGGCTAATTTCTGCCCCCATGTCTACCTCTTTTTCTTTTGGCTAAGGCTTTTAAAACCCTTAGAAGTCTTAGATATTGCTGATGACATGAAAAGCATGGTGTCATTTGATATTAATTGTTTGCTACTGAAATGTGGTACTATATAAAAGACACAGAGAACCCTTCATTTATTTCATTTCTAGTCAAAATTAAGTATTAGTTTTCAGGATATATTTTTGAGGTGAATCGAAATAAGGTTGCTTGCATTCGAAGGGGGAAAGTCAAAGAAAAAGCAAGTGAAAAAACAGTTTGAGAAGAAGTTAAACTCCACTCTTACTTCAGATCTGAAAAACTGCACAGGTGTTTCTGTCTGTCCTTCCACTGTGAGAAGACAGCTCAACACTATAGGTCTGAAAGGATGTGTAGCTGTTAAGAAGCCCTTACTGAGAAAGGAAATAAATGTAAGTGAAGAAAATCTTCAAATCAAACAATGAAGCTGCTGGTTTTCTCAGAACAATGGACTGACTACCCCAGAGTCCAGACCTCAAAATTATTAGATGTGTTTGGAATTACTTGGATTGTGAGAAACAGAAAGTATAACCAACTTCTAAGACTGAACTTTGAAGTTGTGAAAAAAGTCTGTTAATGCATGTTTTCTGCTTTTTTCCCCTCAAAACTAAAAAATAAATAACTTGGACTTAGAGGCCATTTGACTTGAAACTAAAGGGTGGTCTCTGATTTTTGGCCAGTACTGTAAGTGAAGCAATTCTGGCGAAAAAAAAAGCTGCAATACCTTCAACTGAAAGTTTGTGTTTGGAAGTGGGAGATTTTTATTCTTATTTGAATTTGATGAAAAGTTATGTGTAGGTGTTGTTTTGTGGAAAGAAAAAACATCATTTACATTTTTGCCACGTCAGTTGTTGCCTTCATAACAAATGGAAAAAACCCTGAGGCTGTCAATACAGAATGTGAATCGAATGTAAATGTTTAATCGCAGAACTATGTAATAGTAAAGTTCCACAATTGATCACATTTGCATTTGCTATGTACTTTTACTATTACAGAGTAAAATTATGAGCCTTTTAATTGATAAAGCTTCCCTCTGAAGGACTGTTTGGTGGTAAAAATAGAGTGAGAGGATGGGGCGTGCTTGGTCAGAAGGGGCAGGACTAGTTGACAGAAGAGCCAGTGGATGAGCTCTAAACTGTAATTAGAAGCAAAATGGCGGCAGTCGGACTACAGCCTGGAGGCTTCTTACATCAAAGTGAGAAACGCAGCTTACTCAGGTTTCATGTGCCTTTCACTTGCGCCAACATTCCAGCAAGATTTCCACACTTCCTTTCGATTACGTAAACTCTACCAGAAGAAACGTACACCGGCATCTGCTGTGCACCTCTAGCCCTGAGATCTCACATACATTATGAGATGTCTCAGTAGATGATTCACTAAAACGGAATTATTTTAAACTACCCTCTAACTAAAGTGGAATTCCCACTATAACTGATTCAGCATTCCTGCTAGAGTGAACATCCCAACTTCTGACTACACTCTTAAAAAACAAGCTGCCGCAAAGGGTTCTTTGGAGTGATGCCATAGAAGAACTACTTTTGGTTCCCTAAAGAACCTTTCAGTGGAGGACTCCATTGAAACCATTCCACTGAAAACTTCTTTGGGGAACCAAAGGTGGTTTTTCAGTGACATCTGTGTGAAGAACCCTATTTGGCACCGTTATTTGTAAGACTGTAACTGCACTTATATTTGATGTGCTATAATTACTGATCATCTGTGCTTAAGCTGGGGGTGTGGCCTAATGACAATGGTAGGCGTAAACGTTTAATGCCCTTAGGTCCTACAGGATGTGTTCTGTCAACTCGGGGCTACCTTACCACCTGTTTCCGTATTATGTCTCTTCCCACTAAATCTCCTTTAGTTTGTGATAATTCCAAGAATGAGGCTCTGTGGCAGAGGTCACTTGAGGTTACACAAATTAAGCTGGGTTGCATGAGCAGTGCAGTCTATGAAGACACAAATGCTGCCTCTGAGAACTGTGTTCAAACACATAACTGCATGCCACATGCATCTGATCAACCAAATGGTCATGCTTTTTACTGCATGTCTATAGACGAGAAGTGATGAAGAAAAACATACCATTCAAGTATAGACAGTAAACTGACAACTTACCTGGTATCAAACAACATGTTATGAAACACTATTCCTGGTGAGTGAGGTGTTTATTCATGCCTGATTTGCTAGCTCCACTGCACAAAAGCACTGTGCGCAGAAGAGCAGTGCATGTGTGCTTGTGTAATAAACAAGGCAGCCTTTGCCTGGCTGGTTCCTCATTTGCATGGCGAATTGGTTGATGGACTGCGGTGGGTTTTGAGTGTGCGGTTACCCATACTTTACCTGAGATTGCTCAGCCGTCCGAGCTCAGGTTTCAGAAGCAGCTCGCTCTCACACGTTCCTGTGCACATGTACTACTGGGATGTACACGTTCTCATGGGTGCTGTTTAGTCTGTAATGCAGTGTTGCCTCAGTAGTACCACTTTAGTACCACTGTAACCATTTATTATGTCTGTGGAGTAGTATTGAGCTGCCAAAATAATATGTGCAATATAATAGATGAATCTAAACATTGATAAGGCTGACCCATACAAAACAATTATTCATGATATACTGTATTATTTCGTAAGTGCGTACTTGTGAATTACTTGTATACTATATGGACAAAAGGACCATCACACCTATATGAGCTTGTTGGACATCCCGTTCCACAACCCATGAATTTGCATGGTCTACCGCTTTACGACTGAGCTGTTGTTGCTCCTAGATGCTTCTGTTTCACAATAATAGCATTTACAATTGACCAGGGGAGATCTAGCAGGGCAGAAATTTCACAAACTGACTTGTGGCTAAGGTGGCATCCTATGACAGTGCCATTGATTGTCTACGGAGATTGCATGATTATGTGTTTGATTTTATACATCTGTTTGCAAAGGGTGTGACTGAAACACCTGAACTCAATAATTTGGACAGATGTCCACATACTTTTGGCCATATCGTGTAGTATAACATATAGTTGCTGTCAAAGGAAAACTTTGTATTCTTCAGTTTGGATTCCTTCAACATTTAAAAAAAGCCTTAACATTGTGTAAATATTTCATGATGAATGGACCAATAAAATATATCCTTTGGAAGAAAATTCTACACACATATATGTACTTTAACATTAACTTTAATAACCTACTCTAAAGTTATGAAAATTTATTCCTTCTCCTGTAAAGTTAAGGTTTCAGAAATAACAAGATTTTGTTATATCCTTTAAAATACACTACACAGGTATGTAAATATACACCATAAGTCCAAAGGAACGTCTCTTCTTGAGTCAAGGGTTTAACTCAGAGTTTGCTGCAGTAACAGCCTCTATTCTTCTGAGAAAGTGGAGTTCCGAACATTGCTGTGAGGATTTGATTGCGTTCAGCCACAAGAGCATCAGTGAGGTCAGGTACCGATGTTAGATGATTAGTTCTGTCCACTCCAGCTCATCCCAAAGGTACTGGATAGAGATGTATGAATTATTTGTATGAATATGTATGCATTGTTTTATATGCATGTAACTAAGTAATTAACATGTAATGTAAGTACATGAATGTTAGGCACCTGAGGAAATTAGAATTAATTACAATTAAAAAGCTATTTATCTGGTCAGGATGCATTTCTTTCTCAGCAAAAAATGTCAATATCAGAATAAATACAAATAATATTAATAAAATATGTAGTAATTATGGCAGTGTGTTCATTTAACCATTCCCAGACCTCTCCTCATGGCAGCGTGGTATTATTTGTGGTAATCATGCAGTACCTGGTTTGGCTTATCAATGCTTCAGGAGAACTACAAAATATGAGATGTGAGAACTTTTGACTAAACTAAGAAGGTTGAGTTAGGTGAACTCTAGTGTTCTCACATTGAGTTAACTCAAGAAAAGCTATGTAATCAGTTACCTTATAATTTTACGTAGAGCTGACTTGCCGATTACTGCCGTTTGCAGTATTTCATAGCTGCCACATGTTCACATATGACAAAACAAAGGGCTTTTTTTAACACAACTGTTCTGCTAAGCCAAACTTTTGCTTACTGCTCTTTCATACAGTTAGCACCAAAATAGCATGCGGTCACAATAGACCTGTAAATGAATATCCAAAGCATTGAAAGTAAGTGATGCATTCTGGGGCCAGAGAGCCTGAGCTCACTATGGATTTGAGAGCCAAATGTTGACTGAGGGAGGGTGTCCTTCAGCTCTGAATAGGCTCTGATTGTTCTCCCCTACTACAGCACAGCGGTTAAAATGTGTACTTTTCAATAAGGCAAGAATCAGCATTGATCTGAGCAAACCGAGCATTGCTGGCACATAACTCAACGGAGCTAACCAACCAAGCACACGCCCAAACACTCATTGTGCAATGACAGAATAAGCGACGTGACAAAAAAAGTGAAAAACTGCTCCTTTTCCACGGTTATTGCCACTTCTGAAAGCTCATACGTCGAAATGCAATTAAGTGTTCAATAAATCACTGAAGCATTTGCATACCGCTTACACAGTGTGTACAAGATGAGTCAAGCGAAGGGAAACATTGCACCTACAGCAGTTATTCTGACACACACATACTTACAGACAACCTTCCCAGGCCTCATATGTATTATATAAGTGTAAGTGCTGTGCAAAAGTCCTCCCAGCATTTATCTATTTACCAGACAAAACAGCCATTAAGTACCTGTTCATTTTTCAGGAGATGTTTTTGAGAAGATAAGATATAAGAAAATAATTTTTTGTGGTATCACAGCAGGTTACATGAGAGATAGAGCCAACCTTTCTGTTTCAGCCTGACCCTAGACTGGTTGTAACACATAATGGTAGCATACTGAACATGTCAGCCCCTATTTTTTTCTAATTGAGACAAAACAATAGCAAGATTACACACACATTAACAAGAGCACAGGTTAACATAAACCCATCATCCGTAGCCGGGAGTCCGAGAGAGCACAATTGGCCTCGCTCTCTCTGGGTGGGTGGGATGGCTGCCCTTCCCCCCATCACTTACTCAGCGCGATTCTAGTCAGCGCAGGCGTCTGTTAGCTGACGTAACAGATCTGGCGGTTGGCGCTTTCCTCCGAGCGCGTTCAGCTGTCCAGTGACGTTGCGTGAGCGGCAGCTCGAAAAGAAAGTGGTGGCTGGCTTCACAGGTCTCGGAGGAAGCCTGTGTTAGCTTTCACCCTCCTAGCGTTGATAGCATCATGTGATTGGAGGAGTCCTAACTAGCGAGGTGGAATTGGCTACGACTAAATTGGGGAGAAAATCGGGGTAAAAATAAAAAAAAATAAAAAAAAAAAACATAAACCCATCATGCAATGCAACATTACCCTACAAAACATGCTTACTCTCTTCACAAGCAAAATATTTATCTCAAAGAAGATGAGAAATTAAAATTGGACAGCTGAAATGTACATAATAAAGATAGAAGGAAGCAGCAAACTTAAAAAACCCAAACCGTCAAGCATCTTAAGATAAAGCATACTACCTTATATATCTTACCTTGGATGACTTTGTGCTCTAAAATTTTATATTTGGTTTTCTCTGCTCTGTTTACGTATCAGGTCTCATTTATTTTTAGATGCCCCAGGCACATCTTTTGAGTAAATAGAGCAAATTCAAAGTACTTTGAAAGGATCTCACTACTAAAAAAACTGAAAACTTGACTGAGGTAATGGTGGATAATGGAACAGCTGCTAGGCAGTAATTGGTGGAGAGAATAAAGCAGATGTGCTTAAGGGTTCAAGACATAATTGGCCATAACACAATGACAGATCTGAAATGAGTTCATATTTTACGCAGTGCCACTAGTAAAGTTTCCACCACAAGTCTAAACAGTATTTTAAATTCTCATGGGGGCATTCTAGTGGCTTGGGCCCCTGGACACACTCATAAAACCCATGGGATGATCTGGGCCTGCCTGGTAGACCACAAAACTGTCACCATCAGATAAACAGCTTTCATTTTAAATTTTTCATCTTTGAGAGAGAGGAGAAAATCAAGCTTCACTCTCGCTTCAGATCTGAAAAATCCACATGTGCTTCTGTCCATCCTTCCACTGTGAGAAGATAATCAACACTGAGTTTAACAGGATGTTAAAGATGTCCAGAAGCTATTACTGAGAAAAGGAAATAGATGAAAAAAAGAGGGAAATTTGCATAACAAATAAAGAAGCTACTGATGTTCTTAGTGTATAGATGTGTATAGATGTATTACTACATCTGTATATCTATGAGTAACTTATATGCCATGACAATGTAACAAATTTGTATTACATACATGCAAGGACCTATATGTATATAACATTCTCAGAAAATTTCTTTTGACACTTGTTTTGTTTTCATGCAGCTCCTCTGTTCCTTTGTTACTTTTGTATGTTCGTTCTTTTGCCTTATCCAATTCAGAGGAATCAGATTCTGCACACTCAGTGACTCTCCAAACTTTATTGACATTATGGTGACAGGAAGAGGCTGAGTAAGAGCTTTTATTGGCAACTTCTCTGGTGCCTCGTTAGCCTCGTGGGTGGACCTGAAAGACTGCCACAAAGAACTTTGGCTCAGCACTCTTAAAATGTTATATATTAAATGAGTGCAATTAACAGTGAGAACTACTGTCTCTGATTAAGGTCTGTACATGCAGACTGACTCAAGGGTCTTAAGCAATATTTGCCTGAAGCTAACTCTGAATGCTTTCAGTGTTTTTCTTGAACTTCCTGGGCTCCCATCAGACAAGCATTTTGTTTACACAAATTCTATACATCGCTCTTTTTTTCCTGAAAGGACCCACCTGGTTAAACAAAACCAAGAAAGCATAAAGGAAGGGAATACACACATGAATCATGTCAGACTGCCCAAATACAATGCAAACAAAAAACAAAATAGCTACTAAAGGTTCTAAGGCTTCTGTTGAAAATATAGCCCAGATAAGACTCTTTCATTTTCAGTTATCCTCAATTTTATACCAGGGCTACCCAAAGTGGAGCCCAAAGGCCAAACTTGGCCTGTGGGTCCAACTGATTTGGCCCACCAAACAGTTACTCTAACCCCCTCACCACCACCAAATAAGAGAACAAACATGAAACTATATATAACTTAATACTACATTAAACTTAATACTATATATAACTTAGCCCAATTCATTTATTCATAGTAAAAAATATAATGTAATTTTAGAAAATACTACTTTATATAAAGTCTTTGTATACTTAACACCACAACAAAGACCACCGAGTCTACTGACAAAGTAGGAATTCAGTTCTGTTTAAACTGAGGGGCTGAGAACCTATTTTCTTAATTAGAACTAGGCTGATCCTCTAGCTACCAGGTTAAAAGATAGCTAACAGGCTGAACAACTCCTCCATTGATATCACAGGTTTTGAATAAAAGTGCTTGCTAAGTGACATGATTCAATGTAAGACCACAATATAAAAAAGTAAAGAAGTTCACTCGAATGTCAGTGTGTGTGTTTTAGTCAAACCCAGGTGAATCTCAAAGAGCCCAAGCATGGAGAAAAGTACAACACTATTAGCCTGGTGCTAAGTAGGACTGGAAATTGCATATAGTTGCATATAAATAGTTTTGCAATTGTGAGAAAATGTTTTTTTAAAAAACTACTTATAACGTGGAGATTTTTGCATTGAACAGAGTCATATTATGAGAAGTGTTTGAAGCAGTCCATTGTACTCTAATAGAGCTACATTTCATTAGGGGGGATTTGGCACCCCATTAAACAACACCGTTATCTGAGAAAAAACCAATGCACATCCGCCCGTGGCTCATCGTTTTATTTGAGACTCGATTTGCAACCTACCTGTTTCCATCGTTTGTACTTTGTTTTGCTTTTTGGCCCTCAACCCACTACAAACAGATATACCGAAGCACTGTAGCTCATGAAGAATGGTGTACTGCTATAAGATGTCGTCCCATTTATCCAGCCAGTTGAAAGAATTTCTCAAATTTTACACACTGACTGCTTTGACATCACTGTTAACATGAAGTATTTTTTCATAGGAAAAAAGATGGAAAAATCTAATAATAATTCTCTAAAACTGACCAGTAATTCATCAGTAATTGCTTAAAAAGTGACAAAAGTGACAGATCTGTGTGTAAGTTTACTTGGGATAAGATGACTCAGCCCATGAGTCAGTACAATACAGGAAATGAAAGATGAAAGGGTTAAAAGGAAACGCCTGGCATGTTTGCTTATTGCACTAGTGCAACTGTGCATGTGTAAGCCAGTAAAAGGACCCAGGTATCTAGCAGGATGTTGCCTGTACCTTTAAGCGGGGGAGTTAAACGGCTTCATGTACAGGATTCCAGCAGGAAGTGACCATATTTGGGTGCAGGAAATGCTGGAATTCCTTCGGAGTTGAGATAGAGGAATGACGTCACAATACAATGAGGGCCAGAGAACATAAAGTTTAGTGATTGCTGCGCTCCGTCAATACAACACGCAACATTATCTCACCCGCTGTCGGCACACCCACGTACAGCACGTCAGTCTAGCAGTGATTAGTTATTTTATGGGCAAAAGTGTGAACAAATAATGGCACTTCCTTCAAAGTGGAGTGAAACACATATAGAGTTCATGCGGGGAAGAGCCATAGCAGCAGTATGAAGCAATGCAAAGGTTGCGGTATCTAATAAGTGTCACTGAATATTATGAATAATGAAGCAATTAGTAATTGGTAATTACTAATTAAATAATTACCAATAACATAAGCAACATATCCGGTAGTGCCAGCACTGTGAGCAGAGGACTTTCGACCTGTTGCATGTCATCTGGTGGGCGATAGCTTGAACATGTCATTTATTACAGCTATCATGTTTGCAGAAGTTTCTGGACAGTCTTCAAACAGTGCTGTTGATGTGGTGACCACCTGTCAAACCAGGCCAGGAACATTTTATGGCATGTCCACAACAGGACATATTAGTGCTGAAATGCATTAACTGTTCAAAGTCCAGAGTTAATGTTGTTATTTTGCTGTAGGCTCCAGTTTAAATGTAATTATGTTCTTAGGTAATTCATTAAGGCAAGACTATCTTTGAAGGCTACCTACATAAGGACTTAATAGCACATATTTAAGCACTAAATAACATATTTATAAAGCAATACTTAAATATTTACAAGTAGCTTATGCCAGTAATCACACCGTAATGTTTTATCAAGTAAAAGACACTGCATTGAAATAAAGAGCCAAAAGTTATTTATAAACATTTGTATTTATCAACAAATGAGGATGTACTTCATTAGGATTTGAACTGGATGAAATGTTCTTGTTGTGTGCAAACTAAGAACATGTTCATGTTCGCCATGTGTTTGGTGATTTGATATCAAAACAAAGGAAAAAAAGTTGAAAAAAGTTCAAATCTGAAACAGAATCTTTTGGTTGATGATGTACAATGGAATGTCTAAGCATCTAAAAAGCATTCAGTTTTACTGTTAATTTATAGTAATTCTATTAATTTTTGAATTCACTTTCAGAATAACACCTGGGTGGCTTGCAGGCAAAAGCAGTCAATACCGAATCTCTTCAGCAACAGATTGCTGTTGTAACAGGACTTGTAGCCAGAAGTGGTGCGGAATGTCCGGTACAGTGAGTGTAAAGGAGCGCAGGGTTGTATTTTATACATGTTTCTAGTGGCGTGCCCGTCATCCCCAGCAACGCCAATTTGCGGCCATTACCTTTTCAGTGCTGTGAGTGGTACATCACCCAATGTATTTCTGGTCTGTAGTGGTTTCTTTCCACTAAAGCATGAGGTAGAGTGTGTGTGGGGGAGGGGGGTTGATAAACTGCAGCAACTGATGAGCTACATACAGTAACCGCAGGTGTACCTGCATGGTAGGTGTTTCTGATAAAATGGCCAGTGAGTGTAGGTACAAGTTGGTGGGGGGGTTGAATACTGTTTAGAAATTAGATCTAGAAATAAATATATATGGTGTTCTTAATTAGGCTTCTGCATTGTAAGTTTCCCTTCTTGGTAATGTTGCTTGATGACAGCTGTGGTGCTCAAATGATGTAGAAAAATAGAAGTTGAAAAAAATTTAGACACTTCTTTTTTTTTGTTGTTGGACCGCAACAATAAGCTGTTTATAAACATTCAGATATTGCTTTATAAATATGTTGTTTATTGCTTATGCATTTATTATGACAACTCTAAGTATGTAGCCCTCACAGAAAGTCTAAGCATTGAGTACATAGTTAGTTCCATAAGGGATTACACTGACGTTCTATATACATTCGGTATTAACAGGTTTGAGTCTGTATCTCCAACTTCTTTCTCATTGTTTTGATGCCAAATCGACAAACACATGGCAAAAATGTAGATTTTGTTTCATCCACTAAAACAAGACTGTACGCTCTACCATGACTTTTCACACAGTTTAAACTGTAGTAACATATCTTCTCATCTATTTATGAACACTACTGAGGTTTTGATGGAAAGTATCTGTGCATTCAATAGAGTTTCCGCACTTGTTTTAATGAGCTACAAGACAAATAATATAAAATGACACCATGCTTTTGTTATTGCTGGTGATATCCACGCCTTTTAAGGATTAATACTCCCTCCTATTCCACAGAAAAGTGAAAATGTGCAACTTCTAATAAAAAAAGAATACAACTGGCAAGAAAATGACTTTGCATTCATAGCAAATTACTTACACACAACAGTTTAGGAAGATGTCATAAGGCTTAACGCCTTAAAATCCCAGGCTTATTACATACTAAAGTTTATTATTGAGTTACTACAGAGACTTCAATACAAACTGATTGAACTATTCTTAGGTTTTAGAAGTGTGTAATAAATGCTATGCCAAATATGTTGTCAAACAGATATCTTGGTAAAATCATGACTAATGGATAGATTGGTATTGATAATGCGATTACTATAACATGACAATATAGTTTTTATATCTAGATTTTCAACAGTGATTGCATCTACCACAAAAAATGTAGTTTTAGAAGTGTGTAATAAAATACTAATATTCTTAGGTTTTAGAAGTGTGTAATAAAATACTAAATGCTATGCCATGGCCATTTAATGGTTTAAAGAGATACAGAAGATTATAAGATGATATATATTGTCTTCACTCACTGCACCTGGCTTCAAGACATTCAAAAGAGAATGTCTATTGTTCTCAGTCATTAGACAGTATCAGCAGTACCTGTCAAATCAGATTAGTGGAATTCTGCAAACAGCCAAATACATGACAGTTACTATGAATATTTACCAAGGACACGGGATGCAGGAAATGGGGGTACTTAAGGTGCTGCAAAGTGCTAGACTGGTATGTTCATTTCCTATTTTTAGTATTTTTATTTCATGTTGTATTTGTATATTTTTCCAGCTCTGCATTAGCCAGTCACATTTTTTGTGGTAGATGCAATCACTGTTGAAGTTCTAGATATAAAAACTACATTGTCACGTTATAGCAATCGCATTATCAATACCAATCTATCCATTAGTCATGATTTTACCAAGATATCTGTTTGACAACATATTTGGCATAGCATTTAGTATGATGACAGTGTGTCTAGCGCATACAGGCCTAATTTTCAGCAGGGGAGTTCCACTGATTTTTCTAAATTTGTACATAATTCAATAGCTGACCACAGTGGTGATAATAGGAACCAGGGGTCATGATACATACAACGCAAATACACCATTTCATTTACTATCTAAAACAACCAGTGAACTTATACATGTCTTCTGAGTTTTATATGTACTGTTGAGGTAAAATAGTGGTCAATCTGACATGAATGGATTAAAAAATATATAAAACAACACAATTTAGGCCAAAACCTTCTCATTCAGGCAGCGTATTTATAACCATTTTGTGTAATAACTTTCTGTAAGAGAGCTTTTAGAGCCATTAAACTCTTTAGATGTCTGGTTCTCATGTGATTCAGCAGCCTGTTAGGATGTGCCACTGCCATCTGGATGCTGAAGTAACATTGAAATCGCCATAACGAGTAGGGTTGCCACCTCAGCCTCGTAACGTGACTTTTTACTGTATTCAGTGAATAAGTAGCCATGCACATGATGCAGTCTAAGGTAATCAGATGTCATTTCAGCTACAGATCCATCTTCTCAGTTATCATGTTGAATTGCTGCCTAGCACCTAAACATGTCACCAGCAGTGTGCCTTTCCCTGAGGGAAATCTAAATTAATCAAACTTTGTGTATAAATGGTATAACTAGATAAAAAAAAGCCATTTTTAAATGTCATAAGAAATGCTTGGGTTCTTGGATGTTTTGTGTCCAGGAATGGAATGCATTTTTTCTTGGACAGGCAACCCAGAAATGGACAATCCAGGGACAAACTTGGACAAGCAGCAACTGTAATTAGCAGGCTAGTGAAACTAGCAAATGGATTTTTCTTCTGCATTAGACATGGGTGTGTAATGTCATGTTTGGTTAGCAAATGTCCATGATTTAGTGATTGTATCTGGCTCTCAGCATGAAAAAAGCTTAAAAAGTCTGACATGTACAGTCTCACTATATTAAGCTAGTGACCACACCCCTTACCCTGCCCCTTCTACTGAGACAGCCACTGGGAGAAGTGTTCATTATCATACAAAATTAACACCAAGTAAGTAACCTTATCTTCACAGAAGAGGAAATGACAGAATAAAACACAGTGTACAAAGGCACATTTGTCTTTCAAAGAGCTCCAGGAACTATATTTTATTTAAAAAAATAAAATATGTCTTCTTTAAAATGCCTTCCTGTGTCCTAGTATTTACTGGCCTGCTTTGTATAGTGTATGTCTGGCCACATTGTTTTTTCTGTGTTGTCGTTGTCCACTTCTTTAGCACCTTTAGGCCTCAGAGTGTCAGATTACCTTAAGTTCGGTTTAAGACAAGGCCCATGGATCGACTCTCCATTGTTACCCAATAAACTAACAACAATCAGGCTGGGATATTCCCACACTCAGGGACTGGAAAGAAGCCTTTTGTTACCTCCCTCACCTGCATCCCTCTTTCTCAAGCTGAACAAAATCTCACTTTTCCTGGTCCAGACTGGCCCCGATTGCGCAAAGTGGACAAGAACAATAAAAATACAGTGATCATTATTATCCACTGTCCAGTCAGTATTGACATTAGGTGCCATGAAGTGCATTTGTGTGCTCAAGAGGAAGCTGTGTCTGATTACATTATGAGGAATGTCATCATACTCTCTCATGTTGCAACTGGCCACCTTTACAGTGTATCGTCATTTATCAAAACGTCAGAATCAATCCTAACGGACAGTAGCTCTCAAGCTAAATAAACATGTGCTAGAGAATCACGGACTGATACCAAAACTACTCGTATGGCCAGTGTGGGAGAGGATCTCAGAAACATGGTCAAATACATAGCAACCTTGTTGTATGCGTCATTATGTAATCTGACGAAACTAACCTAGGGTTCACAAAATATGACATTGTGGTTCATTGTGCAAGCAACAATGGAGTTTTCATTTGAGCTACAGTGTTTCGACACTGGAGCTTTTTTAAACAAAGCTGGAGGCTCTGTATTCCACAGAGGTTTATTTCATCCTGCCTGATGCCTGTTCCTAGTACACACTGTTGTTTAATCAGTTTTCTCTTGTTGATGTTACTTAGCAAATGCATGTAACTGAGTGAAACTGAGTCAATTGTGTTGTTTCAGTGTAATACAGTGAGTTGTCAGATTTATTTCATTAGTTCATTTATTTCATTCTCAGCGGCTCCCAGAATCATCTAGCTGCATATTGTTTTATTGTTTTACTCACTCTCTTTGTGTTATCTTTTCCCGAACTTAAACCCAACTGATGTTGCTTCATTTATGTCCATTAGTTGAACATAATTAAGTTGAACGTAGGTGTAATGCCCACGGTAGCGTTCACTGCTATTAAAAGAGCCACAGCTTACGCTTAAGGTGTTTTATTCTCCAGCTGTTGTTGGCCACAGCTATGCCATACATAAGCACAGTTTTCTCTTTACTAACAGTTTGTTCACCACCCAGCTCACATCTGACTCTCAGCTCTCCACTCACACACACATACCAGGTGGCTACTCCCCCTGCCCTTTACAATAAGAGTCCTTAGCAAAATAACCCAGTAAATAATGCTAGAGAACACATCACCTAAAACTTACATGCAACAACATTTCTTGAACATGCTACAACAAAAGTAATCAGTCCAGTTATTTAGAATGTACTCAGATCACCTTAGTGTGATTTACTTGAATTTATGTCAGATAGTTACATTTTGTCATTCTATTTTCCACTGTAGAGCTATATAAATGTTTCCATTGATTTCTGTGCAAATTGCAAGCAATAAAATGAAAGCATGTGAATTTTGCTGCCCTGAAATGTGTTTCCTTCAAACTGAGTTCATAAAAGCAATAAAATAGTGTACGTAATGTCATTTCCTGCAACCTATCATACCTGTTTTTGGTTGATCAACACCAAAAACCATTACACGAGAGATTATGTTTGTGCCATATAAGTTCTTAAAAAGAAGGTTCTTCAAGCGTTCTTTAATGTAAAATGCAAAAAAAACATTATGCCATAAAGTTATGATACTTAGTTACTGCCTTCTCAGTCTTTAATGATGATGAACATTCTGTATGTAATTCTTTAGAGAACCTTTTTAAAATGGTTCTGTAGGTCATCTACAGCTATTATTTTAACCTCTTAATATCCCAGGCTTATTACATAGTTTACCTATTACATATATAGTGCTGTATTCAATACAGCACTGTATACAGTGCTATGAATGTGAGATATTGTTTAATTTAACTTTAAATTTTAGCTTTTTTTCTTGCTTACAAGTCACTGCTAAAAACAAAGACTCTTGTGCTTAGTGGTCTCACAAGACAACCATCTGTCTCTTTGGATGGAACCCTAAAGACATCCTCAACAGTGAAACACAGAAATACACCTAAATCCTAGTGGCGCTACCAACCAGGAAGGAGCTACCCAGGCCTTAGAACCGTAAACTCACACAGTCTGCCCACAAAACCCAGAGAGGACAATGCACAATGCAGACACAGTGTCGATTACACTGCCAATGAGTTTCCACAATTGGCAGTGTCTTTGTACAGAGCAATAGACCGGTTTTGTTATGAAGCTAAATTCGCTCCTTTGTGCTGAGAACTTTGTGTACATTTCTTTCTGCTACATGAAAACACCCACATAGTTCTTCTGCTCCACCATAACTTGCATGTTAGCATAACTTGCTTTTTTGAAATCAGATCCTGGAGAACTAAATTCTGTTGTCAAAAGGGAATTAAGCAGATTCATTGCTGAATTGTGCTGATTGAAAATCAGTCCTAAAGCTGGATCCGCTCTTAAGTCAACTGTGTCTTATGTAGTGTCACTCAGTACTGCGGACAATTTCATGTATCTCATCTATGCTAGGAAGCAGCATTGCAGAATAGCAACGTACTATAGTTACGTAGGCAAAAAAAAAGAAAAAAAAGAATGTCTTCTAGTCTCTTCCGTCTGTGAACTAGCACCTTGTTCCAATGCAGCCCGCAGCATTCCTTTGACTTTGCTAATATAAATCATGGTTTAGCTTTATAATTAAAGCAGTTGTAGGTGAAATATGTAGCCTAGTTACATATTTCAACTGTGGGAACACATGTCCTAGCAAGGTGCAAACCAGGTTAATATACCGTCAAAGGTACAAAACAATCCTTAAGAACAAACTGTGTACCATGGATGAGTTTTAAACGTACTCTGCATTCATTTTTCCAGAGAAAACATGCATATTTGTAACTTTTCAAAGAAGCTGGGGTGAAGACTGAGAGTATGGAATCAATGAGACTTAACAAAATGACTGCAACAGAATACAATTATATTCCGTAACTAAAAGTATTAAAGATGCACTTATAAGCGGTTACCAGCCCAGTGATGTGAGGGGTACATCCCAGAGATTTATTATTTTTTCCCTGAGATTATACATGTTGGATCTTAAAACTTTGTAAAACTACTTGAAGTAAACTTTTAAAGGCTTACAGAAACTTCACACAATGAAAAGCTTCTATAACAGTTGTAGGGTTCTACCTAGACCTGTTACATTATGTGGAGGTTCTTTAAACTTTAAACTCATTTATAAAAATGATTCTCTAAAGAACCATCTACTGAAAGTTCTTTGGGGAACCAAACACACATTATTTTTCTTTTCCATGAGCCGGTGTTGTTGTTATAATAATCATTTTAATGTTTGGCTAGTACACTGTGTTTCTTTGCTGAGACGTAGAGAACTCTTTAACTGCCGCTAACGTGCCTCCACCTTCCCCCACACATGCCCCGAGGCTTTCTGGGAGCCGACTTGCGTCAGGACGCAGAGTGTGTAAAGAGTGGGCGGGAGTTGTAGTTCATACCTGCGGTTAAGAGCTTTGCGTGTGATTTAAATGTTAGGATGTCCTTTTTATTGTTGTCTAGGCAACCAGAGTAACACAGGCACAATGGCAGCATGAGTGCAGGAGTTGCTGAGCGAATGGAAAAATAATTTGACAGCAAGGGGAAGGGGAGGGGTTGGCCTAGAGGGATGTTCGAGAATGTATTTTTGAAGCTGTCAGAAAAAAAGTCTTGAAGAAAAAAAGCTTGTATATTAGCTTGAACTTGCTGACAGACAGGTTATTTGTGTGCATGCAGAAATGCATAAGCTACAGAAATGAGGTGAACTCAGCCGTTCTTTATTTATGAGTAGTGGTGAAATAGCAACAACATGTTCTAATCATGCTTCCATAGAATGCCAATATAAACACAGTAACACCTTATCTGAAGGCTGTTAGGGACATAACACATTCAAGAGCGCTGAGTGACCTATTTATAAAGGGATGCTTGAATATTTATGAACAGCTTTTTATAGTCATTGCAAGGTAATATATGATGGTTTAAGAAGTAAATGACAAATGGCATTTGATGGGCTTTTAATCCATTTATAACATTGTTATTATTCCCAAGCGAAGGAATTTATAAGGCCGAGACCTAGTTAAAAAAAAACATATATCAGTTCAAAAGTACAAAAGTACAATGTATATTGAGGAGACTTGTGTGGCTGTAGACATGTAATATTTTGCAAGCTAAATTTTTACATTTACTCAAGTAAGTATATGTCCACTAAATGGCCAAAAGTATGTGGACACCTGACCACCACAACCAATATATATTTGTTGGATATCCCATTTCAAAACTATGGGCACTAATATGGAGTCTGGCCCCTTCTTAGCAGCTAAAACAGCCTCCACTGTTGCACAAGATTTTGGAAATTTGTGCCCATTCAGTCACAAGAGAATTTGTAAGGTCAGGCACTAATGTTGGATGAGAAGGCCCAGAATGCAAACGACTGCCCAGTTCATCTCAGAGGTGCTAGCCTTTTAAATGGCTAAGGACCACCAGTGGGCCCAAAGTTTTACTGCACACCTCTATAATCTAAGAATAACTCGGCTAGTTTGCATTGTAGTCCGTGCATTTACAGAATAATATGACTGAATATAACCCATATTATGGGTTAAGTGGAGTTTAGGGTTCTGTGCAGGCCACTGGAGTTCCTCCACACCAAACTCGTCAAACCATGTCTTTATGGAGCTCGTTTTGTGCACTAAGGTACAGTCATGCTGGGACAGGAAAGGGCCTTCCTTAAACTGCTGCCACAAAAGGTAATGTTATTATTACAACATACAAAGACATTTAAGACAATTATGTACTGTCATAGTTGTGTAGAATGTCTTTGAATGTTGTAATATTAACATTACCCTTCACCCGAACCAAGGGGCCGAGCCTAAGACCTGAAAAACAGCCCCAGACCAGTACCTCTCCTCCACCAAACTTTACTCTTGGCACTGTGCATTCCAGTAGGCAGCGTTCTCCTGACATCCATCTTACTCAGATTTGTCCCTCAGACTGCCAGATAGTGAAGTGTGATTCATCACTCCAGAGAACATGTTTTCATCTCTCCAGAGTCCAGTGGCGACATGCTTTACACCACTCCAGTCAACGCTTGGCATTGCGCATAGTGATCTTAGGCTTGTGTGCAGCTGTCTGGCCATGGAAACTCATTTATGAAGCTCCCAACATATAGTTATTGTGCTGATGTTGCTTAGGCAGTTTGGAACTCTGTAATGAGTGAGCAACAGAGGACAGGCGATTTTTATGTGCTACATGCTTCAGCACTCAGCGTTTCATGGATGACCTGTTGTTGCTCCTAGTCACTTCTATTTCATAATAATAGCACTTACAATTGACTGGGGCAGATCTAGCAGGGCAGAAATTTCTTAGACTGACTTGTGGTAAAAGTGGCAGCCCATGTCATTTCACTGCCAGTGTTTGTCTATGGAGACTGCATGGCTATGTGCTTTTGGCCAAATACTGTACTTGTACTTTCATACTTTTGGGAAAATATGTATGCAGATTAGCACATTACATTCAAGGACATCAAAATCTACCATAGAACTGATATATAATATTCTTAACTACTCCAGTGCCTTATAAGGTCCATTATTTCATAATTGTGTTATAACTGGAACAAATGTCTGTCTATTTGACTTAGACTCCTCTAGTCAAAACAATGTAATTTACTTCATAAAACATTTTAGGTTGTTTTGTTATTACTTACTTTTGTACTCCAGCATTGCTTTAAAATACTGTTCAGCACTTTTGCATGTTATGAAGTCCCTATATAGGTAGACGTACTAAGACAGTACTACCAGAAATGCCTGCTGTCTTTACATGATTGCATTCTTTGAGCTCGAAGACTAATTTGACCACATACATAATTTTACTTGTCTTTAGCTACACTTTATGTCCAAAGGTTTCTAGACACCCACTCATCTAATGTTTCTTCTGAAATTAAGAGAATTAAAATGGAGTTTGCTGCAGTAACAACCTCAACTTCTCTGAGAATGCTTTACACTAGATGTTGTAACATTGATGTGAGGATTGCATTCAGCCTCAAGAGAATTAGCAGGGTACTGAGGTTAAGTACTGATGTTGGCTGGTTAGTGCTGGATCACAAATGCCAATTCATCCCAAAGGTGCAGGATGGAGCTCCAGCACTTCAGAGAATGCAGTTTCACTGCTTCACAGCCGAGTGCTTTATACCCCTCTAACTGATGCTTAGCATTGGGCACGGCGAGCTTAGGTCCGTGTGCTGCTCCTCCAGAGAATCCTATTGCAAAATGTGAGATTATATTATATTATTATTTTATATTATTGCATGGAGATTATACAAGCTGTGTGTGCACAACTGAACTCCTGTGTTGGCAATTGGTACACCTTAAAGTTGTTGAATTCACTAATTAGAAGGAGTGTCTGGACACTTTTGGCCATTATTACATGCTGTACAGACATGTGAGGGTTAAAAAAAATGCTGGGACTTAAAAGACATACACTGAAAAGGTGATGCATTATAATAACATGATTCAAATGATTAGAGGACCTAACGTGGGGTAAAAAGGAACATGGATATTTCATGTTTCATCATGAAAAGATGAAGTCACTTGTCATCTCTTCTCTTCTCTTCTCTTCTCTTCTCTTCTCCCTGATAACAAGCTAATCTGCTGGCTATCCAGATGACAGGTGACATATGAGACGGTGGCGCTATTTACGGCACCTTTACCCGTTAGCCTTACACCGCTCAGGTGTGTTTGACCATGTGTGCTTGTGTATCTCTTTACGGTAACACCACACTACCCGAGCAACTGCCCAATAAACTCTGCTGCACACAAAGCATGAGGTAAACTGAGGCGTCAAGGAGCGTGTGACAGCCAAACAGCGATTACTTTAGCTGCTGATCCCTCTGGAGCTGTGAGCGCAGCGACACGGCCAATCAATGGCTCGCCGTGTGGAATTTCAGCGCGTGCTTTTGTCTCACTACACGAGCGCTGGGGTGCTGTTTCCTCACTTTGCACCCAAGGCTATTGTGGTACCACCGTGAGGTAGCAGAGGTGATAAATTATTTCAGGAGCAGCACCTTACGGGTCACCTTTCTCAAGTCTGCAGCATTAAACAAGGCCTGAAACAAAGGCAGTATCAGTGTAAAATCAACTGTCAAAGATAAGTTGTCAGTATGAGCTTTTGATTTCAGGTGTTGGTTACTTCCACAGGGATTTGAAAAAGACTTCATTTGACAACTTAAGTTACATGATCAAAAGTATCCAGAAACTCCTTCTAACTAGTGAATTCAGCTACTTCAAGGTGCACACAGCCTGTACAATCGCCATTGAAAAGCTTTGTCAATAGACTGAATCTGGAGCAGCCGCATATGAGCTACTGTGGTCACTGTACCAATTGATAGGCACCGGCTGGAAGGGTATAAGCACCCCAGCATTGGGCTGTGGAGGAGTAGAACTGCGTTGGAGCTCCATTCAGTACCTTTGAGATTAGTTGGAGTGGCATTTGTGATCCAGAACAAACCATCCAACATCAGTATCTGATCTCATTAATGCTCTCGTAGTTCAATGCAATCAAATCATCACAGCAATGTTCCAACATTCATTGTGAAGGCTGTTACTCCAACAAGTTTTGAGTTGATAGACTTCTACTAATACTCTTGACATCTGAGTAAATGTTGGTTAAGCAGGTGTCAGAGGTCACCTGCTTGGTCTTCAAGGTTGCATAATTACCAGACTATGAATCAAGTCCAGTGTTTTATGCACCAAGAGACTGTAAAACATTGCATTCCTTCTAAAGTCAATCCGTGTCATTGGAAAGAGTTTGTTTCCAGTGAACTTGTTCTGCACACCTCACCTTCTATATAAAGACCATAGTCCAAGTACTTCAAGGAAAATGATTAAACTAATTTTAGATGCATTTACTAGATTTAATAATGAAGAAAAGCTATGTGCAATTACAGCCAGTTGAGAATGCACACCTACTCCTAAAGCTTTGATCTGGCCTCTAGCACTGATTATAGGCAATGCACTATGTGTACAAATATATATATATATGACCTCAGGTTACTACTTGAACCCCCTTAAATAGCAGGGGTTTTTTTACACACTCCTATAACACACTCCTATAACCTAAGAAAAGCTTAGCCAGTTTGCATTGAAGTCCCTGTAGTTACAGAATAACAAGTGTTAGTATGCAATACTAAAGATGCGATGAACTTTTCTTTAGGTAAAAGGCCCACATATGCATTAGGGCCCTTTACGGTCATACACTTTTCATATATTTTATTTTTTCCCCTGAGGTCCACTTTTGTGTGGGTTTATGTACCGAGTTGTTTTTGTGGTCGTACCTTTAAGACCCCCGGTTCTGATTGGCTGCCCTGTGCTGTGCCTCATTCAAAAAGCAGTAAAGACAGATATGTAACTTCAGTGAGAATGCTGTAGGATGAATAGGTGAATTTATGTAAATGCATTGCTTTTTATGACATAATAGAAATAATGCATTCTAAACCATTTTTTTATTTTCTTTACATCCAAGAATCATGTTGGAACCTTTATTTTTTAGGGTGTGTGACAGATCACCAGAACGTTTTAGGCTAAGCAGTGACAGACGGGATGGGATACCATTCAAAACAAAACACTGCAAAACAAATAGGTATCTCTTGATCTCATCTCAGTTGCATCAGCTCCCTGAAAATGCAAATGTTCTGCTCAGATGTTCTCTGATCTGGCTCAGGGTTCAAAGGGTCCAGATGTGGATATGAAATCTGACAGTGTGAAACTTGTTTTCTCTCAGCTCAGTGCCAACATCTGACTATGGAAAACGTCCAAGACAACATAGTGCGCTCAATGTGCCAAACAAGAGCCATGCATTCAAAATACCTGAGGAACTTTAACCCCTTAAACCAGAGGCTTATTCCATTATAAATGAGTTATTGCTCAATGTCTACAACTACTATAAAACTCACATGGTCATAATAATAATAACAGCGTTTATATATATATATATATATATATATATATATATATATATATATATATATATATATATATATATACACACACACAAATATATATATATATATATCATCTCTGTTCCTTAATCCTTTTTTCATTATGCCTAGCCTAGAGCAAGAGGCCACACAAAACTCCAGCTTACGGCCTCAGAGTTCTGTCTTCTCCTCCCTTTCTTATACTTCATCCATATGTTGAAAGACATGTTCAAAATTTGCATATGGTTATTCTACAGATTCCCTATTGTGACAATACAACAGACAGCAGAAAAGCAATCAAAAATCCAATGCAAAAAACAGGCTACATACTGAAGAGAGTCTGAAGGATAAAAAGGGTTGTTTGAGCTTACTCCTGGTTATCCTATCACCTCCCGTTGACCACTATGAACACTTCATCACAGACCCTTTTTCAGCTGAACTACACATTTCCTCTTTAATAATATTGATGGAATATAATGGAATGGAAATGTGTATGATTTACAAAATCTTAACTTACTGAAAGTGAGCAAGCACGTCAACATTTATAAAAAACGTCAAGATTTATAAAAGTGGGTTTAAAACCTATTTAGTATTGCAGCAGTTTTTTGATACAGTTGTTCTATCTGTTTATCTAGGAGGCTACAGAATCATCCACTGAACAGTAATTATACACACACACACACACACACACACACACACATCATCTAAACCGCTCATCCTTCTGGGTCACGGTGGGGTGCTGGAGCCTATCCTAGCTGTCATTAGGCAGAAGGCAGGATACACCCTGGACAGGTCGCCAGTCCATCGCAGGGCAGACATACACATTCACACACACTCACACCTAGGGGCAATTTTAGCATGTCCAGTTGGCCTGACTGCATGTCTTTGGACTGTGGGAGGAAACTGGAGTACCCGGAGGAAACCCACGCAGACACGGGGAGAACATGCCAACTCCACACAGAAATGACCCTGGTCGCCCCGGCTGGGAATGGAACCCAAGCCATTCTTGCTGTGAGGCAACAGCGATATCCACTGCGCCACCGTGCCGCCCAGTAATTATACTCATTATTATATTATCATTTCTCATTCACAACATTTCACACACAGAGATCCAACAGTGTCTTGGTCAATCTGATAACAGAGTCGCTTTCCACTGTCAGAAGTGTCCACAAAATCATCTGTTGAGTTTCTTTAAGGAACCAGCAGTAGTTCCTCTATGGCATCACCCCAATGTATCTTTTTTGGTGCCTTTATTTTTCAGAGTGTACTGGATTGAACATCAGTTCTCTGTTCCATTTTGTTTCCTTCCACATTTCCCAAGTTGAAAATGTGAAGGGTGTGTGGTTATGTCACCACCGCTGCGTGGCAGCGTACAGCACTGAGGCTTCATTGTGCCAGAGGGAGCGTGTATGACTTCTGAGAGCGTGTGATGCATGCAGTCGCTGTTGTCTCCAAGCCAGCGTGGAAATCATAGAGCCCGGTTTCAAACACATGAAAGACGATCTGTACCAAAGCTGGGCAACTGCTGGATAGCGAGTATTGACCGAACATTTCATCAGAGTGAAGAGATTGAGGGGAACATGCTGTTAGCCATGTGGCTTTTGATACTCTTCTGCTATGTACTCAAGTGCTGTCAATTACATAAGAAGGCTTAAGGGCAAAGTGAAGCCACTGTGCCAGAAGAGTCTGGATGCAATATAAAATGCAGGTGGCGTCATGGATTCTGCAGTCTACGTTTCATCCACAAACTCTCTCTCAGACACACACACAGACACTCACACGGCACGTCACAGCTGAAAGCACTGCTGTAGCAAGCTAGCTTGTTGTAATACATCGCTGCTGCTATGTAATCAGCTCTATCAGTGACAGGTGAAGACAGAAACAAGAAGGCACTGAATACACATTGGTACACACAAACACACACACACACACACACACACACAGTGCACTAAAAACTCTAACGACACCTGTTCTGAAAGTGTGAGGAGTTTTACGGATCTCCTCAGGCCAATGTCCTCATAAAGCTGGAAGGTACAGCATGTGAATAAATAGTTGTGAGCTGTTTCTAGAAACAGGCTGAGAACAGTCTGCAGAGATCAGCCATACGTTTACACACATACACAAGATGAACGACACAAAGAGTTCATTTCAGTCCCTCTTTCATTCTCACTGCCTCAAAGGAATTTCAAACCCGAAGTTACGTTTAAATTAAAATATACTCCATCATACTCATACTCAGCCAGTAGTGCCATTATGGCCCACCTACATCAGTTCTAGCATCACATAAGGAAATATCTGTATAATATCTTTGTGGCTTAAGGGTCACTGACAAAACCTCAAAACCAACATTTTCAGCATGGTCTGGATTTCCCCAGAGCAGTGGACTATCACAGAACGTTCTGGAATTGATCAGATACGTGACTACATATTAACAACGTGCTTGACTGCATGATGACTAACAGTATAATATTTCAGATCATAAAAGCCACATCAGTTTGTGAGAAACCTTTGCCTCATGCTATATAAACAGCATGCCACATTCAGACGATTGCACAGCATAATCTGATGACAGATCCACAAAGCAGTCTAATTGGTAAAGATGCTTAAACAACACATGCCACACAGATCTATAACACAGACCTACAGCCCAGCTCACTTAGCTGTTCACCACTGGGAGGCAGCCATTGGCTAAGATGGAGAAAAAGCTAAAATGCAACAGGTCAAGTCACATTTTCCTGCCAAATTTGCATGACAGTCTTTCGGTGCGGGTGTGTGACCTCAAACATGGTGTCATCCATTCAGTGTCCATGCTGACTCAGTCTCTTCTATCTGTCCAGACACGCTTGTTCTAAGAACCGCATGTCAAACATAGTTTTGTTACGTAGTGGAAAAAACAGAGAATTGTACAGGATCAGGGAGACTCTTTTGTGTTGGGGCAAGTGAGGTAAAAGGCCGTTAACAGCCTAACCCTTATTTGACAGTTGTCTTGGTGACAAAAATAACAGACATAGGTCCAGTACATACACGTGTCTTAGCCTGCATGTCAGTGCATTTAAATCCATGTATGTTTGGGTACAATTAATGCATTGAACTCTACTTGATTCATTGTTTCATACATCAATAAAACTTTGTCTTCCTGTTTACTTTACTATAAGTGCGGTAGTATTTTAGTCCCAGTCTTAAACTCAAGATGTTTTTTCTACCATCTTGGTCTATTGGTCTTCCCAAATGTAGTCTGAGGGCTCAACCGAGACTAATTTAAAAATTAAATAAATTACAATTTTTTTTTTTTAATTCTTTTTACTGTCTCCAGTCCCACACTGACTCATACTCAAGCAACATTTAGCCAGCTTATTGTGCCTGTTTGTGTTTGATTTGGCTAATTGGCATTAGCACTGGTTGTATTCATTTACAGTGGGCACTCTGGGCCGGAAGTATGTACGAAAGCAGGCGCTGTGCCAAATGTACCCTCAACTTAAATGCAATATGTGCTCACAATGTGTGTGAATTTCACATTCAATTTAGGAAGAGGCACAGTAAAATAACAGAATAAGTTACTAGAACTTCTTTCCCACTAAAACATTCTTAAGGGGTGTTATTTTATTCCTTTTAAGAAAACAGAGTTTGTGAAACGATGGCACAGACTAATATACAGTGTATAGCGGATAGTGTACATTGGCTGGCCCATCTCTCTCCATCAAATGCATATGCATGAGAAGGAGAAGCATGTTTAGGCTCTTGTGCCAGTTTCGTTCACAATATGCAGGCAGAATGTGTCCACTTTGCCTCTGAAACTGGCACAAAAGGCTTAGTACATCAAGCCCACTGTCCGAAAAGCAGAGAAGACTTTAGTAGTGGACTGTTGGAACTATATTCTACACTTCTAATCCATACCACATTAGTGTTTTTAGTAGAAGAGGAAATATTTATTATGTTTTGATTTTGTCGATGAGTTTTTGTTGTTGTACAGTTTTGTTTCTTGAAAATTCTTGTCAATTCTTCAATTCTTGACCCAGTGTAGAGTAAAAACTGTTGATATTTGCATATAAATGAATGCAAATATGATTTATTACATAACTATGCAACTAATTATGTAATCATAGTTTCATTTAAACAGAACAGCAAAATCAAAAGTAATAACTGAGCATTAATTCTAAGCACTATTTCTGTTGTCCTTAGTGACTCAGTGTAAATTTGAACTGGAGGCAGTTAAAGACTAGTTAAGGCTTGGTCTCGAGGAGGACTCTCATTTGGACTTGGTTTCCTCCATAGAAGCGGTCTTGACTTGTTCTCGACTTGTCATAATCTAGGACTTTTCTTGAACTCAACAAAGATGGTCTTGATTGTAGCCGTACTTCCTTTTGGTAACAGTTGTGTTGGAACAATATATTTTATTCATGTGGAAATGCTCAAATTCAGTGCATTACTTTTCTCAATGTAGGACATATTTGCTTGCAATTTTCTTTCTGTCAACATTTTAGAATCGCTTTCCTCATGATTTGTTTACTCTGTTTTCTCATGTACCTGGTCATATGCTGTTCAAATACCAGAAACGCAAACTGACAGAAGGACAAATGTTGTCTGCCAGACGAACTCCTCAGACAGGAGATGAAGGGGAAAGATGAGGTAAGATAACTTGATGTCAGTGGATGTTTTTATCAGTTGATCTGACACCTTTCTTTCTTTCACCTTTATGTATGTTAAGCCTGAAATTACTCTGTCCCTGCAATTAACTGGCCATGATGAGCTTGAGACAAAAAAGTGTGAGGAGAAACATTCTGCCTTGGTGAGACAGCACCCTCTGGTGTACGGCTGAGAGGCTTTGCCTAGTGCCATTTAAACAAAAGGTGCCACAAAGTGTTCTTTAAGCAGTTCCACATTTGGTTCCTCACTTTAAAAAAATAAAATAATTAATCAAAGAATCATCCATTGAGAGATACTGATTTACAGTCACATTATTATTGAATCAAAATTTTTGGTCTCGCTTCTTATTCAGATAGTCCACTATAGTCCCCTATAGATTATCTACAGATGTTCAAATTGTAAACAAACTATCTGTAGAAACTCAGTTGATTCTAAACAATGGTGGGGGTAGGGTTAAGATTTGGATTAGGGCTAGGGTTAGGGCTGGGTTTAGGTTTTGGATTGAGGTTAAGGTAAGGGTTAGGATTTGGACCAGGGTTAGGGTTGGGTTTAGGTTTTGGGTTGAGGTTAAAGTTAGGGTTTAGGATTAGAGCCAGGGTGAGGGTTGGGTTTAGGTTTTGGATTGAGTTTAAAGTTAGGGTTAGGATTAGAGCCAGGGTGAGGGTTGGGTTTAGGTTTTGGATTGAGGTTAATGTTAGGGTTAGGATTAAAGCCAGGGTGAGGGTTGGGTTTAGGTTTTGGATTGAGGTTAATGTTAGGGTTAGGATTAAAGCCAGGGTGAGGGTTGGGTTTAGGTTTTGGATTGAGGTTAGTGTTAGGGTTAGGATTAGAGCCAGGTTTAGAGTTAAAGAAAATTATGGTTAATTTAGTAAAGATTTAGTTGAATGTAACTTGAAAGTAAATTATCTACAAAGCATGTAAAGTGGACTATCCAAATAAAGTGTTACCAGCTCTTTTTACACTGTTTTGTTATTGCATGACACTGCAACTGAATTCTTTGTCGTTAAAAATAAAGACGTTAAAAAGGTTTCTTTAGAGCCATTCTGTAGAAGTGGATGAATGGATGAGTCTTTAAACAAATGGAATGTAGGAGATGAAGAGTATTATAAACATTCATATAATGTTAGGGCTTCCTGTATCCAGGCCAAAAAAACATTAAGGAACATTTATTTTTAAGACTGTGGTCCAGCTATGTAGGTCTACACAACATTCTTTCAGTCTGTTTAAAACCGTGAAGTGTTTCTCTCAGAAAGAGCCAGTAGGTAAAACACAGCAGTGTAAGCTGACATGAATCACCTGGAGAGAGTGTCACTGACCACATTCAGCTGCTGCCAAGGAATTCAGTGTCGTCAAGGGAAACCGTTCACGTTCTGCAGTACTATGAGTCATTTCCCAATCGCAAGGTCCACATGGCCGGTTCCAGCTGGTTCCACCAGCGCTGCATGCAGAGAATGCACAGTGGTAGCGTTAGTATAAGCACAGGTCTACTGGATTAGTTCAAACTTTGGTCCCAAGATCAAAGATCTTTGGGTACAACTTTAAAGATTGTACTAATAAGAAGCTATTAATTATAACATAACAACTCAGTATTAACATGTAGTAATAAAATATTGGTAACAAGTTGTGCTAACCTGAAAATGAATAAAGAAAATGTTCACTTTCTAGTTAATGCTGAAAGTTAAGATAAGTTTAGATAAAGAGAGATAATCATTATATAAAGATTTGTGGTTTGGTGTGAGTTTCTTCCATCGCTGAACTCATTTCGGAGCCTTTTGTCAGACAGTGCTTTAAAACAGAGGAAAACTTGTCTCTAAGTGGGCCTACATGTAAAAGTAATAGACCAACCATGTGTGATTATAATAAAGCAATTTCCTAATGTAACTGCAGTTATAATATGAGATACAGTAACTGAGAAACAAGACAGAAAGAAGTAAGTTTGCATTTTACAGCTCAGTACCATTTACTTCCTCCGTAATTACAGCCTATAACTGTGTCTGTACATTACAGTGTGCCTGATCATTTACATTAATAACAGGCAATAAACAAAGCAGAAACAAGTGAATTAGTAATTTACAGCACTGATAGCACATCATTTCAGCAGAACTGCTGCACTTTGTTTTAGTGTAATTACCTAAATATTATAAAACCCTACAATCATTTAAAAGAATTTGGGTGATATGTTAATTAAGCAGATGTTATGCTGGACACATTATTCCCTTAAATATGAAAAACGATTGTATATTAACAGGAAAAGTAACATTTTATTTAGAGCTAATTAGAATTTGTTACCATTTTTATCAACTACTTTCCATTACAATAACAAACCTATTATTTATGAACAACTAGAAAAGTAGCATGACATTGTTTAGGTTAATAAAAAATATTACCATTACTTTATCATTTTATTACAGACTTGTTGCTGTTACAATTAGTAACTTATTATTTATGAACAACTAGAAAATTAGCATGTAAGTTTCAGGTTAGTACAACTGGATACCATAATATTACCATATCGATACCCCTTATCACCAGTCTGTGAAGTGTTACTGATCTTTTTGATTGGATTTGAAGTGGAAAGATTTTCAGTTATCGTGAGTTCAATTTTTAAATAAATTTCATTTCAAAAGATGCTGATCTACATTTTCCTGTCTCTACTGAAACATATAGAGTTTTAGTCCGTGGGCAGAGCCTTATTTTAGCCACACCCGCTGCCTTTTAGAGCAGATAGTGAGGCTGCATCCCTGTCCCTCATGGCCACATGGTGAGCAGTCAAATCCCACCATTTGAAGTAAATGTGTCCCAAAGTCTGAAAATCAGTGTGTAACATTAAGAACACTTTTAATTAGAAGAAAAAGTACTATGCAAACATTGTTAAAGTTTCAAAACATACCATTCACTACCTACAACAAGCAACTAATTTACGTGTATGTGTATATATATATATATATATATATATATATATATATATATATATATATACACCGATCAGGCATAACATTATGATCACCTCCTTGTTTCTACGCTCGTTGTCCATTTTATCAGCTCCACTTACTATATAGGTGCACTTTGTAGTTCTGCAATTACAGACTGTAATCCATCTGTTTCTCTGCATACTTTGTTAGCCCCCATTTACCCTGTTCTTCAGTGGTCAGGACCCCCATGGACCCTCACAGAGCAGGTACTATTTGGGTGGTGAATCATTCTCAGCACTGTAGTAACACTGACGTGGTGGTGGTGTGTTAGTGTGTGTTGTGCTGGTACGAGTGGATCAGACACAGCAGTGCTGCTGGAGTTTTTAAACACTGTGTCCACTCACTGTCCACTCTATTAGACACTCCTACCTTGTCAGTTCACCTTGTAGATGTAAAGTCAGAGACGATAACTCATCTGCTGCACAGTTTGTGTTGGTCATCCTCTAGTCCTTCATCAGTGGTCACAGGACGCTGCCCACAGGAAACTGTTGGCTGGATATTTTTGGTTGGTGGACTATTCTCAGTCCAGCAGTGACACTGAGGTGTTTAAAAACTCCAGCAGCACTGCTGTGTCTGATTCACTCAGACCAGCGCAACACACACTAACACACCACCACCGCATCAGTGTTACTGCAGTACTGAGAATGGTCCACCACCCAAAAACACACACACATATATGTATCAGTCTTAAAGGCACAGTAACAAACACAGCTTTATTAATTAAGGGATAAAGAGAATTTGGAAAATATTTATATTATTTTTGGTACATAAAACCACATAAATGTAAGTGGACATCAAGGAAAGGAAATAAAATACAAAAAATGTGGGCTGTGGCCTCTTTATTGAAACAGCTGTAAGGATTCACACAGTCTGTCACTGATCAGCTCTATCATGTATTGTAAGTTAGAAGTGAGCCAGTAGGGGCCAACTGCCAACTTCTGACAGTAAATGGGCTGGGATTTTATATTTGGAAACAAAAATAAAGCATTTCATTGTTTCTAAGAATCCAATAGTGAGAGACTGTGATACACAAACAGGAAGCCTTGACAGATTGAAGCTGATAGGATGCATACCAGATAACACACATACCATAAAACATTATACAGGCGGAAATGAACAATGGGAGGGATTTGTGAGGTGAGCTATTCGTGAGGCATCACACGCACACACACAGACACACACACACGCACACACACACACACACACACACACACACACACATGCACACACTTGAATATTGAATAGCTGATGTTCCAATCTGTTAGTCAGCTAATTTAGAAAAATCTGCTGTCACTCTCTATACATCTCACACTGACACTGTACTACCATTCCTGTCGTCCTCAGCAGAGAGAGAGAGAGGGGAGGTGAGGACCTGCTGGCTACAACATACTAAAACCCAAAAGAACATGACTTGTTTCCTCTTCTCCTTCCTGATACAGAGGTAGGAAAAAGAGCATTAATGTATACAGTTGTTTTAAAATGTGGTCTGGTTTTCATCAAAGATACAATAAAAAGCAAACGTAATCTGTTTAAACTAATAACACTAAAAATAATGTATTGTTCTTGTCCATATTGAATAGATCATTCAGACATTGTAGGTTGGTACAAGTGTGTGAACACCCAGGCTAATGACTTCCACAAAAGCTAACTGGAGTCAGGAGTTACCAAACCTGGAGTCCAATCAGTAAAATGAGATTGGAGGTGTGAGTCAGAGCTACTTTGACTCAAACATTTTGAGTTTGCAATTTACAAGAAGCATCTGCTGATGTGAACCACGTCTCGCAAAAAAGATCTCAGAAGACCGACGATCAATAATGGCTGATTTACATAAAGATGGAAGGGGTCAGAAAGTAATCTCAAAGAGTTGAGGTGTTCATCAGTTTACAGTTAGACAAACTGTCTATAAATGGAGATGATTTAGTAATATATGTATATATATATGTCAGAAAAAAACCTTTTTTCCAATCTTATTTCCAAACTAATAACTTTACAGAAGAAGCAAAACACATTATTAACCTGTAGCACAATTTTTTTGCAAGTAATTTTGGAACATCGGTTCATTCACTATGAATTATTAACCCAATTATTTATTCCCTTAAATGTGAAAAACTATTGTATATTAACAGGAAAAGTAACATTTTATTTAGGGCTAATTAGAATTTATTAAATTTTTTTAATCAGCTAGTTTCCATTACAATGACTAACTTATTATTTATGAACAACTAGAAAAGTAGCGTGACATTTTTTAGGTTAATAAAAAATATTACCATTACTTTATCATTTTATTACAGACTTGTTACTGTTACAATTAGCAACTTATTATTTATTAACAACTAGAAAATTAGCATGTAATTTTCAGGTTAGTACAACTGGATACCATAATATTACCATATCGATACCCCTTATCACCAGTCTGTGAAGTGTTACTGATCTTTTTGATTGGATTTGAAATGGAAAGATTGACAGTTATCATCATCATCGTTAACCGCTTAGTCCAGATAGGGTCGCGGTAGCAGTTGGGAGAGCAGAGAATCCCAGATGACCCTGTCCCCCGCAACTTCCTCCAGCTCATTCCCAGGGCCCCAAGCCGCTCCCAGGCCAACTTGGAAATATAATTCCTCCAGCGGGTCCTAGGACAACCAGGGGTCTTATTCCGGTAGGCCGTGCCTGGTACACCCCCACTGGGAGGCGTCCAGGGGGCATCCGGATCAGATGCCCGAACCACCTCAGCTGGCTCCTCTCAATGCGGAGGAGTAGCGGCTCTACTCCTCTTTTGTTCTACATTTTCATGTCTCTACTGAAACATACAGAGTTTTGGTCCGTGGGCAGAGCCTTATTTTAGCCACACCCCTGCATTTTAGAGCAGATAGTGAGGCTGCATCCCTGTCCCTCATGGCCACATGGTGTATCAGTTTACAGTTAGACAAACTGTCTATGAATAGAGATGACTTAGTAATATATGTATATATAGGCCAGAATGCAGAGGGTCAATGGGCTTCTCAGATTATGCAAAAAAAGTAAAAAGTGACAAAAAATTTAGCAACAGCGATGATATATATTTACCAATATATAATACCAGTATGTCCTTAGTATGTATTTAAGATACTAAGAGACACATCATAGCAATGATATAGGCAATGATATAAGTACCTACATATATGTAATATATAGAGGGCGTATTAATATTACATGTAGGTAGGTACCCATATCATTGCTGTTGCAAAAAAATCTTCAAAATGGTAACTTTACAGGAAAAGGAAAAAAATCTGAAGTTTGAATGTAATTTGACAGAACGAGATCGCTGCTGTCAGAACAAAACCTTGTATCTCCAAAACGATAACTTTACAAGAGAAGAAAAAACATACTTAACTTTTAATGTAAAGAGTTTTTTTCTGAGTAAATTTGGGCTGTTTCTTTCAGTCCATTCATAATGAACATCAACCATAGTGTAAAGAACAACAGGCATTTTCAAATTATGTCAAAAACTGAAAAACAACAAAAATGGAGATATGTGTGTGTGATAAATGTTTGTGTGTGTGTGTGTAATTACCTACATATATATGTAAGTAAATATATAGTTCATAATATAATGTTAATATAGTTAATATAATGTTAACTTCAGGAACCAAAAAGAAATTATTTTGTCCTTTTGGCTTGATGAAATGAAACATAAAGCTTTTGAAAAAAATCAGTTTACAGTGTCAGCAGCACTATGATGGCCCTGACATTATTCACCCATGAAAAAAAAAGCCGTTCATCAAGCATTCTTTAGTAAACGCAGTGGTTATGTATGAAACAGTGATGATTCAAAGAACCATTTGAATGATTAATTGGTTCTTTTCCTGGTTAAGTGGTTCTTGGATGATGGAGAACTTCTTGTATGTTTTTTTTCAAGAATCGTAACAAAAATGTTCCACTGCTGTTACAAGTCAGAACTCTTTTTCTGTACTATATAGACCACTTTTTGCTAAAAGTGTAGGTTAGTCCATTTTTCTCTAATTGTCCCACAAAATCAGGACATTTTAGTTGAAAATGTACAAACACACACACGCACCCTTGTGGTGATGAGATCCAAGCTGCAACAAGCGATTGCTCCAGCTCTGTATTCGTAGTGCTGGGAAGAAATGAGAAGGGGGGCGTTCCCAATGTCCCCCAGGACCACTGGATTAGAGACCCTCTCTCTGGAGGGGTCATTAGCCCGTATGATTATCTAAAGATCCAATGATCCACCACCACCCTCAAGCCCCCTTTCCCCTCTCTTTCTGCATACCAGCTCCCCTGGGTTTCAGGTGGGGGCTGGAGGGGGCAGTCAGTAGTGAGGGTCCTGTCATTTGATATCACTGTGCAAATTTGCGTGTGTGTTTTTGGACATTTTCAGGACAAAAATGTCTGACTTTGTGGGAAACAAGGGAAATAATGGGCAATCTATAACATCAGAACCAACCAAACGATCCTGACTTTATAAGGCCCTTTTTTTTAACAAAAGCTACATGTTGTACATATATGTACTTATATATTTAAAATACATATAAAACAAACATATGTTAGAGACATAAAGGTAGAGGATGGGTTTTGTGGTTACAAAATGCAGCAATATTTGCATTCCATATGTTCAAAAGCAAAATCCCTGGTGTTTCGATATTATATTAAGGGGAACCAAATGGAGTGAGATATATGGTTGACTGGTTCATCAACAATAAGTTAAAAAGAACATACATGAACTACAAAGCAAAACGTGTTTATCTTAGCTCGACTCTTTTCCTGCATTTGGACAGGTCTGATACTGATTAAAGTTGTTGACCGGAACATTCTCAGGGTGCTGCTTTTAAACACAATCAAGCCATCTTCAGATATCTGGAGGTAAGACAACGAACTGCTTCAGGGCAAATTATCTGAGGAGCAACTTCAGATGTTCTCGTGGCAAAGGCAACTACCACCAGGTGGCAGTAGTCAATCAGAAGTCAGCTGGGTAGGCAGGACAACAAAAAGTTACCTCTTGTTTGTCAAACGCACTCTTGGCAACAAGCCATCTTTATATCAGGGACTGTTAAATGGGCTAATTAGCACCTGATGTTCTCTTCATTAAGATCACTCAGATGGTCCCACTGAGATACTCTTAATCTCACGACAGATTGTCGAAATTATGCCAAACACTGCCATAATTAAGACATCAACACACACAAACAAAGCTAAAATTGCAGGCGCCAAGTCTCTGACTTGTTGGATTTTGATTTGCCAACAAGCTAACGAATGCTGCATTTGTAATCAATGCTTTACATACAGTGCAACAAGCACTGTGAACAGAGCTCAGCTGAGAGGCATTGATCTCTTCTTGTAACACTGAGTGATCAGGAGTGTATATATATGTGGAGGGGGTGTGTGTTGCATGTCCTAGCTGCATGACTTGGCTGAGTGCGAGTACTGTGAGTTCATGAGGCCTTGCTGTCCCATCAGCAGAGTCCAGCCTCTTTCCTGCTCTAATCGTTCCAGGCCCATTAGTGCGCATCCATTAGAGCACTCCTCCGTTCTCCGTCTTCCTCCCCTCCCTCACTTTAGAGCACCTCTGAGACACACAGCGTACAGCTGGTGGGACAGGAACAGGTGAGTGTCTATTTATGCTTATTTATATGAAAACGCTCAGTGTTAGCAGATGTTGCTCAGAGGCCCTGGCCACAACATTTCACATTCTGGCCACTAAAAATGCAGTGGTTGCCTTGGAGATTTGTTGCATTAGTTTTCCCTTTTAACAAACCTGTTTGATCAGACATGAAACTAATTGCATCCAATCAGATTGTGTGGGAATTCTTTAACTGTAACAACCACAGTAGCTAACGTGATGGTATGGTGAGCTGGTCCACCTGGCACCATAGATGCTGTTCCTTGGCTGATGTTTGCTATCAGTCTATGCAAATTGGGTCTTACATAAAAGACCTGGTATAACACTGAGAGGCTATTACTGCAATAGCTAAACAGTACCTAATGATGTAACTTTGATGTTATGACATAAGGATGGACCACCACATCTTGGGGGGGACCACCACAGTCACCACAACAGAAATGTTCCTTTACAATGTAGTAAAGTTTTGAATAAACATTTCCTTTTTTCAAAGCAACACAGTACTGTTTTTTGGTGTGTAAACAAATGTGTTAGTTGTAAAAACAATCTACATACAACAAGTGTGTTTCTACAATTCTGACCACACATTATTAACTTTGGCCAAAGGACTCATTGTCTTCGTGGCCCAAGTGGCCACTGCTAATTTTTAATCTGTCAACCCTTCACATCAGTGTTCAGCAGATGTGGTTTGGGGTCTCTTAGTGGTCCACATAGAATTAACTCTATAAAGGCCAACTCTATCTTCAAAATGAAGGTCCTAAGAAATTTACATTATGAACAGGTTTTTAAACAGTTAAAAGTGTTTCATACTTGCACACATTAAAGAACCATGCATTAAAAGTAAGGATACATGATGGGATCGGAATCATATCAGTATTGGCAGATAATTGATACAAAAAAAAAGATTTGACTGATATCTCAAACTGATATTTGACATATTATTCTGCTCCAGAAAAGCAGAATGTTTACCCTGCTAGCAAAACAAGCACAGACCAGCATGGCTGATGACCACCAAAACCGGCATATTTTGTGTTTTGGATGCTGTTATGCTGGTCACCCATGGTCATGGTGGGTGACCGACTAAACCAGCTTAGACCAGCGGGAATTCATGTAGACCAGCATGGAATTCTTATATGTATTGTCGCTGCCCAAAGAAAAACAAGTATCTCCAAAATGGCAACTTTACAGGGGAAGATAAAACTGGTCTTTACATTTAATGTAAGTTAATGGAAAGAGATTTTTTTCCAAGCAATTCCGAAGCACTTCTGTTCGTCCATTTATCATGAAATTTTAACACATTGACAAGAGCAGCTGCCGCGTTCAAATGATGCAGAAAAATACAAATTGGCAAAAATGGACATACATGTTTTTCTTTGGACAGCGATGATATGTACATGAGATATCAAGATATATCAGATATTGGCATCAGCCTAGAAGTCCCATATCGGTGCATTCTTAATTGTTCTTTAAGGAACTAACAGCGGTTCTTCTATTGTATTGCAAGACTTTATTTTCAAGAAGAACTAACCCAATGGGAAGTGTCTGAGGTCTTGACTGCACTTCTAAACAACAACAACCTGCTGCCAAAAGTTAGAAATTTAAAATGCTTTTCTTTGTCCTTCTTTTTTTTGCCTCCATTGAAATAATTAGACCCACAGAAGTGCTCAGCTCCATAGGCTTCCAGCTTGCTCTTTCATGGTAAACATCAGAGCTCGCTCAGCCCTGTACGAGCGCTTCCACATCAGAAACCTCACAAAGCGTTTGAGGCTCCAAGACTTGTCCGGCCTCTGATCAAACGTGTCAAAACAACAGCTCGTGCGAGGAAACACGGCTCCAGGCCGGGCACTGGAGTTTCCTCTTTGTTCCGACACAGTGGGTGCATGGTGTTACATAAGACTTGCACACCTGACTCCGGTAGAGCGGCGGCGAGGCGAAGGAACATATTTATTTCAAGCGCCAGATCAAGCCTCGTCCCCGTGGTAAAATTCCCATACAGTGTCAGCTTCTGAAGATACATTTTTCATAGGGCGCCATGTGCCTCTCTGTCACTCATAGCTGCGGGGCATTGGAACTGGAGGATAATACGAGAGGAGGAGAAGGAGGGGAAAAAAAGAGGAGAAAGATTAAATATTAAAGTCTCACTCTTCCCCAACACCGGGAGCCACTTGTTCAGCGGTCCCAAAAGAAACGAGGCAGGAGCTCCAGGATCAAGGGTGGGGCACAGGGGTCACCGCCATGTGGACGTTTCAGGGGGAGAAGAAACATACAGCCTGTCTATCAGGCAAAGCCTAATGATCTCCTGTGGTGCAACTAATCTAGAGAAGCCCTCTAGACTGCATAGAGACTGCAAAGTCTGGTAGATCAGGAGCAGATTAGCCTCTGCTGCTGGTATGCAAACGGTGACTAAGTGAATTCAGAGGAGTGCTAATGCTAAAGGCTAAAATGTCTTGTTTGATTCAGGTTTGCATTTTGAGGAGATCATCTATTACCAACAAGCAGGCCTGTCAGTCAGGTGGCCGCTGAGGGAGCACACGGCATACGACAGGCTGTCAACGCGATGATGCCCAAGCAAGCTGACTTCACTAAGCTTCATGAAAAATGGATCCATATGTGTGAACGAAATGCTGCCACGAAGAACACACAAATGCAATACAAAACAGATAATAACACTCAGATCACACTTGTCAACACAAGATGGGGCTCGAACAGTGAAAACTGAGGGCAGGCTTGAGCAAAAGAGGGGGAAAGAGAACAAGACAGAGACAGCTACATGCTGGAGAAAGGTCCATAACAATATAATCTTCCACAATACAGGCATATGCCAAAGTTTGAATACGTGTTTTGTTGATTTTCTAAATGAAAATAACTTAATACATCCTCTACAGGGAACTCCTAAAGGGGAATTCCACTGATGCTTCAAAATGTAAACAATGTCGAAGGATTGTAGAAAAACTGACTCAGATTTCTTTACAGAAGTGGTGATAGGAACCAGGGGTCACAATGTCTACAACACAAATATAGCTATTTTATTTACTATCTAAAACCACCAGTGAACCTACATGTGTCTTCAGAGTGTTTATATGTAATGTTGATCACAGCCAAATAGTGGTAAGTTTTCTTTGGGGACTATTTTGCCTTATTACATACTGCATGTAACTCTCTGCCACATTTTTAGGTCAAAACCTTCTGAAAACTGTCATAAAACAATGTATCAGGTATGAGGCAGTGTATTTATAACTATTTCATACAGTAACTTTTTGCGATGTAGATTGTAGAGTGCATTAAACTCTTTAGACGTCTGGTTCCTATCACCACCACTGTGAACAATTCTCTAGAATAGAACACTCCCATCAGACCACTCTGAATGGCTTTGTTTACATTTTAACCATTTAATAATTCAGAAATGTAGAAAAATCAGTGGAATTCCCCTTTACATATGTCATTTGTTCTGCAATTTTTAGTGCTGAGTTTAATGTACTGGAAAAAAAACCCATAAGATATCAAATGTGGCATAACTTTTGTGCAGACCCCAAAAAAAAAGACCCAGGGGTGCTCAAACGTTTGCACACAACTAAAAGTCTCTATTCCCTTAATAACCAGAATACTGCTGTTTTACCCATTGTTCATCTTTGACTGTGTAATGCATTACATTTCTGTTTTTGTACTGGTTTTATAATCTTGTTGTGTAACATCAGAAGCTCTTGGCAGCCCACAAATATAAGAAAACATCACTAAACCTGATCAGCAAACCTTTCCATCTCCAGTAAATTACTGTCATATGAACAAGCTTTTTCCCTCCCGATACTGCAGTTACAGTATGTTCACTAATTCCAAAGATCAAGCCACAGAAAATCATTTGCTGCTTTCTTCTAGGCGGCTTTACAGTCCACAGAGATGTAAATGTAATTCATTACAGAGAGGTGTTCTTGAACTTGAGTCAGAGGGAGCAGCAGACAGCAGGGAAAGGGGCTCCATTAATGGGACCCTGGCCGAGGGCCTTAAATATTGCATAGCTGACAGAGTGAAACATTTCCACTTCTCTCGCTCCAGCTTTCCCCAAGAGCAGCAGACACGTGGGTCCAAGAACAACCCGGATCTCAGGAGCAGTCTGTGAGTGACTTCTAAGGGAGTTTTTTTTCGTCTATATTTTTATTTTTATTTTTATTAGACAAAAAAATCACTTGAGTTTGGTTAGTACTGATGATTTCAATAAAATATCTATTGTTTCACAAAGCTTGTTGAAAGTGGTGCTTACAAATGTAAACAGATGTGAAAAAAAATAGATGTAAAAACATGAAGCAAAATGGTGAAAACACTTAAACCCTGTTTATACTGGTAAAGTAAGTGACTATGTAAAGGCTTTATTAGCAGGTTTTATAAAGTTGAATAGAGCTACGTGACCATATAAAGTCTTTATTCGCAGGTTTTATAAAGTTAAATAAAGCTATGTAAAACTATGACTATGTAATATGACTATGTAAAACTTTATTAGCAGCTTTTATAAAGCTACATAAAGCCAGGTAACTATGTAAAGGCTTTATTAGCAGGTTTTATAAAACTATGTAAAGTCAGATGACTGTATTAGCCACAGCCCAGAGGGAAAGAACAGAGCAGATGCTGGAAGAGCTGAAAACAGATGGTTCCATCAGTTTGACCACCAACTAAAACAGCTATCATCAAGTAGCTTTATTCATTTATCATCTTTTGCTAATGCTTAGTGGGAAAGTGATGTGCTGGAAAGTACTGTGGGAACCAATTAAATCATTAAGTCATCTTAAGCGGCTGTGCTAGAGATGAAATAAATGCTAACATAATTGCTTCTATTTACCTAAACAGTCTTATCACGGTCTGTATGCAAACAAAGGGGACTTGAACTCATGCCAGTTGTGGTTATCTCTCATCAAAAAACAAGTCACTTAGTTATTCAGCAGACTATCAGTGTGGCACATACAGTATTGCCTTTAAGATAACATCCATAGGTTTTATTAGCAGGTTTTACACACTTACATTAAGCTAGGTGACTATGTAAAAGCTTTTTAGCAGGTTTTATATACTTATATAAAACTAAGAGACTATGTAAACACTTTTCAGCAGGTTTTTTACACTTGCATAAAGCTAAGTGACTATGTAAGAACTGTTTTAGTTGGTTTTATACACTTTCATGAAGGTAAGTCACTATGTAAACACTTTTTTAGCAGGTTTTATACACGTACATGAAGCTAAGTGACGATGTAAACGCTTTTTAAGCAGATTTTTACACTTACATAAAGCCAAGTTACAATGTAAAAACTTTTGAGCAGGTTTTATGCACTTATAAAAAGTTATGTAATTTTGTAAATACTTTTATAGCAGATTTTATACCATTTTAAACTATAACTATGTAAGGCTTTTTTGCAGGTTTTATACAGTTACATTGAGCTAAATGACTGTTTAAAGGCTTTATTTGCAGGTTTTATACAGTTATATGAAGTCAGGTAACTATTTAAATACTTTATTATTATGTTCTATAAAGTTACATAAAGGCAGGTGACTATGTAAAGATTTATTAGCAGTTTTTTTTTAAAAGTTACATAAACAAGATGACTATGTAAAGACTTTATTCACATTTTATAAAGAGGTATGAAACTTGATGACAACATAAAGGCTTTATTAACATGTTTTATAAAAGTATGTAGAACAAAGTAATTTCATTAAGTCTTTATTAGCAGATTTTATGAAGTTATGTAAAGCCAAATGACTGTATAAGCCACAGCCTAGAGGAAATGCTGGAAGAGCTGAAAATGAATGGATGCTTCAGTTAAACCACCAGCTAAAATATCTACTATCATTAAGTAGACATTCATCTATCTTTTGCTAATGCTCAGTTGGAATGTGACATGCTGGTAAGCACTTTGGGCACCAATTAAATAACGTAATTGCTCCTACTTACCTAAATAGTCTTACCTGACCTGTATTCAAATGAACGAGAGGGGAATTAAAGTCAAGCCAGTTGTGGTTATCTCTCATCAAATAGGTTTATTTAGTCATTCACAAGACTATCTATATGGCACATACAGTATTGGCTTTGAGATAAAACCTGTATTTGGGCCTCCCACAGCTGGATATTTCAATAATAAATCCAGAATAAGGATCACTGTATCATTGTATGTGTCATCTTTAGCGTGAAGAGGAGATAACAGGGATGAGTCAGTGTGCAGGTCCACTGAGTTGTTTTTGTTTGTAAATAGTACAAACAGTCACATTAAAGTGCCAGTTTGTGAGCAGGGCCGTTTCTGTGCTGTTGCCATGGAGCCAGCGCCTGAGGGTGGGGTGGCTATGAGTCAAGAGTCAGTTAACCACAGCAAGCTCCTGGAACTTCAGCAGATGTTCCACTGCTGACTGTGCTTGACCCTACAGTGAGCAGCATTATCAACCTCCTACTGGTTTACGCACTCAGCTCCACTTGTTCACCAGTCATCTACATACTCCCCACACTGTAAAACGGGGGCAATTGGGTTCACTCAAATGTTAACATTTAAAAAAATAAATAAATAAATAATAAAAGACCACCAAGAGTCACTGGAGTCATTCTAAACTGATCTGTTTTTGAAATTTGGGCTACAACTAGACCTGGACTTAGTTCAATATTCAAAGATAAATTAATTAAGCCAAGCAATTAATGTTATTAAACTGTACACTGTGAAAATATGAATTGTTTTAACTTAATCAAGCAAGAAGCCTGGCTCATCAAGTAGTATGTCAACAGAACTGCCTTATGTTCTGATAACATTGGAAGTTAAAGTTAAAATCAACATTTTCAAAACAGCTTATATTTTTTCAAAAGTTAAACCACCAACATTGTAAGTGTAATCATATTATACATACAGTTTTCTCTCAGATGTAGAAAATACTTGCTTAATTATACTGTTATACTTCTTTTAATTAAAAGAAGTATAACACATTTTAATGACTCCACCACATGCCACCAAACAAAGACAACTTTTCATTTTAGATACTTAAGTATATTTAAATGATAAATGATATTTTTGACTTGACTAAAATGATGAAGCTTTATCAAACTACTTTTCCCAATTCTAAGTCTGATATAAAGGCTTATTCCTATAGGCGTCAGTTGTCATAAAAGCTGCTTTTGTCAATTTTGGTGTGGGCATTTTACCTCAAGCAAGTGTTGTGACAACTGATGCTTGCTGGAATAAGCCTTTATAAATGTCTTTAAGTTTATATCAGTTGTCATGAAAGGCTTATGTATGTGCCATACAGCCCTATGAACGGTTCTTCACAGAAGAGTGTTACTACAATGTTATATAATGCTCATACGTTTACTTAAGTATAGTTTTTCTGTACTTTTTTCCACCTCTGCTTTCCCTGTGCCGCAGTTCTGAGTGCTAATCCACTGGTGTCATTATCTGGCCATCAACTGATCAATAAGTAAGATGGTGCAGACCCAAGTGGGCTTATAGTGAGACTAATGATTTCCTCAAGGGAAACCATCAATAATCCTGGCTTTAGCATGGGAAAACATTCACATGGCTTCAAAGAGTAAATGTTCCTCTGTGGCAGGAATTCTAAACCAAGATGCCCCACAGAGCATGAATCATATCAGAGAAATGGAAACTTATTTCAGCATCATTACTGATGCCATTGATGGGCAGCATGGTGTAAAAACTGCACATCGTTGGTATGCATCAATATACTCCAACAACACTAACTGTGTCTGTCTAAGCTCGTATAGCTAATCCACAACAAAACAAAGCAGGAGTCAAAACCGTCTGTGACAGAGAATATTTGCATGAAATGGTTCATCAAACGGCTTGGATATTCCTGGGAATGACTGATCTCTGATGGCAGTTCCTCTTTCGCTACTTCTGGAGGTGTTAATCTTATCTTTTCATCAAAAGCTTGGTTGCTGGCATCGTCCCATTCCCACTTTCTGTTAGGTGCTACTGCTTTTGCTGTTATTGAGCGATAGGGCTAATTAGCTCCAGGGCCCAAACATACCACCCTTTGCCTGCCTTGTATTCCACACCTGCTGCTACTAGTAAGGTGGTGATCTTTACAATGGCAACAGATTGTGCTATTTTTTCCACTGGGGCAAAGCAATAGCAGACTCCCTTTTGCTAGAGGGTCTATTATTCAACACCAAAGTCATAAAAACAGTTAGCCTTTTCAGTCATCTATAGTTGCAGCAAGCAGCATGGTAATTTTAACAAGCCACAAACTGTGCTCATATTTTGATTGCCATACTACCTTATTTCAGCCCTCTGGACTTGATAAGGACATTAATCATCCTTGCAGTCATACGCACAGCACAGAAAAGTCAGCTAGCAGTGTGTAATTACATATGGAAATGTAACACTACGGTAATTCATGTGTGTACACTCCCAACAACATAGACGCCTATATGATGCTCAGTAAACTCATAGTAACCTGTCCATTTTGGTAAACATCTGAAGTACAAAAAGCTGTATGACCTGTACTGAATTGAAAAAAGTACAAAAACACAATATTTGGTGTTTTACCTTATCAACTCACTCAATTTGGTGCCTGGGGACAGGAGCATGTTCCATCACTTTTTTCTTTTAACCACACTTAATTATCATTTGGGGACTGCAGACACAAACTGATTTTGAAAGTATAATTTTTCACCATTCTACTATAATGCAAGTCTTCAGTTGTGCAACTGTACAGAGCACTAGTTGTTGTATTTTGTGCTTCTTAACATGCCACATGCTTTTCAAAGTGAGACAGATCTGGACTGCAGCCAGGTCAGTCTAGGACCCGCACTCACTTATTATACAACCATGCTGTTATAACGTGTACAGAATGTGGCTTGGTGTTGTAACGTTGAAATAAGCATGGACGTCTCTGAAAAAGACATCATCTGGAAGGCAGCTTATAAAGAGTTAAAACGCAAGAAAACAATAAACGCCATCCTTTAAAAAACGAGTTGACAGTTGTCCTTAACGAGTTGACAGTTGTCCTTAACATACAGCCAGTGCTGTTCTAAAGCAAAACATGATAAATCCATTCAGCGAATCAGTGTACAGTATTAATTATCTTACGTTTATACTGTTTTTGTTTAAATATGTGTTAAAGTGGGATTACAAATCACTGCTGTCTTTTTTGATTTGCATTTCACATACTATCCCAACTTTTTGAATTAGGATTTGTAGCTCCCTGGGAAAACATTTATTATTCTACAGTGTGAGATTCAATCTTTTTGATTTAGTCACACTTATAAGAAGGATGTTACACATGCTCAGATTCTGTACTATCACTGCAAGCATGAGCTGAAAATAATAAAAAGAATCACATCAGATCCCTTTCCACAACACTGGTTCTCCCATGCTGGGCACGGCCTTTCCCTTCACAAATCACGAAAATCCCAATAAAACAAAGCTCGGAGATTGTCGCGAAGTGTGGTTAAGTGGTGCTGATTGATCGAAAGTCGGACAGATTGGCCGTCCCGCAGGGCTCTGCTCTGTGATCCAGGTAATGTTGGAGCACGGCTGGCTGGCGAGGCCTCGCTAACAAGAGCGGACTGTCTCATCCATCTTGGGGAAGCGTTCCATGGAATGTATTGATCCAGGAGGGGAGCAAATCCCAGAAAAGCTGTTCCTTGATGGACCCCTGACTTGGCACCACGTGGCGACAAGGCTCTAGAGACGTCACACCATGTCCCCAAGATGAAACGGAACACTGTGGGATTTGGTGGGTGATGATCTGAAAAGATGTCTCTGTGCTCCTCCAGCACCTCTAACCTCCAGTCTCCGGCTAAGCGAATTCACCTCAGGGCCGCTAACAAGAATCAGAGTGGACAAATTACTAGCAGCCAGTCAATAACATTCACAAGTAATCAGACGCCCTTCGAGGCGCATGTGCACTTATTGGCACATGCTTCAATAAAACCGCAGAGGCAGATTTGAATATAATACCTGCCATTAATCAGAGATCATTATCACAAACCACAGGTTAGCTCTTACAGTTTAGCATTTGCCATTAGTGCAGCAGTAAATAGAATGAGTGATTGATCACAGATAGGGACTGGACTGCCACACTCGTTAGTGACTACTCAGCCAAAGATTAGCACTTGATAAGCTATTATCTAACCACAAATATAAACAGTATTGTGGTTTATTAGGCCTGTGGGACCAAGCAACTTTAAATAGAGATTATCTGTGGAACAGTTGGAAGCATTTAGCTTTTAGTTACACATAAAGTATAACGCACAGTGTTTTGCAAAACCTTATAATTACTCTAGTTTTTTTATTACATTAATAACTGCTATGAATGATATCACAAGTGATATCACAATGCGATTTCTCACACAGACGCCCCTAGAAAGTACACACAGACTCACATGTTTACAGCCTATTGCACAGCAATAACAGCAAAAATAGTGGATTTAAGGTAACAGTGAATTTTAGAGGCAGTGGATTTAAGATAACAGCAGCTTTAGGGTAGTAGTGCATCTAAGGAGGCATTGGACTTAAGGTAACAGCGGCTTTAGGGTAGTGTTAAAGATGTTAAGACTGCTTTTTTCTCTTCTCCTATAAAATAGAACCTGATCGATATATCGGCCAATAATATTGGCTGATATTGATACTGGCATTGAGGGCTAAGGAATTTAAGTGTATTGACAAAAAATAGGTCTCATATGAAGAAAAGCATTTACTTTTGAAGATCTCAAGGTTTCCTGCCAGTGTTTACAGACACAAAAATGACAGTGTTGATCTCCTGACATCTGTCAGGCTGAACTGGGGTCTGTCTTATGAAGTACAACCTCTACAGCGTTCCTCACTCAAGTTTCATCTTCAGAAACGCAGCAGTGGGTAACTTACTCTGTTAACCCCTTAAATGGCCAAGGTGCACTAGTGGGCCCAAAGTTTTATTACACATTTCTATATCCTAAGAATAGCTCAGCCAGTTTGCATTGAGGTCCCTGTAGTTATTAAATACTAAGCCTTTTTAAGGGGTTAACTGAGATTTAGGTACTCAAAATTATTCTTAGGTACTAAGATCTGCTACATGAAAGCAAGACGTTTATGATAAACAGCCAATTATGTGAAACATGCAGAGGAGTCTTCTATCAAAAAAGGAGAAAGAAATCATACAGCACAAATGTATAAGCAAAGTAAAGCATTTATAGTGGTAAAAAGCCATGCTGTCACCATGTTAATGCTTCTTGGAGTAATAAGTACTGATTCATATTCTTAACATCTAGGCAGTATGTTCTGCTTCCTCAATATAAAAAGCAATATTCTTTTTATGACTTATGCCAGAGTCATGTCAAAAGCTCACCCCCATTTGTTCAAGAGCTGTTTTTAAGTCCAGAACTTAGGGTTGCAGCATAAGATGACATGGCAATGTAAACCAGTAAAAAGTGAACCATCGCTGTGAGACAGAAAATTGAGGCTTAGATTGAACTAAGCTAAAATTAGCAGAATTTCTAACTAAGCAAGAAATTCTGCTATGTGAGACAGACCCCACAACACAATGGAGTTAATAATAGCAAAAACATGTAGAATGCATTCAAATGCAACCATTAGCAGGAACAGATATTACAACGTAGAAAAAAAATTCTGTCAACAGAACAGGTGAGGAATAAGAAAAATAATTGGTAATTAAAAAGAGTTTACAAAGGTCCAATCCCATTTCACCCCTTGCCCCTACCACTTAGCCCTCACCCCTCCGTTTTGCATGTTCACGTCTAGGGGTAGGGTGTCCCAATTCTTATTGAGATAGAGGGGTAGGGTGAAGTATTAGGGCTACATCATCCTCCAAACAGAGGTTTTTCAGAGGCACATTCCAAACAGAGTGTTATGAGAAAAAAATTAAAACCGGCAAGATGGCTGAGCAAGCAACCAAAGAAACCCACAAATGTAAATATTATCTCCATTAAAAATACAATAACCATTGTATTATCTTAGTGTAATGTCTTTTCAATGTATTATGGACCTTAACTTCATAACAAGCACAAAAAATTGCTAGCAGCATTCTCATGCCTTGGTAGCTAGATGGCTAAATTGACTGTTCCACCTTAAATGGTGCAGCAGTTACATTCTGGCACCTCAGAACTGTTGCACCATTTAACTAAAGCCCTGCAGCGAGGTTGCTGAACTTTACTGCTCCTCTGCTATCACTGTAGACTGGCAAGGTGGCCTACAAAGCACCGCTAGTAGCCTGTTAATGAAGTAATGTTCTTTTTTAATTAAGGGTTGTCCCATTTCATAGGGGAATATTTCAACCACTATCCCTTGTGACTCAGTTCCAAGGTGATACTCGAAAACAAGGGTTAGAAGTAAAAATAAGAAATGAGATTGGGCCAAAGTGTGACAAATGAAAACTAGCAATCATATCAGTCACTAAAGCACTCTGACTATAAAACTATTGGTGCCTAAAACTGGAATCTAACATTTCCATATAGAATATGCAGTTATATCGGCTAATTTCATCTGAATGTTTATCTCCTTAAAATCAGACACTCATCTGTTCATATCAGTTAGGACCTGCCACAAAGTTGCTGCTTTGGTAATAGAAGATGTCATTGTGATAGCAACAATATAAAATAATCAAACTTGGACAGAACTTCAGTATGCCTGAGAGTGCTGAGATTACTGTGATAACAGTATTACCTGGAAAGGTAACTGACCCTAAGCATGCCGTAAAAACAGATGTGACAAACTGCTACAAACTTCCAGTATGTTATCTTCAAAGACCATCGGTTAGGTCAACCCTGAGGGCTCAACATTAAAAAAAGAGCAAAACAAAGGCCCAAAGCTGGCACACAGACAGTGGACAGGCTACTGAACAGAGCAGTTTAAATAGCCCGCCAACGCTCAACGTCCAGATCTGCTTCTCATCTGACACCAGAGAACAAAAGACAATGCAGGAAGCCACGCGTCAACAATGCACAGGGTGTTTCTCCTGCTTACGGCAACAAAGGAACAGTAACAGGAGAAAAGGGTGTAAGAAAGAGAATAGACAAAAAAAGAGAGATTGGATTTTCTATTCAGTGACAGGCTTCAAAGTGGCGGCCCACTGGAGATGATAAAGGCAGAGGCTGGCAGATATTTAAATGGCCAGTGAACTTACAATCTCTCTCATCCTCCATTTGCCATTCTCTCTCAGCACTGCGCTCTTTCCGCTTTGTCTGCATCCGTTTGATGTACAACTCCCAGAAGCAGAGCAGACGTAGGAAAAAGGCCGTCAATGTCTTCTGATGCCTTACAATTGCCAGATCCGGATGTGCTTAATGGTGGTGTGTGAGCTTATAAAAGACTTAAGTGCCTTCTGAGAGATCATCTAGCCAAGTCTGTTAATGAGCAAATATTTCACTTTAGGTTGCCGCAGTAGTGCCGTTTTTAATTACACAAACACATGAACACATGAAACCCCTGCAGTTGAAATTCAGCTAAAATTCGAACTTCTGGTTAAATTTCATACATTTTCAAGGGCTTCCTTTTCACACCACTCCCATAGAAATCTTCTAATACACTATACACTGCCTGTTAGAGGTTTGAGGCAGCCAGCTTTTCAAAATATGTTTATGCACATTATAATGGTGTTTGTGGTAACACTGAAATGTACTGTAATCCTAGTTCTATCATGAAGGTTTTGATACTCCGTCATGACTGAGGTATACATATTTTTTTGATCCCTAAATAAAGTGAGTATCATATTTATTCGATTTTTATGAAGGCTAATGACAAGGTAATAACACTGTAATGACAGAGTTATGTATATTTTCTCTGACCCTTAACTAAATTGAGTTTCATTTTGCTATATAAAAGATGCTATAAATCCTAATGGCAATGCCAAAACAATGAAATGAGTCATGTATATTTTATTTTATTTGGCTCTTAAGTAAAATGAAAAGTTTGTGCAGATGTTTTTTGCTGAACATTCTGGCACTTGTTATCTGCACTTTACAAAGTCACATCTTTCCTTTCTCTCTTAATCTCAATCTCATAGAAAAATTACCTTGATGTACACTCTTAAAAAAGATGGTTCTTCAAGTGTTCTTAGGTAAAGAGGTTCTATTTAGAACCATACATTTTCAAAGAACACTTTGCGTGATTGAAGCGTTCTTTACATGGTCAAATGGTTCTTCAGACTGATGGAGGATGTGCTGTAGATGGTTCTATATAGAACCTTTTTTGAAAGGGGTTCTTTATAGCACCAAAAAAGGGTCTGCTTTTGTTTTGATGTCAAGCTTGTGACAATAGAAGAACCCTTTTTGTTGCTATAAGGAACCACTTTCAAAAAGATAGAACCATGTATAAAACCATGTACAACACACTCTTCATCAATCTGAAGAACCTTTCATGATCCAAAGAATCCTTTAATCATGCAAAGGGTTCTTTGAGTGTTCATGGTTCTATACAGAACCATTTTCTTTACTAAAGAACCCTTTAAGAGCCATCTTTTTTAAGAGTGTAGGATAGGGAATGACTATTATCAGGGTTAAAATGGCCAGTATAGTTTTAAGAATTGCATGTGAAATGGACAGAGCACCGGTCAAACATCAGCTGTCATAACATGCCATGTCATTTCACCCCAGATGTGTGAAAATGTTATGACACCACCTACTATCAGTAAAACCCATCACTTGACATAGATGTTATGTCAACTTGACACTGAAGTTGACAAAAGCAGCCTTCATGACAACTACCACTTACTGGAATAAGCCTTTATACGTTGATGTATATGTTTATATATATATGTTTACATCAGTTGTCATGTCAGTTGTTCTGTAACTGTCATGTAGTCTAATGAACTTATACTACAGTAAAGCGCTACCATGTTTTCCTTGTGAGTTTGTAATTACTTAAAAAGACCAACCAGATTCATTGAGAGAATAACAATATCACACATGTAAATATTTGTGACAGTGCTATCTTTGGAATAATGCCATAGACCGCACATTTTATCCCCTTGTTGTGATGCTAGCACCCAAAAGCACTTAAACCTTTCAGCTGTTCAAACCACCTTTGGGTGCTTTTAACAGTGAAAGCTGCCAAATAATTATTTAAGCAAATCCTGATCTTCATGCCAATGAGTGAGAGTGAGTTACAAGCCAGGTGTGTGAAGTGCTTTGCATCTAAAATTCAAATATGAAAGAAGACAATGTGTCCTGAACTGCAAGCTGCAGTGTGATTTTATACTTAAAATTAAGGCTCCAAACCAGAAACCAACTCATTTACGCAGAACAAAAACATAAAGATACTTATCTATTACTGCTTAATATGCGTTGCATAGAATAGTCAACCGGTATAAATCCACTACTTGGCGCTGTCGTCAGTGGTTGACAAGTTGAGGACAGTGTCTGACATACAGTGGAGGTAAAAACTGCAGTGAAAAGGGAGAACAGACACAAAGCCCAAAACACACCACATTTAAACAAACTTGGGGTACCAGTCAACAAACGCACAAGAATATCTCGTTTACTTGCTACCTATGGTTTCAAATACCACTCAAGAATAACATTTTATTTTTTTTATTTAAAAATTACCAAATATGAATTTCCTGGTTCAGCCACTTGGCCTATAAATCCAGCCAGAGTGAACACCCTGCAGTGAAGGCCACACATAAGCTCAAAGTGCAGTGTCCTGACACTGAGAGTAAATGGCTGCTCTGTATGGACTCATGTTGGTCGTGCATTGTGTTGCCCTTGTAGTTGTCTGCAGCGGCCCTGCAGCTTCCATTGTGTCTCCACTCTTGCACCCCGTTGGGAACAAGGCCTGGGGGTCAAAGGGGAAACGATGCATGGAAAAAGTGGACTTGTTCCACAGCTGACCCCCACCCCCCCACCAAATTACCCCCCAACCCTCTGAACCATACACAGCCTTCTTTCAGTGCTCAGTGAAAACCCAAAACACAGTAACACACACAAACACACATTGTTTTGGTGCTATGTGGGCTGTTGTGTAATGAATCTAGGCTAAGCTGGTAATTAGGAGAGGACCCCGTGGCTCAGGCCTGGACACTCAGGCCAGACCTGCAGTGCCAGCTCCACAGCTGACAGGAGCTCACGTGACCCTGGTGAGGCAGCCCTGGAGGCGGAGGGCCCCCTGACGCCCATCATATGGCATGCCCTGGAGGGCTAGAGAAAAGAGCAAGAGAACAGAGGTGGTCGTTACAAGAGCCAGCCAATAAAACGAAAGCTTAAAATGGTGCTTATGGAGTGCGACCTCTTTCTGCCCGAGGGTAACTTCCTCACTCACCTCATCCTCTTTTTGTTTTCTTTCAGTTGTTCTTTTTACATCTCTGCCACTGAAGACTTGCAAAATAAAGCCCCCTTTTATCCCCTTATTATGATGTGCACTCAAACCTTTAAGTTGTTTAAACCACCTTTGGACCAACATGTGTTTTTAACAGTAATTTGGAAAACTTTCAAATTTAGACAAAAGACAATTAGATGTTCATAAAGCTGAGTGTTGCAAAACAGCAACAAAGCAGCATGATTAAAGTAAAAAAAGGATTCATGCTAGCAGATAACTACAATCCTTATGATAATCAAGAAACCTTTTATTGAGTTTAATACAATTTAGACAACACAAACACAATATATATAACACTAACTATTGTCAATACCACACAAAAATGTATTAAATCCAAACTATACATGGATCATTCTACTGAATTGGTTCAAATCAGAATTTTCAGACTTTTAACTGACTTGGACTTTAGACTAAAATCCTTTTGCTTTGAGTGACCATATACCTTCATTATGTTTACATTATGAAAATAAATGACTGAATTTTCCATTTTGTCATTACCAAAACAAACATACCAAATGACAATTCTTAAAGTTACACACCGATTTTAGACTTTGGGATACATTTACTTCAAAACACATCTAACTGCTCACCATGTGACCATGAGAAACTGGAATACAGTCTCATTTCCTGCTCTAAAATGTAGCGGTGTCTTTCACTTCACATTAAAAGAAATCAAAATGATGTTTAAAAACCAGCCTTGAAAAAAAAAAAATAAAGACACAAGTGTAAATTTAGGGGTGAGTGTTTTGAGCAGACACTTTCCATAGAAAGTGTCCTATGAATGATGATTTTGTATATGTTTGACTTATTACCATCTCAAATAATGCCTTCGGTTTCAACAGATCCCAACATAATCCTTATACATATCTAAAGCTTAATTGTTTTTTTAATCGTTTTTGACTGTGGGACTGCAGTTTGAACTAACTCAGTAGAATGGTTCACATAGCCAGATGGGAGAAGAATATCACCTTCCATGTCGGATTAGTGGAGAAGGAGAGATGCGGGGGCTGGGTGGTGGGGGTGCTGAAAAACAGCAAATGCTATTTTTGAAACGAACAATTGAGAAAATTGCAAGTGTCAACACATTCACAAGAAAAATGAAAATAAATGAAGGACGAAAACAGCAAGAGCTCCATCATCAGCTACACTGAATAAGGTCATGCAAATTTGACTGCTCGTTTAACGCTTCACTTTCCATCAGAAACTTCTTAGCAGAAAAAAAAACTCTTTCTCTTCAGTTTATGTTCCAACTTGGTAAATGATCCGAGAAAATACCAAATAACTGGAATTACAGGATTCAGTTCGGTTGCTTTTTTATGTTCTGAACGTCATCCATGACAAACCAACTAGCTCAAATTTACTACTGATTTGTAAATGTATTAGTAAATAAACTGATAGAAGTCAAATCTGTTTTTTTTTAATTATCTTAATCTATTTAAATATAGAGGAATATCAGAGGACACTCTTTCTAATTAGTGAACTCAGCTACTTTAAGGTGCACTCATTGCTGACACAGGTGTTCAGTTGTTCACACAAAACTTATATAATCTCTATAGAAAAGTGCTGCTAAAAGAATGGAATGATCTGGAGCAGCCACACATGAACCTAAAGTCACTATGTCCATTGCCAAGCTTGGGCTAGAGGGGTATAACCCCGGCATCAGGCTGTGGTGCAGTGGAACTGCATTTTCTGGAGTAATGGAGCAACTTGACTGGCTAAATGCAATCAAATCCTCACAGCAATGCTCCAACATCTAGTATAAAGCCTTTCCAGAAGAGTAGGGACTGTTACTACAGCAAAGGGGGAATACCCTTGATTTCTGATATATTTAGTGTGTTCATACTCTGCCTTTAATATAGCTTCCACTCTCTCTGTGAGAGTTGCTTTCAGTTTTTTGAAGAAATCTGCACGGATATTTTTCCACACCTCCGAAGTTCAGTTATGTCTACAACCCTGCTTCCAAAAACTTGGGATGCTGCGCAAAATGTAAATAAAACAGAATATAGATATGTGCAAATAATTTTAATCCTATATTTAAATGAAGACAACATATCAACATATCAAATTGAAAGTAAGAAATTTTATTGTTTTTTTGAAAAATATATGCTGATTGTTGTTGAGTTGTACAATAGGACAATGATCCAAAACACACCTCAAAAACTACCTTTGAACAGATACATACAATGGCTGGAGTACAGTGCAATGTCAAGATGCAAACTTGTGTTCTTCTAACTGTCTTCTTCTAACCAAGATATCTTCATAAAATCCTTTTTCCTTTATTTATATTTATTTGTATGTATTCTGATGTTACATAGTGTTTTACAGGCAGAAACACATTTGCTGCTGAGATAGTCACTGCATCACCAGACAAAAGCCTCTCTGTATTTTTGCGTCTCTAAACAGCTAACGCAGCACTTGTTGAGGGCGTGCTGAAGACGCTGGCGTGTTAAAGTTTACCGAGAGGCGGTGGGACTGCCCCACTGCCCTCTGGAATGCCCTCCTGATTGTGAGAAAATGTAATGAAGCAGGACTATTCATTATACATCAGCAACATCATTTATTCATCTTCCCCTCTCTGTCTGTAAACATGCCTACAGCCTCTGATCGACACTGCCACGACCCATGCATGTGTGTGTGTGTCTGAGGAGAGACTGTTTGTTTAAACCCTCGGTCTCATGCCTCAGTCTATTTCTTAAATGTCTGTCTGTAATTGTTCAAAATTATCGACAGTATTCTCTGAAATGAACGAGGACTCTGGAGCTCTGCTGACTGCATAAATTATTTAGGCATAAAGTCAAAATGATTATTCGTTTACTCGTCAGGTTAAGTTGTGCTGCAAAACACAGGACACTTGTGTGTATGTAAATAAAGACAGATACAATACAGGGGTACTTTATATAAATTACAAAATGTCACCAAACTGAGGATTCTCGATCTAAAAACACAAACATCAAAGCTATTCATTATAAAATAAGCTCATACAAGCACATAAAATATTATTTGTGGACAGCATGCAAGATAATGGTTTGAAAACCAGAAACAGTAAAAAATACTTATGAGAATAGATTTTTACAATGCAAAGAGAAGTGCTTTGCCATAAGATTCCAAAATGACTAACAAAAATGTCATTACAGTTGAACCAGCATTTCATTACTGTTGGAACAAAACCTTGTATCTCCATTTTTGTAGTTTTTCTGTTTTTGACATCATTTTAAAATGCCTGTTGTCCTTTAAATTGTTTGTAAATTTCGTGATGAATGACCCAAAAGAAATGGCCTAAATGACTTGGAAAAAAAATTCTGGTTCCACTGACTTACATTAAGAGTGAAGTATGTTTTTTCCTTTACCTATAAAGTTACCATTTTGGAGATAAGAGGTTTTGTTCCGACAACAGTGATCTGCGCGATGTTTAGTGTAACTTAAGATAAAGTAAAACCCAATCATCGGGTGATCAGCAGGCTGCCCAACCCTAGAACCCACTGGCTAGCTAATTTGACAAGACCTCACACATTCAAATTCCTGACAAATGTGACCAGTAATCAGTTTTAATTATTGGGGGAATTTTTAGATTTTTTTAGATTTTCTGCAATTATATCTGTCATTAATGGATTTTAAAAGATAAATTTTATGCCAAAATCTTATCTCAAAACTATTACAAACAACGTCTCTGGCATCAGGCAGCATATTTTTAGCCATTTCAAATAATAACGTTCTGTGAGGGAGCTTTTAGAGGCATTAAACTTTGTAGGTGTCTGGTTCCTATCACAACTACTGTGAACAATTCTGACTCGGTAAGTTTCTCTAGAAAGGAGCATTTTACACCAAACCACTCTGGATGACGTTGTTCACTTCTTAAGGATTTAATTACACAGAATTTTTTTTTAATTTTGTGGAATTCCCCTTTAAGTTTCAACAGGCATAGAGGAGGTATAGGTTGTGTCTTGTATTCTTACTCTCTTACTCTGCATCTGGATGGTCTTCTGCAGTTGTCTCTGCATTCTGTTTTACTTTGGATTAAAAAAGTGGAATGTGGTTGTCAAAAAATGCATCTGACCAAAAAGCTCCAGCAAAGAGTTACTGCATTATTGATATGACAATATAATACAGAACAAAAATTGCAGGACTGTCCTTACGAAGCATGTGCATAATTATAACAGAACTGAAGGCCTAAGCATCAGTAAAAGACCACCCAGTAGCTGTGACTGTGGTGTGCAGACAGGTAAGGGCTGCTAACCACATAACCTCACTTCACGTTATTAGCTCACCAACAGAGAAACCTAATTATGTGAAATCAAATGGTGCACTTCGTGGCTGAAGCACTACGGCCTTCAATTACTGAACCTGAATGGCTTTGGTCTTAACTGTTCCCCACAGCCCCCCTTCTCCAGTAAATAGAGGCCTCGCTGATCCAACAGGCTTCATATGATTGTCAATGCATTTTCTCTTAATGGCCTCAGAAGTGCTGATATCCACAACAAGACAAACATTAATGCACCAGCGAGTGAAAGCAGTTCGGCATCGGAGGGGATGTTACATGCATTACAAATATTGAGTCCTTGAGAGGAACAGACACTACTCAGATACAATAACATCTGAATAGCACACAATTGATATGACAGCTAACAAATAGATTTAGATCACTAAAGGGAGGTTTAGGGTCCTTGGTTAAATGATGTGCTGGAATGGGTGAATTTTTAACTAAATGCAAATGATGAGTAATGGAATTGAAAAAAAAAAGAATCACCAAACGTTGATATTAACTGTTCCTGAGATGCACCTGTTAACTAGCATTAGCTATTCTCTATAGCCAATTATGGCCACTTTAAGGCTTACTGTTGTAAGTGACACCCCTTAAATGGCCAGGGCCCACCAGCAGGCCCAAAGTTTTATTATACACTTCTATAACCTAAGAATAACTCGGGCAGTTTGCACTGAAGCCCCTGTACTTACTGAATAATAAGCCTTAGTATGTAATAATCCTGGGATTTTAAGGGATTAAATACGTTTTCTAGGGACACTGAATGAACTGAATGCATGTTTACACCTTTTCATATCATTTTTCACCTACATTATTCTGCTTGATGAGCTAAAGAAGATCAGTTAATCAGTGTGAAAAAAGCCAGTGCTGGGCTTTGAGGGAGCGAAGTGATTGATATTCAGAGCAAGCCAGAAGTTTTAAAACTGCTTTTCAATGAGTATTAGTTATTATTTCTACTGGCCACAGTTCCTGACAGTAGAGAGAGAGACAGAGAGAGAGAGAGCTGAGAGTGCAAAGCCAGTGCCACATTGCCCTCTGGTATCTCCTTTAAGTGGAGGAGGCTTTTCCCTGTTTTCTCTCTTTACCTTGCTCGTCATGAAAAATTCACGACTCCATTCCCGGCTAATTGTTAGCTACAAGACAGAGTGTGCTGCCTGGTGGAATTAAATTAACCCATTAGCCGGTGCCTCCATCAAAGCAAAGAACCTAGTGAGCGTATGAGCAGAATTTTATATTCCGTTCTTACATCGCCTTCAAATGACCTGAATAACAAAAACATTCTCTCAGAATTCAATTAATGAAGTCATTTATCACAAAGTAAATCTTATTCATTGACTCCTTAAATGTGGTAAGAATGTAACATATGGCAATTCAACAAGATTATACGAAGCCCCAAATAACTGAACAGAGAACGGCACTCAAAGACATTAGTGATGAGCTTCCCGCCCAATCACATCCACACAAACTGGGTCATATTCAAACACAACAAATGTGTCGCTCTGCTCTTACCCTGGGAATTGAGCGAGCTGATCTGATTCCTGTCTATCTTCATTGTCACTGATTATTAAGCAAGTCATCAGCAGCAACGTCCCCAAGCGGAGAACAGAAAACACGGACAGCGGAGGGCGCGTTAATTGGCAGCTCAGAACTCAGTACTGACATAGCCTGTAAGAAACCAACACGCTCACTGAGAGCACAGATCCCTCATGTCACAGCTGAGGTCAATGATGATGTATTGACAGGCAGAAATGCCCTACTTAGCCCCCACTTTAGGCAGTGTGATGAGGGAACCTGGTGACCATTTCAAGTGGCAGACACTTGAGGAGAGAGAATGAGATCTGATGAAGGCACATGGGTAACCAGACCTCCTCAAATGGCTAAAGAGACTGGAATGTACACTAGAATGTGCTCTGCATCACAATAGGGCTGCAAGAACTATTACCATCAATATAAGTACTGTCAAAGTACTGCCTGTCATTTATTGCTAAAAAACTTTAGCAATAACACATTCATATACAGTGAATAACAGTACTTGATTTATAAACAGCTTATGTCCATCATCACAACATGGCATAAGATGTTTTATAAAGGAAATCACAGTATATACACACATATATACGTGTATATATATATATATATATATATATATATATATATATATATATGTTTTCTATGTTTTTGTTGAGTTACAATATAAAGTACTGTACATAATGTACATAGTACTTCTGTATACAGTGTGTACTGTACATTTTGAAAGAAGTTAGAAAATTTCTTCTTGAGTTACAATATAAACACAATATAAAGTTTTGACAGGACTACATATATTCATACATATGGAAAAATATGCATGACAATTATCATTTCAGTTTGAGCGCATCAAAACCTTCCATAGAACTGATAAATGGTGTCCTAACTAGGCCTTTGCTTTATAAGTTTGATTATGTGTAAATAACCTGTTTTGTATGCTTCAGTGTTTGTTATAAATGAAACAAATATCTGACAATTTAGGTTAAGGTCCTTTATATCAATGCACGGTCATATACTTCATAATTACATATTATTTTGCCTTGAAATTACTGGCATAAGGTGTTTGTAAATATTCAGATAATGCTTTATAGATACATTATTCAATACGGTTTTTACGTTAGTGGTAGAAGGAGTACTGAACATCCTTACTTAAGTAAGAGTACTTTAGTGATAATTTGCTTCAGTATGAGTAAAAGTATTAATAAAGGAATTACTTAAGCTAGAATAAATAAATTGTTTTTTGGAAAAACACCTGACTAATGGAGTTACTTTTTTGTATATTCGCAATCACAGTCTGAAAAGATTTCCGAGTTGACCTGGCTACATTGTTGGAAATAATCTGTACAGACAAAACTAAAGCCAAACATGATATTACACACATTTGTTTTCACTCTGTAACAGTTATTAAAAATTAAAGTAGCAAAGTAAAAGTTCTTTATTAGAAATGAACTGAAGTAAAAGGACTATGATTTAGTCTACTCCAAATTACAGGGAGACTGTGCTGAAGTACTGTAATAAGTGTAAATGTTATTTTCTGCCTTTACCTCTGAGCACAGAAATGCATGTTAATAGTTTGGCCATTGAGCAGTGCATGTGGTTTTCCACCTAAATTTATTCCCAACATTTTTCAACTTCAGGAATGAAATAAAAACAGATTGATGCGATTAATAATGGTGTCATTCATTGTTATTATTAACAATGTAAGAAAAGAAAAAAGAAAGCAATCATTGGGGTTAGATATGCATTACCAAAACTTGAACTCAAGAAAAGGCTTCAGGCAGGAATAGCTGTAGCGCCTCATGCCTTCGCCATCTGAAGGGGGGCATTAAATGTGTCACAGTTCTCTGTCTTATCACATGGGGAAGGAAAGACGGGGCCACTGGAGACCGGCTCCTGGCTCCTCCTGCGCTGCGCTGGGCTCAGAACCAGAACAGAGCCTTGGTCTAGTGACCTGTTTCGTGGCAGTCCAGGGGAATCCACTTCTGACAAAAGAAACCGCCACGTTCCGCCACTAATTAAGACCCAACCTCATTAGGCCTCCGTTCTCAGACGTCTCTCAACGACTCCAAAATGTCTCCCTACTGTTTGCTCTCTCTCTGCTTTATGACTTCAACTCTGTTATGGTGAGTGGGTAAAGTGGTTAAATCTGATAAATGAGGCAATCTTTAAATATTAATTATGCATTAATTACATTCATAAGACAAAACAAACTCTCGGTTAAAGATTCATGAGGAGCCAGCTTGGTTTACTTCCTATTCTTTTGTCCAATGCGATTGCAGTGAGTCACTGAAGGGAGGGAATTTGTTTACAGGCAGAATAGAAGAAAACACAGCTATTGCATTCCTTCACCTACACATTAATCTGGCAGAAAAAGGAATGAGAGTTGACAAAATGCTTAAAATTAACGCAGAGATGGAAAGACAACACAGGAATGATGTCTCTAAGCTTCTTTGACCTATGACCCCTCTTTTCTTGCTCCTGATCTTAAATTACAGCACATGTGGGGCACTGTGACCCCATAACGTGCTGCTGACCTTGAGTATGGACGTGTTCTTGCTACTTCATCTCGGTTAGCTCTGCTGAAGAAGAATTCCTCCAATTTAACAAAATTTCTGTTTAATTAAATTGATAGAATGTAAACAAAGTCATCTAGAGTAGTTTGATGTGAAAGGCATCATTTAAAAGATAGTTGCTGAGTCTGAATTGTTCACAGTGGCAGTGATAGGAACCAGAAGTCTATAATGCCTCCAAAAGCTCGCTGACAGGAAGTTTTTATGTGAAATGCTAATGTTAAATATTGTTTTACAGTAGGTTTGGGATAAGATGCTGGCCTAGAAACTATTTTTTGTAACCCATTCATGGTGGAGAGACACATGCAGGTCACTTTAAAGCAAAATAGCCCACAAAGAAAACTTTTTTCCACTATTTCTGTCACTTTTTTTCACTTTATCACCAGTATTTTTACTAATATTAACATCAAAACCTCAACAGAAACCAGTAGGTTCCCTGGTAGTAAATAAAATGACTATATTTGGACTGTAGACATGGTGACTCCTGGCTCCTACCACCACCACTGTAAGAAAACTCAGTTTCTATTCGGCGCATCCCATCACCTCTTGTCATCTCTAAGACAGCACGCATTCTTTAACTGCTGACCGTAGCACTTTCAGAGTAAGAGAAAACCAAAAAACAAACACAACAAACACAACAGAAACCTAACACCCCTTCCTGTAACCTTCCCCTCCACCCCTCACCCTAAGCTCCCTCTCGCTCTCTCTCCTGAGTTCAGTCTACCTCCCTGCTCTAATAAATATTTCACAGGTGGAAAGTTTAGTAAACAGAGGCGTAGAGGGGCTGTAGTTGCCGAAGAGATGGATCGCCAGGGGAACAGGTGAGGGGTGTGTTGGGATCACCCTATTGGCAGGTTTGGCTTCTAGGGAATGTCACTGAGCCAAGCCCAGCCTACTCTCTAATAAAATAAAACATGTCAATCACCTTATGGCTGTTAGTGGTGCGCCACTTCTGTAATAATTCCCAACTGGCGTGATGTTGGAGAAGCATGTCATTCTCCAAAATGGTGAGAAAGAAACTGCTTTAAAATTAAAATATGGTACTGTGCAAATAACAGAGGCCACTCTTCATTTATTTAATTCCCAGGCAAATTGGCCATTAAGTACAAGTTATTCATTGTTCAGGAGATATTTCTGAGGAGATTACTTGCATAAAGAATTGGAATTAAAGTTAAAAAATGATTAACAGATAGAGAGAAAACATCTTACAACCTGGTAGACCACCAAATTCACCATCAGATAAACAGTACTTTCATCTTTGAGAGGGGAGAAGATCAAGCTCCACTCTTGCTTCAGATCTGAAAAAATCCACAGATGTTTCTGTCCATCCTTCCACTGTGAGGAGACAACTTAACACTATGAGTCTGAAAGGATGTGTAGCTGTTCAGAAGTCCTTACTGAGAAAAGGAAATGGACAAAAAAGAAGAAAATGTGCAAATCAAACAAACAAGCTACTGATGCTCTCAGAACAAAAGACTGACCACCCCAGAGTCCAGATCTCAACATGCATGAATGTGGGATTATTTTGATTGTGAGAAACATAAAACGCAACCAAATTCTAAGACTGAACTTGGTGTGGAAAATATCCCTGCAGATTTCTTTGAAAAACTGAAAGCAAATATTCTGAAAAAATGGAAGATGAAATAAGGGTCACACTAAAAACTGAAAAAAATTATATGTTTAGTTGTTGTGCAATTTTTTTTCTGAGGCTGAAAAATAGTGTTAATGGCCATTTTGACTGGAAATGATATAAATGAAGTCTAGTTTCTGACTTTTGCACAGTACTGTATGTTAATGTAACAACATTTTATTCCACATTATTTTGGACCATTTTACTTCTCCATTTGACATTAAATGTTCACAGAATGTAAAGAACAGCTGGTGTTGTGATGTAAAAAATGAAAAAATGGAGTCACAAAGTGTTGACATGACAGTGATGTCATACTCACTGAATGAGTCTTTTCAGCACTGATGGGCTGGTGTTGCTGAGTGATAAAATGAAATGGAGGACGTACTGCAGGCCTGTGATTATAGCCCATCCATCTTCTGTTTGAAGGGATGATCAAAGGCCAATGGTCTAATGAGAGCAAATCATCTGAGTTACACTGCAGCTGCTGTTTTTTTTTCTTTCAAAGCAGAAACTTATGGTCAACTCTTCACTGCGCACCAGAACTATTATACTGGTGGTAATATTTTCATTTTGATCATTCTGCATGAGTTTGGATCTCACACTTCACAGTGTTGCTCTGTAACTGTCAGATAACTGCAGCAACCAAATCAAGTACAGATATATCCTACATATTATGAAGTGGTGGTACATTACATTTCATGCATTATACATGCACTGTGAATCATTGTTATCAGTCAAATAACTCTTTATTGAAAGGACAACAGCTATAAGATCAGATTTGTTTTTTGTCTATAACTGAACTTTCCACTTAGATGTTAAAGAGGAATTCCCACTGTAATTCACTGTTGTTCAGAGTGGTTTGATGTGAAATGATGCTCTGTAGAGTACCTTACCAACTCAGATTTCTTTAACGTGGTGGTAATAAGAAACCAGGGATTATAGTGTCTGCAACACAAATAAAGCCATTTTATTTGCTATCCAAACCAGTGAACCTACACATTTCTTCTGAGTTTTTCTAAGTAATGTTGCTAATGGCAAAATAGTGGTAAATGTGAAAATATACATTTACTTTGGGGACTACTTTGCCTTACAACACCCTGCATGTACCTCTCCACCATGACTGGCTTTTGAAAAATAAGATTTAGGCCAAACCCTTATTGCAAAACTACTGTAAAACAATGCCTCAGGCATCAGGCAATGTATTCAGAACTATTTTGTTTGATAACTTTCTGTGAGGTTAGCTTTTAGAGGCATTAAACTAAGACTTCAGGCATCTGGTTCCTATCACCACCACTGTAAACAATTCTAACTTGACAAGTTTCTCCAGAATGGAGGATTTCATGTTAAAGCTGTCTGAATGACTTAGCAATTTATGAGATAAGATCTTGAACAAAGCTATCAATTAAGGCTACTGTATGTCCAATATAAAAAGGTTCCTGAATTGTTCTTGGCTTTGCTGTACAGTCCCTGCTGAGGTCTTTTAAACTTTAAAAACTCACTACTCTCATTTACAAATGCTACTTTTTTTAAAGACCCATTCATTAGGGAACCAAAAGTGGCTCTATGGCATCTATTAGCATTTTCATGTGTAAGAGTGTATGTGATGGTGAGTGAGAGAGAGAACCGAAGTGGGTGAGTGTGTGTGTGTGTGTGGGGGGGTGGTGTGCAGGGTGCAAACGCGGTGACAGCAGTGAGATCCACGCTGAAACACTAGCCGACCCCGGCGGGCCAGCCACACAGGCTGCGAGTGGGCTCTAGCTCTGGGGAGGATAATTGGAGCAGCGCAGGCAACATATGGCCAAGCAGGGGAGCCTGCTGCTGCAGCAGCTGTGGACTGGTGCTGGAGATCAGAAGCACATTAAAGAGACTGTCCCCCCACCCCTACCCCCCCTCGCTCACTCGGCCTACCCTCCTTCACTCTCTACTCCTCCTCCTGCTCCCATCCTCTCTCTCTCTGCAAACACTTATTTAAATGACAGCTCTTAACTGACCCCCCCAACCCCCCCTCCACCATCCCCGCTCGCATGCCCCCAGGCAGCTCTTAATGCAGAGGTAGAGTGAGAGAGAGACAGAGAGAGAGAGCGTGTGCCAATAAACTTCTCTTTTTTCCCCTCTCTCTCTCTCTTTCTCTCTCTCTCACACTATTTCACCCGTCTTGCTGAGAAGAACTGAGAGCGAAAGTGATGGTTTGTTATTTTTCATCTTCTCTCTCAGTACCTTTGCCTGTCTCCCCCCGTCTCCGAAACTGTAACCCAGAGAACGACAAAGTTGATGTGAAATATATACGAGGCTTCCTGCGGAACGGCAAACACTTCAGGCTGGCTGGGGAGCAGAAAGAGGAGCAGTGACAGCTCTCATTTTAAGTGAGACTTGTCCAGAGCACCAAAAGGAAATAGCCATGTTTTTTGTAGGTGTGGGGAAAGAAAGAGGCCCAAAGAGAAACAGAAGAGTAATTGTGTACCTAGTGGAGCAGTAGACACAACATCTATTTGTGCTTTTCTGCCTAATATCTAGATGTACATAGACAAATGTTTGAACACAACTACAAGGAAGATTTAACTGAAATATTCATACGTCTTCCTCTGGGAGAGCCATGGATTATTCTCCTCAGTGAGCAGACTAGCGTAGAGTGAGGGAATGATTAAAGGGAGTGAGGTCATTGCTATAAAGTCTCTGACATCATAGAAACGGGGGCTCTGAATCTACTGTTAGCACAGTATGACACGATGTACAGTACTGTGCAAAAGTCGTAGGTATATAAGCACATTATTTCAAGCTATTTATCTTGGCCATAAGCATATTTTAGCTTTTATCAGCACCATATATCATCAGCATAAATGCAAGTAAACATAAATCTAGTAAATAATAACAAGAACTTCTTTAAGTATCTTGTGAGCTAGTTTGGTTCCAGATTTCTCCTGGAAGCCCCCAGCCATCCATTGATTTGTTCAACTCCATTACAAGCACACTTGATTTATCCTAATAAAGTATTGACTAGACAGGCCAGGTATTGGATGATAACTAAATAAGGCTGCCAAATGTAAAATTGTTACTTAGTGATCAATGTTATTTGTATTTATTATTTATTAAACTTTTGCACCATGTACTGTACCTTTACACTATATATATATATATATATATATATATATATATATATATATGTGTGTGTGTGTGTGTGTGTGTGTGTGTAAAGTAAGCAATTGGAAATTCTTTAAACTTTAAAAAGGTTCTTCACACTTACACGTCTCATTTTTATAAATGGTTCTATCCACTGAAGTGGTTCTTCTGGTATGCTAAAAGAACCCTTTTTGGCACCTTTATTAGTACAAGAGTATGCTCAAAAAAAGTGAACCAACAATGCTGTTAGAGTTACAAACCGAACACATGTCGACATTAAATAAATAAAATGCAGTGACATTAAGTATCTGGTTTACATAAAATGGACCAAAATGAATAAAAGTACATTTCAATTCCATTCCAGTGAAACAATTGTATAAAATATGAATTGTACTGAAATGTTTTAAGTTCTTCCATCAGCAATTGAACTTAATGTTGAGGTAACACAGTCTGTGTACACTGACTGTATTCTATTTGACTAAATGGAAATGTGTGGTATAACTGAATTAAGTTCATACTGATTTTTTTGAGCATACAAATACTTTCATGAATACTAGAATACCCAATACTAGAACCAAATTCCTTGTGTGTGTCAACATACTTGGTCAATAAATCTGATTCTGATGATGGTCTGATGAAATTGACCAATAGCTTTCTAGGACAATTAAGATTATCTGCTTAAAAGTACGATATGAAACAAATTTGAAATGAAACATTTGATGCTGCATGACTTAAAGCTAGCTTGTTAGCACTACTATAAAGTCTTTTACAATGAAAAAAAAATCTGCATAAATGTTGCTTTAAATTTACATGATTCAAATGTGTAGATAGGCTCAACATACATATAATCAAACAAGTGATGTGTGAACAAAACAGAATTTCACACTTCAGTGTTGCTATGTAACTGTCAAAAAAGTTGTGTCAACAAACTGTCAACAACTAATTCATTTACAGTTACAAATACATCCCATAAATATTATGAAACACTACTGTGTTTACTGGATTGCATGATACATTACAGTAAATGTCATGCATTATACATGCACTGTGAACCATAGTTGTCAATCAAATAACTTTTTATTAAAAGGACAATGGCTAATAGATCAGATTTTTTTAAATTTGTTTCTATTTTTCAAAATGCCAGCGTAATTCAATGTGATTCAGAGTGGTTTGATGTGAAATGGTGCTTTGTAAATTACCTTACCAACTCAGATTTCTCTGAAATGGATGTGATAGGACCCAGGGATTGCGAGGTCTACAATGAAAATATAGCCATTTTATTTACTGACCATTGGACCTACACGTGTCTTCTGGGTTTTTATAATGTGATGTTGATAATGGTAAAGTAGTATTTTTTTAGTTTGGCTTTGTTAAATTAGAAAAAAAAATTACATATTATTTAATTTTTTTTTATATTTTAATTAATTGTGACAACAACATTGCAAATACACACATTATTAACATCATAGTCACATTACTAACATCAAAAAGCAAATTAAACAGCATAAATAGCTACTTTCTTGAGTTGATCTCTGAGGGTTAAAAACTTTCACAGTTCTATATTAATTACTTTTTTCCAATATATATATTTATATAAAGTTTAAAACAATCTTACAATAATTATTACCATAATCTAAAAACTATCTGCTTACAGTAATATCTTCATACCCTCACTTATTTAAAATTCAAACGCTTGCAGCACTTCATAGGACTTTTATCTCAGTGTGTGATATGAGTGAAGAACTCCATTAAGAAGCTGCTTAGTTCTTAGTCTTTAACATTTCTTAGTCTGTACGTACTGCGCAGGAATTCATAGCGTTGCTGAGGAGAGACTCTGAGCTTCCACCAAGTCCCACGAGCATTACTTAGTCCTGCATGGCATATCTATTGTCTCACCATGAAGTATTAATCATGTTTTAGGAAGAGACAAATGATGGAACAGAACTGCAGACAAGCCTCCCTTGCCTCACACAAGCCACAGAGAGAATAGGCCCTAAAAAAGAGCCAAAAATACAGAAATGAAAAGAGAAAGGGACTGCAATTGTTCCAGTGGATGTGAGTAGAGGAAAAAAGAACAAAATCTGATATTTGAATAATTGATAATGAGGTGATGTTTAATAATTCACATGAACAAATCAGGGAATGTGGTAAGTTATTAATCTTTTAACTGCACACCTTGGTCCGACAGGCTAAAGCTTTCTGTGAACAGACTATGGTGCAGTGGCCCTAGCTCAGGGTTCAAGAGTTTTGGGGGAAGGAGACCCCCCAAATCTTATAGTCCTACAACATACTGACAGCTCAAGCACAGTGAGTCACAAGTATTCGCATGGTCTGCTTACCAGCATATCAAGTCATTCAAAAAAAAAGGAACTACAGTGCTGTCAGAAGGTGTGGAGATGGCTGTGTGTTTGATGGTTATATGCAAAAGACGGTAATAGTCAACTGAAACATTCAAATGCTGTCTAAATTCATATCTGTCAGTGGGGGGTTTATCAGATTGTGTTGTCATGAATTAATAATAAAGATGATTTTAAGAGGTGTTTTATTTGATATGTCAGATTCACTTGAGGAGGGCGCTCGTGATCGCTTGCGATGTGCTTTTCCAACCATAAACATCCACCTTACCATTAGCCCTCAGCCCTGTACATCACTCAAATCCTTATTGTCATGTTATGCATTATTACTTTTCCCTTGAGCATAGCTTGAAATTATGACAAACGCTCAGATTATACAGTAGGAACCCATACACAGGGTAGAAGATCTGCATGGCAGCTCCAAGTACAGTGCTGGCCAAGGTTACATGTGATGTGTTACAGTATAAGGTAACAAAGGCTTCTTCTGTTGCAGTTGATTGAGCAGGAGGTGCATCTGCTCCCATGCAGAAGCTCTCTCTCAAGCCAGGATCAGATGAACAGATGAGAAAGAGGAACGAAAGAAGAGCTGGGCACCTGCGGGACCCCGCCCTCTGCTCCCACTTTCCCCCTGTCTGCAGAGCTTTGCCCGTTGCCAAGCATCAGCCATGGTGTTGCCAGGCAAGCCCTGCATTATTAATGGTGCTGTGTCGAGCGCTTTCTGTCCCCCCCCTCACATTTAGCCTCAGCATTCAAGGTGGACACTGCTCTGCCAAACACACCAGCACAAACATAGCTTCCAAACTTCTGTTATGAGAGCAGCTAACCTGAGAAGTGCTTGTATACCCTAGTTTTAAGACTCTGTGCTCAACTTGAAGGAATCCCATACTGACTCACCTGTGCAGCAGGGCAGCTGGCCTTGGAGTTCTTGGAGTAATAGTACTGATGCTCCCATTTAGAGGCCCCATCTCTCATGTCCAGAGTACTCGCCTTGGTGGATGCTGGTGGCCAGGACCTGGGATTTGTTCCAAAATCTCAACAAAACTGCTTCCACATCCAAAATCTTTTCAAATCCTGAAATTATAAGAACAATAAACACTGGAGCATGAGGGTTGTCCAAATGGCATACGTGCAAACTCCAACAGTCCTTTGAGAGATTTAGGAGCAATCATCCCTGCATATCTAAGTGGATGTCCAGGTAAAGCATCCTAAGGCCTAGAGACGTTTGGAGAAAACTGCCAAGAGCGAGCCACTGCTTTGAAAGCCAGACGGGAGTGTGTGTGCAAGGGGAAGAGAGTGGCTGGAAGTTTATATGTGTTCTCCCTGAACCAGGGGACTGAATAAATAATACAATAGATATTCCTCTGATGAAGTCTCGCCGCGGCATTCATAATTATTTCATTGTTGCTGTAATGAGAGCGGCGTCCCGCTGCACCATGCACTGTCAGGTACGAGTGCTGTGCCTCCAGGCGGACTACCACTGCACCTACACCAATAGATAAGACCACTGAGTTTAGCCTAGCAGGCCCGTGACCATCTATTCTGGTGTCAATAAAGACTTTACCAACACAAAAACATAGGGTGCAAAGTTAATACCTCAAGTCGTATGAGCCTTGTATCTGTCAAGGTCTCTGATGTCTTGTTTGCTCAAGCTGACTTGGGGTGGAGATCAAAGCTAAAATTTCATACACTGATCTCAAAAAAGCCAACAGACAAATACCTTTTCTTAAGATTATAAAGGGAGACACATTTAGAGGAACTCAGTCAAGTCCCAGTCAACATCTCCTAGTATCTTAACTGAATTATGTTAACAGCCAAAGAGTAAATGTGGTTTAGTTTTCGTCCTCAAAGACTCTTCTCTTGTTTTGTGTCTTGTATCCTGGATCCTGATATTTGAAATGGAGAAGCAAAAAGCATACTTTACTTTTATTTTAAGTCAATGGAACCAGAGTTTTTTCAAAGTCATTTTGGGCCGTTTGTTTTCGTCCATTCTTTGTGAAATTTATACACAATGTAAAGGGCAACAGGCATTTTCAAATTATGTCAAAAACTGAAAAATGGCAAAAATGGAGATGAGATTTTGTTCTGACAGCAGCGATATAAAAATGGACTAGATATGCTCTATGAGCGGAGTTGATATTATTGATTACAGAATGTATTTAAGATCTACTGGCATTTTAAACAGCACAATTAGAAAAGCTCTGAGGCTTGATCAGTCCTTAGGACCCCTCTTCCTCTATTTAAAGTGGAAAACGTGGAAGAAGAAGAAGAAGAAGAAGAAGAAGAAGAAGAAGAAAGAGCTGGTCTGCTTTCCCTCAGCCCCCTGTGGGGCTCTGTTATGGTCTATCAAAGCAGAACCAGGAGTTCCTTAAACCTTGGTCAGACGAGACATGGGAGGAACAGCCCAGAGCTGTGAGGAGCGGGTTTCTTCTATACGCTAATCCTGTTAGCATTGTGAAGAGGAGGCCATGGAGCACAATGGCACCCCATCCTGCACCAGCTGGGTTCCAGAGTGCTCCCCCGTGGGCCCCCACCATCTCAGAGCATCCCCCCACTCCCCAGAGGCCCCAAAAATGTAGCCTTCACTGTCTCTGCCTATGCTGTGTTGCTCAGTTGACCACCTGCAGGGACCTTCACTGCCATTGCCTCTGGTCTGAGCAGACACCGCAAGAGCACCAGCAGGATCAAGCCTTCATATCACCAGATGTACACTTTACTGGATTGATGGTAGAAAAGATTTCAGGTTTTAGTGCCCAAAGACCACCATATATTGGAGACAGAAGCCATTCTGTCCAGCAATGACACATATTTAGTGGGAAAGTGGCACAGAACTCACAGTTTTTGAAGACCATACTGAATCTTCTGGGTCACACTGGAAAATGGAATGCTCTTGGATGATCTAAGAATCTTTACCAATCAAAAAACTTCAAGAATTCACAACTACAACATTTAGCCTGTACTCACTCTGCTATGGTCAGCACACTGAGGCTCAAAGCACATGTGCATTCTTTCACCCACTCTCCATTACACCCTCTCCATTCCTTCAATCTCGGGCTCATTATCCACACCACTTCAAGAGGTCTGCACTACCCCTCACGCACACACATACTGATTCTCTGCTACAGTCAACACCAAACAAACCAATAATTAACACAGCGGCACTTTGAAGCAGCTGGTACACAAAGCAGCTAGCGAGACAACAATCTTCCACTCAAAAGAAGGAACAAGAGCGAAAGCAACGGAGGAGCAGGGCAAGAAAGGATAGGGGTGCACGTTGAGGCAGCGGGTGAGGGGCGGCTCACGACCTCTAATTAGAAAGATAAACCAACAATGAAGAGAATCAATGGTAGAGCATCACTCGGAATCTCAGCCCGCATGCTGAACGCCCTGCATAAACATATTTGGCCTCAAGCAACAGCATTAATATTTCAAAAAATAAAGAAGAAAGGAGATCCAAGACAAATGTTTGAGCTTTTGGTCCTCTTCCTCTTTCCTGCGTTTCTCCTTTGGCTTCTAAACAAACGCCTGCCAGCTATCTACATGTCACACTGCACATCTGTCTCAATATGTCGTCCCTGTTTTATGGAAAACTGTTGGGAGTACAGATGAAACAGAGCCGTGTAATTCTCCAAAGCTTTGGAAGGAGAAAAAAAAAAACAATAAAAAGACCCATTCCTTTTCTTTGCACTGTGCTGAAGCGCTGGAGACTGAAATGAAACTGAAATTTACATATCATTAATTTTCCTTCTTGTGTTTGCTGGTATATTTACATCATTTTGTTTGTTTATTTGTTTTTTCCTTTGTTTACTCTTCTCTATTCTTGTAGAGCAAAAAAAGTGGATATCAAGTGTGATTATATGCAAATTTACAAAATGTAAGAATTACAAATTCAAAATTACAAATGATGTACTACAAGTCAGGCTACCTCTGTTGCTGTATCTGCCTCTTCAGGGGTTTAATGCTCAGAAAAGGAGCTCAAGCTTCTACTACTGTCAGGTTATATATCACCTTTAAATACCTATATATTGTGAAAATATATATCAGTGAACTAGTTTTCCAAACATGCTGAAAGTTATGACTGAATAATTTGGGCCATTTATCACAATAATGTAGTTGTTCAACCAAAACCAACATTTTTTAAAATATTAGAGTTCCATGTAGAGACACTGATGAAAACTAAAAATGCCACGGTAATTTAAAATTCTGTTCAAATCATCAGCACCACGTCCATGGTACACCCCCTTGGCCCCCCCATCTGTCTCATTATGGTCCTCGTCTGACTATGAGGTCCAGATTGTGGGCCTTGGCTGCAGGGGTCTTAGGTGGGGGGTCTTAAGGCCCCGCACCCTGCTTGCTCTGGAACAAGTAAACAGGCCTGTACTTTAAAGCTTTTACACGTCAGTTCGGGAGTAGACACACTTTATGTCCAACTGCTGTAAGGCTCCTCTGCATAATTCATAAGCACTCAGTTAATCTATTGATCTGTGCTTTTCCAGAGTTAGTGTGGCCAATTCTGCCTGGATGGGAAATGGCAGGTAAACCTGGGGTGGAAGATGGTGAAAAGAGAGACAGAGGGTGGACAAAAGAGAGAAAAATTGAGGTATGTGACCAAGTGCAAGAAGAGGAAGAAGATCAGTTCCATCTAATATTCCCCTATGAAACTACATTTTAAACATGATGTATATTATAACTGCATGCAGCAGTTGCATGTTAAACCAAGCAAAGTCAGGATCAGACACCTCTGAAGACTCCAAAACGAAAAGGACACTGCAAACTGTCATAAACATATAAAAAATATAAAAATGGAAAATTCCTTGAGCTGCACAACACCTGAAAGTGGAAATTTGTTTTCCTTTTTTTTATCCTCCTAATGAGGCCTCACATCACATCCTGGTCAGGTTGCTCACCATAACCTCAGCCGCCATGCATATTTCATGGCTCTTCGGCCACTGACCTGTCAGTTAATGACGTTTCCCTGCTTACATTTTGTCCTGTCTTACCTCATTGTCTGTCCTGAAGCTAGCAGTTCATAAGCTGCCCCACCTCTCCTGCTTTTTCCCCATCCCCCTGAACTCACTTAAAGGGTCCATATTATGGAAACCTTCGCTTTTTGAAGTAGTATGTCAACACTGTCAGCCCTTTTTACATTCACTATTACTGTGATGTCATGAGAACCAACTCATTTACATACATCCACCTATTCAGCCAACAGCAGTTTAGCCCCACCCACTTATAATGAAGTTCTGAAGAGTGTTTTAGCTCTGAATGCATTTTGAATGATGACAGCCAACCAAACAGAACCCATTTATCTTATATCAGTCTCAAAGGCACAGGAACCAGCCAGTTAATTTTAAGCGATAAACTGACTTTGGGAAATGGCCATGTTAAAATGAATTGCACACAAATGCTGTAAGTGGATCTCAAGACAAAATAGAAGCATATGGGCTTAAGTCTAGGCTTTCAGCCTGAGCGCACATCACCAAAAGTCCAAATCATTTCCACCTGGGGCACACCTGCCCGTTCTAAACCTCCTCTCCACTAAAACACTCCTAGATCTGCACCTCCTCTGGATGGCAGGGCAGCATGTTTTCCTTACCTGCCAAGCAGGTCAACTTAACAGGATGAGGAGAGAAGGAAGGGTGTCTCCCCCCACCTCACCCCCCCACCCTTTCTTTCTGGCTTTGTATCTTTAATTTGTGTTGGCAGTCGATAAAATATTTACCAGGAACCCTAAAGGCAATTACATTAAAGCGTGTAGTTAGACACCCTTTCCTCTCAGCAGCCCCACAGTACGAACCCGCTGATTTGGTGAATGGTCGCAGGCCTACGTTAGATTTTACACGCTATCAATAATTTATCAATTGCCATGAAATGGGGAGGAGAAGTCTACCAAGAATGATAGCAACACAGAGAAGAAAGAGAGGAAAGTGAGGCTTGTGCCCTCCTCTGCTCACTGCAGAGTTTGTCCATTTGCTTAACGTACCAGAAAGATTCGCTGTCTTGGCGTGACGTCAGCTGCCCCAAGACACCCAAACGCACACCTTACACATAATGGGATGGTCAGTGTACAGTAAAAGTGGACAGACCCATCTGAGAGTAGTACAAGATGAACAAATGGGTTCAAAGTGGGGGGAAAGCATCTGTATCTGTACTGGACATTGAAAACACTGGAAAGCCACATGGGACAAGAGGAATAGATATGGAGTTAAAAAATGAGGGGTAGCTCTAGTGGTGGCAGTGGTTACTTCTGCATTTCATCGTTAGATATTTGCTAGTTTGTGTAAAGTACTTTACGTCAAAATGGCTTAAACGTACTGTACGCTGCACTTCACAAAGAGCTCTCTGCTCCCCTTGCTTATAAACACAAGCAACATTTAAACAATTGTCTACATTGTTTTTCACTGATTCCTATATGCTGTTTGAGTATCAAATAGAAATTTACAAGCAGTCTATGCAGCACAGCCTATTAACTAGAAGAGGAACAGCCAATACAACCAATTCCCCATTCCAGCATTAATATTCATTGAGGAAAATGTTCCATTAGCAATAATCAAGCACTTCCCCAGGCTTGTTTGCAGAAAACTCATCAGGAAAGGGAGTGCAGCTCCATGCTGGCAGCCTGGCAGAGGAAACAGAGATGACATGAGTTGAGGAGAGGAGACGGATGATGGAGCAGCTCGATACATTCACAGGTAAGTTTGTGTACGCAGACATTCACAGTGGGTAACACTCTGTTTATATGTGTGCCGGCACATGCACTGCTATTTGAGATGACTTTTTGTGTGATGCTCTTTTCCCTTCTTCCCGATCATCCATACCTCAATGGCTGGAGTCCCCAGTGATGGTGGTTGCCAGGGGAGAGGTGGCGGTGCTGATATATATTTGATGAGCGGGTGCCAAGACTCTAGCAGGGAGCCAGGCACGAGGGGACAATGTCGCTGGCAGTGTTCGCTGCTCGGGTTTCCGAGTCAGACTCGCCGAGACTGCTGCTTCCATTGTGGGCTTCTATTGTCAGTGTCTGGGGTTTCAGCTCCAATTAGAATGATGGCTGTGTGGGCTCAATGCAAGCCAAAGGAAGACAGCTTGTGTGCGTCACAAAAAAGGGCCTCCTTTAATATATGTGTATGTTTAATATATATAAAAAAGAGTCTGTTGGCATTGGTTACAAGTGCAATCACATTTGTGAAAACTGGTCTTCATGTCTTCATCAAGAAAGTTCTGACCTTAGACTATACGTACTGTCTTTGTATTTCCAAAATAGCCATCATCTGCCTATGACTATTGAAATGACAGTTCTCTGATACCAAAGGAACTCTGCATGCTGAAAAGGTAGCCTAGTTGATTGATGGCTTTTATTTGTCTGATCATAAATATTTATGATAAATATTTCATTGCAGTTCCCTTATCCATTTTGAGCTATTTATGCTCTAATTGGGAATCCATATTGTGGTGTATACCACAAAGTAAAAGGCCAATGATTAATTCATGCACGAAACTGTATGGCCAGCCCCACAGAGAAGCAACCATCAGATCGTCCATGTCACATTTCGATCGAGTCATTTCAATCAGAATCACTAAACACTAACTATCACTTTTTCCAGCAATTATGAATAGAAATGTCCAAATGACTGACTGTAACAGTCTATCAACAAACGCACTGATATGTAAAAGTATCAAAGTTTTCTTTTACACTTTCTTTTACAAACACCTTTTTTAATTTTTTTTTTCCAACAGACTCAGTAATTAATTCATTATCGACAGCGAGCTGAGCCGCTAGGTGAGCGTACCTGCTACAAGGCTTTTCCTGAGTGCAGTTTCAGGCCATCCTGCGATCCGTCAAATTTTCAGCACCAGTGGAAGCACGTGACTGAATGTCCCGGGAGGGGGCGTGTTCGAACGAGCTCGCACCAATGACGTTCGAGGAAAGTTGCGGGGGCGGGGCCAGAAGGAGAGCGTTATATTTAGGTGCCTGCGTAAATACCTACTGTATCAGACTGTTAACGGTCCGCTTCAGGGCGCAGCTCTGAAGGAGAAGGAAGATCTCCCGGGCGGGACGCGCGCCTGCCTCTCTGTCCACCACATTTCTACCTTTTTTTCTTCAGCTATTTTTCTTCCAACACATATAAAGCGGAACAAAAACGGAGTTAAACGACGAAGACGAGAAACGACCTTCTCTAACTTCTGCAATCATGATGTCCATGAACAGCAAGCAGCCTTTTAGCATGCATCCCATCCTGCACGAGCCGAAGTACACACCTCTGCATTCCAGCTCGGAGGCTATTCGGCGGGCATGTTTGCCCACGCCCTCGGTAAGTGCCAGTTTTGTTGTTTTCTGACGTTGCAGACTCATGGTCATCTCCATACAGGTCAATTCATACGCCTATGACTTGGTTTGAATTTGCCACTCAGAAATAGGCGTAGAACTCCGACACAGAGCGTATATACTGACCACTTAAAGCTATAAGCAGCTATGAAATGACCAAAAGCCTGAAAGTGTAGTCTTTTTGGGGCTGTGTGGCAAGTTTTCGTTCTGTTTGTTTTTGTTTTCAAAAGTATAAAGAAGGTTTCCAGAAAGTCATTGTCGTGTATGGACATGATAATAAAAGAAGCTTAAAGCTGGATGTGCTGACCTCTGTGTTGTTGCGCTCTCTCTCCCCTCATGCCATCCCCCTCCACCCGGCCTGCAGCTGCAGGGCAACATCTTCGCCGGCTTCGACGAGACGCTGCTCCAGAGGGCCGAGGCCCTGGCCGCGGTGGACATCGTGGCGCAGAAGAGCCACCCGTTCAAGCCGGACGCCACCTACCACACCATGACCACCATGACCAGCATGACGTGCACGCCCACCTCGTCGTCGGCGCACCTGCACCACCCGTCCGTGCTCACCTCGCACCACCACCACCATCACCACCACCACGCGCACCACCAGGCCGCGCAGGGCCTGGAGGGCGACCTCCTCGAGCACCTGACGCCCGCCATCTCCCTGGGCGCCATGCCCACGTCCGACGTAGGCACGGGCCACTCGCACATGGCGGCGGCCATCAACCACATGCAGCCGCACCACCCGCAGAGCATGAGCATGCACCCGCACGGCCTGGGCTCGCATGCGCTCGGCGGCGGCGTCGCGGGCGGCGGGGGTGGCGGAGGAGGCGGCGGCGCGCCAGACTCGGAGCCCGACCCGCGCGAGCTCGAGTCGTTCGCCGAGCGCTTCAAGCAGCGGCGGATCAAGCTGGGCGTGACGCAGGCGGACGTGGGCGCGGCGCTGGCCAACCTGAAGATCCCTGGCGTGGGCTGCCTGAGCCAGAGCACCATCTGCCGCTTCGAGTCGCTCACGCTCTCGCACAACAACATGGTGGCGCTCAAGCCCATCCTGGAGGCCTGGCTGGAGGAGGCCGAGCGCGCGCAGCGCGAGAAGATGACCAAGCCTGAGATCTTCAACGGCGCCGACAAGAAGAGGAAGCGCACGTCCATCGCGGCGCCCGAGAAGCGCTCGCTGGAGGCTTACTTCGCCGTGCAGCCGCGACCTTCGTCCGAGAAGATCGCCGCCATCGCCGAAAAGCTGGACCTGAAAAAGAACGTGGTGCGCGTGTGGTTTTGCAATCAGAGGCAAAAGCAGAAACGGATGAAGTTTTCGGCGACGCACTAGGGGCCATTTTAGTCCCTATTACTATTGATTTTACTATTATTATTGTTTTTGTTTGCTCGGGGTGGGTGCGGGAGTGGTGGTGTTGGTGGTGGGGGGGCTCCACCTTGTTGGGACCCGAGCTGGAGCGTCCCAGAGACTGGAAACAGCACAAACTTCAGTCAGAGAAGAGAAACTAACTAACAAAAATAATAGGAAGACTCACAGGCTCTCAAACGTGGAGAAAAAGAGAGAGAGAGACACAGAGAGAGAGCGAGTGAGAGAGAGAGAATCATCAACTAGTGGCAATTAATTATTGTACAAAAGGGAAATAGAATAATAACGATTATTCTCTTAAATAACTCTTTTATATTAATTCGTGTACATACCTGTGAATACATTGCACCTCTGTGAAGAGCGCGTCGTCTTTTTTCTCCTTTTTATTTTCCATCTTTCTTTTTTTTTTGAGCAAAGAAAAAATGTAAAATCAAACACTTTAATGTTATTCAGTGTGTTCCAGAAGAAGAAGAAGAGAGTCTCTCAGTAAGAGGAGGGAACTGCTGTAATCCATTGCATGGTTTACTGGGGCGATCAGTGTGCTTTTCTAGTCTTAAACTCCCAACGTGTTTTGAATGCATTGCAATAAGAGAGAGAGAGAGAACACGCACAGGCACGAGCACACACTCTCACACACTCACACACACACTTACACAATAGGCTACCAGTCTGTGTCTACCTCATGATCCTCGTCCTGACACATACGCGCGCGCGCGCACACACACCCCCTCATGGTCATTTTGAACTAAAAACCAGACTAGTGTTTGTTCAGCCGCTTCGCTGTTTAATTTCACTCTGAGCTTTGGTTGAATTAGATAGACACTGTGCTCCTGTCTCAGCTCATCTCACTGCAACGATGCTTTGACAATCAAACGGTCAGAAAAAAAGA